>NC_045427.1:247637421-250091171 GCF_902635505.1 Sarcophilus harrisii | reverse complement strand
AGAACTTTGTAAGAGTTTAGAGAAACCTGAAATCTCTTGCCTCATCTTAAGAATACCTCATCTATCCCCTGAAATTACTCTTTTACAATTCTAGGAAACTGGGTTTACACAACTTGACAAATCAAGACCAATATTAGCTAAAATGATGAAGTAGTGGATCATATCTGCCCTATACTTCTTGTTATACCTTCTTTTTTTAATAGCTTTTCATACACAAAACATATGCATGGATAATTTTCAACACTGACCCTTGCAAAAACTTCTGTTCCAACGTTTGCCCTCCTTCCCTCCACCCCTTCCCCTAGATCCCTTGACTTTTTCTTTCTTAATTTACAAGAATTTTATACCATTCTAGATATATACGCTGTATATATCTTTCCCCCATTCCCTCCCCTTCCCCTAGTAACTTCCTTCTTATAAAAATTTCCCTTTTTGCTTCATTTGTTCTTTTTTAATATCCCTTTACATATTTATTTTTGGAATCATTCCATCATACTCAGCTCAGCTCAAACCTTTTTTTTTTTCAAGCTACCTAAATAAAAACGAGTGATAAAAGAACTGATATTTTCATATATAAAAATAAATGATTTGATCTTTTTGAGTTCCTTATAATTGGTCCTCAGTAGTCATATTTCTCCTCAATGTTATATGTCAAAATTTCCCTTAAGTTCTGCTGTTTTTGTCACAAATATCTGAAAATCTTTCAGTTGCTAAATATCCTTTTATTTATTTATTCCATTCAAGATTATATTTAACTTTGCTGGGTAAGTTACTCTTGGTCATAACCTCAGGTCTTTTGCTCTATAAAATACAATATTCCAAGATTTATAGACCTTCAATGTAGTAACTGCTACCCCTTGTGTAATCCTTGTTGTAACTTTATGATATTTAAATTGTGTTTTTCTTGTTGCTTCTAATATATTTTCTCTTTAATCTGGGACCTTTAGAACATATATTTAAAAACTTTTTTGCATATTGTGGATCCCTCTGACAATCTAATGAAACCTATAAGCCCCTTATCAAAAAATAATATTCTCAATATGAATAGCTTTTTATATACAAAACATATGCATGGGTAATTTTTCAACATTGACTCTTGCAAAAACTTCTGTTTCAACTTTTCCCCTCCTTCCCTCCACTCCCTCCCCCAGATGGCAGATTGACCAATACATATTATATATGTTAAAGTATATGTTAAATACAATATATGTATGCATATCCATGCAGTTATTTTGCTGTACAAAAAGAATCAGACTTTGAAATAGTGTACAATTAGCCTGTGAAGGAAATAAAAAATGCAGGTGGACATAAATAGAGGGATTGGGAATTCTATGTAGTGGTTCATACTCATTTCCCAGAGTTCTTTTGCTGGGTGTACCTGGTTCAATTCATTACTGCTTTATTGGAACTGATTTGGTTCATCTCATTGTTGAAGAGGGCCACGTCCATCAGAATTGATCATCATATAGTATTGTTGTTGAAGTATATAATGATCTCCTGGTCCTGTTCATTTCACTCAGCATCAGTTCATGTAAGTCTTTCCAGGCCTTTCTGAAATCATCCTGTTGGCCATTTTTTATAGAACAATAATATTCCATAACATTCATATACCACAATTTCTTCAGCCATTCTCCAATTGATGGGCATCCACTCAGTTTCCAATTTCTAGCCACTACAAAGAGGGCTGCCACAAACAGCACATACAGGTCCCTTTTCCTTCTTTAGTATCTCTTTGGGGTATAAGCTCAGTAGTAACACTGCTGGATCAAAGGGTATGCACAGTTTGATAACTTTTTGAGCATAATTCCAGATTGCTTTCCAGAATGGTTGGATCCCATTCACAACTACACCAACAATGCATCAGTGTCCCAGTTTTCCTTCCCTTCCAACATTTTTCATTATCTTTTCCTGTCATCTTAGCCAATCTGACAGGTGTGTAATGGTATCTTAGAGTTGTCTTAATTTGCATTTCTCTAATCAATAATGATTTGGAACACCTTTTCATATGACTAGAAATAGTTTTAATTTTTTCATCTGAAAATTGTCTGTTCATATCCTTTGATCATTTATTAATTGGAGAATATCTTGATTTCTTATGAATTAGAGTCAATTCTCTATATATTTTGGAAATGAGGCCTTTATCAGAACCTTTAACTGTAAAAATGTTTTACGAACTTAATGCTTTCCTTCTAATCTTGTCTGCATTAGTTTTGTTTGCACAAAAGCTTTTTAACTTGATATAATCAAAATTTTCTATTTTGTGACCAATAATGATCTCAAGTTCTTCTTTGGTCACAAATTCCTTCCTCCTCCGCAAGTCTGAGAGGTAAACTATCCTATGTTCTTCTAATTTATTTATAATCTCAATCTTTATGCCTAAATCATGAACCCATTTTGATCTTATCTTGGTGTATGTTGTTAAGTGTGGGTCAATGAAATCAGGCTAAATTCCAAAAGAACTTAGCAAAGAATCAGGATCAGGAAGATATATTTATAGGGAAAAAAGTTAGAGACAGCAGATGCTTTATGTTACTGATATGCTAATTTTATGGCTTGGGGTGGAGTTGAGGAATGATCTGGTTCTGACTTTGTGTGCAGGTGCAGTACTTATAGTTCCAGGCAGAGATCATGGGGGAACTTTCCTGGAAAGTTCCAGAGGTGTTTTAGGCCTGAAACTTCACTAGGTCAAGTGGCAGGTTTTTTGTTGTTTTTGTTGTTGTTGTTCTGTGCCTACCTCAAATATAAGCACCACATCATTGTTGCTCATTACTCTCAGAAATGTTATCCTGTTATCACTGACTGACAGGCTGTTATTTGACAGCCAGCAGTATTTGTCAGCTCAGCATCCTAGTCAGATAGAAATATGTTATTTTTAACTAGATCACTCACAAGGTCAGGTGACCTTAGGAGTTATTGCCACATCCTTCTTGAGAGTTATACTACATCATTCCCCCTCCAGCAGTTGGGACCCAAATTCTTTTGGGGTAAATGAACAAAGGTCTCATTTTCTGGAGCTACTTCAGGCTGATAAGGAGTATGGATCTGGCCTTGCTTAGTGGGGATTGAGGAAGGTGGTTGTATTACTTGAAGAAGGTAGCAGTAGCATCCAGAAGGTGCTGAACCTCAGAATTAGGTAGAGAATAGTATCCAGGTTGAGCAAATAATTGGAGGTACATGGCTTGGAGCCTAGAAGAGTCAAAGCTCACGAAAAGGTTGAATAACAGTTGGCATGGGAACATGAGTAACAACACCCTTGCAGATAGAGGCTTTTTATCCCTAGGTTAAAAGACTTGGGAGGATACTTAAGTATCCAGTTCCAGAACAGTACATATCAAACAAGGCACTTATAAGAAAATATGTCTGTATCACAATACGCACAGTTCAAACAGATGCTATTTCCATAGTAGTAACAAAGTTGAACAAAATTGACTGTTTCATTGATATAACATAAAATATCCCATTAAGTTACATCCTTCTAAGAAAACTGACTGTACAAGAATTCTCTTCTCTAAACCATATTGAAGATGTTTCAGATTTTGTTTCACTAATCAATAGTTAGGTCCTGAGCCACTATATAGAATTCCCAATACCTCTATTTTTGTCCACCTGCATTTTTTATTTCCTTCACAGGCTAATTGTACACTATTTCAAAGTCCGATTCTTTTTATACAGCAAATTAACTGTTTGGACATGTATACATATATTGTATTTAACTTATACTTTAACATATTTAACATGCATTGGTCAACCTGCCATCTGGGGTAAGGGATGGGAGGAAGGAGGGAAAAAATTGGAACAAAAGTATTTGCAACTGTCAATGCTGAAAAATTACCCATGCATATATCTTGTAAATAAAAAGCTATAATAAAAAAATAGGTCCCAATGACAGTGTATCAATGTCCAAATATTCTTACATCATTTCTTTCTTTCTTTCCTATTTTTTTTATTAAAGCTTTTATTTTTCAAAATATATGCATGGATAATTATTCAACTTTAGTCCTCTTAACATCATGTCAAAAACATTTAAGGACCTTATTTCATATAGATATCTATCTAGTAACAGGCAGATGACTAGACCAAATGTGCTCACTTAATTATTTAGAATATAATGACTATATAGTTTCAGATTGAAAATAGCAAGGTCTTACATAGTTGTATTGTATTCATGGCTTCTATTGATTGACTACTTGCTCTGATTATAGAAATTTATTATAAGAGGAAAAAGCAGGGACATGAATATAATAGCATCAAAAAAGGTACTTCAGGCTTCAACCTGAGGGCACATACATGACAGGATAAAGCATCTCTTAGCAACTCTCTTTGACTTTATGTTTAATAGTTACAGTTGATAACCAATCATGTAGCAACAATTCCACTTCAAGTGAAAACATTCCTGTTCAAAGGAGCACAACTGGGAAACTGAGTCAGAAGGATCGGCAGAGGCAGAGACTAAGTTTATCCTCCTAGCTCTTGCCTAGAGAAGATGTACAGTTCAGGATGATATCTGTCTGAGTAACTTACGGCATTTCTTTTAAATGGTGGATTACTGACTTAATGATCTATCAGACAATCATACTCAAATTCAAAACTCAAAAGAATATCAGTAGCAATCCCAAGAGATGTTATCTGAAATAGCAAATTCTACTCATCATGCCTTAGGCTAGATACATGATTTTACTCTCATGAAATTGTAATAAGCAATAAAAGTTTACCATGACTCATATACTTAAGAAATTTCACTTAACATCTTTTACATGTTCTTATTTTCTTCTTCTTCTTGAGTTTAAATTCATCATGATACAAAGAACAATTATCAGAAATAATTTCTATATAATAAACAAGATCATAGATTTTTAGTAACTTTGGGAACTATACATCCCAGACAAGGTCATTTCTCAGAACAGATGGTCTTGCTTACATTGATGGACTCAAGAAAAACAGGCAAGCTTACAAATTAAGGGGAGTTAACAGAGACCATCCAAAGGATCCGATACAAAGACCTCCTTTCTAAAATATATAGAGAATTTACTCAAATTTATAATAGTTCAAGCCATTCTCCAATTGATAAATGGTCAAAGGATATGAATAGACAATTTTCAAATGAAGAAGTTGAAACTATTTGTAGTCACATGAAAAAGTACTCCAAATCACTACTGATGAGAGAAATGCAAATTAAGACAATTCTGATATACCACTACATACCTGTCAGATTGACTAAAATGACGGAAAAAATAATGATGAATGTTGGAGGGGATGTGGGAAAACTGAGACACTGATACATTGTTGGTGGAACTGTGAACTGATCCAACCATTATGGACAGCAATTTGGAACTATGTTCAAAAAGTTATCAAACTGCATACCCTTTGATCTAGCAATGTTACTACTGGGATTATATCCCAAAGAGATCCTAAAGGAGGGAAAGGGACCCACATGTGCAAAAATGTTTGTGGCAGCCCTTTTTGTAGTGACAAGAAATTGGAAATTGAGTGGATGTCCACCAACTGGAGAATGGCTGAATAAGTTATGGTATATGAATGCTATGGAATATTATTGTTCTGTAAGAAATGGCCAACAGGATGATTTCAGAAAGACCTGGAGAGACTTACATGAACTGATGCTGAGTGAAATGAGCAGGACCAGGAGAGCATTATATACTTCAACAACAATACGATACAATGATCAATTCTGATGGATGTGGCATTCTTTAACATTGAAATCCTTCTCCCCATGTTTTAACTACAGCATAGTTTTTTTCTTGGTGGCTGCATTTTAAATCTTTTAAGGTAAGAGTATAGCTCACAGCACAAACATGATACAGACATTCTGCTAACATAGAGATGAAGACACAAACAAAATGACATAAAAGAGAACTGCTCCATCTTTGCCACAAGCCATAAAATTTCTATTCCTAAAGCACCTCCCCTCCTCTGGCATCCGAAGGAAGGTGAAAATAGGCAAGAAATATGCCAAATTGCATGTGTTCCCAAGCCCAGCAATCCCTAGTCAAAGGAAGCTTGCCAAGCATGGAGCTTTCTGGTGTCCCTGACAAGCCTTCCTAGGTGCTTGGGGTGTCCCAGTTATAGGATAGAGGTGGGGGAAATGGGAAAGTGAAGTCAGGGGAGACCACATTCTCCCCATATGAGCCACCAACTGTTGGGATTTAAGGAAAACCCTCAAAATATTGGGCTTCAGGCCAGTGTCACAAATTGCCTCAAAAGAATTTGTGGGATTGCACCCATCTCCAAGTCAAGAGGAAACATTTATTAAAATTGTAATACCAATTAAAGCAGGCTAAATTCCAAAAGAACCAGGAGTAGGAAGGTAATTTTATAGAGAAATTAGAGAAACCAGATGCTTCAGGTCACTGATACCCTAATTTTATGGCTTAAGGGTGGAATTGAGGAATGGTCTGGTTCTGACTTTGTGTGCAGGTGTAGTACTTATGGTTTTCTGGGCAGAGGCCATAGTGGGGGAAATCTTCTAGAGGTATATTTTTGGGCCTGAAATGTCACTAGGTCAAGTGATAGGCAGTCAACTTTGTTCTGTGCCAGTCTCAGCTTTAAGCACCTCATTTGTTCATTACTCTCAGAAACCCTGTTATTTTTGATTGACAGGCTATTATTTGATAGCCAGCAATATTTGTGGGCTTAGCATCCTGGTGAGATAGAAACATATTATTTTTAACTAGATCACTCCCAAGGTCAGGGGTTCTTAATGATTATTGCTATATCTTCCCTAAGAGTTGCACCACATTAAGCTGCCCTCTTATCCATCCACCTAAATTGGATCAAACAAGTCTTGTGGTAAACCATTCCTGCAAAACACCCTGCTTCTATGTCCACCTCTTCCTGGGAAAGATTGTCCATTCTTTTCTCCAACTACTTCCTGAACTTCCTTTTTGTGGTTTTCAAGCACAGATTTCTCTTTCCTCTCCTTATCTGTGGGATACTTTGTACCTTGTAACTGGCTGTGCTTCAGCACATTTCTGATTTTCCTCCTAGTAAAAATTTTCTGCTTTCAACTCAGCTTAGACTTCTCTGCATTTTAAGGAACGGGCTTTACTAGGTTGACACCATGAAGCAGAAAAGGAGTGGGTAACTTTCAGAGATTTGGTGTACAACAGCATATTTATTCATCTGGGTCAGAACCCTTGCAAACATCAAGATAAGTTTCACAAAAATGATGGGAAATTCAGAAATTGCTAAATGAAAAACAAGAACTCCATAAGGTTTATCAGCAGGATGGTTTATCTGTCTCTAAGAAGGAATGGTTTACCACAAGACTTGTTTGATCCAATTTGGGTGGATGGATAAGCGGGCAGCTTAATAGGGTGCAACTCTTAGGGAAGATGTAGCAATAATCATTAAGGCCACCTGACCTGGGAGTGATCTAGACACTGGACAGTATTCCTGTGCCATGACAGGAGATTGAATTGCTTCCATTTCAATTGTTTTAAGAACATTCTAAAGATTACCTGGTAACAAAAGGTACTTGGACACTAAGGTGCTTTCTGAAGCTAAACTGCCAGCATTCAAACTCTATTGCAAAGAATGTAACTCTTGGTGGACTGGCTACATTGTTCTAATGCCAAATGTATGTTTGCCTAAAAGACTATTTTATGGAGAACATACATACAAAAGGCAAGCACTCATCACATAGGACTCAGAAGAAGTGATACAAGGACATTCTCTGTAGAACTTTGGAATCAATTGTAAGACATAGGAGACACCAGCATAGGATTTCCCAACATGGTGGATCCTCATCAAAGAAGGTGCAGTGTTGTCCGAGCAAAGTAGACTTGTAGTAGTTCAAAAGAAAGGTGAAATGAAAAAATTTAGAGGCATTTCCACTTCAAATATCCATGTAGACTATTTGTTCCCTTCCTGTGGTACAGCCTTCCAAGCTCATACTAGTCTGATCAGGCAGTTGGACACATTGTTTCTTGATTCCAACAAAGTGATATCCTTTTGATCCTCTTCAAGCATGAAGGACAACAATCGACTGACTGCATTGGTTTTGTTTGTGGGAAAAAAGTGAAGCTTTTGGATGTGCCATGATATACTCCTTCCTATTTAAAGGCATAACAAGAGTGCAGTTTGAATCTAGATTTATTTCTTTTGGTATAATTTTTAGAAGATGGCTAGATATAAATATAATACAGTACCTCCTCTTTGAGAAAAGCAAATTAACCACCTTTGCTGTCTCAAAACCTTCCTATAGGAATCAAAGTATCTTTGGCGGATGGAAGAGACTTTACATTCATTTACTCCACCCTTCCAGACTCATGTGGGCACATAAAATGTACATGGGCATGCAAACACATATCATGTTACCCACTTCTTGATAGAAAGGTAATGGACACAAGGAACAGAGATATACTTTTTTTGGATTTGACCTCTGTTTAGATGTTTCACTTGACTTTGCTTATTTATTACAAGGATTTTTCTTCCTTGATTTTTATTTGGGGGACGGGAGGAGTAATAATGATGCCCCCAAAGAGGGCCATGGAAACATTTTTAAAAAGAAGTTTAGAAGAAAGCCTGACAAGCAAGACAATTTCGAAAGGAAAGTGTAGAATTTACTACATACTTCTTTTTTTTTAAAGCTACTGGTGTCAAAAAAAAAAAAAAAGATTCATGATTTCATATGGAATCATCTTTTTGTATACTGTTGTAGAAATTCTGTTTTCTGGTGTTTGAGAACATAAACATTTTTAAAAAGAGATTAGTATATAGTTCACAGGAAAGTGGGTGCAGAGTCCAGCTTTTCCACTTTTATTTTTCCCTTTAATTTCTTAGAGGGTAATAAAGACAATCCAGACAAGGCTTTGGAAGTTTTCTCTTTTCTCAGTTGTTGATGGTTCTCATTGTTTGTAACATTAATCAGCATTCCACATAGGAAGAGGATCCTGCTTTTCTCCACCCAATAGAATTCTCACTCAGGCAAGTAGCTCTTTTTGTCAACTATAACCCTGCCTTTCAATTGTACTCACCTTCTGTATTCTATTTTCTATAAATAGTTTTCCTCATTGTCTTATTGCCTCTTTCCCTCATTTCTTCTGACTCATCCTATGCTCTGTTTCTTCTCATCTCTTCTGTCTTTATCCATCTTGTCATCTCTCTCTGGATTTTAATGGTTCATAGCTATATCTTCTTTTGTTTGTGACTCACCCCTATCCTTATGATGTGAAATGGAAAAAAAAAACACCCATCTTTCTTGGAAGGTCTGACTTAAATAATCCTTGTATAAATAATAACTTAAAAGGGTGCAAATAGTTATTTGATTTGTAATTTCTCAATTATAAACTTTAAAATTCTGAAAACAGTCATATGTAAAGAAACTGATAAATCACAAAAATTTGTAGCCATGTTTATCTGAGTCTCTGATCTGCTTTCAAACAGGTTCTCTCAGTATTTTTATCTAAAGGAGTGGTTTTCTCTCAGCTTCTCAGAATAGTCTCCTTAGACATTTTTCCCCCTGAGGAATCATGTTTTGTCTTACGCTGACTTTTATGTATTCTTTACACAATCATTTATTTTTTATCCCTTTCTGCAATCAAAATATTAACATCACAAAAGGGGCAGTAATTTACATCTATAAACCTATTAAAGTTTAATGCAATAGCCTTGCCTCAATCTGTTTTAATATTATGTGGACTTGAGTTTAGTACTTGAACTGTTGTCTCTTCCACTTACTACATGACCTTTCCATCTCCTTTTCTTGTCATATATATAGATAACGATGTCTCTTGTTTCATCAGCAGCAACATGTTGCAAACCATTTATAGCCATGATGATTTTTTCTATTGCCCTTTTGTGTCACATGCAATTGTAATCCTTCTGAGATTATGGCTTTCTCAGTTTTGAAGTTACCAATTGAAGCACCAATAGGAAAAGATTTATAACACCCTGGATCTCTGTCAAATATGATTACCCAGAAAGCAATCCAAAGTCCAAGATACTTTATGGGTCAGCATCCACGCAAAATAATAGATAACAAGTCCCTATAGATGTTTTCACCTTTACTAGGCAACAGAGAGATCACATCAGCTCAAAGCAAAGGTCAGTTAATAGAGAAGTATAGCACAAATAAATGATGGGGAAGATTTTCCTTGTGTACACAAATTACCACACTACTAGTGGGCATGGAGACACATACAGGAAATATATAGCACTAAGTAAAAGGAAGTAAGGGTTACAATTATAGGAAATACATACATAGTGAGGAAACATACAGAGCTAGGGAAATTCATGTGCCTTATTGATGCAGAACCAGCATTCTCTTGTATGCAATTGTTTTGCACTAGCATGATACAAAATGTTGAACCTGTAATTAAAAAGCACTGACTTTGATTTTGATATTTATCCTTTCTGTTTGTATGGCACTGAATCAGCCATTTAAGCTTTCTAAGTTTGTTTTTCACAGTTTTCTCTTCTTTAAAATATAATAAAAATACTTGCAACATCTATTTCACAAGGTTGTTTAAAAAAAGAGCTTGAGTGTGTATGTGTGTGTGTGTGCATACACATGTGTATACAGCAATTTCCATTTAACATGATGTGTTGATGTGATGCAGCCCTTAGTAAGGAGATAGCAATAATCCTAAGACCACTTGGCCTTGAGAGTGATGTAGTTAGAAATGACATATTTCTTTCCTGAGGCTATGCTCTAGTTTATTCTATATGACCAGAATGCTAAGGCAACAAATATTGCACAAATATTGCTATCAGATAATAATACCCTGTTGGTCAGTGATAGCAGTTTCTGAAACTAATGAGCAACAATAATGAAGTACTTAAAGTTAATGCAGGCGCAGAACAAAATTGGGTGTCTGTAATTTTTTTTTCCTGAGGCAGTTGGGGTTAAATGACTTGCCCAGGGTTACACAGCCAGAAGTGTTAAGTGTCTGAGACCAAATTTGAACTCAGGTCCTCCGACTTCAGGGCTGGGGTATCTGTAATTTAACCTGGTAACATTCCAGGTCTAGGAAAAAAACGTCAGACATAAAGTTAGAACCAGACCACTCCTCAACTCCAACTCTAACCATAAAATGAGCATATCAGTGACATGAAGCACCTGGTCTCTAACTTTTTCCTATAAATTTATCTTCTTGCTGCTGGATTTTTGCTAACTTTCTTTGAAATTTAGCCCACTTTAATTGGTATTACAACTGTAATAAACTTGGCCCCTTGATTGGGAGGTGGATCCTGAACCTGCAAATTCTTTCGAGACACCTTATAATACCGGTTTGGAACTGACAATTTTGGAGTCCCTTTTAAACCCCAACAATGTGAAAAGATATTAGAGGAACTCCTTTCTCCCATACATATTCCAGGAAAATAGATTAAAAAAGGATACCAGACTGAATATCAATCAATAAATCAAAAAAGAAACAATAATAGGCTCCTTTAGGCATTCCAGAACTACACAAAAAGAAAAAAAAAAAAAACTTGGTAGCATTGGAAAGGTGATTTCACCAGACAAGTTAAATAGGGCAGAAACTGCCAGTGCTTTGAACCAAGAAAGCTGCAGGGAAGGGAGAGGGAAAATCTCATAGCATTATGAGAATGATTGAATGGAAGATCCAGTACTCTGAACAAGAATAGTCCAAGAAGCCAGTTCCAGAGTCAAGCACTGCTTCAGGAGGATTTTAGCATAAAGGAGTTTGCATATTTATTCCTTTTAGTCAAAACTAATTTTCATGTTTTATTCTCTGAGATCATCTGAATTTGATTAAAGTTTAATAAATTCTACTCCATATCTTCATTCTAACTCTGTGTAAATCTTTGTTTCAAGTATATTTCTTATTTTACAAAAAATATTGTTAGATTCTGCTTTCTACTATCCTCTCACATTTTGTGGGTGAATTAATCCTATTCTGAAAAACTAAAAAGAATTTTGGAAAATTTAGATGTGAAAGATCTTTGACAATTAGTGAATATAAAGTAAGGAATATACATCATAATATGGCATCTTTATAAAAATGGACAATTCCTAAGACATAAGCGTCATAAATAAATATAATAAAACCAAACAACATCTTTAAGCACCTTGGAATAAATCAATGAATTGGAATTGTAACAACAACAACAACAACAACAACAACAAAACCTATAAAAGCAGAAATTGCCGCAAAAAACCCCAACCCTAATTGAACACATAGAAATCCCAAATATTAAAGAGATAAAATTGAAATAAAAACTCATAAAATTGATAAATACAACTAGAAACTACTTAAAAATAATAATGTATGTTTAGAAGAATTGCTCACATTTAACCTTATGTCAAATTGCTTATTGAATTGGGGAGGAGGGAGGAAAAAGGAGAGAGAAAAATTTGGAACACAAGTTTTTTCAAAGGTGAATATTGAAAACTATCTTTACCTGTATTTGGAAAAATAAAATACCATTAAAAATAATAATACTTATAAAGTGTTAGTACCAAACTTAGTGCTAAAGGGAATTCATAAGAAATGAAAGGCATTACTGGACATTATCAAATATTATAAAGACATTATTAGATGTGACCAACTATACACCAACAAAATTGGTAATGAAATTAAATAGATGAATTTTTTAAAATTATGTAAACTACCCAGATAAATAGTAGAAAATTTAAATAACCCAATCTTAGAAAAGAAATTGGACAAATTACAAATGAAATCCCAAAGAAAAATATCTCAGGAGCAGATTGATTTATACATGAATACCACCAAACATTCAGAGAAAAATTCATTCTAATATCACATATCACATAAATTGTTTGGAAAAATAGGCATAATAGATCTTGTTAAATTTCTTCTATAAAAGAAGTATATTCTTATATAAATCAGAGAGAAAACAAAGTGGAAAAGCATGTGCACAAAAGAGAAACAGAAAGAGAAAGACAGAGACAAAGACAAACAGACAGATGGAGAGACAGAGAAAGGCAGATATGCTATAAGTCTCTGGTTTATGACTTTTTTTAAAAAAGTAAAAGTCGGAAATGGCAATTACCAGAAATCCATGAGTTGTAGTTCATATTAGTTTTTCTGAAAGCACAAATAAAGAATAGAGTATTAAGAGATTTATTTGTGGTAGCATAGATTGAAGGCAGACAAGTGGGGGTGATTCATCTGTCAACTATAGCAAATTTGGAAATGAAGTAAATGAGATGAATGTTATATAAAAACAATTTTGAGTATGATTCCATACCCCTCAAGGATGAGATGGCATAGGGGAAATGTTTTGTAACTTCCTATTGCTATATCTTCTAGTAAGTATCCAAAGTTGATTGGTAAAATAAAAAGAATAAAAATTGAAAATTCCCTCATGTGGGGTGGGGGTGGGTGGTCATTTAAATACTAGCATTAGATAGATAATCATTCCTACTACCCTTCTGGGCTACATCTAGAACCATGAGTGGGAGATATAGCCTTGCTTTTGGTGACCAGAATCTCTCTTAAAGTAGGAGATAAAGATCTTTTGAGTTTAAATAACTATATGCAGGATTGAGGTCATTTAAAAGCAGCACTTCATTTTATTTTGTTTCTCTTTTTTTTTCTGGTTTGAGTTTATTTTTCTTGTGCAGCAAGATAATTACATAAATATGTATGCATATATTGGATTTAACATATATTTCTACCATGTTTAACATATATTAGATTGTTAACCATCTAGGGGAGGGGGTGGGGGAAGAGAGGGAAAATTGCAACACAAGGTTTTGCAAGGGCTAATGTTGAAGAATTGTCCATGCATGGGTTTTGAAAAATAAAAAGCTTTAATAAAGAAAAAAATCAACAACAAAAAAAAAAGAAAATAAAAGAAGCATTTACCAAGGAAGTAAGCAAAGATTGCAAGGAGAATTATAAAATTTTCTTAAGAAAGGGATAAATGGAACAGCAAAGTGGCGCAGCGGATAGAGTACCAGTTCTGAAGTCAGGAGGATCTAAATTCAAATCTGATCTCAGACACTTAACACTTCCTATCTGTGTGTCTCTGGGCAAGTCACTTTATTCCAATTACCTCATACAAAAAAAGAAAAGGATAAATAATCATAATTCCATTTATTATGGAATAGCCTGGCTGTTGTATAGAATACTCCTGCTAGGAGTCAAGTTGTTGAATATAGTAGAAAAAGTGCAGGATGGAAGATTTAGGTTTTGGTCCCAGCTTTATTGGTTGTGTGGCTTTAGAACAAGTCAGTTAACATTCTGGCCATCATTTAACTTACCATAAAGTTTCAGTCTAACTCCACCCAATCCTTCCACTTTGCCCTCTGGAATGCCTGTTCCATGAGTAAGAAACTTCTCTTAATCTTAAATGGTTTTTTTCCCCTTCTTTCTATCTACTAGCTCTTACTGAAATCTGGTTGTCCCCTGATGATATAACCTCATTGGCTATACAATCACTCTTTCTCAGTTTTCTGGTAAAGGCAGGGGAGTCAGAATATTTCTTTCTCCACATGACCATTTTCCAATTTCCCTTACATCCATCACTTAGGAACCTTTCCTCCTTTCAGGTTTATATTATTCATGTAGTTATTGTCTATGGATCCCCAAATCACTCCCTCTTCTTCAATGAGTTTGGTATATGGCCAACACTTTTTCTCTCTTTCTCAAATCCTGCCTTCATATTAGGGGACTTCAAAATGGTCCCTCAAACACTCTATCCACCCAGTTCCTTAACATATTCATTTCCCATTATCATATCCCATTATCACCCTACTGTTCTATTCCACTTTATCCATATACAAAGATGGACATTCTCTTGTTGCTATCACTCATAAACATACCACCTTTATGTTTGAGAATCTTAAATTCTTTTAGACAACCATAATCAGTTGATTTTTCACCTCTCTCAATGACTTCCCTTACATGAAAAAGGATCTCTAGTGGAAACTGCTCCTTTTCTGTCTCTTTTGCTGGATTTAACTCTAGATCAAGCTCTCAGCTATTACTCAGGGTTTTGTTCTGGCTCCTCTTCTCTTTTTATACTACTTCATTTGGTGATTTTTATCAGCTTCTATGGATTCACTTATCATCTCTATGCTGACAATTCTCAAATCTTCCTATCCTGTACTAGACTCTGTCTCACATCTCCAACTGTCTTTCAGACATATCAAACTGGATGTCCAGTACACATCTTAAACTCAATATGTCCCAAAATAGAACTTATTATTTTTTCCCAAACCCTCTCCATTTTCCACCATAAAGGGAGATATCATGCTTCTAGTCCTTTATACTCAGGACCTAGGAAACATCCTGGACTTTTCACTCTTTCATCCCCAATCTGTTATGAAGATCTGTCAATTTCACTTTTATATCTTAAATATCATTTTTCTCTTCACTGATACTGCTACCACTCTAGTACAGGCTTTCAACAGCTCTTAGATTATTTGCATAGGCTGATGGCTATTATTGATTATTGAACTGTTGCAAAATTAATGCTGATTATTTCAATGGTCTGCCCATCTCAATTATCATTTCACTTCAATTCATCCTCCATTTAGTCACTAAAGTGATTTTCTTAAAATGTAGATCTGATTATATCTTATACCTATTCAATAAATTCTAATAGTTCCCTATTACCTCTAAGAGAAAATAGAAAATTCCCTATTTGGTTAATTCAAAACCTTCCACAATCTAAGCACTTATCACTCCTTCCCCACCTTAACCTTCCTTGTTTAGTCTTTTTACACACTTTAGTTCTTGTCATGAACTTTTCAATCTAATGATAATGGGCTTTTTTTTCTGTTCCATGAATGAGACAATCCATTTATTAGCTGTGGAAATTTTCTTTGACCCTCTCCAGTGCCTGGAATGTTCTCCTTTCATTCTGACTCAAGCTTCTTTGAAATCCCAAATACAATTCTATTTTATTGGAAGCATTTCTCAATACTCTTAATTCTGGTATCTTCCCTCTTTTTATTATTTCCTATTTATCTTATATGCAATTTGATTTGTATATATTTGTTCGCATGTTGTCTCCTTTATTAGACTGTAAGCTTCTTAAGGGAACTTTTTGCATCTTTTTGTATCTACAGCATTTAGTACAGTGCCTGGCACATAATTAGTGCTTAATAAATGTTGATTGATTGATTATCTGTAAAATGAGAGAATTGGACCAGATGGTCTCTAAGACTTTCCAGTTCTTACATTCTAAGAGTTTAGAGAAAAGATAGGTAGGATCCCATGGCTTAAGTTTCTACAGGAGAAGCTAGCTCATAAACTACAGAAGGCTTTCAAGTATGACATTCTGACAATTAAAACAAATGATTCCAGTAATTCATAAAAGCTACAGATGTTTAAAGTTGGAGTTGCACAGGAAACCCACTGAAAAACTTCTGTTTTGAAAAGATATATGAAAAGAAGATAACAGGTAGATGAATATAAATACAAACGAAGAATATCAAGAATGTCACAAACCAGATCCAACAGAGGTTTCTAATAAGCAATAAGGACAAAAATAAGGATTAAAAAAAAATGTATATTGGAGGAGACAGCTAGATGGCACAGTGGATAGAGCACTGGCCCTCAAGTCAGGAAGACCTGAGTTCAAATTCATCCCCAGACACTTAATATTTCCTAGCTGTGTGACCCTGGGCAAGTCACTTAATCCCAGTTGCCTCAGGGGGAAAAAAGTATATTGGAGACAAGAGGAAGACTAAAAAAGAGATGAGTCTGCTACTTGGCTTGGAAGCCACTAGCTATAGATCAAGTGTTGTTACCAGAGTACTAAGAAAAAAATTAGTGAATGTATAAATGAATAAGAAACTTATGAATATTGAGTGGTGACTTCTGAAAAGTATTGTGAGAAATGTCATATGGAAAATAAATTTGACTTGTTTTGTTTGACCTTGGAAGGAAAAACTAGGAACATTGGAAGGAAAGTATGAAAGACAGTTTTCAGTTTTATAAAAAGGAAAGGTTTCTAACAATTGATGTACTACAGAAGTAGAATAGGCTAGGTAGAGAAGTAGTAAGGTTTTTCATCATTATAAATCTTTGAGTGAAATTTCAGTGATCATTTGAGAGGATGTTATAGAGAGACTCCAATTAAGAGACAGTTTAGACTAGATATTCACAGATATTTCTTCTAATTGGAAGAGTCTTTGTTTTCATGAAAAATCTTGAAGAATGGTAGAAGTGCCATTGGGACAAATGTCTTAGTTCCCAAAATAACATAGTTTCTCTAAACTGCAAGCAAATTTTCTTTTTAAAAGGCTTTATTAAATGTATGGTTTGTGCATGTTATGAGAGAGGTCATAATCATGATTGGCATGCTTTGTAAAGAACAAGTGTTCAAGTGATCAAAAGATTAGAATGATTTTCAAAAGAAGAAATTTGAAATATCAAGTTACCTGAAAATTCTCCAAAACATATTAATCACAGAAATGAAAACAACCCCAACATGTTACCTTACACCAGCAACTTATCAAATTTAAGGGTTTTTTTCCCCTTTAAAGTTTTTAAAAACTGCACTTAAACATAAAAAAGAGCATATTCATCCATAGAAAAGAATACAAAAAATTCTCTTTAAAACTGTAATATTCATTTTATACCACTTTTTCACATATAATACATTTTATGTTATTTTCAGAATGAATCTTCTTGTTTCCTTCTGTCCTCTTTTCTAGTTTGATATATATACATAATATGTGTAATATGTATATATATTAATATCTGTCACCTTTTTTATTATACCTTTTTATTTACAAAACATATGCATCGGTATTTTTCAACACTGACTCTTGCAAAACCTTCTGTTCCAAATTTTCCCCTCCTTCTCCTCACCCCCTCCCCTAGATGACAGGTATTCCAATATATTTAAAATACATGCTAAATCAAATATATGTATACATATTCATACAGTTATCTTGCTGTACAAGAAAAATCTAAAATGAAAAAAAACCTGAGAGGGAAAACAAAAATGCAAGCAAACAACAACAGAAAGAGTGAAAATGCTATGTTTTGGTCCACACTCAGTTCCCACAGTCTTCTCCTTGGGATGATGACTCTTTTCATTATTGAATGGTCATTATTGACCATTGAAACTGAATCAGTTCATTGTTGAAGAGAGCCACAAATTGATCATCGTATAATCTTGTTGCCATGTATAATGATCTCCTGGTTCTGCTAATGTCACTTAGCATCAGTTCATGTAAATCTTTTCAGGACTCTCTGAAATTATCCTGCTGATCATTTCTTACAGAGCAATAATATTCCATTACATTCACATTCATAATTTATTCAGCTATTCTCCAATTGATGGGCATCCACTCAGTTTCCAATTTCTAGCCACTACAAAAAGGGCTGCCACAAACATTTTTGCACATGTGGATCCTTTTCCCTTCTTTAAGATCTCGTTGGGATATAAGTCCAGTAGAAACATTGCTGGATCAAAGGATATGCACAGTTTGATAACTTTTTGAGCATATTTCCAAATTGTTCTCCAGAAGGGTTGGATCTGTTCACAACTCCATCAACAATGTATCGTTGTCCCAGTTTTCCCACATCCTCTTCAACATTAATCATCTTTTCCCATCATTTTAGCCAATCTGAGAGGTGTGTGGTAGTACCTCAGTACCTTAATTTGCATTTCTCTGATCAATAGTGATTTGGAGTGCCTTTTCTTATGGTCTATCACCTTTTGGGAGGAACTAGTATTGTTAACCCCTTTTCTCTATCCCTTACTCAATTAACCAAGAAAAAGAAAAAAAAAATAAACCCTTATAACCAAAAAATAAGAAAAATTCAAATTCATAAAATTACTATAGCACTATATTCCTTTCACCTCTCTATTAAGAGGTGAATAACAAAGTTCATTATGGCCTCTGGAGATATGGTTGACCAATGCACAGATGACAGTTGGTCATTGATCAGAGCTCTTAATTCTTTAAAATTGTTTTTCTTTACAATGTTGATACCTTGGTATAAATTGTTCTTGTGTTTGAACATCGCTCTGTATCAGTTAATATATCAAGATTTTCTGAAGAAGTCTTTTTGATTATTTCTCATAACACAATAATATTTCATCATATTCATATCCCACAATTTGTTCAATCATTTTCCAATTGTCTATGATGTAATATAATATACCTCTCAATAAATTTTTCCCTTTCCCTTCTTATTGTTTTCTCTTCGCTGTCAATGTTCCTCTTAAACATATTCCTGCTTGTTTCCCAGTTGAATCTGATGTATTTCTGCATCAAATTATGGGTGCTCAACTCTTTTTTCTCTTTTCAGATAAAAGTGAAGTTCTGAGAACTGTTTCCTCCATTCTGTTCTTCATGTTGTATACTCTTCCCATACACTTCAATGAAGAGAAATAGCAAATTTCCTTCTTCCTACAGTAGTATTTTCCTCCTTTTAGCTTTCCTTCTCTTTTCCCTCTTAAACTCCTCAGAACAGAACCAATCTATAGTAACAAAGATGGTAAGGTTTTGAGGGGACACTTCTCACTCAAACTTTCAAATGTTGTATATTGAATCACTTGCAGTCTGGGCATGGAGTAGAAGGAAGGGAGGGAGAAAAAATCTGGAACACAAGGTTTTGCAAAGAGGAATAATGAAAATTATCCATGCATACATTTTGAAAATAAAAAGCTTTAAAAAAATTTCAAAAATTGGAAGAGATGTGAATAAACTGGGACACTAATTTACTGTTGGTGAAACAATGAATTCATTCAACTATTTTTGAAAGCAATCTGGAATCATGTCCAAAGAGTTATTAAAATGCCAATAACCTTCAACCCTGCAATTCCACTACTAGATTTCCTAAGATGACTAGAGAAAGATTTTCCCACAATTGATTAGTGAAAAAGTAAAAGAATCTATATGTTCTAAAATATTTATAGCAGTTCTGTCTGTGGTGACAAAAAAACTGGAAATTCTTTCAGCAATTGGATAATGGCTAAACAAATTGTGCCATATGATCATGATGTAATTGAACTACACTGTAGTACACTGTATAGCACTGTACTGTGCTATAAGAAGATGAACTCAATGATCTTGGAAAAACATGAATAGACTTGCACAAAATAAAGAAGAGTGAAATGAATGGAACCAAGAGAATAATGTATACAGTAGTAGCAATATTGTTTTCAGAACAACTTTGAGTGACTAAGTCACTTTAACTATTTTAAACACCCAAATTAAC
Source organism: Sarcophilus harrisii (assembly GCF_902635505.1). NCBI lineage: Eukaryota > Metazoa > Chordata > Mammalia > Dasyuromorphia > Dasyuridae > Sarcophilus > Sarcophilus harrisii. Next base: position 250,071,033 of record NC_045427.1, on the reverse strand, counting down.
TACAAAATTCATATGAAGGAAGACACTATCTGTATCCAGAGAAAGAACTGATTATTTTAGATAGATGTATGTGTGTGTGTTTGCCAAAAGGTGGCCTTTTCTAGGTAGAGGATGGGAGAGAAAGGGGAAAAATATGAAGAAAAGTTACATAATAATTTTGTTATATATTTAAAAGGAATACTAAGTTGCAATAAAAGATTTGCAGTTTCTTATGCAATCATCTTCCCCCACCCCATTTTATTATGTAATGGTAATGCTTGTTTTACTTAAGTTCAGAATAAAATAAAAAAGAATGTCAGCATCATTGCCTAATATAGATCCTTCTAGTCACTTAAACAAAATATACCATTCTAGATTTCTCTTAAGTCTCGTGCATTTACAAACTGGGAAAACAGCTTCACAGTTAAAGGTTCTGATAAAGGCCTCATTTCCAAAATATATAGAGAATTGATTCTAATTTATAAGAAATCAAGCCATTCTCCAATTGATAAATGGTCAAAGGATATGAAGACAATTTTCAGATGATGAAATTGAAACTATTATCACTCATATGAAAGAGTGTTCCAAATCACTATTGATCAGAGAAATGCAAATTAAGATAACTCTGAGAGACCATTACACACCTGTCAGATTGGTTAAGATGACAGGAAAAAATAATGATGAATGTTGGAGGGGATGTGGGAAAACTGGGACATTGATGCATTGTTGGTGGAGTTGTGAACGAATCCAACCATTCTGGAGAGCAATCTGGAATTATGCCCAAAAAGTTATCAAACTATGCTTTTGATCCAGCAGTGTTACTACTGGGCTTATACCCCAAAGAGATACTAAAGAAGGGAAAGGGACCTGTATATGCCAAAATATTTGAGGCAGCTCCCGTTTGTAGTGGCTAGAAACCGGAAACTGAATGGATGCCCATCAATTGGAGAATGGTTGAGTAAATTGTGGTATATGAATGTTATGGAATATTATTGTTCTGTAAGAAATGACCAGCAGGATGAATATAGAGAGGCTTAGAGAGACTTACATGAACTGATTCTAAGTGAAATGAGCAGAACCAGAAGATCATTATATACTTCAACAACGATACTGTATGAAGATGTATTCTGATGGAAGTGGATTGCTTTGACAAAGAGACCTAACTCAGTTTCAATTGATCAATGATGGACAGAAGCAGCTACACCCAAAGAAAGAACACTAGGAAATGAATGTAAACTGTTTGCATTTTTGTTTTTCTTCCTGGGTTATTTTTACCTTCTGAATCCAATTCTCCCTGTGCAACAAGAGAACTGTTCGGTTCTGCACACATATATTGTATCTAGGATATACTGCAACATATTTAACATATATAGGACTGCTTGCCATCTAGAGGAGGGGGTGGAGGGAGAGAGGGGAAAAATCAGAACAGAAGTGAGTGCAAGGGATAATGTTGTAAAAAATTACCTTGGCATGGGTTCTGTCAATAAAAAGTTATTATAATAAAAAAAAAGTCTTGTGCATTTGAAATTTGAAATTGCTTGGCTCTAATATTTTCACCATAAATTCGTTAAAGTCCTCTATTCCATTAATGATCCATTCCAACTCCATTTCCTGCACTCCAGGATTATATTCAATCTTGTTGAGTAAGTTGTTGTTGGCTATAAGCCTTTATCTTTTGCCTTTTGAGAATATTGCGCTCCAACATCTCCTCTCATTTACAATAAAAGCTGTGAGATTGTGTGATTCTCACCATGGTCTTTTAATCCTTAAAGTGCTTTTTCCTGAATGCTTATTGTATCTTTTTTGGTGTGAGAACTCTGGATTTTGGTATAGCATTCCTGGGACTTTTAATTTTGCAGTTTCTTTCAGCAGGGATTTCCATGCTGAAACCCAGTGGTTTCTTTCTAATTTTACTTTATCCACTGGTTCAAACAAATCTGATCAGTTTTCACTTATGATTTCTTGAAATATAGTGTAAGTTTCTTGTATTATCATGGTTTTCAAGGAATCTAATGATTCTTAAATTCTTTAGCCTTAACTTGTTTTTAAGGTTAGTTTTTAAAAATTAGGTATTTTCCACTTTCTTCTTTTTTTAATCTTTTGGATTTATTTTTTCTTTTTTCTTTACATTTTATTTTTATAGTATATCATTTTTCCAATTACATGTAAAGATGGTTTTCAGCATTCATTTTTATAAGCCTTTGAGTGCCAATTTATTTTTCTCTCTCCCTTCCTTACCTCGTTTTTTCTTCAAGACAGCAAGCAATCTGATATAGGTTATACATGTACAATCATTTTTTTAAAATATATTTCCATATTGGGAAAGAAAAATCAGAAGAAAAGACAAAACCACGAGAAAGAGAAAAACAAAACAAAACAACAAAAAAGGTGAAAATAGTATCCCTTTGATCTGCATTCAGTCTTCATATTTCTGTCTTTAGATGTGGATAGCATTTTCCATCCCAAGTCTGTTGAATTATCTTGGATCAGTATTGCTGAGAAGAACTAAGTCCATTATAATTGATCATCACACAATCTTGATTTTATTGTGTATATAGTATTCTCTCAGTTCTGCTCACTTCACTTGTCATCACTTCAAATACATCTTTCCAGACTTTTCTGAAATCAACTTGCTCATCATTTCTTTTTTTTTTTTTTTTTTTTTTTTTTTTTTTTTAATTTAATAGCCTTTTATTTACAGGATATATACATGGGTAACTTCACAGCATTAACAATTGCCAAACCTCTTGTTCCAATTTTCACCTCTTACCCCCACCCCTCCCTAAATGGCAGGATGACTGATAGATGTTAAATATATTAAAATATAACTTAGATACATAATAAGTATACATGACAAAACATTATTGTGCTTACAAAAAGAATCAGACTCTGAATTGTTGTACAATTAGCTTGTGAAGGAAATCAAAAATGCGGTGTGCATAAATATAGGGATTGAATTCAATGTAATGGTTTTAGTCATCCCCCAGAGTTCTTTTTCTGGGTATAGCTGGTTCAGTTCATTACTGCTCCATTAGAAATGATTTGGTTGATCTTGTTGCTGAGGATGGCCTGATCCATCAGAACTGGTCATCATCTAGTATTGTTGTTGAAGTATATAATGATCTCCTGGTCCTGCTCATTTCACTCAGCATCAGTTAGTGTAAAGTCTCTCAGGCCTTTCTGAAATCATCCTGTTGGTCATTTCTTACAGAACAGTAATATTCCATAATTTTCATATACCACAATTTATTCAGCCATTCTCCAACTGATGGACATCCATTCAGTTTCAGTTTCTAACCACTACAAAAGAGGCTGCACAAACATTCGTGCCATACAGGTCCCTTTCCCTTCTTTATAATCTCTTTGGGATATAATCCAGTAGTAACACTGCTGGATCAAAGGGTATGCACAGTTTGATAACTTTTGAGCATAGTTCAAACTACTCTCCAAAATGGTTGGATTCGTTCACAACTCCACCAACAATGAATCAATGTCCCAGTTTTCCCATCCCCTCAACAATCATCATTATTTTCCTGTCATTTTAGCCAATCTGACAGGTGTGTAGTGGTATCTTAGAGTTGTCTTAATTTGCATTTCTCTGATTAATAATGACTTGGAGCATCTTTTCATATGACTAGAAATAGTTTCAATTTCTTCATCTGAGAATTGTCTGTTCATATCCTTTGACCATTTTCAATTGGAGAATGACGATTTTTATAAATTAGAGTTAATTCTCTATATATTTTGGAAATAGGGGCCTTTATCAGAACCTTTGACTGTAAAATATTTTCCCAGTTTATTGCTTCCCTTCTAATCTTGTCTGCATTAGATTTGTTTGTGCAAAACTTTTCAGTTTGTATAATCAAAATTTTCTATTTTGTGGTCAGTAATGATCTCTAGTTCTGCTTTGGTCATAAAGACCTTCCCCTTCTAGGTCTGAGATGTAAACTATCCTCTGTTCCTCTAATTTATTAATAATTTCATTCTTTATGCCTGGTCATGAACCCATTTGACCTTATCTTGGTGTCTGCGTTAAGTATGGATCAATGCCTAGTTTCTGCCATATTAGTTTCAATTTTTCCAACAATTTTTATCAAACAGTAAGTTCTTATCCCAAAAGCTGGGATCTTTGGGTTTGTCAAAGACTAGGTTGCTATATTTGTTGACTGTTTTATCCCTTGAACCTACTCTATTCCACTGATCAACTAATCTATTCCTTAGCCAATACAAATAGTTTTGGTAACTGCTGCTCATAATATAATTTTAGATCTGGTACAGCTAAGCCACCATCATTTGATTTTTTTCATTAATTCCTTGAAATTCTTGACCTTTTGTTTTCCATATGAACTTTGTTGTTATTTTTCTAGGTCATTAAAATAGTTTTTGGGAGTCTATTGGTATGCGCTAAATAAATAGATTAGTTTAGGTAATATTGTCATCTTTATTATATTTGCTACCCTATCCAAGAGCATTTAATATTTTCAATTGGTTAGATCAGACTTAATTTGTGTGAAAAGTGGTCTGTAATTTTGCTCATAAAGTTTCTGATTTTCCCTTGGCGATAGATTCCTAAATATTTTATATTATCAGTAGTTACTTTAAATGGAATTTCTCTTTGTAACTCTGACTGTTGGATTTGTTAGTGATATATAAGAATGCTGATGACTTATGTGGGTTTATTTATAACAGCAACCTTTGCTAAAGTTGTGGATTATTTCTAATAACTTTTAGCAGAATCTCTGGGGTTCTCTAAGTATACCATCATGTCATCGGCAAAAGTGATAATTTGGCTTCCTCATTGCCTATTCTTATTCCTTTAATCTCTTTCTCAGCTCTTATTGCTATAGCTAGCGTTTCTAATACAATATTAAATAGTAGCGGTGATAGTGGGCACCTTGTTTCCTCCAGATCTTATTGGAATGGTTGCAGTTGTCTCCATTACATATGATGCTTACTGATGGTTTTAAATAGATGCTGCTGATTATTTTAAGGAAAAGTCCATTTATTCCTATACTCTCAAGTGTTTTAATAGGAATGGATGTTGGATTTTATCAAATGCTTTTTCTGCATCTATTGAGATGATCATATGGTTTTGTTAATTTGGTTATAACTTGGCCAATTATATTGATAGTTTTCCTAATATTGAACCAGCCCTGCATTCCTGGTATAAATCCTACTTGATCATAGTGTATTATCTTGGAGATGATTTTCTGTAGTCTTTTGCTAATATCTTATTTAAGATTTTAGCATCAATATTCATTAGGAGATTGGTCTTAATTTTCTTTCTCTGTTTTCAGCCTACCTGGTTTAGGTATCAGTACCATGTCTGTGTCATAGAAGAATTTGGTAGGACTCCTTCATTCCTATTTATCAAATAATTTATATAGCATTGGGGCCAATTGTTCTTTAAATGTTTGGTAAAATTCACATATAATCCATCTGGTCCTGAGTTTTTCTTGGGAGTTGTTTAATTGCCTGTTCTATTTCTTTTCTGAAATGGGACTATTCAAACAATTTACTTCCTCCTCTGTTAGTCTGGGAAGTCTATATTTTTGGAGGTAGTCATCCATTCACTTAGGTTATCAAATTTATTGGCATAAGTTGAGCAAAATAACTCCTTATTATTTCTCTAATTTCCTCTTCCTTGGTGGAAAGTTCTCCCTTTTCATTTTAAGACTACTAATTTCATTTTCCTCCCTCCTTTTTCTAATCAGATTTACCAAAGGCTTATCTATTTTTTGGCTTTTCATAGAACAACTCTTAGTTTATTAATTAGTTCAATAGATTTTTACTTTCAATATTTTAATTTCTCCTTTTAATTTTAAATTTCCAATTTAGTATTTGATTGGGGTTTTTAATTTGGTCTTTTTAGTTTTTTAGTTGCAAGCCAATTCATTAATCTTTTCTTTCTCTGTTTTATTCAAGTAAGCCTCTAAGGATATAAAATTCCCTCTTATTACCGCTTTGGCTGCATCCCACAAATTTTGGTATGATGTCTCATCATTGTCATTATCTTAGTGAAATTATTAATTTATCTATAATTTGCTCTTACCCAATCATTCTTTAAGATGAGATTGTTTAGTTTCAATTACTTTTTGGTCTATTTCCCCTAATTTTTTGTTGAATGTAGTTTTGTTGCATCATGATCTGAAAAAAGCATTTACTATTTCTGCTTTCTTGCATTTAATTTGGTCTTTATGTCCTAATATATGGTCAATTTTTGAATAGGTTCCATGAACTGCTGAGGAAGAAAGTTATATTCCTTCTATCTCCATTCAATTTCTCAAAGATCAACATACCTAATTTTCTAATATTCTGTTTACTTCTTTAATTTCTTTCTTATTTGTTTGTGGTTTGGTTGTCTAATTCTGAGGTGCAAGGTTGAGATCTCCTACTATTACAGTTTTGTTGTCTATTTCTTCTTGCAATTCTCTTAACTTCTCCTTTAGGAAGCTGAGTGCCATACCACTTGGTGCATATATGTTTAATATTGATATTGTCGTTGTTTATGCTACCCTTTAGCAGGATGTAGTTTCCTTCATATCTCTTTTAATTAGATCAATTTTTACTTTTTGTGATCTGAGATAGGATGGCTACCCCTACTTTTTGACTTCACCTGAAGCATAATAGATTTTGCTCCAACCTTTTACCTTCTCATATGTATCCCCTGCTTTAAATGTGTTTCTTGTAAACAACATATTGTAGGGTTCTGACTTTGATCCAGTCTGCTATCTGCCTCCCTCTTTGTGAGAGTTCATCCATTCACATTTACGGTTAAATTACTAAATCTGTATTTCCTGCCATCCTAATAACCCCAGATTGTGCTTTACTTATTCTTGTCTCCCCCAACCCTCTTTCCCTCTTTTAAACTTATGTACCCCTCTTGTATCACGATACTTATCCTCTTTATAATCCTCCCCCCCTTTGAGTCTTTCCCCTTCCTTCCCTTATTACTCTTTTCTTTTCCTTTTCCTCTCCCACGTTTTAATGAGGCGAGAGAGAATTTTCTCTAAAACAAATGTCAATTATTTTTCCTTTGAGCCAACTCTGATGAGATAAGATTCACACAATGTTCCTCCCCTCTCTAAATTCCCTCAGATATGATAAGTTTCCATTAGCCTCTTTGTGGGATGTGGTTTCCCTCTTTTTATCCCTCCTTCCCACCTTATTCTGCCATCATCCCTTTTCCATATCTACTCCCCTTTTTTATTTATATCAGTACTATCAAATTTTACATGTATTTTTTTGTATATCCACAACAGAAATACACTTCTCAAAGATTATTTTTACCTTTTCTGCATCTCTTGAGTTCTATTCTTGGAGATCAAATTTTTGTTTTAATTCTGGTTTTTCTTCAGAAACAAATGGATTCATTTGTTTCATTAAATGTCCATCTTCTTCCTGGAAGAAAATGCTCAACAGCTGGGTAGTTTATTCTTAGCTGCATCCAAGTTCTTGTGCCTTCGAATATCATATTCCAGGCCTTCTTTCCTTTAATGTAGAGGCAGCCAGATCCTGGGTGATCCTTATTGTGCACCTCGGTATTTAAATGGTTTTGGCTGCTTGTAAAATTTTTCCTTTATCTGATAGTTCTGAAATTTTGCCACAATATTCCTTGGTGTTTTATTTTAGGGTTTCTTTCAGAGGTGTTGAGTGAATTCTTTCAATACCTATTTTACCTTCTGATTCTATTACATCTGGGCAGTTCTCTTTGATGATTTCTTGTAAAATAGTATCTAGGCTCTTTTTCATCATAGTTTTGGAAGGTCAATAATCCTCAGATTATCTCTCCTAGATCTATTTTCCAAGTCTGTCATTTTAAGTAGATAATTCATGGTTTTTCAGTTTGTCATTTTTTGGTTTTGCTTGACTGATTCTTGCTGTCTCAATGCATCATTAGTTTCAATTTGTTCAGTTCTAATTTTTAAAATTATTTTCTTCATTAGCTTTTTTACTTCTTTCTGTATATGTCCAATTGAGTTTTTGAATGTATTGTTTTGGTCTGTGGAATTTTTCCATTTCACTAATTTTTTTTTTAGTGAATTATTTTCTTTTCAATTCACCCGATCCTACTTTCTTGCGTGTTCTTTGTCTTTTCAATTCCACGGATCCTACTTTCTAGTGAATTCTTTATTTTTCAATTCACAATTCTTACTTTCCTGTGATTTTTTATTTTCCAATTCACAATTTGCACTTCCTGGAATTTTTTAACTTTTCAATTCGTATTTCAGGAAGTTGTTGCTCTCTTAAGGCTTCTCTTTCCTTTCCCCATTTATCTTGAACTCTCTTTTGAGACTTTTAATGGTCTCTTCTATGAGAGCATTATGTAAGGAGGACAGTCTGATGCATTTTGCTGTTTGAGGTCTCTTCAGGTTTGCTGACCTGCTCTTTTCTGCATAGAAGCTGTCGATTGTTCTTTTCATCTTTTTATTCATGTTTTAAAGCCTTTAGGGTAGGTCTCCTAGGCAAGGGTTCACTTCCTCTGCAGAGCAGGGAAAGATTCAAAGCGATTTCCGGCTCCAGGTATGGGAGTGCTCTGGGTGAGGTTTTCCCTTCCCCCCAACAGGAAGTGGATTCAGCACTGGCCTAGCTATCAAACGGCTTAGTGGGCTGAGTGGATTATCGATTGCCCTAGGCTGAGGACTAAGTGGTGAAAGTGTCACTGCCCCAGGCAGGAGCCTCTTGTGGGACTGTAGTTTAGCAGCTGGCGCAGACCGCGAACCGCCCGGAACTCTGCCCCAGTGTCTCTGCCCAATGAATCGGCCCTGGAAAAGCTCTATGGCTGGCAGAGCTCCCCACTGTGCAGATTGGAGGCTAACCGAGGCTCGTCCTCCTGCCGTGCAGGATCACAACTGCCCCAAGGAAAAGCCCTTACTGCGGGTTGGGGCTGGCTTGTGCTGAGATCTGTGCTTTCACCCTCGGTTTGAGACTCTCCTCGGAACCTAATTTCTCTCCCGTCTGCGCCGATCTCCCCCCTGGCCCCGTAACCAACCTTTTTTGGCGAGACTGCAGATTTTCTTTGGCAGGTGAGTTGTTCTACTTCTTATCTTCTGAATTGTGCAGTCAAGACTATTTTTGAGGCTCGATATAATATTGGTAACGAGGGTAAGAGAAGAGCTTAGAAAGTCGCGTGTGTCTTCTCCGCCATCTTGGCTCCGCCCCCCCATCATTTCTTATAGAACAATAATATTTCATTACATTCATATGCCATAACTTATTCAGTCATTCCCAAATGATGGGCATCCATTCAATTTCCAATCCATTGCTATCACAAAAAAAGCAGTTTCAAATGTTTTTGCACATGTGGATCCGTTTCCTTTTTTTAAGGTCCCTTTAGGATAGAGATCCAGCAGAGGCACTGCTGGATCAAAGGGTATGCACAGTTTTATACCTCTTTGGGCATAATTTATTGAATTTATTTTAATGATTCTTGATGTTTCATGGAATCATTTGTTTTTGTTTAGTCTATTTCAGTTTTCAAGAGTCCATTAGCAGGCAATGTTTACCACTTTATTTTTGAAGCCATATATTCTCCTTCCAATTTTCTTCTCAAAAGATTTTATTTCATTAAAAACAATTTCCTGCTTAATTTTTTTTTTTATTCATCTCTCTAACATTAATTCCTGAACTGGATTTTTATGCTCTATTCCTTGGCAGGAGTAATTGTTCCTGCTTGGTCTCACCTGGATTCCTGCACTGACCTTCACCTTGCAGGGTTAAAAATCCTTGTGGTCTTTGAATTTCAAGGTGCTCCATCTTTTCTGATCTTTTCTGATATTTTGACATAGTGTTAGGGGCTTCAGAAGCCCTGGGCCTGGGATAATTTGATCATAGTGCTTAGATGCCCTACTGGTTTCTGCTTGGTCATACTACTTAGTAGTCTCCACCTGGGATTGTCTAATTACTCTGGGGCTTTTTCAGAAGAGGCCTTTACTTTGGTTGTCTTGAACATAGACTCTTGCAATCTACTTGTATCTGGTCCTCTCTACTTGTACTAGGAGGCTACCCTGAACTAGTGCTGGCTTTATTGGAAGCCTCCTCTCCTAATGATCTTAGGGTTCAATCTGGCACAAATTTCAGGGTTTTGTTGAAACAGCTATGTTGGAACTGAGAAGTCTATCTTGTCTCAAAATCCAATTTTGCAAATGTAGTTCAGAAAAGATGCAATTTTTTGTTGGAAGAGCTATAGGAAATCAGGCATATTAGTTCACTGCTGGTAGGACTGTGAGTCAGCTCAACTAATACAGAAAATATTTGGAAATTATGCAAGAAAAGTTTCTAAATTGTTTAAGCCTTTTGATCCAGAGATTCCATTCTTGGTGATGTGGTGCAGTTTCTAGGGGAGATGTAGCAATAACCATAAAATCATCTGACCTTGAGAGTGTTATAGTTGGAAATGATATATTTCTTCCCTTAGGCTATTCTGCCCCAGTTTATTCTATATGATTAGAATATTGTAGCCAAAAATATTGCTGGCTGTCAGATAACAGCCTGTTGGTCAGCGATAACAGAGCTTCTGTGACTAATGAGCAACAATAATGAAGTTCTTTATTGAAGCAAAAGAAGAAAAACTCATTCATAGCAAGATTATTTGTTTTTTAAAATGTATTCAATATTTTATTTTCCCCCAGTTACATATAAAAACATTTCAGTTCCAAATTCTCTCCCTTCCTCCCCCTCAAGCCCCTCAATGAGAAGGAAGGAATTCAATATAAGATTATATATGCATAATAGTCATGTTGTGAAAGAAAACAGACTAAAAAAAAACCCCTCAAAAAATAAATAAAAGGAAAAAAGAGTGTTTCTATTTGTATTCAGACACTATTAGTTCTTTCTCTGGGGATGGATCACTGTATTGTATTGCTAAGAATAGTTAAGTTTTCATAGCTGAACATCTTACAATATTCTATTACTTTTTCACTTTGCATCAACTCATGTAAGTCTTTTCATGTTTTTATGAGAGCATTCAGAATTATTTGTGATAACAAAAAAACTGGAAAAAAAATTGTTCAGTGATTGGGGGAAAACTAAAAAAAGTGTGCTAAAATGAATGTAATAGAATTTTACTGTGTCATTAGGAATATCTAATATAATTAATTTGAAATAACATGGGAACACTCATATGAAGTAATGTCAACTGAAGACAACAGAATTCACAGAAAAATAATTAATGGCTAAAACAATATAAATATAGGCCTCACTGGCAGGCAACAAAACATGCAATAAATATGTCAATGCTGGTACTATAATTTCAAAGTTAAGAAAAAAGATTCTTTCTGTTAACACTCAATATAGAAACAGAAAGTAGACTATTGCAGTCAGTTTTTTTGCTGTTTTGTTTTTAGTAAATATTCTTTGTGAGGTGGAGTTGATTAGTCATTTCTTGGAAAGCTTGTGTTGTGTCAAAGCAGTGGGTTAAATTATTTTTTTTAAAGAACAAATTTTTCAGAACTAGTTTCTCTCTTTTTTAAATAAAGTGACTAAATTGATAGGTGAAGTAACACAAATTACTTGAATTTCAGCAAGGATTTGATTAAGAATTTTAGAATATTCTTGTGAGAAGGCCAAAGGATAGTGCAATTGACTAGATTAGAAACAATTAGATCCAAAGACTGTAGATTAGTTGCTTGATATGTAAAGCAGAGTTTCTCAATTTAGAACAGGGGTTCTTAATTTAGAATAGGGATTCTTAATCCAGTTTAATTTTCCAGGGAGAGGAGGTCTATGAATTTGAATGAAAGAAAATTACATGTTTTCACCAACCTCTAACTGAAATTTAGCACTTCCTTCAATTATTTAATTATTTAAAAATATTATTCTTAATATGGCAGAAACTTGGCATTGATCCACACTTAACATTGTATACCAAGATAAAGTCGAAATAGGCTAATGATTTAGACATAAAGAGTGATATAAGCAAATTAGAAAAGCATAAGACAGTTTATCTCTCAGATCTGTGGAAAAGGAAGGAATTTGTGGCCAAAGAAGACCTGGAGTTCATTGCTAAACACAAAATAGCTAATTTTGACTATATTAAATTTAAAAGTTTTTGTACAAACAAAACCAATGCAGACAAGATTAGAAGGGAAGCAATAAACTGGGGGGTAAATTTTTCACATTCAAGGGATAAAGACCTCATTTCTAAAATACACAGAGAATTGATTCAAATTTATAAGAATTCAAGCCATTCTCCAATTGAGAAATGGTCAGAGGATACGAACCGACAATTTTCAGATGAAGAAATCGAAACCATTTTTAACCATATGTAAAGGTGTTCTAAATCGCTATTGATCAGAAAAATGCAAATTAAGACAACTGAGATACCTCTCGATCGACTAAGATGACAGGAAAAGAATGATGAATGTTGGGAGGGATGTGGGAAAACTGAGACACTAATACACTGTTGAGAGGACTGTGGGAACTGAGTGTGGGTCATAACATACCATGTCCATTCTTTTTGTTGTTGTAGTTTGCTTGCATTTTGTTTTCTTTCTCATTTTTTTCTTTTTGATCTGATTTTTCTTGTGCAACAAGATAATTATATAAATATGTATACATATATTGGATTTAACATATATTTTTAACATGTTTAACATATATTGAATTACTTGCCATCTGGGGGAGCAGGTGAGGGGAAGGAGGGAAAATTTGGAATACAAGATTTTGTAAGATATTAAAAATATATATTTTTCTGAGGATTTCACCAGATTGCCAAAGAGGTCCATGACACACAGAAAGATTTTGCACTTGTAGAGTTCCAGAGGGGTCTGTACCTACCTGGTGTGTGGATATCGTTTGAAATCAGGAAGATCTAAATTCAAATTTGTTCTCAGATATTTATAAGGTATGTGACCCTGGAAAAGTCACTTAATCTCTCCCTTAATTTCATTTGTAAAATGGGGATAATAATAATATCTGCCTCCCAGTGTTGTGTGGATCAAATGAGATAATATTTATATAGCACTTAGTGCAGTGCTTGGCATATAGTAAGTACTATATAAATGTTAGCTAATATTATTATTACTATTTATCAGTATAGTATCAAGAGGTGGCATGATTACAAAATACATTTATTTTTTCAAATGATTTTTTTTAGCACTCATTAAAAAAATTTTTTTTTGAGTTCTAGATTCTTTCTATCCTTCCATCCCCTCCTTAACTCACTTAGGAAGCAAGCAATATATCATTTGTGCATGTGAAGTCATGCAAAACATACTTTCATAATGATTACATTGCAAAAAAAGGTAGAAAACTATACTTTAATTTGTCACTGAGTTCATCAGTTTTCTTTCTGGAGATAGCATTTTTTATGATGAGTCCTTTGGAATTATCTTGGATTGTTCACAGTTAATCATTGTTCAATATTGCTGTTACAGTGTATAAGTTTTTTTGGTTAATGTTCTCCTGGTTCTGCTTACTTCACCTTGTATCAGTTCATATAAATGCCATAACCAATCAAACTACCAAACTACCCAAAATTATTTTGTAGAGCTAGGAAAAATAATAATATTTATCTGGAAGGACAAAAGATTAAGAATATCAATGGGATTGATGGGAAAAAATGCAAAGGAAAGTGACCTAACCATCCCAATTTTTAGGATTTGTAAATATCATCTTCTCACATAAGAATGTAAACAGTTTAACCTCATTAAGTTCCTTATGATTTCAATTTCATATTTTCTTTTTATACTTCTCTTGAGTCTTATGTATCAATGTTTTTTTCTATTTAGCTCTGGTCTGGTGCAGTGGATTGAGTTCTGACCCTGGAATCAGGAGAACCAAATCTATTCTCAAACTTTTACTAGCTGTGTGACTCTGGACTAGTCATTTAATCCTGTTTTCCTCAGTTTCCTCATTTGTAAAATGAATGGGAGAAAGAAATAGCAAATCACTCCAGGATCTTTGCCAAAAAAACTCCAAATTCAGTCACAGAGAATCAGAAATTACTCAACAACAACCAAAGTCCTCAATTTCATTAAATATCCATTCCTCCCTTCCTCTCAACCACCTCCCCCCCAAGCCTTTAGTAGTAGGCCATTAGTGGTTGTATTCCTGTCTCTTTTGCCTTCTGAGATATATTTCAAATGCTCTGATTCTTTAATGTGGTAGCTTTTAAATCTTGTATGACTCTGATGATGGTTCCATGATAGTTGAATTGTTTGTTTCTGCCTGTTTTCAGTATTTTTCTTTGGGCTGGGGACTCTGGAATTTGACTATAATATTCCTGGGAGTTTTCATTTTGGGAATCTCTTTCAGGAGGTGATCAATGGATTCTTTCAATTTTCATTTTACCATCTGGTTCTAAAATTTTGGGATAGTTTTCCTTGATAATTTCTTGAAAGATAATATCTTTGTTCTTTTTTTTAATCATGATTTTCAGGTAGCCTAATAATTCTTAAATTGTCTTAAATTGATCTCTTTTCCATATTGATTGTTTTTCTGTTGAAGTATTTCATATTTTCTGCTTTTTGATTATTTTGTGATGTCTCATGTATTCATTAGCTTCATTTGCCAAATTCTAATTTTTAAAAGAACTATTTTCTTTAGTGATATTTCATTCCTCTTTTATCATGTGGCCAATTCTGTTTTTTAAGATGTTATTTTCTTCACCATTTAAAAATGCTTTTTTATGGTATTAATTCTCTTTTCATAATTTTCTTGAATTGCTCTTATTTTCCTCCATTTTTTCCTTCTATCACTCTTATTTGCTTTTAAAAAACCTTTTTGTTCATGCATGCATGCATGCTCACTTTTTTTCCATCTGTCTCTGTTTCTGTCTTTTTCTCTGTCTCTGCCTCTCTCTGTATCTCTCTGTGTCTCTGTCTCTCTCTATTTCTGTCTCTGTCTGTCTTTATGTCTCTCTCTCTCTATTTCTGTCTCTGTCTGTCTGTATGTCTCTCTCTCTTTCTGTCTCTCTCTTTCTCTCATTCTCTAGCTTTCCCTAGAAATCTTCTGGGGCTTATGTCTACTTAGTGTTTTTCTTTTCCTTTCTGATGTTTTGGTTGTTTTTCTGTTGTTTTGGCATTTTCCCAGCCCATTTCTTGACTTTGAACTTTATGTTAAAATTAGACTTTGTTCACTTGTGAGAAGACACACTATCTCAAGCATCATATATATATATTTTTTTTTTTCCTTACAGTGCTTTTTTAGAACTCTTTTGGGGAGTTTGTAAGTTTTTGATGTTCCCAAGGTTGTGTGATCTGGGTAAAGTTCTGGTTATTGCTTTCTTGGTTTGTTCTCTAGTTCTTAATCAGGAAGGTCCCTTACAGCCAGCACCCCTCTCCACTTTGTAGTTGTTACCCAGAACAATGATTGGACAATTTAGGTGCTCTCAGGATCCCTATATCAACATCACCATCCTCTTTTATTCTTTTCTTTTTACCATTAGGAGGTACCTTGTTTTCTAGAGCTAAGACCCAGGTGATTAATAGTTCTCTAGTTCAGTAGTGTACTTAGTACTTAATATAGTTCCACAAGATTGACATCTATTCTACAATATTCACACCTACAATGATATAATAGAGTATATAAGTTGATACAAACTCAGCCAGAGACTTTCATTCCATCTCCCACCAACATGGGAGACTGAAACAGACTCGGGGAAAACAGAAGACTGGAGGCTGGAGCACAAGCTCCCCGACTCAGGGAGACTTCAAGACGGAGACCGTCATGGTGGTCCTTCTGCCTCCCCCACAGAAACCAAGACACATTCTGGAAGGCCTCCAGAAAGCTGGCCCAGGTCCCAGGCAAGGAAACAGACTGTGAAGGAGATAATAAAGAATTTGGGCTTTATTCCTGGCTATTCTAGTGATGATTACTCTGCTGAAACAAAGACTGGTCCAAAGACCTCCAGAAAACCAGCCAGAACACTACACTCACCCTCTGGATGAAGTCTGATGCAGCAAAATCCCAGAATTGTTTTACACCTGCCCCAAGTGATCCTTAATTCAGATGAGCAACTGCTTTTCCAAAATACATTCTGGTCAGGAAGCACTGCTATGAATCAAACTTGCCTCATTGTTGCTGTTACCCCCTCATTGCCATGGCTACAATTCAAAGTGTTTCTTTGTCTAGCTACTGCTATATGTATCTCTTCAGTCCTAGCGCAGACCCTGGCACACATATTTAGTTTCTTTTTCTGCCAATAGCCTCTGTGAATTCTTTGGTTTAAATTTATATTTTTCAGAGTTTAACAATTGGTGTATTACCTTTGTGAGCTTTGGTATTTTCAGAGTTAACACTTGTTATATAACTTCTGTGGCTCTTTGGTAATTTATTTTCAGGGTTTAACAGTGCCAAGAAGCACCTAATCTTGTTCCCAGTGTCAGCATAAACATCTCCTTTAAGCTCTTTCCGACCCCTTGTCCAATCTCCTACCTCTTTGGACTGAGAGCTCCTAAAACTTCTACTGTTGTTGTTGTCACAACTTCCTCCAAGATCCACTGTCTGGGACAAACCTCCTTTTTCTGACTTTCTAAATTGTCTTGTGCTGGGAAAATGTCTCTCTTTGAACTTTTGTTGGCTACATCATTCCAAAATTTGATTTGATGCGTTATTTTACAGTTGTCTGGAGGGCAATTTTGAGAAAGCCCAGGTTACTCTACTGTGATGTTTTGGATCCACCTACATCAAATTTAATTCTTTTGGCCCTGTCTCTTAGAGAGTGAAGAGGATATGGGAGATGGGGATCTCAGAAGCAGATTCTGATGAGTCATGGAATTTTAAATATTAGGAATTGGAGCGGCAAAGGACATAATCGTTAAGTCCTCTAGTTTTATAAATAAGAAAACAAAGGCTCAGAGGCACCTTAATGTCATACTAGCAATAAATATCAAAGGCAGGGTTTAAACACAAATGCTCTAAAATCTCATGTCACTTGATGGTTCTCTTCATTATGTCTCAGTGCTCTGAGTTCCTCTCCTTTTCTATAAGCAGGGCAGCATAGATAAGGTATGTATGTTTTTCTCAGCTCAAATACTATTTGGTTTACACTCCACCTGCTCACACTCTTGCCCTAATATGTCTATACAGACATTTCAGCAATTGATCTACAAAATCTTCTGTATTTGTTCTTTGGAGGGGTTCAAATCTTTTAGTAGTTCTAGGTAGAGATTAAAATAAGAGAGAGAAAGTATCAAATCTCAGAGATCTCCAAGTAGTATTGAGTGAACTATTAGTCAAACAGTAATGTCAAATATGCAAGATCAGGCAAGGGAATGTTAGGGACAAATCACACTCTCTGAAACAGAATGACAATTTGCAAAACTTGGTTTTCTTCATATACTCATCATTTTTAAAATTCAAGCATTTTGTTTCTACAGTCATAGATATCTAAAGAAACTGCAATTTCTTATTTAAAGAAGACAGGTCAAAAGTAGGAAGAGGCAGTCTTTCAAGTATGTCCATGTATTTCCATTCTGGTTTCAGTCTATATGAATGTGGAATCTCAGGAGAATCTCTTTTCCATTTACAATGACTAGGGATTAATACTATATAAAAACAAAAAAAGTCTTGATGTTGCCTAGGGAGTGAAAAGAAAATGCTAAATCAAGACAGAGTGGTTATGTAAAAACAGATGACTGACTTTATTGCTGACCCAGCCTTTCTATGCTCTTTGCATTCCAACTCCCTGCCTCCACAACAGTCATTTGAGAGAAGAACTTCCTTGTCTTTCTTCTTACTCTGCCAAAATGACAGTGAACTCAAGGCCATCACGATCACTGGTGTTTGTTCTTTCCTAATCCTAGGTGAATGAGTAATCCAAAGTGGAGGAAGTGGCAGTGATTTTGTGAGTTTAAGAGATTCAGATCTCTATTAGTGATAGGAGTGGCAATGGGTTATTAGTCAACTGGCAGTAAAAAACTCAGCCCAGAAGAGTAGCCCAGTCCAGCAGCTGGGAATGTAGCATAACCCCACAGCAGATTTATTCAGTTTCAGAGTGGACCAACCTGTCTAACAGAGATGTTTCACTTTTGAGAAGGCAGCCTAATGGAATGATTCCAGACACTAATACCTTTCATAAAAAAAACTTCAGATGAGTCTTTCTGGGTACAGGAGTCTAGAGGAATTTCTGCTACACTTGTTCTCCATATGTATGCCCTATAACCTGCAAGTGTTTCTAATGAACTATCCTACTATACCCCATAGACTCTGTCTATTTATCGCACAGTGAGTTTCAGACTTTTAGTGGACTGTTTTGTCCCAACTCTCGCTATAACATTTTAGTAAATAACTTTTCTAAAATCCAATTGTTATCTATTGGCTAACTATCGCTGTGTTGATAGAAACCCCAACTTCTGAGGATTGCTCCTAGAACTCTGAAGGAAGAAAATGGTTACCCTTTGGTACCCCAAGGTACTTGAGGGTGTAAGTATCCAGTTGGAGGAATTGCCCCAGAGAGAAATGCTACAATTACAAGAAATACTGAAATTCATTGGAAAAGAAGTGGGGAGGAAGACATATTTGCAGAATTACCCAAATAATTTTTGAACTTACTTTAGAATACTCTTAACTAAAAAATTCCTTTTTTTCCCTTCCAAAAAGTGACCTAGGGTTTTATTTAACTGATTTGTATAGCAAGTCCTTCAGTGGTCCTGTCAGTGGTTATAAATAAGTCTTTCTCTTAGTATTCAAGTTTCTCTATACCAATAGACCTATTTACAATGAAGAAATTGAGGCAAACACAAAGTAAATTAATTGCCCAGGGTCACATAGCTAGTAATTCAGTTCTTCCTGATTCCAAATCCTGCTTGCTATTCATTTCATCACCAGTCACATACAAAAATTTGGATAATCACGGTTCTTTTCTTTATAGGAAGGACCAATAGACTGCAAGGGGAATAAAACATTTGCATATATAAATAAAACATAAAGTTAAGAGTGATAAGGATGCTCAAATCAAAAATTTTAAACACTTTTTTGCGTCATGAAGTACATTGGCAATCTGTTGAAGCCTGTGAACCACTTCTTGGACTAATTTTTTAAATACTTAAATTAAAATACAAAAGATTACAAAGGAAACAAATTATATTGACATATTTTTAAAATGTATATTTCAAAAAGTTCATGGAGTTCATTGTGACCTGGCAGACTAAGTGTTACTATATTATCAAAAGTTCATTCTTTTAATGAGTGGTGGTGAGAGGGATGGCTCAAAGTGCAAGAAGGAATCAGTTCTTTGATAAGATTTTTTTTTTAATTTTTAAATTTTATTTTTACATATATTTTTTCAATTACACGTTAACCAACATTTTGATATTTTAAAAAAATTTCAAATTCTCTTCTCCCCTCCCTTCTCTCACCCTTTCTTAAGAAGACAAGCAATTTAATATAGACTATACATGTGCAGTCATGCAAAACATTTCTACATTATCCATATTGAAAAGAACCATCAAGGAAGTGGATTTCTTTGACAAAGAGAAGATCTAACTCAGTTTCAATTGATCAATGATGGACAAAAGCAGCTACACCCAAGAAAAGAACACTGGGAAATGAATGTAAGCTGTTTGCATTTTTGTTTTTCTTTGGGGTTATTTTTACCTTCTGAATACAATTCACCCTGTGCAACAAGAAAACTGTTCAGTTCTGCACACATATATTGTATCTAGGATATACTGTGACATATTTAACATGTATAGGACTGCTTGCCATCTAGGGGAGGGAGTGGAGGGAAGGAGGGGAAAAGTCAGAACAGAAGTGAGTGCAAGGGTTAATGTTGTAAAAAATTACCCTGGCATGGGTTCTGTCAATAAAAAGTTATAATTATTAAAAAAAAAAAAAAAAGAAAAGAACCATCAAGAAAAATAAAATTAAAAAGTATGTTTTAATCTACATTCATATTTCTTCAGTTCTTTCTCTGGTAGATAGCACTTTTCATCACAAGTTCTTGGATCACTATATAACTGAGAATAGCCAAGTCACTCATAGTTGATCATCCTAATATTGCTGTTACCATGTACAATCTTTTTCTGTTCGCTTCACTCAGCATCAGTATCAGTTCATGTAAGTCTTTTCAGGTTTTTCTGAAATGTACCTGTTCATAATTTCTTATAGCACAATAATATTTCATCACAATACTATAGTGCAACTTGTTCAGTCATTGCCCAATTAATAAACATACTTCAATTTCCAATTCTTTGTCACCACAAAAAGAACTGCTATAAATATTGTGTACATTTTCTTTTTTCTTAGATCTCTTCGGAATATAGATCTAGTAATATTACTTCTGGGTCAAAGGAATATGCACAGTTTTGTAGCCCTTTGGCCATAGTTCAAAACTGCTCTCCTGATTGGTTGGATCAGTTCATAATTCCAGCAACAATGTCTTGGTGTCCCTATTTTTCCATATCCCCTCCAACATTTGTCGTTTTCCTTTTCTATCATATTAGATATGATCAGATCAGATCAGATCAGATCAGATTACAATCTGATAGGTATGAGATGGTACTTCAGAGTTTTAATTTGCATTACTCAAATCAATAATAACTTATAGTATTTTTGTATGATTATAAATAGCTTTGATTTTTTTTTTCTGAAAACTATTCTTATTTTTTGATTATCAATTGGAGAATGACTCACATTGTTTAAATTTTACTTTGTTCCATATATATTTAAGAAGTGAGGTTTTTATCAAAGAAAATTGCTGTAAAAATTTTTGGTGTTCCTCCTTTCCATTTCTGCTTTTTCCTAATCGTGGCTACACTGATTTTATTTTGCAATTTTTAAAAATTTATGTAATCAAAACTGTCCATTTTTATATCTGTAATGCTCTCTATTTCTTATTTGGTCATAAATTCTTCCCTTATACATAAATATGATAGGAAAATATTTGTTTCTTCCCTAATTTGCTTATGATATCACCCTTTACCTCTAAATCATGTATTCACTTTGTCCTTATCTCAGTATAGAGTATGAGATAATTGGTTTATACCTATTTTTTTTCAAACTGCTTTCTAATTTTTCCAGCAATTTTTGTCAAATAGTGCTTTCTTGTTTCAAAATTGTGGATCTTTGGATTTGCCAAATATTAGATTTTTGTGGTCATTTATTACTCTGTATTGTACCTGATATATTCCACTCTATTTTTTAGGCAGTACCAGATTATTTTGATGACTACTGCTTTGTAATGTAGTTTGATATCTAGTACTGCTATGCCACCTTCCTTGCATTTTTTTTCAAGGATTACTTCTATAGAGCTTTCACATTGCTAAACAACCATGAACAGTACAAGTAGGCACTCACTAGAACCCTCCCTTAAATGTTTTCATCTTTTTTTTTTTTTGCGTCAACAGACTAAAATCAGATCATTTTTATATTATTTGATTATTCCTTTAATATAAGAGATATCATCATTAATTATGCTTTGTTGAATGTTGTGTCTTGCTCTCTAGAGCCCCCCAAGTTGGAATAACAAATGTACTGTGCTTTCTAGAGCCCTCAAGTTGGGACGGTTAAAACATATCGTTTTAGTGGAGGAGTGAAGAGGTGAGATGAAATATGGAGTCTGTTTATTCCCAGTTCTTTCCCCTTTTTATACCCTCATACCCTCATGTAACAAAAACAACACTGCATATGCGCTAAGTATATACTGGGCATGTGGAGCCACATACACAACTTGCTATTGTATGTAGTTTGCCACTTGGTATCACTCTGCTTCAACTACAACACAAGTTGTCACAGCCCCCTGACTTCTCAGGAAGTCTGAGAGCCCTTAGGGGAGATGGGGAGCTGAACAAGACATTGCTAGTAGGTTCCCTCTGGGCCAAAGGGTCTTATACCTCACCCAGAGTTCCCCCACTGTCTGTGGCCCTCTATAGGTAAAAATGAAATTGATTTTGGTTCCCCATGTGAAATAACTTGGTTATCTATGTTTATCATAGATCTATGGTCATCACACAATTATAACCACTTTAATTGCAGCAAAAACTAAAGAGATTCAGTTTATTTCAACTTTAACTCAAACACAAATTTCTCCTGAAACAGAAACTCAAAGACTCAAGATTAGAGTGACAGTTCTACTGAATTCATAGTTGCTCTTGGATTGGGAGAGGAATTTAGGCAGATCAGAATCCTGTCTTTTGGACCTGTCTTTTCAATACCTGCCTTGCCAAGAGAAAAAAAAGGAAACAATAGTTTTGTTTCTCTTGCCTCCATCTTCCCAAGGGGCGAAGCCCTCCTAGTATGCCCCATTTCTAGAAGAACCTCCCTAGGGTGATTGCAGGAGGAGTGATAAAAGCAGTGATAGGTGAGAACTCAGTTGTACCAATGCCTCTTTTCCAGGGCCTTCTTGGCAGAATTACTTAAGATGTGTGTGTATAGATGCAATAATAAGAGGAGAAGGAAGACAATGTTTGGCAATTCTTTTGGTTTCTTGACCTCAGTTTATTCATTTGGGAAGTGAGAGAGAAAGAAAGGGAAGCAGGGGGAGGGAAAGAATAAGTATTTATGTATCAGGAATTATACTAAGTGCTTTTTACAAATCTGATTTCATTTGAAGTGATAGGGTGGACTAAATAATCTGTGTATTCTTATTAAGATCTGGAATCAGTTTTTCTATGTTCTTAGGAGGAGAACAAACAGGATGAGGGAGAAGAAACATCTGCATTATTAGGCATGTTCTTTAAAAGTCTGAGGGTTCAATCCATTGCAAGAAATAACTATGTTCATGGTCACGGGAATGCTTTCGTTATTGCACTTATGGGGGAAGACCATGTCATGGATAAGTTGGCAGACAGTCAACTGTAAAAGTTCTCTGCTCTGGTGACAGTTATTCTCCCTTTTCTTACAAGGAATACTTGGGGTGTCATAGATGGCTCTGACTGTCTTATAGTGCTCGTGGATGAAGGTGTGCTTCTCCTTACAGGTGCTCTTTGACCCTGGTAATTTCTGGGCCATCATGTCGTTGAAGTACCTACTATTCTTGAGCTGCCTAGAGTAGACTATAATCTCCTTTTGAAATAACTCCTCAGTTACTAGGGTCTCATAGTCCACAACTTCCTTTTCATGGATTTCTGCCAATGATGTTTTCATCTTATTCAAAAACATGTCATTTTTGCCAGTGTCCTGTAGTTCTGTAATTTGGGTGCCTCCTAAATCATCTGTGACTTCTGCCTCCTCCCATGAGTCGCTGTCCCAGAATGAATTATGCAGCTCCTGATTATCTCCTAGTTTTGTGGAAGTCAGCCAAAGCCCCAGGCCGAGCCCCAGTCTTAGCCCCAGCAGCAGCAGCAGCAGCAGCAATACAGGAAAGGTCTGCAGCAAGACTGATTTCATTTTTCCTGTGAGGCAAGAAAGAGATATAGATGTTGAGGGAAGAGGGGGAGAAACTTGTTCTTTTTTAAAGACACTCATCTCCCCAAATCCTCTCAGTCTTGTCCCTTGCTATCTTCTTTCCCCATATTCCCTCATGCACACATGACAAAGTATCCCTCTCCTTACATTTCACCTATCTCCATGTTTTCTACTCTTTCTGACCTTACTTTGGGATCTTCAGATCATAAACTTAGAATTAAAATGGGCTTTAGAAATGATTTCCTTTAGCTTCCTCATTTTATAGATTAGAAAGCAGAAGTATAGGGAGGTTTTACCCAGGAGTCACAAGGTGGTAAATATTAGAGATAGAATATGATCATCTTCTCTGATTGAAAAGCCAATGACATTTTTACTGTAGCCCACACTGATCTGAGTCAATCTATCATGGTTCTGGGACCTTCCTGGGGGTTTCCCAGGTCCTGTGCTAAAGTTTCCACAGAAACAAGATTTGTCTCTTCTTCAGGTCAAAGAGGCCTTAGAGAACATTTTTCTTCTAGAGCTGACAGGTGCTAGAATTAGAAGTTAGTTAAATAGATGAAGTTAAAACTTTTTCTATAGAGAAGGAATTCAAATATTCCCTTAGAACATAAATGACAACAACCTCAAGGTAGAAGTCCAAGGATAACATAAATTCATACAAGCACACTTCTCTTCAGCAAGATTATAATCATAGTCTAGTGAGAATGTGAACCTGGGATCATAAATTTCAAAGCTCTGGGTAATACATGCAGCAAGTTTCTTTGAGGATAGTCTTTATTTTTTTCTTCTTTCACTTGTAGCAAATGGATTTACCTTTCTAAAATCTGAGCAACATCCCCAAGAATAGGGAAACCAGTTCCAAACTCATTGCATAATGAGAAACTGCTAAGTGTTTGGGAAAAATACTGGCTTATTGTTTACAAACTGTAGTTTCTGGCCTTTGTTCTGATATTATTTTTCTAATTTGGGGAAAGTCATTCCGATTTTGAGTTTTAGTTTCCTCATCTGTGAAATGAGTATTGGATTAGATGACTTAGGTCCCATTCAGTAATAATGTTTATGATCCTAAAAGTAGATAAAGTCATGTACAAATATTTTATAGCTTTGTTTCTCTAGCAATTTTTCCTTATTGTGAAATATATCCCTTATCCTACTTTTCCCCAAATGCAAGAAGAAATTCACTCCTCATACACATTATCTATTCCACATCCCCAAGTCAATTCAGGGAAAAGAATATTTACTATTGTATTCCAGGGTTGCAGAGTTAGGTATTGCATTGACAGGCCTCTTCTGAAGCTGATAAACCATTCTTTACCCACATATATTTGAACTTCAGCCAATCCCAAAGCAGGATAGAGGATCTAGAATAGCTAGCTGCTGGGATCACCTTGTTTATCAAATCCAAAGACAGCTGAGCAAAGAAGCATTAACCTCTGAATCCAAGTCAGATTTAAATAGGTTGGTCTCTTTCTGGTATTTCTTCCAGTACTCCCAACTCTGACACAGCTTACCTAACCACCAGAATAGCTTCCAAGGCTCTCTTCAGTTTTCTGTGCTACTCTTTTGCTCTTCCTGGAGATCCCCTTTCCACCTAAGTTTTCCTTCCTTTTAGCAGATGCTGATACTGAGATATAGAGGAAACTGTAATGAATCTGCTAATGTACTATTTATCCTTATATACAGTTTTGACCCCTCCTTCCACTGCCTTAACTCCTAACTCTTTGGGAATATTCTCAGCCTATTCTTATTCCTATCCCCAGAAATTTTATGAAATCCGTTCATTTGGAGATTGAAACACTTGCGATCATCAATAAGGGAAATGATCCAAGATTGGGGAATGATTGGCAACTGTACAATCATTGGGTTGTTCTGCTCCTTGCTTATACCCACACAATTCCTTTGTTTATGGCTGACCTATAGCCACACACCTGAATTTAACTGTTTTCAATATTCTCTCAAGCTCTAGTTTAATTCTTTTCTGGATGAAGCCAGGACTTTCGTTTTCACTCAGTTTAACTGTTCATCATAGATATTTGACTTTCCAATTTAAGAAAATATATTAAAAGAATATCATTGCAAGATGGGTGAAACACTGTCCTAGGAAATGGGTTCAAATTTTGTCAGCTGATACATGCTGGGCAAGTAACTTAAGCACTCATTGCTCTAACCTTTAACATTCTGTCCTAGACTATATATATATATATTGTAGGGACGGTACCAAATTAGTAGAGGAAGTTTCCCTTATTTGGGAGTGCCATATATCAATGAAATCACAGGTTTCATGATTACTGAGAGTTAAGATGGCATAGGAGATACAAGTTTGGTCTTGAATTTCACAAACCCCATGTGTGATCATGGAAGCAAGATCACAAGCCTAATTCCTTAGCCTCTCAGAAAATTCTCAAAAAACTTTAGATTTCAGAAAACTTGTTACAGTTTACTCCCACAAGTACTCACTTATTTGATTTTCACAAGAGAGCACTGTGAAGTTACAAATGAGAAGATTTGCTTAGGTTTTAAAACTAAGTGAGATTTGAGACTTAAACTCAGGTCAGATCCATTATGACCTGTTGTGATCCAAGAACCATTACTGTTGTTATAGACAATGTTTTGCAAGTTGATCTCTAATATTTTCAGTCTTTACAATATGACTGTTTCTATTGTTCTTTCTGGTATGAAATAAAAATAATAATATTTTAAGTTTTGCAGAGTGATTTACATATACTAACTCAATTTATCCTCACAACCACCCTGTGAGAAAAGTCCTGTTGTTTTCCCTACTATGCAGATGAGGAAACTGAGACAGTTGGAAGTAAACTGAATTGTGCAGGGACATACAGTTAGTAAATATTTGTTGCAGGTGAAGTAGGAGTCAGTCGAAATTTAGGAGTGAATCCAAGAGAAGGCTTTAGAATCATTGAATCCCCATATTGGAAGGGACCTCCAATTTTTGGATAAGACATCAATCTCTTCTCTAATATTTCCAATAAAGAATTATCAAATCTTCTAGAAATCAAGGGCACTTTCATAAAAATTAGTTTATCAATTAACTCTATGAATTTCTTCTCCAGTAGATAGTTACAGCACAGATCCTAAGTCAGAAATTAGAATAAGGTAATATTTGCTTCTCCAGTTTCATGGCCAATTCCTTTTTCCCTACTGAAACTTGATTTCAGGAAAAGAACTGATATCTCAGTATATACCTCAGTATAATTTGTTCAGACATTTTGGAGCCAGCTAGAACTTGATCAAGAGAATCAGTGATTACATTTTCAGTTTGAACATTTGCATCTTGGAAATCAGCAAATACTACAAATCGGATCTTAATTTATTATTCTGTTTATAAGAAAATGATGGAGAAAATGATAATGAAGCAGAATAAACTTTAAAAAGTATTGTATGTTTTCAGAACGGTGGTTGTGAGATATTTCCTGGTATGCCATTATTTTTGTCTTATGTTCTGGGTAGTCCTGTATGACTCCCAACAACATAATTCAGCAGCTCCTACCCTTATGTTTCTTATTAATCAGCCAATAGAAGTAATTAGCTCTCAGCAAAATCATTCACTAAGATAGTATAATAAAAAAAGTTTCTATAAAACATTCCTTTTATAAACTTGGGGCACGTTCTCCCACAATACACATATAGTTGATGGAAAGACTTAAATCACACTTAGAGAGGATGATGGTTATTAGGATATGTGTAAGAAATGTGTGGCACCTGTCAGATTGGCTAAGATGACAGGAAAAAATAATGATGATTGTTGGAGGGGATGCGGGAAAACTGGGACATTGATGCATTGTTGGTGGAGTTGTGAACGAATCCAACCATTCTGGAGAGTAGTTTGGAACTATGCTCAAAAAGTTATTAAACTGTGCATACCCTTTGATCCAGCAATGTTACTACTGGGCTTATATCCCAAAGAGATTATAAAGAAGGGAAAGAGACCTGTATGTGCATGAATGTTTGTGGCAGCCCTTTTTGTAGTGTCTAGAAACTGGAAATTGAATGGATGCCCATCAGTTGGAGAATGGCTGAATAAATTGTGGTATATGAATATTATGGAATATTATTGTTCTGTAAGAAATGACCAACAGAAAGGCCTGGAGAGACTTACATGAACTGATGCTGAGTGAAATGAGCAGGACCAGATCATTATATACTTCAACAACAATACTATATGATGACCAGTTCTGATGGACCTGGCCATCCTCAGCAACGAGATCAACCAAATCATTTCTAATGGAGCAGTAATGAACTGAACTAGCTATGCCCAGAAAAAGAACTCTGGGAGATGACTAAAAACCATTACATTGAATTCCCAATCCCTATATTTATGCACACCTTCATTTTTGATCCTTCACAAGCTAATTGTACAATATTTCAGAGTCTGATTCTTTTTGTACAGCAAAATAACGGTTTGGTCATGTATACTTATTGTGTATCTAATTTATATTTTAATATATTTAACATCTACTGGTCATCCTGCCATCTGGGGGAGGGGGTGGGAGGTAAGAGGTGAAAAATTGGAACAAGAGGTTTGGCAATTGTTAATGCTGTAAAGTTACCCATGCATATAACCTGTAAATAAAAGGCTATTAAATTAAAAAAAAGAAAAAGAAAAAGAAAAAGAAATGTGTGCCCTTTTTCCAAGGGCAACTCAGCTCTCAGTATTGCAAGTTCTAGAAATCTTTCTTCCTGGAAGAAAGATTTCCTTTCTTCCTTCCTTCTTTTGACTACAGTGTCTTTTGCTGGGTAGGCGACTTCACTGCCAGGCTGGATTTGCTTCTCATAGGGAATCTCTGCTTGGTTGATTGCTCATCTGGGTAGTTAGGGTGTACTTCACATCCTGACTCTTAATTACCAGAGATCACATTTCTTGAAGCTGCTTCTTTCCTTGAATGACAATCTTTCTGTATCAGGGTCTGTCTGGAATGTATGTTATTTCTCAGTTCTATTTGCCTCTGATTCTGGGTGACTGCATGTCTGTATGCTCTTTCCCCTCTATACTATCTTATTCACTTAGAGGTAGTGTCTTTTATTTTGTTCCTCAAATCTCTCATAAAGGGATCATATATTGTTTTTACATGAAAACCTTTGCATGTTTAATGACTGCAATCTGTGACTATATCACTTGATCATTTCCCTTTTTCTTTTTATAAACTTCAGAGCCCAGATGATATTGAGAAAGTCCTCTTTTGTGTGTGTTTAACTTTTAGAGTCCTGCTGTTTTTTTTAGTCTTTTCACAAGAAATACTTTCAGAATGATTTTTTCTGCTCTATAGAATGTCCAAGAAGAGCATGAGGAAGTAGAGAGGATAGAGGAAATAAGGAAGAAAGATCAAAGAAAAAGAGAGATAAACATATAGGGGCAGGATGCGGCTAAACCTTGGCAGATCAGGTATCAAGTTGCTCTTTCCTACAGCCACTCTACTTAATACTGTGCCTCTCTTCCTGGCCAGACTGGATCAGATTGCATTGTCTGCCCGATTGTATCCATTTCAGGATTTTCAGGTTTCAGGCAGGTTTGCTGTCCTGGACACCTCTATAGATTGCCTTTATTACTTGAGATCTTCCAAGTTCCCCCCTCTAATTGGATCTGATCTGTCCTGAACTCCATCCTCTGAATAGGAAACTTTCCAAGTCAACAATTAGCTAACCTAATCATTCAATCTATGTGAACTTGCAGAGGGTTTAGGCACCACCAATTTTTTAGGTAACTGCAATTTAACAATGATTCCCCTTGGAGTCAAGCACATACATCCAAGCCATGTTTCAGACTGACTGAAGATAAATAATTCAGAAAAAATGAGAAAGCCACTGTGAATTTCTAACCCTGTACTTAGTTTTTATTTCACTTTACAAAATGTATTCTTTTGTAATTCTTTAAAATTTTTTTTTATTTTTTATTTATTTTAAAAACGTATTTATTTTATTTAAAATTTTATTTAAAAAATTTTATTTTTATATCACCATGGTATTCCATATATTCTTTCCTTCTTCTTTCTACAAAATGTATTTTAACCTATTTGATTAATTTTTCAAGATCACATGAAGCTAGGAAAGAGATGAGAATTTTATTGGAATGGGGGCTGAACCTTAAGAGATTTATGGGTTATCGTTTGAATTATCCATAGAAAGTGAACCTGGGAGGGAAAAACTGAAGGTGGGAAAAAATGAGAATTTCATGAATCCTCCAAGAAGTGATCTGGTATCCAGTGCCTGGGCACAAATATCTAGAGTTATTTGGTGCTTTAATTTGAAATAGCAAACCACCAGACTGTTTCTTCCTTCACACCAGGGGAGTTAAAGCAGCTCGAACCTAGCCTGCCACCTTCTGGCCTTTCCTGATATAGCAATCTGAATTGCCCTTGGAGGGTTGTATTATCCATAGCAAAAAACAGTCAATGAATCAACAAGCATGTATTACATGTTTATTGCTTACAACAAAGAAAAGCACAGTATCTCAATAAGGAAAGTTGAGGAGTCATTTTTGCTCCTGATTTTTCCAGTTTCTTTGAAGATGTCTTAAATCCTATCTTCTGCAAGAAGCCTCAGAAGAATTCCTCTCCCTTTCTGTTCCTTCTTTCCTGCTTCCTTCCATTGCTAGTGTTTTCCCTTTGAAATTACTTTCTATTTTTACTGTATATGTTCTATATATAAGTAGTTATTTCATATGTCTCCCCCATCAGAATGTGTGATCCTTAAAGACAAAGGCTATTTTTTTTTTGCCTTTCTTTGATCTTCTGCCTGAGGACAGAGTCTGGCACATAGTGGATGCTCAGTAAATGCTTGTTAACTGACTACAGGACTGAGAGAGTAAGAAAGACAAATACTTTTGTCCTTTTTTTTGACCTTTAATAAGAATATTTCCTTTTTTCCGCCATTGCATAGATGGCTTCAAGGGTGTGTGTGTGTGTGTGTGTGTGTGTGTGTGTGTGTGTGTGTGTAAAATCAAGGAATATCAGGAAAGAAGCTCAGGAATGGTATCTTTTGGTTGATAGACTAGGTAGAAGTGTCAAACATGAAACTTTAGGATTTCACCCACAACACTCCAGAATGACTTCTCATTTTGTAGTCAGTTTAATCATGTCTGATATTTCATGACCCCATGGACTACAGCACACCCTTATATCCTCCACTATCTTGCTCAAAGTTCCTCTAACTTCATGGTTGTTGTTTTCATAATACCATCTGTCCATTTCCTCCACCATCTCCTTTCTTTTTGTCTTCAATTATTCTTAACACCAGGGTCCTTTCCAATAAGTCCCATCTTCTCACTATGTGTCCAAAGTATTTAAGCTTCAACTTCAGTATTTGACCTTCCAGTAAACAGCTTGAATTGGTTTCTTTTTTAAATAGTATTTTATTTTTCTAAAGACATGCAAAGATAGTTTTCAACATTCTCCTTTGCAAAACTTTGTATTCCAAATATTTCTCCCCTTTCCCAAGACAGGAAGCAATCTGATATAAGTTAAACATGTGTATTGAATTAGCTTCTTTAAGTACTGACTGATTTGACTTTGATGTCCAAGGTACTCTCAATAATCTTCTACAATACCACAATTTGAAAAAAATCAATTTTGTGGTGCTCAACTTTGCTTAGAATCCAATTCTCACAAACATACATTGTTTCTGAAAAAAAGCTTTGATGTTTGAGCCCAAAAATGTAAAATCAGACATTGTTTCCATTTCTTCTACTTCTGTTTGCCAAAAAGTGATAGGACCAGTAGTCAAGTTCTCACTGTTTTTGATGTTAAGCTTCAAGTCAGCTTTTATACTTGTGGATAGCTCTGCATGGTATAGCTCATAGTTTCATTGTGCTACTCAAGCCTCTCTGCCATGACAAGGCAGTGATGGGGAGCGAGGGACTCTTCAATTTTATTTAATAAAATAAAAATATTACAAAACACAGTTAATGCTACATGTTATTTAAGTTAAAATACAATTTTCATGGATCCTTACATAGAGTTTAGTGACCCTCATTTCCCTGTGATTTTAACACCATTGGCCTACAAGGGGGTCTGGGTGCTGTAAACATGTCCACCTCAAAAATGATGAGGGGATTATCATTTGAGTTACTTTATATCCCAGTGAATCTGGGAGGAGAAAACTGAAGGTGGGGAAAAAAATGAGAATTTCATGAATACTTCTTTTTTTTTATTTTTTTTTTAATTTAATAGCCTTTTATTTACAGGTTATATGCATGGGTAACTTTACAGCATTAACAATTGCCAAACCTCTTGTTCCAATTTTTCACCTCTTACCCCCCCACCCTCTCCCCCAGATGGCAGGATGACCAGTAGATGTTAAATATAGTAAAATATAAATTAGATACACAATAAGTATACATGACCAAACTGTTATTTTGCTATACAAAAAGAATCAGACTCTGAAATATTGTACAATTAGCTTGTGAAGGAAATCAAAAATGCAGGTGGGCATAAATATAGGGATTGGGAATTCAATGTAATGGTTTTTAGTCATCTCCCAGAGTTCTTTTTCTGGGCATAGCTAGTTCAGTTCATTACTGCTCCATTAGAAATGATTTGGTTGATCTCGTTGCTGAGGATGGCCTGATCCATCAGAACTGGTCATCATCTAGTATTGTTGTTGAAGTATATAATGATCTCCTGGTCCTGCTCATTTCACTCAGCATCAGTTCGTGTAAGTCTCTCCAGGCCTTTCTGAAATCATCCTGTTGGTCATTTCTTACAGAACAGTAATATTCCATAATTTTCATATACCACAATTTATTCAGCCATTCTCCAACTGATGGACATCCATTCAGTTTCCAGTTTCTAGCCACTACAAAAAGGGCTGCCACAAACATTCGTGCACATACAGGTCCCTTTCCCTTTTTTATAATCTCTTTGGGATATAAGCCCAGTAGTAACACTGCTGGATCAAAGGGTATGCACAGTTATTTCATGAATACTTCAAGAAATTATCTGGTATCCAGTGTCTGTGTACAAGTATCTAGTGTTATTTGGTGCCTTAATTTGATACAGCATTCCTATACCATAGTTGCTAAGAAAGAGTTTTGGTGGTGAATTTTTGGCATATTAAAGATTAGAGAGTAGTTTGGAATAAGAGTGGTTGTTATGAGTGACTGTTTAGGAGTGTTAAAGAATAAAATAAGGGCAGTCAAATGTCAGGGCTAAAGGGAACTCTTGACTCAAGAGAGTGACATGAGGATAAGTGTGCTGCTGGAATAGGGTTGTCACCTAGTTATTAATATCTCTTACATAACTTATGGCTGGATGGAATCAGCAATGTGGAAGAAATTCCAAGATCAGATTCTTTCTAGTACAGCCTACAGTTGTGACTGAGATCTGAAGACCTCTTGATTTCTGGTTTTTTAAAAAATTATTTATTAAAGCTTTTTATTTACAAAACATATGCATAGGTAATTTTTCAACATTGACTCTTGCAAAACTTTGTGTTTCAAATTTTCCCTTCCTTCCCCTCACCCCCTATCCTGGATGGCAGGTAATATAACACATGTTAAATATGTTAAAATATATGTTAAATCCAACATATGTATACATATTTATAGTTATCTTGATGCACAAGAAAAATTGGATCAAGAAGGAAAAAAAATTGAGAAAGGAAACAAAATACAAGCAAATAACAAGAGAAAGAGTGACAATGCTATGTTGTGGTCCATTCTCAGTTCCCATAGTCCTCTCTCTGGATGCAGATGGCTCTCTTCTTGATTTCTGTTTTGGAAAGAGATTGGGGTGGTGGTGGAAGGTGGGGTAGGGAGAGGTGCTAGTTTACCTCAGGTAAACTCTCCTTTAGGAACAAGTTGATGGTGTGGGTAATAGATTTCAAGACCAAAATGTTGTAGGTTATAGGCTTAGGATTAAAGTGTGTTGCTTGAGAACTTGGAGGGTGATCTGGGTTCTGTGCACATATGAATCTCAAAGAGTCAATTGTTGTTATGAGTATATGTTCTGGTTGTGGATTTGCATCCTATCAGGGAGTGGAGAGTAGTTTACTGTGAGAGTTGTTATAGTGAGTGGCTGTTTAGGAATGATGAAAAGTGAAAGAGAGCACAGACAAATGCGGAGGCTGAAAGGAACTGTGGCTCAAAAAAGGAGTGAAATTTTAGGGCTTCTTAAACTTTTTCCACTTATGACCCCTTTTCATCTGAGAAATTTTTACACGATCCTAGGCATATAAATATATAAAATAGGCATACAAATCAAACATTTACTGATAAAAAAAATTTACCGATAGGTTTATTTTAAAATATTTCTTTGGTATACATATAATTTTACCATTTATTAAAGATGAAAGCAAATTTCCATACCAATTAATTACAAGGAATTAAATCTGGGCTGAATATTTAATGCCTTTTACTGTTGCCAAATTTTCCATGCCCTTCATGTTTAGTAACTCCATGTGGAGTCGAGAACCACAGTTTAAGAAGCTTTGCTATAGTCTACTCCTGCCCCACCACATCTCCCTCACCTCCAGAATTACAATCACTTGCTTCCCTTGTATCCAGTACCAATGCAGTATTGGAAGAAAAGATATAAAGGGGTAATGCCTGAGTGTGACTCACTAAGAATCAATATTCTTTGACATCATTTCTATTTAACAGATTAGAATTTTTTTCCTCTTTCAAAATAATTTTTATTTGGTTTTTATCTGGATTCTCATCTTATACAGAGAAGGAATCCTTTGCTAGCCCTTGAAATAGTAGTATCAATAATGAAAAGGAATGCTTTCCTATCACGGCTGGTATCACGTCCTCTTCAGGGAAAAGGAGAGATATAGATCCACATTTCTGACTGTACTGCAATTCCATACTTGCCCTTTAAAAGTCACTTAAAGCTATCCTGATTATGGGTACCTTAACAGTCTCACTACCAGCTCATCATTGAATAGAGGGAAAGAGATTGGGGCAAAAGAACAATTCCATCTCATAGATCTAATGCAATATTTTATACTTCAAGGATTTATGATTTCATCTGTGAGTTGTTATGGGAGCAACCTGCTAGTGGCTGCTGGGTATCTAATTCTGACCAGCAGAATAGATCCCTTTATGTGAGAGGATGATAGCAATACAAGGAGACGAAGAAGCAGTAGCATTCTCTGACCACTTTCCTCTTCCCTCTTGCCTCTGATTTATTTCATTCCCAATTCACAAGCAACAATTCCCTTTAACCTTTTCCAGACTTTCTGGGTTTCACACTTAGGTATGGTCCTTAACAGTGAGTATTCCCTCTACTGCTACTGATTTGAATCTTTTTTTTGTCTTAATTGCCTTAAGTGCTTTTTTTTTAAATCTTTTTTCCCCAAAAAGAATTTTGTTTTTCCAAATACTTGAAAAGATAGTTTTCCAAACTCATTTTTGTAAGACTTTGCATTCTAAATTTTTCTCCCTTCCTCCATTACATCCCCACTTCCCAAAATAGCAAGCAATCTGATATAGGTTAAATATTGTAAGTACTTAGTTTCCTTGAATTTTTATGCTATACTCTGAATTAAAATATTATAGTCACCCCTCTTTTCCTTACCCCATTAAGCCTGACCACTCTCAGATTCCAAAGAGTCATAAAACTCCAGATGGCTTATCTCAAATGTCTAGGTATTGCTCACTATCTCCTCCCCCTAAACTCTTTGTCTCCTATACTTCCTTCTTGACTCCCAACCTGTCAGAACTGAATTATGATCCTTTCCTAAAATTATGTCTCATCCACTCATTCAGTTCGCTGCTCCCCCCTTTGCCTTTGTTTCCCTAATAGCTGGAGCCCTATAAAAGTCTCTGGAATTAATTGCTGGCTGCTGGCTGCTTTGAGACAAGAGTCCCATTCAGCCGGCTAGTTTGGGCTAGTCTAAATTCTCTATTAATAAAATAATAAAAACCTAATCTCTGTCTTGCCTCAGTTTCTTTGGCATTATAATATGTGCAATCCTTTCAAAATTCCATATTTGTCATTTGTTCAAGAAAAATTAGACCAAAAGGGGAAGGGGGAAAAAAACACAAGAAAGGAAAAGCAAGAAAAAAAAAAGTGGAAATATTGTGCTTCAATCCACATTTAGTCTCCATGATTTTCTCTCTGGATACAGATGGCATTTTCCATTCCAAGTATATTGTAGTTGTCTTGAATCACTGAATTGTTGAAAAGAGCAAAGTATTAGGTGATGTTTCAATAACTTGTGGTGGCTAAAACTCTTTAACAGTTTGTAGATAATCCTCTGATGATGAGCATCAATAAACTTTATCAGGATGCTCCTCTAAAACATAGATTTCATTAGAAGTTCTGTACTTGAAGTTTTTCTTTCCAGCTTGACAGGACCTTTTGGATCTTGTCTTTCATTGGCTTTTTTTTTTTTTTTTTTTATGCAATCATAGTTAAGTGATTGGCCCAGAGCCCAAACTTGCTCACAACTAATAATAAGTGTCTGAGACCAGATTTGAATGAGGTCCTCTTGACTCCAGAGCTGATATTCTATTCATTTTGCCACCTAGTGGCCCTTCTGGCATAATTTTCAAGAAGGGTCACTTCTACACTATGATAATTTACCAGAGTAGAAATTTGGTGAAGCAATATAATAATAGGTCATCTTTATGAAATATTTTATAATTCATAAAGTGATTTCTTCAAAATATCCCTATGAGATGAGGAGGGGAAGTATTATTTTCCCCATTTGAGAGATGAAAAAATTGAGGCTTGATGAAGTTAAGTAGCTTGAACACAGTCATAGAATTAGTAAAAAAGTATAGTCATATGATATACTGTACCCAGATCTATAGATATAAAATCCAGTGTTTTTTCCTTTACACCTCCAGTTTTCCCTAGGGCAAGCTTAAACCAGATTAAAATATAATTGGGAAATATTTATCAAAATAAATAAAAATACAATACAACATAGATATTGTAAAATTGTGAAAATCATAGTATCATAGGATTTAGAATTGGTAGACTTTAGAGAACATTTAATCCATTGGAAAGGAGACTGATCAAAACAAAAGAAAAGGAATGCGATCTTTTCTTGGGGTCATTTTGTAAAAAGATTAACTTAAAATATTGATGTGAATAAATACCCACCCCTCCTAGGAACCCTAAAGAACCTACGATTGCATTTGTGTGACATGATTGTCTCAGGAAGGGAAAGGCTCAAGCAAAAATGAGGTATAAGCACTTTGACTTCTTTTAGGGGATTTTCTTGCTCCCTTAGTGGTCTTCTTTTAAATCCCAATCTTAATTTTTCACATTAGGTTCACAACATCCTCTTTTCTCTATTCTCTTGCCTATCAAAATCTACTTTCAGAAAAAAGAATCTAAAATATATTAAATGTAAATGAGTCGAAAAAAAGGCAGAGGTGGTGCTAGTAAATGTTTAACAACTGTTCCTCAAAGAAAATATACACATTCACACTTTTTAAAAGTAACTTTTTATTTTTCAAAATATATGCAAAGATAGTTTTCAACATTCACTCTTACAAAATCTTGTGTTTCAAATTCTTTCCCCTCACCTCTTCCCCTGGATAGCTATGTTAAATGTATGCAGTTCCATACATATTTCCACATTTATCATATTGCACAAGAAAAATCAGATCAAAAAGGAAAAAAAATGAGAAAGAAAAAAAAGCAAGCAAACAACAACAAAAATATGAAAATACTATGTTGTGATCCACATTCAGTTCCCACACATGGCTCTACTGAATTGACCTAAATCACCTTATTCTTGAAAAGAGCCATGACAGGACACACTTTTAAGTTTAATATGCATTACTAACATTTCATCCATCATTTTCTTCAGTCTAGACAACCAGCAATAATAAACCAAGGTCAGATTTGTATTATTGCTGGCTTTTGAGGCATAAGTGCTCAGTCTGAAATTTTTTAGCAATTGGCTCTCAAAAGCTCCTGTGAGCCCGTTCCAGCAAACCCCTGTTGGGGAAAACTACATTCAAAACAGGGCAAAGTCATAAAGCAAAGCAAAGAATCTCTAATAGTGGAATTCAATGAGAAGTGGAGCATGTCAATACCTTTGATGTCACATTCTTTAAAGATAGCACTTAACCCAGAGACATGCAGGGCCATTATGTTCTGGCTCCAGGTTGTTACACTGGTAGAAAATCATGAACAGATGGATATCTTGCTTGAAGCTTTTAATTATTTCTGTCTAGATGAAAAATATAAAAAGGGCTGGGGAACACTAAAATTGAAAAATCTGCAATGTTTGTCTACCATTCTCCTCCTTGAGGTCCTATTTCCGAACCTCTGCAGTGTCCTTCCCCACCTCCCACATCATATGGGGAGAAGGAGGAGTTCTTATTCCTGTTTCCTAACTGCCTCCTCCATGATAATAGAACAAGGATCTGAGATTGTTGTTTACGTGCTGACAGAAACTCATTCATCATAACTGGCTCCCGATTTCCATTAATTACCAAGGATTTTGAGGCAAATGAAAGATTTTGGCTTCAGATCACAAGAACGGGGGTAGCAGTGGAAGTAGATGGCACAGTAATAGTTCATTTCAGACAAATGAGCCCTTCAGGTACATGTTGAGCCTTTAAGGATGAGAAGAACGGGGCAGAAGCAGAACATTGTTTCTCTCAAAAATGAAGTTCACAATATTTCTCTCAACAATGAAGTTCACAATGTTTCTCTCTCCTTTTTCCAATTCTGGCTCCCATTTTGGGACATGCCAGGCCTTTCTGTTAGTTCTATTCTTTGATCCTTCTTTCAGAACTATAACTGGATATGTGTGAGTTTTTTCTAAATGAGGCAAAAGTAGTGTGAGGAGGTGTATATGGTGGTGTTATAGAGAAGAGAACATTCCGACTACAGATTTAGTCTGAGAAGAGGAAGCCCTTTTTTCTGCCATCCCCTTTGAGATCCTGATCCCTATTCCCTCTCCTGAGCTTAGACTGTTGTCTTGATATTCTTATCACCATGACATCCCTCTTCTGGAACCTAACTCTTTCTTCAACTATATTAGAGGAAGGTGCTTTTAGAAGGTTGTTTGGTATGAGACATAGGGAATATGCTCTCTGAACCACTATGGGAAAGAATGATATGTCCTTGCTCTAAGCCTTCCACTGGGATCAGGCAAAGAAGCCAGAATGAAGTCCAAAGTCATCGTCTCCTATCCAGGGTAGCAGTCAGAACCAGATCCATCCAGATGCTTTTGAGGCAGGAGCCAATCTTAAGCATCATATCATTTATGAAAACTTGCTTTATCCCACTAGTGAGATATATCCCTTACATTCTCTGTATCACTTTTGTCCTGCTTCACATAATTTTGCCTGCTACTACTAATTAATATATTCACCACTTCCTCTAGATTGTAACCTCTTTGACAGAGAAAACTGCATTTTACCGTGCTTACCATAGTGCCTTGTATACGATAGAGACTTGAACAGGTTTGTGAGTCTAAAGACATAAGCTATTGATACCATTTATTTTTATAACACCTACATTTCCTCCTCCCACTATTCACTGAAGATCCAGAAAAGAGACTGAGAGGGAATGATCTGACAGGTAAAATGAGAAGCAGAAAAGAATAATATCATGTAACTGTATAAATATGTATACATATATTGTATTTAACATATACTCTAACATATTTAACATGAATGGGACTACCTGCCATCTAGGGGAGGGGATGGAGGGAAGGAGGGGAAAAGTTGAAACAGAAGTTTTTTGCAAGGGTCAATGTTGAAAAATTATCTACACAAATGCTTTGTATATAAAAAGCTATAATAAAAAAATTAATAAAAAAAAGAATAGTATCATGAAAAAACTTAGGAGAATATCAAGGAGAAGAGAGTAACTACAGTGACAAAGGCTACAAAAAAGTCAAGAATGATGAAGGCCATTGAATTTGGCAATTAAGAGATCACTGTTATTTTTTTCTTGAATAGAATTTTATTTTTTCCAAATACATGTAAAGTCAGTTTTTAATGTTTATTTTTGTAAAACTTTGAATTCTAAATTTTTCTCCCTCACTTACCTGACATAGGTTAAATATGTACAGTCCTTTTAAACATATTTCCATATTGTTGTGTTGTTCACAAAAATTAGACCAAAAGAGAAAAAAACATGAGAAAGAAAAAGCAAGCAAAAAAACAAAATGGTGAAAATACTTTGCTTTGAATCCACATTCAGTTTCCATAGTTCTCTCTCAAAATGCAACTGGCATTTTCCATCCCAATTCTATTAAAATTGCCTTGAGTCACTGCATTATGAGAAGCCTCAAGTCCATCACAGTCAATCATCACATAATCTTGTTACTGAATCACTGATCATTTTAGAGAGAACAATTTTATTTGAATAATTATGTTAGGAATAATTAGTCATAAAAGGGAGAATGGATGTAGGACAATAGTTAGCTGGATGAATGGATCAGATAAAGTTGGGTTTTTTTTTTTTTTTTTTTTTTTTTGAGGATGTGGTAAGACATGGGCATGTTTGTAGGCAGTAGCAAAGCAGCTAGTACATAAGAAGAAATGGAAAATAAGAGACTGGAGATAAGAATAAAAGCAGTCTGCTGTAAAAGATAGAATGGAATAGAATCACCTGGGTAAAAGGTTTGTCTAGTTAGAGAGATGGGCGACCTCTTTTATTTTTAAGTGTATAATAAATGTTAATTGAATTAAACTTAAATTCCATTTACTTAAAAACTTAAAAAAAATTCACTCAGTTGAGGTGGTTTTTTTCTTACATGTATATTAACTTTTTAAATATACATTTCTTTATGAATCATGTTGGGAGACAAAAATGAGAAAAAAAGGAAAAAACCATGAGAGAAAAAATAAACAGGAAAAAAAAAAAGCAAACATAGCATGTGTTGATTTACATTCAATCTCCATAGTTCTCTTTCTGGATGCAGATAGCATTTTCTATCCAAAGTTTATTGGAATTGCTTTGGATCACTGAACCGCTGAGAAGAACCAAGTCTTTCATAGTTGATTATCACACAATCTTGCTGTTACTGTGTATTTCTGGTTCTGCTTGTTTTATTCAGCATTAGTTCATGTAAATCTTTCCAGGACTTTCTAAAATCAGCTTATTTATCATTTTTATATAACAATACTATTCCATTACTTTCATATACCATAACTTATTCAGCCATTGCTGTATTGATGGGTATTTACTCATTTTCCAATTTTTTTTTTGCACAAAAGAGCTGCTACAAACATTTTTACACATGTGGGTCCTTTTCCCTACTTTATGATTTCCGTGGGATATAGATCCAGTAGTGAAACTTCTGGGTCAAAGGGTATGCATAGTTTTATAGCCTTTTGGTGAAAATTCCAAATTAATCTCTAGAATAGTTGAATCATTTCAAAACTGAGGTGTGAACTTTTAAATTCTGCAGTTGAAACTGAATAGAAGCCTCAAAGAACATGGCATCATTAAAATATCATATCTGTAAAATGAGCTGGAGAAGGAAATGCAAATCACTCCAGTTTCTTTGCCAAGAGACCCCCAAATGGGGTAATGAATAGTCAGGCATGACTGAACAACAAAATCTCTTGGATGTTCCTAGAGAGCTGACTTCCCCACTCCACCATAGAAATTGCCCCAATGACTGAAATCAATTTAGGATCACAGTCTTATGCTCTGCAGAAAAGGAACATCTCATTACTATGCATGATTGGGTCTCAATGTCTGCTAGTCCAGATCTGTCAGCGACAAATGGTATCCAATTCCTAATTCCAAGTTTCCAGTCTTGACCCAGTTTCCCTAATTGTCCTATTTACTCTGCCTCAGGTTATAACCATTCCCTCTTAATGTTTCATAGGATAAAGAGCTTATATCTTAGACCTCAGGCTATACTCATTCCCTCTTAATGTTTAATGGGATAAAGGTCTTTATTCATTTTAGACATAATTAGCATATCAGGAGCCTCTCCAGTACCTCCCTCCATTATGTCATCTTCATCCTAGGTTCCTCCCCACTTAGGTCATCCCCATCCAGATACCTCCCCCATTATGTTATCAGTCTTGTAACCCTATTAAAGAATCTTGTATCAGACATCCAGGGCTGGATTCTTTGAGATGATAGTCTCATTCAGACATGGGACTAACCATTGGTCCTGGTAAATCTCTCCCATTTAATAAATTATTAAATTGCTCTCTAATCTCTATCTTGCTCACTTTCTCCTGCATTACACTCCCATGCTCTCAAAAAGACCAGTTGTGGGAAATAGAAACACATGTAGAGAGTGACTAAGAGTAGTTAGAAGTCTGCCTATATTAATACAATCAACCTTAACTGAGGTGACCAATGATGTTTCTTTGATAGGACTAGTAATCTGGTCTATTTGATGAGATTAAAGCATGACATCTTTGTTTTGCATTTGAAAACACCTTTTTGTGGAAGGTAGAGGTCTCCTTATTGATACCACATTGGTATGACTAAGGATGTAGCTTTCCTGGGGTATAGAGAAAATTCTTGCTCTGGGTACTTGTTGAGCCACTGATATCTAATTGAAAATGTTCAAGCCATAGCTATTTATTGATCTAAGCTGTATACTTAGATGGTATTGACAGATTAGATAACTGGAGCTGAGAGGGAAATAATACATTAGAAAGCAGATTTGGATCCCCGAGGAAGAGGAGGGGTAAAGTTTACGCATTTATGTAGTCCCTTCCTACTCCCATCCCCAAGTAAATCTTCAGGACCACAGATAGCAGTTTTTAAGGAGGCAATGATAGAATCAGTCTTTCAATTCTAGAGATGGCAGCCAAAAAGAATTGATTGAAGGGTGTCCAAGATGTTCCTGGAGAAGAATAGATTTATGGGTCTAGGGGATGAGGCCCCAGAACTTGAAGTAGTTGTCTGCAAATGCAGAACATTAGGAACTCTTAGACCAAGTCTCCAACAGGAGAATATGTTCTGGAATAATGTTCTTGGACAGAAGAAGAGCAATGATATGGTCCTATCTGAGGGAGAAACATCTAGAGACAGAGCCATGTTGTTGGAGGAGTTAAATATATATATATATATATATATATATATATATGTATGTATGTATGTAATGCCGGAGAAACTGAGCAAGACAGGGATTAGAGACCAATTCAATAGTTTATTGAATGGAGAGAAATACTGGGACCAGTGGATCTATGTTTGGTCCCAGGGCAAGCCTTTTATAGCATAACAAGAACAATGACATAATGGGGGAGGTACCTGGGTGGGGAGGCTAATGGAGGGAGGCTCCTAGGATGACACAATGGAGGGAGGTTACTGATATTATAATGACATCTAAAATGGATAAACCTTGATCCTGTCAAACATTAAGAAAGAATGTCTATAACCTAAAGATAAAAAACCTTTATCTCATCAACAATTTAAGAGGGAATGATTATAGCCTGGATTTTGGGGCAGAGCAACTGGGATAGATCTAAAGGTCTCATCAAACATTAAGAGGGAAAAGTTATAACCTGAGGCAGAATAATTAAATAGGACAATTGGAGAAACTGGGTCACGACATTAAAAGGGAACTTTGGCACAACATATATATCTCCACTGTAATGACGCACTAGCACCCAGGACACCTCAGAATCAGCCAGAGTCAGGATAAGCAAAAATCCTCAATCTTTATTCTTGGTCCCCAGAAGCAGGATTGAACAGGATGGAAGCAGATTCTTCATGACCACCTTCTCCTCATCTACCCTAGAGAGTGTGTCCCTGGCTAGCTTTACTCCACCCCCTAGTCCCTCCTACAATACTTTATACACCAATCAGTGAGCCAGTATGGATAGTGGAAAGGACCATTTTCCAAGTATATGCCCATAGAGTATTGTCCAATCAGTAGTTAGCCTCAAGCACTCAGCAGTCCGGACCTCAGTGCCTCAAATTCAATAGTTTCAGCCCTCTACACTCCACAATATAAATTTGTGCAGGTCTAGTGGGAAAGGGATTGACTCTAGCAATCTCAAAATCAAAATTCTCTTTAAAGTGGGAACCCAGGTTATAGGACAGCAACATAAGTCTGTAGAATTATATTGATACCTAATGGATAATAGTAAGTTGGAGGTGTTGTGCCACAGTTCCCTTTTGATGTCCTGACCTAGGATGTCCTGACCTAGTTTCCCCATTGTCCTATTTAGTTACGATTATTATTATTATTTAGTTAAGATTCATTTGGTCCCAGTATCTCTCCATTTAATAAACTATTGAATTGGTCTCTAATCTCTGTCTTGCTCAGTTTCTCCGGCTTTATAGAGGATGATTCAAAGAGGTTAAGTATTTCAGTACCATTGATAAAGTGTTTTTATATTTTAAAATAGGGTATCATTGCTAAGTGAAATGAACAGAACCAGGAGATCATTATACACTCCAACAACAATACTCTATGAGGATCAATTCTGATGAAAGTGACTATTTTCAACAATGAGAGGATCTAAATCAGTTCCAATCGATCAGTAATGAACAGAAACAGTTACAGTCAGGAAAAGAACACTGGAAAATGAGTGTGGACCACAACATAGCATTTACACTCTTTCTGTTATTGTTTGCTTACATTTTTGTTTTTCTTCCCAGCTTATTTTTACTTTCTTTCTAAATCCGTTTTTTTTTGGGGGGGAGTGTAGCAAGACAACTGTATAAATATGCATACATATATTGTATTTAACATATACTTTAACATATTTAACATGTATGGGACTACCTGCCATTTAGGGAGAGGAGGGGGAAGGAGAGGAAAAGTTAAAACAGAAGTTTTTGCAAGGGTCAATGTTGAAAAATGACCAATGAATATGTTTTGTCAATAAAAAGCTATAAAAAAAATAGAATATCATTTCCTCTACATCTAAAAGGTACTCTTCACCTTTTGTTATATCCATTGCAAGCCATGGCATTTTTTTTCATAGGGGAAGAACATAGACTAGTATGTGAAGTGTGCATCACATATATGTATAGGGCTCTTGGACCTGTGTGGAAAATGCCAGTTTCCTGTGCACAATGGCATCATCATCCCAGGGTACTTACTTGCATTATAATCTTTCAGATTCTCTTGGTTATACCTAAGGAGCTGCATTTCTCTCTCCCTTCCCTCAATATGTTGCTTCTGGCTGTGCCCCAGTGACTGAAATCTAACAATACCAGTGTAAAATTCCCAGTGGATGATATCCTTAAACCTTAAGAAAACACTATAAATCTGAAAGGCTGTAAAGGTCTCCGGGGGAAGTGAGAAATTGAACTGAAGTCAAAGAACCTTCATTTCTAGGAGATGTTCATACCTTGTATACAGATAATATTCAGGCTATTGTTGGTTACACTCACTACATACACAAATCAGGTGAATTCCAATTCCTCTTTATGATGAAATATTTCAGTCTTGTGGTCTGGTTCATTGGAACTGAAATCCCAGGTAGGTAATTCATCATTAGCTTTAGGCTAGCACTGAGAAGATTTATGTTCAATAAGTCTGTTTCTGGTGGGTATAGCAAGTGAAATTAGAAACTTTTGTCCTTGCTAGCCCCATTACAAGACTACTCATTTTCATGATGTAATGTATGGGGAAGAAATTGCCATGCTCTTTCAGTAGAAACTGAAGAAATCTGAGAGAATCTGTAATGGATATCACTAGGGAAATGGGGCTGGGTAGTAAGGAAAAGAGAAAAGAAAGAAAAAGTGAAGCAGAAAGTTAAATAGAATTGGAGAGAAAGGAAAGGAGGGAGGGAGAGAGGGAAATAGAGAAGACAGATGGAAGAGAAAAGAAAAT
The DNA here is from genome assembly GCF_902635505.1 of Sarcophilus harrisii. Taxonomy (NCBI): domain Eukaryota; kingdom Metazoa; phylum Chordata; class Mammalia; order Dasyuromorphia; family Dasyuridae; genus Sarcophilus; species Sarcophilus harrisii. The sequence continues at coordinate 250,026,063 of NC_045427.1, read as the reverse complement.
GTAGAGGAGAGAGGAGGGGAAGAAAGAAGGAAAAAGATGTTCAAAGTAAATTCAACATGGACTTATTTTTTAAATTAAATTTTATTTTTTTTTTTTAGAATTGTGTTGTCTTCTTCCTACATCTTTTGGTTAAGAAATACAAAATCCTGTTATAAATAAGTATAGTCAAGCAGAATAAATTTCTGTGTTGCTTATGTTTTAAAAAAAAAAGTCTCAATCTCTACTCTGAGCCCATCACTTTTCATTTCATCTTGATTTGTCTGGAATTGTGGCTGGTCATTATGTTAGTCAAGTCTTTCAAATCACCAACCATTTATTAAGAACTTAATATGTTCCAGGAATTGTGCTAAGCACAGGGGATACAAATATAAGTAGAAATAAAAATAATGCCTACTTTCAAGGAATACATTTTAATGGGGAAAGAAAAAATCCAACGAGAAGAAAAAAGAAATTTTAAAAGAGAAAGAAAAAAAGAAAAAAGAATGAGAGAATATGAGGACAGAAACACAAAGAGACACAGAGATTGAAAGTTAGGTTTACTGTATTGGATGAATTACTTTCTAAGGGAGGGGGAAGGTGGAGAGGGAGGAAGAAAAATTTGGAATACACAGTTTTGCAGTGGTGAATGTTGAAAACAATTTTGGATGTATTTTGAAAAAGAAAAAGTTATTATTTAAAAAAACTTTTTATAAGATTGTTAAACTTTTTTTACATACAATTGGAAATATTTAAAGTTATAAAAATAATTTTAAAAAATTTTAAAAGGAAAGATAAGTTAACTTCATAATTTTAAAAATTCTAATATGTGATATATCCAGATATGAAGAGACTGAGATTAAAAAAAAGGGAGATCAACCCCTAAAGCCTAAACTCAGGCTCACAGAAACACACACACGCACACGCACACACACACACACACACACACACACACACCAATTTAGCCGAGAAGAGAATATCACCTTTCAATACAAACAAAAAAGTAATAAGCAATTACATAAAAATATATTATATTTACAGTTAAATTAGACACTCAATTCAACAAATAGTTGATATACATTTCAGCCATCAATCCATTCATCACACTCATACTGAGGTAAAAGGAGCATATGGTGTATTTAGGAAGAAAGTACCTCTGGTGGAAGGGTTTGCTGCTCCTTTTTCATTGCTGCTCATCCACTTTTGGTGTCCATCAGATTCACTCAATTCTCCAAGCTTCAAGCAGCTATAGCATACTAAGTGGCTATATCCCTGCAAACCATCTCAGCAGATGGGCTAAACCAGATTGAGGGTAACCAACAAACCTTAAACCTATCAATGAGTTAGGGAGATGTCTACCCCAAGCAAGTGAAGAGTGTCTCCAGCATAATGGGCAAATCAGAACAATTTGTTCCAATGGCCATTAAGGTGATTAGCTTAGTCAGGTACTGAAGATGCAAAGGTCACCCACTGCATTCCAGGCCATTGCTAGTCATATTGATTTTTGTCTTGACATTGAACTTTGATGATTCAGAAAGAGAGGAGGAAGCTGATGACTTTCTGCATCTCTTCCTCACTTAAAGCCAATATATTCAAACCAAGACATCATTCGTGATATCACTGGTCCTCTTCAAAAATGAAGGAAAAACACCTGAGGTAAACAAATATGAGAGGACAACTAATCTCATTCCTTGTGTCTGCTAAGGATACATTTTGCAAATGAGCAGCTACTGAGCTCACCAATCTCAATTCCTTCTTCAAACCTAGAGAGTATGAAAAAGACAGAGATAGAACAGAAAGAAAAGGGAAATTATGCTCTATCCTTTCAGAAATTCCAAGAAGAAACCCATGGAAGCACTCAAAATTTCAGTTTATTCACCTTTCATCTGATTGTTCCTTTCAAATGGGAGAGAACAAAGGAGAATCCATTGCCCTTTGCCTATACAATCAACATCTGTTTTTCTTAGTTATGGAATAAAGAAAGGAGTGTGTTTCACTTCTACAGGAATAGAATGAATATTGCCATTTGGAGAGATATAAGGATTACACATTTTTTCCCAAATAGTTGCCATGAAGAAGCAATCAGGGGAGAAGAATTTTTCCAATGAATTTACAAGTTTTCTTCTTTATATTTCCATTGTTCTGGTAACATTTTTACCCAGGGTATATTTTTTTGCCCAGGGTATATTTTTTACTGGAATTTGGGGAATCATAGTCCTTATGGTTATTTAACCTGTGAAAGTGAACAAAGAAATGGTGTATATTACCCCAATCTCCAAAATTCATGATGTTTCTAGTCATTATTTAGTTATAATATCTGGTATACTAGTCTTAAGATATTCAATGTAGTGTGTCACAAACCTATTTTTATGTTACACAAAAATGTAAATCTTTGTCTTTTTAGTAAAATATCTTTAGCATTAACAACTAGCTATTCTATCTATTTAACTTCATCCTTAAAGTTACTCATTAACCCGTGAAACTGGAGCATAGTAGTAAGAATAAATGGGGATGATTGCTCATCAGTCAGTCATGTGAGGGAAAAGAAAAAATGGAGGACTGTGTCTTGTTTTTAATGAGGCAGAAACAGATCTTTATTCTTGAATCTGTCCCACTGAGGTCACTTAAGGACAGTATATTAAGTTTACACACAAGGCTGGAAGTAGTTCCAATTGCTCTTGCATGAAGAATCCCAGTTTAACTGGAGATATGATAAAAACTTAATAAGTGGTACATTAGTCTCATTACTTATATCACCTGGATGGAAGGAAGGAATCTGCTCTTCTTCTCTCTGACATTATCATCTCCTTTCCTCCTATGTGAGCCTGGAGCCAAACTGGGAAGGGCATTAAGCAAGACCAAAGGGTCTCTTCCGTCATTATAAAAAATAATATAAAGTTTTTCTTGTTGCAAAACTCTGAATGTGGTTACTGAAGCAACAACCAACTTTACTTTTATTTAATTATTGCTCTATGAGATAGGTTGAGATTAACAAGGAAGGGATAAAATGGCAGGAAAATAGAAAAAAAAATTTAGGAAGGAGAACATATGAAAGGTGAATGGTTAATCTTTGCCTCTAGAAACATCATTAGCCAAAATCTTGAAAACCTCTTTTTCCTGAAGATTCTAGGATAATAAAAGATTTGGGAACCAGGTGTCCATGGTGGCGATGGTAGTGGTGATCCACCATCAAGGTGGCAAGGTAAAAAATAAAGATTTTCCATTAAGGAGAACAAGGAATTATTGGTATGTTCTCATCTGATGAAGAACACTGCAGGTACCTATAGACCAGCTATATAAAGTCAGAGTCATCATTTCTTATCTGGGCATTGAAATAATAGACTACCTTTTTAGAAGAATAGAAAATTAGATTCTCATTTAGTTTCATTTTATAGATGAGCAAAATGAGGTTAAGAGGTAACTTGCCCAAGACACAGCTAACCAATGAGAGAACCAAGACTAAGATCCAGATTTTCTGGATTCCAAACCAATTTCTTTCTGTTATTTCACACTGGCATAGAAGATCCAATAGAGCTCAATGTCTTTAGGAGTTAGTGAAAAAGAATTGAGTTGAATAAGATGACATCAGGCTAAGACAGGAGTAAATTTAAAGACAGAAAGCTGAGATAAGCTGTGCACACAGCTGAGAGGACTGAATAAGAATTAAGATCTTCATTTGTCTTTGTGACATCATGAAAATAGGGAGAGGAAAAAATTAATTGCCTTTTCACAGAGAAGACCTTGGAGATACACTGAGTCATTTGGATTATTTAGGGTCACACACCTTGTGATATATACAGAACTGAATCTTCATAGTCCAAAGGTTAATATTGCCCAGCCTGGACTCCCTTGTCTTGTTGATGTGGGAGAGGAAGCATATTGGGCACAGTTGATAGGCATATTCTATCTGAGTGCTGGCTAAAACTAGAATTGAAAAACCTTAAATAAATCTCAACTCTGACACTCAAGAATAGTGAGTCTATAGATAAGTCACTTAATTGTTTATTAGTTCCCATTTCCTCATCTGTAAAATATGTATGATAATATTTGTTACCCTAATGCATGATCTTTACACAACTAACAAACTCATATTATAGCTGAAGGATTTTAATAAATGAATGAATTCAAATGACCTGTTAATCAGTATTTACTCAGCACCTTCTGTGCTCAAGGCACTGGTTTAGGTGGTTAGACAAAGTCAAAAACAAAACAGTATCTGCTCTCAAGGACCTTACATTTTTACTAATTTATAGGTATATTAATATTCATGTTATAAATTAAATCAGAAGACAGAAATAACAGATCAATGAAAGAATGCTTTTCAAGTTCTCCTCTGAGGAGATGAAAGGAAGAAGAAATGATCCCATCATATATCCAAGAAGATTTCCTTGGGATATAAATCTAGTAGTGACACTACTTGCTCAAAGGATATGCATAGATTTATAACCTTTTGAGCATAGTTCCAAACTACTCTCCAGAATAGTTGGATCATTTCACAACTCCACCAACATGCATTAGTGCCTCAGTTTTCCCACATTCCTTCCAACATCATTTTCCTGTCATCTTAGCAAATCTGAGAAGTGTGAGGTGATACCTCAGAGTTGTTTTAATTTGAATTTTTCTAATCAATAGTGACTTGGAGCATTTTTTCATACGATTATAGATGACTTTAATTTCATCATCTGAAAATTGTCTGTTCATATCCTTTGGCTATTTATAATTTGGGCAATGACTTGTATTCTTATAAATGTGATACCATTCTTTATATATTTTAGAAATGAGGTCTTTATCAGAAACACTGGCTGTAAAAATTTTTCTCAGCTTTGTATTTCCCTTTTAATCTTGTTTGTGTTGGTTTTGTTTGCACAAAACCTTTTTAATTGAGTGTAATCAAAGTTTTCCATATTGCATTTCACATTTGGTCATAAATTTCTTCCTTCTCCAAAGATATGATAGGTAAACTATCCTTTGTTCTCTTAATTTGTTTATGGTATTACCCTTTAAGCCCAGATCATGTACCTATTTCAACATTATTTTAGTACAGGGTGTGAGATGTAGGTATGTGCCAAATTTCTGACATATTATTTTCCTGTTTTCCCATCCATTTTTGTGAAATAGTGAGTCCTTATCTTAAAAGCTAGAGTTTGGCAGTTCATTAAATACTAGATTACTATAGTCATTGATTATTGTGTCATGTGTATCTAACCTATTTCACTGATGCATTATTCTATTTCTTAGCCAGTATCAAATGATTTTGATAACTGATGCTTTATAATAGAGTTTTAGATCTGATACTGTGAGGCTACCACCCTTTGTATTTTTTTATTAATTCCTTTGATATTGTTGTCCTTCTATTCTTTCAGATGAATTTTGTTATTTTTTTTCTCGCTCCATAAAATAATTTTTTTGGCAGTTTGATCGGTATGACACTAAACACATAGACCAATTTAGGTAGAATGATCATTTTTTAATATTACTTCAGCCTACCCATGAGCAAATGATATTTTTCCAATATCTGACTTTATTTGTGTGAGAAGTGTTTTGTTATTGTGTTCATATAGTTCCTGGGTGTGTCTTGGCAAGTAAACATGCAAATATGGAAATATTGTCTATAGTTATTTTAAATGGAATTTCTCTTTCTCTTACTGCTGGAATTTGTCAATGATATATAGAAATGCTGATGATTTGTGTGGATTTATTTTATATCTTGCAACTTTTAGGCTAAAAGTCATTAGCTTCTTGGGCTAAGAACTTGACTTGATCATGAAGCTCAGCAGCCTCAAGGCATCTGCATCTGGATCTTTCAGTCTAGTTTTCTCCATGAGTTAGATGGCCCTAAACTCTAATGGAAGGGATCAAGGACAGAGGTTCCTCCCCTTAGAGTAAAGTCTTGCCATGATATATTCTGTTTATACAGTTATCCTTTCTACATCACAACTTTCCCCATCATGGATTCCATTTATCATGGGTTGGCATGAGAAATGAAGTGGGAATTTGGGGGGAGTTTTACAAAAGCCACAGATGACACACAAAATCCAACAATAACACAGAAAAGTTTAGAAACCTAGAAATGAATGAAATATATGTATAGTATTACATAATATCTAGTATTTTTTTTATCATTTAACATCATAATACTTTAGACTTCTCTGTTATATAGGGAGAACCTGCAGATTTTGCACAGATTTTCTAGATAATGGGGGTATTGCATCCCTATTCACAACGTGAAAGAGATAAAGGTATTCTAAACAGAAATTAGATTTCCACTAAACAGAAATTAGGGAATTACACATATTATCTCATTTGATCTTTACCATAACCCTATGAGGAAGAAATTATTAGCTCTGCTTTACAGTTGAGCAAACTGAATCAAACATGGTAAGTGGTTTACCTATGGTTACACAGTGTCTGAGGCCAGATTTGCAGGTCACCTTAACTCCAAGTCTAGGTCTCTACCCACTGAGCTATCAAGCTGCCTATCACTAGTACAATGAAAACCTCTCTCTCTGTATTCTAGCAACTCAGGATCTTAGCACTGGCCAGTTCACATGCTCAAGAAGCACATTCCCTCCTCACTGCCCCCTTGCAGAGTCCCAATAGGTAAAGTCCTACACTCCTTAGTTAATGAGCATGTGTTTGAGGGTCTAGGAGAAGATTACCTATTGGTTTATACCCTTCAAAACCTGTCTGTCCTTTTTAGGAATTGGGTCTTAACAAAAATAGGAGGAAAAGGATGGGTCACAAATCAATAATTTGTTATTAATATGATAGTACAATATTGATTTCTCTCAATTTATAGTCATATGGGGCAAGTATGTAGATAACAAGCATATATAACAACAGAGAGAATACATATAATGAATATAAATATAATTTGTTAAATATGAAATTGCTTGAGAAAGCACTAGCTCTTGGGGGAATAGGAAAAGCAGAAAGCAGTACGTGATCTATCTTTTAGAGAAAGAGAGTAACTCCATGAGGTGGCAGTGAGAAGGGAAATGTGCTTCTTGAGCTTATGGGCTGGCCAGCGCTAATGTCCTCAGTTACTCCAATACAGAGAGAGGCCTTCAATATATGTGATAGACCATTTGGTAGCTCACAGATCTCTATCTGCAATCTGGCCTCAGACACTAGCCGTGTAACTATGGGCAAATCACTTAACATATTTGGCTCAGTTTGCTCAACTGTATAATGAAGATAATAATATCTTCCTCATAGGATTAAATCAAATGAGATAATATTTGTAAGCACTTAGAATAGTGTCTGTCACATAGTGGACACAATAAATGTTTATTCCCTTTCCCTCACCCCACTTGTATGATCAGTTATGGACAAACCATCCCTACTTCATAAATGTCATGTTTTAGTTAAAAGTGGGGTATTGGCTTGCTACTTGACAACCAAAGTCAGTTTTCTCCCAGATTTGTACCCCTTGTTCATCATTTATTATAGGACAGGGAGGGTGGTGGGCTTAACTTGGGACAGTTTGTCCTTAGTCAGATTAGGCAACCTCTTTATATGCTGACCCAAGGGGTACCATTTCACTGCAAGGAAGATCTTGACTGAAAGTTTAGAAAGTGCTAGCAGTCAATAATTGATTAGCATTGTGTAAACTCTCTATGTGGATAGTCAGTCATAGGTGTTTTAGATTACGTATGATATCTATTTCATAAGTGGGATGTTGTATATGTCCAAGGAGAAAATATAGGCTAATAGTTTCCAATTTTTTAGAGAGCAGTTGTAGGGGATTTCTCTATTCATAATGATACATCTTGGAAGTCATCAAAAGAACTACTAGTTAGTGTTATCACTGTGGAATCCAGAAATCCCTAAGCATTTCTTGTAATGGTGATATGGAAGGAGAATGGGAAAAAATAAATGTGCATAGATTACCAAACTTTGACTGTTATAATAATAGCTAGCATTTATATCGTGCTTTAATGTTTGCAGAGCACTTTACAGATATAATTTCATTTAATCCTCATAACAATGCTGTAAGGGAGAAATTATTATTATCCTTATTTTCCAAATGAGAAAACTGAGGTAAGAAGACTTGTTCAGGATCACACAACTAATAAGTATTTTAGGCAAGATTTGAACTCAGATCTTCCTGTCTCTAAGTTCAGCACTTTATCAGAACCAGAGTGAATTACCATCCATGCTAAGAGTCCAAGAGCCCCTGAATTCTTTGCCAAGCAACCAAAGGATTTTACATTTGATCCTGGAAGTACAAAGGAACTCTTTGAGTTTATTAAATAGGGAAGGGTTGTCATGTGGTCAGACCTGGACTTTAGGAATATCAATTTGACAACTGAGTGGAGATTAGTCAGACACTTGCAATAGAGAGGTCAAACAGAAGGTTGTTGTAATAGCCCAGGAGTGGTTCCAGCATCAGAGGAGAGAAGAGGGCTTGTATGAAAGAAGTTGTGAACATAAAATTGACAGTACTTGACAACTGACTGGACATGTAAGATAATTATTTTCCTGTTTCTATTCACATGACTCTGCTTTGATTAATAAAAATCTTCCATATTTCTCCAAATTTGTCCCTTTAGTAATTTATTATTGTAACAACAATGTTCCATTATATTCATATGCTATAATTTTTCAGTCATTCCACAATTGAAGGATACCCATTTTGTTTCCAAGTCTTTGTTACGATAGAAAATGCCACTATAAATATTTTTGTACACATAGTATCTTTTCCTCTGTCTCTTCCCTTTTTGTGACATTGTTGAGTTAAAAGATAAACAAACATTATTTAGCAACGTGGTTCCAAATTGTTTTCCAGAGTAATTGGAACAGCTGACAATTCTTCCAGTAGTAAGAAATTGTCATTTTTCTTTTTGGTCATTTTTGTCAATTACATGAGTCTAAGATGGAACCTCAAAATTATTTTAACTTGCAATTCTCTGGTTTTTGTTCATTCTCCATTTTTATAGGCTTTCCCTACAGAATCCCAGAATTTGAGAGATGGAAGGGAACTTAGCTGCCATCTAGCTCAACCCATACATGAAAGCAATCTCTATTATAGGATCCCCAACAAATGGTCACTCCCAACTCCCATTTCCTAGAATTAAAAAAAGCATATTCCTGGAAATGGGAATTAGGGTGACCACTAGTCTCTTGCAACTCTTAAATTCTGGGATTCTGTGAGGATGGCCTCAAGTTTGTAATTGGGCAAACTGACTTTAAAAAAATAGTTCTCAACTTGAGGTCCTTGAATTAATATTAATAAATTAGAGCAACTTTTGTATAGTTGTTAATACTTTACATGTCTTTCTTTGGGAACTTATTATTATATTCTTTACTATTGGGCATTGACTTTTACTCACAAATATATTTATGACAATAGTATCAAGACCTTGTCCTAAACAAAATATAGAAATGTTGCTGTGTCTCTAAGATGTTTTACGATCTTAAACAAATGTGGTATTAACTTCTGGGATTTGGTTGGGATGGTATGGATTTTAACTTTGATATAGCAGTAGTCTGAAAGAAGACTGACTCTTAAGTGTTAATTGAAAAGAATATTGTTTTTTAATCATTTGAAATAAAGTGGAGTTTTACTTGTCATCTCTAAAAGGTTTGTTTTCTTATTCTGGTTGGAGAAGTTGTATAAGAATAGAGAAAGAATTTATTTCTTATAAGAACTAAGACTAAACCTTATGTGGTGAATAAATAAAATAAGGAATATTGAGAGATTTTAGCTGCTATTCAGAGAAGCTAAAGGGTGGGGCTCTGTTTCAGAAGTAAGGAAAAATAAAAAGTAAAATAACAGTAATAAATAGTTTTTGAGCTATTTTTCAGTTATGTCCAGCATCTTGTGACCTAATTTGGGTTTTCTTGACAAAAATACTGGAGTGATTTGCTCTTTTTTTTCTTCAGGTCATTGAACTGAGGCAAACAGAGTGAGGCGCCTTGCTCAGGGTCACACTAGTAAGTAGGTGAGGCTGAATTTGAACTCATGAAAAAAAGTTTTCCTGAATTCAGATTCAGCACTCTCTATTATGCCATCTAACTGCCATAATAATAATATAATATATACCTATATATTATCTCATATGATGCTTAAAAATAACTAATTGTGATTACTTACACAGTTATATTACTGTAATTATAATTTCAGCCTTTATGCTATTATTGGTTACCCCATTAACAAATTATATAGTTCATTACTTTGATATTTATTTATACATGAGATTAGAAATTTTGTGGATATTTAGAGAAAGGAGCAATTGTTTTTGGGAAAATATATTTTTCCAATTTATTAAAAAAATTCTTACTAGGCTAAAAATAGAAGCTTAGAGTAAATGATTAAAAATGAGAAAGAAGTTTCAAACATATTTAAAACATCAAAACATACCCCATGAGTTTAGATTATAAACTCCTTGAATATAGATAGATACTATTTTTGTCTCTTTTGTGTCCCCAGCATTTAGTACAGTACCTGGCACATAGTAGGCATATGAGAATTGTTTATTGAATTGATATGAATTGTGTTACCTTAGAATTGAGGAGGATAAGGATGAATATATCAGTGAATGAGGGAGCAGTATGAAGAATTACCACATGATGTAGGCTACATGGAAGGATGGTTGGTTTTAAAATCCCTGATACACATTTATACAAAATCCTTATATATCTTGGATATTGGACCTTAATCATAGAAATTCATAACAAAAATTTTCTCCAGTTAACTCTTTCTAATTTTAGTAATTTTATTGGTGCAAAAGCTTGTCAAATTTATGTAATCAAAATTGTCTATATTGTCTTTTATGATGATTTTAACCCCTTAACTTTATCAAGAACTCTCCCTGATCCAAAAATTCTCCTTTATTTTTTCCTGTAGTTTGTTCATATTATGATCTTTTTCTAGGTTATATATCCATCTGGTGGTTATTGCAGTATTTGTTCTAAGAAGTTGATCTAATTTTTAGAAGAATTGCACCTATAGCGAATTATTTGTTTTGGGGAATGGGGAAGTGGAGAGGGAGAAAAATTTAGAAAACAAGGTTTTGCAAAAGTGAATGTTGAAAACTGTTTCTGCATGTATTTGGAAAAAATAAAATACTATTTTTCAAAGTAATCTAAAACTAATTTCTGTCAGACTACTTTCCAATTTTCCGAAAACTTTTTGTTTTGGGAAACTGGCAGAAGGACATACTTCTCACTAGCCATATCTAAACAGAGGACTTCTATATATGGATTTCTTTTTTTTTCCCTTCAAAAACAAAAACAAAAAACTCTCTCCCTGGGGAATCCTTCTCCTTCCTTCCTTGCCTATTTACAGAGTGTTTCCTTCCTCAGCCTCAGTGCTAATATGACTGTGATTGTATCTCTCTCCCCAAATTGCCTGTCAAATTGAACCCCTTTTCCTCATTTTCTTTTGTCTCTGCTTTCAGCTCCTCCCCACCCCAACATTACGTATGTTGCTGAACGAGGATGTCTTTACCCTCTCCCTGGAATCAGTGGATGATCCTTCCTCACAGTCAGCAGAAGTCCACTTTCTGTAGTAGTGGGGCTTTTTACCTATTGAGGATTAGTTTTAGATCCCCCTAGACTTACCTCTATTTCTCCACTAGGAGAGGGGAATTCTTTATTATTCCCTCAATGTAGGTGATATGCTAACTCCACTTCATGGGTGCTGAACCAAATGAATTAAATATCCTATTGATCAGTGTTTCTTCACCTAAAATGCCCTTATTTAGAGAGAGGATAGAGCATGGAGTGGAATAAGCATTAATTATTTATAAATCTCCCAAGCCCTTGCTGAAAATAAGAACAAAATAGCATAAAATTTTCTTTTTCTGTATTTGTTTTTCTAAAAAATAAGATTGCTTTAAATTTTTCTTTTTTTCCTAAGTTGTCCTTTTCCCCTTCTGCTTGTCCTCCCAAGTTCAGTATCGAAATCTAAATTTGGCTAGACTCCTTAAACTAATTTATAATATGCTCTCTAGTAGTAGGTAGGACAGAGGAAAGGAGGACAGTATAAAGAAATAGTGACATAGGCCTAGGGGTAAAAAAAAAAAAGATGTTTTTTATAAAGAAACTTTATTTTGGAGCTGGAAAGGGGGGGGGGGAAGGAGAAAGAAAAACAGATGGGGGTAGGGAGAGAGAGGCAGAGTTTACAAAGACAGGAAAGGTCACAAAATAGAGATTGAACTTGAAATCAGGAAAACTTGAGTTCTGTTACCACAGATAAACCATTTGCCATTTAGGAGCCTCAGTTTCCCTAACTGTAAATGAGCATAATTATAATTGTAATAGCCACTTAATCCATGAGATTGTTGCAAAATAATATATTTGTGGTGTTTTGTAAACTTTAAAGCATTCTGTAAGTGAATTATTATCATTGTGACAAATATATTGGTTGTGTTATATTGGTTGGTTATGTTGGAACCAAGAATGTTCAAGGCACTATGTGCTAAAAATACAAAAATGAAAGCTGATTATTCCTGCTATCAAAGAACTTACAATCCCATAAAAAGTAAGAATGACATTAAAATTAAAGGAAAAGTTTTAAGACATGAAGGGAGGATTGATAGGGGAGTGATTTTAATAAAATAATGTGAGGTCCAGTCTGCAATTAACTTGAATTTTTTGTCCTTGCATCCCTCATACTCTTGTAATGATTAATTATGCATCTGAATTGGCTGTGGGTGCTAGACTATAGTAGACAGGACAGAAAAAAAGTTTATGGCAGAGAAGAAGAAAAATGAGCCAAAAGCCATGAACTTCAAAGAATGGTTTCTCAAAGAGATATTTAAATTAGGCCAGGAAAGTACTGGTAAAAACCCAGCCCTTGTTTCTGAGTGAGGTCTTGGTCAAGTGGTTATCTTATTTTGATTTCAGGAAAAGAAATAAACAGAAAAAGAAAGGAAGAATTCAACCCACATGCCCAAATTCCGGAATCGCAGTCACACACACACACACAATTAAGGAAGTGCAATTTTTTAATCTTAACTAAATCATTCAGTTCAACAAAGAACTCAGAATCCAATTCTGAAAGTTATTTCCCCTTCCATTTGCTTTTATCCTCCATTGTCAGGTATTTAGACTAGGAAACCCCTGAATTTTTGCCTCACAATCTTATCTTTTGACCCACCTATGGATGCCAATGAAAAGGTAGAAGTGAAGCTTTGATGGAGCTGGTTTTGGAACTCCAAATTCCTTGGTTCCCATTGTGCTAGTTAAATCTTTCTTTTTTGAAAAAAAAAGGTGGGGAGGGGAATTTCATTCCAAGACATTTTAATAAAAGCATCATAATATAAGTAAAAAAGTTGGAGACTAGGGATGATAATTTGAAACTTGGATGAGCTAGTTGCTTGAAATTTCTGAAGAAGTATAATGAAGTCCAGTAGCATTCTCCAGTTGAAATTCATAATATCAGGTGAGAATCAGGGTTTTAAACTAAAGAAGAATTTCAGTTTGCTGTACTGACTATTCCACAGTTAGTCAAAAGTATATTTCAGGTGCATCCTCTTCACCTGGAACTATTGTGGCTGCAGTTCTCATCATCTTCTAGAGTTGCTATGGACTTAGTCCATTGGGAGCTGGAAATGAATGGAGCCTTAGGAGCAGAATTCAATAGGTTTGGTTTCCATCATCAAGGAACACTATGGGGAAGACTGACTTTGTATTATATCTTTTTGTCCTACATATCTGAAGAGATTTCACTGGAATTGGAGGGGAGATATGGGACTCAGGACCCTTTGCATGTCTGCTTGGCCTCATCTGCCCCTGGATTATTCAAAAATTTTGTCCACCTCCAGAGGAACATGGATATTTGTACCCATTGCTTCAACACAGCGGATTACCAGTGGTTTATTTTTCTTCTTAGATGAGTAGACACAATTAGGATAAGTTATTCCTGCAGTTAACTCACAATGTGTAATCTCAATTTTTTTGGTCAGATGGCAGTTGCCTTCTAGCTTTGAGCATGGATATTGCTCATACTCACAAAGGCTTTCGAGTATGAACCATGGTTGGTGAAAGAAGTAATGGTGTGACTTACATATGTTTATAGGATCCATGACATGTCTACTTCTCACCATTTGGTTACAGTACTCCATGGCCGTAATGTTTTTGATGGGGTAGTCACCAAAATAGACTTTGAATCTTCTTTCTAGGTAATTCAATGTTTCAGGCATTGGTTCTATTTCTTCAAATTTCATCTCAGGAACCTCCATCAAAGAGAAAGAACTCCTCATCAGCCCCTGAAACAGCAGCAGCAGCATTAGGGCATGGGGTTGTATCAAAGTTTGGATCATCTTTCCTGTTGCAGGGTAGGGTTCAGAAAGGGAGAGAAGACATTTAAGAAAATTATCAGTTTTAATATGTATAAGGGAGTTTTGTATTACTGTATCTATTCTATAGAGGTCCCTTGATTTTTTCCTGGGGGAGACATCTCACTTCTTCAGTGTAGAAATATTTTTAAAATTTTAAAATTTGAAAGATCAAATAATATCTAGTAAGCAGTTAAAATGTTGCATGATTGCAAGTTTTATCTTTAAATCCAAGAGACAAAGTAGAGAAGAAATAGGGGAAAAAGAAAAAAAGGCAAGAAAGAAGGAAGGAAGGGAGTAAAGAAAGAAAGAAAGGAAAAAGGAAAGAAAGAAAGGAAAAAAGAAAGAAAGACATAAAGAAAGGAAGGAAGGAAGGAAGAAAAGAAGGAAGGAAGGAAGGAAGGAAAGAAATGAAAATGGAAGGCAAATGTTCTGTTTAATTTGGCTTAGGCTGAGGCATGACTATCTTCCAGATATCATTTTAAGCATAAAAGAAATAGAGGGAAGGAAAGTTTGAAATATAAGCCTTCATTTTTCACCAACTCCCATAAACATTATCAAAGACTTATACTATTGCTTATATACATCAATGGATCTTAATTGAGACAATACCAAGCAGGTTTAAGATTTCATAGGACATATCTCAATGAAAAAGAGTAAGAATAAGATGGAAAAAGATAAATATAACAAAGGGATTGAGAGAGAGGTATGAATGAAAGGGAAATGCATAGAACCATAGAATCTCTAGAATGAAAAAAATTAAAAGGAAAAAAAAAGTTAAAAAAAAAAAGTCTTGGTACCATCTCTACAAAATCCCACTAAGCCTTTGTTTGAAGACCTCCAATAAGGTGAAACTCACTAATTCAATTCAATTTCCACAAATATTTATTAAATGAATGCCAGATCTAGAAGCAGACCATTCCAATTTGGGAGAACTCTAATTGAGGCAAGAGTAAATACGGACATCTTAAGCATTATATTGGTATACATGAAACCCAAGCAAATCTAAAAGGGTTTATTAAGGACTTAATATGTACAGGGCACTGGGGCTAAAAAGATAAAACACACATGGATGAGTGTCTGCATGTGCCCTCATACACACACAATAGTGCCTGACTTTAAGGAGTTTACTGAAGGAAGCTAAACATTCTAAGACATAGAAGTGAGAAGGGAGTGCATAACTGGTATGAGGGTAAAGCCTAATTAAAGGCATGAAGGAAGGAGGTAGAATGTACATCTGAGGTACAAAGAGGCCAATGTGACTAAAAGGAAAATGTCATAAAGAAAAGTAGAAAATAATAAGCTTAAAAGGTAGGCTGGGACCTGAATATGAAGGGATTACACTGCCAGACTTAAGTGATTGATCCTTTTCTTAAGAACAATAGGAAGTCACTGAAGTATCTTCCTCAGGCGATTGGCATAGTCAAATTTATTTCTTGGGGAAAATTCCACATATATGGAATATGAGAAAGAAAGGGGGGAAAAAGAAGGATGGATGGAAGGAGGAAAATGGGAATGAAGGAGAAAGGCTGGGAAGAAGGGAAAGGAGGAGGAAGATAGGAAAAAGAAGATTAGAAAGGAAGGTTAAGTGGCTTGTGTGGAGAGTGGATTGAAGGGAGAAATTGACAGTCAGGAGGCCCAAGCTGTTTTTTAAAAAATAATGAAAAAAACAAAGTGAAGGAGAGGAAGAAGGATTCTGCTTGAGTAACAAAGAGGAAAAAGAAGGGAAGTAAGCATTTTAAATATTCTAAGCTCTTGTATTCATTCAAGCATAGGTGATAAAGACCTGAATTTGGGTAGTAACTATATTAGAGGAGAGAAGAAAAAGGTGAAATTATTGTGGAGGTAAAAAGGACAAGATTTGGCAATTATTTGGATGTAGGAGAGAAAATGGAGGAAGAATCAAGGATCCATTGGTTGAAAAACTGGGTCACTGGAAGGATTGTAGTGCATCAATCATAGGAAGAATGAGAAAAATAAAAGGATTGAAAAAGATTTCTCAGACTTTGGATACTTTGTAGAGTATCTACTGGACACCATAGACAAGACTAGCACAGAATGAGAGTAAGTATGGATAGACTGCAATCTACAGGAATCTGTTGATTAACTATCCCACTCAGTACAACAGCCCTTCTAGATTTTTTCATTACTCCTCACACCTTCCATGGTTTCCTCTCTACCCACCTATTCATCTAAGAACTGCATCTCATCTTTTACTTAAAAAATGAGGCCATTTCCAGAGAGTTGTCTCCTTTCATATTCATTTCACATTACTCACATTTCTTCCCCAACTATTTACTTCACTACTGTCTTACATAAAGAGGTAGTTTTTCTCCTTGCCATAATAATTCATCTATATTCACACATGATCCCATTCTATCCTATCTTTTCCAATAGATTGCCTCACCTGTCTTCATTCTCTAACTAATCTTCATTGTCTCCCTGTCTACTGACTGCTTCTCTATTGCCTACAACCACACCCATGTCTTTCTCAACCTCCATCTCTCTTCAGTAATTATCCTCACTCTCTCCTCTCTTTGACGGCTAAACTCCTTGAGAATATTGTCTATAACAAATGCTTTCACTTAAAAAAAAAAAAAAAAAAAGAATATTAACTATTTTTAACATAAATTTTTTCTCATTAGCAAAAAATCTACCTCCTTTTCCTCCTAATTCCTCCCCTCGGTTGAGAAAGGAAAAAAACAATCAATCCCCCAATTAAAAACATGCACAGTCAAGCAAAACAAATTTTTGCATTAGCCATGTTCCAACTGCCTCCCAAAAGACTCATTCTGCACTGAGTCCTGAGTCTTTCAGTGATTCTATCAGGATGTGGATATCATATTTCATTATGAATCCTATGAAGTTGTGATTGGTTATTAAACACTAAGGGATAAACAAGGACAATACATTATGCTGAAAAGAGCCATAGATGATGAACCAATAACAATATTAAATTTTGTATGTTCTAAGTGCTTTATAGCACCTAAATTTATCAAGGAAACATTAACTGGACTGCAAATAAACATAGATAATAGCACAACAGATAGGAGATTTCAAAGTCCCTCTTCCCAGTTTTGGATAAATTTAACAGAAAGATAAACAAGAAGAAAAATATAGAACTGAACACATTACTATAGAAACTAGAATTAAAAGAGTTATGGTGTCTCCTAAAAACCTAGTCAGTCTACCTCCCACCTTTCTTTCTGGCTTCATTGATATTACTATCCTTCCTGTATCCTGCAATCCACCCAGACAGGATCATCTTTCTCTTCCTCACACACTTCATTTCAACTCTCCCATTTTGAGTTTTCACACTGGCCATCCTACATGCCTGAAATCACTCCATTCTTACATCATACTCAAAAAGTCTATACCTTTAAGATGCAGCTCAAGCCATTTTCTACATCTTTCCTGATTTTCCCAACTATTAGTTCTCTCCTTCCAAAACTATCTAGCATTTAACTATTTTCCATATATTTTGTTAACTTCATATTTCCATTGTATATAGTAACATGTAGTTGACTTACCCATTTGATTGTGAATTCTTCTCATTTGAGAAGTGTTTTGTACTTAGTACAAGTAGGAATTTCTAAAGAGTGAATTTCATCATTGCATTCCTCCCTCCCCATCTGATAAACTCTAGTTGCTCCTTATCCTCTGTAGGACCAAATACAAAATCTATCTGGTATTCAAAGCTCTTCATAAATTGAACCTCCCATACATACACACACCTTTCCATTGTTTTTATACCTTTCTTACCCCCATGCACTTTTCAATTTAGTAACACTGATCTCTTTGCTTTCTTTGAATAAGATACTCCTCTGACTGCATTTTGACTGGTTGCCCTCTATTCCTGGAATTCTCTCTCTCCTCAGCTCTCATATCTGACTTCCTTTAAGCCCTAACTAAAATCCTACCTTCTACAAAAAGCTTTCCATGATTTCTCTTAATTCTAATGCTCAGCCTTTGTTGTTATTTTATAATTTGTCTTGAATATATCGTGTTCATCCATAATTGCTTATATGTTGTCTCTCCCATTAGACTACAAATTTCTTGACATAAAGAACTATTCTTTGCCTTTCTTTGTATTCTCAGTGCTTAGTACAGAGCCTGAGTTTAGTAGGTGCTTACTGAAAATTTGTTAACTGACTACTTTATTAGAGGCAGTTAGAGGTTCAGTAGAGGCAGCTAGAGCTCACTAAATAAGAAAACTGAAGTTGGAGATGTGACCTGGAGCAGAACTAGAGGTGTCATAGAACCAGGAAAAAAGAAGTTTCCTTTCCCCTTTTCTTACTTCTACATCCCAACGAGCTTTATTCTGCCTCACTATATTCTACTTTCATTCCTTATCTCACTTTCTCTTTTTCTCTAATGAAGTTTCTGTCCTGGGAAGCTCTAGGTGGCCATCATGGGACTAAGTAACAAGTTCTAGCTTTATGCTTACCCTGGATGATCTCACCTGGCTTAAACTAGGTGCTGTGAATCTTGCAGAGAATCAAGGTATTTTCCTGTGACTAGAGGGAGGATTTAGGCTGTGCTAATATCACCTCCTCCAGGAAGTGGGAGGAGCTAGGCACTGAGCAGAAAGGTAGATCAGAAGCTGAGTAAAATGGGGGCAAATAAATTAAAAGTTTTGCTTGAGAGTGGGAGGAAGGTCTTATTAAAGAATGGATATATTGATTTTTTATCCTTCCTTCTTTCCTTCTTCCCTCTCTTCCCCCTTTGTTTCCTCTTTCCCGCCTTCTCTCCCTTTGTCCACATAGGGTATTTATCATACCCTTATCTACAGATACTTTTAAAAACTTTTTTTTTCCTCTTTTGCACCTCTGAATCCTCCCAAGATATCTTGAGATTTACAGATTAGATTTCTTTCTTAAGGACCTGAAGGATCCTTTTTTAAGGATTTAAAGTTTGTTTAAACCAAAATCAATTTGATTTTAATTGGCCTCATAATTCCTAGGCCAAGTCCCTTTTGCTCATTATTTGGGTCCTGATTGACTCAGCTTGAATGTAAATATCAGTTATTTCTGCTTTGACCAGAGACCCTGAGGGCCTTCCCCTCCCAGATTCATTTATTTAGATTTTTTTTGGATTTTGTGAAAGAGAAGATTCTTTGCCTCAATTGCTACCTAACCTTAATCACTGAATGAGTGTGGTCTCAGTCAAACTGGTTCCTATTGAAGGTCTTAGCTTAAAAAGGGTATGGTCTCCTATTTCATACAGGTTCATCTCCAGTCGTCTTGATTTGTATCTTGCCATTGGACCCAGATGGCTCTGGAAGGGAAAGTGAGGCAGGTGACCTTGCACAGCCCTCCTTCACTTAAATCTAATTCACTTACATGTCATGGCATCCCCTCCCTGATGTCATGGTCCTCTTTGAGAATGAAGGACAGACAGCTTTATCATGTAGCCTTCCACATAGGAGAAAATTTTGTGTCTTACTTACTCAGCTAGAAGAGTAATTTCCAATATTTCTTTTAAAACTATAAACTTCAATAATTCTGTGAGTTTTCTGAAACATTTTTTATTACTTTTTTTTTAATAACTTTTTATTGACAGAACCCATGCCCAGGGTAATTTTTTATAACATTATCCTTTGCACTCACTTCTGTTCCGATTTTTCCCCTCCCTCCCTCCACCCTCTCCCCCAGATGGCAAGCAGTCCTATACATGTTAAATAGGTTACAGTAGATCTTGGCACAGTAGATACAGTAGATACAATATATGTGTGCAGAACCAAACAGTTCTCTTGTTGCTCAGGGAGAATAAAATTTAGAAGGTATAAATAACCCGGGAAGAAGAACAAAAATGCAAGCAGTTTACATTCATTTCCTAGTGTTCTTTCTTTGGGTGTAGCTGCTTCTGTCCATCCTTGATCAATTGAAACTAAGTTAGATCTCTTTGTTGAAGAAATCCACTTCCATCAGAATACATCCTCATACAGTATCATTGTTGAAGTATATAATGATCTCCTGGTTCTGCTCATTTCACTCAGAATCAGTTCATGTTAAGTCTCACTAATCCTCTCTGTATTCATGAACCCATTTCAACCTTATCTTGGTATATGGTGTTAGGTGCAGGTCTCTGCCTAGTTTCTACCATACTAGTTTCCAATTTTCCCAGCAGTTTTTGTCAAATAGTGGAATTCGAAATTTTTCTCTCTTCCTCTCTCTTGTTCACTTTTTTGAAAATATTAGGCAAGTTGATATAGATTATACCTATGCTATTACGTAAAACATATTTCCATATTAGTCACAGTTGTGAAAAAAAGAAACAGATCAAAAGAAAAAAACAATGAACAAGAACAAAGTAGTGAAAAAAATATTCTTTGATCAGAATTCAAAGTTCATAAGTTTTTTATTTGGATTGTGAATAGCATTTTTCTTTGTGAGTCCTTTGTACTTGTCCTCAATAACTGTTTTGCAAGGAAGAGCTAAGTCATTTATAGTTGATCTAAATAACACAATGTTGCTAATACTGTGTACAATATTTTCCCAGTTATGCTCATTTTACTTTTCAACAATTCATATGTCTTCCCAGGTTTTTCTGTAATTTGCTAGTTCATTTCTTATTACTCAATAGTATTCCATTAAATTCATATGCCACAGCTTGTTCAGCCATTCCCCAATTGATGGGCATCTCCTCAATTTCCAATTCTTTGCCACCACACACACAAAAAGAGCTGCTATAAATATTTCTGCACATGTAAGTCTTTTTCTCTTTTTTATGATTTCTTTGGGATATAAACCTAGTACAAATATGGTAATGCTGAATCAAAGGATATATACAGTTTGATTGCTCTTTGGCATTAGTTTTTTTTAAATTTTGTTTTATTGCATCCCTTCTCAAAAAAGGATTTCTTTTACTCTCTTCAGTATCCATCTTTTTCTGTTTAGTCTCACATTCATGACTCCTATACTTATCTGGTATAAGTATAGATAAGTATAGAAAATTAGTCTCTTTTCTCTATATTCTTCATATACATCATGGTATGGCACATCCTTCCCCATTAAACACTAATTTATACCCATTCTATTCCCCCCCCCCCCCCTCTCTCTCTCTCTCTCTCTCTCTATATATATATATATATATATATATATATATATATATGTATTTGCCTAGAAATCTCCTCCCTCTTATAATCTCTCTTAAACTTTCTTTCTCTCTCTTCCTTTCTCCATCTTTCTCTCTTTTTTCTCTCCTCCCTCTACATCTATATTATTCTCTCTCTCTATTTTTTTTCTCTATATGTATTTGTCCAGAAATGTCCTCCCTCTTTCCATGTTCTGTCCACTCCCCCAATTTCCAGTAGCCCCCAAAAGTTCCAATTCCCCCCAATTCCTGGACAAGTAGATTTTTTAGGCACCAGACCTCATTCAGTGAAAGGTCTTCATATCCCTTTATTCATAGGAGCATTATCAGTGAAACCCCTTTCCCCACCTCTAAAATAAAACCTCTTTCCTTTTTTGTCCTTTTCAATCATTTCCTCTACCTCCTCAATCACTCCTCTACAGATTTCTTTCTTTCCAAGAGGACAGAGATTGATAGCCTTTGATTTAACCTGAATGCATTTCTCACTTCTTTCCCTTTTCCCTTTTCCCCTTTCAGACTAGATTCAAGACTGGTTAAAGGAGCACTTTGTGAATCAATTTTGGTGATATTCAAAAAGACCATCTACAATTTGTCCCCCTTCTCTTGGGTCCTTAGAGTACTTGATAATAAAGTTTTGGCAGGTACCAAAATTTGCCAAACTTACTTCTCTTTATTAGTTTCTGGATTCTACCTTCTAGCAGAGGAATGAGAAAGGGACTCAATACTGATGCAACATACCCTCCACTTGCTATTCAAAAGCTCTTTACATCTTTACACCTTTACCTTGCTATATATTTTTTAAAGTTACCTTACTGATTCAACAAATTATATTACTATTAAGGGGGTAATGGTGTAAATTGATGGATTATACAAATGAGGGAATGATCAAAGTAAGTTTCCCCAACTTGGGAAATGGGGGCTTAAAGTAGAGATGACAGGGATATCCATTATTGTTAATTGTGAACAAATTCCAAACCATACCCTTAGATAATGAATGGCTTTGGAGAAGGCAAGTTTTAAGGAGTGGAAAATAGATCACAGTAGAGTCAGAGTGAAAGAGACTAAGTTATTGAGAAAGTTATGCAAACTATGCATCTGTCATTAAATGACCTAGCCCAAGGCAGGGTGGGTGACCAGAAAGATAGCACCATCTTGTGGCCAAAATTATGTTATTCCCCTTAGTGACTGATTACTTAATTAATTCATTAATATTGAGTCAGGTGCTGTTCTCTACAGATCATTAAAAGCATGAGAATGAGGTGAGGTGGTGAACATATCTTTGACAACATTTGATATGCACTCATCACCCATACCCTCTGTCATTGTTACTTTCACAGCACTAAACATGTTTTGGTAGTGGATTCATTGTACCATCTCAATAAGTAGAGGAATTCCGGGTCATGTCTACATAATTACTCATCTCTTCTTAGTCAACCACCTCCAACTAGAAATTCTATTGAAAATAGTCTGATTGAAAGACAATTTATTGGTAGTCCCAATGAATGGTCAGAGTGTGCTGGGTCTATCACTTAATATTCCCAATACCACAGAGAATTTGGAAATTACATTATTCCAGTCTTTAGTGGCTTGCTGTGTCTCCCTCCTCAGAATGATTGCAGAGACTAATCATCAACAGTGAGTTCAATCCTCACCAGAATGTTAATATCAGTGCTATCTATCACAGTATGATGAAATGAAAAGAGCACTAAATCAGGGAAACTGGAGGAGAAAGATCCTGGGTTACAGTGCCAAAACATACTTCAACTAACTCTGGTAAGGCTGAGAGAAGCCTTTTTAGGTTGAAGTAATTTCAGCAATCTTCTCTATTTCCCTTTTTGGCTCTTTACTCAGTAGTAGCTGCTGTGTGTGAATCCAATAGTTATGACCGTCTGAGCTTTGGATTCTAGAAGGAGGGCTTGTATTAAGTGGGCTAGTGACAGGAGCAATTCTAAAGAGAGTTGTACATTTTTAGTGAAACTAGGAAAATGGTAATGGGACTGACTGGAAAGAAACTTTTTAATAATTCATGCCAAGTTGAATAATGAAAGGCATTTTTTATGAC
The DNA here is from genome assembly GCF_902635505.1 of Sarcophilus harrisii. Classification (NCBI taxonomy): domain Eukaryota; kingdom Metazoa; phylum Chordata; class Mammalia; order Dasyuromorphia; family Dasyuridae; genus Sarcophilus; species Sarcophilus harrisii. Next base: position 250,002,642 of record NC_045427.1, on the reverse strand, counting down.
TTATTTTTGCTATGTACATATACCTGTAAATTAATAAATATTAATGGTGGACTGGAATTGACTATACATGCTGGCCTATAAGGAAAGAAGTGAGAAATCTTTATATTTAAGAAAAAAAGAGAAAATATAAAGACCATGAATCCAGAGGAATAGACTTTTGATGAAAAATCTCTCCCTTTTGCAGTGTTCAAGTAGTGATATTAGAAAATTAAACCAAGCAAATGGCTGCAGGGAAATTTATTTCTTAGGGATTATTTTGTCAAGCATATAGAAAGAGAACCAAAAAATTGAGATTCAACTTTCATACCCCAAATCTTGGGCCCCAAAGAAAGGCAGATAGGTAATACAGTAAATAGTAAACTAGACCTGAAGGCAGGAAGATCTGAGTTCAAATCTAACTCCTGACATTTTCTAGCTGTGCGAACTTGGACAACTCATTGAACTTCCTTTTGCCTCAGTTTCCTCATCTAGAAAAATGGCACCTACCTTTCATGTGATAGCAAGGATCTAATGAAATGGTATTTGTAAAGTGTCTGACCCATATGGTAGGGGTTTTGGAAATGAGAATTTTTATTTTAAAAAAAGATACACAAAAAAATTTATCTAGAACAATGCACTTTATTGTTTTTATATAAATGACTCAGATCAGCAAAGCACTGACATGCAAATTAAGAAAGTCCCTCCTTCCTCTCACTGTCACCTACTATGTCCACCCACAATCAAATACTCTCTCCAATCAGCAACCAGGTTAGAGAGTTTTTTCCAACCTAAGACTAGCTCCTGCTACTTACAGAATGATGGAAATAGATGCAGTGGAACTTGTAATTTCAGTTTTCTTCACAAAACAACACCATGGATAGAATTCATGCCTTTGATACTCTATCCATCCTTCTTACTTCTGAAGATAGCCTATGAAGTTGGATGAGGCAAAAGTAGAACCCAGTGCTTTCAGCCTACTGAACTGGACAGTTCATCCCTTTGGCTTACTCAACAATTTTTTCCACAGAATCAGGGAAAAGAGAAGGATAACCTTTCAGCTGTTTGCAGGAAAGGACTACCTTTTTCTTTTTTTTAATGGATATGTATTCACAATAAGGGAACTGATCACCATTGAGTAGCCGACAAGTTGTCATAGCCATAGTTTTTGTGCTCTGATGACAACTATTTGTGGAATTCTTGCATGGGATGTTGTTATTTTCACACAACTTTAGTATATTATTCCAGGAGTCATGAATGAAATAGTGTTCTTTCTTGCATGGGCTCGAAGAAACCATGATGTTTCTGTTCCTAACCAAGATATTACAGTACACATCTGGAGGCAGAGGGATCTCTACTTCATCAACATACTTTTCTAAGAATCTCCTTTTTTTGTAGGACCAATTGTCAGACATTGACATTCTATTGTTGACAGGCTGTCCAGGCTGCTCAGCTAGTTGCCGCTTAGCCACAAAGGGGGGATCTCCTGCTAGTCCCTGGTGGAACAATAGCAGCAACAGGGAGTGGATTCCCAGAAGAATCAGGATCATGTCTCCTGTTAGAAGAGAGAAAAGACATAGAGGGACATGTCTGCTCATTGGTGATCTCATGATAGGAGTGCATTCCTGAAGCTAGCTAACCCACTAGTAACAGCAGCTAATATTTATATGATTATTTAATGCTTTACATATGATTACAATACATTACCTCATTTAATCCTTACTCACAATAACTCTAGAAAGTAGGTGCTGTTATTATCCCCATTTTACAGAGGAAGAAATTGTGAATGAGAAAGCTTAAGTGATTTGCGCAGAGGCAGTTATGGGGTAAGTATCTGACCCAGGATTCAAATTCAGGCCTTCCTGACTCTCAAGCCAATGTTCCAACCTAGCTACTTCACGATCACTTAGGGTCCACGCCAGCTTAAGTATGCAACTAATATTTAATACTTGAACTTCTTAAAACAGACTAAAATAGAACGAATAACCTAAATGAGAGAGATTTCCCTTCCAAAGAATAACTTCTTCAATTTGTGATCTTTAGCACTTTCATCTTTTTCTCCTGTAAACCTTGTCCTATCCTCTACCTTATGGACCTGACTGTATAGTCAATTCAAGCCCAGAATTAACATTTATTCGTATCTGAAAGAATTTATGTACACATGTACACAGGTGAGGACATTTTAATGTGCTTTCTTACAAAAGCTTAGAATCAAGTTGAAGGATACATTAAAATCTCACATGGTTAGAATATATAGCTAATAAGCTAAAAGCTTACACACACACACACACACACACACAGAGCTGTCTCAATTGAAATTTGTCCAATTCTACTGTCATTAACTCATTAGTCTCTGTAACATGGCTACATGGTGACATTGATATAAACCCAGGGATGCTTTTAGAAGGCAAAACTCCAAAAGGTTTGTCTGAATCATACAGATTTGCTCAAATAATGAGTCACACAATGTAGGCAATGCAAGAACTCTCTGTAGGGCACAATATCCTATAGTTTTAAGAGCAACATTGTTTGATGTATGGTTTTGCTGTATGAAACTGGCCACTATTTATCTACTACCCTAGAATCTGTGTTTGATGGCCTGAAATCAGATAAGCTCAATTACTTTGTAGATTTTGTACTTTTATTTCCCTTCCCTGCTATTTTTTTCCCATTTTGCCTTTTTACTACTACCATATCTTTAATCTTAGTTTCTCTCTTTAATTTTCTGAGATTTTCCTTCTAGGAAGAGTTAAATGGATACCCAGTTACAGAAGAATAAATTCTATCTTTGCCTCTGCCCCAGTGACATCTTACCTTACAGTCTGAGTGCTGTGGTGTCTGCAGAAAAATGACAGTATCCTGTCCTGTGTCAGAGAGAAGCAATGGGATCTATTAACATTAATCCAGTGGGAGGGGGAGGAGCTGAGCATTGAGAAGCAAGATGAAAGAAATGAGCTCAAACTGAGGGAGGCTAAAGGAAAACAACTTTTTTCTCCCTAAAAAATATTATATTCTAAGCATAGATTCAACAAATCCAAGGAAAAGAAATTATTATATACAAAACTAACAATTTTTATTATTTACCAATTTAAAAAAATAAAGTACATACAATTTTCAAATAATACATATCCCAGAACTATAACTTAAAACTAGCTCTGGGTTTCCACAGACCAAATTCAATTTTGGGAACATTACAAAAATAATTTTCTTTGTCTTGTACCCAAACCTAAGCTTTCCTCTAGGAATATCTGAATTTATATAATTTTCGCCCCACATATAACATCATAATATAGATAATCTATTATCTCTCTACAAAGCAGGTTTCAGTGGTTCTCAATTCCCAAGCAAGTACTCAGGATAACGTTTTGAAGAGTGGATTGGTTTTATTTATCCTGACTACAAATTCAAAACACCAAGGCCTAAGCACTAAGACCATAGTCAAGAAAACATTCTCACTTCTTAGTGAGTTTATATTTTCCCCTAGAGACTCTTTTAGGATGGAAGGATTTGCCATGAAAGGGAAAAGCACGCACGCGCACTCATACACACACACACACACACACACACACACACACATGCACACACTATTCTATTAGGAATATTGATGGGAAGATTTTTCTGTTTCCTTCTTTTTCTGGAATACATTGGGATTTTTTGCTATGCAAAAGTTTATTATGATCACTATAAGTTATCTCTCTTTTTTTTTTTTTGCCTTGGAACTCTTTATTGATGCCTTCTATTTTTATATCTCTTACTTCTAGATGTATGCTCTCCACTCTCCATTGTATTTTTCCTTGTACCTAAGGAAAAAAATAATAAGCAAAATTAATACAGCAAATTTGTCTGATGGTATCTACAACATTCCATACATATAGACCATTTCTCTACTGAAGAGTTGAAGTACTTTCTCATCTCTTTTCTGATATCACAGTTACTCTGTATTCTAGTTCATTTTAGGATTACTATAATACTATACTAACTAATGCTATCTCGTTCTCATGTTGTTCAATAACATGAATCAATTATTCAGATAGAAATAGTCCTAAGATAAGTCAATATCCTGCTATTTTCTTCTATATTTAATGTTCTATGCACGATGATAGAAATGGATTTTTTTTTAAATCCTGCATTTTGTAGTTGAAGAAAAATATTAGGATGTAAACTCATCTTCTATAGGCTCCCTGAAAACATCTTCAGAACAATTCTAGTAACAGACAGGATGATGGAGATAATATGTATCTCATCCTATTTCCATAGGATTCACATAGGATTTTTGTTTTTTCTGATAGTTCTTTATATTTTTTATTATTTTTATTTCACATAGCTTAGAGATTGTGAATATTTTATATACAGGCATCTATCAAAAGTATTATTCATAAATTTCCATGGGTCTGTGTTATATTAGGTAAATGATCTGTTTGACTTTTCTTAATCTTGCTACTTTTCAACATTTCTACAACATTTGATACATCTGTAAATGCTTCCCAAGATCCTGTCCTGAGTCCTGTTCTGCTCTTTTTCTACACTCTACACCTTTTCTCCTCTCTCAGGAACTTCTTTAGCTCCCAATGAGTTTTATTATAATCACTATGCTGATGACTCTCAATTCTATGTATATCCAACTTGAGTCTCCTATACTTCAGTCCCCATTTCAATAGCCTATTGGATATTTTTAACAGGATATTCTGTAAGCTTCTTAAATTCATTTTGTCCAAAAAATGAAGTAGTTATTCTATCAAAACCCAAGCTTCTTCTGAACTTTCAAGAGAACCATTGTTCTTCTAGCTAAGTAGGTTTACAATTTTAGTATCAAGCTCAACTCCCTGCTCTTCCTTTCCCTGTATATACAATTAGTTAACAATCATTGCTATTATCCCACCTACAATATCTCTCACATATTCCTTCTTTCTATTCACATGTCCACTATTCTATTTTAGGCCTTTATTATCTCTCTCCTGATCTCTTATATTAATTTCCTAATTTGTCTTTCAGCCTCAAGCTTTTTCCTTTTTTAATGCATTATCCAAATCTCTGCCAAAAATGTTATTCTTTAAGCATAGGTCTCTCTTGTCACTCTTCTGCTCAATAAACTTCAGTGGTTCTAGATTGCCCCTATGGAAAAAAAAAACAAGAAATATTAAATGTTCAACATTTAAAGCCCTTCACAATATAGCTTAGATCTACATTCCCAGCACTATATATCACTATACTTCATCTCTTCTATTTTCCAGTCAAATTAGACTTCTTGCTCTTCTTCTTGAGCATCCCATCTCTTCCTTTCTTCTTATCCTTGCATAAATTAATTTCCATACTTAAAACACAGTCCTTCTTCACAATCACTTCTTAGAATCTGTAGTTTCATTTAAAGCTCAACACATTTCCACTTTTTACAGGTGGCCTTTTCTAATTCTCTCCACCCCCATTACATTCTATTTATTTCACATGTAATTATATAAATATAGATCATGCATGTACATGCTCTACTTCCATAGAATATAAGATTCTGGAGATCAGAGATTATTTTATTTTTGGACTCAAAACTCAGCAGACACTTAAAGCAGTTTTTTCTCTTACATAATAGATTGATTGACTGACTTTACAATATACTTAGGGAAACGAGACTTTGGTTCTACTTCTCTAGTTCTGAATTTCTTCTTTTGTAAAAAAGGTCATTGAACTAGATTATGTCTAAAGTCCTTTCCAGCTTCCATGAGTCTCTGTTACAAACACATAAAAAGTTAGTTAACAAGGCAAGAACAAAATAATACAAATTATAAGTACAAAATATGCCACACAGAAAATGTCAAATGAATTTAATAATAATTATAAAAATATTAGCAAGCATTTATATAGTGTTTTATGGTATATGAAGCATTTTACATGTTATTGCATTTAATCCTTATAACAATCCTGTAAGATACTCTTTAAAATTTAGTTATTATCATGCTTTATTCTACACTTGAAGAAATTGATACTGAGAGAGATTAAGAAATTTGCCCAAAGACACACAGACAGTAAGAGTCCAAGCAAAGGTTCAAACTTTAATTCATTGTCCTATTTAGCTGCCTTTTTGTGTAGACAGTAAGATTCTAGGTCTACAGAAGAGAGAAAAATTCTTGTGGGATAGGACCTTCAGGGGAAACTCCATGGAATTGCCGAGTATTGACGTGGGAAAGGATAAGTAGTATTTGGCTAGGCAGAGAGGAGGGCATTCTAGATTAGGAATCAGCAAGAGGAAAGATGAAGAGATGACTTTGTCATCTATAAAATCAAATTTCTAGGCTAAATGACCTCTAAGTGACTTTTTTAGTTAGAGCTATAACTACAGTATGTTTTTTTTTCTTAGCTGGGAGAAAAAGAGTAAAGTGGTTCAGTCATGTAGTGAGAGGAATCTTTACTCAAGGTTGATGAAGAGGGTAAGAGAAAAGTGGAGGAAAATGGAGGGTCACATGACAATGGGTCCTGGATTGGGGATGAAGAAGGGTTGGAAGTGCATAGGGACATAGTTTACTATGGGGAGGAAGAACCCCATCCTGAATATTGGTGTCCTGGAACAAAACCTCATATGACCCATTTTAGTTTAGTTTCTATGAGACAATATTTGTATTACTTAGTATAGTATTTAACATATAATAGACATTTCATAAGTACTTTTTCCCTTCCCCTTTCTTCTGCTTTCAGGTCTGTTTTTTTATTATATCAGTCTATGAAATAATATGGAATGTTCAAGGAATTGAATAGACTCATTTGAGTAGAGCAGAGGTTCCATATGAGGGAACACAATGGTTGGAAATAAGTTTTATAGAGTAGGAGCCAATTGTGAAGCAGTCACTTAGTCACTTATTAGATACCAACTATATGCCAGCCACTGAGTTAGGAAATAGGGATACAAAAAAGGACAAAAGACAATCTCTGCTCTCAAGGAACTTATAATATAATGGATAAGACAACATGCAAATGATTATGTACAAACAAGGCATATATGGGAGAAATAGGAAATAATTCATAGAGGGAAGACACTAAAATTAAGAGGAATTAGAAAAGGTCTCCTGTAAAAGATGGGGTTTTAGCTGGGATTTGAAGAAATCTGTGGAAGCCAGAAGATGAAGATGAGGAAGGAGAACATTCCAGGCTTGAAGGACAGCCTAGAGAAGAGAAATGGAGCATATTGTTTGGGGAACATCAAAAAAAAAAGAGTATTACTAAATCAAAGAATATAGGAACAAAGGGCAGAAGAATCCTGGAAGAATGGGGAATTGTTAGGTTAGGGAGGGCTTTGGATGTCAACATAGTAATCAAGTTTTGATCCCAAAAACAACAGATTCAATGAGGTTTATTGAGTGTGTGTGTTGCAGGGGGAGGTGACATGGTCAGATCTGTGTTTAAGAAAAATCAGTTTGTGATTTCAGAGAGACCTGGAGATCATTGTACACCAGCAACAGTAAGATCATACAATGATCAATTCTGATGGACGTGGCTCTCTTCAACAATGAGATGATTCAAACTAGTTCCAATTGTTCAGTGATGAAGAGAGCTGTCTACACCCAGAAAGGACCATGGGAACTGTGTGGACCATAACATAGTATTTTCACGCTTTCTGTTGATGTTTGCTTGCATTTTGTTTTTCTTCTCAAGGTTTTTTTTTTCTTTCTAGATTTGATTTTTCTTGTGCAGATAACTGTATAGATATGTATATATATATTGGATCTAACATGTATTTTAACATATTTAACATGTATTGGACTGCCTACCATCTAGGAGAGGGAGTGGGGGGAAGAAGGGGTAAATTTGGAACAGAAAATTTTGCAAGAGTCAGTGTTGAAAAATTACCCATGCATATGTTTTATAAATAAAAAAGAAAAGAAAAATCAGCTTGGTAGATGAATGGCGAATGGACCGGAGTGAGGAGAGACTTTTGGCAGGCAGACCAACAGGCAGTAGTCTAGAAATGAGATGAGAGTCTTCACAAGGGTGGCTGCCACAATATCCCTGGAGATAAAAAGGCATTTCTGAGAGATGTTGCAAAGCTGAAGTTGACAAGCTTTGGCAGCAGACTGGATATGGAGTTGAGAATCTGAAGGATATAGAAAAATTGACAATAATAGAGAAGTTGAGCTGATCTAGGTGGCACAATACATAGAGCATTAGTCCTGATGTCAGGAAAGCCTGAACTCAAATCCAGCTTAAGGTATTTACTAACTATATAGTTCTAGGTTTGCCTCAGTTTTTTTAACTGTAAACTGGGAATAATATCATCTACCTTCCAGATTGTTGTGAGGATCAAATGAAATAATATTTCTAAAGCTCTTAGCACAGGGCCTGACACATAGTAGATGCTTAATAAATGCTTGTTTCTTTCCTTCTTTCCTTCCAGGTTTGGAAGAAGGAAAGTTATAGGAGAAAAGATAATGGATTCAGTTTTGGATGCATTGAGTATCTAATTTAAGATATCTGAAAGGTATTTATAATAATGACTTTGTATATATCGATCTATATGTGTGTGTGTGTATATATATATATATATATATATATATAATTAAATTTATATCAATAATGTGCATTTATATATGTATGTGTGTACATATTTTTGTCTCCTCCCATTTAGAATGTAATCTCATCAAGAGTAGTAAAAGTTTCTTTTTTTGTACTTGTACCCTTCAGTACCTGATTTGAACTGTCCAAAAATGGAATTAGCACCCAGGATACCCCAGAATCAGCCGGAGTCAGGATAAGCAAAAGTCTTTAGTCTTTATTTTTGGTCTTTAGAGGCAGGATTGAACAGGATGGAAACAGAATGTCTGTGACTGCCTTCTCCCTCATCTACCGCCAAAATATGTCTCTGGCTCATTTTACTCCACCCCTCTAGTCCCTCCTACAAGCCTCTGTATACACCAATCATTGAGCCAGCACAGGATAGTGGGAAGGACCATTTTCCAAGCATATGGCCATAGAGTATTGTCCAATTAGTAATTAGCCCTAAGTGCTTGAACTGACCTCAGTGCAATGACTCTAAGAGTTTCAGCCCTCTACAGAGTTCCTTGTTATTGGAGATCCTCAGATGAAGGTTGGATGACCATTTGTAAGATATATAGTGTTCAAGATTTTTGCTTTGGGATGAGTGATTCTGGTGACCTCTGAGATTGCTCTGTAAAACCATGATAGCAACTTGAGATTGAATTTAAGAAATAACCTTCCTAACAAAGAATTCAAAACAGTTTTTGTGAAATAATGAATGTCTTTTTACTGAAAGTATTCAAATAGGGAGTGGATGACAAATGACTTATCAGGCTAAGTGAAATGAGCAGAACCAGGAGATCATTCTATACTTCAACAATGATACTGTATGAGGATGTATTCTGATGGAAGTGGATTTCTTTGACAAAGAGAAGATCTAACTCAGTTTCAATTGATCAATGATGGACAGAAGCAGCTACACCCAAAGAAAGAACACTGGGAAATGAATGTAAACAGTTTGCATTTTTGTTTTTCTTCCTGGGTTATTTCTACCTTCTGAATCCAATTCTCCCTGTGCAACAAGAGAACTGTTCAGTTCTGCACACATTTATTGTATCTAGGATATACTGCGACATATTTAACATATATAGGACTGCTTACCATCTAGGGGAGGGGGTGGAGGGAGAGAGGGGAAAAATTGGAACAGAAGTGAGTGCAAGGGATAATGTGGTAAAAAATTATCCTGGCATGGGTTCTGTCAATAAAAAATTATTATAAAAAAAAAAAAAGAACTATCCCTTCTTTCTAGAAAAAATGATCTCATTAACTTCTTTGGTTCTCAATTGTCTTGTTCAGATACTGTATAGTGAATAAAGGAACATCTTCAAGACCAGAAAAAAAAAATGACTTCTCAGGAATGTCTTTGAAAAGATTCTGAAACTGGGTAGGGGATTGAATTTTAGAAACTATTAGGATCCTGTTTGATTTATCTGATTCCACATCTAATCATGGGTTCATAACACTTATAAAGAGGATTCTGAGAAGTAAAAATCACCCATACCTACCACAGATTTTAGGGGAGTCTGGAAAAGGATGATATAAGGAAACAACAATGCAGGGAAAGGACATGGGAAGGAAAATTCAGAGACAGAAGGAACAAAGAGGAATTAGTAGGAAAAAGTATGTTAGAGAGGCTAAGAGGAATTAAGATAGTTAAGTATATTTTATCCTCTATTCTCAGAAAAAGAATTTAACTTAACAAATCCCATAATTCTAACTAAATATTTTGAAATGAGTAATGCTCAAATGTCTTGGATGAGTGGGTGAAAGAGATTAGTACATGTTCCAAATTAATGACCTGTTAGTACAGCTTGAGCTCTCTGGGAAAGGAACTAATAGATAAAATCTCAAAATGTCCTTAGTGTCCCCACATTCTCCTAACCTTACAATTCTTCCTTTTGACCTCTTCTCAGATCTGCTTACAAGATATGCCTAGGGTTCATAGTGGACCAACAGCAAAAGGGCCATTTCTATGATAATATTTGGGAAGGCAGGAGAACATTACGTACATACAAAACTTATCAAATCAACTTCATTAATCTCAAAGAGCTCCATCTTAAAAATCTGAGTCCTGATGATTTAACCAAGAGGTCTGAGTTTATATTCCTTAATCCTTTTCATTAATATAACAAATTGTACTTTTCAAAAATTTATACATATGATCTTACTGATCTTTAAGATAGCTCTGAAAGGTAGGTACCTCTCTACATGAGAGCAGAAAAATCAGGGGCCCAAAGATTTATGCAAATTGTTTAAAGTCATATTGCCACTTAATACCATGCTGAGAATTAGATAGGCTTTCAAAATTCTAATCCAAAACTCTTTTTACTACTAACTGTTGTTTCCCCTTGAATAGACTTCCGCTAATTATTTTTCTTTATGATTTTTGGAACTTGGTTGTTATAGATAACATATGAAAGGAGGTAAAGAAAAGATATTAACAAAAATCATTTGGAAGAACAAAAAGTCAAGAATATCAAAAGAAATCATAGGAAAAAAAATGTAAAGGAAGGAGGCTTAGCAGTACCAGATCTTAAGCTATATAATAAGGCAGTAATGATCAGAACAGTAACCTTTCAATACTTGAGTTCAAATCTGGCCTTAGACACTTCCTAGCTGTGTGACCCTGGACAAGTCACCTAACTCTGTTTGCCTTGGTTTCCTCATCTATAAAATTATTTAAAAGAAAGAAATGGCAAACTATTTCTAGTATCTTTACCAAGAAAATGGGATTACAAAGAATTGGACAAGACTGAACAACAGCAAAATTTCTGAAAACTTCTAAATCTCTGTGTAGGTCTCTTTCATCTTATAAGTATTCAGTTTTTTTTTTCTCTAGTTTAAGTGCAGTCTTATACCCATCTCTATTAAATTTCATCTTCAGCCAGAGATAGTTTGAGGTGATTCTGTCTCTATATATGTTCAATCTTCTTTGATTTACAGCAAAAGAGTTGAAAAAAATGTAAGAAATGAGTAATGTGGAGGGGGATTAAGCAAAGTATAAAATATAAAGGTCCTTCACCATTACATATGACTATTATAATAATTGCTAGAAAAAAACAGTCCATTCATGTGGCAAGAAGGAGACAATAGATAAACAGTTAGTGATTCATTTAAATCTTGCTGCAATACTTTAAAACAAATGAACAACAACAAAGGAAAGCAGAGAAGGAAAATGGACTCTGGATCTGGGTTCAGATTCTACCACTTATCTGTGTGACCTTACATAAATTACTTACCATACTCCAAGGATCTCAGTTTTCTCTAATATAAAATAAGGAAATTGAACCAGATGATCTCGGATGTTTCATCTGTCCTTCTAGGATCCTATGATATTCCAGGGCTTAGGAAATGTATCTCTGGAGGATTTATGCAAAGGCATGGACAAGAAAAACAACCAAACAAAAAAAATTAGAAGATTTGGAAGGGGCTGAATTTGTATAAGAGAAAGGAATACACACAGGGATGAAATCACAGATGCATCAACATATCAAAATATCCTCCCTCTGGAGGTCTCAACTTTCTAATTAATAGTTTTATTTCTACACTGCTAAAAGTAGTTCTTATTCAACAGCTACCAAGGATTAATTTTTTTTTCTCACTTTGACAAATAATATCCAGCTACAATAAACAGTTTGGATATACATATGCATAAGTATGCACATATTCATACATATACATATATATATACATGAGCACATACCCTCTTATATGTATGTATATACAATTTTCCCTTTACTTAATATTTATCATGTCTTTTGCATCTGATGAGGTGCTGGTGGGATAGAATAACTAGGAATCATTTTTAAGTGGGAAACTAGAGGAAAGAGCCAATTTCCACATATTATAATAGCTGACATTTGTTTTATTGGAATTTTATAATTCCTAACATGTTTGCTACTCTTTTTCAAGACCTGTTCTTCCATCATCTAGAACTTCCTTATTGGACTCGACTTTCAGTCTCTCCTCTCTCCATTCAATCTTCTACAGAGCTGCCAAATTGATAATCATCAAGCATAGGTCTGACCATGACATTCTCCTGTCTAAGAAGTTTTAATATTTCCCTTTGCTTTTATGATAAAATCTGAAGTCCTGGGCTTTTTATTTAAAGCCTACTAAGAAGGGAGATCCTTGAATGAGATTCCCAGTATGAACATTAGTTTTTGTCCCAAAAATTAGTATTCTAACTCAATCATTTTGGGGAAGAGAAAATTTCAGATGGTCTTGTTAGTCTGACAAAGAACTACATCTTCATTTGAGTGTCATCTTAAATTACCTTGGTACATTAATAAGATATTAGTTTGTCTTAACTTAAAACAGTGACAAAATAGTAACAAAGGAAAAGAAATCAATAATGTTGAATAGATTGAGCATCTATTATGAGCAAGGCATTGTGCTAGGCATCCTAGAAGATATGAAAAAAGAAAAACTGCCTTTAATAGTTCGAATTTAATTACCTTGACCTCAAGGAGATAACACTCTAATGGGAAAAACAACATGCAAACAAATATATACAAAGCAAGTTATATACATGATAAATAAAAAATTATTAACAGAAGAAAGGCACTAGAATTAAGAGGAGTTGGGAAAGGCTTCTTATAAAAGTTGTAATTTTACTTGGGACTTAAAGGAAACCAGGGAAATTGGTAAGCAAAATTGAGAAGAGAGAAATTCCAAGCAGGAGGGACAGCCAGAGATGGCCTAGAGCTGAGAGAGGGTATGTCTCAGTAATAGAACAGCCAGGAAGCCAATGAGAAAGAATGGAACAGTATCTGGAAGGGATCAAGGTAGAAGAGGATTCAGAAGGTAGTAGAGGGTTAGGTTATGAAAGACTTTGAATGCCCAAAAGCATTTTGTATTTGATCCTAAAAATGATAGGGAGCCTCTGGAGTTTAGTGAATAGGAGACTGATATAATTGTGTCTGTGCTTTAGGAAAATCACATTGGTGGCTAGATAGGAACATGTTTTGGAGCAGGAAAAGAATTGAGGCAAGCATATCCATCAGGAGGTTATCCCAATAGTCCAGTCATGGAGTAAGGAGGGCCTGCACTAGATTGGTGCTAAAATCAGAGGAGAAAAGGAGGTGTATATGAGGGATGTTTGAAGAAATGAAATTGATAGACTTTGACAATAGCTCAAATATAGGGGGTGAGAGAAAATGAAACATGGAGGATATTGAGTGACTGAGAGGATAATGAGGTCCTCTACAATCACAGAAAATTGTTAATACTAAATGTAATGTTAACCACCACTATCTCTTAATTTAGCAGTGTCAGAATTCCAGGATTGTCCAAGTATTCCTACCCTTAAAGACAGGATCAATTAGGTTGAGCTGAGCCACACCTTAAGTTCCCCACCCTAGAACCTCTCCTAACAAACCCAACCTGATCTAACCTATATCCTCTTCAGTTAGGATTCATGGCTTGAAGGGCAAAAGAGTCAGAATGAAGTGGTTTTCCTTGCTTAGATAGTCAAGAGAGGCTAGAACCTCACAACCTTACTACTTCATAATATCTTCTCCCCCACAGCTCCTTTTCATGGGTGTCTTAGTTGGGAAATCCACTGTGTTCTGCACTCAGGGGACATTTCCCAAGGTGGCAGATTTGCTACCCTGTTCTCTCAATTAAAAACACTTTATTCCTAAATTCATGACTTTGATTTATTTCAAGACTTGACAAAAGTAATAGAGAAAATAGAAAGGTGGCAATTAGAAGAAAAAACAATGAATTCTATTTTGGATATGTTTATTTTAAGATATCTATTGGATATCCAGTTTGAGATAGTTGAAAGGTAGTTGTAGATTAAGATATCTATTGGATATCCAGTTTGAGATAGTTGAAAGGTAGTTGTAGATACAAGATCTGAGGTCAGCCAAGAGGTTGAGGAAAGAAAGGTACATTTGAGAATCATCAGCATAAAGATGGTAATTAAATCCATGGGAGCTGATGAGATCATCATCACCACTTTTATTATTATTTTTTCTGATTTGGCTATCTTCCTCTCCTTTCTCCTTCCTTCTCCCTCTTTCTGTCACAAAGTAACTAAATTTTATATAGCAGCCTAGGATTTATGGGTTACTTTACATCTTTATTCTCTTTTATCCTTATAAGAACTTTGTGAATTAAGTGCTGTTATTATCTTCATTTTATTTTCCTCCTTAATCTCTCTTTAGTCTTTGATACTGTCTATTACCCTTTTCTTACCTTTCTGATCACCCCTCTCAGTCTCATTTGTTTAATTTTTATCTGGATATGCTGCTAATCCTGAAGGTCCCCCAAGATTTTGACGTGGAACATAATATACTATTCATTTGATGATATCCGCTCTTGTGGACTCAATGATCATTTCTAGGCAGATGATTCTCTGATCTATTTAAACAGTCAACTTCTCTCTAGATTTCGTCTTGCATGTCCAACTGCCTATTGAACATCTTAATCTAAATTTCTTGTAGACATTTTAATCTCAATATATCTGAAACAGTATCTGACCCCCAATTGCTCCCCTCTTCCTATTTCCCCTTTTACTATTGAAGGTTCCAATATCCTCCAATTACTCAGGTTTGAAAACCTACTTGCCATTCTCTATTCCTTATTCTCTCACTCCCTATATTCGATTTGTTGCCAAGTCTTGTCAATTCTATCTTCATAGCATCTCTCAAAAAAACTCCAGTGTCTCCCCATGACTTCAGGATAAAAAATCAAATCCTATTTGACTTTTAAAGCCCTTCATAATCTGGCCTCTTTCTATTTTTCTAGTCTTCCATGGGGTCCAAAATCTCCAATTTACAGTAAGAGAAACTGAGGCAGAGCTCTGAGCTAATGTCACTTTATTAAAGGGTATATGGCCCCTTCTAATGAAGTGGACCTAAAATCTTCCTCACAATTTGAGACACTCCCTTCCTCCAGGGCCTTTGTTTTATAGTGCTTGATACAGATGAAGCAAAATCTTACTGATTGACAGACTTTGCCCTTGGCCTTCCAGAAAAGTCTACACAAAATAAAGATTCCCATTGGTTGACAAATAAATTGATGAACAGACCTTGACTGACCTATCTTGACCTTTCAGAAAGTCGTACCGACCTGATGAGCAAACTTATGTATGGCAAAATATCTACATGAGCCAATAGACAAATAAAAAGACAGCTCATAGATCAGCAACCAGCGTCACTCATTGGCTAAATGCTCATGACCATCTCTCTATGTTAGGCAATAGAGGAATGGCAAGACATGGAGGGGTAACAAAAATAGCTGGGGGACTTTCCCTGTCATTGAGTTGCCTCTATTTTGCTGGGCTGGGTCACCCTAATAAGGAAAAATAAGTTAGTTTCCTATGATGAAGCAAATGAACATACAATTTGCAGTTCACAGTTCTAGGGCGTAATACACAGAATGTATAGTCACTTCTCCTTATGGAATCATACCAGACTGATTAATGTTGATTGGATTAAAATATGAGTCCAATTAATCATCACATTTCTTACACTTTATGGTAATAATCCACATATTCCGGGATCTACTGACTCTGGTATCCTTGCTGTTGCTCATATAATCTCCTGACTCAGTTCATTTTCATTGGCTGTCCCCCATGCTCGATATTCTTTTTTTCCTCCTCCTGGCTTTCTTGGCTTCTTTCAAATCTCAACTGAAATCTCATCTTCTGCAAGAAACCTTTCTTGATCCCAGTTAATGGTACTACTTTTCCTTTATGATTATCTCTTGTTTATTCTGTTGCATGTTACCTCCCCCATTAGATTGTGAGCTCCTTGAGAGCAGAATCTGTTGTTGTGTCTTTTTTAAAATTTTGTTTTGGTAATGTAATCATTAGGTTATGATCTCCTTGATCATTATACACTTCAACGACAATACTGTATAAGGATGTATTCTGATGGAAGTGGATTTCTTTGACAAAGAGTAGATCTAACTTAGTTCCAATTGATCAATGATGGACAGAAGCAGCTACACCGAGAGAAGGAACCCTGGGAAATGAATGTGGACTACTTGCGTTTTTGTTTTTCTTCCCAGGTTATTTTTGCCTTCTAAATCCAATTCTTCTTGTACAACAAGAGAACTGTACGGTTCTACACACATATATTTTATCAAGGATATATTCTAATATATTTAACATGTATAAGACTTCCTGCCATCTAGAGGAGGGGGTGTAGGGAGGGAAGGGAAAAGTCAGAACAGAAGTGAGTGCAAGGGACAATGTTGTAACAAATTACCCATGCATATGTTCTGCCAATAAAAAGCTATAATAATAAAAAAAGATTATGATCTCCTTGAGGGCAGAATCTGTTTTTGCCTTTTTTTAAATTTTGCTTCTGAAATATTCTTACCCATTAGATTGTGATCTCCTTGAGAACAGGATGTTTTTGCCCTTCTTAGTATCCGTGGCATTTATCATCACATAGTAAATACTTAATAAATGCTTAATGATTTGACCTTTACCTATGAAGAAAATGAGGCTAAGAAAAGTCAAATGACTTACCTAGGGTTACATAGTTAGAAAGTTTCCGAGACAGGAACTGTTTTCTTAACTCTGAATTTAAATGGCGTAGAACTGTTCAAGGTCAACAATCTCACTCTCTTCTCCAAGATTATCTGAGTCCAGTGGCAAAATATAGATCAGGGCAACAGAAAATGACCCCAAATGCAGTGGAAGACCCTGGCCTTTTTATGCTTTTTGCTAAAGTCATTCCCAGGTCTGTTTTTAAGAGGCAATACCAATCCAGTGATTTCAGATTATCTAAGAAATGAGGCAAAAAATGACCTGGTTTGCCTACTCAAAAAAAAAAAAAATCAAACTGAGAGGGGAAGACTCTAAAGGTTTCTGGCTACAACAGTTGCTATTTATACTCACTTTAAGCCAAACCCAGACTAAATGAGGCTTGGACTGAGATCTATTATTAGCCAACCAGTGAGAGCCAGAGTGATTTAGATTTAAAGCATCCCAGTAAGCTTTATCAAAAGCCTGTTTTTCTAGAGCTCTATTTCTAGAAATTGTAAATAAAACTACACAGGACAAAAGTTAGTTGTACCATCTAGCTGCCTCAGGAAGCTTGAGGTGGAAGGATGGGGGAGGGGGACGGAAATATGTGCACAAGTAAATACAAAATGCATGCAACATGATTTCAAGAGGAAGAGAGTACTAATAATTGAGAGTGTGGGAGAAGGGCATTATATAGAAAATGGCAAATGAATTGTATTTTGAAGGAAGCTAGAGTGTCTATCAGGCAGATGTTAAGAGAGGGTTCATTTTAGATATTGGAACCTACTTGTATAAAGTTGTGGAAGCAGAGTTGTAATGTCACATATAAGGATCAGTTAGTCAAAAAGTAGTTAAACTGTAAGAAAGTAAACAAAGGAAACTAATATAAAAGAAAGGAAATAAGCATTTATCAAGTACTTACCATATGCCAAATATCATGCTAAGCACTAGTTACACATATTACAAGAAAAAAGAGCTCAAAGAACTATTTTCTAATGGGGGAGACAAACTAAAAAAGGAGCTAGAAAAGGTGTATATGTAGAGGAATAAAGATAGCAGAAATGGAGGCAAGTGAGATAGGGCATGGTTTTAAAGTATAAAGAAAGTCAAGAGAAGAAGGAAAGCAGGCCTCTATAAAATAGAGATTTCTGGAATAAGTCACCAGTGGGAGAAAGGATGTGTGTTTTTCTTGCTAAGAGATGTTTCATGGTGAGTGGGGGGTGAGGTGGACAATGACCACTTGTTCTAGATGTTAAGGGAAGTTCCAGGATGAGCCAGCAATAGAGAAGACAAGTATTTGAAGTCCAGAGAAAGTGAGGAACAAGGTTGGAAAGGGAGAAAAAGTCTTTTTTCATTCTTTCTTCCCCCTAAGTGTATTCCCCATCTCCAGTTTTCTGCTTAGGTGCCAACATCCTCATGATGTCTCTACTCCCCTCTCACTTCTTTGTGACAACCCAATCTCAATCTAAGCATAGATCTGATGAGTTCACTCCTGATAGATGATTAGTGAGATTTAATTAATTTATCATTATTAATTAATATAATTATTAAATTAAATTAATTATTTTATCTAATGGTTTTTTCATTTAACAGAAGCAAAGATGAACCAAAAGGATAAAGTTATAATAGAATTTTAAACAACATCTTGAAGAGCATTGGAGTCCTTCCCAGGTATCCCTGATAACATGATAGCACAGAGGTAACTATCTATTATACTCACTCAACTCATAAGATATAAGTATCTATTTGGTATATCTATAGATAAAAACTGCTTGTCTTCAGCATTTCCAAAAACAATCACAGTTCATCATTAGGGAAGTAAATTATTTTATTGAGGGAGAAAAAGCAAATAGAGGCAGGCCGAGCCTTTTACGCTTCAAGGAACATTACTGGTCCCCGGCTTCTATACTCAAGAGATCCCTCCCCTCATTTTCACCATGGTCATTCTAGAAATCAGTGAAGATGATTCACAGCTGGAGATGGAAAACAGGAAGTCCCAAGCAAAGGAGCTGATCTAAAAATCCTCCACAATCCCATGTAAATATACAGGCCCTAATTCATCACAGTTGAAGAGGATAGACTTAAATTTGGTCTGAGAGTTGTACTTGCATCCTGGAAACTTTGTTCCTTCAATGAGTTTACAAACTGTCAGCTGGAACTTCACCTGGCTCTGGTGGCAGTCCATTCTTGAGGGATACTTGCATGTAGTAAGGGTAGTGAAGTTTTTGCAGATACTAACGAGGGTTTCTATCTTCTCATGAATGAATGTGTGCTTCTGCTTGCAGGTGTTTATGGGATTCCGGATTTTTCTCAACAGCATCATGGCATTACAGTACCTGAACAAATGTTGAGACTTAGGATAATCTATATGTTCCTCCTCGAATGTCTTTTCAATTAACCAGTGATCATCATTCAGATCTCTACTCAGGCCCAGCATCAGAAGGAAAGCAAGCACCAATAACAGCAGCAGGGGGAAAATCCCATTCACACGTTTTGCTTTCTCTCCTGTGGGAGAAGAACAAGTGGAAGAAGAACTCAGAGGAAAACTAGAGACTTTCTAACTCTATCTTTTTCTTGTGATTTTCTAAAACCTAAAGTGTCTTCCCTCCCTCCTGAATGTTATTTTGAATTCTTTCCATCCTTCAGGATCTAGGTCATGTCTCACCTCATCCATGAATCTTTCCTGACCACATTAGTCTTTTTTCTTTTTTACAATCCTTCTTTGCTTAGACTCATTGGAACCGGCCCTGGAATCAAGAAGATCTGAGTTCAAATCCAGCCTTGGATACTTAGCAGCTGTGTGACCTTGGGAGGCAAGTCTCTTATAACCACCTATAACTTATAGTATTTTTGCCAAGAAACCCCCCAAGTGGCCACACAAAGAGTTAGACATGCCAAAAATTACTGAACAACAAACAACAAGAATAATTCTCTCCTGTATGTCAATCTTGTTAGACTGAAATGTCCCTGACTGACTTTAAGAATAAATTTCATACTTTCTTACAGTGTCTGGCATTTTTCTGGGCAGAGTGTGGATACTTATTTAACATTTTTTCCATGGAATGCTTAAAGCTAGAAAAAAAAAGTTACCACTCCCTCATATTTGCAGATAAAAGAAGAGAGGGGGGATTCTGGTATTAACTTGCTGTGTGATTCTAAGCAAATTTTGCTTCGAATCACACAGCAAGTTAATACCAGAATCAGGATTGTTACCTAGTTCTCCAAACTTTCAATTGATTGCTTCTTCTCTGAGCCACAAAAACCTCTTTCAGGTATTATTTCCCTTCCCATGTGTTTTGATCATTAATTACTTCCCTGTATATAATATACAACCTTCTCATTTTACAATGCCACCCTCCTCCCTTCTTCCACTCCATTCCTCCTTTCTCTGAGTCCTGTCATACCCTCCTAAGTCAGGATTATTTCTCACCTATTTTATTTGCTGTAGTTCTTGCTGATGCTAGATCCATCTGGTCATGGGTCTGAGAAGTTCTTTGTGTTTCTTGGTTTTCCAGAAATGAATTTGAGGAAACCCTCTTAGGTTTGGGAGTACAGAAAGAAAGGGAGGGCCCTAGATGAGAGGTGTGTTAGGATATCATTGGAGGGGAAGGGAGAGTTATACTCAGAGGAAAGGTGGAGCTATACATGTTATGAGCTGGTCATTATTAAACAGAGGAGGAGAGAAATCATCCCAAATTTGAATATGGGTTATATAATAAGGGATATGTAATAAGAGAAAGGTTAAATAGACATCTAAGTAAATAAGTTGTCATGTAAAAACCAGTAAAACGTTTTTTAAATATTGATATTGGAAAATAGGGCTAGATGCTATTTGTAGACTATTAATAACACATTAAATAGCAAAGTTTGCAAAGAGCATTCCTTACAATGACCCTATGAGAAAGGTAATATCAATATTATCATTCCCATTTTACATATGAAGAAACTAAGGCTCTGAGATATTATTTGCCTATGAACACTTTTCAATTATCCGAAATAGTACTAATTCCTTCTTGTAATTTCATGGAATGTTCTGAAGAATATGATTTCACTTTAATATTTTAAGTCTAAATTAATCATTAGCAATGCTATATTGAGGTTTTTCAATGTTGTAAAGATATTGAGTCCCAGTTGATAGATGTTATATGTTAAATGTCAGCATTAGGTGTCAGCATCAAATTCCAAGGATCCTACTGGGGAAAAACATACTATCTTCTTTAATATTCCAACGATTCACAAAAGTTAATTCTTAAAATACCCAGAGGGAAAAAAGGTAAGATGAATAGAAAAACATTCCTTCCTGTCTAACCTCTGGCCCCAGACCTAGTTTCCTCCAGGTGGTACCAAGGCCAGGACAGAAGCAGTAAAACTTCAAGAACATCAAGCTACAGAGAGCATTAGGAATGAGTGCACATCAGAAAACCACTTAGTGAGACCTATGAGGAGCTGGATTGTGGCCTTAGTTTTCAGGAGATGAGCATTCTCAAAATGAGATTACTTTTATTTATTTGGAGGTGGGGAGAAAAAGGATGAACCTAATCTTCAGTACTATTTTAAATTATTCTGCAATCACCTCTGTTAGAAATATTCCAGCCAAGGGTTTCCCAGCAAACAAGTGTACTCTTCTGCCCTCTGCTGAATAAGAAGGTAAATCTTTTGAGAGGTGTCTAGGAGAGGCTAACAGCAGGATAGAGAAAAGGGAAGTTGCATTAAGGACAGAGAACAAGACCATGCCTTTACCTAAAAATTTAAGAAACAAGGAAGAGAAAACCTATGTGATAAAATTATACAACCATCATTTAGAAGATGACTGCTCCAATTTCAAAAGGATTTTTTTCACACAAATAAAGTCAGATCTAAACAATTGGAAAAATATTAAGTGCTCTTTGATAGATTGAGCAAATATAATAAAGATGACAATACTACCTAAACTAATCTATTTATTTAGTGCTATACCAATCAGACTCCCAAAAAACTATTTTAATGACCTAGAAAAAATAACAACAAAGTTCATCTGAAAGAACGAAAGGTCAAGACTTTCAAGGGAACTAATTTAAAAAAAAATCAAATGAAGGTGGCCTAGCTGTACCAGGTCTAAAACTATACTTATAAAGCAGTGGTTACTAAAACCATTTGGTACTGGCTAAGAAATACACTAGTTAATCAGTGGAATAGGTTAGGTTCAAAGGACAAAATAGTCAATAATTATAGCAATCTAGTGTTTGACAAACCCAAAGACCCCAGCTTTGGGGATAAGAATTCACCATTTGACAAAAACTGCTGGGAAAATTGGAAATTAGTATGCCAGAAACTAGGCATTGACCTATACTTAACACTGTACACGAAGATAAAGTCAAAATGGGTTCATGTCTAGACATAAAAAATGAGATTATAAATAAATTAGAAGAATATAAAATAGTTTACCTCTCAGACATGTGAAGGAGGAAGGAATTTTGTGACCAAAGAAGAACTAGAGATCATTATTGATCACAAAATAGAAAATTTTGATTATATCAAATTGAAAAGCTTTTGTACAAGCAAAATAACGGTTTGGTCATGTATACTTATTGTGTATCTAATTTATATTTTAATATATTTAACATCTACTGGTCATCCTGCCATCTGGGGGAGGAGGTGGGGGGTAAGAGGTGAAAAATTGGAACAGGAGGTTTGGCAATTGTTAATGCTGTAAAGTTACCCATGCATATAACCTGTAAATAAAAGGCTATTAAATAAAAAAAAAAAAGAAAGAAACTATTAAAAAAAAAAAGAAAAAAAAAAGAAAAGCTTTTGTACAAACAAAACTAATGCAGACAAGATTAAAAGGGAAACAATAAACTGGGAAAAGATTTTTACAGTCAAAGGTTCTGATAAAGGCCTCATTTCCAAAATATATAGAGAATTAACTCTAATTTATAAAAAATCAAGCCATTCTCCAATTGAAAAATGGTCAAAGGATATGAACAGACAATTCTCAGACGAAGAAATTGAAACTATTTCTAGCCATATGAAAAGATGCTCCAAGTCATTATTAATCAGAGAAATGCAAATAAAGACAACTCTGAGATATCACTACATACCTATCAGATTGGCTAGAATGACAGGGAAAGATAATGTGGAATGTTGGAGGGGATATGGGAAAACAGGGACACTAATACATTGTTGTGAATACATCCAGCCATTCTGGAGAGCAATTTGGAACTATGCTCAAAAAGTTATCAAACTGTGCATACCCTTTGATTCAGCAGTGTTACTACTGGGCTTATATCCCAAAGATATTTTAAAGAAAGGAAAGAGAAAAAAAAAAGAAGGGAAAGGGACCCACATGTGCAAGAATGTTTGTGGCAGCCCTCTTTGTAGTGGCTAGAAACTGGAAACTGAGTGGATGCCCATCAATTGGAGAATGGCTGAATAAATTGTGGTATATGAATATTGTGGAATATTATTGTTCGGTAAGAAATGACCAACAGGATGATTTCAGAAAGGCCTGGAGAGACTTACATGAACTGATGCTGAACGAAATGAGCAGGACCAGGAGATCATTATATATTTCAACAACAATACTATATGATGATCAGTTCTGATGGACGTGGCCATCTTCAGCAATGAGATGAACCAAATCAGTTCCAATAGAGCAGTAATGAATTGAACCAGCTACACCCAGGGAAAACTCTGGGAGATGACTATGAACATATATAATTTTCAGTATTTCTTTTTTAATATTTTGAGTTCCAAATTTTTTCTCTATCCCTTCTTTACCTCTCTACCCTCCTCAAGACAGCAAGCAATCTGATATAGACTATACTTGTACAATCATGTTAAACATATTTGCATATTAGTCATGTTGGGAAAGACAAATAAGAATAAAAAGGAAAGACCATGAAAAAGAAAAAAGAAAAATATTTAAAAAGTGAAAATAATATGCTTTCCCAATAATCAGAATTCCCAATCCCTACATTTTTGTCTGCCTGCATTTTTTATTTCCTTCACAGGTTAATTGTACACTATTTCAAAGTCCGATTCTTTTTGCAGCAAAATAACTGTTTGGACACGTATACTTATATTGTATTTAATTTATATTTTAATATATTTAACATGTATTGGTCAATCTGCCATCTGGGGAAGGGGGTGGGAGGAAGGAAGGGAAAAATTGGAACAAAAGGTTTGGCAATTGTCAATGCTGTAAAATTACCTATGCATATAACTTGTAAATAAAAAGTTAAAAAAAAAAAAAAGAAGTCAATTCTGGTCCAATTGACAAAACCAAGCCTTAGATACAAAGTTTGGAGACCCCCTTTTTATGCTAATAGTCACCAGGAGTTTAACTTTAATCCCAAAATTATGTTCTCAAGATTAATAATATTTAAAGGAAAGAATAAATATAATTATAGCCCAGAATCTCCTGTCTCTGAGGAGAGCAAAATAGCTAGCTTCTGAGTGCAGCCTTTTGCTTTCCCTCCTGACAAGAATGCTCATCTCCCTTGGAGAAGAGGGAGAGGGGAGAAGATGCTAGGGATATCTATTCTTTCCCTCTGAGCCACATATATAATATCACTTGTCCACATAGCATAGCATGACATTATATATGTGTGTGCAGATGCGTGTGTATATATACACATGTGTGTATATGTGTATCTATCATCTCACCCATTAGAATGTATCCTCCTACAAGACATGGACTGATTTTACTTTTTATTTGTATTACCAACACAACCCAGTTTCTAAATCATGAGTACTTAATAAATGTCTGTTGATTACTATAAAATAGTCTAACTATAAAGGCATTCTTTATCTGAATTATTTTTATTAATGCTCATAAAAGGTTTTAATCGAGTGGCTTGCTATAATTACTTCTAGAATGAATGGGGTGGTAAGTCAATGAAACCCTGGTTTCTCAAGGAAATGATCAAACTTCCACTGTGCTTTTTGCTTTTTTTTCTGATTCTTTTCCCTTTCTCAGGAGCCAGACAAGAAATAGTACATATGGTTCTCATAACAGCTTTTCCTCTGATGCATCTTCTGATGATACAACTTGTAGTTGAAACAATTATATATGTATAAACTACTAAAGAGCAGCATATGGGTCTGGAAATTTCTTGGAATCAAAAACCAGAACAATTTAAAAGAAATCACATCTTTAGCAAAAAAAAAATTGCAGACTGTACTGAGGCAATGGTTAAGGTTAATAAGAAGGGCTCTTGCAAAACAATCAATAGTTTTATTCATATTAATAAAAATAAAGTCAGTGGTTTATTATATATACATATAAATGTATACATATATACATAATGACAGAGAAACACACACAGAGAAGAGAGAGGAGAGTTTATAGTCACAAAGCACTTTCAGATACATTGTGTCATTTTACCCTTATAACGACTGTAGGCTATAGAGAATACAAGTATTCCTATTTTACAGTTCAAGAAACTGAGGGCATGCCACAAGAAATTGAGATAATAATAGTTGATCTTTTCACCAAGAGATTCCCTTAAAATAGTCCTGTGAATTGTGTAATGAATATATTATTTTGCCCATTTTACAGAAAAGAAAGAACAAAACTGATAAATGTTTGAACCAGGATTTTAACTTGGATCTCCTACTTTCAAGTCTTGAGTTTTTACCACTCACTACACTACGTCTTTGAGTTAGGGGTAAACACAGAATAACCTGTTCTTTCATAATAAGCATGATTCTTGGTTCCTGTATTAACAATAGAACACTAGAGAGGCCATTATGGCAATTTCTATATCACTATATGGCAATTGATTTCCACTTAGATATTCCTTGTCATTTGAGTAAACTACCACAAGCTAGAAAATTATTCTAAACTATAGGGAAAAAAAATTTATAAAATGCCTATGTATCAGATACTTTATAAATATCTCGTTTATCCTCACAAGGACTCACAAGATAATTTCACTTTTATTAGATATGACAAGCTAAGTCAAAATTCAGCAGTTTCCTGCATTCAATTGTGCTTTTATTATAATTCTAGAAACATAATATAACATCACTCATAGGACTAGTCTGTCTATTCTTACTTCCAGTTTAGGGTCCCCAGAAAGAGATTAACTACTACCTTCAGGGTTTTAGAAATAAACCTGAGGAATGATACATCTATCAATGTAGTGACTGAGCCCCCCATCAGTGGGTTCCCCATTCATAATCATCCAATATACTCAGTTTTTTTTTTTTTTTTTTTTAGCAAAGGCATTTAGTAAGATGATAGAGAGCTGTCAATCAGAGAAATGCAAATTAAGACAACTCTGAGATACCACTACATACCTGTCAGATTGACTAAGATCCAATTTGGAGAGCAATTTGGAACTATGTTCAAAAAGTTATCAAACTGTGCATACCCTCTGATCCAGCAGTGTTTCTACTGGGCCTGTATCCCAAAGAGATATTAAAGGAGGGAAAGAGATCCACATGTGCAAAAATGTTTGTGGCAGCCCTTTTCGTAGTGGCTAGAAAATGGAAGTTGAATGGATGCCCATCAATTGGAGAACGGCTGGGTAAATTGTGGTATATGAATGTTATGGAATGTTATTGTTCTATAAGAAATGACCAGCAGGATGAATACAGAGAGGCTTGGAGAGACTTACATGAACTGATGCTGAGTGAAATGAGCAGAACCATGAGATCATTGTACGCTTCAGCAACAATACTGTATGAGGATCAATTCTGATGAAAATGCCTCTCTTCAGCAATGAGAGGATTCAATTCATTTCCAATTGATCAGTAAGGAACAGAACCAGCTACACAGAGCGAAAGACCACTGGGAAATGAATGTGGACTGCTTGCATTTTTGTTTTTCTTCCCGGGTTATTTTTTACCTTTCTAAATCCGATCTTCCTGGTCACCAGAGACTTCTTCAGTCAAAGTAGGGTCCTTAGTTCCCACGTGATGACCGCATATTTTAAAATCATCCAGAGTCAGGAATTCAGGTTAAGGGAAAATCTTTGATCTTTATTCTTTGTGGAGGTGAAGGGGGATAGCGATAGAGATGTGAGCAGCCACAACACGAACCAACCAGCAGTCTCTCTGCCTCTCTCTCTGCCTCTCCAAAGTTGTCCCTACATCATTTCCTATACAATACATCAGAACTTGCACAAAGAGTGGGTGGGGGCCATTCTTTCTCCAAGCATTTATTAATAGAATATGGTCCAATTACTGTTTAGCCTCAAGTGCTTGGGACCTCAGTGCATCAACTCGAGCTTCAACCTATTACAAGGTAGGTTGAAAACAGAGAAAGAAAATTATAGACCAATTTCCCTAATGAATATTGATGTTAAAATCTTAATAAAATATTAGCAAAAAGATTACAGAAAATCATCTCCAGGATAATACACTATGACCAAGTAGGATTTATACCAGGAATGCAGGGCTGGTTCAATATTAGGAAAATTATTAGCATAATTGACTATATCAATAACCAAATTAACAAAAACCATATGATCATCTCAATAGATGCAGAAAAAGCATTCGATAAAATCCAACATCCATTCCTAATAAAAACACTTGAGAGAATAGGAATAAATGGACCATTCTTTAAAAATAGTCAGTAGCATATATTTAAAACAGTTAGTAAGCATCATATGCAATGGGGAAAAACTGGAACCTTTCCCAGTAAGATCTGGAGTGAAGCAAGGTTGCCCACTATCACCATTATTATTCAATATTGTATTAGAAACTCTAGCCTTGGCAATAAGAGCTGAGAAAGAGATTAAAGGAATTAGAGTAGGTAATGAGGAAACCAAACTATCACTCTTTGCAGATGATATGATGATATATTTAGAGAACCCCAGAGATTCTACTAAAAAGCTATTAGAAATAATTCATAACTTTAGCAAAGTTGCAGGATACAAAATAAATCCCCATAAATCCTCAGCATTTTTATACATCACCAAAAGAGAAATTCCATTCAAAATAATTGTTGATAGCATAAAATATTTGGGAATCTATCCACCAAAGGAAAGTCAGGAATTACATGAGCAAAATTACAAAAAACTTTCCACACAAATAAAGTCAGATTTAAATAATTGGAAAAATATTAAGTGCTCTTGTATAAGCCAAGCGAATATAATAAAGATGACAATACTCCCTAAACTAATCTACTTATTTCGTGCTATATCAATCAGACTCCCAAGAAAATATTTTAATGATCTAGAAAAAATAACAACAAAATTCATATGGAAGAACAAAAGGTCGAGAATCTCAAGGGCATTAATGAAAAAAAAAATCAAATGAAGGTAGCCTAGCTGTACCTCATCTAAAACTATATTATAAAGCAGCAGTCACCAAAACCATTTGGTATTGGCTAAGAAACAGATTAATTGATCAGTGGAATAGGTTAGGTTCACAAGACAAAATAGTCAACTATAGCAATCTAGTGTTTGACAAACTCAAAAATCCTAACTTTTGGGATAAGAATTTCATTATTTGACAAAAACTGCTGGGAAAATTGGAAATTAGTATGGCAGAAATTAAGCATGGACCCACACTTAACCCCGTATAGCAAGATAAGATCAAAATGGGTCCATGATTTAGGCATAAAGAAGGAGATTATAAATAAATTAGAGGAACATAGGATAGTTTATCTCTCAGACTTGTGGAGGAGAAAGGAATTTGTGACCAAAGATGAAAGAGATCATTATTGATCACAAAACAGAAAATTTTGATTATATCAAATTAAAAAGCCTTTGTACAAACAAAACTAATGCAAACAAGATTAGAAGGAAAGCAACAAACTGGGAAAACATTTTCACAGTTAAAAGTTCTGATAAGGCCTCATTTTCAAAATCTATAGAGAATTGACTCTAATTTATAAAAAATCAAGCCATTATCCAATTGATAAATGGTCAAAGGATACGAACAGACAATTTTCAGATGAAGAAATTGAAACTATTTCCACTCATATGAAAGTGTTCCAAATCACTATTGATCAGAGAAATGCAAATAAAGAGAACTCTGAGATACCACTACATGTCTGTCAGATTGGCTAAGATGACAGGAAAAAATAATGATGAACGTTGGAGGAGATGCGGGAAAACTGAGGCACTGATGCATTGTTGGTGGAGTTGTGAACAAATCCAACCATTCTGGAGAGCAATCTGGAATTATGCCCAAAAAGTTATCAAACTGTGCATACCCTTCGATCCAGCAGTGCTACTACTGGGCTTATACCCCAAAGAGATACTGAAGAAGGGAAA
Source organism: Sarcophilus harrisii (assembly GCF_902635505.1). Taxonomy (NCBI): domain Eukaryota; kingdom Metazoa; phylum Chordata; class Mammalia; order Dasyuromorphia; family Dasyuridae; genus Sarcophilus; species Sarcophilus harrisii. The sequence goes on along the minus strand of NC_045427.1, from coordinate 249,973,452 downwards.
GGGACCTGTATGTGCCAAAATGTTTGTGGCAGCCCTGTTTGTAGTGGCTAGAAACTGGAAAATGAATGGATGCCCATCAATTGGAGAATGGTTGGGTAAATTGTGGTATATGAATGTTATGTGATGTTATTGTTCTGTAAGAAATGACCAGCAAGATGAATACAGAGAGGCTTGGAGAGACTTACATAAACTGATGCTAAGTGAAATGAGCAGAATCAGGAGATCATTATATACTTCAATAACGATCCTGTATGAGGATGTATTCTGATGGAAGTGGATTTCTTCAACAAAGAGAAGATCTAATTCATTTCCAATTGATCAATGATGGACAGAAGCAGCTACACCCAAAGAAAGAACCCTGGGAAATGAATGTAAACTGTTTTCATTTTTGTTTTTCTTCCCGAGTTATTTTTACTTTCTGAATCCAATTCTTCCTGTGCAACAAGAGAACTATTCGGTTCTGCACACATATATTGTATCTAGGATATACTGCGACATATTTAACATGTATAGGACTGCTTGCCATCTGGGGGAGAGGGTGGAGGGAGGGAGGGGAAAAGTCGGAACAGAAGTGAGTGCAAGGGATAATGTTGTAAAAAATTACCCAGTCATGGGTTCTGTCAATAAAAAGTTATAATTATTAAAAAAAAAAAACCATGTATGAGACTCCCTGCCATCTAGGGAAGAGGGTGAAGGGAAGGAAGGGAAAAGGTGAGAAAGAAGTGATTGCAAGGGGCAATATTGAAAAATTACAGTACATATGTTCTGTCAATAAAAAAAAAAATGAAAGAGCAACAATAGCACCTACAACTCCCCAAGTTTTTGTGAAGATCAAATGAAATATTTGCAAAATTCATAGTACAGCCCCTGGCACATTATAGGTACTTAATAAATGTGTGGTTTTCTATGTATTTTTAAGGCTAATGAGAATAATAAAATCTAGTAACAAAGAGTATCTTTTTAAAATTAGAAATCAGCAATGCAGACTAACAAGGTGTTTGCTGATGGCATAACTGTTGAAGTAGTAGAAATATATGTATATAGAGAGGAGGAACTGGAATTGTAGGGTTCACACAAATACCTTTTTGTATTAGAAGAAAAAATAAAGTTCTAAGTTCAAAAAAAAAAAAAGATGATAGAGAACAATTGGAATAAAACATTCCTCCCCAAATTCTGGAATGTACTTCTCTCCCCCACACATATACATATATGCCACTCATAAGAAAAGTGACATTGAATTTAAATATGCTGATAGTGAGACATGCATATAGAAAACATGCGTGTCAAAGGAGTAACTTGATACTGAAAGTCCCTTCATGGAGTCCTCACAAATTTCACCTTCATTGTTGCTTTCTGCTGGGTTCTGAGGGTATGTGCCTTTCTAAGGTCCCTAGCTAGCACATCATTCCCCTAGGAAAGATCATTCTATTGGTATATCTCTTTACTCTACTGCTTCTACTGCTGGTAGCTACTACCAATTTGGTGGATACTTTGTTTGGCTCCAATAGATAGTGCTACTAATGCTACAGCTATCTCCAGTCTTTTGAACTTATAGTGTCACTTTCTAGATAATGTCTTTTGAGTTGTCTAATATGAAAAAGAACAAAAACAGAGAGACAAAGATAGCCATGTGCTCATAGTCACCAAGGCTGAATGGGTGACAGAACATACATCTTCTTCTCACACAACTCTGAGGAGGTAGCTCAAAGTTGTCCTAACTTATTGCAACAAAGGGAAAAGGGCAAGAGACTAAAGCAATACTCCTTTTATAAACCCTTTGATTCTAGCAGGTCCTGACTCTTCAACACTTGTAATATCCATCCTTCTGGTTAGGCAGCTAATTAGAGAATTCTTTGCCATCTCATGGTAATAACTCCTCATTCTCACATGACTGGAAATAATCAATCATGGTTTCATGTGATGGACACAGCCCAAGGAGGGAATATCTATTCATAACTATAACTTATATAAATTCTAGCCTTACTCTCTGAAGGTCATGAATGTTGCATTTTATCCCTTCCCCCCAGGGTTCTCCAATACCTTAAGGAGTTTGGGAATCTGTTCTCTTGCCATCAGTTGAATTCCAACGATTATGTTCCTCTCTCTTAGGATCTCTCTTAGGGCTAGCACTTCAGTTCCATTTAACAATTTAGCAACACATTAGATTTTACAAAAGAATATTTATTTGAAAGGTATAGCAAAAAACAAAACAAAACAAAACAAAAGAACCAAACTCAAACACTGAAACATTCTCAAAATCCTCAGATTTTGTTTAGAGAGAAAAGAAGATTTAGAATCATAATTTAACTCAGTTTCTATATAACATTAATCCCACTTCAAGTCCAAAGGCTTTCTGGGCTGATATTCTAACACTCTTTCTGGGGTTTGCCTGCTGAGCTAGAGGCCTAGCCCCTCAGGCTCTAAGATTCCCTATGACTTAAGTTCCCAAGTTGGGAATTCTCCCTCTCTGAACCTAGAATTGAAAATAATAAACAAAATAAGACTAAAATGCTACATTTACTTATCAAGTCTACAAGGTCTAAAGCAACTACATGGTGCCACTGTTATGCCACAGTTCTCTTTAACTGTTCTGACTTGGTTTCCCCTGAACTAGTTTCCTTTGTCTCAGTTTCCTTAGCTGTTCTGTTAAATCCCCTTAGTCGTAAAAACCTACTCTAGTCCATTAAGACTGGGGACCGTTTACTCTAAGGTTATATATTGCTAGCAAGATAGACAAGAGAGCAGAACTCCTGACCCTCCTCTGTCCTCAAGAATTTACAATACCCCTCTAAAATATTCCAAGATACCTCACTGATATCTTTATCTCTGGTTATTCAGACATCCTGTCTCTGGGCTTTTAGGAGTTATGGTCTCCCCCCAACCTGACAGAAGCCTTCCCGCTTTTGGGGGGAGGAGGTCTTTGTCTCTAGGGTTATTTAAAGGAAGAGGCCGCTCTTATTTGGGGCTGCTTCATTCTTTGAGATGACAGCCCTGGGACCAACATGGATTCCTTGGTCCCAGTATATCTTTATCTCTGTCTGACTGGATAATTTGAGACGAGAGTCCTGTCCAGTCAATTATACTCTCCAATTAATAAACTATTGAAAACTCTCTAATCTCTCTCCTGCCTCAGTTTCTCCGGCATTACACCACTGATCATGAATGAATGAATCCTTTCCTAGATTAGAAAATAAATAAGGAGTGTAGGGTAGTTTTTATAGATGCAGCCAGTTAAAAAAGACTCTTTCCAACTCTGTAATAGACTAGTATGCACTGTTCATGCATATGTTAGTTCTCCTGCCTCCTAAGAGCAAGTCCCTAGTGTGCCCTATGTGGATGATAGATGGCCTGGGCATAAAAAATCCAGTTACATAACCTACCAGAAAAACAAATCTGAGCATGTTTCATGCCTCTATTACCTTATTAAAGGCTACCTCCATACTTCCTATCAGGTAATAACTAAATGTATGCTAAAGTGAATGAATATTAATGTAACATTAACTTAGCATGATAACATAATTCAAAACAAAATTTTTAAAAATTGTATGTGTATAATTTATATCAGATTGCTTTCTATCTCTGGGGATCCTAAATGGATGTGAAAATAGACAGAGTGGTCCTATTGGTGGTACTATATTATGTTTCTGGAATTATAGTAAAAGCATAATTAAATGCAAGTAACTGCTGAACTTTGACTGAATTAATCATATCTAATAGAAATCAAACTATCTTGTGGGATTCTTATGAGAATAAATGAGATATTTGTAAAGTATCTAACACTTAGATATAAGTTTATAAAAGTTTTCTCCCCATTGCTTAGGAGTAATTTTCTAGTTTGTGATAGCTTACTCAAAAGGCACAGAGGAGAAAAATTTGGCACAAAGGATCTTGCAAGAATGGGTGTTAGAAAATGTGTTTTCATGTAGTTGGAAAGGTGAAGTGTTGAGGGGGAAAAAAGAAATTGTCAAGTTCTGCTCTAATGCTATTTGTATTTTTGAAAATAATTATGAATATTCAAGGTCAATAAGGTATCTTACTCAGTAAGATTCAATTCTTTGTCTCAGATTGGTCTAATTCTTTTTTATTCTCCAATCTATGTATATCACAATCACCTAATTTACTTAAACCTTTTTGAAATTCAGATTTTCCCAAAATTTAGCTGAAACTCTGGGTTTTTCTCAGCAATTCTATCAATATTTTTTTCTACTGTATCATTTACAGTTTGGGGTAGAAAATCTGATCTGTTATTATTTCTTCTCCATCTCAGGAAAGCACTTAAATGTTCCCCCTCCCCCCTTCATCTTTGACCTGCTCTTTGAACACTCAGATTCCCACACAAGAAAATGTTTATTGTTCTTCAATCTGGAGCACAAGTTTACAACCTATGCTTGTAACATAATGATCCTTTGACTTGTCTTTCACCCTATAAGAATCATCATTTCCTTCCCTAAAAGCTTCACTTTCTCTGATTTTTTTTTTTTGCTCTATTTTGAAGTTCAAGATCAGATGATTTCAATGTTTATCCAATACCATATTTGATTAATGAAACATGTACCTTAGCAAATGCTGCTGCATTAGACAACTTTGTTTTTTTTGGAATAAACTGCTTTTGTAGAGCCCATAGTCTTTTTATTAGAACAAAACATTTTAAAACTCAAACAGAAAATCACACATTTCAAGACAAAATTATGAGTAAGTTTTTCAGAAACTGCATAATTTTTGACAGTACAGAAAAGTCCCAAAGGAGGGGGCAAGGTATAAAAATGTACTCATTTTTTTTTTTTAAGTACTCATCAGACTCCCCATGCCAAGACCACCTCTTTTTTAATTATTAGAAGACACCCTGTTTTCCAGAGTTAAGGTCCAGCAAGCAAGCTGCACCCTGAGCTTGGCATAACAACAATCCTTTGAGCTCACTCTCTGGATGAATTCATTGCAGCAAAATCCCAGAATTGTTTCACACTAGTACCAGTTGGTCCCTGAACTCAGATAAGTACTTGCAGGATCCATGTTCTGGTCATGAAGCCCTATTATGAATCAAATTGTTAGGGCTACAATTTACTGCCTAACCATTACTATATGTATGGAGATTTGTCCACACTGAAGTGGATCTCCTCAAGGAGGCCCTGGAATGTGTGGCTAGTTTCCCTCTTTTGATGGAATAAAGAAAGCTTTTTGCTTATGACTGTTGGCCCTATCTTTACATTTTTGTTTTTATTGTATTTTATTTCTCAGTTAATTGTTTTTGTGATGACCTCTGTGTACTCTGATAACTTTCAAAGTTAATTGTAGTTGTGATAACCTGCATGAGTTGTTTGGTATTTGTGACTTTTGGATCATTTGGTTTCAGATTTGACATACTCTGTGGTCTAGGTAGGTCTGTCAATTCCCTCCATGGTATCATAGATTTAAAGTATAAGATAAGAGGTCACATGATTTAGTTCCCTCATTTTACAAATGAAGAAACTGAGACCCAAAGAGATCAAGTGAATTAAGTCACCAGTAAGTGACAGAGATTCACACCTAGATTCTTTCATGAATCTTATGGGTTTTTATTGTTTCATCCTCACCTTTACTTACTATGCCACATTATATATACAAGGAGTCCCTAAATTCTTAGTGAAGTTTTAAGTTTTAATAAGCTTATTTAATAATTCTCAATATCTTATTAAAGATTAAAACTTTACTAAGATTTTGGGGACATCTCAAAGCTTAAGGATTTCTAAGTCCAGAATGTGGGGCTACATCCTTATCATTCTCACCAGTACCCTAACTACTTTTGAGAAACATCAGAGATGTATAAATACACATCAGAACGCTAACTACTTTTGAGAAACATCAGAGATGCATAAATACACATCAATTTTTTGTTGTTTCTGTGTGAAACTGTTTCTGATGAGACAAATTTCTGATGGTCTAGCCACAAACTATTTCAGAGCTTGCCACATATCAAAGTAAACATGTGTAAACATTCACCCACTAGTACAGCACAAAACCAAAAAAAAAAAAAAAAAATGGTGGTAGGAATGAAGGATTACAAGTTTCCAATAAAGTATAATTACCACACTGGTTGTATTTTGCCTCCAATTCTAGGTAGAAAGTCTTAGGTTTCATTTCAACTTCTTTATCTTTCCAGTTGAATGCCTCCAAAGTGTGAATGGTAACTTGAATTCTGAGCCTGAGAAGTTGACACCTAGATTAACAGAAGTATGGTACATATTTACATGGAGTGAGAAGGAATAAGAGATCAAACTAACAAGTATATACTTTAGGCATTGGGTCAACCACCCTAACATTTTTCAAAGTATATTTCTTGTATCATTCCTGAGTTTGGATGTTTCACTATGAATCATTTAGTCCTCAAGTATTGGTTGCCCTAATAATCACAAAGTGTCTGTGCCCAAATAAATTCCAGAGATTGAGTTTAACACAGAAAAAACATCTGTGTATTATAACCTTAGTCATGATGCCCACTAGAGAGACTAGTCAAGTCTCCCTAAGTATGCATGTCACCAGCATAATTCCCATTTGTGGAGTATTTGTAGAATATTTGTAAAGCAATAAAAAGTATAAAGATGTTTAATGTGTTAAAAGTAATCCATAAAGGATAATGGAAAATATTAAACTCAATACTTGGATTCAGTTCTATTCATCTTCCTTGTTTAAACACAACACTAAGCTTATAAGAAAAGCTTGAAAAGTAAAGAAATTGGATTTTTGCATTTCATTCTACTACTAAGTTTATGGAAAGCTCTATAATTTTTTACCTTTCTGCTAAATTTCATTCATCTACTTATTAATTCTGGTAAGTATAAAGTGCTATTATGTATAAGAAAGACTTGGTTTCAATCCTGAACACACTTGTTTTGTCATCCTAGACAAGTCACAGGCTCTCAGTGCTTGAAGGCAGAGGGGTCAAACATGAGGACCACATTCTAGAGTACAGTCAGAACTAGATTAAAATGTAATTGGGAAATATTTAGCAAAATAAATAAAAATACAGTAGAATATAATGACATTAAATGATTTTTCTAGTCACTATGAGGTCCATGATTCTTATGTATGATTTTGAGGCTTATTGAGTTTGAACAAAATGCACTAGCAAACTTTCTAAAACCATAATTTACAGAGAAAATGATGTTTTTCATCAATTCCCTATATCAGTAAAATCATGTCACAACTATCCTTGTAGTTTTTGTTTTGCAATATCATACATACAATAGGGACAGAAATGGAATCATGATTTCATTAATATCGGCAACCAATACAAGTTATCACTATGGGCTTCTATTTACTTCAGATCTGCATTGTCAGAAAATCCCTTATGAACATATGGAATGTTGGCAATATTCAGATCTAAATGACATCAGCTACTAGCTTTTCTTGCTTTGAGATCTTTGAGTATATTAATTAAAAGAACAAAGGAGAGAGAAATAGAAGGGAATTAGAGAGAGAAAATTTAACTCAATTCCATGATTGACACTGTTTCTATTTTCATAGAAATTGAAATGGCCCCTCCTGAGTTTTGGATGGAATCTGAAAAACTCTTCCCCTGCACAGGTGGTCATATAATGAACAAAGATCTTCAAGTTTTTTTTCATTGCCTGAATTTGACTCCTTAACAATCTTCAGTTAGTTTTCATACTCCAGTGCAATGTAGAAATGAGACCACTAATTTACATGTAAGAATCGCTATGAACTGTATGTGTGCTTAGTTTTAAAATATAGTTATGGGAGAGGATTCTGGGAAGGCAAAGGAGGTCAGAAAATTTTAGACTCTCCACAAACAAGATCTAACATCACTTCAAAGTGTAGACAGAACAACAAAAAAATAAACAGAATTTGGGAGTAAAACAATTGTATTCCTAAATTTGCGTCAGAAGACCACAGGAAAGAGTCTACGTAGAGTGGAGTTTTGGTTGGATTAGTACAAATACCATAGGCCAACTCCTGCAGAATCAATAAGCAGAAAATTGGGGACAACTGGGGCAGCTTCAGGAACTTTCACCTCGCTGACAATATGGAGATCAGATGGCTCAGTAGGGGAAGACTGAATAACTCTCCACTGTCTTGGGATACTAGCTACAGCTGTATTGACCCAAACTGGTCACAAGCTGTGGCTATGGTCAAGAAGGAAGGAGCAGTAGCAGAGAGGCAAGGGCCCTGCTGGCTATGACATACTACTAAAATCTTTTTATGAAACAAATAGGATATTGATATCTAAACCAAGAAAAATAAAAATAGAGTAGAACTATAAAAAACCCGCATGATGGCCAGATTTCATTTTTTTCCATTTCATCCTCAATGAATCAAAAAAATTTACCCGTGCTTTTTAACTGGAAATTAATTTCATACTGAGTTACTTGAGGTTGACTGGCTGAGGGATTTTTTGAACATGAACATAAGTGCTGTACTATTGCTAAAACTATGGAAACTTATATCTGGCTAATTTAAAATTTTATTCACTTCTTTGTCTTCTTATTTATATTTTAGTTAGATTTATCAAGTTCTTTTTTTAAACAAACAAATCCAAACTTTATTTAAAACTACATTTTAAGTTTAAAGTTACTAAATAAATCACAATAAAAAAAAATAATGTACTAGATTTATCTAGTTTTGATCAGTAGGATGAAGTGATGCTAAGTGAAAATATACACAGCAAGAAGATTATATGATAATCAATTCTGATTGATGGCTCTTTTCAACAATGAGCTGATTCAAGCCAGTTCCAATGGTCATGTGATGGAGAGAGAGCCATCTGTACTCAGAGAGTGGACTGTGAGGCCTAAATGTCGATCATATCATAGAATTTTCACTTAAAATTATATTTATCTGGTTCTTAGAGGAAAAGAAGTCCTCAACTATTATAGAACTATTGTCTATTTCCACCTATAACTCATTTAATTTTTCTTTTAAAAATTTAGAAGCTGTGTATTTGATACATATTGGTTTAATATCAATATTGTTTCATTGTATATTATCATAATGTAGTATCTCTATTTATCTTTTTCAATTAGATCTACTTTAGATTTAATTTTGTTTGAGATCATGATCACTGCTACTATTTTTTTTAATCAGCTGAGATATTCCAGGCTTATTTAAACAAGAGAAATTATAAGTAATACCCATATTACATGCTGTGCAGGTATGAATTGGTATACCTTCCTAGCCTTTTAGGTTAATAAGTGGGGTATTTTGCACTCTAATAACTGGGAGCATGGTATATCTACAATGTACCTTGCAACATTAGAGCAAAGTTTTTATTCTAAAACAGAAAAAAAACTGTTCAATTTTAAAAACATGGGGGGAAAAAAGAAGAAAATTATAGGCCAATTCCATTATGAATATGGATACAAAAATTCTAGATAAACTCTAGATAGGAGATTATAATTGTTAAATTACAATTAAATTACAAAAGTTGTACATTGTGACCAAGAAGGATTCATACCAGGAATTCAGGATTGGTTTAATATAAAGAAAATTATTAATACAATTGATTATATCAATAATAAAAGCATCAAAATTCATGGTTATATCAATAGAAGCAGAAAAATTTTTTGATAAAGTACAACACTCATTCCTATTTAAAAACACACACACACACACGAAAGTATAAGTACAAAAGGATTTTTCCTTAAATTGAAAAGAAGTGTTTACCTAAAACGATCAGCAAAGATTATTTGTAATGTTAGATGCCTTTCTAGCAAGAGCAGTGAAACAAGGATGCCCAATGTCAGCAATATTATTCAGTATTGTTATGGAAATCCTATTAATAACAACAACAGAAGAAAAAGAAATAGAAGGAATCAGAATGGACAATGAGGTCATATAACTATTCCTTTTTGTAGATGATATGATGATATACTTAGACAATTTTAAGAGCTCAACTAAATTGTTGAAACAATAATTTTAGCAAAGTAGCAGAATATAAAATAAAGCTTCACAAATCATCAGCATTTCTATATATTATCAATAAAATCCTGCAGGGAAGAGATAGTAAAAATACCTCTTTAAAGTAACTACAGATTTATAAGATACCTGAGAGTATACCTGCCAAAACAAATCCAGGAATTATATTAATAAAAAGAGGAAGAAGGAAAAGGAGATGATCTTAAAATATACAGTCCCAACATCTCTCTTATAAAATACATTCCTTAAAAACAGCATGGTACAGTGAAAATAGTACTGGATGATGTCCAGAACACCTGGATTCTAGGCCCAGCTTAGTAATTATTCAATTTTTCAGCTTAACTTGCTCAATCTTCCCTTCAATACATCTGTAATGTGACCCTCACTATCTGTCTCATCTTGTACTGGTCATCTAATCAAGGCAGTAAATTTGCTATCTTCTACACAAGTTATGTTTCTTCTTACCCCTATTGTAAGTTCATGTCACTTCCCATCTTAAATATCTCTCGCTTACTCAAATCCTATTCATTCTTCAAGGACCAGTTTGTATCATCTCCTTTATGAAATCTTCCTTGATTATTTCAGCCTTGAGTGGCTTCCTCTTTCTTGGAAATCCTGTTCTTAAAAATCTCTTCCACCTATGATATTGTAAGTTTCAGAGGCACAGTTACTGCAGGTATAAAAATGTATCCAATACACATATGTAGTCTATAGCCAAGTATTAGTCTTGTCTGTAAGCAACAATATTATCACAGATTATATGCAAAGATAATTTAAACTATTTTTGAGGCAATTGGGGTTAAGTAACTTGCCCAACTAGAAAGTGTTAAGTGTTTGAGGCCAGATTTAAACTCAGGTCCTCCTGACTTCAAGACTGGTGCACTATTCAATAGGCCACCTAGCTATCCCCAACATTTTTTTTTAATTTGAGTTCCACATTTCTTCCCTCCTTTTCTTCCCTCCCCCTTCCCTGAGAAGGCAAATAAAATATATGTTATACATGTGCGGTTATGCAAAAAAAAAAAAAAAACAAGAAAAATAAAGTTTTTAAAAAGCATTATTTGATCTATATTTGAACTCCTTCAGTTCTTTTTCTGGAGTTGAATAGCATTTTTCATTACAAGTTTTTTGGAATTGTCTTGGATCATTGTATCTTTGGGAATAGCTAAGTCAATCACAGGTGATCATTGTACATCATTCTATTACTATATACACACTTCTCATGGTTTCTCATTTCACTTGCATATATAGGTCCTCCCCCCACCCTTTTTTAAATCTTTGGGGCACAGACCTAGTAAAAGCATTGTTGGGTCAAAGGGTATGTAATGTTTTACACCTTTTAGACATAATTTAAAATTGTTCTCCACAATAGTTGAATCAGTTCACAATTCCACTAACAATACATTATGTCTCAATTTCCCCCCATTTTCTAATATTTGTCCTTTTCCTTTTTTATTATATTGGTCAATCTTATAGGTGTGAGGTGGTATCTCAGAGTTGTTTTAATTTCCATTTGTCCAATCAATAATGATTTAGAGCATTTACTCATATTAGAGTATAGATAATTTTGATATCTTCTTCAAAAAACTGCTTGTTCATATCTTTTGATCAGTAACTGGGGAATGATTTTTACTCTTATAAGCTTGACTCCATTCTCTACATATTTGAGAAATAAGGCCTTTATCAGAAAGACTTGCTGTAAAAATTTCCTTCTAGGAAAGGGACCACAGGTGCAAAAATGTTTGTGGCAGCCCTTTTCATAGTGGCAAGAAAATGGAAACTGAGTGGCTGACCAGCAGTTGGAGAATGGCTGAGTAAGTTATGTATAGGAATGTTATGGAATATTATTGTTCTATTTAAAAAATGATCAGGAAGATGATTTTAGAGAGACCTGGAGAGACTTATATGAACTGATGCTAAGTGAAATGAGCAGAACCAGGAGATCATTGTACACAACAATATTATATGATGATCAATTCTGGTGAACATGACTTTTTCCAACAATGAGATGACTGATGCCAGTTCCAATGATCTTATGATGAAGAGAGCCGTCTACATCCAGAAAGAGGACTGTGGGGACTGCATGTGGATCACAGCATAACATTCTCACTCTTTTCATTATTGTTTGCTTGCATTTTATTTTCTTACTCATTTACTTTTTTTATCTGATTTTTCTGGTACAGCAAGAGAATTGTATAAGTGTGTTTATACATATTGGATTTAATATATATTTTAACAGGTTTAACATATATTGGATAGTTTGCCATCCAGGGGAGGAGGTGGGGGGAACTAGGAGAAAATCTGAAACACAAGGCTATGCAAGGGTCAATGTTGTCAAATTATCTGTACATATGTTTTGAAAATAAAAAGCTTTAAAAAGAAAAAAAATTAAAATTAAAAAAAATTCCTTCTAACCTTGGCTTACATTGGTTTTGATTGTGTAAAAACTTTTTAATTTTATGTAATCAAAATTTTCCATTTCACATTTGTAATGCTCTTTATTTCATGTTTCCTCATGATTTTTTCCCTTACCCATATGTCTATTTCATGTTCCCCTAATTTGCTCATGGTATCACCCTTTATGTTAAAATAATGCACTATTTTGATCTTATCTTGACAATGTGGTATGAGATATTGATTTATAACTAATTTTTGCCAATCTACTTTCCAGTTTTCCCAGCAGTTTTTGTCAAATAATGAGTTCTTGTCCCAAAAGCTTGTGTGACAAAGAATGTTGTACCAATCATAGACTTATCCTCTCCAATCTTAAGATTGTCATTTAACAAAAGTGATGACCCTAGGAGAAGACAAGTAAGTATGTATGAACACAGCTGGACCAGAACTGGCCTCTAACTTGTGTGTGGCTAGAGATGAAACAGAACAGGCTAGAGACAGGAGAGTAAGGACACAAACAGAAGCTTGATTAATTTCACAGTGAGGAAGAAACAACTGTAGGTAGACCTTAATCCATTCTCCTATCTATTTCTATTTTATGGGTGAATTCATCCCATTCCCATTCCTAGTTCCATTCCCAGTTATGATTACTAACTATCTAGTTCCCTCCATTCTATTTTTCCCCTTTTTTCTTCTTTCTTTTTTTGCACCTCTTTTATGAGAGATAATTTATCCCATATCACCCTTCCCTTTTTGCTTCTTTCAGTGCATTCATTTTTCTAACTCATTAATTTTATTTTGGAGGAATGCCATCCTATCAAAATCCACTCACACTTATGGCCTTGTTTATGTTTGCTCCTTCTAACTGCCCTAATAATGATAAAATTCTTAAGAGTTACTGTATTGAATACTTTATGATTTTTCTTCCTTGCTTAACTTTTTATGTTTCTCTTGAATCTTGTATTTGAAAGTTAAATTTTCTATTCAGGTTTGGTCTTTTCATCAGAAATACTTGAAAATTCTCTATTTCCTTTAATAACCATTGTTTTCCTGAAGGATTATACTCAATTTTGCTGTGTAGCTATCTTGTCTTATCATATCATATTCCAAGCCTTCTGATCCTTTAATGGGGAAGCTGGTAAATATTTTTTATCCTGACTATGGCTCTACAACTTTTGAATTATTTCTTTCTGGCTACTTGCAATATCTTCTCCTTGAACTGGCAGCTCCAGAATTTGGCTATAATCTTCCTGGGAGTTTTCATGGTAGGATTTCTTTCAGGAGGTGATCAATGGATTCTTTCAATTTTTATTTTATCCTGTGGCTTTAGGATATCAGGATAGTTTTCCTCAATAATTTATTGAAAGTCTAGGCTCTTTTTTGTTGCTATTGTTTATGACTCTAAGGTAATCCAATAATTCTTAAATTATATCTTCTTTTTAAATAATAGCTTTTTATTTTTCAAAAAAACATGCAAAGATAGTTTTTTAACATTCACCCTAGAAAAATCTCATGTTCCAAATTTTTCTTCCCTCCTTCTTTATTCCCTCTCTCTTAGACACAAGCAATTCATTATAGGTAAACACGTGCAATTCTTCAAAACATATTTCCACATTTATGCATGCTGCGTGGGAAAATTAGCTCAAAATGGAAAAAGTGAGAAAGAAAAAAAATTTAAACAAACAATAACAACAAAAAAGGTGAATTCTTTAATTCATATTCAGTCTTTATAGTTCTCTTTCTGTTTGTAGATGTTTCTTTCCCTCAGCAGTCTATTGGAATTGCCTTGAATCACCTCAGTGTTGAAAAGAGCCAAGTCCATCACAATTGATCATCACATAATTTTGTTGCTACATACAATGTTTTCTTGGTTCTACTCACTTCACTTAGCATCAGTTCATTTAAGTCTTTCCAAGCTTTTCTGAAATTAGTTTGCTCATCATTTCATATAGAAGAATAATATTCCATTACATTCACATATCATAACTTATTCAGCCATTCCCCAACTGATGAGCATCCAGTACAAAACACTTTTGCACATGTGAATCCTTTTCCTTTTTCTTTGGGATGCAGACCCAATAGAGACTTGCTGGATCAAAGGATATGCAGCTCTCCAGAATGGTTGGATCAGTTCACAACTCCACCAACAATGTATTAATGTCTCATTTTTTCCTACAACCCCTCCAACATTTATCATTATCTTTTCCTGTCATCTTAGCTAATTTGAGAGGTGTGAAATGGTACCTTAGAGTTGTCTCAATTTGCATTTCTCTAATCAAAAGTGATTCAGAGCATTTTTTCATATGACAAGAAATGATTTTAATTTCTTTGTCTAATAATTGTCCATCATATCCTTTGATCATTATCAGTTGGGGAGTGGCTTATATTTTCAGTCAATTCTCCATATATTATGGGAATGAGGTTTTTTATCAGAAACACTGGATGAAAAAAAAAAGCAGTTTTCTGCTTCCTTCTAATTTTAGCTGCATTAGCTTTGTTTACAAAACATTTTAATTTAATATAATCAAAATAATCCATTTTGCATTTCATAATGTTCTCTAGTTCTTCTTTGTTCATAAATTCCTTTCTTTTCCACATATGTCTTGTTCTCCTAATTTGCTTTTATGTTTAAATCATTTACCTATTTTGACCTTATCTTGGTAAAGAGTATTAAGTGTTGGTTTCTGCCACACTATTTTTCAGTTTTCCCAGCAATTTTTGTCAAATAGTGAGTTCTTATTATAGAAGCTGGAGTTTTGGGGTTTATCAAATTTTAGATTACCAGAGTCATTAATTATTGTGTTTTGTGGACCTAACTTATTTCACTGATTCACTACTCTATTTCTTAATCAGTACCAAATGGTTTTGATGACTGCTGCTTTATAATATACTTTTAGGTCTGGGGCACCTAGGCCAACTTCTTTTGCAATTTTTTTTCATTAATTCCTTTAAAATTCTTTTTGACTGTTTGTTATTATTTGTTCCAACTCTATAAAGTAATTTCTTGGTAATGGCATGGCACTGAATAGATTAATTTAGGAGAATTATGATTTTTATTATATATATTTATGTCTACCCAAGAACACTTGGTATTCTTCCACTTGTTTAGATCTAACTTTATCTGTATGAAAAGTGGTAATTGTATTCATATAGTTTTTGGCTTTGTCTTGTCAGGTAGACACCCCAATATTTTATATTATATATAGTTATTTTAAATGGAATTCCTCTTTCTGTCTCTTGCTGCTGGACTTTGTTAGTAACATATAGAAATTTCAATGATTTATGCGAGTTTATTTTATATCCTGTTAATTATTTCTAGTAGTTTTTAGTTGATTCTCTAGGATTCTCTAAGTATACCATTATATCATCTGCAAAGAGTGATATAAATTATCTCTTCTTGATCTATTTCCAGAAGTTTTTTTCTGAGATATTTCACATTTTTTAATTCTTTTGCTTTTGTTTTATTGTTTCTTGATGTTTTATAGAATCATTAGTTTTCACTTACTCAATTCTAATTTTTAAGGAATTATTTTCTTCAGTGAGATTTTGTACCTCTTTTTCCATTTGACCAATTCTACTACTAAAAGAGTTATTTCCTTTAGTAATTAAACAACAACAACAACATCTTTTCCCATTTCACCAATTCTGCTTTTTTAAAGAATTTTTTTCTTCAATGGATTTTTGTGCTTTTTTTTTTTTTACCAAGCTATGTAGTCTTTTTTTCATAATTTCCTGCATCACTTTCATTTCTATTTCTAAATTTTCTTCTACCTCTCTTATTTGATTTTTAAAATCCCTTTTGAACTTTTCCAAGGTCTGAGGTCAATTTACATTATATTTTGTAGTTTTGTATGTAGCTGCTTTGATTTTGATGTTTTCTTCCACGTTTCTGTTCTTATCTTACATATTACCATAGTGACTGTCTCTTGTCAGATTCTTCTTTTGTTCTTTACCTATTTTTCTAGTCTCTTTCTTCACTTTCAATTTTATGTTTCAACTCTCCTCCTGGAGATAACACTATCCCACGCATCAGGTTTTTCATGTTATTGTTATCAGAGCTAGTTCTGGAAGTCTATGAGTTTTCAGTTCTTCCAAGTTGGTATGATTTAAGGACAAGTGTGGTTACTTTTTTCCTGGCTTGTGCTCTGGTCTCGGAGTGATCACATTCTTTTCTACTCTTGAACTGTGACAAGGGAACTCTCTCCTGCTAGGACTCCCTCCTTGCTCTGGGACTGCAGCTCAGAACTATGTACGGGCAATACAACAGAATGCTGAATCCAGTGCCAGAAAAGAGTGTCCTTTAATCTCGTTCTAACCAATTTCCTGATCCTCTTACCATCTGTGAGCTGTGAGCTCCAAAAGCCTCTACCATTACCCTCTAGAACTGCTGCTGGCTTGGCAAGACAGACAGAGTCTGTATTGGACTGTGTTCCATTCCCACTCCAGGAGACAGACCTTTCCTGCTGATGTTCTAAGTTTTGGCCTGAAAAATTGTTTCACCCCATCTTTTTGTTTGCTCTGCTTCTCCAGAATTCATTTTAAGTCATTATTTTAAAGTTGTTTGGAAGGGAATTGAGAGAGTACAGGTAAGTTCCTACTTTTTTTCTACCATCTTGGCTTTGCCTTCTGGGGCATTTCTGTTAGAGTCTCATTCTCTATTAACTCTCCAAGTGATAATCACAGTGTCTGTATCTAAGCATATACTCTGAAAGATACATAGATAGAGACAGGAAAGATTTTTTTAATTCATTAGAAATTAAACAATAAATGCAATATATTAATTTTTCCCTGGACTACTTCATCTTTTCCCCTTAGAGCTTTGTATAAAGAATTAGATCTCAGAGACTTTCTTACTTACTGGTTACTCTTTTGCCTACCATCTATTTTCTCTAAATTGCTATCATGGTCAAGTCTTCTCCTTTTTAATTTTCCTATATATACTTAAATATCATTAATATGTAATGAATCAGTTTTATCAAATGAAAGTCATTCCCTTAAAGCTTTATAATTTTCTTTCTTTAGACTTTCTCTTTAAGAGAAGGGGAATAGTAAAAGTATTTTTAAAAAGTTGCAAAAGAGAAAAATTCAGTCATCATTGTAGCCCACCTCTATCCTATTCACAAAACTCTCCTTAAGAAGAGACTTGAATTTCTTTATGTCTCTTCTTTGGTGTTTATCTATTTCCTATCACCATATCAAATCTAAAACCCACTTTCTGACCATCTCTCCACTAGGATGTCTGATCTGCAGACAGTATCTTCATTCTCCCTCCCCTTCCCAGTAACAATCTAAAAGTTAGCCCTTTGGTCCTAAAGCTTTGAGATTTAAAGTAAATTTCAGCCTTGTCTTGCTGGAAGCCAGGCCTCCATGCCACTTTCTGGGCTCACACTGGTGTTTCTCTGGATGCCCTTTCTTTTATGTATTGAATTCCCTCATTAAAATGTAAGCTCCTCAAAGACAGGAGTCATCTTACTTGCTTATATTTGTATCACCAGTGCTTAACACAATGCCTGTCCCTTAAAAAATGCTTAACCAATGCTTTATCTATCTTTTTCTAATGTTTAAGTTATCCACAATGTGATTCTATCCTACTTATCAAGGATTATATTATGTTATTATATTATATTATCCATATTAATTGTAGGCCATAACATCTTCTGTCTCCTGAAAAGACAAGAGCCTAGAAACTGCATACAAATAAATACTAAGGAAAAAGTGATAGCTGAGAAGATAAAGGAGATTACTGGGGGCAAAGCGTGTGTTTGTGTGTGGGAGTGAAATAGCATCTATAGGTTGGAAAATTCATAAGATTCATAGTCATTTAATCTCTTATGTCTTAATTTCTCCACCTAAAAAATGAACCACATGACCTTTGAAGTATGTCTATGGGTTTATGAGTTGAGAGCATTCTAATTTAAGACCAACCATGATTCCCTTACACATTTTATGCTATATAGGAATCCCCTGTATACTTAACTAGTGTTTTGCTTTATATCTCTCTAATGCACTTATGATAAAACATTGTATAATATTTTTTTCTAAATCCTCACCTATATCATAAACTCTATGAAAATAGGGACCATGATCCTGCCATCTAGGGGAGGGGGTGGGGGGTAAGAGGTGAAAAATTGGAACAAGAGGTTTGGCAATTATTAATGCTGTAAAGTTACCCATGCATATAACCTGTAAATAAAAGGCTATTAAATAAAAAAAAGAAAAGAAAAGAAAAGAAAATAGGGACCATGATGTAATTAAGCTTAGCTCTTCCCTCAGTGCCTAAAGTCATTGCACTCTCATGTAGTAGGTATTTATTAAAAATTTGTTATTGCTATTATTGTTGTTTTTAATTCTCATATACCTCACAGTTTACCCATTTGGAAAAAGAAAAAGAAACTAAGCTTCTTGGGCAGCACCTACCTAACCACCATATTCCGGCAGTTCTAAAGTACAACACCAAGTTCTTATTTTCAAATGAGATAATATCATAAAATGCTTTGCACAGAACATGCTTCCCTTACCCACCTTATCCAATAATTGCAAAGAATCATTTCCCACTAGCTGTTCCGTACCTTTCCTCACTAGCCAGATAGCTCAGATTCTCTCAGCCAACTTTGACAATTTTAATTCTTTATAATGCCATAAAATATTGGACTTAGCTCTCTTTAAATTAACACTGAGTACGTAAGCAGTTTCTCAAATCTAATTACTTCTCTTTCTCGTTCTTGCTAATGAATAGGTTGTCTTTCTAGTCTTTTCAAAGCATTGACTATCATAGAAATGAATCTAGTATATTTCCAAAATCCTGTACTAGACAGTCCCAGTTGTCTAAAGCCCATGAATATTTCAAGAAGCTCTCTGCCTTGACCTTTTTTTCAAGAAAGAATCAATAATATTCAGACAGACAGACAGACAGACAGAGACAGAGAAAGAGACAGAGACAGGAATGCAGATGGAGACAGAGAAATAGACGACAGGGAGAGAAAGACACAGAAAAGACAAGAAGTCACAGAAACAGAGAGCTAAAGAGGAAAAAAATATTATTTTGTATCCTTCATTTGTCTCCTGTAGAACAGGAGGTTTTGGAGTTTTTTGTTTTGTTTGTTTGTTTTTTTGAGCTCAGAGCTTTTTTCTTTCCTTATTATAAAGCAAGTGTAACTCTTTCACATAGCAACATTGTGACTAAGAAGAAGATGCAATTTAGAGTATTTGAAAGACTTAGCAACAATTTATCTTTCCCAGGAAAAAAAAGCCAAATTTGATTTATGTCTTCTAAATATCTCCCCTCTAAATAGAGTTCTAAAAGAGACCTATGGTCTTCTGATGTCTTTCCCCCAGTTCTTCAACTCTTGAACATTAGGGGAACAGTGAGTGATCATGTGAAACCAATTATGTTAGGACAGCCTAAGAGAATAGAGAAATATAATAATGATCCATGTATCTCTTAGCTCCTCTGTAACATGCCAGACATGAAAAGAACAGAACTTAGGCATATTGAGGGTCTGGGCCAAATATGCTTTCTGACATTATGGAGCATTTAATATTTTTTAAGAAATGTACAAATAAATTTTTTTTACCAGATTCTTCATTGTTCCGCCAGACTCATGCAGGTTGTTATCTGATGAAATCTAGTACTAACTGTGACCACAGGATGAGGAGGGGATAAGAATTTCCTGCATTTTAAAATTGATCCCTGTGGTCCAAGAAGCCAGCAGCTGTGCTCTTTGTAACACTGGAAGAATGAAATGAGGTTGGGTTTGGACCTAGCATTTGGAAAGACATTTAGAGACCCCCCAAAATATCACAAACAAGCTTCATAAATTTCTTTTAAAAACTTCTTTTCAAATATACTAGCATAGAAGTTAACTTTAAGCTCTGGGCCCTTCCCTGAAGATAGAGGAATACATATGTCATAGGAAATAATGGGAGTTTCTCATCTTCACAATGGTATTTACTTTTCTGAAATGAGAATCCACTCAGTAAGTTCTAGTGCTGAGAGACAAACTTAATTATCCTCTTTCTAATAGATCTATTCATAGAGAGCTGTCTCCTAGGTTTTCTTGGAAAATAGAATCTCACTTTGGGAAAAAAAAAAAAACAACATACACAAGGATGCCTAAATGGAAGTTGATGTTCTGATGGTTTCAGTATCTACAGAAAATAGACACTTAGTAGGAGTCAGTGTTCTAAATAAGAGCTGTGAGCCAGAGTCAAGCTTGAAGGTAAAAATAGGGTAGGGGAAAAAAATCAAAAGAAGCTATCTGATTCATTCCCAGAGTTTCCTAAAGACCCTGAACTTCACAAATATGTCACAAATGTGACACATATGGGGTGAGGAGGAGGAGAAGGAGGTACTTATTTATATATGCCTCCCAAACCACTACCACATAGAGAAAAAAAAATAAACTTTCTCCCAAAACCATAAATTGTAAAGTTCAGTGACACTTGTAATTTTGTTAGCCTGGGAAGATCAATTTTCTTAAGAAAGATGCCAGCTAGACCAAGAGACTGAGCAAATATCAGTATTTCATTAGCTTTTTTCATAGTAAGGTGGGCATGATGAAGGAACATGACAAGTTGTAAGGAACCACAAATATTTGTCTTTTTCACCCTTCCCTAGAGACCATACATGAATGATTTCATTTGGGCAATAGTAATTACTTACAAGAACTAGTGTCTTGGAAGGCCAAAAAAAGAAAGAAAGAAATTTTGTCAGGTCTGGAGAGAACTTTATATAAGTCTTGTATACCGTGTAGTATTCTACAGAGAACAAGCTATTAAAACTCAAAACTTTGGGGACCCCTGTACCATCTACTTTGTCAACTTCTGTTTACAGCAAACTATTGAACCAATGATTTATCAAATAGGTAATTTTTTTTAAATGGAAATTATTTCTATTCTTCTCTAAAAAAAAAAAAATAGCAAGTTCCTAGATAGGGGAGACTGATTAAATTTTATTTTTTATATCCCCAAATCCTGACATGGAGAATTAAATGTACCAAGCACCTTATGTAAACTATAGTTGGGTGAGTCAGGGAATTTCTCTCCTCGTGCCAAAGATGTTGAGTTAAAAGTCATCTTTATCTATTTTGCACACAGCACTGTTTTTTTTTTTAAGTCAATGATACATATGTGTAGATGTTACACATAATTTTAATTACAAAGTACCTTGAAAAGGGGTTTGGGTTTATTCTTGGATTATTTTTATTTTCTTATGTGGAAAGTTTCAGGAAAATATAATGACTTTTAAATATATTCAGCTATTGACATCTAAATATGTCCTTTACGAGAATTTCCTAGAAAAATAGGGCTCGTCCGGGATTTGAACCCGGGACCTCTCGCACCCTAAGCGAGAATCATACCCCTAGACCAACGAGCCACGACTACACAGTTGTGGATGTCCTAAATTCAGACAGAACTTTTCAGGCACGGCAAACTTCTAATTTAAGAGAATATTTTATAATAGTTGGGGACTGGGAGACCCCTACTGGACGAAATAAATGTCTGAGATTTTGTGCCACGCAAGCACTAAAACTTTTCGTGCTCATAAACTTTTCAAATTGTGAATTCATTTGTATCTCCACTGCTTCTTGTTATTCTTGTTGTTGTTTTTAATTTTGGAGTAGGATAAAGATACTAATGGATTGAACCTGGAATAAACCCAAATGAGAGTTACATTTCGAGGAAAAAGATCCTTGGGTACTAATGAAGGAAAAGATATTGGAAAAAGATAAGGGAGTGTGACATCGTGTTTTGTGGCCCTTAACAGCACGGTGTTTTTGTTTGATTAGTTAGTTGGTTTTCTGCCTGAAGGTAAAAGAAATAAAAGACTAAGATGACATGTGCAGGTACTTTCTAAATTTGGGGGGGGTCTTTATGCTTTACTAGAGGAAGAAAACTGTCCTTGGTGCACCTGAATGCATGTTTTCAATCTCTTTTATCATCAATCTGACTGAAGCCAGAATCTATCCCAGATATTCACTGGTTCTCTGAGATGGAAAGAGACTTCTTCCTTTTCTGCCTCTTTCTTCTCTTTCCCAATTCCCAGCTCCCTATTTGCTATCCTGCACTGTTTTTCTGCTCTTTCTCTAACAAGAAATTCTGAATTCCGTCAACGCTCCAGCATGAACTCTTTCAACCAATCCGACTTTCCCCACATGAAAACTGTTGTACGGTTGTGAATGCCAAACAAAACGAAATAGAAGCCGAGTTAGAAAGTTAAGTATTTGTGCAAAAAACTACTGTGCATTGCACTGTGGCTCAGGGATCGAAGGTGCTTGATCAAAATGTCCAGCCTGCTTGTGGCCTTGCACACGAATATTATCCTAATTAAGTTTTAGAGTCGATACTATTCGAGACTCCTTGGGATTTTATCGGTTAAAGTAAACTTCAATGAAGATGTCTTCTTCAAGGGAAGGAGGGCTCGTAGTTATGAAAACTTTCTCACATCGGGAACAGGTTCAATAGGCAACACTACATATATACCATAAAGGTATAGCACACTCCAATATCAATTAAAAAAATAAGGGGAAACAGGTGAATGGAAAAGCAAAGGGTGAGGAAAGAAGACAAGGGAGGGATCTCTAGGTGAGGAGAGGTTAAGTAATAATAGTAAGCTAAGTTATGGAGCAGAATTTAATGAGACAGCAAGGGTATGAAAGTTTGGGGTTTGTGTGTGTGTGTGTGTGTGTGTATATATCTACATATGTATACATAAACATATCTCTTAACTGTAGCTTACTTAGGGGGTGGAATGAAAGCAATATGTCTATATATATATATATACATATATGCATATATGTATACATACACATATACATATGCATATATAAATATATCCTTTCTTTACTATAGTCCACTTGGTGGGGGTTGAGGGAGGGAGAGGATAAAAGAGGGAGAAAAAAGAACAAAGTAAATAAGGAGTCCAGGAGAGCAAAAGAACAATTTATAAGGAAGTAAAAAACAAGACAGACACTCATGAATATAATTTCTTCTACTAATATATATACTTTCTTAAATTAGTATTTGTTGTTATATATTTTGAATCGTCACTGATGTTCTGCTGGGCGCATGACAAGGTTCTCTTTTGTTTTGCTTCGTATTGCTTTTCTGTTTTTCTTTTTGCTTATTCTGTTTCTTCAAATAAAATAAATTTGGAAATTTTTTTTTTTTGGGGGGGGAAGATCTCCACTTCTTGATGTGGCTTGTAGTTCCTATTGCGTTCTGAAAGTTTGTTTCAGTGGAGCTTAAACTGTGGCATGTCACCAAACTGAAAAGACTTTTCAACTTTATATTTAAAAAAATAAAAGTCAAACTCTTTGTAAGAACTGATCGTGACAGGCTGAAGCAATATATAAAACTATCTGCCAAAACTAGTAAAGGCTGTATATACTCTTTCACAGACGAAATCGCAGATATTTTGAAATAATTAGGTTTCAGAGTTATGAGATCTGCAATCTTCACCATCAGTTTAAAGTTTTCATTTCGGCTCCAGTATACCTGGGCAGTTTTGTGGAAAGTGGCTGAGGATGATGTTGGGGGAGAATGTTTAAACGAACAGGAACCTTATGTATCTCTATCTAGTCACAGCAACCATTAGAACTGTTTCAGAATTTGGAATTTAGAGTGTAAGAGTAGCTTTCGAGGACTGAATGCTCAGAATCCTAGAAAATGCAAGTTCTTGAATTTCCTAATGGTGGGATTGTTTGAAGTATTTAGGGGGTAGCTCAAATTAGATCACACTCGGATTGAAATAAACAAGACTGGCCCTCCAGCGCCATTTTGGAGTGGTGACCCAAACTGTTCTCGACCTAATTTGATTCTTTCCCTTCTGCCATCTCCTTTCCTCTTCATCATTCCCAATGTGAGGAGAAAAATTGGGTTTCCATAGAACAGGGGTAGAAAAAGTTTCTCTCTCCCTCTCCCACCTCACTAAATTTCTTTTTCTCTCATCTCTTTTACAAATTCATAATCTTTCTATCCTGGGCCTCATTCACACACTGTTAACTTCATTTTTCTTTCTAAAAACATCCCTATCTCAGTTGAATAAGCCACCATTCTTTCAGCCTCCCAAATCTGAAACCTCAGAGTTATCTTTGACCTTTCTAAAATTTTTAATGTATATTCACTCAATATTGTTTCCAAACCCTCAATTCTATCCTCTCTCTCTCCCTTCCCCCTTCTCTCCTCCCTTCTTTCCTCCCTCCATCTCTTTGTTTCTGTGTATTTGTTTCTGTCTCTGTTTCTCTGTGTGTATCTAGCTCTCCTCTAAAGTTTTTTTCCTTCCCGTTGTTTACTGCTTTATGAAGAACTAATGTTTGTATTTACTATCACCCTATTCGGTAAGATATTACAAATGATTCTAAATAGTGTTTCTTTTTATTTTCATACATTTGGTTTTGACAAGAAGATAAAACATTTGGTAGCAAAGACAGTTTCTAAGTTCTTTTGGCCTCCTTGTGGAATTTTTATTTTTTATACTTACTTTAAAAATTATGCTAATATATCCATGTCTGTTCTTTTATGTATTAATGTTATAGATCAGATTAGTGCTGTTTTTATTGCACACTAAGTGTTCTTGCTTTTATTTCCTTTTCTAATTTGATATTTATTTTTATCTTTCTCCCACAATTCCAAGGTACACAGAGAGCAGATTTCAAAATGGCTCCCACATCAATAATGTCATTTTTTTTTCTGTTAAGATGTATACATTGTTGTTTTTTTGATGCTATGCAATGTTTACCATGGTCAATACTTCTTAAATATCTTCTTGAAAAAGTTACTTATAATATATAGCATGAAGTTTCTAGGGTATTTACAAGCCTTTGCAATCTGTTGTTTCTTACTCAGAGCTATTCTTTCCCCAAGATATCTCTCTTCCATCACAAACCCCATCCTACCCTTTGCAATGAAATTACCAAGTATTAAAATATATGTTGATTTAATAGGATTTTATGGAATAGAATCATTTACTTCCTCATCTTCTGCAACAGATGTGTTTGAATAAGCCAGCATTATCTTCATGCTGGTCTTCACTCAACATTTTCTAAAAAAGAATTAATTAAGCATGAATTTTATGTCAAATATTGTACTAGGCCTGGGGATTAAAAAAAAAAAAAGCAAACAAAAAATAGTCCTGGCACTTAAGGAAGTTTACAATTTATTAGGGATATGATAGAAGACACAATTTTTTTTTTTTTTTCAGTCTAGGAGACTCAGCATTAAAAACAAAACATTGATGTGAACTTGGGACCTACCCTAAGTGAAAAATGACACCCCTAAAGCATGAAACATGATTCTCACCACAATAAACTCATCTTAAATAGTATCTATCATGAATTAATGGTCAAATTAAACCGGTGTTTTCTTCCTTTTTGGAAAAGTGAAGAAGAGAGATATACTGTAATGTTCTCGTTTTGCTTTTCTGGAGGTCTCTGGACCAGCCTTCGGTTCAGTAGAGTAATCACCACAAGAATAGCTAGGTGTTAAAGTCCAAATTCTTTATTGTCTCCTTCACCTGGTGCTCAGCTAGCTTTCTCTCGGCCTTCAGATGGAACTTGGTTTCAGTGGAGAAAATGCAGGAAGATAGGCCACCACGGTGGTGAGTCTGAGTCCAAGGGTTTGTGCTTTAGCCTCTGGCCCCTACAAAGGTGGACAATGGAATGAATCTGTCTCTGCCTCCCTTGGCTGAGTTTGTTTCAGCTTATATGCGCTAGACTGAATATAAACTAATCATTAAATGTCTAGGAAACCATTATTTGTTGTAAGATTAAGTCAATCATACTGAATTTAGAGAACTATTAATCACCATGCTAAACTAGATAACCATTGTCTCATCAATTCCACTGACTTAACATCTTATAAGAATCTTTGTTTCAGAGTTCTGGCCCATAACAATATACCAGAAAGAAAAAAAATTGAAAGAAAGCCTGCCTCTCACCATCAAATCTAGAGAGTATTTTAGGAAGAAAATTGGGGGAGAGGAATAACCTATTAAGGCAGTGTTTATTTATTAATAGAGAAATTGTCTCCTTGACTCAGCTGATCTCAGTTTCAGGTGAAGGTGGAATTTGTATATGAGGAATGGAGATTGTCAGTGTCAATTCTGATTAAAAGTCTCCTTCAGAAAAAGTAGGAAAAACTGTCTTTTCAGAATCTTAGGTGTTAATGATATAAGATCATTTTGGATACAAAGAGAATAATTCAATTAACCCCTCTGATGTTTTTTTTTTGTTTTTTTTTTTTTAGCTACCCTTAGAAAGGGCCAGAAACTAGAAGTAGAGAAATAAAATGACTGGATTGAGAGGTGGGAGAAGGGAAGAAGGGAAATCTAATAGCTAATTCATTTCATTTCCAAAAGCATTTATTAATGTTCGGTATTATTAGTATTAATCTACTGTGGTAGATCCTGAGGATTGGATATGCAGAAAACATATTGCTTCCCTCAGAGAGCTTACACTGTACTATGATTATAAACAATATTTGAGTACTTCTATTCTAACAATACTACAATGTACCTCACATAACTTTGCAAGTTCAGAGTTTGCTTAAAGACTGAGATTTAAATCCGAAGCAATTTAATTAACACAGTGAATGCATCATGGGAACCTGTATAGTATGATCTATTTAAGATGAGATAGTACTAGTGAGAGATTTATAAGGCCTGTTCCCAAAAATGATTTTTTTTAAAAAATGAGTTACAAGATCCATGCAGGATCCTGTTCATGTACAGAATATGTGGTAACCTATGTAGTCTGATTGTCAGACCACTTAATTGTAGGTAGGTGGCATAATGATAGAGTTCTGGGACTGTACTTAGGAAGTTCTCAATCAAATCCGGTCTCAGAAAATTACTAATTCCGAGTAAGCCTCAATCTCTGGCAGTGTCCTTTCCTCAACTGTAAGTGCTATAAGGATGATGATAGCACCTACTTTGCAAGGCTGGGAAGTAATATAAGGAGCTTAGTACGGTGCCTGGCATATAGTATTAAGCACCTGCGTAATAAATGTTTGTTTGCTTTCTTTCTTGTCTCTATTGGAGATTTCTTTGAAATCTTATGTCCTAAATGGAATTAAATTCCGACCTTTACAAACTAAACAAAAGGGAGACGTTTGGCTTTAGAAAGCCACAGGTAAAAGATATTAAGTGGATCTATTATTAACATGTACACAGATTGAGACTATTAGATGTAAACTGACTAAACTTTAACGTGAAAAGTCGGGAATGGGTCATTCCTTTGCAGAAAGACAATATTAGGACAATAAATCAAAGGAAGCAATATAATATAGTGGGGGAGGGGGGATTACTGGATTTGGGATGAAAAGTTTGAATTCTATATTGGTTAATTAAATTATTTACCTAAGCCCCAGGCTTTTTTTTTTTTTTTTTTTTTTAATCATCCTTGCTGCCAAATTTATCTAGCTGTGATAATTGTAAGAAATGTGTTTTTAAGATTTATAAAACAATGTAAGCATAAGTTATCATTAATGAGCCGAGACATCTATAGAGAGAACGTTAAAGACAAAGTTAGCGTCATATATTTCTGCTTTCTTAGTATCATATTTATACTGACTTAGTGCGAAAGGAATTTGGCACACCAGACACATGCATAATTCTAAAACTTTGCAGAAAAATGTTATTGTGGGGAGATAGAACCAGAAACTCTATTATCTGTTACTTAGCTGGAGGGGAAAGGAGGGAAGAGAAAGAAGACTGAACTAAAGTTTTGTGCATTGAGCCCAATTAAACCCATTTTTTAAAAAAAATCATTTTTGGGAACAGGCCTTATAAATCTCTCACTAGTACTATCTCATCTTAAATAGATCATACTATACAGGTTCCCATGATGCATTCACTGTGTTAATTAAATTGCTTCGGATTTAAATCTCAGTCTTTAAGCAAACTCTGAACTTGCAAAGTTATGTGAGGTACATTGTAGTATTGTTTAGAATAGAAGTACTCAAATATTGTTTATAATCATAGTACAGTGTAAGCTCTCTGAGGAAAGCAATATGTTTTCTGCATATCCAATCCTCAGGATTTACCACAGTAGATTAATACTAATAATACCGAACATTAATAGATGCTTTTGGAAATGAAATGAATTAGCTATTAAATTAAAACAGGGCTCGTCCGGGATTTGAACCCGGGACCTCTCGCACCCTAAGCGAGAATCATACCCCTAGACCAACGAGCCAGATGGGTAAGCCTTTTATAACTTTGTTTCAAGGCCTGTCCACGTCAGAGTTTGTTTCCAGAGGAGGGAAATGTTTTAGTGCCATCTACAGGCTGGAATTCAAATCTGTTTACATTCTAGAACGGAAGCTATTTCTCTGTTGTGTTTTCCGAGGGCTGGGAAGATTCCTTTTTCCTAATGAGTCATGCACGCAAGCCTGCCGAGAGGGCGCTCCAAGTCCAGGATGGGAGCTTCAGACCTTACAAGGAAGCTCCAGCTTTGCTCTCACCCGGAGCATTCGGCATACACAAATGGAACAACACAGTGCTCGCTATCTACGGTGTTCGGCTTCTTCAGATTCTCCGGGACTTACAAAAAGAAACCGGGTTTTCTAATTAAAAAAAAGCTTTCAAGGCCCCAGCGAGATTTGAACTCGCGACCCCTGGTTTACAAGACCAGTGCTCTAACCCCTGAGCTATAGAGCCTCTATGAATAGAAGGGCCTCTTTGTTCTCCTTTGTAGAGAAGAAATTTGGTTTTCAATGTACAATTCTCTTCCTTGAGACTGAAATCTATACTCTAACTAATTTCGTCCACTTTAAACAACAGGCACTATTAAACCTTCTCTGGAGGCCCAGCAAAAAACTAATTTCTGTTTGTTCGCCCCAGCCTCTACTGCCTAGTTCCCCGAAAAAATTTACGCCGGGAAACAGAAAAGAAATTTCAGTTATTCTGATACAATATTTCTTTCTCCACTCGTCCCCCTCCTTCACTCCCCAAAGAGAGCGTTTTAGAAAGGGAAATGAATCTGAAAATCAGGGGTTATTTTGTGTTCTTTCTATTTTAGGGGTGGGGTGCATTTTCTTTTCCACCCCTGTCTATGTTCCTCCGGATACTTGGAGTAGACCATCAATACAACAATGGGAATGCGGGTGTAGAACTGACCCAGGAGGGGTGTGGCGGATCGGGGGTATGGAGAACAACCATACAGAGCGGAAAATAGCTTTGCCTATAATACCGAAACAAAAGTTAACCTGGAAAAATGTAAAATATTATTAGAATCTAGCGCTTAAAAATGTCAGGACACCGGTTCCTGGGTTTTTTCACTTTCTTAATGTATGAAACAGCCATTTAATTAAAGAAAAAAAAGGTGTCCAATTTCATGGTTATATTTATACTCCGCACAAAATATGTGTTTAAGAAATATTTGCTAAATTAAAGTACAAAGGCTCCAGAAATGGACAAGGAAAATAGTTCATGATAGAGTCTCGGGCTCATTTTTTGCTTCTATAGTCTTTTATCAAATTATTTTTCCCCGCCGGCTCTCCTGGTAAAGTGACATTTTGTACCACATCCAAAATTCACATAAACAAATATAAACATTTTTGATAAGGTAAAAAACGCACTATCAAAACTTTGGCAGCGGTGGGATTCGAACCCACGCCCCCGAAGAGACTGGAGCCTTAATCCAGCGCCTTAGACCGCTCGGCCACGCTACCAGTTGCACAACCCGATTGGTGTACTTTTCCTCCAAGGTACACGGATCTCCTTTTTCGTTAGTTTCAGTTGTCCGGTAATAGCGGGTGATATGTCTGTGATCCAACCACAGAAACCGCACGGAGTCCACGTTTCCAGGTTACCTTGTGTTTAAAGGAAAAAACTCTACCCCATTCTGTGTCCTGGACACATTTTGGCAGTCTGGGAAGCCTATGGAGCCTGTCTCAAAATAATGCCCTTGTGTAATTAGAGGAAATGCTCAATTTAAAGGAGAGGTTAGTGCAAATAAAATGTGTGTATATAAACGCACATCATACATAAAAATATATGTAAGTACATATACTATGTTGTGTATCTATACACATACATACCAATACATACGCCATCCAAGTTCATATACAGACCCTACTGTGGTTAAGAACTGATTTAAAAAGTGTGTGTTACACTAGATTGCAATTGATTACATTCCTATGATAAAGCAAGTCTACACTGGGGGGTTGGGGGGTGGGTGGGTGCTAGAGCAGTGACAAGGGACGCAGTAATAAAATTATGCCAGCAGGAGGCGCAAAAGACAGGTTTGAAGACCAAGCTAGAGGCAAGACTGACGTGACATCTTGGGAAAAAATAAAAGTAGCCCACCGTAACTGAAGGTGCTCAAAAGGGAAGCCTGACTTCCCGAGGCATAGAAAAGACTAGCATAAATTCTTCTAGGACTCCTGGAGCGTGCAGCTGTTTTCTTGTAGAAATGAGTTCCATTCAGATTCTTGAGAACCAGCAAGAATAAGCTACTACTAGCTTCTTTATTAGATGTCTTAGATTCCTATTCATTCTTCCCTCTTCTCCTTTCTCTTATCTTCTCCCTCTTCTTCCTTCTTATTCTCCCTCGCTCCCGGTTCTTTCCAATCCCTCTACTCCTCTCCGCAGGAATGTAACCAGAAGCAAAGAATTTTCCTTCTCTACGTTTAGACGAGAGAACAGGTCCAAGGAAGAGACAATGGCGCTTTGAGAAGGGGAAAGAAAGGCCAGGAAAAGAAGTATTGATTTAAGAAACTCTAAGGCAGGACACCAACTTGAACACAAGAGCAATCGACAGCTCGAGAGAACACAGAGGGGAGTTCAGCAAGGTGTTTCCTTAACTGGCTCGTTGGTCTAGGGGTATGATTCTCGCTTTGGGTGCGAGAGGTCCCGGGTTCAAATCCCGGACGAGCCCTTTTCGGTTTTTTTTCCTTCTGGTAGAATTACACCTTGGATGCAATAAAACCAACGACAGAAGGAAAAAAAAAAAAAAAAAAACACCATATACACACACATTTACTTACATCCCGCTCCATTATATATTTAGAGCCATCAAGATACAGACAAGTAGACTCTCCGGACTTCTCATTCTGCTTCCCAGGTCAGCCTCCTGGAAAGGATAGCCCATATGCAAACAAAACCATTCCCTCCGCCCTTCTATTCAACGCCGCCCCCCTCCAGTCCCGAATATGGACTAAAAACTGCAAACGGGCCTTTTTTCCTACAAACATTATTATGTAGCAAAGACAGGTTATTATTCTTAGCTTCCTTAACACGCGGGCCAATAGCCTATGTATTAGTGCTTTGCTAGGTGTAGGGGAAAGTGATGCGGCCATATGACAGAAACTAAGAGTCCACGGCTGAACACCGGTTCGGTCGTATGACTGGAGGCTTTGTCCGACCTGCAGGATGTGAGTAACCAGTTTTTTCTACCATGCCCCCAGAACCAGGCAATAAAACGGGCTCGTCCGGGATTTGAACCCGGGACCTCTCGCACCCTAAGCGAGAATCATACCCCTAGACCAACGAGCCGATGCGGACTTCCCTTTCTTCGCTGTTACTCTACCGTGATTACGTGCAATGACAAAGTTGCTTTTTAAATTTTGGTTTTATGCATTCCAGGAAATAAAGAAGTCTTTGAATGGAAATTGACTGACAATAACTGTGGTACCATCAGAAAAATAAAATCCCTCGCTTACAAGGACTTAACCTGAGGGAGGAAAATCTCACTGAAGAAATAAGGTACAAACTCCGTTAGTATGTGTGGTAGTGTGGCCGAGCGGTCTAAGGCGCTGGATTTAGGCTCCAGTCTCTTCGGAGGCGTGGGTTCGAATCCCACCGCTGCCAATAAGGTTTTATTCAGAAAAATTTGAAAATCGTTGAATTTATAAGATTCTCAAAATGAATGAACAATGATTTAAGTCACCATCTTCCTGTTTTTAGAACCTGAGTTCCCTCTAAATTAAAAATTGTAAGCCATTGCCATTCAAACAACTTACAACCAACAGTATTAAGAGCTTCTAAACAAGAAAAATTTTCAAAATTTACACAAATTTACTTCCAAAAATAGGAAAAGTGAATTACTGCGTACATCACTAGGTTATATCAAAATATTTCCAATGGATAAACAATTAAAGAAAAAAAATCTACAATTCGAGTCACTATTTCCTTAGGCCAAATTTCTATTGATAAAGTTGTACCTTAAGAATCTTTATATAGAGCTTTTTTTTTTGAACACAAGAAAAATGTATTTTACATTGCAAGAACGAATACCTAAGTTGAGTAGACACACCTTTAAAACCCCTAAGGTAGCATTTTATTTCCTATCCTGAAGCACAAGTCCCTCCCCTGATTCCCTTTTAATTGAATGTTACAGAAATTACAATTACTCCTCATTATATGGTCAGTCCCTGCCCCCTAGGAGCTTCCATTCTAGAAGGGGATGGGGTGAATGACAGAGGAGGACTAGGAGCAAAGGACAAAAGATTCTTTTCAAATCTCAGGCCACTGCCCCAGAACACAAAAGTCAATCTCTTCCCCCAAGGAGTTTACGTTCTTTTGAGGAAAGATTACCTTCCTAAGGGTTTCAGTTTTCTATTTAGTTTCATTTTTCCAATTTAATTTTCATAACCATGGAAACCAAAATGCCCATCCATTTTTCACAATTTTCCCCTTTTTTTCTTCTTGATGATTTGGTTTCCACATCATTTTTTAACCCCCTAGCTTTGGCTAATTTTTATATCCCACCTCATAAAAATCTATTATTAACCCCTTCACAGATCTCCTTACACAGGATAGATAATTAATCCCTGAATTTTCTATGCAGAACTCTTTTAAGTTTGATCTCTTTATAAAGTTCTTCCACATAGCCAAATAAGAGCCAGGAGTAGAACTGCTGGCATCTTTCAGTGTCCATATTATACAATTATCCACTATGTAAATAGACGATTTGTCACCAGAAGACAGTGGATACCCAGAGAACCAAGTCGATTTCATTAATTCATTTCTGTAGCTCATAAAAATGATAAACTTAAATTCTTTTTCTTGAATACTTTGTTTTCCAGGAATCTGAATTTTCATTTCAGCAATTCTTTTCTGCAAATTATAAATGTAATGCTGACAAACATGATTCCAGGGAACGAAGTCTAAAAAAGGCCAAAGAAGAAATCGTAAGGCCAAACACAACGCTAAAATTGAGGAACTTCCAAGGGTGAAGGAGAATTTGGAACTTTGCATTTCATTGGGGGGTGGGGTGGGGTAGGGTTGAGGGAAAGACCAGACCCTGGAACTGTCCTCCTTGAGTATGGAGGGGAAGCAATGGCGGGTGAAACTCTGAAAAACTCTCCTCTGGGAGAGGCCCGCCTCAGGGAATCAAGAGAAAGTGGCTTCATTCAGTTATCTTGGTGGTGACTAGCTGCACCCTCTGTTGAGTTGAAAATTAGTCCAAGACCACTCTTACTTAACTCGTACTTAAGCGGTCTCATTCAACTGGAAGTCTAGGCTTGCAGACAGTGACAACATTGAAGTAATCTCATTCAATTCAAACCCCAGTCTCAGATTTGGTATAAAAAAGACAATTTTAAACTCATTTTCTTGCAGAAGTCTGGAATAGGAATTATGCCATGCCAAGGGATCTCTCCCCTTGGCACAGCTGCCTACCAGGACTCCAGCCCTTTGTGAAGAGGCCTTCTTCTCAGTGAAAATCTCTTGTTATTTCTCTTCCAGGACCTTGCCACTGAAGAAGTCAATCTTCCTAGCAAAGCTGACTTCTCAGTGCCAATAAAACTTTCTTTTTTGCCACTAATATTTCAGATTCCTGACGTTGGACCCGCACCTCCGACCAAAAAGGGGATTCCCACAACTCTCTGCACTGCCACTAACCCCATCAATTATATTTTTGATATCACTGATATTTTTTACATAATAATTTTTGTGCCATAACCATTTTTCCTCCTTCCGTTCTCTGCTTTTCCTAAGGTCAGTGCTTATGTCAAGGCCTTGTGTTTATTTATTTACCATTTCTCCCCTCTTCCTCCAATTATGTTCAATCTTCTTCCCTCTCCTCCGTAAATAAACATTTCTTCTCATCTCCTCGGCTTACCATTTACCACTTCAAAAACCAATTGACTTTCCCGATTCTGAAGAAGCATCTTTCTTCTCTGAAAAATCCATTCAAGCTTCTCATGTCTTTATTCTTAAAATTTCTTAATGGTAGCCTAATATTTGAAGCCTTCCATCACAGACACATCAATGCCTCTTTCTATATCTTTTTTTTTTCTTTTTACCATCATCCCTCTTTTCTAATTGATTCAGTTTCTTCCACAAAGATTTTTCTTATTTCTGCCTCCTCCTGTTGATGTCACCTACCCTCACTTCCAAATCAATGAACTGCTCATCCCAGACTTTACCAACAATTCACATCCACTATTTCCTTCAAAATTCAGTTTAAAACTTTTCAAGAATCTTGGATAAACTCACTCTTCAAGAATGACACTTTTATTGTATAGACTCTAAGCTCAGGTAACTTAGGTAAAGCCTCTATCAGCAAGGATCAGGAACTGAGCTCCTGCTCTGTGGAATATACTTCCGCTCCCAGCCTTTTCCAAATGGATTGATAATAACATCAGTATTATCTTTGCTCTTTTGACATGACATGACAATCTATGCCCAATAACTTCTTTATGAATTCCTGTGATTCTGCCCCATAGGCTTCTTAGGCCCAAGTTCCTTCCCCTCACTAATACTTGGAACTGTTTTATGCACATCCTTGTCAGTTCAATCCCTCTGGTGTTTTCCCTCTATACCATTCTTCCCTATCTCTTCATTGTGCTGCCTGGGATACTTGCTCCATTGTGAAGAATATGACCTTTGTAATAAACCATCCTTCTGCAAATTACTTTATTAAAATATTTGTGTTTCATTTTGAGTACCACTTATTTCTTCACACACATTATAAGAAGGTAAGCTCTATTTGCTACAAGGAGTGGCTTTTGAAATAAGTTAAGTGAAGATGAAAACATAGGTTATGCAAAATAAAATTAAGACAAAAATGAAACAAAAAGACCTAACGCTGCTTGAGGGTAGGGAATGTCTGAAAAGTAGATGGCATTTTTAAAATGTTCATTGAATTTGGTAAATGGAAAGGATTCTAAATCTGGACTAGGACCAGAGTTCAAATTCTGTTTCTTCACTTTCTTGCTGTGTAACTTTAGACAAAGTCATTTAACTTTTTGGATCAACAGGATCTGAGTTCAAATTCTATTTCTTGTACTAACTGACTCTGAGACCTTGAAGAAGTCACTTGGATCCTAGTTTCTTCTATCTGTAAAGTGAATCGGTAGTTCTTAAAGATGCCTAAGGTCCCTTCCAACTCTACATGTTTGAAACTGGATTGTTCCTATGAGAAAGGAAGGCAGCAAGAATTATATGAAGAAAGGGAAAGTGTAAAAATAAAGGAAAAAGGTGTTTTCAGAAATTCAGTTCGGTTAGAATATAGTAATTTGGAGTCCCACAATTAATTAATCAGTTACTAAGAACTGACTAGATAGGTACCAGAGTCTGTATTAAGTGCTGGATTGGCAAAGACACCTTCAAAAGATACTCATGCTTTCATTGAGCTTAGATCTCTAAGCCTAGCCAGGTATTTTGAAAAATGTTTGGTCACAAAAAAGACTGGGTGTCTAGTGAAATTCCAAATCTATTGTGTGAAAAACGTTTCACACGCCTCCTTCGAGCCGGAATCGAACCAGCGACCTAAGGATTCCTACAGATAATCACTCTACAGTCCTCCGCTCTACCAGCTGAGCTATCGAAGGGCGCAAGGAACTTGTTTCTAGCATAGAATTTTGTGGACACTGTTGCTGTAAATTATGTTTCTTCAGTACTATTGTGTGAATCTGTGTTCATCCTAAATTTACTTAGGCTTCTCTGTTTAAAACTCAGGTCCAAGACTGCAGGAAAGCAACGCTGCTAGATATCAGTTCTTCAGAGGCTCAGTAAATTTCCAAACTCGGAGAACATTTCCATTTTGTAAATAGGAAATCTTAGGCAAGTCATTTAACATTTCTGGGCCTCAGTTTCCTCCTCTGTAAAACAAAGTTAAACTAAATTTGGCCTCTAAGATGCCATCCAATTATTAGTAGCTCTGTGATTCTATAATCCTGGATGTTTCTAAATTTTTTCAGGTCTTCAAATCCTATGGCCTTTTCCCACGGCTAGCTAGTTTCTGCCAACCTTCCCTCCTCCCTAAACTGCCCCTACTAATCTACAAATGAAATGGGACTTTTCTACTCCTGGAACCTAAGGGAAATAATACCAGGAGACATCAGGTTTTTACTCCTTGTTCCTTTTCTAGCTTGAAGGTGGAAAGATTGAAGGAATTTTCTTCCTTTTGCTCACATTGGTCAGCCATACCTGAAAGGTTCGATTCCTTAACATTAAATGCTCACAAAGAAGCTTGTATTTGTTTGTAGCAGCCCCCCCTTTTTTTTTTGGTGGTAAGGAACTGGAAACTAAATGGATGCCCATCAGTTGGAGAATGGTTGAATAATTTAAAGTATATGAATGTTATGGAATATTATTGTTATATAAGAAATGATCAGCCATATGATTTCAGAAAGGCCTGGGGAGAATTACATGAACTGATGCTAAGTGAAATTAGTAGAACCAAGGGAACATTATACATACACCAGCAACAATAAGATTATACGATGATTAATTCTGATGGATATGGCTCTTTTCAACAGAGAAGTGGTTCACAACAGTTCCATTGGAAAGCCATCTGTCCCCACAGAAAGGACTGTGGGGACTGAGTGTAGATCACAACACAGTATTTTCATTTTCAAAATTGTTATTTATTTGCTTTTTTTTCCTTTTTGATCTCATTTTTCTTGTTCAGCAAGATAATTGTGAAAGTATGTATAGAAGAACTGCATGTTTAACATAGATTACTTTTCATATAGGGGAGGGGGTAGGGAAAGGGAGGGAAATTTGGAACACAAGATTTGGCAAGAGTGAATGTTAATAATTATCTATGCATGTATTTTGAAAATAAAAAGCTTTAATAATAAAAAAGAAAAGGTAGGATTTTTAAAAAATAAAATAAAAATAAATAACAAGAAAAAAGAGAAGGAAAAAAACCTGAAGCTTGTTTCTGATGATAGAAGCAATAGTGAACCACTAGAATTTCTTCAGCAAGTTGAGTGGCATGGTCTAGGACCTGTGCTTTAAGCAATATAATTTGGCATGGAGATCATTTAGAAGATTGTTATTACAATAGTCCAGGGAAAAGATGATGAGGACCTGAACTAGGATAGTGGCCTTGTGGGGAGAGAAGAGAACCAATTGAAAAGACTAAGAGGTATAATCTATAAAACTTGGCAATTGATTGGTTATGAGGAAGGGTGAAGGAGAGGGATGAGTTGAGGATGACTTTGCAATTATGAACTTGGGTAACTGGAATGGTGATGGTGATCTCTACAAAACCAAGGAAGCTGGAAAGAAGAGTGGGTTTTGAGGGGAAGATAGTTACTTATCTTTTGGAGAAAGTTACTTCTCTTTTGGAGACCTCTGTTGGAGGTCTTGGTCAATGAGAGAAGTAAGCAAGAAAAGGTGGCTGCATAATGGAATTAGAGGGCTAAATTCCATTCATTGAACAGCTGCCAGGATTGATTTTTGGGAACTTCTTTTTCAGTGCTTTTAAAGACCCCAAACTTCTCTCTGAAAGGGCCTATTTTTTACAGCATATTTTACCAGTGGGATATTAACCTGCCATTGAACAATGAGAACAGATGCTGGGTAGTTCCATGTTCACTATTATGTGTCCTGGCAGGTCTTCAATTCTGGAGTCATCTAATCATTATATGTACAATATATTTCCTAAATATATGAATGGATGGACCAGCTCTCTAGTTATGTTAGAAAAATTCTTCCAGCATTGGGTGTATTGTAGACATATTGTAGACAGTGAGGCCAAAT
Source organism: Sarcophilus harrisii (assembly GCF_902635505.1). NCBI lineage: Eukaryota > Metazoa > Chordata > Mammalia > Dasyuromorphia > Dasyuridae > Sarcophilus > Sarcophilus harrisii. The sequence goes on along the minus strand of NC_045427.1, from coordinate 249,935,210 downwards.
TATTTTTAGTGATTATAGATTAAGTACACTGGCATCTACAAACAGGAGGGTCCTAAAGACCTGAATCATGTATCTTTCTTCTATTTGGACTCAGCTTTTAAAATACTCCATGTTACTGGAAAAAATATTTAGAAAATATAAATGTCCCTATTTTATGCTTTTCACCTTATTCATTACAATCAGAAGAGTACCTTCTATCTTTGTTGTTATATCGTTCAAGGAATTGTGAATAATTTTGACATGTGAGAGATATATTGAAGTAAAGCCTGAAAGGCAATATTTGTCTCCACTGAATCAAAGGCATTTTTATAGTTGACAAACATAATGATATTTTGTATTCTTTAAACTTTTCCATCTACTTAACTTCCAAGATGTGGTCTGCTAGACAATATCATTTGAAAGAGCCTTACTGTTCCCTACTCAGATCTTCATCAAGGATTCATTGAGTAAGAGAACAGAGACATATAATTTGGTAGTTATTTATATCCAATCTGTTGGCCTTTGTGGAGTTGGGAGAATAATAATTAGAGGCATCCAGGTGGCATAAAGAATAGAAATTGTAAATTTAAGTCCGGCCTTGGCCATTAGCTACAGGAACATGAATAAGTCACTTAAGTTCAATTCCCTCATCTTAGATGTGAAGGTAATGATAACATCTACCTCCCAGCATTATGGTGGGGATCAAATGTCACCTCCAATATAAAACTCTTCTGTTTGGTCTAATCTAGTCATACTTCCTATCTCTATTGCTTTATTTTCTTCAGGGCATTTTTTTTAAGAAAGGAAAGAGAAGGTTATTGGGCAGCATTAGCCTTAGCATTTCCTTCATAATTCTCACAAGGTGGTCAGAAAAAGCCACAGAAGGGTACTCTCAAGGTCTCTCTTAAGAAATTCAGAATTGATTTATGACATGGGAGACACTAGCACAGGACTACCCAGCATGGCATGCCCTTATCAGAGAAGATGCTCTATGAGTAAAGCAGAATTGAATTAGCTCAGAAGAAATTCAATATTCGAAAAGTTAGAGAAGCCACTCCAAATATTCACAGGAACTATTTGTGTCTGACCTCTGGCAGGGCATTCTGAGCTTGTACTAGTCTGACCTGTCACAGCAGTGCACTCTGTAATTTGACTCTAATGATGATGTTGTTGTGGACTTATTTTGGAGAAGGAGAATTTTGGTCCTTTTTGAGAAATAAAGGACAAGAAACCAATTTGCTTTAAAAGTATTCGAAAGTTTGAAGAGACTTATTATACTTCTCCCACCCCCAGCCCCATCCTATTGCTTGGACTTTAGAACAACCATGCACTAAAACAATCTCCTGAGCACTTGCTCTTTAACTTGAGTCTCAGCATGTCACTGTGGAGATGAGTACATGTAGAGTTAGAGAAATTTGGTCTAAGTCTGTGCTGTGCTCTTATTAGCTGTGAAGTCTGAGAAGTTTCAGTTTTCTCATCTGGAAAATAATATGGGATTAGGCAAAGTGGTTTCTATGACCTTTTCAGCTTTATGTCTGATTAAGGGACGTCAACACACCTTTAATAACACCTGAGCTGCACAGAGCTGCAATTCTGTGTCCGCAGTCTCCTCCCTAATTAATACTATGAGCAAAAATATCTACATAGTACCAACAAAAAATTGAAACAATAAAAACAGCAGTTCATTCTAAACATGAATTTGTTGTGCCTGCTTTTTCCCTTATGGCTCTCCCAAGTCAGTAACCAGGAAGAGGAAATTCCTTATCGGGTCTTCGGACAGGTTCCAATATTCATTAGAGATTTTCTTTTTTCTCCTGGTCCAGAAAAAAAAAGGTTGGGCTTTTCCCCAGCAATCAATCAACCAACGAATCACCAAATACTGAAACTCACTATTCTCAAGGAGCTTACATTTCATGGAGAGAAAATGTATATAGAAAACTAAATAAAGCACAAATATAAGCACATACAAGTATATAAAATTATTATTTGTCCTTCATTTTTCAAGAGGACCATGATATTGAGAAGGTGATATCATAACTAGCAAATGAATTGGATTCAAATAAGGCATAACTGTGCAAAATCTCCAGCCTCACTCTCTTCTCTGGAACCATCTGGATCCAGAGGCAATATACAGATCAGGACGATTTAGGTAGCTGTTGATGCAGTGGGAGACCTTGGCCTTTTTAAGCTGAGGTCTTTCCCTAGAATCAGTTTACCGAGGTAACGCTATAATTTTTACATATTATATATATGTTATGTATTATATATAATATGTGTTATATATTCACTGGGGGCTACACAGTGAATAAGGCTGGGTAAGAAATGAGGCCAAAAATGGTGCCTTTTAGCTAGTCAAAAAAAAAAAAAAATCTATCTGGAAGGGAAAGACCCTCAGTGCTTTTGGGCAAAAAGAAACAATTGCTATTTACATGTTCCGAATCACCAGGGCACAAACAATGAGGTTTGGACTGGGACTATTACTGCCCAATCAATGAGAACCAGAGTGCTTTGGGTTTAAAACATGGTCCTTAAAAAAGAAATCTAGCCCATATAATATATACAGTATAACTAAATTAAAAGAAATTTGGGCAACAAGTACTATAGATGGGGAGGAGAGAAGGTCAGGAAAGCTTTCTTGGCACTAGAACTGCTTCTTTTTTTAGGGATTTTTTTTTTTTTTTTTTTTTTTTTTTAGGGTAGAACTGCTTCTTAAAGAAAAAGAAGGATGGGGGGAGGGAGAAAAGAGGGAAGGAGAACTAAGGGGAGAGGAGAGAACGAAAGGGGAGGGGAAGGGCGTGTATTCCTAATCTGTGAGATGACCAACAAAAGACTAGGAGACTGGAGCTGTGAGTTTTGTAAAATAGAAGAGGAAAAAGGCCAATTAGGCTGGAAATATAGGTTGGAGTCAGACCATAAAGGCTTTTTTACAAAGGAATAATATTATTAAGCGTGTGGAGTCCTCTCTTTTTGCTCCAAGATCCAGTTCAGTTCTTTACCCGTTCCAGGGTCCTCCAGATCCCAAACGCAAATCTGAGTAAAGAAAAAAAAGTGCCAGGAAAAAGCTGATCCCAGCTTCCTAGTTTCCTACTCCCTTTGGACAGTGTCTGTATGATTTTTGTTCTCTGCAGAAGCTACATCTCGCATTTAGCGAGAAGGAGAATCTTTGTCCGGCGCTCGCGTCCCCGGAAAGGCCTCGATCAAGAAATGGCAGACGGATCATGACGTTGGAGAAGATCTTTAAATGAAGGATGCAAGCGTCTCGGCTTTCTTTCTGTGTACAAAACAGAATCTAGAAAAAAACCACGCGAGGAATTGACCTCAATCAAGGAGATAAAGACGAATGCCGGGGAACAGCGATGTGGGTAGCGTGGCCGAGCGGTCTAAGGCGCTGGATTTAGGCTCCAGTCTCTTCGGAGGCGTGGGTTCGAATCCCACCGCTGCCATGAACGTTAGTTTTTGGCTAAGATAAAATTTACTTTGTTTAGATTCCTTATTACTTTATACCAGACTTAAACATGTGTGTGAAAGAATTTAGTTAGGAACTCAAGTGGTTTTAGTTAATTAAATTTGTTTTGTTTTATTTAATTTATTATTTATATTATTTGTTTTTTGTATTTTTATTTATTTTTTATATTTAATATTAATAATTTATATTAATTTAAAATTGTGTCTTTCACATTTGAGGAAGGCTATATGTTTTTAGCCCCCCAGATCTTTTTAGGGATCAGTCAATTTATATATATATATATATATATATATATATATATAAAACACCTACAATATGTCAGGTGATTGTGCTAAACTGGGAATAAAAAGAAAGTTAAAGGGCAGCCCCTGATCTCAAAGAGACAATTTACAAACTACATCCAAATAACATATATATAGAATAAATTGGAGATAATCAAATAGAGGGAGGGGACTAGAATTCAAGAGGATGAGGAACGATTTTCTGTAGAAGATGGGATTTTATCTGGAACTTGAAAAGGAAACCAGGTAATCCAGGAGACAGAGATGAGGAGGAAGATCTTACTTCAAGACAAACCCAGGAACTTTATGAATACAATTACAAAACACTTTTCACATAAATAGGTAGATCTAAATAATTGCAAAAAATATAAACTCCTCATGCTGTAGGCTGAGCTAATATAATAAAAATGACAATTCTATCTAAATTAATCTACTTATTCAGTGTCATACTAAACAAACTGCCAAAAAAAAATTTCATAGAGCTAGAAAAAATAACAACAAAATTCACCTGAAAGAACAAAAAATCAAGACTATCAAAGTAATTAATAGAGGAGGGGAAATGCAAAGGAAGATGGCCTTGTACCAGACCTAAAACTATATTATAAATCAGCTATCATCAAAACCATTTGGTACTGGCTAAGAAATAAGAGTGATGTATCAGAGGAGTAGGTTAGGTACATAAAACATAATCGTCAATGTCTCTAGTAATCTAGTATTTGATAAATCCAGTCTCCAGCTTCTGGGATAAAAATTCACTGTTTGATAAAAATTGCTGGGAAAACTAGAAAATAATATGACAGAAACTAGGCATAAACGAGTATCTCACATCCTATATCAAAATAAGGTGAAAATGAGTTCATGATTTATACATAAAGAATGATACTATAAATAAATTAAAAGAGCAAAGGATAGTTTACCTGTCAGATCTTTGGGCAAAAGAGGAGTTTGTGGCCAAAGAAAAACTAGAGAATATAATAAAATGCAAAATGAATAATTCTGATTACATTAAATTAAAACGGTTTTGCACAAACCAAACCAATGCAGCCAAGATTAGAAAGGAAACAGAAAGCTGGGGAAATTTTTTTTTTTTACAGTGTTTCCAATTGTGGCTGATCAGACCAATACAAGCTCAGAATTTTCTGCCACATGTCAGACACAAATAGTCCATATGAGCATTTGGGTTAGCTTCCCTAATTTTGCACATCTTAAGTTTCCTTTGAGCTAATTCATTTCTGCTTTGTTCATAAAAAGCAGCACCTTCTCTGATGAGGCCAAAACATGCTGGGTGGCCCTGCTTAAGTGTGTCCAATGTCATACAATCTAAAGTTCTTAAGAGAACTTTTGAGAGTGTCCTTGTATTGCTTTTTTTCACCACTTTGTGAGCACTTGCCCTGTGTGAGCTCTCCATAAAATAATTTTTTTTAGCAAATGTACATTTGGCATTTAAACAATGTGGCCAGTTCAACGAAATTGTGCTCTTTGCAGTAGAGTTGGAATGTTTGGCAGTTTAGTTTGAGAAAGGACCAGAGTGTCTGGCATTTTATCCTGCAGGTGATCTTCAGAATCTTCTTAAAGCAATTCAAATGGACATGATTCCGTTTCCTGGCATGTGAATTAAGGTTATTCTGATAACTCTTAAGATTACTGCTATCATCTAGGAGCCTGGTCTACCAATTCAAATGGATATTCCTAAGTAGTCTTAAAAAGAATGCTATGGAAACATTTAAAAACTTTACATTGCTCTAGTATAACAAAAAAAAAAAAAAATTGTAGAACCACTATTGAACCAAAACCTCAAAGATATCTAAGACTTATATTAACTGATAGAAAGTAAAATGAGGAAAACCAGAAGAAAAATTTATAAAATAACCACAATATTATAAAGAAAAAAAAACCTTGAAAGACTTAAAATCTTTTATCAGTACAATACTCCAAAGGATTGTTGATTACCCACTAGCTAAGAGAGAGATAATGTACTCAAAATGTAGAAAAGACATATAGTCAATGTGAGAATTTGTTTTGTTTGATGATTCATTTCTGCTCTCCCTGAATTTTTTTCTTTACTATAAGGATAAGCGTAGCAAGAAGAGAGAGGCTAGGGATGGAGTGGCAAAAAAAAAAAAAAGGAAAGATGAACCAAATCAGTTCCAATAAAGCAGTAATGACAGCTACACCCAGAGAAAGAACTCTGGGTGATGACTATGAACCACTACATAGAATTCCCAATCCCTCTATTTTTGTCCACCTCATTTTTTATTTCCTTCACAGGCTAATTGTACACTATTTCAAAGTCTGATTCTTTTTGTACAGCAAAATAACTGTATGGGCATGTATACATATATTGTACTTAGCTTATACTTTAATATATTTAACATGTATTGGTCAATCTGCCATCTGGGGGAGGGAGTGGGGGGAAGGAGGGGAAAAGTTGGAAGAAAAGGTTTTGCTACTGTCAATGCTGAAAAATTACCCATGCATATATCTTGTAAATAAAAAGCTATAATAAAAAAAAAAGGAAAGAAAAGAAAAAGAAAGGAAGGAAGGAAGGAAAGGAAAAGAGGGTCTTTGAAGCAATTATAAAATTTTATAGCAGAGAACAAAAAGGCCAGAAAGTATCACAGATAAGCAAGACAAATTTGAAAGTTACCTATTGAATTTATTAAAGAAAGGAAAATTATATGTAGTACAGATTTCATGTACAACTCTTGTTCTTGTTCTATTATATATATGTAAAAGGCCCATTTTATTTGGTATTTGTTAAATTACAGATTTAAAACAAAATATATTCTAATAAGAAAGGAAGAATACTGGAGTCATCAGTCTTGGGCTTTAGTCTTGGTCCTACCATTGACTTGTTAAATGATCCTGAATCTCAATTCCACAGATCAAAAGTAATGAACTACAAATTCAGGGGTCCTTAAACTACGCCCCATGGGCCAGATACAGAAGCTGAGGACGATTATCCCCCTCACCCAGGGCTATGAAGTTTCTTTATTTAAAGACACACAAAACAAAGTATTCTGTTTTTACTATAGTCTGGCCCTCCAACAGTCTGAGGGACAGTGTCTGGCCCCCTATTTAAAAAGTTTGAGGACCCCTGGTTCTCCCAGATCTTCTAGTTTTGATATACAATCTTTCATTAAATAGTTATGATTTGAAAAATATTGTAATATATGCTTATTCAAATACATTTGTGACCACTTTGATTTCCAGCCTTCTTCCCATAATGCAGATTACAGAGTATGCATGCTTGTTTATTGTTGGGAAGATTCTTGTCCATATCTTCCTAGAAATTCAGAACAGGAGCTCTAGAATTTTTGCTTCCAATCTCTTTCAACTGCAATTCTTCTTTCACCTTACTACTTGATGAATATTTCTAACATGGCTCTGATTGTATCAATGTTAAGATTGTGTATTTTAAGATCAGCACGAGACAGGAATTCAGGTTAGGGGAAAATCGTCAGTCTTTATTCTCAGTGAAGAAGGATCGGAGGTGGAAGAGAATCGGCGATAGCAATGTGTGCAGCTGAGTCAAGAAGCTAGCTCGACCAGCAGCCACACAACCAGCAGCTCGGAGTCTCGAACCCAGCCCAATCTCTCCCAGCTTGTCTTCTTCCCTCTCTGCCTCCACCCACCAAAATCGTCATTTCCTATACAACACATCAGGACTTGCAAGGAGAGTGGGCAGGGACCATTCTTAATCCAATCATGTATATTAATAGAGTATAGCCCAATTACTATCTAGCCTCATGTACTTGGGACCTCAGTGCATCAGCTCAAACCTCAGCCCATTACATATCAATCCTCATTTAAATAAATTCAGTGACTCCAAATAACTTACACAATCTATTTCCAAGCATACTTCCCAGTATTATCTCCATATTAATAGCCCAACAGTTCTCAAACTATTGTCTAAAGAACTTCAGTTATCCATGTAGCTTCTCTCTAGCTTCTCAAGGACAAAATGATTTTCATAATGATATAATGATTCCATTAGCCTAATAAAATGCTTCTTTCTTTTCTGAGTACATATCAGTGTAAGGTCAGATTTTATCCATCCACAATTACATATCACAAAAAATAGAATGAAGAAGTAAAAATTAGAATTTAGTTGTCTTTATTAAGCTAGATCTTTAAAGAGATTTTTTTAATATGTAAAATGACACTTCCCTTCACACTGTTTTTTTTAAATACTTATTTTTAATTAAGTCATTTATATTAACTTGTGTTATTACTTTTTATTTTGATAAATATCTTAACGGTCTTAATTTCTAATGTGGCAAAAAGGCTCCAGATGTCCTGTCTCGGATACCTAATTAACATCCTCTACCTCTGTCTCTCCAGACTTCCTGGCTCTAGTTTGACTATCTCCTTTACTCCCAATTTGTAACAATTTATGGCCCTCACCCCCCAACCTGTCAGCTGGTCCAATCTGGCTCTCAGTGCTCGGACTCCATTCCCTTGCCTTTGTCTACTCTAGTCATTTGGAGCCAAGTGTATACATATTTCATTGGAATCTCACATTCACTGCTGAATGCTTTGAGACATCAGCCCTGGGACCAAAATGGATCTTTTGCTCCCAGAAAATCTCTCTCTCTCAGAAATCCAAATAAAAAGATTAAAAACTCTCTAATCTCTATTCTTGCCTCAGTTTCTCTGGCATGACACTTAATGGAAAAGATTATTTTTAAAACCTGCCATATTTGTCCAATGGTACTATGTCTGCAAATCATGAAAGAGCAAATTCTCAGAAGAATGGCAATTGTAGGTAACCAATGAGCAGTGATAGAATAAACTGTAGATTTAAAAAAAAATTGCAGCAATTCTCAGCAAATACATGTGGATAAAAAATGTTGTAAAAGCCATCATTAATGAAAATTGCAGTCATATGAAAAGATGCTCCAAGTCATTATTAATCAGAGAAATGCAAATTAAGACAACTCTAAGATACCACTACACACCTGTCAGATTGGCTAAGATGACAGGAAAAAATAATGATGATTGTTGGAGGGGATGCGGGAAAACTGGGACATTGATTCATTGTTGGTGGAGTTGTGAACGAATCCAACCATTTTGGAGAGTAGTTTGGAACTATGCTCAAAAAGTTACCAAACTGTGCATACCCTTTGATCCAGCAGTGTTACTACTGGGATTATATCCCAAAGAGATTATAAAGAAGGGAAAGGGACCTGTATGTGCACGAATGTTTGTGGCAGCCCTTTTTGTAGTGGCTAGAAACTGGAAACTGAATGGATGTCCATCAGTTGGAGAATGGCTGAATAAATTGTGGTATATGAAAATTATGGAATATTACTGTTCTGTAAGAAATGACCAACAGGATGATTTCAGAAAGGCCTGGAGAGACTTACACGAACTGATGCTAAGTGAAATGAGCAGGACCAGGAGATCATTATATACTTCAACAACAATACTAGATGATGACTAGTCCTGATGGATCAGGCCATCCTCAGCAACAAGATCAACCAAATCATTTCTAATGGAGCAGTAATGAACTGAACTAACTATACCCAGAAAAAGAACTCTGGGAGATGACTAAAACCATTACATTGAATTTCCAGTCCCTATATTTATGCACACCTGCATCTTTGATTTCCTTCACAAGCTAATTGTACAATAATTCAGAGTCTGATTCTTTTTGTACAGCAAAATAATGTTTTGGTCATGTATACTTATTGTGTATCTAAGTTATATTTTAATATATTTAACATCTACTGGTCATCCTGCCATTTAGGGAGGGGTGGGGGGTAAGAGGTGAAAAATTGGAACAAGAGGTTTGGCAATTGTTAATGCTGTAAAGTTACCATGTATATATCCTGTAAATTAAAGGCTATTAAATAAAAAAAAAAAAAAAAAAAAAAAAAAGAAAATTGCAAGTATACCTGTTAAGATAAATTAAGAAATTACATGAATATAGTTGTAAAGTACTTTTTTTTTATATAAAAACAAAGAGTTAAATAATTGAAGAAATATTGTTAATAAATAGGCAGAGCTGGTATGATAAAAATGACAATTTAAAGTAATTTGCTTATTCAATGCTTCCCAATTAAATTATCAAAAAATTATTTCACTATGCAAAAAAAGGTAAAATTAATTTAGAAGAACAAAAGAATATCAAAGAAATTAATGAAAAATGTTAAGAAACGAGGTTTAGCAATACTAGATCTTAAACTATATTATCAGGCAGTAATTATCAAAACAATTTGGTACTGATTAAGAAATAATTAGGTAGATCAATGAAACAGAGAATACATACAATATATCATAGTAAATGATTATAGTAACCTTGTATTTAACAAATGCAAAGTTTTAAACTTTTGGAACAAAAATTATGGAAATGGAAAGTTTCTGGCAGAAATTGGTTATGGATCAATACTTACCAAGATAAGGTCAAAATTGATATATGACCTAAAGGAAGATATCCACAAATAAATTAGAAGAACATGGCACACATTACTTATGAATAGGAGAAGAATTTATGAATAAACAAGAGATAGAGATCATTATGAGATGTAAAATACATAATGTTGATTACAGTATATGAAAAAAAGTTTTGAACAAATAAAACAAGTTAGCTAACCTTGGGAGGAAATCAAAACATTTAGGAAAAAAATTTATAAAATATCTTGGACAAAGTTCTCATATTCCAAATATATAGAGAACTTTGTCAGATTTTTGAGAATGAGTCATTCTCCAATTGATAAATGATCAAAGGATATGATCAGGCAGTTTTTCAATGAAGAAATCAAAACTATATACAATCTTGAGAAAAAATGCCCTAAAATATTATTTATTAGAGAAATGTAAATTAAAACGTCTTTGAGATATCAACTTATATCTATCAGATTGACTAAAATGATAGAAAATGAAAATGAAGAAGAGTTGCATAAAATAATGAAAAATGAAATGACAATTGAAGCAGGAAGGAACTGTTTCCTTTACTAAAGTTATGATCCCTTTAAGAAACTGTATTTCCTTTTGATCTGTGATCCCTTTCAGAGTCTCAGCCCCTCCTGGGGAAGGCGCATTCCCTCCCAGATAAGTTATCTTTCCAGGATGTCAGAGCTTTTGATTCAATTAGAAATCCTGGTCAAAAATCACAACACTTCAGTTGTTCATTCCAATAGGAGATCCTGGCTGAAAACTGATAAGAATCTAAGCTTGGGGACCTCAGCTCCTGAAGCCCCCATCAAGAATCCTGGTCTGATCAGCTTGGGCTGTTCCCCCCCATCAAGATAGATACCCAATATAACAACTTCTCTCAACTAAGGTCTTTGCAGATGGTCCTAGATAGCTTGTTCAGCTGCCAGGACCCTTCTGCCCACTGAAAAAGCATTTTCAGTGCCAAAACTCCATTTCCCACTAGAAACTGATTTCTATCCAACAATAAACTTTCATTTTGCAACTAATAATTTGGGAATGAGTGAATTCTTTCACTCCTAAACCTGGGCGGATTTAAAGGGGATATTTAACAACTCTCTTATTGCCACTAACCTCTTGACCATCAGGAATTGAGACCATTCAAACCACATCACAATGAAAAGTGAAATTTGGCAGAAACAAGAGAACATTGTATACAGTAAAAACAGTATTGTTTGGAGAATAATTGTGACCAAGCTATTCTATGTATTATAAATATTCAAATCAACTACAAAGGATTTATAAAGGAAAAAGATATTTACCTCTAGAAAAAGAACAGCTAAATAGAAGTATATTTAGTATAATTTTACATATATTTATAAATCTGTGTCAGATGGTGACTTTCTCTAATGATGAGGAAGAAGAAAGATCAGAGCTTAAAATGTAACAAAAATAAATTAATTAAATAATTTTTTAACAAGATAGCTGTGAAAACGCAGTGTCCATAAAAGATAGAAAGTCTACTTATGTGTTGTATTGCTGTCCAAAAAATAAGAAAATACCTTCAGGAAAGCCTTTAATATGTACCTGAAGGGACTGTACCTTTGGTATTATCATTTGACATTAGGAATAAACAGTCAAATAAAGTAGCAAAGTCCTTGGTTCTAAGACCAAGAAAGTTTCTGATCAACGCTTATAATAGTGGTGGTTAGTTGTAACTGCTCTGAGACTTCTGCATAGACAGGAAATGCTTGGCTATCTTTTGGAAGCAAGAATAAGCAAGGGGCATTTGCAAATGTCAGTGTATGGGGCTGTTTTGAGTTTCCTATATATCTCTTCTCCCAAAACTACTGAACAGTTTTATTTTTTATTGTTTCTGTACACAACATTCCATATGCCTTCTCTGTGGTTTTGCACAAGCTATCCCTATGCTTGGAGTGTATACCTTCCTCATATCCTACATTCCCTAGCTTTCTTCAAGACAAAGTTTTCCAGATTGCCTCATCTCTCTCTTCACACCCCCAGGAAATTATTTAGATTGATTTCATACTTTAAAAAAAAAAGCTGTCTGTGTAAATATTGTTTCTCCCAACAGAATATGGGCTCCTTGAGTACAAGGGATTGTAATTTTTTTTTCGTATTTGGCTTATTACCATGCAAGGCGTATGGTAGGTTTTATTAAATTCTTACAGAATCAATGAGTGATCATAGAATGTGCTCTCATTGTACTCTGTATTTGCTTAAATAGTTCTTTGTTCCTGGAATACTTTCAAGCTCTTTCTTTGCTGCTGTTGTTGATTCCCTAGTCCAAAGCTTCTTAAATTGTGGTTTGACAAGATTGTGATGATCAACTAGTGAAAAAGTTGGTTCTTCTCTGCAATTCAGTGATACAAGGCAATCCCAATAAACTTTGGATGGAAAAAGCCATCTACATCCAGAGAAAGAACTACTGAGAATGAATGTGGATCAGTACATATTATTTTCACATTCAAATGATGCTAATTCTTTTAGCAAATGGAGAAGTTTTGAATGCTGGGGATAAGTTCATTTATCTTTATAGTATACTTCATAGGGGTGTACACATATATGATGAGTTTGCCAGTTCTAATTCAGTATTTGGGAGTTTCAAAAGGAAGGTATGGGAAAGAAGAGGTATTAGGCTCCCTATAAAACTGAAGATCTATACAACTGTTGTAATCTCATTGTTGTACGTCTGTAAAGCCTAGACAATAAGCCAATGCTATTTCAGGAAATTGTATCAATTCTATTTAAATTGTCTTGGGAAGATTCTGAAGATCTGAGGTACTTTCTGAAGTTGACCTGTGAAGCATTCAAATTCTGCTGAAGAGAACACAACTCCAATGGGCTGGCCATGTTGTTCAACTGCCAAATATATATTTGCCTACAAGACTATTTTATAGAGAATTCACACAACTCAAGTACTCACACAGAAGTCAGAAGAAGTGATACAAGGACACTCCCAATATCTCTCTGAAGAACTTTGAAATTGAATGAGATGAGAGACACTGGCATGGACCAGCCAGCATGGCATACCTGCATTAAATAGGGTACTGTGCTCTAGGAGCAAAGCAGAATTGCAGCACATCAAAAGAAATGTGAGATGCGCAGTTAGAGGTATCTCCACTCCCAATGTTCATATGGAATATTTGTACCCAACCTGTGTCAGAGCCTTCTGAGATTATATTGGTTAGCTACACTGTACCTTGATCCCAAAATAGTGATGTTATTTTGGTCTTCTTTGAGATTGAGCTAACTATGTGGGAAAAGGTGAAGAACTTACAGCACATATTGATCAGAGATTGTTAACTGAAGAAGATCAAGTCTATAGGCCTCAGTTTCGGCTTCTCCAGAGTCACGTGATTTTAGATAAGGCCTGGACTACATTCCATTGTCCAACATGGCCAAAGAAGCTATATATCGCCTTGTCTACTACATTCCACTGACCAAGTAGGGGAACAGCAGACTTATGTGACCAATCACGACATATAGAGGGCGAGATTTTGGAGGTTCTTTGTCTGAAATGTATAAAAGCTGTAAACATTTTCAAGGCTCTGGCCCTATCCTGCTGTGAAATTTTGCTCACAGACCAGGATGGGGTCTGCTTCTTGAGATTCTAATAAATAATTCTGCTTTCTATGAATGATCTCTGTAGTAGTCACTTTGGGTAGGTCTTTTTGTCCCAAACATAACCATACATAAAATATAAATTATTTTTACTTATGTGTGTGTGTGTGTATAAATTAGAACCAATGCTGGGCCCCCAAACTTAGAATGCTATATACCTTCTGACTTTTCACCAAAGTAGAGAACCTTTTTCTTCCATACAAAACAAAGGCTTAATATATAAATCATAAGTTTGAACTGACAGAAAGATAACCAGGATAGCATGATGTACCTGCAAATAAACTCTCCATAGGGTTAATTACACTTTAGAACAAGAAGCAGTTTGTGGGACTAGGAGTTTTACATTCGACCTAGTCTCTACAATGTCCAAGCAATTCCCACTAGTTCCATGTTTTGTATCAATACCATTCAGGTGATGAAGTCCTCAATGGGGTGTTGGACAGAGAGAAACTAAAGAACTGATCCCTGAGGCAGGCAGAGAGAAGGCACTGATAAAGATCAAGTTAGCTTCATGATCCCACCCTCTGTAGAGTTCTCAAGTAGTCTCACCTTGCCATGCCCTGTCAGAAATCTCAGGCATGTCCCTGAGGTTAAATTTTCCTATAAAATCTATTTATGAGCCATTCTAAGACTGCTGTCTTCCTTTGGATCAGTCCCCCACAGCACTCTGCCTTGTGGTGTCTTTCCTTTTCTCTCCCCTTCACCCATGACATGTAGCAGCTCTCCTAACTCCACTATATTTCCCAACTCCACTTTCTCCTCCTTACAGTTAACTCTTTTAGGGTGCTGAGTCCCTTTCAGGATTTAGCCTGTCAGTTAAGAGCATGCCCCAATCTCATGGGATGAATCTTTCTACTGAGTAATTGTGAGTTCCAGTGAGGAACTTGTTTTCATAAGGTCTCCCAAACCTATTTCATATTTACCCTTCCTGGTGTCTGTTGTATTCCTTCATTTTGTCTGTGAGCCCTTCCTTGAATAAATCTATCTTTTGCACAGGAAAATGGCCATTATGAATAAGTCATATGACTGAACCCCAACTTTTGGTGCCTACCATTATCTGGTGTCTAAATAATCTATATACATTCATTTTAGTATCTCCATCACAAGGATTGAATCTCTTCCTTCTGTTGATGGCCATTTTTTCCAATGGAAAAACTTTTCCTGTATCCAACTGCATCCAATTAAAGGGGCCAAGATCCTTGGACCTCTCAGTTCATGAGTTTGCCTCCAGGTCTAGACACACCCGTCTAGGGAATCACCATTTAATTGCAAGAAATAAAACACCACAAGCAGGCTGGGTCCTAAATCTCATACTGAGACTTGCCCAAGATTATACATGTGTTTTAGTTCCTGAATATTTTAAGTTTTTCATTTCTGTGGAGATGAGAGAATGGCACTCTGTCCTTACCTCTCGAAGAGGATGCTCAGAGACATTTACTCTAATACTCAAAACAAAAAAAGGAAGAAAGAGCAGGGTTTAGGTCATACCCTTTTAAATATTTATTGAGCCAGCAGCTCTTCCTGCTCAAGGGTGATTAAGAAAGTTGCTTCTTCAAGTCAAATCATAAGGTATTCAGTGTTGAGCCTCAAATATTTCTCTGGAAATTTTCTGAGAAGGTCCTGTACCTTATTCGTAGCATGGCCCCTACTTTCCCACCCTCACACATTCTCTGTAAGGTGAAATTCCCAGTGATATTTAAGATTATTCTATATGTGAGCTCCATAGGGACAGAGACCTTTGAGTTTAGCTCAGTGTTTATCATAATATTTTGCATTCTGTAGGTGCTTTTCAAAGCATCATTAATCTTCATTGTGATGTACTTTCATACTAGTTCTCTCTTTGTTGAGCCTCTAATTTAGGAAACAATGGTGTAATTAGAACAGTTGGTCTCTAGCTGGTGGTCTCTGACCTCCTGAGGATTTTTGTTTTTCTTTTCTACATTGTGTTTCTTCTTTTTGAGACTCAGAAATCAGGCTATGCTCAGATACCTGGATTCCTGATGGATTTTGCAGCTCATTAGAATGTAGACTTTCTCTGTGGTAGCTCTGAGTAGCCCCACAGGTTACCTGACATTCCCAAGTGGCTAACTGGTTAACTCCATGGAATTAGATGTTATTATCTCCAGGGAGAATATTCCTAACATTCATAAACTTTGCCATCTGGATAAGACATATTTCTTGAAATTTTGATATGAAGTATTTTCTGGTCCAGGAATATAACTACACTGAGGTATGCTGTATTTGGGGACATCAATCTCATTGGATTATATCCATATTCCAGCTGGAAATCAACCAAACTACTTAAGAGAATAGTTCACAAGACATTCACCAGAAATCTGAAGATTCACTGGACTATTCTTAGAGGAGTAGAAAACACTTGGCTTTCATACAGTTGCCTTTTTTGGGGGGTGGTGGTGGTTGTTGAATTAACCAGAGGGGAGAGGAAGGGACATACAAACAAGTTTCAATGTGCTTGAACCCCTGTCATTGGCTGGCTCATCTGCCAAATAGCCATCAGGCTAGAGATAAATTATGTAACTACCAAGTAAAAAATGATCTGTCTGATCTGAGGTATTTGACAGCTTACCCAGTTAGCTACATGAGAGGAGAAATAGAGAGTAAACTTCCTCTATATTTGTATGTATAACTAATTTTGAAATCCCATTGGTAGAAAACTCCTGCACTTGTCCATTAAATACTTAGTATTGTTTATCTGTATTTGCAAAGAAAGTAATTATTTTTTTCAGATGCAAGTTCTCTCTACAATAGACCTCTAACAATGAAATTGTGGAAAAATTGAGATTCAGAATCACAGTGGCTTTTCCAAAATCATTCTTTATTGTAAGTAGAAATGGTCATTATAAAATCCAAAAGTCCTTTAATTCAATGAGTTATTTGCTGGGAACCATATTATCCTAATTTCCTTCTGATCTGATTGTTTTCATGGAAAAACTCCTACATTCCACTATGTTTGGAGATATAAACAAAATTTTAGAATCCAAAGTGATTGGCTGTAGGTACAAACAATCTTTGCATTATTTAAATTATGTGACTTTTAATTTCATCTGTGCCTCCATTGACTCAAAAATTGTGTTTGGACAAAGGACAAAATCATGCTTACAAATTAGATTTTCTCCATTTTTCTCAAATACAAAAAAAGTTCTCTTCTCTCTCTCAACTCTTGTCTAAACACATATGACTTCTCCATTCCACAGATCAGCACTGACAACGGTCTCCATTTCCTATTCTGTTTTTTAAAACACAGTTCTTCTTTGGATTAGGTTAAAGTACTGTTCTTCAAGGTAGAGGCAGTAGAATGAGAAATATTTTTCTTTTTTCAAGAATTCCTTCCAAATGGGAACCTCCAAACATTTATGGATTTTCTCTAATCAGTAATTGAATGTGTTTTATAGAGAGATAGGATTTTGCTGGATTTAATTCAAGATGAATTTCTCAACATGTGATGTATAGTGACTCCTTGTGCCCAATCATTCACATGCCAAGTTCATGATATTTTTACCTCTACATCTATCATTTTCCTCAATTTCTGAATGTCCTACATAATACTCAGAGGAAAGAAATTGAATTTTTGCTAGTTGCTGTGTAGGAGACATCCCAATCTCAAGAATGTCTTAAAGAAAGAAGTGTTGAAGATGAGAATATGTAGGTAGTGTCCTTCCCAATCTCAAACTTTATTTACCACTAGAACCATGATTTGAACTTTCTTTGGGCCAAGACGATTTGCTAAATGTGACAAGTGCTGAGGGACAAACCATTGTTGCATACTTAATGCTTTTTTTCAGATTTGCTGAGAAATTTTCATTAAAGCATAAATTCCCCATAAGTCTTCCAGAAACTGGATCCTCTCTTTGTCTTGGCCCCTCATTCACTGGGGAGAATCTTTCTTCTCCAAGTTTTTATTTCTTGGTTCAGTTCTCAGTGTATGAAACATCTTCACCAGTTATTGCTACTAATATCACATATTAAGGATTCTCTCATTAAAAAGAACCATTCAGAAACAAAAGTCTCCTTCACTTTCCTTCCTTAAAACAGAACACTCTGTGGAGCCAGAGAAGAAATTGAAGCACAAAGAATGGACCAAAGCCAGTGCATATTCCATATAAAATTAATTATTGAGAGCAAAAGAATTGATCTTAAAGGCAACTTCTTCCAAGTAGACACATTTTAAAAGAAACTGTAAGTATAGGGAGCTGGGTGGTTTGTTTGTTTGTTTTTATTCCCTGAGTTTTTTCAGTAACAGAGACTTGAGATCTGTTAAGCTGTGTAAAGTTACTCTTCCTTCTCAGTAAAATTTTTGTCTAATAAAGATAATTCAGGGAACTCCATGACTGAACTAAAATTTAATTTCAATTGCAGTTTAAACTAATTTGTTGTCTAATTCCACTCTAAGCCCTAAGAAAAGAGTCTGGGACAATATTATGAAGATTAGTAGAAACCTTCAAAGGTGGGAGATGTGATCTTGAACAAGAAATTTAACCTCTTTAGGCCTCAGGTTTCCTCATCTGTAAAATGAGAGGTTTGTATTGAGTCCAAGGTTCCTTCCAACTTTAAATAGAAGATCCTTGATCTTCTGAGGCTGTCTATCATGTAGACCTCATAATCCCTAAAAAGACCAGGTATGAGTCAGCTCACTCAAGATCAGAAAAAGCATTTTGTTTACTAGGCAGAAGGGCAGTGTCTTTGGGCCACACCCAGGAAGGAAAGCACAAGAAAAGAATGGCAGTAATTCCCAATCCTATTATCCTTAGTTTTTTCCTAATTACTCTTCCCATATGGAAGTGTTCCAAGATAGACTTGCTATCATTACCTGAACTATGAAAGTGTCCATGAGGGTAAGAGTATGATAAGGAAATGATGCAAGATCAACAGAAAGTAATTTCTTATCTCCATCTTCATCAAAGGGACACTTCTGATAATTCCAGAGAGTTTTTATTGGGAAGGAAAGGAAAAGTTTCCCTCCTTCAACTAGTCACTTAAGAACAATGGATTTTAGATTTGTCTCCCTTTGTAGATAAGGATAGATTAGGTTTACAACAATTCTAGGGGGAGGGGGTGGGGGGGGTAAGAGGTGAAAAATTGGAACAAGAGGTTTGGCAATTGTTAATGCTGTAAAGTTACCCATGTATATATCCTGTAAATTAAAGGCTATTAAATAAATTAAAAAAAAAAAAAAAAAAAAAAAAAAAAAAACAATTCTAGGGAATTTTGGAATCACACTAGTGTTGTAAAAAACCCTTATCACCTGATGATGAAGGTTCCTCCAGAGTCTTTTTTCTTTTTTAAACCAGAGGGTAGCAATTCCCCCTGCTCTGGTAGACTTGTCTAATTATAATCAAATACAGCTCAGAAATTCTATGTAAGCAAATCATAGTTTTTCTGTGATAAACATTAAGTAAGTTTTTGCTTAAGAAAATACTACAAGGGCAAATAAGGAAGAGAGGATTTCAAAGATCACTCAGTATATGGATAAGGATATTGTTATTCCATTAGCTAGAAAAAGTTTTTAAAAAAGTAAATCCATGATATGGATAATCTTTCCCAGGAAATGTCATACTTAGAACTGGAGCTACTCATAGAGTAGATAGACTATATCTAACTTCGAGAATTTTTCATTCAAATTCTAATTTGGACATTTAATAATTATACAAAAGTCACTTAATTTTTCCCAACTGACTTCTTCAGCTGTAAAAGTGAGATAATATCTGCACTATCTTCCTCACTGGAAGGGTTTTGTCTCCCCAAAATACTATATCAATAAGAATTATTATTATTGGGTCCCAGAGCTTGGAGGAGTTCCTTCTGACTTTATAAATGACCAGGATTTGATGTGGTTTCAATTAAAGGTACTTTGGAATTGTGAGTCATATGTTCCCTAAGCAAATCATATGGCATCTCTGTTTTTGAAGATATAACTAGTCACCCCTTCTTTTCCTAAATGACTCAGAAATGAATGAGAACCATCTTTCAGCATATGGAAAGTGAGGAAAGATGGGAGTTGCTTCATGAAAGTACAAGACTTTAGAAAGAGGGACACAAATGAATACAGGCTTCATACACACAAATACACACACATACGTATACACATACACACACATATATACACACACACCCACATTCAGTCCATCTCATTTTACAAATGAAGAAACTGATTATGTGTGACATGTCTGAAATTCATTACAGCTGAACTTCTAATGCAGGAATTTTTAAAAGTGTGACTTTCAATGACTTCCTACTCCAATATTCATGTTACATATTCATTTGTTACATAAGAAGGTCTAGATTCAAATCAAACCCTTTTACCTACTATCTATATGATCTTGGTCAATGCATATGTGCTTTCCATATTTCAGATTCATAATATCAAAAAATCATAGATATATAAATTAGGCTTTAAAAATTGGGTGCCCAATGTTCTAAATGAGCAAAAGAGGAAACCGAGGCCCAGATTTGACCAAAGTTAGATATGTACCTTGAAATATTAATGGTTACATGTATTGCAAAGCTGGGATTTTAATTCAAATCCTCTCTTTCCATATCCAGTGTTGTTTCTAATATCCTGTAGCTTCCATCTCATCTCTAAGAATACAGCAAGAGGAAAAGATAGGGATTCAAGGTGCCTTCCAGCTGGATCATATGATGTTTGCATCAGCCTTCTTCTTGCTCTGTAAGACATTTGTCAATTTATGAAATGTTATCTAATGGACAAAATAATGAACTAGTGTTCAGAAGACCTGGGTTTAAATCTTAGGTTCAAATCTTAGATCAGATACTTGGAACATGTATCTATTAACTCCAAATTTAGAGAGACAGAGAACAGAGGGAGGGGGTGAGAGAGACAGAGACAGACAGAAAGAGAGAGACAGACAGAGAGAGACAGAAAGAGAGAAAAAGGGAAGGGGGAGGAAGGAAGGAAGGGAAGGAAGGAGAGACAAATTTAGACCTAGTTGTTTACATGTTGAATCCTTCATTAGACTATGAGCTTCTTGAGAGCAGAGTCTGTCTTTTACCTTTTTTTGACAGCACTTACCACAAAGAAAGATTTTTAACAAATATTTATTATTTGACTGATAAAGTATAAATGCTGCATTTGATAAAGTTGCAGATGACATAAAATTAAGACAGTGGATGACAAAATCAGAATACAAAAGAATTTTAATGGATTAAAAGAGTGAGTCAAATCTAGTTAGTCAAAATATAAGAAAGATAATCATAAAGTCCACCCTTGAGTTTTAAAAAAATAATTTCATAATACAAAATAGGGGAAGGCACAATCATACTGCCATTAATGTGAATTTGAAAAAGATTTAGGAGACTTGGTTGTCTCAACATGAATAATAATATGAAAAGTCAGGAAAATAATATTAAAGCCCTCTTAAGTTGCATTAGAAAGCAAAGTATGAAGAATGAGGGAGATTCTGATCCAGCACTTAGAAAAGTGGCTGGGACATAGTGATAAATGTTTATTGACTGACTGACTGACTGGTCCTACTCTCCTCTGCCCTAGTCAGCCCACATCTGGAGTATAACATTTAGGAAAGATAATGACAAGCTGGGGCATGGTCAAGATGTTGAAAGGATTGGAGACTATGCCAAATGAGGATGAATTGAAAATACTTATTGTGAAAAAGAAAAGATTGGGGTCATCATGGTAGTCACAAAGTATTGCAAGAGTTTTCATGTGGAAAAGAGAATATATCTGCACAATTTGTCACCAAAGGGTATAGTTAGAAAAATAGGTTGTTTGTTCATCATTCTTGAAGAGGACTATGACATTAAGGAGGTGATGCCTCAAAAAACAAGTGAATTGGATTTAAGTGAGGGAGAGCTGTGCAAATACATCTGCCTGACTTTCCCCTCCAGAGCCACTTGGGTCCAGTGACCAAATATAGATCAGCATGTCTGGAAATGGCCCTGGAAGCCATGGGAAGCCTTGGTCTTTTAAAGTTAAGTAAGCTTAAAAACTAAGGTAATCACAAATCACAGTTTGACTGAGGCTGTACCCATTCAATGCAAAATAGGTAGATGTAGAAATAATTATGAAGTCTAAAAATGAAAAACCTTCCTAACAATTACAGGTATCCAAAAGGAAGAAAGGAAGGAAGTAGGCATTTATTAAATGTATTGTGTTAAGTAAATATTACCTCATTGGACCATCTCAACAATGCTGAGAGGATATTATCTTTTTCTATTTTACATCTGAAAAAACTGAAATGTGTCACACAAACTATTAAGTGTCTGAAGCTAGATTTGAATCCAGGTCTTCCTGATTCCAGGTTCAGTGTGGTATACAAACACACATACATATATATATGTGAGTGTGTGTGGATATATTGCATGCATGTATGCATGCACACATGTATATGTGTGCATATACATATATACACATACTTACCTGCTTCTAAAAGAAGAGTTTAGAAGTAGCTTTTACTACTTTAGGAAGTAGGAGTTCCCTTTTATGGAAATCTCAAGGAAATATTGAATAGACATTTCTTGAGGATATTAGATGTAGATAGGATTCTCAATCAAATATAGGTTAAACTAGGTAATCTGTGAAGTCTTTTACAATTCTGAGAGTCAATGAGTATACTCACTCTAAACAAGGAGGGGAAAAGCCTCAGTTTTTGATTTTATCTCTAATAGAAAATGAGTACAGACTAAGTGATAGAAAAATTAAGTCATTTCTGCATGGGCAAATGGGATTACCCAAGTTTGGTTTGGATTGAATGGTATCAAATAGTGCCTCAGAAAACCATTTTTAGATTCTCCTGTTCCCAGTCTTGTTTGGGTTATCTATGTAAATTTTTTCAATAAGTTTGCATCAGTGAAAAAAAGATATAACTTAGTTTGAGAAAGGTAATAGTGAAGGAAGCAGGCTTTTTATTTTGAAGGTTTAGGTTTCTATTCCTGGACTTATGCTATTCTTTAAAGGTATCCATCCAGCCTGTTGGAAGATGACCTTAGCTCCATCTGGTTTTGGTATAATATCTCAATGAGGAAAGAAAGTGAGAGGGATAGGGGCAGGTAAGTACTTAGATGTGTATTCTTTCACCATGACTATCCTTCCTTTGTTCAACAGGTGAGAAAACTACCGGCTATGGGCAGGAATCAGAGCAGTGGTGTGACTGAGTTCATCCTGGCAGGCTTCCCCACTCTTCACAGCCTGCAAACTGAGCTCTGTTCAGTATTCCTGCTAGTGTACCTGCTGACGCTAATGGGCAATATAGTCATTATAAGTGTGGTAGGAGTTGATCCCCGCCTGCAGACTCCTATGTACTTTTTCTTGGGGAACCTCTCATTCCTGGAGATCCTGATCACTTCGGTGATTATTCCCAAGATGCTGACTAACTTCTTTTCAGGTCGGCATACCATCTCTTTCACTGCCTGCATTATTCAATTCTATTTCTACTTCTGCCTTGGTGCTTCTGAGTTCCTGCTTCTGGCTATCATGTCTGTGGATCGTTACCTGGCTGTCTGTCATCCCTTGAGATATCCTATACTGATGCGTGGGGCCATATGCTTACGATTGGCTCTGGTTTGCTGGGCAGGGGGCCTTCTCCCTGTGATTGGTCCTACCGTGGTTGTGGCCTTGCTTCCTTTTTGTGGCCAGGATGTAGTGATTCAACACTTCTTTTGTGATAGCGGCCCCCTGCTTCGTCTGGCATGCACCAACACCAAGCAATTGGAAGAGGTTGATTTTGCTCTGGCTTCGGTGGTCATCATGGTGTCTCTTCTGCTTACTGCCACTTCCTATGGTCACATTGTTTTGGCTGTCCTTCGAATACCCTCAGCCTCAGGCCGACAGAAGGCCTTCTCCACCTGTACCTCCCACCTGATGGTGGTTACGCTCTTCTATGGAAGTGCCATCTTCCTTTATGTCCGACCATCACAAAGTAGTTCTGTTGGCACAAACTGGGCAGTGACAGTAGTGACTACTTTTGTGACACCACTAATGAACCCTGTCATTTACACCCTTCGAAATGAGCGAGTGAAGGTAGCTTTAAAAGATATGCTTAAAAAAGTGTTAGTTTGTTCTGGGAATCTCTGATATCATTAGAGCTATGGTAGGAAAAAAAAAATGAAATTAAGAAGAGTAGATCTAATTTACCTCTGCATTCTGCCTCTTGTTTTGGTACTGCATGAGAATCAGTCTTATCTCCATATGGGATAAGTCCTTCAATCTTAGAAAAATCTTTCTCACTACCATTTTCATTCTATTAACATCTTCAGCAACACCGAACTACAGAATTCTAGCACTAACAAAGACTTAAAAGGATCACCTAGCCCTTATTCCTTTTCTTTCTCTCTTTTTAAATATTCCTTTTCTTAATGAAGGATTCACAAGCCAAACCAAGTAAAAAATTGTCATTACCAATTACAAATATCAAATGAATTTTTTGAATCTTGAGGGACTCTTTCTGATTAAATAAATTTCCTTAAAGTCAATAAGTTTGCCACAAATATGAAAGTTTACAAGACTTTTTACCATTGAGCACAGAAAGACATGCCAGTAGATCAAGTCTGTATAGCCTGCTTGAACCTTTTTAAACCTGCTTGTTACCCCTAAATACTTACTATCAGATGGAAAAGAAATAAAGAAAATTGAACCAAGGAACTAGTTTCCAACTCTAAAGAAATGCCAATAGTCATGGTAGCTTGAGACCCCTGAAGGGCTTATGGGGAGTAACTTTTGATTAGCTATTCTGCTTCCCGTATTTCATCTTCATCTAGCTTCAGGTAAAAATTTCATGAAAGACTATTTTATTTCTTGTCATTAGGACATATTATCTTTAATTATAACACTTTTTTCCCCTGTCTTCTATAAAATTCATATTTATTTTTATTAAAGTTGGGGTGGAGATAAACTTATTCTGGGAATTACTGACAATTTAAATGAGTATTTACTGGCCAATTGAATGTGATAAATAATGGTAACTTCTATAGTTTTTTATAAAAACTATGTTTTGTAATTTTGCAACTGTCTACCTCATAGGGTGCTGGGGAGCAGATGGGCTCATGCCAGAGACAAGTATGAGAGAAAGATAACAAATAAGGTGATGTTCATCAGTAAGAATCTAATATCAGATAGTGATGGAGAAATAAATGTACAGAGATGTTCCAGATAAAGGATAATTAAATTCAAGAGCTTGGTGAGTAAATTGTCTTTAAAATAATCCAAAAATATAGGCATGTTGAAAAATTTAATACCACTGGGAAAGAGTGGTTGATAGAAACTGGCTTGAATTTGCAATTGCCTTTCAGATGTATTACACTGAATGTCTCATAAAAATCTTAAACTCAACATGCCTAGAACTGAACTCATTATTTTTGTCCTTCCAATGCTATTTTCTATTATTGTCCAGAGAACCACTAGCCTCCCAGTTCCTCAAACTCACAACCTAGTTGTCATCCTACACTCCTCACTATCTTTCAACTCCTTTATCCAATTTGTTGCAAAGGCCTATTGATTTTTCCAACATCTCTGAAATATGGCACTTTATGACCTTTGATACTACTATCACTCGAGTGCAGAACTTCATCATCTTACATTTGGACCACTCAATAGTCTATTAGTTGGTATGGCTATCTCTCCACTACCCAGTCCGTCCTCCAATCAGTAAATGAAGTGATTTTTCCATACTTGCAAGTCCTACCAAAGCATCCTCCTTCATATTCAATAAACTACAGTGGTTCCCTAACATCTCCAGAATCAACTGAAAAATTCACTGGTTGGTGTTCAAAATCCTTCATAATCTATTTCTCTGCTACTCTTCTGTAGAGGGCCACAGATGGGGGGGAACTCTGGGTAAGGTATAAGATCCTTCAGCCTAGAAGGAACCTGCTGTCAATGTCTGGTTTGGCTCCCCATTTCCCTTTGGTGTTTTCACCCTTCCTGAGAAGTCAAGAAGGGCATGACCACCTGTATTCTACTTGAAGCAAGGGACACTTACAGTAAAGAGAGGCATTTGCATATCAATAGCAGGGTGCTTATAGTTAGCACTTGCTCAGTGTGATGTGATGATATAATGGTTCTCTAGTTGGCACATACTTAGTGTGCTGTAATGATGTAATCACACCAAGGTATTTAAGAGCTGAGAAGACTTGAAATAAGCACACTCCATCTTTGACCATTCTCATGAGTCTCCTGCCTCCTTCACTCCTCCACTAAGACCAAGGCTGGTCCCGAGACCCTCTAGAGAGCTAGTCTGGATGGTATATTTTGGCACCCCAATTTTGGGGCTCTAGAAAGCACACTACCTTTTAGTGCCTGAACTGGGACATCCATAAGGACACTACATTTTGGCTCCCACCGTGGGGCCTCCAGAAGGACATTATACCCTTCCAGTCTTCTTGCACTTAATATTTCCTTTCCCTTTTTACTTTTTGATCCAGTAGCATTAACCTTTCTATTCCCTAGACAAGTCATTCTCCTGGGACTGGAATGTTTTCCCTCCTCTTCTTTATCTCCTAGATTCCCTGTAATCCTTCAAGTCCCAGCTAAAATCCTACTGTCTACAAGAAGTCTTTCCCAAACTATTATAACTCTAATTTTTCAGGATGGCCATTTTGTTTGAAAAAAATCAAATAAATAACCAAAGCTTTCCTTATAGAGTGGAATTTGGCTGAGATCACCAGTAATTTAACCCATATAATTAACTGGTTGGGGGTAAAAGAAACTTTAGTCCAACTTTGTGATAACTATTACTTAGCTAGTTATAATTTCCAGAGTAACTCCTCTCAGTGTTTGTTGATCAATTAATAACTTGACCTGTTATAATCTCTCTCTCTCTTTCCTGTCTTACATGCAAACCTTCCTCTCCATTAACCCACTAGTAATTTTGTAAACTTATCTTTGAAATATAAATCTTCTTTTGCTGTTTGGAAGCCATAAAATCCAATTGTACCTTTTTTTTTCCCCTTGATGAAATTAGCAAAATTATATAAGTCATATGAAAACTCTATCTGGAAATCAGTTGTTATTTCTAGATACCATGAGACTATGCAGAGCACGAAATAAATCAGTTAATGAAATGTTTTTGCATGTTGATATTTATGATTGACAGTAGTATCTATCAGTGAATCCATAGATATTTCCACATCACACCTATTTATTTGCATGCTATCTCCCTCATTAGATTCTGAACTACTTGGAGTTAGGGATTTTTTTTTTTTTGCCTTTTAAAAAAATTGCTATTCTTTTTTTATAGTATTATTTCTACTTATCATTTAGCACAGCGCCCATCACATTGTAGATGCATAATAAATGTTTATTGCCTGTCATGTCTTGTATTTATCTTTAAATTTTCAATATGTGATAAGGATGCTGTAGTGTTTTTTTCATTTCCTATTATACTATTGATTCTTAATACATATATATATATATACCTCCAATGATTGCTACATAAGGAAGGTTTGCAAAAGAGTAGAGAAAGAGGCAATGAGAAGGGCAGGTTATGATGAGACATCTAGATTTTCAGAGATTTGTTGAGGGCATTAAACAGACCCTAGATTGACTCAAATTCAGAGAGAATGGGGAAAGTCCAGAAAAATGGATTTTTCCCACCTGTCAGTGATGCAATAATATTGTGAAATTGAATCTAGTCATTTATGTGAGTGGGAAGATTAACTAATAACCCAAGATGTTTCTGTCCAGAAACAGTTCCCATACAGATTATAGTTTAAAAAAAAAAAGGAAACTTCAATAGATCTATGGTCTCATGACATTATATATATATAAATGTTCCAATGGAGTATAAAAGCTAACCAGTGATTAGTCCTCATTTTTGCCAAAAGACCAGATCTTTTCTGATCACATTTCCTGGTAGCATCCTTTACAACCCTCCTCTTATACATTTTTTACTGGTAATGTAGTTCAGTCAACTTGTACCCACCACTTGTGCATTTTTCCGCTACCTTTGGATGATCCTCTTTTCACACTGATATTTCGTGAATTATAATCACACAGCATGACTAGAAAAATTTTTTTAAAAAAATAGCCTTTATTTGAAGGGGAAGTTTGAAGTTCTTAGTAGTACTGTACAGGCAAAAACTAGGCTTAGATAAACATCTTATGCCCTACTTCCCAATAATTTCAAAAAAAAAATGACCTTATTATTAAATATCATACTATAAAAATTAGTTCATACATGTAGAAGATATATTCTTAACTAACAAGACATGGAGGAAGTAAACAAGCATTTACTACACATCTACTATGTGTTGGATACTACATATGTAGGTGCCATTATTAGCCTTATTTTACAGGTAAGGAAACTGAGGAAGATAGCAGTTAGGTGACTTGTCCAGGGTCACATAGGTCATAAGTATATAAGTCAGGATTTGAGCTCAGGTGTTACCAACTCCCCCTGTAGCCATCTAGCTGATTAGAGGGAATTATATAAAATAAATGAGATAACCTTAATTAAGTGAAACCAAAATTAACATAATCTAGGATAAGTGCTGAAATGGTCAAATGAAAATATATTTATATTAAATTTCTCAGAAGGGGTTTTGGCATTCAAGATATATAGACAAGTAATGGAAATAATATATAAAAGCCATTCCACAATGGATGAATAATCAAAGGATATGAACAAAGAATTCTCAAAAAAAAATTTCAAATTATTAACAATGTAAAAAAAATTACCAAAATTATTACTAGTAAAAGAATTGCAAATCAAAAGAACCTTGCAGTTTAATTTTATGTCCTGAAAATTGGCAAAAATAATAATAGATGAAGATAGTTAATTTTGGAGGAGGAGTTTTGCACACTAGTGCATTGTTGATGAAGCTGTGAATCAGTCCAATTATTTTGGAAAGCAATTTGGAATTATTTAAATGAAGTTCATGTGTTTAACTAGAGATTCCAATACTGGACTTATGCCTCAAAGATATCACTGATGAGAAAAAATTACCCACATATTCCAAAAAATTTATAGCAGTACTTTTTGTTGTAGCAAAATATTAGAAACAAAGTAGTTGGGTATCAAGAATTAAGCCCCTGTTATGTACCAGATGCTGGGACTGGCATTTAATGTCCATCAATTCAGGAATGGGTAAACAAACTGTTGTACACAACTATAAAAGAAAATTACTCTGCTTTAAGAAAGAAATTTATAAATACATAGAAATATGGAAAAATTTTATATAATCTGATTCAAAATGAGGTAATCAGAACCAGGAATATACTATTCTCAGTGATTGTTACAATGTAAAAGGAAAGAGTAAAACAGTCACAAGTAAATGTTGCAAAATTATAAAGTGTGGGAACAGCTGCAGTGAAGGTATGAGAAGGCACTTCTACTTCTCTCTTTTCTTGAAGTGAGCACTCACCAAATATGCACATTGCATATACTTCAGCTTTTTTTTTAGTTTATTTATGTCTTGCTAATTTTTCTCTGCTGTTCCCTCCCCCCTGTTTTTTTTTTTAAATAATATTTGTTATAAAGGATGGCCCTCTGAGAGGGAGATGAAAAAGGACATTGAGAGAAATTCCAATGTAAAAAAAAATCAATAAAAGTCTTTTTTTTTTTTTTTTTTTTTTTAAAGAAAAGCACTAGATAATTTCATACAGGTGACTCAGTCAACTTTCCTATTCAGTTTTGGGGCCCAGTTAATTGTCCATTTCTAAGGTCTGTCCAAGAAATGGATGCAGTAACCAACTCTAAAGAACAGCAACTAAATAGACATAATTGAGTTGGATACCACAGTATGGGACAATACTTGATTTTTTTCTTGTTAAGTCAAATCAACATTTATTAAGGACATAGTGTGTACCAGGTACTTTGCTAAGCTCTAGAGATAAAAATAAAGACAAAAAATACAGTATATTGGAAAAGTCTTGTATAATACCCACATTTCAAATCTGGGTCACTGGTAATATGGTGCTATTTTGGACAGAAATATAAAATTCAAAACAGGATCAAAATTTGAAGGAAGATAAAAGAACTAAGATCTCCAGTGAAGGTCTCAATAAATTCATACTTAATCATTCTGTGCAACTCACTCTGTTCCACTCAAAATAAAATAAAAATGGGAGAAGTCTGTGGGTCTCTTACATAGAGTTCAAAATCAGCTTTCCAATAGTCACTAGCCACAGTCAGAAAGTGATCTAGAGGTCAGAGAAGTATTATTATGATTGGGGAATATTCCCAATGGCACTATCACTGTTCTTGTGGGTTAACATTAAGTTGTAATATACTACTATGAAGGGCCAAAGATACAGAAGGATGAGGTTGGTAGATTGCACAGTGGAAGGATGGTGAAGGATGTGAGAATGTTGAATGGTAAATGAAGAGTGGGTTTAGGAGAAATTCCACAAGTTACTCTTTCTGGGAGGATGTGATGCAACCTTCTTTTTAATCTCCATTCCTAATGCACCACTATGAATCTGACACACTTTTTCTTATTTATAAACCTTTAATTGAACATTTCCTAATCTTGATATTTAAGGCCCTTCACAATCTGCTGTACTTTTATTTTTTATCTTCATCTCACACAACTCTCCAGTTTATTGGATTATTCTTCTGACTGTTACCATTCATTCCCAGTTTTTTGCTCATTGTGCATGTTAATGGTCTGTCTCTATATTTCTTCCCACCATAATGCCATATTTTCATCTCTTGAGGACCTTTCCTTTTTTAAGACTACTCTTAGGTGATATCACCTAATAAAGACCTTTCTGTCACTTAGCAGATAAAAGTGCTCTCTCTATATATAACTATATTCATTTTATAGGCGAGGAAACAGACAAAGTCACTCATCTCTGGCCAACAAATGGTTATCTGGTGATAGGATTGAGACTCAAATTAAAATCTTCTGACTTTTAATCCTGTCTTCTTTTCATTAGGATGAGCTTTCAATAGTGACTACCTCAGATACTTATTTCTGCTTAGGCTTCTAATATAGTCTAAATATCCTTTTACTATTTACTATGCCATTCAGGAAAGAGAAAAGAACATTTAGAATGTTCAAATCTTGTACAAAGTGCCATGAGCCTCCCAATTGGAGAAGCACAACCCTAGACCAGCAAGTCCAAGACCTTAACATCTTACCTTTTGGAAATTTTCTAAATAGTACTCACTGTATATGCCTTCCTTGATTCAAGTTCTTCCAATAAGAAGATATCTTTCTTCATGGTCTCCAAATGCTTTGCTTTTCTCTTTTCATTTTTTAATTTCACCTTCTACTTTCATCACACTTGCTCACATCCATTTCATTTCTTTCTCTTTCTACACAACATATTTCAACCCATCCACCCTAATTCTGTCATGTTCAGAAAGGTGGAGAGAAGCCATTCTTCTTTGCCTACAATCACTACAATCACTTCTCATTATCTCCCAAGTCATTATTTAGGATGAAGACAAAGAGACCTCAAAGTGCTGAATAGCACTTCTTGATTTTACTCTTTTTTTAAAGATAAATGGATAAATTCTTTTTTTCTTAAAATTTATTTTTATGCTTGTATTTTATTTTTATAAAGCTTTTTATTTTCAAAACATATACATAGGTAGTTTTTAACATTTACCCTTTCAAAACTTTGTGTTGTAAATTTTTTTCTCCCTCCCTTTCTCCCATTCCCTTCCCTAGATAACAAGTAATCCAGTATATAATAAACGTGTGCAATTCTTCTTTAGATATTTCCACAATTATCATGCTGCACATGAAGAATCAGGTCAAAAAAGGAAAAAAAAATTAGAAAGAAAACAAAATGAAAGCACATTTGTGGGAAATCTAGATACAAGCTAAATATAACCCAATTTGGAGATTTTTTTTTTTTTTCTGGAGCCATCTAGGTGCAAGAAATTAATCAAAGAGAAAAAAGAAACTTTCTTTAAGGTAGCCACTAGGATTTGATGTCCCTAGGTTGAGTTCAAGGTCTTGAGAGACATTGTGCCACAAATTCCGGTAATATTGTCCAAGCAGTCAGATGAGTAGTAAAGAAATATTTAAGAATTGTTTTAGTTTTCACTATTTAGAAAGCTGCTTAGAGAAATGTTCCCTAGCTAATATATTTTGGATCTGTCCATTCCAGCTTTGTCTCTCTCTGAGTCTTGAGTAAAGGAGCTAAAAAAGAAACTGCGATTTAAGTTTAATTTAGCAGAGCTGTCTAGATTGCTAATGTGTATCAAGTGGTGTTATAGAGTCTGAGGAAAGCTTCAGACTTTAACGGGATGAGAGTGGGGAAGTGCTAACCTAGAACTACTAGTTATACAACTCATGGTTGTCAAGGCTTTTTAATTGCCTGTTGGAATCTGAATGAGAAAGCAAATCCTTTCCATGTTGGACTAGGAAAGGAAGAATTGGGAATATGTTCCGTTGGGGAGGGGAATCAATCCACATTTATTAAGTGTCTACTATATGCCAAGAATTCTTTTAAGTTCTGGAGATACAAAGGAGGGGGGAGGGCAAAAGAACATCTCTGCTTCAGCTGAGGAAAACACTGAATAAAAAAAATGTGTACATATAAACAAATTCTATACATGATTAATAGGAACTAATTCAGAGAAGACAGGCATTAGAATTAAGAGGGGTTGGAAAAGGCTTCTTGAAGAAGATGGAATTTTAGCTGGGATCTAAAGGAATCCAAGGAAGCCAGGAAGTGAAGATTAGGAGGGAGAACATTCCAAGTATGGGGAATGCCAGAAAAAATGCATGAAAATGGGAGATAAAATGTCTTGTTTGTGGAATGGCAAGGAAGTCAGTGTTACTGGATCAAAGGGTATATGTTGGGGATTAAGGTGTAAGAAAACTGGAAAGGTAAGAAGATAGTAGATTATTTTTTTTCTTTTTACATTTAAAAAATTTCTTTAATAGATTTTTATTTACAAGATATGTGCATGGGTAATTTTACAGCATTGACAATTGCCAAACCTTTTGTTCCAATTTTTCCCCTCCTTCCCCCCATCCCCTCCCCTAGATGGCAGAATGACCAATACATGTTAAATATATTAAAGTATAAATTAAATACAAAATAAGTATACATGTCCAAACTGTTATTTTGCTGTACAAAAAGAATTGGACTCTGAAATATTGTACAATTAGCCTGTGAAAGAAATCAAAAATGCAGGCGGGCAAAAATGTAATTTAATGGTTCTTAGTCATCTCCCAGAGTTCTTTCGCTGAATGTAGCTCATTACTGCTCCATTGGAACTGATTTGGTTCATCTCATTGCTGAAGATGGCCAGGTCCATCAGAATTGATCATCATATAATATTATTGTTGAAGTATATAATGATCTCCTGGTCCTGCTCATTTCACTCAGCATCAGTTCACATAAGTCTCTCCAGGCCTTTCTGAAATCATCCTGTTGGTCATTTCTTGCTGAACAATAATATTCCATAATATTCATATATCACAATTTATTCAGCCATTCTCCAGTTGATGGGCATCTACTCAGTTTCCAGTTTTTGGCCATTACAAAGAGGGCTGCTGCCTCAGCCTGTGAGGCAGAGTGTGTGGACCCTGGAAGAAAAGAGATAAGGGCAAGAGAGAGGGGACCAGCAGAAGAATGGAGGCAAGACAAAACAATCTGATCAAGCCTCGTTTTAATTGGTACAATAGTACAGGTATATATAGCAGTAGGAATGTGTGAACTTAGTACAGGGTGGGGGTCCTAGACAAAGGATTGGTTTCCCTCCCAAGGATGAGCTGATCAGGTGTCTTTGGTCATGTAGGAAACTCCATGATATGATTAGGAGATGCCTAGATACCTGCCTATTCAAGGTTAGGGCAGTCCTTGGTTATGTAGGAAACTCCATAATGTGATTAGGAGATTCCTATTCAAGGTTAGGGCAGTCTTTTGGAATGTGGCCTTATCACTTGTAGATTAGTGCTGGCTCCCCACAGGCTGCCACAAATATTCTTGCACATACAGGTCCCTTTCTCTTTTTTAAGATCTCTTTGGGATATAAGTCCAGTAGGAACACTGCTGGATCAAAGGATATGCACAGTTTGTTAACTTTTTGAGCATAGTTCCAAATTGCTCTCCAGAATGGTTGGATGTATTCACAATTCCACTAACAATGTATTAGTAGAAGATAGTAAATTATGAAAGGCTTTGAACACATTTTAAACTCAACATATCCAAAACTGAACTTACTATCTTCCACCTAACTTTCCTTCCCCCACATTCCCCATTACTGTAAAGGACTACACCACCCTTTCAGTCTCTCAGACTTAAATAGGTGAGGAATCACAGAGGAGTCTTAAGGCAGATTCTCTCAGTTTTTTTATTGTAAAATATAAGGAGAGGTTCTCAGCTGAGGTAGTGTAGAGAGGGGAAACCATGGAAAGTTTAAGGAGGGAATGAAATCTTCGGAAAAACTGTAGAGAATAAGTGGATAAAGCAGGTAGAGAAGAATTGCTCACCAGCAATAAAGACCCAATTGAGATGAACACAGCCAGAAGTGATATGATTTTTCTACTTTCATTTAATAGCATTTGTGTAAGAACAAAGGTGGAAAATAATGGGAGTGATCCAAAGCTGAGATTTTGCTGGGTATAAGTGATCAAATGATAAAGGGGCTAGGGACTCAAGGGAGGAGTACAATATAGAATTGAATTGGTTTACCAAAGGGTCAAGATGGGAAAAAGAAGAGAGTGGTCAGTGAAGGGGAGATAACCTAGGAGAGAATTGACGAGCCAGGAGTTTGGAGGTCATAGTGCAAAAAAGTGCAGAATGTTATAATAAAAGGAAAAGAAAGAGATGAAAAGTCAATAGATAATGATCAGATAAGGTGTAATGCCAGCGAAACTGAGCAAGATCGAGATTAGAGAGTATTTAATAGTTTATTAAATGGAGAGATATTCCTGAACCAAATGGATCCATGGTTTGGTCCCAGGGCTGAAGGAGACTATCATCTCCAAGAATCCAGCAAACAATGAGGGTTCTCAAAAGACATATACTCACGTGGCTCAGACGCAGGGGGTAGACTGAGGTAGGGATGGGATGCTGATAGGGTGGGGTGAAGCTCCAGGAGTTGAGATGATATAATCAGGGAGAGGCACCCCGGACCTGGGGAGAGGCATCTTGATAAGACAGTACGTGATATTCTAATAGCTTGGGATGGGGAGAGGCATTCTGATATTCTATTAAGTATTCCTATAAAGAGGGAGGGGAGGTTTTTCAGAACTGAGAAGCAGGGAAACCGAGAAAGGACTGAGTCGGGATAATTAGGGAAACTGAGTCAGGACAATAAAAGACAACTGTGGCATAACAAAGGGAGTTTTGAAATTCTTGGATATGGAGGTGGTATATTTGTGGGTGATGGCATTGCCATCTTTGTGTGTGACTGATGTGGTGTGCAAGATTAGGTCATGGGAAGTGAATAGGTTGAAGAATTGAGTGGTTAGGGTATTTGAAGAAGAAATCAATGAATCTGTTGAAATCTTCCAGTCTGAGGGCAGGAGGTGGGAAAAACACATGGTTTACATGTACCAAAACACATTGAAAAAGGAAGGGAAGTGACATGGAAGTCTTTGGGCAACAGCTACAGGTTTTTGATTGGGGAATGGAATAGAATGAGCTTCAAAGTAGGAGAGGTTACTTGGTGGTGAAAGTGGAGAGCAAATCTACCTGAAAGCTGCAGTGGGGAACAAAGAAAGCTCCGCCTCCCTCACTTTGACCAATGCGTCAAGGGAAATCTGTAGAAGTACAACCAATACTATGGGCAGGGAGGCCGTTTCATCAGAGATCCCCACGCTCCAGTAAGAACTCAAAAAATGGAAGGAGAAAGAAAGGAAAAGATTGGGGGGAAGAGGGGAGGAGAAATTATAAGCCCAAGTTTTCTACGGGCTCATGCAAAGATTTTCCAGAAAAGGTGAAGGTAGAAGATAATGCGAATCGGAAAGACTGAGGGGTTGGGCTCCGAGACTTACTAATGATCTTGTGTTTGCGAGGAGAAATGAAGCCAGGCACACTCAGAGATATCTGAGCATTCGGCGACGCCCAGAGGAAATAGAAAATATGCATGTTGTATTCTCAGGCCAAATATTCTAAATGACATAATCTTGGTTATAAAAAAAAAGAATTCAGGAAAAGATTTAGCACTACACCTTTGAAATAAGGCTTACACAAAGTTAAGAGAGAAGCACCCTTCGATAGCTCAGTTGGTAGAGCGGAGGACTGTAGGTCTGTATATCTGTAGTGATCCTTAGGTCGCTGGTTCGAATCCGGCTCGAAGGAGGTGTTGTTTTGAGTATGTTACTGCCTTCATAGGTAATATCTTCAATTTGTGGTGTCACTTAAATCCAATTCTCCCTTGAGTCAAGACTTTATCTCATTAATATCATTTGTCCTCTTTGAAAACCCCTGTTTGGCATATATATATAATAATAACCCTAATGTGTATATATATATATATATATATGTGTATATACATTTTCATACACACACACAGGAAGGTGGAAAGAGCAACAACAAAAAAAGGAAGAATTGAAAGAAAGGGGGAGAGAGGAGGAAGAATGAATTAGAGGACACAAGATTTTCAAGTTGTAATCTGCCTTTTGCTTTGAAGAGAAATTGTAGGCTTTGGATTTCCTTGAGTATGTCTGGGACTGTATTCTATACATCCTTTTCATGATAAAGTAAGCTAATGGCCATTGTATCTGAGCTTGAATGAGATTTGAGAAAATAGAGAGGTAAAAATTGTCCTCAGTGAGGAGAGTCTGACTCAGACTGGTCAACTAATACAGGACTTTGGCTCCGCCAAAAGAAATGAAGACACAGGAAACTAAATACATTAGTCCTGGCCTATTGAAAAATTACATAATTACAGCACTAACTTAAAGGGAATCAATGCCTATGAATAATCACAACAAATTCCTTCAAAAGTGGGAATATTCAAAGACTTGTGAGCCATCTTTTGCCCTGGGGGCTAATATGTAGGTAGATAATGTAGCCCACATTCAGAACTTTAAATAAATGAAGAAACATGAGCTATATTTAACTGGCAATATAGAATTATGAAAGCTAAAAACCTATAAGGGAATTTCATGGGAAGAAGTTAGAGGTAAAGAGAGTTGACGTTCCATTTTTGACCTGGGTCCCATTTCTAGTTTTTAAGTTGCATGAGTAAACAAACCAGAAGAACTGTGTGACCCTTTATGAAGCTCCTACCCTGCCAGGCTAGGTTCTAGGTAAAGAGACAAAGGAAAGTATTCCTGTTTTAAAGAAATTTGCCTTTTATATCAATGTTACACTACTTCTGAAGTCAATAGTTCTGATCTTTGGACTGGAAATTTTATGAATTATAGTAAAATTTATCCTGGACCTCAGAGATGTCAAGAACCTTAAAAAAGAGGAAAGATGAATCAGCTCACTCAGTGTCAGAAAAATTTTTTTGTTTATGAGACCAAAAAAGGTCTTCATATAAATGACAATTAGTCTTATTTACAATGTCACAAGTATGATAGTAGTCTAGGGAGATGGGGAGCATATGAGGTGCTAAGAGACATGTAAAGAAAAAGACTTCTTTCTACTTCTTCCACAATCCAGTAATTAAGCTTTGGAGAAATCATAAAGGGTTGAGTTGGAGAAGAGACAGGAATAGATTTCCCACCTTTCTAACTTGTCCATCAACATGTATATTTAATCAAACAGTGGGGAAAGTATCCAATTTTGAGTCACAAAGAAATAGTCTGGAATTGATAAATCACTTAACTATTCTGAGCTTCAGTTGCTTTATAAATAAAATGAGGATAGGTATTTTCCCTGCCTGTTCCTCACGACTAGGATGTTTTCCTTCCTCGCTTCTGCCTCCTGACTTCCCTGATTACTTTCAAGTTCCACCTTCTTGTTTCTCTAATTTTCTTACCTACATGTGCAGTAATTATCAGATTTAGATTTAACATGATAATAGCTCCAAATAACTTAATTAACAAATTAAAAAATTTTTTTTCCTGAGAATAACCAAATAGCTTTTGTTGTAATTTTTCTATTAATTTTTCTACCGGCAGCAAAACATACCTAATTCCTTAATTTACATTTACAAAATAATATAAGATAGGATGGACAAAGCTAAATAGACTTTTCATTTTCTTAATATTTGCCACATCTATTCTGTCTCCAAACTGTTGAGCTGAGAAGTTCTCAGAGATGATTTTCATTGTCTCAAATAATTTTACTTTTTTTCTTTAGACATCAGGCAAGGCAATATATGTATATATATGTAGATACACACCTGTACACACACACACACACACTCATATATATATATATATATATATATATATATATATGCATACATATATTTTTTTCCTTCATTTAAATAATTTTTTAAAAATAATTATAACTTTTTATTGACAGAATCCATACCTGGGTAATTTTTTACAACATTATCCCCTTGCACTCACTTCTCTTCCAACTTTTCCCCTCCCTCTCTCTACCCCCTGCCCCATATGGCAAGCAGTCCTATACAATACATATGTTTTTGTTGAGCTAAAACACATTTTTGAGATTTATATGACTTTAATTCATCAAATTTCCTAAATATATCAATCAAATGTTCTGGACAAACTGAATTTCTGTTTTTAATATTTTCCAATTTTACACAAATCATTTTTCCTTGGTAAGCTAGGAAAGAGTTAAGATGTAATTTTTTTGTGTCTGGACCCTGTAAAGTCTGATTCTAGATAACTCAAAAGCTGGCTGATTTTTTGACAGTTTTTAAGTCTGTGAACTGCTTTTCTAGTGTTTTCCTAAATTTAGTACAAATAGATTACAATTTATATATTCTTATAATGGGCTTTGATTAAAGTTCCTTTAAACCACTTTTATCATATCACAAATAACAAATTATATTGCATTATGCATATTTGCTTTCTCTCCTTTTTATCCCTTCTTCAAGTCAGGGAAGGAAAAAGGAAAGAAAGATTCTATACACTATCTTTCTAGGCCTAATGAGGCCTAGTTAAATTTGCTTAATGTAATTTACACCCAAAAAATTATATCTCTCAACATCACCATTGCATATTGGTCACATCTAAAAACCCATAGAGTTATCAAAATATGAAGCAATTTAACATTCATATATCATTTGTTTTTTTGTTGAACAACAATCATTAA
The DNA here is from genome assembly GCF_902635505.1 of Sarcophilus harrisii. Lineage (NCBI taxonomy): Eukaryota > Metazoa > Chordata > Mammalia > Dasyuromorphia > Dasyuridae > Sarcophilus > Sarcophilus harrisii. Next base: position 249,896,377 of record NC_045427.1, on the reverse strand, counting down.
TTGTCTTTATAAATCAGAACACTGGGCAGATAGAAATTAACTTTCCATAGATTATATAGCTAGTCCATTTCTGTAATTGAAATAAAGAATGGTGAATTTACCAAAGGAAAAAAAAGTTGAGTGTCTTACACACTCCATGTGCTTCCAAGGGCACCCACATTCTTCTCAAGCAATTGCTGGACAGAAGCTGATGAAACTGGGGTAACTTGAGACAGGATTCTGAGAATGGCCCCCCACCCCCACCCCATCTGCATTCCTTCAACCTTGGTTGGGCAGGAATTTTTTGCAAGATTTTGAGTCTAAAGCTATTAAGGCTTTTTTTATAATTCTTTAACATAGGAGAGAAGTTAGGAAATAATGATAAGGATGACAACAATTCCATCAGCAATCCCTCTAGAATCTCACTCCCACCTAGAGTGGGAGATTACTCCAGACAAGATAAGATTCAAAGAAAAATTAGTAAAAACTGCTGTTTTCCTAATCGTTGTTTGTGACTAATTTCCAAATTCCATAATCAATTTTCTCAAAATTTTGAGACTTTAGTGGGGCGTTTTACTCATAAAACTTTTTAGAAATTGTAAGATATTATTTTAATTTTATTTTTGAATCATTTTTCTGTGCATTTTTTCAACCTTTAGCCAGAGATTTTAAATTCACAGAAAAAAGATTAGACCATTTTTCAGGACATTTTAAAGCAGTGGTTCTCAAAGTATGGTCTAGAGAATCCTGGGGATCTCTGAAACCCTTTTAGAGGGTCTACAAATTCAAAAGTAGTTTTTTATTTCCAATATGGTAAATGTCTATAAATATAATCCAGATAAACAAAAATGCTTTGGAGAGATCCTCAGTAATTTTTAATAGGATAAAGAAACTGAAAACAAAAGTTTGAGAACCACTATTTTAAAGCATACAAACTACAGCACAAAGGTTCTTTTTCTGGCCAGTTGCTCATGACTCTTTCCAAAATCTAGCTTACATATACATATGACATGAACATTCTGAGCAGAAGCAAACATAGACACAAACAAAAATGACATGGAAGAGAATTGTCTCAACTTTGTATAACACCATAAACCTGAAAAATAAAAAACAGGTTATCTAATTATTATCACTTGCGCAAGCATCAACTATTCTTTTACATACTCACACACAAAAAAAGACCGTTAAGAAATCTTCTTTTAACCAGCAGAATATTCAGGACTTGGGCTGTTTCAAAGAACAGAAAATTTGCTATCTTAAAAATATTAAAAAGATCTTGAGTGGTATACAGTGTGGCAATAATTGCATATAACTCCTACTGTGCATTTTCAAGCAAAGTATTAAAAACTATATTTAGTAATAGTGTTCAAAGACAAGGGTAGGGAGACAGACATCTTGAATGGAATTTTCATTGCTATTTTTATGTTAAGGAGGGTTTTTTACAGAAAAAGAGACAAGGGTCTTTTTAGGTAAGCAAAAAAGGTTTGGTATTGCTGGGTCATCTTAACTTTAGGGCTTTTTTCAAGTTTCATCTCTCAAGCCCATTTTTCCAGGGGATTTAAGGCACATTCTACAGTCCAGATAGATGGAATACACATACAGAGACTAACTTTTGTTAGTCAGTTATGGAAATATCTGTTGATGCCTAGTCACAAATTGTAAAATTAGTAGCTAAAAATATTATCATTTGGACCTTAGTACCTATTCAATAGAATTTGCCAATCATTAAAGGTCTTTGAATCAATATCACCACCATTTGAAGGCAAACAGAAAAGCCTTTCTAAGACTGTTTAGCCAAATATACCCATGCTGTCCAAGTAACGAGAATTTATTGCTCCTCTCATTGCAACTGATCCCAGGTTACTTGGTAAGATTTCTTTTAGAATTTGGATATCTTTATAAAGATATCTTTGTAAAATTTGAAATAATTTTGTCAATTCATGTGTTCCTAATTTCAAATACAGTTTTATCCAATTAATATCCTTCACTAATTTCTGATAATCATTTAGAGTAACCAAATTATCTCCTCCAATTTCCATTTTAGACTTGGCCTAAAATCAATGATAGATTGCATGCAGAATGGCTCCTTTCCTGTTCTCCCCAAAACTTTCACCATTCCAAATTTTTTATTTTTATATACATATTTTTAAAATTCTATTTTTGTGCTTTTCCTATTTTTTGTAAGGTATTATTAATACTGTGCCATTTTTCTCCCCCTATGTATTTAAGAAAAATTACCATGGTGAGAAGTGTTATAGCAAAGTCATCTTTTCTTTTTTTTTTTTTTTTATTTTTTTATTTAATAGCCTTTTGTTTACAGGATTTATACATGGGTAACTTTACAGCATTAACAATTGCCAAACCTCTTGTTCCAATTTTTCACCTCTTACCCCCCTCCCACCCCCTCCCCTAGATGGCAGGATGACCAGTAGATGTTAAATATATTAAAATATAACTTAGATACACAATAAGTATACATGACCAAAACATTATTTTGCTGTACAAAAAGAATCAGACTCTGAATTATTGTACAATTAGCTTGTGAAGGAAATCAAAAATGCATGTGTGCATAAATATAGGGATTGGGGATTTAATGTAATGGTTTTTAGTCATCTCCCAGAGTTATTTTTCTGGGCATAGCTAGTTCAGTTCATTACTGCTCCATTAGAAATGATTTGGTTGATCTCGTTGCTGAGGATGGCCTGATCCATCAGAACTGGTCATCATCTAGTATTGTTGTTGAAGTATATAATGATCTCCTGGTCCTGCTCATTTCACTCAGCATCAGTTCGTGTAAGTCTCTCCAGGCCTTTCTGAAATCACTGTTGGTCATTTCTTACAGAACAGTAATATTCCATAATTTTCATATACCACAATTTATTCAGCCATTCTCCAACTGATAGACATCCATTCAGTTTCCAGTTTCTAGCCACTACAAAAAGGGCTGCCGCAAACATTCGTGCACATACAGGTCCCTTTCCCTTCTTTATAATCTCTTTGGGATATAATCCCAGTAGTAACACTGCTGGATCAAAGGGTATGCACAGTTTGATAACTTTTTGAGCATAGTTCCAAACTACTCTCCAAAATGGTTGGACCCGTTCACAACTCCACCAACAATGCATCAATGTCCCAGTTTTCCCGCATCCCCTCCAACAATCATCATTATTTTTTCCTGTCATCTTAGCCAATCTGACAGGTGTGTAGTGGTATCTTAGAGTTGTCTTAATTTGCATTTCTCTGATTAATAATGACTTGGAGCATCTTTTCATAAAAGTCATCTTTTCTTAAAAATTCAAAATAATCTTAAACCTTGGCAAAGCTTGTAAACTAAAATAAGACCTAGCATATCAGAAGGAAGTGGACTTGAGTGGGTCTCTTGTGGGAAGAAAATATATTTCATGTTCATAATTAAAGTATCTATAAGAATTTGAAAAAAAAATTAAATATTAAGTTTTTCTGATTTTAAGCAGTCTCTTGAAAGGTGGAAGTAAGGTATTTTCATTTTCCCACAGCTAATGCTCCCTTAAATTAACATTAGCATTTTTTAAAGGCAGGTTGTTTCAATGGAGTTTTAAATTGCCTCCCTTTATTGATAAAAACTGGCTAGAGTCTTTTAATTTAAAATGGATTATTTAAATCAGGAGCTAGAAAGACTATTTGTATTTCAAAAGGAATAGTCCTTCCTATTTCTTTTAGCTCTTTTAAAGTGTTTCTTGAAGTAGTTCCCCGGGTATAAGAATTTGACTTTTTTTTAGATCTGTGTCTATGAAAGAGATCTGAATAGGAAGCCTAGGGGAGGGGAGAAGGTGGTACTTCTCCTTTTCCAGCATTTAGACTTCACAGTCTCTGCCCTCCTGTCTTCCTCCAAGGTACTGATAAAAAAAAAATTTACTTTAAGGATTTAAGGGAACTATCTCTGAGGGTTGGAGAAATACACTAAAATATAGAAATTGGAAGATCTCCCAGTTCTTTTCCTTTTAATTAATTAATATTTTCAGATACTATTCTCTGTCCCTACTATCTGATTGATTTTGCCTTATTCTGAATTCAATATGTATACTATATTAATATCAGCTGGAAAATAACCAATCTTATAAATTTTATCTTATTATATATATTTCCATATAATATCTGATATCTTATATTCCATATTTATTTGATATTTGATATCTTTCCCCTGTGTCAACCTGGTGATAAACTATTTCTAATGCTAAATTATTTCCAGTGATAAAGTGCCTGTTGGTGATCACTTTTTTTCCCACTTTATCCTCACTTTTTATTATTTAATTCCCCACTTATCTGAATTGCACAGGAGTGTCTAAGTGGGCACCCTTCCATCAAAGCTCTATTCACGTTTTATCCCTAGTTTGGCACCACTGTTGGAGTCCAGCTCCTATAGTAAGATGAAGGATGTGACAACATACCAAGGCCAAGTGGAGAAGTGCTGATTATGTCCTCTTCGAAGTTTATTGATCAGACACACACACACACACACACACACACATATACCGTAAATGCTCATAGGTTTGATACAAAGTATATTCTTTTAAAATTACTATAGCCCAACAAAATCTGCTATGATATAAATGATTAAACCCCTTAAGCCCCGGATCTTGGTTACTTAGACAGAGATGTAAATAGTTGAGATATGCATCAGAGTAAAGTTTATTATGTCATTATATCAGGTATCTTTCTCTCAAATACCTTTAGTCTCCTTATGGACATTCTTTCCTGTCCTAAATTCACAGGTTTAGCTTTAATCTGTTGGGGAGTGTTTGCATTTTGTTTCAGTCACTAGAATTCCAACTTATAGTATTATCATGCATATCTCGGTGCATTAATAAAATAAAAGAGATGTTGGTGAACCAAGTTATGATAAGATTTAAGAGCTGGGATGCATTCTTACCTCCTGGCCCTCTACAATACTGTCTGTTATACTTACCTTATTATAAGTTGTCTATTTGTTTATGTATGTGTATTAAAAGGGAATAGATATGTAAAACCTTTGTAAACTTCCATCACATATAGAGAAAATCACAGATATGTTAAAGGGTTGATTGAAAGAAGGGTTAGAACCAGTATACTGGTTCTGGTATAGTGGCACAACTATATCACATTTATTCATAATATGTGAAAACACATCTTGTCCATTTGATTGTAGCCAGTGGGTTCTAGGACTGACACTGAAGAGATGGAGTGGGTCCAGAGGAGAGTTCCCAAAATGGTAAGGGCAATGAAAGTTGTGTCTCAGCAATATAGGTTGAAGGATGTTGAGCCAGATCAATATATATATATATATATATATATACATGAGGGTATATAACCCTTCCCAGACTTAACAGCAGATGACTTAGATTTCTACTTAATTGAGAATTGCTGGCAATAATTACACTACTCCTTAAAATCATCCAGCCTTATTCTTGTCAGCCAGGTCTGGTGGAATAACACTCTTTTCACTCTTGTCTCTTTTCTCCACTTCAGGCACAAAATATTTGATATCTCTACTAAGATGATTAGTGTTATCAGGCTTCTTTCATAAGTCTTTACAAAAATTGCTATCCTTCCTAAAAGTTAGAATGTAAGTGTTCCCAAAATCTCAAAGTTGACAATGCATTTACCATTGAGTTACTGAAGATCAAGCAGAATGAATCAAGGAAGGAGGGGTTAGCAAATAAACGAATAGAGGCAACAAGTGAACAGGGAGGGAAACTGTTCCTTTTACTGAAATTGTGTTCCCTTTAAGAAACTGTATTTCCTTTTGATCTGTTATCTCTTTTGGAGTCTCAGCCCCTCCTGGGGAAGGCATATTCCCCCCAGATAAGTTATTTTTCTGGGATGCCAGAGCCTTTGATTCAATTAATAATCCTGATCAAAAAGCACCCTTTTGAAGTATTGTTAATTCCAATAGGAGATCTGCAATGAAAATTGATAAGCATCTAAGCCTTTGAACCTTGGCTCCTGAAGCCCCTTAAAAAGGCAGTATCTGGACCTTTCTTTGCAAAAGGCCCAAGCAATTTCCTAGGACCCTTTTTGCCTGCTGAGAAAGCATTCCCTTCTCAGCACCAAATTCCATTTCCCTAATAGGACTCTGCCACTATAGAAGTCAGTCTCTTAGTAATCTGATTTCTATCCAGTAATAAACTTTCATTTTGCAATTAATAATTGGGGAATAAGTGAATTTTTTCACTTTAAACCTGCCACCAACCAAAAGGGGATTTTTAACAACTCTCTTATTGCCACTAACCTCATCACCACCGGGAATTGAGGGGATTCAAACCTTATCAAAATCAAAAAGGGAAAAAAAAAAAAAAAAAACTGAGAAAGAAAACAAAATGCAAGTAGACAATAACAGAAAAAGTGAAAATGCTGTGTTGTGATCCATAATCAGTTCCCACAGTCTTCTCTCTGGGTGTAGATGGCTCTCTTCATCACAAACAAGATCACTGGAACTGGCCTCAATCATCTCATTATTGGAAAGAGTCCATCAGAATTGATCTTCCTATAATCTTATTATTGCAGTGCATAATGATCTCCTGGTTCTGTTCATTTCACTTAGCATCGAATCATGTAAGTCTCTCTAGGTCTCTCCAAAATCATCCTGCTGATCGTTTCTTATAGAACAATAATATTCCATAACATTCATATACCATAACTTATTCAGCCACTCTCCAACTGATTGACATCCACTCAGTTTTCTTTTTTTTTTTTTTTTTTTTTTGGCCACTACAAAGAGGGCTGCTACAAACATTTTTGCACATGTGGGTCCCTTTCCCTCTTTTAAGATTTCTTTGGAATATAAGTCCAGTAGAAACACTGCTGGGTAAAGGGTGTGCACAGTTTGAGAACTGTTTGAGCATAATTAAGGGGAGGGTTTTTTAATAATAGGATTAGGGAAATGCAGGTATGTTTTTTAGACTGCTGGCAAGGACCCAGAAGTGGAAAACGCTTGAAAGACCAACAGACACACAGAGAAAGATACGTGATGGAAGGGAAAGAGAGAGAGGCAGAGAGAAAAGGAGAGGGGAGAGGGAGGAACAGAGATGGAAGAAGAGAGGGTAGGAGAGAGTAAGAGGAAGGGGGAAGGAGAAAGAAATCAAGGCTCGAGAGAAGACTGGAATTAACTGGGTCAGATACATTGATGACTTCGTTGGAGACCCTAAATCTTTTCTGTGACTGGAGGGAAGAAATACAAAGTGCTTGCTTAATTTTGCTAATTCTCCTCTCCCCACTCCACTGAAGAATGATATACTGAGACATTTCCTCGTTTTCCCGGAGGTAGAGAAATAAGCCATGTGCTTTAAGTATGAGATCTCTGTCTACCCATATAGTCTTTCTGCTTGTTTACTCAAAGCAGCACATACATCTTACCTGTAGGGTCCCCTGTAGGGACGCTTTCTCCTCCCCCAGATCTCACTAACCCCAGAATTCAAACCAGCACCTATGAAAAAAATCACCAAGTCACCTTCGTTGATTAGATGTGTTGGTGAGAGTAGACCAGAATCCAAGAAGTACCAACCGTATTTATTTATCTATTTCTATGTATGTGTGGCCACATGTAAATGAAATGGCCGTGACTTCAATGTTAATAGGTTGAAAAACCTATGGAGAGAATAATGTTCATGATCAAAAAATTCACAGGGCTCGTCCGGGATTTGAACCCGGGACCTCTCGCACCCAAAGCGAGAATCATACCCCTAGACCAACGAGCCACGACAGAAAATTTCTTGTTTTCTCCTTAAGTATTTTCTAACAAATAACTTTTTAAATTATTGTTAATTTTAAATAAAATAAATGCACGTTCCAATCTCTTGCACCACAAAGAGATCTTTTTATCCCTATTCACCAATCTTCGCTCACTGAACAATGCTTGTCTCTGGATCACGCGAGATAGCAAATCCGACCTGCACCACTCTAAACTCTGGAATTGTCAAATTTACATACTTTTTTCCAATCATCTCTATTTCAATCCCTGTTTATTACCAATAAAACTAGGTTTATTTTTTTCAAAAGTTATGTAGAAACATATATAATATATAAAAATTACTTAATATATATATATAATATATAGAAATTACTTAAAATTTTTTTTACAGTAAAGTAAATCATATAGTCCCACTTTAGGAAAAATGAAAAGGGAAGAAGGAAAAGGTTAACATTAACAACAACAAAATGCTCATAGCCAGCACATTGTTTCTATGAAAGTACCTCAATAGCTCCTTCCAAAGTACCAACCTGGTTGAGCATGGAGGCACTCAGACCCTGAGCGTAGGTATTGTCAATAGTGAAGAGTCATGCCAGCCAGAAGTATTGATTGGTAGGTTCTACCTATAGTATAGGAGGTTGTAGTAGGAGAACCATCCCTCACGGAAAGCACAGAAAGGCTCTGGTATCTGGCAAACATAGCCAGCCTCTTATTCATTCTCAAATTCATACTTTTTGGGAATCTTTTTTTATGTATCAAATGCGATCCCTCCTGGGTTTGACTCATTATCTTTCTGTAAATTCAATTGCTTCAGTTCTGTTTCATCTACTTTGGAGAAGTTTTCAAAGTCAGAGCTGGAGTTTTCTAAGTAAAGCTTTCAGGGTAAGAAGTACATTATCCACATGGACACTAAATTCCATCCAGAAATGAATTCACAACCAATCATTGGAGAGCCAAATGTCAATGTCTGATCAAGAACCATGGGAGCCAGAATATTAGTTAAGTGATCAGTTCTTCATACTGTAGCATCCATAGCTACTAATTTGCTTCTGTCATTTTTTTGCAACAACAATCCGGTCTTTTTGACCAAATATGCAGTATTTGCAAGGTGATGATCGGTATATAAGAGGAAGTAAAAATTCAGCTCTTGTAAAAGATCAGCTCAGTTTTGTGTAAGAAAACCACCATTTGAAGCTTCACACGAGGACTGAAACATTCTGTACAACTGAAGAACAGCACCACCCAAAAGCAAGAAAACAACAAACAACACACTAGGAAAGCATTGCCTTTTTTTTTTTTTTTTTTTTTTTTTTTAAGCGTAACCTGGGATTTCTTTTTTTCTTTCCAAACTTAGTAACCACTGCAACTGAAGTTGGAAAACTATAGCTTTATGGCAAGGCAATTTCAGAATAGCCGTGGGGGATTTAAGCGAAGTCTCTTAACCGAGTCCCAGCTTGGGCGGTTGTTCTTCATCCCCAAAGTTTAATATATAATTCTCACTACATTTTAATCCAGAGAGTAACAGAAATCAGACAGATCCAAAGTTAAGCGATATCTTCCTTTCAATATTGTTTTTTCAATCGGTGAATCAATCTGTGGCTTCTCGTCCTTCAGTGCCTTCCTTTCGGTCATTTTCTGATACCTAATGTAATCTTAAACCAATGTCCTGTTTTCTAGATCAAGGGTAGGAGGGTGGATCAATTTGGAAGCTTAAGGAGACCCTAACGGTTAGGGGAGCCAGGACTAGAGGGATTCTGAGTCTTTCTGGCTGAGCCACGGGACTCCTGTCTTTTATTTGTCTATATTTGTCCACGCTGGTTTTAGGATCTTTGACCTACATACAGAACTGACAGAGATATCAAACGCCATCTAGTTCAGCCTTTCCTCTCTTTTTACTATGAGAAAACAGAGGTCTAGATTGGTTAAGTGGCCTGCCCAAGATACTTCATCCCTTCACACACCCTGTAACACACTTGAACTGCTTTTCATTTCCCTAAAGCAAGTTCTATATGTTTCTCTAGATCTGTCAGGATCTCCTTGTCCATCAGAGAGACCAAGGTAACCTGGAATTGTCTAAAGTCAACATAATCCACGCTTACTTTTGCAATAAGGAAGTAACAGTTGTCTAGTCAATATATCTAGTACTGCCTTTTCAAAAGTTGTTAGCATTTATATAGCACTTTTAAGGTTTACAAAACATTAAAATATATCATTAAATCTTCACATCCTAGATGTTTTTATTAATCTCTTTTTACAAACGAAGAGATTTAAGGTAAACAGAGGTTAAAGTCACTTGCTCAACTAGTTAATGTTTGAAGCTGAATTGAAACTCAAGTCTTCCCAACTTTCATTAGTACTCCAATGCTCTATTTACTGACACAAGCAAGGATTTTTTTTCCCCTCCTTCAGACGCTGATTTAGGAGCTTGGCTTACAAAACCGTAGCATAGAGACCCCACTTATGATTCAACTGTAATCCTGCGATCCTGTCTTTTCACAATTGCTTTTGGAACAAGAAAATCCCATGACTTGGACACTTCGGCCTGGATGTAGAAAAGTCTATCTAGCTCTGGCCAACTCTTTCCTAGCAAACGTTCTGAGTTAGGGATATAGAAAAGCCACAGTGAAGAGAGGAAAAGATAGCTAGTTAAAATCTTGCAATGGAGATTGTCACGTGAAAAGGTTAGTCAACCTTCCAAGTGAACTTTATGAACGTAATCTATTCCTGTTTGATTTCTAATTCAATTATGAAATGTTACTTTTCATGGCTTTTTGAGCTCCAGCGGGCTGTGGATTCTTTTTGCGGCGTACAAGGAAGCAAGCGAATAGACTTAGCTTTGTATACTTGCACCGCAGAGCCAAGTAAATCGTGAGATAGCAGGTAGATACTTAATAGTAAATAAGAGAACACAGAAAAGTCCGATATTCCTGGAAGACTGTCTCGAAGATCTCAGCAGAGCGGGCTCCATAGCTCAGGGGTTAGAGCACTGGTCTTGTAAACCAGGGGTCGCGAGTTCAAATCTCGCTGGGGCCTTCTACTTCCAGTTTTTACTTTAACTTCCCTTTGAAAGTAGTCACTCCCACTTCCTTTCCAGTCAACCTTGAGTCTCCCCGGGTATAATTATTTCTTATAAGGAAATCAATTCCCGAGACCTGAAATAAAATGGTGACTTAATCGCTTTTTGAAGCGACTTTATAATTTCCCTGTACTTTGCCTTCGACAATCCAGAGTCTTCCTAGTTGGGCATTACCTTATAGAAGTATTTTTTAAAGTTAGACCTGTCCAAAGGAATTTGAACATAGTAGGATATGTTGAAGGAAATGACAAATTTTATCCTTCAGAGGACTAAACTTTGCCAAAAAATGAAAGGCACAGGAAGGTCTATCTCCTGGATCATGGGACCATCAAAGTTACAAGGTAGAATTTATAACTACACAGAGTATCAATGTGAAAAACGGGCACATTACTAGTAGAGAGACTCATACTTAGTGAATAAGTCTAACCACTCGTAGCCTACCTCTGTCACTGCTAGATCCCCACGTCCTTTCTCTTATACTGATGTCCTCATACTTGTCTCCCAAGGTACAGCATTTCTTGTATCATATGTATAGCTCACAATCCTCAGAATGGCTCTCTAGAGAATGTATCGGAGAGTGTTTTAGAAAACAATCTAAGGTAAGTTCTTGGCTCATCACTGGCTAATTGGCTTTAATTTTCATCAGTGTTGACTGGAGCATTTCTTCACACAAAAATAAAAGGGGAACAATTATTCTTCCATGAGACACAATTATCTACTATCTGTTTTACCTGCCTCTTATTTTTTAATGATTCTATTAACTAGGTTGAAGAGAAATTCATTTTTTTGAAATGTCCGAAAAACTTTTCTCATTATATAGATCGCATTTCTTTTGGCAATATACTAGTCAGTGTGTAATTTTATGTTCAGCTTTTTTAATTCACAAAACAGTGAATTATTATAATTATTTTGATATATTTTGGAACTTGTTTTTTGCCTTTGCCTTCCTTTGGGGTCTGTGTGTGCATGATAATGAGATTGCTAGAACAAAATATATTCACATCTCCCCGTCGGGGAATTGAACCCCGGTCTCCCGCGTGACAGGCGGGGATACTAACCACTATACTAACGAGGAACTGCTGTACGGGGTTGAGTTCCGTCATTAAAGAAGATTCTATGTTCTATGAGCAAAGCAGAATCGAATTATTTCAGGAGAAGTGAGAGATTCGCAAAGTTAAAGAATCCATCCCAAATGTTCATTGGGACTATTTGTGTCTGACCTGTGGCAGAGCATTCTGACCTCCTACTGGTCTGATCAGCCAAAATTTCTGTATAAAAGGCCAAATGCCTTTTTAAAAAAATTTACATTTCTATTACTATTGACGCTTTGAAGTATAGTTTCCCATTGACACTTATACTTTAAAATTTGCTCTTGAAAATTGTCCTTTTTTATTGTCCTTATTTTTCGAAAACTTATCTATTAATTGTTGTTTCCCCTGCCCTCTTTCCAATTCTTTGTATATCTTGGTCAACTAACTTTTATTAATGATATTTTATGCAAGGATTTTTCTCTAAAATCACCAGCTTCTTTTATATCCTTTAATCATTTTTTTTGTTTGAACTCCTTTTTAAAAAATTCTTAGTCGTTTTTTATTTTATTCTCAATTACACATAAACAGAAGCTTTTCAACATTTTTAAAAAATTAAGTTCCAAATACTCTTCCTTGTTTCCTCTTTTCCCTCTCCTTGAAAAGACAACTTACTTATACATGTTTAGTTATGCAAAACATTTCCATATTAGCCATATTGCAAAAGAAAATTACTCCATCAGCCATTTTTCTGGAGGTGGATCTCATTTTTCATCATAAGTCCTTCAGAATTGTCTTAGATCATTGTATTGCTGATTATAGGTATGTCATTCACCCATTGATCATCTTATTGCTATTATTATGTACAGTGTTCTCCTGATTCTGCTCACTTCATTTTGTATGGGTTCATGTAACTCTTTCTAGGGTTTCCAGAAAACATTTAGCTCATCATTAGCATAATAATATTTCATCACAATCATATACCACAACTTGTTCAACCATTCTTCAATTGATGGGTATTACCTCAATTTCTAATTCTTTGCTAACACACACACAAAATTGTAAATATTTATGCATATAAGTCCTTTTCCTTTCTCTTTGATCTCTTTGGGGTACAGACTTAGTACTGCTGGGTCAAATGATACACACAGCTTTTTAATCCTTTGGGCATAGCTCCAAATTACTCTCCATAATTGGTTTGATCAATTCACAACTCTGTCAACAATTCCTCAATGTGTCTATTTTCCCACTCCCCTCCAACATTTATCATTTTCCTTTCTGTCATGTAAGCCAATCTAATAGGTATGAGGTAGTATCTAAAACAAACAAACAAAAAATTTGTCTTAATTTACAGTTTTTTTAATCAATAGTGATTTAATGAATTTTATATGGTGTTATGATTTAATAAATTTTATATGATGAAAGAAAGCTATGATTTCTTCTTCTGAAAACTGTCCATTTTCATGTCCATTGACCAATTGTCAATTGATTCATACTCTTAAAAAGTTCTCTATGTATTTGAGAAATAAGACATTTGTCAGAGAAACTTGCTATAAAATCCCCCACCCCCAGTTTCCTGCATTCCTTCTAATTTTGGCTGTATTGGTTTTGTTTGTGCAAAAAATATTTGTTTGATGTAATCAAAATTATTCATTTAGCATCCTGTAATGTTCTCTATCTCTTGTTTGGTCAAAAATTCTTCCCTTATCCATAAATTTGAAAGGTAAAATATTCTTTGCTCCCATAATTTGCCCATTTTATTATCTTTTATGTCTTTATATCTAAATACGTACCCATTTTAATCTTATCTTGGTATACAATGTGAGATCCCAGTCTATGCCTAGTTTCTGCCAAACTTCTCTCCCATTTTCCCAGTAACTTTTGCCAGATCATGACTTCTTGTCTCAAAATCTTAGACCTTTGGGTTTATCAAACACTAGATTGCTATGGTCATCTATTACTATGATTTGTAGTCTAATCTATTCACTGATGAACCACTTTAAATCTTAGACAGTTTCAAATTGTTTTGATGATTACTGTTTTATAAACAGTTGGAGATCTGATATCTCTAGGTTACCTTCCTCCATATTTTTTCCTATTGATTCCCTTGATATTCTTGATCTTTTGTTGTTCCAGATGTATTTTATTATTATTTTTTTCTAGCTCTATAAAATCTTTTTGGTAGTTTCATGTGGCACTGAAGAAGTAAATTAATTTAGGTAGAATAGTAATTTTTATTATATTGACAGTCTATTCATGAGCAATTAACATGTAATCATATTAATATTGATATGTACTAATTAATATTTCTCTAAGTGTTTACAACTATTTATGTGAAAAGTGTTTTGTAATGGTATTCACATAGCTCCTGGTAAATCAGGAGCTATGTGAATACCATTACAATTGTCTTGGCATGTAGACTTTCAAGCATTTATATTATCTGCAGTTATTTTAAATGGTATATATTTTTTAAATCTCTTCCCACTGGGTTTTGTTGGTAGTATATAAAATACTGATGATTTACATGGATTTATTTTATGTCATGCAGTTTTGCTGAAGTTGCTAATTATTTCAACTATTTTTAAAGTTCTTTTCTAGGATTCTTTCAGTGTGCCATCATATTGTCTGCAAAGAATGACTGTTTTGTTTCTTCATTGCCTATCCTAATTGCTTCAGTTTTGTCCTTCTTATTATTGTAGTCAGCATTTCTAGAAAACTATTGAATAGTAGTGAAAATAGCTATTGTGGCTTCATACCAGATATTACTGGAAAGGCTCCCTCAGCAAACATGATGATTTTAGGTAGATACTACTTAACATTTTAAGGAAGCTTGGCTTCTTCCTAAGTTTTCCAGTATTTTAAATAGGAATAAGTATTGTATTTCATCAAAAACCTTTTTTTTTTTTTTTTTTTTTTTTTTTTTACATCTATTGAGATAATCATATGTTCTTTGTTGGTCTTGTTATTGATAGGTTCAACTATGTTGGTTCTAGTCCGAATATGAAACCATTTCTATATTCCTGGTGTAAATCCCACCTGATCATTATATATGATATTTCTAATATATTAGTATAATCTTCTTGATAGTATTTAGTTAGGTCTTTTTTTTTTTTTTAATTTACATCAATGTTCATTAGAGAAATTAAATTTATAGTTTTCTTTCTTTGTTTTTTCTCTTCCTGTTTTAAGTATCAGCACCATATTTCTGTTGTAAAATAAATTTGCTAGAACTCCTTTACTTATTTTTTCAGTAGTTTCTATAGTATCAGAATTAATTGTTCTTTAAATTTAGTTGTTGTTCGGTCATTCAGGTATGTCAAACCTTTTATGACTACATGGACAACAAGCCTTTCTATCCTCCACTATCTCTCAAAGTCTGTTCAAGTTCATGTTCATTGGTTCTATGTTACTATCTATCCATCTCATTTCATGGGAAAGTAAATGCCCCATGTGTATTGTTATAAGGCTTGCTAGTCCTGAGACAACTTTGACATTCTCCTCTTAAAGAGAATTTATGCATGGAAACCATTGCTATAAGATTGGGCAGAAAATACACTGACAATAAAAAAAAAAAAAATTAAGATTAATACAGCTCTGTCCAAGAATATCTTGTCAATTACCTATTTGTCTTTTCTTGGACCCGTGTAACTCAAAAATTCCCCGAGTTCCCTTAACTTCAACAAAAAATCTACCAGTTCCAAATGGCCAACAAAATGAGGACTTAAGTGTCCTACTCTCAGAAGGCTGCGTGGGAGTAGAACTCCCCTTCTCAGAAGCCATTGCTGCCTCCCTGGGAGGCACTTCCTTGAAAGCACATGTCCCCTCATGAAAGCATGCTGCACCCATGAAACTTTCCATCTGTATGGTCCTGTGGTTTGTCTTTCCCCTCCTCCAAAGGAATATGAAGGTTTTTTCCCTAGGATCTAGAAACCGGAATGTGTGCAAAAGGAGTCATTTGAGGAGATGCTAAAAGTTTAGGGGCTGAAATGATTTGTATGTTTGAGTTGCGTTTTTAGTCTCTCCCTCTTTTCTTCTTCCCTTCCTTCTTTTCCATCCCTCCTGATAAGTGGTAATTCAAACTTGAGCATGAACTGGTCCCCATTGTTAAGACACATTCTTCAAGGCATTTGCTCTCCTTAGTTTATTTTCCCCAGGCTTCTGGCCCAGGGATCTTTTCCCAGACATAAATAAGGTCCCTGACAGGAACTTCTCCTATTAACACATATTTCCAGTGAAGGGCATGAGCACTAGTTCACTCTTGGAAAGCAAGGATCAAAGTGGGGAACTTCTGTCTTCTCAAACACGATTTTCTTATAATGGTAGGAACAGAAAACAGGTTAAGGGGAAACACAAAGCTCAATAAAGTTTTGCATTTTCTTCGTACTCAAATATAGAGCTATTAAAAAAAAACTTTATTAAAGTTACTCAAAACTTTCTTCTCATCTCCTTTTATTAAGTCGAATTGAATTCACTATGCCACTATGATTTTGTTTTTCAAATTCAAACATTCCTTTACTTGATATGGTGTTCAGGGTAAGTTTCTTTTACTCTTATTAGTTAATTTCCTTCCTTAATTTTAGTGACCAGTGGAGACCCAGAATATGAGTGATTTCAGAGACCTGATGCTGTGAATTATCCCAAATCCAGGTTGAGAAATATGATTATAGAGAAGAGGAAACATATTTGTTAAACCCCAACTCTGTGGCAGGCACAAGCTACTCTGTGGTTAAGAACAAATGACTCTCACAGTAACTCTGGAAAGTAGATGGCATTATCTCCATTTTACAATTGACAAAATTCTGTCAGACAATTGATTTGCTCAAGGTCACATAGTTATCTCAAGCTATGATAGCACAGAGATGCAATCTCAAGCAGAATTTGAATTCAAGTCTTAACTGATTTCATTCCCAACAGTTCTAACTACTGTGCAAACTACACAAAGAAAAACTCAAGAGTGAGAATATCAAAAGCATAGAGCGGCGTCAAATACAACAATATTGTAAAACCACAAATCTCAGCGAATATTCCCACCTGCATGCATGAAGGGAAATTTTCTAGTCCTGGAGTTCCCCTACAGCAATGAAATCCCAGGTCCATCTCACTCCTAATCCCTATTCATCATTGCCCCCATAATTACAGCATTCTTTCAAGGGAAAGTGATTCAGAAGCCAAAAGTTCCCACCTCTCTCACCTAGCCAAGATTTGTTTACTATCCTATGCTCCCTAAGCTGACAAGCGGAGGACTGGATAAAGGTTTAACTGAGAACATGTAGCACATATTCAAACTATTACACGTACGAAGAAGAAAGTTAATTTTTTCTGGGAATTTAAGATCCAGAAACCTGAACGTGTGCAAAAGGAGTCATTCGGGGAGATGCTAAAAGTTTAGGGTTAGACACATTCTTCAAGGCATTTGCTCTCCTTATTCCAGAATACACATATTCCCTGGATCACTTGTTTGACTTTGCCAATGGCCCAGCAGCTATTGAGAGGGGCGTTTGTCCATTTCTTCGTTCGCTCGTAGTTAGTTCGCTGGTTCATCCATTTAACAGCATCGTTAAGGTGCCTTGTCTTGTGCTAATAGGTGCCAGATCCCGGCGCCCAGATTGGCTCTGGGTATATAAAGACGAAAACGAAACCGTGCTCGCCCCTTGATTGTAATGTGTCCCTCTCCTTTGCAGCAAATAATTTTGCTCTTGTGACATCCAGTATCTACAGGTTCTTTCTGGACACCTATAGTCCACCCGAGACTTTGGGTGTGATTAGGATCACACCCAAGAAAGGAAAGAAAATTTTAAAAGAAAGGAAAATTATGCAAAGAAACCGGAGCGAGGCGAGGAAGGAACTGGGCACATGAATGGAGATTGAAAGAAAGGCGTTGGGAAGCAAGGAAAGTGACCGAGCCCTGGTTTTGTACTGGTTCCAAGTGTTTTCCAAGAGAGTTGAAGGCAACGGAAAGAAGGTAGTCAGAAGTCCTTGTGTGGTGGACGGCGCTGCGGAAATAGGAAGTGAGCTGATATTTGGAGGGAGAAAGGAAAAGAGACACCATCGGCAGGCGTGAAGAGGGTGGCAAGCGTTTGGACTGCGGCTGGGAGCAGGTGGAAAACATGCTCTTAAGCCGGGTATCCCCAAGGGCATAATTTTCTGGATTGGAAAGAGGACCAAAACAAGATAGGGCACCAACCAGTCTCACTCCTTTAAAAGAAGATGCCTAGGTATTAAGACTATGTGCACCCTTCGATAGCTCAGTTGGTAGAGCGGAGGACTGTAGTGACACTTATCCCTAGCTATCCTTAGGTCGCTGGTTCGACTCCGGCTCGAAGGAAGTGTCTCCTTTTGGACACGTCTCATACTTGGACTGCTTCTCAGGAAATCCTCCTTGTGAGGAGCCACTTTTGACCAACGCTCAACAGGGCCTCGGAAGTTCCAGGAAGCCTCGGAAGAAAACAACCAGCATCTCCTTGCCTCACCGTCTCTCTACTGGAGGCAAATAGCCCACAAACGCCAACCGCGACCCTTTCGTCACGCTCCCCCAAAGGGCTAGCGAACCTTTGCACTGAACTGAAACCTAACTGGCTTGTTTTAAGATCCTTGGAGATTCCATTTTTGAGGTAGGCCGAGCTGTGGTCTCTAGGGGAGAACTCGGCACGTGTAAGAAATGCATAAATATCTGTGAAGACAAAAGGAAAGAAAGGGAATTTGAGAGGGAAGACATAAGAAAGGAAGGTTTGAAAGAAGGACAAGGAAGAACGAATTAGCGGTAGGGCTGGTTTCCGTGGGTGCACAGAAAAGTTGAAAGAACCCAGGGGCAGGACTGGCATTTCTCTCATTTTTCAAGTAGATAGAGTGGTAGAAGTTTGTTATTCCCCCTTCGATAGCTCAGCTGGTAGAGCGGAGGACTGTAGTGGTTAAACACCTGTGGTCATCCTTAGGTCGCTGGTTCGATTCCGGCTCGAAGGAGGTGTGGGAACCTATTTTGAGCTTTCACTCATTCACAGCCCATGTCACCCCGATACTTCACAGAATAGGAAAAGAGGGGCAATGGATTGGTGGACCAAGAACACATACCTTCTCAGAGGCAATTGAATCTTGAGACTATTAAGTCGCTTTGGGTTTAGTTACAGCAGATCGATTGCTCTCATTATTACTGTTCCCTGCTCCAATGTTTTATTTATTTATTTTTTTTATTTTACGTCTCAATTCCATAGCGTTGTTTTACAAGATGAAGAAAGAAGCATGAGAGATCTTGAGGAAGATCAGAACAAGTCAAGTCCAAAGCAGCACAAGTGGATTGCGGGAACTTGGAAGCAGGAAGACGACACTAATGAAAACATTTGAGATGATGGCCCTGAGTGACTCAGTCGAAACCTTTAATTTCTTGTATAATTGATATCTGATGCGGGAGAGAAGGAATTTGGAATTCAAATTGGTTTTAAATGAATGCTAAAAATAAATGAATTGATTAATTTTTTTAAAAATCATGATGAATCTTTGAAGGGGAAATGATGTCCTCTGGGGAGTGGAAGGTTTCTGCAAGAATTGCAGCAGGAAAGCGGTTATGCTAGCTGTGTTCTACCCTACTGTAGGCGTTTCCTATATCGTCAGTGTTGCAAGTACAGAAGAAGGCTCTGAACTTTATTTTGTCCTTATTCATCCTTCTTAACTTGCAAAGGACTAATGACAACATGATGTTTGGTGTTAAGGTACAAAGTGTTTGCCTGTGATCTATCAATTCTTGGGAAAGTGCAGTCTACTTACTAGCTTTATTTGGTAAGCACCACCAAATTCAAGGAGAATTCCACTATCCAAGTTTTAGGGTTTTAGAAACAAAGGGGAGGATAAAGAGGTGACATATAGAACGAGAAGTTATGGCATATGAATATAATGGAATTATTATTATTATTATTGTTCTTCTTCTATACGAAATGACGAACAGGCTGATTTCAGAAAAGACTGAAAAGACTTACATGAACTGATGCTAAGTGAAGTGAATAAAACCAAGAGAATATTGTACACAGCAACAAAATTTTGTGATGATCAACTATGATGGACTTGGCTCTTTTCAAACAAGGTTATTCAAGACAATTCCCATAGACGTGATGGAAAGGGTCATCCTCATCCAGAGAGAAATCTATGGAGACTGAATGTGAATCAAAGTACAGTATTTTCATCTTTTGTTGTTGTTATTGTTATTTGTTTCCCTGTTTTTTCCCCCTTTCTCCTGTTTTTCTCCCTTTGATTTGATTTTTCTCGCTCAGCAATGACAAATGTTGAAATATATTTAGAGCAATTGTTATATAGAGTAAGGGGAAAAGAGGGAAGGTGGGAGAAAAAATTGGAACATGAAGTTTTGGAAGAGTGAATGGTAAAAAAAAAACCAAAAAACAACAGTGGAATTGGTTCGGTTCACAAAACAAAATAGTCAATAACTATAGCAATCTAGTGTTTGACAAACCCAAAGACCCCATATTTTGCGTTAAGAACTCACTATATACGATTACCAATTCTGATGGACTTGACTCTTTCGGACAATGAGATGAGTGAGACCAGTTCCAGTGATTTTGTTTGTGATGAAGAGAATCATCTATACCCAGGGAGAGGACTATGGGAACTAAGTGTGGACCACAACATAGCATTTTCAATCTTTTTGTTGTTCTCTTGCATATTGTTTTCTTTTTCATCTTTTCCCATTTTTGATCTGATTTTTGTTGTGGAGCAAGATATCTGTATTAATATGTATAGATATATCGGATTTAACATATATTTTAATATATTTAACATATTTTGGATTACTTGCTATCTATGAAGAAAGAAGGAAGGAAGGAAGGAAGGAAGGAAGGAAGGAAGGAAGGAAGGAAGGAAGGAAGGAAGGAAGGAAGGAAAGAAAGAAAACTCATAAGTCTTTTTCGAACTCCAGATCCTATTTAAATTTTCTCGGTAACTAGGAACGTCTGAAGGCTGGAGGGTCTTCTGGAAGGGTGTCTGAATACAAGTATCTGCGTAGCTGAAGAAATTTCTGGTCATAGTATTCGTGAAAAGAAAAGTTGGGCTCGTCCGGGATTTGAACCCGGGACCTCTCGCACCCAAAGCGAGAATCATACCCCTAGACCAACGAGCCCCGCCAGTTAGTAGAATCCTTCCTCCCCAGCCTTTCAGAAGATCCATAATTTAGCATACTTGCGGAATTTTCTTTTTCGTCATACAGACGATTTTCTCAGAACGTTTTCTCTTCTTCCTTTTCCATCATTTTCCCGTCCAACTTAACTCACCTTTCACATTTTCAGCACGCGCCACCATCGTTCTTTTTCTGAAAAAGACACAAACGCATACTTCAAACTTCTACAGGACAGACAGAGATTCCCTGGATACTTTATACAACCTTTCTGTCCTGTTCAGTGTCTACCTGGAAACAGGCGCTTAGTAAATATGGCATCTCCAACCGTTATAAAGGGACAAGAACATCTGCTTCCATCCTTAATCCAATAAACATAGTCAATTTTACACGCTTTCCCTCAAACTACTCCTATCTCAACATCTCAACTTCCCTCCTGAAGATTATTAGACAACAATCAGGACTCTTTTTCATTCTCTCCATTAACATAGAGATTAACGTAAATAGTACAGATTTAAAATCTACTGAAACCTCTCCCACTTTGACCGCTGTTGCTTCAAATAGTGAGAGAGGCTCTAGCTTCTTTTTACTCAGCTCTCTTTTTTTGTCTCCCTCTTCCCACCCTATCCAACCTGCCTAAACCCCCATTCATTCTCTACGATTTTATCTTCGTATTCCGGATGATTTCAGTCTGTCACCTTAAGTCTAGGTGCGTCCTTTTGATTCTTGAGTAGGCTACAGGATTACCTTGGAGGCTTAAGGAGATCCCAGGACTCAGGGACTACAGAAGAGGGTTCCCATGTCAGCTAAGGTGGTCAGTGGGACTCTTGTCCACACTTGTTCACACTAACCTAGGATCATAAATCTGGATCGAGTTCGTAGGGACTTTTGCAAACACTTTACATATAATATATCATTAAATCTTGTGATAGTAACCAGTGTGATCCTGGGTCCTTTATTTAACCTCTATGAGTCTCATTTCTTCATCGGTAAAATAGGGACAATAATGACTGAGGTGGGTATCATTGGTATTATAATACCTGCGTTTGCTTTTAGAGTCATTATTGTCGTCGTTTTACGATAAAGAAACTAAGATTCAGAGGGGTTGTCAGCTCAGTACCATATCAACTTATAACACAGGCAACACTCCAAGCAATGTCTCCATGACTGCAAGTCCAATATTCTTTCTATTAATCAACTAAGGATCCAGTTTGATGAACAAGACAGTGGAGTGGGAAATTCACTCTATCCGTCCTCCAAAAAATCTTGGGATTCTTCCAAAGTTTAGTTCCTAGTGCCTGGAAGAAGTGGACAGAAACTTCCAGTCAAATCTTTGAGTAGTTCGTGCATTTCCTACCTCTTTTGTGCACTATTATAGCCTAAAGACTCTATTTTGTGTTGTGGCATTGTAAACATGAGTGTTTGTGGCTGATACTTGGGAACAAAGAGAGCAATTATTTGATGAGAACTATTCTACACTTAGCTTTATAACCTGGATGTGTTCCTGCAGATCTTGTTTTTTTACCTTATAAAGAAAGAGTCCTTTCTGCTATTAAATGAGCTGAATAATCCGTACTTTTTAAAAAAAAATAGAATTTCATTTGCATGATAGAAATTCATGCAAATTATCATGCAATTTGATAGAATTTCTGTAATTTCATACAAAAGAGCACTTCACTTCTTGGAGGGGCGGGAGTGGGGAGTGAGGAGGAGAAATGGAAAGAGACACAAGTTCATTACACTTAACTTAATATTTCAGAAAACAAAAATCTTAGCCATCCTAGCGCTGTCATCTGCGTCTTCGATACGCAGCTTTCCGCACGCATCTAATTCATTTTGTTGTTGATTAAAATAATGTACATCACAGAATCAGAGACAGATACCTGGACATTACCCTCAAAAGAGGACATGATACTTCCTGTTTTCCATACGGCAAGAAGACGAGGGAACTATAGAATTATTCTACTTGGCAAAGTACATTTATTCAATCCTCCTCAGAGCCTGGAGTTGCATTCCCTCCAAGTGTACGGAAGATAACAAAGGATGGATAGGTGATAGGTTAGTTTATTGTCCCTCAAGATTCAGTTGCCTTTGAGGATCTAGTTAGACAAACTTCCCGGTCCACCAGTCCATTGCCCCTCTTTTCCTATTCTGTGAAGTGTCGGGGTGACATGGGGCTGTGAATGAGTGAATGCTCAAAATAGATTCCCACACCTCCTTCGAGCCGGAATCGAACCAGCGACCTAAGGATGACCACAGGTGTTTAACCACTACAGTCCTCCGCTCTACCAGCTGAGCTATCGAAGGGGGAATAACAAACTTCTACCACTCTATCTACTTGAAAAATGAGAGAAATGCCAGTCCTGCCCCTGGGTTCTTTCAACTTTTCTGTGCACCCACGGAAACCAGCCCTACCGCTAATTCGTTCTTCCTTGTCCTTCTTTCAAACCTTCCTTTCTTATGTCTTCCCTCTCAAATTCCCTTTCTTTCCTTTTGTCTTCACAGATATTTATGCATTTCTTACACGTGCCGAGTTCTCCCCTAGAGACCACAGCTCGGCCTACCTCAAAAATGGAATCTCCAAGGATCTTAAAACAAGCCAGTTAGGTTTCAGTTCAGTGCAAAGGTTCGCTAGCCCTTTGGGGGAGCGTGACGAAAGGGTCGCGGTTGGCGTTTGTGGGCTATTTGCCTCCAGTAGAGAGACGGTGAGGCAAGGAGATGCTGGTTGTTTTCTTCCGAGGCTTCCTGGAACTTCCGAGGCCCTGTTGAGCGTTGGTCAAAAGTGGCTCCTCACAAGGAGGATTTCCTGAGAAGCAGTCCAAGTATGAGACGTGTCCAAAAGGAGACACTTCCTTCGAGCCGGAGTCGAACCAGCGACCTAAGGATAGCTAGGGATAAGTGTCACTACAGTCCTCCGCTCTACCAACTGAGCTATCGAAGGGTGCACATAGTCTTAATACCTAGGCATCTTCTTTTAAAGGAGTGAGACTGGTTGGTGCCCTATCTTGTTTTGGTCCTCTTTCCAATCCAGAAAATTATGCCCTTGGGGATACCCGGCTTAAGAGCATGTTTTCCACCTGCTCCCAGCCGCAGTCCAAACGCTTGCCACCCTCTTCACGCCTGCCGATGGTGTCTCTTTTCCTTTCTCCCTCCAAATATCAGCTCACTTCCTATTTCCGCAGCGCCGTCCACCACACAAGGACTTCTGACTACCTTCTTTCCGTTGCCTTCAACTCTCTTGGAAAACACTTGGAACCAGTACAAAACCAGGGCTCGGTCACTTTCCTTGCTTCCCAACGCCTTTCTTTCAATCTCCATTCATGTGCCCAGTTCCTTCCTCGCCTCGCTCCGGTTTCTTTGCATAATTTTCCTTTCTTTTAAAATTTTCTTTCCTTTCTTGGGTGTGATCCTAATCACACCCAAAGTCTCGGGTGGACTATAGGTGTCCAGAAAGAACCTGTAGATACTGGATGTCACAAGAGCAAAATTATTTGCTGCAAAGGAGAGGGACACATTACAATCAAGGGGCGAGCACGGTTTCGTTTTCGTCTTTATATACCCAGAGCCAATCTGGGCGCCGGGATCTGGCACCTATTAGCACAAGACAAGGCACCTTAACGATGCTGTTAAATGGATGAACCAGCGAACTAACTACGAGCGAACGAAGAAATGGACAAACGCCCCTCTCAATAGCTGCTGGGCCATTGGCAAAGTCAAACAAGTGATCCAGGGAATATGTGTATTCCAGTCCCTAAACTTTTAGCATCTCCCCGAATGACTCCTTTTGCACACGTTCAGGTTTCTGGATCTTAAATTCCCAGAAAAAATTAACTTTCTTCTTCGTACGTGTAATAGTTTGAATATGTGCTACATGTTCTTAGTTAAACCTTTATCCAGTCCTCCGCTTGTCAGCTTAGGGAGCATAGGATAGTAAACAAATCTTGGCTAGGTGAGAGAGGTGGGAACTTTTGGCTTCTGAATCACTTTCCCTTGAAAGAATGCTGTAATTATGGGGGCAATGATGAATAGGGATTGGGAGTGAGATGGACATGGGATTTCATAGCTGTAGGTCTGCATCTTCCCAGTCAATCAATAAACATTAATTAAGTACCTACTAAATGCCAGGCACTTTGCTAAATTCTGCGGATACAAAAGAGGCAAAACCAGGACAGGCAAAAACCCAGTTCTTGACCTCAAAGATTTTACAATATAACCCAGGGGACCACATACAAACAAATGTATATAAAAGTATATGCAGTATAAACACAAAATAGTTAATGGAGGTAAGGTTCTAGGATTAAAAGGTTTTCGAGAAGTCTTCCCATAGAGAGTGGGATTTTATATGGGATTTAAAGGAAGCCAACGAAGTTTGTAGTGGGAGGGGAAGGGGTGAGGGAGAGCATTCCAGGAATGGCGGAATAGCCAGATAGAATGCCAAGAACTCAGACTTCACAGAACAAGCCAGATGTCAGTGTCACTGGATGGAAGAATCCTTGTTTAGGAGCAAAACACAAAAAGACTGAAAAAGTAGATCGGGGTTAGTTATGAAGAATTTTGAAAGTCAGAGTGAGTGATATGATCTATGATGTGGGGTTTGTAACCAAATGATGGCAAGCACCAAAAGTTGAGTTCAGTCATGTGACATTCACAATGACCATTCTCTTTGGCAAAAGGTAGATTTATTTAGGGGAACACTTACAGACAAAATGGAGTAAAATAGACACCGGGAGTGGTAAATATTAAATAGGGTTGGGAGAACATATGAAAGACAAGTTCCTCAGTGGAGCTCACAAATACATAATAGAAAGGGAGCACCATATGAGGTTGGGGCATGTTCTTAGCTGGCAGGTTTAAATCCTGAAAGGGATTTAGCTTCCCCAAAGAGTTAGTTGTAAGGAGAAATGGCGTTGGAAAGCATAATGAAGTTAGGGGAGATACCAAGTGGTATGGGGGGAAGGGGAAGGGGAAAGACACCACCAGGCAGAATGCCGAGGCAGACTGACCTGAAGTAATGTGGCAGCAAAAGTGGCCCATAAATTGCTTCATAGGGAAATTTTAGCCTTAGGGTCTTTTCATAACTTGGATTTCTGTCTAGATCACCTTTAGAGGGTAAGACCAAGGAACTAAACAGATCTCCATTATCAGAATCTTTTTCCTCTTTGTCTAAGGGATGAATTTTAATCAATTCTGCTAATCACAGCTATCATTGAAGAGCTCAGCAACTGGACTCTGCGTTTGATCTTGGAAGCAATAAGAAGCCACTGGAATTTATTTGGGGTGGGTGGGGGGCGTGTTGACGAGATCTGAATTTACCTTTGGAAATAATCACCTAAGTGGCTGAATGGAAGATGTATTGAATTGGGCAGCCAAACCCAACAGCTGGCTATTCAACCAAAGTAGACAAAGGAATAGTCAAATGGGAGGAAAATCAGCCGAGAGTAATGTTTGGAAAACCTAGAAGAGAAGAGAATATTAAGACTTCAGAATTTCAGAGGCTTCAGAAAGATCAAGGAGAATGAAGCTTGAGAAAGTAGGATTAACAAGGTACTTGATAAATGTTTATCAAATAGAATCGAAAGCGAAGACAACACTCCAGATATGGTTTTCAACAAGGGTAGAGTATAGAGATACTAACAGCACAACTCTTATTTCAGCTATAAAAAAAAAAAAGGAGGACTTTCCTCGCCAAAACAGTGTAATTATACTGAGAAAGCTCAAGGAATACTTCAAGTACCCAGAGAATGATATGAGAGTGAAGTTCTGTCAAATGGCAAGTGAAAGGAAAATTTATTAGTAGAAGGCCCCAGCGAGATTTGAACTCGCGACCCCTGGTTTACAAGACCAGTGCTCTAACCCCTGAGCTATGGAGCCCACGGACAGCTCCCTTCCCAAGGCAGCTTTCCAGGAACATTCAACCTGTTATTTCAGGCTTTGCTGGTTCTGTAGTGCGTGTCTATGAACTTGGAGTGGGGAGTGGTGTGTCATTCCCTTCTCTAATCTCAAAGGGAATCCATGGCCCCATGAATCTCGGAAAAATACGAAAAATAGGGCTCCATAACTGTATTTGGTGTGGGTTCCACTCTGTCAAACTCTACAATCAGAAGTGGGCTGAAAAAAGCTCACTTGTGCTCAGATAAAACAATGAACGAGGAAATCGGGAAGACCTAAGTTCTAGTTCAATTTCAGATACATACTACCTGGGATGGTCTACTTATCTAACCTCTGCTTCAATTTCCTTACTTGTAAAATGGAAATCATAAAAGCAAATACTTCCCTGGGTTGTAGTGAGACTCTAACAATATAATATTTCTAATGTGCTTTACAAACCTTTAAAAGTTATGTAAATTGCTAGTAATTATTCTTGTTCTTAAAAAAAAAAAAATCACCCA
Organism: Sarcophilus harrisii; assembly: GCF_902635505.1. Taxonomy (NCBI): domain Eukaryota; kingdom Metazoa; phylum Chordata; class Mammalia; order Dasyuromorphia; family Dasyuridae; genus Sarcophilus; species Sarcophilus harrisii. The sequence continues at coordinate 249,869,088 of NC_045427.1, read as the reverse complement.
ATACGATACTGAAGCTGCAAAATTAACGTGACTGTTTTGCCTTTGGAAAAATTCAGGTCATTTCGAACTTTGGATTGAGCACAAAGAAGAGACTGACAGGGACAGAGAGATAAGCAGAATTTGATTTGGGAGTTGAAAACTAGTTGGCTTATCCTGCCTAGGCAGTATAGGGATTGTATCCAAAAGGATATGTCATATATTTTAGTCCTTGGACTTCATAGAAGTTCATTAAATAGTTATTGAATGGGGATAACAATATATGTTCTATGTACCTTGACATATAAATGTAAATTATGATAAATTAAAAAAAAAAAAAAGAAAAGAAAAGAAAACTAGTTGGCTTGTTAGAGTGTGGGATGAAGAAATAAGTAAGATGCCTTAGGTCGGTCACTTAACTACCTAAGTAAGCCTCCGTTTTCTCATCTGTACCTTTGTACAGATGTACAGAAAAGCTAAGTTGAACTCAATGGCCCTTGAGATCCTTGCCAGCTTTTGACTTAGATCTATGATCTATAATCTGGACTAAAGTGGACAAGCGTAGACAGGAATCCCATTGTTAATCCCACATTAAATTCCTGTCTACATCTGTCTGACTCCGGAGCCCTTTTCTCTTGCTGTCTCCTGAAGTGGCCAGGATGAGCCCTTAGCTACTCGAGATATAGAAAACTATACACTGATCTAAAAGTAAACACACTGAAATCATCTCAGGAGGATAGCCAGGTCTCAAAGAATGATGGAGGTTTAAGCAGGAAGAAAATGAGAAATAAGGAGGTCGAAATGTGTTAGTCTGGTCCATTAATTCAAAAAACAATGGTCCTTTGAACATTGACATGGTCAAGGTATCATTTGACTCTGGATCCATCCCGTTTTCTTCATAGTCTATGTTAAAGGAGAGTTTGAAAGGTCTTAAGCGTTACCTAATACTCTTGGTAGTGAGTGAGGTTGAGGTTGAGATAATTGGGAAGAACCCTGTAAGCTTGGCTGTTATGGAGCTAAGGATGGGTGCTGCTAGTGCTCCTGTCTCCTCATTGCAATTCGAGAGACCAGAATTTGTTAAGCGTGTTTCCAGGGCAAGTATGTTGAAGAGAAAGAATGTAAACTGTCCACTAGGGTCCCTTTTGAGCAGGAGATTGAAATATGCGTTGTGTTTTTTCCAGAGAGAGCTATAGTGAAGGTATAGTGGACCATGAGGGACATGTGGGGAAGTGAGTATAAGGTGAACGGAAGAGTAGCCGAAGGGGAGAAGAGAACAGTTTTAGGGAACCTTCAGAATAGTGATTCTCCAAAAAATCAAATATTTCTTCCAGGATAACCGGGGCGGGACTGTTCTTACGCACTTCAGGGGGGAGATTCAACATCCAACATGTGGCTCGTTGGTCTAGGGGTATGATTCTCGCTTAGGGTGCGAGAGGTCCCGGGTTCAAATCCCGGACGAGCCCATGCCTTTTTGGAAAACTGTTTAAGAATAATGACCCCTTCCTCTCACACCTTGCATGCTTCTTTCTCACTCGCAGAATATTTGTCCAGCTGTGTTCTGAACTAGCACCTCCAAACTCCTGGGGAACTTTCTATTGATAAAGAGCTCGTTCAACGGAAAGGAGTAAAACATATTATGTATGTATATGTTCTTCTCTCCTCCCTTCAGGTAACTTGAGAAAAGCTAAAGTAACTTCTAACCATAAGTGAAGTCGAACATATCCAGGCTGACCAGTGTGACAATCAGATTAGTGCAAAGTTCTCCCTCCACTACCATGCATACCTTCACTGGCAACAGCACTGAGATCCAGAAGCTCTTCAAGCACATCTCAGAGCAGTTCACTTTCATGTTCCGAAGGAAGGCCTTCCTTTACTGGTATACAAGGGAGGGGATGGAAGAGATGGAATTCAACTAGGCTGTGAGGTACATGAATGATCTGATAGCTGAGTACCAACAATATCAGGATGCCACTGCTGAAGAGGAAGAGGATTTCCGGGAGGAGGAAGAGGAGGCAAGGAGAAATACTCTGCCACCACCTCAGCCTTCTCCACTATCCCAATATTCTTTTCCCATCACCCTTTTCCTCTAAAGTTTGAATTTTCTGCTTTCATCATCTTTTTCTCCTCTGTGAGTGCTGAGCTCTTTGCCCTTTATTCTTCCTTCCTTATGACCTTGTCACTTCAGTAATGCATTCTTTTGCTCCCCATTCCCGGATTACTCTCCAAGAAGTAGAATGTCCCCAACCCAGAGTCTCTATTTAGGGGTCTTTGTGCCCACTAAGTGCCCTGAACTAAAACGGTGACCAAGAGAGGGGAAAAAAAACACACACACACAACTCTTGGCTTCCCTTGATGAAGAAGTGAACAAGCAACAGGATTGTTCGGGATTTGAAGCGAAGATCTCTCTCCCCCTAAGCGAGAATCATGCCCTACACGAAGGGCCCTCAAATTTTTTAAATAGGGAGCCAGTTTACTGTCCCTCAGACTGTTGGAGAGCCGGACTATATTAAAAACAAAACTTTGTTTTGTGGGTCTTTAAATAAAGAAACTTCATAGCCCTGGGTGAGGGGGATAAACGTCCTCAGCTGCCGCATCCGGCCAATGAGCTGTAGTTTGAGGACCCCACCTAGACCAACTTGCTATGCCAAAATCCTTTTGTATCCCCCCAGAAGTGCATGAGAACAGTTACACCACAGTTATTTCTAATGTCTAATTTTCTGTGTTACCACCTTACTCTTCCTATTATCCTTCATATTGTGAATATTTGAATGTTGAATTCCTATTATTGGTTTCACCACCAAATACAGCTAGATATCTTTGTAAAAATAGGCCAAATACTTCCATTATGCCAACCCTTTTTTTTTTTTAATAACTTTTTATTGACAGAACCCATGCCAGGGTAATTTTTTTTACAACATTATCCCTTGCACTCACTTCTGTTCCGATTTTTCCCCTCCCTCCCTCCACCCCCTCCCCCAGATGGCAAGCAGTCCTATACATGTTAAATAGGTTACAGTGTATCCTAGATACAATATATGTGTGCAGAACCGAACAGTTCTCTTGTTGCACAGGGAGAATTGGATTCAGAAGGTATAAATAACCCGGGAAGAAAAACAAAAATGCAAGCAGTTTACATTCATTTCCCAGTGTTCTTTCTTTGGGTGTAGCTGCTTCTGTCCATCCTTGATCAATTGAAACTGAGTTAGATCTCTTTGTCGAAGAAATCCACTTCCATCAGAATACATCCTCATACAGTATTGTTGTTGAGGTATATAATGATCTCCTGATTCTGCTCATTTCACTCAGCATCAGTTCATGTAAGTCTCTCCAATCCTCTCTGTATTCATCCTGCTGGTCATTTCTTACAGAACAATAATATTCCATAACATTCATATACCACAATTTACTCAACCATTCTCCAATTGATGAGCATCCATTCATTTTCCAGCTTCTGGCCACTACAAACAGGGCTGCCACAAACATTTTGGCACATACAGGTCCCTTTCCCTTCTTGAGTATCTCTTTGGGGTATAAGCCCAGTAGAAACACTGCTGGATCAAAGGGTATGCACAGTTTGATAACTTTTTGAGCATAGTTCCAAATTCTCTCCAGAATGGCTGGATGTGTTCACAATTCTACCAACAATGTATCAGTGTCCCTGTTTTCCCACATTCCCTCCAACATTCCTTGCTATCTTTCCCTGTCATTCTAGCCAAGCTGACAGGTGTGTAGTGGTATCTCAGAGTTGTCTTAATTTGCATTTCTCTGATTAATAATGATTTGGAGCATCTTTTCATATGGCTAGAAATAGTTTCAGTTTCTTCATCTAAGAATTGTCTGTTCATATCCTTTGACCATTTATCAATTGGAGAATGGCTTGATTTCTTACAAATTAGAGTCAATTCTCTATATATTTTGGAAATGAGACCTTTATCAGAACCTTTAACTGTAAAAATCTTTTCCCAATTTATTGCTTCCCTTCTAATCTTGTCTGCATTAGTTTTGTTTGTATAAAAACTTTTCAATTTGATATAATCAAAATTTTCCATTTTGTGATCAATAATGATCTCTAGTTCTTCTTTGGTCATAAATTCCTTCCTCTTTCACAGATCTGAGAGGTGAACTATCCTATGCTCTTCCAATTTATTTATAAGGTCAGTGCTCTTCTTAAGTATAAATAAATCCCCTTTAACTTCAGGTTTGTGAATTCTTTCACAAGGGATCTGGGACATCGACCAGAGGGGATCTTTTACCCTCAATTCTCACACCTCATCTAAGGCCAAAATTGCATAGATTGAAGAAACAGGACAATTGGAGGAACGGGTCACCCCATGAAAAGGGAACTTTGGCATAACAGTGACCACTTGTTTCTATCTGAATTTGATCCCACTGGACTAAAGCACTGCGAATTTTAGGCAGAATTTTAATGCAGCTCTTCCTAGGCATGAAATTGGTTGAATATTCACTACAAGCTGCACCAAAACTCAATTTCTGTCTTTCTAGCTCACATCCATAAGATTGGCAAAGATATTTTAAAAAAGTAACTATGGCAATGGTCATAAGGACTATGGGAGAGTAGGCACAAGAATTCACTATTGGTTGAACTGTGAAATCATCTAGTCAATCTGTAAAACAAATTGGAACTCTATTCCCAAAGCCACTAAACTGTGCACAGCCTTTGGTCAGCCCATTACGTTACTATACTCTACTAGCATAATAACATAACTAATAGTATACTCTTCTCCCCTCTCCCAATAACATTAAAGAAAGAGGAAAAGGAGTCATTTAAAAGCACTCTTTGTCTCTGTCTCTGTTTATCTATCTTTGCCTGCCTGACTGTCTGTCTAGATGTGTGTGTGTGTGTGTGTTTTTTCCTAGCATTCTTTCTCACAGCAAAGAATTGAAAAAAAGATGGAGACCCATGAAGTGAAAATTGGGTTGAACAAATTATGGTATGTCAACATGAAGGAATATTTTTTATACTCTTAGAGATGATGAAAGTGATGAATTCATAGTAGCTTCAGAAGACTGGCAAGAACTGATGCAGAGTAAAGGAGGCAGAAGTAGGAGAACAATTTATACAATGAATGTAATGCCGGAGAAACTGAGGCAAGATAGAGATTAGAGAATATTTAATAATCTATTAAAGGGAGAGATTTATTGGGACCAAATGGATCCATGTTTGGTCCCAGGGCTGAATGAGGCTATCATCTCCAAGAATCCAGCAAACAATGTTAGTTCTCAATGACCTTTGTACACATGACTCAGACTCAGGCAGGAGCCGAGTCAGGGTACTGAGAGAGTGAACGGGACTCTGACAAGGTGGGGTGAGCCTCCGGAGATGAGATGACATAATCAGGGGAAGGTGGTATCTGACATTCCGATAGCTTGGGATGGGGAGAGGCATTCTGATCATTCTAAAACATAAGATCTTTTATCCTCATCAAATATTCTGAAAAAGAGGGAGGGGAGGTTTGCAGGACTGAGCTTTGAGCTGATTATACTGAAGTAGATAAACTGAGTTAGGACTGGGTCAGGATAATTAGGGAAACTGAGTTAGCACAATAAAAAAGAACTGTGGCATAACATGACTATTGAATTTAAAAAGATAAGTAGGGCAGACTCTAAAATGGAATTAAGTCCAATGAATAAGCAAAGTACCTGAAGAATACATCTTGGCAGAGAGATGATTGATTAGGAATAAAGGATACATTCATCTTCATACAAAGTCAATGTGTTGATTTTTTAATTACTCAATTTATTTATTATAAAAGAAGTTTTTAACTGGAGTGGATCAACGAGAGTTGAGAGATATAATGATAAGGAAACTTTTTTTTTTTTTTTTTTTTTAAGGAAGAATGTATCTTAATTATCTTAGAAAAAAAATACCTAGAAAAAGAGAATAGAAGGAATAAGACAGACAATCATGGCAACATTGAAACCTCCATGTTAATTTGAAATATGTGATTAAAATTGTACACATGAATAATTTACAATTTCCTATTCAGTCCTCCCCCTTCCCCACAATGTTTTTATACAGGGAAGCTCAGTTTTTGTTTGTTTGTTTTTTATATCTGTGAAGTTCATAATACTACTAGTACTAATAAGCATAAGCATACTGACAGGTAGGATGCACAGTACAGAGAGTGCTAGACTTTAAGTCAAGAAAACTCACACTTGCTAGTTGCATAAACTCGAGTAAGTCACAACTTCTGTTTACTTTATTTCTATTGAAACGTCAGTGTCCTTTGATAGATTTGAGCAGGCTGGTTTCCAGTTCAACTCGAAGTAATTGATTGCGTTAGCCCCCTGCAAGGGAAGTTGCAGGAAGCAGAGCTTTCTCTGGAAGATGGAAAGAATCCATCTATCGGAATGTCAGATACCATCTTATCAAGATACTTGTACCCATCTCCAGGGTGCCTTCCCCTGATTATGTCATCTCATCTCCGGAGGCTCACTCCAACTTATCAGACTACCGTTCCCTTTCTCAGTACCCTGATTCCACTCCTGTCTTAGTCTGAGCCATGTGTACATAGGTCATTGAGAACTCACATTGTTTGCTGGATTCTTGGAGATGATAGTCTCATTCAGCCCTGGGACCAAACCATGGATCCATTTGGTCCCAATAAATCTCTCCCTTTAATGGAGAGATCTGCCTGCAAGATATTTTTTCTTCATTAGAAAAAAGGTTGTGGTAAAGAATATTGAGTTCTCCTTTCTTTTTCTTGCTAGACAATCGCGATTAAGTTACTTGTCCAGGATCACAAAGCTAATATCGAGTATCTGAGACAGGATTTGAACTCAGGTACTCTTAGTCTAACTGCCCCCTGCTTCCTTTCCCTGCGACTGCTTTTTTTTTTTTTAACTTCGATTTATATACCTTTTGAAGTTAATGGAAAGGTGAAGCAAACTCTTGATTATTCAAAGGCGCCTAATTTCCTTTCACTTGTATTTTTCAATCACATTTTAGAATCAATTGGAGATATCTTAAACAAAATGCAGCATTTCCTTCGAGCCGGAGTCGAACCAGCGACCTAAGGATACCTAAGTACTTTTTTTTCCTACAGTCCTCCGCTCTACCAACTGAGCTATCGAAGGGTGCATAGGAACATGCTCATCGTACGTTGTATTTTAAAGGTGTGGTACTAGACTGTGCTAAATCATTTCTTTTATTCCACCTCTAAGAAACGTTGCATGTTCAAGTACTCACCATTGATATTTGATTTTTGTAAGAAATGAAATGAGATACAAAGTGTAATAGCCAGTCAAGAAAGAAAGACAAGGAGATACTTTAGAATAAATAATTGAAAGCCTTACCCATGAATTAATTTCCTGAAAATTAGAATGACCCAGATAGAAAATAAGTAAGAAAACAAATATGTAAATAAAACAAAAATATTGAAAAAACCTTTTTTAAAAATTAAAAACAAGCGATTTTGGAAAAGAGGCGAAGGAGAGGTTATCTAGGAATTACTGGACTATCTGAAAATCATAGTCAGAAAAAGTCTGAAAATGATATTTCAAGATATTGTAAATTAAAACTACCTGGAACGCTTAGAAAAAAGGGGGAAAATAAAAAGTGAAAAAATCCATCAGTTACCTCTTGAAAGAAATCCCCAAATGAAAACTCTCAGGAATATCAAGAAAATCTAGTTTCCAAGTTAAAAAAAAATTTCAACTGTCAAAAGCAGAGTCCAACTACCAAGAAGCCACAATAACCATGACCAATACTACTAAAGAGAAGAGCTTCTGTAGTACAATATTCCAAAAGGCAAAAAAAAAAAAAAAAAAAAAAAAGCTTGTAATCAAAGTTATATTCCCTCCCCCCCCACCAAAAAAATATAATTCCACAAGGAAATAATCACTTTTATCACAATAGAGGATTTCCAGAAATCCTTGATGAAGTCCAGAATTGAATAAACATTTTGAAATGAAAATGCAGATTTCAAGATAAATGTGAAAATATTTGTCTATTTGTAATATGTAGAGATTATTTTCATGTTATTAGTAGTATAAGCAACATATATCTTTTCAAAATCTTTATGACTTTGAGAATCATAGCAATAATTTAAAATGATAGAGGGTCTGTGGGTAGTTTTATTTGGCCATCTAGAAAGAAAAAAATTGGGAGGGGCAGTGGATCACACTAGGGAGAAAAATTAAAGGAAAATGAGAGGGAAAGTACTCTCACATAATAGAGGTGCATAAAATGAAGACTATATATAATCATAAGTATCATATGAATCCACTTTCATTTGAATTGGTTAAAAAGACCACAATTATACACACCTACAGAGATATTTTGTTAGAGAAATACATTAAACTTAAAAGGGAAATAGGAGGGGAGAGGTATCAGGAATGGGATAATATGGAAAGAATTTCAACAGAGAAGCATCATGCAAACTTTTTCTCTTCTACCACCTTCTTTCTATTTGTAAAGATGAAATGTAAGCAAAAAGAAGAGTATAAGAGAATAAGATGGAGAATACACATTTATCAGTCATAACTGTGAATATGAATGAGTTGAATTCACATGTAGCATAGAAGTACTGCAAACATTCACAGAAAATTAAAATGTGGTTTCAAAGCAATATTGCTTCAGCTGGACTCAGCCTTGTCTGTAATCACGATTGATATCCTTATCAATCGTGATTACAGACAAGGCTACATTAAATGTAGGTAAGATACAAAGAGATAGGCAGGGGAAATTATTATGCTTTAAGAAACAATAGATAATTTATCAATAAAAATACATGCAGCTAATAACATAGCATTAAAATACTTAAAGAAAAAGTTAATTGGAAGGCTAAATTTACTATAAAAGTATAATAGTGAGGAAACAACATACTCCTTCAAATGTAACCAAAAGATAAACAAGAAAGATGTTAAGGATCTGAATAGTATTTTAGAAAAATTAAATATGCTAATGCTCTGTTGAATTCTGAATGGAAACAGAAAATAGTTCATATATATCATTCTGTTGTATGCAGAACCATTTCAAAAAGAGATTTCTGCAGAAATGTAGAAAGCAGAAATTTTTTGATTTTGATTATTTTTATTTTCAAAACATATGCATAGATTATTTTCAATATTCACTCTTGCAAAATTTTGTGTTCCCCCCAATTTTTTTCCTCCCTCCCCTTTACCCCCTCCCCTAGACATCAGGTAATGTAATATATGTTAAACATGTGCAATTCTTCTATATGTATTTCCATAATTATTGTGCTGCACAAGAAAAATCAAATTTAAAAAAAGGGGGAAATGAGAAAGAAAACAAAATGCAAGCAAACAATAACAAAAAAAGTGAAAATACTATGTTTTGATGTATACTCAATCCCCACAATCCTCTCTCTGGGTGCAGATGCCTATCTTCATCACAAGATCATTGGTACTAATGTACTAAGTTGTAACTATGTAAATCCAAGAGTAAACATTTTGTGTAATGAAGAACAATACAAGCTTTCCCCAATAAGATTAGTGGTAAAGCAAGATGCCTGCTATCATTTCTATTTTTAATCAGAATTAATTAGAAATGCTAGCTGAAATAGTAAGAGAAGAAATAGAAATCAAGGAAATAATCATGAGGAAAGAGAAAACAAAATTATTTCCTTTTATAGATCATATGATGACCTAGTTTGAATACCCCAAGTTAAACACAAAAAATTAATTAAAACAATAAATTCAACAAAGTTGCAGTATGTAAAATGAATCTTTATAATCATCATTATTTCTGCATATTAACAACAATACCCAACAGGTAGAGCTAGAAAGAAAAATTGCATTCAAAATAACCATGTAAGTTATACAATGTTTGGGAGTGTATCTATCAAGAAGAACCCAGGAAACATATGATTCCAACTGTAAAATGCTTTTTTCAAAAATAGACAGATTGAAATAATTAAAAAACATTCCTTTTCATAGGTCAAGCTATTATAATAAAAATGTCAATTCTATCTAATTCTTCAATGCTGAATCAAACTCTTCTCTCTCTCTCCCTCATTATCCTTAGACTCTCCCCCTCTTCTCTCTCTCTCTCTCTTTCTCTCTCTCTCTCTCTCTCTCTGTTTATTTATTATTATAGTGCTTTGTGGTTGAAACTGTGAATTGTTCCAGCCATTTTGAGAAGCAACTTACAACTATGCCCTAAAACTTAATAATTCATATTTCTTGACTACTATAATATTTTCTCCTCTTCCACCAAAGCTAAACAAAGAGGAAAATAAATAACTCCATATTTATAGAATTTCTTTTCACATTAGCCTAAAAATTGGAAATCAGGGGCTATCTTTAATGGAAAATATATTATGTGAATGCGTTGGAATATTATTGGATCACACGAAATGCTGAATAGTTTCATAGGAAACTAGAAAGACCACGGTGATGTGATGCAGACTCAAGTGAGCAGAAATAAAACAATTTATGCAACGATAACACTACTGTAGAGAAACACACCTTTAAAAGACTTAGAACTGACCAATGCAATGATAAACGTGTCCAAAAGAATGGACACGAAACAGGACATATACCTCCTGACAGAGAAGAGTTGAACCGCAGCGAAACATATTTTCGGAAGTGACTAGTGTATGAATTTTACTGGACCATGCTGCGTTTAGGATTAGAACTTTGTTTTACAAATGCACTTAAAAATCAATGCATTTTGAGCAGGACCAGGAGATCATTATATACTTCAACAACAATACCATATGATGACCAGTTCTGATGGACTTGGCCATCCTCAGCAATGAGATCAACCAAATCATTTCCAATGGAGCAGTAATGAACTGAACCAGCTACGCCCAGAGAAAGAACTCTGGGAAATGACTAAAAACCATTACATTGAATTCCCAATCCCTATAATAATGCCCATCTGTATTTTTGATTTCCTTCACAAGCTAATTGTACAATATTTCAGAGTCTGATTCTTTTTGTACAGCAAAATAACAGTTTGGTCATGTGTACTTATTGTGTATCTAATTTATATTTTAATATATTTAACATCTACTGGTCATCCTGCCATCTGGGGGAGGGGGTGGGGGGTAAGAGGTGAAAAATTGGAACAAGAGGTTTGGCAATTGTTAATGCTGTAAAGTTACCCATGCATATAACCTGTAAATAAAAGGCTATTAAATTAAAAAAAAAATCAATGCATTTTAATCAAATTTCCAGGTTTGAGTTAATTGCAAATCTCGTAATGCAAACCAACAGTGAAGTAGCTGGTAAGAAATTAATGAAATCTTAAGATGCTTAAACAGACGATTTTAATAGTATTTTTACATATAGAGCAATAATGTACAAGCTTTGGTCACTTTCAGACCAGTAGGAGAGAGGAACTTAATACTGGACAACATTCATTCCTTTTCTAGGTCCTCCAATTTGAAAGGTCTACTAGAATGCTTTCAGTTTTAACTGTGAAGTTCAGAAAGATGTAATTCATGCTAAAGCAGATGGAGTGGAGGAGGGCAATCTTCCTTCCTGGAGTTGCTAGCTACTAGCTTTAAAACGTAACTCACAAAATTAGCTGTCGCGCTTTGCCCTAACAAGACAATGTATGATTCCCGCTTTTTCTGGAGGGGAAATCGTTATTAATTTTCTTGCCCTGTGGTCTGGGCTTGGGTCTTTGTTCTCGATCCTGACCTCCAACTCCTACCAATTTCCATCAGTTGCCTAGGACAGAGAACTATTCCCATTTTGAATGCACCTTTTTAAACGTATTAAGTTAAATCGTGTATTTCAGACAGACAAAACGCTCCTATGGCATCTTAAGCGGAGACACAAACTGGACAGTCAACGCTTTCCTTTCTAAGGGTTTAGATTGATAAAGTCATCTTTAAGAAAGTCCATATTTTACAATCATTAGACTTCATTTCAACTCTACTCCCCCAAGTCTTTCCTCCATGATTTGAAGATTCTTGACTTTCGATTAAAGCCTAACATTTGATTTCTCTGCTTCTGCAGAAACGCTTGATTTCACTTGAAAAAACAACGAAATTCTGTTTGATTTTACTTACTATATATCCAAATCTCATTTGGTGCCATCTAGCTCTGCAGTCTTTTTAATCTAACCCCTATGGACTCGGATCCTATTAATTTGTATTTCTACTATAATAATCCCTTCCCTTTCTCTTTTCCTCGTCTCTTTCATGACGTATTTTTGTACCCACATTTTTAGAGAAGATTATTTTGCTTCTTTTAGAAAAGATGTTCTTGAACTTCATTTTTGAGAGTGTCGTATCTATTACTCCCTCCCTCCCTCCAAAAGGTAAGGAATTCTTGAGCTAAGGAGAAAAAGAATGATCAATCTAAACCTTCTAAGTGCACCTTCCAAACAAGCCTTCTAAATTCTTTGGTGCTTTTGTAAAAAAAAAAAAGATCTGATCAGATTGCTTACTGTCTTGGTGAGGGGAAAAGTAGGAGAGGGAGGGAGAAAAATTTGGAATACAAAGACTTCCAAAAATGAATGTTGAAAACCGTTTACATGTGTACAGGAAAATAAAATTCTTAGAAAAGTTCCGAATGGCAGCGGTGGGATTCGAACCCACGCCCCCGAAGAGACTGGAGCCTTAATCCAGCGCCTTAGACCGCTCGGCCACGCTACCAGGTCTTTCTTCACTTTTCTGTCATTCTACAAATATATATCAGGCGCCTGTTGTGTGCCAGGTACTGTGCTAAATTCGGGGAATGGAAAGAACAAAACAGTCCCTGCTCTCAAGTAATTTATAGTCAAAAAGGAAAGTCGAAGTAAAAACATCTATATATAAGCAAGATATAGACTGGACAATATCAAAATATCAAAAATCAGGATTTTGCATTTACTCTTGGAGGTAAAAGGGAGCCGCCTCTGGAGTTTATCGAACAGCGAGGCCATATGTTCAGACTTTTATTTTAGGAACATCAGTTTGACAAATGAGGATTGATTTCGGTGGCAGGAGACTTGACCCTGGGAGACCAATTACTAGGCTATTGTCAATAGTGAGATCTGGAGGTGAGAAACTCACCAGAGTGATTTCAGTCTTGGAGGAGAAATGGCTACTAGAAACAATAGTATCTGAAGGATGGAAGGATGGGGGTCAGAGAGAGAGAAGTACAGGACTATATGTAGATTGTGACCCTGGATTACTGGGAGGATGGCAGTATCCTCAACTATAATGAGAAGCATAAGAAGACAGGATTGCCTGCTGTCAAGTACGCTGTAAGCATTGTTAATGTCTTAAATCTTGATAAATTCTTCAGGACTTTCAAAGCCATCAAAACGATAATCTCTGTCTCAGTCTCTGTCTCTGTCTCCCTAGTCTCTCTGAATTTATGACTCTTATTAAGTTGAGAAGTCAGACAAGAGATAAAAGGGAAGAAATGTTTTTCCCAGTCTGCAGAAATTTATGGTATTATACATCAGAGACTAAATTTCTAACCAAAATGTAAGTTCTCTACTATGAATTTCCAAATTGTAGTTTGAATAAATGCTGGAATATCTTGTTTAGGTAAACTAAAAATAAAGTCACTTAAAAGTAACTGGAATGGTCATGCATCTGTAAACTCTTATGAAGTCCCAAAGTAAACACTAAGTCTTATCTAGCAGGCTTTAGCAACATTACCTAAAGAATCTCCTTGTGAAAACTGAGACTCTATAAAGCATTTGTAAATATTGATCCAGATTTACTACACTGCAGAATTTACTAGTTTCATTCTTAAGTGAAATGCATTCTTCTCTTAGGATAACTGTGATCTTTAATTTTTTTTTAATAAATAAATGAGATCTTAATGAAAAAATACACTTAATATTTGATATTAAAGTCATTATGTTTAATATGCTTAGAAACAAACAAACAAACAAAAGATGGATCCAAGTTACTCTATACTGGTCTTAAACGCAATGAGTATAGAAAGTCAAACTAGATGAATGGAATGATTTTTTATATAAGATAATATGGAAGTGCATTCACCTGAATCGATGTCATTTGACTGACAATAAGTTGGGCTTCATGTTTTAAATCCACAATGCTGTATATGCTATTATTATGCTTATATGTTTTCTTGTATTATGAATTTTAGGAAATCATTTGTATAAGAAATGCTGTTAAAAAGATGATGCAATTGCATCATTAGGATATTAGCTTCTTTTGTATCTGGATACTGTGAAATTAAGTTATTAGAGACCTTCACCCCAATGATCAAACTTATTAAGTATTTAATTGGTTATATTTTTAAAGGAATAATAACTAATTGTATGAAAAAAAATTTTAAGGACCTCATAAAATCTCCTTATTTGTGAACATACCAGGTTACTTGGAAACATCCTCTTGGGCAAGGATCTAAAATCTTATATTTGTTAAAGAATTTGCTAAATGTTGTGAAATTCCAAAATACTGAATTAATTTACTGAAGAAATGAGACCCCCCACTTCTATCAGAAATATCCCTAAAATAGGGAGTAGAAAGGAATTACAACTTTGCTTATAATATAAAAATGATTAATATGATGATTTGTAAATATAAATATATTAAGAGATGGATATCTTTTAGTCTCAAGACTAAGTAGTCACTGTTTTTCTGACTTTTGATTGAACTAATATATATTCACTATATTCCAGAATGTAATCATATTATTAATTTCTGATGAATGATTTTTTACATTAGGATAAGTTTAAACTCAAGAAGAAAAAAAATAAAGAATTATTGAGTGAATTTTTGGAAAAGTCTGATAAAGTTTTTAAGATAATGCCTTTTTATTTTAAAAACATATGCAAAAACATGTTTAACATATATTGCTGTCTAGGGGAGGGGGTGGGGGAAGGGAGGGAGAAAAAATTTGGAACATAAAGTTTTGCAAGGGTGAATGTTGAAAACTATTTTTTGCATATATTTATTTTTAGCTTTTTATTCTCAAAATACATGCATAGATAGTCAGTAATTCACCATTCTAGCCAGATGCCAAGAACTCGAAGGGAGGGTGATTCAAGAATTGTGATTGTGCCTGTAGAAAGTTGAGGGAATAACCTTTCATAGGTGAAAGAAGGATCCTCTTGATTTAGTTTCCCCATTGTGCTCTTTTTCTGAATAGGAATGTTTTCCACCTCCTTAATCCTGAACATGGCTATGATACTCTGTGAATAATATGGAACTTTTCTATATGATTTATTGTCCTCACCCCCCCAAAAAAATTAACTATGATTCTTACCTGAAGTCAACCAGAATTAAGGATGCTTTATCCTGTTATAACTGTGTTAAGTCATTCTATGCCCTTAGGCTTAGGCTTGGAGGAATGGTTGCCATGTTATTACAATCATATTTGTCCCATCATCTTCCCTCCATAGCAAATCTTTCTAACCATGACAGGTAAGACTGTAAATATATATAATACATACATGTATATTATATATACATATTCATGCATTAACATATATATATATATATATGCACACATGTGTGGGTATGTGTGTGTGTATACACACTTCAGCACCTCTGTATTGTTGTAATGGGAGATAAGTATAAGGTACATTTTGGTACGGTATATACCTTTGGTAAGGTATATATACATACATATACACAGATGCCCCAAATCCCTTTAAAATTTCTTTCTATTTTATTTTTAATTTATAGTTAAAATAAATATTTCTATAACATAGAAGTTTTTAAAAAGATGATTACATATAAAACTGCAAATCTATTATGTAAAATTTGCTATTCCTTTTAAATATATAATAGATATCATGAAATTTTCTCTTTTCTTCTTCCTTCCTCCCTAGAGATGGCTACCATTAAATACAAATATGGGTATATAGAGGATGTGTGTGTGTGTGTGTGTGTGTGTGTGTGTGTGTGTGTAAAATCATTTTATACATCTATTTATCCATTCTTTCTCTGGTTGCAGCTCTCTGATTTGGATCTTGGCTCCACCACAGTACAGAATAAGCTCACAGTGCATCTTTGATCTTTCATACCCTATTTCTTGTAAAATAAACATGAAAAATCATAAAAATCTATATGTATGTGATGATTTTAGATGTATAGAGACACAGAAAGAAATAGAGAGAGGCGGTGAAGGATAGAGATAGAGACAAACAGAAAAAGCCACAGAGAAGATGAGAGACAGAGATGAAGATAGATATATAAACACAAATAAATAGAAGCAGAGAAACAAAGTGGGGAGGAGACAAATTGAGAAAGAAAGAGAGATAGAGAGAGACAGACGCAAAGAGACAAATAGACACAAAGACAGAGGGGGAGAGGGAAAAGAAGAGGAGGGAAGGAGAGAGAAACAGAAACAGTGACAGAGACGGAAATAGAGGTAGAGAGAGCATTACAGAAATTCTGAATTACGGTCACTGCAGCCAGATCTTGCAGTGGCTCTTGCTCTCAGTGCAACTGTTACTAATACAAACCTCTTTGAGAAGAGTCAGGATTTTTCAGACTCTGTCTTGGTGTTGGATGGTGATTTAGCGAGTAGTGGGGAGCTAAATGAATGTGCAAAAGGAATGAAAGGCATCTTTCCATTTTTTTTTTTTTTCTGGACCGTAACAATACTATTTCGTTAATTGCAGTAGACTTATTGAGGGGAATGGATTTAAAAATGTTGTGTAGATGGAGATATAAGCAAATAAGAGCAAAGTGGAAGGTGAGGTGAAGACGTGGAAAGGGAGGCGCTTAAAGAAATTCTTTTACTGAAAGAATTTGCACTAAAGAAAATGAATATGGTGAATACTATCCTGAAAAGTTAACAGTACGGGGGGACAGCTCCGTGGCTCGTTGGTCTAGGGGTATGATTCTCGCTTTGGGTGCGAGAGGTCCCGGGTTCAAATCCCGGACGAGCCCATTATGTTTTGCCTTTCAGCTTCCCAAACAGAGGATGCAATTTAGATTGTATTAGAAACCCAAAAGGTAAAAGAGAAGCACCTTATTATTCCCTAGAGTGGAAAAAAAATTGGATAAGGATTCTGAAAGTTTTCGTGTGTTACAGCTACAGGGGTGATCAGAGGAGAGCTACTTCAATCTTTTTAAGACAAAGTTTCCTCATTAATATTGAGATAGGGAAACTTTTACATGAAAAAGTAGGAGAAATTAAAAGTAATTTTAAAGTAATTACCTGGGAAAGGACCAAAAAAGGCTTCAGAGTAGTACCCGAATTCAGCCTTGAAGGAAGAGAAAGAATGTCAAGAAAGTGTAATGGAAATAGAGGGAGAGGGAAGAGTCCATTTCAAGAATGGAAGAGCAAAAGACAGATAAAAGATACAAGAATAGGAGCAGCAATCATTATATAGTAGGTTTAAAAGCAGAATGAGAAGATGAAAAGTAATAAAGATGGAACCAAAAAATACAATTAGATTAAGAAGAAGGAAGAGCCATACACGGCTTTTATTTATCCCCCAATTCTTGATTTAATGACTGTGCCTAACTTCTGTTGTGAAAATGCTAATATGATTTTTACCCCTCTCAACTGAGGAAGTTTTGTTTCCTAATAATGTTTAGTCTCTCTTGGACGAGAAATGTAAAGGAGCAGCTTGAAAATAGGAGAATCTGACTGTTTAAAGCCAAGTTAGGATCATATTTTTTGCAGATGACTATAGTTTTCCTTTAATAGAAATAAAGTTTCTGGAGAAAGTTGAAATGTATGTGGAAAATTAAGAAGAGATATACAACAATCATAAGAGACTTAAAGGAGGACGATGTAAAAGAAGAAAACTTAGGTCATAGATTAGTTTGGAGGGAGAGAATATTGTGTGTGTAACAATATATGAAGAAAATAATTGCAGAAGAAAAGGAAAAACAACTCTTGATTGACTTTTAAAAAGACTAGAGAAAGAAAACATACGAGTCCTCATGATTGTGAGAGCTCCCAGGCTCAAATGTGGAAGTCTGGTTAATTTTTAACTTTCTCTGCCCAAACAATTAAGGAGGCATCTTTAATCTTCACTTCTCCTTTCCTGCCTTAAGTATTGTCTTCTAGAGATTGAACCATTGTCTCAGAGCCTTTCTTTATCCATTTTGCAAATCCGTAGGTACACAGTGAGGCAGCATGACTGCAATTACATCCAAATCATCCATAAGATCCTTGTGAAAAACTTTATTTGTAATCGGGAAAAGGGAGAAGGAAAATGCAGATTGTGAGAAAGGCGGTTTACCATTGAGGAAAATGTAATAGATTGGGAATCTGGAAAGATAGTTCTAGGCTCAATCTTCAATTTTTAAAGATACTAAAATTTTTAGATAGAAAACTTCCTTGACTTTAAGGAAAGTCACTTACTTCACAGTCTTTGGACTTGGATTCAGAGTAAAAATAGAGGACTTTGTGAGGACTTTTCCAGCTCTACGAATCGGAATAAAAGAAAAGTTCAAAGAGGCAATCATTTGTGGTTTTTGTTTGTTTGCTTGTTTATTTTGTTTTTGTTTTAACGAAGATGGCAAGGAACCCCGTGACTGCTTTTAGCAGTAATAGCTAAACTTCACCTCATCTTTCCATTGCACTTGGAATTTGTTCAGTTTCAAGGTTTTTTTTTTTTCTATATTGCTTTTCATTTTCCTTGAAAATTCCACCTAAAGTTTTAAAGATATAAAATTTCTACATCGAAAAACCACATGATGGCAGCAATGAGATTTGAACCCAAGACCCGAAAAGATTAGAGCTTAAATCCGGCACCTGAGACATTCCACCAAATTACTTCTCCTTATTTACTTCCCCCTTACCCTTTTTTTTTTTTTTTTTTTTTTTTTTTTTTTTTTTTTTTTTTGCCCCTTTTCCTGAGCCATTTCATAGCGTAATCTCAAAAAATCAAGATAAGTAAAATTGGGATCAAGGAAGACCAGTGCTTTGTTAAAATAAGGTTTGAGAACCTTTGGTCCATATGTGGTTTTTGATTTACTCCATGGAAAATACTTTTTTCGGCCTGTGTTTTCTCACCTTTATATGAATCAGAGTCAAACACAGGCAAAAACAGAACACAGGGTACACATCTTATGCTTTTATACATTAAGAGAACCAATTTGGTGGAGTAATACCTCTGATTCCCTCATCATTTCTGATACATCATTCTCTAAATCCTTTGGTGGGTCATGGTTTGTGTCCTAACTTTTAACTATGGATGAATCTTCAAATCTCTGCCCAACACGTTTTCTCTCTGTACATTTTGATTTCCTCAAACCTCAGACAACCTTTGTTCTCCGCTTTCCTCTCCCCTCCCCCCATCAGCCCTAATCCATCAAGCATACCTGTGCATTACTTCCTCCTGAATCTTCCCAGGGAGCCTTGGTTAGCCTCAAATACAGGCCTCATGACTGACTTCTGTTTGCCAGAAGGCTTTCCCCAGTGCTCTAAGGGCTGTTCTCAGCGTCGTAGAACTCAATACTACCCAATGCTGCAATGGGACATGGGAGTGAGGGGGGAACACTGCACTCTAAAATATCTAATTATTTCTTTTCCGGGAAATAACTTTGATAATATTCCTGAAATCATTCTCCACTGGTTAACATACTCATCATATTCTGCCCACCCCAATGATTTTGAACCAATACTTGTAAGTGCACAAACCTCCTCTTTTAACTCTGCTGTTTTACTCCCATCCACACCTTTGGAATACTGCTCCATATTTAAGAAATCTGATTTTATCTTTAAAATTTTCCTTTCTCACTCTCTTTCATTTTTTGCTTTTTATTAAATCTGGCTCTCTCCTGATGATATAGCTTCCCTGGCCATTCTTTTAAGTAACACTTGCATTTTTATCTTGATATCTCCCAAATCACTGGTCATGATAGGAAGAATAGTCCTTGCTCCTCAATGTCAGTTTCATACTCTTCTCCCACCATCACTCAGGAACATCTTCTCCTCTGTTGATCTTTCAATTTGTATTTATTAGCCAATTCTAGTGGCTGTTGTCTACAACCCCCAGAACATAATCCTTCCTTCCTCACTGACTTCACCTGCCCTCATACTGAGAGACTCAATATACATATTGGCATTCTCTTAAACACTTGAACATCTCAGTTCTTCAACTAACTTATTTTCGATGACCATCTCCATCCCATCTCAATTATATAGAGATGGTCATATTCTTGATGTTGCCTCTCTCAAATGTTCTATTTAGATCATCATGCGTTCTAGAATTCCTTTAATCTGATCATAATCTTTATCACTTCTGTCTTTCCCTCTACTTTAACTTCCCTTTATCCTGTACTTCATTCTCACTTCCAATCCTTCTGCTCAGTTTACTAGACCATCAAACCTGCACTCTTCTCCTTTCCCTACATCAATCTCTTGATGAAACAATTCAATGCTACACTTTCCTCTGTTCTCCAGATTTTGGATGCTTAACCTGTTGTCAATCTTGTCTTGCCAGGCTCCATCTTTATAGATCACTCCCATCATCTTCTGCCTTCACTTTTATTTATGTGATGCTGAAAAAAGCTGGAGGAATTCACAAAACTGTGCTGACTGGATCCATTGCAAGTCAAGTCAAATAAATAAATATTAAATGCCTACAAGGTCCAGGTATAGTGTTAAGTGCTGGGTATACATAAAATACATGTGGGAGGGGGAAGTCTGCTCTCAAACAGCTCAAAGTCTAAAGGGAGAGACCTGCAAACAGCCAATCTATAAAACAGGATACAGTATAAATAGGATGTGATCTCAGAGGGAAGGCATTACCATCAAATTATGAGACATAATGATACATATGATAAAAGGTAATTATTTTACATTCCTCTACATGATTTACTATTGCAACCACTACATCATCTTTTCCAAACATGTTCAGTTCTTCTCAAACCTTTCTTGAATCTCTTTACCTCCCCAACCCTCTCATTTGAGATTCTTGTCTC
Source organism: Sarcophilus harrisii (assembly GCF_902635505.1). NCBI lineage: Eukaryota > Metazoa > Chordata > Mammalia > Dasyuromorphia > Dasyuridae > Sarcophilus > Sarcophilus harrisii. The sequence continues at coordinate 249,848,308 of NC_045427.1, read as the reverse complement.
ATATACTTTACTGAAACAACAATGATAAACAAATGAGATCATTTATGTCCATCTTCTCCTCTCCCTTTCATCTCACATAACTTAGATTATTTTTTTACTTTTATCTTTTCCTTCATCCCTACCTTATCTTAAGAGGCAGACCTTTTCCTTTTCAAAATATGCTCCTTTACATGCATATTTGATCCAATTCTGTCTCACCTTCTCTAGCAGATTGTCCCCTCTATCATCCCTACTTTCATAAATCTTCCTCTCCCTGCTACTGACAGTTTTCCTACTACTTACAAACAAGACCATGTCTCCCCATCCTAAAAAACAAACAAAAAACAACTCTTCTTTGACCCATCTATTCCCCTTAGCTATCTTTCATGACTAAACTCCTTGAGAGAGTAATCTATAGTCCAGTGCTTGAACATCCTCTCTTATTAGTCTTTTTCACACTCTGAATTCTGACTTCCAACCTTGTAATTCAATTGAAACTATTCTCTCAAAGTGATCTCTTAACTGAAGTCTAATGGCTTTTTTTTCAGTCCTGGTCATTCTTTATCTCTCTCAAACCTTTAAGTTGAGAACTTTCTTTTCTCCAGGTTTTTTTGTTTGTTTGTTTTGGGGGGCACTGCTTTTTCTGATCTTTTTCCTACCTCTTTAACTACTCTTTCTCAGTCTTAGATCAATCTTCATCCAAGTAACATCTATCAACCTGGAGTGTTCTCCAATTATCTACCGAGTTCTCTTCTCCGAGTAGAGAACTTTATACTATTTTGTTCAATGATCTTATGTCCCATAGATTTAATGATCATTTCCATGTAGATGATTCTCTGACACATTTATCCCTGCTTAGACTCTCTCCTGACCTCATATCACTATTGGTGTCTATTAAACAGATTGAACAATATTTCTTATAGACATTTTCAACTCAACATGTACAAAATGGAACTCACCTTCCTCCCCAAACCCCCCCCCCCCTTTTTTTTTTTGCACTTCGATTTTGCTGGGGGTATCATTCTTCCAGGCAGCTATGTGGTACATTGTACAGAACCATGGATCTAAAGTTAGAAAGACCTGAATTCACATCAGGCTTCAAACATTTAGTGCCTGGGAGATCCTGGCAAGTTATTTAACCTCTGTTTGTCTTAGTTTTCTCAACAGTAAAATAAAAGTAATAATTCCACCTACTGCACAGTTTTTATGAGAATCAAATAAGGTAATTATTTTGGGGTTTGGTTTTTTTTTTTTTTTTTTTGATTTTTAAAGAAATGTTTGTTTTTCTCAGATACACATAAAAACTTTTTTTTTTTTTTTTTTTTTTGGTTATACATGTACATTTTTTAAAAATTTAAACATATTTCCTTATGAATCATGTTGGGAGAGAAAAATAAGAATAAAAGGGAAAAACCATGAAAGAGAAAAAAAAACAGAAAAAAAAAAAGGAAAACAGTGAACATAGTAACATGTGTTGATTTACATTCAGTCTTCATGGTGTTTTCTATTCAAAGTTTATTGGAATTGCTTTGGATCACTGACCTGATGAGAGGAAGGAACCAAGCCTATCATAGTTGATTATCAAATAATCTCGTTGGTGAGATTGTACAATGTTTTCATTCAGCATCAGTTTATGTAAATCTTTTCAGGCCTTTCTAAAACCAGCCTGTTCATCATTTTTTATAGAACAATAATATACCATTACTTCCATATATCACAACTTATTTAGCCATTCTCCAATTGATGGGTATCTACTCATTTTCCAATTCTTTGCCATCATGAAAAGATTGCTGCAAACATTTTTACACATGTAAATCCTTTTCCTTTTTTTTTTTTTAAATGATCTCTTTAGGAGACAGACTCAATAGGGGCACTGCTAGATCAAAGGGTGTGCACAGTTTTATAGCCCTTTGGGCATAGATCCAAATTTCTTTCTAGAAAGTTTCTATCAGTTGCATTAGTGTCCCAATTTTCCCACATCCCTCCAACATTTATTATCCTTTTTTCCTTGCCATTTTAGCCAATCTGAGAGATGTAAGAGGGTATCTCGGAGTTGTTTAAATTTGTATTTTGCTAATCAATAGTGATTTAGAGCCTTTTAAAATATAACTATAGATGACTTTAATTTCTTCATGTGAAAATTATCTGTTCATATCCTTTGACCATTTATCAATTGGTATTCTTTTATTCTTATAAACTTGACTCAGGTCTTTATATATTTTGGAAATGAAGCCTTTATCAGAAACACTGACTGTAAGATTTTTTCCCCTTATTATCTTGGCTGCACTGATTTTGTTTATGCAAAACCTTTTTAATTTAATGTAATCAAAGTTGTCCATTTTGCATTTCATAATGTTCTCTAATTCTTTTTTGGCCATAATTTCCTCCCATCTCCAAAGATCTGACAGGTAAAATATTTCTTGCTCTCCTAATTTACTTATAGTATCACCCTTTATCCTTAAATCATGTCTCCATTTTAACCTTGTTTTAGTATGAGGTGTGAGATGTAGGTTTATGCTGATTTTCTGACATTATTTTCCAGTTTTCTCAGCAATTTTTGTCAAATATTGAGTTCTTATCCTAGAAAATGATGTTTATTAAACACTAGATTACTATAGTCATTGATATTAGAATATTTGTGAAGGACTTGGCATGTGTCTGCCACATAGTAGATGCTTAATAAATCATTCCCTTTCCTTTCCCAGTCACTCAGGCGTTCATCCTAGTTGTCATCACAATCATTCCAGATATAACATCTGTTGCCAAGTTCTGTGCATTCCACAGTAGTTAAATCACTCATATATGTTTCCATCTATTCTCAAAGAGCCGCCTCCCCCCACTGCAAGAGGTCATTACTCCCAATTTGATTATTTCAGCAACCCTTCTGATTCCTTGTTCTGCTTCAAGTCGTTTCCCACTCCAGTACATCATCTACTCAGCTTTTAAATAGATTTTTAAGGGAAGGTCTGGTTATCACACTTTGCTGTTTAATGAACTCCAAAAGTTCCCTGTTACCTCTAGGATCAAATACAGAATCCTCTGTTTAGCATGTAAAACCTTTCACAATCTTACTTCAACCTATTGCACCATATTTGTTTTACTTTACACTTGCCTCCTATGCATTCTATGCTTCAACTAAACAATGCATTTTCTCCCTCTCATTTCTGACATTCCACCTATCTCCCCAGTCTTTGCACAAATATATCTGATACACACTTTTCTTCTCACCTCTATCTCAAAGTGTAGCAATTCTTTCTTTTTCCCTTCCTTCTTTCTTTCCTCTTTCTTTTTCTCCCTCCCTCCCTCTCCCCTTCTGCCTCTCTCTGTCTCTTTCTGTCTCTCTCTCTCTCTCTCTGTGTGTGTGTGTGTGTGTGTGTGTGTGTGTGTGTCTGTCTGTCTGTCTCCCTGTCTATATCTTCAACTCCTAGTACAGTGCTGGCATATCTCAATAAATGCTTGTCGAATGATTGATTAATTTTAAGTCTAGGAATCCTGTGATTCTTAGGAGGAAAGGAGGCCTCCCCTATCCCTGCAGAGTTATTGGAAATCAAGGATCTTTCCTATTCTCTCTTGTATCCTATTAGGGAGATAAAATATTTCATATAACGTATGCAGGATAAAAAAAGATAGGTTCCTTTCAGAGAAGATGTTGACTTTAGATTATCAGTAGGTCTATGTAGTGAAATTCTGAATCTTAATTTCCACATTGTAAGAATGGGTTGATAATACCTACTTTTCAGGTTTGTGGCGTCTATCAAATGAAATAATGTACGATTTTGTTGGACTGAAATGTTTCTCTTTTTTGTAAATGATAACAGAAAACCAAAAGTCCATGTGGGCAGAAATTCTGGAAAAAGGGCTCGTCCGGGATTTGAACCCGGGACCTCTCGCACCCTAAGCGAGAATCATACCCCTAGACCAACGAGCCATCTGCGAAAATTCCCCAGGATTCTTTTACTTCTGGAAAGAAAATTTCAGCCACGTCAAACTTTTTCGTACTTTTTTTTAGATTTTTTTTTTAAGCAACAGTTGGGAATCCGGAGCCACCTGCTGGACACTATAAATAAATAAATTTACATTCTCAAACTTGAATTACTAATGAAGATTTCCCCCTTCTGTACCTTTGGACTGGGGCAAAATTACAGCCTTGAAATTATGATCGAAAATTAGAGATATGAGGAAAAGAGAGGGATCTTTGGGAATGTCCAATGAGGAAAGAGGAGAGCCTGTATCTGTGCAACGTGTAGAAGTGTTTTAAAGCAAGAAATACTTTATTGTGTCTGCAGCGGTTAAGTTATTACTTTATCTGAAGGCCTAGGGATATATGAAATGACCTTGCTAAGTCCTTTTCATTCCCGGAATCGTAGGATTTTATGGATATAGGAGATGCCACCCTTTGTGTGCCTCATTTTAATTTGGGTCTGTGCTTCTCCTCTCATTCCGACTGTGTCCCACGAGAGGACGACGTGAGGAGATATTGCTTACTTCTTCCTCTCTCCCCACTCTGTCCTTCTCCTTCCCCCATGTGTCCTTCTCTCTTCTCCTTCGATTTTTCCTCTTCCCTTTTACCCCATTGTTCTCCTCCTTCTCTCACCAGTCTTCTTTCCTTTCCCAGTTTTCTCTCCCCAGTCTTCCTTCCCGCCATCTTTGTTATCCTACCCACCCTCTTCATAATCGTACCTCCCCTCTCTGCTCTCAATATATTTTTCCTCTTTCCATCCTTCATTTTACCTCATTTTCATCTTCTTTCTTTCCCATCTCTTCAATCCCGTTTATTTCTTATCCCTCATTTCCCACTTCTAAGACAAAGAAGCTAAATGTGTCTTCGTTAGAACAGTCCTTTCAGTTCTCTCCATCTAACTGGAATTTCTAAACAAGCCCAATTCAGCTCTTTCAAGTTCCCTTTATTCTGGAAAAAGAAATGACAATACATTTACAAATAATTAACATATCTAACCATACAGCCAAAGACAGAATGATCAACTTTTTCGGGCTTTTTTTTAAGCTCTTACGGTTGGTAGCGTGGCCGAGCGGTCTAAGGCGCTGGATTAAGGCTCCAGTCTCTTCGGGGGCGTGGGTTCGAATCCCACCGCTGCCACAGCTTTTTGAGCTACTCAATCTGCAATTTTCAATTAATATCTTTTAGCGAGAAATTAGAAAATGAGTGAATGCCCATCAGTTGAGGGAATGGGTGAATAAGTTATGGTATATAAAAATAATGGAATGTTATGGTTCTATAAGAAATGACGAGCAAGGTAATTTCAGAAAAACTCTGAGAGACTTACATGAACTGATGCTCATGTTTAACCTATATTGGATTGCTTGCTGTCAATGGAAGGGATTGAAGGAGTAAGAAGGGAGAAAAAAGTGTAACTAGATTTTGTGAAGGTGAATGATGAAAATTATCTTTTGCATTTGGAAAAATTAAAAAGCTGTTAAAAGATAAAATATTTATATCTTCTGTGTATCTTGAACATCATGGAGTTTAACCATTCAAACAGTATCTTTACCAAGTTTTAAATGGGAAAAACTAGAATTGGATAAAAAAAATCTCATCACTGGAAGTTTGACAAACACTGATCAGAGCAACTCATGAAAACTATCTGCTTCTTAAAGCTAGCCTTGGAAACTGACGGAATACTGTTTTTATTTTTTTAAAGTTTATATTAGAGAATTTACAGAATCTTTAATACTTGCTATTCCATCAAAACCATTCTTGTTAATTTCCTGATCTCAGTGAACCGCTGAAAGGAAAATGTCTCAGGAAAAGAATTCACAACAATGGGAGTGGGGGGAAATGACAAATTTATTGCTAGAACCCTGACATGTCCATTATAATTTTACAGGTGATTTTGGTTAAAGTAACATAATGAATGTCTAAATAAAGAAATTATCAGAAGTATTTTGGGGAAAGCATCAAGAACTCTTCAAACTCAGTATTCAGGGACTGATAGCTGTTTTGATATGACTCTTCCTTCCCCTTGTTTTTTTTTTTTTGTTTTTTTTTTTTTAACAATGATTCATTTTCTGTCTGCCATTACCTTGCTAATTTCCTCTAATTTCCCACTTAAGGTAAAAAGTTGAAATCTTTTAAAGCAAGGTAGAAGATTTAATAAATACCTAAAACACCAAACCAATCCACAAACACTAATTATTAAGAGCTTACTATGTGCCAAGAACTTCTAAATGCTGATTGTATGAAGATAATTAGAAAACAGTTCAGTCACCAAGAAACTCACATTTTAAAGAAGAAAGAAAAATAGTTAAATTAATTATAATTAAGATACTTTGTCAAATCAGAATTTTCTTTTCTCCCTTTTTTGAGGGGTAGAGGGAAGGGAAGGGAAGGGGAGAAGAAAGAATGTGAGAATAGCAGACTCCATTTTTATATCATGGTCTATCAAACTATAGAATCAGATTACTTCCACAGAATATTCTTTCAGTCCCTCTACCTCTCCCTCTTCCTCTCCCTCTCTTCCTTTGAATATCCTTTCATACCTTCCCCTTATACTATCATTCACTATCTCTTTTATCTTTCTTGCCAAAGTCTAGAAAAATCCATTTATACTCCAAACTGATTGCTTCCACTTGCTGGCACTTAATTTACAAGCCCCTATAGTAGGTATCATAACCTTATTACACAATCTAAAACTGTCTCTTAACCGTCAAGTTCGATATTCATTTCTCTCCAAACTGATCCCAATAGACTTTGGACAGAAAATGTCATCTGCAACCAGAAAAAGAATTGAGGAGATTGAATGTAAATCAACACATGTTATGTTCACTTCCTTTTTTCTGTTTTTTTTCCCTTTTTAAAAAAAATCTCTCCCATAATTTTTCTTCCTTCCTTCCTTCCTTCCTTCCTTCCTTCCTTCCTTCCTTCCTTCCTTCCTTCCTTCCTTCCTTCCTTGCTTCTTTCCTTCTTTCCTTCCTTCCTTTCTTCCTTCCTTCCTTCCTTCCTTCCTTCCTTCCTTCCTTCCTTCCTTCCTTCCTTCCTTCCTTCCTTCCTTCCTTCCTTCCTTCCTTTCTATTTTCTCAACTATGAGTTCAATTCCAATGTCTGACCTAATTCTTCTCTCTGTTTTGGTAATTTAATTAGCTTCTATGAATTCAGTAATCATTCCTATACAGATGGTTCCCAGATCTAACAGTACTTTTTCTCCTGAGCTCCAATTCTGCATTACCAGATAGTTGCTAATGGAACATTTCTAACTGAATGTCATGCCAGCATCTCAAGCCCAATTTCATCCACACAGAACCCATTGTCCTCCTTGGAAACCCAGTTTTCTTCTTAACATTCTTATTTCTCCTCATGGAATTTCATAATAAAAGCTTTGTATATGTTGCAAATGTGTTTAAGTGCATATATCGTTTTCCTCTGCAGAATGTGAACTTGAGGCTGGGCTGTTTTTATTTATTATTTGCATAAAGAATTAACTACTGCCCATCACAGAACCTGAAACATTGTAGTTATTTACATAATTGTTGATTTATTGATCAATTAACACAAAGTATAAAAACCCAACCCTAATCCTGGGGAAAAGATATATTAAAAATAGATATAAAATGCTATTATTATAATAGCCATTCCTCCCAAGTTTCAACTCTTTTTTCCCTTTCTTTAGGGAAAAGATTGATTTTATAGGAAATGGGGAAATTAACTTCATAGGAAAGTAGAATTTTTATATAGACCATAAAAACAACTTATTTTGAATATGACATGAGAATTTAACATTTTTAATTTGACTCATTAGTCAAAATTTCTTTATCATAATATGAGGCAAAGCAACCATTAACAAACAGATTTAGACAAATAGATGAGAATTTTGAGAATTTGCTCTCTTCCCCATTCTCTAATTTTCATTCCCCAGCGTTACTGACTCAAAAAGACAGGTAGGAAGAAAAACTATAGATCAAGTTAACTTGGCATTTATGCAAGGCCTATTCTGTGCCAGGCATTTTGCTCAATGAACTTTGAGTTGTTAAAAAATTTGCTGAGTTGGTGTCTGTACTTTAAAAGTGATCCCTGAATCCAGAGCAATGGAAAGTTCCTCTTACAGTCACAACCTATTGGAACACACTGAGACCACTGCTATGGTCCTCTCTCTTGATTATTTCCCACCTTTATCAGTCTTTATCCTCTAATTTTGGGAAGCCTGAACTTAATGACTTTTTCTAAAAGCCTCACTATCATATCAAACACTAGACATTTTCTTTTAAAAAAAATATTAATAGCTTTAACTTTATTAATAAGAATATAAATACATACATATATGTAAACACATGTTATATACACATATATGCATAGACATATGTATATGCACACATATGTTTTATTATTCATTTTTATATAGCTTTTTATTTACAATACAACACAAATGCATTTCATCATTGACCCTTGCAAAACCTGTTCCAACTTTTCCCCTCTTCCCCCCACCTCCTCCCCTAGATGGCAGGTAGACCAATACATGTTAAATATATTAAAGTATATGTTAAACACAATATATGTAAACATATCCATACTGTTATTTTGCTGCATAAGAAAAATCGGACTTGGAAATAAGGTAAAAATAACCTAAGAAGGAAAACAAAAATGCAAACGGACAAAAACTGAAGAAGTGGAAATGCTATGTTGTGGTCCACACTCATATCCCAAAGTTCTTTTGCTGGATGTAATTGGTTCTCTTCATTACTGAACAATTGGAACTGGTTTGAATCATCTCATTGTTGAAGAGAGCCACGCCCATCAGAATTGATCATCATATAGTATTGTTGTTGCTGTGTACAATGATCTCCTGGTTCTGCTCATTTCACTCAGCATCAGTTCATGTAAGTCTCTCCAGGCCTTTCTGAAATCATCCTGCTGATCATTTCTTATAAAACAATAATATTACATAACATTCATATGCCACAATTTATTCAGCCATTCTCCAATTGATGGACATCCATTCAATTTCCAGTTTCTAGCCACTACAAAAAGGGCTGCCACAAACATTTTTGCACATACGGGTCTTTTTCCCTTTTTAAAGCTCTCTTTGGGGTATAAGCCCAGTAGTAATACTGCAGGATCAAAGGGTATGCACAGTTTGATAACTTTTTGATCATAGTTCCAAATTGCTCTCCAGAATGGTTGGATCCTTTCACAATTCCACCAACAATATATCAGTGTTCCAGTTTTCCCACATCCCCTTCAACATTCGTCACTATCTTTTCCTGTCATCTTAGTCAATCTGAGAGGAAACACCAGTCATTTTCAATTCCTGATCAATCTCTTGAAAGTATGTCCAGAAAGTCATCTCCTGACTTGTGCTATAATCATTGGATTCCTCCAATAAAAAGGGCATTGTGTATGTAAAGATTCAAGCAATATATGATAGAAAAAAGTGGGTGGGGTATGTAATTTTAACTAGAAACAACATAACCAAATCCAATTCTAATAACCGTGGACTAATTAAAGACTTTACATTGAGCACATTGAACATCCATCAAGTTTACTGAACTCTAATAAAAACAAAAAAAACAAAACCCATGTTTTACCACGAGATGTGTTTTATCCCTCTCTCCCTTATTTGAAAGTTCCTAGGTCGAGATAATTTCTCACAGACGGACTTCCTTTAGGGAAATAGATGACGTTTAGCTATTTTCCTAAAGAGAATGGGTAGAATCTGCTCTATACTTTAGTTAGAGTCCAATATGTAATAATTGGTGGAGTTTTAGAGTTCATATAAGACAAATCCTGGAAGAGACAAGAGAAGGGTGCTGAATGCACTCAATAAATGCAAAAGTCTAGGTAGGCCCTGAGAAGCACAATCATAGCTTTGGCTGAATTTTGGTAGTTATACGAATATCACACACTCGAGAAAAGTATTGAGATCCTGAATCACATTTGTCTTTGTGTTGGACAAATCTGTCAGGTTCGGAAAGATGAATTAATCTGGCAAAAGGGTGCTCTTACCTGGATTTAATGGAGGCCATCTTTGCCTTCTCCTCTCCCCACAATTGTACTTCATGTCACACAGATGACTGTATTATTCTTTCTGTTATAATGCAGGAGTTGGTAAGAAAATAAAGGATCAAAATGTATAGAATAAAATGATGTAAATGAAGTGTAGATAATTGAAAGTGAAGGGACTGGAAGATTAAATCAGAGAGAAGAGCACTGAGAAATCTGGGGAAAAAAATATAATTCAAATCTATGCTAAATATACATTTAGAACTAACTCCTAAGAGAAGTACCTTAAATGAAATTCGAAAAGGGAGACTACTATGTAGCTGGCTCGTTGGTCTAGGGGTATGATTCTCGCTTCGGGTGCGAGAGGTCCCGGGTTCAAATCCCGGACGAGCCCAGGATTCCTTTATTATTTGTAACATCATTTATTCTTTCAACTTCTATATCAGAAAAGACAGATGACTACAATTAATTTCCTGTAGAACGATTGTTAGTAGCAAACAGTTTCACCTAACTCAAATTGCCAGCTTCAAAAATACTTTCCCTAACCGTGAAATTTGGACATTGGGCGAGACCTAATACTTGGAAGTTTTTTGTTTTTTTTTTTTAAACATCAAGACAATACCTGGCACTTAACAATGAGAAAATAATGTGTGTTGCCCCAGAAGCAAGTGGTAAGCGCTAGACCCACGACAATTAGGTTCACTTCTGTGAGGACATTGATGAATTGGAGAGAGGCCAGAGGGAAGACAATTTCGTATACGCAAGTACTTTGACATCACACCAGGATAGGATGCGTTTAAGTACTAAGAAACTTGGAAAAAGGGGAATTTGTTACGCATTTGCTATAAGCCAAGCGTTGTACTAAGCGCTTTAAAAAATAGCTTATTTAATCTCCATAACAACCATGTGAGGCACTATTTAGTATCTGAGAAAACGGAGGTTTTTCTACACCAAGTAAGGTCTGAAATCGGATTTGAATTTGTTTTTCCCAATTCCTGGCCCATCATGTTATGCTCTGCACTATCTAGTTACTTGAAGAAAAGAATTCTTTGGGAATTGATGCCTGTAAAATGCCACAATTGAAAATAAATTTCTTCTTTATCTCCAAGCCAAAGACTCAGTCAGGTTTTCCTTTTTCTCTCCATTTGAGACTTAAACATTTAACAAATTAGTAATTAGAAGAAAAAAAAACCCAAATAATTCATTTAGCTGGAAGACGAAAGGAAAGAGAGATGTCTTCTAGGCACAAATTAAAGACGCTACCGCACCTGGCTCCATAGCTCAGGGGTTAGAGCACTGGTCTTGTAAACCAGGGGTCGCGAGTTCAAATCTCGCTGGGGCCTAGGTTGAGAACATTTTTCAACTTCAGTTTGAAACCAACTTGTATCTTTCTTTTCAACTAGAGTATCCTGGTTATACATTATATCCTTCCCTACCACATTTAATTTAAGGTTCGTTGTCTGACTCGACAAGAGCGAAGTAACCAAATACAGAAACTGCCCTTGCCTTTACAAAGCGTACTCAGCAGAATTCCTTAAATCCGGTACACCACTACAAAAGCGCCCATGACAGGACGAAAGCGTCTTTTGCAAAAGAAATCGATAGTTTTTAATCGACCTAGTTAATCCCGGGAGGGATGCGGCTGTGGATTGCATACTCTGAGATACAGAAGGGCTCTAGAAGGGTTATCTCAGCTGGAGACACCGCTTCTGGAATGATGTCCCTCAGGAGCGGGCGCGAAAGAACAAGTTGTATGTATTCGCCCTTAGAATACAGAGATGAAACCCGTTTTGGTTTGAGGAGGGGTCGCCTCCGGATCTGGAGCAAGATGGGAAAGGATGCAGTCTTCAAACTCCGCCCCTCTCCAAGCCCCGGAAGAAGCTCCATGATCAAGCCACTTCCGTGTCTGCATTTAGTCTTTCCGATAATTATTTCACAAGTCGTAAATTAGGGGTAGAGATCATAGGGATAGCGAGCAAAAGGCAGAGGCTCCTTTTTCTTTTCTTTTTTCCTTCCTGCTCCTATTACTCTCCTCAAAGAACCCGTCTTTCCCTACGTTCCGAACAGCTCTCCAAAAATCTTACTCTTCCTACGCCAAGGACCCCCAAAAAGATGCTACGTAGTGCTGAGGGAGCTTGGTCTTATCTCTAAATAAAACCTTCGTAAAACTCTCCCACTTTCTGACATATGTTGTAGCGAGGGAGACGGGAGAGAACGCTTTTATTGGAAGATAGATTCTTATTTACCTAGAGATCCACAAAGTATTTAAAGTGTGACTGTTGCTAATTGTTTCAAAGAAGGAACGTAATCTGCAACATTCACGTATTTATTTTTATCTGTCCCCTTTAGCTTTCACATAAACTCCCAACCAATCACATTTGCTCCAGTAATAAATGGAAATGAAGTGGGGAGGTTTCTCAAAGAGAACATTGCTCCATCGCAACACATCCAGAAATCAAGAAAGAGGGAGGGGAGGGAAATTAAGGGCATAATTGGGTACAGGCTGGAGGAGAGAATACCGATTCTCTGGGAACACGAATTTAGGCTGGCAGAGGTTAGTGAAGAACCTGTCTGGCCAACAGAGAAATCTTTTAGAATCCTGGCTCTGAGATTTAAGTTATCTATTCCTCCTCCACGAAAATTGCATATATATTTCTGTCCAGAGCGCCTCCATTCAAACCATCATTCTTTGTAAACCTTGGATTCCTACTTTGGAACCATCTTGGGTACCAGACTGCTTTCCAGGCTATTCTCACAGCCTGCCACCGAGTGCTTGCCTTTCCTTTTTTTTTCCCACTCTATTTTTTTTTTTTTAAACTCTTCTGGGCTGGGACTATTTTCCTTATTTGTATTTGTATCCTTCTTTCACTGTCTATTTAACACAAAGCTTGTAAACTCTTAATAGAGCTCTATAATAATTTATAACAATACCTACCCTTTATATTGCAATTTGTCAGCAAAGTACACTGTAATGTTCTCTCCAAAATATAATGTTCTCTGTTGGTTTGGTTTCTTGGGGCCTCTGGAGGCAGCCTTCGTTTTAGTTCCGTGATCACCATAAGTACAGTCAGGTGTTAAAGTCCAAATCCTTTATTGTCTCTTTCTTGAGGCTCCATTAGCTTTCTTAGAGTCCTATCTCTCTCCTTGGTTCCTAGAGCTTGAGCTCCTGCCTCCTTCTTTGCCTTCTGAATCTCTCCGAACCCAAAGGTTTGTGCTTCAGCCTCCAGACACCACAAAGGTGGACAATGGAATGAATCTGTCTCAGCCTCTGATAGCTTCTAGTGTGCTTGTCTTTTCTGGCCCTGAAAGCTTCTAGCTTATATGCTCTACACTGAGTACAAACCAATCATTATATCACTAGGAAACCATTATTTGTTATAAGATTAAATCAATGCTAAACTAGATTTAACCATTGTCTCCTCAATTCCACTTAGTACCTTAGTACCATAACATCTCTTTGTAGGATTAAATCAATCATACTGAACATGTAATTAGATAACTATTGTCTCTATCAATTCCACTGACTTAGTACCTTGTAAGAATCCTTTGTTACAAGTTCATAGTTCTGGCCCATAACAATACACCATATTGTATCTAAAGATATGTTATTCTATTTTTTCTTCACAATCACCCTTGACGGTAAGTGATATTATTACCCCATTTTACAGAATAGAAAACTGAGCCTGAAAGATGTTAAATGATTTCTCCTGAGTCATAGTTATGATATAAGGATAGATTCACAGGTTTTGTTTTCCTCTAAAGTCAACAGTCTATTCATTAAAACATCTAGCTGTCCCAAATCAATTAATTAATCTATCCATCCATCCATCCATCCATCTATTATTTGTCTACTATCTACCTATGTATCTGTAATGTTCAGGTTAGCTTTCTCGAGGTCTTTTGGTTGGGCCTGGGTCTCACCAGGAAAATAGTCAGGAATAGAGTCTAGAGTCTTTATTGTCTCCTTCACAGTCAGTCTTTGTCTTTACAGTCTGTGTTTATCCCAATCTGACCCAGTCTTGATCTTAGTGGAGGAGTGCAGGAGGCAGGAGAGCCACCAGGAGGATGGTCAAAAATGGAATGTCCCATTTCCAGTCCTTCTCAGCCCTTAAATACCCTATTACAATTACATCATTACAACATACTAAATATGTGTTAACTAGAGAACCATTACATCACCATACTAAGTACTAAGTATATGTAAACTAGAGAACCATTATCTTATCAATTCCACTGAGTTAATAATTTGTTGTAAGTATCCTTGTTTCAATTATATTCTCCAGAGTTCTGTTCCTCTACATGTATCAATCTACCTTCTTCCAAATTTTTGTTAAAGGGAAGGGAAAACAGCATAGGACCTAGGACAAAACTTCCTTTGAGTTGAATCTACTTATTAATGACCAGTTTCAGGAAGCTTCATTCAGTACATCTTGATTCCACCTACTTGTACTATCTCTAGCCTAAGGCATCAAAAACTGTTCCCATTTTAGACCCTTTTTCTCTGGAGAAATGTTTATGTAACCTGGGTATATAAGTCAAACATTTACCGATAATAAATCATAAATAAGTTTGCAACCTCCATATTCAGTTATGAGGCCAATATAAAGTCTGGAACCACAGTTTAAGAAGCTCCTCTCTACCCTGCACATCTCCATCTTATATAGGGAGAAAACATAATGTACTTTTCTTGCACATAGTATTGCTTAATAAATGTTTGAATGTATAAGTAAATAACACATTTTCCTTTGCAATTAATTTTACATTCTCTTCATATATATTTCCCCATCTTTCTAATTCAACCATAGAATGAGGCTAGATTTGGATTTATAGGACCTGAGCATGAAGTCACAACTTCATCTCCTCAACAGCGACTCAATTTCTTCATATATAAAATGAATAAGGACATCCTCAATGATCTCTAATCTGCAGAATCTTTCGTCTCTATTTCTATGGTCTGATGACCTCTCTTTCTAATTTCTTATTAAAGCATCTTGAAATCTACCTATGACTTTCATAACTAATCTTTATTCCAACATAGTTTTTCACAAAAACAGGGTTAGAATTTCCTCTCCCCATTAAATGTGAAAAGTAGGATGATAACTGCTAGTCTCCTATTGGTGTCATTTGATGACTATCAGTGCAGAGACAAAGAAAGGCACATTTATTTCTGACAGACTTTAATATATGATTTTGCATTTGGCAAGGTTCTACAAGGGTGAATGTTGAAAACATTCTATTATCTATTATCATTTAAAATAATTTTAAAAATAAAAGCTTTTGTATTTGGGCCCTTACTGCCTTTGGTTGAGGGAAACACTCTATGGAGTAGCTTCTAGATGTGAAATCCATTCCAATCAAAGGCCTTTAACATCAAACTTTTATAAAGTTGTAGACAAAGCTGGCACCAAAAAGAGATTTTACCTACATAAAGAAGGAGAACAGTATAATTAAGACCAGTGAAATAAAAGTAAATTCTCAGGGTCTTCCTCTCTTGAATTAAATTTTTTATGAAAGCAAACTAAGCCAACTTTTGCCTCCATTCTTATTAGCCTTTAATTACTGAAGGGGCATTGTCTCAGACAAACTAAGATCTGGGAAAGATCCTAGCTTATAAAGGTCAAGTTACCCCACTGCATCCAAGTCATGTATTGTCATTTGCCACAGGATTCACTCAGATGGCTCTGGAAGAGAGGTGAGATTGATGACTTTGCACAATCCACTTTCACTTAAATACAATTCACTTGCAAGTCAAGATATCACCCTCCTGAAGTCATTGGTCCTCTTTAATAATGGAAGATGAATAACAAAAACAAAAAATAAAATAAAAATAATAATAAATAATAAGTTTGGTTTTGGTGGAAGATAGGGTTACAGAGAATTCTGTGCAATCTTAAAAACAGGTTGGTGTGTGTGTGTGTATGTGTGTAATACTCCAAATAAGGATTTATTAGCTTTAGCATATACACACCCTGAGAGATGGAAGTGGGGGAAAATGTCACACCAGTCAAATCACTTTTCATACACATATGTATGTATATATACATATATGCATGTACATATGTATAAATATACACACATATCTCATATGTATATTTTTTGTTTGAATATAGTTGTTTACATGTTGTCTCCCTTCAGACTGAAATCCTTTAGAGCAGAGATGATCTTTTGCCTTTCTCTGTATCCCCAGTGTTTAGCACAATGACTGATATATTACTTAATAAATGCTTATTGATTGACTAATAAGTTAAAAATGTATTGTCTTTTGGGGACACTATAGTGTGATGGATTTCTCAACATTTCTCTCTCTCCTTCCCTTATAGAATGAAACAGGATTGCCTTTTATGCTAGAGCAACTGAGTTTGTGGAAATCCTGTCAAAGTGCTCATTAAAAAAAAAAAAAAATACAAAACAAAACCTCAACAACTCTCTGTATCATCTCAAAAATTCCTATGCATGTCAAGAAATGATGTTATATTAATGTCAATATTTTTCTGTAATGAAATCAAATGCTGTCAACTCTCCCAATCACCACAATACCATCCTTTATAATTTTCTGTTTCTACAGTCTCACTGTACCCAATTGATACTTTATTCCATTTAATGTTGTAATGAGGAAAAAGTACTGGATTTGGAGTCCATATTCCTGCATCCAACTCCCAAGTCTACTACTTTAACCATTTTCTTCAAAAACTCAGTTTCCTCTCTGTGAAGGGAAGTGAATTTGTGGTTCTGCTCCTAATACCATGAAGACAAAAGAGCCATAGCACATACCCAGAATATTAGCCTATAGAATCAGTGCATCATATAGTACATGGTGTTTTCTTTAAGCATATGGCATGGACTAGAGCATTTTAAATCTATGAACATTTTAATCTCCCCAGATGACCTAACACAGACTATTATTATTATTGGACTGCTTCTCCCCTTCCCCCTATCCCCATCCCCACCCCCTTGTTTGTTCTTATTTTTGTTGCCGTGGAAGACTCCTGGATAATAGAGAGGAAAGGGACATATTTGGAAATGAAAGATGATATAAAAACAGGTATCATGTGTGAAGGGCCAGTACTGAATAAATCCATGTACAGGAAGGGTCCGGTTCAGGTATTACTTGAAATCTGCTCTCTCTGTAAGGGCGAACAATTCGAAACATTTGCTCACCACTTCCCTTAATGAGTGAAAGACATACTTCAGATAAATTTAGGATAATCTTGATGGAGAATGCATTTGACAGGAACAAATCATCATAACTATGCTATTTACAACTATTTGGACAAATACCTTGTTATTAATAACATTAATTTCAATTAATAACAATATTATTAATAATAAATGTTATTTACGACCTCGTTTTGATAGATGCCTTGTTATTGCTAGTAAAGTTGGAAATGAAATGTCGAAGAATGTTTTATACCTGGAATGTACATAGTGCCACCTGGAGGTAACTGGTTTTAATGCAACACTAACTTAAAAAGTATATAAACTCTGGCTCTCCGATTAATAACCGAAAAATAGCAAAACATATTTTTCCATCTGGGTCATGAAATATTCAATTTAGATTCACATTGTTGGTATTCACTGGACCTGAACTCCAATAACCATGTGGTCTGGCCAATGATATCCTAGTCTCAGGAGCATGGACAGGGGACTCAAGTGGCTGGCTGGTGAACCTTTTTCCAACAAGTATAATTGAGGATACTGCTTTTACTTATTTAGATAATTTTCCCTTAGTAATTTTTTCATTATTTAAGTCTTTTTACTTCAGAGTATGTACCCATAGTATAACATTTCCACTGTTTCCAGGCCATTTTAACTGTTTGTTTGTTTTTTTTTAATTGGTTGTTAGGTCCTTATACAGAGGGACTTTTTTGGGTCTGGCTTCATTAGAATGAGGAAACTAATCTGATGTGGGCCTCCAAAGCACAGAAGCTCTTGATTCTCTTTCATTCAGGCTGAGCCCTATGGACATTTAGCCCTGGTTTTGCCTCTGACTCTGTCCTGCTTGTTGTTTCTTGCCCCTAGGTAAAGGAGTATTGGTGCTGGCTTTGACTTTGTGAGCTTTAAAATGGAAAAGGAATGAGTCCACAGTGGTTCAGGAACTGGAGTCCATAACAGAGTTTATTGGTAGCTAAAATAAATGAGGGGTGACCTACAAGAATCAGCCATACAGTGAATTTGACTACAAACTAGAATGTTATTTTATTTAAATAAGAGAGCTATCATTAAGTGGTCCATGAATTTGGAAGTGAACTTTATGAGGCAAATAGTTTCTAATAAGCATTATAAATTTGAGGACAATTCACTTTTTTAAAGACTATGTTGGGGCAAGGGTATAGGAGACAGTATTTCTATAGTTTATGAAAAGGGTATTTAATGCTACTGTCCTTGCTATATCTTTTCAGTAAAAACCCCTTTTGTAAAAGCTAGTTAATGGTAATTAATAAAATAATACTTGGCCAATAATCAATGTCATAGATGATACTGAAAAGATATTAACTGGCATTGCTTAGATGATATTGAAGAGATAATTTAGTCATTGATACTGGGGGAACACATTGTAATGGTGGCTTCTATCAATAGCATTAAAAAGATATCTATATCCCTTCTAGGTACATGTACAACACTGAAGGAAAGATTTACTCTTATTCTGATTATGCAACTTGACAGAAAGAGTGACAATTAGGATAAGTGATCCCAGAGAATGTGTAGACTACACAAGATATCAATAAACTTTTAAAAATTTTTCATTAATTTATTAGTTTGCAAAATTTACTTTAATAAGATTTTCATTTCCATTTTTTTTCTCCCTTCCTTCCTTCCCAAGATAGCAATCTAGTTGATATGGGTTATATGTGTACAATCATATTAAACATATCTCTAAGTAGTCATCTTGTGAAAGAAGAATCCAAACAAAAGGGGAAAACAACAACAACAAAATGTAAAATAGCATGGTTCAATCTTCATTCAAACTCTAGAGTTCATTCTCTGGATATATGCAGCATTTTCCATCATATATAAATCTTTTGGAATTAGTATATGGCTGAGAAGAGCAAAAGCTTATCAAAGTTGTTTATCTGCATAATGTTGCTCATATGATGTATAATGTTCTCCTGGTTCTGCTTACTTCACTCAGCATCAATTCACACAAGTCTTTCTAGGTTTTTCAATAAAACTTAAAAAAAAAATAGCATGACCTCCTTGCTCCATGACAACAACAGTCTGTAAAAGGGTATGCTACAGTGGAAGTACCATATACTTTTAACTAACTTATTTCTTATAATAATAAATGAAGGGAATTGTCATAAGATGATATCATGATCTTTAAAGCACTGTGAACTGTAAGGCATTATTATGTGGTACTTTTGATTAAAAGTCCTCCCCTGAAAATTTGGACGTGAAGGAGGGAGACCATAATTGTTAGGGAATTAAATGAATTTTTAAATAAATGTGGAATACTTTATCTTTTTTTCATCTTTTTTTATTATAACTTTTAATTTACAAGATATATGCATGGGTAATTTTTCAGCATTGACAGTTTCAAAACCTTTTTTTTGTTCCAATTTTTCCCCTCCTTTCCCCCACCTCCCCCCAAGATGGCAGGTTGACCAATACATGTTAAATATGTTAAAGTATAAGTTAAATACAATATATGTATACATGTCCATACAGTTATCGTGCTGTACAAAAAGAATTGGACTTTGAAATAGTGTACAATTACCCTGTGAAGGAAATCAAAAATGCAGGTGGACAAAAATAGAAGGATTGGGAATTCTATGTAGTGGTTCATAGTCATCTCCCAAAGTTCTTTCACTGGGAGTAGCTGGTTCAATTCATTACTGCCCTATTGGAACTAATTTGGTTCATCTCATTGTCCATCAGAATTGATCATCATATAGTATTATGTTGAAGTATATAATGATATCCTAGTCCTGCTCATTTCACTCAGCATCACTTCATGTAAGTCACTCCAGGCCTTTCTGAAATCATCCTGCTGGTTATTTTTTACAGAACAATAATGGAATACTTTATCTTGACAAGATATAGGAGGGGACAGATATAGTTGCACTTGCCAATATTCTCTACTCCTGGAAAGACTGAGGCTGCTTAATTTTTTCATTTTTGACCTACAATGAGGCTGAATTCTTTCAGATTTTTACAGTAAATCTGATAAAAATAGAATGAGCTCTCAGAAGCAGAGGACCATCATAGTGCCCAAGGAGGGGTGAATAGAAAATAGGACATGCTAATGTTTCTGTGATAGTCTATATAAAAAAGATCTTGTATGTGGATATTGAACTTTTAGCCTGGAGAGATAGAAAAATACCAAGAGATGAGGGGCAGCTAGGTGGCTCAGTGGATAGAACACCACCCCTGAAGTCAGGAGGACCTGAATTCAAATTTGACCTCAAACTGATTTCAGATACTTAATGCTTCCTAGCTATGGGATCCTGGGCAAGTCACTTAACACCAATTGCCTACATATACACACACACAGATAATCTTTCGACATTAATCCTTGCAAAACCTTGTGCTCCAAAATTTTCTCTCCCCCTCTCCCCCATGGCAAGTAATCCAATATATGTTGAACATGTTTAAAATATATGTTAAATCCAATAATGTATACATATTTATGCAATTATTGTGCTCCACAAGAAAAATCAGATTAAAAAGGAAAAAAATGAGAAAGAAAACAAAATGCAAAGAAACAAAAAAGAGTGAAAATACTATGTTGTGATCCACACTCAGTTCCTAAAGTCCTCTATCTGGGTGTACATGGCTCTCTTCATCACAAGATCATTGGGATTGGCCTCAATCATCTCATTATTGAAAAGAGCCATGCCCATCAGAATTGATCTTCGTTGTTGCATTGTACAATGATTTCCTGGTTCTGCTCATTCCACTTAGCATCAGTTCATATAAGTCTTTCCAGGTCTCTCTGAAATCATCCTGCTGATCATTTCTTACAGAACAATAATATTCCATAACATTCATATATCATAACTTATTCAGCCATTCTCCAGTTGATGGACATTCACTCGGTTTCCAGTTTCTTGCCACTATGAAAAGGGCTGCCACAAATGTTTTTGCACATGTGGGTCCCTTTCCCTCCTTTAAAATCTCTTTGGGATATAAGCCCAGTAGAAACACTGCTGGATTAAAGCATATGCACATTTTGATAGCCCTTTGGGCACAGTTCCAAATTACTCTCCAGAATGGTTGGATCAGTTCACAACTCTACCAACAATGTATTAGTGTCCCACATCCCCTCAGACATTTGTCATTATCTTTTCCTGTCATCTTAATAAATATGAGAAGTGAGAATTAGATTTTTTTTTTGCTTTGTCATATGCTCTTTTATATCACTTTTTTTGGTCCTATCACTTAAAAAAAAAAAAGCAAAATAAATCACAACCCAAAGCAAATTTTCAAAAAAAATTCTCCATCCTACTTTGGTTTTAATCTGTCATTGTATCTCTCTCCTTTCCTCACTGCCAAACTTCTAGAAATAAGGCTCCATTCACTAACTCTACTTTTACGGGCTCTGTTCACTCTAAGTCATCAAAACCAATGACACTTTTCTGTTCTTGACTTCTTCATAGCACTTGACAATGTAGACCATTCCTTCTTTGAGACATTTTTAATTTGACTTCCCAAGTTCTGCATTCTCATGGATTACCTCTAAGAAAGAGTGACTCCTTTATTTGGCACTGTGCATTACCCAGAACCTTAGTATCCAGGTAAATAATAGTCAACAAACAAGAAATGAAATAAGCTCATGTATTCTCTATATTTTCAGTTAGTTGCAAAGATTGCAAAGATCTGCTAGAAAATAATTCATGAATTCTCATACTTTCAACAAAGATGCTCCTTTTCAAGTCAATAAGTATTCAAGTCAATAAGTATTTATTCATTATTTACTTTGTGTCAGGCACCATGCTAAGTGGTAAGGATGCAAAGAAAAGCAAAATCATCTCCTTCACTCAAGGAACTTGCAATCTAATAAGGGAGTAAATAACTATGTACCACACACACACACACACACACACACACACACACACACCTGATATTTTGGGGGTAATTTCAGAGGGAAGACACTAGCATTAAGTGAGAGGCAAAAAGACTTATAGAAAAAAAAAATTAGGATTTTAGCTGGGATTTGAAGAAAGACAGAGAAAGCCAGGGGGCAGAGCCAGGAAGAAAAAGCATTTGAAACCTAGGCCATAACCAGTGAAAATGCATTGAATGCCTGCAATGCTCTATCTTATTTCTACGCCCTGGCTTCCTTGACTTCCTTCAAGTCCCAGCAAAAATTTCATCTTTTTTAAGACACCTTTCCCAAGATTTCTGAATTATACTTTCTTTCCTCTGTTGATTATGTCCAATTAATCCTGTGTATACTTTGTATGTTTGTATTAGACTGAAAGCACCTTGAGAGCAGAAGCTGGCTTTCTTTGTCTCTACAATGCTTAGCACAATTCTTGGCATCTAATACATGGAGATTGAATGGCTATTGACTGACTGACTGGATGGATGAAGAACTGAAGTTTCTTATGGGAGGAACTACAAGGAAATCAGTGTTCCTGTATGGTAGACTACAAGGATAGTAGTAAATTTTAAGAAAACTGGAAAATTCAATTCAATAAATAGTTTGAACACCTTATGTTCCAGGTACTGTACTAAAAACTTGGAATGCAAAAAGAGGTAAAGAACAGTCCCTTCCCTCAAGTTGCTTACAAGCCAAAGGGATAATGCGAAAGGAAGAGGTTCTGAAGGACTTTAAAACACAAATTATTATCATAAATATTTGTAAAGATAGGAAAGGAGGTATATTGAAGGGCAGTTTTTAATGCCATTTTGGCCACAGGGTAGGGAGTAGGATAGGTATTATAATAAAGTTTGAGATACCCCTGTCCTCTCCACACACTTTGTTTTTTGCATCCTTCCCTCTTTAATAATCTGTAAAAAATAGATTCTTCAGTGTTGAATGTAGGACTCCAGTTGGGCTTTGAGTGAAGGACAGTACTAAAGGAAAAAAGGAATAACAATGGGAAAAAGCAAGAAGAAAATGGATATGGATAGTATTCCATTTTACAGAGTATATAAAGTGCACAAAGGGGAGTAGATTGAAAAGGTAAAATTGAATTTGATTCCAGAGGGCCTTCAATGCTAACGATAAGAGTTTATATATTCTTTTGTATTGGAAGGGTACAGTACCCTATGTAATCATCAAAGCAAAGAAACAAGTAGACAGGCTTTATATTAGGGGATGTTGTGCTTTGTTTTCAAAGAGGACCATGACATCAGGGAGGTGATGCCTTGAGATGTAAGTGAATTGAATTTAAGTGAGGGAGGGCTGTGCAAGGTCATCTGCCTCACTTTCCCCTCCAAAGCTGTCTGGGTCCAGTGGCCACATATAGATCAGGACGAGTGGACATTGCCCTGAGTGTAATGGGAGATCTTGGCCTTTTTCAGGTAAAGTGTTCAACAGATGTCAGTTTGACCGAGGCCACACCCATTGAATGATTACGGCTGAGAAGCAATTGAAGCAAAAAATCTCCTTTCACCTCGTCCAAAAAAAAAAAAAAAAAATCCAAACAAGCAAACAAACAAACAAACAAGAAGGGGAAGATCCTCTGGGTTTCTGGCTAAAGCAGAAATGATTGCTATTTACATTCAATCTAAGTGATTCGGGACCCAAACAGGATCAAATGGGACCACTGAACAAAACTTTGATGGCAGAAATGATTTTTAAAAATTACATATATGGCAATAGAGATGCATTTTGGGGAACAGAGTTTTCATTGAGGACCAGATTAGCAGAGATTGATTGAGCACTTGGTGAGTTTGTTGTATAATTGTGTGCAGGTTTAGGTTGGACAAGTTGGCTTTTGTGTTTCTTCCAATTATGAGATTCTATCTTTGTTTTTGAACTATTCTTCCCTTATGGCAAGACGCTAGGCGTTTATATTTTCTCCTTCTTTTAATGACAATTGTTGTTAAAGGTCATGGTCTCATCAATTTTAGATCTGCATATTTTATAGGAATCTGATCAAAAAGAAGATCATTTGTAGCTCTTACATAAAGCCTTTAGCAGTAGTAGGAAGCAACGCTTAGGGAGCTAGCAGAGGGCAAATCATTGAAAACTTCTAGTGAGATTTCTTTGCACTTGGGTAGGTATTTACTAATTGGTGGTAAATCAATATATTTTGAAGATCAAAATGCTAGTGTAATTATTCATGGTGAATATGATGAGCTATTGAAGTAGCCATTAAAGTATTCTTTAAAAAAAAATTGATATCTACAACTAGCCTTTCCAGACCTACTTATTTTATAAAGAAGATTATAGAAGAGGTAGGTATCATGTACCCTTCGATAGCTCAGTTGGTAGAGCGGAGGACTGTAGGTTGTATATCTGTAGTAATCCTTAGGTCGCTGGTTCGAATCCGGCTCGAAGGAGGTACTAACATTTTAGAAGACAATCTCCCAAGGATCCCTGTTTGTTTACAAATGGAATTTGATAAAAGTGTTTGTGTCCTGGCTTCCTAGGCAACTTTCCCCAAACTCGAAAGTTTGTTGTGTGAGATTTCCCACTGCTCTGGTAGGTCAATAATTCCCTAGGGAAGTGGTTTCACTTTGAACCTTCGGAATGATGGCAGGAAACAAACATTTCCTGCTTGATACTTTTTTCTTTTTAATTTAAAAAAAAAATTGTTTTGAACCTTCGGTAACACTACAATACTCAAGCAGAGAATAAAGTACTAAAACCTCAAACATTTCTTTTCTCTACATGGTCCCTCTCCCAAGGGGAGCTGTAACCACCCTGCTCCTCTTCTCCCTCAGCCCGCCTCCCCCCAATATTTTCCCTACTAATACTTTATTCTGAACTAAGAAATCTTGAAAGTGACTGCAAAAGCTTTCTAGTTCAACTTGGTATCTCATCAGGAATCTCCTCAAATAATTCTGATAGCCATACAACCTTCACTGGAAGACGGGCAATTTCTCATTTGGATAGCTCCACTCTTTCATTCTTGACTCTGACCTCTAAGGCCCAGCACATCAAGTCAAACCTTTTCATTTCCCTTTCATTCTTTCTTGCCCTCCTGTCCTACGGATGATGTCTATCTCTATTATCAACTCAGTATAATAGTTCTTAGTTACATAGATTTCAAGTTTACCAAAAGCGCAAAGCAGGAAGGACCTTGCTTTGGATTTAGGATACTTGGTTTCTGCCCTTACTATTATGACTTTAGGCAAGTCACGTCACCTCTCCGGGTCTGTTTTCCTTTGTAAAATGGTGAGCTTGGATTGGCCTCTGTCTCCGAGATTCTCTTTCCAAGTCTAAATGTCTTTTTCTTCATAGTAATTCTGTGACTAGTATAATGAAAATGTTAAATATTGTTCATATTCAGAAGATGAGGTCAAGAAGGCTAAGAAACGTAGGTTTTTTTGTGGCACGCGAATGACACAATCACTTCTGGTTTATGGGGTGAATAAAGCGTGTTAGAATACAAACACGAACTATCTCCCAGGAAATTATATACTATGTGCTTTCAACAAGAAAAGTGAACTTCCTTCGAGCCGGAATCGAACCAGCGACCTAAGGATTGCCTCAAGTTTACTTCCTACAGTCCTCCGCTCTACCAGCTGAGCTATCGAAGGGGTTGCTATGTGTTAATTTTGTGGTTGACTTTTCAGGATGAGATTACATAGTCTTGGCATTCATAACTTTTTGAATCAGATTCATATTTACATACCTTTTAAAGATGCATTCATTTAACAAAAAACTGAACGATTACACATAGAGTAAGGAACTGTGGGGCAATACAGTAGTAAATAAGATGATCGTCTCTCAAGGAGGATACAATATAGTAGAAGAGGTCAGTTATGCGAATTGCAGTAAGACAACTGCTTATGTGGTCAGTCTGATTTAGCCTAGAGAAAAAAAGAGTGGAGAGATTTATCTCCTCCTGTAAATATGTGACGGCATAGAAGACAATTAAACTTACTCTGCTTGCTTCCCAAAGATGAAAAAGGGACAATGGAGATTCGTATTAGGAGTAAAGCAGATTTCAGCTCAGTATAAGAAATAACTTCCCTAACATTGAGAGCTGTTCTAAGACCAGCTTACTACTTGAGAAAGTTGAGTTCCACATCCCTGGAGCTATTCAAGCAGAAGCTGGGCGACCATTTGTCAGGTATATTGTAGAATGGATCTTTGTATCAAGCAAGGGTATTGGACAAAATGATCTTAAATCCCTTCACACTCCAAGATTCAGTGAATCTTAAAAAAAAAAAAAAAAAAAAAAAAACACACACACACACACACACAAAAGAAATATAAAACACTATTTTAAAAGTTCCTAGTAGAATAAGATCACATTCTACTGAGGATCAAAGAGGGCTTCTGGGAAAAAGAGACATTTGAGTTTGTCTTGGAGAGATGTGCAGGATTTTGAGGAATAGAAATGGGTAGAATCAAATCACTTCTGATTGCAAAATATAGTATATGGTAAGGGAGTCACGAAATAGTTCATTTTGGTAGAGTTTCCCTCTCCTTCTCTCCCCAAATTCAATTAAAAGTTTATTGAACTACTATTATTTTCAAGGAAGTTTCCTTCTTCCCTAGAATTGTTCAATCTAAGGGCGACAATTCTGCTCAATCCTAAAGATTGATAAATACCCCTGGGAGCTTTTCTTTTGTCTAACTTTATCCTTTCTCAAAGAACGCACAAAAACGACTGTCCCCTATACCGTGGAGGAAAGGCTCAGTCCCTATTGCTTGCCGCTGTTCCCTGCCCAGTAATAGGATTTCTGGTTTTCATTCCCATTCATGACAGAAAGCACACAGAAGTCTCTAGTTAATTGGTCTCTGAACTCAACAGACTTCTTTCTGCTGCAAAATGTAAATGACACTATTCCTCCGCTTCTCTTCCATCTCTTATCTAAGTAGTAGTCATGGTCTCCTGACAGCTTTTGCAGAGAACAAAGTTAGAAGTAAAATCAATCAAAAAGTGTGGGTTTGGAAATGGGTCGGGAGGGGAAATAGGAAGGAAAGGAGTAAATGATGTCGTTGTAGAATAAATAATAGATGGTAAATAAGAAAAAAAATCCAATTATATAGTTCAAACCTGAAAAACACAATCCATTCTCACAAAACACAGAAAGAGTTCAATTAACTGGGAACATGTGTGGCTCGTTGGTCTAGGGGTATGATTCTCGCTTTGGGTGCGAGAGGTCCCGGGTTCAAATCCCGGACGAGCCCAGCTTTTTTTTTTCTTCCTAGTTTTGATGGGGTTTCTCTTTTGAAACGTATAAACAAAGTCTATCAAAACTTTTCTTAGGCTCCACTCTTCCCTGTTTAAAAGAGCAAAGGGAAAGCATTGGGAACCTCGTTACTAGAGTAAGCTTACTCTATTTCAACGTTTCAATTCCCGTCCGCCAGTCTCAAGCTTGCAAGCCAGCTGTGTCTTGCCGTTTGGAGTTATAACTCTTCCCCAACCCTGAATACAATATTTTCCATCCCTCTGTTGCCCCCTGGAGGTATTTCAGGAACAAGCTCTAGGACTCCGACTGCGGTTCCCATTTCGCTGATTTCTGGCTCTGAGGCCCAAAAAGCAACCCTCAGAGCCATACCAGCCGCTCCCATCCTGGGGCGAACAAGAATGCAGGAACAAGTTTCCTAGTGTTCGGTTGGGGAAAAGGGCGCATCCCCAGGCTGAAATTATAGTATTGATCTTAGTTCCCAACAAGTTTGTCAGAGGACTCCTGTGTTATATTGCCCTCTAAAGTATCGGCACACTGTACCAACACGTACAACATGTACATACACACCACACACGAATACGCATACACAATAGTTACACACAAACACGCCCACAACATCTGTTTCCTTTCCTCTGCTAACATCCTCCCTCACTTCTCGGTTTCATTTCACTTTACTGACTCTTCTGCTGCCAATAAGTCGCCCAAAAGACAACATATAGTGTATGTTCCTCGGCTTGCACTTTTTTTGTATTATCTTGGTTATCTTGCCCCATTCTGAGTCTAGAATATCTACTAGAAAGTCTACTATGAAGGAGGAGTCCTATGAACTGTTGTTGTATTGATTTCTTATCAGAAACGAGTGTCTGGTGATTTAATAAATCTTTTACCTTTTGCTAATTCTTCTCCCGTTTTCATTTCATAGATTCCCGTTCTAAAAGGAACCCTCTTTCAGTCCTAAAAGGAACCAAATTACTGAAGGAAGAAACAAACAAGTCTGTTGCTCCACCATCACACAGTGAGTTACTTTTTTTTTTTTTAATTGTTATTTAGGGAAAGAGCAGGGAGGGATAGGAAATTCCTTAATTTTCAGTCTTGGACTCACTCTGTCTTTAAAGAAGAAGAAAAGAAAAGAAAAGAAAAAAAGAGTTCAGAGTCAGATGATGCCCCCACCCTCCAAGGATTTCAGTTAAACAAAACAATTCATTTTGTATAAGTCTGACCATCTATAATCCACTTCCTCTCTTCTGAGAGGCCAGAGGCATGTTTCACTCTCAATCCTTTGAAGGAACGATTGGTCCACTATATTGGTCTTTTTAATGAAATCATTCAGGATTTTTTGCTTTTGTTATTGTATCATCATGTACGTTATTTTGTTAACTTGGGCTCCGCCTCAGTTTATTCTACTCTTCCCGAGTTTGTCTAATATCTTGTATTAGCTATTTCTCAGGCTGTAACACTCCTACATTACATTCATATGTGTCTGTTTAGTTACTTCTCCATAAGGGTACCCAGACTCTTAATCAGTTAAATCAAATATGTATAAGAAGTCAGTATATTGGAAACATCAGTGTCCTTTAAAGTTGAAATTGAATGTTTTGTTTTTCTATTGGTTTGTGGGCCAACTTTTTGAGGTTTAAAGGTCATGCCACGCCCCTTATCCTAAGTAGAACAAACTTGTGTTTTCTGCAGCGGCATATACCAGAACCCTAAGACAGGAGCTTCTGATATGTATTTCTCTTAGGCTTCTTATTAGAATTTTAGGAAAATTTTCAACCCTGGCTTGGGACTGGTTGTATAATGATTATTAGCAGATGTTAGTTCTAGTTGTGGATGAAAAGGAAGGCTGGATAAGTGATTCTTATTATAACCTCTTATTTCAGCCTTCTTCCTATATTCTATAAGGAAACATTTATTAAATATCCTTAGAATGCAAAATAATTGGGAGAGGAACCAAGAATATGAAGGAGAAGGCACCTGAGATGAGCCTTAAAAGCAAAGTAGATTCAGACATGAAGGGAGACCAGTCCTAAATCACTGAAGAAGGGAAGAAGAAGACAAATCTGTCCATAAGTAGCAATTGAGATTGGAGTATGTGAAAAAGAATGATTTTAACTCAGGGATTAAGCATTGCCATTTTTATATAGGAGAATAATTTGTAAATATGTCTATAAGTACAGGCATACTTAGAGGGGTTTATTGATGGAAGATTGAAACTCATTGTTGAATATTTAATTTGATATGTGCATATGAAAAATATAAGCTGTGTAAATAATTACATATACAAAGTCTCTCTGTTTTGGGGTTGTCTCAGAGTTTGCTGAAAAGTGAATATTTAATCCCTGTCTCTATTTGGAAAAATAAGTATGTAAGCAAGACTTTGTCCCTTTTCTTCTTTAGTCAACAAGATTCCTGACTATCACCACAGGAAACACGCAGAGCACATTTTTGTTCCCTCTCCAAGAAATTACCCAAGTGAGATTTTTCCATTGGCAATAGTGTGCACAAGTTCTAATCCCTATGCAAAACAAATTGCTCAGGCTGGTTTCCTGAGTATATGGTAGCAGAGAGACAGGGAAAGAAGAAGGAACAGGTTGTACAAGGATTGACAGTGGAATAGGTATACATCATGAGATTGGAGGCTCTGGATATTGTTATACTATTTGATTGAGTTTTGTGTGTGTGTGTGTGTGTGTGCATGTGTGCCTGCGCACTGTACTTGAATGCTCAGTCTTGAGCTTGAATTCCTATAGTGTCTTCTGTCGTTAGGCATCCACATTAGGGAAGGAATTTATTGGTTAAGTATTTCCAGATGCAAGTAGTAGATATTTGGATTGTTTCAGTCATCACTACTAAGAGAAAAGTGGTTATTATTTGCTACCTGGCCATCCTAAGAAGTCTTTTTTAGAGTTCAGTTCCTTTTATCAAGTACAGGCATACTTCATTTTATTGCATTTTACTTTATTATATACTTTGAAGATACTACATTTTACTTATATTGTGATTTTTACAAACTAAACATTTGTGACAATTCCATGACAAACAAGTCTATTAATGACATTTGTCTAACAGCATGTACTCACATAGTATCTCTTGTCAGCTGTGGGATGCTACAAACCATGCCCATATGAGATGGTAAAATTAATTGATACATATTGTATGTGTTTTGACTGCTTCTCTGACTGGCTGTTCTGTTTTTCTCTCTCTCCTTTGACCTCTTTATTCCCTGAGACAGAGCAATATTGAAATCAGACCAATCATTAACCCAACAATGTCTTCTAAGTGTTTAAATAAAAGGAAGAGTCAATGGATAAGCAAATTTTATTGTCTTATTTTAAGAAATTGCCACAGGCACCTTAACTTTTCCCTGATCAGTCAGCAGCCATCAACATGGAAGGCAAGACCTTCTACCAGCAAAAAGATGATAATACATTGAAAACTCAGATGATGGTTGTTAGTCTTTTTTTTTTTTAAACAATAAAGTATTTAAAAAACTATGTACATTTTTTAGATATAATACTATTACATACTTAATAGAGTATAGCAGTGGTTCTCAAACTTTTGTTCTCAGTATTTTTATGTTGTTAAAAAAAAACATCAAGGATCCATTCAAAGAGTTTTTGTTCAAATGGATTATATTTATTTACTATATTAGAAATAAAAAATAATTTTGAATTTGTAGACCCTCTGAAAGATTTTCAGAGACCCCAACAATACTTTGGACTGCATTTTGAGGACCACTGGAGTATAGCATCAACATAACTTTTGGGAAAACAAAAAATTCATGTATTTTATTTTATTGTAATACTTTATTGCAGAGATCTACAGTCAAATTCACAGTATCTCTGAGATATGACTGTATGGAAGTTATTAAAAAAGACGTTTCTGAGAACTCATGGTACTTTTCCCTACCTGAAGAAAGTTTTTTCAATAGTTGCTAGTTACATTTATTTCCCTTTATACTACCTAGGAAGGATGGCAGAATGTTGTTTAACTGTCAGCTTATTTTTTAACTTTTGTGTTCAATCTAATAGCATTCATTCATTCGCTCAAAAAACCTTTATGAAGCACCTATTATGTTCAAGCCATTGTGCTAAACACTTGGAATGAAAAAAAAAAGGAATAATAATAATAGTAATACTAATGCAGAACAACATAAGAGGAATTTAAGGAGTCCAATATAGCTGGAACATAAACACAAAGATAAATAAAAAGTAATTTGATATATGACTAGAAAGGCAAGTTGGAGGACTTTGAATGGCGGGTAAAGAATGGGCTATTTTTTTCCCTGGAGGCAAAGGAGGAGCCATTGAAGATTTCTGGTAATAGAGTGGTATGAATTTATGTGCTCATGAAGAAGATTAAACTGTCAGCTTTTTGATGGATTGGATAGGGGAAAGTCAGTTAGATGACATCACATCTAGATGATATCTAATGAAGACTTTAAAAACCTGGAGTATCTATGTGTATCACCTGGGGTCACTTCTCATCATGTAGGGCAGACCCACAGTAGAAGCTGTCCATTATGGTTTGTTTAATTTTAATAGTTAACCCAAAACAAAACAAAACAAAACAAAAAACCAAAACAAAAAACTTGATGAGTTTAAAGCAAAGATAATTTAAAAAAATATAATGGTGGGGCAGCTAGGTGGCATAGTGGGTAGAGCAGCAGCCCTGAAATCTGGCCTCAGACACTTAACACTTCCTAGCTGTGTGACTCTGGGCAAGTCACTTAACTTCAATTGCCTCAACAAAAACTAACTAAATAAATAAAATATAATGGCAAGAAAAGTACTTAAAAAACATTCCCTCATAAACCTGGGGCACATTTTCCAATAAATATCCACAATATCAGCAGGGAATACAGATGGAGAGGTATATATGTTTGGGAATATATATAGACAAAGCACACAAATAGAGGTTTGTATCCAGGGTAAATACATGGAGAAGAAACTCATTCTTTAACATTATAGGAAGGCTTGAGTTCATACTGCTTAGGTTAGAATTGTTGAGTTTATCGTTTCTACCAAATACTGATTATAAGCTAGCTATGAAGTTTGTGCCAGATTCTGCTTAATTATAGTCTTCAGGGAAAAGTGGGTGCTGCCATGCTCTTTCAGCTAACAGGCTTTTCCAGCTCTTTTAGAAAAAGCAGAAAACCTTTGTCCTAGGACAAAGCCTCCATCCCTTTCATTTCCCTAGCAGGAGATAACTAGGTTCGAGTGCCAATTTCTTTAGAAACAAAGAACATGTTCCTCCCAGTTGACTAAAATTTGAAACCTTAGTCTTTTCTTTGTATTTCTCTTCCTCTGTGAGGAATTTAAGTCCTTCAGTCAGAAAACTTACCATTAACTTTAGTTAATGGTAAGTATTCTATACATTTCCCAAATTTTAATATCTGAAGGTGAGACTATTAACAAAACAACAATCATTTGCCTAATAACAACCAAATAGCTCTAGTTTTCAGGATTCACCAGTTTCCAAACCCTAAATCTCTGTGAGCCTTTGTAGATTAGTGGGTTGAAAAAAACACATAAGACAAAGGCAAGTCTAGAGGTCCAAAGTCATTTTCTCTGCCACTGGCTAAATTGCATTCCTGACTCCTTCCTATGCTCACAACCAGAGTTCCTGATCATAGTTATAGGAATCTTTGGGAACTTTATCAAAAAGAGTACAATATATGTTCTGTTACTGGAATGAGGAAGGCTTACAATAGTTGAGGAAAGGGAGAAAGGCAATGTTTACACTGGAGAAACAGGGAGACTAACTCTAGGAGTTGTTGATTTGGCCAGAGTTCTTTTGTTCATTGATGAACCTATTAAAAGTCTGGAGAAAGACTGTGTACTATACAAACTGAGACTACTGGCTAGTATCACTGCTTGGGATCAATTCAAGGAGAGTAAAAATATAATTTCTTCTCCATGCTCATCTAAAACCTGTAGCAGAGACCTTCAACAAATTTCTTCTAATTTATTTAAGCTGTTTTTTCTTTTAAAAAAATAATTTTTTATTTTGAACTTGACAAACACCATTCTTGTCACTCAACATAAGCATTTTGTATGCAAAGTTAGAATAGAAAAATAGGATTCTATATGAAACTGTTAATTTCTATTCCATACTTTGTATACATTAAAATTTTTAAAATTTATTTTATTGTTTATGAAATAAATAAGCATTTCTCTAACATAGTAGAAAATAAAAGATGATTACACATGAAGCTGCAAATATATTATCTGTATAACTTATTATTCCTTTTAAAGATATAATAAAGTTTTCATGTAAATTACTTTTTTAACTAACTTCTTAGTTGAATTTTTACGATTTTACAAATATATCATCTTATCACCTGCAATAAGAGATAGTTTTATTACATAATTCCCTCTTTTAATTCCTTCTATTCCTTTATTCTTCTCTTATTGCTACTGTTAGGATTTCCAATACAATATTGAATAATATTGATTACAGTGGGAATTCTTGAGTCACATCTTGTCTTACTAGAAAAATTTCTAGCTTTTGCCCATTACAAATGATGCTTGTTAATGGTTTTAGATAAATGTATTTTAAAAATAAATTTAAGGGAAAAAATTCATTTATATTTATACTTTCAAGTATTTTTTTTTTAACACAAATGAGTGTTATACTTTATCAAAAGCTTTTTCTACATTTATTGATATGATCATATGATTAAAAAATTTTTATTATGGATATGATCAATTATGTTAATAGTTTGCCTTTCGTTAAACTGTCCCCACATTCCTGGTATAAATCCCATTTGATCATAATGTGTAATTTTTAAAGTGTATTTTTATAATCTTTTAGTTGGTATTTTATTTAGGATTTTTATATCTGTATTCATTTATGAAATATATAATATTCTTTCTCTGCTTTCACTCTTCCTGATTGAGGTATCAGTATTATATTTGTTTCATAAAAGGAATTTGGTAGAATCTCTTCTTTGCTTATTATAATTGCATACCTAATTAAATTGGTCTGGCTTTTTCTATTTTCTTGAAATAAACATTTAAAGATATACAATTTCCTCTGATTACTGCTACCATGCCATAGGTTTTGTATGTTGTCTCATTATTATCATTCTCTTTTATAAAATTATTGATTTTTTTTGTTATTTGTCCATGAATCCACTAATTCTTTAAGATTAGGTTGTTTAATCTTCAATTAATTTTTAATCTATGCATCTGTAATCCCCTTTTAAATACATTTTTATTGTATTGTGATCTGAAAAGGATACTTTTAATATTTTTGCTTTTAACGATAAACTTTTTATATCCTAATAGAAAGTCAATCTTTATAAAGGTACCATGAATCATTGAGAAAAAAGTATATACTTTCTCTTTCCACTCAATCCTCTCCAGATGTTTATGTTATCTAGTTTATCTAAAATTCTATTCATTTCCTTGACTTTTTTCTTTTTTGTTTATTTGTTATATTTATCTAATTCTTAGGGGGGAGGATAAACTCCCCCATTATTATTGTACGATTATCTATCTACACCTATAATTCCATTAACTATTCTTTTAAAAATTTAGATGCTATTTATTTGATACATATAAGTTCAGAATGGATATTGCTTTATTGTCTATATGTAGGATTAACTTAGGTTCAAAAGGTTTTGCATTCAATAGGCACAGACTTAAAAAGGGGAAATACAGAAGTTTATTGCTGCTCAGAACCTTGATTTGAACAAGATTTAAGAAAAGAAGAAACTTATAATATAAAAGTAATAACAATTAACAAACACAGTAATCAGCTAGACAATATAAGAAATAAACAGACAATATATATCATCACTACTATGAGGAAGCACCAATTTTTTGAATTCCTTGTCTGTGAGAATCTGTCACAGGTATTCAGTCTCCAGTGAAAGGCTGTGTTAGTATAGTACCAAGCTTATTAACTGAATTCTCAAAGTCCCCTTCCACTAAGGGGTTTTTATAGGCTGAGAACAAAGAAGGCATTACACTAAATATTTTCACTTAACACATGACCCCTGAGATAGAGTAATCCCTTCAGGTATAGAATTTTTCCATCACAAGAGGCCCATCAAAGAGAATATTTGTTTATTCCTTTAAGAGGATTATATTTACTCCAGAAACTGAATACATTCCTGGGGTAAACACAGGTTTGTCATAAAGGATTTTCATTAATTAAAGTGCCAGGAGGATAGCATATTCTCCTAATGCATCTTGAGACTTTATTAGATAACTAAGAGTGTATTTCAAAGTTCTCAGCAAACAAATTTACACAAAGGCATGCCCAAGACTTACTAGATTCCTCACTAGGATTCCTTACACTATGGTACCTTTTTTCTTTTTTTATCAAAATATAGTTACCCTGTTTATCTCTTTTAACTAAGTCTATTTTATCCATAACTTTGTCTGAGATCATGATTGCCACCCCTGCCTTTTTTTTTTTTATCAGCTGAAGAATAATAAATTCTATTCCGATCCTCCATTTTAATTCTGTGTATATTTCTTTTTTTCTAAATGTGTTTCTTGTAATTAACATTATTGAATTCTGATTTTCAATCCATTCTACTATCCATTTCCATTTTATTGGTGAATTCATCCCATTCACATACAAAGTTATAATTACTACTTGTGAATTTTCCTTCATCTTATTTTTGCTCACTATTGTCCTTTTTAGCATATCATCTTACCCTATCCCTGCTACCTCATCTTTTCCCCTTACCTTCCTATTCCTTATTTTACTCTTTCCTCTAAGACTCCCTCCCTTATCCTCTTCCCTCCTAAATCTTAATCTACATACCTTTTTAGAAGTTCTTCTTAGTCTCCTACTCCTTTTACTGGTTCATACATTTAGAAGATTTTTATATTTTTTTACATATATATATATATTATTTCCTCTTTAATCTACATCTTATAAAAATAAGTTTCCAGCATTACTGGATCTCCACTCCCACTTACTTCTTTTTAGTCTGCATTTATAGAAGATAATTACTCCTTTTCATCTTTTCCCCTCCAAATTTTGTTTTTTAGACTCACTCCATTGTACTCAACTTAACCCCAATTTTTCTTTCAAAGTATCCTAATAATAATGAGTCTTAAGATAACATTTGCATATATAAGAAGTAAACAGTTTGACTTTAATGAGTTCTTTATCATTAGTCTTTAATATTTTTATTATATTTTTTCTGGATATTATATATTGAATTTTCCATTTAGTTCTCGTCTTTTAAAAAAAATCGCAGATACCTTTCCTTTAGATCATTAAATGTTCATTTTTCACCCATTCAGGATTCTTTTCTTTGTTGGATAAATTATTCTTAGTTGTATCTCTAGCTCTTTTGCTCTTTCAAATGCAACATTCTAAGACCTATGGTCTTTTAGCATAGAAGCCTTAAGGTCTTGTGTTTATATTTCCCCAGTATTTGAATTTTTTTTTGTTGTTGTTGTTGCTTACAATATTGTTTCCTTAACCTGGGAGTTTTGAAACTTGGCTGTGACATTCCTGTAAGAAGGAGATTCTGGGATCTCTATGAGGTGATGAACAGTAGATTTTTTTTTCCTACTTCAACGTTATCTTCTTGTTCTAAACTTTAAGGCATTTTTCCTTAATAATTTCTGGTAATATCAAATCAAGATTCTTTTTTAATCATTATTTTCAGGCATTCCAACATTCTCATATTGTCTTTTCTTGATCTGTTCTCCAAATCATATTTGTATAATATGATTATCCTCTTCTACTTTTCTGAAGTTTTATTATTTCTTGGTATCTTATAATGTCATTCTATTTCCATTGTTCAGTTTTAATTTTCAAGGAGTTATTTTCTTCCTTAAGAATTGGACCCCTTGTAGCCATCCTTATCTCAGATCAAGCAAAAGTAAAAATTGATCTAATTAAAAGAGATAAGGAAGGTAACTACATCCTGCTAAAGGGTAGCATAAACAACGAAGCAATATCAATATTAAACATATATGCACCAAGTGGTATGGCACTCAACTTCCTAAAGGAGAAGTTAAGAGAGTTGCAAGAAGAAATAGACAACAAAACTGTAATAGTAGGAGATCTCAACCTTGCACTCTCAGAATTAGACAAATCAAACCACAAAACAAATAAGAAAGAAATTAAAGAAGTAAATAGAATATTAGAAAAATTAGGTATGTTGGATCTTTGGAGAAAATTGAATGGAGATAGAAGGGAATATACTTTCTTCTCAGCAGTTCATGGAACCTATTCAAAAATTGACCATATATTAGGACATAAAGACCTCAAAATTAAATGCAAGAAAGCAGAAATAGTAAATGCTTTCTTTTCAGATCATGATGCAATAAAAACTACATTCAACAAAAAGTTAGGGGGAAATAGACCAAAAAGTAATTGGAAACTAAACAATCTCATCTTAAAGAATGATTGGGTGAAGCAGCAAATTATAGATACAATTAATAATTTCACTCAAGATAATGACAATGATGAGACATCATACCAAAATTTGTGGGATGCAGCCAAAGCG
Source organism: Sarcophilus harrisii (assembly GCF_902635505.1). Lineage (NCBI taxonomy): Eukaryota > Metazoa > Chordata > Mammalia > Dasyuromorphia > Dasyuridae > Sarcophilus > Sarcophilus harrisii. The sequence continues at coordinate 249,810,626 of NC_045427.1, read as the reverse complement.
GTAATAAGAGGGAATTTTATATCCTTAGAGGCTTACTTGAATAAAACAGAGAAAGAAAAGATTAATGAATTGGGCTTGCAACTAAAAAAACTAAAAAAAGACCAAATTAAAAACCCCCAATCAAATACTAAATTGGAAATTCTAAAATTAAAAGGAGAAATTAAAAATATTGAAAGTAAAAAAACTATTGAACTAATTAATAAAACTAAGAGTTGGTTCTATGAAAAAGCCAATAAAATAGATAAGCCTTTGGTAAATCTGATTAGAAAAAGGAGGGAGGAAAATGAAATTAGTAGTCTTAAAAATGAAAAGGGAGAACTTTCCACCAATGAAGAGGAAATTAGAGAAATAATAAGGAGTTATTTTGCTCAACTTTATGCCAATAAATTTGATAACCTAAGTGAAATGGATGACTACCTCCAAAAATACAGACTTCCCAGACTAACAGAGGAGGAAGTAAATTGCTTGAATAGTCCCATTTCAGAAAAAGAAATAGAACAGGCAATTAAACAACTCCCTAAGAAAAAATCCCCAGGACCAGATGGATTTACATGTGAATTTTACCAAACATTTAAAGAACAATTGGCCCCAATGCTATATAAATTATTTGATAAAATAGGGAATGAAGGAGTCCTACCAAATTCCTTCTATGACACAGACATGGTACTGATACCTAAACCAGGTAGGTTGAAAACAGAGAAAGAAAATTATAGACCAATCTCCCTAATGAATATTGATGCTAAAATCTTAAATAAGATATTAGCAAAAAGACTACAGAAAATCATCTCCAAGATAATACACTATGATCAAGTAGGATTTATACCAGGAATGCAGGGCTGGTTCAATATTAGGAAAACTATCAATATAATTGGCCATGTTAATAACCAAATTAACAAAAACCATATGATCATCTCAATAGATGCAGAAAAAGCATTTGATAAAATCCAACATCCATTCCTATTAAAAACACTTGAGAGTATAGGAATAAATGGACTTTTCCTTAAAATAATCAGCAGCATCTATTTAAAACCATCAGTAAGCATCATATGTAATGGAGACAAACTGCAACCATTCCCAATAAGATCTGGAGTGAAACAAGGTTGCCCACTATCACCGTTACTATTTAATATTGTATTAGAAACGCTAGCTATAGCAATAAGAGCTGAGAAAGAGATTAAAGGAATAAGAATAGGCAATGAGGAAGCCAAATTATCACTCTTTGCCGATGACATGATGGTATACTTAGAGAACCCCAGAGATTCTGCTAAAAAGTTATTAGAAATAATCCACAACTTTAGCAAAGTTGCTGGTTATAAAATAAACCCACATAAGTCATCAGCATTCTTATATATCACTAACAAAATCCAACAGTCAGAGTTACAAAGAGAAATTCCATTTAAAGTAACTACTGATAATATAAAATATTTAGGAATCTATCTGCCAAGGGAAAATCAGAAACTTTATGAGCAAAATTACAGACCACTTTTCACACAAATTAAGTCTGATCTAACCAATTGGAAAAATATTAAATGCTCTTGGATAGGGCGAGCAAATATAATAAAGATGACAATATTACCTAAACTAATCTATTTATTTAGCGCTATACCAATCAGACTCCCAAAAAACTATTTTAATGACCTAGAAAAAATAACAACAAAGTTCATATGGAAAAACAAAAGGTCAAGAATTTCAAGGGAATTAATGAAAAAAAAATCAAATGATGGTGGCTTAGCTGTACCAGATCTAAAATTATATTATAGAGCAGCAGTTACCAAAACTATTTGGTATTGGCTAAGGAATAGATTAGTTGATCAGTGGAATAGATTAGGTTCAAGGGATAAAACAGTCAACAAATATAGCAACCTAGTCTTTGACAAACCCAAAGATCCCAGCTTTTGGGATAAGAACTTACTGTTTGATAAAAATTGCTGGGAAAATTGGAAACTAATATGGCAGAAACTAGGCATTGATCCATACTTAACGCCGTACACCAAGATAAGGTCAAAATGGGTTCATGACCTAGGCATAAAGAATGAAATTATTAATAAATTAGAGGAACATAGGATAGTTTACCTCTCAGACCTGTGGAAGGGGAAGGTCTTTATGACCAAAGCAGAACTAGAGATCATTACTGATCACAAAATAGAAAATTTCGATTATACCAAACTGAAAAGTTTTTGTACAAACAAAACTAATGCAGACAAGATTAGAAGGGAAGCAATAAACTGGGAAAATATTTTTACAGTCAAAGGTTCTGATAAAGGCCTCATTTCCAAAATATATAGAGAATTAACTCTAATTTATAAAAAATCAAGCCATTCTCCAATTGAAAAATGGTCAAAGGATATGAACAGACAATTCTCAGATGAAGAAATTGAAACTATTTCTAGTCATATGAAAAGATGCTCCAAGTCATTATTAATCAGAGAAATGCAAATTAAGACAACTCTAAGATACCACTACACACCTGTCAGATTGGCTAAGATGACAGGAAAAAATAATGATGATTGTTGGAGGGGATGTGGGAAAACTGGGACATTGATTCATTGTTGGTGGAGTTGTGAACGAATCCAACCATTTTGGAGAGTAGTTTGGAACTATGCTCAAAAAGTTATCAAACTGTGCATACCCTTTGATCCAGCAGTGTTACTACTGGGATTATATCCCAAAGAGATTATAAAGAAGGGAAAGGGACCTGTATGTGCACGAATGTTTGTGGCAGCCCTTTTTGTAGTGGCTAAAAACTGGAAACTGAATGGATGTCCATCAGTTGGAGAATGGCTGAATAAATTGTGGTATATGAATATTATGGAATATTACTGTTCTGTAAGAAATGACCAACAGGATGATTTCAGAAAGGCCTGGAGAGACTTACACGAACTGATGCTGAGTGAAATGAGCAGGACCAGGAGATCATTATATACTTCAACAACAATACTATATGATGACCAGTTCTGATGGACCAGGCCATCCTCAGCAACGAGATCAACCAAATCATTTCTAATGGAGCAGTAATGAACTGAACTAGCTATGCCCAGAAAAAGATCTGGGAGATGACTAAAAACCATTACATTGAATTCCCAATCCCTATATTTATGCACACCTGCATTTTTGATTTCCTTCACAAGCTAATTGTACAATAATTCAGAGTCTGATTCTTTTTGTACAGCAAAATAATGTTTTGGTCATGTATACTTATTGTGTATCTAAGTTATATTTTAATATATTTAACATCTACTGGTCATCCTGACATTTAGGGGAGGGGGTGGGGGGGTAAGAGGTGAAAAATTGGAACAAGAGGTTTGGCAATTGTTAATGCTGTAAAGTTACCCATGTATATATCCTGTAAATAAAAGGCTATTAAATTAAAAAAAAAAAAAAAAAAAAAAGAATTGGACCCCTTTTTCCAATTGGTTAACTTTCCTTTCAAATAATTTTCTTGGATTGCTTTAATTTTTTTTCCAAAATCTTTCCTTGATCTCTCTTACTTGATTTTTAAATTCCTTTTTAAGTTGTTGCAGCAACTTGTGATTATTTGATATGGTAAATCTTTGGGACAGGAGTGCCTTTTTAAAAATCTTTTTAAAAATTTCTTTGAATACAAACCCAGATATTCTTCTATACCATTGTAGCTATCTATGGTCACATTCTTTTCCCTTTGCTTACTCATTATTATTTTTATTTTATATTATTTTATTTTAGCAGCTTATTATTGGAATCAGGTTTTAATCCCAAATTGTGGGTAATGGTGCCCAAGACCTCACGTCCTTCTTATAGTTATTTTCTGAATTTTGTTGAGGGTGCTCAACCACAGTCTCTCCTTTTCTGTGCTAAGCCAGTGTCAGGGTCCCTAATCACATTGTTTCAACAATGTTCTTGCTTCTGCAGATATTGCACTCACTGTGTGTGTGTGTATTCATTCCTTCTGGACCATAGTTGCAGCCTGGTCAGCTCCACTATATGCTTTTAAAAGAAATATGTAATAATCTCAGCCCGTTGCTTTCAACGGGCTTTGTGCTTCCTTCTACACTTAAAACAATATTTACCTGCCTCGCCCCCTCCCCCTTTTCTTTTTTGTTGTATTTGCACTTCCTTTCCCTTCACTGACAGCAGGAAAAAAAAGATTACTCAAGAAAATCAAATCCATACTGTGACAACATCCAAAAATGTATATCTCCTTCCAAATCTTGATTATATCACTTCTTGGTCAGGACCCTTTCATAATGGATCCTTTAGTAGGTTTTGATTTGTTGTTTTGATCAGTTTTTAAATTGTTCAATTGTTTTTTTTTTTCACATTTATTTTGGTAAGCATTGTCTTTTTAGTTCTAGTCATTTCATTCTGCATCAGTTCCTGTATGCCAATATTCTTGGAAATTACCTCTTTCCATAACTTCTGTCAACACAAACTATTCCATTACATCCATACACCACAATTTCTTCAGACATTCCCTGATTGGGGAAATCTCTTAGTTTCCAATTATTTTATTTTTATTTTATTTTTTCTTTTAAATTTCTCTTAAGGATTAGGAACTTTATTTGACTTTGAACTATTCATTTCCTTGTCTTAATTCCTTTCTCCATGTCCCTGTCTACTTATTTGCTGAGTCTGATGTGCAACAGCAAACTCGTGTGTGTGTGTGTGTGTGTGTGTGTGTGTGTGTGTGTAAGCCTTCTCTGTCAAATTCAAATAAAAATGAGGCTTGTCTGACCTCTCTATTCTTCATATTTGTACACTTTTTTTTCTTATGTACCTTATTCTGAGAAATAGCAAGTTCCAGCTTCTTATTCCTTTTATTCTACTTTTTCTTTTTCCTCTCACAGCCCTCAGAATCTGACCAATCATCTATCCCCAGATCTTCCATTTTTCCTAATTAATTACTTCTGCACATTTCTAAGTTATTCTTCTTCCAATTCCTTCATCCAGCATTTTTATTTAAATTTTTATTTCTTGCTTTGTTACTTCTGAGTATTCATGAAGTTCTTAATAAAATCCATTTTTCCTTCTCTTTTAATCTGGAAGTTGTTATGAACTTTCTCCTTCTAGATTGGATTTTTGTCCATCTCTGGATCTATTATAGTTGTTTATAATGATCTGTATCTTCTTGTACTTATAAATCTTTACAGTTTTAATGCTTGGATTGGGACTTTGTATCAGGCTTAGGCTTTAGCAATTGTTATTTTTTTGGGTGAGATGGTCTGCTCTGCTTGGTCCCCTGAGTTTCCACACTGACTTCTACTTCCTGAGATTAACTTCCCTCCTTGAATCTTTAAGATTTAGAATGCTGGATCTTTAGGTCATTGCTGCTCTTGGACACTTTCAAGGCCCCTCATGTGAGTTTTCAACTATCTCTGGGACTTTCTTGGTTAAAGGTTCCATTCTTGGAGCCTCTAGATATAGGACTTCCAGGTAGTTTGTATGCACCAGCAAGAGTTGAAACTTAACACTTCTTGAAAATGGATCAATTCAGGTGTCAAACCTTTTAGGTTTTTGTTTTTGTTTTTTAAATAACAGCTTCTTTGCAGTTGATCTTTTTTCATAAATAGTAGATAGAAAATTTGGATTGTGGATTGTAGAGTTAGTGACTTCAGCAGAGATTGGGGAAGAGAATAAAATAAGATAGAGACAAAGTGCTAGGTCCCTATACAACAAATTATTACCGTGACTATGATATGTGTTGGTAGACAATAGAGATCGCCTTGATTGTCTGTATTTTGTAAGCTAATGATTCCATACAAGTAACACTTTCTCAGAGACTGTTACTTCATCAACAATGATGAGCATAGAACCAGAGAAATTCTTTCACCTTTGTATCACACAATATTGTTTGAAGCCCTTTCTTTTACAATGTTTAATATGATAGGATTTTTTTTTTTTTTTTTTTTTTTGCTATAAAATGATGGTGGGAGCCATTTTTGTAACATGTTGCAGTAAGTGGAAGCTTTGTGCTAAACATATTTGAGAGTCCTCTTCTATATTTATAATTCTTTATTATTCTTCCCCTCTAGTTTTTACAATTGATAGAAATTGGGGGTGAAGACCAGTAAAGTCCATAAAAGGAGAAATGGATCCATAGGGTAGTTAATATCAATAACAAATTTCTACAATTCTGTAAGAGTTACAAAGTTGCTTTCCTCATAGTTGTAAAAGGCAGGTAATGGTAGCATTATTCCTATTTTACAGATAAGAAAAATGAGACTCAGAAGAGTAAATTACCTACTTATGATTAGAGAACTAATAAATGTCATAAAAGGTACTGGAGTAATGAGAGAATTGGATCAAGAGTCTGAGAATCTGGATTCTATTCCTAAGTATGCCACCTAATCATGTTGTGAAAAGCCCCCTTTTTGGTCCCTTGCTTTTTGATATGCTCAGAGCAACTAGAAACATAGTCAAAATCTGTTGAATATGGCCAACAGAGACCTAGAATCTACCCTATATTTCTTATTTCCCAAGTGTGCAGACCTATTAGAAATGCTGTTTATAAAAACAATAGATTAAAGGTACCTTCTGCATATAGTGTAGATTCTAGGTCTCTGTTGGCCATATTCAACAGACTTTGACTTTCAGAGCTAATCTCTATCCCTTTGGGCAGTTAATATTTCACTTAACCACCCCCAAGGAGGAGGTGAATGACTTTTCTCTTGTTTGTACAAATCTAATGACCTTGGTTTTCTTGTCTCTAAAAGAGCTTGGGCATTATCAAATCAATTATCTCCACCCCTAATCTATTTGAAAACTATATAATCAGAATCAAAGGAGGGAGGAAGTGCTAGGAGCTCTCTACCAGGGAAGAAACAACTGGAACTTCTCTCTAGTAAGGGAAATTGATTTTTGTAAGACTTCTTTTCTTTGGAATAATTTAATCTATCAATTTGCCTATTTATCATCTATCTATTTGTCATTGAATTTATTAATCTTGTAATTAACAGATATTAATGAAACTTTTGTGGGATGGTCCTTTCTCTCCTACTTAAAGTTTTTAATTCTAAAGAGCTGAATATAAATAAGTTAGACTGTTAAAGCCACTTCTTCAACCAAGGTTTAATGGTCGTTATCAGTGAGATGGCAGATTGACAGAAGGAAACTTGTGAACCTAATCTTTCAATACCCTCCCCCCAATTGATTTCAGATATAATTAGGTTAAATTAAAGGTTTCTCAGGCTAGAATCAAATATAGGTAAATTAGGAAATATTATAATATTTCAATTTGGCAGTGCTTAGGAAGATGAAGTAGTTTGTCCTTGTGACTCTATCTGTTTCCTTGGGTGTCTCCTTGCCAATTGCTCCACTTAGAAACAGAACTAAAGATATTTATGAAGGCAGAAAGATATGACTTGTACAATCCCTTCATTCTATGGAAGATCACTTGGGAATAAATATGAATCCAAAGCCACATTCAGGAAAATTTTACTCCCAGTACTAATAATAATTTAAAAGTTTAAACATATTGTGTTGCTTGTGATACCAGTGTCAGAAAGACAGAGGCAGGAACAGAGAAAGAAATAAAGACATAGAGGAAATGGAGACAGAAACACACTCATGCTCACAGAGAAAGATAGAAACAGAAAGAAAGAGATGAGGGGATGGAGGTATGGGGGTGGGGAGAAGAAAAGGAAATAGACAGATACATTGGGACTCTACATTTTTGGTCAATCTTTTATTTTTTCAAAGAACAAATTATATGGTAGAGGAGGACAGTTGAGTTTCTATTGCACCTAGAGGGAACTTGCTTATAACCAGGTTAAAGTCACAATTAATCAGAGGTAAGCTGTATTGGAGTTATCAACTGCAATGAATTTGTAGACAATGAGTTAGAAACTGTGGTAATAATGTCTATCCTAAGCTGGTACCTGGGATACTTCAGTTTCTAATGCTTTATAATAACTATTTTGTAGCACCATTCTCAGTAGACAAAGTGCCCTTATATAGTCAGACAGTCCAATGCCTTAATTTCAGATGATATATGTGGACTGAACTGTTGGGGCTGAATTATGCTTTTCAGTGGGGCAAAGTGAAGGTAAGTGTTAATGACAGAGGAACTGAACTTATCTTTAAACTCTTTTTAAACTTTGGCAAACTATGTTATATATGACTATAGAGTACACTGGAATATCAATGTTTTGATCACTTAATTTCTACTACATAAAAGGTTAATTTTTCCATGACAAGGATGAATTCCAAACAATTCAATTTTTCTGTAATATTCATGTGATTAGAATATTCCACTTCATCATTCACCTAACACCAATCGTCTCTAGTATGGCAACATGAATTTAAATCTTAGAGTCTATTGTAGGAGTGACAGAGACTTCTAGATAAAGTTGGATGCCTCCGGGATTTCTCTAACTAGTAATGTCCTTGTGGCTTGTACATGCAACCTTTCACCAGTATTGAGAGAATCCAGTTTAAAAAGATGATTCTCCCAGTTTTTTTCCCTAGATTTTTTTTTTTTTTCATATCCCTTCTCTATGTTAAGAAAGACTCCCTGGAATAGAAAAGAAAGCCTTGAGACAGCTAAATGACCATCTTGATCCACAACTAATGACTCTAATATATTGGTAATGTTCTCCCCATTGTCTTCAGTTATCTTCAACTTTAAAAAGCAAACCTTTCTCCATTGCAGGACAAGTTGTCCTGCGATCATAGTGAATAAAACTCTGATTTTTTTTCTCATATAATTCAAAGAGGAAACATTTTTGGGATAATGTATATCAGATAATGAATAACAATATGGAAAGACTTGGCAAACTTTGGGAAATGCTTTATTCACAAAATAATATATAAGCAAAATAATTTCAGTGGGAATTATGAGTCAATATTGTGTATCTATAAGATGCTCATTTTACCCTTCCTGTTACTCTTTTCCAATAAAACAAAAATTCCATTGAGTTCTAATCTTTTATCAGCTGCCATTTTGTTTTAAAATAGTGAACTAGTTCAAATTGAATCTGTCTGATTGGTATCTGAATATAAGAAGAATAAGTAACCTAATGAAACCAAACTAACCACCAGAAAACGTTGATTTTTATTTCATTTTGGAGCATATATTAGCTGGATGACCTTGGTCATATCACAAATTTCTAAAGCTTTTTCTCACTTTTAAAATAAGAGTAATAATAAGAGAGATATTGTCATAGATAAATGAGAAATTTCATACAAAATACTCGATAAACAAACAAGCAAAAAATCATAATCTTAAACCATCTTCTTGGGGGTTTTTTGTTTTGTTTTTTTCCCTTAATCACTTTGAGATTATTTAAGTTTAGTGTCAGGGCTGTTAGGATGTATTTCACAGTTCATATCAACCACTGCCATCTAGTGGTTGATAGTAGAATTAAATATCAACTGTTTAAAATCAATAAAATTGTATTGTGAAACCAATGGACAGATCATAGTTGTAGAGCTAGAAATGACCTTAAAAGTTATTGAATCCAACTCCTTCTTTTAAATATAAGGTAATTGAGACCCAGAAGGGTTCTAATAACTTTACTATGGTCATATACCTAGAAAGCTGCTCCATATGTAGGTAATCTAATGAATGTCCAATGAATGAATGAATCAATCAAAAAGCATTGTGTGTGTGTGTGTGTGTGTGTGTGTGTGTGTGTGTGTGTGTGATCCATACTACATAATGGGAATACAAGTATAAAATGAAATAGATCCTGCCCTCAAGGAATTTATATTCTACTAGGAGAATTCAATATTTGTTGGGGAAACAGTAAAAAGGTTGAAAGTTGACATGAGTATGTGAACCACAACAGAGTAGATGACAAGATAGTCCTATTAACTAGATCTGATATATCAGTGGGTGATTGAATAGGAAGGTGCATAATTTGAAGATTGCTAAGTAAAGAAGACTAAGATCAGAATCAACTTACCTGGACAGTTAGGCATTTCCCAAACCGAATGGATTAACCTGCCTGTAGTGGATATGGAGGCAGCATCTCTGCACATCTGGATAGGAGTATAAGTATTCATGATAAAGAGAAGAGGATAGAAAAGCCGATGGCCAAATGCTCCAGGTGGCTAGGCACTGGTGTCTTGGTGAACATGTCACTCTAATGGTTAATGGTCTGTGGCTAAGGGATTAGGAATGAAGAAGAATCTTAATTCATAGTGGGATTCCCATAGTGGGAACTTTGAAGTTAGAGAATTCTGTTTTCCTGATAAAAAACAAAATAAAAAATGAACAAAAATTTCCCTATCTATTTGGGTTATATTGAGAAGGATTTCCTATAATGTTTGTCCTAACCTTCATCCTCTAGCCCTTGACAAGAACGTCTGGTTGGGAGAGATGGTGATATTTCTGAAGGGCATGGGCCCTCTTTTGCTGCTCTTCATCCTCGGGCTCTGGCTGGTTTCACCTTCTTTGACACAAGGAAATGACAGGGAGAGACACTTCTTGACTCAGCACTATGACTCCAAACCAAAGGGTCGGGATGACAAGTACTGTGAAAAGATCATGAGAAGGAGAGGTTTGACCCAGCCTTGCAAGGAATTGAATACTTTCATTCATGGTGATTACCGCAGAATCAAGGCTGTCTGTGGAGATGAAGCTGGGAAACCCTACAAAGAGGGGAGGTTTAGGATAAGCAACTCACCATTTCAGATCACCAGCTGTAAACATCAAGGAGGGTCTGCAAGATCTCCCTGCAAATATAGGGCCACTCCTGGCTTTAAATATATTGTCATTGCATGTGAACATGGTTTACCTGTACACCTTGACCACACTATTATTGCAAATTAATTTACATAAGGGAGTTTGGCAACCTAAGACATGGGTACACCAAGTCTTAGATTTAGATTAATACCAGTGCTGTATTATGTTCACATACCTGTTGCCAGCTTCCCAACTCTTTTCTAGTTGACAGTTGTATTTTTTATATACTTTTATATTTTTTGCGTACCTCCAGCATCCTAAATTTGGGATGTTGGTAAGTTTCTTTGGCAGAATTGCCAACCTTTGTTGATTTTTATTACTGCAAGCAATTGGAACTACATATTTGTTCCTTAATGTTATGTCCTTACATTCAGGAATGTTTATAATATTCATTGTGAGTCTCTTAAAAGCTGAATTGTTCAGTTCCTTCGATTTTCAGCCTTTGGGCATTTTGAACAAATAAAATAACTCTGAAATCAGTAAAAATTAGTCTTCTTACTGGCTCATTGAATATTAAACTTGTTTTTCATTTTTCTCACACACCAGTTTCCTTAGAGGGAAACTAATGGTATGGAAATCCCTTTCTTTCCTCTGTATTCTCTTACGAGTATTTGCTAGAAATTGTTGATGTGTGAACCTTGTAATTGTCTCTAAAGTTAGTGTTGATTGCATATCCTTCTCAAAGCAGTTTGAAAAATTCTCTTAGTTCTAGACCACTAAGTAAAGAATTTAGGTGAGTTGGGACATTACTCATCCCATAACCTTGGAAAATGCAAGAATAATAGGTTACTTTTCCCCATGAGAAATTGCCCGAAATCTCAATGATAATCCTGCCCTATTGGCAGACCTCAAATTGATTGTAGAAGATAGAAAAATGGATTAATGTTTGTTGAACTCATTATAGGAATCTTCTTATCTCTAGTTTCTTAAGAAAGAAACTTGTTTTCTATTGAAACCCACTGGCCACCTGAGATAGGAGAAAGAAGAATTTCCTAAATATTAGATGTTAAGAAATTGCTATTATCCATCCAAACCTTTACTCAAAGGAGAATAATATTAATGGTAAAATTCTAGAATATCTTTATTCATTGCTATCTCCCTGACTTGGGTTCAGTTGCTATTATATAGGCCATTTCCTTTGTCAAAGATAAAGAGTGATGTGGGTCATTAAAAAGAGAATAACAGATATATGCTTTATTCTTTCATTAAAATCCCTCTAATTATAATATCTCTCAACCACCTCAATTAGCTCACTTATGGCATTAATAGCTTAGGCCAGTGGTCCTCAAAATGTAGTCCAAAGAATTGTTGGGATCTCTGAAACCCTTTCAGAGGGTCTACAAATTCAAAATTATTTTTTATTTTTAACATAGTAAATAGCTATAAATATAACCCATGTGAATAAAAACTCTTTGAACGGATCCTCGATGGTTTTTTAACAACATAAATATACTGAGAACAAAAGTTTGAGAACCACTGGCTTAGACCCTTTGTCTGATGTTGGTGATACATTGGAGATTTATAAGTAGTTTCTGTCATAGGCTGGAAATACTTCTTTGTCTACTTAAGGGTCTAAATGGAGGGTAGCTATCCTGAGTACACTCAGCTACAGACACATTCAGTTGAAACATTCAAGTTTACCATATTCAATAACCAAATATTCTATGTACAGTGACATACCAATTTACCAGCTCAAGTAATTGTGTATTAGACCAGAGCTTTGGAAGATTTCAAAGTCCTTCTTATCTCAATTTGACTATGTTTTTCTGGCTCTTCAATGAGAATAAAGAATTCCTAGATATTAAATTACTTGAGAAAGAATGAACTCAAGGAAGGAGATCGTATAGAAGATGGACAAGAGATATCCGTTAGGAAACACTGGTTATATCAAATGGAGAAATGTTTGAATTCTGCGGACAAATTTACTTGTCTTGGCAGTATACTTTCTTGGGATATACACACAGATAATGAATTTGATGCATGCATTGACAAAGTAACTCAGTGTTTGGAAGGCTCTAAAGGAAAGTGTGGGAGAGAGGTATTACATTCTGCTTACCAAATGAAGGTCTACACAGCCATTGTTCTGACCCTATTATTTCATGCCTGTGAAACCTGAACAGTATGCTAGTGTTGTGCCAGGAAATAGAATCAAGTCCATTTGAATTGTCTAAGAAGATTCTAAAGATTACCTGGCAAGATAATGTTCTAGAAACTGAAGTCCTTTCTGGAGCTGACCAACTATGCAACTACTCTAGAGAGCTTAAACGCTGATGTGTTGGCCATGTTATTCAAATTCCAAACATATATTTGGCTAAAGGACTATTTTGTGGAGAATTCACACAAGGCAAGTGTTCACATGGATGCCAAAAAAGGTGATACAAGGACACTCTCTAAAGAACTCTGGAATCATTTGTGAGACATGAGAGACACTGACAAGACCACCTTGTGTGGTGAGCCTGCCTCAAAGAGGACACTATTCTTTATGGACAAAGTAGGATTGCAATAGCTAAAAAAAAAAAAAATAAGATTCAAAAATTAAAAGACATCACTCTAAATGTTCATATGGATTATTTGTATCTGACTTGTGGTAGAGCCTTCTGAGGTCATGTTGGTCTGATCAACCAGGGTTGGCCACATTGAACCAAGGTCCCAACATAATGATAACATTTGGATCCTCTTTAAGAATGCAGGACAATAGTCAACAAACCAAGATTCTTTTCAGCTCTAACATATTATGAGGCTTTGAATAGAGGAAGCATTTTGACACAAGTTCTTTAAGGAGATTCATTATAAATCATGACTACTGAGCATTTGGGATACTTCCTTTAGACTGGGATGCATCACTTTTTCTTAATCTACTTTTGATGTCCAGTTACTTTCCTTTCAAATTCCAGGCTAGAAATGGAGATTAATTCCATTTCCCCCCAAATATGAGATTTTTCCCTAACGTAAATACCATTTTTTATATGGTTGGTTTTTGTTGTGAGTTAACAATAGGTCCAAGATTACAGATTAGATCTTCATTTGGACCATCTAGGTGTTCTTTGTGGCCAACAGTCACAAAAACACAAAAGGTAGCTAAGCAGATCTAGAGTCTGGAGTGACAAAGACATAAGTTCAAATACAGTCTCAAATACTATTACTTTATTTTGCTTGGACTCAGTTTCCACATTAGTAAAGTCAGGATAATTATAGCATCTATCTTGTAAAGTAATTGTGAAGATCAAAAAAGGGTAGTAATTGCAAAGAGCTTAGCATAGTACCTGGGACAAAATAAGTGCTATTTACATGTTGTTATTATTCTTGTGAAGTCATTTCATGACTCCTCATGACCCCATTTGAGTTTTCTTGGCAAAGATACTAGAATGGTTCCTCGTCTAGATTATTTTATAGATAAGGAAACTGAGACAAGCAGGGTTAAGTGATTTGCCCAGTCACACTATTAGTGTCTGAGGTGTCCTAATTATATAAATGATATGTTGACTATTGTTAGTATTTGTTTAAAAAGGTCTAGGATAAGAGACAGTGGACAGAAAAATATAGATATGTCACTGCTAATAGGAAGGACAAAGCAATGCTTTGAAGGAGCTTCTAGGTGGTAATGGAGTATTGGACTGGAGTCAGAAAACTTGAGTTCAAATTCTATTCAAGACAATTAACAGTTGGGATTCTGTTCAAATCACTTAACTATTGTGTACCTCAATTTCCTCATTGATAAAATGGGGATAATACTAATACCTACTTCCCAAATTGGTTGTGAGGATAAAATGAGATATTTGTAAAGTACTTTATAAACCTTGAAATAGAATAGAAGTGCTATTATTATAATTCTTGAATTGGAGTTGAAAGCCTCTTTAGATATTACTATTTATGTGACTTTGGATCTAAGTCACTAATCTGTTCTGAACTTCCATATCCACATTTATATAAAAAAATTGGTGACAGTCTGCTTAGCCTAGCTCATGGATTTGTTTTGGAAACCAAATGAGGATTACTTCTAGCTCCAGAATGAATGCCACTATTTTCCTCAGTGTGTACAGATTAAGGTACAAAAGCAAATATGAATAGTAGGAGAGAGTGGGTCCAGGTATAGGTGTGGAAAGGAATGAGAAAAGAAAGAAAGTGAAAAAATATAGAATTATTGAGGACATAAAAGAGCAGATAGAGATTGTGAAGTATGACCTTTTATTCTCACCACAAAGTCTGATAGCATTTAATACTACTTAAGAAATATATAAGAAAAACTGCTTCTTAGGCTGATAATATTGATAGAAAGCTAAGTGGCACAGTAGATAAGAGTACAGTACTTTAATGAGGTAAACCTAAATTCTAATCTTGCCTCAGACATTTAGTAAACATATGTCCCTGGAAAAATTATATCTTTCCTAATCTCAATTTTCTCTTCTGCAAATTGGGGGTAATGATAGCACTTACATCATAGTTCTGTTATGAGGATCAAATTAGTTAATGTATATAAAATACTTTGAAAACCTCAAAATGCTATATAAATGTTAGTTATTATTTAGCAGATTGTACTACTCACAATTCATCTTGAAATTCTTCTCTTATGAAAAAGACTCACATGTGCAAAAATGTAGCAACTCTTTTTTATAGTGGCAAGGAAATTAAATGGGTACCTATCAGTTGGGGAATAGCTGAATAATTTATGGCATATGGATATAATGGAATATTATTGTTTTATAAGTTATGATGAGCAGACTGATTTCAAAAAAGCCTGGGAAAACTTACATGAACTGATGCTGAGTACGGTTAGCAGAACCAAAAGAATATTGTAGTGACAAAATTATATGATGATCAAATGTAATGGACTTGGCTTTACAATTCAGGGCAATTCCACTAGACTTGGGATGCAAAATGCCAGTCACATCCAGAGAGAGAACTATGGAGATTAAATATAAATTAAAACACAGTCTTTTCAACCTTTTTGTTGTTATTTTCTATTTTTTTTCTTTCTCATTTTTGATTTGATTTTTCTTGCACAATAGACAAATATGGAAATATATTTAAAAGAATTGCACATATTTAACCTATATCAGATGGAGGGAAGGGAGGCAAGAGGAGAGAAAAAAAATTAGAACACAAAGTTTTACAAAAATGAATGTTGAAAACATTTATACATGTATTAAAAAAAACTATTAAAAATAAAATCCTACTATAAATTGGAAAAAATAAATTCTCTTTTATTTAGTGTCATTGATGGCATAAGAGAGACTTTCAATATTATTGCTCACATTATTCATTCTCTGATTTCTTTATTCAACAAGGTAACAAGGGTTGCTCAACCCTTCCCATATGCAAGGTACTATTCCAGGTGTGTGTGTGTGTGTGTGTGTGTGTGTACACATATACAGACCATGCTGATTAATAAGCTTGACAAAGGTCCTGGCTTCTATTGCCATTGGGAAAATATCAAAGGAAAAAAGAAAACTGAAATCAAAGTTTTAATTCATTATCTTTTTCTATTCTATCTCTGATTTGAACCTCAATTGAGTCTGTTACTCATAATAAGATAAAGAAAATTTGTACACTTAATACTTCCTGGGAAAGTCACTTAATCCCAATTGCCTCAGCAAAACAAAACAAAACAAAAAGAACATTTGTGTAACTGTGAAAGTTCAATATGCCTATATTTTCTGAGATTTAAATCTACCCCAATTCTTGGAATTGGAATATTCCAAGGAATTAAGTATTCCCTAAAGACCACAGTGTCCAGGGAGTAGTTACATAAATAGGAATCAGGCAAGAGGTGTTCCTCTACTTCCTCTTCACCCCGGTTTCATGTAGGTATCATGCATGGTTGTCTTTTAGTCACACATGATGATTTCTTTTCAGGACCTGACCAGACAGTTTTATCAAGGCCATCTACAGTTTTTTTCAACAAATAAAGGTAAACTGGATCTTTGCTCCTAGATCACTGTAGGATCCCCAGTACTTAACTTTTCTGAGATGAAACTTTGCCTTTTGATGGATAGTTTAGAAACAATCACTTGGGAACAATGCTATGAACAAGAGAAGCAAGAACAAGAAGCAAGACTGTCTGTAAATGGGGGAGATGGTTGGTGGAGATTCACAGGATATCAGTGTGTCAGAGATAGAAGAATGTGAGCTTGTTGAGGGAAGTGACTGTTTTTTACTTTTTCATATTCTTAGCTCTTAGCACAATACCTGGCACATAGTAAGCCCTTAATAAATGTTGATTGATTAGAGAGGAAAATTACCTTGGAGAAGATCTAGAATAGTTGTTCTTAACTTTTATGTGTTCCTTTTGCACTCTAGGTAAATCAATGAACCCCTTCTCAGAATGTTTTAAAATGCATTAAGTAAAATACATAGAATTATAAAGGAAAACGACGATATTAAAATAAAGATGTACCTGTTTTTCCATTCAAGTTCATGAATAACTTGAAATCTATGGTCAGTACCCCTGGCTAAGAACCACTGATCTAGAACAACTGGGAAATAAAAGCCTAGAGTAGAATTTGTATGAGAGGGGACAAGTTGGAGATGGAAGTATAGAATAGGAATGTTTTGTCTTTTGGCAAGGGATGAACAGTTCATGCTCCAGTGTTATGATCTGCTCTCCCCCCTCTTGCTTTCCTCTCTTTTTAGGGATAGAAGATAATGGCCATGCAAGGGATTCGATCATTGCTGCTACTTTTGGCCTTGCTTGGCCTATGTCTGGTGCATCCCTCTTCTGGGGATCGGAGGTACCAAAAATTCCTGCGACAGCACGTGGACCCTGAGAGTGATGGTGGTGATGCTACATACTGCAACCAGATGATGCACAGAAGGCGAATGACTGTACCAAGATGCAAGCCTGTTAACACCTTCATCCATGAGAGTATATGGAACATCAACAGTATTTGCCATACCACTGACATCAAATGCAAGAATGGCCAAATGAACTGCCATGAAGGCATTATGAAGGTCACAGACTGCCGATTGACAGGTGGTTCCACTTCCCCAAACTGTAGGTACCGGGCTCTGGCCAGAACCAGGCATGTAGTCATTGCCTGTGATAATTCATCACCTGTGCACTTTGATGACTAAGACCCATCCTGCTGGCTTCATCCTCAGCCTTGGTTCCCACTTTATAATTGTCTGCTAATGAAAGATGGGAGCTATCCAGGGCCTTATTCCCTAATACCCTTTGTTTATTCCTTTATAACTACTCCATGATTTTGTATACTTTAATTCTAATAGAAGAGAAACTAAATCTGCAAAAGACCTGAGTTATATCCCCTAACAAATCTCCTTGTATAGTTGTGGAAGGGTTAAATCTTCTTTTTCTGTCCTCCTAACAGCAGAAAGGACAAATAATAATGGTTTTACGTATACATCACTTTTTCCTTTCCTAAACATTTTTGATATATTATTTTATCATGTGATTGTCATAATACTCCCAATAACACTAATATGCCAGAGGTGTTAAATACTAGGCCCATCGGCCATATATAGCTTGTAACACTCCTGAGTGTAGACCAAAATAGATTAAAATGTAATTGGAATACATTTAAGAAAATAAATAAAAATGCAATAAAATATAGATAATGGTACATTTTAAAACTGAGTCAATATGAGGTTTGCAGTATCCTTTTTTATGATAAAATGGTTCTTGATACCACTGCTAACAGACTATATTGCATCTAAAGTTTTACTAAGCACTTTTTGAGTTTCATAACAACCCAATAAGCATCATTCCCAATCCCTGTCATAAGACCAGGAAAACTAAAGCTAAGAGAAGGTACCTAGTCCATGTTCACACAAATAATTGTTGGAGGCAGAACTTGGTCACTTTTGACTTTAGGTATAGACCTTTTTCTGTTATTCCATGAACCCAAGAAATGTTACTATTCTCACTTCAAAGATGGAGACCATAAGGTTTAGAGAGGTTAAGTGACTTGATCAGTCAAAAGGCTAGTTAGTGGTGGTTTAGCCAAACATCTGCTAATCTGATTCCTTCTTCACTATCTGAGATGAGCATCAGAATCTTTTTAGTAGCCAAATAATACCAATTGTGGTGAGAGGCCTTTATTAGTTCTGGAGCTGGGATGGTAGAAAGATTTCAGCCCCATCAGTTTCTATCTATATTAGAATTAGGATCAAATTATCAGACGGAATTTCCTTTTTTCCTTCTCCCAAGCCTGGGAATTGCTTTAATGATTCAGAATCATATGTTTAAAAAAAATTATTACCTTAATACTCTGTCAGAGATCTTGATACGATTGAATTTCTCTATCATTTCTGTAATAAAGTCTTGTAATAAAAGACTTTAACTTATAACTGTGAGGTACCAGTTATATTTGAGACAAGGAGGGTTATTTATTTTTCTTTTCCCTTTCTTCAATACTCACACATCTTAAAGATCCTTAGCTGGTTACCTTCCCACTCCAAACAAGCAGCTAACACTTGGGTCTAAGGTCTATGTTTACTAAGGATAAACTTTATCATAATGCAGTTTTCTGCATCCTCTCGACAATCTGCTCTGGAGGCTCCAGAAGCAGTGTATATTATAAAAGCATACATTTATTACTAGAAACCTGATACCTCTTAATTTGAGTGTAGAAATCACTAAGAGAAGTTTGACAACCATACATATATATATATATATGTATAATATATATACATATATATATGTATGAAGGTATGTGTGGGTTCTTATAAACAATACATATACATATACATATAAAAACCTGTGTATGTATGTATGAATGTTCTCTGATCCTTATACTCATTGACAGATCCTCTTGCAGTGAATGAAAGAAATATCCCAGTTGATATCCTACTAGGACTAAGCCTAGGGTCAGTCTAATATCAGTGCTTTTAGTATAATTTCAGGGGATTATTTGATTTATCCAGGTCTCTCTGAAACTCTCACTAAATCTACACTTGTAGTGTACAGAAAGATCGCTATTTAGTGTCATTCTGTTCTAACAAGATACTGTGTCTGGATCCCTCTTCATTAGGCTCTTTCCTCCACTGCACTCTACGATCTGCTGACACCATATATGAAGACCTAGATTTATAAGATTGCAAAGGTTGATAGTTGACAAGCACTTTAGAGATTAATTGGTCTGTAAATTGGTTCCATTTACAGATGAAGGAAATGAAGACTCGGGATGGGAAAATGCTTATTCAAGGTCATACACAGAACTTTGGTGATTCCAAAAGAGATTTTATGGACTCAGCCCATAGTAATTTCCACTCCATCATTTTGACTCATATAATATTTGAGTAAAAAGACATTTTAGAGATGATCTATCAAACCTCTCATTTTAAAGATGAAGTTCAGGGAGGTACATAATCACAACAGCAATAACAATGACAATTATAATGAATAACAAAGTGTCTTAAGGTTAGAAACACACTTTCCTCACAGCAATTCTTCAAGAGGAATAGAAAACATTTATTATAGCTACAGTTACCTTTCCTCTAAGCAAGTTCCTTTCTTCTTAGTACCTCATGCAAATAATTTATCTTCTTAAACCTCAATTTCCTCATCTTTAAAATGAATTGTATTTTGTTGTTGTTCAGTCATTTTCAGTCATGCCCTTTTTTGGGTTTCCTTGGCAAAGATATTAGAGTGATTTGCCATGTCCTTCTCCAGCTCATTTTGTAGATGAGGAAACTGAGGCAAATAGGGTTAAGTGATTTGCCCAGGGCCATATAGCTAATAAATATCTGTAGCCAGATTTAAACTCAGGAAGATAAGTTTTCCTGATTCCAGGTTTGGCACTCTTATCCACTGAACCTTTAGGTTAGACCCATCTAGGTCTATATTTATGGTTATGGTACTTGTTTATTAGGGGGAAAACTGTTTTAGGGATGGGTCCTTAAGAGTTTAGGAAATAGATGCATGTTCTTATTTTTTATTTTTTCCCCATCTTTCAAACATTCCAAAGGCTACCATATGTAAGACAAGGGTGAGGATATAATTCAACAACAAAAGGTATGCTAATCAAAATTTATCCACTACATTTATTTCCATCCCACTCCTTTTTGGGATAAATGATTTTTCAAAAAGACAAGAACCATAGTTATTGTAAACCACAGTTATCATAAACTCCTCCTCTCAGTCATCTTTATGGTATTATCAATCACTAATCAGGCAAAAGATCCTAACTCAGGCTTCAACAGTTCATTTAAAAGAACTGAGTAGGGTTTAGGGAAAGGCTTTGCAAATTCAACAAATAAGGAATATTTTATGGAGTTCTACATCCAGGGATTTATGACCTGGGTTCAATTAAGTGTCATTCCTCTCTCAGATAAGAAATTGTCTTGGATGTATGTTTCCCTCAGTACAAGTCATTCAACTCTGATTCAGGAAAAAAATTTAAGTGTCTCTTTCTCCACAAGGGTACATCAAAAAATTCTCTAAGAGTTCCAGGTAAATTTCCTCTGAGTCTTAATTGCAAAGAGCATGCCAGATTCTGTCAATAGGTCCCTGCCACTACCACATGGTAATTCATGTAGAGTTAAAAATTCAACCAATAAGACAAAAAAGTAACCCTAGCCAGAGAAACATAGCAAAAAAACAAAACTATTCATCTATTCTAAGATGTTTTTACCTTAAGATGTTGTAGGGAAAATACTTTTACATTAAGGAAAAGAGTGTAGTTCTGTTTAGATGAGAAGAAGGGGGGAAAAGAGGAGAAGGAAGAGGAAGAGGAAAAGAACAAAAACAAAAACAATCGTTAATGGTTCAGGGCATTCAGATGATATAAATTCCACACTTTTCATATTAAACTTAATATCAATCATGCAAAATTCAGCAATAGTACCTAAAATATCTAAACACTCAAAGATTCAACAAATATAAAGTATAAAGTTTATCAAAATACATCAATGGAACTGACTTGTAAGAAAACACACACTGGAAAAATATCAACTGCAAAATTTATATCCTTAAATATATTTGACAGTTTCTCTAAGATCTTATAAACTAAGATATCCAAAATTTAAAATCCTAGGTAGGAAATGTCTCCAAAGAGTCCCATAATTTTATACCACAAAAGGTCCCACACATGTCAATGACGGCTCTGGCTCCCATTGCTCCCTCCTTCAGAGTTGACCTGTATACTTAGAAGTTGGGCAGGTGTTCCTCATTTTTGCCACTAGTTGAAGCTTCCATTGATTATGTTCTCCTGGGGAGGAGGAAGTCTAAGCAACCCAGTTCTTTAAACTCTGAAATTAGCTTTTAAAAAGAATATTTATTTCAAATGTGTAGCAAGAACAGATATACAAATATTTTCCTACCCATAATTCCTCCTAAACTTTTGGGCACTTTCCACTCTTTTGGGCACTCTTCCCCACTCCCTAAATCATCTTGTGTGTCAGGCATGGTGTCTCAGACATACTCTTCTGGCCTGATTCCAAGGTCCCCATGGTTTAAGTGTCTGAGTTGGGGACTGATCTTGTAGTCAAGAAGAAGATTCAGATTCTGCTTCTGACATATACTGTCTATATAACCATAAGCAAGCTGCAGAAACTTGCATTGCCTAACAGAAATACCTAAGATTATAAATTACAGAGCACTAGCTCTCTGTATTAGATGAGAGACTGCATGTGCTAGTCAATCTTCTACATCAAGAAGTCATACATTTTGGCCAACTAACAAAAATAACATACATTTTCAAGTCACAGACTAAATAAATGATTATATAAGAAGTTCATTTTCAGGAGCTAATAGTATCCATATGGTCTTAGAGCTCTGTCCATTGAGACTCTGTCCCTATACATCATGGTCACTTTCAATTTTATGTTCATTGTTAATGGTACTTCTGACCAATATATTTGGGGTATTGTCCAGATGGCCTCATTTAACTCTTACTCCATAAGTAATAGTAGTGGATGGTGATATAATACTCCCTTAGTTTGAAGGCATCCACAGCTTAGTGAAGAGTCAAAAAGTGGAGAGGATTTGGAATAAGGGCAAAGATTTACATTCTCTTGAGAGCATTTAGATAACAGTAAAGTCAAATATCACATCTGGGTACTGGAAAGATAGTTGGGCAAACTAAGTATAGCCAGTTGCTTTCAAGAGGTGAGGTTGGAGCAGCTGCAGGAGTACAATTTCAAAATATGCCTTAGATAATGAAGAGGGGCAGCAAACCAAAGCCAATCTGGATTCCTTACATGGTTCCTCTTCCTAGCTTGAGTTTTGTCTTATTTAGTTTAGGGTTTATATGTATGTAAGATGAGGATGGAAGGTGATTGGTTAGAGTATTTACCATCTGGTCTCCATGCAAATCCATGCAAACCAATACCATGAAAGTATTCCAATCTACCTCTTTAAAACATTTAAAATATTAAGATGATCATAACTCATTTCATAGATTCTATCAAAATAGCTTGTACTCCTATTCCCATTGAAATTTTTATTTTGGCAATTTGGAGTTACACAAATAAAAATGTACATATCCTTTGAACCAAAAATTCCATTACTGGGCTTATACCCCAGAAGATAGTGGTAAGAAGAAAGTCCCATGATATTTATAGCAGTGTATTTTACAAAGAAACCAAGTCCATGCCCATTAACTAGGGAATGACTAGATACATTGTAGCACATGAATATAATGGAATATTACTGTGTGATATGTACAATAAATACAGAGAAGTATGAAAAGATTTGTATTAACTTATACACAGTGAACTAATCAGAGCCAAGAAAATGTTATACACACACACACACACACACACACACACTAAAACAATATAAATGGAAAGAGCAACTATAAACTGAAAAAATCAGAAGTTAATGTAACAAAATTTAAAAGATCAAGCAGAATTCAAATGAATATATATATGTATGACACCTTTCAACCTTCATAGAGCTGGGAGATCCACAAGTACAATCCAGGCTTTTGGACTTTTTCAATGAATTGTTCAATTGTACTGATTTTTTCCCCTTGTATTAAAAATAGTATTTGTTAAATTGGAAGGCTTTTTAGAAAGGGAAGAAGTGAAATTACTTGGGATAATGATAATGATATGAGAAACATAAAATTAATTTTAAAAAGATTTTAATCTCCTTTTTAAATTTAACTTTTTAACTAAGGAACACACACTCAGATTACAGATTTCACTTATTAATTGGATTGAGAAATAAAATGACCCTGCTTCTGGTAAAGGCCTAAAATAACCACTTCTGCTTTCCAAAAGAACAGGTGTATCTAGAATCTGTTTACAAAGGAGATATGCCTATCATTCTCCCCACCCTCAACATTAGTGTTCCCAAAAGAGGAAATAGAACAATTTTATCCCATGGTGAAGTAAGGTCCTTATTTCAAGTCCTATAGAGCTGGTTCATTTAGACCAGGTGATCTCAACCTATTTTTTTGTTTTTAAATTCCTAAAATAAAATAAATAGAATAACAAAGGAAAGGAGTTATATTGAAATACAGATTTTTTTTTAACATCCAAATTCATGAATTCTCCGAAATTTATCCTTGGTGCTGGGATCTTTGGACCTCAGGTTAAAATACCCTGACTTACATGAACTGGATATCAGTTAAGTAGGCATAAAAATGTCTGCAGGAAGAGCTTATGTAGTCACTGTGCTATCACCCAGGACACCCCAGAATCATCCGGAGTCAGGATAAGCAAAAGTCCTTAATCTTTATTCTTGGTCTTGGATGCAGGATTGAACAGGATGGAAGTAGAATCTCCACAACTGCCTTCCCCCTCGTCTACTGCCAAGAGTGTGTCCCTGGTTAGCTTTACTCCATCCCCTAGTCCCTCCTACAATCCTCTCTACACCAATCATTGAGCCAGTATGGATAGTGGAAAGGACTATTTTCCAAGCATATGCCCATAGAGTATTGTCCAATCAGTAGTAAATCTCAAGTGCCTGGAAGTCCTGACCTCGGTGCATTGATTCAATAATTTCAGACCTCTACAAGCTTATATTGATCTTTCAATCTTCTATCTATATATTTTCTTTTACAAAAAGATAACATATCCAAACTTATTCCTGGTTCTATCCTACTCATGAACATCTGACCAATTAAAACTTTCTTGGATTAAGTATGAGACTCCTTTTCTTTTGAGAGTCCTTATAAGAGAATCATTCCTTTGATATCTCTCCTCCCAAACCCAATTCTACCATTTTTCTAATATCCTTGGTGCATTCCAATCATACTACCACTTCTACATTTCCTTGAGGTACCCCAGCGATCAGGGCAGATAGCTATAAATCTTGCAACTTCATTTGCCTCTTTTCATACATATGCTCCTACTCCTAACCCGTGTGCACATAATCAACTACACACTGTACTACAGGAGAAAAAGCAGTTTTGAAATAGTTCTGGTTTTATCTAGTCTCCCCCAATTATTTATTTAAAATATGTTCTGACCCTCATGGATCTGACTGATCTCACTTAACAAATACATCATTACATCCCAGTGATATCCCCCTAATTTCCTAGTCCGTTTATGTATTAAGAAGCTCTTCCTTTGCGCCAAAATGAGCAATATTGAATTTTTATCACCTAGTTTTCATCTGCCTTCTCTCTGCTAATACTTAATCCCACTAACACCTAACTCTCTGTTGAATCAGATTCTACCACTTCAGTTTTTGGACTTTAACAGATAGATGGGATCATAGGGTTCTTGAGGATGTTAAAGATGGTGAAGGATGGGATGGGATGGTCAAGTGATTTGGCCAACATCACAGTGATACTGAAAATCAGAGTCAGAATACAGGATTCACAGTTCAATATGATTTCCAGTCTTACATGTTTAGGGAAGCAGGATGATCTAAGGAAAGGTTACTATTTGTTGGGTCTTACCTCTGACATTTATTACATTTGACTTTGGATAAATCACTTCACACTCCTGTGCCCCTTTTTCCTCATTAGTAAAATGAAGAGGGTTGATATCTTTTCCAGTTCTAGACCTATGATCTTATACTCCCATTTAATTATCTTCACTATAGTCAGTATTAGAGAAGTCTCTAATTAAGAGAAATTTAAGAATTCTAAGAAGTCTCTAAGACAAACTCTACGTAACAGGAAATGACAGAATTGTTTATGCCCAGTTAGCTCAGTTACTTAGGAGAAGGCCAGGGTGCTAAATTTGGTTCTAGTGTAGTCCGTTTAATTTTGGTCTGTTCAAAAACTTAAGAATATTCCCTTTCCACTGACACAGAGTATGTGATATATGTAGATTGCTAGTGTGGATCATTTAGAGCAAATGCATCATGCCTATTAGCACCAGATAGTACAATGGTTAGAACATTGAGGTCTGGAATCACAAAGACCTCAGTTCAAATCTGGCTCAGAAACTTAATAGTTATGTGAGTTAATAATTTAAATGACTCTGTAAGTCACTTAAATTCAACTTATTTCAGTTTCTTCAACTATGCTTGAGGATAATAGTACCTGCTTCATAAGGTTGTGCCCCATTTAGCTTATACAGTGCCTGGTACAGAGAAGGTACATATATGTGTGTGTGTGTGTGTGTGTGTGTGTGTGTGTGTGTGTGTGCTTATTTCCTTTTTCTTCCCTATGAGAGAAACCAACTAAAAGTATATGCATCACTAATAGTGATTAATATTATCTAATTAAAGCCCATATATAGTCTTTAGATTAGCATATGGACCTTGCATTTGATACAGGACAAGAGGAATAAGTCTAATATAACCAGAGGACTTATTTAAAATAGCTTTGAAAATTTCTTAAGATCCTGTCCTGAGTTAAAAAGGAAATTATATATTATGTTATGTATTGTATATATATAATCTGAGGCTGGATTTGAATTCAGGTCTTCCTGGCTCCAGGGGCAGCACTCTGTGCACTGAATTTCCTAGCAAAATTTTTATACTATGAGGCAGATATTTGACCTTCATTTATTAATTCTTTCTAATCTAAACTAGTCTGAGAGGGACATATTCCTTCAGTCTTTCTCCTACCACTTATTACCTCCTCATAGACCTTTCTAGCAGTGGTGATTATTCTCAAAGAAATCTCTCACTTAAGTTTAAACAATGGTAGCTATACTCCCAGCGCATGCAGGGAGACCTTTGTCTGAGAACTGATCCTAGATCCAAACAGTGTGAATATCATTAAAGTTCAGGGATTACATCAAGTTGCTATTGAAATCTTTTGTTCACTGGAGCATGCTGTCAGAAATTCAGTTGTTCAGTATTATAATTTGTCAGTTACAGGTTTTTAAACTTGTTAGTTGGAAGTCTGAGAAGTTACTACATACTACATGAGGTGCCCTAAGTAGATATGGGCCAAGAGTTATCTACCATAAAGATATGAGCTATCTTTCAATTACAGTCATCATATTCACAATTGGTTGCTTCTGAGGAGCTAAGGTTTGCCTGGGATCAGAGGATTATAGCATCAATTGGAATGAACCTGTGAGACCTTTGAGTCTGACCCTATAATTTTAAAACTAATAGCTGACCCTCTAATTTTAAAAACAGGATACTGAGGCATGAAGAAGATGAGTTGTTTGATGTTATTTAACTAATAAGTGGGTTGAGAAGATTTGAACTCAGGGATTCTTAATTCCAAGGTCATTGATTTATTCTACTATTCCATCCTGCCTATATTTAAAGAGCTCTGATGATGTCTGACAGTAAGAAGTGAGGAATGTGAAAAAAATTTAATAGGACCCTCACAAGTCAAGTACCCTTTACATTTTAAAAGGCATGCTTAACATTTGTTATTGTTGGGGTAGCAGGTAGAGTATGAAGCTGAGAAGGAACAAGCACTTCTTGCCCTGGATTCTACCATTTGAATATGATGTTTGCTAATCAGGACCAACTGTATCATTTTCTTCCATCAGGGAAGTTCTACTCCCTTGTCTTGGACTTCAATTTCATTCCAGCAGAGAACTTTCTCTGAAAAATGTGTGGGTGAGGGAGAAGAATGAGTTAGTGAGATTATTTGTCCCAATAGCATCTTCCCAGACATCCCAGACAACAAAAATGATGCTTTGAATTATTTTTAGCTCAAAGGGCAGAGGAAAAACTCTGCATTTTCTTTATTTCTTCCTTTGGGGAAGTTTATCAAAAAAGTTATAAAACCAAATTACAAGATTTTTTAAAAATCAATTTTGTTCTGCTATCAGCTAAGAGACAGTTGGCACTTTTGGACCACTTGAAATTTATGTGGTTCAGCAGATAGAAAACTAGACTTAGACGCAGAAAGATTCATCTTCGGAGTTTAAATCCAGACTCAGATACTTATTAGCTGTGTGATCCTGGGCAAGTCACTTAACCCTGTTTGCTTCAGTTTCCCCATCTATAAAATGATCTGGAGAAGGAAATGGCAAACCTCTCTAATATCTCTGCCAAGAAAACCCCAAACGGGGTCATGAAGAGTTGGACATGATTACTGAATCATGAACAAATACTGAGATTTAGTATTTTGTATATAAAACCAATCATTATTCTTTTCTCCTACTATTTCTCTTTACAATTAATAACATATATGCAGAAAGGCAGAAACAGTAAATGTTTCCTTTTCAGATCATGATGCAATAAAAATTATATTCAATAAAGGCCAAAGAAAGGTAGACTAAAAACCAACTGGAAATTTAAAAATCTAATTCTAAATAATGAGTGGGTTAAATAACAAATCACAGAAACAAGTCATAATTTCATCCAAAAGAATGACAATAATGAGACAACATGCCAAGACCTTTGGGATGCAGCCAAAGCAGTTCTTAGAGAAATTTTTATATTTCTAAAAAGTTACATGAATAAAATAGAGAAAGGGGCAATCAGTGAATTGGACATGCAACCAAAAGAACATATATCAATCAAAAACAGTTAAAACAGATCAGATTTTAGCTGTAGTGAATTGCTTTTTAAGGTTCTACTTAAAACAGAAAGTAAACATTTTTAAAAAATTAAAAACTGCATGTATACTGTACAATTATACATCCATCCTCTTGCAAAGAAAGGAATTGTTTGAAATCTAAGCCAGGGGAAAGTGCACCAAATGATAGGATACTCCCATGCTCTAGTCATAGTTAGCAATTTACCCAGATGGATGAAAAGCTGCCCAGGCACTCTTCTGCAGCATCAATCTCTCCACAGTATGTTTCTATTGCTCTTGTTGCTACAGCCATAGTCTCTATCAAAACCCTATCTTAGTCCCATAGCCCTCCACTCAAAATATCTACCCTGTCTTTGAGCACCATTTCCATGTTTCTAACTGGTTTGGATGAAGACTACTTTGTTTCCTTCAAACTATATTTGCCAGGAATCTGTACATGCAGTCTTTGTCTCAAAAACCCAATACATATATATATGAATTAAACTCTTCTCTGAAATGAACAAGTAACTCTATCTTATATGCAGATTAGTTGGATCATTTGCAGATGAGACAATTCTAGTAGCTCTTTAACAGAGGTCAAGGGCATTTATACAAAAGGGGTGTTTTAAATGTAGCAGATTTTCACCAGTTACAAAGACATAGAGGTAGAAATCTAGTACTGGACTCCTTTTGTTGCTATCTTTTAACTTGAAGAGGGAATTAGGGTGCATTATCTGCCTGAAACTACTGAAACAATGTACCTTAAACATATCTTGCTCTGGGTCCCTCTTCTGAGGAGGGTAATATCAAGAATCTGAGATATTTTGGAAATGGCTGTCCATGTTCAATTGACAATCTCTAGCCAAAAAACTCTAGTTAATAGCAAAAACCACAAGCTCTGGCATCCTGTTACTGGAATCTGTGGTTAGGGCTTCAGGAAGTTGGCTTGGTAATTAGCTCCAAGGAACAATGGTGCTCTGGTTATCTAATCTTTGAGTGATGCTTTTATTTCTGCTAATTTCCCCAGAGAGAAGCAGATCCTGTTTGCCACAACACCAAGAAGGTGTGTAGGCTACATTTCTTTTAGGGTTATGTCAGGAAACTTCAGTATCACAAAATATCTTGAAGCTAGAAGGCATTGGTTATAAACAGCATGGTGTAGTCAAAAGAGCACTTATTGACTTGAAATCAGAAGACTTGGATAAGAATCACAATTGTGCCTCTTCATTCTTGGATAAATCAGAAGGCAGTGGTGCAATGGAAAGAGTACTGGGCCTAGAAGACCTGGGTTCAGATGTGATCCCAGACACTTAAAGCTATGTGATTCTAATCAAGTCATTTAATTTTTGTTTGCTTCAGTTTTCTCAACTGTAAAATATAAGGATCAAAAGAATAAGCACTTACCATAGTATCTAGAACATAGCAGGAGCTGTATACATACTTAGTCCCTCTCCCTTAATCTTGGTGGCTCAGTTTCCTAATCCATAGACTAGATAACTTATAAGGTCTCTTCCAAATGTAATTGTCTATGATAGAGTCTATATGTGATTCATGTTATCCAATTTATTTTTTCTGTAGCCTTCCTGATAGCTGTTTCTCCAGATCATTTATGTACTTCCAATGACAGAATTTTCATTGCAAACCATTAGATTTTGGGACATCTCTAAGCAAGTTCTTTAATAAACTTATGCTATTATTAGTGGCTTTTTTGTCTCCTTACTAAACTGATTCTAGACAAAAGACACATGACTCCCAAAACCTCAATTATGTCAGAGTTTGGGGTCCATATAGTTTTTTAAACCTTAAAGTGCTATATAAATGGGAATTGTATTGCCAGTTGTTCCTACTTAGGATTCTGATATGTCCTAGATCTGATTTTATGAAAAAAAGAGATAGTTTTCTGTGCTTTCATATATGCCTACTTTGTGAGTTAGAGGTGGGAGTTCTAATTTTCACCTTATCTTCTTCAAACTCTTCCTTCTCTTGAAGGAAGAGTTGAACAAATAATTTATAAATAGACATTTGTCTCTATTGTATCTTAAAAACAATGGTATTTTTATATTTTTCTTCAAATATTAATAAATATTAATTCATAATTATAATCCTGAAGAGATAGTCATATGTTCTAGAACTAGAAGGGATGATAAATTCTGATTTGGAAGGAACCTTAAAGGAAATCTAGTACAATGTCCTTATTTTACATGTATCTCTTGGAAGTCTCCATAAGTTAGCTCCTCTCAGTTTTAAGTAGTGCATGGTTAAGAAAAATCCTTTCCAAACACAGCTCATGAACTACCTTCCCACAACTGAATATATTTGACTTTTATTTGACTTTTACTAGTCAGCTATAGGACATGCTTATTTCAAAAAGGGCTATTCAATGAATTAGCAATTTAAATTAAGTAATAATTGAATATTGTCTGCCATAAAACTTGAATTTATTCTTCTACAACTACATACACACTTAGTGGGAAAAGTGGGTCTTTACTGAAATAACATATAGAACATCCACATTTGATATTGTAGGCTGGGTTTGATTTAGACTGGCTTAATAGTAGGTTTAATTTTTCAATAAAATGAGACATTTGGGGAACATTTAACAATTAGCAAAAGAAAGTTTAAATGTGTAATTAATCTGTCTCCTACTACCTAAAGACTGGGAATGTTATATTTTACTCTTTTCATAGAGTTCTCTGGGGAGGGGATGCATAGCTTAGCTCAGGTCTCATAGAGCATAATTCCAGTTTTAAATCCAAACTCTCCTTGTGCTAAAATCCTAGATACCTTAACTTCAGGGCATCCAAACAAGGTTGGCTGGCTATATTATTCTGCCTACAATCTCTTCCCCAGGGTCACTATAGTTTGAATTCTTGTTCCTGTTGGGATTACTCTGGGTTCCAGAAAGTGAGAACAAATAACACAGAACAAAAATAAACATCCCCAGGCCCATTTTTCAGAGTTGAGAGAAAGGACTTTCTTTCCCCTTCTCACTGGTTTAGTTCATGATACCCACGTTGAACATGAATTCTTATCCTTACTCTTTGGACATAGTAAATAAGAGTAGCCAAAAAGAATGCATCAAAGAAGTAAGTGTGAAAGCTCTATCTCACTAGTTTTAAAGATCAGGCAGCCAATCCAAGAAGGCTTTCCCACCTATATGGTAGAGTGTAGAGACCTCCATACTAGGCTGAGTGTGGTGGTGACAGACAATCAAAGGAGGCTACCTCACTCACGTAGTAGAAGATGCAGAAATTTTCACAGCAGATAATCTAGATGTGCTCCAAAGGTCCTTCAAGGTCATGGTCATATTACCCAATCTGGGCATATCCAAACAAACCTGGGTTACACTTGGCTATGGCATGGAAAGGATATTCAGTGAGAAGATATTCAGGTATATGTGTTCCCTCCTCTATCCCCAAGAATCAGCAAGTTGTGATGACATTCCTGTTAATGGCAAATCCACCATACCTGAGGGGATAGTGACTTTTTTTCCCTTAGATCATTGTGAAATTACATCAGTAGCTTGATTTTCAGCTCTCTGGACCAACCAATTAAACTTTTAAGAAAAAATAAACTATTAAGGGGAAAAATTGGTCTCATCTCCCTGGCAGTTTCCCTGAGATTACACATGGGCAATAATATATGATCATGTCATTTTCATGAAGGAATACATACATGGAAAGATAGTTTATGCCTCTGATGCTGCAAAATTGTGAACATTTTCTATAAATGTCATTGTGCTTGCTCCTCTTTGTTGTTTTCTGCTGAACATTGCATCTTACATGCTTTTTACTAGACATCTCCATTGCTTCTCAGCAGGGAAAGACTATCTCTAGTAACTATCCATCCTTTTGCAATGAGGTATGTCTTAGTAATTCAATGAGGTATAGACCAAGAGCTCTGAGTGAGAGTAGTAGAATACAAATTTTAAGCTTTAAGTCTCAAAACAGTAGATTTTAGGTAGTGAAGATAAAAATATATTGATTGACTTCTGGAAAGAAATGGGAGGTAGGCTTCCCAGTTCCCACAATTCTATGTTTAAAAAAACCCTGAAGTCCACACCAGCTAGAAAAATTACCAAGAAATCCAATGAGAAACTAACTACAGTGACATCTTCCATCACAGAGTCACACAAAAAGCCAACTAAAAGGCAATGGGTAATAGGAAGGGGCTCATCATCCATATTGAGTATCAGTTAAGCAAGGGTATATTTGGAGGCAGAAGTAGCAGAAGAATCCCCTAAGAAAGCTGTGGTATAGTCTAAAAGGCTTATGACAGGAATCTTAGAAGTCCTGAGGGATCAGCAATAGAAAGTAAACATTGTGGTCTTGACTACTGTGTGTATGTGGATAACAAACTAAGGAGAAATACCTTAAAAGAGAAAATGATAGACCTCATCCAAGAAATAGGATTTGTGAAGATTAGAATACACAATCCAAACTGAATGATTCCATGAGTAAGGGGGAAAATATAGAATAAAATCAAGTCTGAAAAACAATAGAAGGAAATATAAGGTATATATATAAAGAGTAAAAACAGATCAAAGAAAGAGAATTTAAGAATCACTGAATTCCCAGAAAATCATGATTTTTTAAAAATCTTGAATATCATATTTCAAGAAATATTTGAAATTCCCCAGATCTATTGGAATTAGAGAGGGGAAATATAGAGAGAAAGATTCCAACTATCATCTCCTACAAGAAACCTCAAAAGGAAATATCTCAAGAATGTAACAGATCAAGTCCAGAGGTCTCACCTAAGCCAAAAATGCAAACATACAGAAGGGTGTAGTATAAGTATCAAAGACCCACAATTTAAGATCAAATGAGTCTTGGCAGTTTTTGCTTTAAATGAGAAGAGTTGCTATAGGACAATGTTCTAAAAGAACAAAAAAAGGAGGCTTAGAACAGGAATAACAATTTATCTTGTAAAACTGAGTAATATCCTAGAGGTGGAGAAAATAGGTCTTTAATGGAACAGCACTTTCAAGCACTTCTTAGGAAAAAAACTAGGAGTGAATAGGAACTTTGAAATACAAACAAACCATTCCAGAGAAACCTAGAAAGATAAATTTATTTGATCAAATGGAAGGTA
The DNA here is from genome assembly GCF_902635505.1 of Sarcophilus harrisii. Taxonomy (NCBI): domain Eukaryota; kingdom Metazoa; phylum Chordata; class Mammalia; order Dasyuromorphia; family Dasyuridae; genus Sarcophilus; species Sarcophilus harrisii. The sequence continues at coordinate 249,777,074 of NC_045427.1, read as the reverse complement.
CTATATGATAATGTGGTGCTGACATTATAAGGGGGGGGGGGAAGAAAGAAATGTATTCTTTCAGAATCCCTAATATTTTCAAAGAATATCAAGTGAGTTAAAAAATAGAGAAGTGATGGATTCAAGGTACACAAAGAAATATACATTTTGAGACAAGGCTCCTGTGTGATTTTTTTTTTTGTTTGATTATGATCATTTGTTACAATGTCATTTTTTTTCCTTGATTAATTGTGAGAAAAACTGGGCTTAGTAATAATGATGCAAAAAAGGGAGGATGGGTTATTAGAACATCTTTACAAATGCATAGAAGAAAGCAGAAGGAAGTTCAGAAAGAAGCACAGGCTAGTTTTAAATATTAACATGAAGTATTTGGTATTAAAAATAAAAGCAAGTGATATGAAATGGAGATTTTCCATTTCAGGATGAATCTTCCTCTTGTATTCTCCTGTGTGTATGGAAATGTCATTTTTGGTGTCTTAAGTTGAGGATAAAATACGGGATAAAATATTTTTAAAAATCAAGAAATTTGTGAAAACTTTGTTGACTGCTAAACCTTTTATGTATCTATAATATCTATACTGGTATGTATATAAATATATCTACATAAATATACAGAGATATGTAGGTATATAGATATGTAGATAGAGATATATGAATATAGATATAAATATGTATGTGTATTTATGAGATCTTTTCACTTTATTTTTTAAAATAATATTTTATTTTCCCCTAACAACATGTAAAAACAGTGCTTGACTTTTTTTTTAAGTTTTGAGTTCCAAATTCAATCCTTTCCACCTTTCCCTTCCACCTTCCTAAGATGATAAGTAATCTGTTAAAGGTTATACATGTGCAATCATGTAAAATATATTTCCATAACTAATGTGGTTTTTAAAGCCAGTAGTTCGGGATCCTATCCCTTGATCTCAGTGATGGTGACTGAATTTGTAGATAGCTTCTTTTAGACACCCCACAATCCTGAATACTATGGAGAGAAGATGCAAGAAAATATTCCAAATACTAAAATGGATTAGTAATCTCATTAATTTAGAAATTACCTATAGTGATTCTGACTATAATCTATCCATGAATACATATTCTGTATATTTTGTCTGTATTATGTAATTTCTCCACAGGCTATTTGAAGACTTTTCATTTCTCCTGACATCTGGGGGATACCACAAAAACACACAGATGGTTCACAGTCAGATAACGTGTGGAGGGAAAAATATGCTTTGACAATATGTGACCAGATCAATTCATGTCTACTAAATGGCAGAGTCACTGATATCTTCTGGGTTTGTTGTCATGTTGTTCTCTGTTAGGCAACTCTTCACCTAGGAGAGTGGAGATTATACTGATTTAATTGTGTGAAGAAACACTGACCCAAAACAGCCTCATTCTAACTGGTTATCTGATGGTAATGTACTCCAACAATGAGCTAAGTTTATCTGAGCTTACTAAAGGTGTTTCACTCTTTTTCACTCATTTTCAAAATGCCAAAAAGGCCAAACATGGCCTTGTCTAACCTCACTGACTTATCTGCCTTTCAAACGGAAGGTCAATAGACCATAATACACAGTGGCATTGCTTTGGAGATAAGTTTTAGATGTAAACAAATTGCTATGATATTGATTGCTTGGCAACTGAATGAAGGCTTAATTCCACCTCCAAAGTACACTGAACAAGTTAAGCAGTAATTCTTTCCCTATAATCATGATTGTTGTTGTTATTTGGTTGTGTCAGATTCTTTGTGATTCTGTCTGGGATTTTCTTGGCAAAGCTATTGGAGTGGTTTTCTTTTTCTTTCTCCAGCTCATTTGACAGATGACATAATTGAGGCAAACAGGGTTAAGTGACTTGCTTAGAGTTACACAGCTAGTTAAACATCTGAGGCTGGATTTAAACTCAGATCTTCCTGAATTCAGGCCTATCACTCTATCCATTGTGCTTTCCAGCTTTACTATCATAATCATGATAGAGAAAGTTTAAAAAATGTAAATAAGAGAAATATCACAAGTTGATAGGCAAAGTTGACCACTGATTTTGGTAAGGGTTGAAGTTAATACCATCATCACCACCACCACATCTTTACAACATTTTAAGAGATTCCCCCCCCCCCCCCCCCCAAGTCTTGGAGGGAGTTTGAGTATTATTATTTTCATTTCAGTTTGGTTATATAATTAATAAATGTTAAAGCTAGGATCCAAACCAAGGAATTCTAAATCCAGTACTATACCAACTATGTCATGTGAGGAAAGGAAGTAGTCCTGATATGCCCATAGTTGAAGATATAGATAGATATAAGATGAACTACACTCATGCATCCTCCTATAAGTGGAATTCTTATCTTTCACATTTCTCTGGGAAATCTTCTTTCTTAAGTGCTCATGGGACTCTGCCCAGAATTCCTCATTGCAAAGGATTTCACTTTTCAGGGACTTTCCAAAGGTGAGCTTTCCAGGAAGTGGTAGAGGGAGCCAGGTCTCAAGTTCTGTCTTTTTCAGGGTTAGATAAAAGCTCTACATGGGACACACCTCCATCCTGGTACCTAGACTCAAAGCCTTCATTGTTTACCATTTCTACTTAATACTGAGCCAATTTTGAAGTGATCTCAAATTACTCCTGATGGCATGTTCTGTGACTTGTTTCCCACTCTTTCTCCCTCATCCTGTTTCCCTGAACTCCCAAGGGAGGGAAGTCTTCTATTTTACATTGGGAATTCCATTCATTTGGATTAATGCACTTCCCTGTATCTCCACCTTTTTTCTCTCTCTTTGCTGGACTCTAAGAAGAGACCTTTGGAAGGAACAGAAATCAAAGACGTTCTGCTTCTCAAATATACCTTCTGCTCCTATCTGAAAAGGATAGTTGATCCCTGAATCCAACAGTAGGTGAGTGTGAGAAGTATTGATGGTATGGTGCCAAAATTAGAGATTTGAGCACCAATGACAGATTACAGTAATAGAATCATCAGACTAAGAACTGGAAGGGATTTGAGAGGTCCTTGAATTCAGCCCATTATTTTACAGATAAAGAAACTGAGGTCCAGAGAAGTTAAATAATTTATTGATGCTTGCATTAGAAGCAATTATTAACTTAAATTAATGATGAAGCTAAGAATCTTTCAAAAAAGTAGAATTCATTGTTTTTATGTTACCTTTTAAAAATTATATATATATATATATATATTAATCAGCAAAAATCTGCCTTCTTACTCTGTGGCTCTCTCAATTCCATCTTCCAATGAGGACACAAAAATTGAATTCATTAAAAACATGTATAGTCAAGAAAAACAAATTTCTGCATTGGCCATGTCCAAAATTTTTAAAAAAGGGTTTTTTTGGGTTTTTTTTTTTGCCCTCTGAGTCTTTCACCTCTCTACCAATAGAGAACATTTCATCATTAGTCCTCAGAATTTATACTTCATCATTATATTGGTTTACTCCTGATTCTTTCAAAATTATTTGCCTTTACCATATTGTTGTCACCACATAAATTTTTCTGTTAACTTCATTGTGTATCAATTCATAAAAATCTTCATTATCTTCACCATTTTTAGAGCACAATAGATTCATCACATTTATATACTATAACTTGTTCAGTCATTCTCCAATTTATGAATACTCTCACAGATTCCCATTCTTTGCCACTTCAGAAATAACCATAAATATTTTCGTTTCCTTAGTTAGAAATGGTTTTGTTTAGGAGTAAACGCTCCTCCTCCATATTTCTTCTTTTTATCTCTCATTTCTTTATTGAGTGAAAATTTTTCTCCTTCCCTACAACCCTGTGTAGTGTGTGTGTGTGTGTGTGTGTGTGTGTGTGTGTGTATGCACACAATGATAATGAGTTAATTCTCTCTAACTTCTCTAATTCCTTCCAGCAATTCTCTTCCTTCCTCTCCTGAGTTCCTCTTTCCTCTTTCTATTCCTCTTTCCCAATTTCAACTTTTCTTACAATGAAGACATAACAGAACCACTCTCAGACCTTGTTTAATTAGTTTTTTTAAATGAACCTGATGATAATAGGGTTCAGAGTGGATACATGTATCACCTACCTGTATTTTTCTTGTCATTGTTTATTCAACTTCACCTTTATATATATATATATTTTTAATTCCTTTGAACTTGAAAATTTCTAAGCAGCTCTGGTCTTTTCATCAAGAATGTTTGAAGTTCTCTGTTTCATTTCCTTTTTTTCCCCCTTTGTAACATTATACTCTAAATTTCTGGCTAAGTTATTTTTGGCTATAAATCTGTATCTGTTGTTTAATAGAATATCATATTTTAAACTCTCCATTCTTTTATAGTTGCTAAATCATTTGTGATTCTGACTGTGAGTCCTTGGTACTTGAATATTTATTTTCTGGTGCTACCCCGATTCTTTTGCTCGTTGATATATAACTTTCCAAGAACTGTGGTATTTTAATGTAGCCACTGCTAGATCTTGCATAAATCTAAGTGGGGCTCTGCAGCATTTGAATTTTTTTCTTCTGGTGGCTCATAATATTTTCTCCTTGATTTGGGGGTTTGGGAATTTGGCTGTGATGTTCTTGTAAGTTTTCCTCAAATGATATTTTTCAAGTGGTGATTGGTAGATATTTTCCATTTCTATTTTCCCCTTTTGTTTTAACACTTCAGAACAATTTTCTTTAATTATTTTTTTATTGGATCAAGTTTTTTTATCATAGTTTTCAGGGAGTCTGATTATTCTCATATTTTCTTTTCTTGTTTTGTTTTCCAGATCAGTTTTTTTTTTTTTTTATGTCTTGCATTCTCTTCTATTTTTTCATTTTTTTGGTATTTTTGTTTTGCTATTTCTTGGTCTCTTATAATTTTGCTGGCAAGAAATCATTTTCTTCTTTAAGATTTTGGATCTTTTTTTCTAGTTGATTGAATTTCTTTTCATAATCTTCTTGCTTTTCTTGGATTAGTTATTTTTAAATTTTTTTCTTAAATTTATCTTATTTGATTTTTAAAATATTTTTTGAATTTTTATATGTATTCTTGTTGATCAGGTGACTATTTAACATTATTCTTTGAAGAAGGAGAGTTGGTTTTTTTGTTTATTTGTTTCAGTATATAATGTTCTGATTAGTTTTCTGGAGTTCTTGGGACCAGCCTTTGTTTCAGTAGAGCAATCACCATGAGAATAGCAAGGTATTAAAGTCCAAATTCTTTATTATTTCCTTGCCTGGGCCTTGGTTAGCTTGATCTCAGTGGAGGAAATGCAGGAGGACAGGCCAGCCACCATGGTGGTATGAGATGGAGTGAATCTGTCTGGCTGAGTTTGCCCCAGCTTATATGTAGTATACTGAGTATAAACCAATCATTATATCGCGAGGGAACCATTATTTGTTGTGAGATTAAATCAACCATATTGAACTAGAGAACTAATAATCATTTTGCTAAACTAGATAGCCATTGTATTATCAATTCCACTGACTTAACACCTTGTTTCAAGTACAGAGTTGTGGCCCATAACATCAGTATCCTCCTTTGAAGATGAACCCTGATTTCCCTATTTTCATAGTTAACTTTTATGATTGGATTTTTTTTCTCCTTTGCCAACTCATTAAAAAATTTATAGCATATTGTTGGTGTAATTACCTCTAGTCCTGAGATTTGGGGGAATAGTACCTCTGGCCTCAGGTTCTCCTTTAATTTTCTCCTCTGGCCTGGATCTTGAAACCAGCACTCTGCCCTCTATAAATGCCAACATCTAGAAGCATCCCTCCTTCACTGCTTCTGTACTCACTAAATGTATGCTGGTTCTTTTTCTCCCAAGGTCTTGTCACTGCAGAATGGCTGGGCCTGGTGTCCCTTATCAGCCTTGGCCACAGACACAGAAATTTTCATCTTTCAGATATGGGGAATCCAGAAGACATCATCTAAGACAGGGAAGATTGATATCTGCTGATAAAGGACACCAGGAGAACCACTGTTTTGCCCCAATTCTTATTTATTTTTCTATATTTGCTCTGAGATGCTATTTTGTCTTGTTTGTGGGAGAAATCCAAGGACCTCAGAATCTTCTAACTATTCAATTATCTTCCCAAATTCTCTCTTCTTCCAGGAATTCCTTTGTACCTAAACTCTGCTTTTGTTGTTGTTGTTGAAGATTTGCTTGTAGCTATTTTGAAGTCATTATCTTCTTTTGCATTACTGTTTTGAATTTTTTTTTTGCCACCACAGTATCTCTTTATAGTGGATTTCTTTTACATTTGTTTATTTTTCCAACTACTTTCTAATTTCAAACCTAATGTTAGACCTGGGCTTTATTTACTTCTGAAAGAAAGATCTGCTGGTGTGTACTTTCTTATGAACTTTCTTTTGATTATTCCATGATCTCAGGGACTGTCTGGAGACATTCAAGCTTTAAATGCTCTCAAAGTAGTCTGATCCAGGATAAAATCTGATTTTTGACTTCCCATCCCCTCTTATCCTCACATTATCTGAGCTCTTCAAACTGGATCTTGAGTCTGAGCCACAGTAGAATGCTCCTCATTTAGCCCTACATCAATTAGCTGGAAAGTTCTTTCTTTTCTTTCTTTCTTTCTTTTTTTTTTCTAAGAGTGATAGAATTGTAGACTTGCCTTTGGTCTGGGATTTTTGACCTGGTTATTCCTCTGTATTCTAGGCTACATGCTGGAACTCAGATTTTGCTCTTTTTGTGTGTTTGAGCCATTTCTGATGCTGCTGGCTTCTAAACTGTGTCTAGTGGTGTTCCATTATGAATCTGGAATTTTCCCTTGACCCACTTCACAGCCTCTTTCTGAGTGCTGAAGTATTCTGAGTATAATATGCTCTTGGACTGATCTTATTTTCAGTGTTTGCACAATTGTCTGTTTCCCAATGCTGACTTGGGATGGAAAAATGATTTTCTGTGATCTTTTTCTTGAATTTTCCTATCAGGATTTGACTTGGTGTTTTTTTTTTTTTTTTTGTGGTGGAAGCTTGATGCTCTGTTTCCTACCTCTCTGCCATCTTGACTTCAACTTAGAAGTTTTTGATTATTATGAGAGAAGAAAAAGCAAGGGAGCAGAGTGTTGGGTGACTGATGTGTGTGCATGATACAATAAAGAGAGGGAAGAAATAAAAAGATGAGTGTGTGGTTCCAAAGATTGACTTCCATCACTTTTACGACTTTGATAAGATTTACATTATTTTCAGTCCATCTAAGCCTTCTCTCTGACCAAATAAACTTTTCATTTTCTAAAATAATCTTTCAAAAGAGAAAATGTAGTGCAGTAGGCTAAAGGCCAGAATTTTGATACCTTGAGTTCCAGTTCCAGTTTCCTGAATGTGGGTTCAAATTCAAGTCTTATCATTAGCCATACAGTTATGTCACTTTGAACAAAACCCTTAATGTCTTTGAACCTCAATTTCTCCTCTTTAAGAGATGGGTTGGATTAGGTAATTTAATTTAAGGTTTTTCCAGATCTTATATTCTGTGTTTCTGTCACTTAACTGCTATGCCCTTTGAAGAAGTTCAGTTTTTTTCTCATCTATTAAATGAAGATAATATTACTGCGCTTTCAGACTTATACTAATTTCATTGAGCATTAGATAACATTATACAGAGTATTTTAAAGTTTATACTTCCATGAAATCATATTTTTTGAGCAACTGTAAGGGTATTGTTTCTTATTGTCGGATTTTGTTTAATAATAAGGAGCAGGTTCTGGTAGTCTCCTGTTTATACAGGCTATGTCCTTCACCCCAAACCATAAAATACTGTTAAGTAATCATTAAGTTATTGTGCTATTAGAGAGATGGTTATCTCAGTCTTCTTGTGCTGCTCATTTTGCAAGTGGTAAAATTCCTCTTTGTAGTTTAGAGGCGTATCTACTGATGTAATTAAACTCTTGTGGTTCATGCCCCAATCTACCAACAAACTTTGGTTCTTTATTTTTTTGAGACTTTGGTTCTTTATTCTGTTTTTCAGTAGAAGCACTTCAACATGATTAAATCATATGAAGTTATTTACCCACAACCATAGAAGCAAAAGAATATAATTAGCTTCATTAAAATATCTTCTGCACAGATGGTTCATTCATAGCTTCCATAGCTTGATGGGGTTGGCATCAAGATAGTTCTAAACAAGCTATAGGCAAATGTCAAATTAAGGAGTTCCAGGAATACAGCTTGAGTACTAGATTCAGACCTACTTCTCCTATGCTCTTCTAGAGTGTTAGTAGGCATCTTCCAGATGGTTTACTTTATGACCAAATCTTTCAATGGATCAGTATTGTGTTGGGCAGTGACTCGGGACTTGAACATCTCATCACTCACAGCTTTTCCTCTCCTATTACTTCATTGGTCAAAGGGATATTTGATTCTTCCTTCTGACTATTCACTGGTGTGTTTAGCTTATTAATTGGGTTTAGGCTATATGGGAGTCCAACCATTCCACTTCTCATTTATTACTTGTAAAGTAGAAGAGCAGGCACTGAGAGAGAATCCTCAGCACCTACATTTTATCATTTCTTGTTTTTTCCTTCTAAAAAACTTGTATGCTCCTCCTTCTCTTCTCTTTCTCTACACCATACAAAACTGTCAGTCCTTTCCTATTCTGTGCTTTATGGGCAAACACAATTTTGGAAGGTATGTGTGCGTGTGCGTGTGTGTGCATATACATGCATGTGTGGTGACATGGGATACCTATTCAGCTAAGGGTGGTAGGAGTAAGCATAATAATACCCTCAATACATTAAGACATTATCATTGAAGGGGAGAGTAATTATAGACACTGGTTAGGAATATGAGAAAGGCACTGACAGAAGGTTAGGAAGAGTTCAGTGGAATGATTTCCCAAGAGATAATCTTGGTCTGCTGTCTGATTCTCTTACTTTTGAAATATTGCAGGTGTACTTGGTGGATAAGATGGCGTCTGTTCTGAAGGGCACAGGCCCTGTCTTGTTGATTCTGCTTCCTTTGTGGGTGTTTCCTGGATCCTCTGAAGATCTAGCCTGGCAGGAATTCATGAAGCAACACCATCTCAGTCTGGGCCTGGATTTCAGCCAGCTGAGCTGTGATGGTCTTATGGGTACCATGGAATTTCTAAAGGGCAAAGCCTCCCATATCTTCATCTATGCTATTTGGAGCCAGATAGAAGATATATGCTACAGGGATGGGTTAGATCGTTATGAAAATGTGAGGGTATGGAGCAAGAAACCCTTTAAAATCCTTACCTGTGAACTGTTGAAGTCTGGTCAGGGCTACAGGGACATCAGAAGCTATAGCTATATAGAGCTCCATTGTGGCTTGAATGGATTCCCTGTGAGCCTGGAGGACACCAAAGTGAAGAAAAAAATTTCCAATTAGGGGACTATCTCTAATTATACCACAAGCAGAAGATTTTTGGCTAATAAGGGTTATTGGCCACCTGAGCCTATGTCTTCCTGCCCAGCCCTGAAGGATTGAATACTGAATAAATTTGCTGAAGTTAGTAGTTTATTTCCCAACAATGGAAAGAATCTGAATCACTATACCATCCCATCCTAGAACCTATTCCTGTCCCATCCCCCCATTTCTCCCTTCCCCACAGTTGCTGAAGTCTGTGAGGATTGAAAAGCTAAGCAATAAGAACAAGGATAGCAGATATGAGAAAGGAAGATATTCATTTCTTGGGTCTTTGGCCTGATAAAGGTGGTATAGGGTAGAGAGCTTCATAAAGGAAAAGGATGCAGCAAATTCTAATCAAATCTTTCTCCCTGTGAGATACAAAGGATGGAGAGGTCTTAGGATGGTTGGAGGAGAAGGCAAAATGATTAGGAAAAGAAGATAATTTTTCTCCAAATTGACTTTCCCAGTGTCTTCTTTCACTGAATAAAATGTTCTTCAAGGCTTGAGGATGTGCATGTGTTTATATGAATTTGGGTTGTATGCTTACAATCAAAGCTATGTAGGATAGTGTAAAGAGCTATTTTATAGTCTGGATTTGAATCCCAGATCATGTACTAGCAATTCACTTAGTCTCTCTTAACTTCGGTTTCTTTCTCTGTAAAATGAGGAGTTGGACTAAATATCTTCTGATTTCTCCACCAACTCCACCTCTAGAATTTTTCAAGCTGTGTCAAGTCAGTACTCTATTTGGGACTTTATTTCCTGGATGGGACCAGATTATTTCTAAGGACCCTTTCAGCTTTTTAATCTATCATCCTATAATCTCATGAGAATAGGAGATGGGACATGTATATAGAAAAAAATATAATTATAATATTCCTTTATAAGAGGCATATAAACTGCTATCATTTAAGAGATATAACTAGCTGTAGGAATAAGAGGAATTTTCATGGAGGAGAAGACATTTGAAACATGTTTTGAAGGATGTGTTAGATGCCTATGAATGGAAATGAGGAGAGGTGATGGTTGGAGAGGGTAGAGCAGAACCAAGGAGGTTGATGTCATTCCATCTTTAGTAAATAGTATGAGCAAAGTTACAGAAGCAGGACATTGTAGGATATATTTGGAAATATCAAAAGTAACACACTTTTTATTGCAACCTATATAAGGGAGAAGTGAAGCAGTATGAGACAAAGCAAGAAAGGTCAATAAAAGCCAGAAGGAAGGCTAAGGACTTTTGTTTTCAAGAGACAATGAAAGTCCATCAACAAGTATTGATGGAATTAACTAGCAACACTGACTTGTTCTATGCTGTTGCAAATCTTTTTTTTTTTTTTTTTTTTTTTTTTTGATGTCTTTGTTTATGAAAGGATAAAAGATTTGGACTAAGTTTTCCTGTCAAACTTTCAAGACTATTTAAACTGGACAGAAGTACTATACAAGTGCCATTCCGAGTCTTGAATGTACATGCTGGGATTCTACTTGTGGTGCACAGCACCAATTTGGTACCTCAGCTCAACCATCAATAAAATATAACAAAAATTTGAGATTTAGTAACTTCCTTTATAGTCATAGTCATAGAAAAGGTTTTAAAATTCATTTGGACCAATTTTTTCATTTATACATGTACACAATAAAACCCAGCATAGTAAAAGTAAAATAGCTTGCTAAAGACTCAAGGCAAGGAGACTAGGTGATTGTTTTCAAGGACTGTCCAAAGTCTCCAAAGCCCGAAATATCTTTCCACCCACCTGTTATTTTCATAGGTCCTCAAGGGGATATTTGCCTTTTCAATGCACTAGTTCATTGTGAATTTCCATTAAAAGGCTAACCTAATTCTGATGTCTTATTGAGGCATCGAGCTGACCCGAGCAGTGTAGAACGCTACTATCACAAGGCAAACTCTGAGTTATTTTACTAAATTGGAAACAATCAAGAATATACCTGATGAAGAACAAGTTGTTGATAAAAAAGGATCAGCTTAGATAGCTTTGAAGGGGCTAATTATAAGTCAGATGGCTACCAAGTGATAAATTCTGACTATGGTGAGATGGCAAGATTGATGGACGTGGAGTCAGAAATATCTGGGTGTAAATCTTGCCTGAAATACTCACCAGATGGGAGGATCTCCATTTCAGTTTCCTAATCTGTAAAATGAAGGAATTGGATTTGATAGTCTTTAAGTTAATTTCCAAATCTAAATCTGTGATCCCATGATAAAGAACTAAATCACAATTAGGGCAAATATTCTGTGAAGGGGTTGCATTATTTGAATTAGCACTGTTTTTGTAGTAGAACCAATTACAATTTTTTTTATAATTGAAATTTGAATAGCATAAATTCAAATACATACAACTACTTTACAACATTCATTATAGCAAATAATTGAGACCTCGCTGTACTGTCTACTAAGCTGGAAGAATTGGGATCTGCATCAGTATATGGAATGTTCACACCAGTCAAATCATGAACCTTTTTGAAATATTGAAGTTAAAGAAATAATGGTCATTAGATGGTTGACACATTAATAATAGCATTCTAGATGCATGTTAGAACAAATCACTATCTCATATGGACATTGTAATCAGGATGTTTAAAAATCTTAGCCCCATGTACAGCCAAGTTTTGATGGACAGAGAAAGAAGAAGAAAGAAAGAAAGAAATGTTGGATTCATGAGATCCTTGATTCAACATTCTTCTTAGGATTGTTGGATAGAAAGTACTATGAAAATCTTTAAGCATTATAGAAATGAAAGCCATTATTGTTAAAATAGGGAGCATCATAAATGTCCTGTGTGCTGATGGTAGGGAACTCAAAGGGAAGATGACAAAGAGAAATTTTAACTATTTCATTATTTTGCTTAAGAAAATGTTGTTTGTTTCTATTTGTTCACACTAAATAACAGAATTATCAGATTTTTGCAAAAGGCAAGATGATATCATATTTGAAGGGTATAAGAACAAAACACAGAAATGTAGACTTACAGAATACCAAAACTGACAGGTATATTAGGGATCAATCAGCAATTTGAACCTCTACCTAGGATAAAAATCCCCTCTATACTACCTAGGATAAGTTTTCATATAATCTTTATTTGATGATCTCTAGTGATGGGTACTTACTACCTGATAAGGAAGTGGATTGTACTTTTGAATGTAGAATTTAGTTCTGGTTGGGACCTTAGAGAGTTCAATTGCATTAATTTAGAGATGTAGAAATTGAGGCCAAGAAAAATAAAAGTCAGTCACATAGGAAGAAAGTAGTTAAGATTTGAACTTACATTCTCTGATTCCAAAAGTTTTGCTCATATTTTTCCCCAGCTCAGCAATATTCTATTGTGTTATGATTTGCCCATGTAATGTTTGTTTTTGCTCTCTGGAATTTATGTGGAATTTCTTTCTGTAGTATAGTAAAATACATTTTTAGCATGTTCTGCTATATTTGAAAAAAAATTCTTCTTTTCCCATTTAGTTTTCTTTATCTTTCTATAAAATAAAGTTTTGTCAATACTCTGTTCAATACTATATCTTTTTTATCATTCATATTTTTGCTTCTTTAAATATTCATTAATGGGATATTAAAATCTCCCATCCTTAGTACTTTTCTAGCTAAGTCTTTCCATTTCTATTCACTTTTCTTTTGCAAGTTTAGTTTCTTTGCCATAAAGCATATCTTAAATTTGAATAAACATTTTAATTGCTGAACACCACATAATTTTTTTTTTACCTCTCTTAGTGCCTTCTAATTTTAATTTATTTTTTGGGGGGGAATCTTCACCACAATTCCAGATTTTTTAGTGTCATCAACTGGAACTTAGCAGGGCTATCCTCTCACCTTCACTCTACCTGTTTTACTTATATATCAGATATGTTTTCTTTAACAGTAGCTTTTTGGTTTATAATATCCCCCTCCACCCTGGAAGTAGAACCTAATTTTAATATAAACTTAAAAGTAAAAAAAAAATAGACTGGAAAAACGAACAAATGATAAAAAAGGATTTGACCATAGAAAGTTTCTATGGTGACAGAAAAGATCAAAATACAAACTCAGAAGATAACAAAATCAAGACAGTTACATCCAAAACCTCAAACAAAAAAAAATGTAAATTTGTCTCAGACCCAAAGAAAGAATTCTTGGAAGAGCTCAAAAAAGATTTAAAAAATCAAAGAAGAGAATTAGAGGAAAAATTGGGGGAAAGAAGAGTGATACAAGAAAGACAATAGTCAACAGCTTGGTAAAGGAAAGATTTTGGAGCCAAAACTTACATTTCTGTTTACTTGCATCACAGATAGAGAGATTATACACCATTCAATCAATCAATCAATTAATTCATATTTATTAAGTGCTAGGCATTGGACAAAGTAGTAACATCCAAGGTTAAAGACAAATTCTCCATCATTTCCTTTCCATAGGTCTATGTAGGAAGTTACACATGAAGTTTAAAGTTTTTTTTCACTAGCATAGATAAATTTCCTGAGATGTTTTCTCACTTTTTGCTTTGTCACTGTTTATATAAAGGTATCCTTTGTGACTGCAGAATAGAGTAAAACAAATTATTCTATGTAAGATTGAATCTACTATCTTTACCAGAATAATTCAGTTTACGATAATTACACATACCTTAAATATTAAATACCAGAAACCTGTTTGTAGAAAGAACATAGTTGATACTCATGTCTAAACAATATTCTTGCTATTTGAAATAGAATTTTTCTGTAATCAGCCTAGAATTGAAATATAACATCCTGAAGTCAGGAATACCATCAAAGTATAATCAACTTGAGTTTAAGGATTTTGAGGTGCTACCTTTTTTGAAACTTTAACCATGATATAATGGTAAGAGCATGGAATTTGGAATTTGAATATTTGAAATTGAATCCAGGTCCCAAGTTTCTCTATTAGTGTGTTCATGGGAAAGTTGCTTAATCACTTTTGTCTCAGTTTCTTCATATGCAAAAAGGGATGGTGATTTTTGTCCAATGATGGATATTTTTAGAAGAATTAAACCACATTGCCATGCAGATATTTATCACTATATAAATGAAATCATAAGACAAAGAAGTTGCAGCTAAATGGAAGAAAGATAAGTATTTAATTGTTAAGGACTAGGGGAATATAATATTCAATTAAGGAGATCATATCGAAACTTTTTATAGATGCAGTCAGAAGGATGATGTGGTATGTCAGTGACTCAGGGCATATTACCACCACTTCTAAAGAAAAGTTTTCACATGTAATGGTGGCTTAGTATCAGTATCTTGTATTCTTGTATATATACACAAAAATATACATATGCACATATACACACATAGTAAGCAAGACAGAATAAACTGTCAACAATGATCTAAGTCACATGACATATTTGAAAATGTCTAGAAGACTGAATAATCTGCTCTTGTTATGAATAATTTTCTTAGCTGGTCATTCCTCTTTAAAGATATATCTTTTTTCCCCCCAAGAAACTCACTCCCATTCTCCTCTTATGGTTATGTTTTACTTTTATACCAGATCTTCCAAATGTCAACTGTGATGACAAAAATGGAAAGGAAAATTTTTATGGTTATTATTAGCTCACTATTTCAAATTGAGGGTATCTTGGTGTGTGTGTGTGTGTGTGTGTTTAAAATTCTTTGCCAACTTTGTAATTATATAAGGCCCCTATTTCACCTTGATGTCTCTGAACCCTAAGCCTAATTCAAATAGGTAAGATGCCCCTTGTCTTCAGAAAGGATAGCCTTCCCCATTACTCTCTTCCTTTCATCTAAATATTTAAGGACTTCATCTAAAGTACAACAACAGCTGTTGTTATGTAGGCTCATGTTTTTTATTATATTTTTAAGTATTAGAAATTAAAGCAATTATTTAAAGGAAAATTTGATGTCAAATGTGAATTTATTAAATATAAGCAAAGAGTCTCAATTTCCTCAAGATGGAGAAATGGGAAGGTATAAGAAAAAGTATGGAAATAGATTTAATAACATTTCCCCTGTTTACCTTAGGTCAGCAAAGCATGGCAATTTTAAATACCATTTCTGAGGGTCATTTCCTCTGTCCTGATGAGATATTTCCTGTACCACCTGAGATCATTTTCTTGTGTTCCTTTCCTTTATTTGCATCCTAGTTTCTCTTGTTTGCTTGACTTCTGGTTTTTTTTTTTTTTTTTCATTTCTTCTTTTCTTTTTCTTAACAGTTTAAACAGGATTCTATTCATCACTATTCCAATTTACACATTTCTCCCTTGACAGCAAAATAAGAAAGCAAGACTATTTCCAATCTGCTGGGAATCAGCAGGAACAGAGAACCAAACTTTTTTTTGCTTCAAAATGTAACATTAAAGCATTTATCAGGTTGTTACTTTTTTTTTTTTTTTTTTTAGCTTTAACTGTTTTTCAATGTTGCAGCAGAAACTTTTCAATAATTGTTTTCAATTTTTGCATCTTTGAGAGAATCAGAAATGTCTGGATTCAACTTTTCTACAATATACCACCATAGCTATAAAGAAATATTAGGGCTTGAAAAGGGCTGAAACTCTGAATAAGTGCATTAGAATCAGACAATCAAGCACTTAAGGCTAATTACCTATTGGACAATAACTCTATTAGCATATGTTTGGAAAAATGGCCCTTCTCACAATTCCCTGCTGGCTTGATCTTTTGGTGTATACAGATAATCGTAGAAGGGATTAGGGGATGGAGTGAGACAAGCCAGACTGACTTTGCAGGAGGACCAGGAGAAGGGAGGTTGGTGGAGAGCTTGTGGCAGTTTCGTCCATCTCCTTTACTTCTTCCCCTAAAGACCAAGGACTTTTGCTTGTCCTGACTCTGGCTGACCCTGAGGCCTTCATGGAGCTAGCCCTGACTTTACAAGGGTTAGCCTGGTCATAAGAAGTCAGTAGACTAGATTCTTCTATATACAAATCTCTTTACCAAAGTTTAGGTGGATGGAACTTGAGAAGTTTGTCCATGTTGTGTTCCTCCTAGGCTTTGTGCTCTCCTTAAGTATTTATGTGGTAAATTGGGGTTTGATTCTGTTTTGTTGTTGTTATTTTTATTTTTAGGAAATCAGGTTAAATGACATGCCCAGCATTATACAGCTTGTAAGTGTCTGAGATCAGATTTGAAATCAGGTCCTTCTGACTCCAGGGTCAGTTGTTCTATCTATAGTACCACTTAGCAATCCTGGACTTGATTCTAAAATACGTATATTTCTGAACATATTTAACCTATGTCAGATTATTTGCTATCTTGGGGAGGAGGGAAGAAAGGAGAAAGATTTGGAATACAAAATATTACAAAAACTATTGAAAACTATATGCATTTGGAAAATAAAATACTATTGAAAACAAATAAATGTAATATATAATAAATTAAAATAAAATAAAAACATACAAAAATATATATATTTGTTGGCTTGAGGAAGCCTATTGAGGTAAAAGTACTAACTATATTTCATGTAATTAAGGGAGAGACAATGTCTTTGGTCAGGATAGACCAGCAGCTTCATATGCACAAAAGAAAAACTCTGAAGAAATTAAGTTGAGATATTTGATTGCATTCAGAAAACTAAATTTAAAAGAAAAAGGTGGTAGTGGGGCACTGAGAAAGTGTGTTAGTTTAATTTTTTTAGTTTCTTCATATGTAGAATGAGAATAATAATGCAACTATTTATTCTTTCAGAAATCTATAGGAAGATTAAGGTTTTCTTTCTTTCTTTCTTTCTTTCTTTTTTTTTTTTTGCTAAAAGAATAATTACTGATCCTTTCACAGGGGATATGTGCCTTTGTCACTATAATTAGAAAAAATGAATTAATAATAAACATTTCTTGGCAGTCAGATATAGCTTTGAGTGAACCATAAGAGTGAATCTACTCTATATGAGTCATATATACTAATACACCTGGTTAAAAGTTAAACATAGTTATGAGATAAGAAGAGGAAGTAAGATAAAAGTATGTATTTAGCTGAAATAAAAGAACCACCTATTTGGGAGCTTAAAAATAACTTCACAAGTGGTTATACAAATATACAATTCAATGAATATTTCTTTTTTTTTTAATAATTATAACTTTTTATTGACAGAACCCATGCCAGGGTAATTTTTTTACATTATTCCTTGTACTCACTTCTGTTCCGATTTTTCCCCTCCCTCCCTCCACCCCCTCCCCCAGATGGCAAACAGTCCTATACATGTTAAATATGTCACAGTATATCCTAGATATAATATATGTGTGCAGAACCGAACAGTTCTCTTGTTGCACAGGGAGAATTGGATTCAGAAGGTAAAAATAACCTGGGAAGAAAAACAAAAATGCAAACAGTTTACATTCATTTCCCAGTGTTCTTTCTTTGAGTGTAGCTGGTTCTGTCCATCATTGATCAATTAAAACTGAGTTAGATCTTCTCTTTGTCAAAGAAATTTACTTCCATCAGAATACATCCTCATACAGTATTGTTGTTGAAGTATATAATGATCTCTTGGTTCTGCTCATTTCACTTAGCATCAGTTCATGTAAGTCTCTCCAAGCCTCTCTGTATTCATCCTGCTGGTCATTTCTTACAGAACAATAATATTCCATGACATTCATATACCACAATTTATTCAGCCATTCTCCAACTGATGGACATCCATTCAGTTTCCAGTTTCTAGCCACTACAAACAGGGCTGCCACAAACATTTTGGCACATACAGGTCCCTTTCCCTTCTTTATGATCTCTTTGGGATATGAGCTCAGTAGTAACACTGCTGGATCAAAGGGTATGCACAGTTTGATAACTTTTTGAGCATAGTTCCAAACTACTCTCCAAAATGGTTGGATTCGTTCACAACTCCACCAACAATGCATCAATGTCCCAGTTTTCCCGCATCCCCTCCAACAATCATCATTATTTTTTCCTGTCATCTTAGCCAATTTGACAGGTGTGTAGTGGTATCTCAGAGTTGTCTTAATTTGCATTTCTCTGATTAATAGTGATTTGGAACACTCTTTCAATGAATATTTCTATGGAAAATCTTTGTGCCTTAAATGAGTAGGAGGCAGCATGGTGGAGTGTATGGTACATGGAGAGGACACTGAAATCATTACCAATAGACAGTTTCTAGTCCTGGATCCAGTAGTAGACTATGGAGGAGTTACTTCATTTTTCTGGAACATAGTTCCCCATTTCTATGTGGCATAGAAGGTAGAGGCACCCATTAGCCAGGGCCCATAGATCTAGTGACTGACTTGTTATCACTACTTGTTATTTACCGAGCCTTTGCATTAACTCAAGTTCAGTTTGGATAAACTTGACTTAGAATGTAAAGTAGATTTCTCATTTTCCTATTCATTATCATATTGCCTCAATCCCAGCTCCTGGAAGAAAGTTGCAAATTATAGTAATAGTTGTGGCTTGATAGTATACGGTGTTCCTTAAATGGAGGGGGATTTAAAAGATATTGAATGTATTTGTATAAATAGGATATAAGACAATTTTTTTCTCATGAAAAAAGGAATGCTAAGCTTACAATAATCATAGATGCAATAATACAATGATTAGGACAGAATTCCATAATAACATCACTAGCAGTATAGTAAATTGGGAAACTAATATTAAAAGTTTGTTTAGACATAAAAATATTTGCAAAGTTTGCTAGCCATTTTATATTTATACTTTCTTTGATTATATAAAATTAAAAGTTTTTATGAAAACAAAATCCATACAATTAGAATTAGAAAAGAAACAGCTAATTGGAAGAAGTCTTTGCAACAATAAAATGAGAGGCATGTAGTAATTACTATAAAAATGCTTATTTAACTCCCTCCTTGCCTTCCTCTTCAGTATTGATTTGGTGTGATGAAACAATTAAGTTTATTCTCTATCCTTATCTTTCTCAACCATTTTTAAGTTTTTAAGACAGCCGATTGCCACCTTCTTGATAGTAATTTTCTTTTTTAATTTTCATAACACTTCTCTCTTATACTTGTCTGACTTTTTCTTTTCAATTCCATTTGGTTGATCTCCATTCAGGTCATATTTGCTTACTGTAGGTGGCTCCCTGGGTTCTGTCTTGGGCCGTTTTCTTTTCTTCTTATGTAATATCTTGGTGGGTTATCTCCTTTTGGAGGATTTATATGGTTTCTATCATTTTCCACCATGGCATTTAGCTATTCTAACTGTTCATCCCCTTCATCAGGAGCAAAACACTCACCTATACCCATTGAGGAAGGTAAATGACTAAATGGGGGACTCAGCAACAGATCCAATTCTTGGGTAGGAAAGTGATGAATTTAAAGTGCAGCTTCAGTTGTTCAAATGAAGTGTTTAATATGGCCAAAAAGAAGCCAACCAAGCATTCCCATTTTCCAAACTAAAATGAATTTTGAAATTCTCTGGGCCTTGTGGTTGGCATAGCAAAAAGCAGAGAAGTTGTGTGAATCCCATGAATTCAATTGTTATTTCAGTGCAAGTGATTTTCAGGTCAATATATCTAGCTCTAACCTCTCTCTTAACTTCTAGTCTCACATTTATAACTGCCTATTAAACACCTCAAACTGGATGTCTCACAAATATCTTAACAGCATATTTAAAACAGAACTCTTATAATCCCCCCAACACTCCCTTTTTATGAACTTTCCTAATATTGTCAAGGATATCACTATCCTCCCCATTTCCCAGATTTACAACAAAGTATCCCTCTCAACTTCCTCTATCTTTCAGTCTCTTTCTTCCTTTCTCTTTCTCATTTCCCTTTTCTCTCCCCATCTCTCTTCCATATCCAATTTATGGCTAATTTTTGTCAATTATATCCTTATAGCATCTCTTATCTATATTACCTCTTTTCTAACACAACTGCCACCTTCTTAGAGGCTTTCATTACCTTACAACTATATGGTGAAAATAGTTTTCTGGTTGAATTCCTTTTCTCAAGATTCTTCCCATTCCAGCCCACCTTCCATTCAGCTACAAGAATGATTTTCCTAAGTAAAGATCTGAATTTCTCATTCCTCTCCACCTCACACTTATCAAGTGGCTCCCTATCACCTCTAGGACTGAATAATGATAATAATAAAAGATCCAGTTTGGCTTTTAAAACCCTTTAAAACCTAGAAAGTTTTAAGTGTTTTATATTTATTTTTTCCTTCCTCTGTTAAATCTGTATATGATCCCTGCCCTTAGTTTTGCTTATCCATTTTATTTTAGATTACATAGGCTTCCTTCATTCCTCCCTCCTCCCTCTCTCCTTTCTTCCCTTTTTCCTTCTCTCCCTCCCTTCCTCCTCTTCCTCTTCATCCTCCTCCTCGTTCTCCTCCTCTTTCTCCTCCTCCTCCTCTTCCTTCTTCTTCTTCTTCCTCCTCTCTCTCTCTCTGTCTGTCTTTCTCTCTCTCTCTGTTTTTCTCTGTGTCTGTCTTTCTCTCTCTCTGTCTTTCTCTCTCTCTCTTTCTTTCTCTCTCTCTCTCTCTCTCTCTCTCTCTCTCTCTCTCTCTCTCTCTCTCTCTCTCTCTCTCTCTCTCTCTCTCTCTCTCTCTCTTCCACATTTCTCATTTTCTTCTTCATTTGGGAATCTCCTTTTTTCTTCTAAGGAATGTTTCTTATCCTTTGACTTTGTGAGCTAGCCTTTTAGCACTCTTTTGCTTGACTTATTTGCCTTAATATCAGATTTTGTTTATGATTTTCCTCACTCCCTGGCCCTGCCCCAGCAGTAGTTAAGGACTTATTGCCAAAGTCTCCCTGTTGACTTTCTGCTAAAGTATTACCAAATCGTGTGACTGCATTTTCTGTTCCCCTTGTAACCACAACTTCTCTAATTTTTTTTCCTGTTGTAACCACCAAACTCAGAGAATTTCACAGTTTACTTTAGTTTGAGCAACGGAGAACATTTGATTGGTTTCTTTTTTGATCATATTAAAAACTCCATTCAACCAACTAAAGCTGAATTTTAAATTGAAACCTTTTCTACTCAAGGATTGGATCTGTTGCTGGGTCTTCTGCTGTTATTTACCTTCCTTGACAGGGTTAAGTGAGTATGTTGCTCCTGGGGGAAGGGGTTGAATAGTTAGACTAGCTAAATGCCATGGGGGGAATGATAGGAATCGTATTTACCCTACAAAAATAGGCTTGGCATGGTTTTTCAGGATGTGAATCTGAGGCAGGAAAGAGGTGGGTTGTGGTAGTGAGTTTTGAATCATTCCTACATTATTACTTCAGTTTAGAAAAGTAACATTATCATGGAGTTGTTTCCCATTGTCTTCTCTCTATGTGTTAATATTTTATTGTCTCTAGTTTTGATGTATTTGTTGATTATTTGAGCTGTTAGATTCTGGAAGATATTCAGGGATTTTGCTTCCACCACCTTGATCACCTTTTCTTTTGCAGCAACTTTCTTTTGTCTTGATTTCATTTTTCACACAATAGATAGCAATGAATAAGTTGCTGGACAGGTTGCTAGACAGGATCTGTTACCTACATGCTAGATTTGGGGTTGCTGGTCCTCTTTATAGAGAAACCTAACTCCCAGGGCTTCAATTCTATCCCATTTTCATATTTCTGAGAAATAATTTCGTTTTTGGCTCTTGTGTAAAGTAGTCTTTCTATCGGAAGGGAAAAGGTAGGAAGAAAATACTTCCTACTTAGACAATTATCTCATATTTACAGTACTAACATTTTAATTGAATTTTATACATTATCTGAACTCTGTAATTCTTAATAACCATTCTCTTTCTCACCATTCTGTCACTTTGATTGTAGAGGGAGAAGTGGATTTCACAGGAATGATGAGGATTTTGTCTTTTTTCCTTCCTTCTTGACTTGCCAGTGCTAAAGAACTAATTATCTCATTGCCAACTTTCTGGTAGTCAGCTTCTTTGTAATTACCTAGCTGTTCCAAGGAAAGTAAATATGGTCTATTTCCAGGACTGTGCTGTTATTATTGTTCCAGAGCTAGCTGTGAGAATTATAGGGCACACTTATTACCAAAACACTAAAACACAGGTGGTTCTAGGTTACTTTGCTCCTGTTACTTTGCTGTTGCTTAATACCATTTTCCTTCAAATTCCATGATGATGCATCATTATGATAAGTAGAGGTTCTATATTGCTTGCTAAATTGGGGAGATGGAAAGAGGAAAGGAGGAAGAAAAATTTGGAACACTAAGTTTTACAAAAATAAATATTGCAACTATGTTAGCAAATCCTTGGAAAAATAAAATATTATTTTAAAAAAGAATATACTAGCAAATCATAATTTCCAGTAGGGTCTATCATTTTGGAGAGGTTTGGGATATGGTTTCTGTCAGATGTGCTCAGGCACCATCTTTTAATACTCTGTTGAGCAAAATTTGGCATATTTATTTAGTATCATTTAGATTTCAAGAAGTTGCCAAGAAGTCTAGTGGGCATTGCCAACAAAGATCTCTGGGTGAAAAGAGCATTCCCCCAATGGATTTAAGTGGGACTGCAGCCTTGCTAATGATAATTATTAGTAGAAGGATTCAAGTAAAAAAAAAAAAAAATCATCCAGTCCTTTTTAAAAAACATGTCTTTTATTTTTTTTAAATAATATTTTATTTAATTACATGTAATTACAAATTTTAAAATTTGTTGGTGATCTTTTTTTTAAGTTTTCAGTTCCAAATTCTATTTTTCTCTTCTGACTCTCCACTTCCTGATCTGGTAAGCAAGCTGATACAGATATTATATGTACAATCATGTAAAATATTTCCTTTTCAAATACAAATCTTTTAAATTATATTATATATTATCACATAATATATATATATATATATATATTATAAATTAAATTATATCACCAATTCCTTGATATTTAAAACTTTTTGCTAACATAAATATTCATAGACATTTTCCTTCAAGGAACTCTTAACTGTATCTCATGAGTTTTTGTGTTTAATGGCTACTATTGTATTTATTTTTTTTTTATATGTTCTTTGTATGAGTCAACAATCAAGATGTCATCTGTTGATTTCTTTTTTGAGGATGCTGTAATTAGACCTGTTCTCTTCTTTCCTTATGGATTCCTCACAAAATTCCTTCTTTTAGAAATATTATATAGTTGCTCAGCCAGGCTCTCATGGACAGCTCTGTTTAGAAGCATGGCTCTTGGCTGTCTTGGCTAGCTTTCTGAGTCCACAACTGACTCTCATTTCTGCTACTAGAGATTCTTCTTATGGAAGGATCTGCTACTTCCTCCTTCCATTATTGCCTTTCCATGAATATCTTTCTGGAGATTCTGTGTCTGTAATCACTCAATTATCCCTTGAACTATTTTTATTTCTATTTTTGCTTATTCTGAACTTATTATATTATACATTGAGAGACAAAGACAGAGAGACAGAGAGAAAACATTACCACATATACATCAGGACATTTCATTCTATATGAAGCTATACATCTGCATTCCACACCATTTTTAAAAAATATATAGAAAATTCATACTTTCAAAATTTTACACATTTTACAAATTTATTATTTTCAAAATTGTCCTATTTGTGTGCAATTTCTTTGTGCAGTGTCATTTTTTTCCTTTTTTGTGCATTTAAATCCTACTTCCCCCTTCCCTCTTCTTTTAATTAGGGGTATCTGAACTTTTCTTTCTCCCTCTTTCCCCTCTCTCTTCTCTTTCTCTCAGGCTCTCTGTCTCTCTCTGTGTGTCCTTTTGTATCTATCTCTGTCTTTCTCTCCTGTCCCTCTTCAAAAATCTATTTTGCTTCCAACTATTGCTTCCCTTAATCTACCCTTCCTTTTATTATCCCTATACTCCTTTTTCTTTATTCTCCTCCCTCTCCTATTTCCCTATTGGATAAGAATGAAGTTCAAGAATTGACACACACATACCCATTTCCCCTACTGTTGTAAAAGCTCTTCCTTGTGTGCCTCTTCTACATGAGAGAAATTTTTACCCCTGTTCCCTTTCCCCTTCTCCTGGTGTACCCCTCTTTCTTATCCATTGATGCTTTTTTTTTTGGAGATCATTCTAATATAATCAACTTATACCTATGTTCTCTGTCCATGTAAACTCCTGTTAACTCCCTTAATAATTATAAAATTCTTAGGAGTTACATATATCATCTTCCCATATAGGAGTGTAAATTAACTTTAGTGAATGTTTATCTTTTTGTTACTTTCTTATTTTCTGTTTGAATATCAAATTTTCTATTCAGCTTTGGTAATTTCATCAGAAATGCTTGAAAGTCTTTTATTTCATTAAATATCTTTTTCCCTTTGAAGGATTATACTCATTTTTTCTGGGTGGGTTTTTCTTGGCTATAATCCTAGTTTCTTTATCTTCCAGAATATCATAGTACTGTAATGCCGGAGAAACTGAGGCAAGATAGAGATTAGAGAGTATTTAATAATTTATTTAAAAGGGAGAGATTTACTGGACCAAATGGATCCATAGTTTGGTCCCAGGGCTGAATGAGACTATCGTCTCCAAGAATCCAGCAAACAATGTGAGTTCTCAATCACACACACACACACACACACACACACACACATATATATATATATATATACACATGGCTCAGACTTAGGGGGTAGACTGAGGCAGGAGTGGAGTCAGGGTGATGACAGTGGGAATGGGACTCTGACAGGGTGGGGTAAGCCACCGGAGATGGGATGACATAATGGGGAGAGACACCCCGGAGATGGAGAGAGACATCTTGATAAGACATTATCTGATGTTCTGATAGCTTGGGAGGGGGAGAGGCATTCTGATATTCTAAAACATAAGATCTTTTATCCTTATCAAATATTCTGATAAAGAGGGAAGGGTAGTTTTGCAGGACTAAGCAGAACAATTAGGAAAACTGAGTCAGGATAATTAGGGAAACTGAGTCAGGACAATAAAAGAGAACTGTGGCATAACAATACAAGGCCTCCACTTCTTTAACATGGAAAACACTATATCCTATTTGATCCTGACTGTGGCTCCACACATTTGTATTGTTTCTTTCTGGCTGCTTGCAATATTTTCTCCTTGACCCAGGAACCCTGGAATTTGGCTATAATATTCCTGGGAGTGTTCATTTGGGGATCTCTTTCAGGAGCTGATCAATGGATTATTTCAATTTCTACTTTGCCCTCTGGATCTAAAATACCAGGACAGTTTTCTTTGACCATTTCTTAAAATATGATGTCCAGGCTCTTTTTTTTTATTATTCAGGTAGTCCAATAATTCTTTAATTATCTTTTCTTGAGCTGTTTTCCAGGTCAGTTATTTTTCTGTTGATATATTTCACATTCTTATTTTTTCCTTCTTTTGACTTTTAAAAAAATTGTTTCTTGATGTCTCATGGAGTCATTAGTTACACTTGCCCTATTCTACTATTCTTCAACAAATTCTTTTACATTTTTTTCCATTTGCACTTTATGTGTTCTTTAAGCTATTAATTCTCTTTTCATAATTTACTTGCATCCTCCTCCTTTGTTTTCTCATTTTTTCCTCTATTACTCACCTCTTTAGTTTTTTCGAAAAGTCTTATTGAGTTTGGGTTCAATTAGCATATTTCTTTGAGATTTTGTTTTCTTTTGTTTTCTATTTTTGTTTTCCCATTGTTGTGTTCTTCTGAGTTTATGTTTTGAGTTATGTTTATGTTCTTCTGAGTTTTATGTTTCTGAGTTATGTTTACCCCTGCTTCTGTAGTAGTTTTTTATATTCAAATTTTTCTTTTGTTATTTGATTATTTTCTTAACATATTTCTTGACTTTGAACTTTATGTTAAAATTGGGTTCTACTCACCTAGGATGGGGAACCTTGAAGCATTTTTGTTCTACTGCTTTCAAAACTAGTCCTGTGGGTCTGCAAGGTTTTGGTACTTCCAGGATGTGATTTTGAGGGAAGCATGATCACTACTCTCCTGTTTCATACTCTAGTCTTTACCAAAGAAGGGCCCTTGGTGCCTTGTTACTGCAAGCACTAGCAGTTCTCTTTGTTTTGAAACTGGGAGGATTCTTACTAACTTGTGATTGACTACCAGAGTTCCTTTCCCCTCTGCAACTGCTACCCAGAAGTGTATGTTCAACTCTAGTGAATAGAGTTGCCAATCAGCACCAGCTACACCCAATACCAGCAAATAGTTCTCTGTAATTTCTTGATAATAATTTTCTAAACCTCTTACCATCTCTGAGCTGAGAGCTCCCCAAACTGCTGATGCTTCTGTGGTCAGCACAGAATGTGTGGCCTCTAGATAGACCCCTACTCCAATATAGACTTCTACTGCTAATCTCTTAATTTTCCTACACCAGAAAAATGTCTCATCCTGATCTTTTGTTATTTCTGCTGTTCCAAAATTTGAGTTGAGAGAGACAATATGAAAACAAGCATGTACATTCCAGCATGAATGGAAGGCAATCTCAGAGTGAGAGTACTAGCAGTGGCATATTGGGGATGAGAAGGAGATGCCTGGGAAAGGCCTCTTGTAGAAGATAGGGTTTGAAACAAACCTTGAAGAAGGTCAGGGAAAGCAGCAAGGGAGGTGAAGATGAAAAACAGTGATATGCTTATTAAATTTGAAATATTAGATTACCAATCCTAGAAGAGACCATGAATTATATTGATTAAAATAATTATCATCCAAGGAGATCTTGGCACATTGGAAAATAAGTGCAAGGAATATGAAGAAGAATATGGAGGGAATATGGAGAGAAATATGAAGCCAACTGTTGGATTCAAAAAATCAAGCACAAAAGTTCATAGAAAATGATAGTTCATGGGTAAAAATACAGGTGGTATTTTATTTTTATGACAGTAGAAAACAAACTTTTGTGTCCATTTCTATGTTTGGAGATATCAGATAATTAATTTTAGAGTTGGAAAAAGCTTCTGAGTCAACTATTCCAATTTATACCAACAAAGAAGGTCCTAATTTAATATATATATATATAAAACAAGTGTCATCCAGTCTTTGCTTGATAATCTTCAATTAGAAGTAGACAATTATTTTATGAGGCAGTCCATATGACTTTTAAATAACTCTAATTGCTGCTGTTATTGAGGCTAAATTTGTTTATTTTCAACTTCTATTCATTTTTATTTGTTTTGCCCTTTGTATCCAAAGTTTAATATCTCTTCCACATTAAAAATCTTGAAATACTGAACACAGTTGTCCTGTCCCTTGACCTAGGAGATGGCCAGATGACCCTTTCTGAGGTCCCTTTTTTTTATATATTTTTGATCCTAGGAGACTTCTCTCCTCTAAGCTATATACCTCTAGTTCCTTTATTCAATGTGACATGAACTTATTACTCTACACAATCATGGCTGCCCCACTTTGGATCTTCTTGTTATTGTACTTCTTAAGCTAAGGAATCCAGAATTGAACATAATATTCCAGATATGATCTACCTAGAATTGTTTATTCTGTCTCCATGTTAGGAGAACCTGAGGTGGTTGATGGAATCCAACTAATGTCAATCAAAACCTTTGACATCAGTATACAGAAAGGGCCTCACTTTTATTTTTTTATTTTTTTAATTAATAGCTTTTTATTTACAAATTATATGCATGGGTAATTTTACAGCATTGACAATTGCCAAACCTTTTGTTGCAATTTTTCCCCTCCTCCCTACCCCTTCCCCTAGATGGCAGGATAACCAATACATGTTAAATATGTTAAAGTATAAATTAAATACAAAATAAGTATACATGTCCAAACTGTTATTTTGCTGTACACAAAGGATCAGACTCTGAAATATTGTACAATTAGCCTGTGAAGGAAATAAAAAATGCAGATGGACAAAAATATAGGGATTGGGAATTCTATGTAATGGTTCTTAGTCATCTCCCAGAGTTCTTTCACTGGGTGTAGCTGGTTCAATTCATTACTGCTCCTTTGGAACTGATTTGGTTCATCTCATTGCTGAAGACGGCTAGGTCCATCAGAACTGATCATCATATAGTATTGGTGTTGAAGTATATAATGATCTCCTGGTCCTGCTCATTTCACTCAGCATCAGTTCATGTAAGTCTCTCCAGGCCTTTCTGAAATCATCCTGTTGGTCATTTCTTGCCAAACAATAATATTCCATAATATTCATATACCACAATTTATTCAGCCATTCTCCAATTGATGGGCATCTACTCAGTTTCCAATTTCTGAAGGGCCTCACTTTTAAACAGCTCTGGAATTTAAATTATTGGGATCTATGATCTCATTTTAAGTGATGCCCTATTTCTACCTTGAAATAATTTCCCTATAATCTTGTCGTCTTTCTCCTATTAATTCTTTCCACATTGCCTCATATGATACTTTGCATATAGAGTAGTCAAACTGATGATCAAGTAACTGGATGGGGACACAGGGATCATAGAAGACAATGATATAATACTTTGAGAGTCACATAGCAAATAGGCTGGGAGGGCAGGTGGGTATTTTGTTACCTCTTTCTCATTTTCTTTCTTCTCTTTACTAACCCTATATAGGAGAGATAATCACACTGATGGGGACTCTTCAAGTGTTGCGGCTGGGATTTTGGATGACTATGTTTCTGGTCACTGCAGCACTTCCCTCTGGTTTCACTCCTGCTCAGTGGTTCAATAAACAACATGTGCAGTATCCCAAGACCAAAGCCTCCAGTGACAATATATATTGCAACAATGAAATGAGACAAATCAACAAGCACACCCATCAGTGTAAGTCCTTCAACACATTTCTGAATTACATGCTTGAGAATATCATCAAGATTTGTTTTACAACCAGTATCACCTGCAAGAATCCAACATACAAAAACTGTCATAAAAGTACATCAACCATTCCTGTCACCAACTGTGAATTGACCAGTGGTCATTATCCCGACTGTCGTTACCGTGGCACTTCTGAAATGGCATACTTTATTATTGCCTGCAATCCTCCCTTGCCAGCAGATCATAGTAGAAGTGAGTTGCTTCCAGTGCATTTGGACAGCACCACTTCAAACTCAGGCCCCATATTGATTCTATCTTCTTGATTTCTACCCTCCCACTATTTTGCCCTTTTGCCTCAAGATGCTCTATGGAAATCTGTTCTCGTCTTTGTTCCTCTCCAAATCTCTGGAATCCTGTCTTTCTCATTAACTTATAAGAATTTCTTCTGAAAAAGGTTTTTTTTTTCTTTAATGAAACTCAACTTATCTTTCTGGATGGCTTTATCTAGGAATGGGACTCCCTTATTACTCTTTAACCTGATACTCTTTGGTGAAATTGACCTTCCTTATTGCCTACCCTAGCAATGATGTAGAATGAAATAGTCTTTCCCCCCCCCCCCCACTATTTCTTTATCTTATCTGTCTTACTTAATATCTTAGATCCAGGTAGAAAGAAAGGGAGGAGATAGATAAGTATCCTTTTATTCTAGCTTCTTATCATTTCTTCATTATACTGCTTACACTCCTTTCCTCATCCTCCAACAATGTCTTTTTCCACCTCTGGGTATTCTGACTCTGGGTACTATTCCCTTATATTTCCTGTATTATAGTTTTGACTTTTTAAAATATAGGCTCCTTGGGGGCAAGGATCATTTTTTTGCTTATACTTTTATGCTCAGTGAATGGCACCTAGTAATTGCTCAATAATTGCTTTTATAAACCTGGAAAAATTTGCATGAACTGATGTATAGTGAAGTGAGCAGAACCAGGACAACAATGTACACAGTAACAGTAATACTGTATGATGAACTACTATGAATGACTTAGCTATTCTCAGCAAGACAATGATTCAAACAACTGCAAAGGACTCATGATGAAAAATGTCATCCATCTCCATAGAAAAAACTGATGGCATCTGAATATGGCTTAAAGAAAACTATTTTTCTCTTTCTCTCTCTATTTTTTCTTCTCTCTTTGTCTCTTTCTCTAGTTTTCTTTGACAAAATGACTAGCACAGAAATAAGTTTAAATGATTGTACATGTATAGCATTTATCAGATTACTTACTGTTTCAAGAAGGAAAAAGGGGGAGGAAGGAAGGGATAGAACCTAGAACTCAAAATTGAATGTTAAAATTATTTTTATATGTAGTGTGGAGAAAATATTTCTAAAATTGCTTTTCTGTCTACAATCTATGTAGAATATATCCAGCTGTATTCTTATCTAATTCTGAGAATGGAAGAAATTAATGTCTTTCCTGACTTAATATGCCACAGATGAAAGTAGGAAAGAGGTTTATCTTCTGCAAGGTATACTGCAAGAGCTGGACTAAGTCAGGTATCTTGTGCTGGTTTCAATAAATGCCTTTTTTCATACAACTGTGGTGAATTTTCTAATACCAGCAAAGGGATAATTTGAACTATGATTTCATTAGCATAGGGAACTAATTCCCAGTATAGGGAACTCCCTTTATCAATAGGGAATTGCCTCTACTTCACCTTTTCTTCAATTTTTAGGCTTAGAAAATTGCCTAGTTCATGATAAAGTTAAGTGACTTACCTAGGGTCACATAGTCAGTGTGTCAGTGAGGGAATTTGATACCAGATCTTTCTATCTAGTGTTCTATCCATTGTGCCAGGTTATATCTTTTCTTACTCATTATAGCAAAAGCAACGAAAAGAGAAAAGAATCTGGGACATTGGTGTTTTAATAGGGAAGAAAAAGGTCTGAGTAAGGAAAGAGTAAGAGATAAGGAATAGGAGATAGGTAATGTCTCTTTCCAATTAGTTGGGAGTTTTCTCAAAGGGAAGTTTTAAGAGTGTCATGACCCTGAAGCCAAGGTGAAAGAAATTGGTGACAACCATTATGGATTCAGAATCCAGATAACATGACATTATGGAAGGGCTATTTCTTAGATAGAGAGATAATTGAGAGGACCAAATAACTCCACTATTTGGAAGACAAAATGTTTAAGAAGCAGAGATTACCCATATACATGCTAATACCATACCTTAATTAGAAGAATGAGAAAGTTTGCAATCATCAAGCAATCAGTCAGTCAATAAGCACTTACTTGTACTTACTTACTATGTACCAGATATTATGTTAGGATTTTGGAAACACAATTGCAAAAGTAAAATCTTGTAGTCTATCTGGGGAAGGCAGCAAATTAATCTACAGATATATTAGAGTGTGATTGCAGAAAAGGATACCACTGGATTACTGTATTTTCTCTTTCTTGACTCCAACCAAAAGACAAAAGCAATTCATCCTGCCTCTGACTTTGCGTGTAATGCATACCAGGAGAATAGAAAGTAGCTAACTGCCTCCAAGACCAATACTTGCTCTAGTATGACTTTATTTTCTGTATACTAAGTAACTGTGGGAGATGGCTTCCATTCAGAAGCCCATATGCCCCATAAAGATACTTTCCTTTATGTATCAATGAATGATCTTTTCCTTGTGAAGACTTGTAACAAAGTACAGAAAAAACCTTTTATGTCTGGTATTCTATATTGAAAGAAAAATGGTGTAGTAAAGTCTACCTCCATATGAAACATCCATGTTTTGTTGTGTGGTTAGAAAGACTTCAAAACAAAAACTCCAAGGAACATTATAATTAAATTTCAGAATTATCAAATCAAGGAAAAATACTGCAAGCAGTTAGAAAGAAACAATTCAAATATCAAGGAGCCACAATTAGGATTACCCAGGACCTAGCAACTTCTATTTTAAAGGATCAAAGGATTTGGAACCTGATATTCTGAAAGGGAAAGGAACTTGGATTGTAACCAAGAATCAACTATTCAACAAAATTAAGAATTATCTTTCAGGGGAAAAGATGGACATTCAATAAAATAGGTGAATTATATTTATTTCTGATGAAAAGACATGAACTGAACAGAAAATCTGATCTTCAAATACAGAACTCAAGAGAAGGATAAAAAGGTAAAAAAAAAGAAAAAAGAAAAAAAAATAACTTTCTTTTAAAAGTTCAAAAGCTTACATTCCTATATGGGAAGATGATACATTTAACTCTGGAGGCTGTATCTCTGTTATAGGCATACTTAGAGGGTGCTGAAATAATTTGATTTTTTTGTGATGATATAAAAAAGAAACTAGAGAAGGAAAGGGGATTATACTGGAAGAAGAGGAAAATGGAGCTAAAATGGGGTAAATTACATCTCATGAAGAAGCAAAAAGACCTATTACAATTGAGGGAAAAGAGGGAAAGGGATGAATATTGAGTGAATCTTACTCTCATCAGATTTGGCTCAAAGAGAGAATATCAGACATATTTAGCTTCATAGAGAAACTTATCTCACACTATAGGGAAGTAGGAGGGAAAGGGAAAAGGAAAGGGGGAGGCTAATAGAAGGGAGAACAAAAATAGAAGGGGAAAAGTATAGAAAGAGGGAAGGGCTGTAAAAGGGGACGGCTGTTTGAGGGAGGTGGTAGTCAGAAGCAAAATACTGAGAAGGGGAAAAAAAGAAAGGAAAGAGAAAAGTATAACTTGGGAAAAACAAGATGGTGGGAAATACAGAATTAGTCATTTTAACTGTGAATATGAATGGGATGAACTCTCTCATAAAACAAAAGCAGATAGCAGACTGGATTAAAAGCCAGAATCCTGCGATATGTTATTTATAAGAAACACATTTAAAGTAAAGCAATACATTCAGTGTAAAGTAAAAGGCTGGAGCAGAAGCTATTATGTTTCAGCTGAAGCAAAAAAAAAAAAAAAAAAAAAAAAAGCAGGGTAGTGATTTTGATCTCAGATCAAACAAAAGCAAAAAAATAGATCTAATTAAAAAGATGAAAAAAGAAACTACATCTTGCTAAAGGATGCCATAGATAATGAAGTAATATCAATACTAAACATATATGCACCAAGTGGTTTAGTATCCAAATTCCTAGAGGAGAAGTTAAGAAAGCTGCAAGAAGAATTAGACAGCAAAACTATGCTAGTGGGGGATCTCAATCTTGCTCTCTCAGAATTAGATAAGTCAAACCACAAAATAAATAAAAAAGAAGTTAAGTAGGTAAATAAAATTCTAGAAAAGTTGGATATGGGACATTTTTAAAGAAATTTGAATGGAAAAAGAAAGAAATATAATTCTTTCTCAGCAGTACATGGAGCCTATACAAAAATCGACCATGTATTAGGACATAAAAACCTCAAAATCAAATGCAGGAAGTTAGAAATAGTAAATGCATTTTTTTTTCAGCTCATGATGCAATAAAAATTACATGCAATAAAAGGCCAGGGGAAAATAGACCAAAAATTAATTGGAAACTAAATAATCCAATCCTAAAGAATGAACGGATGAACAACAAATCATAGATACAATCAATAATTTCATCTAAGAGAATGACAAAAATGAGACAACAAATCAAAATTTATGGGATGCAGCCAAAGCAGTTCTTAGTGGTTCTCTAGATGCTAACTTGCATAAAATAGAGAAAGAGATCAATGAATTGGTCATGCAACTAAAAAAAGCTAGAAAAAGAACAAATTAAAACCCTTCAATTAAATAACAAATTTGAAATTCTGAAAGTAAAAGGGGAGATCAATAAAACTGAAAGCAAGATAACTATTGAATTAATAAACAAAACTAAGAGTTGATTTTATGAAAAAAACAACAAAATAAACAAATCTTTAATTTGATTAGAGAAAGGAAAGAAGAAAATCAAATTGTTAGTATCAAAAATGAAAAGGGAGGACTTTCCAGCAAGAAAGAGAAAATTAGAGCAAAAATTAGAAGTTATTTTGCCCAAGTATGTGGCAATAAATTTGATAATCTAAGTGAAATGGAGGAATACTTACAAAAATATAGATTGGCCAGATTAATAGAAGAGGAAATAAATTACTTAAATAGTCCCATTTTAGAAAAAAAGAAATTGAACAAGCTATTAATCAACTCCTAAGGAAAAATCACCAGGGCCAGTTGGATTTACATGTGAATTCTATCAAACATTTAAAGAACAATCAATTCCAATCTATGCAAACTAGTTAAAAAAAAATAGGGAAAGAAGGAGTCCTACCAACTTCCTTTTATGACACATTTATGCTACTATTATCTAAACCAGGTAGGGTCAAAATAGAGAAAGGAAATTATAGACCAATTTCCCTAATGAATATTGATGCAAAAATCTTAAATGAAATATTAGCAAGAAGATTACAGCAAGTTATCCCCAGGATAATATACTATGACCAAAGTAAGATTTATACTAAGAATGAAGGGCTGGATCAGTATTAGGAAAACTATTAGCATAATTGACTATATCAATAACTAAATTAGAAAAAATCATATGATCACCTCAATAGATGCAGAAAAAACTTTTGGCAAAATTCAACACCTATTTCTATTAAAAACACTAGGAAATATAGAAATAATGTCATTTTCCCTATAATGATCAGTAGCATCTATTTAAAACCATCAGCAACCATCATTTGTAATGGGGATAAAATAGAACCATTCCCAAAAAGATCAGGGGTGAAACAAGGTTGCCCACTATCACCATACTATTCAATATTAAATTATGTTAGCTTTAACAATAAGAGAAGAAAAAGAGATTAAAGGAATTACAGATTAAAGGAAACTAAATTATCACTTTTTGCAGATGGTATGAAGGTAACTAAAAACTGCAAGAAACAATTCACAACTTTAGCAAATTTGCATATGCAAAATAAATCCACATAAATCATCAGCATTTTTATGTATTACCTATGAAATCCAGCAGCAAGAGATATGAAGAGAAATTCCATTTAAATTAATATAGATAATATAAAGTATTTGGGAATCTATCTGTCAAGGCAAAGTCAGGAACTATATGAACACAACAACAAAACACTATCCACACAAATAAAGATCCAATCAATTGGAAGAATATCAAGTGTTCATGGATAGGCAGAGATATAATAAATATAATATAAATGATAATACTACATAAATTAATGTACTTATTCAGTGCCATACCAATCAAACTCCCAAGAAACTATTTTACAGAGCTAGAAAAAATAACAATAAAGTTCATCTGGAAAAACAAAAGGTTAAGAATTTCAAGGAAATTAATGAAAAAATGCAAATGAAGATGGCCTATCTGTACAGATCTAAAACTGTATTATAAAGTAGCAGTGATCAAAACCATTTGGTACTGACTAAGAAATAGAATAGTCAATCAGTGAAATAGATTCACAGAATAAAATAGTCAATGACTATAGTAATCTAGTCTTTAACAAATCCAAAGACTCCAGCTTTTGGCATAAGAACTCACAAAGTGAAAATTAATATGGCAGAAACTAGGTTTTGACCCATATCTAATACTCTATACTAAGATAGGTCAAAATGGGTTCATGATTTAGGCATAAAGAGTGATATTATAAGCAAATTAGAAGAACAATAGATAGTTTACCTCTCAGATCTGTGGAGAAGGAAAGAATTTGTGGCCAAAGAAGAATTGGAATATATTATTGAATGCAAAATGGATAAATTTTGATTATATCAAGTTAAAAAGTTTTTATAAGAACAAACCAATGCAGACAAGATTAGAAGGTAGGCAATAAATTGGGAAAAAGTTTTGCATTCAAGGGTTCTGATAAAGGCCTCATTTCTAAAATTATAGAGAATTGACTCAAATTTATAAGAATTCATGCCATTCTTCAATTGGTAAATGGTTAAAGGATATGAACAGACAATTTTCAGATGGAGAAATTGAAACCATTTCTAGTTATGTGAAAATATGCTCTAAATCACTATTGATCAGAGAAATGTAAATTAAGACAACTTTAAGGTAATACTACACACATCTCAAGATTGGCTAAGATGACAGGAAAAGATAATGATGAATGTTGGAGGGGATGTGGGGAAAACTGAGACACTAATACATTGTTGATGGAATTGTGAACTGATTCAACCATTCTGGAGAGCAATTTGGAACTATGCTCAAAGGGCTATCAAACTGTGTGTGTACTCTTTGATCTAGCAGTGTTTATATTGGGCTTGTATTCCAAAGATATCATACAGGAGGGAAAGGGACTCACACATACAAAAATGTTTGTGGCAGCCCTTTTTGTAGTGGCAAGAAACTGGAAACTGAGTGGATGCCCATCAATTGGAGAATGGCTGAATAAGTTATGGTATATGAGTGTTGTGGAATATGATTGTTCTATAAGAAATGATCACCAGGATGATTTCAGAGAGTCTGGAGAGACTTACATGAACTGATGCTAAGTGAAGTGCCAGTACATGGCAATAGCAAGATTATGTGATGATGAATTCTGATGGACATGGTTCTTTTAAACAATGGGATGATTGAGGTCAGTTCCAATGACCTTTGATGAAGATCTGCATCCAGATAGAGGATTGTGAGAACTGAGTGTGGATCACTCAGTTTTTATTGTTGTTTGCTTGCATTTTGTTTTCTTTCTCATTTTTCCCTTTTTGATTTGATTTTTTTTTGTGTGTGCAGCATGATAATTGTGGAAATATGTATAGAAGAATTGCACTTATTTAACATGTATTGTATTACTTGTTGTCTGAAAAATTGGAACACAAATTTTGCAAGGGTGAATGTTGAAAATTATCTATGTGTATGTTTTGAAATGAAAATGAAATTTATTTAATAAAAAATAAATAAATGAACAAGCAAATAAATGAGATCAAGAAAAGAGAAAAAATCAATTCATTGTCTTAGTTAACTTTCAACAAAATATAATTTCCCTCTTATTTTTTAAATTAAGTCTATTTTTTGTTTTGTCTTGTCTGAAATAATAATTGTTGACTCTGAGTGTGTGTGTGTGTGTATGTGTGTGTGTGTGTGTGTGTGTATGAGAGAGAGAGAGAGAGAAAGAGAGAGTGCCATAGCCACAGAGAGCCACAGCCACAGAGAGACTGACAAAGAAAGAGACATCAGCAGAGATATAATAGATTTTACTCTGATCCCTATTTTAACTTCTTGAGACTTTGTTTCAGATGTGCACCTTGTAAACAACATATTATTGGATTTTGCTTTCCAATCAATTCTTCCACCTTAATCATTTATTTTTGTGGATAAGTTCATTGCATTCACAATCACAGTACTGGTAATTGTTCATTTCTATCTATTCTGTTCTCTTAAACTTTTCTAACTCTAAATTACTACTCATTTTTTATTCTTTTTAATCTTTTTCTCATCACCCCCTCTCCAAGCTTAAGGTTTATGTTGCTTATGACTAATCCTTCCCTCTTATATTCCTCTTTCCTTCATTCTGTTCTATTCATATAACTGTTGAGTTGAATATATTTCTAAACAAATTGAGTCCTTAGTTCTTGTGACTCCTCAGCCAATTATAAAACTTTGTCATTACTTATTTGCAACTCTTTAGTTATATATATCCAGACCCAGAATGTCCCACAGCTTCCTATACTGGAATTAAGAAAGATATATATATTTCTACACCTTAGATTTCCATAGATTAGCCCACCACTATTACCATTGTATATAATAAAGGTAATGACATGAAATGTCTGGAAGTGTAGTTTAGAGTCAAATTTTTAAAAGCTCTAAATGTTAAGATGGAATTTTTATATTTTATATAAAGATAATAGGGATGTGGTGGTGGTGGAATCTGTCATCAAATGATGAGGGCAGGGGCTAACAGTGGACTAAATTCATAAGGGCTTTTAAACAAAGGGGGATTTTAGCAACAAAGGGAAAGACAAGTTCCCTAACAGAACTCACAGTTAACCAGAGGGAAAACACCATTAAGATATGGCAAGTTCCTGGCCTCCTTGACTCCAAATTGATATGCTGATGAAAATGGATCCACCAAAAGTTTATGAAATTTGAGTGCTTATGACCTATAAGAACCTCACTCTGTCACTGGGATTAGGATCCCTTTCCAATGTGGATACTTCCTTGTTTTTTTTTGGTTCTCTTTTCTTTTCTTTTCTTTCTTTTTTTTTTTTTTTTGGCTTTTTTCTATGGCAATTCGTTTTGATGAAAACTCATAAAGATTCCAGAAAAGTCCTTCTACTGCAAAGGAACCCACATGTGCAAAAATGCTTGTTGGCAACTCTTTTCATAGTGGCAAGAAACTGGAAACTGAGTGTATGTCCATCAGTTGGAGACTGGCTGAATGAGTTATACTATATGAATGTTATGGAATATTATTATTCTGTAAGAAATGACCAACAGGATGATTTCAGGGAGGCCTGAAGAGACTTACATGAATTGATGCTAAGTGAAATGAGCAGAGTCAGGAAATCATTGTACACAGCAACATCAATATTATACGACAATCAATTCTGATGAATGTGACTCTTTTCAACAATAAGATGATTGATGTCAGTTCCAATGATCTTGTGATGAACAGAGCCATCTACACCCAGAGGACTGAATGTGGATCATAACAACATTTTTACTCTTTCTGTTGTTGTTTACTTGCATTTTGTTTTCTTACTTATTTGCTTTCTTTCTTTCTTTTTTTTTTTTTTTTGGATCTGATTTTTTTTGTGCAGGAAGAGAATTGCATAAATATGTTTATACACATTGGATTTAATATATATTTTAACATTCTTTACATATATTGGATTGCTTGCCATGTAAGGGAGGAGGTGGGGGGAAGGAGGAGAAAATCTGAAACATAAGGCTATGCAAGGGTCAACATTGTCAAATTATCTATGCATATGCTTTGAAAATAAAAAGCTTTATTAAAAAAAGAAAGAAAGGAAAGTCCTTCCACTGATTGCCCAAACTGATACTACTGATACTGGGGCTAGCTAAGCCAGCATTCCCTAGAGAGACTCAAAAACACACACAAGATCATAGCAACAGAAAATGAAAGCAATTCCCAAAAATAACTCTACTCAGATTCAATGCAATTCAAACCAATAAGTTCACTTTACTTCTATAAATATGAGGTTAAGTTAGTTTGGATTGTATTACAGGGGGCTGGGAAGTGGAGGAAGATAATACATGTTTGATAAGCTATAAATTAGTATCTTCCACTAAATGAGCCACCATTACTTTTGGGGTTCACATAAAATAATTGAAAAGAGTAATTGATCAGATGCTCTTATTTGTATTACTGTTCAATCTTAAATTTACAACAAATGCTCTTTAAAATGCATGATTTTGAGATAAACTAACCACTTTATCAAAGAAAGAAAGAGACAAGCCAGGAAATATATCCTAAGACTTATTAAAAGATATTTCTTGTGGCCAGTAGAGGGCTCTAGAAGACTGTAGATAAGATGGTACATTGTTCAGTTTGGTCTCAAATCAGGTAAACTAGGAATACGTTGGCAAATTCCAGAGATCTCAGGAGGATTAGTGTACGAAACATACCTTTCTACCATCTATTTAGGAAGGGATTCTTAATTTTTATAAGTGTGTGTGTTTGTGTTCATGTGTGTGTGTGTGTGTGTGTGTGTGTATGTGTGTTGAGAGAAAGAGACAGAGACAGAAAGAGAGAGATTTTTTTTTTGGCAGTTTGATGAAGCCTATTGACCACCTGATGAAATATTGTTTATAGTCTACATTTACTATTAGAAGAAACGCTCAATTTCATTTAGAAGTTGGTGAAAAATAAGATTTTTTTTCCCTATTCAAGTTTACAGACCACCTGAAATCTATCAAAAATCTCTGATTTAAATGTAAAGAAATATGATTTCAGATTCTTTAATATGAAGAAAGTAGGGCAGGAAAATATCAGCAACTAGAGGTGGGCACTGTTCCCAATCTTAATAATGGTGCCCCGGTTTTCTCTTTTTATGTGTGTGTGCATGCATGCGTGCATACATACACACAAAAATACTCAGGGCATTTCAGTTTTCTAGTTCCTGGGGATTTTAGGGCAATGACTGGAGGCATCTTTTTTTTTTTTCTTTTTTGTTTATGATACAGAAACTTATTATTTGTAAGAATGAGAGTGCTTTAAAAAAACCACCCACTTGACTTGGGCCCAAATCATCCTAAATATCATAATTTTAGAAATAGGGAAAGATCTTCTCAAATGTTTGGGACATAAACAAAAATTAGAGAATTGGGACAAATTTGCATAGGTTCTATTGAGTCTTGTTTACCATCTAAATACATATCCCTTTCAGTATAGCTAGATAGTAAGTGGATAGATCACCAATCCTAGGGTCAGGAGTACCTGAGTTCAGATATGACTTCAGACACCCTAACTATGTGACCCTGGGCAAGTCATTTAATCCCAAATGCCTCCCTCCCCCAATATCCTTATTCAAAGCATTTTGAAACATTATCCTAGGTTGGAGAAAAGCAGAATTCTAAAGGCATAAAAGAGTTTACAAATTTATATATATTCACATATACATATATATGTGCAAATAAATAGTAAATAATATTAATTTATTTACATTCACAAAGAAAGGATAATACCTTCAGTTATAAAAATCTTAAATAAAAATATATATGCTTAGACTTCCAGGTCACATGATCAACAAAATGGAGGATTAGACATTTTCTCCAATTCTTATAACCTCTCAAATCTCTCCAAAACAGGAATTTTGCACCAGAGATAAAGTAATTTTAGTCTCTTCC
Organism: Sarcophilus harrisii; assembly: GCF_902635505.1. Lineage (NCBI taxonomy): Eukaryota > Metazoa > Chordata > Mammalia > Dasyuromorphia > Dasyuridae > Sarcophilus > Sarcophilus harrisii. Next base: position 249,736,337 of record NC_045427.1, on the reverse strand, counting down.
ACAGTCTAGGACACCAAGAATCCATCTCACCAAAAGGCAAAAATCTGATGATTTAACAGTGGAGATGGGTAATAATCCATAACCCCTAAGTCAAGCTCTGGAGATATATCTCAAGATGTGACCTTCTCCCAAACTGTCCACTGTTCATCATCAGCAGGAACTAAATAAGCTGGTCCATGGGACTGCAAAAGAACTCATTTCCACACTTCAGACCTATTTTCTCCTCTCAAGGTCTTGGAGATCCAAACTAAATATTGCAGGAATTTGGTCCTGTTCTCATAGCCATATGACAGTATTTTGTAGTCCCCTCCTCCCCCCCACAAACACTTTGCAAAAGAGTAAGAGGGGAAACAAAGACTGGGACACATGATTACAAATTGTAACAGAACTCAATACCGTGTGCTTGGAGGACCTCCTCCAAGGGCCTTGGAGATCCAAATTCCAAAATACAAAAACTTATTCAGTTGCAATAATTGGTCACAGTGTTCTGTACACTGACCCAAATAGAGGCAAAGAGGGAATTGAGACAGGATACATATTAATGCTTGTATCAGAACTCAGTTCTAGACTCCAACCCAACTTTCCTCTTCCATACACATGGAAGGGAGGGAACACCTCCCAGTGCTATGGCCATCTAAACCCCTAAAGGCAGCTCTGCATCTGGGTTAGAAAAATGAGGAACAAAAGGAAAAGGGGCAAAAGAAACAAGTGAGCATCTGTCTATATGGTGCTCCTCTAAGACTGAAAGAGCCTAGAATCTATCTGGGGCCAGTTCTATACTCCTGAAATAACTTGCAGCAGAAATCAGTGGTGATAAATTATCTATTCCCTTGTACTTTGACATTCATCACCCAAGGAAACTGCCATCAAAGGAAAGGAAGTCAGAAAGTGAGCAATAGGGGAAAATAAGAGAAACATAATCAAACAGAATTATCAAAGATTTCAGGAAAAGCATGCAAAGATCCTGAGCATATGTAGCTAAAACAAATGAGAAAGTAGCTTATGGAAATAGGGCTTCCAGATAAAGTTATGAATTTAGATATCTATAAATAAGTATTGCAAGACAAAATAAAATGATCTAATACCTGAAGAATCAAGGGACCCTATATATCTTGAAGAGATAATGGAATCACAGCACATGGTTCCTGAGTGGTTTAAAGGAGAAATAAGAATTGTGAGAGAATAATTTATGGCCTCCATAGCAGAAATAATAAAAATAATAGAAAAAAAAAAAAAAAAACCATGAATCTGTTTATACTGACAAGTCTTACAAAAGAAACAAGAGAGGATAATTGAATGGGAATGTAAACACACGGAAGAAGAAAAGACATGGAAAACATGAACATTAAAAGATCATGGTCTCCCAACAAGCAAAATATATTGATTTTGAGACAAGATGGACAGAGACCATATAAGGATTATAGGTTTTCATAAAAAACAATATACTTTTTTAATGGTCACTATAATAATAACAATAAACAAAGAAAATTGCCCAGAACATCTGAACAAAAAATAAAGTGCTAACTGAAAGAATCCATAAATTGCCTCACAGTGAGTATTATCTGCAGGGACTGGGTGCACTAATCCTGCTTCAGGAAAAGCATCTCTAGATGCTTGAATCTCTAGAGACAACTGACTTAAAGAAGCCTGGGAAAACATGGAGCCAGGGAAGAGATTTTGAGGTAAATAGAAAGAAATGACCAAAAGGAAGTAAAAGGCCAAACATGAACTGCATAATTAGGGACATAAGAAGATTTCCAGTGTAAGGGAATGTTTTCTCTTTCACTTGAAGAAAATAGTTTTTCTAAAAGTGAGCACAACAATTAAGAAGGCCAAGAGACAACATGTACAAAACAATAATATAAATTACCTAGAACAGAGAACTCAAAAAAAGTATTTAAAAGGTTTTAATTCTATGAGGAATACAGAGAATAAAAAGGAACTTAAAAAGTATAAGGATCATGAATCAAAGAATATAAATATATAATAGACCAAAATGGAAGATAAATAATGAAGCAAGTGAGAGAAAGAAATAATTTTTAGAAAAAGGATATAGAAATTAAATTTAAAGACCCCAAGAAGCCAAATTGAAAGGGAGGAAAGGAAGGAGTCTACTTGAATAATTAATTTAGAAGGGGAAAAGGGAGGAAAGAATTAACTAGATAAAAGCAAAAAAGAAAATGGAAATAATAAACAAAACTATAAAACTTGGGAAAAGATAACATGGGAATGGGAGACTTAAGGGTGATGGGAAGAGAGGCATTCAAAGATTGTCTTCAAATAGAATGTTTAAAAACTGAAAGACAGTACTGTGTTTATAACATTAGAGGAAAAACATTGTAATTTGAGGAAAAAACCTAAATTAGAGATGATAAAAGGAAATATAAATCTAACTCTCAAAATCTTAAGTGTGAATAGAATAAGTAATCTAATAAAACAAAAAAAAGTAATGGTTTGGATAAGAAAACACAATTTCACAATGTATTGCTTACAAGAAATACATTTGAAAAACAAAGACATACCAAGAATAAAACTGAGTAAAAATCATTTACTCTGCATTGAGTAAATTAAAAAAAAGCAGGAATTGCCATCATGCTATCAGACAAAGCAAAAAGAAGCATCTAAAACATAAAAGCAGTAAACAAAAAGTCCCAACATTATACAGAAAGGAATCATGCACACAACAAGCCAATATCTATATGGAACTTAAATGCTTCAAATGCCTGGGGATCCATATTCATAAAGGAAACATTAACTGAATGCAAGAATATATGGGTAACACAATAGTGACAGGAAATTTCAATGTCATCTCAGTTTTGGATAAAACTAATGGAAAAAGGGAAATAGAGAACTGAACAAATTACTGGAGAAATTAGAGCTAAAATATTTTTGGTGTCTTTTAAATAGGACCACAAAATAATACACATATTTCTTAGCACCAAAACCTGATCATGTGTTATGCTATATTGAATTATTGCAAGTTTGCATAAAAGGATAGAAAGAGAAACCATATCTTTACATGCATTATGAACTGAGGAATAGAACTACAGAAACAACACAGAATCATAAGAAAGGAATGTCATATATGGGAAACATCCACTAAGCAGGTATTATGGAAGGGATCTGCAGCAGTCAATTTTGTGGTGCTTAATACAAATCAACAGACATGGTTAATTGAAAGAAATATAAAGGTCTTTAATTTGGAGAAAAAAAAACACTGGGGGAACCTGATAATTTTCTTCAGATATGTGAAAGGATCTCAAGTAGAAATGAAATTATCTTTATTCTGGTTGGCCCTAAATGACAGAGATAGTAATGTGGAAGTTAACAAGAGATAAATTTATTATCAAGGTAAGAAAACACTTTGTCCTGATTAGATCTGTCCCAAAATGAAAGGGTGTGATCTGGAGATAATGGTTCTCCTTTATGGTCTGCCTTCAGACAAAGGCTAAAGGACAACTCCTCACATGTGTTGTAATGATATGGGTGTCTGAGTGGGGTTGCAGGTTGTTGTTATTCAGTTTTAGTCCGGTCTAACTCTCCACAAACTCATTTGGGGTTTGTCAAAGATACTGGAGTGGTTGGCCATTTCCTTCTCCAGCTTATTTTACTGATGAGAAACTGAGGCAAACAGGGTGAAGTGAGGTATCTAGAATCACATAGTTACTAAGGTGTGAGTCTTCCTGACTTTTAGGTCTAGCATTCTGTTCACTAAACTACCTAGCTGCCTCCATTGTAGGTTGTGGTTATGTTCTAATACTGAAATTCTGTGATTCTGTAATTTTGTGTATATTTTGTGCAGGGCCTAATTAGTCTAAGTCAAATAATAGGTGCTTAAGAAATGCTAGCTGACTGATTGTGGTGGACAATTCATATACAAAGATAAAGACCAAACTATCCCTATGGTCAAGAAACTTTTATTTTATTAAAAGGATGGAGAACTTAAGCAAGTACACAGATAAGAAAATATAAAGTACATTCATAATTATCCATAAGAAAATACAAAGGATATTCATAATTATCCCTTATAATTAATAAGCAGGCTGAGGGATCAGGAAAGTTCTGCTATAGAAAGTGGCCCTTGAGCATTGCTTTAGCAGTAAACTAAGGAAATATAAATTAAGACAGTTTGAGCAAAGGCACATAAACAGAACAGGGGAATCTTAAATATAGACGACATCTATTGAGTAATTTCCATTGAAATAGTGAGCAGGTAAATGAGAGTGATATGAAGTAAGACTAAAAAAGTAGAGAGGGGATTCAGATTGCAAATGATTTTACATGACAGGCTTAGTAAAGTTTGTATTTTATCCTAGAGGCAATAGGGAACTATTGAGGGTTTTTGAATTGGGGAGTGATATGATCAGACCTGTGTCTTAGTAAGATCAGTTTGGTAGGTTCTTGGAGGTTGGGTTGGGGAGGGGAAAGATTGGAATCCATTAATATATTAATCCAAACAATAAATAGTGATGATATTTATGGTAATTATATCAATAATAATAATAGCTAGCATTTATATAGCACTTTAATGATTGCATATATATGCAGAAATTATATAGATGTAAGTGTTAGTGTACATATGTGTGATCTACAGTGATGGCTACATGAGTAGAGAAGAGGGGATAAATAGGAGAGGTATTTTGTAGGTAAAATGAATAAAACTTGGAAAGTGTATGGCTATGAGGAGGTGTGGAACTGGAATGACAGAGAAAGAAGAGTCAAAGAAGACTTTGAGGTTTCCAACCTAATTGTTCAATGGTTGTGCTATCAACAGAGATAAGGAAGTCTAGAGAATAGGTTTTAGTAAAAAGATGGTCAGACAAGCTGAAAACCAAGAGATTCTGGAGAAAACCAAAGATCAGAAAATATCCCAGAGAAAGGAGTTGTTGATGGTGTCAAAAAGGGCATAGTAAGTAAGTAGAATAAATCCATTAGATTTATCATTTAAGGAATTGTTCTCACCTCTTAATAACTTTGCTTTTTTCCCTTTCATTTTCTTGCAAAATACGGACAGAGTGCTGGGAATTGTTTACCGCTTAACCCACCACCAGAAGCAATTTATAACAGAAGCACATGGTGGTGGGAGATGTGCTGAGAGGTAAAGTCAAGGACAACTCCTAAATTTCAACCCCTTGGAGAAAGGCGTTAATTTTCCTAAGTAGAGTGATTTCAGAGTCTAGCTTTATAATAAAATGTAGAGGACCAAGAGGTAAGAATCCATCCCAGGTCTTAAATCTTACCGTAGCTTGTCTCACCAACATTTCTTTTCTTTTATTAATAGCAGAGACATGCTTGGTAATACTATAAATTGGAATTCTAAAGACAAACAAAATGCAAACACTACTCAAGAGATGAAAGCTAAACCTTTGAACTTAGGACAAGAAAGAATGTCCACAAGGAGACTAAAAGTATTTGGGAGAAAGATACTTGAGACAATGGTATGACAAACTTTACTCTGATCTGTATCTCAACTATTTATATGTCTAAGTAACCATGATCCCAGGCTTAAGGGATTTAATCATTTATATAACAGTAGATTTTGTTAGGCTATAGAAATTTTAAAAGAGTGTACTTTATATCAAACCTATGAGCATTTGAGGTATAGTCCATAATCAGGACTTTTCCTCCTGGCCCCAGTATATTGAGGATATCCCTATCTCACTACAGGAGCTGGACTCTAACAGTGGTGGCTGAATTAGGGACAGAACATGGAGAGAGCTTCTGTGGAAGGATTCCCATTTAGACACAATTCAGGTAAGTGGGGAATTAAATAATAAAAAGTGAGGATAAAGTGGGGGAAAAAAAGGTGATCATCAACAGGCACTTTATCACTGGAAATAATTTAGCATTAGAAATAGTTTATCACCAGACTGGCACAGGGGAACGATCTCAAATATCAAATAAATATAGAATATAAGATATCAGATACCATATGAGAATATATATATATATATATATAATAAGAAAATTTATAAGATTGGTTATTGTCCAGCTGATAGTAATGAATTTTGAATAAAGCAAAATCAATCAGATAGCAGAGAGTGAGAACTGTATCTCAAAGTATTAATTAAAAGGAAAAGGACTAGAAGATCTTCCAACTTCTGTATTCTCTATTTTGGTGTATATCTCCCCTCAGAGACAGTTCCCTTAAATCCTTAAAGTAAATTCAGTATCTTGGAGGAAGACAGGAGGACAGACTGTGAAGTATAAATGCTGGAAAAGGAGAAGTAGCACCTTTTCCCCTCCCCTAGGCTTCCTATTCCAATCTCTTTCATAGACACAGACCCGAAGAAAAGTCAAATTCTTATACCTAGGGAACTAGGTATCAAGAAACCCTTTAAAAGAGCTAAAAGAAAGAGAAAGGGCTATTCCTTTTAAAAAAAACAAATAGTTTTTCTAGCTCCTGACTTAAATAATCTGATTTAAATTAAAAGATGCTATAGCCGGGTTTTTTTTTTTTTAATCAGTAAAGGGAGACAATTTAAAACTCCATTGAAACAATATGCCTTTAAAAACTGCTAATGCTGGAAGAAAATCAAAATATCTTATTTCCACCTTTAAAGGGAATGCTTAAAAATCAGAAAAACTTACTATTAAATATTTTTTCAAATTCTCATAAGATACTTTAATTATGAACATGGAATATATTTTTTTCCCACTAGAGACCTACTCTAGTCCACTTCCTTCTGATATACTAGGTCTTATTTTAGGATGCAGTTTACAAGCATTGGCAAGGTTTAAGGTTATTTTGAATTTTTAAGAAAATATGTTTTCTTTGCTATATCACTTCTCACCATGGTAATTTTAAAAAAATACATGGGAGAGAAAAATGGCACAATATTAATAATATCTCACAAAAAATAGGAAAACCAAAAAAATAGAATTTAAAAAAATGTATATAAAAATGAAAAATTAGGCATGGTGAAAGTTTTTGGAGTACAGGAAAGGAGGTATTTTGGATGCAATCTATCACTGATTTTAGGCCAATTCTAAAATGGAAATTAGAAGAGATAATTTGGTTACTCTAAATGATTATCAGGAATTGGTGAGGGATATTAATTGGATAAAACTGTATTTGAAATTGGGAACACATGAATTGACAAAATTATTTCAAATTTTACAAAGATATCCTAATCCAAATTCTAAAAGAAATCTTATCAAGTAAGCTGGGATCAGTTGCAAGCAATGAGAGGAGAAATAAATTCTTGTTACTTGAACAGCATGGGTGTATTTGGCTAACCAGTCTCAGAAGGGCTTTTCTGTTTGCCCTCAGATGGTGGTGATATTGATTCAAAGAGCTTTAATGATTGGCAAGTTCTATTGAATAGGTTCTAAGGTCCAACTGATAATATTTTTTAGCTACTAATTTTACAATCGTGACTAGCCATCAATGGATATTTCCATAACTGACTAACAAAAGTTAGCCTCTTTGTATGTGTATTCCATCTATCTGGACTGTAGAATGTGAAAAGGTACCCCTGAAAAGGTAGGCTTGAGAGATGAGGCTTGAAAAAAGCCCTAAATTTAAGATGACCCCGCAATACCAAACTTTTTTTGCTTTCCTAAAAAGATCCTTGTCTCTTTTTCTGTAAAAACCCTCCTTAGCATAAAATTAGCAATGAAAACTTCATTCAAGATCTCTGTCTCCCTATCCTTGTCTTCGAACACTGTTTTTTTTTGTTTTTTAATACTTTGCTTGAAAATACACAGTAGGAGTTATATGCAATTATTGCCACACTGTATACCACTCAAGATCTTCTTAATATTTTTTAGATAGCAAATTTTCTGGTTTTTGAAACAGCCCAAGTTCTGAATATTCTGCTGGTTAAAAGAAGATTTTTTAACAGTAATTTTTTTGTGTGTGAGTGTGTAAAACAATACTTGATGCTTGTGCAAGTGATAATAACTGGATAACATGTTCTTTATTTTTCAAGTTTGTGGCATTATACAAAGTTAGGACAATTGTCTTCCATGTCATTTTTATTTGTGTCTATGTTTTCTTCTGCACAGAATGTCCATGTCTAAATTTTGGAAAGAGTCTCTGTGCTGTAGTTTGTATGCTGAAAAATTTCCTGAAAAAGGATCTAATCTTTTTTCCGTGAATTTAAAACCTCTGACCAAAGGTTGAAAAAATGCACAGAAAAAGTGATTAGAAAATAAAATTAAAATAATATCTTACAGATTCTCAAAAGTTTTGTGAGCAAAACGCTCTAGTAAAGTCTCAAAATTTTGAGAAAATTGATTATGAAATTTAGAAATTAGTCAAAAACAACAGTTAGGAAAGTAGCAGTTTTTACTAACTTTTCTTTGAATCTTATCTTGTCTGGAGTAATCTCCCACTCTGGGTCAGAGTGAGATTCTTGAGGGATTGCAGATGGGATTTTTGTCATCCTTATCATTATTTCCTAACTTCTCTCATATGTTAAAGTATTGTCGGAAAAGCCTTAATAGCGGTAGACTCAAAATCTTGCAAAAAATTCCTGCCCAACCAAGGTTGGAGGAATGCAGATGGGGTGGGGGTCAAAGTCCACCATTCTTAGAATCCTGTCTCCAGTCACCCCAGCTTCATCAGCTTCTGTCCAGCAATTGCTTGAGAAGAATGTGGGTGCCCCTGGTAGCACATGGAGTGTGTAAGACACTCAACTTTTTTTTTCCTTTGGTAAATTCACCATTCTTTATTTCAATTACAGAAATGGACTAGCTATGTAATCTATGGCAAATTAATTTATATCTGCCCAAATTTCTGATTTATAAAGACAGCTAATGATTGTTGCTTAACAAAAAACATGATATATGAATGTTAAATTGCTTCATATTTTGATAACTCTGTGAGGTTTTCAGATATAAACAATATGTAATGCTAATGTTGAGAGATATAACTTTGGGGGGGGGGGGAGGTGTAAAGTACATTAAACAAATTCAACTGGGCCTAGGAAGGCCTAGGAAGGCCTAGGAAGATAGTATATAGAATCTCTTTCTCTTTCCTTTTTCTTTCCCTGACCTGAAGAAGGGATAAGAGGGGGAGAAAGAAAATATAATTTGTTATTTGACATATGATGATAAAAGTGGTTTAAAGGAACTTTAATCAAAGCCCATGATAAGAATATATAAATTGTAATCTATTTGCCCTAAATTTAGGAAAACAGAAAAGCAGTTCACAGCTAACTTAAAAACTGTCAAAAAATCAGTCTGCTTTTGAGTTATCTAGAATCAGACTTTACAGGATCCAGACACAAAAAAATTACATCTTATCTCTTTCCTGGCTCACCCAGGAAAAATGATTTGTGTAAAATTGGAAAATATTCAAAATGGAAATTTAGTTTGTCAGGAACATTTGATTGATATTTAGGAAATTTCATGAATTAAAGTCATATAAATCTCAAAAATCTGTTTTAGCTCAACAAAAAAAAATATGTATACATATATATGTGTGTGTGTACAGGTGTGTATCTACATATATACACAAAAATTGCCTTGCCTTCTCTCTAAACAAAAAAAGTAAAATTATTTAAGGCAATGAAAATCATCTCTGAGAGCTTTTCAGCTCAGCAGTTTGGAGACAGAATAGATGTGGCAACTATTAAGAAAGTGAAAAGTCTATTTAGCCTTGTTCATCCTATCTCAAATTATTTTGTAAATGTAAATTAAGGAATTAGGTATGTTTCGCTGCTGCTAGAAAATTAATAGAAAAATTACAACAAAAACTATTTGGTTATTCTTAGGGGAAAAAAAATGTTAACTAAATTATTTGGAGCTATTGTCATTGTGTTAAATCTAAATCTGATCATTACTGTATACACCATAGCCCATGAAAACAAGATGAAGGGTGGAGGTTGGGCAACAAAGAGCTCAGCTCCTTCCCTGGGACCTGCCCAACCTTTAATTCTAAACTTGTCAGTTTTCTTAAACTTTCAGGATAGATAAGGGCATCAACCCTGAGAGAAGAGCCTGTTTAAGAGATATGGTAACATATATCATAAGGAACTTACATACAAAAATTCTCTAATTTCATTTAATGATCAATCCTTTACACCAGGATGAGTTTAACATATAAAACAAATTAAACAATCTTTTATGTGTTGAAGTTTGGTAAACTTTTGGTGAACTTCAGTAAAAGAGATAATTTATCTAGCCTTAAGTTGCAGTTAGTAGAATTTGATATGGGAGATGAAACCTCTTGGGACAACAATTGATATATTATTTCTGAATTTTGAATTTGATTGCCTGATCATTAAGACAGTAACTTACCACTTCAAAGAAATTTCATAAGCTACTCAGGATAAGAGTTGGGAGCTTTTGCTCAAAGTAAGATCTTTCTGCCCCAGTTTCTCAATTCTGTTTCTTTGTTTCATATTTGATCATTCCTGAGCCTGATAAAATAAAACTATTAGAATTGGATATCAATCTAACCTAAGGAAGTTTTATTTTGTCATGTGTGTGCTCTCAGGCTAAGGCCTGAAGGATCAGTTTTGATGGTATTATCATACCTCCATATTTTCCTTTTATGGCAAATTCCTATGATAAGAGCAAATGGTCAACACAAATTCAAGTATATAATATTTTGTTGTTTTCAATATGAAAATATGTGATCAATATATTCTAAATAATTTGATGAATGAGTATTTGGCCTAGTCATCCATTTGTTACAGATTCATATAAATATTTGATGAAATAAATTCTTTATAGGTTTCCAAAATAATATAAGAACAATTAACATGATTGCCACAAGAATGAACTGTTATTTTATTGTTCATTTGAAACTAAAACTAAAACATCTTTAAGATTGTCATATACCGTACATCATGTAATATATTTCATTACCTGAAAATTGCTGCTCAATATACATTGGTCTTTGTACATCTTATAAAAGTCCTTGTGGAGTTGTCTTTTTATCTCAGATCATCCTAATCTCTATTTGTTAGAATTGTTTTATATTCTAGATTTTGGTCAATTAACAGCTGCATTGGCCAGCTTCAAGGAATTATATCAACCTTTGGACACTTCAGTCAGCTCCAACTTGCCACTCCTTCCATAAAAAGATGGGATCCTGCAAGTTACAAATCTATGCCCATTCTCAGCAGGAAGAAATTTCAGAAAATGTGATCATTCCCTTGGCACCCAGAGGATTTTGAGTCCCATTTGTGTAAAGGAGGGAATTGGAACTTATTGGTGAATGGACCCCAAATTATCCAGTCTCTGGATGACTCTCCTGTTACAATGTATTTAGGACTTTGAATGGCACAAATTTTCACATTTCAGATATGGGATTCCATGATGTTTTTCAAATCCCTCAAAGATATACCATATAGCATATTTTAAAATAACCACAGATATTTCTAAGATACTGTTTTAAGGAATGGCACTAGAATCCAAATCATGAATGTGTTAGAGGGATATATTGTAAAATGTTACAATTGTATTTTATTCCAATGTCTTACTTCTATTCAAATGTTTGTCAAATTCCATATCTATGATTGTTATTATGGAACATCCGTCCTATGTGATAATGTCTAATAAGATTAATCACAATTGATACAAGTCAGCAGGTGAACAGGTCTGAGACAACATCAAGGAAAATTAGAAAATAGTAATAGTAGAAGAGATTTGTGGGATTACTCACTGATAGAATTCTAGCAAATATATTAACTATTACATCACTTGTTGTTTCAGCTACAGCTCTTACAAAAATTGTTCAGATTGCTCAATTTGTAGATAAATCCACAAAAATTATATCATAAACTTTTTAGAACAAACTAATATAGATTATAAGTTAAAACAGGAATTAAACTTAGTACAGCAAAGAACATGGCAAGATGCAATGTCCATGGAACTGATCCTGATAGTATAGCTAACCAAATATTTGAGTGATTAAAGATAAATCTTGTAAAGAATTTGACTGCTATGCTTTTGCATTTTGTTCCTCTCACATGTTTCATTTTGCTACTCATTAGCTTAGCCCCTTGTGCTTTTATGGAATGTTCTGCAATTGTTCTCATCTATGAGAACTGAAGTCTATAGACTTCATCTTTCAAATAAGAAGATGGGATTTGTAGAGGGCCAGGAGGTAATAATCTATCCTAGGTCTTAAATCTCACCATAATTTGTCTCACCAACATCTCTTTTCTTTTATTAATAGCAGAGACATGCTTGGTAATGTTATAAATTGGAATTCTAGTGACTAAAACAAAATGCAAACACTACTCAATAGATAAAAGCTAAACCTGTGAACTTAGAACAGGAAAGAGTGTCCACAGGGAAACTAAAGGTATTTGGAACAAAGATACCTGAAATAATGGTATAATAAACTCTACTCTGATGTGTATCTCAACTATTTAAATTTCTGTCTAAGTAACCAAGATCTGGGGCTTAAGGAATTTAATCATTTACATCATAGTAGATTTTGTTAGGTTATAGGAATTTTAAAAGAATGTACTTTGAATCAAACCTATGAGCATCTGAGGTATACATATTTGTCTCACTGATCAATAAACTTCCTAAGAGTCCATAATCAGTACTTCTCCACCTGGACCCTGTATGTTGTCACATCCTTCATCTCACTGTAGGAGCTGGACTCCAACAACAGAGAAGGGAGTTACAAACTTTGAGAATTGCTGTTGGATAACCCCAAGTTTAAGAGATCCTAAGAGTAGAGTTTGGGCACTAGACCACTTACAAAGAGGTTACCTCTTAAATCTTGCTCCTTAGAGAAGGGAAAATATAGTTTCCTTGGTTTCTCTGCAGCATCTTGCTTGATGAAAAAAAAGACAAAAGTTTTTGAGGTCTTAGCTATGTTTAAAACCAAAGTGTCCATTACAAGTATATTTACCATTACCAGAAATAAGGAACACTAGAAATATAATAGAAGACTTGTTTTTCTGGATTTCTTCTACTTATTTTAATAGATTTGCTCCTACTTCCTTACTTTTTTTTTTTTTTTTTTTTTTAAGGATACCATGTTCAGGTTTGTGAAACACACATGGATAGCTGGTGTCAAGCATCCAAACAAAACAGGAGAACCAAGTCAACAACATTATCCTACTATGAGTGATTATCCCCTAGGTGCTTCTTGTCCTTGGACTTCAGTTGTACTTCATCTAGGCCCAAAGACAATCCCACTTTTGGAAAAGTTTACTATTACATGATGTCTCTACTCAGAATTTCTGATCACATTGTGGTAATGGTACGCATGTGTGCTTGTGTGCTTGTGGGGAGGGGGTGTGGGTGTGTATGTGTTTGTTCAAGCTCTCCAAATCCCAGTGTGTACATGTGTCACATTTTAGCTCTTCCTCTCTAAACTTTAGAAATAGTCAAAAATTAGAACATACAACTGGAAATAAAAACGGATTTAATCATGTCAGCATATTTGTCTCATGAGAATTCAATTAAACTAAAGTAAAAAATGAAACAATCATTATCCTGAACACTTAGATTCTACTGGGGGATAAGGAAGACAACATGGACACAGATAAGTAATTATAAAGTAATTTCACAAGGAAGAGAACACAAACAACTAAGGGATTAAGTAAAAGTTTGTGGTGGAGGCTAGGTGGTACCATGTATATAGCACTGGTCCTAGAATAAGGAAGTTCAAACCAGCTTCAGACATTTATTAGCTGTGTGATCCTGGATGAGTCACTTCAAAAACTTCAAGAAATTGTGTAGAAGGAATATTCAGACTACTTCTAAGAAGCAGAGGGAGAAGTAAATGCATTCTAGGCATGGCAGAAAACTTGATAATGATAATGTGGAGATACTAGATGGGATGTCATACAGTAGGATCAGCTAGGTCATTTAGATGAGAACTAATAGGAAAGGAAGAGGAGTAAGATACATAAGATCAGAAAGGGGAATGGGGGTCAGATTATAAAGGGCTTTAAATGGCAAGCTAAGACTTTTTATTTTTTCTTTGAAATTATGACAATATTATAAGGGTCTTCTCTCTGTCCCCTATATACATAAGTTGTCCCTTGTCTTGACCCTTAGCCTTTGCAGTGGCCATTCCCCATGACTGGAATATACTATCTTCCTCACCTCTGGCCCATAGAATCCCTCCTTTCCTTTAAGATACAACTTGAGGACTATCTTCTGTATGAAGCCTTTCCTGATTTTTCTTTGTATGTATCTTTATTTATTAAATGTATATTTATGCTGTATTTATATAAACATATATAACATATATAAATACACATAAAACACGTATGTGTGCAAATAATATACATGAATGTAACATGTATATAATGCCTACTATATGTCAGGCACTATTCTATTATAAATAGTATCTCATTTAATTCTCACTACATCCCTGTGAATTTACAATAGGAAAAGCTGAGGAAAAATAGAAGCATCTTGCCCAGGGTTACACAATAAGGGTCTGAGACCAAATTTGAATGTTGGATCTCCTGTTTCCAGATCAAGCACTCTATGGAATGCACCACCTTACTGCCCAAATATATATACACAAATGCATCTCCCATATTAGAATGTAAATTTAGTGTGAATAAGCATTATTTCATTCACTGTATTTCTATTCCAGTACTTTGCAAGTGTTAGTGATCTTTTTACCATATCATCTTGTCTCATAGTGGTTTGACCACTTTTCAGAGCCAAGGGACAGTTTTTAAAGATGAAAGAGACCTGGATATGTTTTTAGTTAGTAATCAGAATATTTGATAAGGATAAAAGATCTTATATTTTAGAATATCAGAATGCCTCTCCCCATTCTAAGCTACCAGAATATCAGATACCATCTTATCAAGATGCCTCTCTCCATTTCTGGGGTGCCTCCCCCCATTATGTCATCTCATCTCTGGAGGCTCACCCCACTGTGTCAGAGTCCCGTTTCTGCTCTCAGCATCCTGACTCCGCCCCTGCCTCAGTCTACCCTCTGAGTCTGAGTCATGTGTATATAGGTCATTGAGAACTCTAACTGTTAGCTGGATTATTGGAGACAATAGTCTCATTCATCCCTAGGACCAAATCATGGATCCATTTGAAACACTATGTTCTGAATACCCTTTGGTTACCTGAGTGCCTCGTGGTACTATAGTACCTCTTGGTACTATCTGGTTCTGAGTATCTTTTGGTGGTACCTGGTTTTTAATTTGGGCATTCTCTGTGAAGGCAGAGAAATGCACCAAACTGGAGTTTAAAAAAAGAAAAAGCCTCCATTTGGATTCTGGGAGGGAAGACTCTCGAGATGACAACTTCCCTCAGGGCTATTCTAAGGTTTTCAGATAGCCCCTGGTCTGTGTGTGTGTTAAATGTTTTGATTGCATAGTCTATGTCTGTGTGTTCTGTATGACTTGTTTGTCTGTCCTGTTGGTTGGGAGCTCTGCTAAATTAAGAAATTTGGGAATTGGTTATTTCAATGTTGTTGCAACTGTACTTAGTATAAAATTTGCTTGTGATTTTAAACTTTTAAACACTGGCACTCAGGATTTTCTTTGAAGTAATTTAAAATTCAGGCATGGCTTGGGTTGAGCTAGCCTAGATAAGGCCTTTGGAGAACAAAAGGAATTTATGCTAATTGCTTTGAACTCAGGCTGGAGAAAACATTTGATTAGGAATTTTAGGATGATTCTGAAATTGTGGGAAATAATTTTACTATTGCCTTTGCATGCCAAATTTGTTCTGCGTACTCTTTTGGGCAGTTTTAGAATTGTGGGGAATAATTTTACTATTGCCTATGTAGGTTAGATTTACTTATCTTTGAATGTAAGATCTTAAGAACTTGTTGGAGTGAAGTTCTGTTAACTTGCCTGAAAGGGGTCGCGTGCCTCTAATTAGGTAAAAAAAGGTCTGACTTTTCTAAAGGCTCCAACTCTGGCCAAAGTTGGAGCTTAGGAAAAGTCCATTGGGAATAATGGCCACGTGGGGCCAGAGAAAAGAAAAGAAAAAATCTATGGTGTTTAGTGAAATTCATTATTTTAAATATGATAGGAAAAGCAGCTTTATATTATTGGGAATTTAAAGCTATATTTGATTGAATTTTAAGTTAAAATATAGGTTATTAAAACAAAATGCCAGTAGCTTACCTTGGGAAGTCATATTTGTATCTCCCTACTTAGATGCTATGTTGCTTTCTAGAAGTACTGGGTAATTTGTAAACTGAGTTTATGCCTTAAAATTTGTCATCTCTGTTGGAAATATGATTAAGTTTTATGAAATTTGGCTCAAAGTTATTTGCTAATCTTGAAGTTTAAAGTTTTTTTTAAAAAAAGTAATTTAAAGACAAGGGACAAAAGAGATTGATTTGCAAAATCAATTAATAGTTTTAATGGAGTGGGGGGAAGGGCAACCACATGAAATCCTCCCCCCCCCCCCCCCCCCCCCCCCCCCCCCCCCCACTGCTTTCTGCTACTTTAAAGCTTAGGTGGAGTAGGGATCTTTTTGTCTTCAAAGGTCAAGATTAAACTCACCCCCAGTGCTCTCTGTTACTTCAGCTATGGAGCACCTAGTTAGCCTGGGGTGCAGTTTAGCTCGCCTTCTCTCCCCCTTGCCTCTTTGAAGATGGAAGGGTGGCCACGTGGATTCCCCTTCCCCCCATTAAATGTGTTCCAGCCACTTTCTGCAGAGGCTTGGCTTTGGCAAATGATTTCAAGAGATAGGCCTGCTTTTAAATTAATTGATCTATAATTTGGTAGGGCTATTTCTAAAAGTTCAAAATATATTTTTAACAATCTTTCAGATTCTTTTATGTGGAATTGGATATTCTGTATAAATTTAATTGATTGTATCCTGAGGTTATGCCCATCATTTAAAGGGCTTTTGAAAATACTAGTTTTTCCTTGTCCTTTTGAAAATGTTTTTGTTATGGACAATATATAATTTGGAATATTTGTCTATGTATTGGGTATTTTAAAGCAAAATGATTTGTATGTATGATGCTCACTTATGAAGCTGTCTGCTTAGATATGAAAGAAGTGAACTTACTGAGACAAATTCTGACTGTTATAAAAATAAGATTATGGTAAATATCTGTTTAGGATTTATCTGAAACTTTAGTTAATGAAATTTGTTATTGGAAGTAAAATTCCTTGGGCTTATGGTTAATGCTATTTGAGAGTTTTAAAGCTCCACCGTCTGACAGTCAGTGGGACAATTAACTGGAGTAAAATGAATTAAAGTTATTTTATCCTGTTTTGCTGAAAGTTAAGTTTTAGCTGCTTATGTTATAGTTATGTCCCTGCATTTTTTCCTCCTGTAACTAATTTCTATAATCAGAGTAATGGTCAATAAGAAACTGTAAATGCAATTCAATTATGTCATACCTTGCTGTTTCCATCCTGGTTATATGTAATCATTATATCCTAAATACTTGAGCAAATAAGTATTTAATCTGATCATCTATCTGTTACTGGATATTGTGTCTGGATATCCAAGTTTTTTTTAAAGGTTCCTAACTAATGAAAGGACAAAAGCCTAATTGCTGTTTTCTCTATTGGGATTATAGTTGACAGCTGTTTGCCTGCCTGTGAAGAAAACTTATTAAGCTGCTGGCCAATTCATACTGACTTCTTCACCTTTGCCTGTTCTAACCTTTATTTGTTAGATTTGTGTTTTTTGTTCTAGATTTTGGTCAAATTACAGGTATTGACTTGCTTCTGGGACCTAAATCAGCTTGCCAGCATGCCAGGCCACACCATGTATATTCTCTGCATGGACTGAGAGTCTCCCGCAAGTGCTCAACCTGAAGCAGTTTTGAATGAAGCTTCATCCCTTCCCCCTGATGGACTGATATGGGGAATTTAGGAACCCTGATTGGGTCATCTATTACTGTGTGCTTAAAATTTGGGATGGATTTGTTAAAATTATGTAACTCTTGCTGTATGTTTGAGGGACTTTTATGAAACTTACTGTACTAGTGCACTGTGCCACCCAACTATTTCTACCTCTGAACCTCAAAAACACCTTCTATCAGAGACATAATTAAAGTGGAACAATGAGATTCTTTCTGTTTCAGTTATATTTCTTGTAAACAAGATATTCTTGGATTCTAATTTCTAATCCATTCTGCTATCCACTTCCATTTTATGGGTGAACTCATCCCATTCACATTCACAGTTATCTCTCTCTCTGTGTCTCTGTGTCGCTCTCTGTCTCTATCTCTGTCTATCACACACATACATATTCTGTCCATCTTCAACAGTTTATTTTTCTTCTGACCACTTCCTCTCTTAATTTGTTCTCCTATTTATCATCCTCCTTTCTCTTTCTCTTAACTTTTATTAATCAATTTGTCACCCAACTGGGTATGTGTATGCATGTATGTATATATGTATAAATATATATATAAGTGTGTATGTATCTATCTTGACACATGTAAATTAATATTTATGCATACATATGTATATATGTGTGTATAAAGATGTATGTATATAGATGTATGTATGTATGTGTATATATATTCTCTTTGAAACAATTTCAGTGAGACTGAGGTTCAAACATTATCCCCCCCATTTCCCCCTCACTATTTAAACTTCCTTTCACACTTTATTATGTGAAATAATTTTCCCCATTCTACCTATTACCTTCCCCTTCTCCCAATTCATTTCTCTCTTTCTCAGTTCATTTTTTTTTTTTTTTTGAGATCATCCTAATACAATAGACTCAAACATGTGTCCTCTGTCTAGGTGGAATACTTCAATAATGATAAAATTCTTAGGAATTACATGTACTTTCTCCTCATATATAAATATGAACAGTTAACTTTATTGAGTCTCTTATGATTTCCTTTTCATGTTTACCTTTTTAAACTTAAGTGTTGTGTTTGAATGTCAAATTTTCTATTTAGTTCTGGTCTTTTCAATACAAATGCTTGAAAGTCCTCTATTTCAATAAATATCTATTTCCTCACCACCCCCCTCTAAGGATTGTACTCAATTTTACTGGGTAGGTTATTCTTGTTTGTAATACTAATTAGTCCTGTCAGATTTGAAGTAAAAAAGTTTGTGCTCCTTCACCTGGGGCCCCTGACTGAAAAGAAATTTCAGATTCTCAACACCCTTCCAAATTCCTCTGTGTCTTTGAGACAGATTTGACATGCTGTTCTTCCCTTTTCTATTCACTGGAGTCCAGATCTATCTCCAAAGTCAAATAAATTGGCATAGTGAGACAGTTGCTATAGTCTCTCCCAAGAATCAGAACAGAAAAACCAGGATGAGGGAAAAGTGAAGAAGGGAAGATTTATGCAAGAGTTCTGTGTGTCTGGAAACTTCTTAACAAATAACACATCACATAGAGGAAAGGGAACAAAAAATGAGGCAGGGAGCACATGGAGAAATGAGAAAGGAAATTAGCCAAGTTGGGGGGAGGGGTCTATCTTTCCATGAAGTACAATGGCCCCCCTTTATGATGCTAGTGGCAGGGCAGAACTCTCTCTTTTGCTACTGAATCACCAAGCTATGTCAACTATGTTCACAGTAAGTAGTTGTTGAGGATAGGATATGACCAATAGTAGTCTAAACAAAGTCATGAAATAGTTAATTCTGTCAAAAGGAGGAAACATGGTGTAATATAAGGATCCACTTCTCCTTAATACCTGTATGACTTTGAAGAAGTTATTCAACTTCTACAGGCCTTACTTTATTTATCTGTAAAGTGAAGGGATTGAACAAAATGATCTCTCACAACCATCACAGTCTCTATTGAGAGGGTCACTCTATTTCTGGAAGTTCCTTTTGCTATTCTGAGATGGTATTCTACCCCTTTCCACTCATGTATCCTTGTCCCATGATACAGTTTCCTTCTTAGGTTCTCCCTCCCAAAGAGATAATATTTGAAGAGGATTGGACAAAAATTGGGGAACAGAAAAAAATGAAATAAGTGATGGGATGCTGGGTAATGCAGGGTCCAGCCCTGATAATGCTCAAAGGCAGTGTGACCCATCTCTCTGTCCTGAAAAAGTGTTCATTTTATGAAGTGAAAGGGATATATGTCATCAAGTCCAAAACTTTAATCTGACAAATGAGGGACTAAGATGCAGGAAAAGTCTCAGAATAGTTAAGTGATTTTCCCATGAACTTCAGAGTTCCAACAGGATGACTTTTGAAAGAACCTCCTGAGCCAAGAAAAGTCAACGGTAGGAAGGTGGAAAGAAGGGGTGATTAAATTTCCCTTTCCAAGACATGGTTTTCTTCATCTATATCTCTGCCCCTTTCCTGGGTAGGTTCCCTTTGGTGAGTGAGGCCATAATGGCCCTGGAAAGATTCCTCCTGCTGCTCCCCCTACTGACAATATTAATAGTGAACATAGTCTCATCAGAAACCCCAGCAGAGAGGTTTGAGCGGCAACATGTGGACTCAGGCCACCGAGACCTCAATGATAATAAGGTCTACTGCAACCTGATGATGAGAAACAGGGGTATGACAAAGGGCAGTTGCAAGCAATTCAATACCTTCATATTGGAGTCCATCTGGAAGATCCGGGCTATCTGTTGGAATACAAAGGCCCCGTGCAAGACTGAAAACTCTAACTGCCATAGGAGCAGAAAACTCATGCAAGTTATTGAGTGTCGACTAAAAGGCAATTCTAAGTTTCCCCACTGCAAGTATCAGACTATGAAGACCAAGAAACATATCATTGTGGCATGCCATGGGTGGCCCCCTTTGCCTGTGCACCTTGATTACTCAAAGAGAGATAGAGGCCAGGAACAGTAGATAAATCCCACCACCCAACATTTGCTCTTCTTAACTCACCTTCAAATTCTCAGTTTTGGGGTTCATACTCTGATTAGACACTGCTCTAAGTTTCACCTCACTTGGGGGAAGTTTGCTAATGGACTTGGAGAATTAGAAGCTCTGAGATCCATCCCTTCTCTACTGCTCTTAGTAAAACACACCTGCTAACAGGAGAGGTTTCTGAAGCTATGTTCATTTTGGCCTTATTTTTTATTTGGTTTAATTTTCCAAAGGGCATGAAAATACACTCACTCATGGTGAGTGTATATGGTGACAAAATTTTAACCCTTCCAACCCTCCAACCCTCCAATCCCCATTTGGGGAGCTTAGTTCCTAATAATGGCTTAATTTTTTTCTCTTTGGTGATTTCTGATGAAGTCAGAATAGCAATTCCTTATTCAATATATAAATATATGACAAATTCACAATGGCCATTCTTTTTGGCAAAAGGTAGATTTATTTAGGGGAAAAGGTTACAGAGAAAATAAGACGCAAAATAGACACCAGGAATGGCAAATATGAAAGAGTTGAGAGAGCATATAATTAGAAAGGAAAGGAATTTGGAAGAATCCCTTAAAGAAATATTCCATGAAACCTGAATATGCTATTGACTGGTAGATTAGATCCATAGAGGAGTTTAGCAGACTAAGCAGAGTTAGCTAGAGTAAGGAGAAAGGTTCCATTAAAGGGAAGGCACTATGAGGGAGAGAAAAAGAGCACCTCATAGCAGGTTTACTCTTGAAAAGTACTTTGCAAAGATCTGCATCATAAGTAGATCTTTCAAGGAGGGAATATAGCTTTGGGGGTTACTCAGGAAAATAAAGGGGGGAGACTCAGAGGAAGAGGAGATCAAAGTGCCCGATGGAATGAACCTGGCAGATCAAGTACCAGATCTGTCTAATGTTATGCCAATCATTATCTCAAAGGTTGTTTAAAGATGCCCAGAGGTTTGAGGGATAGACAAAAGAGTTCTATCCTTACAATCACTCTACACAAAAAGAATAGTCTGGGAAGTGGTCCTATCTGATAATAGCCAGATAGGCTTTTTTCTGACAGAGGAAGAGAGTAAGTCACATAAATTTCCTCACCCTACCTATAACTGGTCTTTGAATGTGGATTATTCTACACAGGAAGGAAGGAAAGAATGAAGTTTTCTAACTGACAAGTTCTAGTTTGTAGCCCAGCTCTATTCACAGACGTTCTTTGTCCTTTCTTCTTCAAAAGGACCAAGACATCAGGGAATTGATGACATGGCATTCAAGTAAATTGGATTTAAATGAGGGAGGGTTGTAAAAGGTCACCTGCCTCACTTTCCCCTCCAGAACCATCTGGGCACAGTGGTCAGACATAGATCAGGATGAGTGGAGATGGCCCTGGATGAAATGGGAGACCATAGCCTTTTTAAGCTAAGCTCTTCAGGTCTCAGTTTGCCTGAGACCACACCCATTCAGTGATTAAAGGTAGATAGCAATTGAGGCAAAGAATCACCTCTTTTGCCTAGTCCAATATATATTGCTATTTATATTCAATCTGAGTTAATCAGGACATAACAACGACTAACTGGGGCTTAGGTTCTGTTGGTGGCCAATCAGTGGATTCTTTGCTTCAACTGTTACCTAGCCTTAATCACTGAATGGGTGCCATCTCAGTCACACTGACACCTGTTAAAGATTTTAGCTTAAAAAGGCCAAGGTCTCCCACTGCATTCAGGGACATCTCCAGCTGTCCTGAACTAAATCTGGTCACTGGATCCAGATGGCTCTGGAGGGGAAAGTGAGGTGGGTGATTTTGCACAGCCCTCCCTCACTTAAATCCAATTCACTTACATGTCATGGCATCACCTCACAATGTCATAGTCCTCTTTATGAATGAAACATAATTTTACACAGAATTAATCATAGAATATAAGAGCTAAAGAGTAACCTAGAGGTCACTGAGTCCAATTCCCACATTTTACTAAGAAGGAAAATGAGTGTTAGAGTTGTAAAGTGACTTCTCCAGAGTCACATAACAACTAGGTGAGAGAGTCAGGACTTTGTACACTATAAAGTACAATATGCAAATATGCAAATATCAGTTGTGATTATCTCCATCCTGGCACTTTCTTTGGCATCATACCTGTGATTCCATCAGGATAGAAAAGATCTATCCTGTGATGTCCCTAAGTATATATGTTTCTTTCTCCTTATGGGATCACTGACATCTCTTATCCTTCCCTTCTCCCTGTCAAGAAATAACCCACATTTCATTCAGGAGACTAGCATCTTTCTTCACATCAATACTCCAATACCTTCCCTCATGCAAACAAGGGAAAATCTGGCAATATTACCTTGTATACTTGCTAATTTACTGGCTAATCACACTTGAGTATGGATTTTGTTAGCTTTATTTTTTTATTTTATGACACATCACTGGTAATTTTAAATTGGATTTCCTATGTGCTACCTCAGCTAAATTTTGTGCTTCTAGCCTTCTCTTTCTAACTGGGAAATGAAAGTCTGTGTCCCTAGTTGAAGGAAATTTCAGAAATCTGATAATATGATGGGGAGGAGAGAGATATTTGAGAGAATTTTGTTGATGTTGTGAAGTCATTTCAGTCATGTCTGACTCTTCATGTTTCCATTTGGAGTTTTCTTGGCAAAGATAGATTTGTCATTTCTTTCCCCAGCTCATTTTGAAAATGAGGAAATTGAGGAAAACAATGATTTGAACTGCCAAGTTCTATTTATATAGAATAACATAAAGTCAGATTGTATTGTTAATTCATCCATCCTGTCTCCAATATAGTTAGCATTTTAAAAGACATTCATAACAACTTTTGAGACAACCTTGATGGAACTTAGCTTTCCCACACTGTCTTATTACCAAAAGTTAAGACACTTGATTTGCCAGGTGCAGACCATCTAGCACTCTGACCCTCCCTATAGAGTTCCCTCCTTTGCACCTGAGAAACCCCCAAAGCTACATTTCCCCTATAAAAGAAAGAAAAAATAATGAATGGACTTTGTTCTCAGGAAGCTTCTATTTTACTGAGGGCACAGTAATACTTGTGGGTGCCAGAAAAGGCATCTAGTAAGAAATGACACTTGAATTGAACTTTGATGGGAACTAGGAATTCCAAGAGGTAGAGGTGAAAAGTAAGAGCATTCCAAGCATGGGAAAAAGTTGTGCAAAGAATGAAGATGGGAAATAGTATGACATGAACTGGGAACAGCAAGGAAGCCTATTTGGCTGTCATATAAAGATCATGATGGGAGGGGCTTCTATGCAGGGGGAAAGAAAATGTGAAATCAACATGGAAAGATAGATGGGAGAGATTGTGAAGGGTTTTTAATGCTACACAAAGGACGTTTTTCTTTTTTTTATTTCTAGAATCATTAGGGATGAACAAGAAGAAATGAGCAGGATTACTTAGAAGGAACTTGGAGAAAGAATTCTTAACTTTTTATGCTGTGAACTATAGCATTCTGATGAAATTGATTTCTTTTCATAGCAATATTCTTAAATGCATAATATAAAATGCATGGGCATTACAAAGGAATTCAAAAACATTAAAAGAATGGCCATTGTAAATTCTTCACATATGCTAGTCTCCTAAAACACATGATCTGGTGCCACATAATTAACCTTCATTAGTCACATCATATTGATGGGGTGAAGCTTCTAGGGAAAATATAGCAGTAATCCGGAGAACCCCTACCCTTAAAGTGCTGTTGTTCTAACAGTCTATCTGTCAATGATTCTGAAGTCTCCTGGTCTTAGGAATACTATAGTATAGTCTTATAAACATTGCTGACTATCAGAGAAGCAATCTGTTGATCAGTGATAATGAAGTTCCTGAGACAATAGTGAATAGACCACCCCTCAAACCTATCTGTAAGCCATAAAATTATCAAATAAGTAACATGAAGCTCTGGTCTCTCTAACTTTTTCTATAAATTTATCTTCTTGCTCCTGGTTCTTTGCTAAATCCTTTTGGAACTTAGCCCTCTTCAATAGGTGTTACAATTGTGGTATCTTTCCCCTTCCCTCATGCCATGTGGTATCCTCCTCTAACTGCACTGTGCTTTCCAACTCCACTTCGCCTCCTTACAGCTCTCTTTTAGGATGCTAAGCCTCTTTCAGAATTTAGCCTGCCAGCTAATGGCATGTCCTAATATCATGGGCTGCTCTCTCTCTACTGGGTAATTGTGAGTTCCACTGAGGAACTTGTCTTTCATATGCTCTCCCACTCTAGTTTACCATTCCTGGTGTTGGTTGTATCCCTTAATTTTGTCTGTAACCTCTTCCCTAAATAAATCGACCTTTTGCCAAAGAGGTATGCGCTATGAATTCTTCACATAACCAAACCCTAACTTTTAGTGCCTGCCATCACTTAGTGCCAAACTGAAGGGGGAGTGAAACTATGTTCCTTTTAAAATTAACATTCTGAAACTGTGTTCCCTTTTGAGCTGTAAAAATCACATTCTGAAACTGTGTTCCCTTTTGAGCTGTAAAAATCACATTCTGAAACTGTGTTCCCTTTTGAGCTGTAAAAATCACATTCTGAAACTGTGTTCCCTTTTGATCTGTAAAGAAGGGAGTTTGGAGTCTCAGGCCCTCCTGGGAAAGCATATCTCCCCAGCCAAGTTAAGTGGTGTCATCCGACTGGGACATTTCTAGGGCAAGTTGGACCTCTCTATTCAAATTCAGGCTGAGGAAGCCTTCAAAGGAATTTCATTTGAGAGATCCTGGTCTGATCAGCTCAGGTTGCCCCATCCCCCCTCCAAGAGCTACTCATATAATAGGTTTCCTTGTACTCATTTTTTTGCAGAAGGTCCAAAGCAGGAACCTGCCCACTGAGAAGGCATTCTTTACTCAATGCCAGCCTCCATTTCCCTAATAGGACTTTGCCACTAAAGAAGTCAGTCTCTTAGCGAAACTGGCTTCCTATCCAACAATAAACTTCCATTTTTGTCAATTAATATTTCAGGTTTCATGAATTCTTTCATGTTGAACCTGTGTACCAACCAAAAGGGAATTTTTAACAACTCTCTGACTGCCACTAATCTCATCAAAACCTCACATCATAAATCACATCAATATAGACCAATATCTGTAATGTTATATAAGATAAGCTCTAAGTAGATGATTTAGACTTAAAAGATCAAATCACAAGAAAATTAGGAAAACATGGAAGAAATGTGAGATCTATAAAGAAGGAAAGAGCTCATGACCAAAGAAGAGATGGAAAGGTTGACAGGTGGTAAAATGGATAATTGTATTTATATCAAATTAATTTTTTTTTTTTTTGCACAAACAAAATCAGTGTAGCTAAAATTTGAAAAGAACCAAAAATGTGGGGGGAAATATTTGTGACAAGTTTCTCTGATAAAAATCTCATTTCTAAGATATATAGGAAACCAATTCAAATTTCTAAGAATAAGAACTATTTCCCAATTAACAACTAATCAAAAGATATGAACAGGTAATTTTCCAAGTAAGAAATCTAGACTATCAAAAGTCCATGAAATATTCTAATATTAATATTTAGAGAAATGTAAATGAAAATCATTCTGAGTATAACCTCATACCCATAGACTAGTAAGGTTAACACAAAAAAGAAAATAAGAAATCCTTCAGGGGCTGTGAGAAAGGCACATTAATGTATTGTGGAGCTGTGAAGTGGTCCAATCATTTTGGAAAGCAATTTGGAACTACACTCAAAAATGTATTCATTGATTAAGTGAAGAAAATTTAAAAATACAACATAAATTCAAAAGAATTTGGAGTGGATCCACTTTAGGGAGCTATCAGAAAAGACCATATCAAGGAAGAAGCACTAGAAATTTGAAGATATAATAGTGAGGAGGGAGAGGATTCCAGGCATGAAGACAACCTCTGCAAAGTCAGAGATTAATACTTGGTTATTTTTTTTTTTATAAATTCATCAGTTTGCTTGTAACATAGAGTTCAAGAAGGAGATTAATATATAATAAGCATAAAAGAGTAGGTTGCAGCCGAATTGTGAAGGGCTTGTAATGCTAAACACTGAAGTTTAAACATGGAGCAAACAGGTAAGAACCAAGCAAAAAGATAGAAGGAGATGTGTTATTGAATCAAATCAATTATTTTAAAAAAGATTGGAGGGAATAATTTAGAATTTTCAGGAAGAAGAGGGGCTATGGATAAATGGGTAAGGTGTCAAAAGGAAGGATTAAAATGGGGGAAGAAAAGGAAAAAATTCTTATGCCCAAAGGGCTATCAAACTGTGCATACTCTTTGATCTAGCAGTGTCTCTACTGAGTCTGTATCCCAAAAAGATCATAAAAAAGCAAAAAGAACCACATGTGCAAAAATGTTTGTAGCAGTCTTTTTTGTGATGGCAAGGAACTGGAAACTGAGGGGATGCTCATTGGCTCAATAAGTTATGGTTTATGAATATAATGGAATATTATTGTTCTATAAGAAATGATCAGCAAGATGATTTTGGAAAGGTCTGGAGAGATTTAAATGAAGTGTCGCTAAGAGAAGAGTAGAACCAAGAAAACACTGTAACAAGATTATGTGATGATCAACTGTGATGAACTTGGTTCTTTTCAATAATGAGTTGATTCAGGCCAATTCCAATACACTTGTGATAGAGTAATCTGCATCCAGAAAGTGGACCATGGGAACTGAATATGGATCACAACATAGTATTTTCATCTTTTTTTGTTGTTGCTTGCTTGCTTTTTTTCTCATTCTTTTTCCTTTTTTATCTGATTTTTGTTTGTGTGTGTGCAGCATGATTAATGTAGACATATGTTTAGAAGAATTGCACATGTTTAACCTATATTAGATTAGTTGCTATCTAGGGGAAGGGGAGAGAGGAATGTAGGAGAAAATTTTGGAACGCAAGATTTTGCAAGGGTGAATGTTGAGAGCTATCATTGAATATATGAAAATAAAAAGCTATTATTTAAAAAAGAAAAGGAGAAAGTTCTGTATGGAAGGAGATCCCCCTGAAGAATATTTCCATGATGAGAGAATATATAATGGGAAATGAGAATCTCACACTGGGTAAAATCTATAGAATTTCATGATTAAGAGACCATTACCTTTGATAGAATGTTTTCCTTCCAGGGACAGCATTTTGTCTCAGAAGAAGGGAAACTAGAACTTCTGAAGACAACTAACATGCAGAAAGGTGGGAGTGGGTGGAGCCAGAGAGGAGATTGAATGGCAAATGGAAAAGAAAAGAATGGTGTACAGGACAAGGGAACAAGAATGAACCTCACAGGAAAATTTCTATTCTTTTTGTCTTCTGCAAGAATGGATATTCTTCGTGAATTATGATTCTTATGAATCATTAGGGTATAGTAATTTTTTCTACTCTTCCCTTGGAATGTGGCCAGAAGGAGATTTAAAGTTAACAAAATTTGCTCTTTGGGTAGGGGTTGGGTTGAGTTTATTTACGGCACATATTTTGAAAAGAAAAATTGGTTTATGAAAAAGGAAAGTCATGACCACCCTTCTATCTCAAATCCATCTTCATTTGTAATATTGGAAATAGCTTTATGTTACTCCATTCTGCAAAGTCTTTAGCTTATATTAGACCATACTGTCCCCAAGAACAAGAAAAGTACTCCTTTTTTTTAAGGAAAAAGAAATGCACTTGAACACTGTAATGCAATTGAACACTGAACAGTTACAGATTTGGTGTTTTTCTTGTTATTACTTTGAGTGGTTATGTATTAAATTATTTTCTGCCTATATTTGTATTCAAAGTATGTCTTCTGTTCTGCTACTGACTAAAAACTACTTAAAACACTACCTTGTAACCTTCTTCTGAGTAATAAGAGGTTTAAAAAGGAATATTTTGCAGCAATTTTATATATATATATATATATGTGTGTATATATATATATATATATATATATATATGTATATACATATTTTTCTTTGCTGAGGCAATTGGAATTAAGTGACTTGCTCAGGGACACACAGCTAGGAAAGTGTTAAGTGTCTGAATCCAGATTTGAACTCAGATCTTCCTGACTTCAGGACTAGTACTCTATCCACTGCCCCACCTAGCTGCCTCTTCAGCCACAATTATTAGAAAAAGTTATGTAGTTCTTCTGAGGTATGCAAGAAAGAATGGATCATGCAGTACCAATTAATCTAGTTATATACTCTATTTTTCATCCAGAATAAAAATAATTTTTAACACACCCACAGAAAATAAGATGCACAAGCATAGATATTCTTAAGAATAAGGTCTAACAGAAAACAACTGTGTGTAAAGGTGGGTGGGAGAACAAGTTCTATGAGAAAATAATATAAAAATTGTTTAAGCAAAACCAATGCAGCCAAGATTAGAAAGGAAGTAATAAAGTGGGGGAAATTGTTATATACAAGGATTTTGATAAAGGCCTCATTTCTAAAATATATAGAGTGCTGATTCAAATTTGTAAGAATACAAGCCAGTCTTCAATTAATAAATGGTCAAAGGATATGAACAGATATTTTTCAGATGAAGAAATTAAAGCCATTTCTAGCAATTTGAAAAAATGCTTTAAATCACTATTGATCAGAGAAATTCAAATTAAGACAACTCTGAGGTACCACTAAACACTTCTCAAATTGGCTAAAAAGACAGGAAAAAGATAATGATAAATTTTGGAGGGGATGTGGGAGAATTGGAACTCTAATACATTGTTGGTGGAGCTGTGAACTGATCTAACCATTCTGGAGAGTAATTTGGAACTATGTCCAAAGGGCTATAAAACTGTGCATATTCTTTGGTCCAGCAGAGTATCTACTAGGTCTGTGTCTTAAAGAGATCATTAAAAAAGGGAAAAGGACCCACATGTGCAAAAATATTTGTAGCAGCCCTTGTTGTGATGGCAAGGAACTGGAAACTGAATGGATGCCTATCAGTTGGGACTGTCTCAATAAGTTACGGTATATGAATGTAATTGAATATTATTATTCTATAAGAAACGAATAGCAGGATGATTTCAGAAAGGTCTGGACAAGACTTACATGAACTGATGCTAAGTGAAGTGAGTAGAATCAAGAGAACTTGTACACAGAATCAACAACTTATGTGATGATTAACTGGAATGGACTTGGCTCTTTTCAACAATAAGGTGATTCAGGCCTATTCCAATAGACTTGTAATGGAGAGATATCTGACTCCAGGAAGAGGTCCATGGAAACTGTGTGGATCACAACATAGTATTTTCATCTTTTTTGTTATTGTTTGCTTGCTTTTATCTCATTTTTTACTTTTTTGATCTGATTTTTCTTGCACAGTGTGGTAAATGTGGAAATATGTTTAAAAGAATTTCACGTTTAATCTATATTGAATTACTAGCTGTCTAGGGAAGAGGAATGGAGAAAGGAAGGAGGAAAAATATGGGACACAAGATTTTGCAAGGGTGAATGTTGAAAACTATCTTTGCATGTATTTTGAAAATAAGAAGCTACTATTAAAAATAAAAAAAAGAAAACAAAAGAAAAGATGGATTTTTGCTACTATGAAAAATTCAGGGTCAATAAAAGTGTTTTGCTATTTTCAAAAAAAATTGTTTAGGATAGGAAACTCAAAATAAGTATCTTAGCAGCTTTAATTTCATAAGAAC
Source organism: Sarcophilus harrisii (assembly GCF_902635505.1). NCBI lineage: Eukaryota > Metazoa > Chordata > Mammalia > Dasyuromorphia > Dasyuridae > Sarcophilus > Sarcophilus harrisii. Next base: position 249,706,051 of record NC_045427.1, on the reverse strand, counting down.
TGCAAAGACTATTGAAGAAATAAATTAGTTTAAGGATCATGAATCAAAGAATAAAAGTTGGAAAACATACAGAAAAGGAAGAGAATTAGATGAAGATAATGAGGGAAAGAAATCAGTTTTAGAAAAGGCACAGAAAAAAAAACCCAACAATAAAACAACAAAACCTAACAAGCAAAACGACGTAGGAGAGCCATGAGTATGTAATACTGAATATATTTATAGAATTTTTAAAACGATTGTTTTTGCTGAATTCTTTTGTCATTATCTTTTCCTTTTTAAAAAAAAAAAATATGGGATAGATTTCTGGGTTGAGAAAGAGAGAGGGATTCTGGGAGAGATTCTGGTGATATTAAAAAAACAAACAAAAGATATGAATATAAATGTATTTTAAAAGAGTCCCTCTAGCTTCTGCCTCTTCTTGCCAAGTGATTATACACTACTCTCTTTCCTGTGTTCTGTGTTCTAGCCAATCTGATCTACATGATGTTTGCCATTTATAACATTCCATCTCCCCAACTTTGTGAAGGTAGTGGATTCCATTCTTTAATGTTTGAAATGCTCACATTTTTCTCTTGGAGATAAAACAGTGCAGTTGTAATATCCTACAGGAGTCATTTTCTGATTTTTCCATCCCTTCCTTCACAAATTGTTAGTCTCTCCACAACCACAAAAACCATTCTGTCTTGACTTTATGTGTTTTATATTTACTTATCTTTGTACATTTTGTTCCCTCTATGTAATTTAAGTTTCTTGAGGGCAGAGACTATTGTCATCCCTAATTGTTTAGTTCCCTAATATATGTAGGCCTAGCATATTGTAGACATTCAAAAATATTTGCTAAATTGAATTTCTTCCTAATCCTTACTTCCCTATATTTGGCACTACCATTCTTCTAGTCACCCAAGTTACTAACTTTAGAACAGTCTTTATCTCTTCAGTCTCTCTCACCACCATGTTCAATCTGTTGTAAAGTATGATTAATTCTGTCTCCCTGATATCTGGTCTCTGTCCCTTTTTTGTCTAATATTTTAAATCCTCTTTACCATCCAATGACCTGACCCATTCTAAGAGCCTCCTAATCACCTTTTAGTATTGTCTCTCCCTCTCCAATTCCATCTTCCATAGTTACTGTCTAGTCACCAACTGATTTTTCAATAGCATGAATCTAATCATGTCACTCCTTACATTAAAAAGCTTCAGTGGTTTCCTGTTACTTCTAGGATAAAAAAAGTACAAATGATCTTACTTGGCATTTGTAGCACTTCACAATTTGAGTTAGGTTTCTCTTTTTCAACTTGATTTCACATCATTTTCACTAACATACTGTACATTTCAACAAAATTAACTGACTTTCCTATTCAAGACATTTCTTCTCCTCCCTCTCTAGTGTCACAATTGAAATTAAGGTAAATTGAGGCACAGAGTTCTAAGTACATTTAATTTCTTGGTAAGGCTAATACTTACCTTTTAGTATCCCTTTTAGGATCTTTCAATTTCTAAGAAGGGCAAAACTCTTCAGATGAGGGTTGGTTATTTTTACAGACAAAAGGAGGAACATTCAAAAGCTAGAAGGCAGCAACATATAGCAAACAATATGATTGGCTGGAAGCTTGGAATGTAAGGCTACTAACAAACTCCTTTCATCTTGTTGTGATGGGAAGCTCATCGGTGGTCTCCACTTGCATGCCTAGTTAGTGTCACAGGATAACAGATCAGACTGTATTGTAGGACAGTCAATGTTTCAGAGAAAAACAGATCCACACTCCTTGGCAACTACTTACTTGCATCCTACAAGGATAACAGATTTCCTTGAAACAAGAAAAGAACAGTCAGTAACATGAAAAATGAACTTCTAAACTTATTTAACTCAGAGAGTGAAGTTGATTTACTGAGACAAAAAAATGACTTAAGCAATGAACAAATTGTCAGCAGTAATACATATTAGAATCAATGATAAAATGGAGACAATATGAATTTGATTTTCTCAGTATCCTTGCATAGACTTGCACTGATCCATCTCTCATTCCAGGAGTATTTTTTTTTTTTTTTTTTTACTTCTATCTTTTGTAATTTCTAGCTTTCAAGACTCATCTCAAGTGCTTCTTCCTAGAAAAGTACTCTGCTGACTACCATTGTTGTTAACATCATTCTCTTTCTGTCTAATGCTGAAATTACTCTGAATTTATTTGATACACACTTTGTATTTATCTGTGTATCTATTTATATTCAATAGAATTTTAGTTTCTTGCCAGGTGATTTTCATTTCCAGGATGACTTTTATTTTCAATAAAGTATGAGTGCTAACCTAGCAGGTAGAACTAAGAAAAGCAACAAAAGGCTGGTATGGAGGGAAATATGAAAAAAACTCCCTCTAAAGCAGGTAGTAAAGGGATCATAGCATTATAGAATTAGGTCTCTTCAGGGACCTCAAGTGACAGAATCCAATCTCTTACCCAAAGCAGAAATTTCTTCCAAATTCTTCCAGACATGGTTTTCTATGCTCTTCTTGATACAGTCCAGAAAGTAAATAATATAGTCTTATATTATGAAAATATTATTAGACTATTACTATTATTACTGTAATAGTGCTAGTTATTCAGATAGTAGTAAGCTAGTAGTAAGTTTCACTACTCCCAGAAGCTCCCAGGATATAGGTCTACAACAGGTTTCCTGTCCCTCCAAATATTTCCCTACTTTCATCTTTGTCTTGATATTTCTTTTAGGGTATGTAAAGTTTTTCATTCCCCAATCTCAAAAGGAGATAGACAGATGGAACTGGATACCTGGAGGAAGATGGAGGAAGCATTGCAAGAGAACAGAAAATAAAGACCAGGAAAGGGAAGGTAGTAAATGAAGAAATGACACAAGGGATACAACATTCTAAAGACATCACAGTTTTGCCTGGAGTCAGTTTTTAGAGTGTTCTGAAAGAGTATGCCTTCCAAAAGATTTTATCAGTTCCAATTCTATCATCGGCCCATAAATACCACTTGGAAAAATATTAAAAAATTATGTTTCTTTGGGGAAGATGAGCATGTTTTCCAATAACTATTTCTCATTTATGAATGTTTTGTAAATTGCCTTTTCATAACCTATAACTGTTTTTCCCTTGGAAAATGAGTATCTCATTTAATATATCAGTTACTATATCCATTTACTTAGACATATTATATGAAAAGTTTAAAGCTGCAATTATGTGTTTCCTTATTTATTTTTAAATTTTATTCTATTGTTTCATGTGGTGCATCTTTTAAAAGTTATATATGAAGTTACCATCCTCCATGACTCTTCCTGAGTCATATTCTATTAGATGGTGATTTATTTCCCTGGGATTGTTTTCAGTTCTAAAGATCATCAATATATTCTCTGTAATGGACTCTCCTAATTACCCAAATTCTTCTAAAAACTTCTCTCTCTCTTCTTCCTCTTTCTGATATTTCCCTCTTGTGCAACTACACACTCTTACATTTTCCCAAGAGAGAATGGCCATAAATGCAACATAGTGATTCATTGCCAGAGAGGGTGCAGAAGTTTAGAATCAGAGCCAGCAAGTGACATTATTAAAATTGATATACTAAATCCCAAATCCTACCTCTGGACCCCCCAAAAAATCGAAATGGCTAAAACTTCAAAGGGGACTTCCCAAGAATTCACCCAGCAATAAGAACTTTCTTGAGGGAGCAAAGTCAAGAGCATTGGAATCTATCAAGATGAGGTGAAATTGAGCAAGGAAGAGGACCCCTATGATACATAAACAATATTATATATATATATATTACTGTAGAGGGCCAGGAAGTAAGAATCCATCCCAGGTCTTAAATCTTACCCTAATTTGGCTCACCAACATCTCTTTTCTTTTATTAATAGAGACATGCTTGGTAATACTATAAATTGGAATTCTAGTGTCTGAAACAAAATGCAAACACTACTCAACAGATGAAAGCTAAACCTTTGAATTTAGGACAGGAAAGAATGTCCATAAGGAGACTAAAAGTATTCAGGAAAAAGATACCTGAGACAATGGTATGACAAATTTTACTCTGATCCATATCTCAACTATTTATATCTCTGTCTAAGTAACCAAGATCCCAGGCTTAAGGGATTTAATCATTTACATAACAGTAGATTTTGTTAGGCTATAGGAATTTTAAAAGACTGTACTTCCTATCAAACCAATGAGCATTTGAGGTGTGTGTGTGTGTGTGTGTGTGTGTGTGTGTGTATGTAGGGGGGAGGGAGGGAAAGAGTAGCACCTTTATAATGCCTAAGAAACTGAGCAAGACAAGAGATTAGAGATCGCTTCAATAGTTTATTAAATGGAGAGAAATACTGGGAGCAATAGATAAATGTTTGATCCCAGGGCTAGAGGAGACTATCATCTCAAACAGTCAAGTATCCAGACAGCAAGCTTTTTATAGAATAACAAGAACAATGACATAATGGAGGTACCTAGGTGGGGATAACTTAATGGAGGGAGGTTACTGATATTATAATGGCATCTAAAATGGATAAACCTTTATCTTGTCAAACATAAAGAAAGAATGTCTATAAAACCTTTATCTCAAACATTAAGAGGGAAAGGTTATAACCTGAGGCAGAATAACTAAATAGGACAATTGGAGAAACTGGGTCATGACATTAAAAAGAGAACTTTGGCATAACACCTTCTCCCCTCCCCCAGGCATCAAATTAGGATCTCTCTCATAGACATCTACCTAAAGAAAAGTCAAACTCTTATACCTAGGAAACTAGTTCACTTTAAGAAAGCTAAAAGAAAAAGAAAGGGCTATTCCTATCGAAATACAAATATTCTCTCTAGCTCCTATTCTAAATAATGCAATTTAAATTAAAAGACTCTAGTCAGTTTTGTTTTGTTTTTTATCAATAAAGGGAGGCAATTTAAAACTCCATTGAAACAACCTGCCTTTAAAAGATACTAATGCTAATTTAAGGGAGCATTAGCTAAGGGAAAATCAAAATACCTTAATTCCACCTTTTAAGGGACTGCTTAAGAATCAGAAAAACTTACTATTAAAAACTTATTTTCAAATTCTCATAGATACTTTAATTATGAACATGGAATATATTTTCTTCCCACTAGAGACCCATTATAGTTCACTTCCTTCTGATATGCTAGGTCTTATTTTAGGATGCAGTTTTCAAGCATTGCCAAGGTTTAAGGTTATTTTGAATTGTTAAGAAAAATATGTCTTTGCTATACCACTTCTCACTATAGTAATCTTTCTTAAATACACAGAGAGAGGAAAATAGCACAGTATCAATATCTTACAAAAAAGTAGAAAAAGCACAAAAATAAAATTTAAAAATATGTTTATAAAAAGTAAAAAATTCAAGGTGGTGAAGGTTTTTGGGAGCACAGGAAAGGAGGTATTCTGGATGTAATCTATCACTGATTTTAGGCCAAGTCTAAAATGGAAATTGGAGGGGATAATTTGATTACTCTAAATGATTATCAGGAAATAAAGATATGACTAGGATAAAACTGTATTTGAAATTGGGAATACATGAATTGACAAAATTATTTCAAATTTTACAAAAATATCCTAATCCAAATTCTAAAAGAAATCTTACCAAGTATACTGGGATCAGTTGCAAGCAGTGGGATGTTATGCCAAAGTTCCCTTTTAATGGGGTGACCAGTTCCTCCAATTGTCCTATTTCATAATTCTGCCTTAGATTATGACTGTCCCCTCTTAATGGTCGAGATAAAGGTTTTATAGACATTCCTTAATATCATTAGAATATCAGTAACCTCCTTCTATGAGATTATCCCTCCATTATGTCATTGTTCTTGTTATTCCATAAAAGGCTCCCTGCCCCAATACTCCGGGCTAGACTCTTTGAGATGATAGCCTCCTCTAGCCCTGGGATCAACTGGTTCCAGTATTTCTCTCCATTTAATAAACTATTGAATTGGTCTCTAATCTCTGTCTTGCTCAGTTTCTTTGGCATTACAGGGAGGAGCAATAAATTTTTGTAACTTGGACAACATGGGTGTATTTGGCTAACCAGTGTCAGAAGAGCTTTTCTGTTTGTCCTCAGATAGTGATGATATTAATTCAAAGAGTTTTAATGATTGGTAAGTTCTGTTGAATAGGTACTAAGGTCCAACTGATAATATTTTTTTAGCTACTAATTTTACAATTCATGACTAGTCATGAATGGATATTTCCATAACTGACTAACAAAAGTTAGCCTCTTTGTATGTGTATTTCAGCTATCTGGACTGTAGAATGTGCCTTAAATCCCCTGAAAAGATGGGCTTGAGAGGTGAGGCTTGAAAAAAGCCCTAAATTTAAGATGACCCAACAATACCAAACCTCTTTTCCTTACCTAAAAAGACCCTTGTCTCTTTTTTCTGTAAAAACCCTCCTTAGCATAAAAATAGCAATGAAAACTTCATTCAAAATCTGTCTCCCTTTCCTTGGCCTTTATTACTAAATATGTTTTTTAATACTTGGCTTGAAAATACATAGTAGGAGTTATATACAATTATTACTACACTGTATACCACTCAAGATCTTTTTAATATTTTTCAGATAGCAAATTTTCTGTCTTTTGAAACAGTTCAAGTCCTGAATATGCAGTTGGTTAAAAGGAGATTTCTTAACAGTAATTTGTGTGTAGTGTGTAAAACAATAGTTGATGTTTCCACAAGTGATAATAACTGGATAAGATGTTTTTTTATTTTTCAAGTTTATGGCATACAAAGTTGGGACAATTCTCTTCCATGTCGTTTTTATTTGTGTCTATGCTTTCTTCTGCACAGAATGTCCATGTCATATGTGTGTATAAGCTAGGTTTTGTTACCTGGAAAGAGTCGTAGGCAACCCACATAGTCTCTGTGCTGTAGTTTGTATGCTGAAAAAGTTGCTGAAAATGGGTCTAATCTTTTTTCTGTAAATTTAAAACCTCTGGGCAAAGGTTGAAAAAAATGTACATGAAAAAGTGATTAGAAAGTAAAATTAAAATAATATCTTACAGATTCTCAAAAGTTTTGTGAGCAAAATGCCCTAGTAAAGTCTCAAAATTTTGAGAAAATTGATTATGGAATTTGGAAATTAGTCAAAAACAACTATTAGGAAAGTAGCAGTTTTTTCTAACTTTTCTTTGAATCTTATCTTGTCTGGAGTAATCTCCCACTATAGGTGGGAGTGAGATTCTAGAGGGATTATTGATGGGATTGTTGTCATCCTTATCATTATTTCCTAACTTCTCTTATATGTTAAAGTATTGTAGAAAAAACCTTAATAGCGGTAGACTCAAAATCTTGCAAAAAAAATTTCTCCCTAACCGAGCTTAGAGGAATAAAGATGGGGTGGGGGCCAAATTCCACCATTCTCAGAATCCTGTCTCAAGCTACCCCGGCTTCATTAGCTTCTATCTAACAATTGCTTGAGAAGAATCTGGGTGCCCCTGGAAGCACATGGAGTGTGTAAGACACTCAACTTTTTTTTTTCCTTTGGCAAATTCACCATTCTTTATTTCAAATACAGAAATGAATTAGCTATGCAATCTATGGCAAATTAATTTATATCTGCCCAATTTTCTAATTTGTAAAGACAACTAATATTGATTGTTGTTTAACAAAAAAGATAACATAAGAATGTTAAATTGCCTCATATTTTGGTAACTCTATGGATTTTTAGATGTGACCAATATGTAATGCTAATGTTGAGAGATATAATTTTTTGGGTTTGTAAAGTACATTAAGCAAATTCAAGTAGGCCTCTCTAGACTTAGGAAGATAGTATATAGAATCTCTTTCTCTTTCCTTTTTCCTTCCCTGACCTGAAGAAGGGATAAGAGGGAAAGAAAAAATATATAATTTGTTATCTGAGATATGATGATAAAAGTTGTTTAAAGGAACTTTAATTAAAGCCCATTATTAGAATATGTAAATTGTAATCTATTTGCACTAAATTTAGGAAAACAGAAAAGCAGTTCACAGCTAACTTTAAAATTGTCAAAAAAAAAAAAACCCAGCCTGCTTTTGAGTTATCTAGAATCAGACTTCTCAGGGTCTAGACACACAAAAAATTACATCTTAACTCTTTCCTGGCTCACCAAGGAAAAATAATTTGTGTGAAATTGAAAAATATTCAAGATGAATATTCAGTTTGTCCAGAAATTTGATTGATATTTAGGAAATTTCATGAATTAAAGTCATATAAATCTCAAAAATCTGTTTTAGCTCAACAAAAAATATATGTATGCATATTTGTGTGTGTGTGTGTGTGTGTACACACACACACACACACACACACATATATACATATACAGACATTACCTTGCCTTCTCTCTAAACAAAAAAGGAAAATTATTTAAGGCAATGAAAATTATCTTTGAGAGCTTTTCAGCTCAACAGTTTGGAGACAGAATAGATGTGGTAAATATTAAGAAGATGAAAAGTCTATTTAGCCTTGTCCATCCTATCTTAAATTATTTTGTAAATGTAAATTAAAGAATTAGGTATGTTTCACTGCTGCTAGAAAATTAATAGAAAAATTACAACAAAAACTATTTGGTTATTCTCAGGAAAAAATAAAAAAATTGTTAACTAAATTATTTGGAGTTATTGTCATCATGTTAAGTCTAAATCTGATAATTACTGTATACAGCATAGCCCATCAAAACAGGATGAAGGGTGAAGGTTGGGCAACAAAGAGCTCAGCTCCTTCCCTGGAACCCTGCCCAACCTTTTAATTCTAAACTTGTCAGTTTTCTTAAACTTTCAGGTTAGATAAGGGCATCAGCCCTGTGAGAAGAGCCTATTCAAGAGATATGGTAACATATATAATAAAGAAATTCTGTAAGTTCATTTAATGATCAATCCTTTACACCGGGATGAGTTTAACATATGAAACAAATTAAACAATCTTTTATGTGTTAAAGTCTGGTAAACTTTTGGTGAACTTCAGTAAAAGAGATAATTTATCTAGCCTTAAATTGCAGTTAGTAGAATTTGATATGGGAGATGAAATCTCTTGGGACAGCAATTGATATATTATTTCTGAGTTTTGAATCTGATTGCCAGATCAAGTAACTTACCACTTGAGAGAAATTTCATAAACTAATCAGAGAAATGTGATCCTGCACAAATAGGAGTCTAATAAAATAAGAGTTGGGAACTTTTGCTCAGAGTGAGATCTTTCTGCCCCAGTTTCCAGATTCTGTTTCTTTGTTTCATACTTGATCATTCCTGAGTCTGATAAAATAAAACTATTAGAATTGGATATCAATCTAACCTAAGGAAGTTTTATTTTGTCATGTGTGTGCTCTTAGGCTAAGGCCTGAAGAATCAATTTTGATATTATATTATCATATCTCCATATTTTCCTTTTATGACAAATTCCTATGATAAGAGCAAATGGTCAACACAAATTTAAGTATATAGTATCTTGGTTTCAATATGAAAATATGTAGTCAATATATCCTAAATAATTTGATGAATGAGTATTTGGCCTAGCCATCCATTTGTTATATATTCATATAAATGTTTGATGAAATAAATTCTTTATAGGTTTCCAAAATAACGTAAGAACAATTAACATGATTGTCCATAAGAATGAACTATTATTTTAGTGTCCATTTGAAACTAAAACTGAAACATCTTTAAGATTGGTATATATCATATGTCCTGTGGTACAAGTATATTTCATTACCTGAACATTGCTACTTAATATATATATTGGTCTTTGTACATTTTATAGAAGTCCTTATGGACTTGTCTTTTTATCTCAGATCATCTTAACCTGTATTTGTTAGAATTGTTTTGTATTCTAGATTTTGGTCAGTTACAATTGCATTGGCCAACTTCAAGGAATTAAACCAACCTTTGGATACTTCAGTCAGCTCCAACTTGCCACTCCTTCCATAAAAATATGGAATCCTGCAATTGACTCAAATCTATGCCCACTCTCAGCAGGAAACAGTTTCAGAAAATGAGATCATTTCATTGACACCCAGAGGACTTTGAGCCCCATTTGTTTAAAGGAGGGGAATTGGAACTGATTGGTGAATGGACCCCAAATTATCCAGTCTCTGGATGGGTCTCCTGTTACAATGTATTTGGGACATTGAATGGCACAAATTTTCACATTTCAGATATGGGATTCCATGATGTTTATCAAATCCCTCAGAGATATACCACACAGCATATTTTAAAATAACCACAGATATTTCTAACTGCAGATCTTATTTTAAGGAATGGCACTAGAATCCAAATCATGAATGTGTTAGAAGGATATATTATAAAATGTACAATTGTATTTTATTCTCATGTCTTTACTCTTTATTTAAATATTTATCAAGTTCCATTCCTATGGTTGTTATTATGCAACATCTGTCCTATGTGATAATGTCACACTTGGTGTTTCAGCTACAGCTCTTACAAAAATTGTTCAGACTGCTCACTTTGCAGATAAATCAGCAAAAATTATATCATAAGCTTTTTAGAACAAACTAATATAGATTGAGTTAAAACAAGAATTAAACTTAGTGGAACAATCATTAACATAGGGAATCATATGAACAATTTGGAATCTCGATTACAGCTAACTTTTTAGCAAAAAACATGGAAGATGCAATGTCCATAGAACTGATCCTGATAGTATAGCTAACCAAATATTTGAGTGATTAAAAAAGATAAATCCTGTAAACAATTTGACCTCTCTACTTTTGAATTTTGTTCTTCCCTCATGTTTTATTTTGCTATTCATTGGCTTAGCCCCTTGTGTTTTTATGTAATGTTCTGTGATCGTTCTCATCTATGAGAACTGAAGTCCATAGACTTCATCTTTTAAATAAGAAAATAGGATTTGTAGAGGGCCAGCAGGTAATAATCCATCCCAGGTCTTAAATCTTACCATAACTTGACTCACCAACATCTCTTTTCCTTTATTAATAGCAGAGACATGCTTGGTAATACTATAAATTGAAATTCTAGTGACTGAAACAAAATGCAAACACTACTCAACAGATTAAACCTAAATCTTTGAACTTAGGACAGGAAAGAATTTCCAGAAGGAGAAGAAAGGTATTTGGGAGAAAGATACCTGAAATAATGGTATGATAAACTTTACTCTGATATGTATCTCAACGGTTTGCATCTCTGTCTAATTAACCAAGATCCAGGACTTAATCATTTACATTCAGTAGATCTTGTTTGTTAAAGAAAAATATAGGAACTTCAAAGAGTGTACTTTGTATCAAGTCTATAAGCATTTAAGGTGTATATATATATATATATATATATATATATATATATATATTTGTCTCTCTGATCAATAAACTTCGAAGAATCCATAATCAGGACTTCTCTGCCTGGACCAGTATGTTGTCACATCTTTCATCTCATTACAGGAGCTGGACTCCAACATATTACATATTTAACTGTTACCTTTTTGTAGAGAGCTTGGAGGTAAGAATCCATTCCAAGTCTTGAATCTTACAGTAACTTGGCTCACCAAAACTCCCTTTTCTTATTGAAATAGCAGACTACTTGTCAATATAATAAATTAATAATCTGGTGATTGAAGCAAAATGCAAACACTACTCTTTGGATTAAAGGCATACCTTTTAATTTGGGACAGGAAAAACATCCTGTAATAGAGACGAAAGGCATTTTGGAGAAAGATACTTGAGACAATGGTGTGATAAACTTTACCCTGACTTGTATCTCAACTATTTGCATCTCTGTCTAAGTAACCAAGATCTGGGACTTAATCATTCACATCTCAGTAGATCTTGTTTGTTAGAGAAAACTATCAGAACTTCAGAGTGTACTTTGTATTAAGTCTATGAGCATTTGAGTATATGTATTTGTCTCTCTGGTCAATAAACTTTGAAGAATTCATATTCGAGACTCTCTCTGCCTAGCCCTAGTAAATTCACACTCTTAATTCACTACTGGAGGTGGACTCCTACACCTTTTATTTTTCAGATTATCTCATTTTTAATGACCCACACTCAACCTAATTCTAAGTTTAAGAGTTCTTAAACTTGGGTCAGTAAACTTTAAAAAATATATTCTGCTATATATATTTCAATATGATTTGGCTTTTGTAATCTTACATATTTAAGTTTTTTTGTTTTTTTGGTTTTTTTGCGAAGGAATCCATAGGTTTCATGAGATTGCTAAAGGGGTCCATCATATAAAAATGTTTAAAAACCTCTGCCAAGGATGAAAGAACAAAGAGTGAAAAGATAAATCTTTTCTCCATTTTCCAGCCTTCTACAACTTCCCCATCGTAGCATCTTATAGTCTGAGGGAGCTTGTTTGTAAAAGTGGCCAGACTGGTTTGGGAGTCATGTCCTACTCTTTTAGGTGCTCATGTTATACCCTTGTTTACAGCCAGAGATTTAAATAAAATGAGCAGGTGGAGACAGCAGCCTTGGGTTTGTTGCTCTGAGCACTAATTCTTTTTAGAATTATACAAAAGAGTCTAAGAACTAAAACAAGTCACAAGCAAGGAAATAATCATATTGAGGTATGAAAGGCTCAAGGAAAGAATTAGCACATAACTGGCAATAGAGGAAATCTAGGGCATTACCTTCTTTCTTAGTAAGAGGTCATGGTAACTTTGGTGAGCTGCGCCCCTGAAGAAGGAAGAATGTCTGTTGAGCTAGGAAGGAAAGGAGGAAAAAGGAAGTTGTAGAATCATATAAGCTCACAGACTCATTATCTTGCAGGGTCCTCCAGAGCTCATACCATTCTAGACTCTGACTTTAACTATAATGGTGCCTTCCACAGTCTAAAGGGAAGAATGGTGTACTCAGGCTAGTGGTAGGGCAGTCAACAATTGGTTTAAATTGGGAATAAAGAAATTCACAAGAACGAATTACAATTCACCCCACCCCCATCAACAAAAATCAAGTTGTCCATATGAGAGACAATGCCATATGGTAAAAGTGGTATTGATAAGATTCAGTGCAGAGCAAGTAGTTGTGGGAACCCCCTTCTGGTCAGCACAGGTCCTTCATAAATGAATGTACGAACTCAAAAAGCTTAAATGGCAAAAGAAGTTTATTATTAGAACTGAGAAGTCAGCTTTTGCAGGCTGACTTCCTTAGTGGCAGGTCCCAATAGAGAAGTAAAGATCTAGCAGAGAAATCCTCTAGTAGAGAAAAGTTTCTAGCAGAGAAATCCTGACAGAGAGGTGAATAGGGTCCTGTTAGGGAAATAAGTGAGAGAGATAAATAAAGATTTTATCAGAGGGTCGCAGCTATGCCAAGGAAAGAGAGAAGTTCCTTTTATGCAGAGGGTCGCAGCTATGCCAAGGAAAGAGAGAAGTTCCTTGGCATGATTAGGTTCTCTGCAAGGAATTGGGCTGGAGGAAGCTTGTTATAGGGGTAGTTTTTGGTGGGGGCTGGGAGCAGTTTAAATTGAAATCAGAATAGAGAATCTTGTAATTGAATGAGTGTCCCTAATCTCCAACCTGGATCTCCAGCTCAGACTAAGTTGGAGTGGTTCTGGACTCAATTTGTCCCACCCAGATAACAGAATGAAACCACTTTATCTTGATTCCCTGGGGCAGGTCTCTCAAGGAAGAGCTTTTCTGAGGGAGTTTCCCAAGCTTTCCCCCCAAAAGTCTGAGAGACAGAATGAGAGAGTTTCGAGGTTTCCCTCATCAGTATCATCTCTGGACTCAGAAGACCTGAATTTAAATCTCACCTCTAAAACTCACTACTTATATTACTTTGTTTCCTCCCATTCTCCCTGCCTTCATCTATAAAACAACGATGTTTGATTAAATATCCTCTTAGGCTTTACATCCATGAGTCTATGATCACTGATCACAATTTGCAATGAAAGTTCTAGTTTTCACCTCCTAAAGGAAAGTAATTAAAAAAAAAATCCCAAATTTATGAGCTGTGTGATCCTGGGCAAATCACTTAACTTTGCCTCATTAAAAAAAATCCAAAATGAATGGACATGGACACAGCTTTAGCAACTTTACCTGGGACCAGGTATGTTTTATTAAGGATAGCAAGGAAGGAGTATAACAACTGGGATAGTCATTGTACTTTCCTCCACACACACAAACACACACACAAAACATATCCCCAAACTGGAGGGGATGCTTAGAGGAATACCCACTCACAGTCTGATCCCAGGAACTAAAAGCTTGAGGAAAGATATGCATCAGTGGAAGTGCAGAGGGATGGTGGAAGAGAAAGATGCTATTTCAGGCGTTGTCAGGGAGGAGGAAGCAGTGAGGGCAATGATGGTATATGGAAGTATGGAGGAATACCATTTTCTTCAGAATCAGGCCCCATTTTGCACATAAGCATCAAAGTGCACAGGCACATAAACTTTCCCCTCACAGGCCACAATGATACTATTGTTAAGTTGGGAAGCCCGATACTGACAGTTAGGGTATTTGGAAGCTCCAGTCTGGCGGCAGTGGGTGAGAATCATAGGCTTGCTGCTCTGGTGACAGTTGGGCTGCCCATTCTTGCAGGTGATGTTAGGCTCCTGACAGATAGCATCGACTACTTCCTTAGGCTCGTGTATGAAAGTATTAACAGGCTTGCATCTCCCTTTTGTCATGTTCCGGGCTTTCATCATGTGGTTGCAGTAGTTGCGGTCAGTGACGGACGAGTTCTCTGAATCCATGTGCTGCCGCTGAAACTTCTTTGCAGGGGATTCTTTGCCAGCTGATTGATGGACCAGTCCCACTAGAAACAACCCCAGCAGAATAAGTGCCATATGGGAATTCTTCAGAGCCATAATGGCCTCACTTTTCAACAGGAGTCTACCCAGGAAAAGGAAATGATGAGGAAGAATGTTTCACTTTGGAATGAAAATCCCAGTCCCATGTTCCAACTGTACCCCGGCTAACTGCTCTATCCTAACCTTCTTTTTCCCTGAAGAACAACCCCTCTTCCAGGATAGCCAGACAAGAAGATTAGTTTCTTTATGTGTAAAATGAGGAGGTTGAGCTAGATAGATCTTTAACATGGTCTCTGGCATTAGCAGTCAATCCATATATGAATTTCATTGCTTGAAAGACAATCCTTTTCTTACCCTCTTTTCTCCTCTCCCTACAACTTGTTTCACTATCCCCGGTAAATTGCACTCAGACATAATTCCTAGGAATAGTGGAACCCAATTTAATAAATACATGCATACAAGTATATACACACATATAAAACATATATATTCAACAAGAATAAATTTACTTGTAAGACTAGAAGACAAGTAAAATGAAGAGGTTGAATTGGATGAATTTTAAAGTTCCTTTCAGCTCTATGATCCTATTAATCCATTGTGTGAGTGTAAGTGTGCATGCATGTGTGTGTGTATCAGAGGAAGGAGGTAACCCCTTTATGCAATTTAAGAGTTCCTTGGTATAGAAACTCTCAAAGAGGAAATTCCCTCTACCAATTTGGGTCAGTACCTATTCTGTAGTTTATTGTTTTACGGAGCTTCCTTGGACAGAGAGAGATAAAATTATTTTTTCAGGGTCCCTCAGCCAGTATATGTCAGTAGTGGAACTTGAAATCAGGTCTTGACTCTCAAACTGACTCACTCTCCATTACATGATGCTAGTTCTCTTTTTTATGTACATATATTACAGGTCAAATCACAGCCTCCATCTTGCAGCATGTAAATGCCATCAATGGGCCTGACATATCCCTATTATTCAATATATATCCTAGAGACCACTCCTGGTCATCAGTAGCACAAATCAATTCCATTACATTCCAAAGACAGATATGTCCCTTTGTAATGTCAAAAGAAACTGAGCAGGACAGAGATTAGAGACCAATTCAATAGTTTATTAAATGGAGAGAAATACTGGGACCAATGCATCCCAGGGTTAGAAGAGAGTATCATCTCAAAGAGTCTAGCCCTGAGTATCAGGACAGCAAGCCTTTTATGGAATTACAAGAACATTGACATAATGCAGAGATCTAGGTGGGGATAGCCTCATAGATGGAGGTTACTGATATTCTAATGACATTAAGGAATGTCTATAACACCTTTATCTCAACCATTAAGAGGGGACAGTCATAACCTTAAGGTAGAATACGAAATAGGATAAATGGAGGAACTGGTCACCCCATTAAAAGTGACCTTTGGCATTACACCTTCCAAACCTGAGTGTTCCCCTCCCCACTCCTGAAGGTAACATCTGCTCTCAATAGGTTTCTCCCTTTTCTTCTTTCTCTCTCTGCTGCCCAGCATTAAATTTTTTGTTCAGTCCTCTCCTAGTACAGCCCATCTCTGATATTCTTTACTTCTGTGTCATTAGAGAGTCATCTGAGAATATTCAGTGCCTTACTTACCCTTGTTTTTGTTCAGTTTCAGAGTTGGATGAATTTGTCCCAGTTCTCTTCCTTTTTACCATGGAAGGCAGGTCTTATATAAGATACCCCCCCCAAAAGAAAAGAGGGGGGTTGGCAATTTAGAAAGGAGGAGAGGGAGGAGGCATAGCAGGCCCGAGTCCAGGGAGGAATTAATAGAACATTCTCATTATTTCAGTCTTGACAGATTTGTCCCTTCACAGAAAACAGACCCAATAGTAAAAAAGAGACTTTTGCTAACAAGGACTAAGAATCTCACCTATCCTGATTAGTTCCTCGATATCAATTTGGCTTTTAGAATTCACAGTGTTTCTTGGGAGAGGGATTAGGGAGATAAGTAAAGAAGACCTTAGATCTGATAACTTTAAGAGAAAATTCTATTTCTCTTTTCTAACTTCTATACTCAGGATCTACACATGATTCTTTGGGTGTTTGTTCAATATATGGTCTTTTGAAAGATATTTTTGATTATTTCTTTGTTTCTATTTTTATTTTTATTTATATTATTGTTATTATTATTTACTTTTAAAAAAATTTATCAATGCTTTTTTTTTTTTTTTAAGTATAATCATGTCTCAGGAAGACATTGAGAATCATATGGGATGAGAGATTTAAAGATAGAAGGGATCTTTAAATTCATCTAATCTAATCTTGTCATTTGCTGAAGGGAGTATATGGCAGAGTTTGGATTTGAACCCATCCTCTCTGATTTCAAATCTAACACTCTTTCCTCTATATGTCCGTTTGCCTGTGATTGGTAGTAAGTAAGTAGATATAACAAAGATCTTCTTTTGGTAAGGGCTTGCCAAAGTCAACTATAGGGAGACACCAAAGGAATTATAGCCTATGTTCTCATGCTACCAGTCAAGCACAGTGAAACTTGATTTACATCACTACTTCAAAAGATTCATTATATCTTTGATTTAGATACACTTTCACTGACACAGATGACAATCCATGTAATTTAACCTTAGCACAGAATTGTACAAGTCGCTTTGACTGAAAAAATAATTGCCAACTTTAGGTTATCCCCAGGGCCAAATGTTGCTCATTATATGTTGCTCACTAAGGAGGGGAAAGATTTAAGAGGAAAAGAAGGAGACAGTGAATGGAATCCAAAAGATAATAAGAAGCCCTTCTGACCCATCCCTCATCTAAGCAAGATCTCCCCCTCTCATTTGGCTGACTTTCTGATGATGTCCTCTCAGAATTTAACTAAGATAAATTTCAGACAATATGAACCAGCACTTTGCTGTCTTTGGTCTTGCCTACATTTCCACTTAGTGGAAGTTTTATAGAAGATGAATGAGATAAGGTGAGATTTTTCAAGACAGTGGTGAAAATCGAGTAAGGCTTCATCTATTTCAAAGTTTGAGTAGGCTTGAAAGACTTTAAGCATTAAGTCAAGGGCATACTTAAGCCCCCTCCCTGCTATCCTCCTAAGGGCATACTTAAGTTCCCTTCTTGTTATCCTTCCTATTTCAGTCAAATATGGGCAACTATGTACTTATTGGCCAAGTTCAATTTCTTGGGTAGTTCCCGAGTTTAGAATGTAAGATCCTCAGCCAGTAAGGATGAGGGTCAGTGGTGGGAGGGGGTATGTTGACCCTGCCCCCTAGGGTGCCTCTTCCCTTCGATTGTCTGCTCCATGGGTGGGACGCCCGATTCTCGAGAGAACGAATAATAAACTTTGCTTTTGCTTCTAGAGATCTCTCCAGTTTTTTATTAAATGGTATCTGAACCACACAAGGATAATTATGTGGTGCATCATCAATTAGGTTAAAATGAATACCAAATTCAGCCTTGAAAGAAACAAAGGAATCACAAAACTAGTACAGAAAATGTATATGTGTTAGTGAAGGTAGGTTATGAGCTTAAAAAGGAAGAAATCATTCTGATTTAAGTGGGAAAATGTGTGATCATATTAGTTATGTGAGTCATTATTTTAAACATGAATTGGATTTGGAGTTGGAAGTATGGTGTTCAAATCCTGTGACTTATTATTTAATACCCACTTAGACAGCTAGTTAACCTTTTTAGGTCTCACTTTCCTCATCTATAACATAAAGACTAGAAGATCTTTCAAATTCCAACACTAAAATCTTACTCTCCTCCATTCTATTTAGCCCTCCAGCTCCAAGTCTGAATCACTCCCTACAGTCTGATAGAAACAGAATGAGACCTCCATACCCAAGGGGTGGGGGGTAATTTCCTTAATTCTAAACTGGCATGCACTTCCCCAAAGTGGCAGCTGTGTGTGGGAGTTTGTGTGTATGTTTATGTGTGTGTATAAATGATCTATGAATAGATTATTTCCTAATAAAGTCAATGTCTTTCTTTTTTCTTTCTATACAAATGGGGGTTAAGCTTCAGAAAATCACCCAACTCAGTCTTGGTTGTAATGGGGAAAGGTGACTCAATTCCCCAAAAAAAGATGTGTGGAAAAGATGAGGAGCTAACATTTTCCGCGGCTTATTCAATTTTTATGTCACTATGAGCATTTGGATGTAGTTCCGAAACTGTCTTTCAGGCATTCAGCAAACATACTATGTGTCAGGCACTGGGACAACAATGAAACAGCTTTTGCCTTTATGGAGCTTACATTCCATTGGGGGAAATAACATAAACTTATTTTAAGTAAATGTAATATGGATACAAAGTATATACAATATGATTTGGAAGAGTAAGGGTATCCACAAAGAGGTACATCAGAACAGCACTCAGATATAGAAGGTAACACGAGCTGAGCTTTGAATTTGAGAATTTGAATTGAATGAGCTGGGGATTCTTTTAGGAGATAAAGCTAAGGAAGAAGATTCTAGAAACGGAACTGATCCCTGCTGTTATCTGCTGGTCTTCAAGGGTTCAAATTCTCTGCTGTCAAATACTTTCTGTAGTTATCTAATTAACTCCTTCCTTGAAACTAGTTGAAACAGTTTAATTCATATAGCCTAAGGCCACGACAGCCAAAGATAGCTAGTCAAAATCAGCAGAAACCTTTGAGGTTGATTGAGTCTATTCTTTGGGCTGACTTTCCCTTGCTCTCATTTAGTCTCTGGAATATGCCTATCTTTTTATTAGAGACTAGAAAAATGCCTCTTATCTCTTGTCAGATCCCTGATTGTCAATCTGAATCCCCTCAAACTACTCCCAGGACTTCCTGGAGCTCATGTAATGCTTCTGGCTGCAAAGCAAACCAAGTTGGGGCAAGAACTAAGAAAGTTAGGTGAAGCCAAAAGAACTTTGCACTTAGATTCTTATCATAAATTCCAGATCTTACCAATATCTTCCAGGGTGCCTCCACTAGTATAATGGAGAGAATTTGGGGGAAATTCTTTGGTTATATAAATGTGTTTTAAAAAATCATTTTTAAAGGTTAAGGAAAGGGTCAAAAGTCTTCACATAGTAAACTGGTAAATGTCCCATGATTCTAGGCCACAAATCTAAAATTTCAGACTCCAGCCTCAAATACACACACACACACACACACACACACACACACAGAGAGAGAGAGCAGAAGTCACTTCAGGAGCCTTTGTCTTCTGACTTGGAGTGAGGTGAGAGATGAGGCAAAGGAAGAGAAAGGAAAAGAACATAGGTGAAGGGAAACAAACTACAGAAAGAATTTGGGACAGGTGAGGAAATGAACTAATAGGAATAAAGTATGAAGATCAATGTTTAAAAGTTGACTATTTAAGTTAAAGAAAGGGAAAAAGGAACCCAGAAGATTATAGAAAGCATTACCAAAAAGCCAAGTCTTTTATGTGTCCAGTTTAATTCTTAGCTGTTTAGGCCCTTCCTTCACTCTAGTCCAAAGCAAAGCTAATTAACTTAATCAATTAAAAGCAAGGTCCATTGGAAGGTCAAGAGATAGAGAGAGGCCCTTCTATTTGATTTCAGTTACTAACAAGGATTCAGCACTTGGATATACAAAAGACTCAGCACTTAGATATACAAAAGGTTCTAGATAGCCAGATTGTAAGTAGAGTGCTGGGCCTGGAGTCAGGAAGACAAATCTGACCTCTGATATTTAACAGCTCTGTGACTCTGAGCAAGTCACATAACTGTGTTTGCTTCAGTTTCTACAATTGTAAAATGAACTGGAGAAGGAAATGGCAAACCATTCCTGTATCTCTGCCAAGAAAACCCCAAATTGGGGTCTCAAAGAACTGGAAAGGATGGATTAAGTGTACTTATATGTACTTGCCTGAGGAGCCTTGCCTTAAGCAAACTCATGACTTGCAAGTGAATTTATTTAAATGAAACAGGGTTGTGCAAAGTCACAAGGCTCTCCCATTCCTCTAAGGTCATCTGGTTCCAGTGACAAAATATATATCAGCATGACTAGAGATGGCCCTGGATGCAGTGGGAGACTTTAGCTTTTTTTAAGCTAAAATCTTTCTCCGTTTAACTCAATAGTGACAAAATCAAGTAGAAAAGTCCACTAAACACCACATGAGGATACCTGCTGATTTTGATGAGGGCTGAGGGTACCAAAGAAGAGGTGAGGTAGGAATGGGTGAGGGTCAGCTGTCCAAGGCACGATGTTGAAGGAATTCACTAAACCCAAAGGCTATGGTAAAAAGCTTTATTGTTAAAGAGACACCAAGAGAGATTCTCTTGGAGGGCATATCATTCTCAAGAGAGAAGTGAATTGCAAAGAGTCATTTTCTGAAGACTCATTTTATGCATGAGTTTAAGGGAAGTCTATGTGAAATCTTGCCTGGAATCGGACTTCCTTCAAGAAAGCTTATCTTGCTCCAGAGGATACAAGACCATTTGGGTTTGTAGATCAAAGGAGACATTTTGTTGATGATTTTACATAATTTTATAGGGCTGACTCAGATCAAGCAGAGTTTTACTCTCATCAATTTCATCTTAGCTTAGAAAATCCATATGAATATTACCTATCTTCTAAAATATTTTTATTTTGTTAAATATTCCCCAATTACATTTTGGGCATGGAGCCATGTTTGACACTTCTATTAGTCTAATTCCTTTATTTCACAATTGAGAAAAATGAAAATTAGAATGGATAAATGATTTAATTTAGGTCACACAAGTGAAGAGAAAGTTTCAGACTCAGGTCTTGTGATTCCAAGATTTCTCTCTTCACACTATAATATGCCCTCATAACTCCCTCAGGAAGCAGGATTTCAAGAGCTCAATAAAGTACAGACTTTTAGATTTGGGCACTGATAAATCTCCAGGCCTCAGATTAAGTGTCTACTTTTTTTTTTTGCAGGTGAAATTACACAGCAGGTGATGTCAACAAAGTAGGTTCCACAACCCTGACCTCTCCTTGATTCCAACACCCTCTCTTATCGCTAATCTTCAAGAGAAGACTGGTCTTGATTTCCCAACATGAACCCTCAGCTAGCTAGACAAACAAATCCTTAAGCCTTTGCTGTTTGGGTCCTCAGGTGGTATGAGATGTTGTGAGCACCAACACTTCTGGGGCAAAGACCAGAAGGCCTGAATTTTTGGACTCCACCATAGGAGAAAACTCAGCTGACCACTGAGCAGAGATATGTGGTGCCCTGGATTCATCAAGGTGATACTCATGGGATTATGAGATCAAAAGTTAAGAGTTCAAAGGGACTTCCATCTAGTCTGACTTTTTTTTTTAACCAATGCCTCTTATCATCCAAGGAGGTAACCCCCTTGCTCTGCCCATATATGATCCCCAATCTTTCCTGCCTTGTTAATTATTAACAAGGCTCTCAATGTGAAAGGAAACAGCTGAATCAAGGAGGGAGGGAGTGGGGAGACAGTATGCTGAGATAACTGGGAACCTGTTGCCAGATCTAGATGACCCCCCTCTCTGAGGTACCATGGTAAGAGAAAATATGATAGACAGTTTGACTATTGTTCTTACTCATGGATCTGGGGTAGGGGATTAGAGGCCTGGATTGTTCTTTCATTATAAATGTTATATCCTTAATGTAGTAGAAAGAACACTGGATTTGTATTCAGAGGAAATGGGTTCAAATCTTGCCTTTGCTATTTAACTGTATGGTCCTGAGCTTGGTTTAGCTTCTTACCCAGGAGAACCAGTCTAGATTCAGCTTCCAATCCTCCTGCTCAGAACTGGGGATATGGGATAAAGTAGCCTTCCCATACTATTTCAAACAATGTTTATTGTTTGTCCTTGGTTTTTGAAGAGGACCAATGACATCACAGAGTCATGTCTTGATTTGCAGCAGTAAATTGCATTTAAGTGAGGCAGAGTTGTACAAAGTCATCAACTTTACTCTCTCTTTTGGAGTTATTGAAGTACAGGACAAAAGACAGAAGCCAGGATGACTGGTGATGGCCCAAAATGCAGGGCATGACCTTTGTAACTTTGATGTTTGACCAAGTCCCAAATGTTCCCCAGTATCTGCTTTAGTGGCCTTCATGACTGTGGGAACAAATTGTTTTTACCCATTCTACCTTCACTTACTTAGTGTTGACATCCCCTTGACCTACCAACAGGGTTTGAGCCTATCAGTTACCTACAACCTGATTTCGTCTGACTGCCAAGAAGGTTTTATGGGAGTATGACTGCTATGCATGCTGTAGTTTCCCTAGGTGAGAGTTGAGTGATTGGTTGAACACTTAAGGTAGAGAGCAGCTCTAAAAGGTCCTTCCTTAATACCCTATGAACCTGTCTATGTTTATTATGATTAATATACAGGGAATAATGAATATATTCAATGTTGCAATAGAGAGGTGCAATAGAGAGAGAGGTCTGGAGTCAGATAGACTTGAGTTCAATTCTGGCCTGAGACATTAAACTGTATAATCCTAGTCGAATCACTTAATCCTTCCCTGACTCAGTTTTCTCAACTATAACCTGGAGATAAAAATAGTACTTACCTCCTCAGGTTGAGATAAGCAGAAGTAGCTTATAAGAGCAATACTAAGTGAGATAGAACCAGATTAAAATGTAATTGGGAAGTATTTAATAGAATAAATAAAAATACAATAAAATATAGAAAATATGTGGTTTTCTAAGTCAATATGAAGCACAGGGTTTAATATTCCTATATCTATTTGATTTTGACACCACTGGTTATGAAAATTGAATGAGATAATATTTGGAAAGTTTATCACAGTGCCTGGAACATAGTAGATGCTTAACAAATGTTTCATTCATTTGTTCCTTTCTTATGTTGCAGCTTCTAGGGAAATCCTGAGAACAAATTTAGAAGACTAGAAGGCATTAGTTACACACACACACACACACACACACACACACACACAAACACACATTCTAGCACTAATCTCAGAGCTTATTTGCCACATGTTACAGACTTGATAGATTTACCAACTTCATAAAAAGAAGGTCCTAGAATGTCAAAAAGCGTGATCATGGACAGAAGGTGATATCCCAATGTATTCCTTGTTGACAAAGGAGATATACTGATTTCCATCTTAGTGGAAAGAATCCTAGACTAGAAATCAAGAGATCTGGGTCTTGGCCCTAGTTTTGCTACTAAATTACCACATGGTCTGTACAAGTTACCCTATAAAACAAACAAGAATAATAACTGGTAAGATATAGCCTATTAATGATAAGATGTTTCCAATTCTGATTCAATATGATATCGGTACATCATAAAAACATTCATATCTTCATCTATTTCAGGTAAATGCAAGATTTGCCCATTTTTATGGTCAGCACCATCTGCAATATAGCTTTTCCAAGAGGTGAGGTATTGGCATTTCTGTGCTATTCCGATTTATCTAATGGTATCAAAACAAAAAGGAGGCTGTTTGTCCTATTTTGCTGCCCTCTGTGTCCACCTGATCACCAAACCTATGAGTAGGGATGGCCTACTAAGCCCCTATGCCTACCAGACTATTTCTTTGACATGAGAGTTAACTGCAATCATTTTGCATTGCACAGACTCAATAGTCCATTCAATGGTATTGTCAGAACCCAATTCATCATCATTTTAGGTTTCACAGCTACCATGACTGTCTCAGGCATATAAAGTTTTAATTATATATCACTGCCTCTGGCATTGCCCTGCTTTGACATAGCCTGAGGCATGGACAATGGTTTGAGCCTTGAAAGACTTATTGTTTTTTATATTATTTTTAGTTGTGACAGATTTGGGAATGGGGAGCTGGAGAATAGAGTGAGTCTAAGAAATGTAGAACTATATGAGCCCCTATAATGCCAAAGCAGAGTTCTGGTGGGAGAGATTATGGTCTGAAGTGCACAGGGACCTCTGGTTTCCCATCTTGAACCATCATGCTTTTACTTCTCTTAGAGGAGCTTTTATATTTCTGTTTGATTAATTTCCCCGGCACCTGGTGTAAGCAATGGATCTGTTTGAAAGATTGTTTACTCAGCTGGCACCTCTTCTTGTTGCAGTGGACGTGGATGGGGATCTTATACATCATGGTCCCTGCTCTGCCATGAAGAAAAGTATTCTTTGACTTGCATTGGTTAGTGATAGTGCCATTGCCATTCTTGATTATGATACTGCAGTATTGTTTCTCCCAATGAGGCACAGACTTCTTGGAATTGGCCACATGTTGCTTCCTGGATGTTTCTGATCCAAAATCTCCAGTGGAGGACTGAGCCAACCACAGTCCTAGTAGTCCAATCAGTGGCAGCAGTAGCAGCAGCAGCAAAAAAGTTCTGTCTTGAGTCATGAGTTTCCACTAATGGGGTAGGGGAGGGAGGGAAAGAGAGAGACAGAGACAGAGACAGACATAGACAGATATAGAGACTCTAGAGACAGTCAGAGGCACAGCGACAAACAGAAGGGGGAGGGGGAGAGAGAGAGAGAGAGAGAAGGAGAAGGAGAGAGGGAGAAGGAGAGAAGAGAGAGAATAGAGAATAAGAGGTTGGGATCACCTTTGAAGTCCCTGGATGTTCCAGGGATAGCTATAGTCTCTCCATAATACCCATTCAATGAAAGGGCCCAACCAGCCCTTTTCTCCAAATGCCATGGTACTCATCACCATCACTCATCTTTCCTTTTACTCCCTAAGTCCTCTTTGTAAACTTTTAAACAATTGTTGTTGTTGTCTCCTTACTCTGCCTTTCATCAGCAATGTGGAAGCTTAATCTTCAATCCCATTGCTGTAAAGCTCGGAGTACTTTTCTGTGGTTGGAAGCTCAGAAAGACAGGGCTTCCTTTCCCATACCCTTATCTATTCCCTTCCTCCTTCCCCCCCCCCCATCAGCTGTAAAGCAACACATTCTTAGGCAGTTTAATATGAGAACATTGATGCTGTTTTAATACAGATGGTAGGACATTTTGAGGTTACAGGTTTTATATTATTAGAGAATTACAGAAGAATAGGGTCTAGCCCTGTCCTCCTTAAGTGAGGAGTCTAACTGTGTCTCCTTTAGTCTGACTTCTGTCTAAATACCTGAATTCAACTTATTGCTATTTCAGGGGTCTATTTAACCTGACTACCTGGCAAGTCAATATGTTATTTTTAGTTCTGCACTGTTTCCATTTTCAGTTTAGATTAAGTTTACCTCTCTTGCTCCCCACCAAAGTTTTATTTCTTTTCTTGTTTTTACCTTCTATTGAAATACTAACCATTTTTTTTTTTTTGGCCAACTGCCAATGCTGTAAGCATTTCAGTTTTTTTTTGATTTAACATATCTTGTACCTGAGGTATTTATCTCCTGGAAGAAACACAGAGGAATGAATCTCTTATATCTTAAAGTTACCATGACGTCTAGTACACAAGAGATAGTTGAATGAGAAGTAAGGGAAGAAGGAAAGGTGAGACATAGAAAGCACATCTATACCAATTATGATATAATGGATATCCCATTAGTCAAAACAGGCAACAACAGGTAGGCAATAAGTATTTATCAGGTACTTGCTTTGTGCCTGATACTGTGCTAAGCACTGGTGATCCAAATATAAGCAAGCAAAAAGATAGTCTCTATTTTCAGGGAACTAACATTCTATCGAGGAAAGATAGTACTCAAAAGGGAGCTGGAGAATGTGAGAGAGGGGAGGGGAATTGAGGAAGAGTAGAATAGTAAAGTCTCAAAGTGGGAGCAAAGCCTGGAGGCAAATAAAGGGCGATTAGCATGATGATTCACCCCTACCTCCCACCCCTCTGTGCCCTCCATATATATATATATCAGATGGCTACTGATAGTCTCATAAATAGGGTCATAGTCCTGACTTAGCTACTAACTATATGACTTTGGGTAACTTCTTGACCTCTCTGACCCTCAGTGTCTTTTTCTGTAAAATGGGGGACTCAAACGAGATAATCACATTCTCTTAAGTTTTAAAATTAGGAGGAGGTTTAGAGGTCATTGAATGAAACTTCCTCATTTTACAATGGTAATATCTGAGGTCCAGGTTAACTGTTTGAGATCATGAGGCTAGTAAGAACTCTTTTTAAAGATTTGAATCTTGGTCTTTCAGATTTCGGTGTAATAATAATGTCCTATCCAGTGCCCCATTTTGCTCTTCATTACCTCTAAAGTCTTTCCACTCTATAATCTTGGTTCATAATATGAACCTATGACATCATTCTTTCAATACTTGCCACTTCTAGCTATGAATCAGTCCTCCACCAGGTGGAAGAATTCAATTTCCTGAAAATTCATTTTAGAGGACATCTTCAAGATCTTTGTTGCAATCAACATTTCTTTTTAGGTACAACTCTGTAGCTGCCTTTTTGATTTATTTGAATATGAAAGAGGGAAAAACCCAGCAATTTGGGTTGAAACCATTCTCCTATCCTATCTATTGCTCTTAGCCTAATTATATTGAGTGGTGGAGAAGGAGAGTGGGCTCTCATCAATTTGAGAGAATGGGATTCTATTTCCCACTACACTCAATCTCTAATTCCTTCAGATCAACTCTTGTCTCTTAGAAAATACTTTCTTATGATTAACCTAAATCTTAACTTTTCAAATTGTTTGTTTTCTTTGAATGATTTGTGTGGAGAATAAAGATAAATTGATTATTATCCCAGGCAAAACTTCCTTATAGCAAGAGCTAACATAAATGTAAGGGCAGCTAGGTGCCTTAGTGGATAGAAGGGTAGGCCTGAAATCAAGAAAAACCATCTTTCTGAGTTCAATCTGGTCTCAGACATTTAGTAGCTGTGTGACTCTGGGCAATCACTTAACCCTATTTACCTCAACTTGTTCATCTATAAAATGAGTTGGAAAAGGAAATGGCAAACTACTCCAGTATCTCTGCCAAGAAAACCCCAAATGGGATCATGGAGAATCTGTCACAGATGAACAACATTTATATACAGCAATTTACTATTTTACTTGATACACACAACCTTCTCAGGTAGGTGCTATTATTATTTCCCATTTTACAGATGAGAAAACTAGGATTGAGAGAGCGTCAGTGGATTCAAATCCACTATTTTCTGATGCTAAAGTCCAGCACTCTGTTGTCAAATAGGCCATGCTTCTTTTAAAATAATAGCTAACATTTTAAAAACATTTGGCATCTACAAAGCACCTTACCAATATTAACACCCAACAAATATTAACTCATTTGATCCTCACAACAACCCAGGGCCATAGGTACTGAAGTTGAGAAAGGTTAAGTGACTTGCCAGGATCTCAAAGCTAATAAATATCTAAGGTAGGATTTGAAATCAGACTTCCTGGCTCCAAGTCGAGAGCTCTATCTATTCTATGCCACTTAAAAAATCTTTCTTTACTTCAGTCTAAATAATTCATATTCTTTTATCCCATTTTATCATCATCATTACCAACTTACCCAGTCTTTCTATTCTTCCATTCAGTAAGAAGTTGCCTGGCTATCAGCCTGGTTAGTCTTCTGTAGCTCCAGCATCAACTTTTTATATGGATCCCAGATCTGGTGCAAATGAGGAATGAGTAAGACAACACCTGGGAATGATATGTCAAGAGGGAAATGACCCACTGAATTTGAGAAAAATGGGAAAGGTGATTCAAACCTGGAAAAATGAGGAAATTAGAGGAGGATGTCCCCCTCACTAGTGGGACCTATGAGCTCCTCTCAATTATACCTTCACATTCCTTTGTGGCTATGTGAACAGCTGACAAGGCTTTGTGTTTTAGGACCTTGTGGAATTTGTATCTGGAATAGCAATGCCAAAGCTTCTTAAACTTTTCCCACTTGTCACCCTTTTTTTGCCCAATAAATTTTTGAGATCTGGGTAAATAAGTATATTATATATATATATATATATATATATATATATATATATATATAAAGACACACACACACACACACACACACACACACATATATATACATACATACAAACATTTCCTAATAATAAATCATAAAGAAATTTATTTTAAACAAATTCTTTGATATACATATACTTTTATCATTTATTAAAGATGAAAGCAAATTTGCCTAGCAATTTAGCTAACTAAAATGAGTTAGCTATGTTTGTTTATTTTTACATACAATTATATCTCAGGGGAAAATTTGATGCCTTTTACTGTCGCCAAATTTTTTTTCTGACCTACACATTCAGTTTCATGACCCCCTATGTGGAATTGCGATCCACAATTTAAGAATCTTTACTTATTCCTTGTGAGTTTTTGTCATTCTTTTGCATTTTTAGAAAGAAGGAAGTAAGTAATATTTATTAAACGCCTACTATGTGCCAGGCAAAATGCTAAGTACTTCACAAATATTTCATTTGATCTTCACAATTACCCTGGAGATAATTGCTATTATTATCCTCATTTTACAGCTGAGGAAACTGAGGCAGGCAGAAGTTAAGTGATTTGCCCAGAGTTACAAAAGTAGTAAAATGTCTGAGGTCATATTTGAACTTTGGTCTATATTCTTTTGGTTGGGATGTTACAATTGTAGGTATTCATAATAAGATCTCAGATTCATATGTTACTTTAGATCATGGAAAGCTAGATGGTGCAGTGGACAGAATGCCAGATCTGGAATCAGGAAGATAGCTTCCTGAGTTCAAATCTGACCTCACATATTTGCTGGCTGTGTAACTCTGGGCAAGTCATTAACCCTGTTTACATCAGTTTCCTTATCTGCAAAATGAGCTGAAAAGAAATGGCAAACCATTCCATTAATCTTTTAAAAAGATGAGGTCACAAAGAGTCAGAGTCAACTGAACAGTAATGACTTTAAATCATATAATAGGTTGTATTATAGAAAGTTTGAATATAAATGTAAATATTACATGTTGTATTACATGATTCTCACAGTTCTATTGGGATGGGCAATCAAAATGTTATTATCCTCATTTCATAGAGGAGAAAACTGGGCTTCTTGAAAGTTAAATATTTTAGCTAAGTTCATAGTCTCAGGAAACCTAATTCTCTTTTTACTACACTATATCATAGTGTAATATATTACTCACAATGAAGAAAAATTAGTTCTAATCAAAGCTGATCAAGAATTGGAAAGATGAAAGTAAAAGTAGGAAGGAGAGACTAGTTAGTACAAGAGTTTGATTAGGTTAGATGACTATAATAATTTAAAGGAAAACATCTTTGAAAGACAACAAATCTAGGCTCAATGCAGTGACCAATCCTGGCTTTAGAAGACTTGATGAAACATGCTATTAACCTCTTTATATGTATATATATATACATGCTAAGGCCAGGCCAGGCCAGATTACCTGGCCTTGGGAATGTTGTACAGTACATACCCTACGCTATCTTGACTTAGGAATGATGTATTTCTTCCCTTACACTATCTTGCCTTAGTTTACAGCCAGGATGCTGAGTCTAAAAGGCTGTTACATAACTGTCTGCTGGCCTGTAATAATGAGATACTTTGAGCATCAGTAATGTACTAATCAAACTCTTCAATCAAACTAATCATAGTTTTGTACTGAATGCCTGCCACTTGACCTAGTGAGGTTTCAGACCTAAAAATACACTCCCAGAAGATTTCCTGCATGGATCTCTGCCCAACAAACTATGAATAGAGTCCCTGCACACAAAGTATGAACCAGATCATTTCTCACTTCCATCTCTAAACCATAAAATTAGCATATCAGTGACATGAAGCAGCTGATTTCTCTCAATTTTTTCCTGTAAAAATATCTGTTTTCCAGCTGCTTAATTTACTATCTTCCTCTTTGGAATTTATCCCTTTTGGAATTGGTGTTACAATTATAATAAGCTTTGCCTCTTGATTTGGATATAAGTCTGAGCCTGCAAATACTTTTGAGATACTTCATGATACCAATCTGGAAGCCCAACATTTTTGGGCCCTTTGATCTAAACATATTTGGTCTCACCCCAACAATGGGATTGGTAGAAAAAAGGGGGAGGTGGGTGGTATAAATACAATAGTAATGACAAAGATATGGAAAATAAAAGAAAGTTCGTCAATTAAATATTTCAAATCTATGCAGAAGAAAACAAAAACTTTTGAAAGAATACATAAACAGGATTGATAATTATTAAAATCCTGATTTAAAAAGCATTTTAAAAAACTTGAACACAAAGAATGTTATAGAGAAGTTGGAGGCAGGAATAGAGTTGTGGTGCCTGTAATCTTAAGGCAATCTTGGGGTACTCTCTATGACTTCAAATGGACAGTAGGAATAGGAAACCAGAGTTTTGTTCCTCCTTTGGAAGTCATAAGATTTTAGACAAAGCCTAGGCTTTTTATGGAAATGGAATAAAGTTTAAAGGTGAATAGAGATTTTTTTCAGAGATTCAGAAAGAGAAGATACTCAGGACTAAGATAAACTTGTCTCTGATATGGGAATACCGGCCTTCTGACTTTAAGATACTTATGGAAAACATTTCACAAGTTGGACAAAGTTGAACTCTAATTTGGGGGGAGGGTTCTTTCAGAAGGGGACTGGTAGATTCTTTCAATGACTATTTTACTCTCTGGTTCTAGGATATCAGGGCAGTTTTCTTTGATAATTTTTTGAAAGATATTGACCAAACTCTTTTTTTCATCATGGTTTTCAGGTAGTCCAATACTTCTTAGATTATCTATCCTGGATCTATTTTCTAGGTCAATTGTTTTTCCAATGAGGTATTTTACATTTTCTTCTATTTTTTCTTTTTCTTTTTTCTTGGTTTTGTTTAACTGATTTTTGATGTCTCATTAATTCATTCACTTCCATTTGTTCAATTCTAAATTTTAGTGAATTATTTTCTTCAATTAGCTTTTTTTTACCTCCTTTTGCATTTGACCAATTGAACTTTTAAATTAATTGTTTTGTTCATTGGATTTTTTTTTCTATTTCACTAATTCTATTTTTAAGTTGTTTTCTTTATCCATTTCACTGATTCTATTTTTATTTTTCCATTTTCCATTTCATCAAATCTATTTGGTTTTCTTCACTATGTTTTATCCCATTTTACCAATTTTATTTTTTAAGGAGTTGTTTTCTTCAGACAATTTCTGGGTTTCCTTTTCCAAAACTCTCATTTTCTTTCCCTACTTTTCTTCTCTCTTTTAGGATCTTTTTTTTCCTGAAGCAACTGGGGTCAAGTAACTTGCCCAGGGTCACACAGCTAGAAGTGTTAAGTGTCTGAGGCCAGATTTGAACTGAGGTCCTCTTGACTTCAGGGCTAGTGCTCTATCCACTGCACCACCTAGCTGCCTCTTAAGATCCTTTTTGAATTCTTCCAACAGAGCCTTTTGAGTTGGAGACCAACTCATATCCCCTTTTGAGGCTTCATCTGGAGGTGTTTTGCATTTAGTGTTCTCAGGGTTTGAGGTCTGTATAATAGATATTTATGGTCAGAACTCTTTTTGCTTTTTTGCTTATTTTTAAAGGTTGAGGTCTGCTCCTAGGGCTAGGAGAAGATGGAGCTTCCTCTATAGGACTACAGGAGTTTTATGCTACCCTAGGGCTAGTGGTGCTGCCAGCTACCTACCCAGCTGGGTAGGCATAGCCAAGTCCTGATTGTTATGCTGGATTCAGGAGCTCATTATTTGTCTTCTGTAGTTGCATCAGCTAATCTGCTGGTCCACTGGCTTCTGAACCAGGACAGAGTAGTCAATGCTGATGTATCTTGACTAAGAATCTCCCATTAGATTCCCCTTGAGGGATCTCTCTGCCCTGAGTTTCCCTGAACTTTTGCACTGGGTCGCATTCCCCTCTTTTCCCCCCCTCACCCCTCCCCCTGCCCAATTGAGACAGACCTTTTCTGAAGTCCTTCCAAGAAATCATCTGCTGGAAATTTGCCATACTCGAAATATTTGGAGATTTTGTTACTCCAAAATACATTCAGATACTTGATTTGATGTTGATTCTGAGGAAAGCCAGGAAAAACTCAGGCAAAGACCTATCTATTCTCCACCAATCTTGGCTCTGCCCCCAAAGTTGAACTTTATGTACACACAAAGTGCATACTGTGTTTGCATTCTTATGCATCCTCTCACCTGTGGCAACAGTGCCTTTTGCAATATGTATGGATCAACAATGAATAATAGCTTTACTAGATTATAAACTTCTTAAGGGCAACATCCTTTTCCTATTTAACTTTATCATTCTCAGAAACTATAATAGTTCATTGTATATTAATTTTTATGGATCAGAACAGTGATTTCCTTAATAAAGAGAACATACTTATGGTGATAAAAAATTTTACAAGACATAATTTCTGGGTAAGTAGTCGTTTTATTAATACTACTACCATTTTATTAATAAAAGAGGTCAATGGCACTCTCCAATGCCAAAGACTCCTCATGGCAGTGGACTTACAGTTTATATGTCTTTGGAAGAGTGGGTATTCCTGAGGGTTGCAATCAACTCTGGTTAACAATTAATGAGAGAATGACTATTACAACTATTAATGGACTATTACAATTATTAATTAGCCTCTCCAAGAGAGGCTAAGAGAATAACATCATATAATATCATGTCACTCTTGGACAAAAAGATTATTTCTATACCCAGACCACTTCTACTTTTGAGAATCTAATAAAAGAATTTATCCCTATCCAAACCTGAATAGAACACAATGACCTTACTTCCTTAGGTTAAATCCCTTGTAAGGTTGGGTGGGACCTGAGCAAAACTGAGGAAAGTTAATTCAATCTTATTACCAGTAATATACTTCGAGATTGAACTTTGAAATGAGGACTATATAAATGAGAAGAATTCTGGATCTCCTCCAAATCATTAGTTATTAATAATCATTTCTTTCACATTTTGCTGAAGCATATCAGAACTTGATCTGATGCTTAGAGTCTTAGAGAATTGCCTATGGCACAAAGAGGGCAAATGAGTGACCAAAGATCCCATAATAAATAAGTGTCAGAGAAAACAGTTGAATCCAAGGTTTTTCTGTCACTATACGATACTATGATAGAAACTTTGCACATGATAGAAGTTTAATATCTATTTTCTGAGGAAATACAATTCTACTGAAAAGAAAATACATGATCAAGGTCTTAGCAAAAATACTTTTGTGGTAGCTTCAATAGTTGGAGAAGAAAAAGATCTGAAACTGAATTTTGTCACATCCTCATTTCAGGTAGAGGCAGAGTCTATGATATTTGTTCTGAGGAATTGCTTTCAAGTGTCCTAAAGACTCAGGGAGAGGGCAAATTTTTGAAGAAAGAGTAATAATGGTGTGATAGGAGCAATAGTCTAAGCGTTGCCTCCATGCAGGTTGGGCTAGTTTCTTTTCCTTAAAAAGTATTGTGACCATCCTTGAAACTTGATTGGCTCAGAGGAGTATGAGCTCAGACAGTACATATAACTTTCAGGTCACCTGGACAGTGACTTGAAAAAAACCAACTATGGGAGCTTCAGCTGATGGAAAAGGAGGGACAACTCAGAGCCAGGGGAATTTCATTCAGGGGAATCAACTTAAGGTCTCCTTACTACATATCCTTATAGAATGAATATTTTTCCCCTGCTACAACTAAACAAATCTCTTTTTGTTAACTGTTGATCATCTTAGAAATGCCTCTACTTTGCTACAAAATTAAAACTAAACTACCAAGAGCCTGGCTAGAGTCAAGCTAATCCAGAACAGATGGGAAAAGTTTTATCTATCTGTTTGGCTTTCATTTGTCCATTGTTATTGGACTGATTCTTTGCATGTTGTTTGAAATACATAATTCTCTGACTCACTGGATATAAAAACTTTTATAGGCTAGTCATTGGACATTTCTTTAAGCCTCACTTTGCAAAGCTGCAAATTATGAAATATAAAATATCATTATGGATTTATTTATAATAATTAACTGAGGACAAGTTCTGATTTAATTGTCTAAAATGAGGTTTAATATCTATTTTCAGAGGAAATGCAATTCTACTGAAGAGAAAATACATGACCAAGGTCTTAGGAAAAAATAAACTTTTTTTATATTTACGTAGCTAAATGGCACAAGGATTGAGTACTGGATCCAGAGTGAGTAGGACTGAATTCAAATATTTACTAGCCATGTGACACTGGGAAAGTTGTTTGATTTTTGTCTGCCTCATTTTCCTCATCTGTAAAATGAAAATGATAATAATACCTACCTCCCTATGTTATTGTCAGGACAAAATGAAATATTTACAAAATATTTTGCAAATCTTTAACAACTATATAAATCCAAACTCTTATTATGAACTATTATAATTAATCCTCATGATAATCTTATGAATACCATAGATCTATTCCTGAAATAAATTTTTATATACATAAAACATACATAGGATTACAAAAGAAACCAATTATATCAAAATACTTATCAACATATGTATTTAAAATAAGTTTAGAGACCTCAGGTTAAGAACCTCAAATCTGAAGGGATATGAGGAAAGCTCCAGGCGAATATTAGGATATAATACTGTTCCACACAAAACAATACTAGACAAATTCTTCAGTAGGACTTTTAGATCATCTAGCTTGATAGAGTTTGTTGGGAACAAGTCAGTCAATAATTTTTCATTGATTACTTCCAGTGTCTAGAGCTCTGTCCTAGAGGAAAGCTATTTTATTGATATCAAGCTTAGTAATGCCTTCAAGGAGCTTCTACACTAATAGGAGAGGTAGAGAGTAAACAGTTGTTCTCACAAGAGGAGGATGATTTCACTGAGATTTGAAACATGCAACGAAGTGACCTAGCATTATTCATCAGTGACTGGGACATCATAGATTCTTGAGAAGTAATTTGAATTGAAACAGAAATAAGGAAAACACATGATGGTATTAATCCTGCTGAGGAGTCACCACTTGAAGCTCCATACAATGGAATGAATTTGTCATAGAAGAGACAGGTGCCAAGATAACTCATAAGTTAACATGCTTTATAAACAAAGCAGAAGCAAGTGTGATTCCTGGATATGCATTGGGGTAAGAGGCAAATTAGAATAGATGAGTTATTCAAATTTCAACTTGTGCAATCACCAACAAAAGCCTGATTCACTGAGATACCAGGTTGGAGAAGAAAGAGAAAAAGAAGATGGAGAAGGAAGATGGGAGCAGCTTCTTTCCCAATAAAACTATCTACATCTTTAATTTGTGAATAGGATAAAGATGTTTTCTTGAAAAGAGATTTTATTCAGTATCATGAATGAAATTGAATGTTGAAACAGCAACTAGGGGTTTAGGGTTTCTGATCATGAGATTAAATATGGATGGAAACAAATAAGAAGACAATTAAGTGATGTATGAAAAAGGAGATGGATAGAGTTTCTGATTTTGTTGGGTATCTGAGGCCACATTTGAATTCAGGTCTTTCTTATGCCAGAGCAGATGCTCTATCCACTGTGCCATCTAGTTGCTTCAGGGATAATGTTTCTTAGTCCCTCTATATAACTACAACATGATTAGCTGCTTCCAAGGAAAAAGTTCAAAGGATCTTTGAATTTCGAGATGGAGCCTCATATAAAACATTTAGTTAAATGATGTTTTACTATAGCAGAAGAGACTGCCTCCAGGGAGGCTAAGGACATACAATGAATGAATAAAGGAAAAAGAATTTGAAACCAGGAATTTGGGCTATAAATGAAATGTGATTTCCACTGTTATTCTCCCTACAGGCAACAAAAACAGAATTTATTTTCAAGGAATTCAAGTCCTGGAGTGATGGGAGTGAAGGTAGCTGAGTTTGTATATGTAATATTAAAAAGGATAAGAAATGGTCTGGTCTTCAGGATAATGCTCAATACTGCTGGGATATGTTTTATTTTGGGAGAAAACCAAGTCAGTAGCATTAAGCTATAATTCTATTGATTTGGTCATGATATCTGTTTCATCTCGTTCTTTATAGGTACATTTCCCATGTCTTGGCTTATAGGTATCTCCTTCAAGTTTCTAAATGTCACTTAATCCTTTTTCCTTTCTGGGGTTACCCAAACTCCAGGAACCCTGCACAGAATACAAACACAAAGATTTAATTCACCTCACCCTTCTTCCAACTATTGTACCCAAATCTCTAATTTAATTTAAATTACTGTGATAAATTAATTTAATTTATTGTGAAACACTAAAGGGGCAACATATTGGAGGTTGGGATTGAATATAGAAATGTATTACACTAAAAAAAGAAAACTTTAACAGTTTGATAGCTTACAAAGAGTTTAAAGATTCATACTGGTTTTTAATACCAAGCAGAAAACATTCATTTGCTTTAATATTTCCTGCTTGACTTCCTTCTGCCAATCTTGTTCTTGGAATCTATCGATCCAGTTCTGGTTCAAATGTCATACTTTTGCTCAAATGGAAATATTGTTCTCTGCTCTGCATTAGGCAATTATCTAGTGAATTATGGCTACACAAATCTGTTCCATGTAAAATCTTTTAACATTATCATTTTTCTGGGATACTTTACAGTAATCCCTTTGGTAAAGCCTTGGAACATATTTCCTTCCCCCTTTCCTTAAATTCTTCTAAAATTTATTGTCATTTGATTTGTATAAGTTAGGCAAAAATAGTGCTTATCTTCAAGAATCTTACATTCTGGTGGAGAGACAATATGAAAATAATTATGTACACAGGAGAAACAAACAGGTAGATCATTTGGGTACTTTCTCAACCCTTATCTGTAAGCCTACAGACTATGAACCCTGTAAGCATCTTACTCTATGGTATTATTCTACCCCAGTTCTGACTCTTCCGTGAGACAAATTCTTTATCGACAGTTCCATCCTAGACAATCACCATAATTTTTTGGCTCAACCTGCACTAGGTCCTTTTTAGTCTAAACCGGAACATCTTAGCTTTCTAAAGTAGCCAATAATGGAATTGTTAGACAAAGAATATGATCATTGTTATTTTTTATTAAGTAGTGTGGGACTGCTTTTGCAAAGAGTACTACCTATTCAAAGATTCTTATAGCATCATTTATCATTCCAAACAATTGAGGAATAATTAAATAAAATGTGGTATAATTAATGGAGTGGAATTACACAGCAAATTAAGATGCATATCAATTAAGAATATGAAGAAATATAAAAATACCTTTATAAATTAATGAAAATAAGAAAAAGAACTAAAATAATAATGGACAATTATATTTCACTTTATTTTTGATCTTTATAATTCTGTGAAGCAAGTGCTATTAGGGTCAACTACTAGGGCCCTTACCAGGTAAGGAAACTGAGACACAGAGAGACCAAACAGTTCAGAGAAGGTGGCTAAAAATGTAGGATTTTTATTTATAGTATTAACATTATTAATTTTGTAGTATTTGAACCCAGATCTCTTTGCAGAGGTTTAGGTCCAAGACTGGAGAATCATAACAGGAAAGCATATTCTGATATTTGAATAATTCCCAACCTTCCCAAATGAAAAGATAATAACTTAAGAAGTCGTCAGATTCAGAAATGGGTGAAGCAAATGAACTTGGAGGATTCCATCCAACTATTTTTAAATAGAGTTAGATGTTTTTATCTAAAAATTGGTTTGTCAAGTATGGAGGTATCCATTCATAATTCTTGTCCCAGAAAAACCAACAGTTCCATGGGGAACAATCATGGTCATTGAACTTTCTAGGATTTCTATCATTCTTCTTTCTCTCTTGTAGAAAAAGAAATTATATGTCACTCTTGGAGCCTATACCCTGAATCTTGCCTATGTGCTGTTTATTTTGTTTTGGGGTTTGGGAGAAGCAATTGGAGTTAAGGGGCTTACCTAGGGTCACACAGTTAGTATCTGAAGTCAAATTTGAATGTGCTCCTGATTCCAGGGCTGGTGCTCTATCTACTTGCTGCTTAGCTGCCTCCAGCAAGTAATAACTTATCAGGAAAAAAAGTTGGTTTTTCATTGAAGATGAAGTTTTCTGGGACTCCACTACCATTTTCCTAGATTACCTAGTTCTGGAGATGCAGCCCCATAAAGCATTTTCTGAGAAACCCCTGCCAATGACCATACCCCAGTTTTTTTTTTTTTTAATAGCCTTTTATGTACAGGTTATATGTATGGGTAGCTTTACAGCATTAACAATTGCCAAACCTCTTGTTCCAATTTTTCACCTCTTATCCCCCACCCCCTCCCCCAGATGGCAGGATGACCAGTAGATGTTAAATATATTAAAATATAAATTAGATACACAATAAGTATACATGACCAAACCGTTATTTTGCTGTATAAAAAGAATCAGACTCTGAAATATTGTACAATTAGCTTGTGAAGGAAATAAAAAATGCAGGTGGGCAAAAATATAGGGATTGGGAATTCAATGTAATGGTTTTTAGTCATCACCCAGAGTTCTTTTCTCTGGGAGTAGCTGCATACCCCAGTCTTGACTCTCTCTTGTTTTGTAAGCCTTGGCAAAAACATTTCCACATTCCTTTTCCCCTTTCCTCCCAGTGAAGAAGGGATATCATAGGGAAACAAATTTCAGGATGTTTCTCTAACTTTCCTCCCTCTCTGTCCACATTTGAACTCTATTTTCTTCTTATCCAAAAAGATGAAGATAGCAACAGGTCTGCAACAGGTAGCAGAGTGGAAGTATGTGGATTCCAGTTGTCCATTCCAAATGAATTTGTTGCTACAGAAAGTAAATTCTTGTTCTATAAATACGTACAAACACAGAAAATGGATTTAATTTTTAAAAAGAAGTTTGGAGGCAAAACAATTAAAATCAAACTTCATTTTAATGTCTAATTCACATATGATGGCCATTAAGGGAGCTGCCACCTTCTTTTTAAAGAAAATAAATGAGAATAAATGGATAAAAGAAGAATTCTGATGGAAACTTATAGGGAGTGGCTGAAAACTGAGGATATTGTATTGCTGAAATTAATTTAAAGGTAAATAGTGCAAAGCAAATTGAGTTGGTTTAATGTTTATTTTACAAGGAATAATTTAAAATTTAATTATAAAAATTGGACATTTTTTCCTTGTTCTCATCTAATTTTCCCACTTCAGGAGAATGAGTTGGCCTTATTTGTGTCATATCCAGAGGAGGTAGAATTCAAGGCCACACCTTTATTTTGTTTTGTTTCATCATAATAGCAAACAACGATACCTAAACCTATTTTATAATTAAAACAGTCTCAGTAATTGGTCAAAGTCATTTTCACCACAGTTTCTGATATGTCTTTTGATCCAGGATTTCTTTATTAAAAAGAAGAATTATTAATTACTATCCTGGGTAGAAAACCTAAAAAAAAGTCTTTTGATCCAGATCTTTCATTTCATCTGTGTAGGTGACTATGCATGGTTACATCATTGTTTCAATTACAAAAGGAGATACCAAGCAGGGAAATGATGAACTGCTGGCATTTGGGGAGATCATTTAGAGTCTCTGGTCATATGCTATCTACTTTATGGACAGCTCAGGCCTATTTCTTTTGCCCTCTTATCCTATCCCCATCCCACCCAGCACATATATACACCTTTGGTTTGTATTGCTGGATTTTATTCAGTGATGAAGAAAAACATCCAGCTCAAACATCAAGAAGTCCAGTTTCTTTTTTTTTTTAATTTAATGTTTTATTTTCTCCCAATTACATATAAAAACATTTTTTAAACATTTGGTTCTAAAATAATCTATTCACTATCTTTTGAAATCCTCACTATCTTTTCCTGTCTAATCCCACTTATTGAGAAGGCTAATAATTTTATATATTAAATATGTGCAGCCATGGAAAAAATATTTTCATGTTAGTCATGTTGTGACTAAAGACACAGACCAAAAAGAAAGAAAGAATAAAGAAAAGAACAGTATGCTTTAATTTGCATTTAGACTCCAACAATTCTTTCTCTGGAGATGGATTGCATTTTTTCATCACAGCTCTTTTAAAACTGTCTTGAATCATTGTATTGCTAAGAATAGCTGAATCATTCACAGTTGTCATCATACAGTATTGCTGTTACTCTATATACAATGTTCTCCTGGATTTGCTCATTTCACTTTGCACCAAAGGTTTTCCAGGTTTTTCTGAGAGCATCCTGCTTGTAATTTCTCACAGCACAACAATATTCCATCAAAATCATATACAACAAGTTGTTTATCCATTCCCCAATTGATGAATATCCCTTCAATTTCCAATTTTTTGCCATCTCTATAAGAGCTGTTATATTTTTGTCCACATAGGTCCTTTTTCTTTTTCTTTATCTCTTTGGGATATAGATCCAGTAGTGGGATTGCTTGTTAAAGAGTATGCATAGTTTTATAAACCTTTAGGTAGTTCCAAATTATTTTATAGAATAGTTGAGTCAGTATACTGCTTCATCAACAATGTATTTGTTTCCCAATTTTCTTACATCTTCTCCAACGTTTGTGGAGAACATTTGTCATTTTCCCTTTTCTGTCATATTAAACAATCTTCTAGATGTGGGGTGGTATCTCAGAATTATTTTAATTTTCATTTTTCTAATCAATAGTGATTTAGAGCATTTTTATATAATTATAGCTTTGATTACTTTGAAAATGCCTATTCATATCCTGTGACCAGTTATCAATTGAGAAAAGGCTCTTATTATTATGAATTTGACTTAATTCTCTATAAATCTGAGAAATGAGGTCTTAGAGAAACTTGCTGTAATTTTTTTTCACAATTATAATTATTTCTTTCCATCTTCTCTTTTTATCTTTCTCTCTCTTCTTTTCTTCTATCTGTTCTCAAAAGTGTTTTGCTTCTGGCTTTTCCTCCCCTAATTTTCTTTTCCTTCTATAATCCTAGGAGCCTTCTCTTATCCCTTTCCCTTCCTGTTTTCTATACCCAATTGATTGTGTATGTTATTCCCTCATTGAGCCAATTCCTTTGAGATTAAGGTTCACTTGCTCACCTCTCCATCCCCTATTTTTCTCTCCCTTGTTAAAGCTCTTTTGCACCTTTTTTTATATCTGATAATTTACGCCATTCTACCACTTCCTCTCCCCTTCTCCCAGTGCACCTCTTTTTCTCACCCCTTAATTTTATATTTTAGATAATTATTCCATCATATTTAGTTCATATTTGTGCTCTCTGTCCAACTATCATATTCTTTCTACTGCACTAATAATGAAAAAGTTTTAAGGAGTTACAAATATTATCTTCCCATGCAGGAATGTACAATCTAACTTTATTGAATACTTTTGATTTTTCTTTTGTGTTTATCTTTTTATGCTTGAGTTTTATGCTTGAAAGTCAAATTTTCTATTCAGCTCTAGTCTTTTCATCAGAAATGTTTGGAAGTCCTCAACTTCATTGAATATTTATACCCTGTCCCCCCCCACCCTGAAGAATTATATTCAGTTTTGCTGGGCAAGGGATTCTTGGTTATAATCCTAACGATTTTGCCTTCTGGAATATCATGTTTCAAGCCCTTCAATCCTTTAATGTAGAAGCTACAAAATTTCGTGCTATTCTGACTGGGGTTTTTTTTTCTTTTTGGCTGTTTGCTGCTTGCAATATTTTTTCATTGCCTCATGAGTGCTAGAATTTAGCTTCCTGAAAGGTTTTATTTAGGGATCTCTTTCAGAAGGTGATCAGTGAATTCTTTCATTTTCTATCTTGCCCTCTAGTTCTAGGAGATAAAAATAGCTTCCAAATAGTTCAATAATTCTTAAATTATCTCTTCTTGATCTATTGTGCTGGCTAGTTGTTTTTCCAATGAGATATTTCACATTTTTTCTATTTTGTAGTTCTTTTGATTTTATTTTATTGTTTCTAGATGTCTCATAAAGTCCAAGCTTCCATTTGCCCAATTCTAATTTTTAAGGAATTATTTTCTTCAATTATTTTCTTTCTATCCCTTTTTCCATTTGGCCAATTCTGTTTTTTAAAGAGTTCTCTTCAATGAATTTTTCTATATCCTTTTCCATCTCGACTAATTGTGTTCTTTCAAGGTAGTCTTCTCTTCATTTGATTTTTGTGCCTCTTTTACCATTTTTATTCAGTATTGTGTGTGTGTGTCTTTTTTTTTTTTACCAAGCTATTTACACTCTTTTCATGATTTTCTTGCTTCATGCTTCTCATTTTTTCCTC
The DNA here is from genome assembly GCF_902635505.1 of Sarcophilus harrisii. Lineage (NCBI taxonomy): Eukaryota > Metazoa > Chordata > Mammalia > Dasyuromorphia > Dasyuridae > Sarcophilus > Sarcophilus harrisii. The sequence goes on along the minus strand of NC_045427.1, from coordinate 249,663,391 downwards.
TGTATCTCTTAACTTGCTTTTTAAAAATCCTTTTTGAGTTTTTCATGACCTGAGACCAATTCATATTTTTCCTTGAAACTGACTTTGTTGTCTTCTGAGTCTGTGTTTTGATCTTCCTGTTCCCCATAGTAAATTTCTATAGTTAGAATCTTTTCCTGTTGTTTGCTCACTTTTCCAGCCTATTTCTTGACTTTTAACTCTATGCTAAAGAGAGACTTTGCTTCCAGAGTAGAAGAAGAATTGTCCCAAGTTTAACTTTTTTTGCAGCTATTTTCAGAGATAATTCTAAGAACGTGAAAGTTTTTGGTTCTAAGGACATATGTGATTTAAGGAGAGGTGTGTTTACTACTCTCCTGCCCTGTGCTCTCGTCTATAAGTGACCCCTAGAACTTTCTCCCACCCTGGAACTGTGACTAGGATCGCAACTCTTTTGTGGCCACAAGTTCTTATATTCTAGTGGACCTCCTTACCCTGGGACTATGACCCAGCTTCAAGAATAGGAAATGCAACAAAGTTCTGTCCTTGCTGCCAGCAAAGGGATTATAATCTCCTTTTGACCAGTGTTCTGCTCCCTCTTTACCAACCTGGATCAATAGTCTGGAAACTACCAGTGATGGTACTAATTCAGTCACCTCCAGAGCCTGCTCCAGGTTTGCTGAAGTTTGACTTACACTGGTGCTCTCCTCCCATGTAGTGCAACAAATCTTTCCTGCTCAGTGTTTATTATACTGAACCAGAAAATTATTTCACCCCATCCTTAATTTATTTTGAGGCATGGTTTAAAAGTTGTTTGTAGGGGATTGGGGGAAAGCTCAGATAATTCCCTGTTTCTTCTCTACCATCTTGTCTCCATTCCCCATCCTCACACACATCAACCCCAGGAAGGCCAGTTTCAAGAACAACTTTCTCCCCCCTTAAATTTTTTCCTCACAGGACAACCTAAACAGAGGTTGTTTTAAGCTCAAAACTCAGCTCTTAAGTCAAACTAGAAACTCCTTGGCAAGAAGGTAGAGAGGAATAAAGGACAGAAGCCTGAAGGGCAAGACAATAATAATAGAAGCTTAGAGGTAGTTTTCTCTTACATTGCTTGGCATAAAAGCAGATTCATCCCTTGATTGGTCATAGATGATAGTTGTTATAAAGTGCTGGTCTGACAGTGAAAATGCATCTGAAGCCTGAGATGCACATTCATGATGAATGGTTCATAGACCTTTTGTGCTAGTTCTGGGGAAAAGATAACTACCTGCTCACTTACAGTCCCTCATCCTCATCTCTGCAGGTGGATGAAAGTGTTGAAATCCTTGCAAGGTTACTCAGGACTTTCTTGGTTTCATGACCTATTCATAATATTTATCATCTAGTTCTTTTTGATTTAGTAGGTTCATCATCTAGTTCTTTTTGGCTTAGTAGGTTTAAGAAGTAAATGTGTATGTATAGGACTACTTGCCATCTGGGGGAGGAGGTAGAGGGAGGGAGGGGAAAAATCGGAACAGAAGTGTGTGCAAAAGGATAATGCTGTAAAAAATTACCCAGGCATGGATTCTGTCAATAAAAAATTATTAAAAAAAAAAAGAAAGAAAGAAATGTGTAGTAGTCACTCTCTGTCAGAGATGGTTAAGATAAGGTCAAGAAAAAGAATAGCAGAAGTAGCAAAGGGTACATCTTTAGGAACAGTATCACTTCCACAAACAGAACTTCCTCTCAAAATTGAAAAGAGGAAGAACATACCAAGAATAATAGAAGACACCATTCTTAATTTAGGTGGACTCTAAGGTCCTATATTTACCAAAATCCAGTATAAAAATCATAGAGTTGTTGTTGCTGACAGAAAAAAACTTAGTAAAGATTGAAATATGGACCAGGAGAATGAAGGGCAATGGGTTTGCCTCCAGGCTTTTGTCCTCTCAACTTCATTCTTATGTCAATCAAAGAGGATCTTGGAAACAATATGGAACCTTGTTGTTGTTATTTATTGTTCATTATCAGATTGAATGAATCCTATTACCACAGCCTCCACATAATTGCCCAAAAAAGGAAAATGAGAAACTTGGAGATAAGAAAAGACAGGTACACTAATGTATTGCTGGTAGAATTGTGAACTAGTCCAAACATTTTGGAAAACTACTTAGACCTGTGTCCAAAGAACTATAAAACTGTGCCTACATTTTGACCCCAACATTACCATTACTAGATCTATAGCTCCAAGAAACCAAAGGAAAAGGGCCTATATGTTTAAAAACATTTACAGCAGCATTTTTTGTCATGGTAAACAATTAGAAACTGAGGGGATGGCTGGGGATTAGGGGATGGCTGCACAAGTTATAGTATGTGAATGTGATGAAATACTATAATGCTGTAAGACTAATGGAAGGAATGGTTTTGGAAGAACCTGAACTGATATCTAATGAGTAAGAAGAACCAGGAGAATACTATATACCATTATAACAGCAGTGGTGTAAAAATAATTAACTGTGAAAGACTTAAAACTATGATCCATAGTTCTACTATAACTCAAAAGATTCATGATGTGAAATGCTATCAGCCTATATATAGAGAGAACTAATGAACTCAGTACAGAAGGAACCATATTTTGTCCTTTATTTTTCTGTATTTTTTGGAAACATGACTAATTCAGAAATTCATAGACACAATAGATATCATATTTCTTGTCTTCTCAATAGGCAGAGAAAGAGGCTGAAGGGAGGAAGAAAATTTGGCACAGAATGATTTTCTTTAAGTCAGAGGACTTTTAAAATATTTGATTCTAGAGGTAATAGAGAGTCTCTAGAATTTATTGAGTGAGGGGATGAGAGTAGTGTGGCATAATTGTCTCATAGACCTGCACTTTAAGATAATAATTTTGGCAGCAAAGCTGAAAATGGACTGGAAGAGAGATATATTTGGGGCAGAGAGGACAATTGTCTATTGCAACAGTCCAGGTGTGAGGTAATAAGAAGCTGTATCAGGGTAGCAGCTGAGTGAATGGAAAGAAAGGTTTTGAAGAAATGACAAAACATTGAAAAATTATATACACCTAGTTATAAATACATATAAAGATACATATTCAGATAGATACTTCCAAATCAGCCTCTATAGCCACTATCAAGGAAGCAAATACCAAGGATCTCATTATTTCTGCCATCAACTAATTGCTGACCAATTGTCAGTAACCAGCAGCTTCACTAAAGTAGCAGTGTCTTCAGGGAGATTTAGGAAGCAACATGTACTAGATGGATCCTAATACAAAAGTTCTACATTAACTCCCAACTTCCCTAAGACTTAGGTAGAGATAGCCCTGTACTCTGGGCTCAAAAGCTTTTTGAAGATCAATGTCTTCCTAATCCATGTAACTTTTTGGGGGGGCAACAATATGTATCTAAAATAAAGACTATAATTATCCTTTCCACTTTGAAACTTTTCCCATCATGGTTTTATTATATCACAGATTAGCATAAGCAATTAAATAGGAAATTTGGAGGGAGTTTTGTGGAAGTCACAGATGACATACAAAGGTCAGCAGATGACACATCAAAAGTTTAAAAATTCAGAAATGCACAAAATATATGTATAGCTTTGTATAATATCAATATATCTTATCTTTTAATGTCATAATGATTCAGACTTCTTTTCTGGTACAAAGGGAGGGACAAAAATTTTACATGGGTTTTTCAGACCACAGAGGTTCCATATTCCTAACTGTTATGGGTCAGAACTCTGAACTTAAAACAAGGATTCTTACAAAGTACTAAGTCAGTGGAATTGATAAATACCTAGTTTAGCATAGTGCTTAATAGTTCTCTAAACATATAAACTGGGATTCAGAGCCAGAGAAGACAAAAGGACTGGAGGCTGAAGCACAAGCCCTGAGACTCAGACAGATTCATTTCCATCTTCATCAGCATCATGGTGGCTGGCCTGGCCTCCTGCACTTCCTCCACTGAGACCAAGGCCAGTCTGAAAGGGTCCCCCGAAAGCTGGCCTGGGCCCCAGGCAAGGAAACTAGATTACCTTGTGATGATTAACCTGTTAAATAGAAGGCTGCTCCAGAGACCTTTAGAAAACCAAATAAGAACACTACATTTTGGTGTCCAAACGTGGGACTAAGAACCTACATCTGTGACACAGAAATTAGGTTAAGTACAAAAATAGACAAGAAGGAATCTCTGTAAAGGGCTAAACTAATATTTCAGTTGAAATGGGACAAATGTTTAGAAAACAGCCTTCTTTTCCACTTCAAGGAAAATGTGTCGAAAGCATGGTTAAACTTACAAAAAACCAAGGTTTGATTGTAACTTGGGAGCAAATCATTGAACTTTTAAAAATATTACAATGCACATCTTCTTGGTTCTCAAAGGAAAAAGAATTAGATCCAGATGAAATTAGTAGGAGAGCAACTAAGTGAATATTACAATGATAATGGTACCAATTCAATTCCTAAAGAAATTGGAGAAATTTTATATATATAACTGGCTTTAAGGAATTATATAAGTATTAGAATAAGGAAAAAGAAGAAAGAACAGGAAGGGGAAGATACTGACAAACTAGGTGAAAAGTATGAAGAATTAGACAGAAAGGAGTTAAGTACAATTCTGATGAAATTAAGGAGTGTGGTGAGTCACAGCAAGAGCCATTAGAGCATTCCCCATCCCCTGACCTACCCCCCTCAATTAACCCTTCATGGGTGGAGGGAGAAGAAGGAGGGGTAGGGGCAGTAACACAATCAGCACCACCTATGAAGCAGCCTATGACAAGATTATAAAAAGCACTAGTTAAAGCAAAAAAAAAGGATAGGATATATCTGATTTAATAGAAGCATACCCTGTGATTGAAGAACTTGATTCTTCAGGTCAAACCAGGAGAAGATACACTTCTTTTGATCTGGAAATTATTAAAGATTTAAAAAATGGTTGCATTCTTTATGGGGCTACATCATGTTATGTTAAGATGGTATTAGAGAATTTGGTTTATGAAATTTTAACCCCCAGTGATTGGAAATCTATAGCAAGGACATGTTTAGAACTGTATAAAACTTGTTGTGGCTTTCAGAGTATAGTGAATTACGTAGGATACAAGCCCAGCAAAATAGGCAAACTGGAGTTAATATACAAATCACCTTTGACCTACTAGCAGGTAAAGGTCAGTATGTAGACACTTTAGTACAGATTAATTACCCCATTGCAGCATATGAGCAAGTTGCTGCTGCTATCAAAGCATGGGTTTCCCTCCCAAGAAAAGATACAGGAGAAGCCTTCACAAAAATAGAGCAAGGTCCAAATGAACCTTTGCTAATTTTGTGGGACGTCTGCAAACAGGTATCACAAGAACTATTGAGAAAATGCAGCTACAGAAATAATGACCAGACATCTGCTAGCCAGACATTAGCTAAGGAAAATGCTAATAAGGTTTGTAGAAGAATAATGTTGGGATTACATAAAGATGCTCCTTTAGAGGATTACACAAAGATGCCACAGTGAGCACAAATACCTTTTATACCCAGGCTATGATGCAGAACATAGGAAGACAAGGTCCCTCTTGGCAAGGGACTTCCAGAGAGACTCATCAATGCTTTCAGTGTGGTCAAGTAGGGCATCTGAAAGCTCAGTGTAAGTATAGAGATAAAATGAGAAAACAGAATGGGAGAACAAGACCCAAACCCCATGCAATAAGGGCTTCTACTGGGCCTCAGAATGTAGATTGACCCAGGGAAATGAGAAGCCAAGCCCAGCTCCACCACCTCAAGCAAAAGACAGGTGGGGCATGATGGCAGCAGAAGTTACACACAGAGAGTCTTTAGGAGTTCAGGACTCTGATATGATCAATCAGCAAAGAAGCAATCAGATGGGAGAAAGGGATTACAATTGGAGAAAATACAGGCTTTTTAACCCAAAAGAAGAGCAGTGTCCAATGCAAGCAGCTCCAATGTAATTACAAGGTGATGAGGAGAGATCTAGAAAGTGGTAAATGAAAGGGACTAGATAGGTTAACTGCTTGGGGGAGAGGGTTTGCTTGTATTTCTACAGATGGAGAAGGAATCAGATGGGTGCCAATGAGCACCTTGAGAGGGACAGAAAAAGAGAAAAACCTCAAAATAAAGGAGAAGACCTAAAAAATATCTGACACTGAAAGAGCATGGCTGATAATGAGACTGTTATAGAACTTCAAAACCTGCAGGAATCATTGGATTCTCTGAAACATGATAAGACTGATGCAGGATTTCAAAATCTACAGGAATCATTGGATTCCCTGAGATGAAAAATTGTTGATAAAACTGTTGTAGAACTCCAAACCCACAGGAATCATTGGATTCTCTGAAACATGATAAGACTGATGCAGAACTTCAAAATCTGCAGGAATCATTGAATTCCTGACATATAAAGTAATGGACAATAGATTGGTTTTGGACTATCTCTAGAATTTATGGACATGTATAATTCCTCATGTTGATTCATATTGTTTCTTACATCACTACTAGCCTGTGCTGTATTGCTATGTGCTTATGTAATACCTCCCATGTTGATGGATTTATGTATACCTATTTCAAGTGAGAACCTTCAGAAACCTGCTAATCTGGTTTGATTCTCCATTTTCCTTTGGTTTTCATCTCCCTTCCTGAGACGTCAGGGAGGGCATGCTCACCTCCTTTTTGTGGTTCTCACCTCCATGAGAAGTCAGGGAGGACATGACCACCTATGTTCTAAAACAAAGAAAGAGGAAGATGTTATAGGCCAGAACTCTGAACTTGAAACAAGGATTCTTACGAGGTGCTAAGTCAATGGAATTGATAAATACAATGGTTGTCTAGTTTAGCATGGTGTTTAATAGTTCTCTAAGTTCAGTATGATTGATTTAATCTTTTTTTTTCTTTTTTTTTTCTTTTTTTTTTTATTTAATAGCCTTTTATTTACAGGTTATATGCATGGGTAACTTTACAGCATTAACAATTGCCAAACCTCTTGTTCCAATTTTTCACCTCTTACCCCCCACCCGCTCCCCCAGATGGCAGGATGACCAGTAGATGTTCAATATATTAAAATATAAATTAGATACACAATAAGTATACATGACCAAACCGTTATTTTGCTATACAAAAAGAATCAGACGATTGATTTAATCTTACAACAAATAATGGTTCCCTAGTGATATAATGATTGGTTTATACTCAGTGTAGAGCATATAAGCTGGAATTCAGAGCCAGAGAAGACAAAAGGACTGGAGGTGGGAGCTCAAGCTTTTGGAGCCAAGGAGACATATTCATTCTATCTTTGGTCAGGCTCCTGGTGGCTCTCCTGGGGGACAGAAAGGCTCAGAGACAGAGTCAGAGACAGACTCAGAAGGGCTCAGAGAGAGACTCAGAAGGGCCAGAAGCAGACTCAGAGACAGACTTGGAGAAGACAGAGGACTAAAGGCTGGAACACAAGCCCTGGGATTCAGACAGATTCATTTCCATCTTCATCAGCACCATGGTGACTGGCCTGGCCTCCTGCACTTCCCCCACTGAGACCAAGGCCAGTCTGAAAGGCTCCCCAGAAAGCTAGTGTGGGCCCTAGGTAAGGTAAATAGATTGTGAAGGAGAGAATAAAGGATTTGGAATTTAACACCTGGCTATTCTTGTGGTGATTAACCTGCTGAAAAGAAGGCTGCCCCAGAGACCTTCAGAAAAGCAAATAACACTACACCTAACCCCTGTGATATGGAAGGGATAACCATCATGGAGAAAAAAACCCCCAAAACTCTGCCCTGCTTCTAATGTAACTCCTAAAACCATCAGCCAGGGGAACAATGCCTATAGAGAAAGTGATAGTCTTCTCAACTACTATCAACACCATTTGCTGACCAAGTGTCGCATATAATTAAGTAGCCAGGCCCAAGAATCCTTAGAACTCCAGGACCAACCATGCCACATCCAGTAATGCTCCAGGGGAACAATCTTTGTGGAGGTAAGACTGAACAAGTTTCTCTGCAGGTATTGTTTGTCCTCTCTTTTGCAGTCATAGCCAAGAAGAATCAGAAAACAAATTCTTATCACCAAAGTCCTTGGTACCATCCAATAGTTCAACATTTATGGTTTTAATCATGGAAATGACACTAATGAAGATACGCTACCATTCACTGTGGCTAAAAACCACTGGGTGCTTCTATTTGACTTGAAAATGAAGCCTTCCATGTGAAAGTGAGTTCTTCTAGAGCAGGCTCTCTTTTGCTATTTTCCTTGTTTCCTCAGTGCTTAACATGGTACTTTACAAATAGTAATAACATATAAATAATAAATAAATGTTTTTTAATTATTTCATATAACATAGATATATAAAAATATAAACTACATAAATAAATCAACTTCATTGAAAAATAATGTCTCTGACATACTAACTTTGTGAACTTGGTTGGTCACTTGCCTTCTCTGGACCTCAGTTTCTTCACCTAAAAAATAAAGGTAGGACTAAAAAGAGAAGAAGAAGATGATGATTATTAATGGGTGATGAACAAGAACAGAGAAAGTAAACAGGTTGGGAGGTAAGGGGGGGGGGGGGGGAAGGAGGGAAGTTTACCCAACCATCAAAAAGAACAACAGAAAATGAGACTTGTTCCTGGCCTGAAGCCCCAAATGAGGAACTAAACTATACTAAACTAAACTAAAGCTAAAGAAATTAATAAATAAAAGAAAACATTCACTAGTTTAAAAAAATTATTGCAAATCTAGAGATCTCCAAAAAAAGGAGTAATTATTACAATTGTCAGTAGAGGCTTGAAATGTAAAAACAGATTTTTCCACAAGAGTGACATGACTATCTAGAAGAAATGATACAGAAAATAAAATGAAAACTCTGAAAAAGAATTTCAAGAGGAATAATGGCCTAGAGAGAAAATAAAAAAATAAAAATAAAATAAAATAAATTTAAAAATTAAAAAAAAAAAAAGTCTTAACAAAAAAGTGAACACCCTAAAAGTAGAATTTAAAAAACTTCCATGACACAGCAAAGAGCTATTAGAACAAAATGTTTAAGATTGGGGGGAAAATAGAAGAAAATCTAGATAACAACTGGCCTCGAAAACAGATCTAGAAGAGATAATTTAGAATCATTAGACTGCTTGAAACCACAACTTTTTTTTTTAAAAGCCCAGACACTTTTAGACAAACATCAAATTCAATGTTCTAGAAACTTTGCTGTTCAAGCACTTAAAATAGATTGAGTACATTCTTTATCCAACTTCCTCTGTGAAACTTATCCTTTTAAATTAAAAAAAAAAAAAAAAAAAAAAAAAAAGATGCTACCTTTCAAAAGTTCTTTAGGAAATGCTGAAGTAGGCAAAGTCCTATATTTAGAAGGCCTAACAGGGTTATTGGATCTGGATTTGAATTCATTTGCTGCCTATGGTCTCTTGACCAAATCATTTACCTTTTCTGGACCTTTGTAAAGAGATTAGACTAGTTGGCCTCTGGAATCTCTTCTAACTCTAGATATTTATAATTCTGGCATCTAAATTTACTAAGCAAGAATTATTAAAATTTACTTAGTTCACATTTTTGACTAGGGGAAAATCTGCTTTGTTGAAATTACACAGATAGCATCTTATTTGTATCAAATAAAGATTTGTTAAGTGTGATCTATTATAATTCTGATACTTATTATTCCCAAGGATTAAGCTCATTTCAACATGAAAAGTTGATAAGGATGATGGGAGAGAGTAAGAGAATAGGGAAGGATTGGAAACTGGGGAAGAAGGTTATAGTGAGGACAAAGAATGTGTTTAATGAAAGCAAGACAGTTGGGAAGGTAGTAGTCAGAGAGCAGATTTCAGAGTTCGATTTTGAAACTGGCAGAGTTGGGGATGATGGTGAAGTATAACATATGGTAGCTGATAGTCAGCTATGGGAGTTGAGGAAGTTTTTGAATTGCGAGTTGAGGTCATTGGCAGTATCATTAACATCTTAGGTGAAAGAAAAGATTGGAATGAAGAGGAAGAAGCTCTGGGAGTCAAAGATAATATTAAAGATATGGACAATGTGAGAAAAGTTGATTGGTGTAAATTTTAGCAAAGAGGTTCCTGAGTAATAGTCATAGGAGAAAGATATGGAAATGGGAAGAAGGAGCAAGGATTATACCAGCTCCTCCTCTGAGCTCTGTAAATCAGGGGGTTTGAGAGACAGGGACGTACTTGAAGAGGGTGACTAAAGACTTCAAAAGAAAGTTACAAGCTTGAAAGGAGAAAAGGTATATGAGTAAAAAAATTATAGATGAGAGACAGTTTAATAAGAGAGTAGGGACTTTAGATAGTCTAATAGAAAGACAAAGGGCTATAGAGAGGTAGGTCTGAACAGAGTAAGGAGAGAATGAGGAATAAAATAGCAGGTAAAAGGAGACTAGAGTTCATACTATTCTTCATACCTATAATAAAGATCCAGTCTCCAACTATTGAGGTCTTTCACCTCAGGACCTAATTCAGAAACCATTTCTGGCATAAAGCCTTTTCTGACTTTCCTTCTATCCTAATCCCACCAAATGATCTCCCTTTCAAATTTATCATTTTACTTTTAATATTTGGTTCTTCCTCCTGAGATTATCTGTGGTGTGTGTGTGTGTGTGTGTGTGTGTGTGTGTGTAAAAATGTTTGGGCTTTTTTCCATTTCGTTTTGTTTTGTTTTGTTCTATGTTGTGAACTCTGTCCATTCCCCTCCTATTTTCAGTCCTCCCCTTTTCCATCTTTGAATTTCGGAGTGTTGGATTTTCAGGGCCCTCTTTGGTGTCTCAGGACCAAGTATTTGGTACTCAGTTCACATTTTTGAATGGGGGAAAATCTGCTTTGTTGAAATTACACAGATAGCATCTTATTTGTATCAAATAAAGATTTGTTAAGTGTGATCTATTATAATTCTGATACTTATTATTCCCAAGAATAATGGGATTATTAAAGACTTGGGATATTTCCATCTGAGTGATAAAGTATTGTGGTAGTCTTTTCCTACTGTCACTTCCCAGAGCTTCCAAGATTTCTATTCTGGGCTCTCGCTGGATAGTCTCCTGCTCCAGCTGCCTACAATCACAGAGGCTTGCAGGCTTGCAGGATCTCTAGCCCTTCATGATCAGAGACTACTCAGCCTTGGTTACTGGCTCTGTTGCTATTTCCTTTTCTATTGCTCTCAGACTTTAGGATGATTTTTTTCAGTTTAATGGTTAAAGAATTCACTTACTATAGCTTCTCTTTGGATTTTTTGGTCATTATTTTGTCCAGAAGAAACTTTAGATTTTTGTTACAATGGGTATGTGAAACCTGTGTAATCTACCTCTTGCTCAGGCAGGCCTCTTGCCTAATAATCAAAGGAATAGATTATTGACTCTTCTTCAATGTGTAGACTAAAGTGTAGACATTGTATGTCCCTTATGAAGACATGCTTTAATCAGGGAATAAAGTCCCAATTGATTGAAAAAGCTATAACTTCAGTTGTCTTCATTTCCCATAAGTGATAGTGGTTTTTTATAATTAGTTCAATCTGGTTTTTTTTTTTTTTTTTAATTTTCTGTTTGTATTTCTTCCTGGTCTTCCTTTTTTTTTTTTTTTTTTTAAAGCTTTTTATTTTTAAAATATATGCCCAGATAATTTTTCTACTTTGATCCTTGCATAGCCTTGTATTTCAGATTTTCCCCTTCTTTCCCCAGCTCCTTCCCTTAGATGTCAAGCAATCCAATATGTTATACATGTAAAAATATGTGTTAAATCCAATATGTGTAAACATAATTGAACAATTCTCTTGATGCACAAGAAAAATCAGATCAAAAAGGAAAGGAAATAGAGTAAGAAGACAAAATGCAAGTGAACAACAAGAAGAGTGAGAATGTTATGTTGTGATCCACATTCCATTCCTACAGTCCTCTCTATGGGTACAGATGGCTCTCTTCATCACAAGATCTTGGAACTGGTTTGAATCATCTCATTGTTGGAAAGAGTCACTGTCCATCAGAATTGATCATCCTAAAATATTGATGTTGTCGTGTACAATGATCTCCTGGTCCTGCTCATTTCACTTAGCATTAGTTCATTAAGTCTCTCCAGGCCTCTCTAAAATCATCCTTCTGGTTCTTTCTTACAGAACAATAATATTCCATAACATTCATATACCACAACTTATTCAGCCATTCTCCAACTGATGGACATCCATTCGGAAGTTTCTAGTTTCTTGTCACTACAAAAAGGGCTGCCATGAACATTTTTGCACATGTGGGTCCCTTTCCCTCCTGAAGATCTCTTTGGGATGTAGACCCAGTAGAAACACTGCTGGATCAAAGGGTATGACAATTTGATAACTTTTTGAACGTAGTTCCAAATTGCTCTCCAGAATAATTGGATCTGTTCACAATTCCACCAACAATGTATGTCCCACTTTCCCCACATCCCCTCCAATATTTGTTATGATCTTTTACTGTCATCTTAGCCAATCTGAGAAGGGTATATTGGTATCTCAGAGTTGTCCTAATTTTCATTTCTCTGATCAATAGTGATTTAGAGCACCTTTTCATATGATTAGAAATAGTTTTAATTTCTTCATCTGAAAATTATCTGTTCATATCCTTTGAACATTTAAAATGATAGCATTTTAAAAAACCTGACTAATATATAAGTTTCATGTTGATCCTTCACTACAATTCAGAGACTGCCAAATCTTTAAAGACCATCTAGATACATGGTATTGTTATGCCACAGTCTCTTTTGAACTGTTCTACGAGTTTCCCTTATCTCAGTCTCCCTAACTATTTCCTTAGTTGTAACCCCCCTTCTGGTCCATTAAGTTTGGGAACCATTTGCCCTAAGGTAATAAATTGTTAGCATATAGGAGAAACAAGAGAGTGGAACTCCTGACTCTTTCCTATGCTCAAGAATTTACAATATCCCTCTAAAAATATTCCAAGATACCTCATTGATATCTTATTCCTGTCAGACATCCTGTTTCTGAGCTTTTAGGATTTATGGTCTCCCCCCATCCTGACAGAAGTTTTCCCGAGCTTCTTACCCCTTCTTTGTTACTAAAAGGTATTTAAGAAGTTGGGTTTCTCCTATTCATTGCTGGAGGCTGTATGCTAGATGCTGAACGCTGAATTCCTTGAGATGACAGTCTCCTCCAGCCCTGGGACCAACATGGATTCCTTGGTCCCAGTATATCTTTATCTCTGTCTGACTGGATAATTTGAGATGAGAGTCCTGTCCAGTCAATTGTGCTCTCCAATTAATAAAATATTAAAAAGGCTCTCTAATCGCTCTCCTGCCTCAGTTTCTCCGGCATTACAGTATGTAGTATGTACATACATGGCAGCAGCAATAGTAATAATAGTTAATGAAGATGGTAGAAAGAAGCCAAGATATTGCCTAAGCTCTCCCCAGCTTCCCTCAGAATCAATACTAGATCAATCCTCTGAACAGATTTTGGAGTGACAGAACCCACAAACATTCAGAGTATAATAATTTTCCAATTTAAGATAAAAGACTTCAGGAAAGATTTATATCAATTGGGCAGGAGGGAACATAGGTTAGGATGGGGAGGCCCTGCACAGGAAATTTAGCAGAAGGCTCCTAACCAAAACATAGCAACAATGCCTATTCTCTCCTGGTTCAGAAGGCCAGTGTCTCAGCAGCCAGCTGTGAGTCCATCAATGCAACCACAGAAGGCAAATTATGAGCCCCAAATCTGGCATAAAAGGTAGGACTAGGCCAGGCCAACCCAGCAGAGTGGGAAAGCCTGTAGGACAGCTGGCCCCAGCAAAGTAGAAAGCGAGAGATCTCTGCCCTTGTGCAAAAAGGAGCTTGGAATAATCTCCCCTGTGTCCTAGGAGCAGAACTCAACTTTTAAAAATAAGCAAAAAAGCAAAAAGAGCATTGACCATAGAAAACTGCTATGGTAACAGGGAAGATCAGAATACAAACCCAGAAGAGGATGGCAATTTTAGCAAGTATTCCTTTAATATTCAGAAATTTTTTTATTTTAATTTGAAAGTTAATTTGAAGGATTCAAAATATATGAGACCAATTTTTTTACTATTTAGTGATTCATTTTCTTTTAATGTTAGGTTACAGAAAGTAACATTCAAATGGAACTTAACGAAATTCAGTGTGACATGTTGCTAAAAATATAATAAAGCTAGTGTTGCATATTTTTATTCTTGTTATTTTATTGAAATGTGCATATTTTCTTGCATTTACCCCTCCATCTTGGCTCCACCTCCAAAATGTGCATGTTTTCAGCAAGAATCTTAGTACTGTTTACTACTACATACCTTTGTGAATAATTATTTTCCCTTTAGAAGTCTATTAAAACTTCACCTAGGGCAAGATAAACAAATGAGCTTTTATCATTGATGCTAAAAACTACATTGTCACAAAACCTTATACCTGATATTAATAAAATATTTTCTGGCAAAAGATGTCAAATTATTGTGTTAAATTAATTCTAAATCTTTTTGTAATGATGTCATGATGATTTTAAAGCTATTCTATAAAATCATTATATATAAAATTATATATTATATCATATAAATATTATACATTAAATTATACATAATTTTATTATCATTATCATTTTTATATTTATTATTATTATTATTATATTTTTAAATTACATGTTTCTTTTTATTCTAGGTGGTGCAATGGATAGAATGCTGGTCATGGAGTCAAAAAGATGTATTCAAATTCAGCTTCAGATATTTATGAGTATGTGACCCTTAGCAAGTCACTTAATCCTGCTTTCCTCAGTTTCTATGCCTGCAAAATAAGCTGGAGAAGGAAATGGCAAACCTTTCTAATATTTTTTGCCAAGAATACCCCCAAAAAGGATCACAAAAAGTCGGACATGAACGAAAAACGGCTGAACAACAATTTCTACTTGATTTGTATACATATATATATAAAATAAATATGCATAAATATTCATAACAAATTATCAAATCTATAATTATATATCTCTTTTTATATATTAGTTATATTTAATTCCTTTCTGATTTTAATATCTCAATATATTAGTAGAAAAATATAGAAGCATGTGTAGTTTTCTAAGTCAATATGCAGCTCATAAGGGTCATTATGTATGGTTTAATGAACCCGATTTCTCTTTGAGCTTGACACCACTGCACTATACACTATCTCTACGTTCTTAGGATGGTATTGCCTACCATAATTTTCAAAGCTTAATCACTAATGGGAAGATATTTCATTGACAAATTAAGATTTAGAAATAAATTTTGGATCAGAAGTAATAACAAATTCTGATGAACTAATGAGAACTTATGATCAAACAGATTAATGGTTTGTGCAAAAATATAACTAGAATATTGAGGCATGAAATTTTTTATTTCATGAACTATGTAGTTCGTTGTTGAAAATGTTAAATAATCATCCTACAAAAGTCAACAGAACTGAGAAAGCTTTGTAATGCAGGAGAAACTGAGGCAGGAGAGAGATTAGAGAGTTTTCAATATTTTATTAATTGGAGAGTATAATTGACTGGACAGGACTCTCGTCTCAAATTATCCAGTCAGATAGAGATATACTGGGACCAAGGAATCCATGTTGGTCCCAGGGCTGGGGAGACTGTCATCTCAAAGAATCCAGCATGCTGCATCTAGTAGCCAGCCTCCAGCAATCAATAGGAGGAAGCCAACCTCTTAAATATTCTCTAAAGACAAAGAACCACGAAGCGGGCGAAAGTTTGTCAGGTTGGGGGGGAGACCATAAATCCTAAAAGCCCAGAGACAGGATGTCTGAATACCCAGAGATAAAGATGTGAGTGAGGTATCTTGGAATATTTTAGTGGGATATTGTAAATTCTTGAGGATAGGGGAGGGTCAGGAGTTCTGCTCTCTTGTTTATCTTGCTAGCAATTTATAACCTTAGAATAAACGGTTCCCAATCTTAATGGACCAGAGTGGGTTTTTACGACTAAGGGGATTTGACAGAGCAGTTAAGGAAACTGAGGGGGAACCTCAGGGAAACCAAGTCAGAACAGTTAAAGAGAACTATGGCATAACAGCTTCAGAAAAGAAGCAGAGTGGAATTAGGAGTTAATCATAGCTATTTTGATGTGAGTCAAACTGAGACCACACAAGAGAGGCAGATCTTACTGCAAGGAACTGATCTGACTGAAAGGAAGAGTGACATCTGCTTGGAGAAAATAGAAATCTCTGTTGTTTGAAGAACTCAGTGGGGGAAAGCTACCTTGTTCTCTATTGCCATCTACTGTTTTGAGAAGGGAAGATCTCTCAAAGCAAGAGAAAAGATTATTTAGCAGTTTTTAGGCAGGAAATTGTTTGTTAATGAAGAATATCATTATCCTTCAGCAAACCAGCTAAGGTTCCCAGCAACTAAAATTGCCACGAACTCTCCCATTATCTAAGCAGCCTTGAAAGAGGCTCCCTATTTCAACCAATTGAGTAAATGGGTGTTTGCTTGAATTGTCTGTCCCACAGTGTCCACTAATATCGGTAGGTTTAATTTGGGAAAGGATTTTTGTCTCCTGGGACATATTGGTTGAGAAAGGATTCGTTTCTGTTAATTTTCAGCTACTCAGCTATTTTTTCACCAGAGAAATATGCTTCAAGTCCCTCAATTCAATTGATGCACTTGGGTAGCTTCAGGGCTTAGTCCAGTTGGAGTATAAGGCAAATGACTCCAGTGAGAGTGATCAGGAAGCACTGGGGAAGGTTTAAAAGAGTATTATATGGATATTTATTTGTTTCATTTTGTTTTGTTTTTAAGGGTTGTGGCTTCACAGATATTTGTCACATTACAATGTTCTCTTTGAAGTTCTTCTTTGAGTTTTGTTTATAGCTTCTTTGGAATTCATTTGCTGAAATAGTAGGAACTTGATTAGCCCTTTTGGTTATTGTTTTTTTTTAATATAGCTTTTGTAAATATCTCAGTGAGAATGTTCCTGATTCAGAATAGTGGAAGCTTAACTAGTAAATCCAAAATTATGTTATTTTCTCTCTTATATATAAAACCTTTTCTTTTTCTTTTCTTTTCTTTTTTTTTAAATTAGAGTTCTTGGACAGGAGATCAAGAAGAAAATCTTTTATATTCTTCTGTGGGTATCTACTAATCATTGAGGTAAAGTAATGTAATGTTTAGAGCATTTTTTGTTTTCCTTTTACCAGTTGTTTATAATCCCCTGAATTAAGACCTTATTTTGTTTTACTTCACTTAATTTTGAATGTAAAAAATAAAAATTAGTATATGGACTCATTTTCAGGATTTATTCTTTACTTACATCCCACCTGACCATTTACAAGTTATTTGTCTCTGTTAAACAAAAGAAACATGACCCTTGCTTTGCTTAAATAAATCTTAGAGAAATCTTAATCTATCAGGACACATGTTTTTGTAGTGTTGAAAACAATTAGATAAAAATAAAGTTTTAAGAGTTAATGGTGTCACCTTGGCTAATTTGTTTAAATGTACATTGCTGGGAATTCAAGAATGACAGTCCAGTAGATGTAAACTTTCCTTATACTAGGTTTAATCCCAGAATCCCGGGAATGAATTATGGCAATATGGCCTTTGTTTTTTTGTTTGTTTGTTTTTGTTTTTTTGCTGAGGCAATGGGGGTTAAGACATGTGTTGGGTCACACAGCCAGGAAGTGTTAAGTATCTGAGGCGGGATTCAAACTCAAATCCTCCTGACTTCAGGGCTGGTGCCCTATCCACTGAGCCATCTAGCTGCCCCAACACTATGTTCTTTAGGAAGTACTTAATTCCTTGGAATATTCCAATTCCAAGATTTGGGGTAGATTTATATCTCAGAAAATATAGACATATTTAGCTGCCCCTGGACACTTCTTTAAAAATACCATCCAACTGTCAACATGGGTATAGTTGGGATGAGATAGAAATACAGAGACACAGAGTGCAGGAGAGGAAGTGTATTGTACTACATGTAAAATGAAAGCATTGAACAAAATAATCTTCTAAATTCCTTCCTATTCTGAATTTGTTATTTTAAGATCATTTACCCAAAGTTAATACTGAAATAGTCCAGGCAATAAAATTCAAGATGGTCAGAGTAATTCATAATTTAGAAATAATTTATTTCTTACTGGCCTAGATGGTCTACATGGCCCCGACGGACCTCCAGTAGGATTCTGGCATGATTCCATGCCCAACTGAAGTAGGGACAGTCTTATAAGCATTCTTGCTCACCCTTGCTGGCACATTTTGACATCAAATAGTGACTCAACTTTACAGGAGGAAAGATATAATGGCAGATGTTTAACATAGTTTATAGGTCAGGATTATTGAACAGATACCCCTCATTGTTGATCAGGCACTTTGAAGTACAAAACACCTCCTTTAATCTAGAAGAGCAGACCTTTCTCTGTAAGCCCCAGGCCCTTTAACCTAAGACTGAGGGAGGGGAGAGGAGGCCAGTTCTATGTCCATTTCAATACTAGCAATGTGGAAGAATTTTTCATTAAAAAATTGCATTTTCTAATTAAGTGTTATCTCATCCTTCTACTGGATTTATAAACTCCACAAGAGCAGGGATTATATTGTATCATCTCCAAAAACCAAGACTTTATACATAATAATTGCTTTAAAATGTTCTTTGAATCAATCAACAAGGTAATATGAATATAAACATCAAGAATCAAATAATCTCTAAAGGCATTGTGTCCTAAAAAGGGAGACAATAAATACTATTTATATGATAATAATGAATATAACATATGTTAATTATTATCTAAAATTGTGTACTCAAGAGTCATTGCTTCAAGCTACACCCAAAGAAAGAACACTAGGAAATGAATGTAAACTGCTTGCATTTTTGTTCTTCTTCCCGGGTTATTTATACCTTCTAAATCCAATTCTCCCTGAGCAACAAGAAAACTGTTCGGTTCTGCACACATATATTGTATCCAAGATCTACTGTAACCTATTTAACATGTATAGGACTGCTTGCCATCTTGGGAGAGGGTGGAGGGAGGGAGGGAAAAATCGGAACAGAAGTGAGTGCAAGGGATAATGTTGTAAAAAATTACCCTAGCATGGGTTCTGTCAATAAAAAGTTATTTAATTAAAAAAAAAAAGTGAAAAAAAAAAAGAGTCATTGCTTCAAAGATTAGAAGTTTCTATTTGAAATTCTTATACAACCTACCCAGTTTCTTGGTGGTAAAGAAATTAATTCCTCCTGGGAGCAGTAGTAAGTCTGAATATATATATATATATATATATATATATATATATATATATATATATATATATATATATATATTTTTTTTTTAGGAGGAGTTCCCAATTGTTACTCATTTCTACTCTTATTCTCTTATCTCATGGTTCCAGTCTCCTTAGGATATAGCAGAAATGGAAGCTCTGGGCCAGGAACTATGTAGTGCATTCTATCCCTACTCAGAGAAACCCTTTGGCTATTGCTATCATTAGCTTCACCTTTCATTATGCAGTTCTTAAAATCTAAGAACTCTATCTGGATTTGTTGAATACACTGGGATAGTTCACTTCCAATGTATTACTATACTGGCAATATATATTGTGTAGAATAATCAACAATGACACAAACAATGGATGACTGCTTGGTAGTTTTCTGAAAACTCCTATAGCATCCACTGAGTGATTCACTCAACGTGAATAGGGGCTTACTCCATAATTCTCCATAAGGACGACTCATGTTACTGTACCTTATCCATGCAATAAGGAGACAGTGGACCTTAGCTTCTACAAATTCACCTCCCCTGTCTCCATAAGGAAATGTGTCTTGTCTTCAGGGCAGGGTAGTGATGCATGTAGTTTTTAGACTACAAATCAAATCAAAGAGGCCCTAAACCATATGAGTAAGATAATTTATGTGTCTAGGTGACTAGGAACTGAAATCAGCCACCAGGAGATCTCATCAAAGGAGACAGAGTTCAGTATTTTCCTAACCCCAGTGCCAATCAAATCCTGACTTTGTCATCTTTTCTTAATATATGTTGAGAGGGTTGAGGATGGGTGATAAAGTAAGGAAACATTGATAGATATTGGTCCAACTACAAAGATTATAAAAGAATATTGGACACAATTTTCTTTCTAGAGGTCTTCCTCAGTCCTGTCTGGTGTAATCTGCCTCCTCAATATTCCTCATCCTTACCTTTCACTATTATGCAAACTACTAAAGATAAGATCCCTACTAGGAGCACCTAATTTCCCTTCTACCCTGTTCTAGCGGAGCATTATTCTAGAACCCACCAGTAATGACTAGAAGGGAAGAACTTCATCACCAGATGATACCTTTCTCTTTGTTTTATCCCTTGCTTTGGATATTTAATTATTCACAAGATTCAAATGAAATGGAAATTCACAGTTTCATTATTTCTGATGAGATAAAGTTCCAGGTCTTATTATATACCTCATTCTCTCCCATTACCATTGTCTTAATTACTTAAATTGCATAAGGATCCCTAGGCCTTATCTGTCTCATTGCTGTGCCCTTAGAATTTCCAGGCTTTTCTTTCTGTCCTGAATTTTGCTGTGTGTGTGTGTTGTCTCTTACAACTGGTATATATTGAAATTGCCCCTTCTCCATTGGTGAAATTCTGAGAAAGGATACTTGTCACAATGGCAATTTCATAATCAAAATGCCAATGTAGTAAGAGGATGTCATCTTCCTTTGAGTATATACATATCTAGAGGTTAGCATTTTTCTGTGCACCCATTTGTAAAATGTCAATTTTATAATATATATATATATATATATATATATATATCTGTGAATACCCAATACTAGCTAAGGAGCTCTGAACTAGATCTGATTACAGGCTAGGAGTTGCTATAATATTCCTACTGGACCTTAAACCTTTCAATACAAGTTGTGTGTGGCACATACAATTTCCATCATCCATCTCCCAAGTACCATAGGCAATGTAGAGAGATAGTAAAATTCAGAATCATAGTCTCTTGATTTTGTTTCAGATATATTTGCATTGGGTTTTATGGCTCACTAGTCTAAAATAAAGGGAGAGTCCATCTATTATCTCAATAACAAAGAGAAAGATAATTAGAACAACAATAATATATCTGACATTTACATTAGAATTTAACATTGTTTGTAATGTGCTTTATATTCATTATCTTATCTGAACCTCCCAAAAATATGGTCACTACAGGCATTATCCCTTTTAGAGATGAGGCAACTAAAGTTCACAAAAGTTAAGCATATATAATTTAGACACAAAGGATGATATAAGCAAATTAAGGGGGTGTAGGGGAAAATTACTTAGATCTATGGATGGGGAAGAGCTCATGATCAAATAAGAAACAGAGAGTATCATGGGAGGTAAATTGGGTAAGTTTGATTACCTTAAATTAAAAAGGGTTTTTCACAAATAAAACCATTACAACCAAAATTTTAAAAAAAGGAAAAAAGTATATGTGTGTGTGAGTGTGTGTGTGTGTGTGTGTGTGTGTGTGTGTGTTATGTGGAGAGAGAGTTTAGAGCAAGTTTCTCTGATAAAGGTTTCATTTCTCAATAAGTAACTGACTCAGATTCCTAAAAATAAGAGCCATGTCTCAATTTATAAATGATTAAATGATAGACATTTTTCAGAGGTAGAAATCAAAGCTATCAATAATTACATAAAAATGCTCTAAATCACTAATAATTAGAGAAATTCAAATTAACTCTACAGTACTACCTTCATTCAAATTATCTAACATGACAGAAAAAGAAAATGAAAAATTCTGTAGGGGAAATAGAAAAATAAGTACACTGTTGCACTATTGGCAGAGCTCCACCTAATGTGGAGAACTATTTACAACTCTGTCTCAAAAGCTATAAAAGTGTGCATGCCCTTTGATTTAACATTACCACTACTAAGTGTATCTCCCAAGGATATAAAAAAATAAATAAGAAATTAAAGGACTCATGTGTATGAAAATATTTATAGCAACTCTTTTTGTGATGACAGAGAATTAGAAAATGAGGGAATACCGATCAATTGAGTGATGGCTACACAAGTTTTGTGGTATATGATTGTAATGGAATATTATTATGGTACAAGAAATGATGGAGGAGATGGGGAGAGATATGAATTGAAGCAAAGTGAAATAAGTAGAAATAGGAGAGTCATGTACATAGTAGCAACAAGATTTCAATGATAATCAAATATGGAAGATTTAGCAATTTTGACCAATACAATGATTGAAGACAATTCCAAAGGATTCATGATAAATAGTACTGTCCACCTCCAGAAAGAGAACTGACAAATTTTAAGTATAAATTGAAGCATTTTCACCTTTTTTCTTGCTTTTTTTCATTAAGGTGGCTAATATAAAAATGTTTGTATGATTTAATATGCATAATGGGTAGTGGAAAGAGTGAAGGAAAAAGGAATTTGGAACTGAAAATTAAAGTGTAAAATTTGAAAAAAAAAAAGAAGTTGAGGTTCTTAGAAATCAAGATCATAGCTAAAAGTAGGATTTTAATACTAATTCTTCTTGGCTCTATGACCATTACTTTGCAGTATATCTTTGCATTAACTAAAATTCCATCTCCTATTGGGCTAATTTAAGGTCAATGAAAGTGTCCAAGGCCTCAGAATCCATATGGTCAGAGCTGTAAGTGATCAGGAAATATTGATTTGACTAAGTAGAATAGGTAATCAGAAAATAGATAAAAGTAGGGTTTGGGGCAAGGATGAACTCTTTTTCACACTACTTTGCCATTTTCCTGAAGATTCCAAGCAGGACAGATTGACTAAGTCCTGGTTGCTCACAATGTAGGTTCAGCACTCCATCCTTTCTTCCCTCCCACAATCCCTAAAATCATTTCTTCCATTCAGTGAGGGTTATCTGGAGCTAGGTCTCAAGGCTTTTATGAGTCTAAAACAGAGAGCTAACTACTAGTTTGAATTTTTGGTTTAAGTAACCAAAGTTCCTAGGGAAGTGAAAGCATTTCTGCACATATATTATTGTTCTGTTAAATAATACCTTCAAAGGAGGATGTTGTCACTTCTACCCAAACTTTCTATCAATAGATTATTTGATTCAATCTGAAACTTGTTTACATATTTCATTTTCCCAAGTCACAACCAGTAGCAAAATCACATTGAGTACAAAACAAATGGTATTTAGAGTGCTGATGTCAAGAAGATATAAACTTCAACCCTGGACAGCAACTACCTCCCAGCTCTCTATCAGCTCTGTGGAATAATGGCCCTGGGGCATAACTCTCATGGTCTCATGGCTAAGGTTTCCCTTGCCTAGGGTCCCTTTACTTCCTTCCTGATTCTAATTGTCAAAGACCAGACTCTGAAAAATGAACTATTTCCTCTACCAATCTGATAGCAAGTAGTTTTAGACTACTCCGACTAGTCTGACTCCACTGCCCTCCTACTGTCCACATCATTTCCTTGTATATCTTCTTCTGGATTCCCTGGTAGTGACCCATGATTACTTTTTAGCCTTTGATTATCCCTTTCCTTAAATAACTTTGAACCATGACTCCTTTTTCATTCCCTCAAATGTTTTTGCTTCAAGGTAAAAGATATTCAAAGGCAGCCAGTGTCTTAGGAGAAAGAGCACTGACACCTTGAGTTAGGAAGAACTGAGTTCAAATCTGGATTCAGGGAATTATTAGCTGTGTGACTCTGGGCAAGTCATTTAACCTATTTGCCTTACTCTGCTGGAGAAGGAAATATAAGGACTCCAGGATTTTTGCTAAGAAAAACCCATGGCTAGTATTAATGTGTGTGCTATGGTCCACAGGCTCACAAAGAGCTAGACATAACTGAACCGCTGAACAATAACAAAAAATGTTTAATTACAATTGTATATATCAGATCTAGAGGTTAGCATTTTTCTGTGCACCCATTTGTAAAATGTCAATTTTATAATTATGTGCCATATTTTAAGACTGTGGTACAATGGTACAAATGGATTTTACTGGAGTCAGAGGACTTGGATTCATGTTCTGATTCTCACTACCTATGTGAGCTTGGCTAAATCACTAAAGCTCCCTCAGCCCCAGGTCCCTATCTATAAAATGAAGAATTAGATCACGTAGTCTCTGAGTATCCTTGCTGGATAGATCCAAGATCCTGAATAGAAAAGGTCTTTGTAAACATGAAATTGTGATACAAATGTCAGCTGTTATTCTCTTCAGACACGAGTAGTAGTAGTTCCCTAATAAAGCATTCAACATCAATTAAGAGAATCATGACTGACGTCAGGGTCAGCATAATCCAGCAATTAACATAGGCCACTAACCATCACATCAGAAATTTCGAAAGTGAAAGCCTATTGTCATCGTTTTAGAGATAATTGCATCTGAGGTAAGAAGCCATCCAGTTCATTTGTGTTGCAGATAATTTTTTTGGGAGCATTTAATCAGTTGCTTTCAGGTTTGGGCTCCTGTCCATAGGCAGAGGATTTTCTTCTGTATCTTCTTCACTTGCTACCAGAGGCAGGCATTCTCTAGTTTAAGTTGCTTCATTTGTAGCTGCAAAATTGTGGTATATGCAAGAATACAAGTATGTTTGAGGTAGCAAATCCCTTGCAAGGTACAATGATGTCTTGATGTGGGAGAAAAGGAAAAGGGTTTTAGGGAAGTGAGTACAGTTATCCTTTCCACGTAGCAACTTTACCTATTGCAGTTTTGATATATCACAGGTTGGCATAAAAAATTAAATGGGAATTTGGAAAAAGTTTTGCAGAAGCTGCAGACTACAGAATCTATGACCAAAGGCTTAGTAGCCAAATTTCACAATGCTGTACTGTAAACATTCTCCAAAGGAGAAAAAAAAAAAATCAGAGTTCTCTGGTATGAATGGAGAGCCAAAAAATTTTATATGTATTTTCCAGATCACAGGGGTGATGCACTCCTAACCCCCACAATTGGGAAGGGATAATTGTCATAGATTACAGTTCAAAACAATCTAGAGGAAATCCTCCCTATCAAAGAGTTTTAGGTATTCCTAGGTGAGTAACAAAAAATACAGAAGTCATCCCAACCCTGCTCCTTCTCTGAAACCGAGAAGCTTAGTCAAGCAAAATAAATCAGCATGTGGGTTGTATCCATTGCCTTTCTACCAAGATGTGGGAGACATGCTGTTTTATCATTCTTCTAAAGTCACCAAATTTACTTTTAACTCTTGTCTGGCCATAAATTTCATTGACCTTCTTACTAGCCCAGACATGGGACTTCATAGAAAAACACAATATTGGGTTACTAAGAATGGATGTGGAATCTTTCTTTCCAAAGGTCTGTGGATGATACTCATAAACCTTAAAGCAAGCATCCTATAAAGCCCTTTCCTTAGCTTCTCTTCTTTCTTCCTTTGACACCTCAACTACTCCCAATAGATTAATGATTATTTCTATTCAGTTAAAATCTATTAAAGACATCTATTAAAAGCCTATGAAGTAAAAGATGCTGTGGGGTACACTGAGACATGCAAAATAAATAAAAAGATTTCCTGTCTTTGTGGAGCCTAAAATTTAATAAAGGACACCTATACAATGACTATTAAACAAAATGAAACTTGATAATTCATTAAAGAAATGTTCCCCAATCTTATTCCCTGCCCTGTTAGACCTTCAGAAGAAATAATCATTTTTAATTAGGGGGATGAGGAGAGGCTTTGGGGATAGGAAAAAAAGGATAAGATAAAATCTGTGAAAGAGAGAGAGAGAGAGAGAGAGAGAGAGAGAGAGAGAGAGAGGAAGAGAGAGAGAAGGAGGAAGAGAGAGAGAGAGAAAGGAACTATAGATCAAAATATATAGAAACCTCAGGGTTGCCTTCATAGACCAAGGTAATCTTCTTGAACTTGGGGAAGTCCACATACATACCACAGGGGAAATAGCTGAACTTTTGGAGGATGCTCAGGGTCTCTCTGAAGAATTAGTCACTCACATAATATTTTTTTTGTCTGTTCATGTCAGAACTTCATTCTTGGGGCTTTGCTCACATCCAAAATGACTTTTGCCACAACATAGAAGAAAGTGTTCTTTTTGCAATTGTTCCATGCTACATCTGGCTCCTCTGAATCATGGTTATGCAATACTGCCTCATCCCACCAGACATGGAGCTCTGAATTGTCCATATGAAGCCTCCAGAACTTTGCAGCCTGGTCTCCTTACTACAGGTACCAACCTGGCAGCCCCCTGCCTGCAACAGAAAAAACATCAGAAGTAGCAGAAGTAACAGCAACAGGAACAGTGGCAGATGGAGTATCTCAAGAGTCATGGCTAGATCCCTAACCAAAAAGAATCAAGAAAACAGAGGGTCAAAGCTGGGATATATTTAATGAAACTGAGTTTTTTTAGGGAGGACTCTCCCTAAAACCCTTCCCCACATAGGCATCTACCACAAATCAACTCAATATGCCTTCTCTTCAACCTTTTACCCATCTACCCTTTTTCCACCCAGGATCTCTTTGCTAACCTTCAGGAGCTGTTCTCCTTTCTCTCTGAATCTCCTTCTCTTTTGCCTTCTGGGTGCAAACTATCATACCAAATTTCTTACCTTTACTGTGCCTTATACCTCTACCCACACCTTTCTTCCTGATAATAAATCAGAAAGACAGCACCTCTCACTTAGAATCCAAATTGAATTTATGTAATTACAAAGTTATTGGCCATATATATATTATATAGTATATTTTGATGTATATGGAATTGATTCAAAATATACTATATAATATAATTTTAGTATAATATAATCACTCAATACATTATGTTATTATATCATATACCTATATTTATAATTTATATGCATTCATGTATCTACATTTCTTTTTATGTAAACATATATATGTATATATATGGTATATATATAAACACAGATACATATATACTTTAGAATATCAAACAGAACTTCCCTAGTAGCGTTTATATGGATATATACATATACATAATGTGTCATATATATATACTATATATGTGTGTATATATAATATATACATAATACAATGTACATAATACACAATACAATGTACATGATATGTACATATAGGTTATATATATACATGTGTTATGTATTTTTAAGATATATATTATATGTATAGATATATACACACACATGTATGTATTATAGCAGAAGGGTTTGACAAGGTAAGTTCAGTATGAGATACATAGAAAAATAGCCATAAGTCTGTGGGTGCTCATCATCAATACATTCCAGGGTGTCTGAAGCCAGGCTAAACTCTGATAAATGAAGCATAAAATTTGCAGGTGCTCTGTGACCTAAATCCTATCCTATCTCTGATAAACAGGGCCTGAAGTCAGTAAAATCTTCCTTACCTATTAGAGAAACAATCTGGGACAGAACAAGCTCCTGGAGGTTATTCATTGTGTAGCTCAGGACTGGGGGTTTCTAATAAATCTGAAACTAGCACAATTTCTGATGCCTATTTAGAACCTGTTATGGCCATGGCAGTGCCATTTGAGGACTGCACAAAGAGGCAAAAAAGGTCTGAGGTTGACATCCAAACTGGGCCACAAGTAGAGGATGCAGAAGTCCGAGACTATATTGAAGACTTGATCCTGTTTCCAATTATACTACCTAGAATTGAATCCAGAGGTCAGAGGAGAAAAGACTTAGCAGGGCCTGCTAGCTCCATTGAAAAATGTAGGACTGAACCTGATCCTAGTACAAAGTTCCTATTCAGGAACTAAGATTGAAATGTGACTAAATAGAAGGAATCACCAAATATAATGAATGTTGTGGATCAAGAGAAATCCATCCAAAACAATCAATAGTCACAAGAAAAAATGTTCTAAATCACCAGTAATTATAGGCATACAAGCTAAAACAATTTAGTAGCTAAGATGATGAAAATGAAAAATGACAAATGCTAGAAGGAGTATGGAAAAATAGGTTTACTAATGCACTATTGATGCAGCTGTGATCTAGTTCAATCCTTCTGGATTAATTTCTTCATCTGAAAATTGCCTGTTCATATCCTTTGATTGTTTACCAATTGGGGAATGACTTGTATTCTTATATATTTGAGTCAAGTCTCTATATATTTTAGAAATGAGACTTTTATCAGAAACACTGGCTTTTAAAATTTGTCCCCATCTTTCCGTTGCCTCTCTAATCTTGTCTGCATTGGTTTTGTTTGTATAAAATTTTTTCAGTTAATATATTCAGAATTATACATTTTGCATTCCAGAACGTACTCTAATTCTTCTCTGGCCACTAATTCCTCCCTTCTCCACAGATCTGAAAGATCTCCCTTGTTCTCCTAATTTGCTTATTGTGTTACCTTTTATGTCTAAATCATGAATCTTTTTAGACCTGATCTTGGTATAGGGTGTTAGATGTTGGTCAGTGCCTAGTTGCTCATATACTATTTTCCAGTTTTCCCAGAAATTTTGTCAAGTAGTGAGTTCTTATCCCAAAAGTTGGGGTCTTTGGGTTCATCAAACATTAGTTATTTGCTGCGGTCATTGACTATTTTCTTGTGATCCTAATCTCGTTCACTGATTCACTGCTCTATTTCTTAACCAGTACCAAATGGTTTTATATAGTTTTACGTCTCATATAGCTAGGACACCTTTGTTTGAATTATTTTTTATTAATTCCCTTGAAATTCTTGACCTTTTCTTCCAGATGAATTCTGTTATATTTTCTAGCTCTATAAAGCCATTTCTTGGCAATTTGATTGGTATGGCACTGAATAAATAGATTAATTTAGGTAGAGTTGTCATTTTTATTATATTAGCTCAGTCTACCCATGAGCACTTGATATTCTTTCAATTGTTTGGATCTAACTTTATTTGTGTGAAAAGTATTTGTAATTGTGTTCATATAGGTCCTGGCTTTGTCTTGGCAAGTAGATTCTCAAATTTTTATATTATCTATACTTATTTTAAGTGGGATGTCTCTTTCCATCGCTTGCTGCTAGGTTTTGTTGAAAACATATAGAAATACTAGTGATTTATGTAGATGTATTTTATATCCTGCAACTTTGCTAAAATTGTTGATTGTTTCTAGGGATAGTTTGTTTCCTCATTACCTATTCTATTTCCTTTTATTTCTTTTTCTTCTCTTATTGCTAAAGTTAACATTTCTAGTAAACACTGAGTAATAGAGGTGATTAGGGCAACATTAGATGAAACACAATTTCAAAAGACTCATGTTATAGTACATTATTAATCTCCAAAATAAGAACTGAGGGACTTAGAATGCTGATTGAAGCATGTTTTCTTCTTTTTCTTTTTTCCTGCCTTTTCTTTTTAGTGAAACATAGCTAATGCAGGAATTTGTTTTGCACATGTATACATATTTGCAATGAGTTTTATTTGTCATGCCTTCCTAGTGGGTGGGAGAGTGAGAGAGAATTTAGAACTGAAATTAAAACAAAATTAAATTTTTAAAAATTTAAATAAAAATTCTAGCTTTATGAGAAGAAAAAGGAACTAAGGAAATAATAAAACAAAATCAATGCTTTTTTTTTTTTTTTGCAAATATGATAATCTACACGGATAGTTTTAAAGATCCAGATAATAGATTATTTGAAACAATTAATAAATTTAAGAAAATAGAACATAAAATAAAACAATCCAAATCACCAATCTTTCTATATAATTCCTCCAACTACAATGGAAAAAAAGATAGAAAAAGATTCCATTTAAAATCAATACAAAATTAATATACAAAATCTGAGGGTTTCCTTACCCAGACACATGTGGGAATTCTGTGACACAACTATAAAATACTCTTTGAAGAAATAAAAGAAATTTTAAATAATTAAAGAAATAATTGTTTATGATAGACTGTACCAATATAATAAAAATGATAGTACTATCTAAATTATGTACAGATTTATTATCTACCAATCAAATTTTAAAATGGTTACTTTTTCTTTTTTATTTATTTAAAACTTAAATGCAAAACAGAAAAAAATTATCATGTGAATAGCAGAACATGAGAAGATTCAAAATATAAAACAATAAATTTCCATTTCAAGAAAGCTTTTATAATAAATATGTGTTCAGAATTGTCCATCTTATCTTTGCTCCTTTGTAGGTTTTCTTTTATTCTCTGCTGTGCACTCTCTACTTTATTCTTTTTTTCCCCTTTCCTTTCTCCCACATCCTCTAAGAAGGCTATAATTAAGCGTGGATATACCACACATACATACACACATACACACAGAATTATACACACACACACAAACACACACACACATATAATATATACAGAGATACCTATAATCATACACATATAAACACACACATTTATATATATTCATATACATCTGTGTAAATACTATACTTGTTTGTCTTTTATTTCTCTGATGGTAGATAGCATCATTCTTCATGCATCCATACTTTTTAAAACTAAGTAAAATCTTAATAAAAATCATCTGGAGAAAAAAAAATAGGTTTAAGAATTCCTAGGAAAGTAATGAAAAAAAGTGGGAAGAAAAGGGACCTAGTAGTGAGAGATTTCAAATTGAATTATAAATAGTAGTCATCAAAACTACCGAATATAGAAAGAGGAATCAATTGAACAGATTCAATACTTAAGACTGAGAAACAAATATAGCAGCAGTGTATACTTTAAAATCAAATATACTGATTACTGGTACAAAGATTCACTAGACCACAAAAGTTCCTGAGAAAAATAAGTAGTCTGATAGAAATTAGGGTTAGGCTAACAATTCATCATATTCCAAATAAATGCATGACATAAATATGAAAGGTCATATCATCAATAAATTAGAGAAAAAGAAAAAGATGGTATTAAAAGATAAAATAGACAGTTTTGATTACACAAAATTGAAAAACTTTTTTCAACAAAACAACCCAAAAATCAATATTGGAAGAGTCATGGTTAAATGTAGAAATTTTTTGTAGCAAATCCCACTGATAAAAAGTCTGTTATCCAAAACATATAGAGACAGCACAGTAGATAGAGCACTGGGCTTAGAATTAGGAAGACTCAAGTTAAAATCTGGCTTCAGATACTGTCTGTATGACTCTGGACAAGTTACTTAATCCTGTTTGCCCCAATTTCTTCATCTGAAAAATTAGCTGGAGAAGAAAATGTGAGACTACTTCAGTATTTTTGCCAAGAAAATCCCTGAATGAGGCCATATGGAATTGGATACAAATGAAACAACTAAATCCAAAATATATAGGAATTTGATGTGAATACATAATAACAAATGCAGTTCCCTGATAGATAAATGATCAAAGGATATGACCAAATATGAAATATCAAAACATATGAAAACATGTTGCAAATAATAATTAGAGAAGTATAAATTAAATAATTCTGAGATTTACCCCATCCCACTCTCACATCCATTAGAAGAGCTGTGTGAAAACAGGCACACTAATATATTGTTGATACTGTGAATTGTCCAACCATTATGGAAAACGATTTATAATTATATTCCCCAAAGTCACTAAAATTTACTTACCTTTTAGCACAGTGGTAACACCATACCACAAAGCTATGAAAAACAAAGGGAAAGAATTCTTATGCCAAAAAAAAAAAAAAAAAAATACAGCATCACTTTTTGATGTAGCAAAAACATTTAAACAAAGCTGACGTCAATCAAATGATGAATGGATAATTAAATCTTGTAGAGAGGTATTCATAGAAATCTAGGAAGATTTACATAAACTGATACAGAGTGATGTGACAAAAATGAGAACAGTCTACCCAATAACTAATGGAAATATATCCACTGATATCTCAATTGTGTTATAAGTCTTAGGAGAAAATATTTTGACAGTGTATTATTCTGAAGTCTTTGGTTTCATTTAATCAAAAAGATAATCAATTTTCTTTGAATAGAAGACTCAAGAAAACCCTAAATGGGGTAACAAAGAGTATGACTCAATTATTTCTCATTTCTATCTGTTACTACTCTCTTCATCCCAAAGATGATCCTGTTCTTTATCAGACCATTCTTTTGCTCCCAACATAACTTTTGCCCACATCAACCTAATAGGTGTGAAACTTGCCCCTCCAAAAAGAAAGCCTTTTCTTGACCTTAGGATTGCTCTGCTTTTGCATCCTTGTTAAGTTCTTATTAAATTGCTCATATAGTTTTACAGTAGGTCAAAGATCCGCCCCCTCTTCTACTTTTGTACATGTGAAGAGTTATTCCCTTACATGTGGATACTCTGTCCAAAGGAATATACATTTTGATTGCTTATACTTCACAAAATATTGGGGGCTAGATTTTTTTCTTCCCTATTTATTTGTTCTATCATTGGACATGAAAAACAAAAACAAAAAACAAAACTGAGAAAATTAATTTTTTTGTCATTTTCACTCATGATTTTTGAAATATAGCTCTAAAAAACAGGTTCCAACTAGTTAAGAATTTTCAAGGTCATTTTTTGAAAACTAAGAACTTTGTCTTTCTGTGACACTTTTCCTGATCTACAAGACCTTTATCCCTATCACATCTAGAATGTCCCTTTATGCATTAAGTCTTCTCACTTAGGAATCTCTTTTCTTGCAGCCTCCTCCCATTGGTGACTTCCTCCTCCAGGAACTTCCATTTTGGTGACAGGACCTAGGCTAGCTACCATTCATTTTCCTCCCTTCCCATTCTGTTTCTAATTCTTTACTTTTGATACCTTATCTCTTACTTGGGTTCCTTTTCTATTCTTCTCCACCACCACCTTTTCAGCTTTCTTGTTTGTGTTATCTACTACCATCACCACCCCTATTAAAATATAAATTCCTTAAAAGCAGAAACTGTCTTTACTCTGTAATTCTAGTGCTTAGAATAATGCCTGGCATATAGTAAGTACTAAATAAATGCTTGTTACTTGCCTGCTAGCTTCACTGTTAGACCCAAAAAGGTACAAATGCTACATGTGAGATACCTATGTAATTCCAAAGTGTCATGATTTCTGTCTTAGAGGTGAAAGCAAAAGATATGGAGTAGCACATTTCTAGAGAATGAAATATTTCTTTTCTTGTAATAGCATTTTATTTTTTGAAATACATATAAAAATAGTTTTCAACATTCATCTTTGCAAAAACTTCTATTTCAAATTTTTCTCCCTTCCTCAAGTCAGCAAGCAATACAATTTAGATTAAACAGGTACCATTTTTCTAAAGATATTTCTATATTTGTCATTCTGCACAAGAAAAATCAGACCAAAAAGGGAAAAAAGTGAGAAAGAAAAAAAAATAAGCAAACAAACAACAACAAAAATACTATGCTTTGATCCATATTCGATCCTCATAATCCCTTCTCTGGATAAAATGGCACTTTCCATTACAAGTCTATTGGAATTGCCTTGAATCACCTTGTTGTTGAAAACAGCTAAGTCCATATAATAATCTTGTTACCATGTACAATGTTTTCATGGTCCCGTTCACTTCACTTAGAAGAGAGGAAATAGTTGGTTCTCTACCTCAGTGGCCTATTGGCTGTGAACTTCGTTCAATCATTTAGTTATGTCTAAATTTTCAAATCTTGATTTAGGGTTGTCTTGGCAGATATATTGGAGGTATTTGCCATTTTCTTCTCTAGTTTATTTTGTAGATAAGGATTTGGGGTAAATAGAGTCAAGTAATTTGCCGATGCTCACATAGCTAATAAATGTCTGAAGCTAGATTTGAATGCAGGAAGAGTCTTTCTGACACAGACCTAATAGTCTGACACAGACTAATACTAGGTGGTAATCTATACCACCTAGCTAACTGTCAGTACATTGAAGCTAAAGTGTATGTCTTTCCCTGGCCAGACTAAGACTGTATCTCCAAGTCCTAGTTGCCTTTTCTTTTTTATGTTTCTTAGCTTGATTATAGCTGACCAACTAGGCATTCTGAGATGGACTGGTTTCTAGCCTTGAAAATTACTTTTTTTTTTTTCCCCCATTCAGGAAGGTCTTGGATCTTCAATTGATCCTTCTTCCATCTGTAAACAGATGCCCTGTTTACATCTACCATAGTACTTCTGGGAGAAAGTGACTACTATCAGGAGGATAAATCCCTTTCTGGAAAACAGAACCTAAAGGGAATTGTTTGAACGGTGTAGAGCTGATATGAAATATGAGGTGTTGTTTTAGTTTTTCTACATACTGCTTTGTGTTTTGACAGTTTTAAGTTTCAGCCTCTTAAGTGTAGATAATTGCATGTAGCAGGTTGAGAAAGATGTTACCTTTATGCATTAAGTGGAGGTAAAGTTAAATGGGGTCTAACCATAGTCACATATAGATTAATCAATCTTAGCTTTCTGCTTAATTCATTACTATAATTTTCTATCATACTCTTCTACCTCTATAATAATTTTATAGTATGATATAATTTATTATAAACTTGTAATCTTTCTCATTAATTAGCTTCCTTTCTTGGTAATACTTTCATTTTTCTATACTTAAATATTAAAATTGTTAAATATATATTTTAAGAAAAAGAATAACAAATGTAAGGATAGTTAATTATGTATGATATTTTGACTGCATCCAATGTCATATACCATTAACCTCAGACTCCCATTATAACAAGTTGATTTTTCTTTATTTTCTTTATGAGTTTTTTCCCTTAAAACATCACAGTTAAAATAATTCTCAAAAGAAAACATTTTCTCCTTATTTCCTTCCTATTTGAAGATTTTTTTCTCTAGCATTGATAAGAAACAATCTTTCAGTTTCTTGCATGCTTTTTATAATAAATTAAATTTTTTTTCACCCTTTATCCCTTTTCGCCCAAGAAATGTTTGTGTGACCCCAAGTATATAAGTATATAAATATATAATAAGTATACACATCAAATATTTACTGATAAAAATCATTATTTTGTAGTAGTCCCCCACATAGGATTACAACCCTCAGTTAGATGCTTTGCTTTATAGGATTTTCTTTATAAAGTTATTTTTATGGACTTTTAAATAAAATAACATAATAGTTCTCACAAAGGGAAAAAGGATCATCCTTTTCTCTTTCTGTAATCTCCATAAACATTTGATAGTTTCTTATGGATCATAGATAGAACACAAAACTCCCTGACTTCCTAGGAAAAGGTATTTCCCACTAAGCCATTTTCTCTGCTCACTTTTTGAAAAGATATTACTCAATAGACTTCAACTCCACACACAATTGCCTCTCTCCTAACATTCTGAATTCATAAGGCTAAAGCAACAGCATCTGTAATCTCTTGGGGGAAAATGCTTGTTAAGACAAGGGTATAGTCAGAGCCTGTGAAAAATATGAAATGCCAATTTTAGTTTTCTATCATATACCTTTATATATGGATGGCTTTAAGTCTCAACTTTCCAGAGGAGTATAGCAGTAATTATGTTGGTGCTGCTAAAGCTTGTTTTAAGACTTTGTTAATGAAGGTTTATGAGAGTCTTTTTTTGTGTATTTAGCACTTCTGTTATGTGGAGAAAATAGCTATCCCATGCCTGATTTATCTTGTACATTGGATACCTTTCTTCTCTCCTTGTTGAGGAGATTCTAGACATAAGCAGAAAAACTAACTTGGAGTTCATGGATAAATTTGAAAGAATCTGAATTTGGAAGGAAAAAAAAAAATTAGATCTTTATTTTTCACTTATCTTAAACTTAAATTGAGCATTTCCTTTTATTATTTTGAAAATTATTCTATAAAGGCACATAAAAAATTAAGGGTCCCAACCTTGGAAGAAGGGTTGCCTCTCTCCTAAGATGGTATGCTAGGATATACTGTCTATTACCACTCCACTAGTTTCCCAGAATGCAAGAATTCTAAATTATAATTTTAAGAAATCTGAATTCTTTTAAGATTTTATCATTCCACTGTTACCTTATTTCAGAGTCATGTAAATGACTTTGAAGTTTCAATAAGCATAAAGGGACATAAATAACCATTATAATATACAAACTAGAATCATTCCTCTGCCCCTTGCATGATCAAACACACAAAACATTTCTTCTGTATTTTAAACAAAGACTAGGACAAGCAATGGAAGGCTTTTATTAAACTTGCATGGGGAGATAGTTCAATAAGCCCTTAATGTATATCCCTTTGGCATGTCTACCAATTGTCCAGAGACCAGCATAAAATTTAAGGAAAATAGCTCTCAAGCTTACTAATAGGGCAAATGAATATCAAATGGGTCTTTGTCAGCTTTTGTTTTCTGCTGTCTACTCAATCAATCAGTGGTTTCAGTCATGTCCAACTCTTTGTGACCTCATTTGGGGTTTTCTTGACAAAGACACTGGAATCATTTGCCATTTCCTTCTCTAGATTATTTTACAGATGAATAAATAAGAAGAAAATGAGAGTTTTGCATGATTTCATATGTACAATGAATTTCATATTTCTCGCCTTTTCAGTGGGTGAAGGAGAATGTAGAAATTTGGAACTGAAAATAAAAATAAAATAAGGGGAAAAGGTAGGTAGTGAGGGGCTTTAAATCTTAAACAGAAGAGTTCATATTTTATCCAGAGGCAATAGGGAACTGCTGAACATTTTTTGAGCAAGGGTCAGAGCTATGATTTAGGAATATCATTTTATGGAGTGAGCAGAAACAGAATACTGGACATGAATTCATACAATTCATTCATTATATGCTAATTCAAAAACAGTATTCTGTTACCAACTGTGACTTAGCTACTTTGAGTAATAAAATGATTCAACTCAGTTCCAAAAGACTCATAATGAAAAATGCTATTCCCCTTTGGAGAAAAAAACTGATGAACTCTGAGTACAGATTGACACATGTTATTTTTCACTTTCTTTTTCTTCTTCTTTTTGCAACATGGCTAATATAGAAATGTTTTACATGGTTTCACACACACACACATATATTTGCATCATATTGCTTGCCTTCTCAATGAGTGGAGGAGGGAAGGAGATTATTTGGTACTAAATATATTTCAAATGGATATTAAAAATAAAGAGAAAATTTAAATTTTTGAAGGAATATATCACTTTAGCCACTGAGTGGAGAGATGACTGTCTTCACATCTATATGATCCTTTCTCCATGTCAGTACATACATACTCCTTGTCTCTAATTTCCGTCTTCATGTCTTAAGTTTAATTTTTTTTTTAATTACCTATTCTTCCTTCTTGGCTTCACACATCCAAAGGATAAAACACACCTTAATGTCATTGTCCCTTTTCAATTGAATGTTTCCATAATCTAAATCAAGGAAGGTTTATTCAGGTCTTAGGTATGAGATGACATGTCCTGTTTCTCCCTTAAGGACATCTTTCTGTATCGGTTATAGAATTATTTATCATTCCATGACAAGAGGAGAGGAAGTGAATGGAAAGTTGAATAAGTTACAGCCACTAAATCAGGACAACTAAATTTACTGAAAGTGAAATTTTGAGGAAAAGAAACCAATATCCAAAATATCTGGGGTACACAACAGCTCTAAGTAAAAGCCCTTCCAGAATAGATTATCACACCAACATCTTTTGCCCCTTATTCCATGATTCTATCCATTTTTGATGAGACAAGAGAAAATAAGGAGAGAAGTTAAATGCCAAGAGCTCTTACAAATGATTGAACCTGCCTAATATGGAAATATGTTTTGCATGATTTCACATGTACAATGAATTTCATATTTCTCGCCTTTTCAGTGGGTGAAGGAGAATGTAGAGGCAGGGAGAACATTTGGAAATGAAAATAAAAATAAAAGTTGAAAAGACACTCCCCCCCTAAAAAGAATCCACACTGAATGCTCTCAGAATTCGTGGGGTAGGAAGACCCCCTCAATAAAATATGAAAGGCAGTAAGATTGAGGCTGTTTTGAAGTCTTTCATTCTAACACTCTCTTCTAATAACAAGGTCCCCATTAAAATTAACTAGATAAAGAATCAATTAATTAAACATTTATCATTTATTTATTTATGCTTCTATATGGTAAACTCTGAGATTAAGTAATTTTTTAATTCCATCTGATTCTCTGTAACTTCATTTAGGTTTTCTTGGCAGGGATACTGGAGTGGGTTGCCACTTCCCTCTCCAGATTCTTTTACAGAAGAAGAACTGAGGAAAACAAGGTGAAGTGACTTGCCCAGGATCACAAAGCTAGTAAGAGTCTAAGGTCAGATTGAACTTCCTTCCCAGGTTGGGGCTTTGTACTCTATCCACTGCATCATCTAGCAGCCAAGTTCTGAAGATATAAAAACAAAAGAAGAGGAATCCTTTCCTTTAAGAAGATTATATTTTATCAGAATAAGGGGGAAGATAAAAAAATTCAAGCAGGTGGTTGAAACCTGTGTAACAGTGAGGTCTTCCAAATAACTAGGAGGAAAAAAAGTAAAACCAAAGGAAAAGTTGACAGAGATTGGGATGACCATATGGAAGGCTTAGGATTGGAACAAGTAAACAGGAACTCCTTTCATACAAATTACCTTGATAATTGAAAAATTGGCTTTTGCCTTGTATTGACAATTAGGGGGCCGGGCATAAGATTTTGTGAAGCAATATGTCACCTTAAGTGTACGGGAACTTTTATTACATTTTGCCCAACTGGTACTAAAACAACTCTCAGGATTAGAACAGATGTTTATGATGGTGCTATTTGGCTCATGGATGAAGGTGTTAAAATTTACACAGCGACCACGTACAATCATTGTTCTCTTCCTCATCATCACATTACAGTATTCATGTGATAGTCCTTCGACTTTGGTCTTGGGGTAGTCCACATGGTATTTCCAGAAGCCCAGAGCCTGGGAGAAGTTAGTCAGGTCCAGGAGGAAGAATAAGAAAAAAGTCCACATCGCAGCATTAAACATCTGGCCTTGACCTGCACAGGAACAATGGAAAGAAATAGAAAGTGACAAGGCAACTTCCTTTGGGATACCAGCTGCATATCCTTCATGGCTGAAACTCTCCACTATATCTCCACTTCTCACTATGGTCTTATCTCATCTCTATTGTTTTACATTACTACCCCATATAGATTACTAGATAGAGATTACTATCATATTAATCCTAGCACTGCACCCAAGAAAGACTATCATAAATGCATAGAACATCATGCCTGGAGTCAGGAAGTCTTAAATTCAAATCTGGTCACAGACACCTTATTTGCTGTGTGACTCTGGGACAAGTAATTTAAATTCTACTTGCCTCAGTTTTTTCTATAAAAAATGAGGAAGAATAAAATCACCTACCTTTTAGGGTTGTTGTGAGGTTCAAATGTGATAATAATAGTAAAGCACTTATCACAGGACCCAGACTACAATAAGTACTATATAAATGTTAACTTTTATAAACTATTATTAGTATTCTAAAACCAAATCTAGTATGAAAGATAGTTCAAGCTGCTGCTTAAGCTATAATATTCAGAGAATAAGGTTAATGTTAAATTTTATAAATGCACATTTTTAGTGCCCACAAATTCCACTCTTCATGGCATGTTGTTGTTAATTTTGTGAAAAGACTAATGACTGTTCAAGTGATATTGGACACTAGCATATTGTAGATGGTGGAATGAACAACTTTCAAATTTTGCCTGGGGTGTAAAGATGTCATTTAGAAACCCTGACTTTAAAGGTTCTGATAAAGGTCTCATTTCCAAAACACATAGAGAATTGGCTCTAATTTATAAGAAATCAAGACATTCTCCAATTGATAAATGGTCAAAGGATATGAATAGACAATTCTCAGACAAAGAAATTGAAACTATTTCTAGCCATATGAAAATATGTTCCAAGTCATTATTAACCAGAGAAATGCAAATTAAGACAACTCTGAGATATCACTACACACCTGTCAGACTGGCTAAGATGACAGGAAAAGATAATGATGGTTGCTGGAGGGGATGCGGGAAAACTGGGACACTGATGCATTGTTGGAGGAATTGTGAATATATCCAGCCATTCTGGAGAGTGATTTGGAACTATGCTCAAAAAGTTATCAAATTGTGCATACCCTTTAACCCAGCAGTGTTACTACTGGGCTTATATCCCAAAGAGATCATAAAGAAGGGAAAGGGACCTGCATGTGCCAAAATGTTTGTGGCAGCCCTCTTTGTAGTGTCCAGAAACTGGAAACTGAATGGATGCCCAACTGGAGAATGGCTGAATAAATTGTAGTATATGAATGTTATGGAATATTATTGTTCTGTAAGAAATGACCAACAGGAGGATTTCAGAAAGACCTGGAGAGACTTGCGTGAACTGATGATGAGTGAAATGAGCAGGACCAGGAGATCATTATATACTTCAACAACAAGATCAATTCTGATGGACGTGGCCATCTTCAACAATGAGATGAACCAAATCAGTTCCAACAGAGCAGTAATGAACTGAACCAGCTACACCCAGGGAAAGAACTCTGGGAGATAACTATGAACCATTACATAGAATTCCCAATCCCTCTATTTTTGTCTGCTTGAATTTTTGATTTCCTTCACAGGCTAATTGTACACTATTTCAAAGTCCGATTCTTTTTGCACAGCAAAATAACTGTTTGGACAATATATATATTGTATTTAACTTATACTTTAACATATTTAAAATGTATTGGTCAACCTGCCATCTGGGGGAAAGGGTGGGGGGAAGGAGGGAAAAAGTTGGAACAAAAGGTTTTGCAATTGTCAGTGCTGAAAAATTACCTATGCATATATCTTGTAAATAAAAAGCTATAAAAAAAGAAAGAAAGAAAGAAACCCTGACTTTAGGAAAGGAGATTTAACATATATGTATAACTATCAGTTCCTAATACCCACAGGAATCAAGTTCCTCATGTAATAAGGGATTGAGAGAATCCCCTTAAGCCCTCTATTATTAAAAAAAAAAAAACAAAAAAAAAACTACAGCTTCCTCCCCTCCTTTCCTCCTTTCTTTATCCCTTTGTTACAGTAATTAAATTCATCCTATTGACCCACTCCTGGTTCTCTACACCTCACTCGCAAAAATCCTTTTGGTAACCTCCTCCAGCCCCCACAGCTTTGGTGGATAATCTCAAATTGCCAGACCCATTTTGGACTTTCTATCCTCACCCAGCATCACGGTTCTGCCTCCTGTTGATTTAGGATCCAATTGTCCCCAGAACTGGAAAGGAGCCTTGGTCTCTCTTCCCTCTCTGAATGTGCTCCTTATCATATAGTTTCAGAATGTGGGTGGAGCTGAGTAGAGGTGTGGCCATAGTTTCAGTTTAGGAATAATGTACATCCCATTATTCTTTGGAGTTTTAAAGTGTAGAGGTTTTCTAAACTGAAAATTAAATTCAAGCCCAGTTTCTCTTCATCCCAACATCACTAGCCACCCATCCTCCATCCACATATGGGACAAAAAAAGTCAGAATCCAGTCTTTTCGGTAGAAATAAAACTCTCCTAATTTCTGAGCCAAAACAGTGTAATGTAGCTAAAAAAAAAAAAAAAAAAAAAAAAAAAGGAAAAGAAATTGGAAATTAAGGCTCCTTATTTCCTCAACTAATTTTGCTTCTTCTATCTTTTCCTCTTTTACATTCATCTCATGAAGAAAAAAATCAAATCCTTTCCAAACAGAGAAAATGATGGAGGGAGGTTTCAACT
The DNA here is from genome assembly GCF_902635505.1 of Sarcophilus harrisii. Classification (NCBI taxonomy): domain Eukaryota; kingdom Metazoa; phylum Chordata; class Mammalia; order Dasyuromorphia; family Dasyuridae; genus Sarcophilus; species Sarcophilus harrisii. Next base: position 249,621,955 of record NC_045427.1, on the reverse strand, counting down.
AGAAATAATAGAAATTTCTCTCTCAAACAAGAACCATCACAGCTCCAATTCAACCCCTTATTTTTCTTATTCTCTTTGAGACCTCTTGATCTCAGAGTCCTTGGCATAATATTCTTTCTGACCGTTTCTTCATATGTGAAATAAATATACTTGCATAATTACTCTCATAATTTTACTATAAATTACATATCTTAAAATACTCTATACACAAAAGCTAATATATGATTATTATTATTATCAGATCCCAAGCCCTGTTGATCTAGTCTCTTTTTTTGTGGAAATTTTTTAGTACTTTAAGTTCTAATATTCTAGGCTCCCATCTAATGCCCCCTAAATTCCAACCCTGAGTTAGATTATGCTTAACATAATTTCTGCTCTACAAATACACTATAGACTGAAATTGATGATTCCTTGGCGATTGTCACAGGGTAATAAGAGACAGATTATGAATTTAATTCAAAATTAACACCTAAAAATTAGACTGAGTCTAGGCAGATAAACAAAATTTTGGAATACATTTTTCCAAAATTAGCCATAAGAAAATGAACTAGGTGGTCCCTTAATAGGTCCTAATTCTAGGACAAGTTTTAGAGTTAAATTTTAAAATTCTGGTTATTCTTTTTCAGCAGAAGTACTCTCTCAATCTAGACACCATCCTGAATTATAGTTTCTGTAATTCTATAAATTTTGTAAAATCATAAAGGCTTTCATTTAATATATATATATATATATACATGTATATACACATATATACATATATATTACACGTGATATATATTACATGTTTTATTTATATATATTTCAGGTTCTCTTATTAGTACAGATTTACAAATGTTAAATTTTTTTCTTTCTTATTAAACAGTGAATACAAAACATGACTTAGCTGAATCATACTTATAGCACTCATTATTATAATTATTATTTTAAATTGGCTCCTATACTCTCATGAATGTAGGGAATTCACAAAGGTTAAATACCAAAGCAAGCTGTTAACTCTCCTGTAGTTCATTATCTTAAACATTTGAGTTTTTCCAGATCCCTAAGCACTCATCGAATGTGTCTCTTTATAGTATTAATGATTTTTCTCTGCTGCAATAAAGGGATTTTATGAATGCTTTTTGAGGTGGCTGTTCATGGCTACTTGTGCCCATGATCTAAACTGATTCTAAATTGGAATACTTTTGCTGTTCTGAAGTACATTGTTAAAGCTGACTTTAGTCTTTTCCTTTGATGTCAATCTGTCAGCTGATGTTTTGTGCTGCTGCTATCCCTGCCTATTCACTAACAATCCTCCTGGATTGTTGATATATCAAAAATCTGTGTAGTACAGATCAGTAGAGCAAGATGATTTGAAATCTTGGTAACCTAGGAATAAATAATTTCCAAAAGAGCTCTGAAAAATCCTCCTACAAATGAATTCAGTTTTATTGTTTGGCAAATTTAGGTTTAGAGCAACATTTTACACCATGTACCACAATGAACTCCAAATGAATATATGGCCAAATATAAAAAGGTCACACACACACACACACACATACACACAAGACAATGGTAGGAAGTACCTTATACAACTTCAGCTATAAGTTTTCTTAAAGAAAAGAGATATAGAAGTAACCACAGAAGGTAAAATTTTAAAAATTATTTTTATACAAACTAAAAACCTTAGGCAAAGCCAAAATCAGTGCAGCTAGAGTTTAGAGAGGAACAGTTAATTTAAGGCAAGAGAATTATAGCAAAAAAATTTTGTGGGAAGTCTGATATCTATGATATCTAGGGGATTTATGCAAAGATAAAAGAAAAAATCCATTCCCTGATAGATACATATTTAAAGTATATTAAATGACAAATTTTGAAGTGAAGAAATAAAGTACCAACAAATCATAGGAAATAATTTTCCAGATCAGTTCCAAATAATAGGGAAAATGCACCTTGAAACAATTCTGAGTTTGCAACTTACACCTGTCAGATGGGCAAACGTGACAAAGGATTAGTGGCAAATTCCAGCAGAACTGTGTAAGAATAAAACCACTTCACTACTGGGAGAGCTGAGAATTAGAAAAAAAAATTACTAATTGTATATATGCTTTGATTCAATAATATTATTATTACACATATGTTCCAAAGAGGTCAAAGAAAAAGGGGAAAGTCATATATGTTTATATATGTATGCATGTGTGTATATATTTGTATATATACATATAAAATGTAATTATAATGGCACTTTTGTAAAAATAAAAAAGATACTCAATAAAGCATTACTTTAAAATGAAATCAAATTTAACATGAACTTGGTGATACTTTTTTTCTTCTAAGATGCTGTTTTGCTCTCTAATAAGAATTATTTTCTATATATCTTCACCTACTAAATATTTATGAGTGGGATGTTAATATATAAACTAGTAATTGTGATTTTTTTTTACATTTTACTTCTAACTGGATTCTTGTTGGAACTATAAACATTGATTGAAGAATTTAAGAATGTTTAGTTTTCCTTAGAAGAGAAGAGAGGAGAGGAGAGGAGAGAAGAAGGGACTGTTTAATGGAGTAATTAATAATCCCTCAAGCATACTAGGATATTCTCTGCTTGGTGCTAACCCATGGAGAGACTTTAGAATCCTGCTTTTGGAAATGGCTGATGGTTAAAGGTCAAAATCTTATCTATTGCAGGGTTAAGAGAAACCTTTTAAATTTCTGATAAGCTAGAGTTGAGTGTACATACACAAAAAGGTTTCCATGAAAGAATTTAGCTTTTTTCCCTAGTTGCTTTCCAAGTGAAGAAGTACTATGGACCTCAGAAAGGAAAGACAGGTAGTCAACGGTGGCAAATGTTGCTGACTTTGCCTAGGGCCACCATATAGTCCATGAATATAAGACCCTGCTGTTTCTTCTCGACCTACCAATGTTTACTCCTTCCTCATCTTAGGTGAAAGAATATTAGAAATGGAATGATACAGTGACTTTCAAGTAAATGGAAGAGCTGCCAGAAGTCCAGTGACAAGATTCTCTGGAAAACACTATAATAACTGCTATAGCTGAGTTGGCAAAGGAGCCAAAAAAGTCATAAGAAGGGTTCTATAAGATTGATATTGGGGTTTAATCTCCTAAATTGTCTTGGGCTGGAAATTTGCTTCACCTCAACCTTTTGTTCGCTTCAGAACTCAATCTGAAGTATTATTTTAAAGCTGTTTGGAGGGGGATTTTGAAGAGCTGTTTCTGACTCTCTTTCACCATCTTGGCTCCCACAAACTCTTTGTGTGATTTTGACTGCTGTGAGATTACTTTCTATTCAATTCTATTCTATTCTACTCAGTATATTTAGCATATATATCTGTGTATGCACACAGATATATATGTGTATATACATACACAGATATACATATATATTGTTCCCATTAAAATGTGATATTCCTCTATCTGCTATCCAGCTTAGAGGAAAGATAGTCCATGGAACAGTCTATTCATATAAATTGAGAGCTATCTGTTTGTGTGTATATTATACATATGTATAATATATATAAGATATATATAATATATAAAAAATATAAAATATGTCTTTATTTTCATTCATCTTCAACTGAAATATAGCATTTCCTTCTATTATTTAAAAAAATTAAATAAGAATGTGTATAATATATAAGATATATATATCATATATAATATATAAGATATAAAATATATCTTTATTTTTATTCATCTTCAACTGAAATATAGCATTTCCTTCTATTATTTAAAAAATTTAAATAAGAATGGGTATAATATACACACAAAGAGACAGTTCTCAATTTATGTGAATAGGAATAGGTCCATGTTCCATGGACCATCTTTCCTCTAAGCAGCATAGAGGATAGAGAAAATTCCTCTATGTAAAGCAATTTTTATGTTTTATGAATTTGACCAATGTGAGGAAAGGAGGGAGGGAGCGAGGGAGGGATAAGGGCAGGGAGGATGTACTTGCTGTCACACAGCTCAAGGATATGTGAGAGCTGGGGACAAAGAAATGAGAGCAAGAAGTTGGAACATGCTGGCTGAATCCAGCTATATAGGAGCGTGGCAGAAACCAAGAGGAAGAAAATATGGAGGCAGACATATAGGGGCAGGATTTGGACATGGACAAGAAAGAATGGAGGGCCTGGGGACAAGCACAAAAGACAGAGAGACAGAACACAGTCATGTGCACCAGACATGAGCGTGGATGAGCAGTGCAGAGCCAGAGTTCTCCTCTCTCAGTAGTAGAGGTCTCAAGCCAAGCCCCCATCCAGTGGCCTCCACAATAGCCATGTCCATTCTTCTTCTTTCAATTGAAAATTTTTTTTTTCTTTTTTTTCCTTTTCTTTTCTTTGTTTTTTTTTTGGATAGAAGGCGGGAAGCTACATATTATGGAACCAAGGGGCAGGAGAGAACAGAGAGAGCACAGTAAAGTTACCAGGTGTTTTTTGGAATGCTGACTCCTTTCCAAATTCTTTACATAATATCAGATTCACATAATTAAATTACATGATGTGAATTTAAAATGAGAATTATCTGGACATATATGTTTGCATATGTATATATACACACATTACTATTTTATCATTTTCCCCATTAAAATATGAACTCCTTGATGGCGAGTACTATGCTTTTGTTTATCTTTGCATCTCCAGTACTTATACAATAACTGAAACATAGTAAATGCTTGCTGACATGGTCAATTCTCACTATTAAGCATGTATCTCTAAGCAGCTGGTTTGCCTTGCTGCTCCTTTATTCAAACTTTACAGCATTCCTTTGGAGCTGCTACTGCCATAGGCTAACATTATCATTTCTGGGGATTTGCTGAGAAGTTGCTGCCATTTGCTGGACCTGCTATCTGTTACTAGCCTGCTTCCTCAAAGGGAATGTTTTTACTCGGTCAAAACACTTAGGATGGGAGTGCTTAAACAATGCCTTTTTAATTTTTTTTGTGTGGATACACATACAAACAAACCAGAAGCAGAGAAGAAAAAAAAAAAAAAAAAAAAGACCATCAAATGACTATTAAGACATTTTTCTATACCCCTCTGCTGGACAACAGGAAGTGCATCAACCTCCAAAATTCCCTTCCTCCAATACCAATTACAGGTAAGAATGAACAGGGTTATAATGAGGATAATGTGAATGATTTTTGACCCAAGCCTCCAACATACCTAAGTACTCCCCATAAAAATCCTCTATTAGTATGTTGCTATTATTCAGTCATTTTAGTCATGTTTGACTCTCTGTGATTCCATTTGGAGTTTTCTTGAGAAAAAATTGGATTGCTTTGCCATTTTCTTCTCTAACTCATTTTACAGATGAGGAACGCTCCTGGTCACAGTGTTTCAGGCTGACTCCAAGGATGACACTCTATCCCTTGCACCACCTAATTGGCATACACTCAGCAGACTGACCCTTTTGACCAATCAGACCTAAGCTGTCAAACCCAGAATCCAATATCTGTGGTGGCCTCCAGCTCACTTTTTCTGGATACCCTACTTCACATCATTTCTAGCTCCTCTCCTTTCCCAGGAACTGGAAAAGGGTCAGGGGAAGACATAAATGATTTGTGGATATGAAAGGGCTCTCTGGAGCAAGGATTCTTGATCTGAGATCCACAAATATATTTCATAGCATCTGAACTTGGAAGGAAAAAATATATCTTTATTTTCATTCATAATTTAGCATTTCCTTCTATTATTTAAAAAAAAAATTCTAAGCAAGAGTCCTTAGTTTCACCTGCCTGTGAAAGGGTTCCATGCAAAGTTAAGAAACTTAGCATTTTAGGAAGGACCAGTCTTCTCCCATTATGACCTTAGTTAGCCAGGACAGACTTGTTGCAACACTCCACTCCCACTCCCCCCACTCGACCCCCACCCCTGCAAACGGTGCCCAGGATACAGGAATTCCATATCATGACTCTAAAAACAATTGAATTCTGTTAAACTCCCATCATTTCCCTGTCAACTTATTCCAGAACCATACAATTGACTGAAACTTTAATAAGCCACAAAGTGAGATTCAGAAACAGTTGAGGGAGCAAATGGGAGCTAGAAGCCTTTATCTAACAATGTTGTCACTGCAACAAAATTTTTGTACCCTTTACATGCCCAGGGACAAACTTTTTTTTTTTTTTTTAATTTAATAGCCTTTTATTTACAGGATATAAACATGGGTAACTTTACAGCATTAGCAATTGCCAAACCTCTTGTTCCAATTTTTCACCTCTTACCCCCCCCCACCCCCTCCCCTAGATGGCAGGATGACCAGTAGATGTTAAATATATTAAAATATAAATTAGATACACAATAAGTATACCCGACCAAAACGTTATTTTGCTGTAGAAAAAGAATCAGACTCTGAAATATTGTACAATTAACTTGTGAAGGAAATCAAAAATGCAGGTGTGAATAAATATAGGGATTGGGAATTCAATGTAATGGTTTTTAGTCATCTCCCAGAGTTCTTTTTCTGGGCATAGCTAGTTCAGTTCATTACTGCTCCATTAGAAATGATTTGGTTGATCTCGTTGCTGAGGATGGCCTGATCCATCAGAACTGGTCATCATATAGTATTGTTGTTGAAGTATATAATGATCTCCTGGTCCTGCTCATTTCACTCAGCATCAGTTCATGTAAGTCTCTCCAGGCCTTTCTGAAATTATCCTGTTGGTCATTTCTTACAGAACAGTAATATTCCATAATTTTCATATACCACAATTTATTCAACCATTCTCCAACTGATGGACATCCATTCAGTTTCCAGTTTTTAGCCACTACAAAAAGGGCTGCCACAAACATTCGTGCACATACAGGAGGGACAAACTTTTTTAAACAAATGTCATCAGAAACTGGGAAAACCAGGGAAGGGCAGATTTTAATTTTTCAAAGGGAAGATTCTGCTTACAAAGATTTCAATTCTTAAGTTTAGCATCAGAATGTATGGGCATCTAGGTGCCTTTTTCCTGGTCCATACATCCACATCTCAATGTCTGTATCAATAAGTAATTCAATCAACCAAGCATTTATTAAACACTTATTAAGTTTCAGGCACTGTGTTGGGTACTAGAAATAGCAAGACCAAAAAATTCTGTTATAAAGAAACTAACATATCATGGGAGGGAAAAGACACAAAAACATCACTAAATACAAAAATGTGTAGTAGCACACTCAAAAGTCTTTGGGATTGGAGCAGCTAGATGGCACAGTGGATAGAGTTCTAGCCTTGACAAATTCAAATTGGGCCTCAGACACTTAACACTTACTAGCTGTGTGACCCCTAATAAAGTCATTTAACCCCAATTGCTTTGCCAAAAAAGAGTTTTCTCCAATCCAAACTTCATAAAAATGCAAAAGTAAACTTGGAGGGAGAAACAGTAGCACCAGAAGAAAAAAAAGTCGAAGATTTTAAGAAAGCAAGGAAACCTGAAGAGTAGGATAGTTTCAATGTAGTACAAAGACACAAAGATGAAAGATAGAATATTGCCTTAAAAAAAGAACAAATAAACCCCAATTTGGATGGAACTAAGATAATAAGAAGGGAAGTAATGTGAGAGAAAGTTAACCTGGAGCCAGAGAATGAAGAGTTTTAAATGGTGAACAGAAGAGTTTATATTTTATCCCAGAAGCATTTTGGCAAGGATAAGATCTGGTGTGGTCAGACCTGTACCTGAATGTCATTTCAGCATCTCAATGGAGAAGTGATTGGGTCTCTATGCCTTTTCTCTCTGGTTCAGTGCATATTCTTTGTCTCTAACTTCTAGGTGGGGTCGTTATGTGGGAGACTGGGGGAAAGCATAAGTCTAGCTAGCAAGCCCTAAAGGTTTTCCATTGAGACACACTAGTTTGATTCTTACAGACTTCGACTTTGCCTTATATCTACAATTAGGGGTCTGGGCATATGATTTTGTAAAGCAATGTGTCACTCGCATTGAGAATGGGCTGTCATGACACTCTGTCTTAATTGGAAGTCTCACAAAACTTTGATGACTTGCAGACTTTTCTGATTTTGTTGTACCTCTCATGGATGAAGGTGTTCAATTGTTTGCAGTGTCTACCTATATTCAATTCCCTTTTCTGCATTATTACATGACAGTAGTAACCTTTCTTTCCTGGGACTTTGGTCTTGGGATAGTCCACGTGGGTGATACCAGAAATTTTGGGCTTGAGAGAAATTAGTCAGGTCCAGCAAAAGGAGAAATAAGAAAGTCCACATCACAGCATGAGACATCTTCCTTTGGGATGACCAGGAACAATGGAGAGAAGAGACAGTCATCTCTAGGGTGAGGAGGAGGAGGAAAGAAAACAAAGAGAAAAAAGATAATTATGTAATATCTTTATTATATACTTAAAAGGAATAGAAAAATTGGATTTGGAGTTTTATGTACAGTAATATTTTTTCACTCTTCTATATTAGGGAAATATGTTTTATTTCTTACATTCAAAATAAAATAAATAAACAAAATTTTAAAGTGATAATCTGTGACTTACCCTGGGAGAAAACAGCTCTTCATTTTTTAATATCTTGAATCCTCTTAACTAAATCTCCATTTCCATTTATCCCAACTCATCTCATCTGTACTCTATTACATTCACGTCCCACTTATATTTCCCTTTTCTATCCCTTCACCCTTTAGCCCTAACCCCATCCCATTGACCTAGCTTTACAAATTTTTTTATTAATTATATCAAGTGTGGTCTTGTTTGGGATTTGGAAATGATTGAAGGATGAAGGCAGGGTTGCTCAAGGAAGGAGAAAGATTTTTCTCTTCTTCTTTATCCCCTCATCATAAGAAATCACTATCATATTGAGCCCACCTTATATCCCAGAAGGACTATCAAAGGATAAACCTCTGATAAAGAAAAAATAGGCAAGTCAAGTTAATGCCTAAATTGCAAGTCAAAGAATATCAAAAATACACTTTTTAATGCTTCTCTTAACAAATGCACAAATTCCATTTTTAATGACATATAGGTATAAATTTTTGTAAAAAGTGAAGTTGCATGTGATAATGGATAAAGTGGGGAGGGGCCACAAATGAGCAATTTTCAAATTTTACCTAGGCTAGGAAGGGAAAGTCTTCTCCCTATTCTGGCAAGTATGTAAAACTACTAATTTCTAACATCTTCACAAGAGATCCCCATGTAACTGGACTGAAGAGATTCCCTTTAGTCCTCTATCTTCCTTTCTTTCCTTATTCTTTTATTATGGTTAATATGCTTACCTCCTTGCTCCATCTAGCTGTTACCCAAAAAGAGATCGTTACTCTATTTGTGAGTAATCCCAAATGGTCAGACCCATTACTGGACTTTTTGTCCTCACCTAGTATTTCTGCTCCACCTTCTGCAGATTTAGGATCCAGTTGTCCCCAGAACTGAGAAGGATCTCACTCTTTCTTCCCTCTCTGTCTGGTTTTCATCATATAGTCTCAATATGGGGGTGGAGCTAGATAGAGGTGAGGCCTAGGTTCCAGTTTAAAAATGATGTTTAATTTGGAGAATTGTTTCATCATTCTATGGAGCTATAATATACAGAGTGTCTCTAAATGGAAAATGAAGTCCCAAACCATTCCCCTACAATCCAACTCTTACCTTTCTTCATCAATCCTATTTACACTTGAAGAAACAATAAACCAGAAGCCAGAATCTTCCAGGGAAAAACAAATGCTCCCTGTTCTTAGAACAGAGCTGGAGAAACAAGAGGCTCTTTGGTTCCTTAATCAGTTTTGTCTCTTAATTTGGGCCTTTACTCATAAGATAGATGTTACATTCCTCTGTAGCATCTATCTTATGAGTGAAGGCCCAAATCCTGTATAAAACAAGCAAACAAATAAAAAAAAAAGTGTCTGCTAGAAATACTCAACTCCTCAATATCCTCACTCAACTAAGGTCAAACAAGTCAATCAGTCAGTCAGGAAATACAGATTTATTTAGAGTCCCCTCTTTGCCAGATGCTAACCTAAGTGCTAGAAATTAATAAAAAGGAAAAAAATTAATTTTCCTTAAACAGAAGGAAATATAGCTTTTAGATCGAGTAAATGAATTCAGATATCTCTGAATAATTCCTGTAAAATAAAGAAAAAATGATTGGATATTTGACATGACAAAGGGCCTATGGAATTTTAGGATGATGGAATTACAACACATTTTTCTAAGAGGTTCAAAAAATAAATGAAAAATTTGAGAAAAGAATATATGAGTCATATAGCAAAAATAATGGATAGCTTTCTTTTTTAAATGGAATTTGCAATACCATATCTCACCCCCCCCCCCAAATAAGTGAATAATTGATTGGCAACTCAAATATGTAGAAGTGACTGATAGCCTATAAAAAGAGAAAGGAAAAAAACCACTAAAAGTAAACGTGATTATAGAAGCAAAATATACAAATTTTGAAGACAGAATGAGTAGGAACAGTTTAAATTTTTTTTTATTTTATTTTATTTATTTTATTTAATAGCCTTTTATTTACAGGTTATATGCATGGATAACTTTACAGCGTTAACAATTGCCAAACCTCTTGTTCCAATTTTTCACCTCTTACCCCCCACCCCCTCCCCTAGATGGCAGGATGACCAGTAGATGTTAAATATATTAAAATATAAATTAGATACACAATAAGTATACATGACCAAAACATTATTTTGCTGCATAAAAAGAATCAGACTCTGAAATATTGTACAATTAGCTTGTGAAGGAAATCAAAAATGCAGGTGGGCATAAATATAGGGATTGGGAATTCAATGTAATAGTTTTTAGTCATCACCCAGAGTTCTTTCTCTGGGCGTAGCTGGTTCAGTTCATTACTGCTCCATTGGAAATGATTTGGTTGATCTCGTTGCTGAGGATGGCCTGGTCCATCAGAACTGGTCATCATATAGTATTGTTGTTGAAGTATATAATGATCTCTTGGTCCTGCTCATTTCACTCAGCATCAGTTCGTGCAAGTCTCTCCAGGCCTTTCTGAAATCATCCTGTTGGTCATTTCTTACAGAACAGTAATATTCCATAATTTTCATATACCACAATTTATTCAGCCATTCTCCAACTGATGGACATCCATTCAGTTTCCAGTTTCTAGCCACTACAAAAAGGGCTGCCACAAACATTCGTGCACATACAGGTCCCTTTCCCTTCTTTATAATCTCTTTGGGATATAATCCCAGTAGTAACACTGCTGGATCAAAGGGTATGCACAGTTTGATAACTTTTTGAGCATAGTTCCAAACTACTCTCCAAAATGGTTGGATTCGTTCACAACTCCACCAACAATGCATCAATGTCCCAGTTTTCCCGCATCCCCTCCAACAATCATCATTATTTTTTCCTGTCATCTTAGCCAATCTGACAGGTGTGTAGTGGTATCTTAGAGTTGTCTTAATTTGCATTTCTCTGATTAATAATGACTTGGAGCATCTTTTCATATGACGAAATAGTTTCAATTTCTTCATCTGAGAATTGTCTGTTCATATCCTTTGACCATTTTTCAATTGGAGAATGGCTTGATTTTTTATAAATTAGAGTTAATTCTCTATATATTTTGGAAATGAGGCCTTTATCAGAACCTTTGACTGTAAAAATATTTTCCCAGTTTATTGCTTCCCTTCTAATCTTGTCTGCATTAGTTTTGTTTGTACAAAAACTTTTCAGTTTGGTATAATCGAAATTTTCTATTTTGTGATCAGTAATGATCTCTAGTTCTGCTTTGGTCATAAAGTCCTTCCCCTTCCACAGGTCTGAGAGGTAAACTATCCTGTGTTCCTCTAATTTATTAATAATTTTATTCTTTATGCCTAGGTCATGAACCCATTTTGACCTTATCTTGGTGTACGGTGTTAAGTGTGGATCAATGCCTAGTTTCTGCCATATTAGTTTCCAATTTTCCCAGCAATTTTTATCAAACAATAAGTTCTTATCCCAAAAGCTGGGGTCTTTGGGTTTGTCAAAGACTAGGTTGCTATATTTGTTGACGAACAGTTTAAATTTTATTTGTAGAAGAAACATGGCTCAAGGATCTCTTCTATTTGTTTCTTTTTCATTCATCAGGGTGTCAAGATTTTTTTTTTATCCTAACATGGTCTTCTGGGACAGCTATGCTCCTTAATAATAGAAGAGAGCTAATTAGAATTTTTGGACATAAGAAATTTCAACTGAAAGAATTTGCAGATCACATCCAGAAAAAAATCCAAGACTACAAACTTGGAGACACAAAGTGATTACATTTGACAAATCAATATAGAAACAACAAGTTCCACAGGCTATTATGAAAAAAACCTACAAATGTCAAGGAAATGACATTAAAATGCACAATCCACTAGAAAAAGGAGGAAGGAATGGAATAACATGTTCTGAAAAAATATTTGATGCATCCCAGAATGATCTATCCTATAAATCTGAGCTTAACCATACAAGACAAAAGATGGGCATCTATAAGAGTTTGAAATATTTTTAGATAGAAAACTATAACTGAAAAAAAAACATCAAAAAACTGAACCACAGAGGTGAAAAAAATACAGACAGCAATAGCAACAGAGTGACAACAACAAGACCAGTAAGAGACTTCTTCCAAAAAGCAGAAATCTGAAAGGGGTAACAGTGAAGAACACGGCATTATGAATAGAACCTTCCTATTAATGAAGGTATGGTTTGTGAGACAATGTAACAGCTTAGGAAAGAAATGGAAGGAGGTGAGAGGAACAGGAATAGAAAGAATGAGAGATATACCATGGTCAAATCAAAGGCTAGTAATGAAGGGAAACTGACCTCTTCAGTCTCAGATTGAGAAGAGCTCACAGGGGTATGGGTAAGGAGGTAAGGGAAAAGATTGAAAAGAGTAGGAAAGGAAGGAAGTTCTACTGTAGTTCCACTGATGAACGTTTCTTTTGGTGAAAGAAGATGAGAGAGCATGAGGGGTGTGGTACCTGAAAAATGTGTCTTCTTAGTGTCTGGGATCAACTGTCATCTGGAGGTGTGGGAGAGCATGGACAAAGGGAGGAGATTTCTGCAAATATAAAACAGGTCAACAAGAGAGAAAAGTGGAAAAGGAGAATGCATGGACTAAGATCTAAAAGGCAGTAGAAGAAAACTCTTAGAAGGTAAAACCTAGAATAGATCCATTAAAGTTTTTGTTTGAAAAATACAGAGAAAAGTGAGAGACTAGGTGATTATAGGTGTCATGAGTCAGAGAATGAGGGCCTAGAGAAAAAGAAGTGAATGGAAAAAATAGTAAAAGAAATATATATTTAAAATAATAACTTTTTATTTTCAAAATACATATAAACATAGTTTTCAACCTACACCCTTGCAAAATCTTATGTTCCAAATTTTTCTCCCTCCCCTTCCTCAACCCCTCCTCTAAACAACAAGCAATCCAACATATGTTAAACATGTGCAGTTCTTCTCTACATATTTCTACATTTGTCATGATGCATAAAAAACATCAGCTAAAAAAGGAAAAAAAAATGAGAAAGAAAACAAAAAGCCAGCAAAATACCAACAAAAAGGTGAAAAAACTATGTTGGGATCATTTTCAGTCCCCATACTCTTCTTTCTGGATTCAGATAGCTCTCTCCATCACAAGTCCATTGTAATCATCTCCTTGTTGAAAAGAGATGCATCCATCAGAATTAATCATTGCATAATCTTCTTGTTGCTATGTACAATGTTCTCTTGGTCTTATTCACTTCACTTAATATCAATTCATGTAAGTCTCTCCAGGCCTTTCTGAAATCCACCTGCTGGTCATTTCTTATAGAACAATAATATTCCATAACATTCATTTACCATGACTTATTCAGCCATTTCCCAATTTATGGGCATCCACTCAGTTTCCAGTTCCTTGCCATTACAAAAAGGACTGCTACAAACATTTTTGCATGTGTGGGTCCCTTTCCCTTTTTTGTTTTGCTCTTTTGAAGATACAGACCTAGTAGAAACACTGCTGTATCAAAAGGTATGCACAGTTTGATAGCCCTTTGGGCATAATTCCAAATTGCTCTCCAGAATGATTGGATCAGTTCACAATTTCACCAACAATATATTAATGACCTGGTTTTCCCATGTTCCCTCTAACATTTATCATTATCTTTTCTTGTCATTTTAGCCAATTTGAGAGGTGTGTAGTGGTATCTCAAAGTTGTCTTAATTTGCAAGGAAATGCAATTTTTAAAGAGGAACAAAAATGAAATAAAAAAAACCTAATGAATAGGACATGGTGAAGAAGAGGAGAGGAAGAGAGAATCTACTTGAATGAAAGGGGAAAAAGAAGTGGAAGAAATGCATAGTCAGATAAAAGCAATAAAGAGAAACCAATAAGCAAAATCATAAAGAACAAAGAGTAAAAAAAAAACCCTGAACTTAATAGAAAATTTGACATATAAGATCCAAGAGAAATAGCAGATAAACATCAAAGATTAATTCCAAAGAACTCAATAAGGACAAACTGTTTATGCTTTATGCGTGAAAATGTAAGCCATATATCTAAGACTGTCATTGTAAATAGATAATTCAAAAGAAAAATTGGCATAGAGCTGAGTATGATATGATAGAAAAAGGTAAAAAAAAGAATAATTAGAGTATATGAATGGGGTTCAAGAACAAGAACTGACACAGGAATTAGATGCGGGAGGAGGGATGATAATTCTGGAATCTTAGTCTTATTGGGAATGGGTTAAAGACAGAACGATAAATATATATATATATATATATATATATCAGAAAGATATGAGTCTTCTACATTTTTTTTTTAAATAAGAAGGGTAGGAAATAGGATAAGGGGGGATATAGAAAGAAATGCAATAAGATATGTAGATTAATAGGAATGGGATAAAGAAGGAAGGAAAGGATAAAAGGAAATGGTGGGAGCAGAGGAAAAGTAAGGGATCCTTAGAGGATGGATAGGTTAAGTAATAGCAAGGCAAGGTGACAGGTAGAAGTTACGTAGGTAAGTTAGCAGGGACTGATAGGGAACAAAGAAATAATAATAGATCAAATAATAAAAGATCAAGTAGAACTTATTTTTTAAAGTAAGGGGTAGTAATCACTGATCTCAGACAAAGTTAAAGTTAAAATAGATTCAATCAAAAGAGAAAAATAAGGACTACATGCTATATCAGTCATATTAATGTTGTTTTAGATTATTAAAACAACTAAGTATAAGGTTGGAATATTGCTGTGATACAAGAAATGATGAGTCGGTGAATTTAGAAAAATATGGAAAGGATTGGATTTTAAAAGGATAGTAGTATCTCAGAGTTGTCTTAATTTACAAAGATATTTTGTCATTTTTAAAAGAGGAATAAAAATGAAATTTAAATAAAAAACCTAATGAACAGGACATGGTGAAGGAGAGGAAAGGAAGGGGGAATCTACTTGAATGAAAGGGAAAAAAGAGCAGGAAGAAATGCATAATCACATAAAAAGAATAAAGAGAAACCAATAAGCAAAATTATCCACCTTCAGAGACACAGAAGACAAGCAAGTATAGTACAGCCTTACATAGGTATATATGAATGTATATGTGTATATATGTGTATGATTATAGAATCTACATATGTGAGTATATATAAATATATATATAGTGTATGTGTGTTTATATAATGTATATGTGTATAGTATGTGTGTGTGTATACCTATGTGTATACACATATATGTATATATAAATATATCTGTGCTTAACTGTAGCTTGCTTGAGGAAAGGGGGAAGGAAGAATAAAGTAAAAAGTTCACAACAAAGAACAAAAGAAAACCTACAAGGAATCAAAGAAAAGATGACAGCTCTGATCATACCATGTAGTATCTATTAAATAGGCTTTCTTGAAATGGAAATTTATTATTTCATATTTTGAATTTTATGTTCTGTGCATGTGGCAATTTTTTTCCTATTTTATGCGCATGTTTCTCTGTACTATGTGGAATTTTAACAAAAATTGATGATGTACCAGTGTACAGAGGTAATGCAAACAAATGTAAAAAGTCAAAAAGTTAATATATCCTTTAGAGACAGTTATGCAATAAGAATAGGAATTGTTTTAGGGACCACAAACAAAAATTTCAGATTCACATGGAGTTCCAACAATGCAATTTTTAATGAGTAGGTCAAAGAACAAATCATAGAAATATTTAATAACTATATGAAAGAAAATTATAATGAAACAACCTTCCACAATTTCTAGAATGCAACTTAACAGTCTTCAAAGGAAAAATCACATCCTTATAAACTGAATATACATTTTTTATAAATTAAAAAATCAATAAATAAACCTAAAATAAACACATACTATCTTGTGATTGGTATTCAAAGCCCTTTATAACTTCTTATCTCCCCCCCCCCCCCAATTTTCTTGTTTCCTTAATCCAGGTGCTTTGTGATGTAGTAGTGATACTGGCCTTTTTGCTAAGAAAGTTCTTGAGTTAAGGAAGTGATATTTCACATCCAAAGCTAGGGTGAACCTCCCTTGACTTCAAAAGACTTAACATGATTTAACATTCAGTTATCACAGGATAATGCTAATAGGTCTGCTTTTTTTTAATTGGGTGTGGGTGACCAGGCAGAAAGAGAAACTGATTGAAAACATTTAAGACCATGAAGGCCTGAGGTCAAAAATGATAGTGTTCTCTCCAGAGCAAGAGGCATAAAAAGAAGAAGACAATGGGAGGGGCTCCTTCACTCACTATTTTCTGGTATATATTCTCCCATGTAAATTTTCTTTCATTTATGTTTTCCTATAGACTTGGACAGAAGGGGTTCCTTGTTAAGAATAAACGAACAAACAAAAAGCCGCCATTCCTTCCTTTAGTTGCTGAAGAAACATCCTTCAAGTGCAAGTCTGACCAAGTCTAACCCTTTCTCCAAAATCTAGAAGAGAAGCGCTCCCTATTGCCTCTAGGACAAATGGTGGTCTCATGGTTGGCAATTTTTTTTTGTTTTTTTGTATAATATTTCCAAATACATATAAATATAGTTTTCAATATTCAGTTTTTTGTGAGACTCTGTGTTCCAAATTTTTCTCTCCAAGAGAAAATATAGGTTAAATATGTACAATCCTTTTAAACATATTTCCATATTTGTCATATTTGTGCAAGAAAAATCAGACCAAAAGGGGGAAAAACATGAGAACGAAAAAGCAAACAAACAAAAAAGATGAAAATACTATGCTGTGATTCACATTCAATTTTCATAGTTCTCTCTGTTGATGAAGATGGCATTTTCTATCCAAAGTCTATTGGAATTGTCTTGAATCATCAATTGCTGAGAAGAGCCAAGTCCATCACAGCTGATCATCACATTATCTTGCTATTATTGTGTACAATTGGTTCTGTTCATATCACTCATGCTTGGCATTTATTGCCCTTCACTCCAGCTTACCTTTCCTTTGCATATTACTCCCCTTCTCATAATTAGATTATGAGATAATCTGATAATAGATAATCCTAAATTATTTATCCCTTGATACTTTTAAGGCAATATTCCATCTCCCATCTATCTGCCTTAGCACAGAATGCTTCTTAAGCTGAGAATATACTATTTCCTCAACTCCACCTCTTGACAGTCAAAGATTTCCTTAAATCCTAAGTACTGAGACCTTTCTTGATTTAGTTTTGCCTTTGTATCCTTAGCACTTACCACAGTGCCCAACACAGAGCAAACTCTTATTGACTGAATAACTGGTTTACACACAGGTGATGTCCTTTCCTCCAAATTTATTTTCCATATTGCTTTATTTGGTCTCTTGGGCTCATGTTATAGCAAAGATCTTGCTTCTGGAATTCACATGAAATTGAAGCTTGGCAAGTTGATATAAACAAGAACTTTATTATTTTAAGATTCAGCATCAGGCAAAAAAAAGCATAACCATATATTCACATATACTATATGGCAATATAAAAAGCAAAAAAAAAAAAAAAAAAAACTAATGAAAGACATTCACCCAGCACAAAAAGGGAGGAAAACATTATGGGGAGGAAACACATTCAAAGTTGGGGTTCAAGAGGTCAAATTACATAACCTACAGATGTACTTGGTTGAAAGCAGCTAACTGGTGTCACATATAGGAGATAGTCATTCTAATCAGCATGGTTAAAATGATGGAAAACCTTCTTTGTTAGTTATTGAGACCAGGCTTCAGTGAGGCTGGGATAGGGAGAGTTTTTTGGAATCAGAAAGTGAGAGGACATAGATTAACTATTAAAGGCAGCAGGAGAATGACTCAGAAACCACTGCAGCTAGTCAAGAGTTTTATTCAGTCAGAAGCTCTGAGCATGAACTGCCTGACACAAGGACAGGCAATAGAAATGTATAATCCTTTCAGTCTTTGTCTATATACTTTATGGGTATTAGGACTACTTAGCCCAATAATTCCATACTAAGTCCTCTAGTTATAACATTAAAGTATCTGAAGTTTATAATTGTCACATATATGTAATGAGTTTAATTAAAGAATACATAATGAACGGAAGGTCTGGTCTTTCTCCAGCCTTTTGTGTGTATATGTATTCTTGTGTTTACTAATGTCTGTAAGTCATCTCACTTTCCCATTTTTGTTTTAGGCTTCTTTGAAAAAGATACTCTTTTTGTTTTGGTCTTTGTATCTTGGACATCTGACACAGCAATTGTTTTTATTTTGGCCAAAAACCCTGAAGGTCTTCACCTCCCTGATTATTGTTGGGTGTTTTTTTTTTGTTTTTTTTTTTTAAACTTGGTAAAGGAGTCCATTCTTTGCCTCGATTCTTAGCTAGGCCAAATCACTGAGACATTACCTCAGTCAAACTGAGAGCTGTCAAAGACCTTACACTAAAAAGGCCAAGGCCTCCCACTGAATCCAGGGCCGCATCTAGTGATCATGATCTATATCTTGTCACTGGACCCAAATGTGGCCCTCCCTCACTTAAATTCAATTCACTTGTAAGTCATGGCGTCACTTCCCTAATGTCATGGTGGTCTTTGAGAATTAAGGACAAACATCTTCAGTGAGTAGAGTTGCCTCACTGGAGACCCAATTGCTCTTGATCAGGCACAGCTCCCTCCTTTATTTTTTTTTCTTCTTCTTCTCTCTCTCTCTCTCACATTCTCTCTCTCTTTCTCTCTCTCTCTCTTTCTCTCCCTTCTTCCCTCCCTCTCTCTCTCCCCCTTTCCCTTTCTCTTCTCTCTCCTTCTTTCTTTTTCCCTGTTTCCCTCTCCCTCTTTTTTTCTCTCTCTTCTACTCTCTTTCTTCTTTTCCCTCTCTTTCTCCCCCTGTCTTTCCTCTCTCTTCTTCCCTCTCTCCCTCCCCTCGTTTCTCTTTCTCTCCATTCTTTATCTATATCTCCTCCTCCCTTCTCTTTATCCTCCTAAAAGATCTTACTCCTACTGTAATGCTGGAGAAACTGAGGCAGGAGAGAAATTAGAGAGTTTTTAATATTTTATTAATTGGAGAGCATAATTGACTGGACAGGACTCTCATCTCAAATTATCCAGTCAGACAGAGATAAAGATATACTGGGACCAAGGAATCCATGTTGGTCCCAGGGCTGGAGGAGACTGTCATCTCAGGGAATCCAGCATCTAGCATCCAGCCTCCAGCAATGGATAGGAGAAACCCAACTTCTTAAATACCTTTTAGAAAACAAAGAAGGGGTAAGAAGTGCAGGAAAACTTCTGTCAGGATGGGGGGAGGCCATAAATCCTAAAAACCCAGAGACAGGATGTCTGAATACACAGGAATAAAGATATCAGTGAAGTATCTTGGAATATTTGAGAGGGATGTTGTAAATTCTTGCAGACAGAAAAGAGTCAGGAGGTCTACTCTCTTGTTTATCTTGCTTGCATTAACAATTTACAACCGCAGAGCAAATGGTCTTCAGTCTTAATGAACCAGAGTAGGAGTTTTACAGCTTAGGGGATTGAGACTGAACAGTTAAGGAAACTGAGACAAGGAAAACTAGGACAGGGAAACTAAGTCGGGACAGTTAAAGAGAACTGTGGCATAACACTACTAACAAGTACTCTGCCCAAAAGAATACATTTTTCTTTTGATTGCTAAAACTTCCAAACATATCTTGGACTTACAGGCTAAATTTCTTTCTTAAAGATGATGCCTTAAACCCAAACCGCTTTGGTTCTTGCTCAGGCATCTATAGGCTCCAGGCTAAGCCCCACTTGATCATTGTTAGGGCCCTGTTTAAAATAATAATAACTTCTGTTTTGACCAGAACCCTGAGGGTCTTCCCCTCCTTGATTATTTTTTTTTAACTAGGTAAAAGCATCCATTTCATCCCCACCCCCCATTTCTAAATGAATGGATATTACCTCAGTCAAACTGAGACCTATCAAAGACCTCACCTTAAAGAATCCAAAGCCTTCTACTGCATCAAGAGCCACGTTTAATCATCATCCTGATCTATATCGTGTCACTGGATCCAAATGTTTAGGGAGGAAAAAAATGACTTTGCACAGCCCCGCCTCACTTAAATCCAATTTATTTGTAAGTCATGACACCACCTCCCAGATGTTATAGTCCTTTTCAAGAATAAAGGACAAGTAACAACAACCTATCACAGCAGTTGAAACATAATAAGTTCTCAGTAAATGCTTTGTGATTGAATTATTGATAGATTCAGACGTTGTGGTAGAGACCAGGAAAAAGAATACGACAACTTTACCTTTTGGCACATACATTGTAATGGTGAATTGAAGAGTTTAATATCCATAAACTCCATGTTTATCTCTGGACAGTTTGGATTCATACCAATGAGGGCTTTATTGGAGGCTTGATGAGGAGAGTTTTCACCCCAGTTGCAGAACTAAGACGAGTCCTCTCTTGTTTGCTCCAGTAACTGGTAAATATATATTGGTATATGTGCATAACTTTGATCATGTAGGGGGACTGGCATTTTATGCAGTAGCAGGAACATGACAAAGACTTCTAGCTCCAGCTTGCCCCCCAGTGGTGTGAGTGTGTGTTTCTCCTTAAAACTTAAAGCTCCACTGTTATGTGCATGTCTTTGGAATAAACTGACTGTGGAATAAAGGGAGCTTAAAAGAAATCAAGAGTTTTAAAAACCGTAATTTGGAATTCCTGGATCACTTTTTTCAGGGGAATGAGTAGAAGCAGATAGTCTGGCTAACACAAGGTTGGAGAGAGACAGGACTTTGTGGAAGGCTGTCATCCTTGTTCATTTTTATGTCATGAACCCTTTGGCAGTCTGATGAAGGTATGGGTCCTGCCTTAGAAAAATGTTCTAAATTATTGAAGGAAATGCTAAATTTTAGATTAGTGCAATAAAAGATTAATTTTCTCCCTTCCAAATTCAAACCTCATAAAATCTACTGTAGACCTTAGTTTAAGAATCCTTGCTTCAAAGAACAGTGCTTCTCTCTTCATTCGTTCCTTCATTCCTTTTATACCTAGACTAAGGTCTCAGGTTGATGGAGTAAAGTTTTCTTACTTGCAGTTTTATTAAGTGGGATTAACTAAAATGATAGGAGAAACTGACAAATTTTGGAACTGAGGTTATGAGAAAGGGAGCAGTGTGTAAGCAAACAGCTGGGATATGGATCCATTGTTAGTGGAATTGGGAACTGATCCAACCATTTTGGAGAACAGTCTGGAATTATATCCAAAGTGTTATTTCACCATCTATACCCTTTGACCCAGTAATAATATTACTTGGTCTATTTCCAAAGATGATTAGGGAAAAAGGAAAATAAACTCTATGTTCTAAACTGTCTATAAAACTCTCTTTGGGGGGGGATGAAGAATTAGAAATTGCAGGGATGTCCATCAAATGGGGAATAGCTGAGCAAGTTGTGGTAAATGATTGTGATGGAAAACTATTGTGCTGTAATAAATGATGAACTCAATGATTTTAGAAAAACCTGGAGAGACTTGCACAAAATAATGAAGAATGAAATGAGCTGAACCAAAAGAACATAGTGTATAGTAATAGCAATATTGTTTTAAGAAGAACTTTGACCAAATAAATTATTTTTGTCTATTATAAATATCCAAATTATCTATAAAGGACTTATGAAAAAAGACACTATCTGTAACCAGAGAAAGAAATAATAAATAGAAACATGTATAGAATAATTATATATATATATATATATATATATATACACACATATATATATAGATTTGTCTAATAGTAACCATCTCTAAGGTGAGGGAGGGAAGAAAAAAATAAATGTATATGGATGTATACATATATTGTTCATATTGCTAAATTTATTATATATCAGTGGAATAGCAAATTGTACATAATAGATTTGTAGTTTCATATGGAATCATCTTTTTTATTATGCTATGTCATTATGGAAATGCTTGTTTTACTCCAGAAAAAATAAATGGAGAGATGAGGGAGAGCTACTAATGTGGAATATCACTTGAACTTCCAAATAAAGTCACTATATTCTTAGTTTTGCTTAATTGTTTTACATTATTACAATATCTCTGTCACAGAATGGAAGCAACCTGCAAGTTTTTTAATGTAAAAGCAAAACACAATAAAAATTTTCAAAATAAGGAGGGAGAGATAGAGATAGAGACAAACAGAGACAAAGAAACAGAGAGGCAGAAAGAGAAAGAGACAGTGAGAGAGACAGAGAAAGATCTATGGAAACTATTTAATATGTTAAAAAAAATCAATAGGTAGAAGAATAAACAGTTCATGAGATGTCCACCAATTCAAACCCATTATAAATGCAAAGTAAATTTGGAAGGAAAAATAGTACTACCAGAAGGGAACCAAGGGAGTCCCTGCCACTGGAGATTTAAAGGAAATTAGGAGTTCTAAGAGATGGAGATGAGGAGGATAGATTTTGAAGACATGAAATAGTCCATGCAAAACTATGAAAATGGGAAACAGAATATTGCTTATAAACATCAACAACAGGTTTTGGAGCTAACGTTATGAGAAAAGGAGCAATGTATAAGCAAACAATATATTGGACAAGAGAATGAGGACCTTTGAATATCAAACAACAGCTTGCGTTTTATTCAAGTCAATAAGTCCATGAAGGACTGTCTCTCTCCCTACATGATGTTAGCCAGGATAGATTATCTGTTTCTATTAACTCCCCCAAAGGAGGTCATCCAGGATCCAGGAATTCTTAATTATGACTTTTAAAACATCTGATTTCTTTTCATCTCTCTTTATTCCACTGTCAGTTTGTTCCAGTTTGTTTTGCAGCCAAGTTCAGATTTCGCATAGACAGACATATACTTTAGAAATATGCTCTCAGTACCTGGATGAAAACTTTATTGTCTTCTCATTTCTGTTTCTCTTATTCTAGATCAGTACTAAGCTCTTTGTCTCTGTTCTGTTTCTTGGACAACCTGATTTGAAAAGTTAATTTTGAATTAAGCTGTTGGCTACCCACATCCAGTAGAATAGGTTCATTCTCCTAGCATTGTTCCTGACAGCTAAATCAAAACTATCTGAAGTCAAAGAAGACTCATCCAGGCTTTGGTTATAAGATGTCACCTCTCAGTTATTATCTTAGGAACATATTTATCTGTTTTCTATGGAACCAATGAACATCTCAGTGAACTGAAGAGGAAGAGGAAATGAAAGAAAACCAAGAAAGAGTCTTAGCCATTCTACAAGGACAAATGAAAATTTATTAAAAACAAAATTTAGTGCAAAATAAATTCAATGAACTTAAGTACATAACTTCTTTGTAAACACCCTTCCAGAATAGGTTGCTATATTAGCATCCATTCCCAACATGAGAGGTCCTGGAGATACAAAACATAAATGGAGGAGATTCTATTCTCAAAATGCTTACCTTTTATATAAATAAACACACATATACACACACAATTAGAGAGGGATGGGAGAAGCTGAGGAACAATGAGGAGTGCCAGAGGGCTGGGAAAAATCCAAAACCCGGAGGAAAGTTGTCATATATTGAAACAGTTTCTAAATAATAACCTAATTAGAAACCTGAAGAAGGAAAAATGAATCTGATTATTCACATGGTCTGGGTGTCCATTCACACAAACTACTCCAATTCTTCCATGATGGAATATTTCCTTATATTTACAATTTCGAGAAGAGGAACAGGACCTGAGAAAACACTCTGTCACCTTAAGTGAATGACAACTTTCATAAGAGTTTTGACCAGTGGAACTTTGGGATGACTCAGAGGAATTAGCACAGATATTTAAGATGGTTTTATTTGTCTCATGGATGAAGGTGTGAATAGGCAGATGGTAACTATCATTAATCAGTCCCCTCTGCTTCATCATCACATTACAGTACTGGGATGGATTTCCTGAGACTTTGGTCTTAGGGTAGTCCACATGGAGAGTCCAGAAGTCCTTGGTGTGGGAGAAATTAGGCAGAACCAGGAAGGTGAGCAAGAAGATAGTCCACATCACAACACAAGACATTTGACCTTGAGGAAAGAAAGAAAAATGGAAGAAGGAACAAAACATGACAATCTGTGATCACCTAGGATACTAACTCCTCATCTTTTCACAGTTTGAACCATTTCTATTATTGCTCCACTTGTCCTTACTATGTCCTTATGTTGTCTATACTAGATTATATTCCTATCCTATTTATCTTTCTATTTTCCATCAATTTCCTCCAGATCTTCACCCCTTTCCTATCCCATTATCCTGGTCTGCAAATCTTTCAGATATTTTAAATTTGATTTTGATTTGAGATTTTGGTGTGATTAGAGGAAAGCTACTCAAGGAAGAAAGAATCATTTCCCTCTCCTGAAAGATGAAGACCATACTGATCCCAGCTCTACCTATAAGAATATCATTATAAAACTAAAGCTGGAAGGAAGACTAGACAATTCAAGTTGTGGCTCAGGCTGTTAACATTCAGAGAAATACAACAAAGGAAGCTTTTTAATGCTATTTTTAAAATAATTTTTTATTGACAGAACATATGGAAGAGTAATTTTTTACGTTGCACTCACTTCTGTTCCGACTTTTCCCTTCCCTCCCTCCATCCCCTCCCTTATATGGCAGGCAGTCTTATACATGTTAAATATGTTATAGTATATCTTAGATACAATATATGTGTGCAAAACCAAACAATTGCACAGGAAGAATTGAATTTAAAAAGTAAAAATAACCTGGGAAGAAAGACAAAAATGCAAGTAGTCCACATTCATTTCCCAGTATTCCTTTCTCCGTGTAGCTGATTCTGTCCATCATTGATCATTTGGAACTGAATTTAATGCTATTTTTAAAATATCCATATATTTAGTCTTCACAAATTTCATTCTTCACAACAAGTGGCTATTGATTTTGTGAAAAATTAAGTCATATGAAATAGTAGAACAGTTATAACTGGAGTGGTAGGTGAAATTTTTACCCTTTGTCCTTACTATGTCCTTGTGTTGTCTATATTAGATTATATTCCTATCCTAGTAAATTTTACATTTTGCTTGGTGTCTCAAAATCTCTTACTTTAACAAGAGAAAGAGGGCTTCACCTACTCTAATGTGCATATAAAACTACCAATTCCTGACAGTTAAAAGTGAGTTGAAAGGATTCCCATAACCCTCACTATAAAAAGCATTACTAGATTCCTCTTTTCCTTTCTCCCTCTCTTTATTTCTTTAATGTAATGATTATATTTTTTCCTCTTTCCCATTCTAATTTCCCTATTCCTCATCACTTGATCAAAAAGGGATCCTTGTTACTGACTCCCATACTGAGGATAATTCCAAATACCCAATTCCATTTTGGGGCCTTTTCCTCTTACCTACTTTGTGTGCTTTGCCTTCTGCAGATTTAGGATCCAAAAATGGGGAAAAGCCTTGTTCTCTCTTTCTTCTGATTGTCCTTCTCTTATATAGTGCCAATGTGGGTGGGGCTAAAGAGAGGTGGGACCATATAAAACTCATCATTCTCTGGGACTGTGACAAGCAGAGGTTTTCTAAACTGAACAATATATCCACAACTATTCACCTTTGCCTCAGCTCTCACCACACAGCCATCCTCCACCACCCTAACATCTATACTTAGGTAAAACAACAAGTCAAAAACCAGATCTTTCTGGGGAAAGCAAATTCTCTCTATTCCTGGGCTATATATGACACAGATACATATAAAAGAAACTAGAAGTCAGAACTCCTTATTTGCTCAGATTGTTTTAACTCTTTTATTTTCTCCTCTTTTGTATTCAACTCATTAGAAAAAAATCAAATCCTATAAAAATACTTATTACATTATTTTTATACTGGAAGATGTGTTTGTTTTTAGAAAGTGAAGAGCCAAAGTAAAAGTAAAATATTTCAGTACTAATTTCAAAAACTATTTTATGTTTTTTATGTTTTAAGTATTAATCTTCCAGAGAGCTTAATAGGAGTCATGAATTACTATTTCATCATTTTAAGTCTTTATCAACATGTATTTTTTTGAGTCTTTTGTGTGTTAAGCACTTTTTTTGAGGTAGGAAAAATTAATAGCTTTTTTATACCTAGTCTATAGCATACATTAATTTCTTTTTGCTCTTTTTCAGGATAACCAATACTCAAGCCAATTATCAGTTTTCTTTAATATATTTTCCATAAGTAGTTCTGGAACTGATCAAGGCAGTCAAGGGAAAAAGAAGTTTGATCTTTCTCTTTAAAAAGTTCATGTTACTGATAGAACATATATCACCTTTATCGAATTGCTCACCCTCTTAAGGAGGAGGAAAAGAAAGGAGGGAGAAAAATTCAGAACTCAAAGACTTATTTTAAAATTAATGATTTTTTTTTTTCTGGCTGAGGCAATTGGGGTTAAGTCACTTGCCCAAGGTCACACAGCTAGAAAGTGTTAACTGTCTGAGACCAGATTTAAACTCAGGTCCTCCTGACTTCAGCTGGTGCGTTATCCATTACACCACCTAGCTGTCCTCTTAAAAATTAATATTAAAAATAGTCTTTACATATAATTGGAACAAATAAAATGCCATTTTAAAAAACCCCATGTTATCCTAGACCTGAATGCATTACTTCTGTGATCTCAGAATTGAAACTCTCTTCTACTAAGTGAGCATCCTCAGCTCCCATTAATCATTGCAAAACCATTGTTACATTAAAAAAAAATCACTATTCCTGCTTACTCACTCAGTCTGGCACTTTCTGAGACCTAATTTCTCTTGATAACACTGCATTCCCAGCCTCCCTTTCCAATAGAGTTTGTACTTCTACTTATAATCCTCATGTCCACCCAATTCATCATTTATTCTAGGAAATTAGAATACTTTGTATTCCCTGTTTCCACTTTCAGATTCTCCCCCTACCATAATCATTCAACAATCATTCTTTCTTTAGAACTCTTCCTATCCAAATTTATCATACAGCCAAGAATTTGATGGCCATCATCTATCAAACCCAAGGACTAGTCCTTCCTTCGTTCCTTCCTTCCTCAAAGAATTCAGTCCCTAGAACAAAGATTTCTTCTTATCCCAGTTCTTGAACTGTAACCACATTCTTCATTTTCTCTATGATCTCTAATTCCATTACCTCTTTTTCCTCTCTTAAAGGCCTCATCCCTGTACTATTTTCTCTTTTCTTCTTTACCTCAGTTCTCTGTGGAATCAATTCAATATTGCAGTCCAATACAGTTCTTTTCCTTTTCTTTATAAACATAGTAATATCTAGTCCTCCTGGTAAAGTCATCACTTGATCCAAACATCCATGTTAGCTATCATCCTATGTCTCTTTTCTCATTCTTGACTAAATACCAAAAGAAGTTGACTACACTTAGTGTTTTCCTTACTTTCCTCTTACTCTATTCCATACACTCAAATTCTTTAGCCTCTTGTTCTATTACTAGTCCCAACATGGCAAACACCAATTCGGGTTACTACCACTAATCACTTCCTCTGCTCCATTCTTATCCCTATAGCTGTTAAATAAAACCATTCTAACTGGATCCACTACAAATTACATTATCACAATAGAGCTCTAACTTTAACAAATAAATCCTATTACACCTCTTAAATCAGCTGTCTGGACAGCCAGGTAACATAGTAGATAGAATGTTGATTTTGGAGTCAAGAAGATTCATTTTCCTAAATTCAAATCTGTCCTCAGATACTCAGTAATTATGTTATCCTGGCCAAGTCACTCAACTCTGTTTGTCTCCATTACCCCATTTATAACATGGGCTAGAAACAGAAATGACAAACCACTCCAGTATCTATGATAAGAAAATTGTAAATGGAGTCATGAAGAATTAGACATATTGAACAACAACCTGTTCTTTATCCCATTCACAAATTTTATTTTGAATATTTTAAATCTTATTAACCTTCCCTATTGGTCCCTAAATCACTCCCTGTCTCTACCCGAGGACCAGGATTCATACCTCACTGAAAAAAAATTGAAATAATTCCCCAAGTGCTCCCTTTTCTTTCCTTCTCTTCATCTGACATCACATAAACATTTTCTCCCATTAACTTCTTCATTCATGTCAAAAACAAATATGTGGGCCTTTTGCTAATCAAACCCCTCTATCAAACCTCGATCCCATTCCCTTCCATCTTCTAACCTTTCATTTCTCAGCTCTATCCCTAATACTTATAAATATGCCAATATCTAATAACCTTGATTAAAGCCACTACTGGATTTAAACATTCTGACTACTTATCCTTCTTTGTCTCTTTTCCCGTTGTTGTCTAAATACCAAAAAAAGTTAACTGCACTCAGTGTTTTCCTTTATTCTTCTATTTTCTTCTGTACCTTAATGCAATGTGGACTACAAATCAGTGTTCAGCTAAAATTGTTTTCTTCAAATTTACCAACTATCTCCGAATTGTCCAGTCTATTAGATTAGAACTTTTCTGACTCCTGATTCATCCTAACCTCCACAAATTTTGACATTGAAAATCACTATATGATCTTGTACTCTTTCTAAGTTTTTTATGACACTACTCTTTCCTAGTTCTCCTTTTACCTGTCTTTTATGCAAGATCTTCATTCAAATTATATAATTAATCATGAACAAAGCTCATATCCAAGGCTCTTTCCAGGTCCCTCTTTAAATATAGATATAAATACAGATATAGATAGATAGAGATATGTGACTGGATTACTTGCTGTTTAGGGGAGGGGATGGGGGGGGGGAAGAGGAGAGAATTTTAAAACACACAAGGTTTGACAAGGCTGAATATTGAAAACTATCTTTGCATATGTTTTGAAAATAAAAAGCTATTGTTTTGAAATATATAAAATATAAAATTTATATTTATTTATTTATTTATCACCTGCCACCATGTGTACAATTTTCACTTTGATGCACATTATTTCTGGTTCCATATAACCAAACCTAAAGTCTCTTCCAAGGTATCCACATATCTGAGTTTGCCTTTTGAACATATCAAACTGGATATATATCAGGCATTTCAAACACAGTATGTCTATAACAAGCATTATATTTTCCTCTAAATCTTTCCTTGTTTTCAATTTAACCAGGTTGTCAGCATTGCTTTTATCCTCAACTTTTCACTCACATTTATCCCACCTCCCTTCACAGTATCTCTTGCATAATCCCCTTCTTTTAACTCTCATAGACACATCTCTTACCTAATCCATTGTAACAGGCTTTCTTGGATCTTCTGGTCTCATTTTTTCCTCCAATTCATCCTTTCCACAGATACTAATGTGATTTTTCTAAAATACAAGTCTAATCATGTGACCATCATTCTCTCCTAATTCAGTAAATTTTGGTGGCTCCCCATTACCTTCAGAAACAAATACAAAATCATCTGTTTAGCATTGAAGGCCTTTCACAATCTGAAGTCCCATTTTGCATATCTAACTTTCATATATTTTACTCTCCTCCTCTGTGATTCTGAGTCAGTGGACTGATTGATGATTGTCATGTACAAAATCCATCTCCTACCTCCTTTCCTTTCCCCTGGCTGTGCCCTATTCCTGAAATGCCTTCCTGCCTCATTCTCCTTAACTTCCCTGGCTTCCTTCAAGAGTTAGCTCAAATCCTTTCACCAACTTCCTCTGAGCACAGCCACCATCACTCCTCTCAGGCCTCTTTCTGTGATCACTTTCTATTTACACTGTGTATATCTTATGTAGACATCATTATTTTGTTATCATATTCCCCATTAAAATGTGAGTTCCTTGATGATAGATACCATGGTTTTTCCTTCTCTTTGTGTCTCTATTATTTACACTGTTAATAGTCACATGGAAATTTCATGACAAATGACTATTGACTGGCTCATTGGTTACCTGAAAACTCCGATTGCTATCATCACATTTTCAAGTTGCTGGTTTATATCACTGTTCCTCTACTTGCCTTTTGAAGTTTTCCTGAATGGCTGTTACTGCAATTTGCTAACATTATCATCTTCTCCTCTTCCAAGAATCTGTTACCATCTGATACATCTGAATCCTGTCAGAGTGGGATTTCTTCCTCAAAGGGATTGATTTCATTCAGCTAACATGTTTGGGACTGGGGCTGCTTAATCAACATATTTTATGGATTATACACACAGCTACTCCCTAAAGTACAGAAAAAGAACCTTCATATGTTTATTAAGGTATTTTTCTGTACCCCTAACTAAATATCTAGAAGCACATCATCATCCTCCCACTTCCTTCTTTACCTAACCATGTACCCACTTCTACCCTGAATTACAAAGGCTAGAAAGAACAAAACAATATCTAGATATACTGACTAATTTTTCCTCATAAGGCCACAACATGTGTACTTTTTACAGCAATTTTCCACTGGCATATACCAGCAAAATACTCTCCATTTGATCCATCTAGTCCTGATGTAATGCCATAAAAACTGAGACAAGACAGAGACTAGGTTTTTAATATTTTAATAGTGGAGAATTTGTACTAGCAGTTGAACAGGACTCATGTCTGGTCCCCAGCCAACTGAATAGAACTCTTGTCTCAAAGCATCCAGCCCCCAGCAAATAATTCCAGAGACTTTTTATAAGGCTCCAGCTATCAGGGAGAGAAAAATGTAGGGGGAGGGGGGAAGTAAGACATGGAATGAGTGGAAATTTCAGGAAGGACCATAACTTTTTAATTCTGACAGATCGGGTGTCAAGAATGTTTAAACCATGGTGCACAGAAAGTCTTGACAAAGTTTGATTTTGGAAAGAAATAATTACATTTTCATTTGCATTCATCTTCAGATGACATTAAGCATTTCCCACAATTACTTAAAAAACGTTTTTCTAATGAAAGAAACATTTTTGCCAGACTGCCAAAGAGTTCCACAACACACACAAAATTAAGGACACTGGCTCTTCAAAAAAGGACTGTCTCTCTCCCAATATGACTTTAACCAGGAGGACCTGTCTATTACAATCTACTGCCTCAAAGAAAAATTGCCCAGATGCAGAAATTCTAAATTATGGCTCTAAAAATACCTTATTTCTTTTAAGCACCCATTGTTATGCTGACAGCTTTAATGAGTCTCAAAGACTTATTTTAAAACACAACAGGAGGCAATCATGTGCTAGAAGTCTTTGCCTTATATTCTTGCCACTGAAGCAAAATTCCTGTCCCCATTATGTATACAAACATATGAAAACAATTTCTTTTACCAGTTTCATATTCATTTATGCAATAAATAAATATGTACTGTGTCTACTATATGCCAGACATATTAAACCCTGGAGAAACTAAAAGAGGCAAAAGACAGTCCCTGACTTTGAGGAGCTTATAATATAATGGGGGAGGCAATATCCAAATAAACAATTACAAAGCAGGATATATAGGATAAATAGGAAACAATTAAGAAAGTCTTCTAATTAAGAGGAGTAGGATTGGCTTCCTGTAAAAAGTTGGATTTTACCAAGTAAAGGAAGTCAGAAGTTAGAGCAGAGGAGGAAGAGCCTTAGACTGAAGGAACAGTCAGAGAAAATATGTTTTGTTCAATAAAAGGCAAGAGACCAATGTCATTGGATCAGATAGTACCCATCAAGGAGTAAGGTGTAAAAAGAAAACTGGAAAAGTAGAAAAAGATTCCTCTTGGAGAGGTAGGATATGAAAGATTTTGAATGCCAAATATAACATTTTCTATTTTTCCCTGGTGGCAATAGGAAGGCACTGAAGTTTATTGATTAGGGGGTCACACAATCAGATCTACCTTTTGGGAAAATAATATTAGTGGTTGAAGGTTTAGTTTCCCTAATTGTTCTGTGGCAGTTCCCTGAATTATTCTGCCTCAGTTTCCTTAATTGTTCTGCCTCAATCCCCTTAGTTGCAACCCACCTTCCGGTTCATGAAAACTGGTATAACTCAGAGGTTATAAATTATCAATGTGTAAACTCAAAAAAGGAGAGTCCAGACTTTCTGGCTCTAGCCAGACACTTTCTTAACTCCCAGTTTGTTAGAATGTATGGTCCTACCCCCCAACCTGTCAGAGCTGAGTTGATGATTCCTGCCTGGAGATTCCCACTCACCAGAGTTTGGACTCCACTCTCCTGACTTTGTTTAGCTACTGCGTATGAATATGTTATAGAGAACTCACATTCTCGGATTCTGGATGCTGGATTCTTGGAGCCGATAGTCTCATTCAGCCCTGGGACCAAACCATGGATCCATTTGGTCCCAATAAAGCTCTCCCTTTCAAGTAAAATATTAAAACCTCTCTAATCTCTATCTTGTCTCAGTTTCTCCAGCATTACAATGGGAGTGATGTGACTCATAAACAAAGAAAAAAAAATCTGGGGAAAGATGAGGCTTTCCATTGTGTATCCTCCAATTAAATCCATTATATGTGTATGATAATGGTAAACTTCACTTAGTTTGGTGTTATTGTCATAATGAAAAGACTACAGTATGGGGTTATCAAGCTAAGTGATCCTAATGCCCATAAAACATTCTAGTGTTTTCCCACTGTTTTGAACTATAATAACCCAGTGTCACGCAGTCAGTTAGCTTATACTCAGAGCTCCTGATGGAATAAAACCCTTGAGTAGCTGTGGTAGTCTCTGCATCATTCCCCTTCTGCTGCTCTCTCTCACTTTCTAATCCCGATTTTTAAAAATTCTTCTATTCAAGCTCTCTGAAGCCTGGTATCGATAACTGACATGATTTTCCACTACATCTGGTTCTGATTAGTAATGATCCATATCTGACACCAATTACCTGTTCTCAACCACGTCTGTTTGACCTCCTGAATCCCAATTTTGAATGTTTTCCCCCAGAATATCTTTCATTCATGGGGACAAACCTCTCTCCATTTATATTGCCATATAGTATATATAATACGCTTCCCCTTCTCCCCCGCTTGCTACATTTTATAATAAAGCTCTTAATTGTATCAACATGCCCAACATCAGTTTCATGTAAATTCCTAAAACAAAATCTTTGCTATAACCTGACCCCAAGAGACCAAAGTAAACCTGGAGGGAAGGACTCTACCTGTAAATCAGTCATTCAGTCAAGAAGCATTTATTAAGAGTTTGCTCTCTGTCGGGCACTGTGGTAAGTGCTGAGGATACAAAGGCAAAAGTGAATTAAGAAAGGTCTCAGTACTTAGGATTTAAAGGAATCTGGGAACTCCAGAGTGGAGGAAGTAGTATAAGTAGTATATTCTCAGCATAAGGAATATTCTGTGCTGAAGCAGAGAGATGGGAGATAAAATATTACCTAAAAGTATCAAGGAATAAATAATTTAGGGTAGACATCTGATTCTGAGAAGGGGAATATTATGCAAAGGAAAGGTAAGCTGCAGTGAAGAACAATAAATGCCAAGCATGAGTGAAGTGAGCAGAACCAACTGATGATCAGCTGTGGTGGATTTGGCTCTTTTCAGCATTGTGATAATTCAAGACAATTCCAATAGACTTAGGATAGAAAATGCCATCCACATCCAGAAAGAGAACCAAGGAGACTGAATGTGGATCAAAGCATAGTATTTTCATCTTTGCTTTTTCTTTCTAATTTTTTTCTCCTTTTTTCTTGTACAACATGAGAAATATAGAAACATGTTTAAAACATGAATATATTTAACCTATATCATATTGTTTGCTATCTTGGGGAGAAAAATTTGGAATACAAAGTCTTACAAAAATGAATATTGAAAACAACTAGCTTTACATGTATTTGGAAAAATTAAATACTATTGAGAAAACTAACAAACAAACACAACAATAAAATGCCAAGCATGAGACCATCATTTGTCCTAGAGCCAATAGGAAGTTCTTGTATATTTGGGAGAAAGAGTTAAGATTGTACCTGGTCAGATTTACACTGTAGGGAAATCTTTTCAGCAACTGGGAAAAGTGATAGCTATTTTGTTTTCTATTTGTTTTTAGCAAAAAAATCAATCTAAGTTCATAGCAAAACAGAAATGAAGGTTAATTTTACATGGGAGAATATATATGAGACAAAAGAAAGTAAAGGAGCTCTCCCTATGGGAATAAAGTATCATTGTCTTCTTATCTATATTTCTCTTGCTCTAGGTCAGAACAGAACCCTTTGTCTCTTAATTCTGACTTCAGGCCACCATGATTTTGAGATAAATGTTTTCTTCTACTTGTTCTTCCTGCTTGGCTATTTACACCCAATAGAAAAAGCAAACCTACTGGCATTGTTCCCTGACAATGGATCTGAAATCCAAACCTTGGTTGTGAGATGTCATCCCCTTTTTTTTAACCTTAGGAACATCTAAGAGAGTTTCTCCATATCTGAAATGATACGTGTTACTGAATCATAGAGTACTTGGTATGAGGAAATATAAGATGTCATAAGACAGGAAAGGTGTGGGGAAAGAGGGGAGGTGAGGAAGAGCTTTTTTTCTTTTTTTTTAAATAATAACTTTTTATTGACAGAGCCCATGCTAGGGTAATTATTTTACAACATTATTCCTTGCATTCACTTCTGGTCCAATTTTTCCCCTCTCTCCCTCCATCCCCTCCCCTACATGGCAAGCACTCCTATATATGTTAAATATGTTGCAGTATATCCTAGATACAATATATGTGTGCAGAACCAAACAGTTCTCTTGTTGCACAGGGAGAATTGGATTCAGAAGGTAGAAATAACCCAGGAAGAAAAACAAAAATGCAAACAGTTTACATTCATCTCCCAGTGTTCTTTCTTTGGGTGTAGCTGCTTCTGTCCATCATTGATCAATTGAAATTGAGTTAGGTCTCTTTGCCAGAGAAATCCACTTCCATCAGAATACATCTTCATACAGTATCATTGTTGAAGCATATAATGATCTCCTGGTTCTGCTCATTTCACTTAGCATCAGTTCATGTAAGTCTCTCCAAGCCTCTCTGTATTCATCCTGCTGGTCATTTCTTACAGAACAATAATATTCCATAACATTCATATACCATAATTTACCCAAACATTCTCCAATTGATGGGCATCCATTCATTTTCCAGTTTCTGGCCACTACAAACAGGGCTGCCACAGACATTTTGGCAACTACAGGTCCCTTTCCTTTCTTTAGTATTTCCTTGGGGTATAAGCCCAGTAGTAGCACTGCTGGATCAAAGGTTATGCACAGTTTGATAAACTTTTTGGGCATAATTCCAGATTGCTCTCCAGAATAGTTCCACCAACAATGCATCAGTGTCCCAGTTTGAGGAAGAGCTTTTAATGTTAAAAACAGGATTTTCTGTTCTATCTTGGAGGTGATATAAAGCAACTAGAATTTATTAAGTCAACACTGAGAAAATCAGATGTGAGCTTCATTAGGATGACTTTGAGATGCAGGGGGAAAATCAAATGAAGTAGGAAGAGACTTTAGGTAGGGAAGGATACTATCAGACTGTTTCAGTGGTTCTGGGGAGAAGAGATAAGTATTGTTCTATAGTAATGGCATTATCTTTTTGTATCCCCAGTGCTTAACATAGTGTTAATGATGTTAATATATGTTAAATCCAATATATGTATACATATTTATATAGTTGTCTTGCTGCACAAGAAAAAAATTTTTTTGTCCCCCTGATCTTTGGAGGGGAATGGATCTGGGTTAGAGAAACCTTAAAATCTCAACCCCTCCTGGTCTTTGGGAGGGGCCTCACCCTCCTGTTCCAAAGGAAACTCCTATGGAGATTTCCACCTCAATTGGAGATCTTGGGCATAATCACCACCCTTTATTGAACTGAAAATTAGTCCCTCAAATCCAAATGGAGATTGTTCCCTAGGCTCAGGCCATAAAAACCCAATATAATCAAAGGCTGAATCCCAGACCTTTGCTAATCCCTTTCTGGATTTGGCCCACTGAGAAATTTATTTCTCAATTTAAACCCATCTTTGCAAAAAAACCTGCCTTTGTTAACTCCTTTTGGAAGAGCCGCTGAGAAGTTGTTTCTCAGTGTAATAAATCCATTTTTTGCCACAAACTTCGCCAGCATTCTGGATTGCGAATTCTTTCTCAAGAACCTGTGACATGGCCCAGGGATCTCTCACCCTCATTTCTCACACCTCAACATTAACGCACAGTAGAATCTTAAATGCTTATTTACTGGGATTAAATAAATGAAAATGTGTGGATGATAGAATGAATCATCTACTGGAAAGGGTCAACTCCTTCTGTGAGGCTGGAATAAAGGTATAGAGGATTTCTGAAGGCATTTGGGCAACAGTGAGTTGAGAAGGAGAGAAGAGGAAGGACAGTGAAATATGAGACAAGGTTCTCAGCTGAAAGAATGGGGAAAGGAGAAGGTTTGAGAAAAGATCAAAATTTTTGGAAAAGGTGCTATGATGAGTGGGAGAATGAATCCATTAGAAAAGTATAAATTGTGTCCCTGCTGCTGTGAGGACCAAGTTGAGATTATGTGCCATAAATTATTTAATGGACCCAGTCATCAGGGTTTCATGACATTCTCTTTTTGCTTCTTTTTGCATGAACAGCATGAACAAAGGCAGTGGATGATGGAAATAATCTAAAGCTGTAGTTTGGCAGGCAAGGTGACCTGTAGAGTAAGAGGTCAGGAGGATCAAGAGAAAAAAACAGTGTATACCTGAACTATAACAGTAAGGAGTCAAGGTATGTAAAGAAGAAGTGGAGAAGGTAGGGACGGCAGAGATGTTGGTTTGGGAAATAACTAAGGATTCAACAAGTTGAAGATCCTACTCTCAACCAGTCAGATCCAAGTTTTCATGGTCTTTATGATGCTTTTCCTTTTCAATTGCACTTTCCCAGAACACTTCCACTTAACACCAATCCCTGCTATTCTTTGTTCTCAAGAGTTGGAAAGGAGAGGGAAGAAGATGAATTCTGTAAGATCAAACTCTTTATTGGAAGATTTCTTGAGCTAAGACCCACAGATAGATTTCAGGCCATCTGAACTTGAAAGGGAAATAAATTGCATCTCCATTACCACTCTTCTCCAAGTGAAATTGAATATGTTTTTTAATTATTAAAAAATATTTGCTCCACAATTTGGAACTATACTCAAAAAGTTATCAAACTGTGCATACCCTTGGATCCAGCAGTGTTACTACTGGGCTTATATCCCAAAGAGATCTTAAAGGAGGGAAAGGGATTGTGCAAGAATGTTTGTGGCAGCCCTCTTTGTAGTGTCCAGAAACTGGAAACTGAGTGGATGCCCATCAATTGGAGAATGGCTGAATAAATTGTGGTATATGAATGTTATTGAATATTATTGTTCTGTAAGAAATGACCAGCAGGATGATTTCAGAAAGGCCTGGAGAGACTTACATGAACTGATGCTGAGTGAAATGAGCAGGACCAGAAGATCATTATATACTTCAACAACAATACTTTGTGATGATCAATTCTGATGGACGTGGCTCTCTTCAACAATGAGATGAACCAAATCATTTCCAATAGAGCAGTAATGAATTGAACCAGCTACTTTGAGACTTTGGACAAAAAAAATGCCATCTGCATCAGAGAAAAAACTATGGAGATTGAATGTAAATTGACATCTACTATGTTCACTTTTTTCTTTTTTTTTCTTTCCAATGGTTTTTCCCTTTTGCTCTGATTTTTCTCTATCAACATGATTCATAAAGCAATGTGTATTAAAAATAAATAAATTTTAAAATAATTACTCTAAAGAGAGTTCTATACTTTCACTAGACTACTAAAGATCCAAATCTTCCAATAAGGCCCAGTCTTTTTTACAGATGACTTTAGCCAGAATAGACTTCTGCTGCACTCTACTTTTTCAACAGAAATTTCCCAAGATGAAGGAATTTTAAATTATGGCTTTAAAAACTCCTGAATCAAAGTGGGAGCCAAGTTGACAGAGAAAAGGCAATGATTCTTCTGGGCTCTTCCCCAAACCCCTCAAACAACTTTTTTTTTTTATTAAAGCTTTTTCTTTACAAAACATATGCATGGGTAATTTTTCAAAACTGACCCTTGCAAAATTTTCTATTCCAAATTTTCCCCTCCTTCCTCCCATCCCCTCCCCTAGATGGCAGGTAGTCTAATACATGTTAAATATGTTAAAATATATGTTAAATCCAATATATGTATACAGTTATCTTGTTGCACAAGAAAAATATGATCAAAAAGGGAAAAAAACTGAGAAAGAAAACAAAATGCAAGCAAATAAAAACAGAGAGAGAAAGCGTGAAAATGCTATTTCATGGTCCACATGGTCCACAGAGTTCCCACAGACCTCTCTCTCTCTGGGTGTAGATGGCTCTCTTCATCACTGAACAATTGGAACTGGTTTCAATCATCTCATTAATGAAGACAGCCACATCTATTAGAACTGATCATTGTATAGTCTTGTTGCTGTGTATAATCATCTCCTGGTTCTGCTCATTTCACTAATCATCAGTTTATGTAAGTCTCACCAAGTCTCTCTGAAATCATCCTGTTGGACATTTCTTACAGAACAATAATACTCCATAACATTCATATACCACATTTTATTCAATCATTCTCCAATTGATGGGCATCTACTCAGTTTCCAGTTTCTAGCTACTACTAAAAGGGCTGCCACAAACATTTTTGCACATGTGGGTCCCTTTCTCTCCTTTAAGATCTCTTTGGGATATAAGCCCAGTAGAAACACTGTGGGGTTAAAGGGTATGCACAGTTTGATAACTTTTTGAGCATAGTTCCAAATTGCTCTTCAGAATCGTTGGATCCATTCACAACTCTACCAACAATGTATCAGTGTCCCAGTTTTTCCACATCCCCTCCAACATTAGTCATTATCTTTTCCTGTCATCTTAGCCAATCTGACAGCTGTGTAGTGGTATCACAGAGTTGTCTTAATTTGCATTTCTCTGATTAATAGTGATTTGGAACACCTTTTCATATGACTAGAAATAGTTTCTTCATCTGAAAATTGTCTGTTCATATCCTTTGACCATTTATCAATTGGAGAATGGCTTCAATTCTTATAAATTCCCTCAAACAACTTTAAATAATTCTTCAAAACAAATTTAGGAGAGGCAGAATCCATAAAAGGATAGAGTTGAAACAATTTTCCAGCTCAAGATAACTTAGAAGATCAACAGGAAATCTCTATTACACCAGAGTGAGAATGGAGTATTGTGGAGGCTTCCTCAGTAGAGATCAGAAAACCAAGAATAGCTATTGAAAGTGACTGAATCAGCAGTGGCAGCTTCTGGAACTCTCAATGCATAGATAGTAAGGGGGTCAAACAACTGGCCTGAAAGTGATTACAGGGGTCTTTTTGATGGCACAACAGACAATACAGCTTTACCCATATTCAGATCCAGGTTGCAATCTTGGGTGGCAGTCCCAGGACCAAGAGGAGCATGTATGAGTATGCCAGAGCTTGTGGCTTTAGGGAAATGAGGACTCTTGTCACAGTTCCACTGCAGAAAAAAAAGTGCTTGTGGTCACTCACAGAACAATGCACAGAAAGGGGAAGAATAGCAAACATACCTCTCCTTAGATCATAATACTTTGAAAGAACTGAGAAGCTTTTTCATAGGTCCCAGAAAAATCTCTGAAAACAGCTGCACAAAACCCCTGAAACATGGGACAGTGCACCCTTAACCCTGGAAACTAACCCCTGCCTTAGCAAAAAGTTAAAAGAAATAGGCTGAAAAAATAAGAAAAAAAAAAAAAGCAGAAAACGTTCTGACTATAGAAACTTACTGTGGTGACCAGGAAAATCAAAACACAAACTCAGAAGAAGGCATCAATGTCAAATATCCTACATCCAAAGTTTCAAAGAAAAATATAAATTGGTCTCAAGCCATGGAAGAGTTCAAAGAGGATTTTTAAAACCAAGTAAAAGAGGTAAAGGAAAAATTGGGAATGAAATAAGAGTGCTGCAAGAAAATCATGAAAAACAAGTTAACAGCTTAGTAAAAGAAGCTCACACACATATACACACAAACTGAAGAAAATGAGGGCAGAGCCAAGATGGAGGAGAAGACAAACTGAAGAAAATAATATCTTAAAAAAAGGAATAGACCAAATGATTTTTTTAAAAGACACAAAAATCCAATGAGGAGAAGAATAGCTTGAAAAGCAGAACTGGACAAATGGAAAAGATATACAAAAATTCACTGAAGAGAACTTCTTAGAAAGCAAAACTGGCCAAATAGAAAAGGAGGTGCAAAAATTAACTAAAGAAAAGAACTTTTTAAAAAATAGAATTGGACAAATGGAAAAGGAGGTACAAAATCTCTCTGAAGAAAATAATTCCTTTCAAGCCATTCTCCAATTGATAAGTGGTCAAAGGATATGAAAAGACAATTTTCAGATGAAGAAATTAAAATCATTTCTAGTCATATGAAAAGATGCTCTAAATCACTATTGATCAGAGAAATATAAATTAAGATAACTCTGAGGTACCACTACATACCTCTCAGATTGGCTAAGATGATAAGAAAAGATATTGATGAATGTTGGAGGTGATGTAGGGAAACTGGGACACAGATACATACTGTGTATGTATGTGAACAGATATGTGAAAAGATCCAACCATTCTGGAGAGCAATTTGGAACTATGCTCAA
This sequence comes from Sarcophilus harrisii, assembly GCF_902635505.1. Lineage (NCBI taxonomy): Eukaryota > Metazoa > Chordata > Mammalia > Dasyuromorphia > Dasyuridae > Sarcophilus > Sarcophilus harrisii. The sequence goes on along the minus strand of NC_045427.1, from coordinate 249,581,091 downwards.
AAAGTTATCAAACTGTGCATACTCTTTGATCCAGTAGTGTTACTACTGGGCTTAGATCCCAAAGAGATTTTAAAGAAGGGAAAAGGACCCACATGAGCAAAAATGTTTATGGCAGTACTTTTTGTAGTGGCTAGAATGAATAAATTATAGTATATGAATGGTATGGAATATTATTGTTCTGTAAGAAAGGATCAGAAAGATGATTTCAGAGAGGCCTGGAGAGACTTACATGAATGTACTCTAAGTGAAATGAGCAGAGCCAGGAGATCATCGTACACAGCAACAACAATATTATATGATGATCAATTCTGATGGACGTGGCTTTTCCCACCAATAAGATGACTGAGGCCAGTTTCAATGATCTTGAGATGAAGAAAGGCATCTACACCCAGAAGGAGGACTGTGGGAACTGAATGTGGATCATAGCATAACATTCTCACTGTTTTTGTTGTTGTTTGTTTGCATTTTGTTTTCTTATTTATTTTATTTCCTTTTTGATCTGATCTTTTTTGTGCAGCAAGATAATTGTACAAATATGTTTACATATATTGGAGTTAACATATATTTTAACATCTATAACATATATTAGATTACTTGCCATCTGGGGGAGAGGGTTGGGGGAAAGAGGGGAAATTTTGGAACACAAGACTATGCAAGAATCAAGGCTGAAAAATGATCCATGCATATGTTTTGAAATTCAAAAGCTTTAATAATTAAAAATAATAATTCCTGGGCCAGCTAGGTGGTGCAGTGGATAGAGCACCAGCCCTGAAGCCAGGAGGACCTGAGTTCAAATCTGGTCTCAGACACTTAACACTTCCTAGCTGTGTGACCCTGGGCAAGTCACTTAATCTCAATTGCCTTAGTGAAACAAAACAAACAAAAAAAAATAATAATTCCTTAAAAATTAGACTTGGACAAGTGGAAACTAATGACTTTATGAAACATCAAGTAACAATAAAACAAATTAAAAGATTTTAAAAATAGAAGACAATGTGAAATTTCTTATTTAAAAAAAGAAAACTGACTTGGAAAATAGACCCAAGAAAGAGAAATTTTAAAATAATTGAACTATCTGAAAATCATGATTAAAAAAAAAAAACCCTCAACATCATCTTTCAAGAAATCATCAAGGAGGGGCAGCTAGGTAATACAGTGAATAGAGCACCAGCCCTGAAGTCAGGAGGACCTGAGTTTAAATATGGCCTCAGACACTTAACACTTAACATTTCCTAGCTGTGTGACTCTGGGCAAGTCACTTAACACCAATTGCCTCTGCAAAACAAACAAACAAATAAATAAATAAACAAACAAATAAATTAAATTATCAAGAAAACTGTTCTTCTGATATCCTAGAGCCACGGGAAAAAATAAAAATGGGAAAAAATCCATTGATCACCTTCTGAAAGAGATTTCCAAATAAAAACTCCAAGGAATATTATAACCAAATTCTAGAGCTTCCAGGTCAAGAAGAAAATATTGCAAGTAGCTGAAAAAAATTTCAAGTCGCATGGAACCATGATCAGGTTAACACTAGATTTTAGCAACTTCTATATTAAATGATCAGAGAGCTTGAAGTATGATATTCCAGAGGGCAGAGGAGCTGATATTACAACCAAGAATCACCTATCCAGCAAAACTTCATTCAACCTACCTGGAGAAAAATGGAAAGTCAATAAATTAAAAGACTTTGGAACATTCCAGATGAAATATTCCTGATTTGAAACTAGAGCTGAATAGAAAATCTTACTTTCAAATACAAAAGTAAGAGAAGCATAAAAAGGTAAGCAGGATAAGAGAATCATAAAGGACTTAATACGGTTAAACTACGTTCTTACATAGGATGATGATGCTTGTAAGTCATAATAACTTTCTCATTATTAGGGCAGTTAGAAGGAATATATAGAGACAGAAGGCAGAGGTGAGAGTTGAATATAATGGTTGATATCTAAAAAATAAAATTAATGGGTGAGAATGAGAAATACCCTCAGAGATAAGGAAAGGGAGAAGTAGAAAGCGTAAATTATATCACCTGAAGAGACAAGAAAGAACATTTACAATAAAGTGGGAAACGGAGGAGGTTGTGGGGAATGCTTGAACTTAATTCTCATCAGAATGGCTCAAAGAAGGAATAACACTCAATTAGGCATAAAATCTATCTTACCTTCTAAGAAAATGATAGTGGAAGGGGATAAAAGAAGGGGAAGATGGTTAATAAAATAGAGGGCAAATTGGAGAGGCAATAGAGAAAAGCAAAACACTTTTTTAAAATTTTATTTTTTATTATAGCATTTTATTTACAAGACATATGCATGGGTAATTTTTCAGCATTGACCCTTGCAAAACCTTCTGTTTCAACTTTTCCCCTCCTTGCCCCTACCCTCTCCCCTAGATGGCAGGTAGACCAATACATGTTAAATGTGTTAAAGTATATGTTAAATACAATATATGTATACATATTTATACAGTTATCTTGCTGCACAAGAAAAATCGGATTTAGAAATAAGGTAAAAACAACCTGAGAAGGAAAACAAAAATGCAAGCGGACAATAACAGAAGGAGTGGAAATGCTATGTTGTGGTCCACTCATTTCCCATAGTTCTTTTCCTGGATGTAGCTGATTCTCTTCATTACTGAACAATTGGAACTGATTTGGATCCTCTCATTGTTGAAGAGAGCCACCTCCATCAGAATTGCTGTTTCTACCTTTATTTCTCTTTGTCATAAACATTCCCATCAATGGGTTGAAGAATCTTCTTTAAAACAACAACAACAACAACAACAAAAACAATCTGTGACCTGTAAAATGAGCTCTTCTGGTTAAAAATTTAATGTTTACCAGAGAAGACTTGTTAGTGCTAAAAGTACTTGTCTAACTTGGCATTGGTTCCATTATTATTTTACTTCTTGTGATGTAAGTTAGTAAATTGCCATGTTGATATATTTAAGAAATTCAAGTACCAACTGAAAAATTAAACACTAAGTATTTTAAAATATAAAAGGTAGGATTCTAAAGATCTTTTAAATTATAGGTCTAATTGGTCTTGTTGCTTTCTCAGAAAATTTACTCAATTTTTTTACTTTAAAATTTTTAATTTTAATTAATTCCAGATTATTTAGAACTCCAATTAATTCCAGTTACCTCTGTGGGAAGAATAGAGACTGATAAGGATCTAATCCTTACCTTTTGTTTAATTGTTCAATTATTCCTACATGATTCTAAGAAATTCAAGAACTTTGCACATAAATACATAATCCAAAACAGGCAGTTGATAAGCACACATATTCATCTACTTTGTTATTCAGGATATGGTACTGCAACATTATAAAAAAAACCATAACTTAATTAGCCTTCATTAAAAAAAATTGTTATGAAAGGAAGAAGCAGGAACATGATCAAAATAACATCAAAATCAATGCTTTAGGTTCTAACCACAAGGCACAGAATGATTCAAAGCATGTATAATAGGAGAAAGCATCCTTCATTTGATTTAATTTAATTTAAGGGTTACAGTCAAGTTTTGGGGGATAGCCAATTCATGCAGCAAAATTCCATAGGGTATTATAGCCAGGTTCTGGAGTAACTAGGTGGGAAACATTCCTTTTCAAAAGGAAGTAACAATGGGCGAAACCAAGTCAAGAGTATTCTATTTTTGACTATGCCAAAATCACCCTCTCACAATTTTCCCAAAGATATGTTTTTGTTTTCTTGTAACAATTCAGGATCATCCTCGTGAGTAATTTGTATCATTATTCCTCAATGATGAGTTACTGACTTCAGACAATCACACCTGAACACAAAACTCAGAATATTATCAGATTACAGTTCCATTAGATTTTACCTCACACAGTCAGTTTCACTAATCATGCTTACAGCTGGATGGTTGTCACATTACTCTCATATTGTGGCAATCAAATTTATTTAGCAACAAAAATTTGTCATGCCTTCTTTCAAAAAAATCACACAGCAGATTTTACTAACATCATTTTCCTTCAGTCTTTCCCTTTCTCAAAAAAAATTTAAAACTCATCATCATGTAAAAGGTAATTATTGGATTTTAACATACTGAATGTTAACCTATTAAAGCAAAATAATAATAATAAATCATTCACACTGGAATCTGTTAATATCATGTTGGTTCAAGATGTAATGTCAATGCAGACTATTCCAAGTATAACTTCATAATTGTCGTAATCAAAAATCATCATATAAAACATTTCTGTACTATAAAAATAATTTCAAAAGCTTTTCAAAAAATTTCTCATTGTTCAAGGAGTGTTTGTTCTTAAATAAAACAATATACAATCCTAAATTAAACAATATACAAATTCTTTCACAGGGTTAATAAGATTTTATCAGCTATGGTCCCAAGAAACTTGGCAGGCTAATAATAAAGACAAATTTTTTAAAAAGTCTTTCTCTTGCTTCCTTTTTTTTATCCCATAAAGTAATCAATCATTATTCTTTTTTCAAACTGTACCCAATTAAATGCTAGATTGATTTTAATATTATATTATTAACAACCTGATTGATAATTTCATAGTGTACAAAGTAATAGAAGTTAAAATTTTCCAAAGACACAAATTTAACATTCCCTAAACAGCATATGTAGTAGTTACCCAGAATTTTCAACATAAGATAATTTAGAAACATAATAACATTCAAAATATCATGAATTTAAAACTGAATATTTATTACTAATTAGATGACATTTATTCAAATGAATTTCCAAATTATCTTTCACAGAAAATAATTCATTCTGTTACAAGTGGCTTTTTAAAATCATAATTCTCATAGTTTGGAAAAACATCAGTACAAAACATATTTTATTAAAGATCCAGTTAATAAAAAAGTAACATATACCAGGGCTGAATGAATATCACATTAAAATTACAAAGATATGTAGAAATAGAGACTGATATATAAGGCTTTAATGATATAAATTCACAACTATATTGTTAGGTAAGCTTAAAATATATTGGGCTAAATGTTTATCAATGTTAAATTTTTTTACTATATTTAGAAGGCTTGTAAGCTCTTAAAACTTTTCATTTCACAATAAGGACATTTCAAATAGATTTCTGCTATATCAAAATCACAGTAAAAACATCATTATCCACTGAATTATTTATTTATTTAAAGCTTTTAAATTTTCAAAACATATGCATGGATAATTTTTCAGTATCAGCTCTTGGAAAACCTGTTTTTTCCAGTTTACATATTTATACAATTAATTTGCAGCACAAGAAAAATCAAATCAAAAAGAAAATAAAGAAAATAAAATTCAAGCAAACAACAACAAAAAGAGTGAAAATGCTATGTAGTGATCCACACTCAGTTCCCATAGTCCTCTCTGTGGGTGTAGATGGCTCTCTTCATTACAAGATCATTGGAACTGGTCTGGATCATCTCATTGTTGAAAAGAGCCACATGCATCAGAAGTGATGATTGTATAATCTTATTGTTGCCATGTACAATGATCTCCTGGTTCTGCTCATTTAACTTAGCATCAGTTCATATAAGTCTCTCCAGCTCTTTCTGGAATTGTCCTGCTGGTTGTTTCTTACAGAACAATAATATTCCATAACATTCATATACCATAATTATTCAGCCATTCTCCAACTGATGGGCATACATCCACTTTCCAGTCTCTTGTCACTACAAAAAAGGGCTGCCATAAATTTTCATACACATGTGAGTCCTTTTCTTTCCTTTAAGATCTCTTTAGGATTCAAGCCCAGTAGAAACACTGCTGGATCAAAGGGTATGCACAGTTTGATAGCCCTTTGGGCATAGTTCCAAATTGCTCTTCAGAATGAATGGATCACTTCACAATTCCACCAACAATGTTCCACTGAATTTTTAAATGAATTGTTTTTAAACATTTGACATCATTCCTTTAATAACTGAATCTATAACCCAAAGGAATTTACGTTTTTAACAATATTTCTAATATAATGAAATATCAAAACAACATTAGGCAGTTTATTCATGCCTATTACAGATTGGTAAACTGAGATAACTTGTTTTAAGATCACACATCTAGCAAATCACCTGATCTATCCATTTTTTCTTTTTCTTTTTAACACTTTGTACTAATGCCAAATAACAGAATAAATTCTGACTTATAAGCATTTCAGTAGAAGAGTCATATTTCACTTAAATTGAGAGCTGGGTCTATTTTCCCATGGTATCACACAGAATCTTTATTTGTATATTACATATTTATTATTTTATATTCTATATTATATTTTATTCCCATCATTTCATATTATGGGGCCCACTATTTCCATGAAAATGCAAATCAGAGTCATTACAAAAGTCTTTACCTCTGCTTCTATAAAGGATGAAATAGGAAGAAAGATCCTACAAGAAAAATATGAAAGTAGTCAGTCTGCTTCTAACCCTTTAATAGTTAACAGCTCCATACTAATATCAAAGCCCTCATAAATATTAGCTAAGAGAAGGATTTATCTATCAATCAGAAAACAATTATTAAGCTCTTCCTATGAATCAAGCCTGTTATAATCACTGGAAATATACAAACATAAACAAAGGAGTCCCTGCCTTCAAGTAGCTTGCATTCTTCCTAAATTAGGATAAAAATAAGAAATTTAGGCTGGAGTCATGGAAGCTAAGAAAGTAAGGGGTACAAAATTGCTAGTAAAAAGGGATATTTGGATAAAAACTGTCATGGATAGGTATAGTACTGAAATGGGACTGAATATGTGAATCAGAATCAGGGAGAATAAATCTGCCTAATGTGCTTGGGTTGTCCATCCACACATACTACTCCAATTCTTGTAAAATGAACCCGGCCCATATAGCGACAGTAAAGACGACAGCCATGGCACGTGGTAAAACAATCTGTTATCAAAACTGGGTGAGGACTTATATAATAGTTTTGTTCATTGTAATTGTGGTAGTTGATGACGGAATTAGCACAGATATTGAGGATGGTATCATTTGTCTCATGGATGAAGGTGTTGAAACGCATGCAGTAACTACGGTTAGTCAGTCCCCTACGTAACATCATCAAATCACAGTACTGGGATGGGCTTCCTAAGATTTTGGTCCTGGGATAGTCCACATGGTGAGTCCAGAAGACTTGAGCATGGGAGAAGTGAGTCAGTTCCAGAAAGATGAGCAAGAAAACAATCCACATCATAGCATGAGTCATCTGACCTTGGGGAGAGAAGCAATAGCAGAAGGAGCAGAAAGTAAAAAAAAAATTACTTCACATAGGACACTAACTCCTTATTCTTTCATAAGTCAAAGCCTCCCCCCACTATAGTTTCATTTCCACTTGCTCTTACTATGTCCTTGTCTCATCTATATTAAATTATATTATTATCCTACTTATAGATCAATTTTTTATGTGTTTTCTTCAGTTTTCATCATTATCCCATCCCACTGTCATGGACTACAAATTATTTTATATTAAATCCTGTTTTGGTTTGAAATTTGGGGATGATTAGAAGATAGGAGCAAAGTTGTTCAAGAAAAGAATCATCAATTATCCGCTCCTTCTTTATTTCCCTCTCCTGAGAAATCAAGACCATATTAACTCTACCTCTTCATCCAAGAGGAAGTTGGAATGAAGAGTATATCAATTAAACTATTGCCTAGACCACAACATTCAAGGCAGCATATCAAAAAACTTTTAGCTCCACTCTTTAGAAATCTACATAGTTAATTCTCTAAAACTACTTTTCATGACATACAGCTATCAATTTTATGAAAAGTAAAGCCACATTGGACATTTACAAACTAGTTGGTAAAAAGAATGAGGACATTTCACATTTTGTCCAAAGTATAAATATGTCTGTCATATACCAGCTTTCTTTCTTTATAAAAAAAAAAAAAAAAAAAAAAAAAAAAAAAAAAAAAAAAAAGAGAGAGAGAGAGAGAGAGACCATAAAGGAAAATGTCTCCACCTATTCTGATGGGAATATTAAACTAAACATTTTTAGCATCTTCAGGTTGAGAGATAACAATAATAGTATTTAATAGGGGGATGAGAAGATCCTCAAGCTCCATATCATAAAATGTTAGCATATGCCTCCTTTCCCTTCCCCCTTTCTTTATTCCTTTAATATAATGATTACATTTATCTTATTTCCCAGCCTAGTTTCCCCATTTCTCACCACTTGATCAAAAAGGAATCTCCACTCTTGCTTCCCCACCTGGTGATAATCCCAAATATCCAGTCCCATTCTTGGGCTTTCTTCTCTCACCTACTGCCTGTGCTCTGCCTTCTACAGATATTGGATTCACTTGATCCCACTGATGAGAAGAAACCTTGATCCTTCTTCCTTTTGAGTATTCTCTTATATATTTTCCTTGAGTGGGTAGTGCCAAATAGAGGTGTGGCCATGGCTTAGCTAAAAAGAGATGAAAGACTCATAACCCTTGGTGACATGTAGAGGATTTCTAAACTGAGCAGAAAATTTATGGTCACTTCCCTTCATCCCAAATCTTACTACCTACTCCTCCTCCATCCATAATCACACTTGGGAAAATGACAGGTTAGAAGTCAGATTTTTCTGGGAAATCCAAATTTTCCTCATAACTGAGTCAGACTCCTTGCTTACTCAAGCAATTTGCCTCTTTTGTTTCCTCCTCTTGCTTTCAATTCATGAGGGAAAAGCCAGCTTCAGTCCAAACACCAGAGAAAACAATGAGAAAAGGTTTCACCTAAGCATGTGAGAGATTTCTTGCTCTAACAAGAACCAGCACAACTGCTATCCAAACTTTCAACTGTTCTGCTTTCTTTGAGTTCTTCTGACCTTGGAATTCTCTACATAATGGTCTCTCAGAGCCTATTTTTTCATCTGTGGAACAATGGTATTTACCTTACTATTCTCACAGTTTTACTGTATCTTGAAGCAGTATTTTAATATGAGCTATATATAATTTTCCAATAGGCCACAACTCCTATTGTCCTAATGTCATCTTTCTGGGAATTTTTTCTGGTCTGCATCATATTTAAACTTTGGGTAAGCCTATGTCTCACTTCATAGATGCTCTTCAAAAAAAAAAGTATAGGCTAAGATTGATGACCACTTTGTGCTGCTGACCGAAAGGAATAAGGGACAGCTTATGCGCTTGGACAAAAACTAAAAAATGTAAAAATGAGATTGATACTAGATAAAAAGGCCAAATTAATTTTACTATGTTCTAAATAAATAAACAGATCCAAATTTCCAAAGCTGGTCAAAAGCAGGTGAATTAAGTGGTCCTTTAATGTCTCTTTCAGGTTCCCAATTCTGGAGTAAAATTTAAGTGGACTTTTAAAATTCTGATGATTTAGCTGAAGTACATTTTTTATACAGATATATTCAGACACCATCCTGAATTATATCTTTTGGTGAGAGAAACTATAAAGTCTCTAATTTTAGAAAATAAATGTATTTCATGTTTCTTTACTGACAATTCTTTGCTAACTTGCAATGATCACAACAGGAGAAAATTGTCTTCCATATGCCATCTCCTTACCTTCATCCCAACTGTCACCCATTCCTAAATTGCTTTCCTTTCTCCTTTTTAATTCAGGGCTCAGTTAATGGTCCTTCTATAATGTCTGTTGAAAATGATGAATCATTTGTTACTATCACTAAAACGACTCAGTGGAATATTTGCATCAATAAAGGTACTCTGCAGTCTTCAAACATAGTGTTTGTATGTGGAGAATGAAAAAGACACTGGTAAGCAGTGATGGAGAGCTGCACATGGGTGTTCTAGCTCTCCATCATGCTTAACAGTGTCTCTTTCATGGATGTCAGAAAGAAATAGGTTCAAATCCTGCCCCAACTATTTACTTAGCTATGTGATCCCAAAGAACATAACCACTCCATACCTCTGTAACTTGCTCTGTAAAATAATGGAGATGGATCTGAAGATTTTAGACTTTTATCCCGAAGGTCTTTTAGCCCCCAGAATTTGCTCTTATGAGCAAATGTTAGGGCAGTATCTTCAGATCGATTAAGGATTTCATTGTGAAAAAATTAGTATAGTCTTTCCTATATAGAGAAAGTCAGCTAAAACATCATCTGAGGAACCTTACTCTCTAAAAGAAACTGCCTCATCTCCACTTGTTTCCTTGATATGTTGAATGCATTTCAACATCAATCTATTTTGTGGGTATTTAACTTTTCTTAGTCCATTTTAAATGTCTTGAGGTCTGTCCCACACATGTACCATGAGAATGTCCTTATATAACTCAAATTGATAAGGAATAGCCATCTCTAATTTCTTCTCCCTCAACTTTCCCTAAGGAAAAATTTAACTCCCGTTGAGATGGGAAGCAGAAGTTGAGGCCATTCTGATATCCTTAGTAAGAGTGGGCACTAAACTAGAATTATATCTAACTGATCTTTAGTTATTGTTAATTTTGAGGGTGAGTTTTTTTTAACAGGATTTGTATACTTCTGAATAGTATTTCATTGTGGGAGGTAGCAGGATCCAAAGTTTTACATATTTGACTTGAGTCTTCCAAATAAATAGGTGCCTAGCTACTAGTAGAATGTCATGGTGGTGATGAGTAGAGTTAGAAGGAAAACCAGGATAAGAAAAATACATAGTTTGCAGAAATGTATCTGTTTCTCTATTTATCACCAGAAAAAGTGAGTTAGTGCTTTTCAAAATAATAATCTAATTGCTCTTGATCACACAACATCTCATCTCTCAAATCCCTGCCTTTCTTGAATTTTTTGTTCGAAGGCCCCAAGAGGTTGTAAAGTACATATATATTCCCCATAAGAATATTCTACTAGCCTACATTAGAAAAAGATTTTCCCTCTCAATTACTCAGGCGTAAGCTGGCTGCCACAATAGAGTCCAGTCTCTATAATGACCTGTTCCCTCAAGATCACTTTCCCAGGAGCTCTAAACCCACACAATTCTCTGCCTTTCCTCTTTTCCAGGAGTTGGGGAAAGGAAGAGAAAAGATTAATAATGTGGGACTATGACAGAAATCTCAGGCTCTAGGATTCTTAATCCAAGATCTACAAATACAAATTACAGCATCTAAATTTAAAAGAAAAAAAAGGTACATCTGAAACTGAAATTTAGCATTTTTAAAATTTTAATTTTAATTAAAAATTAAAAAAAACATTTTTCTAAAAAAGAATCCATGATACTAGCCCTCCAAAAATGATTGTCCCTCTTCCAAGATGACTTCAGTCAATGTAGATTGTCTGCTGCATTCCATTTCCCCAATAATAGCTAGTCAGAATCCAGGAATTCTAAATTAATGGCTCTAAAAACACTGGGATTCTTTCAAACTTCCACCATCTGCCTATCAAAAACAAAGTCATACAAATGTTCCTGGAGCTTCAATAAGTCTGAAAGAGACACTTGGAAATTCTTGAAGACCAAATGGGAGGAGAGAGGTTTTACCTTATAACTGTCACTTCAGCAAAACTATTATGTGCCCTTTACGTATTCAAACATAGACAATTTTTTTTTTACTAGTTTCACCTGAAACTAGGACAAAAAAAAAAGGAAGGCAGTTTTCAGTTATATAAGAGAAAGATACTGCTGACTAGAACATGAATTCTGAAATTCAGTGCCAATTATCTATATGTATCTAGGAGCCTTTAACAGCTTCTTTTTTGATCTCTGCCTCAATATCTGTATCAGTAATTCAACCAAACAAACATTTTTTTTAATCCACTATGTTTTAATCACTGTTCTGAGTGTGGAGGACATGAAGAGAAAAACAAGAATTTCTGTCCTGAAGAAACTTATGTTATGGGAGAGGAGACATATACAGACATCAGTAAATACACAAATTAGGTAGAAGACACCTACTTAAAAAGTCCAAAAGGTGTGCACCAATGCAAACTTATCATAGGGGTACAATTTTAAAAGGATAGTACCTCCTAAAGGGAATCAGAAAAATCCTTAGGAACTGAAGAAAGAGAGGGCTGACAGATGGCACAGTAGATAGAGTGCCAGATCTGGAATCAGAAGGACCTGAATTCAAATGTGACCTCAAACACCTAACACTTACTAGTTGTGTGACCCTGCACAAGTCATTTAACCCCAATTGTCCAGCCCACTCCCCCCAAAAAAAAGAATTTAAGAAAGACCACAGATCTTAAGATTTAAAGGAAACTAGGGACTCTAAGAGATGAAGAGAAAGAGTGTATATTCATAGCATGGATAGTCTGTGTAAAGGCATTAAGATTAAAAAAGAGAATAGAATCAGTAAAACAAGAGTAAATAGGCCTATTTGAGTGGAACTAAGATTATGAGAAGGTGAAAAACATGCAAGAAAAAAAGTAAACTGAGATCAGAATTTGAAGAGATGACATGTGAAACATAAATTCATGTTTTATCCTTGAGGCACTAAGGAGTCAGAGCAAGAATGGACAGAATATCATTTCAATGCCTGGATGGAGACACATGTGTCTTATCTCTGTGACTTTTACTCTCTGTCAGCAGAATACTCCTTGTCCTGATTTCTACCTCTAAGTACCCATCATCTTGCCATTATTTTTTTTCATTGAACTGCTCTTCCTGCCTGGTTATTCATATCCAAATAGAAAGCCCTTGTTATTGTACCATAACAGTAAAAAGGAAACAATCTGTAGTCTTAGAAGGCTCGTCCATCTGTTACTTTTCAGATGCCATCTCACAACCCTAATCTCAGGGACATTTTTATCTATCTGCCCTAGAATCATGACCATTTCAGGGGTTTGAGAAAAAAGAAATGAAAGAAAAACAAAGTAAAAGCAACAGAGCCTCAATAAGGATAGCTAAAATTTTTATTAAAAGGAAAATGTGATTAACACAAAATTTGATAAAACTAGTAAGAGTTTGAAATGCTTATTGACTGACTTAGATCAGAGAGTATGGGTGACAGAAGGAGTAATTTGCTGGAGAAGATAAAATGGAATGTACTCCTGTATTGAGAGGATGCTGCCTTCCCAAGGAGAAGAGCCAGCTTATCCTGTGATAAAAGGGTAAAAAGTCGAGCTCTGGAGGTGTCTAGTAGATGTGATCTGAGAAGAAGGAAAGAAGAAGAAACTCTCAGCAAATTTCCTCAGTTTTTTATTTTTGTGAAATGAGACAAAATTCTCAACTGAGAGCATGGGGAGAAGAGGTTTGGGAAAAAGGAGAAAAAGTTTTGGAAAAAGTATTGTGGTAAGAGGGGTAGTAGATCAATTAAGAAAGCAAAAATTATGGCCCTGCTGCAATGAGGTCCCAGCTAGGATAGTATACCTCAAACTTGAGGTAGACCCACTTCTTTGTGATATTCTCCAGCTACTTTCAGCAACATGCAAATAGAAACAAAAGGTATTGGGTGGTAAATATTATCTTGAGCTGAGGTTTGGAAAGGTAAGATGTCCTATGGGTAAAGGAGCAAGAGATTCAAGAGAAGCTAGTATAGAATTGAACTGTTTCATTAAGGGGCCAAGATGTAGAAGAGAGAAGAGTGTAGTCAAAGCTGGGGTGATGAACCTGGGAAATAATTAAAGGTTTGAAGGATTAGAGATACCCATCTCATATATAAAGGCCCAAGTTTTCAATCTCAGGATTTCTATGGTAGGTCTCTTCCCCAAGCTCCCTTTCCAAGAACTTTCCAAGGTGCCCATTACACACCAATTCTTCTCTTCCCCTTTTCCATGGGCTAAGAAGGGAAAAGTAGAGGTAAGGTCAATGTAAGATTCTCTGGAGAAAGGAATCTTAATTTTGGTCACCCAGATAGATTTCACATGCTCTGAAGTTGAAAGAGAAATGAATTATATTTTCATTCATCTCCAAGTGAAATTTAGCATTTCCTTCATTTATTTAAAAACATTGCTCTAAAAGAGACCCATAGAGTCAGTAAATTGCTAAAGAGTTCCACGACACAAACAAGTTTAAGGATCACAGTCCTCCAAGTTCAAATGTTGGAATTTCTAGGTGGGAAACAATTTAAATATTCTACTTTAAATAACATGCTATATACGTTTTTTATATTTTTCCTGTTTCTATGTGAGAGTTTGGATCAATCAGTAATTCAATCAATAAAGTATTTTTTCAGGAACTGTGATAAGATTCTGAGGACATAAAGGCAAAGGTTCCAAAAAAAGCTTGCATCCTATGGGAATGGGAAGACATATGAACACCATTAAATTTTGGAAAAATCAATAAGGGAAGACTCCAAAGTTCATGAGGTGAATTCCAATCCAAACCCATTATGAATTAAAAGTAAATTTGGAAGGAGGAATAGTCCCACTGTAAGGGAATCAAAGAAGTTTCCACCACTAGAAACTTAAACAAATCGAGGGATTCTGAAAAGGCAGAGATTAGGAGGATAGGTTTTATAGACATGGAATAATCTATGCAAAGTCATGGGCATGGGAGACAAAAATTCTCTAAAAGCATTAGCAAATGGACCAATTCTGTGGAATTTTATAGATTTATAAATTATGTAGGATTTTATGAGAAGTGAAGCAATGTGTAAGAGAGCAGTTAGTTAGAATAAGATAGTGAAAACTTTGATGTTAAACATGAGTTCATGTTTTATCCTACAAATAATAAGATGCTCCTGTTGGTTTTGCAGCTAAAGTTCAGATCCAGCATGAATACACTTACACTTTAAAAATATCCTCTCAGCACCTGGATGAAAGCTTTATTGTCTTCTCATTTCTTTGCCTCTTATTCAAAATCAGAACTGAACTTTTTGTTTCTGATTTCTATCTCTGGAACATCCTGGTCTAGCAATTAAATTTTTCATTCAGCTACTCTTATTGCCTTTACAATCCAATGAAAAAAGTACAGTCTACCATCTTTGTCTCCTGACCAGTGAACAGAAACTACCTGAAATCAAAATAGGTTCATTCAAGCTTTGTTTGTGAGATGTCTCCTCCCAGTTCTCATCTCAGGAACAGATCTATTTCTCTGCTTTTAAGACAATGAACATCTCAGTGGCCTAAGAAAGAAAAAACAAGGAAAGAACCAACAACACAGCCACAACCACTTAATAAGAACAACTAAAAATTAGTTAAAAATAAATTTTGAGGCAAAAAAATTCCTTACAAGATTTCTCTGTAAAGACTCTTCCAGAGTAGATTGCTGTACCCCAGTGACCCTTCCCAATACTTTTGTTTTTAATTTGCTTAACCACTAATCCTCTAGTGAAATTTTTAAAAAGATAAAATCAGGGTAGAAATGAAATGCAGAAAATCCTTACAGAAGCCTTGCCCTCTGCTTGTGAAGAGCATGGGATAGAGAGAAAGGTTCCATGAGAAGAATGTGAAGAGCAATGGAAGACAATCTCTTTCCAAATCTTTAGTTCTAACAGCCTTAACTCTAACATCAAGATCCTAATAAAAATGAGCTAAAGGAAGAATTAATTTATCAACCAGCAAGTACTTTGTCAAGTTCTTATTATGATACAAGTCTGTGTTAAACACTAGAGATATAAAAAACATTAGTGGAGGAGTTCCTGACCTCGGTTCTTTTTTCCCCTCAATAGTATTTCATTTTTCCAAATACATGTAAAGATCGTTTTCAACATTCATCTTTTTAAGACCTTATGTTCAAATATTTCTCCTTTCTTCCCTCCCTCCACAAGATAGCTAGCAATCTAATATATGTTAAATATGTGCAATCCTTTTAAATGTACTTCAATATTTGTCATGTTGATGAGATTAGTGGCAGTCAGAGAGTTGTTAAAATCCCCTTATGGTTGGCGTACAGGTTCTCCATGAAAGAATTCCTGAAATCCAAATTATTAATGGGCAAAAATGAAAGTTTATTGTTGGGCAGGAAGCCAGTTCTGCTAAGAGTCTGACTTCTTTAGTGGCAAAATCCTATTAGGAAAATGGAGAGAATTTTCCTCGGAAAAGGGGAAGAAAATGCCTTCCCAGTGGGCAGGGTCAGAGCAAGCTGCTTTAAACCTTCTGCAAGGAGTGATTTAGAAACTTGAAAAAGAGTCTTGAGGCTTCAGGAAGCCAAGGTTCCCAGGCCAGGATGCTTACTGATATCCAGCCCAGATCTCCTGTTAGAATTAACAATACTTCAAAGGTGTGCTTTTTGACGAGGATTTCTATTTGAATCAAAGGGTCTGGCATCCCCAAAAGATAACTTATCTGAGGAGAGACTCTGAAGGGATCACAGGTCAAAAGGGAACACAGTTTCAGAGTGATAATCTTAAAGGGAACGGTTTCCCTCACTCTTCAATGTGTGCAAGAAAGTAGAATCCAGTTAGCCTTGGTGCTGGAAAGAAGCCTTATCCTTTCATCTCTCCGAGTCTACATCTGTCATACAGATCCAATGGGTGAGTGAGAGAGAGAGAGAGAGAGAGAGAGAGAGAGAGAGAGAGAGATAGGATCAAGGTTTCAACTTAGAGGTGGTTTTAACTTCATCCACCATTCTCTAGGGTTATAACCTGAAGGGTTTTTCTAAATGGAAAATGAAATCCAAATTAGTTTCCCTACATGATAGCTATCTTTTTCTACCCTGACCCTATGAAACATACTTGAAAAAAACGAATTAGAAGCTAGAATTTTCTTGGAGAAAACATTCTCCCAATTTGGGGGACAGGGACACAATATTATGATGTAGAAGAGACTGAAAGTTAGAGCTTCTACAATAAATTTTGCCTCTTCTCTTTACCAGCATTTCTTTGGTACTAATCCCATGAGTAAAGAGTCAAATCCTGCTCACCTTCCTACCCCAGAGGGGTGTGTGAGGACCAGCCTGGGAACCTTGGCTTCCTGAAGCCTCAAGACTCTTTTTCAAGTTTCAAAATCACTCCTTGTAGAAGGTTTAAAGCAGCTTGCTCTGACCCTGCCCACTGGGAAGGCATTTTCTTCCCCTTTTCCGAGGAAAATTCTCTCCATTTTCCTAATAGGATTTTGCCACTAAAGAAGTCCAAAAAAGCCAGAGGAATTATTGAGGAAACTTACAGACAGAAATAATATAAATTCTTCACTCGAATAAGTTAATCAGTCATTCTGAGAACAAACATTTATTTAGAGCCTGCCCTAAGGGCTTGGAATACAAAAACAAGAAAAAGCTAAGACTCAAAGAGTATACTATCTAATGGGAGAGACAATATGCAAACAACCAAATACAAACATATTATGTGCAGTAGTAACTAAAGACAATCTAAAAAGAGAGCATTATAATTAAAGGAATCAGAAAAGGATTCTTATAGTAGGTGATATTTTTAAGTAGAATTTGAAAAAACCTGGTGACACAAGGAGAGGCAAATTAGGAGAGAGAAGTACAGATCTGGCATATAGCTGATGAATGTTTCAAAGTATAAAGATTGAATATCTTGTGTGAGGACCAGCAAAGAGGCCAGTGTCACTGAATCTCAAATTACTTGGGTGAGGTAAAATATCAGAGAATAGGAAAAACACTCTTGAGGGCAGAGTCAAGATGGTGGAGTAGAAGAAGCACTCAGCTGAATTCTCAGAAAATATTCTTCCAAACAATTTTAAAATACCACTTCAAATTGAATTCTGGAATGACAAAGACTTAAAAGGTCAGGTTAGGCTATTCTTCTAGCCCAAGACAACTTAAAAGGTCAGAAGGAGAGATCTGTGATATTTAGGTAGAGGCTGGTTCATAACTCATATGGATGCAACACCGGTGAGAATCAGAATTCTCAATACAGAGACAGTAATAGAACCTGGTAATGAATCATAAAAAGATTACAGAAAACTCCTATATTAGCATTAGATGCAATATTATATGCCCTTTGTCAGTTGCACAGCCTATATCCATTTCTGGGTCATGAGTCAAGGACAGAAAGAAACACTTTAATTCAAAAAGGGAGCAAAAACTCTGAGGAACAGTATCACTTCTGGTTCCAAGGGAGAAGGGACCTCAAAAGGGAGTATAGATTGTACTCTCAAGAGTTCAGAGACCCTTTCTGAGTAAGGAGCAGAACAAAGAACAGGAGACTATTGATCACCAGATCACTCTGTCTTGGAAACACTGAAAATTTCCAAACCCCAGGACCAACTCTGAATACTTAAGTGCAAAAAAGTCTGAAACTTGAGACAGTGTCCCTTCCTTCCTGCAAAAAAAGCAAAAAGAACTCTAACCAGAGATAGTTTTTATGGAGAAAGAGAAGAACAGATTTCAAATCCTGAGGACACCAAAAGCAAATCATCTATAGATGAAGCCCCAAAAGGTGATACAATAAAAGGGTGAGAATAATTATCTAATTTAGCATGGTTCAGTATGATTGATTTGATCCTATAAGGAGATGTTATGGGCCAGAATTTGAAACAAGGTACTAAGTGGAATTGAAAAGACAATGGTTAAATCTAGTTTAGCATTGATTTAATCCTACAACAAATAATGGTTTCCTAATGATATAATGATTGGTGTATACTCAGTGTGGGGCACATAAGCAAGAAGCTCTCAGGGCCAGAAAAACAAGCACACTAGAAGCTCTCGGAGCCTCAGCCAGGATTCAGTCAGGGAGATTCAGAAGCCAGAGAAGGCAGGCGGAAGTTCAAGCTCTCAAAACTAAGGCCAGACTGAAAGGCTCTCCAGAAAGCTGCCCAGCCCCAGGAAGGAGATAGTAAAGTATCTGGACTATAAGAAACTAATCAGACCACAGGAAAGAAGACTTGGAAAGAGACAGTAAAGGATTTAGACTGTAACACCTGGTTGCATTTGGGTTGATTATTGAACTGAAAGGAAAGCTGCCTCCAGAGACCCCAAAAAACCCCCAAGAGAATATTACATTTTAAAGAGAATATTACAAAAACTATATCTCTTTTATGAGTATACATAGAAAATGCAGATATAATTTGACTTTATTGTGATGATATTAAAAAAAAAACTGGAAGTAGGAAGGGGATTGTACTGGAAAAAAGGAAAATGGAGGTAAAATGAAAGAAATTACATCTCAAAAAGAGGCAAAGAAGATCTATTATAATTGAAGGGAAAAAGGGAGGGGATGAACATTGTGTGAATCTTACTCTCATCAAATTTTGGCTCACAAAGAGAATATTAGACATATTTGCTTTCACAGAGAAACTTGTCTCACCTTATAGGGAATTGGGAGGGGAAAGGAAAAATGAAAGGGGGAGGTTAATAGAAGAGAAAACAAAAATGGTAGCGGAAAGGTATAAGAAAGGGAGAGGAGCTATAAAGGGGGAGGGCTGTTTGAGGGAAATGGTGGTCAGAAGCAAAATACTGGGGAGGAGGGAAAGGGGGAAAGGAAATAGAAAAGCATAATTTGGCATAAATAATATGGCAGGAAATACAGAATTCATCATTTTTACTGTGAATGTGAAAGGGATGAATTCTCCCCTAAAATGGAAGCAGATAGTAGACTGGATTAAAAACCAGAGTCCTACAATATGTTGTTTGCAAGAAACACATTTAAAGCAGAGTGATATATTTAGAGTAAGAGTAAAAGGCTGGAGCAGAATCTATTATGCAGGAATAACAATCCTGATCTCAGATCAAGCAAATAAAAATAGATCTAATTAAAAGAGATAAGGAAAGAAACTATACCTTGCTAAAGGGTACCATAGATAAAGAAGTATTATCAATACTAAATATAAGTGTTATAGCATCTAAATTCCTAAAAGAGAAGTTAAGAGAGCTATAAGAAGAAATAAACAGCAAAACTATATCAGTGGGAGATTTCAACCTTGTTCTCTTAGAACCAGATAAATCAAACCACAAAATAAATTTTAAAAAAAAGTTAAGAAGATAAATAGAATTTTAGAAAAGTTAGATATGATAGATCTTTGGAGAAAATTGAATGGAGACAAAAAGGAGTACACTTTTCTTGGCGATTCATGGAACCTATACAAAAATCAACCATATAATAGAGCATAAAGATCTCAAAATCAAGTGCAGAAAGGCAGAAATAATAAATTCAGATCATAATGCAATAAAATTACATGCCATAAAAGGGCAGGGGAAAATAGACTAAAAATTAATTGGAAACTAAATAATCTAATCCTAAAAAATGAATGAAACAACAAATCATAGATACAATGTATAATTTCATCCAAGAGAATGATAATGAGACAACATATCAAAATTTATGAGATGCAGCCAAAGTGGAAATTAGGGGATATTTTCTATTTCTTGATGTTTACTTGCATAAAATAGAGAAAAAGAAGATCAATGAATTAGGCTTGCAACTAAAAAAGCTCGAAAAAGAACAAATTAAAAGTCCTCAATTAAATACCAAATTTTAAATTCTAAAAATAAAAAGGAAGCTTAATAAAATTGAAAGTAAGAAAACTATTGAATTAAAACTAAGAATTGATTTTATGAAAAAACCAACAAAATGGACAAACCTTTAGTTAATTTGATTAGAAAAAGGAAAGAAAATTAAATTGTTACTATCAAAAATAAAAAGGGAGAACTAATTAAGTTCATCCTTTAATTAATTACCAATTAAGAGGAAATTAGAGCAATAATTAGGAGTTATTTTGCCCAGCTATATGTCGATAAATTTGATAATCTAAATGAAATAAAGGAATATCTACAAAAATATAGATTGCCCAGGTTAACGGAAGAAAAAAATAAATTATTTAAATAGTCCCATTTTAGAAAAAGAAATAGAACAAGCTATTAATCAATTCCCTAAGAAAAAATCTCCAAGGCCAGATGGATTTACACGTGAATTCTAACAAACATTTAAAGAACAATTAATTCCAATACTATGCAAATTATTTGAAAAAATAGGGAAAGGAGTCCTACAAATTCCTTTTGTGACACAGATATGGTGCTGATACCTAAACCAGGTAGAGTGAAAACAGAGAAAGAAAATTATAGACCAATTTCCCTAATGAATATTGATGCAAAAATCCTAAATAAAATATTAGCAAGAGATTACAGAAAGTCATCCCCAGGATAATATATCATGACCAAGTAGGATTTATATCAGAAATGCAGGGCTGGTTCAACATTAGGAAAACTATAAGCATAATTGACTATATCAATAACCAAATTAACAAAACTCATATGATTACTCAATAGATAAAATTCAACACCCATTCCTATTAAAAACACTAAAAAGTATAGGAATAAATGGACTTTTCCTTAAAATGATCAGTAACATTTATTTAAAACCATCAGGAAGCATCATATATAATGGGGACAAATGACAACCATTTCCAATGAGATTAGGTGTGAAACAAGGTTTCCCACTATCACCATTACTATTCAACATTGTATTAGAAATGTTAGCTTTGACAATAACAGAAGAAAAAGAAATTTTAAAAATTAGAGTAATTAGATAACCAAATTATCACTCTTTGCAGATGATATGATGATATTCTTGGAAAACCCTAGAGAATCAACTAAAAAACTACTAGAAACAATTCACAACTTTAGCAAAGTCACAGTATACAAAATAAATCCACAAAAGTCACCAGCATTTTTATATATTACCAACAAAATTCAACAGCAAGAGATACAAAGAGAAATCCCATTTAAAATAACTCTTGATAGTATAAAATATTTGGGAATCTATCTTCCAAGTGAAAGTCAGGAACTATATGAACACAATTACAAAACACTTTTCACACAAAAAAAGTCAGATCTAATCAACTGGAAAAATATCAAGTGCTCGTGGGTAGGCCAAGCAAATATAATAAAAATGGCAATACTTCCTAAATTAATCTACTTATTTAGTGCCATACCAATCAAACTCCCAAGAAATTATTTTACATATCTAGAAAAAATGAAAACAAAGTTCATCTGGAAGAACAAAAGGTCAAAAATTTCAATGGAATTAATGGGAAAACTGCAAATGAAAGTGGCCTACCTGTGCCAGACCTAAAACTATATTATAAAGCAGCAGTCATTAAAACCATTTGGTACTGGGTAAGAAATAGAGCAGTTGATCAGTACAATAGGTTAGGTTTACAGGACCAAATAGTGAATGACTATAGTAATCTAGGGTTGACAAACCCAAAGACCCCAGCTTTTGGGATAAGAACTCACTACTTGATAAAAACTGCTGGAAAATTGTAAACTAGTATGGCAGAAACGAGGCACTAACCCACACGTAATATATACCAAGATAAGGTGAAAATGTACATAAAGAATGATATTGTAAGCAAATTTTAAGAACATAGGATAGTTTACCTCTCAGATCTCTGGAGAAGGAAGGAATCTATGATCAAAGAAGAACTAGAGCTCATTATTGAACACCAAGTAGATAATTTTGATCATATTAAGTTAAAAAGTTTTTGTTCAAACAAAACTAATACAGGCAAGATTAGAAAGGAAGCAATGAATTAGGAAAACACTTTTACATTCAAGGGTTCTGATGAAGGCTCATTTCTAAAATATGTAGAGAATTGATACAAATTTATAAGAATTCAAGCCATTCTCCAATTAATAAATGGTCAAAGAATTTAAACAGGCAATTTTTAGATGAAGAAATTGAAACCAATTCTAGTCATATAAAAAGGTGCTCTAAATCACTATTGATCAGAGAAATGCAAATTAAGACAACTCTGAGGTACAACTACACACATATCAGATTGGCTAAAATGATAGGAAAAGATAATGATGAATGTGAAAGGGGATGTGAGAAAACTGGGAAACTAATACATTGTTGGTGGAACTGTGAACTGATCCAACTATTCTGGAGATCAATTTGGAACTATGTTCAAAAGGTTATCAAAATGTGCACACCCTTTAATCCAGCAGTGTGTCTACTGGGATTATATCCCAAAGAGATCTTAAAGGAGGGAAAGGCACCCACATGTGCAAAAATGTTTCTGGCAGCCCTTTTTGTAATGGCAAGAAACTATAAATTGAATGGATGCCCATCAGTTGGAGAATGGCTGAATAAGTTATGATATGTGAATGTTATGGAATATTATTGTTCTATAAAAAAATGATCAGCAGGATGATTTCAGAACGGCCTGGAGAGACTTACATGAACTAATGCTAAATGAAATGAGCAGAACCAGGAGATCATTGTACACAGCAACAGCAACATTATTCAGTCATCAATTCTGATGGATGTGGCTCTTCTCAATAATGAGATGATTCAGGTCAGTTCCAAAGATTTTGTCATGAGGAGAGCCATCTATACCCAGAGAGAGAACCGTGGGAACTGAGTATGGATCACAAAATAGCATTTTCATACATTTTGTTGTTGTTGTTTGCTTACATTTTATTTTCTTTCTCATTTTTTTCCTTTTTGATCTGATTTTTCTTATGTAGCAGGATAATCATATAAATATGTATGCCTATATTGAATTTACATATAAATTTACCATATTTAACATATATTGTATTACTTGCCATCTAGAGGAGGGGGTTTGGGGGAAGAAGGGGGATTGACAAACAAGGTTTTGCTAGGGTCAATGGTGAAAAATTACCCATGTATATTTTGAAAATAAAAAATCTTCAATTTAAAAAAAATAAAATATGATATTCAAACACAAAATTGTAATATGAAAAGGTAAACTTGAAAAAGAAATTATAAGGAGCTTATTATGATTAAGTTCTTTAAATGCCTATGTAAGGAGACAATACATATAATTAATAAGAACTTTTATCATTATTAGAACAATTAAAAGGATGCTACATAAGCAGAGAGTAAAAGAATGGATTGATTAAGCTAAAAAGATTTTTTTTTTTTTTTTAAAGATATGGACTAGAAAAAGGGATGCCCTGGAAGAAGAGGGAAAAGAAGAATTATAGGGAAAATTATTTCATAAAAAATAGATCCACAAATTAAATATTTTATAGTGCAGAAGAAATGGTGAGAGGCACAGGAAATGCTTAAACCTCACTCATCTAAATTTGGCTCAAAGAAGGGAAAATATATATATATACAAGCTCATAGAAATATCTTATCCAACAGGGAAATAGGAGGAAAAAAGACAAGAAAAGGGAAAGACTAACAAAATACAACACTCATTCCAATTAAAAAAAAACACACACACACACACAATAAAAAACATAGGAATAAATTTGCCTTTCTTAAAATCATCTTTCTATTGTCTGTCTAAAACCAAAAGCTAGCATTATCTGTAATGGGAATAAATTAGTAGTATTGCCAATAAGACCAAAATTAAAAGTAAGGACATCTAGAAATGCTAACTATGGAAATAAGAAAAGAAAAAGAAATTGAAGAGAATAAGAATTAGGTAAGAGAATAAAACTATCACTCTTTGCAGTCAATAGAATGATATATTTAAAGAACCCTAGACAATTAACTAAAAATTTAGTTTGAAACAATTAAAATCTTTAGCAAAATTGCAGAATATAAAATAAACACACATAAATTAGAATTAGTAATGGTCACATAAAAAAATACCCTGAATCACTATTGATTAGAAAAATGCAAATTAAAACAGCTCTCAATTATCACCTCATATGTATCATATTAGTTAATAAGACAAAAAAGGGAAATGACAAATGCTAGAGGAAGTATGGAAAAATTGTGACACTAACATACCATTGGTGGAGTTATATACTGATCCAATCATTCTAGAAAACAATATGTAACTATGTCCAAATGGCTATAAAACTGCATATTCTTTGACCCAGGAATGCCATTGGGTGAGTCTGCATCCCAAATAGATCAAAGAAAAGGGAAAATAATGTTATACAAAAATATGTATAGCAACTCTTTTGTTACCACAAAAGATTAGAAATTAGAAATTAAGGAGATGCCCATCAGTTGGGGAATGGCTGAACAAGTTGTGATATATAATTGTGATAGAAAAAAATAGTGCTTTCAGAAATTATA
Source organism: Sarcophilus harrisii (assembly GCF_902635505.1). Lineage (NCBI taxonomy): Eukaryota > Metazoa > Chordata > Mammalia > Dasyuromorphia > Dasyuridae > Sarcophilus > Sarcophilus harrisii. The sequence continues at coordinate 249,556,378 of NC_045427.1, read as the reverse complement.
AAATAATTATAGAATAATCTGGAAAGACCTATATGAACTGATGCAAAATGAACTGAGCAAAACCAGGTGAACATTATAAACACTAACAGCAATATTGTAAAAATGAACAATGTGAAAGACATAGCTACTCTGATTGAGACAATGATCCAATACAGTTTCAAAATACCTATGATGGAAAATGCTGTCTACCTTCAGAGAGAGAACTAGTAAACTCTTGAGTGCAGATTAAAGCATTTTTTTACTTTATTTTTTCCTGGGATAGAGGTGTGTTTTCTTTTACAACATGGCTAATATGGAAATAAGTTTAGTATGACTTCACATGTATAATCACTATCACATTGCTTGCCTTCTAAAGGGATGGTGGAGGGGCAAAAGAAAGGGAAAGAATTTGGACCTCAAATTTTTTTAATGAGTGTTAAAATTTACATGTAATTAGGAAATATTTAATGAAATAAATTGCATATATATGCATATATATTAAAGACAGGAAAGATTTAGGAAGAAAGAGATGGTCATGAAGAGTTCTGAAAGCTAAATATAGGACTTTACATTTGATTATAGAGATAATAAAGAAGAACTAGAATTTTTTGGTTAGAAGGATGACATAGTTCAACTTGCACTTTATTTAAATCACTCACAGCTGGAAGAGGATCAACTGGAGTGAGGAGAAACTTGTGGCAGGGAATCCTCCAATCAAGATGTTTCACTATTTCAGGTACGGGGTCATAAGAATGGTGGCAGTCTTAGAGAAGATAGTAGAGATGTTACAAAAGTAAAATCAATAGATTTTGGCAATTAATGGAATATTAGCAAGGGTGAGAGAATGTAAGGATTTGAGGTTAATTTCTAAATTGTTAGAATAACTATTATTCATAGAGAGATGAAGTGGGGATGTTTTAAGGGTGGCAAAGACATGGGCATGATTATAGGAAATACGGAAGTGGGATTAAATGCAAAATCCTTCAAAGTCTTTCATAATTGAGCTCCTCCTGAAATGGACACTGTCCCTAACTTGCTTATGCACCCCTGAGACCATGAGAACATTATTTCAGTTTCAGCTCTGTCTGCAGTCAGAACTATGTTGCCAGCTCTTCACTCCCTAACATAGGTGGTATTTTCTGTTTCCAATTGCAGACACACACAGCCCCCACATATGCTGCCTTAAGACCTTGACAACTTGACAAATATAAAACTTAAAGAAATATTGTCTTACTGCCTGTCTGGGAATGTAATTCTTAAATGTGATAACCTTTGCCTCCTATCTGGGAAAGGAACGCTATTATTATAATGAATGCTTCAAAGAACTCCTTTGTAGAATTTTCCTATAAATATATGTCTCTGAAACTGCTTGATACTGACCTCCGGTCCTGACAGGGCTCAGTCTTGGCCAGTGACAATAAATGCTCTTAAATTTCCATTATTTTGGTTGTCCTGTATTTTCTCTCTCCTGGGTACTTCACTCCTCTTTTTCAATCTTTTCACAACTTATTCGCTGACACTTATTCTTTATTCCAATGATATAAACCTCCTTTTTGTTCCTCAAACAAAATGCTGTCTTTCAGCTCCAGACATTTTCTTTAATTGTTTCCATGACAGAAGTGTTCTCCCTACTCATCTTTTCATGCTGCCTTAACTTATTTCTTTTAAATCCCAACTAAAATTCTGTATTCTACCAGAATACTTTTCCTAGCTCTCTTAATTCTAATGCCTTCTTTCTCTTAATTATTTCCCATTTATTCAGTATATTACTTGTTTGTTCATATTTATATGTTTGTTGCCTCTCTAATTAGATTATAAATTCCTTGAGCGAGGTCCTGTCTCTTGCCTCTTTTTGTATCCTTAATACTTACCACAGTACCTAGAAAAGGGTGAAGATAAAGAGAGATTCTGAAGGCATCTGGGAAATATAAGTTGAGGAAGAGAGAAGCTAAAACTATCAGTAAATGTGCTGTGTGTGTGTGTGTGTGTGTGTGTGTGTGAAATATGAAAAAAAAATTCTCAGCTGAGAGGATGGGGAGAGAAGGAGGATTGAGAAAGGATGAAAAAATTGGAAAAGGTGCTGTAGTGAATAGAAGAGTGATTAATTAAGAAAGTTGAGATGATTGTTCTATTGTAGTCAGAACCCTATTGAAATTATGCACTATAAATTTTCAATAGATCAGGTCCATTTAAAAAATTTTATGTTTCATATTTGTGTCTATATATTATCTTTATATAGTTTTATTTATATTTTATTTTATAATTTTCTCCATAATTTATAATTTATAAATTTCTTCATGTGAATATGAGCAAAGGCCGTATATTGTGGACGTAATTCAGAACTGAGACTTAGCAGGGCAAAGTTTCATATAGATAAAGAGAGCAAGGAATTCAAGAGAGGAAGACAGTATAGAAGTGAATTTTCACTAAGAGGCCAAGATATGGTAGGAAGAGGTGTATAGCCACTTCTATGGTGAAGATATAAAAAATAATTAAGAGTTTCAAGGATTGGAGTTCTCCCTCTCAAACATTTAGTCCCAAGTTGCCAACCTCAATGCACTCCTCTTTAAGCTCACTTTCCAAGGGTATTCCTACTTTACATCAATCCCTACTCTTACCTCTTTCCCAGGGATTGGGAAATTTATTCAGTAGGATCAGGACAAAACTCTGTAGAGAGGATTTTTAACCTTGGAACCATGGATACACTTTCCATGGCCTGAACTTGACAGAAAAATAAATTATATCTTCAATATATTCTCATTCATCTTCAAGTGAAATTTAGCATTTTTTTCAATAATTTAAGAACAGTGATCTAAAGAAAGATTCATAGCTTCAGTAGATTGCTTAAGGGTTTCATAATAGAAACAAGATTAGGGATTCCTAATACAAGTCCCTCCAAGAGGTGCTGGCCCTTCCTCAAGATGACTTCAACTAAGGTGGATAATTTGTGATCATTTAATTCCCCCAAAGAAAGTTGCTAAAATGCAAGAATTTTAAATTTTGGTTCTAAAAATCATTCTTTCAGCTTCTTCTGGAGACCTACAAATTCAAGGAGTCACTTACAAACACTACAAAAAGCAAACTGGAGCTACAAGCTTTTGCCATTGCAACAAAGTTCCTGTCTCCCTTATATTCTCAAACAGAAAAACATTTTTCAAAATACTCACCAGGGATTAGAACAAGTAATAGAGGGCATTTCTCAGTTTTGCAAAGAGAAGACTGCTCACCAAGCCTTCAATGCATCTTCCTTCAGCATTTGCCCAAACTGCCCAAAGGCCAGTCAAGAATTTATAGGCGAGGAACAATTTAGATTTCCTATCCACAAAAAAATGCTTTTAACCACATTTGTCAGATTTTTTTTTCTATTTCCACCTCAGGTTTTGAATCAATCAGTAATTCAATCAATAAAGCATCAATCAAGCACCTATTTTATTCCAGGAACTACATACAAGGTGCTGGCTACACAAAGACAAAAATAAAATTGACTCTTTTAAAAAAAATTGGCTTCTATGGCAGCAGGAAGGCACATGAACATCAATAAATCCCAAAAATAAGTAGGGAGAAGACTCAACAGAACATGAAATGCCCTCCAATCCAAACTCTTTGCAAATACAACATAAATTTTGAGGGGTGAACAGTACCAACAGAAGAGAAACAAGTCCCCACCATTAAAAATGTAAAGGAAGTTAGGGATTCCAAGGGGTGGAGATAAGGAGCATAGATTTTGAAGACATGGAATAGTCTTTACAAAGTCATGGGCATGAGAGAAACTACTGTAGAAAAGCATCAACAAATTGGCCAATTTTTGTAGAACTGAGATTATTCCAGAATCAATGTGCAGGAGAACTTTAATTGAAACAAGAGAGTGAAGGACTTTGAAACTCAACCATAAACTTATGCTTTATCCTACAGTCAACAAGGTGATCCTGTTATTTTGATCCAGGTTCAAATTCAGCATTGACAAACCTATATTTTGTAAATAACCTGTCAGCACATGGATGGAAGCTTGATTTTGTTTTTATATTTATTTCTCTTATTCTAGATCAATAATAAAAACTCTGATTTCTGATTCTGGACTCTCTGATTTAAAGATTATTTTTTAAATTCAGCTGTTCTTTCTACTGAGCTACCCATACCCAGTAGAAAAGCACATCCTGGTAGCATTGTCTCCTAAAATTGTCTCTTAGCATTGTCCCTATCTGAAATCAAAGAAGGCTCGTCCAAGTTTTGGTTGTGAGATGTAACCTTCTAGTTTTTAGCTTATTTGTTTCTGCTTGAGAAGCAATGGACATTTTAGTGACCTGAAAAGGAGAAGACAGTGAAACAAAAAACGAACAAACAAACAAAAAAGCCACTTCAAGACAAGTAAAAATTTATTTAAATCAAAATCTGAGGAAAGAAAAACATTCCATAGTCCTTGGGCACATAATTTCTCTGTAAAGACTGTTCTAGAGAAGACAGTCATTCCAAAAACCCTTCCCAACACCCTTTCTTTTCCTTATTTCACCACCCAGTCCCCTAGTGAGTTATAAAGAAAAGAAAGTCACGGGAGAAATGAAGTACAAAAATTTTGCCTTCTGATTATTATAAAGCATGAAATAACAGAGTAATGTCCCACAAGAACATAAAGCATAGTGAGAATGGATATATTTCCAAGCCTTCAATTCTAACAGTTCCATTGTAATAACAGGGTCCTTATAAAAATTAAATAAAAGAAGAATCAATCATTCAATCTGGAAATGATTTTCAAGATCTTCCAAAGAGGCAAGTATGTGGTAGGCGTTGGATATACAAAAAATAAAAATAGAGTCTGCCCTCCAGGAGTTTGCATTTGATCAGAAAAAAAGAGGAAAGTAGAAATTCAAGCTGAGATTGGGGAATAGAAACTGAAGAACAATGAGGAGTTCTAGAGATCAGGAAAAAAGTAAAATATAGGGGAAAGCTATCATGGATATGATGGGGGAGGATAAAACGGGTTATTCAGTTGAATTGGTTGTCCATTCTCACAAATTACCTCAATTTTCTTAGTATAGGCCTTTTGTTTGTACACACAGTAAGGGAACAATGTATTGTCTCTGGTATAACAATCTGTCACCCTAACTAACTGGGGACTTTTATGACAGATTGATAGATAGGTACATTGTCGGTTCTCATTGGATTTTGAACAGATATCAAAGATGGTTTTCTTTGTCTCGTGAATGAAAGTGTGGAAAGGCAGGCAATGACCATCCATTATCATCCTCCTCTGCCTCATTATGTTATTACAGTATTGGTCTGGGTCTTCTGAGAAATGGGTTCTGGGGTAGTCTACATAGTAACTCCAGAAATACTGAGACTTAGAGAAGTTTGTCAGGTCCAGGAAAAAGAGCAAGAAAAGGGTCCACATCACAGCATTAGACATCTGGCCTTAAGGAGAGAAGAAAAAATGGAAGAAGCATGATATAGCAATCTGTAAATTCTTCTGGGACATCAGATTCCCACCACCACCCCCTTCAAAACTCAAGCCCTTTCCACTATAAATCCATTTCCTGCTTACTCTCAATATATTCTTTTTATCACATATGCTATATTTCTATCTCATTTATCTATGCCCTTTTCATATCTTTATTCCAAATATTCACCAATACACCTTTACTTGGACTTTAATTCTGATCTTGATTTTAGATTTTAGGGTAATTAGAGGCAAAATTGCTCAAGGAAGGAGCCATCATTCATCCGCTCTCTTTTTAACCCTGTACTGAGGGATCACTGCCATATTGACTCTCAGAAGGACTATCATAACATCAAAGTTGGATTGAAGGCTACAAGAGTCAAGCTGCTGCCCAGGCTGTGCCATTCAGGGAAGCACATCAAAAAAAAAAGTTGGTTTTTTAAATTGCTACTCTTTATAAATGCACATAATTAGTACCCACCAGTTCCACTCTTCATGATATTTACCTACTAATTTTATTGGGGGGAAATCAAGTAATACTGGACACTTACAAACTGAGGCAGTAGGAGAAATGAGTCAACTTCTAATTTTGCAGGATGTGGGAGAGTGAGGAGTGGATAACAATGTCTTGATCCAGTTCTGCTTAGAAAACCTTACTGTAGGAAGGGAGAGATCTCCATTTACTCTAATTTGTATATAAAACCAACAATTTCTAACATCTGCAAATTGATAATCACATTACAGGGGGTTAAAGGATCCTCTTAAGCCCCTTTATATATTAAAAACATTAGCAATTATTCCTCTGTTCCTCCTCTCTTTATTCCTTTAATATAATTATTACACATCCTCTTTCTCATTCTAATTTCTTTACTCTTCACTAGTTGATCAAAAAGGGATTCTTACCACTACCTTCCCTCCTGGGAAATATCCCCAAATACCCAGTCCCACTTTGAACATTTCTCCCCTCACCTACTATCTGTGCTCTGCTTTTTGCAGATTTAGGATCCAATTGGCCCCAGAACCAGGAAGAAGCCTTGGTGTCTTTTCCTTCTGAATGAACGCCTCTTATATTTTCTCTGAGTGTGCTTCTCTTATATTTCCCACTGAGGGGATGGGACTTCATAGAGGTGTGGCCATGGCTTTAGATTAGAAATGATGTGAGGGTCATCATCTTGCTGAGGCTGTAACAAGGAGGGGTTTCTAAACTGAACAGGAAACCATGGTCATATCCCTTCATCTAAACTATCATCATCCATCTAACCTCTATTCACTCCAGTCCTATTGCCCATGCTTCTGAAAACAACACGTCAGAAGCCAAATTTTCTGGGAAACCTCCCCATAACTGGACCATACATAGTACAACGTAGCTACAGAAATTAGAAACTGGCCAGCAGTGTTCTTTACTTACTCAAACAGTTTTCCCTCTTTCATCTCTTCCTTTGCCCTTAACTCATGAGAAAAAAAAAGCCAAATCCAGTCCAAAAAGCAGAGAGAATGATGACAAAGGTTTCAACTGAAATGATAGAAATTCTTTGCTCAAATAAGGACCAGCACAGTCACCAATACAACCCTTTAACTTTTTGCTCTCTTTAAGCTGTCTGAACTCAGAGCTCTCTGAACAGTACTCTTTTTGAACTACATAGCCATATATGTGTGGGTGTATATATATATATATATATATATACACCCACACATATATAGCAGAAATTGTTTTTATTTTCCTTAGTTTATAGATGAGGAAACCGAATCTGAGAAATATTCATTTATTCATTGACTTCTCCAGTCACATAGGTAGTAAGTTTCTTCCTTCCTTCCTTCCTTCTTTCCTTCTTCCCTCCCTTCTTCTCTTCTTCCCTCCCTCTCTCCCTCTCTCCCTCTTTCTTTCTTTCTTTCTTTCTCTTTCTTTCTTTCTTTCTTTCTTTCTTTCTTTCTTTCTTTCTTTCTTTCTTTCTTTCTTTCTTTCTTTCTTCCTTCCTTCCTTCCTTCCTTCCTTCCTTCCTTCCTTCCTTTCTTTCTTTTTCTTTCTTTCCAATAGTATTTTATTTTCCAAATACACATAAAGGTAGTTTTAACATTTGTTTTTGCAAGATTTTATTTTCCAAATTTTTCTCCCTCTCTCTCTTACTTCCCTCTTCCCCAAGATAGCAAGTAATCTGATATAGATTGAATATATGCAGTTTTTTAAAATATATTTCCATATTTGTCACGTTGTGCAAGAAAAATCAGAACAAAAGGTGAAAAATGAGGGGGAAAAACAAACAAAAAGTAAAAATACTATGCTTCAATCAATATTCAGTCTCCATAGTTCTCTCTCTAGATGAGAATAGCATTTTCAATCTTGAGTCTATTGGAATTGCCTTGCCTTGAATCAATGAGGCATATATTTTTTCAGTCTCAAATCTCAACCCCCTATTTCCCCAGTCTCTTCTTTATGGAAGTTTTTCAGGACTTTATGCTATTATTTTCTGGACTTGAATATAAAGTTGCCTAAATTCCAACCTAGATAAACTTATACCTATTATGATCCCCACTCTATGAATAAAGTATAGGCTGACTTGGATAACCACCTTGTGTATATCCTAGGGAAAGAAAGAGAAAACTATGCACTTAACACCATTACATGAATTACATTTTCTGTTGCTATAAACTACGGAAGTTTTTCTTTTTAAAAATATATTTCATGCTTCCTCACTGAGAAAGCTTTGTAAATTCATAATTGCAAAATGTTGTCATCCATATCTCACCTCACTGGCTGAAATACTATCCCTTCTCTTTTTAAAATTCTATTTTCAATTAATGGTTCGTCTACAGTGTCTATCTAAAAAGATGAAATATCAGTCTTTATTAATGGGTTAACTCAATGGGATGATTAACAATGATGCCTCATTAAAGGCAACATGCAAATTCCAAATACTGTGTTTGCTTTATAGGGAATGAAAGAATCACTGTGAAGTAGTAGAAGAAGATGTGGGTTCATATCTTGTGTCAGGTATTTACTAGCTGTGTGACCCATAACAAAAAAATTTAACTATCCCATACCCAGTTGTCTCATTTGTAAAATAATGTAGATGGATCTGAATTAATTGATAGTCTTTTAGTTTGAAGGCCTTTTAACTCTAAGTCTATGATCCTATGATTATAGCATGTTCTTCAATCATTTAAAAACATCACTCCAAAGAGAGATCCACAGCTTCAGTAGATTGCCAGAAAGTTCCATGACACAAATAAAATTAAGGATCCTAACCCTCTGAGAAGGACTGGCCCTCTATTGAGATGACTATAGGAAAGGGTCTGCTGCACTCAATTTCCCCAAAAGAAGTTGCTCATGATGCAGATATTCTAAATTGAAACTTTAAAAAATTGAGATTCTTTTACACTACTATCATTCATCTGCCAGCTTGCTCCAGAACTCAACAAATTATCTTAAAGCTTTAATAAGCTTGAAGAACTCACTTATAAACACTCAAGAGGACAAGTTGGAGTTGGAAATCTTTGCCTTACATACTTGCCACTGCTCCAAAGTTCCATTCTCCCTTATATGTCCAAACATACTATTTTCTGGGAAACTGGGGAAATTAAATTAGGATAGTTTTCCAGTCTGCAAGGGGAAGATTGTTGACCAAGTCAGTCAAGAATGAAGAGAGAACTCTTAAGTTTTCTACTACAAGTATATCTGTGAAATTCTTTTTCCAGATTTCTTCATCAGTTTTTACATTCAGTAATTCAATCAATAAAGCAACTGCTGTTTTTTAGAAATTGTAATAGCTTTTGTGAACCCCCCAAAAAATAAAAGTGACTCTGAAGAAGTTTGCATCCTGTGGGTATGGAGACACATGGACATCATTAAATACCAAAAAATCAGTAGAGAGAAGATTCAATAGTCTATGAGGTATCTTCCAAAATACTCCATTACAAGTGTAAAGTAAATTTGGAGGGAGAAATAATAGTACCACCACAAGGAAATCAAGAAAGACCTCCCCCTGCCTCTGTTTGGAAATTTAAGGTAATCTAGGGATTCCAAAAGGTAGAGCTGAGAAGGCTACCTTTTGAAAGTGTCTGGAAAACTCTATATAAAAACAAGGAGCTAGAAGTCAGAATCTTGCCCATAAGTACCTACAAATAGACCAATTGTAAAGAACTGAGATTATGAGAAGGGAAGCAATGTGCAAGGGAGACAGTAAACTGGAATAAGAGAATGGAAGTTTTGAATATCAAACGAGTTCATGTTTTATCCTCCAGGCAATAAGTTGCTCTTATTAGTTTTACAGCATGAAAAGACCTATACTTTAAAAATATCCCCTCAGCACTTGGATGGAAGCTTTATTGTCTTCTCATTTCTATGTCTCTTATTCTGAGTCAGTACTGAACTCTTTGTCTTTGATTTTTATCTTTTGGACTTCTAGATCCAAAAATTAAATTTCTCATTCTCATAAAATTCTCTTCCTGCTGGGCTACTCACATGCAAAAGAAAAAATACAGCCTGCTGGCACTGTACCCTGACAACTGGATGGAAGCTATCTGAAATCAAGGAAAGCCTATCCAAGTTTTGATTGTGAGATGTCACTTCCCAGTTCTCAACTCAGGAAGATATTTATCTTTCTGGTTTTGAGCCAGTGAAAATCTCAGTGGCCTATAAAGGCAGAGAGTGAAGGGTAATTTTTTTTAAAACCTCAGTCATTCAATCAGGGCAATTAGAAATGTATTAAAAGTAAATCTGAAGGAAAAATTTCAATAAACCTCAGATACATAACTTCTTAATGCTTCCAGAGCCAATTCCCATATTTGGACACTTCCCCAAACCATTTCTTTTCCTTACATCACCACCCCATCCTCTACTAAGGTAAAAAGAAGAGAAAACAAGGGCGGAAATGAAATGCACAGGGTCCTTAGAAAATAATTTCCTTTTGCTTACAGAAAGAGTATGATTAAGAAAGGTCCCAAAAGAAGAATATTAAGGGAAGTTAAAGTGGGTTTGCTTCCAAGTTTTTAATTCTAATAACCCCAATCTGATATCAACATTCCCATAGCAATTAGCAGAGGAATTAATCAACCAACAAGTAATTACCAAATTCTTCCCATGAGCCAAGTATATGCCAAGCACTGAAGATACAAAAAAAAAAAAAAAAAAAAAAAAAAATGTAGAGGTCCTTGACCAAGGTAAAAAGAGCAAAATTCAGTTAAGAGTAGAAGCTGAGGAAAATAAGAAGTATCAGAGCAGTGAAATGGGAATGGGGAGTTGGGGGGGGGGAGGAGGAAGGGAGAGGGGAATAAAGCTGGAAGAAAAGCTGTTGCTAATGGGTAGAGTACCCAAATGGGACTCAGAAGTAGGGAGGATAAATCTTCCTAACCAAGTGATCTTGGTATCCACTGACAAAAACTGCCTTGATTCTTGCAAAATGGACTTTCCCCCCATATCTATAGTTAAGGAGAAAACCATGTGACCTGATATAACAATCTATCATTGTAAATGGGTCAGCTTTTATGATAGCTTGGTCCATTGAAACTTTAGCAGGTCTCAGAAACATTTGAACATGTTTTGAGGATGGTGTGGTTTGTTTCATGGATGAAGGTGGTGAAAGACCTACAGAAATTACCCTTAGTAAGCTCTCTCCCTCATCATCACATTACAACTGATTAGCTGATTTTCCCAAGACTTGGGTCTTGATATATCTACATGGTGAGTTCAAAAGTTCTGACCTGAAAGAAATTAGCCAGTTCTAGGAAGAGGAACAAGAAAAGGTCCATGTAATTGCATGAGATATTTTAGGGAAAGAAGGAAGAATGAAAGAAAGAATAGAAAATAGTACTTTGTGGCTCCCCTAGAATTCCAGATCCTCAGCTCTTCATAACTCTAATCCTTTTCACTATTTCTCCATTTCTATATGCCCCCATTCTGTCTTTATTTCATCTATTTTTTTTTATATTTCTATATGACTTGTATATCTTTTCTCTCTAAATGCACACCTCTGCTCCAGCTTACTCTCCTTTCTTTTTTCTTTCCTTTACAATTTGTATTAAATCTGGTCTTGATTCAAAATTTTGAGGTGTTTGGAGGATGGAAGCAAAATTACTCAATTAAGGAGACATAATTATCCTTTATTTCCTTATCTCCCTATCTTGAGAGATCACTACCATAATGATCAAAGCACTTTTAATAGAACTTTTTCTATAATGCATTATGTATTTTTCTGTATTCTTAAGCAGAAGATACAGAACATAATTCTGCCTCTTTCTGTATAGACTAAGACCTTCATATAAACCATCATTATCCTTATTTTACCTGAATCTACATTACCTGAATACATTCATGAATGTAAGGAACTCTCAGAGACACAATAGAGGCCCCTTCTACCAATGCAAACTTTTTTTTGCCAATATTTTGTATTATTTTATTGAAAGTTCTCAAAAGGTGTTTATTTTTTCTTCTCTACATCTTGTTCTGCAGCCCCCTTGGCTCATTTTGCCCAAATTCCAGAGGCAGGCATTGGCTTGGGCCATTCAAAAACTAGCAAATGCCTTGAAAGTCTTTTCATTTTTCGTTAATGATGTAAGCTTTCTCTTTCTTTAAGACATTTCTGATGAACATAACTAGTCCTGTGAGCTGGGTTGCCAACTTGAGTTCTTCAGCAGAGTTATCATTCTTCTTGAGTACAGATGGTTTCCTTGGGAAGAGGATCAGTTTGGAATAATATCATTTCAGCTGCTGGACATTTGTCTGGAGAGACTCTGTAAACTTATTTTGGTAATGAGGATCCACAGAGATACCAATGATCCATGCCACTTTTTATGTATACCAGCCACCCAAAGATCTTCCAAGATGAATCCTCTACCAACATGTACTTTAGTATGGTATCAGACAGTATGGCACTTGACAGTGGGCCAGATAGGACCAGATATTGGGCAAAGAGCAATTTTATGGGCTTTTGTTCAACAGGCTTTTATAATTCTATTCTCCTTGGCTGGCAGGTTAAACCATGTGGCACCTTGTCTTTGCCAGTCTTTGTGGAAATGGGGCTTCAGAATCATGCCGTTTCAGCTGAGTACCATGGCTGCTTAGAGCTCTCTTCACTGGTATCTCAGTTAAGCAGAAAGGTCACTAATGTAAATCTTAACTCTATTAAAGGTTAAGAGAAATTCATATTGGAACAAGTATGTGTGCGTGTGTGTGTGTGTGTGTGTATTAAAAATGGGATGTTGTGTGTGACAATTAGCAATTAAACCCTCAGGTTCAAGATCACAGAGTATTCGAACAAATCTTTATTTTAATTCTTTATTTCATTCACAGTGTCTGTTCAACATGATGGGCAATCTGTTTTTTACATGCCATAATCAAGGCAACAGGTAGTCTCCAAATATTATGTTTGTTCTATGTGAATTCTCTATAGTAGATAGAAAGGTGCATTTTGGGTCAGAAAAACATGAGTTCAAACCCTGCCTCAAACACTTATTACCTGTGTGATTCTGGAAAAATGATTTAACTTCTCTCTGCCTTAATTTCTTCATTTGTAAAATGAGGTGGTAGACTTTATGATCTCAAAGGTCCCTTTTAGCTCTCAATCTAGAATCTCATGATCATATGCTTGACAAATATCTTCAGAGTGGTTATGAATTTCATTGAGGAGTAATTTTTATGGTCCACCTGATAAAGAGGAAACATAAATATCCTCCACAAACAAAAATATCTGGAGAAGTCACTTTCTATTGAAAATTCCTTTTCCAGTTAGACTTTCCATGGACTGTTCCTCAAGATGATTGCAGGAAATTTTGACTGAGTATATTCTTCTTAATGAATTAGTAACATAGCAAAAACATTTTAACTAGTCTCTTTCTAAAATGTCTTATATTTTTCTCTGCCTTCTTACACAGAGTACAAAATTTACAGTACAAAATTTAGTCTCTCTTTGTTGTATTACCATTATAAGCACCCAAGATCATTATTAATTTTTCTTTCTGTACCTATACTGTCACAAATGTAGGGAAATCCTAGAATAGAGGTTCCTAGAAACTCCATTTAGAAACTAAGAATTCCTCTGTAATTTATCATATTAGCATTCTAAATGGGACCCTATTGTTTTTGTTGTTACTGTTTGTTGTTTATCTTTCATTTTCTAAGAGGACCAAGAATATCACAGGGTGATGTCTTGACTTTTGAATTGAATTTAAATGAGGAAGAGTTACATAAAATCATTAGCCTCACTCTTTCCTCCAAAGTCACTGCAATTCAATTGCAAGATAAAAGTCAAGATGGTTGGCAATGGCCTGGAACAAAATGATGCCCCACAGCATGTGCTTCAGCTGTCCCATGGCTGCTGGAACAAATTGTTCTCATACTCTCCTTTCACTGGGGGAAGTCTTGGGGTAGATACCTTCCCAACTCATCAATGGATTTCAGGCCCATTGGTTACCTTCAACCTGGTTTAGCTTATGTTTAGTTTACTAAACATTGTGGCCATTGTGAATTTAGTAGTTTCTTGGAGCCACAGGTGAGAGTTGAGTATCAGATAGACATCAAAGATGGATAAGTAACCATGAAAAAGGTTTAATAAATCCTCACAGAGAGATATTAGTCCTTGAACACCCCATTTGTCCCAGTTACTAAACTATTCACAAATGAAAGAGGCAGCACCTTATATCCTTTAAAAGTTATTTTAGGCCATTCACTTATGAGATTTTTTCTCCCTTTTGGCAAATAAACTGCCACAGCTTAAATGAAATCTTTTTTTTTTTTTTTTTTTTTTTTTTTTACAAATAGATTTCAATAGCTTTGAATAAAACAAAAGAGTTTTTCCCCCTTACCCTTTCAACTACCAAACTATTCATCCATGAAAGGATCATTATCTAACATACTTTTCCAGGTGATTGATTTATTCTTCCTTATGCAGAAGTTTATTTTCTACTTTTTTCAGCAACCAAGCAGCTCATGGAATAAAGGTAGTACCTCACATAAATATTCAATGTTTTATTTTCCAAGTAATGCTAATTTTTTTGGTCATAGAGAAGGAAGTTTTTGCAATGAAGTAAAAAATGAGCCTGTGTTCTAGAAAGTTAGAAAAAGGGAAATTTTCTGGTTCTCACTCCTCTAGAAGGTAAATTACCATAGAAAGAAAGATTGATTTATTGAAAATATTCCACATAAAATATTTCAGTGGATTTTGAACACATTTATGAAAATTATATAAAAATTATAATTCCTTTCAATGAGTTTGTAAAAAAGAAAGAAAGAAAATAGATTAAAGTCAAGGAAAATAGAAATATACTAGTCAACTTTCAACAAAACCCTTACAATAATTGGTAGATGGGATTGAAAAATTAGTGTTGTGATTTAGTAAGCATAATCAATATTGCATTTTTTTCCCATTTTGATCTACATGAGCAAGTAATTAAAATTTAACAAATTTAATCTAACTGGGAACCTAAGAGGTAAAGTGTCTTACTCAGATCATACAATTGGTTAGTGGTACAGCATAGGGATTTTAAATTCCAGAATAACAAAAATCTTTCAGGATCATGGAATTCAATGCCTTCATTCCAAGATAAAGAAACTAAGAATCAGGAAATTTGTGATTTATATAAAGACACACAATTAAAGCTTTAAAAGTTTTTGTTAGCTTGAATAGATATGACTTGAGAACTGTTTGACAGATTGGACCCTACTGTATAATAAAATAAAATAAAATACCTCCTATCTGTGACACTTAGGAAGGAAAAACAGTCATTGGGATAAATTTGACACTTGCCTTCCCTTCACTCCTCACCCAAAACCCTACCCCACCTAATTCCATGGAGTTGCAAAGTATGAAAAGAAATATGGCTGTTCACACCACTTGGATAGGTTGGGAGCTACTATTGAAAGACCTTTTAGTAAAAAAGTACACTAACAGTTTTTATCATCCTCCAAGCCCCATAGATATTGCCGTATAACCTGATGATAAACTTTAAGCATCCCTGAGTTTTGTCTCTGACTATACTGATGTATCTTTATATATCTATGAGAATTCTAGGCCTTTCCATCAACAGTAACAGTTAAATTATCTTCTGTGTGCTGTCTTCCTGAATTAGAGTATGATCTGCCTTAGAACACATACTTTCTCATTGTTTCTATTTGTATCCCCAGAGCTTGATACATTGTGGGCACATAACAAGAGTTTAAGAAAATTTTTTTGTTTATTTATTCATTCTTTCATTACAATCCATCTCTCACTCACCTACACTGATACTACAATCATGACTCTGGTTATTAACTCATCCACAGGGCTGATAAGAGATTCCCTGTGCCTCTTCCGTTGCTCACCCTCATTCTTAACTATATAATAGCATGAATAAAAATATTATTCAGGTAGGAAGACTAGATCCCTTCTATAGCATACTGGCTGAAGCCTTGGCTTAACTTGGTCCTGCCATAAAAGTAATTACACAATCTCCATAATGAAAATAATTGTAAAGCCATGATAATATTCCAGTAGGATATTACCTCCCTTAAGACAGGATTATCTTACTCTTTACCCATATTTTGTATTCTTAGAGTCCAGAATAGCATCTGGAACTTTAGAAAGACTCAATAAAAACTTATTGATTGATTGAATATGGAAAGACATTTACCAATTAGAAATAAGATGGTAAGGGTCACATTTTCCATCATACTATCTCATTTATTTCTTCTTGTTTACACTACTAAAAAAAAGTAAATCAAGTATCAATTTCTATATGCACTGAATCAAATATTCCTTCAGAAAATGAAATTTAAAAATAGTAAATAAACAAAGCAAATTCACAATAAAATCAGAATATTTTTTAAAAAACCCATATAATGAAACAGAGCATAAAAACAATGAAAAAATACCCTCAAAAATAAAAAAGTAAACTATCACAAGACCAAGTAGAAAATTAGCAGTACCAAGAGAAAGAAATCTTGGTTCTTCTGGTAGAATTTGTCAAACTTTAAAAGAATAACATTACTAATTCTTCACAAATTAATCTCAAAAACTGAGAAAGAAAGCATTCTATTAGACCATTTTTATGACTCAAACCTAGTCTCAATACCTAAACCAAATAAAGATAAAGCATCAAAAAAGAAATACTAGAGAAAAAATATTAGAGGATCAGAAAAGATATTGAGACACTTGCTAGCTTTGACAAAGTTGCAGCCTACAAAATTAGCCCTCAAAATCAACATCTTTCTACAATAATAACAAAATCCAAAAAACAATAACTAAAAGAGGATACAAATAATATAAAATATTTTAAATACAATACAATACAAATGATGCAATAAACACATACAAGAATAAACACACAATTCTTAAAATATTTGGGAATCAATCTACCAATGAACATAAAATGTATATACAGATTCAATTGCAAAGTTTTCCTTAAAAAAATAAAGAACTTAAATATCTGTAAGAATATTCAGGACTCATAGCTGGGACATGCAACATAATAAAAATTATGATACCAAATAAGTTAATTTGTAGTTATTTGATGCTATATCAATCAGCCTAGCAAAAGGATACTTTATAGAATTAGATGAAGTAACAAAGAACAAGCATAGCTTCAAAGAACAAAGAAAGAGAACTCCACTCAGTTCCTTTGCAGGAGTTTCCTTTGAAATTGTATGAAATACAGAAAGGTGATGATTTTAATGATATAAGGAAGAGCCATAGAAAGAATCATATTGAGATTTCCATATTTTAATAGTTCAGAACAATATTCTATTCTTTCCATATAGCTATTTCAGTATTGAATTAGGGTAAACCCAAAGGCACATTGAGTTTAATAAGCTCAGGTCAGTGGAGGGAGTTAGTAGATTGAACAGCCTCTGGGCACCAGCCCTAAGAATACTGTAGGCTTTGAGAAAGTCAATGCATTAGGTGCTGGATACTTTCTAAGAACCTATTGGACTTGTGGAATCAAGTTATCACAAAAATATGTACCAAATTCCTAGCTTCTTAATTAATTGACTGATAGCCTTTTCTATAGATAGCAGAACATGGGCAATGAGAAAGGGTTATTATTGTTTATTAAATACATATTACATATATAATGTGTATATATACATATATTAGACATATAAATTATAGAATATGTATTATGTATATATATACATATATATAAAGTATACACATATAAGCGTGTGTGTGTGTATGTGTGTGTGTGTGTGTGTGTGTATCAAACTACCTGTCAAGTCAGTAAAATTCAAAATCCTATCCTCTGCTGAGAGGAGTAGGTGGCAGGTAGGTTGAGGAAAGAAAAGGTTTGTTTCAAACGTTAGAATGAAATACAGAGTCAAACAAGAAAGAATAAAAAGACTGGCAAGCATCAAGGAAGGGCTAGTTCAGATTTGATAACATAACTTTATGGTGTACACAGTTCACAGTTTTGTGACGCTCTCCAACATTCTTTGACATCATGTTAAAAGAAGGTGAAAGGTGGCAATACTTCAGGATTATATCTAGAAAAGGAGTGTCTGATGGCAGCCATCTTTAGGGTAGAGGTAGAGGGAGAGAAAAAGAAAAAAGAAAATTATGTGATGACTTTATTATATATTTAAAAGGAACATCAAGCTATATATAACAGACTTGCTGTTTCATGTTCAAATATCTTTTTTATTTTACAATGTTGTGAAAATGCTTATTTTGTTCCATAAATTTAAAATAGAATTTTTTAGAAAAAGAAAACAAGAAGCATATATAAAACAAAGGGACAATGAAAGTCAAGGGTAAAGATAAGAGTAAAAATAAACTAGCTAAGATTTCAGGGAAATTTTGAAGGGAAGAAAATGAGGTCAGAGTGAAGCAATAGTCCAGGAGATCAGGAAGGGGACAAATTATTGGAGATACAGCTGGTTACAGAAAAGGGGTTCAGATGGAGTGAGATACAAGGAAATGTGAAGAGCTTATAATCAAGTAGAAAAATTTCATATTTATGGATTAGGAAGGTAGAACACTTGAGATCAAGAATATTATGTGTGTGATTCAGGTGGAGTGAAGTTATGAATCCTAACCTTTGAGGAATTTGATGAAAGGTGAGGAAAAACTATTTAACACATAAGCTGGCATTATATGGGAAAAAAATACTATAAAATACTCAACTCTGAGAAAGAAGGAAGAATGACATAGAAGTCAACAGGTAACTTCCACTAGCATTTGCCCATAAATCTGGTTAAATGCCTCAAAAGAGACAAAGTTGTTTAGAAGTGGCAGTGAAAATTTAGAAGCACATCTATTGATGTAGTGCAACCATTGTCAGGAATGATATGAACCCTAACCATTTTCAACCTTATCACATACAAATGGAGGCCAAATTCCTTAGACTGTCTTGTCAGCATACTCCACTCACCAAATCAGATAACGGACTTTTCTTCCCTAAGCATGTACACTAGGCACGTTCTTACCCTCAAATAACCTTTAGGACCAAAACAACCTCATTATCTTATTGATACACTCCATTTTCTCTTCTCTCATAATGCAGTTGCTAACATAGACACAAAGTGTATGTGAGTTGTTTTCTACTAGAACCTCCCTAATTCCTCCCTAACTCTCTAGACTCCACCCTTCCTCCCCCTCTCCCTCTTCCTTCTGATCTTTAAATAGCCTCCTTCACTCACAACTGGCAGCTTAATTACTTTGATTAAACCGTGTGCCTTTTCACAACAATAAAGGGTGAACCACTCTCCCAGAACCTATTACTTCATCATCTACTTTTCCTTCCAAACCACTGTGCCTAGGAATATTACAGAGAATGTACCAGTACTGGAGAGGGTGTCCAGGGAAGCAGTATCCTCTTCAGAGATCCAGATTTCCTTCAATCACCAAAGATAGTTCAATCCCAAACTGAAACTTCAGTGCAGAAAAGAGGAAAGAGTTGATTTGGAGTTATAAAGGGTTAAGTTTGAATTCAGACTTAGACATTTGCTAGATATGTAACCAAGAGCAAGTCACTTAATCTTTCAAAACCAATCCTCATTAGTAAATTGGTGGGAAGAATAACATGTACTTCTCAGAGTTGTTTTGAGCATCAAATGAGATAAAATATGTGAAATGCTTTGCAAACTTCAAAACATTTATAAATGATAGCTGTCATTTTCTTCTTCTTTTTCTTTTTTAATTGATTTATTATTTTTGACATTTAGTTTTATAAGATTTTTATTTCTATTTTTTCTCCCTCCCTCAATTCTCCCCAAGATGGCAATCAATCTGATATAGGTTATACATGTACAATAATATTAAGCATATTTCCAAATTAGTCATGTTTTAAAAGAAGAATCAGAACAAAAGGGGGGAACCACGAGAAAGAAAAAACAACAACAAAAGTAAAATAGTATACTAAATACCAAAATAAGATTAAAATGGATATATGATTAGGGCATAAAGGATGATATCATAAACAAATTAGGAGATCAAGGGACAATTTACCTATCAGATCTTTAGAGAAAGGAGGAATTTATGACCAAAGAAGAACTAGAAAACATTATGAAAGGCAAAATGGACAACTTTGATAATGTTAAATTTTAAAAGTACAAAGCTAGGGGAAAAAAATCTTTAAACCAGTGTTTTTGATAAAGATCTCATTTCTAAAATATAAAGAATTGTGTCAAATTTGTAAGAAAATAAGTCATTCTCCAGTTGATGATCAAAGGATATGAACAGACAATTTTTAGATGATGAAATTGAAGTTATTTATAGTGATATGAAAAAAAATGCTCTAAATCATTATTGATTAGAGAAATGCAAATTAAAACAACTCTGAGGTACACCCTCACACTTCCCAGATTGGTTAAAATGACAGGAAAAGATAATTATAAATATTGGTGGGGATATAGGAAAACTGAGATACTAATGCATTTGGTTGGTGGAGTTGTGAAATAATCCAACCATTCTGGAGAGCAATCCGAAACTATGCTCAAAGGGCTATAAAACTGTGCATACCCTTTTGATGAAGTAAGAGAATTGAGAGGAAAAGATCCCCCAACAACAATGGAATCCCCTTGGCTCGTCATAGGCTTTGCAAAAGAATTCACAAATCTCAGTGAATATAGGCACAAGGTTAGTGGCAAAGAATGGGATTTATTTATACCAATAAAACAGCTTGCTAGGAAGACAACCTTTTTAGAGGATAAATCCCTGTTAGGATTACTGCAAAGATTCAGGGTTCAGAGTTGCCTTTTATTTAGCTTTCTGAGGCTTGTTTTGGGATTTCCCAGGCCCATGAGCTGGGAGCAATTCAATAGAGGGTGATGATTATGCCCCTGGCCAAGATCTCCAATTGAATGAGACCATTTAACTTGGAAAGGATGTTGTCTGGGAAAAGTGTTTGAGGCTCGGAAAAACTTTCCCCCCAAAAGGGGGATGCAGTTTCAGGGCCCCTCCAAATGTTAAAGGGAACACAAATTACATCATTCCCACCCCAAAAGAGATCAGTTTACATTACTGCTGGATCTGTATTGTAAGGAAATCATAAAGGAAGAAAAAGAACCCACATGTGCAAAAATGTTTGTAGCAACTCTTTTTGTGTTAACAAAGAATTAGAAAATGAGTAGATATCCATCAATTGAGGAATGGCAGAATAAACTGTGGTATATGAAGGTAATGGAATTGTTCTATAAAAAATGATGATCAAACTGATATTAGAAATGTCTGACAAGATTTACATGAACTGATGCTGAGTGATACAAGCAGAACTAGAAATATATTGTATACAATAACAGCAAGAATGTGTGATGCTCAACCGTGAAAGACTTCATTCTTCTCAGTGGAAAAGTGATCTAAAGCAATCCCAATAGACTTTGGACAGAAAATGCCCTCTGCATCCAGAAAAAGAACTGTGAAGATTGAATGTAAATCAACACATGCTATGTTCATTTCTTTTTTCTGTTTTTTTTTTTCTTCTCCCATGATTTTCCCTTTTGTTCTGATTTTTCTTTCCCAACATGATTCATAAATCAATGTGTATTAAAGTAAATAAATAAATTTTAAAAGGGGGGAAAAGATAATATACTTCAATCTGTATTCAGTCTCCATAGTTCTTTCTCTGGCTATGGATAACATTTGATTAGGTTTGGGGAATCAGATTTGAGTAGAAACTGAACAATAAATTTAATTACTGGGCCATTGAAACCTGGAGGCAAAAGAATATTTATTGTCCTAGAGCTAGAAGCAAAGAGATAGAAAGCAATAAATCTCCCACCCAGCTAGTTATTCAGTCCTTTTATTCTATTTGGGGTTTTCTTGGCAAAGATGTTGTAGTGATTTGTCATTTCCTTCTCCGGCTCATTTTATAGATGAGGAGGGTGTGGTAAAGAGGATTAAATGATTTGCCTAAAATCACACAGCTACTACATGTCAGAGGCTGGATTTGAAGAAGGAAGATGAGTCCTCCTCACTTCAGGCCTGGTATTCTAACCACTGCACCATCTAGCTGTCACCATTTAAAATAATATTCTTACAGGACAGGACTTAAAGTTTTTCTACTCATGGCCCCTTTTTACCTGAGAAATTTTTACATGACCCTGGGTATATAGATATATAAAATATGTGTACAAATCAAACATCTACTGATAATAAGTCATAAGGAAATTTATTTTAAAGCAATTCTTTGATATATAAATAATTCTATCATTTCTTTAAAATGAAAGCAAATTTGCATACTAATGATATAGGTATGCTTGTTTATATACACAATCAAATCTGGGTATAACATTTGAGAACCAAGGCTACAATTAAGTTTCCAGATGCAACATTGGCAAGCCAGAATCATCCTAGATTCATTACATGTTTGATTTTCAATTAATTTTGGTTGTTGCATGTTCAGTTGCATGTTGCACATTTACTATTGGCAAGTTTTTCCTTACCCTTCCTTACACAATAACAGCAAAATTCTGTTAACCATGCAATTTAAAAGTTGGGTGAAAATCTTTTCTGGAAACTTGAGAAGATAAGATTGAGTCCCCATTATCCCCACTAAATAGTACCCAATAAGGGAACAGGATAGGAGCATTTAAATGAAAGGTTACCAAGCCAGCAAGACAAAGGAGAGGTCTGAAACAGATCTTGGGTTCCTCTGTGATCCCCACTCTATGGGGGAGGGGGAGGAAAGACCAGAGGTGCAGAGCAAGAGTGAGGGAGAAAAAAATGCAATGTTCTTACCTGTCCGCTTCCCAAACAATGGGATTATCTCATTTTTGACAGGTAAAAGTTTTCAGTTTTCCCCAGATTCTACAGCACCTCTTGTGCCACCCTAGACATTTCTAGAGACAGAGAGTGACAAAAGGAGGTCTTTTATTGCCATAGCAATTCCCATGAAGTGTCCCCCAAGAATTCTGCTCGAACCTGGGACTCCAACAACAACACCCAAGCCTAGCCCCGGGTGTCTACTACAGAATAGGGAAGAAAAAAAGTTTTTTACCTTGTCGAGATTTTCAGGAATTTCCCAGTCAGGGAACCAAAAATAATAAGGTTTGAATGCCCTCAATTCCTAGTGGTCATGAGGTTAGTGGATAATAAGAGAGCTGTTAAATATACCCTTTAGTTGGCCACAGGTATAAAAGTGAAGGAATTCACTTATTCCCGAATAATTAATTGCAAAATGAAAGTTTATTGTTGGATAGAAATCAGTTTGCTAAGGGACTAATTTTTATAGTGGCAAAGACCCATTAGGGAAATGGAATTGAGAATGCTTTCTCAGTGGGTAGAAGGGTCCTGGCAGCTGAGCAAGCTACCTTGAGCGATCTGCAAGGAGCTCGTCCAGATACTGTCCTTTTTAAGGAGTCTTGGGGCATCAGGAGCCAAGGTTCCCAGGCTTAGATTCTTATCAGTTTTCAGCCCAGATCTCCTATTGGAATTAACAACACTTCAAAGGGGTGCTTTTTGACCAGGATTTCTAATTGAAGCAAAGGCTCTGGTATCCCTGAAAGATAAGTTATCTGGGGGGGGATATGCCTTTCCCCAGGAAGGGCTGAGACTCCAAAGGCATCACAGATCAAAAGGAAATACAGTTTCTAAAAGGGAACACAACTTCAGTAAAGGGAACAGTTCCCTCCCATTTTAATATCAAATTCCATGTGATACTGAACTGTAATACACTGGGGTTGGAAGGCAAGTGTATTGACTAATCTTCCAGCTTTACCTAGAGTTTAAAGATATTTGTCCCTCACTAATGCATTGTTAATGGAGTTGTGAATTGGTCCAGCCTTTCTGGAGAACAATTTGGAACTAGGCTCAAAAGGCTCTTTGATCCAATAGTGCCACTACTTGGTCTGTATCCCAAAGAAATTATAAAAGAGGAAAAAAGACCCACATGTGCAAAAATGTTTATAGGAGCTCTTTTTGTGGTGGCAAATGAATTGCAAATTGAGTGGACACTCATCAGTTGGGGAATGGCTGCATAGACTGTGGTATTTGACTGTAATGCAATACTATTGCGCTATAAGAAATGATGAGCAGGCAGATTTCAGAAAAAAAAACTGGATAGACAAATGAATTGTTACTGAATCAAGCAAGCAGAACTAGGAGAACAATGTACACAGTAACATCAAGATTATGTGATGATTTGCTATGATAGACTTCACTCTTTTCGGCAAGATATGATCTAAGAAAATTATAACAGACTTGAGATGGAAAATGCCATCTGTATCTAGAGAGAGAACTATAGAGACTGAAGGCAGATGGGAGCATACTATTTTCACCTTTTTTTATTTGCTTTTTCTTTCTTCTGGTTTTCCTTTTGTTCTGATTTTTCTTTTACAATATCACTAATATGGAAAAATGTTTTAAATGACTGTACATGTATAACATGTGTAACATGTATAACCTATATCAGATTGTTTGTTGTATTATGAAGGTAAGGGATGAAGGGGAAAAAATTTGCAACTCAAAATTTTACAAAAATGAATGTTGAAAACTATCTTTACATGGAATTAAAAAATACTATTAAAAAGTTTAAAATAATTTTTAAAATAAAAATAAATATTTTATCTCATCTCTGATTAGAACCTTTGACTCGAGAAAGAGTTTGTTCTAACTTGGACATAAAATTACCAATTGCTTACATTTCCAGGACTAGAAATCTCCATGTAGGAGAATTGAGATTTCTTCCTTTTCTCCCTCCTCCCCTCCTTTTTTGATCCAATTATTAATGATAGCATTTATTTCCCTAACCACTCTTGTTTCCCCACTCCTAACACTATCACCTACTAATCCCATTCTTGGGCTATCTCTCCTCTTCTAATGTACCTGATGTGCCTCCTGTAGATTTTGAATTCAGCAGGGCCTAGAACTGGGAAGGAACCTTGGTCTCTCTCCTCTGAGTATGCTCTTATTATATTGTTTTAGTGGGTGGGTGGAGCTAGTTATAGGTATGTCCATAGCTTCAAGTTAGAGGTGATATAACTTAGAGAATAGGTCTGTCATTCTCTGTGGGTCTAGCATACAGACACATGTTTTCTAACTTGAAAGCTAAATCCAAATCCATTCTACTCTATCCCACATCCATCTCCATTTCCTCCCATTTATACTTACTTTGATCAGAATTTTCAAGACTTTCAAAGCTGCCCTTTTTTTTTTTTAATAATGCCATTGTTTTTATGTGATTTTTGTCCCCTGTTCCTGTTCACTTTGTCAATTAGTACTTCCTAGGATTCTCTGAAATGATCTTTTCAACCTGTCTTACTCAATAATACTATTATATTACATTTATGTACTACAATTTGTTCAGTTATTCCCCAATGCTTTTAAAAGGCAATTTAAGATAATCCTTAGATTTTACTTCTTTGTTTTCCTTTCCTTTTTATTGTCCTATTCAGAATCTTGAAATTTGCAGTCAAACACTGTGGTACTTCTTTTGTTTCAACTATGACTATTCTGTCACAATATTATGGCCTGTCTTAGTTCCTTCACCCTCATTCACTATCCATATTATATTTTTTTACCTGCTGAGTTTGATATATTTCTATACAAAGCAATTTGTTTCTGTTTCCATTAAAGATCTTTTTTTTTTCTGCTACATTATTATACTCAGCATTCCAAGATAAATTATTTTTGTTTTTAAACCTAGAATTTTTGCTTTTTGAAATATAGTATCAATCATCTCCTCTCCTTTTATTTAGAAGCTATCATTTGTTGTTTGAGTTGGATTATTTGTAGGGGGTCCTGTGTTTTTTTTTTTTTATATCCATGTTGGTTAGGTGTGCCCACATAAGTCTGGGGGCAGCTAGGTGGAGTAATAGATAGAATGTTGGGGCTGGAGTCAGGAAGACTCACCCTCCTAAGTTAAAATCTAACCTCAGACAAATGTTAACTGAGTATAGCACTGGGGAAGTTACTTAACCCTATTTGCCTTAGTTTTCTCATCTGTAAAATGAGCTGGAGAAGAAAATGGCAAACCATTCCAGTATCTTTGCCAAGAAAATCCTAAATGGGCTCACAGAGGCCAATAATTAACCTGAGTTCAAATCTGGTCTCAGACACTTAATATTTCCTACCTGTGTGACTCTGGGCAAGTCACTTAACCCCAAAGAGTCCAATATGACTGAACAAAATGGATCAGTAATGAGTCAGTAGATGAAGCTTGAAAAAAGGCAAAATATCTCTAATCTTTGTGAAAAACTTTATTGTGGTTTTCCTAGTAAATATGTGCTGGCAGGGATCAATTTTTATTTGAGTTTGTTACCACTGGATTAGATCTCTGTTTTGGAGATCATCAAGAGCAAATTTACTAGGAAAACTACAAACCAACAATATCTACATTACATTGTGATTTTTAGTTATTTTCCTACGCATTTCCCAATTATATTTCAACCTGTTTGGGGCACTCCCTGCTCAGACCCTGACTTTAATACTTCTAAACTCATTCTTTTCTTTTTACAGATAAACATTCTGAAACCCCCAGAATGGTAAATGATTGACTTAACATCACCAAAGGGTAAGTAAGGGAAGGGAAATCTGAGCTTTAAATCTAACACATTCTACCATGTGAATGTGAAAGAAAATGAATGTGGACCAAATGAATGTGGCTCAATTCAAGATGAAGCTGAGATGAGACAGAGGAAGGGAAAGAAGGAAGGAGTTATAGTAACATAAAAGAAATAGGACCACAAATACCTTTGGTATTGTGGAGGGCTGAAACTATTGGGTTGATGCACTGAGGTCGGGACTGCTGAGCACTTGAGGCTAACTACTGATTGGACAATATTCTATGGGCATATGCTTGGAAAATGTCCTTTCCACTATCTGTACTGGCTCAATGATTGGTGTATAGAGGATTTTAGGAGGGACTAGGAGGTGAAGTAAGACTAGCCAGGGTGACACTCTCAGCAATAGACAAGGGAGAAGGCGCTTCGGGAGATTCTCTTCCATACCCTTCACTTCTACCCCTAGAGACCAAGAATAAAGACGGACTTTTGCTTATCTTGACTCCGGCTGATTCTGGGGTGTCCTGGGTGCTAGTGCGGTTGTCACAGTAAATGAGTTCAATTATGAACTCTCCTATACATTCAAATTCTCTGCCCTGTTAATCTGTCACCAATCACTGCCTTCCAAAATCCAACTTGAGACTATTTCCATCATTAATCTTCTTTACCCCTATTCACATACTGAATAAACCTAGAGAAAATTATGAAACCACATTAATTGATTGGGTCCACTACAAATTTATTTTATGTAATCTGAACCAGGTCCTCACTGCAACAAAGAAATCTACTCATTAGATTTCCTCTTCTAATCACCTCAAAGCCTATGGCATATAATATGATAACTCTTTCAAGTTGTTATTTCAATTTTAAATCAATCAATAAATCCACCAGTGATCATTTAGTAAATACCCATTATATTAAAAGCACTGTAAGGTGCTGGAAACAGAAGAAGAAACACAAAACCATCTATTGTTAAGGAGATTGCAAGGGAAACAGCACATAGATATGAGTAAATAAAAATATAACTGTAGGAGAGGTTCAGCACTTCATGAGAGTATGATAAAAAAAATCATACAAAAAATAAATATCTTCAATACATTTGCAGAGGAAATCTGATAGAAAGGACACTATCGATTGCAGAGAACCAAAGAAGGTCTTATCACTTGAAATTTATAAGCTATGGATTCCAAGGGGTGAAAGGGCAGAGAGAGTCCATTACAGATGGGGGAAGAGTCTGTGCATAGTTATAGAGAAAGAAAATAAGACACAATGTGCAGATATTAAGAAATAGGCTATTCAATTATGGAATATTATTGTTCTGTAAGAAATGACCAACAGGATGATTTCAGAAAGGCCTGGAGAGACTTACGTGAACTGATGCTGAGTGAAATGAACAGAGCCAGGAGATCATTATATACTTCAACAACAATACTATATGATGATAAATTCTGATGGACGTGGCCATCTCCAGCAATGAGATGAACCAAATCAGTTCCAACAGAGCAGTAATGAATTGAATCAGCTACACCCAGGGAAAGAACTCTGGGAGATGGCTATGAAAGACTATATAGAATTCCCAATCCCACGCATGTAACTTGTAAATAAAAAGATATATATACATAAAAGAAAAAAAAAAATAGGCCATTCAGGCTGGCATTGAGATCATGAGGAGAAAAACAGTACATAATGGCTTTAAAGGTAGGTTGTCACCAGATAGTAAAGGTCTGACTGTTCCAGAAGATAAAACCTCATGTTTGATTTTAATTTGACATCAGGATTTTGGAATTGATTTTATTCTTATCTTTGTGCTACTTGTTCTGGGTCAATACATACACTTTGTCTCTGACTTCTGTCTCTAGGTCTCCACGGTTTTGAGAGTAAGCTTTTCTGGTTTTTTAATTCAAGTGCTATGCTTGTCCCTTGACAACTAAATAGAGATAACCTCCAGTCAAGGAAAATGCATATTACTTGGAGTTTTCTGAAATTATCATTTCTTACAGGATAATAATATCCCATTGTATTCAGTACTCTTTCATTTATTTCCCAATCGCCTAAAAGGAAATCTAAGAGACTCTCCTTAGTTTCCTTTTATGTTTTTTCTTTTCTTCTCATTGCTGAGTAAAACAACCAATTGATTGACAGGTTCACTACCCAACCCTTCTGGGCTCAGAGTCTGAGTCAAATTATCTCCTCCTTAACTTCTCCTCTGAAGTTATCAGTAGGATATGGAAAAGGAAGCTAGAAATGAAAAAAGGAAGGAAGAAATATAGGCTTGTGCAAGAGACATAAACATTGACCTGCAGGCAGTCACTAATCTGTGCAAAGACTCTAGGGTATCTTACTTGATGACTCTAAATCTACTAGCACCTCTAGGAAGCACAAAATTGATTTATCAGCAGCACTGGTACCCTTAGTCTCATATCCTGCTATGGGACATATTCTGAGTGGGGTAACCTGTCTCCAAGTGTAGGATAGGTAAAGGCTGTCCCAATGTTTGGATCTTGGTCATCACAATGATAATGGGCCTTATGACAAGAAATTGTTAGGATCTGATTTGATGGCCTTATGCCAAGAAACAAGGTAAAAGATGAAGGTAGAGAGGTTCATTAAGTCACTTAGTAAGTTTTTATAGCAAATTAAAACTATCACAAGTCAGAATTACAAAATGGACCACAGGTCACAAAATGATATGTAGTTGAGAAAGGAACTTGACAAAGATATCATATTGTATGAAGAGGAAATTGAATGAGCAGGTGTAATAAGATTTCCTTGTTGCAGAGAAGACCTGGTTCAGATTGAAGATGGGACCCCAAAACTCAAAAACTCCTTGAAGGAGAAAATCTTCAACTCTGCCTCAGTGAGGGAGCCTGCCCGAGGGAAACAAGACAAACAGTTTCATTCTCTTATCTAGGTGGAGTTGGTTCAGTCTTGAGCAAAAGAATTCCAACCCTATTCAATTAAAGAAACTCAATCAATTCTACTCAAATTCCAGCTTAAGCTAAAACCCAACTTGTAGATGAGCCAACTTAGAACTCCATCCTCTACCCCCCTTCAGCTTGTAGCCAAAGCTTCTATTATAAAAGAGCCAATCTAAAATCCTCTTTGTAGAGCTTCCAAACATGCCATGTTATGCCAAGGAAACCTCTGCCTGATGAAATAATATTCTTTTCTAGTGCCACCCTCTCTTTACCCTCACCTATTTCCCTAACGAGACTTTATGCCTCTCTGTTGGAATTTCTAACCTTACTTCCCAATCCCTGTAATAAATCTCTTTTATCAATCTAGGTTTTCAGGTCTGTAAATTCCTTTACAGAGAATCTCTGTGCCTACAGAAGGGGGTTCCCCAAAACTCCTTACCCTTGTGCTGAATCCCATGGGGGTATAGGGGAGCCAAACCTCTCCATTTGGTTCCCTGAACCTTGAACCTGCCACTAGACTTTATCACTTAACTCCCTGGCTACCAGAAACCCTAATCTCATTTGGTTCCCTAAATCTAGACCTTATCATTTTGTTCCCCACTAAAGGGAACCCCAAAATCTAAACTTCATCATATTTTTGGTTCCCTGACCAGGAACCCCCAAAACTAGACTTAACCTCATCAATAAGAATCCCTGAGAGCTGGATATTGATTTAGAAAAATACATATTAATATTATCCATAAATTGTATTTTATTTATATTGTTAAATATTTCTCAATAACATTTTAGTTTTGTGTGGACACCTCAAAAAACTCTGGAAAGCTCTGGATCAACTTGAACATTTCTGGTAGATAATGTTATGCCACAATTCTCAATTTCCATAATTATCCTGACTCAGTCCTGACTCAGTTTCCCTGCTTCTCAAAGCTCAGTCCTGCAAAACCTCTCCTCTCTCTTTATCAGAATATTTGATAAGGATAAAAGATCTTATGTTTTAGAATATCAGAATGCCTCTCCCCATCCCAAGCTATCGAAACGTCAGATATCATCTCTTCGAGATACTTCTCCCCATGTCCAGAGTGCCTCCCCCTGATTATGTCATCTCATCTCCGGAGGCTCACCCCACCCTGTCAGAGACTCGTTCCCTCTCTCAGTACCCTGACTCTGCCCCTGCCCCCTGAGTCTGAGCCATGTGTATATAGGTCATTGAGAACTCTTCTTGTTTGTTGGATTCTTGGAGACAGTAGTCTCATTCAGCTCTGGGACCAAACCATGCATCCATTTGGTCCCAGTAAATCTCTCCCTTTAAATAAATTATTAAATACTCTCTAATCTCTATCCTGTCTCAGTTTCTCCAGCATTACATTAAGTGAGGTAGATAAGATGAGGGACTAAAAAACTCTTCATAGTTTAGCTATAGATCTTGTGTAATTGTAGTTGTTTCTTTTATTTCTTGTCAGATTTGTTAATGTTTATTGCAAACTTTACTTTTGTTCTGTTAATGTCTGCTCTGTTTAAATACCTTTCAAAAAGAGGAAAAACAGAAACAAATCATTTCAGCATAAGAAAGACACTTTGGATAGTAAAAGTTTTTAAAGATGTAAAAAGTTATAAGGTTTATTGGATAAGTTAATTAGTTTAATTATTTTAATTTTCCCCAAGTAATTATTATAGCATTGAATTTATCCCCTCTTTTCCCCAGGCAGACAATATATTTCATTAACATCTGGCTGAGCTGGCAAACTTGAGGTGGCAGCCACATACTTGGTGACTGATTCCCCATTAATTGGATGTTACAGAAATTACATGACATGAATCTCTATCTGTCATTACATAGCCAGTCCCTACCCCAAAGGAAAAACAAAGGAAGGCTGAGAGCAAAGAATGAAGGATTCTTTTTAAATTTCTGACCACCACCCCTGAATACAAAAGCCAGTCCTTGCCCCGAAGGACTTAAATTCCTTTGGGAGAAGATAACCATCACCGATGATTATTTCTTGATGTCCATGTGGATTTCAGTTTTCTAATTTAAGTTTCATTTCTCCAATTTCATTTTCATAACTGTAGAAACCAAAATGCCCATCCATTTCTTACAACTTTTTGATGCCTTTATTTCTTATTATTTTGTATGATCCTGGGTAAGTCAATTGATTACTTTGAGGTTCAATTACTTCATCAATAAAATGAGGACAATAATAGTTGTATTAGCTAATGTTCAGAGGAGATTATGTTTAAGCCTTTTAACATTTTCTGCATTTTCAAATCACTAAAAATAAGAGAAATAAAAATCAAAACAACCTGGAAGTTTCATGTTATTCACTGAAAACTGGCAAAAAATAACACTATTCCCCTCATAAATTGCCAACAGTCAGTGTTGGAGGGGTTGTAGAAAAGTAAATACACAATACTTGTTGATGGAGCTATGAAATGGTAATGTTGAAGTTGGGAAGGGAGCCTAAAAGGTTGGGGTTCGCAGAACAGTGTCTTGAGGTGTCTCAAAAGAATTTGCAGGCTTGAACCCATATCCATGTCAAGAGGCAAAGTTTATTGTAATTGTAATTCTAATTGAAGCAAGCTAAAGTCCAAAATAACTTAGCAAAGAACCTCAAGAAAGGAGACACCTTTATCAGGTTCTTCATGCCATTGATATGCTAATTTTATTCCCTAGAGCAAGGGTCCTCAAACTATGGCCTGGGGGCTAGATTCGGCAGCAGAGGACATTTATCCCCCTCACCCAGGACTATGAAGTTTCTTTATTTAAAGGCCCACAAAACAAAGTTTTTGTTTTTACTATAGTCTGGCCCTCCAACAGTCTGAGGGACAGTGAACTGGCCCCCTATTTAAAAAATTTGAGCACCCCTGTGAGATAGAACTGAGGAGTGTTTGTCTCAGGAATTTGGTTATCACTGACCAACAGACTTAAGACAATTCTAAAGCCAGAAAACTTTAGAATTATTCACAGACAAGATTGTTAGAACAATAGCAGTCTAAGGTTAGAGAGTCTTAGGATCACAAATATTTCTTCCCTAAAATCTAAGGGAAGAAATATTACTATATTCTTAGGCCAGAGGACTTTTACAATCATTGACAGACAGATTGCCAGAACAATTTTATTCCAAGGTTGGGGGGAAGAGGGAGAACTTGGGATCACAGATTCCAAAGCCAGAAGACTTTAGAGTCATTGACAGATTGTTATAACAGTGATGAGGGCAGGGTAGCGAAGGAGAGGTGTGGCAGGAACAGGTAAGAGATTTCCTTGTTCTCCAAGGCACCAGCTCATAACGAAGGAAATTCGATTACTCAAAGGCAGTGATTAAAAAAAAAAAAAAAAGACTTATTGTTAGAGAGACACCAAGATAAAGGCTTTCTTGGTGGGCAGTATCATTCTCAAGAGAGAAGTGATTTTTTGCAGAGACGTTTTCTGAAAGCCTATTTCATACAGGAATCTAAGAATAGGCAAGACCATTTGTATATGAAAAAAAAAGATATTCTCTGGAGATTCATCTTCCTGGTTCCAGAGTGTGAGACTATTTAAGTTTGTATATGAAAAGAGACATTCTCTGGAGATTCATATGAAAAGAATCATTCTCTAGAGACCCAATCCTGTCTCCAGAGGATGTAAGACCATTTGAGTTTGTATTTACATAATTTTACAGGGCTGTCTAATTTTACTCTCATCAACAGAAGCCATCTAAGATCAGAGGACCTTAAAATTATTGCTGTCTCCCCTAGAAGCTCTACACCTTCAGTACAGCAATTTTGGAAAACTATTGGAAATCGTACCTTTATTTGTACAAATAAAGGAACTAAAATATCTATACCTTTCAAACCTTTCAAGACCTCAAACTTTCAAGACCTTGCTGGTTTTATGCCCTAAAGACACCATCAATAAGAAAAAAAAAAGTCACCATGTATTTCAAAATACTTATAAAAACACTTATTGTAATAGCTAAAAAAATTGGGGGAAAGGAGATGTCTATCAATTGGGGAGTGACTTGACAAACTGTGTTATGTGAATGTAATGAAATATTGATGCGGGTTGTGGGCCCTTTAAGAAACTGTATTTCCTTTTGATCTGTGATCCCTTTCAGATTCTCAGTTCCTCCTGGGGAAGGCATATCCCCCTAGATAGGTTATCTTTCCAGGATCCCAGGGCCTTTGATTCAATTAGAAATCCTGGTCAAAAAACACACCTTTGAAGTGTTGTTAATTCCAATAGGAGATCCAGGCTGTCCCAGCCCCTCACCCACCTGGTCAGACCAGGTGGGGCTGTCCCAGCCCCCACCAAGACACCCAATATAACATATTTCCTCAACGAAGGTTTTTTGCAGATGGACCTTGGTAGATCCCTTAGCTGCCAGGGCCTTCTGTCCACTAAGAACTGCATTCTCTCAGTGTAAAACTCCTTTTTCCAATAGATCTGCCACTATAGAAGTCAGTCTCTGGGTAAACTGGTTTCTATCCAACAATAAACTTTCATTTTGCAACTAATAATTCGGGAATGAGTGAATTCTTTCACTCTAAGCCAGCCAGTTTAAAGGGGATTCTTAGCAACTCTCTTATAGTCACTAACCTCTAGACCACCAGGAACTGAGACCACTCAAACTGAATCAATATTACTGTGACATAAGAATGATGAGTGTGATGAATACAGAGAAGCATGGAAAGAGCTACATGACATAACATAGTGAAATAAGCCAAGGTAAAAGAAACCAATATCCACAATAACTACAACAATGTAAATGGAAAGAAAAATGTCACCCAACAAATCAAAAGTCAAGGTTTTAAAATTAAAAAGATTAAACCCGATGCAGATGAAGAGAGATATGAGAATGAAGAAGGGACCCCAAAACTCTAAAAATCCTTGAAGGAGAAAATCTCCTTCAACTGTGCCTCAGTGAGGGACCCTGCACAAGGCAAAGCAAACAAGACAGTTTCATT
This sequence comes from Sarcophilus harrisii, assembly GCF_902635505.1. Lineage (NCBI taxonomy): Eukaryota > Metazoa > Chordata > Mammalia > Dasyuromorphia > Dasyuridae > Sarcophilus > Sarcophilus harrisii. The sequence goes on along the minus strand of NC_045427.1, from coordinate 249,522,207 downwards.
CTGTTATTTAGCAAAAGGAATTCCAATCCTATTGAATTGAAGAAACTCATTGAATTCTATTCAAATTCCAGCTCAAGCTGAAACCCAGCAAGTAGTTCCCCAAAACTCCCTACCCTTGCGCCCAATCCCAAGGGGGTGTAAGGGAGCCATACCTCTCCATTTGGTTCCCTGAACCCTGAACCTGCCACTAGACCTTATCATTTAACTCCCTGACCACCAGAAACCCTAATTTCATTTTGGTTCCCTAAATCTAGATCTTTATCATTTCTTTCCCTACTAAAGGGAACCTCAAAACATAAACCTCATCAAGAAGACATCCCAACCTACCCATTCATGAGATCCATAGGTGTTACACACTGAACATGTTCTTAGATCTTTTAATATATTAATCAGTTGTAATTGAGTGAAGCAGGGAAACTGAGGACTTCTCAGAATAATAAACTTGGGTAATTTAGACTCAGCACTAAGACTCCATTTAATTATTAAGGTTCTGGGAGAAAAGCAAAGACTTGTTCTTCCGGGAGAAAATAGTTGAGACAATCCCTTGACCCTTGTGCAACTGCTTAGAGAAAAGCCTGACCAATTGTGTAATGGCCTGGAGATATCCAAAAAATCTCCAACCTAGCTATCCCTATCTGATTGATTGAGGAAAGCCTGAAACAGACAAATCCCCTTAATTACTAGCTCAGTAATTTAGAAACCTTTAACCCCTCTAGCTTAATTGATTACTTATCCTTGAAGCAAAATAGACCTCTTTTTCTCAATAACATTTTGAAACATTTATTGCTTAACCAAGACCCTAGTACCACAAAGGCCCATCTTATTCCAAAGACAAATAAGGAATAAAAATCGAGTTGGCCAATGATTTTTAAAAGATTAACAGGAGGTGGGTGGGTGAATAGTTTCTGTAAGCCTCAACTATATAACTATGCTTCTTACTTATATAAAATTGGCTTTTCCTGCTTCAGACTTCCAAGTGGAGTCTGCCCCTCTTCTCTCTGGAATTGAAATAAAGAAACTCTGTTTGTACCCAGAGACACCTTTGAGCAGTCAGTTTGAGTTAGGGTCTTTGCATCCCAAACATGATGATCTTTTTTCTCTCTAAAAAATTTGTTTCCACAAGTTTAACCTATATCAGATTGCTTGCTGTCTTGGGGAGGGGAAGAAAGGGAGTAAAATTTGTTTTTTTGTTTCTTTTTACCTTTAGCATATACTTTATTTTCCTCAAAATATTTATTTCTAAGTATTTTTCAATTACATGTAAACAATTTTAGCATTCACTTTTTAAAATTTTGAGTTCCAAATTCTCTGAGGGAGAAAAAATTAGAACATAAGATTTTGCAAAGGCGAATGCTAAAAAATATATTTGTATGTATTTTGGAAAAATAAAATAAAAATATAAAAAAGCACATTTAAAAAATTTTAAATTTTATTTGTCTTGTGGGATGTTTTCCTGGAAGAGGGAAGAATATATAGGATAACTGATTATCTAAAAATCAGAAAATATCTATAAAACTTTTAAAATAATAAGAAAAAAATCTCAACTATCATTATGAAGGGGGAATGACTTAAATTGTGTCCCCTTTAATCTTTGGGGGGCTGTGATGTAAACTTAATCCTTCTTTGGGGGGAGAATTCCTGAGTCTCAAACTCTCCCACCCTCTGGAAGGGGCCACACCCATTCATGATAAGTAATCTCATTCAATTGGAAATCTAATAAATCTAATAAGTCTAATAAAGGAGGATTCTGAACTCCAAATCTTTGCTAAATCTTAACAGGATTTTACCTACTGATGAAGATATTTTCTTCTCAGTGTTAAAGACACCTTTGCTAATTACTAACCAGGACAGCTGCCCACTAAGAAAGCTGTCTTCTTAAGTGTAAATAAATCCCCTTTAACTTTGGGTTTTTGAATTCTTTCTTAAGGGATCTGGAACATTGACCAGAGGGGATCTCTTATCTTCAATTCTCACACCTCATTTAAGACCAAAGTTGCATAGATTGAAGAAATGGGCAGAAATGTACATCTGGCAGTTCTGCCTTTAGATCTAACCATTTTTATTCACAATACATATACAGTTCTGACCACTAAGTTTTTAAAAAGGGCACTAAGGATGTTGAGGTGTGAGAAATGTCAAGGGGTGAGAGATACCCTAACAGCGATGGGGTCCCCAGGCCGGTGTCACAGGTTTTGTGAAATAATTTACAGTCCCAATCTCCAGGTGAGGTTTTTGGCAAAAATAAAAATGGATTTATTACTCTGAGAAACTCTTTCCCTCAGCGAGCTATTCCTGATAGCAATTAGTAAAGGTTTGGGTACAGAATCTTGTCTTTTATCCAGCCTTCTATGGTTTGGGGGTAAGGAGTGATTAGGGGATAATTTTCAAATCAATAAAGGGTGGTGACTGTTTTCCAGACCAACGTGATTCTCAGATCAATTGGGAAGTGGGAGATTCTAGGGAAACCAGGTAGCTTTTCCAAGGGAGATTCAGGTGGGTGGGGATCATTTTTAGGAATTTCCCCAGGTCAGGTGGACTTCCCTCCACAAAGATCAGGAAAACACAGAGTCCTTAGTACATCAAGGAGATGAAGAAACCCTTGCAGAAAAAGGTTCACAGGGTGGTAAAAGTAAAGTCAGTTCACAAGAAGATGAATTGAAGCATATTGAACCTGGAGAAGGATCACCCCAGTTTGCTTTCACTTAAGGCAGACTACTTAAATTTCTGCTTCATTGAGATTTCATTGTGTCTGCATCACTCCTCAATATTTTCTAGGTTCATTTGGCCAGACAGATCATTCTCTCTCTCATTCTTGTTCCTTCCTTCCAGTTATATGAGAAGTTGCATCTCATGTAAGATACTTAGTGTTCTCAATCTTCTTTCTTAAATCTTCACAAAATTTCTCTATTTCCTTAGATCTAAATGCAGAGCTCAGCAGGACTGCCAGGTATACATTTCTGCCCATTTCTTCAATCTAAGCAACTTTGATCTTAGATGAGGTGCAAGAATTAAGGGTAAGAGATTCCCTCTGGTCGATGTCCCAGATCCCTTGCAAAAGAATTCACAAACCCTAAGTTAAAGGGGATTTATTTATACTTAAGAACAGTGACCAAAAACTCCCCACAGTCTTAAATTTTACAGTCCTTTACTTTGACAAGCTATCTTAAGCCATATAACTAGAAAAATAATAAAGAAGGAAGAGCTATTCAGTAAATGGGTGTAGGCGAAAGTTTTATGATCTATAGAGAAATCAAAGAAGACAAGCACTGAAAAGAGCCCTTTGGAGAGCATGATTGACCTTTAAGATGACACAATCAATTGAATGGTAAAGGTAGACTACATACAAGACATTCATGAGTGACAGGTTAGGAAAGAAATGGATCCAACTTCTGTAGACTTTTTCAAGGCATTAATGTGTGTATTTGTGTGTGTACATATACATAAGTACATACATACATATATATATATATAGTGGGATGGAAAAGAGAGAGAAAAAGATAGACAGGCAAGGGAGGGAAAAAGGGAATGAATCAAAGAAACAGTAGAGAAAAGAATCAGATTCAGGTACAAGGATGACTATTCTAATAAGGAATCTTGAAACCATTTGTGTCAGTGGAGCAATGTAAAAAGTATATAGCTTAATGACACTAATTTTAAAAATTGAGTTGAGATTTAATGAGTACTCATGTTAGATGCTCTCAACTTTGTCTTGGAAAGCTAAATCATGTGCTCTAAGGATGAGGCTGAAGGGAGAGGGAAACTGTTCCCTTTACTGAAACTGTGTTACCTTTAAGATTATCACTCTGAAACTGTGTACCCTTTTGATCTGTGATCCCTTTTGGAGTCTCCCCCTAAATAGATTATCTTTCCAGGATGCCAGAGCCTTTGATTCAATTAGAAATTCTGGTCAAAAAGCACCCCTTTGAAATGCTGTTAATTCCAATAGAAGATCTGGGCTGGATACTGACAAGCATCTAGGCCTAGACACCTTGGCTTCCTGAAGCCTCAAAACTCCTTTTAAAGGGTAGTTTCTAAATTTACTCCTTGCAGAAGCTTTTGCTAGGACCCTCCGCAATGAGAAGGCATTCTCTTCTCAGTACCAGACTCCATTTCCCTAATAGGACTTTGCAACTATAGAAGTCAGTCTCTTAGCAAACTGGTTTCTATCCAACAATAAACTTTCATTTTTGCCAATTAACAATTCGGATCAATAATGGATTCTTTTATGTAAAATCTGCGCCAATCAAAAGAGGATTTAACAACTCTCTGTCACTAACCTCATCAAGGCCAGAGATCAGGACTTTGATGGACCAAGACAATCTTGGATTTTTTTTTTTTTTTTTGCCGGAATAGTACATTGTGAGTAAAGGGAGCCCTCAAGAGGTGCCTTAATCATTCATGGAAAGGATACTAGTTTAGCTGGAAACAAAGAGAACAAATCACACAAAATACTGTGATTAAAAAGAAAGGCAGTATCGGATGGAAAGCCAAGATCAGAATGGAAAGCCAAGATCAATAAAAGACTGAGAACAAAAAGTTTGAAACTCTAAAGGTGTTATCTCGGTGTGTGTGCTTGGGCGCTGTAGTTGGAGGCAGACATGATTCAAAGTTTCAGTTCTTTTCCAGTTGAGTGGATCCCAAAACCAAAATACTGGTTTACACTTCTGAAAAACAGAAAGAACTTGACATAAGAAAAAGGTTTTCCTGTTTTCCAAAAAGGATCAAATCTTCAAAATCTGAAGAATGGAGAGAACAGGGGCACACAATAAGAGACCTTTCCAAAATCGTTTCCACTTCGCTTCCAGATAAACAGGTTTTTGTTCATTTGTTTGTTTTTAAGCAAGTCAGACAGAAACTTCCAAGCTGAAAAGCCTAATTGCTGAGTCAATAACTGAAGGTCAATGTGAACATGATGCATTTGTCCAGTCACTCGAGTCCAGAATTTGATCTCGGGATCTCACCCACCCAAAGTGAAAAAATCTCATACCTACACCAACGAATCATGAAATGAAAAGTTTCCTGTTCTCCTGAAGCATTTTAGAAAACAGGTAATCTGCTCTTTCTTGGGAAACTTTCAAAGAGTTACTACACAAGAGTGAAAGCACTCTAAAACTGTTCTCTTTTCCCTTTTCATTTTTCTTCCTTCCATCTCACAATCACTTCTCCACACTTCCTTAGTTACTCCCCACGCAACTTTCACTGTTGTTCCCAGTTTGAAATGGACACAAGAATAAACTCCAACATTTTGCACCAATAATTCGGAGGGGTCCATTGGTCCAAGTCCTTTCTCTCTAACCTCCCCGCCCCCATAGTGTCTGCCTGAGAAATAGCTCAGCAAAAAATAGCTCTCTCAAACTCCTCCAAAAGTATAAGAGCAAGTATCTCCTGCACCAACCCTCAGCCTCTCCTAACAAACGGGCTCCTTCAGGATTTGAACCCAAGTCCTTTCACACCCTAAGCGAGAGTCATACCCCTAGACCAATAAGCCACAAATCAGTTTTTGAAGCTCCCCCAGAAGTGCGTAAGAACAGTCCCGCCACAGTTATTCCCTGAAGAAATATGTGATTTTTTGGGGAATCGCTATTCTGAAGGTTCTCTAAAACTGTTCTCCCCTTCCGCTACTCTTCCGTTCACCTTACACTCACTTCCCCACATGTGCCCTTCATGGTCCACTATACATTCACTATCGCTCTTTCTGGAAAAAACACAAAGGCATATTTCAGTCTCCTGCTCCACTGACAAAGAGACCTGGTGGACACTTTACATCCTTTCTCTTCAACATACTTGTCCTGGAAACACACTCAGCAAATTCTGGTCTCTCAAATTGCAATGAGAGGACAAGAACAACAACTAGCAGCACCCACCCTTAACTCCATAAGGACAGTCAAGCTTACAGGGTTCTTCCCAATTATATCAACCTCAACCTCTCTCACTACCAAGAGTATTAGGTAACTCTTAATAACTCTTAAGACCTTTCAAAATCTCCTTTAACACAGACTATGACGAAAACGGGATGGATCCAGAGTCAAATGATACCTCAACCATGTCAATGTTCAAAGGACCATTGTTTTTGAATTAATGGACCGGACTAACACTTTTTGACCTCCTTATTTCTCATTTTCTTCCTGCCTAAACCTCCATCATTCTTTGGGATCTGGCTATCCTCCTAAGATGATTTCAGTGTGTTTACTTTTAGATCAGTGTATAGTTTTCTATATCTCGAGTAGCTAAGGGCTCATCCTGGCCACTTCAGGAGACAGCAAGAGAAAAGGGCTCCAGAGTCAGACAGATGTAGACAGGAATTTGATCAATGGGATTCCTGTCTAAGCTTGTCCACTTTAGTCCAGATTATAGATCATAGATCTAAGTCAAAAGCTGGCAAGGATCTGAAGGGCCATCGAGTTCAACTCAACTTTTCTTTGTACAGATGAGAAAACAGAGGCTTAGATAGTTAAGTGACCGGCCTAAGGCATATTACTGATTTCTTCATCACATACGCTAACAAACCAACTAGTTTTCAACTCCCAAATCAAGTTCTCTTTATCTCTCTGTCCCTGGCAGTCTCTTCTTTGTGCTCAACACAAATTTCGAAATGACCTGAGTTTTTCCAAAGACAAAATAGTCCACGTTAATTTTGTAGCTTCAGTATCATATTGGGTGTTTTTTTTTTTTAAGAATAAGAATAATTACTAGCAATTAACATAACTTTTAAAGATTTGTAAAGCACATTAGAAATATTATATTATTAGATTCTCACTATAACCCAGGGAGGTGTTTGCTTTTATGATTTCCATTTTACAAACAAGGAAGCTGAAGCAGAGGTTAGATAAGTAGAATATCCCAGCTAGCATGTATCTGAAATTGAACTAGAACTTAGGTCTTCCTGATTTCCTCGTTTCATTGTTTTATCTGAGCACAATTGAGCTTTTTTCCAGCCCACTTCTGATTGTAGAGTTTGACAGAGTGGAACCTACACCAAATACAATTATGAAGCCCTACTCTTCGTATTTTTCCGAGATTGATGGGGCCATGGATTCCCTTTGAGATTAGGGAAGGGAATGACACACCACCCGCCCCTCCAAGTTCATAGACTGGCGCTATAGAACTAGCAAAGCCTGAAATAACAGGTTAATTGTTAATAAGAACACAGAAAAGTTGAGTATTCCTGGAAAGCTACCTTGAGAAAGGAACTATCTGTGGGTTCCATAGCTCAGGGGTTAGAGCACTGGTCTTGTAAACCAGAAGTGGCAAATTCAAATCTCTTTGGGGCCTTCTACTAAGAAATCTTTCTTTCACGAGCCACTTTATAGTGAGAGTTTCACTCTCACATCATTCCCTGGGTACTTGAAGTCTGCCTCAAGCTTTTCCCAGTATAATTGCACTGTTTTGGGGGATAAAGTTCTTTTGTTTTTCATAGCTGAAATAGAGTAGAGATGGTAGTATCTCTATATTCTACCCTTGTTGAAGACCATAGGGGGAGTGTTGTCTTTGCTTTCGATTCTATTCAATAAAACATTTATCAAGTACCTAATCAATCCTACTTTCTCAATCCTCACTCTCCTTGATCTTTCTGAAGTCTCTGAAATTCTGAAGCCTTAATATTCTGTTCTCTCTTAGGTTTTCCAAACACTTCTGATTCTGATTTTTTCAAACTCTTCTGATTCTCCTCCAATTTGACTAGTCCTTTGTCTGCTTTGGTTGAATAGCCAGCTGTTGGGTTTGCCTGCCTTTAGGCTCTGCCCAATTCAATACATTTTCTATTCAGCCACTTAGATGATTATTCCCAAAGGTAAATTCAGATCTCTTCAACACACCCGTCCCTCCTCACCCACCTCAAATAAATCCCAATGGCTTCTTATTGTTTCCAGGGTCAAACACAGAGGCCTCTTGATGAGGTCTTCAACGATAGCTGTGGTTAGCAGAAGAATTGATTAAAATTCATCCCTTCGACAAAGAGGAGAAAGATTCTGATAATGGAGATCTGTTTAGTTCCTTGGTCCTACCCTCTAAAGGTGATCTAGACAGAAATCCAAGTTATGAAAAGACCCTGAGGTTAAAATTTCCCTATGAAGCAATTTATGGGCCAGTTTTGCTGCTACATTACTTTAGGTCAGTCTGACTCGGCGTTCTGCCCGGTGGTGTCTTTCCCCTTCCCCTTCCCCCATGCCACTTGGTTCACTATGCTTTCCAACGCCATTTCTCCTTACAACTAACTCTTTTGGGATGCTGAATCCCTTTCAGGATTTAGCCTGCCAGCTAAGAACATGCCCCAACCTCATGTGGTGCTCCCTTTCTATTATGTATTTGTGAGCTCCCCTGAGGAGCTTGTCTTTCATATGTTCTCCCAACCCTATTTAATATTTACCATTCCAGTGTCTATTTTATTTCTTCATTTTGTCTGTAAGTATTCCCCTAAATAAATCTACCTTTTGCCAAAGAGAATGGCCATTGTGAATATGTCATATGACTGAACTCAATTTTTGGTGCTTGCCATCATTTGGTTATGTATGGTTCAGACAGCATTTAATTAAAAAAAAAAGCTGGAGAGATATCTAGAAGCAAAGCAAAGTTTATTATACGTTCTCACTAAAATTGGGCGTCCCACCAATGGAGCAGACAATCGAAGGGAGGAGGCACCCTAGGGGGCAGGGTCAACACTTTTTATCCCTACGACAAATACCCCCTCCCACCACTGACCCTCATCCTCATTGGCTGAGGATCTTACATTCTAAACTCGGGAACTACCCAAGAAATTGAACTTGACCAATAAGTACATAATTGCCCATATTTGACTGAAATAGGGAGGATAAGGAGAAGGGGACTTAAGTATGCCCTTAGGAGGATAGTAGGGAGGGGGCTTAACTATGCCCTTGACTTAATGCTTAAAGTCTTTCAGGCCTTACTCAAACTTTGAAATAGATGAAGCCTTACTCGATTTTCACAACTGTCTTGAAAGATCTCGCCTCATCTCGTTCAGTTACAAACTCCACATCATACATCACATCACTCACTCTGATTTTCAAAATTCTTCATAACTAACCCCGATCTACTTTTTCAGTCTTTTTATGTTTTGCTCCTAAACAAGGATTCTTCCATCCAGTGACACTGACATCTGGCTTGTTCTGTGAAGTCTGAATTCCTGGCATTCTATCTGGCTATTCCACCATTCCTGGAATGCTCTCCCTCGCCCCTTCCCCTCCCACTACAAACTTCATTGGCTTCCTTTAAATCCTATATAAAATCCCACCCTCTATGGGAAGACTTCTCGAAAACTTTTAATCCTAGAACCTTACCTCCATTAACTATTTTGTGTTTATACTGCATATACTTTTATATACATTTATTTGTATGTGGTCCCCTGGATTATATTGTAAAATCTTTGAGGTCAAGAACTGGTTTTTGCCTGTCCTGGTTTTGCCTCTTTTGTATCAGGCAGAGTTTAGCAAAGTGATTGGCATTTAGTAGGTGCTTAATTACTGTTTATTGATTGACTGGGCAGATGCTGACCTAGAGATAGTGGGAACTTTCTGGTCTGACTTCCAATAATCCATTTATCATTCAACTGAAACTGCTCTCTCTTACCAGTAATATCATAAATGTTAAGTCTACATACTTATTCTAAGTCCTCAAACATATTTATTTCTCTGCAACCTTTGATAGTGTTGATCACCATTTTCTCTACTCTCTAGAAAAGATTCATATAGTTTAGTGGATAGAGAACTAGACTCAGAGTCAAGGTAGAGCTGAGTTCAAATTCAGTGGTGGACACTTATTAGCTATGTGATCCTTTATTTGCCTCAGTTTCCTCTATTGTAAAATGGGAGTAATAATAGTACTTACTTCACAGAATTTTTGTGAGGCTCAAATGTGATGTTTGTAAAGTGCTTATACAGTCCCAAGCATATCATATTTATTTAATAAATGCCTGTTTCCTTCTTTGTTCTCTAGTTTTTCATGGAACATCTCTCTTGGTATCCTGCTTCCTGTCTCATTGCTCCTACCCAAAATCATTTTCTAGGTCTTCATCTAGGTCATGTAAGGCAAGTATCCTCCAAGACTTTGTCTTGTGACCTTTCTTTTTATTCCTTTGCACTCACTAATATCGATATCATCAGCTTCCCATGGGTTCAATTATCAGTCATCTCTATGTAGAAAATTCCAAAATTTTTATATCTAATCCTAATATCTGTTCTGTGATATAGTTCTTCATCACCAACCATCTTTTGAATATGACAAATTAGATGTTCTGTTGACTTCTCAATCACAATACATCTGAAACAAGACTCATTATCTTTTCCCCACAAACCTTTTCCTCTTCCCAACAACCTTATCACCATTGAGGACACCATCATTCTGTAAGTTCCTGACTTCAATTTCATTACATACACAATATGTTTTCAAATCTTCTTATCTATCTTCAAAACATTATGCACATACACTTTCCGTTCTACTCACAAATTTGTCATGTATAGACTTGCATCACCTCTCAAATGCACTGATACAATAACCTTTTAAATGATCTCGCTAGCTCAACTCTTTTCCCACTCCAATCTGACCTCCACTCAAGATGTCAAAATGATTTTCCTAAAGTGAGTTTACCATTCAGTTTACCCTTTAAAGTCATTCATTTGCAAAGTGATCTACCTTTCTATTCACTAAATGAACTTGCTCAGGATGTAGGAATTTTAAATTATGACTGTAAAAACAGCTGAATTCTTTTCTTTCCCAGTTAAAGAAGGGATTTTTTACAAAGATGATGAGAATGGAACAAAGGAGGACGATTTTCAAATCTCAAGGAGAAGGTAATATTCACTAAGCCTTTACTGTACTCTTCTCTGGCATATGTCCAAACTGCCTGTAACCTAATGCTTAGGTCCACTCTCCTTATTGATGGAGAATGATTACTTGATGTTCTCAGTCTAAATGAGAGGCAGAGTCTATGAGAAATTAGGAGAGGAGAATACTTCTTTCTGCCTTCTGGTTTTGAAAGAAAACTTACACAGTACCCAGGTCTTCTCAGGGAGAGGTTCCTGGAAGAGAAGAAAAACTCTTGGAATAAGTTGACATATTGTGAAGCAATTGCTTTAGCAATATCCCTATTCTCAGTTCACAATACTAGAGGCTAGAGAATTTTCCAATGAGTTTAGAGATTCTTTCTTTCAGATGAGCTGAGATAGTTCAATGCCAGAAAGAGAGCTCATTCACTCTGTAAAATATTTGAATCTGTGCAACTTCACTTGTTCCTCTATTTTACTGTTTTGACTGATGATTTATTTAATATTCACTATACATGATAGTCTTCATATAACTAGCATTTGGTGGGATCAACGAGTCAAAGCTTGGGATATATAGATTTTAGCAGTTATTAAAAGGAAAATAATCAGGACTGCTGTTCCCTGTCTGGAAGTAATCAGTGTCTCTTTGGAGGAGATAGATAAAGGAGATATATTTATTCATTTACAGTAGTTTCCCTGTGAACCATTCCCATGTGAACACAAATAGCCTATATGCCCAAAAACCAGTCTAGAATTGAAGGGAAGAGAATTCTCTTAAGTTTATTACTATAATGAATGTGCATCTACATGTTTTAGTCAAAGCAAGGTGATGATCTTTGGGGGAAGGGTGGTCCTGGGTTAGAAATCTCAAACCCCTCCTATTCATAGGGGAAACTAGTAATCTCTTCATTTAATTCAATTGGAGATCTTGACTTGGGGTATACTCACTACCCTTTATTGATTGAAAATTAGTCCCTCAAATTCATTTGGAGATTGATCCCTAGCTCTAGGCCACAAAAAACCCAATATAATCAAAGGCTATATGCCCAAACCTTTGCAAAAAGTCCTAACAGAATTTTTCCTGCTGAGAAAGTTGTTTTCTCAGTGTAATAAACCCATTTTTTTGCCACAAACCTAGCCTGTATTCATTTACTTTGTGAATTCTTTCATAAAGACCAGCCTGGGGATCTCTTAACCCTCATTTCTCACACCTCAACAAAGGCAAGTCAACAAGTATTTATTGAGTATCAACAGGAATTATCCTATGTGTTGGAATTACAAAGAAAGGCAAAAAGCAGTTTTTGCTTTCAAGACTCTTTTAAATTCAAAGCAAACTGTACAGAGGACAAATAGGAAATAATTAAAAGAGGGAAAGTATTGGAATTAAAAAGAGTTAGAGGAGGCTTCTGGTAAAAATGGGATTTGAAAGAAGTCAGGGAAGTCAGTAGGAAGATCATTCCAGTTATAGAGAACAGGTGGATAAAATCTAAATAAATAAAACAAAGTTCTGTTTTGCAAATGCTGTATTTAAGTGGCTACTGGACATTGAGTTTAAGAAGTCTAAATAAATATAGTAACTAAATGCATGGAGCTTATAAGAAATAAAATAGTATAGAGGAGAGAGAGAAGGGAAATAGGAAGAAGACCGTTAGAAAGCATGATCTGGAGGAATATCCAACAAAGGAGACTGAAAAGGAGAGTGCAAATAGTTAGAAGAAAAGTCTCTTGAGAGAAGAGAGTATCAAGGAGAGAATGATTAGAAACATCAAAGGCTGCAGAGTTCAAGGAGAAAGAGGATTGAGAAAAGACAAATAAGAATTATCAGTAACTTTGAAGAGAGACGTTTCTTTTTTTAATAACTTTTTTATTACATGTAAAGATAGTTTTCAAAATTCATTTTTATAAGACTTTGAGCTGCAATTTTTTTCCTTCTCTCCCTCCCCTCTCACCCCCTAAGAGAGCAAGCAATCTGATATAGGTTATACATGTACAATCATATTAAAACACGATTCCAAATTAGTGATGTTATGAAAGAAGAAATAGAACAAAAAGGAAAACACCACATACAAAAAAAGTTAAAATGGTCTTCTTCAATGGGCATTCAGACTCTGTAGTTTTTTCTCTGGATGCGGATGATATTTTCCATCATGGGTCTTTTGGAACCTTGGATCACTGTATTGCTGAGAAAAGCTGAGTCTATCATAGTTGATCATTACATAATCTTTCTATTAATGTTCTTCTGGTTCTGCTCATTTCATTCAGCTGTAGTTCATGTAAGTCCAGATTTTTCTGAAATCTGCTTGCTCATCATTTTTTAATAGAACGATAATATTCCATTACATTAAAAAACCACAATTTGTTTAGCCATTCTCTGGTTGATGAGCATCTCCTCAATTTCCATTTCTTTGCCACAACAAAAAGAGCTGCTACAAATAGTTGTTTTTTTTTTTTTTTTAAATGATCTCTTTGGAACACAGACCTAGCAGTGCTATTACTGGATCATAGGGTATGCACAGTTTGATTACCCTTTGGTCATAGTTCCAAATTGCTGTCCAGAATGATTGAATCAGTCCACAACTTCACAAACAATGTATTATTGTCCCAATTTTCCCACATCTTCTCCAACATTTATCACTTTTCTTTTCTGTCATATTAACCAATCTGATAGGGGTGCAATGGTACCTCACAGTTGTTTTAATTTGCATTTCCTTAATCAATAGTGATTTACAGAATTTTTATATGATTATAGGTAGCTTTGATTTTTTTTATTTGAAAAATGTCTGTTCATAAACTTTGACTATTTATCAATTGAGGGATGATTTGTATTCATATAAATTTAACCTTATACATGAGACCTTTATCAAAAATGTGAACTTTAAAAACTGTTTCTCAGCTTTCTGCTTTCCTTCTAATCTTGGTTGCATTGGTTTGTTTGTGCAAACCTTTTTAATTCAATATAACCAACATTATCCATTTTGTATTTTGTAATGCTCTTGATCTCTTGATTGATCATAAATTCTTCCCTTCTCTCTTCCCTTCCCTTCAAAAATCTGACAGGTAAACTATTTCTTACTCTTCTAATTTGTTTATGGTATTACCCTTAATGTCTAAATCATGTATCCATTTTGACCTTATTTGGTATAAAGTAATCTATTCCACTAATCCACCACTCTATTTCTTAGCCAGAACAAATGATTTTGATGATTGCCACTTCATAATGTAGTTTTAGATATGGTACAGCTGGGTGGAGAGAGTGGTTTCAAGTGGAATAATAAGGTTGAATGCCAAATTGTAAGGAGTAAGAAAAGAGTGAAAGGAGAGAAAAGAGAGGCATTGGTTGTGAACAGATTTTCCCAAGGAGTTTAGCAACAAAGGACAGATGAGAAAAAGAATGAAAGGAGTAATTAAAGGATCAAGTGAGGGTTTTGTTTTTTTTTCAGGATAAGAAAGACATGGGTGTGTTTATAGGCAATAGAGAATGAGCTAGTAGAAATGGAGTATTGAAAATAAATGAAAAAGTGGGTATGACAAAAAGACAATTTGTTGGAGAAGATGGTATGGATTGGGGTCACTTAAACATGTAGAGCCTTAGTAAAGAGTAAGATCACTTTATCATGTGAAACAGGGGTGAATGAGAGAAAATGGCAAAAAAAAACACTTAAGTGAAAGGAGATGAAAAACTTCATATTAAATGGTTTCAATTTTTGCCTCAAATGGTCTCAATTATCTCAAATATGAAGCATGATTTCTATCTGAAAAAGTGAGTAGAGGGAGAGTCATGAGATGTTTGAAGAGGGATGAAAAGGTTTGGAAGTGCTTCTGTGAAGAGTGGGATAGTAAGTTAACAAGAGAGATATGGAAGAATTACCTAGCAGTAGTGAGGGCATAGTAACAAAAATTTGTAGTAGGATGGCAGTATAAAGTTGAATTGGTTCACCAAGAAGGCAAAATGGGAAAAAGAGGAAAAAGTGATTAATTCAAGGGAGATGGCTTGAGAGTGAATTGATAAGTCAAGATATTGGAAGTTATGGTGAGGATTATGTAGGGGAAGAGAGAGAGAGAGAGAGATAAAACGCCAATAGATTATGTTCAGAGTAGAGGATTTCTGAATTCGTGATCATGGAGTTGGTGCATTTTTAGATAATGGCAAAATTGAGGGTATGTCCATCTTTATGGCTAAAAAAGATGGAGCAATAGTTTGTGATAGAAGAGTAGATTTAGGAACTGTTCTGTAGGGTCAGCCCCTTTTAAAGTATATTGCCAGAAACCCTTTCTATCACTTTTTATTTCCCTTATTTCACTGTACCATCCCCTAGTGAGGGAGACAAAAGAAAAAAGAAGAAATCAATTGCAGAGATTCTATACAAAAGATGCATTTTGCTGGTAGAATGAGTAGGGTATTCCAAATGTGGAATATGAAGGACAGTAGTTGTGGAGATACTTAAAAAACTATCTCTATGCCCTCATAAAATCTTTTAAAAAATTATATAGTGGAATAATCAATCAATTATCAGGCATTTATTGTCTACCATTGCCAGAGACGTGGTACTAGGCACTTGAGATATCAAAAAAAAAAAAAAAAAAAGAATAATTTCTGCCTTTAAGAAGATTATGTTGTTTCAGAAAAGGAGTAATATTAGAAATTTAGAAGATGGGTAAGAACTGGAAACAGGAAAAACTCTCATATGTAAATGAGCTTTCCAGGTGGGAGACTGGGGAGAAGAAGTGAATCTACATATCTAGGAAGATAGGATATTTCTTTAAACAAAGTACTCTAATCTTTCGTTTCTGGAGCTTCATTAGGTAGTGACATTTAGGATAATGGGAACCTGGCAAGAGAATACAATTAGTCACATTAACTGTAGAGCCTTGATGACAGAACCTGAGGCCATTCTTACAGGGCATAAGCATAGTATAGCATACTTTTTTAATGTTGTCAGGAGAATCATGGATGAAAATGTTGTTTAACTCACAATGATCATACTCATTCACTCTCCTCTTTTTCATCATCACATTACAGTACTGATGTGGTTTGGGAATGATGGTTCTGGGATAGTCCACATGGCGCTTTCTGAATTTCAGAGTCGGGGGAAAGTAAGTCGCGTCCACAAGGAGGAACAGGAAAAAAATCCATTTCACAGCATCAGATATCTTGCCTTGAAGGAAGAAAAAGCAATGGAAAGAAACACAAAGTAAAAAAAAAAAATCTTTGACTTCCTTGAGACATGTTTCTCATCTCTTTATAGCTCAAACCCTTTCCACTATATTTCCTTCTTACTTGCCCCCATAGCAACTTCATTTCATTCATACTCAGTTACATTCCCATGTACTCATCTCTCCATTTTTTCATCTTTTTTTCTCAAAATTTGCATCTTCTACACATCCTACTTTTCCAGCTATGCATATCTTTTGTAAACTGCTTTAGGTCTTGCTGTGTAGAAAGTATGCAACTTTATTCTTCTCTTTATCTCCCTCTTGTGATGGCAATCTTTCATTTTCCCTTTTTCAATTTTATTTTGATTAACTGAAATCTTTTTTCTATTAATATTAATCTTACCTGGTTAAAAAGATGACTTTTGATATATGATATATTAGTTAAGACAATATAAATAAGTCCTTCTTATATCAAGAAAACAATCCTGATATAAGAAATCAATTGAGAGGAAGAAGAAAAAACAACATCTTTCAAAACTCATCAAAAAAATTTATTTGTAGAAAAATTTCCCTACTGCAGAACTTTGTGACATAAATTTAATCCTCTCAATTAGCCCATTGTGACTTCTTTAAAATGTAGCTTTTTAGTTCTATAAATATAATATCTTGCAAACATTATTTAAATCTGGATTAGCCTGCTTATTAATTTGTTCTAACTCAGTTTGTCTAATCTTAATTGAAGGAAGCATGAGATAATAAATCCATTTGACTTTGTGATTTTTTGTGGCCTAAGAGGCCATAGGATTGTTAATTTTTAAAACTGTCTTTGTGGCATAAGTTTTTTTATAAAGTCTTGCCAGAAACTCTTGATTAGAGGTTATTTTTCTATGTACTGTACCTGTTTTTATACATAATAAAATCTAGGTTTTTATCTCTAGAAGTTCTGCATTGTGATAGATTTATTTAGCAGCAGTGAATTGCTAAACTATATGGACTCAAAGAATAGATATTTCTCCTATAACACTATCTATCCCAGAAAGAGCAAATCCCTAGTAAACATAGCTCTACACCAAAGCAGGATTATCTTAAATCCAAAACTGAGACAAAGGATAGGCAAGTTAAGGTGCTGTCTATGATGTAGTAACAAAGAAATTTTAAAATACTATTCTTTACAGATATACCGTTTTTTTAGTGCTCAGAAATTCCATTATGCATGTCATATAGTTATTCATGTCATAAAGTTATGTCCCTTCTCAGTTCCTGCCTCAGGAACATTTTAATCTGTAGAATCCATGATCATCCTATGCCTTAGGAATGGCCACTAAGTGACACAGGAAGTTTAGAAGACTCATCTGTGAGTTCATATATGATCTCAGATACTAACTGTATGACCCTGGGCAAGTCACTTAACCCTTTTTACCTCATCTGTAAAATGGGCTGGGAAAGAAAATGTCAAACCAAACCTAGTATATTGTCGCAGAAAACCCCAAATGGGATCAATAAAATACAAATGAAACAACTGAACAACAAATACCTTAGGAAGAAAGAGGAAATGGAAAGAACCTTAATAACAGGTTCTCAAATTCCATGTGATACTGAACAGTAACAGACTGGGTTTGAGAGGCAGGGGTAGTGGGCAAACTTCTAACCTTACCTGAGGCATGAAGGTGTCTTCTCCCAGCTGTGCTTAGAATTCTTGACTCTAGGAAAAAATAATTTTCCTATTTTTCTAAGTTGGATATAAAACTACCATCTTCATGCTTGCCATGACAGCAAAAATTTTCTGTCTACCTTACAATTTGAATAGCCAACTTCATATAAGCTCAAGAAAAATATTAATTTGGGCCTTTATTGTGGCTTTTTTTTTTCTTTTGAAAGAGATTCTCTTTTTGAGGAACAATCTATATGCAGGCCCATACAGTAATATAAAGGCATATCTTTCATGTCATTATTTATTATATTTGTTTTATACATATATGTATATATTTCATATTCAGAAGAAGTACTGGGGCAAAATCTCAAAAATAACAGAATGATCTCTGTTCAAATCTAAGGTAAATCATTCTAAATCAAAGTAATAAAAATCTATGTTCCAAACACCGATTCCAAAGTTGATTAGTTCCATGAAGACCTATAACATCTTCCAGAAATAGCACCCTAAAAATGTCACATTAATCATAGGAGTTTAGAATGCTAAAGTAGGAAATCAAAAGATAATTGGATAACAGACAAATTTAGACTTATATTATAAAATGAAGCAGGACAGACACCAATAGCATTTTGTCAACATAACTCACTGATTATAGCAATAATGCAAAAGTTGACTCTATATATGGACATCTCTAAATAATCAATATAGAAATCAGATTGATCATATATTTTGCATTCAAAAATGAAGAAACTCAATAATTTATTAAAAAAAAAACCTAGAGCTGACTGTAGATCATGAGCTTTTTGTTGCAAAATTCAGACTTACATAAATTGGAGATAGTATGGAAAAGTATTAGACAGTATAGGTACAACCTAAATAACATCCCTTCTGAATATGAAGAAGTGATGGATAGACTTAAGGGATAATTCTGGTAGACAGAATGCCTGAAAAACTGTAGACAGAGATTTGCAATATTATACAGGAGGAAGCCACAAAAAATCCCCCCAAAAAAGAAGACTAAGAAAATGAAAGGGTTGTCTGATGAGGCTTTACAAATAGCTTAGGAAAGAAGAAAAGGGAGAGAGAAAAGAGAAGGGGAAAGATATACCCATGTGAATGCAGATTTCCAGAAAATAGCAAGGGAATATAAGAAAGTGTTGTGATTTTTAAAATGAGCAATGCAAAAGAATAGAGAAAACAATAGAATGAAAAAAAAAATGAGATAGCTTCAAGAAAAATTAGAGCTATCAAGGAAATGCTTCATGTAAAAATAGGTATGATAAAAGACAAAAAACAGCAGAGATTTAACAGATATAGAAGGGATTAAGAATTTAACATCACCAATACCAGTGATAGTGTGGTTACTGCTGCAGAGCCCGGCATTCTGGAGAATGAAGTTATGTGGGCCTTACGAATGATTGCCAACAATCACATTAATAGGGTGATAGAATTCCATTTGAGGTATTAAAAATCCTAAAAGATGATGCTGCTAAAGTGTTGCACTCAATATATCAACAAATTTGGAAAATTCAGCAATGGCCATTGGATTGGAAAAGATTAGTTTATGTCCCAGTGCAAAAGAACAATGCCAAAAAAAAATGGTCAAATTACAAAACAATCACACTTATTACATGTACCAGTAAGGTAATGCTTAAGATTCTGCTATCTAAGCTTTAGCCACATCAGAACTGAGAATTACCAGAAAAGCAGACTAATTTTCAAAGAGACATAGGAACTAGAGACCAAATTGTCAACATTTGCAGGATTATAGAGAAACTAAGGAAATTCCAGAAAAATAGTTACTTTTGCTTCATTGATTATATTTAAGCTTTTCACTGTGTGAATACAATACAATGAGGCAGATCTACAAAGATGGGAATACCATGTCATCTTACTTGTCTCCTAGGGATCCTGTATGAAGGTCAAGAAGCAACAATTAGAACAAAAAATGAGATAACTGATTGGTTTGATATTGGAAAAGGAGTACAACAAAGCTGTATATTGTCCAACCTTATCTATTTAATTTATATGCAGAGTACATCATCATGTGAAATGCCAACCTGGACTAATCAAATGCCAGAATTAAGATCATCAACAGAAATATGAATAACCTTAGATATGCAGATAATATCAATCTGGTGCAGAAAGTGGAGAATTAAGAAGCTTCTTGAGGATGGAAAAGAAGAGTATCAAGGCTGGCTTGAAACTTAACATTAAAAAATAAAATCTTGACAATTTGTCCCATCACTTCCTGACAAATAAAAGAAGAAGTAATGGAAGTAATATCAGATTTTATATTCTTGGACTCAAAGATTACTTCAGACAATGACTACAATCATGAAATGTAAAGAAAGTTGTTCCTTGGAAAGAAAGCTATGGCAAATCTAGACAGCAAACTAAAAAGCAAAGACATCACATTGCCCCACAAAGTCTGTAGAGTAAAAGCTATGGTTTTTCCAGTACCAATGTATGGTTATGAGAATTGGATTATAAGGAAAATTGAGCACCATAGAATCAATGCTTTAAAATTATGGTACTGGAGAATACTTTTGTGAGTCCCTGGGATAGCAAGGAGATCACATCAATTAATACTTAAAGAAATTAGTTCAGTGGAAGGTCAATTATTGAAGCTGAAGCTTAAGTACTTTGGTTACATAATAAAAGACAGGACTCATTGAAAAAGACCCTGATGTTGGGGAATATTGTTCTTGTCTCCAACTAGAAATAGATCTTGTTGATATATCATCATGTCTTGGCATCCACCAAGTCTAAGAGGTTAATACTTTTTATGCTTCTAGATGACCAGGAACCTATGTAAGGGAAGCTGGGATCAGTTGGAACCCAAGTGCAATTTGATCCTGATTCTTCTCCATATTGGCTAAGAAGTTGGGGAAGGAAGCTGCATCTGGGTAGCCCGAGTCAATCCAGTTCCTGGGGTAGCTTCATCCTGTCACAGTTTTGTCCTTTACACAGGAATTAAAAAAAGCAGAATCCCTATATAAAACTTGTTCTCTGAATACAGAGAAGAGGACCCCATATGAAGAATATGAAGGGCCATAGGAGTGAAGTTGCTTTAATCTTCATTATAGAGTATTAAATCAAATACTCCACTCTAATATCAGGTTTCCCATAAAAATTAGTTAGCTATAAAGTCATTAAGCATTCATTAAACACTCACTATGGTGCCCAGGAATCCTGCTTGTTTGCATCAAAAGATACAAAAATAACAGTAGAATAGTCCTTCCTACTAGAAGCTTACATTCTATCAGAATAGGGGAAAATATGAAAAATCCAGGTAACAGTATTCTGGGAAATAATGAATGGTGCCAAATCTGTGGAAAAGAAGTCAAACTTGGGAAAACTTCCTTATGGTTGGGTGGTGTCCTCAAGCTGGGGGAAGAATGAGTTTAGTTCTTCAGAAAGATTGGTCGACCCTTCTTACAAATCACCTGAATCTTTCGGGAATCAGAATTCTCTAGGTATTGACAGGTAGGGGGCAGGAATCCTGATTTGGCAAAGCAATCAGTCACTTTGATTGGACTGGGGCTTTCGTGACAGATCTTCACTTGGCGCTTTCCACAGGGCTTAGGAGGAATACTACATAAGTTTGCAATGCTGGAGGTATTCTCATGGATGAAGGTGTGGACTGGTTTGCATCCACCAGCCATAGACACTTTCCGCCAACCAATCATCACATTACAGTACTGGTTTGAACTTCCAGGGGCATCGGATTTGGGGTAGTCTATATGAAGCTTCCAGAATGTCTGGGCATAGGAGAAGTTAATCAGGTCCAGAAGGAGGAGTAAAAACATCACCGCATAGGACATCTTACCTTGGGGGAAGAGATAATGGAAAGAAGAAAGTGGCAATCTGTGATTTCCCCTGAGATACAAACTATTCATTCCTTTATACCTCAGACCCTCTCTACTGTATCTCCATTATCACTTACCCCTACTTGTTCTCATCTCTGCTCCATTTCATTCCCATCCCACTCATGTACAAACTTTCCATCTTTTCTCTATATATCTTAATTCTTACCCTTTTCAACTGTCCTATCTTTGCAAATCTTTTATCACTTCCATTAGACAACTTTACTTCACTCTTTGTCTCCCCAGTCTTAAAGATCACAACTGTAGTTATCCTAGCTCAAGCACAACTGGGAAAACCAAAGCTGAGACAAAAGATAAGTAAATTAAGCCACTGCTCAGACTGCAATACACAGAGAAGCCCAATAACACTTTGTGACACTAGATTTCACAAATTCATATTTTCACTGTCCAAATATTTGCTATATGTGTTATGGAACTATTCATTTTGTTATGCCAAGTCCCATGATACTAGACTAAGACACAATGTAAGGAATCTTCCTACCCTGCCAAGAATGAGAAATATATATCTTGTCCCAGTTCTGCTTAAAATCTTTGGCTTCTAGGAAGGCTCTCCTTACTCTGATATGGATATAAATATGCCAGTTCCTGAAATCCCAAGGACAAAAAATCCTTATGTAATAGGAGATTAAGATGTTTTTTTCAGCTCCCAACCATCCACCTTAAAAAGCAACAGTAGTCTCCTTTTCTCTTTTGTACCTTTCTTTATTCTTTTGTCTCAGAGATTATGCACATTTCCTTGCCCTCTCTATCCACTCTTCAATATTTTCCCACAAAAAGATCCCTGCTATTTCCCTTCTTGTGGATAATCCCAAATGCCCATTTTTTGGTTATCTCTCCTCACCCATGTCTCTGCTGTGCCTCCTGAAGAGTTCAGATCCAGGTGGTCCAAAGGCTGAGAAGAAGCTTTGGTTTCTCTTCCCTCAGTGTGAGCCTCTTATATATACTACTAGGTGGGTGGAACTTCTAGTTTGAGGTGTGGCTATGGCTTTAGTTTAGAGATGCTATAATTTAGGTAAAAGGTCAATCAGTCTATGAAATTATAGCATATACACATGAAACCAAATACAAGCCTGGTCCCCTCATACCATCCCACTCCATCCCCTATCACTCCCATTCATACTTTTGGAAATAACTAGTCAGAAGCCATGTTTCTCTTGAGAAAAACAAATTCTCCTAATTCTTAGGGCTTAGTAGTACGATGTAGGTAGACAGTGGAATCTAAAATTTAGGATTCCTGGGTATTTCAATCAGTTTAGCCTCTTCTCCATTTTCCTTTGTCATTCCTCATTTTGCAAATGAGGAAATCAAGGTTGTGAGAAGTTAAGGGACTTACCCAGAATCATCTCGGATAACATTCAAACTTCTCTTCCTGTTCTTTGTCCACCACACTATACTTAACTAGAGGGAGAGAGACTGGGACATTACTGAACCTGGAAAGATGTGGGAAAAAAAAAAAAAAAAAAAAAAAGACGTAGGAGTCCTAATCAAGAAAATGTGAAAAGGCAAGATAGAATTCTATTCACCTTACTATATGTAATTATGTAACCTTAGATACATTTCCCATAGAAAGTAACAGTTTTCAATATTCTAAGGTTCCTTATAATTTAAATTCTCTAATCCGCATGACAAATGTTCATGTGCTGAGGTGCCATTCTTAAAGATGTGGGCAGAAAGGAATCATAGAATCCTTAATATATGCAGTAGATAGTGTTTTTGCAGCATCCTAATTATAAAGAAACAACTTTCTTTCCTGTTGACTTTTCTACCTTCATTGGATTGTTTCAAATCACTCAGGTCAGGTTGGATTATTTATTGAAGGCCCTACAAAGATGGTGATCACAGTTGAGGAAGTAGAGATATTCAAGGATGAGCAAGATTGTTGTTGGCTAGAGAAGCAAAAGAAAAATTACCAAGATTTTTCTGAACATCCAACATGTATTGGTGGCATTATCTAAAGTAAGTCATCCATGCTTCTACAAAGTCATTCAGGGAGTGAGAGAGATTCGTGTAGCCCACTGATTCTGCCACAAGGAGTCAGGTCATCTCTACTTGAGGGTCAAATTTATTGAGTTATTCTTAAATCCTCTTCAGGAAACAGGCTAAGCTCACTCTTTTTAGGGTACATTTAGATCTAGTCTATTATTCTGTAATAATTTTCTTTCTTTAACAATTGTTTTATCATCTCCTTCTATAAAGTTTCTTAAGAGGCAGTTTTCTCTTTTTAAAAAGTCTATATATTTACAAATGTAGGTGTAAACCAATTAAATTTCCCCAAAGTGGAAATTGGGGGGAAGGGCACAAGGCTTTAGGGAGAAGATGGGCCAGAATTAAGTAGTTTCAATCAGATATAATAGTGGCATTTTCATAAAAGGAATGAGAAGGAAAAGAACTGAATACAAAAAAGGACTAGCGGCAAGAGCTCTCAGAACCAAGGAGAGAGATAGGCCTCTAAGAAAGCTAACTATTTTGAAGGCTATTTTGAAGGAGACGATAAAGGATTTGGACTTTAACTGCTGGCTGAATTTGAGGTAATTATTACTCTGAACTGAAATTAAGTCTGCCTCCAGAAGTCCCCTAAGAAACCTGCTCCCAGAGAATGATTATATTTTAGAGGAGAACACTACATTATGGCACCCAAATGTGGAACCAGACACAATCCTGATTTCAGTGGAAAAGCCTCTGATCCTGATTTCAGGGGAAAAGTCTCCTTGACCCAGAAATTAGGGCGAGTACAAAAACAGACAAGGAAACTTTGTTAAAGGGCTAAACTAGTATTTCAGATAAAATGGGACAGATGTTTAGAAAACAGCCTTCTGTTTCTCTTCAAGGAAAATGTTTAGAGAACATTGTCAGGGTTATAAAAAGCCAAGGTTTGATTATAATTTGGGAGCAGATCACTGAACTTTCAGAACATCTCCTTGGTTCTCTATGGAAAAAGAATTGGATCTAGAAGAATGGAAATTAGTAGGAGAGCAACTTTGTCAATTCTACAATAAAAATGGATCTAACTCAATTTCCAAAGACACACTTAATACATATAATTTAATACAACTGGCTTTAGGAAATTATATAAGTTATAGAATAAGGAAAAAGAAGAAGGAGCAGGAAGGGGAGGTGCCAACTAAACTAGGTGAAAAAAATGAAGAATCACATAAGAATCACAGCAGGAGAAATTAGATCATTCCCGATCCCCTGACGTCCCTCCCTCAATTAACTCTTCATAGATGGAGGAAGAAGGAGGAGGGGAAGGAGCAGTGACACAGACAGCATCTTCTGTGAAGCAGCCTATGACAAGATTACAAAAAGCACTGGTTAAGGCAAAAAGTGAAGGACAGGATGTATCTGATTTAATACATGCATACCCTGTGATTAAAGAGCTTGACTCTTCAGGTCAAAAAAGGAGAAGATACACTCCTTTTGATTTAGAAAAAATTAAGGATTTGAAAAAAGATTGCACTCTTTATGGGGTTACATCATCTTATGTTAAGATGTTATTAGATAACTTGTCTTATGAAATCCTAACCCCTAGTGATTGGAAATCCACAGCAAGAACATGTTTAGAACCTGGATAAAACTTGTTGTGGTTTTCAGAGTATCATGAATTATGTAGGATTCAATCCAGACACAACAGGAAAACAGGAGTTAATGTACAAGTCACTTTTGACCAACTAGCAGGTGAAGATCAGTTTGGAGAGAATTCAGAACAGATTAATTATCCCATAAGAGTGTATGAGCAAATTTCTAAGGCTGCAACAAAAGCTTGGGATTCCCTCCCTGGACAAAAAGATA
Source organism: Sarcophilus harrisii (assembly GCF_902635505.1). Taxonomy (NCBI): domain Eukaryota; kingdom Metazoa; phylum Chordata; class Mammalia; order Dasyuromorphia; family Dasyuridae; genus Sarcophilus; species Sarcophilus harrisii. The sequence continues at coordinate 249,496,948 of NC_045427.1, read as the reverse complement.
GAGGGGAAGCCGTCACAAAAATAGAGCAAGGTCCCAATGAACCTTTTGCTGATTTTGTGGGATGTTTGCAGACAGCTGTAACAAGAACCATTGGAGAAAATGCAGCTACAGAAATAATGATCAGACATCTGGCTAAGGAAAATGCTAATGAGATTTTCAAAAGAATTACATGGGGACTACACAAAGATGCTCCTTTAGAGGAGATCATAAGACACTGTGCCACAGTGGGCACAAATGCTTATTATATCCAGACTATGATAAACATGGGAAGACAGGGTCCTTTTTGGCAAGGGACTTCTACAGAAACTCGTCGATGTTTTCACTGTGGAAAAATAGGACATCTTAGAGCTCAATATAGATATGGAGATAGAGTGAGAGGACAGGGTGAAAGAAAACCCAAAACCCCATGTCCAAAATGCCACAAGGACTTCCACTGGGCCTTGGAATGTAGATTGACACAGGGAAATAAGAGGCATGGCCCAGCTCCAAGATATCATACAAAAGACAGGTAGGGGGCATGATGGCAGCTGAGTTTACACCCAGAGAATCTTTAGAAGGTCAGGACTCTGATGTTCACTCTCAGCCAAAAAGTAATCACATGGCAGAAAGGGATTACATGAACAACCAACAGAAAAGCAATCAGATAGCAGAAAGGGATTACAATTGGGGAAAATATAGGCCTTTTAAACCAACAAGACGGTGTCCAGTGCAAATAGCTTCAATATAATTGCCAGGTAATGAGGAGAAATCCCAAAAGTGGTAAATAGAAGGGAATTAGATAGATTAACTGCTTGGAAGAGAGGGTTTGCTTGTATTACTACAGATGGAGAAGGAAACAGATGGAGAAGAAAAGAGAGGGGTCGCAAGGAGCACCTTGAGAGAGAAAGAAAAAGAAGATCTAAGAAACATCTGACGTTGAAAGAGCATGGCTGATAATGAGACTGTTAAAGAATTTTAAAATCTGCAGGAATCATTGGATTCCCTAACACAAGATGAGACTATTGCAGGACTTGAAAACCAGCAGGAATCATTGGATTCCTTGAGATGAAAAATTGTTGATGAGATTATTGCAGGACTTCAAAGCTTGCAGGAATTATTGGATTCCTGGCACATGAACTAATGGACAATAGATTCCTTTTGGACTATTTCTAGGACTTATGGACATGTATAATTCCTCATGTTGATTCATGTTATTTGTTACATCACTACTAGCCTGTGATGGATTTATGTATACCTGTTTCAATTGAGCCCCTTCAGAAACCCGCTAATCTGATGTGATTTCCCATTTCCTTTGGTGTTTTCATCTCCCTTCCTGAGAAGTCAGGGAGGGCATGATCACTTCTTTTTATGGTGTTTTCACTCCTTTTTTGAGCAGTCAGGGAAGGCGTGATCACCTTCTTTTGGGGGGTTCTCACCTCCTTAAGAAGTCAGGGAAGTCATAACCACCTATGTTCTAAATCAAAAGAAAGCGGGAGATGTTATAGGCCAGAACTTGAAACAAGGTGCTAAGTCACTGGAACTGATAAGAGACAATGCTTATGTACTTAGTTCACACCTTTAGAGTTCACACATTGTAGTTCACACCTTTAGAGAGCATATATAAGCTAGGAGCCTCAACTAGGATGGGCTGTGGGAGATTCACAAGTCAGAGACCCACAATCCCACTCTCAAAGGTGGAGTCAGATTCATTCCTTCTTCCACATTTATGCTGGCTGGAGAGATTCAGAGGGAGCTAGAGGCTGAAGCTGGCAGAGGCAAAGGACTAGTGACAAAAGCTATTGGAACCAAGGAGAGAGAGAGGCCTCTAAGAAAGCTAACTAGGCTATTTTGAAGGAGACAATTTAACAGCTGGCTGCATTTGAGGTGATTATTACTCTGAATTGAAACTAAGGCTGCCTCCAGAAGCTCCTTAAGAAACCTGCTCCCAGAGAATTATTATATTTTAGAGGAGAACGCTACACACATTAACTGTGTCAATTAAGTGAAAAAAAATTTCATTAATTTCTTGGCAGTCATCCTGACATCTTTCTACTCCCTTTTTCCTTGATACAATTCTGGTTAGATCTTTTTTATGTATTCTTATTTCTTTGCCTCAAGCAAAAATGACATCAATTTAATCTTATTCTATAAACACAGTTCAGAACAGGCCATCCCTGTATATTCTCCAACAGCATTTTTGATTAAAGCAAAGCCTACTGTTTCTAAACTCCCTTAGCTATGAATCACTAAAATGTGATTTGGAAATAATGCCATATTAACCTTCTAACTTATTTTGGAAAATAATTTTAGGGAAGCTTTTGCAATAAAAGGATGAACTAAGTTTGATTATGGTTTAATTTTTTTAAAAAAAGAAAGAGGCAGTTTTCTTTAGTTCTAATGAGGTTTCACAGTGATAGAATGTATGGAGTCATATCAGAATTCAAATCTGGCCTCAGATATAAAGTAACCATTATATAAAATATATATACCTTCAACAATTCAAATTAAGTATGTTCATAACTGAACTTAATCATCCTTTTCCTCTTAACTTAATCATCCTTTTCCTCTTAACTTTTCCTCTTCCTTCCATGATTTTCTGTTGCTCAAATCCATAGCGTCATTTAAAATTCTTCCATGTTCTTTCCTCTTTCCCATAATCTATCAATTATCCAATTTTATTGATGCAACCTCTCAACATCTCTCATAACTTCCCTTTACACACACATACCACCTACATCCTAGTTCAGATCTTAAGTGGACTATTCTAATAGACTTCCTTTTTATTTTATTTTATTTCATTTTTAATTTATGGAATAAAACAAGCATTTCCATAACATGAAACTGAAAATCTATTATATACAACTTGCTACTCTCTTTTAATATATAATATTTTAAAATATATAATAAAGTTATAAAGTAAATTTCTTTTTTTCTTCTCTCTCTTCTTGCTCCCATTCTAGATGGCTAGTATTAGCTACAAATAAGTATATATATATATATGTGTGTGTGTGTGTGTGTATGAATTCGTATATATGTGGGTATTTATGTGAACAAAAGACAAAGAAAAATATTTCTTTTTATTGTTTTGGGTTTTTTATTTTTTTCTGAATCTAACCCCCCCCCCCCAAAAAAAAAAAAACTACTACTAATATCAAATGACTCTATGGTTGCCCTCCCCTATATCACACATTTGAGCAACCTGTATTCATTAAATTCTAAAACGAGAAAGGAAGGAATTGAAACCCTCAAAAAGTTGATTTCAAGTCAACCCCATAACCTTTATGGCTTTCTCAAGAAGACATTAGTAACAACCATTACATAACTTTGCCATAATTAAATTACAGGTTTAAACTCTGTATATCTTATTATGCCTTATCCTAATTCCACACACACAACAAAATACCCAAAAAGGATTTTATATGGAGCTGTGAATCTTCATGTCAGAACACTTTCTTTTATTAAACTATATAATAAATTCTACATGTTGCTATCAAAATTGTCTTTCTTGTCCATGCTTCCTTTTGAATTTCCTCTTTTCTCTTTTTTGGGCATCATTATTGTTCAATCTTTCTCTCCCAAGCTTTCTACTCAAATAACAGAGAGAAAAGGGGGAAGAAACCCACATGACAAATAAACAATAAAGCAAAATGAAGCCATGTTTTTTCTCTTTGAGAAATAGATTCTAAATATTTTTTATAATAACTTTTTATTGACAGAACCCATGCCAAGGTAATTTTTTACAACATTATCCCTTGTGCTCACTTCTGTTCCGATTTTTCCCTTCTCTCCTTCCACCTCCTCCCCTAGATGGCAAGCAGTCCTATATATGTTAAATATGTCGTAGTATATCCTAGATACAATATATGTATGCAGAACCAAACAGTTCTCTTGTTGCACAGGGAGAATTGGATTCAGAAGGTAAAAATAACCCGGGAAGAAAAACAAAAATGCAAACAGTTTACATTCATTTCCCAGTGTTTTTTCTTTGGGTGTAGCTGCTTCTGTCCATCATTGATCAATTGAAACTGAATTAGGTATCTTTGTGAAGCTATGTTATTGTCCAAAACTTATGTCTCTGTACTTAGTCCCTTCCCCTCTTTGTCCAATGATAGTTAATATTTTTCATCTTATGTCCTCTAAAGACACGGTTGTTTGTTCATTGCTGTCATAGAATTCTTAAAATTTTCAGTGTTGTATTTTGTTTTGATATTATTGTCCTTGTGTAATTTGTTCTCCTGATTCTACTCATGTCATCAATTTGTGCTACCCAGTGTTCTCTTAAATCATACAATAAAATTTCATTACATTCATATGCCACAATTTTTTCAGACATTTTCCAATTATATTAAAAGTATTCCAAGAAAACCCCTTTAGATTCAAGTTTTTTTTTTGTTTTGTTTTTTTTTTTTTCTCAAAGCCCACCTCCCCAAAGCTTCAATTCTTCCTTCAGAATCAGGAAGTTTGTTTTGTTCTGACTTTTCCTCCCTGGTATTGTCCTCCTCCCTAATCACCAGACACTCTTTTTTCCCCTGCTGTTTGATATAGTTCTGCAGTAAAGTACTTGCGTATGTATATATTTATTCAACCTTCCTTTGTTTCAGATAAGAATGAGGTTCATGTGATGCTCACTCCTTCACTCTTTTCCTCTTTGTATATTCTCCTTTTCAACTCAGTGACATAGTTACATAGAACTATCACAAATATTACAAGAAATATTAAAACAAATTCAAAGAGCTAAAAAGGTGTCACAAAGCAAAAAAAAAAAAAAAAAAAAAAAAAAAAAAAAAAAAAAAAAAAAAAAAAAAAAAAAAAAAAAACTGACCTAGAAAAAAATTAAGAATTATTGAATTACCTGGAAACTCTAACAAAAAAAAAAAAAAAAAAAAAGAATCTATATATATTTCAAATGGCATCTTTCTACTCCCTTTTTCCTTGATACAATTCTGGTTAGATCTTTTTTTATGTATTCTTATTTCTTTGCCTCAAGCAAAAATGACATCAATTTACATCAGCTTACATGATAAACTAAAAATATTTCCTATAGCTGGAAAGAATGAATTCAAATACCAAGGAACCAAGGTCACACTTGACTTAGCAGCCATCACTTTGAAGGAGTAATGAAATTATAACATATTTCAGATTGCAAAAACTTCCATCCAAGAACAACTTATTTAGAAAACCTGAGTATTACCCTACAGGAGATGGAAATGAACCTTTAATGAAAGACAGGACATCTGAAGCATTCTGGATGGGGAAAAAATAGAGGTGTGCAAAATTGAAGATTAAAAAAAAAAAACAGCACTCAAGAGAAAATTTAGAAGAACATGAATTTAGCTAGGCTGAATTAATATCATAAAATGACAATTCTGCCTAAAATGATCTATTTGTTCAGTGCCATGACAATCAAACTGCCAAAATATTATTTTATAGAACCAGAAAAAAAAATAACAAAATTCATCTGGAAAAACAAAGGAATTAATATCAAAGGAATAGCAAAGGAATTAATTGAAAAAACACAAAGGATGGTGGGCTTAGCAGTACCAAACCTAAAATCATATTATAAAGAAGCAGTAATGAAAATCATTTAGTATTAGCTAAGAAATAGAGTGGTGAATCACTGGAATAAATTACTTACATCTGACACAATAATTAAGGCCTAAAGCAATCTAGTATTTGATAAATCTCCAAATTCCAGCTTCTAGAATAAGAACTCAGTATTTGACAAAAATTTCTGGGATAACTGGAAAATAATATGTCAGAAACTCACCAAAGACCTACATCATACACCCCATACCAAAATAAGATCAAAATGGATACATGATTTGGGCATAAAGGATAAACAAATTAGGAGAACAAGGGATAATCTACCTTATCAAATATTTGGAGAAGGGAGGAATTTATGACCAAAGAAGAACTAGAGAACATTAAAACGGCAAATTAAAATGGTAGAATAGCAAAATCAGACAACTTTGATTACATTAAATTAAAAAAGTTTTGCACAAACAAAACCAGCAGAAAAAAGATTAAAAGGGAAGTACAGAGCTGGGAAAAAATCTTTAGTTTAAACCAGTGTTTCTGATAAAGTTCTCATTTCTAAAATATATAAAGAATTGTATCAAATTTGAAAGCATATAAGTCATTCCTCAATTGATAGTCAAAGAATACGAACAATTTTCAGATAATAACATTAAAACCATCTATAGTCACTATAAATCACTACTGTTTAGAGAAATGCAAATTAAAACAACTCTGAGGTACCACCTCACACCTCTCAGATTAACTAAATGTTGGAGGGGAAAACTGGGATACTAATGCATTGTTGTGGAATTGTGAAATGATTCAATCATTTTGGAGAGAAAGCTGGAAATATGCCCAAAGGCCTAAAAACTATGGATATCCTTTGACCCAGCAGTGCCATTACTGGGTCTGTACCCCAAGAAAATCATAAAAAAGGGAAAAGGATCCACTTGTGCAAAAATGTTTGTAGCAGCTCTTTTTTGGTAGCAAAGAACTGGAAAAGGAGTGAATGACCACCAACTAGGGAATGGCAGAACAAACTGTGGTATAAGAAGGTAATGGAATATTATTATTCTATAAAAAATGACAAACAAACTGATTATAGAAAGGCCTGGAAAGATTTACATGAACTGATGCTAAGCAAAATGAGCAGAACCAAGAATACATTGTACACAATAAGAGCAAGAATGTGTGATGATCAGTTATGAAAGAATTGGTTCTTCTCAGTGGATCAGTGATATAAAGCAATCCCAATAGACTTTGGACAGAAAATGCTATCTGCATCAGAAAAAGATCTAAGAAGATTGAATGTAAATCAACACATGCTATGTTCACTGCTTTTTTCTGTTTTTTTGATACCTCCCATGATTTTTCCCTTTTGATCTGATTTTTTTCTCTCAACATGATTCATAAAGCAATATGTATTAAAAATAAATAAATTTACCAAAAAAAAAAAAAATCTAGTAATTGTCATCATTCTACTAGCAGGCCCACAATAAAACAATTATTTACTTGGAAAAAAATAAAATAACATGAACTGAGAAATTGAAGGAGACTAAATAAGTATAAATTATTTAAATTATAAAATAGAGAGATGAAAGGTTTCCCTTATACCCTATTATGTTAGAGGTAGAATGATTCTAAAAAGATAGAGCACATGAGAGTAGTTTGATTATGCTTTGATAAACTTAAAAGAAGAGTGAAAAGAGCAAGGGGAAGGAATACATTATGGGAGGGGGAAAAGGAGAGGAAATATGGAGAAAATTATCTCATATAATCAGGATGTGCAATTAGAAGAATAGTCTTCTATTCTTACATCATATTACATCATATTCTACATATAATAGAGAAAGCCATCTGAATCTAGAAAGAGTCCTATGGGTATTGAATGTGGATCACAACATAGTATTTTCATTTTTTTTTGTTTTTCTTTGCTTCCTTTTTTTCCTTTCTCATTTTTTTCTTTTTGATCTTATTTTTCTTGTGCAGCATGATAAATGTGGAAATAGCTTTAGAAGAATTGTACATGTTTAACCTGTATTGGATTACTTGCTGTCTAGGAGAGATAGGTGGAGGAAAGGGAGGGAGAAAAATTTGGAACACAAGGTTTTGTAAGGGTGAATGTTGAAATCTACCTTTGAATGTATTTTTAAAATAAAAAGTTATTATTATGAAAAAAGAAAAATGAAGATAATAAAGGGCAGAGGGAGCAGGTAACACTTGAACTACACTCTCATCTGAACTAGTTAAAGATGGGAACAGAAATGTATTTTACTCAATAGGGAAAGGAGAGAAAAGGGAAAAGGGATCTGGAGGATTGAGAAGAGTAGATTGGATTAGGAATTAATCCTATAAAATCCTACTCTAAGGAAAGTAAAATTTGAAGAGAAGTTTAAAAGAAAAGAAAGATTAATAAACAGTGAATTAAATCCTGGCTGAGGGAAAGAGAAGAGGGCAGATTGCACCAAATTTGGAATACTGGGACTAGGTATTCTCCTTCCTCACTATTTAATTCCTCTGCATAAAAGGGGTTGGGGAACAAAGAGAAGAAAAAGTATAAAGGAATAGGATGTAGAGAAATACACAATTAACAATACTAACTATGGAAGTGGAATACTATAAAAGCTGAAAAAATAAGCAACGAGGGGATCCTACTACAATCCTTCTTTAATATACAATGGTCTTGATATATAAAGAAAAGAAAAGAGAAGAGAGGAAGGAGAAGAAAGAAGAAGAGGAGGGGAAAGGAGAGATTCAGACATAGAGACAAACACAGTGAGAGAGAGAAAGTGAGAAAGAGAGAGAGGGAAAGAGAGAGAGAGAGAGAGAGAGAGAGAGAGAGAGAGAGAGAGAGAGAGAGAGGGAGGGAGAGGGAGAGAGAAGAAATTTATAGCTTCATATATTTAATGAATATTTTCACATTTCAAATGAAATTTTTGCAAGGAAACTACAGCAACATACCAAAAAATTATACATTATGATCAGGTTGATTTATACTAGAAATGTAAGGCTGGTTCAATATTAGGAAAATGATAAATTTAATTGACCCTATTCATAATAATAAAAATAAAAATTACATGATCATATGAACAGATACAGAAAATACTTTTGACAAGATAAACACCTGTTCTTTCTTCTTTTTTAAAAAACCTTGAAATCCAGGGACCATTCATTACTTCTAGGTTGGGATAAATAGATGATGTGACTCCCAATTTGGGAGGGAGCTCTCAAGTCACCATTCTATTAATCTCAGGGAGGCAGCTAGGTGGCATAATGGATAAAGTGCCAGGCCTCGAAAACGGAAGATTTGAGTTCAAATGTAGCTGCAGATACATATTGACTGTGTAATCTTGTGCAATTCACTTAACCCTCTTTGCTTCATCTGTAAAATAAACTAGAGAAGGAAATAGTAGATCATTCCAGAATCTTTGCCAAGAAAACCCCAAATGGAGCTGGATACAACTTAAAAAAAAAAAAAAAAAAAACTAAATAACAACAATACCCTCTCTATTCTCATTATATTTTTTATAATAGAAAAATCTCCTGAATGTCACTAATGAAAAAGAAAAAGTAGTAAAATGGTAGTGTAAAGGTAGACATTATGTGGTCCAATGAAAAGAATCAGAGAAACTTAAATGAAGTTCTCATTCCCATGGCTTATTGCTTTATGACCTTCAGGAAATGTTTTAATCCCTCTTTACCTCACTTTCCATATCTACAAAATAAGTCTTTGACAGAGAACTTACATCACTTTCATTCCTAGTAGTGAGCAAGGCAAGAACTGCTGTAAGCCTCTAGGTAAGGTGATTTACACTTTCCCAGCTGGGCTGGCCCATGATTATGAACATGTAGTATTCTGGTCCTTTGTTTTTTTATATTTGTTCATTCCTATTCTGATGTAAAGAAGTATCTACATAAAATGGATCATACTAAATCTTGTTTGCTTCAAAATCAGAGGAGTCACCAGAGAGCAAATAATGGAGGTCCATGATAGAAAGTGCTATGGCTACCACAACCAAGCTGGAAGGAGCCTAAAAGGCAATCTATACGCATGCAAGGAGGTGACCTCAGTTATATCACATCCTAAAGTGACCTAACTGGTGGAAATATTTCATAGTCACTGCTCTAAGTTTGAACCCACTCTCTGCAGGAACATATATTTTCTCTCAGGTACCCAACTTGCCAGCAGAAGTGGTTGTTGCCTTTTATTCTCAAAGAGAATCAAAATGACATTATTCTGTCAGAACCAAGGTACAGACTATCACTGATCAGACCAATACCTAAGTTGCACACAAATAGTTCACATGAACATTTGGAGTGGGGATGTCTTTAAATTTGAACATCTCAAGTTTTTTCTGAGCTATTGCCATTCTGCTTTACTTACAGAGCATAGCACTTTTTTTGATGTGGACATATCATGCTTGGGTGGTTCTGTGCCATTATCTCCCATGTCTTACAATCTATTCCAAAGTTCTTCAAAGAGACTTTGAAAAATGTCCTTGTCTCACTCCTGATTTTTGCGTGAGCATCTGCCTCATGTGAGTTATCCATAAAACAGTCTTTTTGGCAAGTGTACATTTGGCATTCGAACAATGTGGCCAGTCCAACAGAACTGCGCTCTCTGAAGTAGAATTTGAATGGTTGGCAGTTAAACTTGAGAAAGGACATCAGTGTCAAGTAGCTTATCTTGGCAGATGATCTTCAGGATCTTCTAAGATAATTCAAATGGAAGTGATTCATTTTTCTGGCATGGTGTTGATATGATATCTAGGTTTCATAGACATGTAACAATGAGGTCAGCATAATGGCCTTCAATTTGGCAGGCAACCTAATGCCTCTTCTCTCCCACACTTTCCTTCAGAGCCTCCTAACTAGCTCTAGCAATGTGTGTGTCAATCTATCATCTAAGTGTATATCCCTGGAAAACGTTCTGCCAAGGGAAATGAATTTATCTACAGCATTCAGATTTTTTCACACCACTACACACATGTCAGGTTGGCTAAGATGGCAGGAAAAGATAATGACCAATGTTGGAGGGGATGCGGGAAAACTGGGACACTGATGCATTGTTGGTGGAGTTGTGAACAGATTCAACCATTCTGGAAAGCAATTTGGAACTATGCTCAAAAAATTATCAAACTGTGCATACCCTTTGATCCAGCCGTGTTACTACTGGACTTACATCCCAAAGAGATCCTAAAGGAGGGAAAGGAACCCACATGTGCAAAAATGTTCATGGCAGTCCTTTTTGTAGTGGCCAGAAACTGGAAACTGAGTGGATGCCCATCAATTGGAGAGTGGCTGAATAAATTATGGTATATGATGTTATGGAATATTAATGTTCTGTAAGAAATGATCAGGATGATTTCAGAGAGGTCTGGAGAGACTTAACATGAATTGATGCTAAGTGCAATGAGCAGAACCAGATCATTGTACACAGCAACAGCAAGATTATACAATGATCAATTCAGATGGACTTGGCTCTCTTCAACAATGAGTTGATTGAGGCCAGTTCCAATGATCTTCTGATGAAGAGAGCCATCCACACCCAGAGAAAGGACTGTGGGAACTGAGTGTGAATCACAACATAGCATTTTCACTCTTTTTGTTGTTGTTTGCTTGCAATTTGTTTTATTTCTCATTTTTTATCTGATTTTTCTTATGCAGCATGATAATTATATAAATATGTATGTATATATTAGATTTAATATATTTTTAACATCTTTAACATATATTGGATTACTTGCCATCTAAGAAAGGGGATGGGGGAAGGGGGAAATTTTTGGAACACAAGGTTTTGCAAGAGTTAATGTTGAAAAATTATCCATGCATATGTTTTGAAAATAAAAAGCTTTAATAAAAAAATTAAATTAAATTAATCCTCTTTACAATTAATTGATTTTATCCTGTAACTAAGTCATGATTCTTGGTCTCTGAACTTGGTTCAGAAATTCAGCTGTCCAATAATGAGCCAAGTTTAAAAACCCATTTCTCCTGTGAATCACTGTTTTCTTTTTGTGTCAAAGAAATCTATTATCTTTGAAGGAGACAGGGAATATGGCATAGAATCTTTATACCACCAAGCTATCTTTCAAGGATATCTGGTTTGTTATCCAAAAAAGTTTGGTTTACTGTCTCTGTCCTTGCAGATGCACCTGCACTCAAACAATGAACATTTTTAAGTCACAGAAGGGAAGGAAGGATTTGTTGCTAAATTTCATTCCCAGAAATCATCTATTTTTTTCCATCTATGATGCTAGCCTAACTATTTTCCATACTCCCCACAATTACAAAAGAAAGTTGTCCACTTCATTTGGAGTCAGCTTTTCTGGGTAATTTGAGATCCTCTTTTTACTGGTAAATTCACTCTTTAGTGATTAATCCATTAAACATTCTCAGACCTTTTTGTCTTAGTTTACTTTTATTAAATTCTATTGAGACAATTGATAGTAGCAAACGTGTCAGGGGAGAGAGACTGATCCTCCAAACTCCCTTGGGGAACCTTCCCTTTCAGGGCTCCTCAATAAGACTTTTTTTCACCTTGAAGGGGGATTTCTGGAGAACTTTAAGTGGAAATCTGACTCTCCCCTCTATCTCAAACTCCATGATTTTAACTCCAAGCTAGAAGGTAAACAATCTGTGGGGAAAAGTTATATCTTTGTCCAAGTCCATCTTGAGGAGTTATTTTGTGTTCAATGTGATAATTTGGAAATAATTGGCAATATGAAGTCCAGGCAATCCCCCAAAAAACTTAAACCCTTTGGGGAGGTAGAAAGAGGAGTTCCTAGCTTTAAGCTTAGCAGGGTGTTAAAATTGAAAATTTTCTTCTTCAAGGAGTCTCAATCTGAGATCAAGAAGGATATTTTCTATTAAAGGGTAGGGAAGTTCATATTTTCCATTATACAAAAAGGGAACAATCAGACTATAGTCTAAAAATGATTTTTCTTAGTTGCTGCAAGTTTTTGTGAAGGGGGGCGGGAGGGAGAAGGGGGAAGTCTATGTTTATCTATAGCATGGTCTTTGAAGACATCTAGTGACAAAAATGAGAATAGCAGCCCACTTGTCAGTCCTATTATATGTGCTAGTGTGTGTGTTTCTATGTGTCCTGAGGCCTTCTCAGCCTAAAGAGCAAGAGTGAAACGAAAACTTTCTTTTTTGAGAAAACATTTCCTTCTTCCCTTTCTCTCCTCGCTCTCCCCTCTCCTTTTGTCTTCTTCTGTCTTTGAACTCTAGCCAAAATAAAAGACAGACAAGAAATAAAAACAAGAAAGATGGGAATCTTTCCTCCAATTTGCAGAAATTTATGACATTATAAACTAATTATAAACTAAGTTTGTACTTAGTATGTAATTTCTCTATCATAGATTTTCAAATTATAGTTTTAATGTATTTATAAATGCTAAAATGTTTTAGTGAGTTTTAATTTTGTAGAATTTGTTTTAAGGAAGTTAAGAACATAAGTAAATGTTACTTGGACCTTTTATCATTATTTTCTTGAAGGATGATAGATTCATTGCTTTATAGCCAAGAAAAGAAAGTCATTTCACTGATTAAAAAGAAGCTGTTTTCAAAATGGTATCTCTGAAATACCAAAGTGAAGGGAAAGGAAACTGGTTGCAGATGATAGTTGAATTAGCTAAGAACTTAATTGTTAACTCATGAAAAAGTTTGTATTAATCAGGGAACAACTAAAAAGTAAATAGTTTTATTAGAAGAATAGATGTAATTAGATACTTTGGAGTTTTACAAATTAGAGTTAAACACAAATCAGTTCAGAAAAAAAAAAAATTGAATTGGTCTGTTTTGAAATTAGAAACTTTGACCTGGGAGTTTTACAAATTGAAATTAAATGAATTAAAAATTTTATAAGTTTTACAAAACTTCCCGATTCACGTACAGATGCTCATTGAAGTAATTTCTGAACGATTTGTTGAGAAGAAAAAGAGGCTTCTGCCTATTTTCAAAATAGATTATATAGACACACCTGACAATGTTAGGGGATAGAGCCAGTCAAACCAGATGATACAGAAATTATTAACTCTTCTTTTGTCAATCCTGGCCAAGAATTTAGTAGTAAATCTATGGTTTCTACCTGGGTGTCATAAGAAAAGTATAGAAGAACTTAGGAACATTGTCATAGATGAATTTAAGTGAAAGAACAAAAAAGGGAAAATCTGAATCAATATCTCCATCTCATTTCATAGGTGGATTATACTCCTATGAGATATTCCTCCTCTACTCAATATCACAAAACCACAGGTTTAAAAAAAAAAAAAAGGAAAGTTAACTTGAGCTAAATTTCAAAATAAGTTTATGATTTGAATTTTAGTAAGAATTTTAGAAACTGTCTTGTTCTTGCTCACAAAAAGAGAAACTTACTTAAGGGAACAACTTGGTGTGAGAAAAATCTAATTTAGAAAAATGCTTTGTATTACTTCTGTTAATGATACTTCTTATAAGTAAATTAATGACAATGTTGCCTATGAAATAACTATGCAACTTAATAAATAAGTTTAATAAATTCATTGGTTTAGTTCATCAAAAACTTACGCTAACAGAAATTCAATGGAGTAAAGATAGGTTTTATGGTCTAGGATACAAATGAAATCGAGACTATAGGGATTAAGCAAGTAAAAGTTTAGGAGAGGAATGTGAAAAAAATAAGAAAGATGTGGTTTGGAAAGGTCACTGGAGAGATATAGAAAGAGAAGGAAGAAACTGAGCAAGAAGAGATGAGAGGTTTGAGGGAAATATTTGCTCTCATGAGATAAGATTAGGTATGTTTTCTTTATTATATTAAAATTATAGTAATAAAATTGTAACATGAACTTTTCAGGCCTCAAAGCAAAGATATGGAAATATTAAGCTGTCACATAGAGTATCTCCCTATGTCTTGCCCAGAGTTAAAGCTGAAAAGTCTCTAGGACAGATAACAGGGTGTGGTTTAGACTTTATTTAATTTATTTTTAAATATTTATTTATTATAATAGATAAATTATATAATATAAAATATACAAATAATAAATAAGTGATATATAAATATATAAATATTTATTAATTTATTTACTCTCTTTGGATGGCATAAAAGTTAATAAAGGAAAAATTATAAGGAGCTGAGAATGTTACCACAAATCTTTGAAATTGAACTAATTGATAACAATGAGCCCTTGTCCACCTTAATAATTGTTTCAATCAATCCAAAGAACATTTATTGTTGTGCTAGAGATCAAAGAAAAAACAAAATGGGTCAACTGTTCCTAATTAGTTTACATATCAATATTATTGTTATTGTTCAGTCATTCAATGATGTCTCTTTTGTAAAACCATGGACCATAGCACACCATTCTTTGCTATCTGAAAATCTGTCCAAGCTCATATTTGTTGCTTCCATGACATTATCTATTCATCTGATATTCTGCTGTTTTTTCTTCCTTTTACTTTCAATCTTTACCAACATTGGGGTCTTTTTTCCAGTGAGTCCTATCTTCTCATCATGTGGCCAAAGTATTTAAGCTTCAGTATTTGACCTTCCAGTGAACAGTCTGAATTAATTTCTTTAAGTATGGACTAATTTGATCTCCTTGCTGTTCAAAGTTTTCTCCAGCACCATAATTCAAAAGTACTTATTCTTTTCACCTTTCCTTATAGCCCAACTCTTGCAGCAATACATACATACATTGCTACTGAAAAACTCATAGATTTGACTTTATGGACCTTTGTTGGCAAGGTGACATCTCTGCTTTTTAGATTTGCCATAGATTTTCTTTCTTTTTTTGAATAATTATTGTTTCATTTTTAAATAAAACAATCATTTTTATAATAATACAATTAAAATATGATTGCATTTGAAACTGCAAATGTTTTATGCACAAGTCACTATTTCTTTCAAATATACAACAATATATGAATTTTTTTTTTCCTAGAGAGGGCCACCATAGACACAATTAGGTATACATATATATATATGTAAAATTATTCTACGCATATTTCTATTTATCAGTTTTTTCTCTGGATGTACAAAGTGTTTTTCCTCATATGTATTTTACAAATAATTTAGGTATTTATAATAGTCAAAATAACTCATTTGTTTAAAGTTATTCTTAAAACAATATTGCTGTTACTGTGTGACAGTAACTGTGGAACTGCTCATTTCACTCCATTATTTTGTGCAAGTCTTTACATATTTTTCTAAAATCATTGAGCTTATCATTTCTTATAGCACCATAGTATTCCCTCACATTCAAATATCACAATTTATTCTGCCATTCCCCAATTGATGGGCATCCCCTCAATTTCCAGTTTTTTGCCACCACAAAGAGAGCTGCTATAAACATTTTAGAACATATAGGTTCTTTTCTTTTTTTCTCTAATTATCTTTGGAAATGACTCTAACACTAAACCTAATCCTAACACTAAGCCTAAATACCTCCTCACTCTAATTCAACTCCAACTCTAACCTGAATCCTAAATCTCAAGTCTAACCCTACTCCAGCTTTTGACTCCTGACTCTATTGATAGGTCAAAGGGTATATAGATAGTTCAATTACTCTTTGGGCATAATTCCAGATTGCTCTCCAAAATGGTTGGATCAGTTCACAATTCCACCAATAATGAATAACTGTCTCAATTTTTCCAAATCCTCTCCAACATTTGTCACTCTCCCCTTCTATCATTTTAGTCAATCTTGTTAGTATAAAATCTCAAAAGTTTTTAAATTTGCATTTCTATAATTGATAATTATTTAAAGTATTTTTTCAAATTTTTCATTAGAAAATTACTTGTTCATATCATTTGACCATTTATCAACTGGAAAATGACTCATTTTCTTATAGATTTGACAAGGTTCTTTATATATTTTAAATATGAGACCTTTGTCTGATAAACTGCCTATAAAAATGTTTCCCAATTTTCTGCTTTCCTTCTGATCTTTGTTAACATTTGTTTTATTTGTTTTTAAAAAGTTTTCAATTTAATGTAATCAAAATTATTTTCCACACCTAACTTTGCTATCTCTTGTTTATTCATAAATTGTTCATTTATTCATATATCTGAATAATATAATCTATATTCTAATTTTCTCATAAATTTTCTCTTTATATCTAAGTCATGTTTCCATTTTGACCTTATCTTGGTAAATCTTGTAAGATAGTGGTCTATGCCCAGTTTCTACCATACTGTTTTCCAGCTTTCCCAACAATTTTTGGTAAATAATGAATTTTCACCCCAAAATCTTAACTCTTTATATTTACCAAATATATTGTTATTATATATGTTTTTGCTGCTATATTATGTATTTTGCTTTCCTTTCAAGGAGACAGTATATTTCAATTTCATGACCGTAGCTGCTATCTGCAGTTATCTTTGAACCTATGAATATAGATTTCCATTTCTTCTTCCTCTATTTGCAAAGAAGTGATGGGACTAGTCAAGTTGGTGGTTTTATTTTTTTATGTTAAGTTTCAAGCTAGCTTTTATACTTTCCTTTTTCACCTTCATCAAGAAGCTTCTTAATCTTCATTTTATGCCATCAGAGTGGTATTGTCTGAATATCTGAAACACTTGATATTTCTTTTCCCAACCTTAATTCTGGCTTTTAATTCATTCACAGCATTTTGCATGATGTACTCTGCATTTAAGTTAAACAAATAAGGTAACAATATACACTCTTATTATACTTCTTTTCCAATCTCAAAGCAATCACTTGTTCCGTGTTTGCTTTTAATTGTTGCTTCTTGACCCACTTACAGGTTCATCAAGAAGTAAAGATGATACTCCCATCTCTTTGAAGACTTGCCACATTTTGTCATGATTCACATAGTCAAAGGTTTTAATGCAGTCATTGAAGCAAAAGTAAAGCTCTCTCTGTAATGCCCTTGCTTTCTCCATAATGCAGTAAATGTTGGCAATTTGGTTCCCTAGATCCTTTGTCTCTTCAAAAACCAGCCTGTTCTTTTGGTAACTCTTGGTTCCCATATTGCTGAAGCCTAGTTTGTAGAAACTTAAGCATAACCTTTCTGGTGTATGAAACAAGCCAATAGCTGGGAAACTTGAATATTCTTTAACATTATCTTTCTTTAGAATTGGGACATAAATAGATCCTTTTCCAATCCATTGGCCATTGTAGAATTTTCCCAATTTTCAACATAATCATCTTTTAGGATTTTAAGTAGCTCAGCTAGAATTCTGTCACCTCCTCTAGTCTTATTGCTTGTCATTTGACTCAATTTTCCAGAATATATGGCTCTAGATCAGTAACTAAACCATTGTGACTGGTTACCAGTGATATTGGGATCTTTCTTGTACAATCCTGTATTTTCTTGCCCCCTTTAATCTCTTCTACATCAGTTAAGTCCCTATCATTTTTGTCTTTTCATGCCCATTGTCGTTGTCATGCCCATTTTTGCATGAAACTTTCCATTGGGATTTCTAAATTTTCTTGAAGAGATCATTTGTCTTTTCCATTCTATTGTTTTCTTCCAATTTTTTTTATCATTTTAATACTATCCATGGGGTTTTCTTGACAAAGATACTGGAATGGTTAATCATTTTATTCTCCAAGGAACACCTTTTGTCAGAATTCTCTACTAAGACCAGTCCATCTTAGGTAACCTACATGGCATAACTCACAATTTAATTGAACTACACAAGCCCCTCTGCCATGACAAGATAGGGACCCAGGAAGATCATGTACATATATAGTGATATACAAGATAACTACAAAGTAGACATAAGGTAAACTTAGAGGGAAAGCATTATTGGATGAGATTTAAAGAAGTTAGCTGAGTCAAGACAAAGAAACATTCCTTCATC
Source organism: Sarcophilus harrisii (assembly GCF_902635505.1). NCBI lineage: Eukaryota > Metazoa > Chordata > Mammalia > Dasyuromorphia > Dasyuridae > Sarcophilus > Sarcophilus harrisii. Next base: position 249,478,642 of record NC_045427.1, on the reverse strand, counting down.
AGAGCCTGAAAGAATAATTAATAATAATAATAATAACTAGCTATTATTAGTCTTCAAGGTTTGCATAGTAGTTTACAAATATTATCTCATTTTATATTCACAACAACTATGGAAGTCAAATATGCTTATAATTCCCATATTACAGATTAGGAAACTGAGGCAAGCAGAATTTAAGTATCTTGTCCCAGGATCACACAGCTAAGAAATATCTGAGGCTCATTTTGAACTCAGATCTTCCTGATCCTAATCATCTACTGAGCTACATAACTGCTTACTGAAATTTTTTTTAAAAGGCAATAGATGATTTCAAAGGGATTTGAAGTGAGAAGAAAAGAATCATCCAGATCTGAAAAAGCATAGTCATCAATAAACAATCAATTGACAATAGAACTTGTGATTCAAGAGTAGAAGATGCTAGGGAGTCAAATTGGTTTATTAAGGAGTCATAATTGGGAAAAGATGAGTGTGTAGTCAGAGCAGGGACAATGGCCTGAGAAAGTGGTAGAGGAAATAGAGGCAATAGAAGGTTAGGAGTAAAAGAAATGGTAAGGACAAAGAATAGGATTGGGAGTAGCAAAGCAAAGGAAGAGAAAGAATGACAATGGATCCCAAATAGATAAAGGAAATGTGAAGTTATTGGAAAAGAAGCAAAACATTCATGAATGATGTGAATGGCCAATAGTATGAATGCCCCATATGGAGTGAAAATAGAGGAGAGAGTTGAATAGATTGAGGAAATAAGAAGTTAAAGTATTTTAGGGCACATCAAAACAAATGAAGTCCTATAATATAAAGGCAAAAGTTGGTGTGAAGAGGGAGATCATGAGACAGGCAATGAATTCATTGAGAAAGAGGATGAAGTGTTCTAGGTATGGATAGCTAATGGCTACCAGATAGCATGAACCTCGAAGGATGATAAACTGTATGTGATGACAGCACAGAAAGTATGAAAGTGGCAAGTGAAATAGGATTTATTAAGTACTTACTATGTGCTAGGCACTGTGGACAGTGCTTTACAAATATTATCTCATTTGAACCTCACAATTACCCTATGTGGTAGATATTATTAAGCCATTTAACAGCAGAGAAAAGTGAATCAGGTAGTGATTAAGTGACTTATGTGGAATCACAAAGCTAGAAAACATCTGAGATCAGATTTGAACTCATATTTTTTTATATCAAAGCCAATGTTCTACCCATTGTGTTGTTTAACTATCTTGTTTATCAAATTGGAAATTAAGTTTTGACCATCCCTATATCTCTCCTGAACTTTATAACAAGATAACCAATTTATAAATTGGAGCCACAGGGGAAGATCTACACTGATAGTGAAGTTTGTTCTGGGGAACCAGTCTCCATCTTCTCCTAAATCTCTTAAAATATTCCAATTCTCTCTTTAAGACCATGTAGGTCTAGTATGAAGACCTTGTATTAGATAGTTGCATACACATCCTACTATGTAATTGAGATGCTTACCTCAATCAACAATAGGAAATGTCCTGCTTTCAGTTTGGGAGTGGATTCCTCCCCAGTTATGGACCTTGTTGCTGATGATTTATCTGTGGAGTTATAGCATGAACTATATGGTCTTGAGTGGGCTGGTCTATTCCACCTGCATCTGATGCTTCCTCTAGGTTACACTGTCTCCATTTTCATCAACTTTATATATCATGATGTATACAGACTCCCCCGGGGACTTCTTGGGGTTGAGCCCCATTGCCCCAAGATTGACAACACAACTGCACAGTGATTGATTCAAGCAACAACAGTGAGACTACTCAGCTGGTCAACCTTTACAGCTTCCATTGTTGCTATCATTTTCACTAAGTCAAGATTCCTTCAACTTCTTCACATATCTTCTGGATTTTTCCAAAGTTGAGTTTGAGAAACAATGAGACATCTAAGTTGAGATGTCCAGCAGTAAACTGGAAATAGGAGTCTAGAATTCAAAAGAGAAATTATAGATATAGATATATAGATACATTTGAGAATTATATGCTTAGAAGTAATCATTAAACCCATCCATGGAATCAAGGGAGAGAGAATATAGAGGAAAAAAAGGAAGAGACCCCAGAGCAACTACTTTTAGAAGGTAGGAAATGCATGAAAGACCAACAAAGGAAACTGAAAAACAGTAAAATTAAAAAAAAAAAAAAAAAACAGTGGACTAGTAGGGAACCAGGATAGAACAATGTTATAGAATTCCGGGAAAGAAAGGAGATCCAGGCAGAAGGGTTGGACAAGTATCCAAAGATTCCACTATGCCATTCAGGCCAAGAGAGCTAAGAATTGAGAGGCCACTGGAAATAATTGAGAGAGTCATTTCAGAAGAGTGATGGGATGCAAGTCAAGCCACAAGAAGAAATGAATGAATGGTTAAAAAAAAAAAAAAAAGTAGAGGTAGCAGATCTAAACTATTCTTTCTATGAGTTTGGTAGTGAAAGAGAAAAATGGTAAATGACTTGATATTTCTTTAACAAGGTAGAAATGCCTAATATTCAATTAGAAATATGTGACTAGGGTTTGAAGAAAGGTCAAGGTAAAAGTTATGGATCTGGAGAGCCATGGGCATAGAGGTAATAATTTATAGCTAATAGGATTTTAGAGTTTTAAGAGTATAAGCAATAGTGTACATAGTGGGCTAGTTTGAAGTTGGGAAGGCCTTTCAAATATTGTAGGTTTGTAACTATGGACAATTTTCTTAATGTATCGTTGTTTTAGACAACTTATTATGACTCATCTAAAAAATGTCATAAAAGATTAAAATTGCAGTGGTAAAAGGAGTTCCCTATTACAAACAATCAGCAGGATGAATTCAGAAAGGCCTGGAGAGACTCACATGAACTAATGCTAAGTGAAGTAACTGAACCAAGAGAATATTGTACATAGCAACAACAAAATTATGTAATGATCAACTCTGATGGATGTGGCTATTTTTGACAATGAGGTGATTAAGGTCAATTCCAATAGATTGTGATGGAGACAACTATCTGTATCTAGAAAGAGGACTGTGGGGACTGAATATGGATAATATTTTCACATTTTTTGTGTTGTTTGCTTAATTTTTTCTCATTTTTTTCCTTTTTTATTTGATCTTTCTTGTGCAGCATTATAAATGTGGAAATATGTTTAGAAGAATTGCATATGTTTAACCTATATTAAATTACTTGCTGTCTAAGAGAGAGGGCTAGGAGGAAGGGAGGGAGAAAATTTTGGAACACAAGGTTTTTTCAAGGTTGAATGTTGAAAACTATTTTTACATGTATTTTGAAAATAAAAAGCTATTATTTTTTTAAAGAGTTCCAAAACTGATGAAATAACATATCCTTTGCATATTCACATAAGATAGTTTGCAGATCATGTAGTCCAACATTCTTACTCTATAGTAGAAGAAATTTAGACCTAGAATGATTACTGAGGACCAAAAGGCAGTTAAATGGTACATGGACAAAGGAATGGGCCTGAAGTCAGGAAGACCCGAGATGTCATTCACCTCATTTGCTAACTATGTGAACCTGAGTAAGTCAAATAACCTCTGTCTCAGTTTATTCATCTGTAAGATGGAGATAATAATAGCATCTACATTACAGTATTATTGTTAGGATCAAATAAGATAATATTTGTAAGTTTTTAGCACTGTGCCTGATTTAATAAGTACTAAATAAAAGTGTTTCCTTCCTAGCCCAGTTAGTTAAATATCAGAGTTGGAAATAGAATCCTTGTATCCCAACTTCTAAAACATTACTTTCTCCCTTATATCATGTCACTTATAATCTAAAGTCTAATTTAATGAAGAATTAACTTCTACCTTTTCCCTATCAGATTGATCATCCAGTCTTTGAACAACAACAGAGAGCTCCCTACATAATGAGGCCGCCTATTCCTTGGTTGGATTGCTCCTCTTGTAAGAAAGTTCTCTTATGTTAATCTCAAATCTATTTCCCTATAACTTCTATTCAATTGTCTGTTCTTGGGAGCATGTCAACCAAATCCATTCCAGTTTTTTATATGATTGCTCTGATCCATATGGACTGTGTCCTAAACTATATCCTGCCACCTGTCTGCTCCCCAAGTATCTGTTCACCTAGCATTCTGTGGTCATTTCTGACAACTTTGCAAAGCCTTGGTCCAGACAAAAGAAAAAAAAAAAAAAGAAAAGAAAAGAAATCAGAGAAATTGTACAAATGAGTATATACAGCGTAAGAGAAAAGAAAAACACAAGAATGATTAAGCTTTTTAGATTTAGAGCAAGGGAAGAGAAAAAGCATTTATTAAAGATAATATATGCCAGGCACTTTATAAATATAATCCCATTCAATCCTCATATATGAGTTAGTTTTCATCATTCCTATTTTTACAATTGAAAAAACTGAACGAGACAAAAGTTAAATGATTTGCTCACAGTCATATAGCTAGGAAGTATCAAAAGTTAGATTTGAACTCAATTCTTCCTGAATTTAAACCCTATCTTGAATCTATGTCCTATCCACTAGCCACCTAGTACTGAGATAACAAACATCTCAGTCCAAACAAAAAAGAGGCTCCAAGCTCCACCAATGAGAAAAATCTCAAAAAGTCTCTAGGAAAGCGAACTACAAAAGACATGTTAAGAAATAGGTTTTCCCTACATGTCTCCTGATTCCAGAGTCTTTTTCTTTCTCTTTCTCTTTCTGTTCCCTAAATTTCAGGAAACAAATATCTCTCTGAGTAAGATCTCTGGCACCAACTCTTCCCCTTCTCCCCTCCTCCACATTTTCTCTGATTAATTATATTTCAGGGTTATAGTACTAACATGCAGAAGGTCCTAGGATTGGTTGAAAGCATGGTTACACAAGAATAAAATGTGTACAAAATAAACTCAAAGTATTTTGGAAAGGAGACATTAGCATGTAGGGATATGAGGAAAGACTTTGGATAGGAGGTAATATTTGAGCTGAGCTTTGAAGGAAGCTAAGATTTGGAAGCACCTTCTAAAGACAGGGATCAGCAAAGGAACAGACATGGAAGCAGAGAGATGGAATATAATTTATAAAGGCAGCAATTGGGTCTATTTTGTTAGAAGGCAAAATGGATTTGGAAGGGAAGAACCTGGAAGTAGGGAGCCCAATTAAAGAGCTATTTCAATAATAAATAAATAAATAAATTAGAGATTTTGAGGGTGGTGACCACCTGATGGAAGAGAAATAAGTACCCTAAAAAGTATAGTTCAGAGGAAAGACCAAGGCTGAATAAAGAGATTTGGGATCAATTTATTTGACAATGAAAATTGAACCCATGAGAGCTGATGAGATCAATAAGAGAAAAGAGGTATTCCTTCCAGTATGCTGCTCTGTCTCCCTATGGACAGTGTGGATATAGCAACAAGATCAAGTCAATAGCTCGTGAAGTTGCTGATCAAGTAGGTGAAGGGCAAGCCCAAAATGATTAGCTCAGATTTCAGCTTTATTCAAAGTAAAGGCTCCTAGAGAATCGAGATTTTAGCCCTTCAAGGCAGAGGAAGATCTCTAACCCCGAGATCCGATTTCCTCTATACTTAGACAGAATAGCTAGTTGACTTCTCAGACCTACTTTAGGACCATCTTAAAAACTCTTCTGTCCCCAAAATGTCTACTATATGGATCTGCCATTGTAGATTGGCCCCTCCATGGTGCCCTGAAAATCTCACCTGTAGATTTGTTAAGGTGCTATAATACCCAAAGTGAGACTTTTTCTCAGGAAGGTACCTATTAAAATGTGTTTTGTAATATAGTACCCTGGTCCTTTCCTACTTTTACATAACAGCAGATTAATAGAACAGATAGTAATTCTGAATTTGTAATTTGGTTTGAAGTATAAACTGAGAAAGTTCTCTAGATTTAGGATTTGGGGGATGGGAGAGATTGGAAAGGGAATGGTGAAACACGACAAATAAAATTCTGAGATAGGAAAGAATGGAAAAGAAGGAGAAGAAATGGAGAAAGAAGAGGAAGATGAAGAGGAGAAAAAGGAGAGGGAGTAAGAAAGGAGGAGGAGGAAGAAGAAAAAGAAAGAGAGAAAAGAAATAAGAAAAGTCAAAGAAGAGAGAGAAGAGGAAGAAGAAATAAATATATAATAAATGTAATAATTTTATTGCTTAATAATGCTTAATAATAATTTATTGATTAATAGTAGTAGCAGTAGCAATAGTAGTTAGCATTTATACAGCCCTTTGAGGTTTACAAAGTTTTTTTTTTACAAAGTTATCTCATATACTTATACCTTATAAGGCTGTGCTACTATTATCTCCATTCTACAGGTGAAAAAACTGAGCCTGAATCAGATTAAGTGACCCATACACAGTATCCAAGATGGGACTTACTCTCAGGACTTTCTAATTCCAGAGACCAATACAGTCATGACCAAACTGCCCCAGTTGTTTCTGAAATAAAAAATCAATTCTAAGGTGATGAGGAGCCTGAGGTAAGCATCACAGTTAAAAGAGAATGCCTAAAGTGGGGAGCACTAAAAAAAGATGCAGACTCTCAAAGATCAGCTTAACCCAGGGTCAACTGGTGAGGGACTAGTGAGGAGCAGTAGTGCAAGTCATAATCTCTGAAAGTTGTTTTTCATATTCATCCCCATCCTAGGTGATCCAGTTCAGTCTCTTGTGAATTAGGAAGGAATTTCCAGGTGTGTTTCTCTTTTCTGGAAGTCACAGAGGCTCAGTGGGACAATTTTGTGAGTCCCTTAAGGCAAGTTTAAGGACTCACTACCACCCATAGAGATAATATCAGGATTACAATCCAAATTCAGCACAATGAGAACTTTTATGATTTGGATAAGATGAAAAAAAGACAATCTGAACTTTCTCCCTACTTCATTAGATTCCAATTTTTTTTAGTTTATGAGTTTCAGAAATAGAAAGTACACTATGTTCAATTCAATGCCCAATTAGCTGCCTTTAGAAAAAGATAATAGAAACTTAAGAGAAACTTGAATAATGAAATAGGGAGGTATAGACCCTTGACTTTAGCAGAATCTGTAGTCCCTGAGAAAGAGGACCCTGGGAAGGAGGAAGAGAAGTAGAGAAAAAGGGGGGGAGGGGGGAGGAGAAAAGAAAGAATGAGAAGGAGGGAAGGAGGGAGAGAGGGAAAGGGAGAGAGACAAAGATAAAGAAATAGAAAAAAATGAGACAGAAAAAAAGAGAGAGGCAGAGAAAGAAACAGACAGAGTTTTTAATTTGGTTAAATACTGAGCAAGGGGAAAGAAATTTGGTCAATCTGCAAGGATCAGGCAAAGGTTACAATCCAACTAATATAAACTCTTCATTGATCCCAACTCTACCCCGGTAGGGCTAAGGTTCAGACCTCCCCAGGGGGCCTGCAGGAACGGGAAGATTTACCAATAACTAATCAGTCAATAAATATTTTAGTCAATAAACTAGCCATAAGCAACTATAAAGTTATCTCAGAATAGCTCGCCACCTAAAAGATTCTACCTTCGTTGCTACTCTTTTCCTGCACTCTCCTTTTACCCTTAGGAACAACTACTATCTAATACTATAATTATTGTTTTAATATTTTGCCCTTGCTGATAAGTCCTTTTGCAAATATTTCCAAGTATCATTTGTTGGTTCAGTTCCATAGGATCAGGCCTCTTTTTGCCCAGAGGAAGAGGGATGTGCAAACACAGGAACTAATAAAAGATCCTAGAGTATAATCCCTAACTCCAAAGGAATTCTGTCAGTCTTTGTACTTAGCTTCTTTGTACCTTATCTTCTTAGAATGGAGCATTAAAAGGTTCCAGCATCTTTTATCTGCTTCCCTATAAAATCCTATAGCTGTCTAGGCAGAGCTGGTATCCAAGACATAGTTACCAAGTTATGCAACTTCATTTGCCCATGCCAGGCCAAATCCCATTCTTTCCTTTTCATTCACAGGCAGATGGGAACAGAAGACAAAAGCAGAGATTTTTAGGGGTTGGCAGTAAGGTAGAGAGATTCTTCCCCACCCAATCCTATCACCTTGTATTTATTTTGTAAATATTTATATGTATATATAGAATAATAGATTTTTTTTAACTGTAGGAGCCAACTAGTCTAATTCCTACAAAACAATCATAGCTAACATTCATATAGCACTTTACATATACTAATTCATTTGATTTTTAAGGGAGGTGCCATTATATTCCTCATTTTGGTTATTGTTCAGTTGGTTTTGATTGTGTCCAACTCTTAATGATCCCATGTGGTATTTCCTTTGAAAAGATACAAGAGTAGTTTGCCATTTCCTTCTCCAATTCATTTGACAAATAAGGAAACTGAGGCAAACAAAGTTAAATGATTTGCCTAGAGTCACACAGCTAGCAAATGTCTGAGGCCAGATTTGAACTATGGCACCACGTAGCTGCAACCCAACTCATCAATGAGAAACTGAGACTCAAAAATGATAAGTAAACCCACCCAGCTAGCAAATGTCAAAGGGAAAATACAAACATGAGCCTTACTGAGTGCAAATTCAGTGCACTAACCTGTAGACCAAGCTGCCTCTTATATTGTTCACATGTTGTCTCTCTCCTCTACCTAATAGGTTTTTAAGTTCCCTTTAAGTCAAGGACTGTTTCATTTCCTACTTTAGTACCTAACACACTGCTGTAATGAGAATAAGTTTTAATATCTTAACAAGATAATAGGAATAAGTTTATGAATTCAAAATAATTGATAATGTAATGAAAAATAAGTCCTAATAACAAATAAAATAGCTGTTTTAGGCATAACTATCCTATTTTGGTTTAAGACTCCATTTTGTGCATGATCTCTCACATAAGTAGTTTTTCAACAATGAGATAAGCATCTCAGTGGAATAATATAAATAAGCAAGATAGCCATTCTTTTGGGAAAAAAAAAAAAACCTGGTCAACATATTACTGTTCTATAAGAAATTCTGTGGATGAGGAATACAGAGAAGCATGGGAAAATCTATACAGATTGGGACTATCCATCCTGGGGAATGAGAAGAGTTGTGGATAGGAGGAATTAGGAGGAATATGGAGACTGTGGCAGCTGTTTGTAGAGGACCTTGAATGCTAGACTACGGCTCTTGAAATTTGATAAGGTTTATAAGCAGCAATGAATCAAGTCATGTAAATTAGAAAAGCAATGAGTTAGTTAAGATGAAAGCAGAGAGTTCGTAAAAATGTCTCTGGCTACAGAGTGTAAGTCAGTTTGTAGCAGGCTGAACAAGGAGAACAGCTAAGAAATTTTTATAAGACTAGTTCAATCCCCTAATTTTACAAATGTTGAAACTGAAGTCTAACAAGATAAAGTAATTTGCTCAAGAGAATCGAGTTAGTGAATAGAAGTTAGGATTTGAACAGAAGACGTTTAGATGCAGGGAACAGTATGAAGTAGGATAGTACAACTGAAGTAGTGTGACAGATAGTGAGGAACAGCAAGCAAGAAGTCTAGATTGTTATCAGAGAAGGTATAAGAGGTCTCCAAAGCATATTATGCATAAATACAGAAGCTTGTTTGTTTCAGGAAATTAAAAAAAGAGAGACATAGCTATACTTTGCGAGCTGAGTATGAGATCTGTGCCCATCATGTGCCAGGCAATTGTAAAATACAGGGCAGGCCTATTTCAGTTGCCATTAAATATGTTTACTTGTCCCAATCCTGCTTAGTGGAACATCTTCCCATTTCCTAATTGGTCTTCCTTCCTCAAGTTTCTCCCTCATTCCAATCTATTCTCAACATAAACATCAAAGTAATTTTCCTGAAGCATGATTCTGACCATGTCACTTTTATTCAATAAAATATAGCAATTCACTATTATTTCTAGCACTTATGAAACATCTACTGTACCAAGTGCTAGAGATATAAAGAAAGGCACAAGACAGTCTCTGTTTTCAAGGAGATCACAGTATAAGGGAAGAGATAACACAAACAAGTATGTCCAAAAAAAAGATATTCATAGAATAAATTGGAAATCATCAATAGACGGAAGATGTTAGTATTAAAGGGGATTGAAAACGTTTTCTTAGACAGTAATTTGGAGCTATATCCAAAGGGCTAAAAAACTGCACATATCCTTTGACCTAGCAGTGTCGCTACTGCGTCTGTAACCCGAAGAGATAACAAAAGAGAGAAAAGGACCCATATGTACAAAAATGTTTGTAGCAACTATTTTTGTGATGTCAAGGAATTGGAAAATGAGTGGATACTCATCAATTGAGGAATGACTGAATAGTATGGTATATAAATGTAATGGAACATTATTCTTCTATAAGAAATGATGAGCAGGATGATTTCAGAAAAGCCTGAAAAGACTTATATGAACTGATGCTGAGTAAAGTGAACAGAACCAGGAAAATATTGTACATAGTAACAAGAAGATTGTGTGATGATCGGCTATAATAGATTTAGCTCTTTTCAGCAATATGGTGATTCAAGACAATTACAGTAGTCTTGGGATGGAAAATGCCATCGATATCTAGAGAGAGTACTATCAAGAAAGATTGTGGACCAAAGCATAGTATTTTTACCTTTTTTGTTTGGTTTTGTTGTGTTGTTTTTGTTTGTTTTTTTTCTTTCTAAACAAACTCTAGAGTGACTAAATCCACAAAAAGATGGAGAAAAACAATTTTCCAACCCAAGATGACTTAGAAGGTTGGCAAGAAAGGTTTTTTGCACCAGGGTAAGAGTGGAACAAAGTTCAGCTCAGGTCCCACCAGAGCAGACACCTCAGCAAACCGAGAACAGACCTTGGGGCAACTGAATCAATGGCAGCAGTGGCAATTTCCAGACCTCTCAATCAAGAAATGCCAAAAAACAACTTAGAAGGCCAACAGGAAAGATATAACATACTTGGGGTGAGACTGGAGTGCAGTCCTGAACAGCACAGCCCCAGCCAATAAAGAGCAAGCCTTGGGAGCCATTGAATTAGCAGTGTCAAAGGCTGCTTGCAGAGCTCTCAGCCCACAAGCAGTAAGGGTGTCAATCTACTGGGCAAAGGAAGATTATAGATAGAAGTGTTGGTACCTTTCTAACACACCCATTATAGGGAGTCAAATTTATAAAAATTAAAGCCACTTCCTAATTGATACATGATCAAAAGATCTGAACAGTATTCAGATAAAATAGTAAAAGCTATAGCCATATGAAAAATACTCTAAGGCATTACTGATTCAAAAAATGCAAATTAAAACAATTCTGAGGTACTACCTCATATCTATTAGCTTTGCTGATAGGTCAAAAAAGGAAATTTATAAATGGTGGATGGGCAATATGGGGAGGAGGGAATGAGATATTAATGCACTGTTGGTGGAGTTGTGATCTGATTTAACCATTCTGTAGAGCAATTTGGAATTATGCTCAAAGAGCTACCAAAATGTGCATACCTTTTGATCCATCAGTATTACTACTGGGCTTACATTCCAAAGAGACCATAAAAGAGAGAAAGGGACCCACATGTGCAAAAATGCTTGTGGCAGTCCTTTTTGTAGTGACAAGGAACTGGAAACTGAATGGATACTCATCAGTTGGAGAATGGCTGAATAAGTGATGGTATATGAATGTTATGGAATATTATTGTTCTATAAGAAATAATCAGCAGGATGATTTCAAAAAGACCTGGAGAGATTTACATGAACTGATGCTAAGTGAAATGAGCAGAACCAGGAGATCACTGTACATGGCAACAGCAAGATTATACAAAGATCAATTCTGATGGGCGTGGCTGTTTTCAACAATAATTGATGCCAATTCCAATGACCTTATGATGAAGAGAGCCATCTACACCTAGGAAGAAGACTGTGGGAACTGAGTGTGGATGACAACATAGCATTTTCACTCTTTTTATTGTTGTTTGGTTGCATTTTGCTTTCTTTCTAATTTTTTCCCTTTTTGATCTGATTTTTTTCTTGTGCAGCAAGATAATTGTATAAATATGTATACATATATTGGATTTAACATATATTTTAACATGTTTAACATATATTGGATTACTTGCCATCTAGAGCAGGGGGAAGGGAAAGAAGGGGGGAAATTTGGAACATAAAGACTTGCAAGGGTGAATGTTGAAAAATTATCCATGCATATGCTTTGAAAATAAAAATCTAATTAAAAAAAGAAGAAGAAAAAGGATGAACAGGCTGATTTCAAAAAATCCTGGAAAGACTTACATAAACTGATGCTGAGTAAAGTGAGAAGAATCAGGAGAACACTGTATACAGTATCAACAAGATTGTAGGATGATCAGTGGTAATAAACTTAGCTTTTCTCAGCAATTCAGTAATCCAAGATAATTCCAACACACTTGGAATGAAAATTAGCATCCACATCCAGAGAAAGAATTATAAAGATAGAATGTGGATCAAAGCATAATATTTTCACATTTTTGTTTGTTTTTTCTTTCTTGTGTTTTTTGTTTCCTTTTGGTCTGATTTTTTTTTTTTTTTTTGCACAACATGACAAACAGAAATATGTTTAAAAGGATTGCATATATTTAACTTACATTAGATTGCTTGCATCTTGGGAAGGGGGAAAAGGAAGAAAGAGGGAGAGAAATTTGGAACACAAAGCTATACAAAGATATGTCTGGAAAACTACCTTTACATGTATTTAGAAAAAATAAAAATACTATTGAATTTTTAAAAAATTTTTTTAACAAAGAAGTTTAAAAAAATCCAAAAAGAAAAGGACCTATACACAAAAATATGACAGCTTTTTTCTAGTGGCAAAGAAAACTGAGGGGATGCCCCAAAAATGGGAGATGACTGAGCAAATTGTGGTATGTGATTATGATGGAATACTATTTTATTATAAGAAATAATGACCAGGATGTTCTCAGAAAAAAACTAGAAAGATTAATATGAACTGATGCAAAGTGACACATACTGTGTACAGAGTAGCAGTAATATTGTAAGATGATCAGCTACGAATGATTAAATTAATCTCAACAATACAATTATCCAAGGCAGTTCCAAAGGACTTAGGAAAAATGCTACCAGATCCAGAGAAAGAACTGATGGTGTCTGAATACTGATTGAAACATACTTTTTTAAACTTTATTTTTCTTGAGATTTGGGATTTTTTGTTTTGTTTTGTTTTGTTTTTTGGTGTTGGGGTTTTGTTTTTGTTTTTGATTATGTTCTCTTTTACTATTATGTAACTATTATGGAAATGTTTTGCATGAACACACACATATAACCCATATCAAATTGCTTTCTCAATGAGGGGGACTGAGGAAGGAGGAAGGGAGAGAATATGCAATTCAAAGTTTTAAACAAATACTAAAAATTGTTTTCATATGTAACTGGAAGAAATTAAAATAGTAAATAATTTTTTCAATAAATAAATTTAACAACTTTAAAGTTTATTTTAATGAATGAAAAATTTAATAAACAGAAAGCCCACTCACATATTCTAAAACTTTTTCTTGATAATAAGTTTATCTCATGTTTCAGGGTACCAAATCAAGATTCCTGGAAGAATACTGCGCTTATCAGAGAGGCATGGTCAACACTCAGAGAGAAAAATTTGAAAAGTGGAATCCTAGAATAACGGAAAAAATAGGAGTTGAGTCTGGAGGAGAATCAGAAGTGTCACCAAATGCAAAACTGCTTTATGAATGATGATTATTTTCATAGTTCTTAGGAGGGTGCTTTCGTTTGGGTATCTGCAACCAAAGAATGAAAAATTTATATGAAAAAAACAAACAACACTGGACCCAGATTCTACAATATATTTCCTGGTAGAAAGAAAAAGAGTCATTTTTTAAAGCCATGTCTGTTTTCATGATGACATTTAGGGTTTTCTTGACAGACATACTGGAATAGTTTACCAATTCCTTCGCCAGCTCATTTTACAGATAACTAAACTAAGGCAAACAGGTTTAAGTGAGCCCAGCAGACTATGTTTCTGACTGAGTCCAAATTTGAACTCAGGAATTTCTGACTCCACACCCAGTGCTCTATCCACTGAATTACCTAGCTACTCCCTTTATGATGTCTAGGTAAAATCAAATAGCAATAAATTGAGGAAAGATATTTGTGGGGGCTTATAATCTCTAGAATTAGAAAACCACTCCCAAACATTCAGCATTCCCAAGAGTTCTGAATCTCTGGGGGCCTAGTTCACTGTCCTAAGAACTTCTCAAGATTTGCAGGATCACAATATTCATTTTCCCTCTATCCCCATAGCATCCTTTTAAAATTGTAGTTTATTTGTTTGTTAATAATTCTCATTCCTTTAGATACTAAGTAGTTACAACTATTTTCCTAGGACACAGAATTCATGGAATACAGAGGTCAGATCTCTTGTCCCTTGGAATGGTAGTTCAGAGAAACTCACTTCTAGGAGCATCTTTGTACATTTTTCTGTGGAAACAAGAAAAATCAGTTAAATCTGGAAGAAGTAAAGGTAGAGAAAGGTTAGGAAAGAATTTTAGGCTTCAGAGTAAAATGAATTCTGTCTAGAAAAATGATTCATGTTTTACCATCATTATCAAGCATATATATCTGATCTTCGGTATAATCTTTTTCAGCCCAGAATTCTTTGAATGTGTTTATATCATTTGGTCTTGCAAAAAAAGTGCGACCTGTGGACAAAACACAGAAGAAAGCTGGTTTTTGTCTGGAATCAAGGCACCAAAGAAATGTTACAGTAATAATAATTGAAGTGCTTATTAGGTATATGAGGATAGGATAAATAAAAAAGCTATGGGATCAGCATCCTCTTGGGCCTGTAATATCACCTTAGAAATGTAACTGAGAGGAATAACTATCTGCAGGTCCATGGAATGAACAATGATCCTTCTATCTATTTCATTACTTTGGCCCCATTTCCCTTTCTGATCCAGTAGGACCTAATAGGGCTCATTTTCCCTTTTTGTAATAAAGAAAAGAGTACAAAATCAGTTTTGAGATCAGTCAGGACAAAGACAAGAAAGTTAAGATCTGATCTACTAGTTGAAGGAACCTAACTGTACATTTGCTCCCATCCTGTCTCTGATTGAAATGGAGACAGCCAGATTAGAGGCATACTTATTACCCTGCTGTTCTTCTCAGCTGGATTACTGTCAACTCTCCCACCTCTACTATATGCTTCCTCCCCTTAAAGGCACTTTTTCCTCTGCCTCCCTAGTTCTGGGGCCCTGAACCTACTGTATAACTTTGTAACACTATGTCTCTCCTTATTCAAATGGAAAACAAATTCCAATATAGCATAATTCTCATAATCTGTGTCCAACACCTGGATTTCTCTAGAATCTGTAAGAGAAAACAAAAGGCATCATATTATTAACTGAAAATCCAGAATTAAAAATAGAATAATAGCTAAATTGGGGCAGCTATGTGGTAAAGTGGATAGAGTACTATATAGAGTCAGAAAAATACATCTTTCTGCGTTCAAATATGTCCTCAGACTCTTATTAGCTGAGTGACCCTGGGCAAGTCACTTAATCTTATTTGCCTCAGTTTAGTTATCTATAAAATGAACTGGAGAAGGAAATGGCAAACCACTCTGATATCTTTGCCAAAAAAAAAAAAAAAAAACCAACCCAAATTGGGTAATGAAGAGTCAAACATGACTGAAATGACTAAACAATAAGATAGCTAAAGATCATGTTTGAAAAGAGTAAGTGTCATTTCAACATCTTAGACCTTTCATCCCATCTTAAGTAGGGATACAGTGAAAACATAAATATTCATCCTCAGAACAAGATTACCCTTCTCCTAAAATAAGCATGAGGAACAGCTACTAGAAGCTCTTCATCCTCTCACTTGAAAAATCCCAGAGAAGCAGTCCTAGGTTATCAAAATAATCCCACCCAGTTACCCCAGGAATAATTAGGAGATAGAAAAGTAAAGAGAATGATGGAAAGAGAATGAGAGTATCTTTCCAAAATATTCATTTGAAGGGCCTAAAGGTATGAATGCATTATTCAAGTAATAAAGGAAGTAAGGAACTCTAGAATCATGGAGTCAACCCAAAGTGCTAAAAAGAGAATTTTCTGACCCCACCAAGAAAACAGCTGTTCTCACAGACACTTGAAAAGATCCATTATGGGGATGAGAGAAAAGAGTGGAGCTATAGGATACAGATATTAGAGGGTTTAAATGTGCCAGAACTATTCAAAGACCCAGTGGTGGGAAAACATATCAGGCACTCAGATGGTGTTTCCCAAAAGGGGAGATAGTGAAGATAGAATGGTTTAGGATGACGCTAAGTGTTTCCCAAACTATAGGACAAACACTCTTGGGGTCCCCCCAAAAAATTGTAAAAACAAAGGGTCAAAGAGGACTGAAACAACTGAACAACAACAAAATAATCCAACAGGTATTATCAAATACCTACAATTTGGCAAGTATTGTACTAAGTATTGGGAATACAGGGACAAAAGGATATACTCTCTGCCCTCAAGGAACCTATATTTTATTGGGAAAACTAGCCTGAATATATATTTTTAAAAAATCAATACAAAGTAATTTAATGAGGAAGGGCCTTGGCATCTGTGAAGATAAAGAAAGTTTTCATGTAGAATGTAGTGCTTGTTCTAGTATGCAATAGAAATGAAGGAGGAATAAATTTCAGTAATGAGGGATGAAACAAAGAAACAAGATGGATTGTCTTGTGAGAAAAATAAAGTCAGTTTGGCTAACTCAGAATACAGAAAGGATAGTAATATACAATGAGTCTATAAAAATGGATTGGAGAGAGAGACAGAGACAGAGAAATGACTGTGATATGTGACTAAGGAGAAGTAGGGCAAAGTTATTTTAGAATTTTCTAGCCAGTAGTTAGTATTATTTACAAAAAACAGGCTTCTGGGATAAGATTAAAACAGTTCACTCATCCCAGTGTCTCTGTTTCAGAAAGTAGAGCCCTGGAAAGATTTACTTCAAACAGAGAGTATGATCAGTCCTTAAAATTAAAATGAACCATAGATTCAGGGGCTGGTGAATTGAAAAATCCAGGAAAGAGAATAGAGGATAAGATACTTCGAAGAGAAGCAGATAATGAGTTATGAATACAAGATATAACTCTAATCTCAATCTAGGTTTCTTTATCTTTTAGGAAATCTGGCCTAAAAAAGTAGGGAGCTTCATAAAAATTGTCAGAAAACGTTAGCTAATAAATCTAGCTGGGGAGGCAAAAAAGACCTTAAGAACAGTTGACTAAAAATGCTGATTGAGGATATGTGTAATGCTTTTTACTAATGATAGTATTACTAATCACAGAACTTCCAATAGGTGGAAAATGGGTAGCGTACCTGACATTAGCACCTCTGGTAAAAACTATAGCTGAGGTCAAAAGAACACTGGGAAATGAGTATGGACCACACCATAGCATTTACACTCTCTGTTATTGTTTGCTTGCATTTTTGTTTTTCTTCTCAGGTTATTTTTACCTTCTTTCTAAATCGAATTTTTCTTATGCAGCAAGATAACTGTAAAAATATGTACACATACATTATTTTTAACATATACTTTAAAATATTTAACATGTATGAGACTACATGCCATCTAGGGGAGAGGGTGGAGGGAAGGAGGGGAAAAGTTGGAATAGAAGTTTTTGCAAGGGTCAGTGTTAGGATTCTTACAAGGTAATAAGTCAGTTGTCTAATTTTAGCATCATGCTTAGCAGTTCTCTGGTTTGCTAAGGTGTTTATTACTCATTGGAGTTCTACAAGATTCACAAGTCCAGGAGATTCACAAGTCACAGCTCCCATAATCCCACTCTTGGAGGAGAAGTCAGCCTTTGAGTTCACACCTCTAAAAGAACATATAAAAGGACAAGCACTAGAGACTTTGGGGAGATTGAGAAGCCAGAGACTGCAGTCAGGCAGAACGAAGGATTTGGAAGAAGAGAGGCTGAAGCTGGAAGAGGCAAAGGACTAGCAACAGGAACTCTTGGAATCAAGGAGAGATAGGCCTCTAAGAAAGCTAATGGGACTATTTTGAAGGAGACAATAAAGGATCTGAACTTTTAACAGCTGGCTGCATTTGAGGTGATTATTACTTTGAACTGAAACTAAAGCTGCTTCCAGAAGCCCCTCAAGAAACCTGCTCCCAGAAAATGATTATATTTTAGAGAAGAGAACACTACAGGTCAGTGTTGAAAAATTATCCATGCATATGTTTTGTAAATAAGAAGCTATAATAAAAAAAATTAAATAAATAGATAAATAAATAAATGACTATAGGTGAGGCACAAGAGAAGAGTGAAATAGCAGGTTGGTAGGGAAGATTGAAAGAATGATACCTTCTTCTCTGCAGGACAGAGGCTTATTAATCACAAAATTATCCCCAGTGGATGGCGGACATGGCCAAAGAAAAGAAGGAAACATATATAACCATAGCATCCATAGTAACTATTGTACATGATATTAGGTGTCCCCCAAAATAGCCAAAGTTATTGAATATTTGGATCAACGATCATCCCCTGGTAGAGAGCAGGAAGATATTACCTGAAAGGGAACAAGTTGTCACACAAAGCCATATCTCAGAGATGCACAGGAAGTTTGTGACAGTGCCCCCTTTACCCCAAGAGCAGAGCTCAGTCATAAAAGAAGAAAAAAAAAAGAGGAAATACCAAAAGAGAAGGAAAGAAAATGAGCAAGAAACAGAAAAGAACCTTGACCATAGAAAACTACTATGGTGACAGGGTAGACCAAAACACTAACTCAGATGAGGACAAAAAAGGCATTGGTGACTTGTATGTTTTAGGGAAGCAGCCTGTAATTATTGGCATAGGGAACTTCCAATAAGAAAACATCCTATATCGATGAAATTTATAGGCTTAAATAGCTATCTGGGGTTCATGAAGAGTTAGTGGCTAGCACAAGATTGTGTAGCCAATTTATATAAAAAATAGATCATGAACCCAAGTCTTCTTTATTCTGTGATTCTCTCACCACTATTCCATATTACCTCTTCAAAGTTTATGTAGGGAGACATATTATGTTATGTGATTATTTTTATATTTATATAAATTATATATCAGATATAATTATATGTAATATGTTATATAAATTATAATGGCAATTATAAATTGCCATTTGTTTGAAAGCCTTTGTTATAAACTAAGTATATCCATGTTTGGTTATAATAAATAAAACATATTGACAGGGATTCATAAGGTTTTTAGGGGACTCAGGACCACAAGTAGGTAGAATCTAGAATAGTAAAACTAGGTTGTAAAATAAGGAATCTCTCACAGGATACAAAAGCATCAATGAATGCATAGTAAGTTGCTTTTGGTCATTATGTAGTTTCTCTGTAAAAAAACAGCTTAAGATAGGAGATAGAATGGATTTAGTCTGAAAAAGATCTGGTTTATAAATCCAGCTTCTGATATTTACTAGGCATAAGATCCTAGGGAAATCAATTAATCACTATAGATTTTTATATTTACTAAGTCACAGGTTCCAACATGCAAAGGTCCATCATGTTAAGAAAATCAGATCCTTTATGCACAGAGTACATAAAGACTTTTGGAATAGTCCAAAAGTCTTTAATGGCTTAAAGCCTTAGGAAGACTTTTGTGATATTGTATTTTCTCAAGTATTAGTATGTAAACCAATATGAATTTTGTTACCATTATATATACTTTAGTAACAATGCGACATACTAGATAGATATGACCTTAAAAGAAGAGCTGACTTATCCTGATTCTGGCATATGTTCTCAGTGTGATTCCAGGCAAATCTCTCAAACTCTTATTGCTTTGGACAGCTGTCCAAAGCTATATGTTGCAAAAGACGGGCTAACCTTCACTGGAACAGGAAATTCCATCAGCCAGGAGTTCTGAGATACCAATGGAGTTTCTCACACAAAATGCTCTACCACCAGAACTCCAGGCATTTTCTCTGGCTGTGCTTCCAAGCTTAGAATGTTTTCTTATTTTCATTCCCTCACTTCATAGGTTCCCTGGCTTTCTTCAATTTCCAGCTAAAATTTTATCTAATTATTCCGTTATTTCAGTCCTGTTCCTCTCTTGTGACTCCATTTGGGGTTTTCTTGGCAAAGATAGTAGAGTGATTTGTCCATTCATTCTCTAGCTCATTTTGCAAATGAGAAAATTGAAACAGGGTTAAATGACTTTCCCAGTTTCATACAGCCAGTAAATGTCTGAACTCAAATCTGAACTTAGGAAGATGAGAATTCTTGACTCTAAACCCAGCACACCATGCACTATATAGCACCACTTAGCTGCCCCCACCAAAAAAAAAAAAAAAAAAAAAAACGCCTCATAATCTATTTTCCTATATTCTATCTTTCCTAATCTCCGTAATCCTAGTGCTTTTCTTCTGTTTTCATTTTTATGTTGTATATAACTTGCTTGAAAATAATTTTTGCATGTTTTTTTCCATTAGACTTTGAGCTCCTTGGGGGAAAGGGACTGTCTTCTGCCTTTCTTTGATGTCCCAGCACTTAGCATAGTATTTGGTATATAGTAGATGATAAGTTCTTAGTAATTGATTGAAACCCAGGTACACCACTTATGCCTTGCATATACATTTTGCAATGTCTTTTGTCTGTTAGTAGTAGTACAATTAATCAGCACATCATTGAAAAAAAAAATACATATTTTAAAAAATGTTTAATGTCGAGGATTTCTATACTGTAATTGTTGTACTAATTACTATTATATTGGGGTCCATGAAAAAATTTTGACATTAAAAAATAATTCTTTATAAAACTAGGGAAAGAAGGAGCTTCTTAAGTCATCTAATCCAACCTGATTTTGCAGATAAGGAAACTGAAGCACAAAGGTATTAAATAATTTGTCCAAAGTCACCCACATTTGTATGTTAAAGGTAAGATTTGAACCCAGGGTCTCTGGCTCCAGAGCCTATACATGTTCCATGTTTCCTCTCTTATTTACAAATGTTGAGAAACACCAGCTAAACCAGTGGATTTTAGAAATTAAAAAGTGGCTATACCTCAGCGGGCAAAATTATAACATGTTAGATTCAGAAAGGATATTCAAGATTATCTATTCAGTCCCCTCATTAAAAGAATTGCAACCCATCCAACTGTGGTAGAACATTAAGCGATAGTCAAAGGTCCATGTAGAACTTACAAGGAATTCTGTATTTTCCTGGAATGCCCATTGGGATGGCTGAAAATTGTTCCAATACACACTGACCATATCTAGAAAGGCAGCAAAAATCCCAAAAGAATATTACCTTACACCATGTCCATTAAAAACATTCACAATACCTCTCCCCTGGAAACCCATACTAAAGTTCCATCTCTAATGCATACATGATCAAAATCTCAAAGCACTCACTGTGATGTGGCATTGCTTCACATTTAGTATACATTGGTTGTATTCAAAGGCAAGTTTATTATTCAAAAAAAGGTTCTGGGATAATAATGAAGGAGAAGAGAATATCCTAAGTGGAAAGTTAGAAGAAGTAGCCTCCTTGCCCAGTTTTGTATTTGAATATCTTGCATGCATACACACACACAGACATGTATATGTGTGTATGTATATATTCATACCCCTAGCTTATTGGATATTGTCATCCCTAAACAGTTGATTCCAAAATCTCATTATCCAATCTTTATGTCTGATCTAAGCTCCAGACCCATATTGCCAATTGCTGGAGAACCCATTGGCATCTAAAATTCAATGTTTAAAATGGAATTCAGACTCCTCAGGATACACTCAAGATTTATCCTTAATTTCCTAATTTCTGTTGAAGGTATTTTTTCTTGTAGTCCACGTTTGAAATTTTGAAGTCATCCTCAGCACTTCACTCTCAATCCTCATATTCAATCTGCCAAATGTTGACAATTCTTTCTCCACAATATCTACTATTCCCTTTCTCTCTACTTACATGGTCACCACCATCCTAATTCAAACCTTTATCACCTTTCATCTGAACAACTGTAATATCCCCTAACTGAACTCTCCAATTTTATTTCATCCTTTCCCAATTCATCTGTAAGGATCAGGACAAATTGCATTAATCACCCCATTCTGTTTAATCTAGCTACTTTAAATTAAATTGGGAGCACTATCAGTTGAATTAAGTAATCAGACATGCGAACTAGATGTAAACAAGGTCAGAGTGTCTCTATTGAATCACTCGATCAAAGGCATTTCAAATAAATGAGTTTAAAAGTCTATTAGGATTGGGTAAAAGACTTGGTCATACCCAATGGGGCTTACATAACACTGGAAAGTTAGTTTGCAAATTAGGACTCAAGCATCTGGCAATTTAGAGATAGAAACTTCTAGTCTTAAAAGGAATCCTTTGAAGGGAGAGGAGAAAAGGCCTAGTCTCAGACTTAGTATCCTATTCTCCAATTGCTCCCACCCCTCAGACTGAAGGAGAACTTTGTGAAATTCATAAGGCTAGAGGATTTTGAACTTAGTTGCTGTCATTTTCCCCAGCAATGTCCTTAGGACAGCTAATATAAAGTTTACATTAGAATCCAAAGACAAACTAGTCATACTGAGGAAGAACAGCTTGGGGGGGAGGAAGGGGAAGCACAGCAGAGAAGGTACATAATTCCTAAAGGGAATATAAGGAGTAAACTATAAAGAGGAGAAAAAGCCTTCAGCAAAAACAAGTTGGAAATGAGTGTCCCCCTGACATTTCCCTATTTCCCAGAATGTCTTCTCTCCAATTCCTTCACTTCCCCTTCTGGTTATCTTCTGCCTCTATTCACCTACCCAACTCTCTTTCCCAACAGGGTTTCTTCAGCAGAGAGAATTAAGTCTGGACCTAAAATGGGAGTTCTTACACAATCCTAATCCTTAATATAGATTCCAGATGTAATACAATGGTTCTTCTCTGTAGTTAGATTCCTTGAACCTTAAAAAGAAGTACTACTCTCTTAACCTCACTCATGTCCAGACCTTTTGAAATAAATGTCTATTTTCCAAAGGGGAGAAAAAAACAGTATGGATTCAGAGTTAATAACTCATGTGTATTATGGAGTTACAGGGCCTCCAGTGTTATACTTACTTGTCATATGTCATCATTGTAAATATTCCTTCACTTCTAAGACCCATAAGGATAACTCCAACTATCTTGGAAAACTTTGGCTTCATGAACACATCAGAATTGGAGATAATCCCAACTTCATACCAAAGACCTGTGAACTGAAAGACACAGACAACTCATGTAAGAGCAGCACTTTTTGCCAGGATACAAAGAGGGGAACGATGGTTGGCAGATTTTACCCCAGATCAGATTCCATGAGCCCTGAGAGTCCTACTCAAAAGAGGCAAAGATGAATTTTCCTGACCAGAATAACTAGAAAGGGTTACCTTGGGAGGAAGATGGATTAAAATAGAATGTTATAAAATATTTATAGCACTTCTCTTTGTGGTGGCAAAGAACTGGAAATTGCAGGGATGCCCATTAATTAGGGAATGACTGAACAAGTTTTGATATATGATTCTGATGGAATACTGCTATTCTGGAAGAAATGATAAACTTGATAACCTTAGCAAAACATGGATAAACTTGTACAAAATAATGAAAAGCAAAATGAGCAGAATTAAGAGAAATTTGTATACAGGAAGAGAAATATTGCTTTAAGAATAACTTTAAGCAATTAAGTCATCTTGATTATTATAAATACTCAAATTAATTATAAAAGACATATAAAGGAAGATGCTATCTATATCCAGAGAAAGAACTGATAAATAGAAATTTACAAAAAATTACTTTACATATATATGTATATTATATATGTGTGTGTATCTACAGACACAGATAGATTTGATGTAAAGGGGGAAATTTACATAATAATTATATATTTAAAAGGAATAGTAAGTTGTACCTAATGCATTTATAATTTCATGTGTAATCATCTTTTTTATTATACTATGTTATAGAAATGCTTATTTTATTTCATAAATTAAAGATAAAATAAAATAAAAAGAATGGAAAGGACAGTGTTCTACACAATTCTAAGACACATTACTGTGAGAAAGGCACTGGAATTTGTTTAAATTAACATCCAGAATAGTTAAATACATGAGTCTGCAAAAATGCAAGATCAGCAGATGTGACAATTACAGTGTTTTAAAAATAAAATAGGATTGTCTTCTGGTCTAAAGATACTATTATTTGGACTATGCTCCCAAAGAGATCAAAACAGAAGGAAAAGGACCTATATATACAAAAACTGTTTCTAGCAGTTCTTTTTGTGATGGAAAAAAACTGTAAACTAAAGGCATACCCATGAATTGGGGAATGGCTGAATAAAATATCATATATGCATGTCATGGAATATTATTTTGCCATAAAAAAGGAAGGGGACAATTTCAAAAAGGCCTGAAAAGGCTTGTATGAACTGATGCAGGGTAAAGTAAGCAGAATTAGAATAGTTTGTACAGTGAAAACAACATTGTAAAGACAACTTTGAAAGACTTGAGAATATTGAACAATTCAATGACCAATGGTAATATAATTTTTTTAACATGGCCAGAGTTATTTGTTTTGCTTGACTATGCATAATTTTTTTCATTTAATAGTATTTTAGTTTTACATGTAAAGATAGTTTTCAACATTTGCTTTTGTAAATTTTTATGTTCCAATTTTTTTCTCCCTCCTTTCCTTCTCTTCCACCTCCCCAAGACAGCAAGCAATCTGATATAGGTTATACATGCACAATTGTTTAAAACCTATTTTCATATTAGTCAGGTGGTGACAAAAAAAATAAAAGAGAAAAGTCAATAAATAAAATGAAAATGATATGCTTCAATCCTCATTCAAGTCTCCTTAGTTCTCTCTGTGAATGCAGATGGCACTTTCCATCTCAAGTCTGTTAGAACTGATTTGGATCACTATAATGCTGAGAAGAGTCAAATCTGTCATAGCTGACCATCACACAGTCTTGCTGTTACTGTGTACAATGTTCTCCTAATTCTGCTCATTTTATTCAGCATCAGTTCATGTAAGTCTTTCCAGGCTTTTCTGAAATTAGTCTGCTCATCATTTCTTATAGAACAATAAAATTCCATTATATTCAAAAACCACAATTTATTGAGCCATTCCCCAAGTGATAGATATCCATCCACTCAATTTCCAATTCTTTGCTACCACACACAAAAAAATACACACATTTTTGCACATGTGAGTTCTTTTTCTTTATTTATGATCTCTTTGGGATACAGACCCAGTAGTGGCATTGTTATATTAAAGGATGTGCAATTTAATAATAGCTCATTGGAACACTGCATAATTTTTAAGAGGGTTTACTTTTCCTTTTTTTTTTTAATGGGGTAGGGAAGAAAGAAAAAAGATTTGTATTAACTGGAAAAAATAAAATAGAAAATTTGCTTAAAAACACAAGGTTTGGAATTTCCTATCAGCTTTGTGCTGAAAGGAATTAAATTGTTTTCTCAGAAAACTATTCAGACATTTTAAAGGGCATTGTCTTGCTTCCCTTTGGATTCCTTTAGCAAGTAGCTAACATAATAATAACTAGCATTTCCATGATGATTAAAGTTTGCAATGAAATAGCCCAGGCAATAAAATTCAAGACAGCCATAGTAATTCATAATTTAGAAATAAATTTATTTGTAATTGGCCTAGATGATCTACATGGTCAGAACGGAACTCCAGTAGGATTCTGGCATGGTTGCGTGTCCAACTGAAGTAGGGACAGCCTTATAAGCATTCTTGTTCACCCTTGCTGACACCTTTGACATTAAACAGTGACTTGATTTTACAGGACAAAAGATACAATGGCAGATATTTAACCGAGTTTTTAGGTCAGGATTATCGAACAGATACCCCTCAATGTAGAGCAGGCACTTTGAAGTACAAAACACTTCCTTTAATTTAGCTGAGCAGACTTTTCTCTGCGAGCCCCAGACCCTTTAACCTAAGACTGAGGGAGGAGAGGGGAGGCCAGTCCTTTGTCCATTTCAGCAATTCTTTAAAAATATTCTAGAATTTTGCCCTCTTATCAACCTGGAAATTAGATGTTATTATCCCCTTTTTAAAAATTAGGAAACTAGGAAATAATATTTAAATAACTTACCATGAGGTCACCCAGTTAATATCTGAGGTCAGATATGAACTCTGCTCTTTTAACTCAGGTGAAGTAAAACAGATGTGATTACAAAAAATCAATACTTTTTTTATACTTTCTAAAATAGCTAAGGTAGGGCTAGGCACACAGAAATTAGAGCAGCTACTATGAAGGACAAAAATGTACACAGAGGGAATCAGAAAGAATGGGAAGCAGTATGGTATAATAGACAAAGTATGAGATTTGGAGTCAGAAGATGTTTTTGAATGCTGGTTCTTTCTTACTGAGCAAATCACTTAACTTCTCTGAATTTCAGTTTTGTCATTTGCCAACACCAACTCTAAGTCATTTGACCTAATAAAATTAGAATTTTACACTCCAGAAGTTATTTCAATGCAAAAAAAAAAAAAAAAAAAAAAAGATATTTTACTGACCCAAAAATAGAAGATAATAATTTCAATATGGTATTCAAAAGCACATAAGAAGATCTAAATATACTCCAAATAGATGATGAAGTAGACAGAGTATAAGGACTGAAGTTCAGAAGACTTGAGTTTAAATCTAACATTACATACTTCTAACTGTGTGACCTTAGAAAAGTCACTTAACCCCTGTTTGCCTCAGTTTTCTCAGCTGTAAAACAGGGATAATAATGACACCTACTTCCCAGAGTTATTGTGAGGATCAAATGAGATAATATGGAAAGTTATTAGCATAATATCTGTCACACAGTAAATATTATATACATGTTGTCTATTAGCCATTGATTAAGCTTGGTGATACAATAGTAGAATGCCAAGTCTAGAATCAAGAAGATTCATCTTTCTGAGTTCAAATCTGGCTTCAGACACTTACTATCTGTGTGACCCTGGACAAACACTGTTTGCTTCAGTTTCCTCATCTGAAAAATGAGCTAGAGAAGGAAATGACAAAACACTTCATTCATCATTTATACAAGTGAAATGACTGACAGCAACAATGTCTTTTCAAAATCAGATGCAATAAAATGTAAGCCCCTTGAAGGCAGGGATTGTTTTAGTTTGTCTTTTTCTCCCCTTTGCCTGGCACAGTGCTTATATAGCAGATGCTTAATAAATATTTGTTGAATTGCCCTTTGTGTAAGTAGGTACAAAATCCCAGGTCAGGAATATAACATGGGAGAGAACTTTCTCCTTTCTGCCTTTTAATCAACAGTACTCCCAAATATAGACCACAGATTTAAAACTGGAAAGAACACTAGAGATCATCTAGTCCAACCCTTTCATTTTACAGAGAAGGAAACTGAAACAATAAATGAAGTTACCTGCCCAGGGTTAAATATATAGATTCATTATTGTTAAATTGCCAACTTAACTCTTTGGCCAACTCTTTGAGACCCTATTTGGGTTTTTTTTGTCAAAGGTATGTCCATCTCCAGCTCATTTTACAGATGAGAAACTGAGGCAAACAGGGTTAAGTGACTTGCTCAAGGTCACACAGGAAGTATCTGAAGCTGAACTGAATTCATGTCTCTCCTGACTCAAAGGTCTAACACTATAGCTACTCATATTACAGTGGAGCCAGGATTCAATTCCAGGGACTCCAAATCCAGTGTTCTTTCAACTGTGCCTCTTATAAGGAACATTGGAATCATTGGAAACTAGTTTCCTGAAACCTTATGAGGGTGCTAGATATTTAACCCAAAAATAATCTCTGTCAGTTTTAGGTTTTTATTGCTTTTGAAAAAGTCATATTCCCCAAGAGACACAGAAAGACATTCTGGGAGAGCTCTTGAAATCAAAGGAGATTCCACAGAAATCTAATGGCTGCAAAAACTCTTCCTAAAGATATGATTCATTTTAAGATCATAATCATTTTTCTTTTTGATCTTAAAATGATAGCACAAGCAGGATAGATTCCAAAGTTGTAGGGAGTAAATCTAGGAGGGAAGTCTGCATTGATTGGGAGGGATCCCCAGTCTTCCTAAATGGGGAAGCTTGCTAGAGAGTTAACTACCCATCCCAAACAAATTCCAAGCAACCCTCTCACTCTCCCAAAGTGAAAAGCCTTGACATTCATCCCCAAACTGAGAAATAGATATTACCCTTTCTTTTTCAAAATCCTCCATAATATCATTTTTTGGTGCATGTAATCCTGTGAAAGTCCCCAGCAGGGCACAAAACAGCAAGGTCTTCATTATTCCTGGTGTCAGTTCTTTACTTCAGGAAAGTAATAGAAAGAATGGAGAGGAACAGCAGCTCTGGATTTATATCCACATGGGGTTGTTAGGCAAAAAAACCCACTAGGAACTCACTTAGCATATTTTAGCCACAAGATAGAACTTCCTGGATCTTCCACAAAGTGGAGCTCAGTCATATGCAGACCCACACCTTTCAAAATTGGCCCTGAATTGAAGAAAGTAATCTGTATGGAAGAGAATGTCTTTGAATGTGGGTATAATAATGGAAAATTAATTTATTCCATATTCATTCAAAAGATGGTTGCTGAACATGTATCATGGGAGAGACACTGTGCTAAGTACTCTGAAGGGATGTAAAAAATAAAAACAGTCTCTGTCTTTTTGAAATTTATATTATTATTGGTGATATCAGACATATACAGAAATTACTGCAGTACCTGGTCATGTATAATGAATACGATAAGAATTTAGGAAAAGGAGTATTAACTCACAGCTGTGGTGCTCAGAGAAGACTTCTTGGAGAGATCAAAAGTTTAACCTCTATGAAAGAGAGATTGGGAAGGATAGTCAACAGAGTACAATCAAAGCATAGGCATGGAGTTGTAGAAGTGCTTGGGATATTGTGGTTGTTATTGTTTGTTCTTTGTTCTTGAAGAAAGCTATGACATCAGGGAGGTGATGCCATGACATGCAAGTGAATTGGATTTAAATGACGCTGAGCTGTCCTGGAGATAAGGAGTAGCAGGATCTTATTGAGAAATGTTAGGACATGAACCTAAAAAAGAGTTTGCCTATAGACTGTGATAGATATTGAATACCCAAATCAGGGCAGCAGGTGTAATGCCGGAGAAATTGAGGCAAGATAGAGATTAGAGAACAATTTAATATTTTATTTAAAAGGGAGAGATTTACTGGTACCAAACAGATCCATGTTTTGGTCCCAGGGCTGAATGAGACTATTGTCTCCAAGAATCCAGCAGTGAATGTCCAATACAAGATTCTTTTATGGGGTAACAAGAACAATGACATAATGGGGGAGGTACCTGGATGGGGATGACCTAATGGGGGAGGAACCTAGGATGACATAATGGGAGGTACTGGAGAGACTCCTGATATTCTAATGATGTCTAAAATGGATAAAGACCTTTATCCCATCAAACATTAAGAGGGCATGATTATAACCTGAGGCAGAGTAACTGAATAGGATAACTAGGGAAACTGGTCAAGACATTAAAAGAGAACTGTGGCACAACATGTGTTGGCACAATGGATAGAGCACCAAGCCTAGAGTCAGGAAGATTCATCTTTCTGAGTTCAATTCTGATCTCAGAAACTTAATTATCTTTGTGATCCTAGGCAAGTCACTTAATCCTATTTGCCTCAATGTCCTCATCTGTTCATCTGAGTCATGCAGAGTCAGATTCAACTGAAACCACTGAACAGCAAACCAAATAAAGATTTTCAATTGTATTTCAAATTCTTCAACTTTAACTTTCTTTTTTTTTTTTTAATAACTTTTTATTGACAGAACATATGCATGGGTAATTTTTTACATTATCCCTTGCACTCACTTCTGTTCTGACTTTTCCTTTCCCTCCCCCCACCCTCTCCCCTAGATGACAGGCAATCTTATACATGTTAAATATGTTATAGTATATCCTAAATACAATATGTGTGTGCAGAACTATACAGTTCTCTTATTGCACAAGAAGAGTTAGATTAGGAATATAAAAATAACCTGGGAAGAAAGACAAAAATGCAAGTAGTCCACATTCATTTCCCAGTGTTCCTTCTCTGAGTGTAGCTGATTCTGTCCATCATTGATCAATTGGAACTGAATTAGATCTTCTCTTTGTCAAAGATATCCACTTCCACCAGAATACGTCCTCATACAGTATTGTTGTTGAAGTGTATAATGATCTCCTGATTCTGCTCATTTCATTCATCATCAGTTCATGTAAGTTTTTCCAAGCCTCTCTGTATTCATCCTGCTGGTCTTTTCTTACAGAACAATAATATTCTATATTACCCAACCATTCTCCATTTGATGGGCATCCAATAATTTTACAGTTTCTAGTCACTACAGAAAAGGCTGCCACAAACATTTTTGGTGCATATAGGTCCCTTTCCCTTCTTTAGTATCTCTTTGGGATATAAGCCCAGTAGTAACACTGCTGGATCAAAGGGTATGCACAGTTTGACAACTTTTTGGGCATAATTCCAGATTGCTCTCCAGAATGGTTGGATTCGTTCACAACTCCACCAACAATATATCAGTCAGTTAATTTTACCACATCCCCTCCAACATTCATTATTATTTTTTCCTATCATCTTAACCAATCTGACAGGTGTATAGTGGTATCTCAGAGTTGTCTTAATTTGCATTTCTCTGATCAATAGTGATTTGGAACACTCTTTCATATGAGTGGAAATAGTTTCAATTTCATCATCTGAAAATTGTCTGTTCATATCTTTTGACCATTTAACAATTGGAGAATGTCTTGATTTCTTATAAATTAGAGTAAGTTCTCCAAATATTTTGGAAATGAGGCCTTTGTCAGAACCTTTAACTGTAAAAATATTTTCCCAGTTTGTTGCTTCCCTTCTAGTCTTGTTTGCATTAGTTTGTACAAAGGCTTTTTAATTTGATATAATCAAAATTTTCTATTTTGTGATCAATAATGATCTCTAGTTCTTCTTTGGTCACAAATTCCTTCCTCCTCTACAAGTCTGAGAGATAAATTATCCTATGTTCCTCTAATTTATTTATAATCTCATTCTTTGTGCCTAAATCATGGACCCATTTTGATCTAATCTTGGTGTATGGTGTTGTGTGGGTCCATGCCTAATTTTTGCCATACTAATTTCCAGTTTTCCCAGCAGTTTTTGTCAAATAGTGAATTCTTATCCTAAAAGTTGGGATCTTTGGGTTTGTTAAACACCAGATTGCTATAGTTATTGACCATTTTGTCCTGTGAACCTAACCTATTCCACTGATCAACTAATCTATTTCTTAGCCAATACCAAATGGTTTTGGTGACTGCTCCTTTATAATATAGTTTTAGATCAGGTACAGCTAGGCTACCTTCATTTGATTTTTTTTTTAATTCCCTTGAAATTCTTGACCTTTTGTTCTTCCATATAAATGTTGTTATTTTTTCTAAGTTATTAAAATAGTTTCTTGGGAGTCTAATTGGGATAGCACTAAATAAATAGACTAGTTTAGGGCGTATTGTCATCTTTATTATATTCACTCAGCCTAACCAAGAGCACTTAATATTTTTCCAATTATTTAAATCTGTCTTTATTTGTGTGGAAAGTGTTTTATAATTTTGCTCATATAATTCCTGACTTTCCTTTGGTAGATGGATTCCCAAATATTTTATGCTATTGACAGTTATTTTCAATGGAATTTCTCTTTGTATCTCTTGCTGTTGGATTTTGTTGGTGATGTATAAAAATGCTGAGGATTTATGGGGATTTATTTTGTATCCTGCAACTTTGCTAAAGTTGTGAATTATTTCTAATAGCTTTTTAGTAGAATCTTTGGGGTTCTCTAAGTATACCATCGTATCATCTGCAAAGAGTGATAATTTGGTTTCCTCATTACCTACTCTAATTCCTTTAATCTCTTTTTCAACTTTTATTGCCAAGGCTAGAGTTTCTAATACAATATTGAATAATAATGGTGATAGTGGGCAACCTTGTTTCACTCCTGATCTTATTGGGAATGGTTCCAGTTTTTCCCCATTGCATATGATGCTTACTGACAGTTTTAAATATATGCTCCTGACTATTTTAAGGAAAAGTCCACTTATTCCTATCCTCTCAAGTGTTTTTATTAAGAATGGATGTTGGATTTTATCAAATGCTTTTTCTGCATCTATGAGATGATCATATGGTTTTTGTTAATTTGGTTATTGATATAATCAGTTATGCTAATAGTTTTCCTAATATTAAACCAGCCCTGCATTCCTGGTATAAATCCTTCTTGGTCATAGTGTATTATGCTGGGGATGATTTTCTGTAATCTTTTTGCTAATATTTTATTTAAGATTTTAGCATCAATATTCATTAGAGAGATTGGTCTATAATTTTCTTTCTCTGTTTTCAACCTGTCTGGTTTAGGTATCAGTACCATGTCTGTGTCATAAAAGGAATTTGGTAGGACTCCTTCAATCCCTATTTTTTCAAATAGTTTATATAGCATTGGAATTAATTATTCTTTAAATGTTTGATAGAATTCACATGTAAATCCATCTGGTCCTGGGGATTTTTTCTTAGGGAGTTGATTAATAGCTTGTTCTATTTCTTTTTCTAAGATGGGGCTGTTTAACCAATTTACTTCTTGCTCTGTTAATCTGGGCAAGCTATATTTTTGAAGGTATTCTTCCATTTCATTTAAGTTATCGAATTTATTGGCATAATCAACTTTAACTTTCAAAGTCCTCCATAGACATTCCATTCTGCTTTTCCAGCCTGATTTCATACTAGGGTCATAGATTTAGAACTAGAAGATAAATTTACAGATAAGAAAAATAATTAAGGAAAGCAATTAAGACCTTGAGAAGTTAAATGGATTATCCAATCACATAGTAAGTAATAGAGTTGGGACCCAAAAACTTCAAAACTAATGCTCATTCTGCTGTTTCAGCCTTCTCAATATTCATCTTTATCTGCTCTAAATTCTATTTAAATTGTTTTGCTCACAATTCTGAGAGCTATATGGGCTGTGTCCTTTCTTTCCACCATTCATTCCCAAAATATACCCCTCCCTCCCAATTTCTTGGTCACTTTTACTTAAGTTCTTTTAAAGATCAAATTATAATTTTCTTTTTTTTTAATGTAAACATATTTATATAATTATCTTGCTGCACAAGAAAAATCAGAACAAAAAGGAAAGAAAATGAATAAGAAAACAAAATGTAAGTGAACAACAAAAAGAGTGAGAATGTTATTTTGTGGTCCATAATCAGCTCCCACAGTTTTCTCTCTGGGTGTAGATGATTCTCTTCATCACAAGATCATTGGAATTGGCCTCTATCATCTCATCGTTGGAAAGAGTCACATCCATCAGAATTTATCTTCTTATAATATTGTTGTTGCTGGGTACAATGATCTCCTAGTTCTGCTCATTTCATTTAGTATCAGTTCATGTAAGTCTTTCCAAGCCTCTTTAAAATCATCCTCCTGATCATTTCTTATAGAACTGTAATATTCCATGACATTCATATATCATAACTTTATAATTTTCTTCAATTAGCAAATTTTCTCTTTTTTTCCCCTTATCTATTCAAAAGAAAGATAAAATCTTTGTAACAAACATTCAGTCAAGTAAAACCAAATTCCCATGTTCACCAAGTCTAGATATATAGATTTCATTTGGCATCTTAAGTCTTTGTACAAGTTTTCTGTATATTTCTTGGAGACCACTGTCATTTTTTAGCTTGTCTAAGAGCATTTCTTTTTTTTAAATTGTTTTCTTTAATAGCATACATACATACAAAAACAGTTTTCAACACAACCTTTGAAACCTTCTGTTCCAATTTTTTTTCCCTCTCTCCTTCCATCCTCCCTCTCCCAGACAGTAAGCAATCCAATATAAGTTAAATATCTGCAATCTAAGAACAATTCTGATCACACTTAAACTCTGGTTCATTTTGGAGATAGCCAGACATAGTCTTGGAACAAGTGAAGAGGGGGCAGAATAGATGTCAAGAACCATGTAGCTCTGGGGAGAGTGGAGAATCACTTATCAGATAAGATAATCAGCAGCTAGGTGGCCTAATGGATAAAGTGCTGAGACGGAAGTCAGGAAGAACAGAGTCCAAGGTCAGCCTTAGACAATTGTGTAACACTGGACAAGTCATTTAAATCCTCTGTCTTAATTCCCTCAATTGTAAAATAAGGAAAATAATAGCACCTCCTTTCTACGGTTATTATTATGAAGATTAAATGAGATATTTGTAAAGTACTTAGCACAGTGGCTAACATATAGTAGGCACTTAACAAATGCTTATTTCCTTCCTACTTACTCTAGATTCTAGAGTCCATACTAATATAAAAGACCCAGTCATGCAAAAAAAGATTTATTGGGCACTTGCCATGTGCAAGGCACAGACCTAGAGAGAGTAAAGTAGAGTCCTAATATATGGAAAACACCTACAAACCACATCTTGGGCTAGGTTTTACAAATAGCATGATCCCAGAATTTTAACTGAAAAAACTGAAGGTATGAACAATTTAAAAACTTCCTGATAGTTCAAGAATTAGTTCAAGTTAAAGTAGGATTTGAACTCGATCTCTCATCTCTCCTAACTTTCAGTCCAGCATTCTTATCACTATTGATGCGATATGAATGCTCTAAATTCCTGTAGTCAAGAAGTTAGTGGCAATAAGAGAGTTGTTAAATATCCCCTTTAAATCAGCTGCAGGTTTAGAGTGAAAGAATTCACTCATTCCCAAATTATTATGTTATGCCAAAGTTCCCTTTTTAATGTCATGACTCAGTTTCTCCAATTGTCCTATTTAGTTATTCTGCCTCAGGTTATAACCTTTCCCTCTTAATGTTTGATGAGATAAAGGTTTTATATCTTTAAGTTATAGACATTCCTTCTTAATGTTTGACAAGATAAAGGTTTAACCATTTTAGATGTCATTAGACTATCAGTAACCTTTCTCTATTAGGTTATCCCCACCTAGGTACCTCCATTATGTCATTGTTCTTGTTATCCTATAAAAAAGCTTGCTTCCCATTAATTGGGGCTGGACTGAGATGATAGTCTCAGTCTAGCCCTGGGATCAAACATGGATCCATTGGTCTCAGTATTTCTCTCCATTTAATAAACTATTGATTTGGTCTCTAATCTCTGTCTTGCTCAGTTTCTTTGGCATTACAATTAATTACAAAATGAAAATTTATTGTTGGATAGAAACCAGTTTGCTAAGAGATTGACTTCTATAGTAGCAAAGATCTATTGGAAAAAAGAATTTTGGTGCTGTGAGTGCTTTCTCAGAGGGCAGGGTCCTAGCAAAGTGCATGGGCCATCTGCAAAGACCTTAGTTGAGGGAAGCTGTTATGTTGGGTATCTTGATGGGGGCTGGGACAGCCCACGCTGATCAGAACAGGATTCTTGGTGGGGGTTGAGACAGCCTGAGCTGATCAGATCAGGATTCCTCAATTGAATGAGAATTTAGAATTTCTTTTTTTTTTTTTTTTAATTTAATAGCCTTTTATTTACAGGATATATGCATGGGTAACTTTACAGCATTAACAATTGCCAAACCTCTTGTTCCAATTTTTCACCTCTTACCCCCCCACCCCCTCCCCTAGATGGCAGGATGACCAGTAGATGTTAAATATATTAAAATATAAATTAGATACACAATAAGTATACATGACCAAAACGTTATTTTGCTGTACAAAAAGAATCAGACTCCGAAATATTGTACAATTAGCTTGTGAAGGAAATCAAAAATGCAAGTGTGCATAAATATAGGGATTGGGAATTCAATGTAATGGTTTTTAGTCATCTCCCAGAGTTCTTTTTCTGGGCATAGCTGGTTCAGTTCATTACTGCTCCATTGGAAATGATTTGGTTGATCTCGTTGCTGAGGATGGCCTGGTCCATCAGAACTGGTCATCATATACTATTGTTGTTGAAGTATATAATGATCTCCTGGTCCTGCTCATTTCACTCAGCATCAGTTCGTGTAAGTCTCTCCAGGCCTTTCTGAAATTATCCTGTTGGTCATTTCTTACAGAACAGTAATGAGAATTTAGAATTTCTATGGGAGTTGATTTGCCCCTGAATCCCTGTTCCTCTTATCCTGAAAGGGCTCTGTCTTGATTCCTTGGAGCCTGGGAGATCCTGATCTCTGAGATCAGAAAAGGGGATACAATCTCAGAGTGATAATCTTGAAGGGAACAACTCCCCTCCCACTATGACCCACTGGTTTTCCTTATTTAACTCTAACTATTCCTTTTCTGTCTCCTTTGCTAGTTCTTTATCTTTCCCCCACTGTCTTAAGGTGACTGTTCTCTAAGGTTCAATGTTTGGCCCTCATTGCTTCTCTGTACTCCACCCATGAAGAATTCCTCTTAGTATTATGGGGATAGTATTCATTTAGTATTTAGTACTGAAGATGGCACAATGGAAAGAGTGCCAAGCCTGGAGTCAGGGAAACGAATTTAAATCTTCTCTCAGATACTTACTAGCTGTATGACCCTGAGCAAGTCTCTTAATCTTGCTTGCCTCAGTTTCCTTATCTGGAGAAGGAAATGGCAATAAAGGGAAACCATTCTATTCATCATTTCTTATAGCTCAATAGTATTCTATCACCTTCATATATCATAACTTGATTAGCTATTCCCCAAATGGTGGGCACCTTCCCAGGTTTCTCTGTCACCTTGAAAAGAACTACTAAAAATATTTTTGCATATACAGGTTTCATTTCTAATTAAGGGAATCCAAATGACTTCACAGAGGAGGACAATATTTGAGCTAGGCCTAGAGGCAGTATAGGGTAATTGAAGAGGGGACCTTGAAACTCTGAAAATCCTTAAAGGAGAAACTCTTCTTCAACTCTGCCTCAGTGATGGACCCCGCCCCAAGAACAAACAGTTTCATCTTTGTTATCTGGGTGGGGTTGGCTCAATCCTGAAAATCTTTGAATTCAATTCAAATTCTAGCCCTAGCTGAAATCCAGTGAGGAGGCAACTTGGGACTCCATCTACAGGGCCCCTTTAGCTAAATATCTCATTATAAAAAGAGCCAAACTAAAATCCTCTCTTTGCAGAGGTTCCAAACATGCCAGCCCTATGCTTGGCACGTCAAGGGCCTCTGCCCACTGGAATATTGTTTCCAGTGCCATCTTCTCTTTACCCTCATCTATTTCCTTAACCAGACTTTAACCTTATTTCCAATCCCCAAAATAAACCTCTTTTATCAATCTAGATTTTTGGGTCTGTAAATTCCTTTATAGGGAGCCTCTGCGTCACCAGAAGGGAGTTCCCCAAAACTCCCTACCCTTGCACCAAATCCAAAGGGGTTGCAGGGAAGCTCCATTTGACTCCCTGAACCCTGAACCTGCCACTAGACTTTATTTAACTCCCAATTTAGAGGGCCATAGAGTATTTGAGGACTGAACTTGTAAAATAAATCTGGAAAGATAGGCTATAGCCTACTTAATGGAGGGTCTCGAATGTCAAGCTCACTGCTGATTACATCAGTATTATGGACCAGGTTTCAGCACACTGAAAACTCTTTGGCTTGACAATATACATGAAAACATTCTGTACCCTTTCTACTCCATTAAACTCAGGATCTATTTTAAGTTTATGAATCACAAGAGCAAAAGGTCTACTGTGTTTGATTCATTGCCAAATTAGTAACCTTAGCACACAGAAAAATATGGTGATGTCTCAAAGAATTTATAGGACATGAGATAAAAGCAAGAGTAGGCTCAACCCTTAGCAGGATAAGAGTTTAAGTCAAAGAATATGTGTTTCTGACAAAGGTCTTTGATACAAAGAGTTTTTTTCTTCCCATTAGTTGCTTCATTTTTTACCCCAGATGCATTAATTTCATTTGTGTAGCAAATTTTCAGTTTTATATAATCAATGTTATTTGTCCACTCTTTTATAATTACTTGTATCCTTGTTTGGTTAAGAATACATATACTCGGGGCAGCTAGGTGATGCAGTGGATAGAACACCAGTTCTGAAGTCAGGAGAACCTGAATTCAAATTTGATCTCAGACACTTAACACTCCTAACTGTGTGACCTTGGACAAGTCACTTAACCCCAATTGCCTCAAAAAAAAAAAAAGAATACATATACTCATAGCTATGAAAAGTATATTATCTGCCTTTCTTCAAATTATAATAGTGTGATCTTAACATTAAAGTTACATGTCCATCTTGAATTTATTGTAGAATATGGTACAAGATATTCATCTAAACCTTCTACCAGACTGCTTTTCAGTTTTATCAATGATTTTTCTTAAACAAAGAGTTCTTTCCTAAATAAATAAATACAACAAAATTCTAAGAGTTGTAATGTATACTTAAAGAATAAAAGATAAATGCTAGAAACTAAACCTGTGATATCAGTAATATAATGAATTCCCATGTGAAAAAATTCCCTCTACCAGCACTGGTTGGTGCCTCCTCTACAACTTATAGAAAGTGGCTTAGAGCATTGCAGCCAATAGATAGCAGAGGTAGACCCAATCTTCCTAACTTTAAGTCTAGCTTTCTACTCACTATATAATATTGGCTCTCCATATAGAGAAGAAAGAAAGAAAGAAAGAAAGAAAGAAAGAAAGAAAGAAAGAAAGAAAGAAAGAAAGAAAGAAAGAAAGAAAGAAAGAAAGAAAGAAAGAAATCTGGGAAATGCATGCAATAATAATTTTAAGCTAGTGTTTTACATACATACATATATAAAAAGATATATAGATATAGATATCCAGAGTTGGAAAGGACTTCAATAGCTACCTAGTATAGTCTATAACCAAAAAAAAAAAATAATGTCTTCCACAATAGCATGGCAAAATGGACTTAGAGGATTGGACCTGGAGTAAAGAAGACTTGCATTGAAGATTGAATTGGTAAGCTAAATATAAGAATAACATCATTCCTGCCTGTACAGAAATCTTGACAAAATCAGACCTCAGTAACATTAAGGATTTCTCAACACAATAGCTCATCCCTGGAACTAGTGGCAGTGACTTCAGTTCCTCTTATTTCTTGTCATCTTTCCATCAAAGGCTAGTCTAGGTATAATTGTGAAGTCATCCTAGTTATCCTTCAACCTGATGGACTGCTTTGGGTCTCTGGAATAAGTATCTATTCCAAGAGCCTCAGCATCCAAGATTTGTCACTACCTGTTTAAACATTCGACAATTCAACAAGCATATATTGTTACTTATTATGCTCCAGGCATCTCATATAGTGCTAAGGATAAAAAGACTAAAACAAAAGTCTTTGCCTTTAATAACTTTACATTCTGTTGATAGGCAGCAAACTATGGATACACAGATAGGTAATGGAGGCAAGGGCACAGCTAACTAAAGGGGTCAAATTAAGTATTGTATTGATAACATTTGAACTGAGCCTTCAAAGGGAGCTAAGATTTCTAAGAGGTGGAAGGGAGGAGAAAGAACATTCCAGGCTTAAAGGACAATCTGGGCAAAAGCACAAAAGGAGAGAAATTTTGGCGTTTATAAATATAGATGTGTGTGTATATACAGATATATATATATATAATTTGTAATATGTTAAATAATTATTTATAATATATAATAACATATATTAATGAGGAACAACAATAGTCCAATGTGATGAGAACACAATATATAAAGGCATGTAATCACCATATATTCATGATTCTCTTATACCAACATTCCCTTATGTCCCAAATTATCTCCCCTCCAATATTTCCATTACTATTAATAACATGATCATTGTTTGAATCTCATAAGGCTTTCCACATAACAGGTGTCTTTTATATATTCTTCCCACAAAACTAATCAATCACCAAGTTCTGCTAATTTTTCTGTTACTCTCATTTATCCTCTGCCTGTCTGTTTGCTCAATTGAAAAATAAGGAAAATAATAGTGTCCACCTCATAGGGTTGTTGGTGGGATATTTGCACAGTACTTAGCATGATATCTGCCATACAGTGCTTAATAACAAGATTAAATGAATGAAACAATGTATGGAACAATAACATTGTAAAGATAAATAATTGAAAACTGTAAGGATTGCAAACAATATAATGAGTATCTATAATTCCAGAGATCCAACAATATAACAAGTATCCATTTCCTCACAGAAAAGTATCACATTCAGAGTGCAAAATGAAATTTTTCTTTTAAATAATGGACCATGAGGGAATTTGTTTTGCTTGAACATACATGTTTATTGCAATGAATTTTTTTTTTTCGCTCCCTTTGGTCCTTGGGGTGAGAGGTGAAAAGGAGAAAAAAAAATATTTTTGTTCATTGAAAAAAAAAGTAGTACCATTCAAAACCCTTTCAACAGCTTTTTAGTGTTATTTTTCTCACTTATTTTCAGGAAGTAAGTCTTGTAAATTTAGGCTTATCTGTTGTGTTAAATCAAAAAATATCAATAAAATTAGTTATTTATAGATGATTTAAAAATAGTGGTTCTTAAAAAAATTTAAACAATTAAAAAATATAGTGATTCTTCATGTCCTCATTTTCCACCACTCCACCATTGTCACTGAAGAAATAGAGAACTACATGCAACTGAGGATCATTTTAAACATTTTCTTTGTTTCTTTTTCAAAAAAAATTCATCCCCTAGGACCACCTTACATATTCCTTAGATTTAGCTGCATTGGCTCCATAGTGCAGACACCCACTGTTGCCCATGCTATCCTCATTATGGAAAAAAACCTGTCAGAATTGCCCTCACAGGCATAGTCCTTGACAAGTCATTTCTATGCTTTAATAAGGCATCAGAGTAGAATTTTGTAATGTCAATATAGATATTGCTGTTCTTATTGGGAAATGTAGTTTGGTAAGTATCCCTGGAGGGGCTACAACCATAATTGTTTTTGACCAAGAAAAGAAATTTCATATCACCAGAGTCCTTGGCAATGTCAAATGAGTCAATTTCAAAAATTGATGTTATCAATGACCATTGATCAATGATCAGTAATGTTAGATATGACTTTAAAGAAGAAACATGACATTTGCTTTGCCAATACTCTCTAAGTAACATATGATCTTTCCATATGATTTGCAGTTAAAACCTTTTGTGTATGTTGCCTCCCCCATCAGAATGTGAGAGCTTTGAAAAGCATGATCTTCCTTTCTTATTTATCAAAACTTAGCCAATGCTTTGTATATAAGAATTTAATAAATGCTTCGTTCTTTCACTCATTCATTCATACTCCAAGGTCTTGCAGCCTACTACTTTTCCAGTGCAGCAGACCAGATGATAGTTCTCCTTTGATTCAGACACCAAGAAAACTTTGAGAGAAATGATTATTAACAAAGATTTGAGAGGATCCAGAGTTTTCTTTTTCTAAAGTTCTCAGTTCAGAAGTTCAGTTTCTGAAGAACATTGCTGATAATGAGATTGGATTAACTTTCTTAACAATCTTTTTTAGATTCCACTTAGATAGAGAAGACTATTAGTCTCTATACAAGGTTGGTTAGGGATAAATTCTTTGATTAGATTGCCGTAGGGTGGAGGTAAGTTTAGAAATAAATGATATAATTAATGGTCATTAGAATAGGTAATAACTACTATGATTCAATCAGAGAACCCACTATATAGCAGATCTAATGACTCAATAGCTTCCCAACTTGGGAATGAAAGTCATTTAGATCAAAGCTTCTTAAACTGTGGGTTAACTGAATGTAGGGGGTCATAAAATTATGGGTTTTTTTCAGTGAATGTTCGACTTGTATACCTATTTTATATACCTATGTGGGTCATGTAAAAATTTCCCATGTAAAAAGAGATCACAAGTGAAAAAAATTAAGAAGTCCTGATTTTTATCATAGTAATGCTCTATCACTTTATCACTATCACTTTAATGTACAAGCAAAATCATTGCTTATCTAGAGACTCTCCTGTGAGTTAAGGATCATGCTCCTTTCATTGTATCTGGACCCCAAGAATGGCTTCCAATCCCAGCCAAAAGATATTCAACACATAATAGACTTGTTTGGAATATAAATTTATTCAGTACTAAGAAAGGAGTTTTTGACTCACTCCACAAAGGAGATTGGGACTGTGGAAATAGAGGATGAATGGAAAGATAGAGAAGGGAACTATCTGTGAATCCTTGGAGACAGAGCAGGTAGCTTTCTCCATTAGCAAGCAAAATATCCTCCCCTACAAATTATTCTGCAACACAAAAAGAATAAAGGGAATTATGTTATACATGTACAAACAACTTGAGACCGAGGTTAATAAGTCAAGATAAAAGTATTCATACATACACATACATATATTATATATATACACATATATATGTTTGTAAATACCACTGAGAAAACTTAATAAAACTATAATGCTATTAAATTGGCATTACTGATTTCTGATTACAGTTTGGTAATAATCTCCTTTCTAGTAAACATTGAAGACTTGAATTAGAACTAATTATTCTGTCTTACCCTACCCATTTTATTGGAACTTTTAAGTAACTTTTTAATCACTTAATTTGAATATAACAAAAAGATATTAAAGTCAGTCTGAAATTAAAAAAAAAAAAAAACTAATTATTCTCCCCTGGAAACAGCTTTCAAATTCTTCCTCCTACTCAACTTATATAAGGAGAAATAAGAATAAATCCATTAAAATGGGCTTAGATGCTCAAATACCCTAGGCTTTCCTATAACAGTTGCTTAAAATAATTTATTCTGGTGTTTTTTATATGGAAATTTTCTGACTGCCTGTTTCTTGATGTTCACAATTAAATTGACTGAGCCTTTTTATGGCTTACTAGAAGGTAGAGGTGATGATAGCAAATAGTACCCACTTTCTGAGGGCAAATTTGTTTTGAAGGCAAATAAAAACTGATTTGGGCTATTTTGAAATCTTAAATAAAGAGATCCCCATTGTGGATCACTACTGAAAAATAGAATTGAGAGCAAATTCCAGACATAAAGTCCTACCTCCAGAATAATACAAATATCTAATATGCTTTCTAGGAGGAGAGTCTGAAAAAACAACTCTCCTATGCTACCATTTCCTAGAGCCCAGCTTCTTAAACTAGTCATGACCTAATATGAGGCTTGTAATTGAATGTGAGGGT
The DNA here is from genome assembly GCF_902635505.1 of Sarcophilus harrisii. Taxonomy (NCBI): domain Eukaryota; kingdom Metazoa; phylum Chordata; class Mammalia; order Dasyuromorphia; family Dasyuridae; genus Sarcophilus; species Sarcophilus harrisii. The sequence continues at coordinate 249,435,696 of NC_045427.1, read as the reverse complement.
TATGAAGTTACGATTTTTTATCATCAAATGTTTAATTTGTATACCTATTTTACATTCCTATATGCCTGGGGTGATGTAAAAATTTCTCAGGTGAAAAAGGGTTGCAAGTGGAAAAAGCTCTATTCTAAAGCATCTTCTCACTGCTCTTAGTGGACCCAGGAGATTAGAAGAATATGGGAATATACCTCCTGGAAAGTGCTTATAATAAAGGGAAAATCAAGTGAGATGGGTTATCCATGAGCAAAAGGTAACAGATGAGAAAAAGGTTTCATACTTCCATATACATCCCAACTTTCCATTTCTTCCATATCCACCTGTTCCACTTTATCAAAATCCATATTTGTTGGCCATAAATTCCATTAAAGAGCAAAATATGCCCTCAGACATCTTTCAAAGTTATTCTCAGAATACATCAATATTTTCAGGGTTAAAACATTTTCTCCTTATGATTTGCTCCTTGTCATATATAGGGGCAAATGAAAAAAAAAGGAAAAAAAACAAAACTTTGTCCATCAAATGCCAAGCAATTATGTTGTGTCACCGGGGCCAGCATCCTGGACTACAAAAGTCGTGTCTCTCCAGCTTTTCATATCAATGAATAATAGAGGTGAAAAGGGAATCACCTTCTTAATCATCTTCACACATGTTTCTAAGAAATGAAAGAAAAATTAGTGAGAGATAGAGAGAAGAAAGGGGTTCCAGGATCTAGAAAGACTCCAGCATTTTTCCTCCCAAAAAAGGTAAAAGTGTTTTTACCATCATAGATCAACTTGAATACAGTATCCCTGGAAATCCCAATCATTTCACTGATTTCTCTTAATCTCTTCAAACCTTTGTCAGTGTTCTGCAGGGTTCGACCTATGAGCAAAATAAATAACATAGAATTGGGGAATCATGTAAGGATTGAAAAGAACAGGGCAGGGGAAAATGTCTTATAGGAGAAGAAAAGAAGGAATATAATGCTAAAGAGCTAATGTTCCCAATAGTAGGATGGTAAATTAAAATATCCTAGAAACTGAGCTAATTTTGGAACAAGGAATGGCAGTCATTTTTCTCCATTAGAAACTATATCACTCTGGCTTGTACAGATAGGGCCTTTCTGGAGTACAGAAAAAGGAAGGTTAAGTGTTTGGAAAAGAGTAAATATAAAACCCAGGTGTGTGGAATTAGGAACTGGTCTTACAATTGAAGAAATCTATTTGTGCTACATTTCTCTCCTCCCCAATCCCATGGTAATCTATATTTGAGACTGAGTGGCGGCTCGGTCTCATGACAGCCAGACTGATCATTCTGCTTTTCCATGATGTCCTACATCCACTGTGCTTCTTTAAGGACACAATTCCCTCTGACTTCAGATTTGTAGTCTCAGCACGTACTAAAAAGCTTCAAGACGTTAAGTCTCATCCCTTTCTTTAGGATGGAAATATTCACTATGGCATAGTTCTTATAGTCCGTCTCTATCACATATACTTTCCTAGACCCTATAAAAGAAAACAAAAGAGTTAATAATTTTTAATATTTGAAATAACTAAGCTGAAAATAAAGCAAAACAACACAATTTGTGGTAAGGGAAGAAATTCATCAAATTGACAATTTGTGATTCCACAATTAGTGGTAAAGATGAAAACATTGAATGATTTTGACAAGATTCTATGAAATGAGGCATATTAATTCACTGCTGGTAAAACTATAAATTGGTTTGTATCTTTTAGAAAGCAATAAAGGACTATATAACAAAACAATATACAATAAAAAGTTACAAAAATGTTTAAATCCTCGGACCCAGTGAAACTTACCTCAGTTTTATTCCCTAAATAAGAAGCTAACTGACAAAAACAAAAGGTTTATGTATACAAAAATATTCAAAGATGCATTGTTTATAATAGAAAAAAAAGCTGGAAATAAGTAATGTGTTAAATAATTAAGGAATGGCTAAATAAATTGTGGATATGAATATAAGGGAATATTATTATTCTGTATAGAGAGATATATGAAAAATTCAAAAATACAAGGAAGACCTAAAGCAATACAATGATAGAAACAGAGCCAGAAGAATCTAGACTTTCTGGTTATAATTCTATAAATAAAGACCATCTTAAAACGTATCAAACCCAGATTGAATATGAGCAGCGTTAGCATTTCCTTGCTAAAATGAAAACACAGCTTTCTTTTCCATTTAATAAACAGTTGATAATAAAAATATATGGTTGCTTGTGCAATTATTTTCAACCACTCTTTTGTGTTGTTTGGTTTAATTACTTTCCAACAATCATCTTTTGTTTCTAATTTGGGTTTTGTTTTTCTCTTTTCTCAAAATAAAATTCATCAATAAAAAAAAAGATAAAATGCTATCCTCTTACTTTTCCTGTATCTTTAAAGAAACTGAACTCATTATAAAGGATAAGGATCTCTCACTTCAAATAACCAAATTTGGGATTCTACCAGTCAGTTCCTACCCTATGGCTGCTGTAGCTATTTGCCAAGCATGTATATAAAATCTTCTCTGTCCCCACCTAGAAGCCTTAGAGAAATAAGCAAATTCTAAAGTGTACAAAGTTGTTGGTAAGGTTATGTGAAATGACATGTACATGGAGTAGCAACACTGAAAAATGAAGTGATGCAGGAGCAGTAATATTATAACAATAATCTACTGAGAAAGAGTCAGCTACAATGATCAATACAATGATCCAAGACAATTCCAATGCTATTGATGAAAAATGCTATTCACCTCCAGAGAAAGAACTGATTAACTGAGTACAGATTGAAGTATACTTTTTTCACTTTATGTTTCTTGCTTTTTATTGCTTTTGGGGGGCGAGAAGGGGGTTGTTAATTTGGAGGGGCTAATATGGAAATGAGTGGATAGGGAAGACGTAGATAAAATGCCAGACCTGAAGTCAGGAAGATTCATCTTCCTATGTTCAAATTCCACATCAGACTATTCACTGTGTGACCTTATTTGCCTCAGTTACTTCACCTAAAATTATCTGGAGAAGGAAATGGCAAACTACTCCAATATCTTTGCCAAGTAAATCCTAAATGAGGTCATGAAGAGTTGCACACTTATGAAAAACAATTAAACACGTATAATTGACAGTGTATGCTTGCCTTCTCAATGTGTGGAGGAGAGGCAGGAGAAAGTGAAAGAAAATGAAACTTTAAAACTTTAAAATAAGGATTTAAATGAATGTAATAAAGAAAGAAATAAAGACAAGAGGGGAAAAAAATAAATGATGTCCCATAGAGTGAGATGCAACCTAGTGCTGGTACTGAGTTGGGAGAGCAAGATTCACAAGGTTACTTCTAGCAAAGTTCCTTTAGGGTGGGCTGAGTTGTTGGAAAGGCAGGGGGCAGGATTCTTAAGTTTTTAAGACAGGAATCTTTTCCCAAACTATAGGGCAGTGCCATATTTCAAAATAGTAAGGAAGGAACTTCAATTTTCATCTACCTTCTCCTTCCCCCAATGCTCCCCACTGCATTCCTTGGCAGTTAATTAAATTTCTACCCACATGGGGGTTCCTCTTTAATGATTTCCCTCTAATTTTATTCAGATTCTTTCCTTCTTTGTACAGATCTTATTGCAAGTGGGCTTATTAATCTCTCAATCAAATGGACTGTAACCACCAAACCTAAGAATGTAATCAGAGTGCCATTATTTGACTCAAAGGGGAGAGCATAGCTTTTTGAGTCTGATGTTGGGAGGCCTAATCAAAACTTAACCTGGTAGAAAGGGAGGGCTAAAAAAACATGCATAAGTTTATGGGAAAAACTAGTGGTCATATGTTTCAATAATCCAGGATCTTAGAGGTATTTTATTTGGGATTTTTGAGAGGAAGAAAGGAAGAGACAAAAGAGATAATGTTTTAAGAGTATAAAGGTAATATGATATAATAGAAAGAGAACTGACTTTGTAGTCAGAAGAGGTGAGTTCAAATCCTACCTCTGAGTTTTACTACTTGTGAGTTATCCTACTGCTAGTAAATCACTTTCCTTCTCTGGGGCTCAGTTTCTCCATATGCAAAAAAGGGAGTGGCGGGTTGACTACATAGCTTCTAAGACACCTTCCAGCTCTAGAATTACAATCTTAATGAAATGTGACAAGATCAGGTAGTCAAATTGATGTCCTCAGAGGAAATGATGAAGTGGAATTAGGGGTGATCCCACAAAATAAAATGGGGCTTTTGGAGCTAAGAAATGAAAGGATCAGGGCCCTAGCTGTGGATTCCAATGCAATATTAGGATAAAGATAAACCAAACCATGTTGCTGAGACTAAGCCAGTTCCCAAAATTACTGATAATACTTACTTGGAAATGCAAACTTCCCTGGCATGTCTACTTGATTGCCCAAAATATTTTCTATAACACATTCATGAAATCTAGAGGGACAAGAAATACTGTCAGACCAATTCTCCTCCCAGAACATCTCCTAAAAGAATTTTCTCCCAATACTGTCCCCTATGAGCTTTTCATACCCGCATTCCCAAGACCTCTTCACTGAAGATCCAGGGCAAGGATATCTCTACTTTTGCTTGGGCAAAAACCTCCAGATAAAAAAATCCTGCCAGGGAGCCTCACAGGGCTGGGCAAGTTGCCTATGCTGAAAGTGACCACAACCCAATCTAAGGAGAATGAGGGACTGCTTGTCCTACAAGGAATACTGTAGCTTGGAGGGGCCTTAGATCTCACTTCTCTTTGTCAAATTCCAGAGGTAAGTAAGTTCACTGTTCAAGTGAAGTCTTTAAGATAGCAGAGGAAGAAAAAGAAAGTCAACTCAAGAAGAAGTTATAGGAAAGTGTCCCCCATTTTTGTACTTAAATGGGTCAATCAGGATCCTTAACAGGGAACACTGGGCTGTTAGAGATCCTTATACACTTGATTCTCCACTTTTTTTTCTTTTTCTTTCTTTCTTTCTTTTCTTTTTGCTGAGGCAATTGGGGTTAAGTGACTTGCCCAGGGTCACACAACCAGGAAGTGTTAAGTGTCTGAGGCCAAATTTGAATTCAGATCCTCCTGACTTCAGGACTGGTGCTCTATCCACTATACCAACTAGCTGCCCCCATACTTGATTTCTTAATCCATTAATTTTTCTTGCATGATGTCATAGACTTATTTTCTCTTCACTGCTTGTAGTTGTAAACTTTTCATTAAAATAATTACCCTGCTATCCAAAAAGAATTTATAGAACAACTCAAAAAAGAAAACTGATAAAGAGGTGGGGAAAGACTGAGGGGAGAAAAGAAGGGAAGGATCCATGGAGTAGGGGGGAAGGTTAAATAACAGCAAGGCAAGTTAATGGGAAGAAGAAGTAGAAGTAAAGTAGAAGAGTTAACAAGGATAGGAAATAAAAGATATTCATAAACACAAAACAATGATCAGGAATAGAATTTATTTTTTAAAAAGTAGTAATACTCATTGATCTCAGACAAAGTCAAACTTTCAATCAAGAGAGAAATCTAAAGGTAGCTAGCTAACAGTCGATAGAGCACTAGCTCTGGAGTAGGAAGGACTCAACTTCAAATCTGGCTTCAGACATTTAACACTTACCAACTGTGGGACCCTGGGCAAGTCACTTAACCCTGACTTCCTTGCAAAAAAGAAAAAAAGAGAGAGAAAATTTGCATTATATGTCAGCCATATTAATACTGCTTTAGGTCTATGTATACATGCATATGTACATAAATGCATATATACACACATCCATATATATGCATATATGTATATGTGCATGTATGTATGTATAGGTAGGTATATGTGTGTATATGTATATGTATACATAAATATATCTGTGCTTAACTATAATCTGCTTGGAGAAGACAGAGGGGAAGAAAGGGGGAAAAAATAAAGGGAAAAAAGCATAGAAGAAAACAAAAGAAAATCTACAAGGATGCAAAGAAAAGATGGATAGTCATAAATGTCTTCTATTAATATGTAAGCTTTCTTGAAATGAAAATGTATTGTTATATATTTTGAATCCTCCCTGATATCCTGCTGGGCACATGACAATGCTTTGTTTTGTTTTCCGTTTTCTGCCTTTCTTTTTTTACATTGTTTTTTTTTTTTTCTTATTTTGCATTTAAGTTTTAAATAAATAAATACTTAAAAAAAAAAAAAAAAACTAGCCTGAGAGAGCATTGCTATGTTAAACTAATTATCAAATTGGGACTCCATTGTCAACACTTACTTGTCAAAAGTAGTTGTCACTCTTATATTATTTTCCACTGGTGTTACAAATGCAGCTCCCAACCTCTTGATACCTTTTTGTTTCAAGAATAGGCTAAAATTGGAAGATGTTCCAACTTCATACCAAAAGCCTGAAAACTGAAGTGAATAGTTCATTTGACTTATATAATAATATAATAGCTACTTATTTTCCTCTGGAAAGTGAATTTAGGGAAAACAACTCTGCATATCAATCTGATGGGTCTTTCTCATTGAGGCAAGAATGACTATGTTCTAGATAAGCAAGAGGGAACTTCTTTCTAAACATGAGGAATATTGGAATCACTGGACCTATTCCTTACAGAATAATAATACTCCCTTATTTTCATAGAACACATCTTATTCAGCCATTCTCTAATTATTGAGAACAGTTTTTTGTAGCTTTTTTTTTTTTTAAATTATAAACAGTACCTTATTCTCATTCTTATACATTTAGAGCTGGAAGTCATCTAGAATAACCCCTTCAATTTATAGGAGGAAACTAAAGTCATAGCAGTTAAATAATCTAGCTAAAATCACTCAGATAAGTTGAAGATCTGGAACTTGAACCCTAATCTCCTGACTCCCAAACCAGTATTCTCTTCCCTTGTACATCAAAGTCTTCCCTTTAAATCCATAAGAGTAATATCTATGCATCCCCATGAAGGATATCCCCAAGGCTGAATGGTTGAGAGATAAATCTGGCCAACCACGGCCTGAATGACTTCTGGGAAAGTTCGATTCTTCCCAGGGTCAGCTAAATGGCACATTGGATAGAATCACTCTTCTCTAAGTCCAGTTTCAGCACTTTACATATACTAGTTGTATAATCTTGGGCAAGTTATTTAGCAGGAAAGAAAGGAAGGAAGGAAGGAAAGAAGGAAGGAAGGAAGGAAGGAAGGAAGGAAGGAAGGAAGGAAGGAAGGAAGGAAGGAAGGAAGGAAGAAAGGAAGAAAGGAAGGAAGGAAGGAAGGAAGGAAGGAAGAGAAAGGAAGGAAGGAAGGAAGGAGGGAAGGAAGGGAGGGAGAAAGGGAAAGAAGGAAAGGAAAGAAGGAAGGAGGGAGGGAGAGAGGGAGGAAGGGAGGAAAGGAAGGAAGGAAGGAAGGAGGAAGAGAGGGAGGGAAGGAAGGAAGGAAGAAAGGAAGGAAGGAAGGAAGGGAGAAAGGAAGGAAGGAAGGAAGGAAGGAAGGAAGGAAGGAAGGGAGAAAGAAAGGAAGGAAGGAAGCAAGGAAGCAAGGAAGCAAGGAAGGGAGGGAGGGAGGAAGTTATACTTCTCTAAATGTGTATGCCCCAAGACAGAGAAGAACAATAGCATGTACCAGGTTCTGAAACCCCCATCCATTCTTCTTTCCAATTCACCATTAGAGCTTTAGAGTTGGTACTATTTTCCTGGAGATATTCTTTATCCCACATATAAAATTCATTTCCAGGTTATAATCATCTTCTTCCTCCCTGGAAGTGGTACCTGAGCAGGACGGATCTCAGAAGCTACAACAGCGCTGTCTGGAATTGAAGGCTGAGTTCCTTCCATACAAGTGAAGAAACTGCCCAGGTAGGGACTGCCCATCTTGGTAAATCTTAATCAAGTGTCTCCCTCTCCCCCACTGACAATAGCTTTGATATTCACTCCCAAACAGAAAAACAAAAATTACCTTTTTTAAATCAAATTTATCCTTGGAGAAAATCTTTTGTGCCCTTAACACGGTGAGCATTCCTAAAAGAATGCTAAGCAGGACAGTCTTCATTCTGTCTGCTATCTGACCCGGAGTGGCCTTAAGAATCAATGATGACTGAAGGAAAGAAGAGTCGCAGGTGCCTACAGTCTCTGGATTTATATTCTTCTGCATGTTGTGCAATAACTGCAAGGAACTCATTAAGCAAATCTTGGTCACAAGATAGAACTTAACTGAATTTTCCTCAAAGGTGGAGTTCAATCAGATGTAAACTCACACCTACCATTTACATGCTGGAGCTCTGGGTTGAAAACAGCAATCTGCCATGGGGAGATATCCCCTGTCCAGGAAATATAACATAAAAGAGAGTGATATCCTCAAAATCAATCAATCAATCAGTATTTATTAAGGGCCTTCTATATGCCAGTTACTGTGCTGGGATCTGGAAATATAGTAGCTCTTGTCCTCAAAGAGTTTACATTCTATTAGGGGAGACACATAAATCAGCATATACTTAAAAAATAATAATATTGGGGAGGATGTTTTGAGAGAGATATAGTCATACGTATGAGTTCCTTTGCTTTATTCTGTGCTTTTGGACTAGGCAAAATGGACAAAGAAGCATATAAGTGAAGTATTTGGAATAAAAATCAAGCCTGGGTCATTTGTCATCTGGCTGTCCCATTCTAATCACACTTTTTAGGGTTGGGAAACTCATCTGCTAGAGTTATAACTTCAGGCATAGTCCTAGGGGTGCCATCATTTTGTTACCACCTGTCCCCAAAGCCTAAATTGGAACATATAGGGCCCTAAAGACAAGAGTCAAGAGTATGGATCCCTCATATAAAATCCTTGAGACAAAAAAAAAAATGATAATGAGTTTTTCCATGTAATTAGAACTCCCCAGAAAAATGCCCAGGCTAATAACAAAATAGTTCATTCAGACAGCAAATGGATTTCTTTGCCCTTTGCTTCCCTAACACCTCAGACTCATCCTTTCCCCCCATATTTCCTTTCCCCTTTCTTCACTTTCTAAATCTTCTCTTGCTCCTAGAGAAACTACTTTTCTTTTATTCCACAGTGGAAATTCTATTTCTCCTTTAGTTGAGGTGGGAGAGAAAGAAAGGTAAATTCAAGTTGTGAAAGTTTCTACCTTTACATGGGCACCCACATTCCCTCTAAATATTGGAGTTCATTGGGATCTCACCAGTATGGACATTCCTGCCAAGGTTAAAGATTATCATCTGTCCATGTCTGCTCATCTGTGAAACTCATCTCTGTGCCCTGCCATTGTGGCTCATTCCAGAGAGTCCACCCAAATCGCAAGGAGTCTTTCTAACATTCTCCTGAGAATATCAAGAGATATTCTCCTGATGGCTGGCTATCTATCAGCTATCCTCCACCTCAACCACAGAGAAAAGTTCTTTAACCACAGCAGCTCTCCTTCTAAAAGTCAGAAGAGAAAAATAATTGGGGATAAATATATATATATATATTTTGCAGGTTGGGGCAAGGGAATGTTAGGAGTTGAGGAGAGGGAACCATGAGGAAATCCTCCAAAATCATTTCCATATTCAAACATACCTATGATTTCACAGATCTGGGAGCTACTTCTAACCATATAGCTCACATTCTCTTTATATGTGCTCATGATCTTCTCAACCATGTCCTTCCCAAAGTTAAACTGTAGAAGAACATGCTGGAGATCCTATCTCATATTCCCCCAACATCTGGAAAGGTGCTTTTAAGCATTCTTCTGTCATCCCTCTGTCTTGACAGACAACGAATATCGCTTCTCCTTCTGCTATACAATTCCACATTAAAATTATTTATTTCTGATCTTTGGAATGTATCATAATTGTAGCAGCTTGCCACACTCCTATAGGCACTTTCCATTACCCCCTGGGTAATACCCCCCTTTGGTTCTTCAGAGCTAGTGAGGTCTTAAATCTTGCTTTCTGGCAGTGGTGACTCCTTCTAATATTTGGAGGGGGAAAATAACAGACAGGAATCTTTCCAAAGTTCTTTTCAGCTTTCATCTTAATTAAAGGGACAGGAGAGATTATTAAAAAGTGAGATTGAAACAAAAGCAAACAAACCCCAGCATACATTGAGCAGAAAAAAATGGGGTGGGGTGGGGGCAGGGAAAGGTAGAAGAAAGCCTTTTGCCTGTAGCATAGTCAGACAAGACCCCTACACTGCCTTTCAGCTGACTTCTGAGGCTTCCCTATCATTCTTCCAATACAATATACTTCTCAAAGGAAAAATATAACCTTCAAAGTCAGTTAATCAAATAGGATATTTTAGTGAAAAGAGGCAAGGGATCACCAAATCTAGCAGATAGATTTATAAACTATGACATCTACTAAAACTAACCCATACACATTGCTGTTTTCTTCAAAACAGAGAAGAAAAAAAAATCTCTTTTTCAGTAGACAGGCTATATCAATTTTGATCAAGTATCTCCTTTCTCTTGACAAATAAACATATCCAAACACAGAAAGATTCTCTTCACACAGACACATGTGCATGCTCACACACACGTACACAGAGTTAGGTAAATCATGAATCTTATTTCCACACATTTTTCCATTTTTTCTGGACTTTTGTAGATTTGGGGATTACAAAAGAGATAATAAAACAGATGTGGATTGAATCTCAGATTATTTATTTAGCAACCATGATCTCACAGGAGCAAGAGCAAAAAAAAAAAAAAAAAAAAAAAAAAAAATTAAGTTATATCCCTTCATGAGCTTCATGTTCACAGCAGGTACTTGCTCACTGATAGATGATCTCATCTCATTCCATCTGTTTCATTCTCTGTGCACTGTACTCCTGCAAGCATTCAAGCCCCTCCCTTGTGTATTTTCTGATATATATATATATATATATATATATATATATATATATATATCACCCTAATATATCTCTCAATGGCTAAGTCCAAATTCCTTCATCTTGCATATCATCTTCACCATTGTCACCATCAATATTTTCTACAATAAATTTCCAACCTACTTTTCTAGCCTTTTTTCCCATTATTCCCTTTAATTCTATGTTGTTGCTTAACTAGACAACTCACAATGGTCTCACCTTCCTCTATTTCCATCCCTTTGCTCACATCTTGCTTTTGGAATGCCCTCCCAACCATCACTCTCACTATCACCTCCTTCAAGACTGAGCTTAGTCTGTCAAGTGTCAAGTGTCTGAGACCACATTTGAACTCAGGTGCTTCTGACTCCAGAGTTGGTGCTTTATTCACTATGTTATCTCACACAAGGAAGGGCAAGAGATTTATTGTGAAATATCACATGGGATTTTACTGCCCTGACCCAATTTCAATGTAAGTGCTTTCCCTCTGAAGTTACCTCCAATTCCCCCTCCTGCATCCAAGGCCATCTCCAGTCATCCTGATTTATATCTTGTCATTGGATCCATGTGGATCAAAGCATAGTATTTTCACCTTTTTGTTTGTTGTTTGTTTATTTCTCTCTTTCTAATATTTTTTTCTCTTTTGGTTTGATTTTTCTTGCACAACATGACAAATATGGAAATATGTTTTAAAGGATTGCACATATTTAACCTATATCAGATTGCTTGATGTCTTGGGATAGGGGCAATGTAATGGAAGAAGGAAGAAAAATTTGGAACACAAAGTGTTATAAAATAATTGTTGAAAACTATCTTTACATGTATTTAGAAAAATAAAATACTACTGAGGAAAAAAAAATCTGGCTTACAAAGCAATGTGATTTCAAAGATACCTTAGGGTGCCTTTTTTCCCAAAATGTTTTCCACATGGCTTTGCTAAGCATGGTATCTCCTTCACTTTTCCTCTGAAAATCAGTAAGTGTTTCCAGTAACTAAGGTATTCATAAACAAAGTTGAGAGAATTGTCTCCTTAAGGTCACCTGTTCAATTCAGGCATGTTAATAGCAAGGAGCCCCCTTTACTTTTCTTGTAAGACTACCAGGATTAGATTACTTTGCATTCACCCTGGGACCCTGTGGAAATATGATAAAAATTGGTGGAAGCTCCATGAGTAGGGAGTATAGCAGAGAAAATATCTGGATGATAGAGGGTGAGGCTGCTAGGGAGAACAGGCCTAGGAAGATCCTTAGGAGACACTTAATTTAGGGAGACTGCCTAAAAGTGGAGAATGAAAGATCAGGTTAGAAGCCTCTGCAGTCTGATTTTGCCTAAATCATAATTTTGCTCAAGACCAATATTTTTAAGAAGTACATAACCCTAGTTCGCTGTCCAGATAATGTTTTCCATATTTCTCTCCACCCTAAATAGTCCAGCCTAGACTTCTCTCAGGACACAAAGATCCGAGAAGTCTGTCCAACTCCTACTCAGGATTGATTGATTGTGTCATGTTTATGGTCCAGGTTTCAGCACAATGAGATCTTTGTGGGTTAGATAAGATGCACAATGACAATCTGGACTTCTCATTAAATTCCAGAGTCATTTAAAGTTTACGAATCTCGAAGATATGAGGTTTATGGTGTTCAACATGCCCAGAGTTAATGGACCAGTGATCTCAGAGTAGGAGGTTGGGGCATTGCTGGGCAGAGAAGCATGACAAGGCTGTCACCATGCCAGATCTGCAACCCAAACAGGGCTGACCCACCTTCTGATCCAGAGGCCAAAGGGGCTCTGAGAGTCCAACAAGCCTGGGTCTGGGATTCAGCCTCACTCTCAGTTTCTACTAATTCTCTAAGATGTATTTCCGGGCTGCAGACAAATGGCATTTAAACTGCAGAGGATCTGGGATGAGGCTAGACCCTCCACTTGTGTCAAACCTTTTGAACTCCCAGGAAACACCTGCCTCCTCTCCCCAACAATCAGTCACACAGCTTAAAGGGATTTGTTGACTGAATCCTAGTCTGCATGAGGAAAAAAGTAAAGGTAATGGAGAGGAGTGAGGAAGAGTTAAAGAAACTGTGTCTGAAAGAATCATTCTCTTTCACTCTCTCCCTCTCCCTCCCTCCCTTCTTCTTTTTTCTCCCTCCTTTCCTCTCCTCCTCCCCACTTCTGTACTCCTATGCTACCCAAACAGCTCCTTGAGTGTAGGGATGATAGAGGGTTATCACTGGACTGCTTTGATGTGAAAACCTCCGATATTTAGCTGTTCCACTAGAAAACATATTCAGGGCTGAGAGAAAAGGAGCAATGTGATAGGGTAGTTAGGCAGTGTGTGCAATCTCCCCTATTGTACCCAGAGAAGATATTTCCCCACAAACACTTGACTAGAAGATCCTATCAGTTGGAGCTGTTTCCCCCTCTCCCCTGAGGCAATTGGGATTAAGTGACTTGCCCAGGGTCACACAGCTAGGAAGTATTAAGTTTCTGAGGCTGAGTTTGAACTCGGGTTCTCCTGATTTCAGCCTTTGTGCTCTATCCACTGTGCCATCTAACTGCTGGTCTTCTTATTACAATCTTTTACTTCATAATGATGAGAAAGGTCGACATTTCCATCCAAATATATCCTGACTTTTGGATTCCCCTTGGGTTGTTCCTTCTCAAGTTGAAAAAGAACTTCCTAACAGAGTTGTCCAGAAATAGAATGGACCAGGTACTCGAGGTAAGATGAGACCATCATCATCAAAATAATCTAAGCAAAGTCTGGGTTAACCACTCTCATCAGAGACATAAGGAGGAATCCTGTTAGGATAGAAAATTGAACTGAGATCTCTAAGATTTCTTCCAGCTTGATCCTTCTATTTTTCTAAAGGTCAAAAATTTTAATTTTCCTTTATTACTCTCTGGGGTCAAAATGAACTTGATAAAGATGTGTTTAAGGATCTGTCTGGAGCCTAGTTGGAAATCTTTAAAAGTCTATTTATTCAATACAGAAGGAAAAATTCCAGGAAAAGTCACAAAGCAGGGTCATAGAAGAGGAACAAGAAGGACTCTCCTGATGGAGTCTCTCGGGAATGCTCAAATATCTCTGATTCCTTACTGATTCCATTTTCTCTGTTGGTGACCCAAGAAGTCTTCTCTAGGCTTTTCCCTGTAGTGTAGAAAGGTTGAAGAGTGTTATGGAATATATAAAGCTACCTCTTCCCCATTCCATTTACCCTTTATGCACTCTCTCTGCTTTTCATATCCTTGGTAGGGTATAGGGAAGAGTATGTACTAATGTGCCATATTGGAGTTGATAGAATTCTATGATTCATCCAAGGCTTCTGAGAAACTAAGAGATTTACCCAGCACTTAATAAACCTGATTCCTGCTAGAAATTGGAGCACAAATATAGAAATGAAAATCTTGACTCAGGACTTAAAGGCAAGGCAAGAAATTCTTGCTAAAACGATGAAAAACAGCTGGGAATGGAAGACTGAACAGACATGTGGATATGAATTTTCTCCAAGTAATTCCTCTTGCTAAAGAATAAAGTTCAGTTTTTTTGTCAAAATAGTATGTCATTGTCGTCCCTTAGTGAGGAGGTCATGTATCATAGTGGAAAGACTGCTAGAATGAGAGCCTGGGTTTGAAACCATTTCTCATTACCTATGTAAGCTTAAGTAAGTCCCTTATGTCCTCTGGGCATCAGTTTATTCACCTATAAAATAAAAGGGTTGGACTGGATCCCTTCCAGATCAAAATCTATTATTGTTAGAGATAGGGCTAAAATTCTCCAATTTCACTGGAAACTCCCATTTTGTAGGGAACTCCCAGGTGAGGAAATTCCCTCTACCCTTTAGGTCAGCATCTTCTCTGTAAGATGTGGGAAAGAGTTTATAGAGTGGGAAAATTGTTTAAAATACTAACTGGTTTACTTACAGCAAATAACTTGCCCAGGGTCACTTGCCCACACTTTGTTAACAGAAACAAAACTAAAAAAATCCTTATTAGAAACTACCCTTCTCAATGGCTCATCTAAATTAAAAGAAGGGAAAGAAAGGGAAGTATTCAGAACTAATAGGGGTAAAAATTTGGAACTCAAAATCTTATAAAAGTGAATGTTGAAATCTATCTTTGCATGTAATTGGGGAAAATAAAATGCTATTAAGTGGGGGGAAATAAAATAAAAACTTTAGAATTAAAGGCAGCATTAAAAAACAAGATTGTTATTGTTCAGTTATGTGTGACTGTTCATGACTCCATTTGGAGTTTTCGTGGCAAAGATACTTGAGTGGTTTGACATTTTCTTCCCTAGCTTATTTTACATATGAAAAAACTAACTCAAACCATACAAAGTGACTTGCCCAAGGTCACACAGCTAGTAAATATCTGAGGCCAGATTTGAACTCAGAAGAGGAGCTTTCTAACTCTGAGCTCAACACTCTGTCTACTGTTCTACTTAAATGTCCTCAAAAATACAAGATATCAATATTCTTTAAAGAAGAAGGAGGAAGAAGAAGAAAAGAAAAAGGAGAAAGAAATCCAGGAGGAGGAAGAGCAGAAGGAGGAAATGATGAAGGAGGTGGAGGAGGAGAAGGAGGAAAGGGAGGCAGAAGAAAAGAGGGAGGTGGAGGAGAGGGAGAGAGAGAGAAGAAGAAAGAGGAGGAAGAAGAAGTTATTATTTTCTGTCTCAAATGAAATATTCTTCAGAGAGGAACTACTTTGTCATTTGCATGCCACGGCATATCAAACTTAGCCTTTCTGTGTTAGACCATCAGGTGAGGTCAGTCAGGATCCGTAACAGGGAACACTGGGGTGTTAGAGATCCTTATACACTTGATTATCCACTTTTCTTTCTTTCTTTTCTTTTCTTTTCTTTTCTTTCTTTCTTTCTTTCTTTCTTTCTTTCTTTCTTTCTTTCTTTTCTTTTCTTTTCATTTCTTTCTTTCTTTCTTTCTTTCTTTCTTTCTTTTCTTTTCTTTTCATTTCTTTCTTTCTTTCTTTCTTTCTTTCTTTCTTTCTTTCTTTCTTTCTTTCTTTCTTTCTTTCTTTCTCTGAGACAATTGGGATTAAGTGACTTGCCCAGAGTCACACAGCTAGGAAGTGTTAAGTGTCTGAGAGCATATTTGAACTCAGGTCCTCCTGACTTCAGGGTTGGTGCTCTATCCACCGAATCATCAGTGGCCCCGATTCTCCACTTTTTAAAACAATGAAGTTTGAGGCTGTGTTTTGAAATCAGGATAAACAAACTCACCTCAATGTTTTCCTGGGAACAAGCGTCTGTAGAAATAAAAGTAAGTACACAATAGTCATAAGATAGATTTGAAAATCAACCTCCAAATTAGGTATTCGTTTATTTGCCACACACAACCATTCCCCCTGCTATAAGACAAGGTTATTAAAAAACAAACAAACCAAGTGCTTCTTCTAAGGCACACAAAGCAGATAAAACCTCCCAGGCACCCCAGGACCAAATTCAAGCTTCCTTTGGATCTAACCCAATGAATACTAGAAGAAAAAGCTTGTCTAGAGATGTTCTCCAAGCCAGCACCCAATTATCTGGATTGCCAGGTCAATGGCTGCTCCCAGAGAAAGTGGGACCAATATCAGCACTCAGAGTTTATGCCACTAAGGGAAACTTCCAAGAGGTGAGGGAAAGAAATGTTGTACCATAAGGAATGACAGGAAAGGACATGTAATGTTAAAGCTCTCTAAAGCAGCTATCCAAAATAAATAACTTTTCTGTCTTCCAATAGAGCTAAGAGCCACCTGCCTTTGTCATACAAAAGTGACCCAAAGCAGGTACTTAATAAATAGTTTATTATTTGACAAATCGATTGAACAAAATAACCTCAATAAGTATATCTCCAAAGTTGACAATTCTCAAAGTGTGGCCCACAAATTCAAGTTCCTTTCAGTTGGTCCCTGAGACCCTTCAGGGGATGTGTAAGGCCAAAATTAATTTCATAATAATACTAAGACATCAACTGCTTATTAAAATACTTTTCCTTTTCCCAACTATCTCTGTAAGGTCAGATTTTCTTCATAGATTTAAACCACATAATGGAAGAGAGTGAACATAGAAGCAGATGTGAGAATCTAACTGTCCTCAGTTAAGCCAACCATTAAAGAGATTTGCAGAAATATATTTTTAAAATACATCTCTTCTCACCAAATTTTTTTTATTTTTGAAAATATAGTTAGTTTCCATAGAAACTCAGTTTATATTAACATAATAGATTTATTGTTGTTTTAAATAAATTCATAAATATTTTAAAATTTTTATCTGATTTAATTTTTATATAGTAAATATCAATAGATATAAATCCAATAAATTAAAATCCTTTGGGGCCCTCAATAATTTCTGCAATTGTAAGTGTTCTGAGGACAAAAAGTTTGAGAATGTCTGCTAAAAAAAAAAAAAAAACTATGGAACCTAGTGAGGCAGTTTGGAAAATCTCTTTATTCTACAGCCCCTTGCTGAGATGTACCTAGCATAATAATGCCATCTACACACCTTAATCGTTTCACTAAATAGGAGCCTACCCATCTCCAATATATATATGTGCTAAGGAATGGGCAACTTTCTTTATCATCTCCAAGGAAATGGTGATGGAAACATCTTCCAAAGTTACCTGACTTGGAGAGCAGAGACATCATGTCATCCTCAAGTCCCACAATAGGATAGAAATCCTGGAATGCTCTCAGAGCCTTGCCACTCACACCCTGGGTCCTACCTGTGGGCAGAGAAAGGATGAATATAAAAGGATTAGAAAATCATAAAATTAAATTTATATAGATTTAGAGCCAGCAAGGACCTCCTAGACTAATGCTTTCATTTTACAGATGAGAAACTGAGGACCAGAGAAATAATATGGCTTGCCCCAAATCACACACACAAAAAAGTAGCAGAACTTGGATTTGAACAAAAGTCCTTTGACTTTATATCCAGCACTTTTTTCACTATTGCATACAAAGGGACCAGCATTACTAGAATAGGAAAAAGAGGCAGAAAGATTTCGTGATAGAAGTTGGATCCAGGGCTTTGAAAGTCCAAGCAAGGATTCCTTCAGGAATGGGTTACCTTCTCCTCCCTCTTTCCAAATTGAGATCAAATTTCTAGAAGCCCCCAACCTCAACACCTTTCCAAGCTGGGGAAAGACAATCATGGAAGATTCTCCCTACCCCATTTCCCCCAAAGGAGTACAATTTCCCTGTTTCTTCCCCCTATGTCCCAAGACTTGAGGCTCACATACTGAATAGCTGAACCATGGTGCTGAATACCCCATCCAGCTCCTTGTAGATGTACAGAATGCAGTAGGAATTGTAATCAGTCTCAGCCACACGCACATCCAGGAAGCCATTAGCTAGAAAGGAAGATCTGGTGAGATGCAGGATCAGTTTAGAAACCTAAAATTAAGGCACAGCTTGCCTACATCCAGGACTATTAGAAATGCCTTTATAATGATAGCAAGTAGCAAAGAACTAGAAACAAAGTACCCTTCAGTTGAAGAATATCTAAACAAGTTGTGGCACACAAATATAATGGAATATTACCATACTCTAAAAAACAATAAACCCGATGAACACAAAGAAATATAAAAAGATTTAAATGAACTGATACAAAACAAAGTAAGCAGGGCCAAGAAAACATACATACACACATGCATCTATAAAATGACAACAATGTAAATGGGAAGAACAATTGCAAAAAGGAATGCTGAAAAATTATAATGACTCAAGTTTGGGCCCAAAAAGTACATATAAGAAATTACTTTCCCTCATTCTTTGCAGAGATGGGGAATTATAACAACTAATAATAATAGTTAATATTAAGCAGAATTGAATTAGCTCAGGAGAAATGAGAGATGTGTGAAGTTAGAGAAGCTACCCCAAATATTCATAGGGACTATTTGTATCCAATCTGTGGCAGAGCATTCAAGCTCATATTGTTCTGATCAGTCACAGACACACTGTAATGCAATTCTAACATGGTGATGTCATTTCGGTCCTCTTCAAGAACAAAGAATAACAATTAACCAACTGATTCTGTACCAGGCACTGTGCTAAGAGCTTTACAATCATTATTTCATTTGATCTTCACAACAACTCTGAGTGGTAGGTGTTATTAATATCCCCATTTTGCAGATGGGAAAACTGAAGGCAGCAAAAATTAAATGACTTGCACCAAGCTCGCAAATGTCTGAGGCCAGATGGGAATTCAGATCTTCCTGACTCCAAGTCTCTTAAACTTGTCCACAAGTCAACTCTTGTTCTCAAGGATTGTAAAATTGGAGAATACCTGAGAGGTATCCTCTCTCATTTTGTAGATGAGGAAACTGATGTCCAAGGAGGTTTGAGTTGCTTACCCCAAGCCATACAGTTAATGTGCAAGAGTCAGGATTTGATACAGGTTTCTAACTTGTCCCCTTTGATTCCTCCTTCTTCCTTTCCCTCTATAGCCAATTATTTGCCAAATCCTAGGAACCCTACTTCCACTTTTTCTCTTACATCCATTTCTTCCAATTATCCAGTCATTAGTTCAGACTTTTATCTCTCGTGGATCAGACAATTATTACAGCCACCTAAAGAGTCTTCCTGCTTCCATTCTTCTATTTTTCCATTTTTTTAGCCCCTTTCTAATTTATCCTTCACACTATTACCCAAATAATCTCCTTAATGAAACATTCTAATCCTATTATTACTTTTCTGCTCAAAAAAACTGTCTTTTTTTGCCTTTCAAATAAAACATAAATTACTAATCCTGATATTCAGTCCTCCCCATCTCCCAGAATCCAATTCACCTTTCAAGGTTCATGTTTTCCTTTATTGTATTCCACGTCCTAGCCAAAGAAGAAAACTCTCCTTTCCCTATTTTTACCCTGCCCCTCTCCCATCTCTATGTTTTTTTTCATTCTCTCATCCATTGCTCTACCACCACAAACTTTGGACAAATTACTTAATCTTTGGGAGAACTCAATTTCCTCATGTACAAAATAAGGTAGTTTACATTGGATGACCCTTGAAATCCCTTCCAACTCTAAATCTATAAACTATGGACTATGCCTTGAATAGACTCCCTTTCCTCCCTGACCTTCCCAACCTGTTGAAATTCTTCCTTTCCTTCAAGACCTAATACATGTGCTTGATACTCCATGAAGTCTTTTCTGATCTCCTTACCCACCAGACCAAAGCAACCTTTCCCTCCTCAAATTTCTTCTTAACACAGTATTAGGAAGAACCTCTTCCCTACACTTGTTACAGTCTTCTTTGTAGCATAATTATATGCAAATATGTTATTCTAATTTCCGACCTCACCTGCTCAGTTTGAAATATACTTAAGGCAAGGACAAAGGCAATATAAATTATACTTATCTTTGTAACCCAAGTTTAGTGCCTTGTATATGGTAGGTGCTTAATAAATGCCTGTTGAATTAAATTGTTTTAAAAGCTAGGCTAGAATCATATTGTAGAGCGTCTAGAATGTCAGACTAAAGGAGTTCAATTTTTTATCAATAGAAATTAAGATTCATTAAAGATTTTTCAGCAACCAAATAATGTAGTCCCAATAATATTCTGTTTAACCATGTCACTTGCTACCTATATCGCCTTGGACAAGTCATTTAATTTTTTTAATCCTCAGTTTCCTTATCTGCAAAATAAGGATTTTGGACTAGATTATTTATCAGGCCCCTTTCATCTCTGTATCTATAATCCTATGCATTATGAACATTAAATTAGCAAGAAAATAAAGCTCAGATTGAGGTAAGGAAAGAATAGAGATGAGTAAGGAAAGATTAGAAGTGAGAATAACAGTTAGGAAATTACTGCAACCCACATGTACAAAAATGTTTGTGGCAGCCCTTTTTGTAGTGGCCAGAAACTGAAAACTGAATGGATGCCCATCAACTGAAGAATGACTGAATAAATTGTGGTATATGAATGTAATGGAATATTATTGTTCTGTAAGAAACAACTAACAGGATAATTTTAGAGAGGCCTGAAGGGACATACATGAACTAATGCTAAGTGAAATGAGCAGAACCAGGAGATCATTATATATGGCAACAACAAGATTATACGATGATTAATTCTGATGGACATGGCTCTCTCCACAATGAGATGATTCAAAGCAGTTCCAATTGTTTAGTGATGAAGAAAGCCATATACAGCCAGAGAGAGACCTGTGAGAACTGAGTGTGGACCACAACAAAGCATTTTCATGCTTTCTGTTGATGTTTGCTTGCATTTCATTTTCCTTCTCAGTTATTTTTTTTCTTTCTAGATCTGATTTTTCTTGTGCAGCAAGATAACTGTATAAATATGTATACATATATTGGATTTGACATATATCTTAACATATTTAACATGCATTGAACTAGCCATCTAGGGGAGGGTGGAGGGGGAAGGAGGGAAAAATTTGAAACAGAAAGTTTTGCAAGGGTCCATGTTAATCCATGCATATGTTTTGTAAATAAAAAGCTTTAATTAAAAAAAAGAAATTACTGCAAAAATCCAAACTAGAGTCAATAAGAACCAAAGGAAGGGAATTGACAGTAGGAATGGAAAAGAAAAAATATTGCAGAGATATAATTTGCAATCCTTGACAAAGGATAACCACGAATTGGTGGTATTAGTTCTGGGGAGGTTAGCTTTTGGGACCTCTGTTTCTCTGTTCCTCCCTACAGGACCTTCTATGAAACAGAATAAAGGAAAAATATCTGGATGGTGGGCAGAAGAAGGGGATTAGGATCCAGACCAGAGATAAGGTTGCAAGTATCATTGGTGTTTGCCTATTTTGCTGCAATGGAAAAAGAACATTCATCTTTTAATCAAATAGAAGAAAGTGGGGAAGGAAACAGCTGATACTCTTCAGACTCAATCTGACCTACCAGGCACTTTGAAGTGACCTTCAGAGCCTATCTTTATATACTCAGCATCCATTGTCTTACAGCCATCAGCCCTAGGGGATCAACAGAGATAGAAATTACACACTAGAAAAATCCTTAACAGCTCTCAGAAGGGGAGTTTTCTTCAGAGTCCCCTGAGAACATCCACCAACCAGGACAACTGTGTACAACTTTCCCATCATCTTATTACCACTGTATCTACATTGTTTCTCTATGCTAGGTCCAGTCACCTGAACCACCAAAGAATCTTCCAATGCAAATCACCCCCTACATCTCTGCAGAGGAGTACAATGTGCCCCTGTCTGTACCAGAAGGAAAGGAATCCTGAATGTCCCCACCCACCCCTTATTCTTTACTAAGCCAAAGTCTACAGCTAGTTCCATCAGAAAAATCACTTAGCTGCAATAGTCACATTCTACACATCTCTTTAAAGATTTTCTTCCTTCCTCTCAGATTCCCTTCCCAATCTTTGTACTGGGTCAGGTTTGATTCCCTGGTTTCATGTTCCACGTCTCTAAAGATCAGGCGTCTTTGTCTTCTAAGCTGGGTCATACTCAGCTCCATTGATTCCTCAACCCCTTCCTGTTCCTCCATGAGCCTATAGTCATAGTCTCACGATTCTTATTAAACCACTTACCCCGCTTCCTCACTGGAAAATTGGTTTCACTCCTGAAACCACTTTGAGCTTGAATAGGCTAATCAGCTTTGGTCTTAGCTTGCTCAGTTCTAAGTCTCCACAACACTTTCTGGACATCAACCTTGCTCCCAAGGCCTCCCTTCTGCTTCTCCTCTATGTGTTGTCTCTCCCAATAAGAACAAAGATTCTCAAAGACTATCTCACTTGCTTTTATTTATATCCCAGCTTTTAACACAGTGCCTAGCATATGATAATTGCTTAATATATGTTTTATCTATCTGTTCATTTATCTAGCCCAGGGCAAAGGAAAGTGTGAAGGGAGAGGGATAAGGATCCCCAAATGAGGAAATAAATCATGCTCACCCAGGGAAAGCCATATGAACAGTGAGGTTGCCTCCTTCCGTGGCATTTATTAATCTTGTTGACATTAATATACTTTCCTTCTTGCCGAGGAAGACCTTGCAATCTGACACCATGGAAACGACATACCACAAGCCTGAAAACTGAGGAGAACAGTTTATGGGCAAGACAGTCACAAGACATTCTGCTTGTCCATTCTATTCAGGATACCCAGATGGATAAAGAGATTAGAGAAATTGAATGATTTGCTTGAATAAATCACATAATAAATCAGAACTCTAGTCACAATAAGTCAAGAATTCCAGTGTATCTGTCTCCTATGTTTGAGCTTATAATGTTTCAGAAGGAAAGGAGAGATTGAATGGTAGCTTCCAAAAATAGCCTTGGGCTCCCTTGCTTCCTGTATAAGGCTTAGTTTGGGCATCCCTGTCCTAATAATGATTGAAAGCACAAGGGAAAATGGAAAGTAATGATGTTGGGAAAGAGACAGTTAGTGGCAATGAGCCCATGGAATAGTCTAACCATGAGTCTCCAGAATAGGGCAGAATAGGGCAATTCTTGCAGAGGCTGACAATAAAAATGGGCTCTGAAAGAGAGGGGCTACAATGAGAGGGCACTATGAGGGAGCTGACCCAAGGGCACATGTGACTGTAAGGTGAGACTTTAAGACATTGGTTACCACAGGGAGGAAGAACTGGCAACTTGGCATAAAGTTTTATTCATCCCATTCTAGTTACATCTTTACCTATAGGAAAGATTTTTAACAATCACCAACTAATTAGCAATTAGCTAACTAGTAAATAAATGATCTCATGAAAACTAAGCATTGCTGAGACTTGCCTAGAAACTAATTGACTCTCAGCTCCACCTGTCAAGAAAAACTTTAAAAGTTCAGTGCCATAGAGTAGGTGAATAGACAGCGAACAGTCTACAGGAAACATTGGATGGATAGGTAAAGAGATAGATCATAAAAATGCAACCATTAGTGGGCCATTAGAGAACCACTCATTGGATCAAATTTGAATTTGATAGGCCATATACCCTGCTCTATCACTACTCATTCGGGTGCAAAAATTACTAATTATACCTCATTATAACAATGATACTGACGATGATGACCCAGGTGACTAACTGAATTTGTGTCCTCTACTATTGTTTTGCTTGTCTGACTGAAACAGATAATGATAAATCACTAGGAGTTTCAGTAGATCCTTTGAAAAGAAGTGGTCAGAAAAATATCTGAGCTTAGGGAAAACTACAAGTAGGAAACAGTTTGCTGAGCATTTAATCTTCCAAAAAGACTGGACTCTCCATTGGTACTGAATACCTCTCCTACACCACCATCCCCAGCAAAAGAAACAAAAAAGCACAACCATTACCTGTTTGGCATCAAAGTCTGGCTGTACTAGGACATCTGTCTGTACCAGAGGCACACAAATCAATCCTAGGAGGAAACTTAGTAGGATGGACTTCATTTTCTTTGATTTCTGATCTATCCACTTCAGAAATCAATAATGTCTTGAAGGGATGGGTGGCTCCAGAACTTATACCCAGGAGTGACCACCACATATCCAGTTAGCCTGGTTTCCCTTCATTGAGCTGATTGTATAAGATCTGAGCTAATAACATCCTGCCTGTCTGGGGTATTAACTTTCTGAGTTTGATAGGCCTGACTCTGTCCATTGTACCATACAAGTGAATAAGTGTTTTAATCTTGCTTTTGATCGTTTTTTTTTTTAACCAATTTTAATGAGGGCTTTATACTGAGAATATACTTGCCCTTTCATTAAATGTGGAGAAGTAGGATCAAAGTTTGTCCTGGAAATCTATAGTTGGGGTCCCCTGAGTCTCACACCTGAGAATTTTTATCAAGCATTTTCATTCACATTTTGAAACTTACTGGGGGCCAATTTTCTAAAAATCCTTTAGGTTTTCTCTTGGAAGCTGTTGGTAATTCAATTGGCTTTGGGATTCCAGTGTATATTCCAGATGTTTGGCATTAACTAACATGTTTCATTATGTCCTCTATTTCCTGAAATATGGTCAATCCAGGATATGGAACTGACTATGACTCCATTGTAACTTTGTGAATTGAGCAGTTTCAAAAATAGTGTTTCCTAAGTTTAGGGAGACATTTGTTGATGATATAACCAAAGACATCTCCTAAAGCTCTATTGACCTTCAGAAACAGTTATTGATTTTAGAGGAATAAAATCATCTTTCTCTTATGATTCTCTACTAACCCAGAGCTATACCCAGCTGACTGTTTTCTCTCTTTCATGCATGTATTATTCAATTATTCAAACACAATCCCACAGAGCTCTTCATGCACTTTTCAACCCTGCCTTTCAAACACTGTCAATCTAGGCTTTTACTGGTATTGGGAACTCTCTGATCAGGAAATTCCATTTATCAATACATATCAGCATTTTTTTTCTGTGATTTATAGTCCTGAAGAAGACACCGGGAAATTAAATGATTTGACTAGATTCACACACCCAGAATGTATCAGAGGTACAATATGAACCCAGTTTTTCCTGGCTTCAAAACCTGCTTCTTCTTGTTCAACTCCATCTTTCAAACACTATCCATATTTGCCCTTTATATAGTCCCAAGGACAGTCACTAATGCATATTTGCAACTCCTATCTAAGTTAACCACCCCCTCAGTAAAGGTGCCAAGGGGGAAAGAGAAGGTAATTCATTCTCCTGGCTTAAATACAATTCATTTCCTGGGATGTTGCATGGGATTACACAGCTTACTTATCACTGGTTATATAAGTGTATGTAACCTCCATACACTTCCCTGACTCCAGGAAAGTGTACAGTTGACCAATTGTGATAAGGGCCAAGCAAATGCCCAGAGAAGCAGGTGCGAAAAGGATCCAGAACAGCCAAGAACTGAACCTTGAAGCTAAGAAGCCTAGGGTTGCCACCTGCCCTTAGTGAGATCATGTCCAAAAAAAACTCCTGAGCAAGGCTGAAGGCTATGTACAAAACTCAGTTTAGGAGGGAGTATATTTGGCTCCTCAGGCTCCAGAGAAAAGGTTTCTCCAACCTACAAGCGATTAAAAAGGAGCAGGACTTTAGGAAAGGTCTATCACCAAGGTTGTATTTCCCTTCACCTGCCTCAGGGACAGAGAGATAAGTTTGGAAGTGATACCATCTTAGGGATGGCCACAAGGTGGTAGCATGAACACCAACTAAGTTTGGAATCAATGAAAATTGTACTTGGTGCTTCCAAACCAAGTAAACTCTTATTTTTTTTTAAAAAAGATTTTTATTTTCAAAACATATGCATATATAGTTTTCAGCATTCATCCTTGCAGAACTTTGTGTTCCAATTTTTTTTTTCCTTCCTTTCCCTGACTCCATCCCCTAGATAGCATCAAGGAAACTATTAAGGTTGGGTTTTTATACTCTTATTTCTTCTGGAGCACCCAAGAACAAGGATTATGGCTTATAATGCAGAACACCTGAGGTTTCTTTAAGTTTACAACATTTGTTTGGAGATTATTCAGGCCAACAAACAATGCAATTGGAACAGATGGTTTCTTATATCCCCACCAAGTTCTCAATCATCAGAGTCCAGACTGTGTCCACCTTAAAGCATTTCTGGGACTGAAAGGCTTTTTTTTCCTCTGTAGCCTGAGAAGAAAGAGGTAGAAAACCTAAAAAGAGTAGACTGGAGCAAGACATTTTGTTCAGTCATTTCCACCTCTTCATGATCCCATTTGGGGTTTTCATGGCCAAGATGCTATAGTGATTTGTCCTTTTCTTTTCCAGCTCATTTTACAGATGAGAAATGGAGGCAAACAGAGTTGAGTGACTGGGTGAGATTCATACAGCCAGTAAGTGTCTGAGGCAAGATTTGAGCTCATGAAGTGATCCTTCTTTACTCCGTGCCCAGCATTCAGATTATCCATTCCACCATCTAACTTGACCAGAGTAAGACATACCCTCTTCTATGGAGAAAAGCAGTCAAACTAGAAAGTCTATGAGATACCTCCTTGTTTCAGGATCTAGAATCCTATGATTAGGTCAGAGAAGGATCCAAGCTCCAGAAGGGGACAGAAAAGAACTAGAAAATGGGAAGAGGGGCAGATGACCACATGCAGAAAGACCTGTTTGTAGAGGCTATCCCACAGATACTTCTATTCCTCCAGCCCCTTGACTGAAATTTGTCATCATTCTGAAAATTCTAAACAACAAAGGAGCAGAAGTGATGACTGACCAAGAAAGCAGGGAGGGAAGCAACTCTTCCATTGCCTGCGATATTATTTTTCTAGCTTCAGAATGGGCAGAAGGATGAAAAAATTGGGGATCCCAATATTAAACTAGGTATTGAATCTGAAAGTGAAGTGCCCAACTCTAGATGGATGGATGGATGGAAGAGAAGGAAGAAGAGGAGAAAAGGGAGGAGGAGGAGGAGAAAAAGGAAGAGCAGGAAGAGGAGGAAGAGGGGAAGTTAGTGGTCTGAGGGGAAAGAATGGAGAGTGACTGATTATTCCAGGAGAACCTTAGGTCACTTCTGCCACTTAGATCAGTGGTAGAAGTCCAGGATATTGACCTGTCTAGGAAGAAATGGAGAAAGAAGAGAAATATTCCCAGCTGTAGGTCTATGGTTTGATCCCCAAATATCTGCAGGTCTCATCCTGTCAACTCATACTATTCCAGAAAGCCAGTTGTGAAATTTTCAGTGTGAGCATTTAAATGTTAAGAAACGGCAAATACTACTGATGAGGTCAGAGGGGCAATTCCTAGTTCAAAATACACATGTGACAAATTCACAAGGCCTTTCTCTTTGCCAGAAGGTACATTTATTTAGGAGTAAAGGTTACAGACAAAACAAAGATGTAAAAGCATTATCAGGAGTTGTAAATATGAAACCAATTTGGGAGAGCAATAGAGTTACCAAGGAAAGAGGCTTGGAAGAAGCTATTAAAGAAATGAAGTATGAGTATGCTATTGATTGGAAATTTAAATTTATAGAGAAGTTTATCAAATTAATCAGAATTAACCATAATAAAGAGAAAGATGCCATTAAAAGGAAGATAATAAGAGGGAGAAAGTGAGCACCTCATAGTGGGCTGAGTCCTAGAAAAGACTTAGCAAAGATCTTCATCATAAGCATATTTTCTATAGGGGAAATATAACTTTGGGGGTTTCTCAGGAGAGAAGAGGAAGTACCAGGGAAGAGTGTGATAGGGAGGAAGGAATCAAGGAGGAACCAAGTGGAATCCACCTGACTGACCAGGTTCCAGACCTGTCTAAAGATATGCTAATCAAGATCTCAAAGGTTGTTTAAAGATGTTCAGAGGTTGGAGGGATAAACAATGGAGGCTGATAAAAAGTTCCATCCTTACATCACTTTATATAAACAGGATGGGACTTGGTTATGCCTGATAACAGCCAGATGGGCTTCTTCCCAACATCAGAAGAGAATACGTTCATTTCAAAGACTACTTCACTACAAATCGGGCATTAATTTGTTTTGCTGATTGCCTAGATTTAAGAAAGTAGTGGAGAAAATGTTAATAATACAAATTAAACTAAAAGTGTGTCTAGAGTATACTTTTTCCCCCCTCTGGAGGAGGGGGGCATTTACTAACACATTGCTGATATGATTCTTCCCATGTGCAAGATGAGAGGCACTGTGAAGTAATGGATAACCAAAATCCCTGGATTCAAATCCTTCCCCTGATATGTATTGACTAACATATGTCCAAATCCCTTAATTTCTCAGTGCTCTCAGGCAACTCCCAAAGACAAGAATTCTGAACTCTGTCCTCAGAAAATCTACGAACATGGATGGGGTAAAGATGCATCTTTATTTTCCTTAACCTCTAGCTGTTTAATTCAATTATTTAAAAACATTATTCTCAAAAGGAGTCCATAGGCTTTACCAAATTGCCAAAGGAGACTATGACATACAAAAAAGTAAAAAGTCCCAGTTTTTTAAGACTATAGGTTACAGATCATTTACTGATAAGCTTTAATTGAGGGAGTCTCCATTATCATATTCCCTTCAAGAGTGAAATCATAAGTCTGACCAAAAAACAACGTGCAAAACCCTATTCCTGGCCCTTGGCATACAAAGACAAAAAAGAAATTAATCCTTGCTTTCAAGGATCTTACATTATACTTGAGAAATAAGTCATGTACACCAATAAGCAAACAAATGAATGAGTAAATAAGTAGATAAATAGATAAATGAATTAATAAATATACAAATATAAGTGAAGCAAGGAATAGATAGATTAGATCAATACATCAGTAGACAAATAAATAGATGAATAAATAAATGCAAACTCTATAAGTTACTGCTCATTTTTGCATATGGACATTTGATTTGCCAAAGGGGAACAAAAATAGGACATTCTTATGAGAAGCATCCTGAGAGAGTTCAAAAAATCTTAGAAAAAACTTCCCTCGGATCAATGTACTAAAACAACCTATTTGAAAGCAGCTTCTGAGGGACTCTTGGCTGAAGAATACACATTTCTTCCCATCCCTATCTGTGTCCCTGTCTCTGCATGGCCTTGACTCTGCTCAGGTTCTGCCCAGGCACTATGGTGCCTGGTCTGAATTTTTCCAAACTGGGAATACTAGATAGTCTAACATTTTTCAATCAAGCAACACTGGTATCTGAGCCCATATCACTTATTTATATAATAAATAAGCATTTATTAAGTATCTCTTATGGAAGTTTACCTGCTGCTGCAGTACCTACAAAATCTCTGTCTGTCTCTCTCTCTCTGTTTCTCTGTCTCTGTCTCTCTCTCTATCTCTCTGTCTCTCTCTTTCTTTCTCTGTCTCTTTTTCTCTCTCTTTCTGTCTCTTTTTCTCTGTCTCTCTCCTTCTCTTTCTGTCTCTCGGTCTTTCTGTCTCTCTTTTTTCTCTCTCTGTCTCTTTCTCTGTCTCTGTCTCTCTGTCTCTTTCTCTCTCTTTCTTTTTCTCTGTCTCTGTCTCTTTTTCTTTCTCTCTGTCTCTCTCTCTCTTTTTCTCTGTCTCTCTGTCTGTCTCTCTTCTTCTCTGTCTCTCTTTTTCTCTGTCTCTTTCTCTCTGTCTGTCTCTCTCTCCCTCTCCCCCTCCTTCTCTCACTCTCTTTCTTTCTTTCTTCTTTCCTCCTTTCCCCATGCTAGAACAAAGGATCTTTTACCTGTCCCATGCATAGCTAACTGCCATATCCTGATTTTCCCCCTCTCAAGGGCCTCACTAAAACAAAAGGACCATTTCTCTGTATATCTGATTTGAAACAAATCCAATCACAGGGACTCTTCCCATGTATACCTTACCTCCTCTAAGATTATCCAATTTTCCGGCTCTGCCCAATTTTTTTCCCCTTCTTCTCCCTTCTCTATATAAACCCTCATTTTGCTCTGGTGGAGCCTACCCATCAAGGGTATGAATCTTATTAAATGTCATTACTTGATTTGGAGATAGCCTGAGTCTTAATTCTTTACAAAAAACATGGACACACCTGGCACCCTCAACCTTTTGGTATACCCCAATACTTACTAACACCATGCTAAGCACTAGACTAAAGCCAACTGGAGTCACACATTGCTGACCTGTTTGAGAACAGGCACTGTTCTCAAAGAACTTGGGCTGTAATTTGATACTAACAACTAGAGATTTATTTCCACCCTGCCAACCCATGACTCCCCACTCCTAAAGATGTATAGAACTGCCTGGGAGCATGGTATTGATTAGAGAAAAATGAGAACAACTCCATCCTAAATTTTCAAGGTGAATGGAAGGAGCCATTGGAGCCAATGTCAAAATGGTGATTGCCACAAAAAATAAAATGTCTATTAACAAGCATAGATCCAAGCATTTAACAGTAAATAATTTTTGCACATGCATCTCCAACATTTGTTTATTTATAAATTTTTTATTTCTATTGTTGTGACCAGGATATTAGAGCCAGAGACTTAAGTTAACCCACAAGCACGAGCTTGGGGACTAAGAAGCAATCCAACCAACCTAAAGCAGTTGAGGTCACTTTGTCTCAAGGTGAGTTGCGGCTTTGGCCTTTTGGTCACATAAAAACAGTTTTAAGAATGTCTTCGAGAGCTCCTAAGACCTCAAAGAACTTCCTTGCTAGCTACATTTAATCTTTTTCCTGACAACTTTCTATTTTTGCTTTCTGGGCTATTCTTTGTTTTGTTGGGTCTTTTTACTCCTTTGGGGATTGTTTTTGCTGAGGGAGAAAAGTAATTAGATATGTTTTTATTAGAGGAATTATTTATCTGAACTTTCAGGTTCTGAGTGAGCCATAGTACCAAATATGCAACCACAACAGAATTATTACTATTAATATGCTTATAACAACTGTAAAACTTACCATATCATTAATAATAAATGTGGACAAAATTGTATAGCATAGAGAGCACTGACCTAAGGGGTCAGGAAGATCTGGGTGTGAAGTCACCCGCTTTGAGACCCACTAGCTATGTGATCCCAGATAAGTCAATAAACCTCTCAGTGATGAGTCCAATAGTGTCCAACTCAAATAGAAACTTATCTCTATTATTGAGACTGTATTAACTTAAAAAAAATTACAAATTAACATTGAAGGATAGCAAGATAGAGCCATAGTGTACAGAGCACTGAGCATAGAGACAGGAAGACTCTTCTTCTTGAGTTTAAATCTGACCTCAGACACTTAATAAGCTGTGTTTCCCTGGACAAGTCATTTAATCCTGTTTGCCTCAGTTCCTCATCTGTAAAATCAACTGGGAAAGGAAATAACAAACCACCCCAATATCTTTGACAAGAAAATCCAAAATGGAGTCAGGAAGAGTTGGACATGATTGAAATAACTAAAAACAATATCAAAATGTTGAAATGAATTTTATTTATTTTGTTAAACAATCCCCAATTACATTTTAATCTGGTTTCTACTTCCAGTTTTAGGACACCTCCCTTTAAGGGACCCTCTAAGGTTTTATGTTGCAAAGAAGATGCTGATAATCATTTATGGAGGAAATTTCTTCACCTACAACTTCCCCATACCAATATTAAAAATAGCTAACATTGTTGTGGCCAGAAACTGGAAACTGAGTGAATGCCCATCAATTGGAGAATGGCTGAATAAATTGTGGCATATGAATATTATGGAATATTATGATCCAAGACAAGGAAAATGCTATCCATAACCAGATAAAGAACTTATGGATTCTGAATTCAAATTGAAGCATATTTTTTCACTTCATTTATTCTTTCGCATTTTTCCCCTTTTGATCTGTTTCTTCTTACACAGCTATGACTAATGTGGAAATATGTTTTACATGATAGCACATGTATAAACTATATCAAACTGCCTACCTTCTTTGGAAGAGAGAAAGGGAGGGAGAAAGGGAAGAAGAAAAACTTAGAACTCAAAATCTTGTAAAAATGAATGAAAAAATCATGTACTCTGGGAGAAAAATAAAATTCTTTGTAAAATTATTTGATTCTCACAAATAACCCTGAGAGGTAGATATTATTATTGTTTACTTTCCAAATGAAAGAACCTATGTAAACAAAGGTTAAATGACTTGTTCAGAGTCACACATTTAGTAAGTGTGTAGGGCTGGATTTAACTCACATCTTGCTGACTCATACAGCACAGTGGATACACTGTTAGCTAGTTGTCTAATGAACTCACATCCTTAAAAAACCTACATAAACACTAGAAATTTTAAGATGAAATAAAAATTAAGTAATAATTATCCTAGAGTAGAGAGCCACTCTCCAGTGGCTTTATGGAGTAGGATAGTATCATGGTAAGATCCCAGCATTAAGAAAAATCTCTTTGGTTGCTTTGTGGAGGCTGGATTAGACAGGGGAGAAACTTAAACTAAAGAGACCAATTAGACTATGAGAATAATCCAGGTGAGAGGTAATAAACTCCCAAAGCCCCCAAACTAGGGTAATGGTTATGTGAATAGAGAACAGGCTGATATGAGAGAAATCAGGGAGGGGAAAATGGCAAGATTTAGCAACTGGCTGAATGTGTGGTGTCAGGGAAAGTGAAAAAGCAGCTTAGTGAGGTGGAAAATACACTGGATTTGGAATCAGGAAGATCTAGGGATTCAAGTCCCATCTCAGACATTTACTAGGGAATGAGACCCTTTATTCACTTAGTTTCCTTGTGCCTCAATCTCCTCATCTGTAAAAATGAGGGGAATTAGACTCAATGGCCTCCAACTTTCCTTCAGATATAAATTTATGATCCCAAGAATCAGAGAAAATGCAAAGAATGAGAATTTGGATAACTAGAAAGATACTGATAAAGTTCAATTCAGGGAATGGTTTGCAAGAAAAGATAATGAGTTTTGCTTTTGGTGTGTTGAGTTTGAGCTGCCTAAGAAACATCCAGTTCAATATGTGCAATGGGTAGTATGTGATATGAGACCAAAATTCTGAAGAGAAATTAGGACTTGGATATAGAGAGCTGTAAATCATTGCATGTTAGTTAAAACCCATGATAATTAAACTCATGGAACTGATTACATCATCAAGATAGCGTGCACAAGTTAGAGGGCATGTACTGTAAGTGATCCAGAAAGGAATCAAGAAGGCAAAGTCAGATAGGAGAAAGTAAAGCCATGAACAGAACAAATATATAGGAAGGGAGGATGGAGAACAGTGTCAAATACTATAAAGGAGTCAAGAAATTAAGACTTGGCAATTAAGAGATCAATTCCAATGCAGAAAAGAAAAGTTTTGGTTTAATGATGAGACAAGGAGAAAAAAAGGTTGGGAATTTGGCACACAGGAAGAATGTTATTTTGCTGTACAGAAAAAATAGGAAGTTCCGAAGAGGAATGGACAAGATGTGAAAATAATGAGTGAGGGGGTAGAAATTTTCCTGTGCAACTGAGTAGGACTATCTAAATGTAGTTAACTTATAACTGTCTTAGGGATGAAAGCCCACTGTATAATGACTGAAATTTCAATCTCTGAAAGTCAGGCATATACCAACACTGAAAATTTAACAATCAGTCCAAGATCTGGCTTTAGCACTCCACTCTGGCAGGGTCCCAGCTTTGGAGACTACTGTTGTAAGAGACCTGGAGCAGAGCACCAGTCATAGCAGACCAGCCCTGGGGTAAGTAAGCAGATTTGAGAACATGTATATTAGTCCTTTAGATAATCTGGTTCAGTGATTCTCAAAATGTGGTCCAGACCATCCTAGCACCTTCTCAGAAGGCCTACAAATTAAAATGAGTTTTTATTTCTAATATGGTAAATATTTATAAATGCAGTTCAAATAATTTGAATTGAATTGAACTTTGGAGAGATCCTCAATAATTTTTAATAGTATAAAGATACTGAGAACAAATGTTTAAGAACCATTGATCTAGAAGACCTCACCTTTGTGGACCAACCATTTTGGGAACAGACACATTACTTTAGCATTCATTTTAATGATGTCACCTACCACTAACCCCTCAATCTATAATTAGGGTTACATCAAAATTGATCTCATTCACAGGGATTCTGAGCCCCCCAACTCCACAATAAGTTTCCACTGTGCAGAAATAAAAGACCCAATTCTTCTGAAGTTAAACTACTGGGTTGAGTATTTGGAGGAAAAAGGAAAGAGAAGATTCTAATTCTAAACCCACATCATCATTGGCACAATCCTAGATATGGCCGCCAGGTGACAGCACTAACATGTCAGATAAAGAACAGGAACTTCAAACCTTGAATAAATGGCCCCATGAGAAAAAGAAGGTGGGAAAAGGCTGAATTGTAAGGGATGAGAGCTGTCCCCTCAGGTTGTACCAGATGCTTGGTCTCAGCCAACCTTCCAGTAAAAAGTTGAGACAACACAATCTCAGAGAGCATTGAATAGGAAATGGAGGAAGGGAAACTACAACTAGGCAGAAGGAACAGAGGAAAGAACAGAGGGAGAAACAGCACATCAGTGCAGAAAAGAATCCAAACACAAGTGGTAACTTCAGAGTTGAACTGATTTGTTTCTGGCTGAGCTGTGTGTGGAGACCATAAGAGACTACTAGAGTTTATTGAGCAAAGAGATATGATCATTAGGAAAATCACTTTGAGGGTTATGTAGAAGACGAATGAGAGATGGGAGAGGCTTGAAGCCAATAAGGATGCCTAAAAATATAAATAAGATTATGAAAATTAACATGGTTTGGTAAAATTGCCTTTGTAAAATACTATGCTAATAATGCCCAATATTTGTGAATATTACCAACGTTGAATTCTGTTAATGTAAAACCAGGAAATCCTTGACTTTCCATCTAGAGAGACACCCCCTTTATTTCCTATTTCTAAGTTACTGACTATGAAAGTACATGCATAGTGCACATACACATACACACACATACACCCTTAGAATATTGAATAAGTACGGGGTATATTTACTAAGAACATGGTCATATGTCCCAGGTAGACTCAGAACTTCTTTGAGAGAGTAGGCAGGTCACCCCAGTAATTAGAAGTAATTCCTAGTAATTACGAACACTGAATTATTGCTGAAGAACATGACTATATCTTCCTGGATTCACCTCATTCTGGGATTTTCTATTCCCCTTGTACTTCTTTTGTTCTCTGACTTACTTTTGAGCCCTCCTTATTCCAGATTGTTTGGGCCAGGTTGTTCTTTTCCTTTGAGTACATTTCATGGTTCCCTAGGGCAATTATGAGACATCTCTATTTCTGTGTACTAACTCTCTTCTGTGTCTCTCTGTGCTCACTAACTCCCTCATTACCATCACTCCTCCCGTGGTCTTCCATTCCTTCTCTTTCAACCCTATGCCCTCACAGAATCAAAGATCTTAGAATCTAAAAACTTGGAACAGACCTCAGGGGTCACTTGGTGCAAAGTTTCTTAAAATGTGGATCATGATCTCATATGGGGTCTCAATTAAATGTGGGAAATCATAAAATGATTATCAGTAAATGTTTGATTTCTATATCTATTTTATAGATTTACATGCCCATGGCCATGTAAAAATTTCTCAGATGAAAAGGGGTTACAAATGGAAAAAGTTTAAGCCCTGAAAATTCTACTCCAACCTCTTAACCTATGCAGCATGTCACTCAAAATCATCCACAGATACAGTGAGCTTCTGCTAAAATACTTCCACTGATAAGAGAGACCACCAACCACTTCATTTTCACCACCTAGGCAGCTGGTAGGTAGAGTGCTGGTCTTGAGTTCCTGTGTTTAAATCCTGCCTCAGATTCTCTAGTAACTCCTTATCACCTAAAGATTCAAATATAAAATCCTCTGAGCTCTTCATAAGTTTCCTATTTTTCCCATTTTTCCAATCTTTATACCTTGTATTCCCTTATCTGCCTTTTAATTTAATAACACTGGTATCTTCTCTGTTCTTCCAAGATACTTCATCTCTTAGATCGCAGCATCTTTGCTGTCACCCATGTTTGGAATGTTCTCCCACATCATTTCTGCTTCCTTCAAGTCCCAACTAAAACCTCATCTTCTACAGGCAGCCTTTCCTATAATCCCTCTTAATTCTCTTGCCTTCCCTCTGTTGACGATTTTCCATATATTTTGTATATAGCTTGTTTACATTATCTCTTCCATTAGACTGTGAGCTCCTTGAAATTTTTTTGTCTTAACTCTGAGGTATCACTACATACATAACTCAGGTTGGTTAAAATGACAGGAAAAGATAATGACAAATGTTGGAGGGCATGCAGGAAAACTGGGACACTGATACATTGTTGGTGGAGTGGTGAACTAATCTAACCATTCTGGAGAGCAATTTGGAACTATGCCCAAAGAACTATCAAACTGTACATACCCTTTGATCCACCCAGTGTTACTATTGGACTTGTATCCTAAAGAGATCATAAAGGAGGGAAAGGGACCTACCTGTGCAAAAATGTTTGTGGCAGCCCTTTTTGTAGTGGCAAGAAAATGGAAACTGAGTGAATGCCCATCAATTGGAGAATGGCTGAAAAAGTTATAGTATGTGAGTGTAATGGAATATTATTGTTCTATAAGAAATGATCATCAGCAGGATGATTCCAGAGAGGTCTGAAGAGACTTACATGAACTGATGCTAAGTGAAGTGAGTAGAACCAGAAGACCATTGTACACAGCAACAATATTGTGATGATCAATTCTGAAGGACTTGGCTTTTTTCAACAATGAGATGGTTCAAAGCAATTCCGACAGACTTGTGATGAAGAGAGCCATCTGTGTCCTGAAAGATGTCTGTCAGGACTTTTGGGACTGAATGTGGATCACAACATAATTTTTTTCACCTTTTTTTGTTTTTGTTGTTTTTTCCTTTTTTTTGTTATTTTTCTTATTTTTCCCCTTTTCAATCTAATTTTTCTTGTGCAGCATGATAAATGTGGAAATATGTATAGAAGAATTATATATGTTTAACATATATTGTTATACTTGCTGTTTAGGAGAGGGGATGGGAAGGAAGGAGAAAAAATTTGAAAACAATGTTTTGCAAGGGTGAATGTGGAAAACTATCTTTGCATGTATTTTGAAAGTAAAAAGCTATTTAAAAAAGAAAAAAAGAAATTCTTTTGTCTTGGGATAGCTAGGTGATGCAATAAGACAAAGCACTTTACCTAAATTAGATTTATTTTCCTGAGTCCAAATCCAGCCTTAGATATTAGCTATGTGACCTTGGACAAGTCACTTAACCTGAATTATCTCCAAAAGAAAAAGAAAGAAATCTTTCTGTCTTTGTATCCCTAGTGCTTAGTACAATGTGTGGTACATAGTAGGAGTTTAATAAATGTTTGTTGACTGACTACTAAGTTGTGTAACTTTTGAGTAATTCACTTAACTTCTTTCTATGTGCTTCACCTTCCAAAAGTATAAAATGGAATTAACATCCCATACTTAAAATGCACTCAATATCCCACATCTCACAAGATTAGATAAAACAAGATAACTTACTGTAAAGAACTTTGCAAACCTTAAAACAACATATAAATGGGGGCAGGTAGCTGGTGCAGTATGTAGAGCACCAGCCCTGAAGTCAAAAAGACCTGAGTTCAAATCTGGTCTTAGACACTTAACACTTCCTAGCTGTGTGACCCTAGGCAAGTCACTTAACCCTAATTGCCTGAGGGGGGAAAATCTATATAAATGTTAGCCATTATTATTATTTTGAAGCAGTCATTTTTCATTGCTTGAAAATTCTCTCTATTAGAAAATTCTTCCTTATTTCAAGCCCAAAGCTATCTCCCTGTAACTTCAGCCAATTGCTCTTCTGCTGCCTACAGACAGCTCCAGAAAATGCCACTTCAATCTTGAAGTTACAGTGTGTCATCAGACCCTTTGGGTGCATTGGAATTGGTGGGAGAAGATGAAAAGGCAGTGAGGTTCTCTCCAGATTCTGTTAAGGAAAAGAAGGGATGAAGGGAGAGCCATGAGCCATTCAGCTAAGACTGAGCAAGCTACACTGGCTCGTTAAGGAGTCTCTTTGTTCTCTCGGCCTGAGCCCCTTGAGAATATAAAAAGGCGCAATGAAACTCAGGGAAAGAAGCCAAATTGCCTTTTCCTTTTTAGAAAAAAAATTAGCTTTCTTTCTGTGATAAAAATATTTTTCTTATATTTCAGTTAAAAGTGGAATGCTTTTATATTTTTATTAAATATTAAAACAATAATTCTCTGAAAATAAAAGCTACTTTCCAGATGACCCAGATTTTCAAGGAAGCTTTAAATAATAGACAGGGCCTGCTCATGTCTAGTGTTTGATGTTCCCATCACCCTTAAATTTGTCAGCAATGATCCAATGAAGGTGACAAGGCACAAAGAGAACCTATCTTAGTGTGAGTATAAATGAAGGGGAAGGAGAGAAGGCTCATGGCTGCCCAGGTTTATTGAAGGATGACATGTTGAAGTGGAATTCAGATGTCTCTTTTCCTTCTTCCTAGTGTATCTCTTTGCACATGCTAAGAATTTAATAAATTTTTTTATTCATTCATCTCAGGGAGCATAGCAATTCAGGGTGAAAAGCTAGGTAATGATGCTATCCCTCCTTCTGGAGCAAAGAGGAAAGGGCTCCTATCTATTTTGTCCCTATCACATTCCAGCTCCCTGGGAGGAGATCCAAAGATCCTGCCATTCTTCTAGGAGCTAAGTGGGCCGAACCTTCATCTCACACACTTTGTAGGAGTAGTTATTCCCATGACCTGTCTTCCAGTTGATTCCATCAGCTGGGCTCTCATGGGGCCCTTTCAGGTACTGACCATTGAGGTTGGACATGTGACAGTCATTGTACCACCAGGCCCCCTGGTAGATCATAGCACAGTTGCCCTCATATGCATCGTTGTCCCGGTCTCTGGTAGTGAAGCCAAAGTGGTTATGATACATCAGGGAGTCACCTGTAGAAAGTCATTGTTTGCAAATACAGATAGGTCATTTCCCAAAGTGAGTAACAGACAGTACAGCTATCCCTTATTCATCACAAGGGTTAGAAATATCCATAAAATTATCTATAAAATCCAAGTAAAATTTTCTGGTCCTCCCTTTGTATCAGAGAAGAATTCTGAATGTTTTTTTCTTTTTCTTTTATGGAGTGTTTATAATACCTTATTATAAAATTTGGGTTAACTATTTGGTCATAGACTATATTATATAATACTATACATATGTTATACATTTCTGAGTTTCTAAATTTTTTCTGGATCTTCTGCTAACCTTCATCTGAGATATCATCTGAGAGTTCAACAAAACTCCCCCAAAATTCCCATTTAATTTCTTATACCAACCCTAGATACATCAAAAAGGTAATGAGGAAAATTCTAGAGATGTTGTGTCCTACGGAAGAAGAAATATAAAGAACAAAGGTGGACAAAGTCAGTGGATTGCTGACCCTATTTGAGGCATTTGGAGAGGGATTCTTATGGATTTGCTGAGTTATGAAAATATCTATACCCCTCTAAACTCCTTTTTAAAGAGTACAGTGTGTTATATATAGCACCAGATGAAGTTAGGAAACAGAAAATTCTGCAATCATAGGGTGGTTTAAAAAGACCCTTGAGTCACAAAATGGCAGAGGAGGAGAGGAGTGATATCTAGGTGGCAGCTAAGTGGTGCAGTGGATAGAGCACCAGCCCTGTGGAGACAGGAGGACCTGAGTTCAAATCTGGATTCAGACAAGTCACTTAAACTTAATTGCCTCAAAGGGGGAAAAAAAAAAAGCCTGGGCTAAGAATCACAATACCTGTGTTTTGACATCAATTTTTCCATTCACTGGTTATATATCAGCAAATCTCATGATCCCTTAGGATTTCATATACTCATCTATAAAATGGGTATGATAATACATGTACTACAAGTCCCACAGAAATTTTGTTCAGATAGAAGTGTTGGTATCTTTCTAACACATCATCATATTTTATTTGGTAGAAAGTAAGATCCTTGAGTGCAGGAACTATTAGTCTTTTGTTTTTATTTGCCCTCGTGAGAAGCAATATGATATAATTGACAGAGAACTGGCCTCTAAGTAAGGATGACATAGATTTGTATCTTACCTCTGACATATATATCAGACTTAACCTAGCTAAGTAACTCTCTTCAGTCTAGAATAGTTTCAGAAAAACTTTGGTAGAAGTTTTGTCATCCAGGAGCTTCCTATATCAATGAAATCACAGGTCCCATCTCTATCCCTGTCCTATTTCTCACTATAGAAATGCCCTACAGCCCTATGGCTCCTCCTCTGATTAGTTGGTTATTCACACACTCTCCATTTTAAGAAGGAACCTCAGGTCAACTACCTTTACATTCCAGGATCCCATCAATAGTCACAGGACTTTCTTCTCTATCACAGCCCCTCCATGAGTAACTTTGACTTCCCACTTTTTCACCAATTTTGGATGTGTTTCTTCCCTCAATAAAATGTAAGCTCCTTATGCTCAAAAGGCTATAAAACTGAGCATACTCTTTGATCCTGCAGTATCTCTACTAGGACTATATCCTAAAGAGATCATAAAAAAAGGGAAAAGAACCCACAGGTACAAAAATGTTAGTGGCAGCCCTTTTTGTAATTATAAGAAACTGGAAACTGATGGATGCCCATCAGTTGGGGAATGGCTGAATAAATTGTGGTATATGAATGTTATGGAATATTATTGTTCTATAAGAAATGATCAGCAGGATGATTTCAGAAAAGCCTGGAAAGACTTATGTGAACTGATG
The DNA here is from genome assembly GCF_902635505.1 of Sarcophilus harrisii. NCBI lineage: Eukaryota > Metazoa > Chordata > Mammalia > Dasyuromorphia > Dasyuridae > Sarcophilus > Sarcophilus harrisii. The sequence goes on along the minus strand of NC_045427.1, from coordinate 249,394,903 downwards.
CTAAATGAAGTAAGTAGAACCAAGAGAACATTATGCACAACAAGAAGATTATGTGATGATCAACTGTGATGGACGTGGCTCTTTTCAACAATGAGATGATTCAAGGAAATTCCAATAGACTTGTGATAGAAAGAGCCGTCCACATCCACAGAGATAACTATGAAGACTGAATGTGGATCAAAGGACAGTATTGTTTGTTTGCTCATTTTGTTTTTCTTGTGGATTTTTTTTTCTCCTCTTGATCTGATTTTTCTTGCTCAGCATGACTAATATGGAAATATGTTTAGAAGAATTGCACATGTTGAACCTATATTGGATTGCTTGCTATCTAGGGGAGGGAGGAAGGAAGGAAAGGGGAGAGAAAAATTTGGAGCACAAGATTTGAAAACTATCTTTGCATGTATTCAGAAAAATAAAAAGCTATTATAAAATATAATCTTTTTCAAAGCAGAAATTTTTTTTCTGCTTGTATTTATATTCACAGTGCTTAGTACAATGTATACATACAGTAACTGCTTAATAAATATTTGTTGACTTAATGACTATCTCTGTCCCTAGTGTTTAGCACAGTGCTTTTCATCTAATAGGTGCTTTAAGAAAATTTCATGAAATTAATTTTGCTCTAGAATTACTTGTGAACCTCCCAAAACTTCTATTAAACTAGCAGTTCCCTAAGAGCAGGAATTGAGTCTTTTTTATATTTAAATCTCCTCTATCACTTTGCTGAAACAAATCAAAACATGCTGTATTAGGTGAAAAACTGCTCCAAAAAGTAAAAGTACTCATGAGTACTAATAAAAGATTTGACTCTGATTAACTGACAGAGCTGGAAAAAGATATTTGTACACTTTTAAGCAATGAACAATATTATATTCATGTGAGAATTAAGTAATGAACTGAAAATTCAAAACATTTGGGTTCAAATTCTGTCTTTGATAATTACTACTTGTATGACCCTGGACAAGAGATTCAACCCCTGTGGGCATCAGACAGCTCCCCAGGACATAACTACTATGTTATATAAAAAGTGGTAATCTGTGTTAGTGCAAAGAGCCTCCACAGTGAAGAAATCACAGATTTTCCCCATATTTACAAATTTTCACAGTGATCTTCTGGGTCACTATGTGTTCTGTTCTACTCCTTGATTTTTCTCTACCTTGTAGGGTTATAAATCAATCCTTTACCCACCTGCATTTCCATCCACAAAGGCTCCCAGATTCAGTTTGTAGTTGTCAGTCTCTCCAGCAACCTGGAACGAACTGTACTTGGCAAAGTGGTGATTGTGGTCAAAGTCTTGGAGATCGATTCGGAGTTCACTGTCACCTAAGTGAGAAAGTTGGATAATATCTCATCACGTCTCATCTTCCCAAAAGTGTTGGAGATCGAGACCTTAGGTTCCTGGGAGTAAGCACTCCCAGGAGTGCTTAAGGGACTGCAGTATCTCTACTAGGACTATATCCTAAAGAGATCATAAAAAAGGGAAAAGAACCCATAGGTACAAAAATGTTAGTGGCACCCCTTTTTGTAATGACAAGAAACTGGAAACTGATGGATGCCCATCAGTTGGGGAATGGCTGAATAAATTGTGGTATATGAATGTTATATTCAAAGCAAAAGGGAATCCTTTCCCTCCTTAGCATCTTTCTTCTACTTCTTTTGGACCACCACTGCTCATCAGACCTAGAACATTTGGAGGGTTCCTGGCACACAATATGGGAAATAAGTGCAGATTTTATGTTACGGTAGAGTTGAAGGGATTCTAGAATTGAGGAAAACTCTAATGGATCTTTCCATATCTCTCAATGTCTTGCCAAATCTCAATCCCAGGCATCTTAAATCAGATTAGAAAATTACATCTCAAGTATTACTGTCCACAGGATGAAAAGCATCCTCTTCATTGTAAAATAGAAAAGATATGATTACTACCTATGGCTCCTGAAAGCAGCTATTCCCCAAAGCTTGGTCAGGACCATTTCATTTCATTAAGGAATTTCCCATAATGCAGCTGCCCCATAACTTCTCCAAGCTCCTTATGATCTGTCTTTTTGGGTGGACATCCAGGGACGAGCTTGTAGACCCAAAGCCTTCTACATCCCACACCCAGGAAGAGAGGAGAAACCAAGAAACCAAGCAGTCATCCCAGAACTGCTCTTCCTACAGACCCCTGGAACCTCACCCTGAGTTGTCAGCAAGTGAAGATTATCATTTCCCAGGCAAAACTCTCCCAGCCTGCTTCCAAAACCCCTCTTATAAGCAGTCCAGGACCGGAAAAAGTTCACAGATCCATCAACCCGTCTCTGGAAAACCTGTAGAGAAATGGAAGCACCCCCCTCCCCCAGCCTCAAAAAAAGTGTTTCTTCTTCCCCTTTCTCCTCTCCCTCCCAAAGACAGGGTGAAAATATAAGCACCTGACACCACTAGCATGAGCTTTTCATCAGTCTCCCAAGAGCAAAGCCCAGGAATCCTACTCCCATAGGGTACAATTCCTCACCCTCCAATGGGTTGAGGGCTTCTCTCCTCAAGACCACACACCAGGCTGAGGCATAGCTTGGATTATGCAAAGAGAGAATGGTTCAGCTGGGCTCCCTAAAGCTGATAGCATAACCCTAGGCCCAAACTGGCCCTACCTACTGTAGACTCAGGCTACTCTGCGCCTCCCCGCCCCCTCCCCAAGCACTGTCTCACAGTGGCCACACATTAACCAGGGAAACCTCCTGTTCTGTCTTCTAACTCTTAGGCCCTCCTTCCGGGTCCCTTTCAAGCTACAGCTGCTTGAAAGGCTGGCCTGGGTGCTTGGATATGGGTGGGATCAGAACTGAGACTCCATTAAAACTGCAAACTTGACTTTTTTAGAAGCATCTGTTTCCTGAGAGACTTTGGGGGGAAAGAGAAGGGGAATTCTCTTTTAAGAGTTGCTCTTGAGAGCAAACTGCAGCAGAAGCACTTCTCCAAGGCCCTGGACAGACAAAATGACTGAGCCGGGCTCATACTCACAGTCCAGCCCCCTCCATCAGTGTTCATGTCACACAGCACAGTCAGAGACTTGCAGTCAGAGAGGTAGATGGTGTACCAGCCACTGAGAGTATTCCCTCTGCCTAGCAGTTCCTTACAATTTCTTGCCCCTACAGAGAAAAAGGGTTAGAAATGGAAAGCCACATCCTCTGCCACTCCAACTTTGGGAGCAGTGGAACGGCTAGACGGGGGAGTGAGCAGCTCTGGAAGAGCAGTAGGCTGACAGAGACTCTCAGAGTCCCCTAACCCTGGAGAAATTTAGACTGCTTTGGGAATAGTGAGGAACTGGACACATCTGAACCTCTGCTCCAGTCTTCTGAGCCCTTGAGTCAAGTGGAGGGATAGGAATCAGGAAGCAATCACCTGTCTTGCACAGATGAGTTTCCAACTCCTCACCTATACATGGGAAAAAAATAATCAAATGCTTGGAAAACAGAACCTTCAGTCAAATTTCACTCTTAGGCTGTGATTACATACATTTACAATACAATTACAAAATACAATGCAGCAGACATTTATTAAATACCTAGTATAAATAGGACACTAAGGAAAGGCAAAATTTTAGATAATAATAGCTAGCATTTACATAGTATCTCAAGGTTTGCCAAGAGCTTTAAAAATATTGTTTCATCTTAAACCCACCAACCCTGAGAGGAAACTGAAACTCAGATTTTTCCCGTCTCCAGGTCAAAGTCAAACATTCTAGTCCTCTAATCCCAGAAACAGAGTTCTTTCCATTGTCCAATCTTATACTCTGATCCAATGATATTTTCCTATCTCCTCAGTAGAATTTCTACACTAATAAAGATGTCAGGACAGCTAGATTATACTATAGTGCACAGAGTTCCAGGACTGAAAGATTTGAGTTCCAATTCTGCTTCATACACTTATCTAGTAAGATAATGTGATTATAAGAAAGTCACTAAACCCACCTCTTCAGTTTCCTAATCTATATGATGAGAGTCATAATAATAAAAGCTTCTATTGTTCTGGATTGTTGTGAGAATCAAACAAGACATATAGATAGATATATCTTTGCAAACCTTAAAGCACTTAAAAATATTAGTTATTATTGTTATCTTATTTATATTTATATGTTTCATATATTTATATAGATGTTGCATAGATTCATGTGTGCTATGGTGCTCTCCCAGAGAACATAAACTCTTGGAGGACAGAAATTTCCTTTCATTTTGTCTTTGTTAAGAGGAATAATTATAATCTCACCCTCCACTTTCTAATTTGCTTTACCTAAAGCACACTCCCTACTCCTGGGCATGGTTATGCTTAGTATTTTCCTTTACAAAAGCTCCTTTGGAGGGAAAGGGTGAACAGAGAAAGAGAATACAATAAATGGTTAGAAATACAGTTAGCAATAATAGTTGTAAAAAGAATTTTGAAGCAAGTTTCCCTGATAAGACCTTGTTTCTTAAAAATATAGGGAACTGAGTCAAACATAAAAAATAAGAACCATGACCCAATTGATAAATGATCAAAAAATATGAACTATGCCAAAGGGCTATAAAATTACGCATATCCTTTGACCCAACAATATCACTATTTAGACATGAATCCCAAAATTTTTAAAAATAGGAAAAGCAACTATATATACAAAATATTTATAGCAGCTCTCTTCTCAGGGCAAAAAAAAGGGAAACTGAGGAGATTCCCATTAATTGGGGAATGGTTGAATAAATTGTGGTTTGTGATTGTGATGGAATATCATTGTTCTATGGGAAATGATGAGCAGGATATTTTCAGAAAAACCTGGAAAGTTCTCCATGATCTCAAGCAAAGTGAAATGTATTGTGTACAAAGTAATAGTAATATTCTGAGATGATCAACTGTGAATGGTTTTGCTATCTCAGCAATACAATGATCCATGACTACTCTTAAGAACTTATGATAAAAAAATCCTATCCATATCCAGAAAAAGAACTGATTACATCTGAATATAGATTGAAACATTCTCTCTCTCCTTCACTCTCTCTCTCTCTCACTTTATTTTTCTTGAGGGTATTTTTTGAGCAGGAGGGAAATGTACATTTTCTTTTACAACATGACTTTTATGGAAATGTTTTGTATAACTTCACATATGCTTTCTTAATGAAGGCTATGATTAGGGATAAGGAAAAGAATCTGGAACTTAAAGTTCTAAAAACAAACGTAAAAAAATGTTTTAAATATAATAGGAAAATGTTTAAAATTTTAAAATAACATTTAAAATTATTTTCAAAATTTAAAAAGTAACTGGGAAAAATAAAAATATCAATTAAAAAAATCTATAATGTAACATCTTAAAATCATTATCATTGAAAATTCTTCAGGTCTAATGTTTCTATATTTCAAATGTAAGATTGATTGGCTGTGGTATAAACCAGAGGACTGGTAATAGAGTCATATGTTCCTAGAAATAGAATCTTACCTATTCTTCCAGGCTTTCCTGGGTCTCCTTTGTCTCCTACAGAAAGAAATTGATTCAGAACAAGATAAGTAATTTAAGATTACAACTTTTTATGAGAACTCAACTTGGGAGACTGTCAAAAAAAAAAAAAAAGGAATAGGACCATTGGTACTGGCTATTTTCTGAATAGAACAAATAATTTGGCAGTGACCACTTTCTGAGTGGAGACAATTACTGTGCCTGACTACTGAGATAACTTGAGATACAACCTCTGAATCTTCTCTCCAGAGTCTTTATTTCCACAGATTTAAATGCAGCTTGCTTTCTGGAAGCTTGTTAACTAGGTTAGATGCTGGTTCCTTAGTTTATCATGTGCCTGCATCATTGAACTAAGTTAGAGGAGAAAGATATGGGATTCTGTTTATTTCAACTTTGTTTCCCACTTTGCAAAGTATTCCAAGTCTAGGTTTGAGGGAAGACAGAAGCCTGGGAGTTTTGATCTACAGACCTGCCAGTCATCTGAGCCTCTGGGCCTAGAACAGAAAATTCATGTTTTTCCCATGAAGGAGAAGTTGGGTCTCTAGGAATGAAGAATCCAGAGTGGACATTAAGGAGATCTTCACTGCTGCTGTTCAAGAGAAAGAGAGTCTGGAGATATTTACACTTCAAATGATCTTAGGAGAACAATGATTTTAATCCTTTATTTTTGCTGAACTACATTCACTTTGTGACAGTTTTCTGTTTGTGGAAGAAATCTGGAAAGCCTGGACATTTCTGACCTACTGTGCCATCTTCCCAAAATGCCCCCAAGAAACACATTGATGTCTCACCTGGAGATTATTTGTCTTCTATTCTCTTCCTCTTACCTTTGGGACCCTGCGTTCCTAATTCTCCTGGGCTCCCAGGGGGTCCTCTTTCCCCTATAAATGACAAAAAGACAAATGCTGAAAACATGTCTTCCCAAAAGTATTGACTCCATTAAGGTTTATTCTCTTCAACATTTCAAGTAGCCATCCATCCCAGCCTAGCTCCATGCCAACTGTATCTTCAGCAGCTTTGTGCTCTGATCTAGCAAATGGTTGTGGCAAGCCAGCATCTGCCCCAAGGGGGTTTCTGGACCTGCTAACAAATCGATGGATCAAGGTTGTACTGCCTGTGATAAAAAGTCATTGCATTGCTATCCTAAGAATAAACTAGAAAGTCCCAAACCCTATACTGTTCAATAGTCCTATATTGGTCTAGTTATCTTTTTTTGTGATTCAACAGAAAAAGTAGTGGATCTGAACAGCAAGGCCTTGAGTGCTGGTTCTGCCCCTTAGGACCTTCTTCAAGTCATTTAACAAAAGAAAATGAAAGCAAGAGAAAAAACCTCCCTTGTCCTCAGTTTCCTTCAACATAAAAAGAGGAAGTTCAATCACAAAATTGCTGATTTAACTGGAAGAGACCTTTTAGTAAGAGTCCTTTGTTGTCAAGTTTTGTTTTTCTGCTTAAGTCTCTTTTCTCACTCATCAAATATAAGGAAAGTATGTGCAGATAGCTTTTCCTCAGCTATCTTCCCTTCCTCTTCCCAGATCTGGTCTCCTTCTTATACAGATATCCTGTACAAGGCCAGATAAGAAAGATTTTGCCTTGGAACTATAACAAAACTCTAAGTTCAGAGTCAGTGGGAGGCCAAAGGTACAAAAATATCTTTAGAACTAGAAACTAAGAAGATGCCTCTCAATAGGAAAATATTATTTTATGCATTTAGAAAACTTTATTCTAAGAAAAGGCTTAAACAGACTGTCAAAGGGTCTAGGACATAATAATATTGCATTATAAGAATCAATCAATTAATCAATATTTATTAAACACCTGCTATATGCCAGATACTCTGCAAACTTCTGGGTATACAAAAATAGACAAAAACAGTCCCGATGCTCAAGAAGCTTACACTCTAAAGAAATGGTTCCAGAAAAAGGGAAGACTAGTATGAGTAGATAGCATGAGTAGAAACCCAGGAACAATTTATACAATAATAATAATCCTGTTGAACAACTTTGAAAGACTTAAAGCCAATCACAATTCCAAAGGACCAATGATGAAGCATATAACCTATCTTCTGATAGAGAGATAATGAGTTCAGGATACAGAACATGTTTTGTTTTGGTTTTGTTTTTTGCTTTTTTGTTTTTTGTTTTTTTTAAATATGGTCAATGTAGGAATTTGCTTTTCTTGCTTATGCTTATTTATTGCAAACTTCCTCCCCCCGTGGAAGGAACAGAAGGTTAGTGGAAGGGAAGGGAAAGAAAAATAAATATTTGTTCCTATAAAAATTTAAATTAAAAAATAAAAAAGGAAAGGAAGTAAAAATAAACTGTAACCTACAAAGTAGGGATAGTTATAAAGACTATTCAATTTATTCTCCTCTGGACCTGTAAGTCTGAACAAAGGAAGAAAACAGGAAACAAGTGAAAATATCTTTCTGAAAAATACCTTTAATATTAGAAATACTCATCCAGAAAATGATCCTTCACTAAATGACACCCACATTGCCATTTTCTTTGCACAATTATAAGGTTTTCCGAAATTCTGATTTGCTGGACATCAAGCCATATAGATGAGGGTCGAGACCTCCTGGGAAATCCTCAACTTTCGTGTTCTGGAGTTCTAAACTGCTATAACCTTCATGGTCCTTCCTGCTCTACTTCCCTGTTCCTCCTTGGGTGAAAACTGCTAAATAACTCAGTTAAAAAAAACTGTTCTACTTTTCTCATTTGTGCCTTTCAAAAATGTTCAGAGTAAGAAAGTGTCTGTTATCTCAAACATGTTCCCGGGAGAAGGCCAGGTCTGAGAGTTCCAAGGGCCAGACGTGAGGAATTAGCTAGTTATTACTATGCTGACTAAAAAACAATTTTTAGCCATTCAAAAACAAAAATTAATTTGTACACAATAGATGAGTTTAATGGAGAGAAGGAAGAGTAATTTAGGACTATAGTTGTCAAAGTAACTCTTTCCTACATGGAACAAAAAAGACAGTAACAGGGAATGATGTTGTTAAAATACATCACAAGGCTTGACTTTTTCTATCTTTTCTGCTTAGCCATGAGAAATATTGGGATTGGGAGCTTAGAATGTGGAGTGAGTTGTGGAATGAAGAAAAAAGGGGAATATATTAAGGGAATTAGGGGAAAAGTTTTGCTTGGGCAAATAGAAACCAAATTCTACCAAAACAGTTAGACCAAGATGCTCTTAGAATTAAAAAGAGAACATTAAGGAAGATATTCCTCCCCCCCCCAAAAAATCAAATAGTTGGGTATTTTCATAAATATAAAGCATATGTAACACATAGCAATAGAGACTGGACCAGTGATTTCATTGATATAAGAAATTCCAAGGTGAGGAAACTCTCTTTATCAATAAAGGTCTGTAGCTTCTCTGTGATTTATAATATTAGAAAATTATCTATAAATCACTGAAAGATTAAGTGATATTGCCAAGGTTATACAGTCAGTATGTTTTAGAAGTAGTATTGGAACATAGGCTTTTACAAACTCAAAGCCAAATTCTCTATTACCCCAGCATTGCCTATAACATGCACTATACATACAAGTATAAATTAATTATAATTTATGTCAATATATTAGAATCTTATAGTAAAAGGAAACCTAACTAGATAAATGACTAGATAAATTTACTAATCTGTACCTCTTGATTATCTAAGCCCAGAGAAAGCTTGGCCAAGTGGTCCAAACAATTATAACCTAAAGCATCATTATTAATTTCCTTGTATCATTTAGAAAGATAGATAGATAAAGTGCCTGGAATTCTGGAAACAATCCACTTCTCTGGGGCTGGAGTACCAACACACATGTCATTCCCAATTTCTATCAACATCTCTGTGCTTAGAAAGATACCTATCATTCCTGGAGGCCCAACATCTCCTTTTGGACCAGCTGCTCCAGGAAGTCCAGGACAGCCTTGAAGAATAGCAAGTTTTTCAGATGCTCCAATACCTACAATCTTCACATCTGCAAAAAATGAATCATAAATTCACCAGACATTTCTTAACTTTGGCATACAGTAGTATAAAGCCATTGTCCTACATCTCCATCAATTTATTTTTCAGTGCTAATTAAAATAGCAGGGAAATCTTGTGTTCTGATTTTTCTCTCACAACATGACTAATGTAAAATATGTTTAAAATTATTATGCATGTATATCTATACCAGATTGCTTGCTGTTTTGGGGAGAAGGGAGGCAAGAGAGAAAGAAAAAATTAGAACTCAAAATCTTATAAAAATGAATTGTGAAAACTATCTTTTTTTATTTTTATTTTTTTTTTGCTGAGGTAATTAGGATTGTGACTTGCCCAGAGTCACATAACTAGGAAGTGTTGTGTCTGAAACCATATTTGAACTCAGGTCCTCCTGACTTCACGGCTGGTGCTCTATCCACTGTACCACCTAATTGTTCCAAAAACTATATTTACATATAATTGGAAAAATAAAATACCATTGAAATTAAAAATAAAATAAAATAGCAGGGAAAAAGAAAAAAAGTCATGAAGACTTCTTTGTCTTTTTTTGTTTGTTTGTTTTGATATTCCCAGCTCCTAGAACAGCCCTTGGCATATGATGGGAGCTTAATTAATAAGTATTGGTTGACTGATTAACTTAACATACAGCCTCACATTTTCCTACTACTACCCAACAGAATTATTGAAGGGATACTTCAAATGTGAGAATGATACTAAATGGAAAAGCACTGTAAATTGTAAAGCAGTAAACAAATGTTGCCTACTGTAATAATTATTTCCCTTCATATATTAGGTAAATTTGATTTGTTCTTATATATTTTCATCTTGTCTTCCTGATAACTATTAACTTCTGGGAAGAATAAAGAAGAGATAAGTTTAGCTCTGAAGGAGTTGTGAAATGAAGGCAAACATGCAAGTAAATATAAAATAATGTGATGTCATTCAGAACTACACATTCAATGAAATCAAAGTAAAGGTTTGATCAGAGATGAGTCTTAGTCTGATTCTTAATTGAGTTTAGAATCTAGAGGGGTAGAAAGGAGGAGAGAGATCAGAAGAAGCAGAGCAAGCAGCATGGTCAAAGGAAAGAAAATAAGAACAAGCCTGACATGAGTAAGGATCTTTGGGAAGAGTTAGAGATTTGTAGGAAGTTAGTTTAGAGAAGGAGGTGGGCCTTGGATGTCCAGATGAGGAAACTGGCTTTGTTAGGAAGCAATAGAGAGTCTTGTGGAAGCAAGGAGGTGACAGGATAAAAGGAAGATTAATGTAGCGGTGGTAAGTGTAGGATGAAGCCAGGAAGATCAGGAGACCAAGGAGGACACTGAGGTAGCAATCCTGCAGTGAGGCAATAAAGGTGTGGACTCCAATAGTGTCTGAGCCAATGGAGAATAGCAGAGTTCAGTAACCATCTGATCTAAGCTACCTATAATAAAATAGGCTCCCTCTACAACATACCTGGCAGGGCTCCATCTAGCTCCTGTTTGAATCCCTTCAATAAGGGGGAACCTCTTGATAACAGCCCATTCCATGTTGGGACTGCTCTATTAGGAAGTTTTTCCTGATGCAAAATCTAAATTCATCTCTTTGTAACTTTCTCCCATTGGCCCTAGTCCTGATCCTAACCTCTGAAGATGAACAAAATAAATCTAATTTTTCTTCCACATGAAGGTGAGTCAGCAAGCATTTTATGCATCAATCTTGTGTCAGATATTGCTAGGTCTTGGAGATAGAAAGAAAGATAAAAGACAGACCCTGCCCTCAAAGAGCTCACAATCTAACGAGGGGGACAACATGTGAACTATGTACATTTAAGCTATATGCAATATACAAAATGAGGAATAAATGACAGAGGAAAGGTACTGGAATTAAGAGGGGTTGGAAATGGCTTCCTCTAGAAAGTAGAATTTTAGCTGGGATTTGAAGAAAGGGAAGCAGGGAAAGAAGGAAGCAGAAATGAGAGGATAAATTCCAACAGCCAGTCAAGGAAAAAGTCCAGAGTCAAGAAATGGAGACTTTTGTTGAAGGAATAGGAAGATCAGTGTCACTAGATAGGAGAATATGGATCTGCACTGGATCAAAGGGGATAATGTAAGGTATAAAAAGAATGGGAAAGTAGGAAGCAGTCAGGTTAGGAAGGGCTTTGAATACTAAACATAATTTTTTTGCATCCTGAAGGTGAAAGAGAGTCACTGAGGTTTATTGAATAGGATGGATGATATGGTTAGACCTATGCTTTAAGAAAATCACTTCAAATCCTTTGTACTTTTCAAAAGCTTGAAGACAGTTGTTATATTCCATCAATTTTTCCCTTCCCTAGGTTAAGTATCTTCATTTCCTTCAGCTGATCCTCAAATGACATGAATTCAAAGTCCTTCACTATCCTGGTTGCCTCCAGCTTATCAAAGTCCTTTCTAAACTGCCGTACCCAAACCCCAAACAAATAGGGTCTGCCCTGATCAGACCATCAATGTAGAACTATTGCCTCCTTATTTCTAGAAACTCTCTCTTAATTTAGTCCAAGATCACATTAGCTTTGGTTGTCATGTCATTCTGTTGACCTCTGCAATTTAGTTTCATTTTGTCATAGGATGATAGATTTAGAACTGGAATATAGAAATCAATAAACATTTATTAATGCCTAAGAGGTAACATCAACTGTGCTAGATGCTGGGGGATCTCAATATCCCCCAAAACAAAGCAAAATCTCAAGAAGCTTGCGTTCTATTAGGGGAAACAATGCATACATATAGAATAAAAACAAAACAAATGCAATGTAATTAGTAAGGGAAGGCATTGACAGTTGAAGGGATTAGGAAAGGAAAAAGGAAAGAAGGAAGGAAAAAAGGAAGGAAGGAAAGAAGAAAGAAAGGAAAAGAGGGAGGAAGGAAGCAGTTAAATTTTATCCTAGAGAAAATGAGTCACTAGAATTTAACAAGTAGAGGAATGATATAGATAGTCACTTAAGGTAAATCACTTTGTCAGCTCATAGAAGATAAACAGGTGTGGGGAGAGACTTTCAGCAAAGAGACCAGTTAGGAAAAATGAGAAAGGTTGAGCCATGGTCATGATTTTATGAGTATAAAGAAGTGGTTGGTATGAGAGATGTCAATATAACATCTGGTTTGATATGAGGGAGAATGAAAATAAAGAATAATAGTTAAGTTTAAAAACCTGGAAGATCAGAACAGTGGTAATTGGTACCTTAGAACTAAATAGACAAGTCTAAAAAACAGGTATTTTGAGGGGGAAAGAAAATGTTCTATTTGGGGCATGTTGAATTTAAGATATCTATAGTACATAACTTTAAAGTGTTTGTTACACAGTTGTGATGGAGGAATGAAAGTTAGGAAAGAGATCAGGACTGGATCTATACATCTGTGAGTTATTTGCATAAAGATGATAGTTAAAAATTATTGGAATTAATGAGGTCACTAAGAGAATGAAGACAGAAAAGAAGAGCCCTTAGGACAGAGCCTTTAGGTAAAATTTATGTCATTGATAATAACTCAGTAAAGGAGATTCAGTAGGAAGAGAACCAGGAGAGAGTAGTGTTTCAAAAACCCAGAAATTAAAAAAAAGAGAGTATACAGGAAGAGAAAATGATCAACAGTGTCAAATGCAGAAAGGTCAAAAAGGATGAGAATTGAGAGAGGATACTCAGATTTAGCAATTAGAAACCACCATAACTTTGGAGAAACAAATTTCAGGTGAGTCATGAGGTCAAAAGACATAATTACAAAAGACTGAGGAGTGAGAGGAAAGGAAGTAGAGACAATTAAGCTTTTACTAATGCAGCTGAAAGGGGCAGAAGATAAATAGGAAAGAATTTTAAAGGTCATTTGATTCAGAAAATTTCCATTTTCTAGATGAAAAAATTGAAGCTATAAGAAGTTAAATGACTTCCCAAGATGACACAGTTATTATGTGGCAAAGATAGACTTTGAACTCATTGTCTTAGTCCAAATTCACTTCTATTCTCCACTGAGACACCCTAGATTCAATCCAATGTTCTAGTCTTCAAGCATATTTTTTGGATATTGAATCTGTCAGTAGGGTTACTACACTTCTAGTTTTGAATCATCTTCAAATTACATAAAGATTCTACCCATTCCTTTGTTCAAGTAATTTATAATAATATTAAGAAGAAGAAGAAAGTCATTTCTGGAAAGTATAGGACCTAGTGAATCTGGGGAAAAGGAAGGTAAAGGAGAAGAATGAAAGAGAATTCTAACATTTCAGGTAACCCCTGAAGAGGCTAAAGTGCCATTAACAGAAATGTAGAGTTATATGTGCTTGAGAGAGACAAATGAATGTTTAATTTGAGGTGACACTGGTGTATCTTTAAGTAGAGCAGCCTAGAAGGCAACTAGAAATATGAACCTGAGGATTGGGCGAGAAATTGGGAGAGTCTCAATTTGAAAATTATCTGTCTAGAGACACTAGAAATAAAGGAAACAGTAAGATTTCTAATTTTCTTAGAATCTAAAATTGTCCAACAGAAAATTTCTCAGCAGATAAACTCAAAATCTTATTTGATTCCTATAGATGTTTCTGGCTGATTCTATGAGATTAAGATGAGCTCATCCAATGGAAATGGTCTGAATTAATTAGCACTTTTGATCTTCAGTAAGAACTAGATTTGTTCTCACTTCTTATGGTTCAGGTAGTGACTGACACACAAGAGAGTGAATAAATTGTGAGGAATAGGTAGAAACTTAAACTTATTCATAACTCCCCAGTCACAGACAAGGGAAATCAGAAAAGACTAAATCAAATTGAGAAAATATACCTTCCTTCCACCTTTGTATTTTTTGTGTTTCTATCCTTAATGACACATAGCAAATAATAAATAAATAGTTGTTAAATAATTGATTCCTTGCAGAAGTAGGGAACTATGAGTGTGGAATATTATGTGTGTATGTATATTATATATATAATATGTTATGAGATATGACTGAAGTATTGATTGATTTTTGCCAAATTGCCTTTTCTTCTCTTTATTTTTTAAGCATCGTTACAAAGAATGGCTCAATGAGTAGAAAAAGTAGAGAGAAGTATTCAAAAGTGAAGGCCATATAAAAACAAAAAATCAATAAAATAATCTATTTTTGAAATCTATTTTAATAAATAAATTAAATAAATAAAAATCTATTTTTAAAATTTAAAGCAAGAAGAAAATAAATGGTTTGAATATCAGTTCCTCTCCTTTCACAACAAAATGTATAAGGAAATTCAACATGCATCTCTGAGGCTGCAAAGATAAACCCAGAAACATCAAATGCCCAAAACTATCTAGAGAGTTTCACTCACCCGGACACGTCTCCACAGCCTGAACAGTCAAGAACTTAGCACACAGAAATATGAGTATCTGGGCAGCCTTCTGCATGGCAGCTCTGTTGGGATTTTGACCCCTCAGGAGCAGATCCCAGACTCTTATAGGGAAGAGAAATCCAACCCTAATCCCAGCCTCTTGTTTCTCTTCTTCCTGTGGCACCAACATCGCTTATCGAGTGAGCAAAAATTACATGTCCCCCAAATTAGACCCCTCTTAGCTTCCTGTCTAACTGACCTTGCCTTCCTTCCTGACCGTGTTCTCTGGAACACTTTCTCAAAGGCCCTATCAGGAAGTTGAGGTGAGAAAAGAAGTTGGCTCTGAAGTCAAGGGATGAAAGCTTGGCTCTCAGCCAACTGGTATGACATCTTTGGTCCTCAGCATCAGTATCTGAAAATGAGGAGGTTTAACTACATCACCTTAAACAGCCTTTCCAACTCTAAACTCTAAACCTATGGTTCTATGCTCAGGTGTATTGGTCTGAGTGGTCACTGGTGGGCTGTTGTTTACCAAATGTGGTTTCTCCAGGTTCTAGTAGACAGGTAGGAGAAGTATCAGGACATAGGGGAAAGAGGGCTAAATCTGGAGTCAGAGAATCTGGGTTCATTTGCTATCTGTGTGAATACAGGCAATTCAAGTAACTTCTCTGTTTATCAGGTTCTTCAAAAGGATAATGAGGAGGTTGGACTAGATAACTCTAAGTTCCATTTTAGCTCCTAGATCCTGTGAGCCTCAAAGACTGGCATTCTAAGACCATTTCTTCTCTGTCATTATTCAGGAGAAAAACAAATTCATTCCAGTTTCTTATAGCCCAACTCTTCTAGCTACCCACATATAAAACTGAATTATCTTCCACTGTCTCTGATGTTCTACATCTAAAATATTGCTAGGCTTAGTTGATTTGACTTTCATCATAGCTTTCAAATACTTCCCTGTCTCCACTACCTTTGCAGTGGAGGCCTATATAATCTCACAGTTGGAAAATTGCAATTTGTACCTACTTTATCCCATCTTCCACTTAGATACTAAAATGATCTTCCTAAATCATCTCCACTATTCAATAAACTCCAGTGGCTCCCCATCCCTTCTGGGATCCAATATAAATCATTATCTGGTTTTCAGAGACTTTCCAAAGTGCTCATCTGGTCAGACAAGATATCCTACCAACCCCTTAACATATATCTTCAGTCCACCCTCTAACTCTATGTCTCTGTTTGATATTAGGACCTTCCTCTGTTGCAGGCACCCTGTCCCCCCAGGAACCTTCCCAGTTCAAGGGGTCTTTTGAAGGTGGCAGAAAGTCCAGTGCTCCAAAGAGAAGAGAATTTTCACTTCCAACTTATCAACACAACCCGTCAGAAGGGTCAAGCCAGTCAAGCTGAAACTCCCTGTGGCTCCAGACAGAACCTTAAGGAGACATGGGCCTCTTTACATTGAACTTGGGCCCTGGATTCAACAAGAATGGTCCCTGTGTATACACAACAATGGGGCATTTGTATAACTATACAGAAAACCATATTAATCCCCAAATTTCCCCCATGGTGTTACACAATTAGACCTTAAGCATAGGCAGACATTTAATCATTTCCTCCCAATTCAGACCTGCCTGCCTCTCTTTTGGTAAAACAACAATATAGAGCAGCAGCTAGTGTTGGACTTGGATTTAGGCAAATCTGGGTACAACTTCTCCCTGACTAGGTGTATGATTATAGATAGATCACTTAACCTTTATGAATTTCAGTTTCCTTATCCACAAATGGAGATAAAATTAATCATATCAACATCACTGGGTTATTATGAGACTCAAATTGGATTCATAGTATTTTCAGTTCTGATTCAAGAGTTGCAATCTAATCTAGATGATGCCCTTCTGGGGTCCTTGAGAATCCGGTCTATAATCTCCATGGAAACATTCCTCTGTAGGTTTGGAAGGTTTATATAGCAGGGGGTTATATATAAAGCACTTTAGAAATGTTGCTTGTTAAATGGAACCTTCAGGGGAACTAACGTTAGCCCTAATATTTGCAGGGGAGGGGGCTGATCATTTGGGACTCTTCAGACTGTAGGGCTCCAAATGCATTAAGAATCACCTGGACTATAATTCTATCCATGGATATCTTCCTTACTGGAAGTGACATGTTCATTGCCTGGCTTTTGCTGAAATTTTCATCAGTCCCGCCATCATAGGGAAGGTGGAGAATGTGAAGAGCTGAACTTTGAGAGACCAAGGTCAAAGCTCTTTTCCTTCAAGGCCAAGGTAGTGAAGAGGACCTGGACCAGACACCAACGTGAGTATCTAAGTAACAGAATGATGTGGTCCATGTTAAAGTTCTACTCACACTTCTTTCCCCTCCTGCAGCCTTTGCCAGAATAAGAAAGGGAGCACATGTCCAGTGAGTGACCTGGGTACCTTCAAAACTCTTCTCAAGGAAATTGCTACTGGGGAGAAAGGAAGCAAGTGGTTCCCTGACCTCGAGATACTGACAAGAACTCAGGATTCAGCAAATAGACAGAGAATGAGGATGTAAGAACACAGCTGGTCTCCACAGTGGTAAACCCACATGTCACAGAGTAGGTGCTGTGATATCACAACACCAAAATCTAACTAAGCCTCCAAGTGCTATACAGAAGCCAGCTATTGTTATTTCAGTGACCCTGGGTCAAGATAGATTCAGGCTAACCTATCTTTTGCTTTAATAGCAGCAGATTTAGAAAATTTAATTCAACACACATTTTCAGATGTTTACTATGTGCAGAATGATGATGACAAGCAATTTGAGTCATGTAGGGACCAGTGAGTTGGCAGTTCAATGGGGTTCTTAACTTGGCGTTCACAGATTCCTCCCTACCCCAAGGGATCCATGACTTTTTGCAGGGTATGCCTACAAACTTGTTTTTTAAACTTTTTTTTTGAGGCAGTTGGGGTTAAGTGACTTGCCCAGGGTCACACAGCCAGGAAATGTTAAGTGTCTGAGGCCAGATCTGAACTCAGGTCCTCCTGACTTCAGGGCCGGTGCTCTATCCACTGTGCCACCTAGCTGCCCTGTTTTTTGAACATTTTAATAATTTATTTCAATATAATTGTATTTTTAATTCTATTCTATTTAATGCACTTTAAAAACTTTATTGTGAGAAAGGGTCCAGAGGCTTTAGCAGACTGCCAGAGAGGTCCAGTACACAAAAAGATTAACAACCTCTGACTTAGAACCATTTTATAGACTATGAGAAATCATATTCAGAGGAATGGCTTCAAGGCCTTAAAAGGGGCTCAGTCAGGAAATAGAAATTCTGTGACGACCACTTGAATCCTCTTAGAGAAAAAAGGGGACTGAGGCATCACAAAGATACGTTAGCCATAAACGTTGAAACCCAAAGAATTTTTTGTAAATCCTTGAGCTGCCCAGAAAATTCAAATCACCACATCAATTAATGTCAATATCACCTGATATTGCTTGTTTCTACCCATCTTGCCAAGTCAAGTATCATTGGTAGCCTAAATCATCTCCTTTGACCCTCTTAAAAACTCTGTGAACAAGGTGCTACAAGTATTAACATCCTCATTTTGCAAATAAGAAAACTGAGTGTCCAAGGGACTAAATAAATTACCTATGGTCATACAACTAATAAAGTATCAGAGATAAGATCTGAGCCCCCTGATTCCAATTTGGATTACTACTTTGCTTACATTACCATGCTGCCTTTCACAAAGGACCTGCCAAGAACAATTTGGTGACAGTGGTGTTTTTTCCCCCTAAATAAATCTATACCATGAGTATGTTTTCTTTTAATGTGATTCTTTCTTCTCTAACCCAAGAATTATCCATGGCCCACTGAGTTCCATTTAAACAAGATTGTGAAACTGGGAGGCTGTGATTTTTCAGTCATCATCAGGTAGAACAGGATTCATTCCTTCAGGATTTGACCAGAATTTCTCTGCTTTTGAAAAGAACTTATTCAAAGTTAAGCTACTTGCCATTAGCCAGGTCTTCTTTATCCAAGAATAAACTAGCCAGTCTATTAGTTGCCTTTCTTTTAGCTTCAATTATCTTCCCTAATTTCCCTTATTTCCAGAGCTTACTGGTCTGGCTAGAAGAAGATGGGTAGATCTGAGAGAAGATGGGTAATCTCAAGAGTTTCTCTTGTAAGAGCCTGAGGCCAAAAACAAATGGGAAATACAGACTCAGATCAGTTTTCTTCATGATCAGCATGTTTTAACACCCTGTGTTCTTCCTGCCTTCTCTGTATGAGACATATTGAAAGTTGGGTTTCCACAGAGTTGCAAGCTTCAAGGTAATATAGGATAGTAGGAACTACTGAACAAGAGGTTTTCAGAATGTGAAAGGTTAAGGAAAGTTAAGACTCCACAGAAGAACTAAGTGTTCAATAGAAGTTTGCGCAAACAAGGAATTGGGGGACTTGGAAGGCACAAAAAGATTCAGGTTGAGAAAAATCACAAACTTAGGATAACAGCCCAATCCAGCCCAAACTAGTTGGAGTCAATGACTAGTGAGCCTGCTTAATTGGTTAATTGAATATTAAACAACACACCCTGTAGGAAGAGTTTTCTGCCATTTTTGAACATGGGATATATAACAAGGGAAGAGGAGCCTGTTCATACATATTTAGGGGGAAACATATAGTGGGAGTATAGAAAGATTGTAACCTAGAAGGGAATGATCCAATCTGTTCTCTGAAGGGAGGGACTGTGCCAAACTAACAAGTATAAAGCTTCTCTTGCTTCTGCACTCAGGGTTCCCTCTTCCCAAAGAGGAGCAGACCCCACTTCTAGTCAGAAACATTAAGACGATTCCTTAAGGTTCTTCTTTTTTCCTTGAAACTTTTTAGATCTGGAATGAAACAAGTTGGACTCAGAGCAGTAGGCAGAAGTGGATAGTCTGATTTGTAATTATTTTTTGGGAAGCCAAGAAGTTTACCAGGGTCACTCCCTTCTTTGTTCCAGAGGTACAAGTTGTGAGTCTGGGGACCTCAGATAAATTTATCATCTTCCAAAACTGCCCTGATTTCTTGGAGCACCAGTGCCCAAAGGAGAAGCTGGCACAGGAGGATTGAAGGATTTGTGTGTGAGCCCAACAATACCAAGGAAAGAGGGGAAGAAAAGAAAGGATGTAAATAATAGGATAAAAAGTCACTCTATCCCTTGCCATCATCAGGAGAATTTTCAGAGGACCGTCTGACATAATATATCTACCTTCAACCACCAGTAACTGTCCCACCTACCTTTCAACCAGGCCTGCCCAATTCCCCTCTCAGATCCAGTTTCTGACCTCACACCTATTGCAAACACCATCCCTGTCCCTGGCTGTGTTTCCATTCCTACCTCAGCTCCTATTCTAGTTCTTGTCTCTATGGTTTTTCTATTTGCCATTAGCATTCTCCAGACTATTCAATAAGAAGCCCTGATGTCAGTTCCAATGCTCATCCCTTACTGGCTCACAGGACAGCTGTCCTCTCCTTTGCACTAGCCCTAACCTCCACCAATAAGTGCTCAAGGAGTTTCATCTTTACCATGGATCATCCTGAGTGTGGGTTCTTCCATTTTTTCAGGAGAAAGGGGCTCCCCAAGAAGCCCAGGAAAGATTAAGGCCAAAAGAAGCAAAGGTAAGAGATGACAGGTAATATATTTGTTCATTCACAGTTCTAACCTTCTTGGCACAGATCCTAAACATAATGTTCCACAGTAATTCCTGTGGAAAGGAATGAGGAATATGGCTCTACTGGGAAGGCAAAACTAAATTATGGAGAGAAACAGCTGGTGAGTATTTCAGTCTTCTTCTCTGACATCCTAACACTCAATTTCTCACTCATAACTTCAGTCCTCGGGTTTTCTGTCCTGTCTGTTAACCAATTTCCAAGCATTTTCAATAGGATCTCTTCCCCACAAGGATCAACTCCTCTCTCCCTCCCCATTAATGGAAAGAAGGGAGAAATGTGAAAAATATGTTTCCTTATCTGTAAAATCAGTATGTTAAACTAATTGACATCAAAGTTTTTTTGCAGTATTAAATATTTTTAACTTGTATGTTTTCCCCGTGAAAACCAAGGCTTCAGGCTCTTTAAGAACCCAAGGTAAGGGAGGTCCCAGCACAAGACTGATTCTTGGCCACTTGATTGAACATGGTCCTTTTGAGCTCTACCCAGAGGGCTGGAAACTAGGAAAAATTCATACCCTAGAAGTATTACAGTTTTGGAGGAGTAAAAGGGCAACAGGGAAGAGAAAACAGCCCCAGAATCCCCTAAAATGGGAGAAATAGGCTGTGTAATTCCTGGCCCCAAAACTGGACATATTGTTTCCTGGTTTTTCCTCTATAGATTTGGGAGATGAGGAGTGTTGTGAGCAAAAAGGAGAAATGATTATCCCTCTAGCCCATCCTGTATTACCAACCCCCAGATTCCCTCTCCATCCCTTAGCCCCAATGTCATACTTCCATCCCACAACCCAACTTCAGTGTTCCTCACTTCCCAACAGTCCCTCTTCTATTTCCTCTTACAACCCAATAATCCTCCCTCAATTCCAGTGTCCTCCATCCCTATAACTTAGTGTCACCCCCTTTCCCTTCTCCCAATATTGCACTACTTATTCCTTCTTGGAGCAGATGGCAGCAATAGCCAATGCCCACCATGCATAGCAAAGAGCTGACTCTGCTGATCTGGGTTTTACTCCTGTGGCCCTCCGCTGCCAGGTCCCTTCTACTATTACTTATAGTGATAAAGATAAGAAAGGTAGCAGTGCATCTTTTAGCTTCCTCCATTCTTCTTAAGGAACCAAAGGCACAGTCCCCATCCCTATAGGTGGGACCAGGAAAAATGACTGAGGAAGATATAATTACTATCCTTGGAAATCTTACAGACTAATGAAGAGAAGGATATAGTTCAGTGAAAAGTAACTAGGAATATATTCAAATCACCAATAACAGGATTATTTAATCAGTGCCTTATTTGAGCAGGAAAAAAGATCTCCAAGAACAGAGTCTGAGTGAGAACATTCCCAAATCCCCAGAGCAGAAGAATTGCTTCTCCTCCTCTACAGATGTACTGAGGTCTCACTGATTTTGAGAACTAGAAAGGTAGTTCTATAGGACTGGAGTGTGGAGAAGGAAATGGCTTACCACTCCTATATCTTTGCCAAGAAAACTCCAAATGGGATCATGGGGAATCAGACATAATTAAAGAACTATACAATAACAACCACCAAACTGCATGTGCCAAGCCTAGAACTGCAACATAAGGAATAGCTGCATGATGTTCCCTAATCACTTCAGCACAAAATGGGGAAAATAACAGAAGGTGATGTGATACCCAGATAGCTCCTTCCCCATTATCTTGATCCACTTCTCTAATGAGAAAGGTCATGGAGACCTTCTTTCAAAGGTTATTAATCCCTCCTAATTTTAGGACCTCTCATTGTCTAACATCATCATAAAAACCTCCTCACATTGGGCCATTGTGTTTAAGGCATCTCTAAATTCCTGATTCCTTTCTTGTGAGCTTGTATTGGATATAGAATAGGATGGAGATAAACAGACAAGAAAAAGAATTGAGAAAGAGGCCTCTCCTTCACCTAGGAATTTGTCTGATGTTTATTTTAGGTTTCTACAAAAATGGGAATGAACTCTCAGCTCTCAAGCAAACATTCAGACTCACAAAGCATTTACAAAGGATAGACTTTAACAACATAACAAAGATTCACACATGAGACCATAAACAAAGTACCTTTCCTTCCTTCTCCAGGGGTTTTTCTCTTCTTCTAGACGTCCATAATTCTCCAAATTTAGGATCTCTCTCTAAACCTGGGAGACATATTCCCCACTAAAAGAAATACAATTCAGATGCTAGCATTGCGCAGCTCTCCTCTGGAGAAGAGGCAGATCAAGAGGGGTTTTAGACCCTGTTTAGGGGAATTCAATGCTAGAACCAAATTCTGTGTACTCAGGACAATACCTGGACACACTATATAGTTTTAGAATATATTTGGAAGATATGTGTGTGTGTATACACACTATATACACACACGTAATATATATATATATATATATATATATATGTTGAAATGGTTGTTAACATCAGTATGAAAACAATGGAGATGAATGTTGCACATAAATCCTAATACTACTTGTTATATAGGAACAACTCTGTCTAACCTGCTATCTTTCCTCCCCTTCTCATCCTTTCCCCAGCAGAAGAATTGGGTTTTCTGCTGTGTCAGAGAGATGAGTGTGAACATTATTGCAATAAACCTAGCTTCTTGAATCTTTCCCAGTATTTGGGATTTTTACTATTCATACTCCCAAAATTTAATACCATGCTCAGTTCACAGCAAAGACTTAAAAATGCTTTTTCATTCATTATTTATTCTTTTTATTGGTTACATAATCAAAAGATGCTTTGGCCATGGAGGAGGTGGGAAGGGAAAGGAAGGGGATTGTATTTGTTCTAACACACAATGGAATCCCTAAAATAAAAACTGGAGAAATAAAGAAAATTCTTTGGTACCACTAGGACAGCTATAAGTAGCCAAGTACTGAGATGTAATGATACTTGGCAAAAGTCAGGGGACTTAGGAAGAAAAGGAATAAAAAGTCTTATCTGTTTCTAAATTAAGACCTGAGGAATCAGAAAGACTGATGGAGCTCTTATAATAACAGGTTGTCTGGACCACATGGAACATGGGGGAAATTTTCCCATGTTATCTCCAGCAATGGCAGATGCTAAAATTTACCTTTCAATCTGGAAAGATCTTCCTCGGCAAGGTGAAACAAACATAGCTCTCTCCCTTACTTTATTCATACTACAATGGTCCTTTTTTCTGGTCATTAGATAAAAGAACAGATGGCCACAAAGAATTGGAAATCAAGGGAATGCCCATCAATTGAGAAATGGCTTGGACAAATTATGGTATATGAATCTAATGGAATACTCTTAATCTATAAGAAATAAAATGCAGGCACATTTCAGAAAAAAACCTAGAAAAAAATTACAACCAGAAGTGCATTCTACATAGTAATGGTAACATTGGACAATGATCAACTTTGACAGACATTATTTCTTCTCAGAAATATGATGATCTAAGACAATTCTAAGACTCATGATGGAAAATGCTATTCATATCTGGAGAAAGAATTGTGGAGTCTGAATACAGATGAAAGTAAGCTATTTTGACTTTTTTTGTTTTTGTTTTTTCTTTCTTGTGATTTTTCCCTTTTGTTTGATTCTTCTTTCATAGCATGACTAATATGAAAATATGCTTAATATGATTGTACATGTATAACCTATATCAGATTGCTATCTTGGGGAGGAGGAAGGGAAAGGAGGGACAGAGAAAAATGGAAATCAGAATTCTAAAAAAAGGAAATGTTGAAAACTAAAAAAAATTTTTTTTATAAATAAAATTCTAATGAAAACAACGGATGGCCACTTAGAGGTATAATGATCCTATGTTTCTATATAGTGTGAAGACCCTGGGAACTGAAAACTGGAATACAAATGATCTCTATCACAAGCTGTCAAGGCTCCACTCTGACCCTATGATGTCTCAGTAACTTCATAGCTAGCATCTGAGCCCATGAGGTGACATATGTTTTTGCTGTTGTTTATCCTTTGTTCTCTAAGAGGACCATGACATCATGGTTGAGATGATGCTATGACATTCAAGAGAATTGGATTTAATGGGAGAGCTGGGCAAGGTCTCCTGCCTCACTTTCTCCCTTAAAGCATCTGGGTCCAGTGGCCAGATATAGATCAGGATGACTGGAGATGGTGACATATGCAAGTATCTGAGAGACAGAAATGTTGGCAGCCTCTCATGCTTTTAAACTCACTCTTATTCCCAGACTCTGACAGAAGGTGACACTTCCTGAGAAATCTGGCTCCAGAGGACAGAAATAGTACCCAGACAGGTTCTTCGAAACCTGTGTCTTTGAGAGGGTGATGTGGTCAGAAGCCACACACTGAAGAGGACTAGGTGAGAGGAAAGGAAGTGGAAGCCCCTCTCATTTACAGCTTTCTCAAGAAGTTTAGCCACAAAAAGGAGAATTAATATGGGACATTAAGTATTAAAGACTCACAAGTGTCCCACTTCCAAGATCAAAAGCTTTAACATTCTTCTATCTGATCATAACCTACTCTCATTTTATTATTCCATATATCTTACTCCTCCCAAACCTAATTTTTGTCCTCTCAAATGCTCTAATTCCTCCAACCCTCAGGACTTCCAGATTATTTATTCTTCCCTTCCAAATCTCCACCTTACAGTTAAGCAGCTCAACTCAATCTGTCCTTTACTCTCAAATCGTTTGCTCTCTTGTTCTATGAACATTGATGCCTTGTCAAATTCCAGCCCAGGGTTATTTATGTCTAATATCAGTCACCATCCCTACTCAAATGCAGGTGAGCAGAACTAAAGGAAATCATGCAGTCAAATTAACCAGGTCCACTGCCAATTTATATCAGCCAACTTCAGTTAAGCCCTCCCTATAACAAGGCAAAATTTTTAGTGATCCCAGGGAAAATCATCTCAATATTCCTTCAGATCTAGACACATCTAAACAGATCCAGCAGTACAGCAGAAATACCCAGTGAAAAACTAACTAGGTGGGTTAAAGGGATAACCCAATTTAAATGGAGTAGAAGGGTATACTTATCACAGATATACCACTACAACTTTACTAATACCTCTATAGATTGGCATAGATTGGTCAGGTAGGGATATGCCCAAAAGGCAAAATCTAAAGCTTATCTGGAACTGGTTGGTCATAAAGAATAGGGATCATGGGGAGAAAATGAAAAATACAAGGAATTTTTATTTTAAGTGGGGGAAGGGTATGATGGGGAAAAGGAAACTTAGATAATGGGATGGTTAGAAACAGAATTTAATTTACCAGTGACAAAAAATGTTCAAGATATATAGAAAGATCTTTTTTTGGAATAAAAAGAAAGAAAATGCCTGTTGACTTGTGGGATTGCTATAAGATATCTCTTTAAAAAATTGCACCCTTTTTTTTGCTATCTTCCATCAGAAATTTGGCTACACGGGGTATTCATCTTTAAGGGGACAAGTATGCAGAACTTCCATTCCTCATTTTATCAACCTGAAAAGGGACATGTCATGAACCTTCAAATGATTAAACTAATTTTGCAAAATCTAGTTATAGGTCACATCCTCATTAACCATTATTTGAAGGATTCATTATATTTCTTTTGAAACTACTAAGTCTCCTTTATATTAAAAGCCTAAGGACCATCTTAGGCCCCCATTCTAGAAGTAACTTAAAAAAGCAATAAAACAGTGACAAATAATGGGGTAAAGCTGAGGGCTTATAATTGGGGAGAACTTAAACTATTTGCTATAATTCCCATTCTTGTTTATCTTTAATTTTATTATTCTCTTTAATAGCCTTAATTTGTGTAGAGCTCAAGGCATTCTTCAAAGAAACTTATCAGGCAGCATGCTTTCTACCTATTACCTATTAATCCCTGCTTCCATTAAAAATTGACCTCTTCACCTGAGTAATCAAGTCTTTCAAATGGTTCTGTGCTTTGAAGGCAGTTTTTTAAAGATTAAATGGTAATTTGCCTCTTTCTCTACCTGCCAAATACATAAGGACAATTTACTTTATCCTCCTTTCATTGGCAATCCAACCTTTCCAATTAAATTATAAGAGCTAGTAATGTGGAAATTTATTTAGCTAAATCATGTAGAGATGTATTGAGGGATTTATTTTTCAGGCTTAGGTTTGGGTTTGGGGGGGATTTTTACTCACTAAGAGTTAGAGGAATAGAGAAAGGTTCAATCAATACAATAACTGTTACCTGAAAAAATAAAAATAATGAATTGTAAAAAATTAATAAGAGTTATGGAACATTTTTGGCATAAACTTCCTCAAAAATATCTTATAGCAATCCCACAAGTCAACAGGCATTTTCTTTCTTTTTATTCCAAAAAAAGATCTTTCTATATATCTTGAACATTTTTTGTCACTGGTAAATTAAATTCTGTTTCTAACCATCCCATTATCTAAGTTTCCTTTTCCCCATCATACCCTTCCCCCACTTAAAATAAAAATTCCTTTAACCATAGTGCCCAGATTACAAAATATAAAGAATTGATCCTATCACATTTACTCATTGTCTCTAACCTATGCTATAAAATCTTCTATTTGTCCTTCAAAACCCTTTACAACCTGACCTCAGACTACCTTTGAGCCTGCATGAGGACTCGAGGAAGAGACAAAAGATGATTAGGCCATGTGAAGGAGTTGTGGGATACCTTGCCATCTGTGTAATAAATGTCTCTTGATTGATTGACATATAAAAAAGAATAAAATAGAATAATTAAATAAGTATTCACGAAGTATAGTACCCTTTTCAGAATATTCTCAACTCACTTTTGAAATTTGGGTCTCCATGCTTAACATATATTAGACTACTTACCATCTAGGGGAGGGTGCAGGGGAAAGGAGGGAAATTGGAACACAAGCTTTTGCAAGGTTAATGTCAAAGAATTATCCATCCATATGTTTTAAAAAATAAAAAGCTTTAATAAAAAATAAATAAATGAATGAATAAATAAATAAATAAATTATTTGGGTCTCATGGTTCCAGATATGCTCTGATTCCACACTCCTAAAACTACAGCTTAGAAGCCTCCTCCTCCCAAATGTATCTACCTTTATCTTAGACCAGAGGTGTCAAATTTACAGTCCAGGGGGTCTCATATGGTTCAAAGCAGTCCTAAGTGCTGCCAAACCAGATTAAAATATAATTTCTATTTGATTTTAATGTTTTGATGTGTTAATTTAAAAAAAGAAAACCAAATATGGTTTTCTAAGTCAATAAGCAACCCAAAGAAATCCTCCTGGATGGTTTGGTAGGCTTCATTTCTACTTTAGTTTGACACCACTGCTCTAGTCACCCAGGTTAGTTCAAGGCAAAGACATTTATTGAAATGGTCTAGAGGAGGGATTCCCTGATCAAATCCCCACTACATAAGTACCTACTGTGTGTCAGGTACCATTCAAAGCAACTGGTATACAAAGAAAAGACAGACATAATTCCTGCCTTCAAATAGCTTGTGTTCCATTGGGGAGAGGGGGAAGAAGGAGAGAACAACATGTACATAGAAAATTAAATACAAAATTTGTTACAATGTAATTAACACCGAGAGAGAGAATTTTTCTCTATGAGATGGCAACTGAGATGAATTTTGAAAAAAGGGATTATAAGAAGTAAAGGTGAAGAAAGAGTACATTATAGATTTGGGGAACAATGTGAGCAAAAACAGAGACAGGAAATAGCTTATGGAAAAGGAATAGCAAATCTGAATAAAGATTGAAATATTATTTTTCACTTTTTTTCTTTTTTTTTTGTTGCGTCTTCTTTCACAACATGACTAATATGGAAATGCATCTTGCATGACTGTACATATATAATGTCTCAAATTGCTTACCATCTCAGGAAGAAAGGAGAGAAGAGAAGGATAGAATTTGGTACTTGAAAATTTTAAAAATTAATGTTAAAATGTTTTTTACATGTAAATGGGAAAAAATAAAATGTTATTCAAAAAAAATTTTAAATGAAGAAACAGAAAGCTAAGCATTTTAGTCTGGACATATACTTTATAGTGTTTTCTCCATTAGATTGTGAATTTCATTGTTTTTTGCCTCTTCTTGAATTCTCATTGCTTAGCATGATGTCTAGCTCATAGTAGATACTTAGTAAATGTTTATTAACTGACTGAGAGGAAATCACTGGTCCAGTCCCCTCCACTTCACCCAGACAAAAGTATTGTTGCATAATTTTGCCATAATTTATTTAGCTTTTAACCATGTTTTTGTGAGAGGATGATTTTTAGACTTTGTGAACATTCTTGAAGCAGTTTTTTGGTTTGTTTGTTTTGCTGTTTTGACAATACTTTTTACAATAAATTCACAGCAGTGGAATTAATAGGTCAAAGGTAGTGATTATTTTTTTTTAACTTTTACTGCATGTTACCAAATTGTTCTTCCCCTAAAAATTCTGCAAATTTGCAATTCTTTGCATTGAATGACTATGTTGGTTCTTCTATAGCCCTGTCAGCATAAAATTGTGCTGCTTTTAATTATTTTTTGCCAATTTGGTAGATGTGCAATGAAACCTTCATTTTGCATATTTTTGATTGATAATAAAGTTAGACTTCACTAACATTACAAAATTACTAATAATTTGTCTCTTCTAAACAACATCTTCTGATCACTTATCCAGTATAAATGGGGTCTTTTGTTTTTGTCAGAGCCTAATAATTCCTTATGTATTTTAGATAGTATTCTTTAGATATCTATCATATTTGCTATTAATATTATTTTATAATCTTCTATTTTAATTTTTTGTTGTACAGATATTTTAATTTAATGTAGCCAAGAATATCCATCATCTCTATAATAATTCTTTGTATTTGTTAAATAGGAAAAAATTATTATCCTTCTATAATGTAGTTAAATACATTATTTACAACCTTGGAGCCATTCTTAAGTCCTCCTTCTTTCTCATTCCTTATATTTAATTAGTTCCCAAGTCCTCTTGATTTTTGTGTATCTCACATATGCCCTTTTTCTGTATTCATAGGACTACCACAGTAGTCTATATCCCTGTTTACTTCATACTTAGATACTGCAATATACCCTGCCTTCCAAGTCACCATTGATCTCTTTGAGTTGTCTTTATTTCTTTTCTGATCATTTCCAATTTCCAAAATGATGCTCATAAAGCATATTGCTCCCTGATTTATGAAGACACACTCCAGTGGCTTCCCTTTGTTTTTAAGATAAAATACAAAATCCTCTGCTTGGCTCAAAGTTCTTTTAAAAACTTCTACTTTCCATATGAGAGAAGATGGAGGGGAAAAAAAGATACAGGTAGAAATCATCTTAATGATATGAGATTAGAAAGAAAAGAGGGAATTCACAGAGAATGGCCTCATTTTTTCTCTGTGAAATATGAAACGAGGTTTTCAGTTGAACACATTAGGGGAGATGAGGAAGATGTGGGAGGTTTGAGGAGAGATGAAAAGTGTGGAAGAGCTGCTGTGGAGTGAAATAGTGAATTGATAATGGAGGTATAGTCAGATTGCCTAACTGCAATAAGATCCCAGTTAGAGTTATATGACAAAAATTTGTAGTAGGCTCAGTCATAACAGTTGTATGATTTCCTCTAATTTTGTCCAACATGTGTGTGAGAGCAGAGACTGCAGATGGTGGGAATGATCCAATGCTAGGGCTCGGTAAGGTATAATCAGATAAGATAAGGCGAGCAGGGGGCTCAAGAGAAGAGGAAAGTATAGAGTTAAACTAGTTCACTAAAAGGTCAAGATGGGGAGGAAAGAGGAAAAACTAGTAGGGGGAAGATGACCTGAGAGACAACTGAAGGGTGAAGGAATTAGATATGACAGCATGCATGGAGAGGAGGGTTTGGTAAGGAAAGGCAGAGGAAGAGGAAGAAAGTCAGTAGATTGCGTTCAGATAAAGATATTTTGGAATTCTTGAACACGAAGATGTACACTTGTGAGTGATGAAAACATCAAGATTATGACCTTTTTTGTGTATGGAACGGAGAGTTAAATAAGTCATGGGAAGTGGATAGGTTGAGAAACTGAGTGGATAGAGCATTTGAAGGAAAGTCAATATGTGTGTTGGAGTCCCAGAGGGCAAGAGCTGGGGAGGAGAAAAAGTCTAAAGCAGGTACTGAACTCACTGAGGAAGGAAAGGAAGCAGGTCTGGAGATAAGTGACATCATTTTGATTGGATGGTAGTGAATTCCTTGTGTGGAAATGCAGCTTTCCACCAAATGGAACTTGCTTTGGTTGCCTTGAACAAAGAAACTAAGTAACTTTTAGGTGGCAATACAGATAAAGCACAAGGCCTAGAGTCAAGAAAAACTGAGTTCAGATCAGACCACAGAAAACTTAGTAGCTGTATGATCCTGAATAAGACATTCTAACCTCAGTTTCCTCATCTATAAAAAGGGGATAATAATAGCATCTACACCTGAGTTTAATTCTTCTTCAGGTACTTACTGTGTGACTCTGAGCAAGTCACTTAACCCTGCTTGCCACAGTTTCCTTATTTGTAAACTGAGATGGAGAAAGAAATGACAAACCATTCCAGTATTTTGCCAAGAAAACCTAAAAGGGGTCAAAAAGAGTCGGTAACAACTTAAAGGAACCGAACAACAACTCCCAAGGTTGTTGTGAAGATCAAATGATCTTTTAAGCATCAGAAACTGGAAGCCAGCTTGACTAGGGGCTTCATGAATCTATATATTGTACCATATTACTTCTCATTTAATAGAAGATTATAATGAAATTAAAACCAGCAATTATGAGAAATATGAAAAGACTATGAAAAAGAAGTTGGAGAGATGGAAAAGAAGCAAAAATAGAACCAGAAGAACAGAATATACACCAATTACAACTATACAAGAAGAAAAGTAAATGATAATGAATGAATCCTACCAAGGATAGCTGACCTGACCTAGAATGAATGAAAGAATCTTGCTGGAAGCTGAAAGGGAATGACTGAAAAATTGTCATGATATTTTATTATTTGAAATTAACTAAATTAAATGAAAATTATTAAAAACAAGAGATTAAGAAGGAGCAGACAGACAAATAGGACCATCAGGAAAGGAAAGTGTCATGAAAACTTAATGAGATTAGAGAATCCAGAACAAGATGATCAACAGTGTCAAATAATATAGAAGTTTAGGACTGAGAAAAGATATCCATATATTTATACATATGTAAGTATATTAAATATATAAATACATATATGTCTATATACTGAATATATAAATACACATATGTATATATGTATGTATATGCATGGAGAAAGTATGAGCATTTATTAAGCAGTAACTATATGTTAATCACTGCGTTAAACTCTGGGAGTATAAATACAAGCCAAAAAAAAGAAGTTCTTAAGCTCAAGCCTTACATCCTAATGACAGAAGACAACACATAAAGGAGAGCTAAAAAATGTGAGAGGGGATTCTGAAAGACCAGGGAAGGCATTCCCTTCTGCCACTTCCCAAATGTCTTACTCCCTTATCTCACTGGATCCATTCATGTTAACAAAACACAGTTCTCATCACCCTTGACTGCTGGGCTGTCCAAGTACTCATCTAAGATCTGATAACTTGATAACAAGTGGGCAGCACTGAGAAATTAGGGAGGAGTTTATTCTGGGGCTCAGAAACTATTAACGCCTGACAAAGAAAAGAGCACTGGTCACATAAGAGGAGCCCCCAAACATGAAGAGGTCAGGTCAGCGCTTCCTGGTAACATTCTTCTGGGTCCTCAGTATTCTTTGCCAGGCTGAAAACTCATGCCCAGGTAAGCAAAGGTAATTCCTTTATAGTTATGATTAATTTCTAAGAACAACTCTCCTTCAGGAAGAGCCACAGGGAATGATTAATGAGTCTTCATCTCTTTTTCATGACAGGGGACAGGTAAAATTCTCCCATTTCCCAGGGACCTCCTTTCCTTCCCAGACCAGAAAACCTGCAAAACTGAAGTTAACTCTAAAGATTGTTGCTGAGGCTAATGTGATCATGAATCCTCAATCTATAAAAATCCCAGGCTCACCAGGCAGATTTCAGAAAAACCTGGAAAGACTTATGAACAGATGCTAAGTGAAATGGGCAGCTAGGAGAACATTGTAGTAACATTACTAGATGATCAACTATGATAGATTTAGCTTTTCTCAGCAATACAGTGATCCAAGACAGTTCCAAAAGACTTATGATGGGAAATGATATCCACAACCAAAAAAAGAACTATGGAGTTTGAAGATTGAAGCATCCTTGTTTTTTCTACTTTTGGTTTGTTTTGTATTTAACAATATGACTACTTTTAAAAAATATGATTACTGTGGAAATATGTTTACATGATTGAATGTGTATAACCTATATCGGATTGATTGCATCTTGGGGTGGGGGATGAATGGGAGGAAAGGAAAAAAATTTGAAACTCAAAATTTTACAAAAAATGAATGTTGAAAACCATCTTTACATGCAATTGGGAAAAAATGAAATGCTATTTACAAAAAAAAAAAAAAAAAAAAAAAGCCAGACTCATTAAAAAGATCAAATGTGAATAGAAATACCCTACCTCTATAACTATACTGAAGATTCTTCTATGCAAGAGAATTCTTCACTTTGTAAAATAATTCCCCACAGTACTCTTTTTTTAAATAAAAGACTTCCTTTGTGTGTGTATGATACAATCCCTCACGTGAACAATTTTTTATTGTGTAAAGAAAGGTCACCTAGTATCTGTATATGTATCAATTAAATATTAGCAATTTCAGAGGATCTTGCTTACATTCAGTTGAGGTTTTCATTTATTAGGACAATGAAAATAGTAGGCCTTTAATATTATTGGTTAAGTGGATGGTACAGAATAGTAAATTTTCTAAAGTTTGCCATTACAATGAAATTCATTCAGGGCTTTCCTTTCTTCACAATTTTGATTCAGGTAACTAATTATTGATCGCAGAGAGACAGAATGAATGGAAAAATAAAAAATAACTTTTTTTAAATAGTAATATTAAAAACATTACCACAAATGAAGTATTAACTCCTTTTTATTCCCATGGAGAAAACATGCTCAATGTGATAACTTGAGGCAGAGAATTACACAATTATTTCAAGTAGAATCTATTCTGCTCCCTCCACCACTTTAAAAAAAAAAAAGAAAGAAAGTAGCAGCTTTTTGGACCTCTCAGCCTGAGTATAGGCTATCATTGCATATTTCAGAGGTGAAGGTGACAGGTCTGGAATCCTCAGAGAAGGTCCTCATAATCCAAGGATGCTCAGGAGTTCCTGGACCCCCAGGGCCCAAAGGAGAAAGAGGAATTGCTGGAGAGAGAGGTATGTGATCGCCTTTGAAGAACCTTTACCAGAAAGTGGAGAAGAAAAATACATAAAAGGAGAGACATTGGGAGGAGAGGGAAGGAGTAGAAGCAATAAGGAAAAAAAAAAAAAAAAAAAAAGAAGAGAAAAGAGATTTAAAAGATCTCTCTTTGTGTCCTTTTCTTCCAGCTCTCTCTCACTTCTCTCTTCCTTTCCTCCCAGAGCCCAATAAGCTAAACTTTGCAGAGCTCCCCTATCTCCATCCCATCCCACTCCTGCCATTGGATTCAAACTAAGCTTTGGCATTCATCCTTGGGTCCAGAAAAGTTAAGACTGCCCTTTCCCACCCCACTTAAGTGGTAGTCAGAAGTCTCATCTCTGGCCTATTAAGATCTTAAGTTTTCATCTTTGTGTTTCAGGACTGAAGGGTCCTCCAGGAAACCCAGGTAAAGCTGGCCCAACTGGAAGCAAAGGTAAAAAAAATACAATACCTCTACATCTTTGATGTAGCTAACAACAAAAGCTCACCAGTACCTACCTTTATTTCAATTCATCAGCTACTTATAAAGTGCCTTATTTGTGTGAGGTACTGGACTAACTGCTGTAGTGTCATGTAAAAGGGTGGCCAATTTATATATCACTAAAAGGGAAAAAATTTGGTAGAATCAAGAGTAGAACTTTATTTTGTTCCACAACCAGAGAGAGTTATCACCTGCTTTTTTTTTTTTTTTTAATCTAGAAGTGGAGAACTTTTTAAAAAGAAGTACAGATATGGTCATTTGTTTTGCATTTTGTCAAACCTTCAACCTTGAAAAAGTAGGGAACTGATTTGTTTTGCAGATTCTAATGTTTTCTAATTTGATTATTGAAGATAGAAGACATTGTATGAGAGCATGGCACCTACTGGTGAAATGAGGTATTGCTACTTAGCTCTGCCAAACTTCTATAGATTCCTCTTTATTAAATAATAGAGTTATAATAGAGTTTGGAGGTCAGTTATGAATACCCAGATTAAAGGAGGAAAAGAGGGCTGCCAAGTGCAGGAGAGACCCTAGTCTCAATGCAATGATAATATGATGATAGGAAAGTTAAAATGTTTCCTGGAGCTACATAACAATTCTGATCATCTTCCCCAGAGGTGTCAAACAACTCATACCTGAATCCTTGCTCAAATTAGGATACTTAGGGCAGTGCTGATCATACTTGCTCAAGCACCAAATTGGAGGTATAAGGTACCAATATCTTTGTGATTTGGAGACCAGATTAAAATGTAATTGGGAAATTTTTAGCAAAATAAATAAAAATGCAATAAAACATAGATAATATTACATTTTAAAGCACAGGGATTTTTATGTACATATTAATCACTCCTGTTTTTAAAGTCTGACATCATTGATCTACAGTATAACGCCATTATGTCATGGTGCTGATGACCAACTTAGCTCTTAACTCTCTAAGAGTTTCCACTTGAGTCTCTGGAGATTTATTTCTCTGAAAAAGAATCTCCAATTTTATAATGAAAGTTGAAGGGGAAATGGTATTCTCTTTTTAGAAATTCCTTTTGCAGCATATTTTTGCTGAGAGATATCTATTATTTAAAGAGGAAAAGTGCTATCATTACACACACTCCCAAGAGATATGAAGCGTGTACATGTGCACATACCCATAAGTGTGTGCACACACATACACACATACACAAGTAATGTGGAGTCCTCATAGTACTTAATAAATCTAACTTTCTCAAGTGAGGAATTCCCACTGGGATGGAGAAACAGGTCAGGAATGCCAGACTAGTGACTATACTTTAGATTCCTGCCCAAGATCCTGATATATCTTTGGTTTTTATGATTTTTATAAAAGGTTCCCAGGCACACAAATGTTGGTGGATACAAAGGAAAGGGAACCGAGACAATTTAAAAGAATCAGAGGACAAGAGATCCTAGAATGAGATACACTTATATTCTTTCTGAAATATATATTCACCGAATCCTGGTAGTAACTCCAAGAGGTTAGAAAGTCTATCTCCTACCTCCATAGAGGCCTAAAATTAAGCAATCTAAATAAAATTGGATTTAGCAGACTGAGGACATACTGGTGGAAACAGCATAGGCATTAAGGAGATAATTCAGGTGTACAAATGGAATATATATATATATATATATAAATTTTAATATATTTATTTGGGATAAGTATAATGGTATACTCTCTGTTGGTTCACTCCTCTAATCTCACCCATATAAGCAAGTTGAGTCTTCAGCAGGGAAGCTGCTATAACTATTCTCATGGTTCTAGTAATTACCTTGAGAATGGCAGGTAGTAAGAAGATGGAGAAGGTATGGATGTGTACTCTTACTATTGTTGCTCCCAAGTCTCTACCAGCATACTCCTCAGATACACAATTAATTTAACAAATGCATTTACTCAAAAGGCAAAGCAAGAACAATAACTGCATAACATTTCACTCTCAAACCTCAAATATATAGCATGTTTAGGAAGAATATATGCAAATTTAAAGTAATTAGTAGTATGACATCTGTAATTTTTTAAAAAAAAACATACCAAGGCAACTTAGAATTCTGGAAATGTAAGCATCAATATCTTTTTTTTCTCAGGGCTCATCCTCACAATGGTTCACTGATAGGTATGTCAGATGGACACATGGCTCTGCTGGGCTAGTCCATTATTATAGGTCAAGACCACTATTCTTCTAGAATGGGCAGCTTGTAATTATATAAATGTGTATACCTGTATTAGATTTACATATATTTTAAATATTTAACATATATTGGATTATTTGCCACATAGGGGAGGAGACGGGGAGAGGAGAATTGAAATACAAAGTTTTGCAAGGGTCAGTGGTGAAAAATTATCCTTGCATATGTTTTGAAAACAAAAACCTTAAAAAAAATAGAATGGGCATCTTGGCTGTTGTCATAATATTGTACTCCTTCAGAAATGGCAAAGAATCTTAATCTGAGATATGTAGGAATTCTCCGGATCTGTTTCCATGTCTGGGCTTTTCACCTCCTAGACAACAGGTGTCAGGACAGAAGTGTATAACTTTTCTTCTATCAAGCCCTGGGGTCTTCCTTTAGATCGATCTACTTTCCCAAATCCCATGGTCTTTTCTCAATCCTCATTCTCCTTGACCTCTCTGTAGCCATCGACACTGTTGCTCACTCTTTTCTCCTTGGTTCTCAGGACACCCCTTTCTCTTGGTTCTTCTCCTACCTGTGTGTCCTCAATTTCCTTTGCTGGCTCCTCCTCCAGACCACACCTTCTAACCACAGGTGTCCCTCAGCATTCTGTCCTGGACTCCCTTTTTTTCTCCTTCTATACCACTTACCTTGGTGATCATGTCAGTTTCCATGGATTTAATTACCATCTCTATATTGATGATTCTAAAATCTACCCTTCCTGCCCCAATCTTTCTGCTGACCTCCAATCTCACATCTCCAATTGCCTTCCAAACATCTTAAACTGGATGTTCAGAAAACATTTTAAATTCAATATGTCCAAAATGGAACTCATTGTCTTCTCCCCACAAAACCCTTTCCCTTTCTAAATTTTCCTGTCAATGGTATCAAGGGCACCTTATCCTCCCAGTCCCTCAAGCTTGCATTCTCAGAGTCATTTGGGATTCCCTACTGTTTCTCACTCTCCGCATCCAATCTGTTGTGACAACCTGTCTGTTTAACCTTGGAACATCTCTCATTTGTGCTCCCTTCTCTCCTCTGACACTGCTATCACTCAAGTATAGGCCCTCATCACCTCATCCCTCATTACTGCCCAATAATTACAAAGAATTCTGGGGTTTAGGGTTGTCCAGTTTTTAATTCTAAAGTTCTCTCTTTGATTACATGCAAGTGAGCAGGGGGGCGACAATGCACAGAGGTAATCTTTGTCCTAGATAAGTGCTTTGCCCCATCTGGCTGCTTTCTTAGTGTTTTTCATATTCAAGTCTCATACTCCTTTTCAATCAGTCTCTGAAAGGGGGCATAATCTTGCATAAATGTATCCCCCCAAAAAACACAAAATGTCTTTAAATATCCTCATGTTCTGAGGCAATAAACAGTTAACTGATATACTTGCCCAAGATTTCCCAGTGAAATGGGTAAGAGCTCACTGGTTGAGTCTCAACCTCTTTATGTCACTGAAATCTAGGCCAAGATAATGCTTCTGAGCCTGATTTCAACTTGAGAACACACACCCAATTCTAAAATTATCTTTCCACAAATTCTTTTTCGAAAAAGTATCCTTTACACCTGTCCTCTATACAATAAAGTTCTCTTTTTTCCTTTCTTCTTTTCTTCCTCCCCTCCTTCCATACCTCTTCTCCCTCTATACACATAGAGACTCAAACCCTTATCTATGGATACTCTGCCCAAAGGAATATAAATTTTGGTAGCTAAAACCTAGCAAGATGTCTTGGGGTTTATAGGTTGGATGTCTTTTTAATCTTAGACTTTAAACCCAAATCACTCCCCAAAATAGTCCAGACCATGACACATGTAGTCATTTTTTGAATTCTAATGGCTCAGAGTAAGTATAAATAACCAATTGTTTCTGTTTTGCCCAGAAATTCTGATGGTCTTCTCCTTCCAGATTGATTTTATTATTCTTAACTAGGTAAAATAAGCCATTTGGGGGCTTATTTTCACCTTAGTTTTAATCACTGAATGGGCATTTTCTCAGACAAAATAAGACCTGGGGGGAAAAAACATACTTTGTACTGTGTCAGGGACCATCTCTAGTTTTTCTGATCTATATCTTACCACTGGACCACAATGGCTCTGGAGAAGAGAGTAAAGCTGTTGATCTTGTACAACTCTCCCTCACTTAAATCCAATTTATTTGTGCAAGTCATGACATCTCTTTCCTAATGTCATAGACTTCTTCAAGAACATACAAAGTACTGCTCTACCCTTTATGCAGCCCCAGAGAATAAATCTATATTTGGAGCCAATATATGACCAACCAGGGGTACCAAGAGGAAAAGAAGAGGGAGTTCATTCTCCTGACTTGATTGCAGTTCATTCTTTAGATTGTTAGGCAAATTGATACTTCTTCCCTTACCAATTGCATAACTGGACAGACTCCATGAATATAGGTAGTTGGTAACTCTTCCTGGTCATAATCAGCATCAAGAAAATAAATTCCTAGAACAATAAGCAGGGAAGGGCTTCTCCAGAACAGCCAAGAATTAAAATTTATTTTTCTCTTTCAGGAGAAAAGGGACCCCCAGGGATGCTATCTTCCTTTGGTAAGAATGTTCCCCATAATTATCCATAACAAATTTGGAAAGCTGTGTATAAAAAGGGGGGAAAACTCTTCAGTTTGAGGGGATCCCAGACTCCAAATTGTAGAACTCTCCTGCCTTCACAGTACAATCCTGACATTGTGACATAGGTCCTAGGTGGTGCTGTGGATAGGGCTCTGAACCTGGAGTCTGGAAAACCCAAGTTCAAATCCAGTCAGATACTTCCTAGCTATGAGACCCTGTGTCTGCCTCAGTTTCCTTAACTGTAAAATGAGAATAATAGCAGCACCTAGTCTCCAGAGTTGTTGGGAGGACAGGTGAGATAATATTTGTAAAGTGCAAAGCACTGTTCCTGGAATATAGTACTCATCCTTTCCCCTTTCCTCCCCCACATCCCCTACTCTTGACCAGCTCTTCCCTAAAATTTGGAAAGCTCTTGAAAGGAAAGAATTTTCTCCGGTTATGAAGCTCTTTAAAATAAGTTTAGAAAATGGGCCCGAGTGTCCAGGAGACACTCCATCCTCTATGGAAGAATTGTTCAGTGCTTCACTTGTGTCCAACTCTTTGTGATTTTGTGGCCCATAACACCGCAATACTGTCTGTGGGGATTTTCTTGACAAGGACACCAGAGGAATTGTCATTTCCTTCTCTGTAGATTAAAGCAAACAGCAGTTAAATTACTTGCTCAGGATCACACTAATCTGAGGCCAGATTTGAATTTGGATCTCTAACTCCAGGCTAAGTGCCTTATCCATTGATCAGTTACCCCATGGAAAAATTATCACAATTTTTAAAGTAGGGAGGTCAGAATTTAGAGAGAAGTGACATTTGAAAGAATTAGTTCTGTGATAAAGCATCTCTTCTGAGTGTCTCTGGAGAGCACTGGTTTATTCTTGATTTGTTGAGAACTAAAAGAAGGATGGAGGGGCAAAGAACCACCAAAACAGGTGGGGAAGCCAAGAGGAAGAACCACAAGCTCTGATACATAGTCTTGGGGCAAAATCAAAGGAGCTAATATGGACCTTGTGTCCCATGTCTCTCATCCTGGTTTTTGTGCCTTGTGTCACATTTGGTCCTCTGAACTTTGCCCTTTTTTTCCCTTTCATCTCCAGGGGCAAAGGACCTGGAAAACATGCTGTGTAAGAATGGTAAGTGTGGCCCTGAATGGCAGGGGAAGCAGCTGAAAAATATCACCAGCTTTGGAATCAGAGAACCTTGAATCCAAAGCCCACACTACCCATGTGACTTTGGGCAAAAAATTTAACTGTTCTGGTTCTTTTTCCTCCTCTATAGAATGAAGGGGTTGGACTAGGTGGCCTTTTTTGGTCCTTTTCAGGTTAAAATCTATAATCCTGTGCAAGTGGCCCCTCCAAAGATAGAGCACCAGCTCTCAGGACAATGCCCAATCAAGAAGAGCATCCTATAACATCTGGGTCTAGGGAAGGGCCACACAGCTCCATCAGCCTCTAGAATACTTGAGGGAGAGAGAAGGACAATGGATGTGACTTTCACCATCACTTTGTAGGCTTGGTTTTATAAAGCTGGCATTTCAGAACTGATTATTTTGTCTTTGACTATGTCTGAGCATAAAGTAGCTGCCACCAGGGGAATAATTTGGTCTAGGTCAGGGTAGGGACTGGACATGTGATCTCATCAGTATAGTGAATTTCTGGAAAAGGAAATTCTCTCCTTTAATGAAGATTGTCACTTTTGCTTCCATTCAGTCTTAGAAGGTTGTCTAGGGCACTAAGACATTAAGTGCTTAACTTAACCCCAGTATTACAGAGTCAGAGTATGTCAGGCAAAACAAAAATCATGATTCAGATGCCAGCTCTCTATGTACATTGCCACACTGCCTCTTTTCAGGTTATAACTAAAAACAAAACAAAACAAAACAAAAAAACAACACAGACCTTGCTCTGAAGACACTTACAATTGAGTAGGAGCAACACAACATACACATTCTTAAGTGTAAAATGAGGTAAACAAATAAGGAGACAGAATTCTATAAGAAACTTGAGGAATTTAGAGATCACATTCAATTGAAGAGAAGCAAGAATAGGAAAAGGATATGAAGACTCCATAAAACAGGTGGCCAAATCTTAATAGAGAAAGACTACAACAATAGGAAAGGTGCTCCAGAGATGGAGTGTGCTCCTTTAAATATACAGAAGGAAGTGATCAGGGTATAGCTAGTGGATCAATTTGGCTAGAAAATAAAGCACAGAAAAGAGATTAGGGCAAGATAAAGGTAGGTTGGAGCTATATTGTGAAGGGTCTTACATACAAAATTAAAGAATTTGCATTTTTTTCTGTGACCACTGAAGAGCCCTTAAAGGTTTCTGAGCATTGGAGCAATAGAATCAGACCATGCATTAAGGAGGTGAATTTTACTGCTGCTTAAAGGATGGATTGCAGAGGGGAGAGAAAGGAGGTAGGAAGGCCAGTTAGAAGGTTGAGTCAGAAGGTCAGAAGTAATGAGGAACTGAACTAAGGTGGTAAATGGATTTGTAAAGAGAGAGATTTGAAATACATTAAGGAGATAGAAATGATCAAACTTGGCAATTGATTGCAAACAGATTAGTGAAGGAGATGAGAATGATGGTTCCATCAACAAAAAAAAAAGTTTCTTACAAAAGTGAATGTTGAAAACTATTTTTACATTTATTTGGAACAAATAAGATCCTATTAAGTGAAAAAAATAGAAAAGTTGAAAAGGGGAAGGTTTAGGAGGGAAGATGATGAGTTCAGGTATGAACATGTTTTTGAAACACCAGTGGAAGCTAATGATCATTTGAAGATATAAAACGAGATCAGGGGAGAGATTAGAGGTAGAAATATAGATTTAGGAGACAACGGTACAGTGATAATCAAAGAAGCCATAAGAAAGGACTAAACTAGTAGAAGAGAGAAAAAAAAAAAAAGCAGGCCAAGGAAAAGGCCTTGTTTCATGTAGGCATTTTCAGTCTGAGCCAGACTGACCTCTTTCATCATTTGGCATTTCCCTCTATCTAGGACCAAGAACCTGCAAGGATCTGCTAGGCCAGGAGAAGATCCTGAGTGGCTGGTATACAATCTACCCCTATGACTGCACCCCCATGACTGTGTTGTGTGACATGGACACTGATGGTGGAGGATGGACTGTGAGTAATGAGCTCTAGGCTGGCACCAGCCCAAATCTCTTCCTTTTTCTATGTCTCTTTAAAATAAGGGAGTCCAGGACAGCTAGGTGGTGTGGTGGATAGAGCACCAACCCTAAAGTCAGGAGGACCTGAGTTCAAATTTGGTCTCAGACACTTAACACTTCTAGCTGTGTGACCCTGGGCAGAGTCACTTAACCCCAATTGTCTCCGCAAAAATAAAAAATAAGAGAGTTGGACTAGATATTCTCTAAGGTCCTTCCAGCTCTGACTATAATTCTATAGAAGGAGCTAACAACCCATGTTCAATCACACTTTGTGAGGATCCTGCTCAGAGTCTCTTTGCTCATCACTTAACCTTTCTGACAGATGCTATCATAGAATCTAAAATCAAGAAACCAAGAGCGAAGATGGGATTCTCATTGATCCTTTTGTCCAGTGGTGTCAAATTCAAATAGAAACAGAAGACACTAAACTGTATATTGAAGGCCATGTATTGACTTGTTTTAAAATTTGAGATATGTAGATAGAGACTTATTCATTTATTTTCTCCAGTTACATGTTTAAAAAATTTTCACATATTGACTTCTAAAACCACATATTTTACTCTCTCTATAATTAATTGTAATTTTATTTATTTTGTTAAATATTTCCCAATTACAGCTTAATCTGGTTTGGCCTGCACTAGGGATTGCTGTGGGTCATGTGGATTATAGAAAACATGTTGGACAGTTCTACCATAATCCATTTTCTTTTTTTCTAATAAAGTGTCATTGAGCTGTCTCTAGATCGCTAGAAAAGAGGTTCCACAACTACAGACTATTATTTCTTTCAGTGTCCAGCAACACTTCTCACTGGAAAAGTCTCCTTCGGGTCTTACCTGACTTCCTTAGCAAAAGATTTTTGTCTCCTTTTATTCTGTCTTCAGGGAGATGGAGAATGGCTGATCTTAGTAACTTAGTAACATCATGTATTTGGAAGAATTAAGTTGTCCTTAGTTTTCTCTTCTCCAGGAAAAATTAGTCTCAAACTAAAACAAGAAATTGCCTAAGATTTAGTGGGAGATTATTCAGGATGGAAAGAACTTCTGACTATATCATCTTCCAAGAATAATCATAGAATCATAGACTCAGAAAAGACTTCAGATTTCATTTTTTACATCAAGCAATATCTGAACAGAATATCCCTTCAACTGTTTCCCAGACAACTTGGTATCCAGCATCTACTTGAAGACCTTCAGTAAAGGGGAACTCATTGTCTTCCAAGGCAACTATTAAACTATGGGATTTTTTTCCCCAATTACATATAAAGATAGTTTTCAACATTTACCTTTGTAAAATTTTGAGTTCCAAAATGTTTTCTTTCCCTTCCCTCCCTCCCTGCTCCTTAAGACAGCAAACAAACCAGTAGAGGCTATACATCTACCATCATACCAACATTTTTACTATGGGACTTTTTTTGCTAGTTACTGTAGGCAACAAATGCCAATAGCCAGCAAGGCAGGCTAGGCTGACCAAGTATTGGGAGAGAGGGAAATCTCCTCCCCACTCTTTCTGTGTAAATCTAACTTTCTTCCAATTCTTTTCCTTTCTCAAAGGAGAAAGACCTTTCTTTCAAATCCCACCTTCCCCAATGATGGCCATCAACTGGAAAGGGAAAGTACTCTTACCCATGCTTTACTCCTGACAGCCTGCCATTTTCATAGGCTCCTAGTTTATTTCTAGGATTATCTAAATCTTGAATTCCTATATCAAGCTTGCACGGTCTAGCAATGTTCTTCTCCCCTTTTGTCCTAATAGCTTTAAGTCAGTCCCCAGATCAACAACTGTTGACCCAACATTCTGCCACTTGAAATCAAGAATACTTCCTCTCTTATTTTTTCCCTATCCATGAGCTTTAAAGAACATGTACTCAGTTTAGTATTTCTGCTGGCCAACAGGGTTTTGTAAGTAGGCAAATAAGATCTAGAGTGAAAGCAACAGGTATGGAAGAAATTCTCACACACCTAACTAAGCAAGAGGAAAAGCAGTTTCACAAGGAAGTGGAAGAGGTTCTTTCCACACCTCTGTAGGTCTGGTTTCTTGTGTTAATGTTCACCTCTCCAGAGCTTCAGATCCCCGAGTTCCGTTTCTGTATCCCAATGCATCCCCATACAGTCAGGGAGAGTTTTTTGATAGACTCTCATAGCTTAAATCTCTCACCATGCTGCTTGCTACCATCTCAACTCTACTCTCTTTCTTCTGGTGTATTTGACTCCTACTTCAAAGTCAAATCACCCCTTTCCCAAGTCTGTGTGCTCCCAAA
Source organism: Sarcophilus harrisii (assembly GCF_902635505.1). Classification (NCBI taxonomy): domain Eukaryota; kingdom Metazoa; phylum Chordata; class Mammalia; order Dasyuromorphia; family Dasyuridae; genus Sarcophilus; species Sarcophilus harrisii. The sequence continues at coordinate 249,350,533 of NC_045427.1, read as the reverse complement.
GCCAGGGTATATTCTACTGGGGCAAAATCTCTCTATGACTTATACTGATTGCTTCTGGTTCTATCCTCTAGAATGGTACAGAATAATCCTATTGCTTTATCCAAATGACAACCCTTCAGGTACTTGAAAATAGATACCATATCCCCTGTCTTCTTCTTTTTTTTTTTTTCAGATTATACAAATCCACCTCTGTTCTCTTCTCTTCTTCCATTGCAGGTTTTCCAGAGACGAGCTGATGGATCTGTGAATTTCTTCCGGGACTGGGCTGCATACAAGAAAGGCTTTGGAACTCAACTAGGGGAATTTTGGATGGGCAATGAAAACCTCTACCGCCTGACATCTCAGAGTAAAAACCTCATCATCTCTACCCACAGTCCCCTGGATCCAGGCAAAGGGTCCTCACCCATAAATGCAGGCCATTAACAGATTAGGGTGGTCCTGAATGGGATGATAGAAAGAACACTAGAAAATTTCCTCTTCCCTAAAAGTATCTCCCTACCTCTTTGTCACAAAGACTAGAAGCCTACCAACCCAGAATCACTCCTTTTTTGTTTTTTTGCTGAGGCAATTGGGGTTAAGTGACTTGCCCAGAGTCACACAGGTAGGCCATGTTATGTGCCTGAGATCAGATTTGAACTTAGGTCCTCCTGACTACAAGGCTGGTACTCTATTGGGCTACCTAGCTGTCCCTCCCAAGTTATTTTTAATAGTATTTTATTTTTCCAAATAAGTGTAAAGATAGTTTTCAACATATATTTTTGTAAAATTTTATGTTCTAAATTTGTATTCTAAATCCCCCTCCCTTATCTCCCTACTCCCCAAGGCAACAGAGAAAATCACTCCTTTAGCTCAAAAGGGGCTCTAGGTGTTTGTTCAAGCAATTCCATCCAACACTTATTAAGTATCTCCTACATGCCACATTTTGTTTCTGTGAGGCTTTTTTCTCACACAGACTTTCTCTAAATATAGTAATTTAAACTCTCTACAAATATTAATATAACTATTCACATGCTAAATGTGAGCTCACAACCATAGAAGAGCATTAAAAACTGATGATATACTTACTAGTGGGGAAGTGAAAATACCTAATATTGACAGTATCAATATAAATGAAACTGGAAAACAAAATAGACAGGCTATGCTCACGGACAAATATGGGGACATTTATGGATCCAACTTGTCATAAGCCCTGAGGGTTGGAGAAACCCAAGCAGCTTTATTAGGGAGAAGTAAATAAAGGAGAAATGTAACAAACTAAAGCAGCTGGCCTAAAGGCAAACAGGATAACCTTAGAAAGGAGGAACTGGCTAATAGAACACAATTTTACACCCTTTCTAAACAGGAAACAACGAGCTCCGAATTGACCTCCAAGACTTTGACCAAAACCAATATTTTGCCAAATATGCATCATTCCAGATTCTAGGAGAGACAGAGAAATATAAGCTGATCCTGGGAAACTTTTTGGAAGGGAATGCAGGTAGGTTATCTATGTATCTCTTACAGGTAGAGGGCTCCAGGGAAGAGGTAAAAGGTCATATATTCAAATATCCTGTCCCTTAAGAAAAAGCATTGCTTTTTCACCACCTTGACCCCACAATTCTGGCTGCCATTTCTGCTTCCTTAGCCAGAGCTTTTCACCTCTCTATAATCTACAATTTAGGCATAATGACCAAAATGTAAAATCTCTGAAAGAACTCAAAAAACATTTGTTCCATCACTGATCTTGGAAAAGTTAAGCCTCAATTACATGATCTACAAGAAGTTAGATTAGATCATCTCTAAGATGTCCCAGTGGGATGTGATATTGTGATACATTAAAAGGAGGAGGTCACAGAACCTCAGGAATTGATGCCCCCTCACTCCCCTACCCACCCCCCACCCCTGCATGTGAGGTACTCTATGGCATATAATGGCAGCACAAAGCTTGATGGCAGATTTTGCATTTTAGAAAAATTTCTAAAGGTCACAGAGCTGGTCCATCCCCAAGAACAGAAAAACCTAAGAGGGATGATTATGTACTAGAAAGGGTTAGTTAGAGAAAGGTACCATGAAGGGGGAGGCTTGTGGAAATTCAATGAGACATTATAGGGTATAGGTAGAGAAGATAGGGGGTAGATTATTTGGGAGCAGAGAAAGGCCCTGGATAACACAAAAAGCTGCTTCCCTTAGAGGTATGTAGAAAGTACTTAATAAATGCTTGCTAGCTTCTTTCCTTCCTTCCTGTATAATTAGCTCTAATGATTTCCCTGAATTCAGTACTACATACTGAACCAAGATGTTCCACCAGCACTTCAGACTCTCCCCCAGTAAATCTGCCCCTACTCCCAGCTTTTCTCCTTCTGTCAAGAGCACCACTATCTTGTTACTCTCCTATCCCCTGATGCAGTTAATTTCCAAGCCTCTTCAGTTCTATAAGTGGAAAGGGAACAAGCAAAAAAGTGCCTACTATTGCCAGCCATTGGGCTAAGCACTTCACATATGTTATTTCATTTGATCCTTATAACAACTCTGTAAAAAGTAGGTGCTATTATTTCAATTTTATAGTCTAGAAAACAGAAATAGAAATTAAGTGACCCTTTCCCAGGGTCGTACAACTAATAAGTGTCTAAGGCTGGATTTGTACTGAAGTCTTCCTGATTCACCTAGGCCCACCACTCTACCCACTGAACTACTTAGCTACTATAACATCTCTCAATTTTGTCCTCTTTACTTCCAATTCTACCACCCTCGATCAAGCCCTAATCACCTTTGACTTAGACTACTTTAATAGCTTTTTAAGTGATTTCTTTACCTCCAGTCTCTCCCCTTACTCATCCTTTAAACCATTCCCAAAATATTCTTCCTCAGACATAAATTTGATCATGGCATTCTTTTTCTAAAAAATGTTAATGATCCCCATTGCCTCTATCATAAAATGGGAAATCATTAGTCTATTTAAGGCTCTTTATAGTTTACCTCCAACTTGCTCATTTCACATTAGACCATCATATATCTTATGTGGCAGACAAACTGGATTCCTAAGTGATCCCTGAATTCAATATACTAACTTTTGCCTCTTTATTTTCCCTCAAGTTTTCTCCCATACCTGGTTTGCACTTGCTCCTCATCTCTGCCTTTCTTATCTTTTTTCAAGAATCAGATCATGTACCTCATTTCTATGAAGCTTTTATGATACTCTCAACTTCTAGTACTCTCTCCAGACTTCTATAATTTATGACTTAGGTGACCTGGAACAAGACAATTATTTACTCTGAGCTCACTTTCCTTATTTAAAAATAAAGAGTTTAAACTAGATATCCTCTGAGGTTCCTCCCCGCTCTAAATCATCCCTTATCTCTCATCATTTCTCTCTCTCTCTCTCTCTTTCTCTCTCTCTCTTTTCTCTTCTCCCTCTCTCCTCTCTATTCTCTCCACTCTCCTCTTTTCTCTCTTTTCATCTCTCTTCTTCCCCAGAGATGTTAAATGGCTACCCAATTTATGGCAAAGCCATAGGCTAGAACCTAGGTGCCCCTGCCCAATCAACTGCACATTTCTCTAATTGCCTTTGGGTACTTTTGGAATATCATAGGGGTAGACAGAGCTGGACAACTAAGAGTTTTGGTTGTACCCTAATCTCTGCAGGGGACTCAATGGACTACCACAAAAACAGGCCATTTAGCACCAAGGACCAGGACAACGATGAATCTCCATCCAGTTGTGCCCAGGATTTCAAGGGTGCCTGGTGGTTTGGGAACTGCCACCATGCTAATCTCAATGGGCTCTACCACAAAGGAAACCATGAAAGCTATGCTGATGGCATCAACTGGAAGTCTGGCAAAGATTACCATTATTCTTACAAGATATGTGAAATGAAGTTCAGGCCTGTCTAGCCCAAGATACGCTGCAGCTATTGAAAGAATTCAGGACCAGACTATTAGAAGAAGGAGCTACATGAGGAATTTTTGTTATTATTCCCAACCATAGTGTGCTTGGCCAAGATGCCACTGCTTTTTATTGTTTAGGGGGGGGGGGCGGGATTTAAAGGTAATTCTACATAAGTCCTAAAGACAAAGAATATCTTCTGCTCAATTTCCCTACCACCCTCTCCACTTTATTCCCATTACCATTATCCCAAAGCAAGTCCTCATCATCTCCTATCAATATTATCATAATAACCTTGTTAAGTGGTCTCCCTGTCTCAGCATTCCCCAATGCCTACATAGCTATAATACATATTTCTGCCCCAGAAATCTTCCCAAAATACAATTCTAATCCTGTTTGATGTTAGATGCATATACAGCTAGATGATTCCATGGTTATAACACTGGTCCTGCACCAGGAAGTTTTGTGTTCAAAGCCAGTTTCAGTTGCTAAGTGGCTGTATAGCTCTGGGCAAGTCATTAATATGTTTGCCTCAGTTTCCTCAATTATAAAATGGAGATAATCATATAAACTTAGTTCCTACAAGTTTGTCATGAGAATCAAATGAGATAATATTTGCAAAAGCATTTAGTACAATGCCTGGCACATACTAGGTATTATATAAATGCTTATTCCTTTCTCTTCTTTCCCTTCCTACTCAAAAACCTAAAATGGTTTCAGGTTGCCTACCAAATAAAAGCCTAATCTCATTTTAACCTTTGTTTAATCATTTTCTTTCATATTATATCACTATTGCCTGGTATGTCTTTTCTGCCCAGTAGAATTAGAATCTCAGCTTGAAAGGACCTCAGTGGTCATCTTGTACTAAATATATCTCTATCACACAATGGATGCGATGCATTGGATAGAGAGCCAAGCCTGGAGTCAGAATTCAAATCCAGCCTTAGACACTTAGTAGGATAAGTCATTTCACTTCAGTTTATCCTTATCTAAAAAACAGGGCTATTAATAGCACCTACCTCTCAGGGTCAGTTGTAAGGGTTAAATTAGCTAATTTTTGTAAAGTACTCAGAACATGGTAAGCAATATATAAATGCTAACTTTAATACTATTAGATTGTCAACTCCCTAAAGACAAACACTATCTTATGCCTCTTTCTGTATCTCTGGTACATGGCAAATAGAAATTTAATAAATGTTGATTGATCACTACATTTCATTTTTGTATAGCTCTCATTAGAATGTTTTTCTTTTATATTAAACTGGATTTTCTCCGCAGCTTCCAGTCATTGCTTCAAGCTTTTCATCTGGGACAAAGCAAAACAAATTGAATCTCTCTTCTACTTGACAGCCTTTCAAATACTAAAAAACACCTAATATGTCCCCCCCTAAATTTCTCTTCTAAATATTCCCTCTTCCTTCAATTAATATTATCCATTATATTGCAAGGATTTGAATCCTCTTTCTAGAGGATTTCTCTGTTACAGATTTCTGTGTCCCCTTCCTTTTACAGTACTGTGAGGGAAGACTAAGAAGATATATCATGTGTTGTCCAAGACCAGAAAGAGGCAATCCTACATCAAATATAAGTGTAGTACTGAGACAATCAAATTTCTTTTCTTTTTTTTTTTTCGCTTTCTAATTTTTACTAATGCTTTTTGTTTTTACACCAATTTCCAAGTATGTGTCTCTTAGGCTCCACTACCCAATGAGCCACCCTTTGTAACAAGAATTTAAAAACAAAGTGAAAAGAGTGAAAAAGCATTTCAGCAAAAACAAACCAACACATCAGCTAAGCCTGACAAAGTGTAATAGTCCACAATCATAGCCCCTACTCTATAAAGAAAAAAAAAAAAAGAGGTGTGTTTTCTCAATTCTTCTCCAGGGCCAAGCTTGGTCATTAGCTTTCCATTTTTAACTTCTTTCAATTTACATAATCATTGTGCATATGGTTTTCCTGTGCCTTCTTATTTCACTCTAAATCAGTTTATATATCTTCTTTCCCATAATTCTCTTTTTATTCATCACTTCTTATGAAGTAATATTTCATTACATTCACATGTCCTAATAAATACATACACACACATATACATATATGTATATGTGTACATATATATAACTAAATTTTTTATTTTATTTCAAACTTAAATACAAAATGAGAAAAAAAAAAAGAAACAGTGCCATGTACACAACAGAACATCAGAGGATCAATATGAAACAAGAAATTTCCATTTCAAGGAAACCTATATTTAAAAAAAGAAAACTCATTTAATAAATATTATACATGGTGTTCAAAGCTGCCCAGCTTTTCTTTTCTTCCTTGGAGGTTTTCTTTTGTTCCTGTTGTGCATGATTTACTTTTTTTTTTCCCCTCCCTCACTGTAAAGAAGGCTATAAATTAAGTGTAAATATATACAGATATAGATATAGACATAGATATCTATAAATATACACATAGGTATCTGGAAACAAACACACACACACACACACACACACACACACATATATATATATATATATATATACACACTCATACACATATATGTAAAACCATACTATGCTTATTTTCACTTGTCATGTTTCCTTAAAGATGGATAGCATCTTCCTTCATAAATCTAAGTCTTTCCATGTTGTGCCCCAATATATTTAACCATTCCTCAGGCAATGGGAATCTACTTTGTTTCCCATTCTTTTGGTTATTTATTATATTTTGGTATTTCTTTCTGTCTTTTATATATTCTGTGATATGTTTAGCAGTAGAATCCCTAATCAAAAGATATGAACATATTAGTCACTTTTTAAAAAGCACAATTCCAAAGTGATTTTCGGAGGAACTGTGCTTATTCAGTACTCCACCAACAATGTCTGCTTTCCAACTGTTTTACCAACATTAACTATTTCCATCTTTTCCATTCTGCTGGTTATGAAGTGAAACCTGAGTTATTTCACAAGATCATAGCTATCGGCCTAGAAAGAACTCCAAAGGCCACCTAGTCCAACCCTTTAATTTTACAGATAAGGGACATGAGGAAATACTTCAACATGATTAAGTGCAACCCTACAAGAGAACAGACTAATTTTTACTCCATAAGAAGATAATCGTATGAATTATCCATGTGTGTCAGTGTGTAGGATGAAAATTTCATTTTTATACATTTGTACACAGTTTTCTCTCTTTTCAAGATCATTAATAACCACTCCTCAGCACCAGTGGGACTGTGATGTCTTTCCAATCCTGTAAAAAAAAAAATATATATATATATATATGTATATACACACACAATACATATGTATATTTATATACATGTGTGTACATATGCATATATACCTACACACACACACACACACACACATAAATAAATTTATCACAGCTGTGAAGCAACAAATTCAAGTCCAAGGTTTGAGTGAAATATGCCTCAAATGAGAATACAAAAGTATCTCCCTGTTTCAAACTTCCTATCTAAATTGGGATGAGTTGAAAGTTAAGAGTGCAAGTAAATATTGAACAACTAACTTGGGGAGTAGATAGCAGGGAGAGGAATGTATGCAAGACACTTTTTTTTTTTTCGTCTGAGGCAGTTGGGGTTAAGTGACTTGCCCAGGGTCACAGCTAGGAAGTGTTAAGGATCTGAAGCCACATTTGAACTCAGGTCCTCCTGATTTCAGGGCTGGTGCTCTATCCACTGCACCACCTAGCTGCTTCTGCAAGACACGTTTTTAACCTTTATCTGCATTATTAACATCACTTTCTTAAGTTTAGACAGTCAACAAAACCATAAATCAAGACCTGATTTATAACATTTACCAATTTTCAAGGTTTAAAGCTCAAAGTGAAAATTTAACAATGCCAGGTTTGAGTTGGCTCTAGCACTTCCCTGGTTGCTATCTTCCAGGATAGAATTGCTCTTTTCCCCTTCTTTAAGGATTAATTCATTAGCCACCTCCTCTTTGAAGCTTTCCCTGATAGTGATTTCTCCTTCAATTAATCAATAAGTGCTTATTAAGCTCCTATTATGTACCAAGTATTGTAGATGAGAGCAAAAATGAAGTATTTCAAGGACCTTGCCTTTTATTGGGGAAGACAATGTGTACATTTATTCACAACACATACAAAAAAATACAAGTGGGACCTGATGGACTTCCAATGAGAGCTAGTCTTTAGATCACGTATGTATGTATCCTGCCCATTTCCAATCCAAGAGGACTGATTTCAGGGGAATTGGACTATGTGATGTCTAAGTGGCTGCAGCTGAGAAGAAACAATAATTCAGGAATGATTGAGCCAGAAATGAACGATGCAATCAAAAGGTTAAACCCACCCATCTCACAGTCTTTTTAAAGACAGTTTAGAATAGGCGGAGGAGTGCTAATGAGTGGAGGAGGGAGAACTGGCTACATTTCTCCAAACTAGTGACAATGAGCATGTAGTGCCTCTTTAAAAAAAAAAAAAAAAAAAAAAGTTTATTCTTTCCTGATTTTACAAAAATGAAAATTTCAAAATGAGAGGCAAATGGATGAGTTTAGGAGAGCCACAGCTCACATCAAAGGCCCTCACAGCAACCCAACTTTGTGGCAGAATCCACGAGCAGCAGCCACAAAAGCTAGAAGATAACTGACCAGCAACCTGGAGAAGAATATGTCCATCTGTGAGACCCTGTGTGCAGGGTCTAAAGATATTTCAGACCAAGTAACTGGGCCTGGTTTAGCCCAAAAGTAGATTGCCCCACTAAGCTGAGATGTCATGTTCCATGAGGAACAGCCCAGCTGAGTATCAGGATGATTTATCCATCACCAGTGATGTACCCTGGCAAACTTTATGAGGATTCCATAAAGAGAGAAAAGAACTTCTAGGACCAAGAATTAGGAGGTACCCCTTTGGCCACAGGCATTCACACAAGAACCTCAAGACCATTGTACTTTTAAATTTGAGCAAAGTCTCTCCTAATAGACCTTATGTGTGAAGAGCACCCTCCCACGTGCACCTCATATTTAGAAGGAATGTTTTATAACAAGTGTTCAAACTGTAACTTCTCAAAAAATCCCTTTCCTAAAAATTAATTGATATCTACTAATCAATCACTAAGGGAAAGCTCACTAGGGACAGCCCAGGAGCTATAGTATCAGAAATCTCAGATTTCTTTAGGTAATACTGAAATATTGGATATGCCTTTTATGAATATTTAAATAATAATAGCTAGCATTTATATGCACTTGAGGGTTTGTAAAATCTATTATCAATATTAGCTCATTTTTATTCTTCTTGGCTTTCTATTTCCTACAAGCAGGTTAATTAACTCAACTAGGTTTCTTCTTTTTTATTTCCCTCCTCCCTCTCTATCCTCATTATCATCACTACTACCACCACCACCAACATCATCATCATCAAGAAGATCCCTTCTCACAACCCCAATCTCTGCTGGATTTTCAAAGAGCCAGGATTGCTAGATTCGGACAAAGAATAAAATAGATTTTTTTCTGTGTAGAGTCTTCCCATTGGTCCCCAGAGATCAATGCTTTGCTGAACCTCTGAAAAAAAAGAATGAAGGATTCAGGAATGAAAGGACAATTGTAGAGGGCTGAAGTTCTACCAAAGAAAAAAAGATTAGGAAGCAATGAACCCAAGAGCCTCTGACAGTCAGCAACCAATGGGCAAGTTCTTCTGATAAAAATCTCATTTCCAAGATGTGTAAGTAACTAAGGATTAGCTGTCAAGAACATGTGCCTTTTAATTTTTTTTTTTTGCTTCCTTCCTTATCCCCACCAAGCCTCCCTTTCTTTTCAGCTACAATCTCACCCTAATTGCCCCTCCACTCTCAGAACATAAGTTTTTCCCATCTCCTTAGAGACTGGTAGTGCAATGGATAGAGCTCTTGGCCTGGAGTCAAGAAGATCTGAGCTCAAATCCAGCCTCAGACACTAACTTGTGAGAGAAATGACTAATAATAACTGATAATTTGGGGAGATCCAGAGTTTTCTCTTTCTAAAATTCTTGATTTTAAAAAGTTTAGTTTTTTGAAGGGCACTGTTGATAATGAGTTTAGACTCCCCACCCCACCCCATCCTACCCCCAGGAAGGGAAAGAACTGTCTATATTGCCCAATTGGGCCAGTTCCAGTATTCTCTGTTCTCTTAATTCCTTTCATAATTGTCTACTGAATAGCCTTATGTGTTATTGAAATAGTAAGCCATCCACCTACTCCAGCATCAAGGATGATTTATAGACCCATGAATATGGGGATGAAAGGGTATCAAAGCAAAAACAGAAAATGGCAGTTTTCCATCCTTTGCCTCCCCTGCTGCCAAAAACCATCAGAATTTGGAGACAAAATCATGTATATTCCTACCACTACCACAACTGGCAATGCCACTCAGTGTCCTGTGGAACACTGCTGGCAGAAGGGGACAGAAAGGCAATGGTTTGCTGGGTCAAAGAATATGCAGTTTGAGCATTTCATGATAAGGTTCAGAAAAGACTGTCTCTACTGACTTCTTTACTGCCTAAACACTATAGCAGGAGTTATCTGTATAACTTTTGTATACATGTGGAACCTCAAAATCATCTTTGATTCTAGTTTTTCCAAGAATATATTAAGTACCTTAAGGGTAAACACTTAGTTTTATTGTTTTCCTCTAATAACACAGTGCCTAATACTTAACTGAGCACATACTCAGTAAATATTCAATAAATTGACTGATGAATCCTGAAAAAAAAATAACAATCTTTGGTTTCATCAATATAAGTAATCACTCCATCAACACAGAATGCTGATCTAAGAGAAAGGAGTTCTTGCTGTTGTTCAGAAGTTTTAGTTGTGTTCAATTCTCCACGATCCCATTTAGGGTTTTCTAGGCAAAAATATTGGAATAATTTGCCATTTTCTTCTCCAGATCATTTTACATATGAGGAACCTGAGACAGAGTTAAATGACTTGTCCAGGGTCACACAAGTAGTAAGTGTCTGGAAAGTCTTCTTGACTCCAGGTCCAGCATTTTACACTCTACCTATTTGCCACCCAGATGCCAAGAGATAGAAGACCCAAGTTCAAATTCTTAGTTTATTGCCTCCTGGCTCTGACATATGTCACTTTGTGATCTTGGGCATCTGCAAAAGGGAGAAATTGGACTCAATGGCATCTTTAAGTCTCTCAATCATCTATGATGCTATGACCTCTTTCCTTAGCTATCAAGGGGAGGACCTGCAAACCCCATGGCCTCTGAGGTCCTTTCAAGCTCTCTTCCTATAATCCTTTCATCTTCTTCTCTCCTCTCTCTTATAAGAACATGGAATTACGTGACTTTAAAATCCCTTCCAGCTCTGAATCTATAATCCTATGATTTTTTTGGACCTGTGTTTCCTCATCTGCAAAATGAGGGGATTAGACTAGGAAGACAGCCTCTGAGACCCTTCCCCTTATACATAGTAGCAGCTTAATAAATGCTTAGTGATGAATTCTCTCTTTTTGAACAATAATGATCCCGCCTAGTTATGAATTGATCTAGCCATTCTGGAAAGCAGTTTGAAACTATGACCAAAGGGCTATAAATCTGAGCATACCTTTTGATACAGCAATGTCACTACTGGGTGTGTATCAGAGAGATCATAAAAGAGGGAAAGGATCTATATATGCAAAAAAAATTTGTAGCAGCTCTTTTTGGAAATTGAATGGATGTTCATCAATTAGGAAATGGCTAAATAAGCTATGGTATATGAATGTAATGGAATATTATTGTTTTATAAGAAATAATGAGCAGGCTGATTTCAGAAAAGCCTAGAAACACTTACCTGATCTGATCCTGAGTGAATTGAGCAGAACCAGGAAAACACTGTACACAGTAACAAGAAAACTGTATGATGATCAACTATAATAGATTTATCTCTTCTTAGCAATGTGATGATTCAAAACAATTCCAACAGACTTGGGATGGAAAATGCCATCTGTAATCAGAGGGAGAACTATGGAGAGTGAATGTGGATCAAAGAATATTTTTCCTCTTTTTGTTTGTTTGTCATCTTTTTTTTCTTTTATTCTGATTTTTCTTTTACAATATGGTTAATGTGGAAATATGCTTAAAATAACTATTACATGTATAATCTAGATTGCTTACTGTCTTGGGGAGCATGAAGAGAAGGGAGGGAGGGAGAAAAAATTGGAACTCAAAATCTAACAAAATGAATGTTAAAAATTATCTTTGAATGTAATTGGAAAGTACTATTAAGAAAAAAAAACAAACAAACCCAATGATGCCACTTTCCTTCTACCTCCAATCTATAGACTGTGTTATCAACTCTCATCTCTCACCAATTGCTGTTGGTACCACAATATAATCCCTCCTCCCTCTTCCCACATCCATACTCTTCTTTTCTCACCCCCTCTTTCAACACATCATTCATACAAGCTGTCAGAATAATTCTTTTGCTCTAAGTGCTTCTCTAAGCTCCTAAGTAAAGCTGAAGTTTCCAGACTACATGACAGGATACCATTAGCCACCATAATCACAGTCCCCACTTTTGAACTGCCTGTGGAACATATTTCAACCTGCATACTCTCCTATAGCACTTGATTCTCAATGTCAAAAACTTTGAGACTCTTCCCTTACACATAGTAGCATACCTTATCACCTTTTTCTGACTCTTACCTCTAAAAATGGTACCATATTCCTCTTAGGGCTTGGTTATTTTTGGTTTTTGATTCTTTTCAATTTCTTTGATACATATCTAATTCCCATTTGTTATGGGATAGAACTCTGAACTTGAAACAAAGAATGCTTACAAGGTACTAAGTAGAATTGATAAGGACATTGGTTATCTGGTTTAGCATGGTTCAGTATGATTGATTTAATCCTACAACAAATAATGGTTTCCTAGTGATATAATGATTGGTGTATACTCAGTGTGGAGCATATATGCAGGGACTGAGAGCCACAGAGGGGAAGCTCTCAGAACCAGAGAAGACAAGCACACTAGAAGCTCTTGGAGACTGAGACGGATTCATTCCATCGTCCACCTTTGTGGTGGCTGCAGGCTGAAGCACAAACCTTTGGATTGGGAGAGATTCAGAGGGCAGAGAAGACAGAAGGCTGGAGGCTGGAAGCACAAGCCCTTGGACTATTCATTTCCATCTTCATCAGAACTGTGGTGGCAGGCTCTCCTCCTTCTCTTCTCCACTGAAACTAAGATCCAGAAGGCCTCTAAGAAAACTAGCCAAGCCCCAAGTGAAGGAGATAGGACTTTGAAAGAGATAATAAAGGATTTGGACTTTAACACCTGGCTGCACTTGTGGTGATTACTGAACTGAAACGAAGCTGCTGCTCCCAGAGACCCCAAGAAAACTGAACCAAAAGAGAACATTACACCCATTCAACCTTTTACTACATCCTATATGTTCTTCCTTCCCAATATCTATTGCATTCAATTCAATGAACAGTTATTAAATGACTTTGTGTAGATTATGGGGACCATAAAGTCTAGATAAAAAAGTTATTCTTATCCTCAAAAAATTTAATAGTCTAGGTTTACAGATTTAAAGCTAAAAAGAAACCTTAAAAGTCATCTAGTCTAACGTCATTGGAGGCTCAAAGATATTGAGTGTCATGGCCAGGATCACATAGGTAAGTATATGAGAAATAAAATTTGAAGCCTTCCAACCAAAGTTAGTATATATTCCACTGTCCCTCTGTTACCATCAGTCACTGCATTTAGCTCTCTTATACAAACAGGTGGTAGAGAATATCACAGAAGATAAAAGGGTGAATTTTGATTACATAAAAGTAAAAAGTTTGGTAGAAACAAACCTAATTCAACTTAGATTAGGGGGAAAAAAAACTTCACTGAGCGGGAGGAAATTTTTGCAAATTTCTCTGATAAATTCCATTTCCAAGATATATAAGTAACTGAGTCAAATTTGTTATTAAAGCCATTCTTCACTTGATATAGACAAACAGTTCCCACAAGACAAAATGCAAGCTATATCTATAGCCATATTTTTTAAATGTTTCTAATCACTAATAATTAGGAACATACAAATTGAGCACATTTGACATTCCACTTGACACCCATCAGATTTGTAAAACTAACAGAAATTGAAAATGACAAATAGTTGGGCGTGGAGAGTGGGAGGAGGAGCACATGTGCACAGTTGGCAGAGTATCCAGTCATTCTGGATAAAAGTTTAGAACTACACTCCCCAAATTACCAACTTATGCATATCCTTTGACCTAATGATTTCACTATTAGGCCTACACCTAGAGTTTTATTGATGAAAGAGGAAAAGATCCTATATTATACAAAAACATTTATAGAAGCTCTTTTTATAATAGCAAAGAACTGAAAACTAAGAAAGTATCTAGGAATTGGATTATGGTTGAACAAATTTTTTTAATGTATTTTAATTTATTTCACTAAATATTTTGCAATTACATATAAAAAAATTTTAACGCTCATGTTTTAAAATTTTTGAGTACCAAATTCCTTCCCTTCTACCTGTCCCTTCTTCACCCCTTGAGAAGACAAACATTATAAAATCAATTATAGATATGAAGTCATTCAAAACATATTTCTATATTACTATATTGCAAAGAAAGCATACAAAAAAAAGAATGTTTTAAAAGTATATTTCAGTCTACATTCAAGAATTCATTAGTTTTCTTTCTCTAGAAATGGATAACATTTTTCATTATGGACCCTTTGAAGCTATCTTAAATCTTTATCTTCTTCAGAATAGGTTGAATTTTATATGAATTGATGCTAAGTGAGTAGAACCAAAAGAACACTGCATACGGCAACAAGATTATATGATGATCAACTGATGAATGTAGTTCTTTTCAACAATGTGGTGATTCAGGCCAATTCTAATAGATTTGTGATGAAGAGAGTCATCTCCATCCAGAGAGAAAACTGTGGGGACTGAAATTAGATCACAACATAGTATTTTTTCCTTTTTTTGCTTTTTGCTTCCTTTTTTATCTTTCTCATTCTTTTCCCTTTTTGATCTGATTTTTCTTGTGCAGCATGATAAATATGGGGAAATGTATAGAAGAATTGCACATATTTAACCTATATTGGATTACTTGCTGTCAAGGGGAGAGGATGGAAGGAAGGGAAGGAGAAAAACTTGGAACACAGGGTTTTGCAAGGGTGAATGCTGAAAACTATCTTTGCATGTATTTTGAAAATAAAAGGTTAGCATTAAAAACAAATAGCTAAGTCTTTTATAGCTGATCATCCTTAAAATACATTATTGTTCTGGTTCTCCTCACTTCACTTTGCGCCAGTTCCTAGAAGACTTCCCAGGGAGGTTTTTTTTTTTTTTTTAAACAATTCTACTAGTCATTTCTTACATATATATTTACTACTACACAGCAATAACAAGATTATGTGATGAAGTGGTTTGGCCCTTTTCAACAAAGAGGTGATTCAGGTCAATTCCAATAGATTTGTGATGAGGAGAGCCAACATATCCAGAGAGAGAACTATGGAGACTGAATGTGGTTAAAGGAATAGCACTTTCACCTTTTTGTTGTTATTGTTTACTTGTGTTTTTTTTTTCCTTTCTCAATTTTTTCCCTCTTTTAATCTGATTTTCCTTACGCAGCATGACAAATATGGAATATATGTTTGGAAGAATTGCCCATGTTCAACCTATATTGGATTACTTGCTATCTAGGGGAGGAGAGAGAAAGGGAAGGAGGGAGAAAAATTTGGAACACTAGGTTTTGCAAAGGTGAAGGTTTTTTTTTTTTTAAATAAAAGGCTATTATTTTAAAATTTAAAAAATGTATTTTTCCTAATTTTATGTATCATTTGTTTTTAATTTATTATCCAAATTTTTTTCTCTCCCCAAGACAGAAGCAATATGGTATGGGGTAAACATGTACAATTCTTCTAAATATACTTCTATATTCGTCATGTTGCACAAAAAAAAATCAAATCGAATGGGGGGAAAACACAAAAGAAAAGGGGGAGGGGACAAGCAAATAAACAACAACAACAAGAGGTGAAAACACCATGCTTTGATCTCAGTTTCCAGAGTTCTCTTTGGATTTGCACGGCACTCTCCATCACCGGCTATTGGAATTGTCCTGAATCATTTCATTACAGAAAAGATCTGCTAGTCATTTATCAAAGTACAATGACACTCCATCACAATCATACGCCATAGTTTGGCCGTTTCCCAACGGCAGGAATCCCCCCAATTTCCAATTCTTTGCCAAGTGACTGAACAAATCAGTGAATGCAACGGGTATCCTTGCGCTGTGAGAAACGGTGGAAAGGACATGGTCTCCACCAACTGGTGTAGAACAGAGCTTACGGACGGTCAGTTCACAGTATAACAACGACGTGGTGAAAGCGAACAATTTTGAAAGAATCAAGAATTCCGGTCAACCGGGAGCCCAGAGGGCCGCTGATTAAGGACGCTGCCCGCCCCTCGTCAGAGAGGTGACGGACTAAAACGGGCGTCATTCTGGACGTGGCCAGCTTGGAAAACGGCTTTGCTTGGCCGGCAGCCACGTCTGTCACAGAGGCTCTGATTTTTTGGCTTGGGTCTGTGTCTGTTCTGCGAGGAGAGGGATGTGGGCCGGGAAAAGTAAGTACTTGACGATTGAAAAGAAACTAATGAAAAAACCAAGTCCTTTCACATTCTAAACCCCAGAGCATACTAAGTGCAACGATCACCCGTCTCAGTCTCCCTCCCACAAAGGAGAAACACTCTCACTTTCGCACCCGCCATCTCGCCCTTTCCCTCTTTCCACGCTCGCAGGAAAAGCTGCGCTTGCCGGAGCTGATCGGCGTTCCCAGCTCCGATAAGAAAAGTGCCAACCGTCTGGGCTGGCACAGCGATCTCCGCCCCGCCCCGCCCCTCCGCCCCGCCCCCTCCCTCCTCTCCGCCCCGCCCCCTCCATCTCCTCCCCGCCCACTCCCTCCTCTCCGCCCCGCCCCCTCCCTCCCTCTCCGCCCCGCCCCCTCCCTCCTCTCCGCCCCGCCCCCTCCCGGCTTCCCTTCCTGCCTCTCGCTCCGCAATGGTTACTCTGGGCCTATCCCGAGTGGACGATGCCGTGGCCGCCAGGCACCCGGTGAGCAACGAGGGCACCACCTTGGGAATGGAGGGTCAGCCCCCCAAGAGCCCGGGGCGGGTGTCGGGGCGCGGGATCGGTCCCGTGGCGTTTGGAGGGGGTCCCGCTCTGGTGGGAGGGTCCGCCGGGGGGCTGGCCCCTAAACCTGTGCTCGTGGCAGGGGCTCCGGGAGTACGCCGCGTGTCAGTCCCAGGCCTTTGTGAAAGGCATCCTCACGTTCATCACAGGTAGGCGGGCGGGCGAGTTGGCTCACGCCCAAGGGATGAGCCTGTCGCTCTGTAGCCATCCCCCTCTTACCCCGAGGTGAGCCCCCTCCCGGGCCGGAGCGCACTGGGCGGGCGCGGGGCCGGACTAATCGGGGACTTGGCCATCAGCAGGTACGGGTGCAGCCTTCTTCCTGCAGAAGCTGTTCCAGAGAAAGCTGCCCTATCCCACGCAGTGGACGGTGCTGCTGGCCATGGGTGGGTAGCCGGTTTGCGGGGGAGGGCGGGCTGGGGGAGGGGCGGGGAGGATGTCTGTAGATTGAGAAGGCTTGCGGAGCCCTGACGTGCCGATCCGTGACCCCGACCTACCCCAGCACTGTGACTTTGCCTCCCATCCATAAAGAAATAAAAGGACAGGGAGAGGAGGGGCGAGAGCAGGCGGCCTGACTAGACCCACCCCTGCTTCCTGTTCCCGAAGCGCCGAGGGAGGCAGAGTGTGCCCCTCCCCCGTTCCCGCTGGCGGAGTGCACTCTGCTTCCTTAGTGGCTGGCTCGGTTGGCAGCTATGCAGTGACCCGGGTGGAGACACAGAAATGCTCCGATCTCTGGCTCTTCCTGGAGACCGGACAACTACCGCCGGACCGTTCCCCAGGTGAGAGGAGCCTAAGGGCCAGACAGGGAGTAGGCTGCTTTCACTTTCTTCCAGGGGACCTGAGCTATAAGCATGAAAGAGAGGAGGATGTAAAGCGATTAGAGGAATTATGCCCTGAGATCAGTGAGCTTCCGGGGAAACGGTTGCTGCTTTCTATAAGGAATTGAGTATAGATTGCAAACCGAAGGCTGCATCATTGCAGACCCCACTCACCCAATACAAGTTTAACGCCAGATTTATAAAAATGTTTTGGGAAACTGATCTCAGAGAGCTGAATAGTTACCTTCTCTCTCCATTTCCTAATCTCCTCCTCAGCAGTATGGCCTTATATCAGGTTTCCATTCCTCGCTCTGCGAAATCAATACAAAAAAAATAAGTAGGCAGTGTCTCTTTCATTTTTTTTTTTTTTTTTAACAGAGCAGGCCTCTCAAGGGTGTTCAGATCCAGAACAGAAGAAAAATCAGTATGGGGATGTTCTGGAGTAAGGATTCTCCATGGTTCTGCCTGTACCACCCCGTCTCTTGCAGCTGTGCACGAGTACCCCATTCTCCAGTCCATAAATATATATAACTAATGCTCTAACATCCTGTGCAGTCTGCTGCCTTTGTGCTCCCTAACCAAAAAGACTAGAGATGAAGGTTGTCTACAGCTGGTGTGCACAGTGGGGAAGATACTTGCAAATGTTTTGAACTGACAAGCAATATTTATTTCACTGACATGCTTAGTTAGTTTTGGGGAGTGAGAAATAGGAAACATTGTAAGTTATCTCTTCATTTATTAGCCTCTTGTAAGATCTCCCATCTTTGGCTCCTCCCGTATCAAAAAACCAGAGATGAAAAGGGCCCTAGGATGTTCCCCTAGAAGAAGATATAAATGGGGGAGCATGAGAAGGGAAAGTCATGGAATAAAAATTTAGCATTTTAATATAAACTTATAAAAAGAAGTAATATAAGCTAAGGATTGTTTTTAGTGTTGAAAGATATATAAAAGTTAGCTAAGATCTAGTTCCTGTCCTCCTATAATTTTCCATTGAATAGGAAGATAAAACACATGCACAGGTAACAAAATAGAGCATGGTAAATAGAAAACAAAGATACAAACAAATGCCATGGCCTGAGATGTAGCACCTCATATAAGAAAAATAAAGAAAATAGGAATAGCAATACACACGCACACACACACACACACACACACACACATTAACAAAATTTTAAAATATTTGTCTTCAATGAACCCTATATCCAGACCCAAACACCTGCTAATTTGGCTAAAGATCATCATTCAGATACACATGAGTAAAATGCTCAGTTAAACCTGAATAGATAATAAAATTGCCTCTGAAAGGAACCCTAGAAAGGATCATTTTGCAGATGAAGAAATTGAGATCCAGAGAAGTGAAAAGGTTCATCTTTAGTCAGACAGGTAATAAGAAGAAATATTTGAAACTAGGTCCTTTGTTTCCAAATCCAATGTTCTTTCAGCTATGTTAAACAAATAATTTTACCTCTTTATCTCAATATTGGGGTGTTATAATTAGTAAATTACCATAAGATTGTTTTTTTTTTTTTTTTAGTTAGTCCAGAAAAAATACCTAAAGGGGCCTATTAAGGAATAGACCACTCTTGGAAAATGGCTAGTTGAGTATTTGCAAGTCTTAGGACTTCAGGTTCTTTGAGAATTGAGAATTCTGTCTTATGTCACAGAGAGTTCCACTGAGTTCACAATTAATGAGACAATCGGATAAGATACACTACTTAGCTCATTGAGCAGAGTAGAGGAAGGTGGATAGGTAACACCAGAGCTTTTGAGAGCTTCCCTTTTAGGGAAGGAAAGAAGACTTAAGAGGGTCCTGGAAGTGTCAACATGAGGGTCCATGAACTAGAAAACCTGAAGGATAAGATCCAGGAGCTAAAAACCATCATCAACTTCCAGGGTAAGCTTTATACCAAATTCATTTAATCTTGGACCTTAGCATATTGGACAGAGAGCTCCTGGGAACAAACAACCAGCAAATCTAGAAAATCTACTATGTGTTCAGACCTGTGCTGGACACTCTGTGGGTATGCAAGTAGAAGAGAGAATCTGGTCCTCAGCCTTATGGGGTTCTGATTCCAAAAAGACTAACATAAATGAGTAGAAAACAATATGGGACAAGCCAATAACAAAGTTTGAAATATGACATAGATAGATGCTCTAGGAGAGTTCAGAAAGAAAAAGATCAAAATATCGATTTGGGAGAGGCTCCAGGAAGACCTTAGACTTCAAATGGGCCCCCAAATAAAATATTTGGGCAACCAAATAGCATTCAGGAGAAAGGTATTATACTAGGAAAGGAGAGGGCAAAGAATAAACTAGCATGGGAAGCTGGCACAAGCCATGAAATTCTAGAAAGTGTACCCCAGTCTCTCCCTCTCCCCACACCCTTTACACTCCCTTCCACTTAGAACCAACCATTCTTACTAGGTTGAGAACTATGAGGCTTTCCTAGGAATGACTGCTGTTTGTTTTGAACAAATTCCTATATTTCATGAAGAGAATAATGCTAAGAAGAGCAGGAAGCAATACAGTCTGACACCTTGTTTATTGATATGGGAACAACTCAAGGAGTCATTTCACCCTCAAATACTCCATTGGTCCATGTGGGTAATGAGAATGAGGTTAGGAGGCATCCCTCAGAGACCGGATCAGCTAGCTGAGATCTCCCAAAGAGTTAGCCATGGAGCAGGGTGCCATGGGGAGTATTTTCTGACAATCACCCCCTCATGTTTGACTTGTGCCTATCCATGCTGCCTCTGATTTACCCATAGAAAAGAGCCGACTTCTGCAAACCAAGGCCTTCGAGGACAAGACCAGCCAAAACAAGGATCTGATTCATATTCTGCAGAAGAACCTCCGTCATTTCCAACAAGACTGGACAGTTGCCAAAAGAGTATGGAAGTTAATCTAAGGCCCCATTGTTTAAGGAGCCCAGTAATTCATAGTTCTTATATAGACTATAGCTACCTAAGCTGGTACACACACACACACACATCCCTACCTAAATTCTGCAGATCTTTGCCCTAAGGCACCTTTCTCCCTTCCTCTGTTCTGGCTTTTTCTAGGCATAAGACCATTCCCTAGAAGAGAAAGGAGAGAAACTATTCCCAATTGGGGACAACTTCAGTTGCAGAATAGACTAATCAGACAGGGAAATAGGTGGGGAGACACACTAGTCATTACATAGGGCAGGGTTCACACTTCCCTAATCAGGTGAAACGCTAAACTAAGAAGGCTTCTATACGTCATTCTAGCTCAGGATATTGGGGAAGAGAACTGTGCTAGTTCTGGAAGAAATATATTCCCAGGCCTCTGGGAACTTGGAGTCACAAGAATTTGGAGCTGGAAGGAACCTAAGAGGTAACATATCCCAAACTCGCCTTACAAAAAGGATTTGACATGATATGAAAACACTCCCTACTATTAGGAAGTACTGAGTCTTATGTGTCAGTTATTCAAAAAACATTAAGTACCTACTATGCCAGGCACTGTAGTGAACACTGAGGATACAAAGAAAGGTAAAAGATAGTACCCACTTTCAATCTAATAAAGACAATATGAAAACTATATACAGGATAAATTAGAAATAATTAACAGAGGACAGGAAAGACTTCCTATAAAAGGTGGGATTTATGCTGGGATCTGAAGAAAGTCAGGGAAGCTAGGGGAGAGAGATGAAAAGGGAGATCATTCCACAAATGAGACACAGTCTGTGAAAATGCCCCGAGATGGTATCTTGTTGAAAGAACAAGAAGAAGGCCAGTATCACTGAATCAAACTATGTCAGGGGTAGGGATTAAGTATAAAAAGTCTGCAAAGGTAGGGGGTGGAGCAGGTTATGAAGGGTTCTTGAATGCCAAAACAGGATTTTATATTGGATCCTGGAGATGATAGGGAGCCAGTGGAGTTCATTGGGAAGGGGGGGATGGGGTGTGTGACAAGACTTGCCCTTTAGAAAGATCATTTTTACATCTGAGTGGAGAAGTAGACTAATCAGAAAGTTACTGCAGTCATCCAAGCAAGAGGATGTTGGTAGTGTCAGAAGAGAGCCTATTCAAGAGAAGTTATTAAGTTTTGGACCTGGGAGGACGGTGGTATCCCTTTACCACTTATCTCTTCCCAGTACACGGGTCAGAGTAAGAAATTAAATGCAAAGTTTTGCAGAAGCCACAGATAACATGTGAAGACCATCAGATGGCACAGAAAAAGTTTAGAAACTCAGAAATTCATAAAATTTAGATATAGTATCAATCCAAATTTTACAGTCAGACTCTATAAACACTCCCCCCCAAAAACCCTAAAAAACAAATTCAGACATTGTCTCTGGTACAAAGTGAAGGCAGATTTCCCACATCATGGAGGTGTCGTGGAAGGGATAAGATATGGAAGTTTGTGAGAAGGAATTACTTGAGAAGAAAAGATAACGAATTATGTTTTGGACATGTTAAGTTTAAGATACCTACAGGACAGCTAATTCAAAATGAGATGTCTAATAAGCAAGATCAAAGTATCAAGACTGGTGGTCTATTAAGCTGCATAAATAGTTTTGACAATCTTAAACATAAAGGTGATAATTGAATCCACTGGAGCTGATAAGATCACCAAGTGAAATAAAATAGAAGAAGAAGGCCCAGGGAGCATAGGGAGTAGAGTTCTTGATTGACTATAATAAAAATAACAGTTTATGCTCTTAAGGTTTGCAAAATATTTACCAATATCTTAATTATGTTATCAAATAATTAGATTATGTTATAATATACAAGTACTAATATGTCATATATTTTTACCCTCACAAAAATTCTTTGAGGAAGGTGTTAATGTTATCATCATTTTACAAATATGGAAACTGAGATTAATTGACTTGTCCTGGGTTACTCACCTAGTGTCCAAAATAAAATTTGAACTCACGTTTTCCAAATCTAATAATGTATGTACCATAACATGCTGTCTCACAATCTGTCCAAAATGGAATTGGGGAAAGATAATTCTTCTTATTGCACAAGGCAGGTGAGACAGGGCTGAACAGGTTCTGGCAAGAGATGTGAGGCAGTAAAAAGTGAACTTGGGGTAGGTGAACTGGAAGCAGAACAGAGAAAACTTAACAAGGAAGAGCAATAGTTTGAGAAAAAAGGGAAGAGTTCTAGACTTGAAGTCAGAAGACCTTGGAGTCTTGATTCTGACACTTAATAGTTGAAAGGCTATATGCAAATCATTTAATCTGAGCTTTAGTTTCCTCATCAAATAAGTATTTATGAAAACACCTACTATGTGCTAGGCATTATGTTAGACTTTGGGGACAAACTATACAAAATCCCTTCTCATAACGAACTTTGTTCTAATGGGGCAAGAAGTACATATAAAAATATATATAGCATAAAAATAAGTAGAAATATATGCAAACTAGCTGAATATGGATAGTTTGGGGAGGAGAACTCCACACAGTAATGTCTGAATGCATCTTACAGGAAGAGAGGGACTGTTTTAGGTGGTGGTAAGGAAGGAGTGCATTCTAGACTCAAAGGATGAACAAAGAAAATTTACAGAAATGGAGGACAGAATGTCTTGTGTGGAAGATAGAAAGAAAGGCAAATGGTTAGATTGCAGTGTGGAGGGGAAATAAATCCAATGTATCTGGAAAGAGGGGCAAGCTGTATAGGGCTTTAAAATCTCACAGAAGGGGCGGCAACTAGGTGGAGCAGTGGCTAGAACTCCAGCCCCAAAGTCAAGAGGACCTGAGTTCAAATTTGACCTCAGATATTTCATTCACACTTCCTGCTGTGAAGTGCAAGTCACTTCATCCCAGTTGCTCAGGGAGAAAAAAATCTCATAGAGAACTTTATATTTTATTCTAGAGGCAATAAGAAGCCACTAAATTTGTTAGTGGAGTCACTTGATCAGAACTGCACTTGAGGAAAATTACTCTGGCAGCAATGTGTTGGATGGACTAAAGAGGAGAGAGACTTTTTAGAGAGATCAATTAGGAAGCTGTCACAATAATCTAGTTGAGAAGTGATGAGGGTCTGAGAAAAGAACTCAGATGTAACAGATGTGAAAATAGAAAAAGCAAACTTTGACAAGTAAATTATGTTTGGAATAAGTAAAAGTCAAGCGTCTAGGATAATGCCCAGATTATAAACCTGGGAGATTAGAAAAATGATAATACCCTTCAGAGAAATAGGGAATATAAAATTGGGATAGATTCACAACACCTTCCTCACAGTGTAACTGGGAAGAGAGGATTTTGTATACTAATTTAAAGCACTATATAAATATATGCAGTTTTCATTTAACTGGGTGAGTAAAATTAATTTTACTGAGGATTGAGGCTGGACATCAGGGCATCAGAGTATAAGGGGAAGAGTAGCTATGGGCTACTGGTCAGCTAAATGGAACTGGTCAGCTAAAATTCCCCAAACTCTACAGCATGATGAATGGACCATTACCCGGGCCTGCCAGAAGAACATACCTTTGAAGTTGGCCACCTGCCGAAGTACTATGGAGGTAACAACTAAAGGAAAAAGCATAGCCAGGAATCACAGGCTGTGGATACAGCATCTCCTACTCAACCCTCTCCAAGAATAATCCAAGGGACCTTTCTTTAGGGCTTAAGTGAAGCAATTCCAAAAAGGATTGGTATCCACTGATTATGCCCAAGAACAGAGGCCCTCAAAGACAACCCACCTCAGACCACAGGAAGTTGCTATTCCCTAGTCCCTGATATAAGCTCTGAAGTCTTGCCATTTCTTTTGGAGTTCAGAATTGGGGGTGGCAGATGATGTCGTGAAGAAACCCAAAAGGAAACACTGAAAGAGAAGCTATGTTCTGCAGAACTGAAACCTGCAGTCTTATTCCTATCCCATCACCCCATACCAGCCTCCATCCTTGCAGCCATGGGCCCCATTCCAATGCCTCTAGTCCATCTTGTCCAAGCTCCCCCTATCCATTCCTATGTCCTCCCTCCCTGTGCATCATATCCCAGGCCCAGTCCTCTTGTACCTTCACAGGTAGCCCGAGAAAAGCTGCGTAAGTATGTATTTGACCGCGTGAATGTTCACAATGTGATGCTTCACCTGGTTCGGCAGCGAGGGGAGATGTTGGAAAGCATGCAGACAGAGCTAGATCATTTGCTAGACCAGCAGAACTATAGCAAAGAAGAACTAAAGCAGCTGCAGGTGAGAAGATAGCCCCACAGAACACAAAACTCTATGTTAGTGCTTCCCCCTTATCCCTAAAAAGAAAAAAAAAGTTTGAATTCTGAAAGGAACCATTTGAAATTCCAATCTTGAGTTGTCGTTCCCACCCCCAGCATCAGAACTAAAAGAGCCTTGCCCAGAACTTACTGTGTCCAGTGTCTAATTACCACCCAAGTAAGCTCCATCAAAGGAGAAAAATACCCCTATGTAGAGACAAATATTATGGACATGAGTACAAACCCAGTGCTGGGGGTGGGAAGGGAGGAGGGACAGAGAAAGGGCTATTAGGGAAAAGTTCCTCCCATAACACCATTTGGTAGTTTCCTTTTAAAACTAATTTTCTCACTAAATGATAAGTTCTGTTGTTTCTAGCTGCTGAAGAACTCCAAATGCTGTCAGTGACCTCTAAATTCAGCACCTTCTAAATTTTAACACCCAGAGGCAAACCCTTACCTGCCCTGTCCTAGTTCTGGCTCTGGCCTTGCCCTATTTAAGCATTTTCCTATCCCTGGGGACCCGCTTTGTGCTCCAGTAATTCCTACCAAACGCATACACAAATACACATACTGCTCTCAACTTCCTGGTCTTGCCCAGATGATCCGGCAGTTAGAGAACAATATCGAAAAGACAATGATCAAGATCGACACTTGCCAGAACATCTATATGCTCTACATTCGGTTGTTGGATTATCTGAAAAATGTGAGTTCCATCTTTCCTTTTCCCATATTCATTACCTTTCATAATGCATTTTAAGCAAATTAGTTTAGTCCCATAGGAAAGGGATACAGAGAGGAAAGCAGTAGTTTTATACATGACCTGGTTTCAAATTTCAGCTCCCTCTGTAGTCTTAGGCAGATCATTTAACATCTCTAGGTCTGTTTCCTTATCAGTAAAATGAGAGAGCTGAACAAAACCATGTCTGATACTTTGAATTCAATTTCATACTTCAGTCTGCCTATGATTTCCCTACTTTGGCCTCAATCATGCCAATAAAACCTAATGATCGTTAATGGCCCCTGAGGGATGGACCAATTCAAAATGAAATGCTATCTATGACATAGTAAGATTATAGCATCTGATTGAGGAAATTCTCCTTTGCCAAGAGACTGCTATCTCTGTCTTCCATGCCAGCAAAATAGAAAGATGGTCAAAGTCTCTTAGCCAAAAGACCAAAATAAACCAAAATAGATTGCCTTCATTTAAAAAAAAAAAAAAAAAAAGAATGAAATGTATATCCAGCAGTTCCTTCTCTAACTTCTTCAATGCTTCCTCTTCTTTCAATCAATTAAAAGCATTTATTAAGCACTCACTATTTATTAAGCAGACACTGTGGAAGCACTTTGGGTACAAAGAACTAAAACCAGTCCCTGCCTTCGAAAACCTCGTATTCTAATGAAGGAGACAACATGTCAAAAAATAGGTACATGCAAATTATACCCAAAAATGGGCAGAAAGCCACCTTAGAGGGGAAGGAACTAACCACTGAGGGACCAGGAAAAGTCTCCAGAAGAAGGTAGGATTTGAGCTTTCTCCTACCACCCAGCATACACTTAAGATTCAAGTAAATAAGTCAATGAATGTTTGTTAAGAACTTATGACATAACAAAATGTTTCTCTAGTGTGAGAGAATTTTGGAATGTAAAATGTATACAATGAAGGTTCTACCCCAAGTTACAGAATAAGATTTTCCATTATACGATCAGTTTGGAATAGAAATTTTGAAAAGTTTTCTATCCCAGGATTTGCCTTTGCAGCTTTAAAATATTATTTCAATGCTTCAGAGATACAGAATTTAATTCCTATGGGGGATCTCTACTCCTACATTGTAACCTCCTTAAAGTCTTAGGATGCAGTCTTTTTAAATTGGCTGTGGCTTTAAAAAAAAAAAAAAACACTTTCTAATGAGACCATAGGAGCATAGATATGGTACTGGAAGAAACTAGATTCTGTCAAGTTCAGCTTCTTCATTTAACAGATGGAGATGCTGAGATAGACAGAAGTTGAATGACTTGCCTAGAGTCATACAGCAAGTAAATGTCTGAGGAAGGATTCGAAATTAAGTTTTTCTGACAAGTCTAGCCCTCTACTATATAGCACTCTAATCTGGTCAGCCTATCACATCCCTAATCCATTGTTAACCCCACAGTCTAGCAGTATCAGACCTACAACTATATTATAAAGCAGTAGTCATCAAATAAAAGTTAGTATGCTACAGTGGTATAAACATCAGGGAAATTAGTCA
Organism: Sarcophilus harrisii; assembly: GCF_902635505.1. Lineage (NCBI taxonomy): Eukaryota > Metazoa > Chordata > Mammalia > Dasyuromorphia > Dasyuridae > Sarcophilus > Sarcophilus harrisii. Next base: position 249,323,277 of record NC_045427.1, on the reverse strand, counting down.
TTATTCAATTAATAATATTGGAGAAACTTGTTTTATACCACAGAGAAAAGTAAATGTAGGTCCATATTTTATCCAACAAATAACAAAAAAAAAAAAAAAAAAAAAAAAAAAAAAAAAAAAAAAAAAAACCCAGATTAATGAGTTAAATGTACAAAATAAATTATAAAGAAATTAGAAAAAACAAAAAAATGTTCTCAATTCCAAGCATAGAGAAAATCAATTCCTAATTGTCAAAAAAATGAAAGAAACAATGCATTCTCATTGTATGCATATTAAATTACCCAATAAAAAGCAATTAAAGATTTAAAAAGAAACAGCAGAAAAATATTTACAGTGAACATATAAAAGCATGATTTCCTCAATTTGCAAAGAATTTATGTGAGTCTATAAGGATAACCTATACCACCATTCTTCCAGTCATTTAGTTTTCATCAGTTTTAAATCTTGACATTTCTCCATTTTTACCTCTCCCCCAGACAATCAATTATCAAGTAATCAATACTACTTATATAACATTGTTCTCCCATCTGCCCTTTTTCTGTATACTCATTTGTCCACTCCCTGTTCAAATCTTCATAATTCCTTTTCTGAGCAATTGTAATAACTTCCAATTTCTTCCTTCCATAAGCTTCTGAAGGACTCTTTCTCAGATACATGTCTTGTATGCACTATATGTCATCTCTCAAAAATCTTCAGTGGTTCCCTATTGCCTCTTCCTCCATTCATTTCATATTATTCCCTTTCATGCACACTACATTCCCACCAAGCTGGACTACTAGGTGCCCCCTAAATTGTGCATTCCATTTCTCATTGCCATCTCCTTCATGTTCTCCGCATTCCCAGCTGCCTGCACAATATAGTTCAGATCCTTCATAAATGTTTGACGCGTAAGCAAACTGCTTGTGTCTCTGTCACCAGGAGCTGGCGCACTACCCACAAGAGCTGGACAAGCTGCAGCACATGGTGGTCCAGTACCAGAAGGATCTTACAGACATGAATCTGATGACCCAGGAAGCCATAAAGTTGACAGAAGAGGCCAAGGTCGGTAAAAGGAAAGTGGAAAAAGATGAGCCAGCTCTAAGCCAAGCTTCTCCTTTGAAGACGTTTATTGGCTAAACAGCCTGGGAGATCCATCCCTTCTTCTCTTCATCTTCTGTCTCAGAGGGTCACAGGAAGTCAATAACCACTCTCATCTTCATTCCCTCCTGGCTGCTCTTCTCCCAGCTCATGTTGCCCCACATTCCTTCTACACTCGTGTCCGCTCCCAGCTTCCTCAGCTTCCTTCTGCTAACACTGTTGCTTCTCTCTCTGAGAGAGCTCTGACCCACATTGTGATCAGCTGGGGCTAATCCTGGTGGGGTTTGCCAGGGGCAATGAGACTAGAATTGGCTGGTAAAGTACAGTCATTCCCTCTCCCCACCATTCCTTCCCAGGTGAACATGACAGAAATGGAGACAGCCTTCCTCGCAGAGCGCAGGGCCAGGGAACAAAAGCTCACGCAGCAGAAGAAAATGATTGAAAAGATTCAATCAGCTAGCAGTGAGAAGCAACGGAGGGTAAGCCCCTTAGAGGTAGCAAGTAAGGGGTCTAGTTGGGTGAGTGTTTGGAAGAAAGATTTCCATGTTCCTGCCACATTAAGAAGAGAGAGTAAGGTTTCCCACACACTCTGCCCAAAGTTCTGCCCCTAAAGAGATGACTACCCATGATTGATACAATTAATATTTCTGTTTCCCTCCACCCCTACCCCCAAAAGGGCAGACTAGAAATGGAATACACCTCCAACTTGATGACTCCAGAGCCAGTAAAAGGTAAAAAATAAAAGATGAATAGCTTCTGTGTGTCCTAGGCCCCAGCATGGTTTTCCTGGGGATGGTTTCTCAGATAGCCTGGTCCAGGTTAACACTTTGAAGGATTTTTCAGGCCCCAGGAGGCCATTCATTAGACTCATGTGAGTGACTGTATGGATTCCATCCTTCTCCTAACCAACTCGCCCAGCACATAGGAACCCAAAGGGGACAGGGGCCTAGAATGATAGGAAATACCCATTCTTCCATGGATTGTCTGTTCACATCAGATATTGTAGGTAGTGTGCTTTGCCAAAGTTCAAAACCTGTGTAAATGTGGGCTGTTACTGGTATGATTATGGACCAGATCACATGTTCTAGCTTTGCTTATTCTCTCCACATTGGGAACTTAAACACTTGTCATGCAAGCATGCACATATAAACACATGTACATATGTACAATATGTATATGTAACAAATATATATATGCAAATATACATATCATTGTATTTGTATTTATTTATGTATGTAATAGAGAGACAAGTTTTTTTGTCTCTGCTTCTAGTATTGGTATTGGTGGTAATGGTTCATGGGAAAGGATACCGGGACCCAGAACAGAATATAACTGGTCATCTCATGAACTCTCATACTAAATACAATGACAATTCTAAAAATAACTTTAATATATGTTTAAGGTTTACAAAGAACTATACATATAGCAGCTTATTTGATCTTCACAACTCTGTGACATAGGTGCTATTATTATCTCCATTTTACAAATGAGGAAATAGAGGCTGAAAAAGATCATGATTTTCTCACTGTCAGAGGCAGCATTTGAAGTCATGCCTTCCTAACTCCAAGTCTAACAATCTATCCAAACCATTACCTTGCTGTCTGCACAACACCTGGTACTACAGACCCCATCCCTGACTCACAATGGATCTCCTCTGACTCATCCAATCCACCATCTCAATATTCTTTCCTTATATTCCTTTAGATACATCAAACTGACTAGTGTCATCTTGCCCCTTTCACTTACCCCAGTGTTTCCTGAACGGAATTATTTTAATCACAAAGGTTAAAAAAGCTTTCTTCCTCCATCACATACATGAATTAGTTTCTCCTACCATCAAGATCAAGAATATATTCCTAAATAAACTGACCACTAGGAGCAGCCTCCATAACCTTGGTGTACAGTTGAACTGGCATTCCTAGCCTCTGGTCTGGCCCATTCTATCAGGTATGGTCAGTGTGTGGTATTTATACAGTTACACTAGCACTGAAAGCCCGGGTGCCAAATGGCCTTCACAGGATATGAGTCAAGTTATGAATCTCTTGAGTCCCCAAATATACAAATTTGAATAGAACTCTTAAATTCCTGGAGATTCATGTCAAAAAAGTAGAATTTAGCAGTTTCTTTTTAAAAATGAAAAAAAAAACTGAGGACAAGCCCACAAGCCAGTGAAATAAAGTAATACTCCATACTTCACTCCATCTCCCAGACCCTCTCCAGCCCTACTGCAATGGCTCTTTCCCAATTCTTAAAGAGGAGGATTTTTAAGGTACAGGAGATTTGAGTTTATGCTTGAACTGTGTCATTTTCCAGTCTCAGTTTTCCTATCTGTAAAATGAGGGTGCTGGGTTACATAATCCCTTAAGGTCTCTTACAACTCAAACATTCCATAATTAAGAATCCACAGAGACCCAGTGGTGGGCAGGCAGTTTAGAGAAGACTCGATACCTCCCCTGCCTCCCATCTCTACCCCTACATAATGACTTTATTTCACCTTTTTCAGGAAAAAAGCAAAGTTTATCCAAGTCTGACATGGAGTACCAAGCAGCTGTGACCCAGATAGTGGACAAGGTCAAGAATGCTGTACAGTGCTCTCACCTCTGGGTAAGAATTCCTCAGAGCCCTGAGGTAGCTGAAGTCAGGGAAGAGATGATCATAACTGCATGTAGACCCTTCTGAGGACAGAAAAGCCCTGTGGGCTAGCTTGAGTTAAGGACTTTAAGCAAATCACCAAGTGTCCTCAATTCCACTCTGGCCACCACAGCCAGTAAGTAGGTGGTTTTCCTTGTCCTAGAGCCACAGATGGAAGAGCAATGTATTACAGAAGATTGTTGTTGTGGATGTTTGTTCTCAAAGACCACAACATCAGGGAGATGATGCTGTGGCATGCAAGTGAATTGGATTTGAGTGAAGAGGGCTGTGCAAACGGAACCTGAAGTCAGGAGACCTGGACCTAGTTGTGCCACAAACAAGTTGATGGATTTTGGTCACCACTTCTCCATTTTCTTCGCATATAAGATGAGGGGACTGGCTCAGATGATCCTTCCATCTGTAACTTCTGTAATTCTGATTCAGTGATGCATAACATTCAGCCTGAAGTAACTAGTTTTGTGGCCAGGCCTTGACCAAGTTAGATGGCTAAAGGGGAGGAAGGCAGACTCAGGACAACTTCAGGATGACTAATGTGATTGGGGGCAATGGGGAGTCTGATATCCCTGAAAAGGGGTCCTATCTTTGCCTAGCAAAATAGATAGTTAGGAATGTCTATGCCCAAGGAAGGTTACCTGAGCTCTGTACCTGTGCTGCTGGCTTTTAATACTTCTGGCCACTGCATATGATTACCATGAGCCAAAATGTAAGATAGTGAGCTTTACCTTTGGACCTGATGACCTCCAAAGCTCTTTCCAGTTCTATATTCAACAGCCTAGGAAATTTCCCCCTCCCCACTTCTTTCACCACCATCATCTCCCTCCCCATCCCCATACATGTATCTTTTCTGAGAGAGAAAAAGCCAAGAGATGACCAGATCTGCAATTTCACAAGTTTGGATCAGGGTGTCAAACTCAAATAGAAATGGGTCCACACAGGGATTCTAGCAAGAGACTGATTGGCTTAGAAAACCACATATTGACATTATCTTTGTTCAATAGATAATAGATACCTAGGTGGCACAGTAGACAGAATATCAGGTTTAGTATCAGTAAAACCTGAGTTCTAATCCAGATTTTAAATACTAATTGTGTAATCCTAGGCAAGTCACTTAATTCTGTTTGCCTCAGTTTCCTCATCTGTAAAATGAGCTGGAGAAGGTTGCAGCAAACCGCTCTAGTTCCTTTGACAAGAGAATCCCAAAAGGGGTTACTAAGAGTCAGACAGGACTGAAGAATAATTATACATTTAAAAATGTATAATTATATTTTTATTTATGATAACTATTTCCTAATTACAGTTTAATCTGGTTCTCCAGCAGCACTGGAGTGGTATGGCCTGCAGGTCAGGTGTTTGACATCTCTGGTGAGGTGTTCACTTCTCTGTAACTTAAGAGTTTCAGAGAGCTGCCTAAATTAATGTGAAGGCATATGAATTGTCCAGGGACTATGCAGCCAGTAAATATCAGAAGGGCTCAAAACTCAATTTTTCTAACTCTAGCTCTACATTTAGACTAAATTCAAACCAGCCTATTAGTTAACAATCAGCGCCATTTATTGGATACTTTTATGTGCAAAGTCCATAATTTGGCCAACTGAGGGAAAACAGAGTTTAAGGAAGGAGCTACATGCTCGCAATGTCAAGGAAAGGGCTTTCCCTTCTGTGTTGCCTCTTCCCTCACCTGTAGAGAACTAGGCTTCCACTCTTCTCTCTTTGTATACCACATAGGATATTGCAGGAAGATTCCTGGCCCAGAAAAACACACAGGAGAACCTGCTACAGCAGACTGAGGAGTATGAACAAAAAAGGAAGGAGCTCGAGGCTCAGCTGCAGAAACTGGACCTAGAGCGGGCAGTGCTCAAGTTTCATCAGAGTCCAGATGTCAACAAGTATAGTAGGGGCTAATGCTAGTGACTCTCAAGTTCAGGACTTTTTCTTCCCCTAACCCTGGTTCTTAGAGAGGCATGAGTTCTCATAGTTCTAGAAGACCCCTCAAAGATTCTTCTGTAGCCTGAGAAGTAGGAAAATTTCTGTGGGCTGTCAGTAAGCATTTGCTAAGGACCTATTGTGTGCACTAAGGATAGGCACAGAACAGTCCCTGCTCTCAAAAAGGTCAACATAAAACAACTATGTACAAGATATAGATAGAACAAATTGGAGATAACCAAGAGAGCAAAGGTACTACTAGCATGAAGAGGAATCAAAAGGTGGCAGGGGAAACTGAAGCAAACAAGATTAAGCATCTTGCCCAGAGACACACAGTGTTTGAGGTTAGATTTGAACTCAGGTCTTCCTGACTCCAGATCTGGCACACTATTGGGCTACGCTGCCACCGTAAAGGTTTTAAAAGCCAGAGGATTTTATATATGATCCTATAGAGGAGATAGAGCCAATAAAGTATGTTCAACATGGGGGAGATGTGGTCAGATTTGTCACTTTGACAGCTTAGGGAAGGATGGCCTGGAGCGGGCAGAGATTTGAGGCAGTGTCTAGCTGCAGTGGGGCAGCAGGGAGGAGGGCTTCTACCAGGGTGGTGACTGTGTTAGAGAAGGAAGGGGGTCCAAAAGATGATACCAAGGTAGAATGTGGGGCGGAGGGGAGGGGAAGTCCCGAGTGGTGAGTCCCAGCCAGGCGGGCTGCCTCAGCTGCCCATTCCCCTGCTTCTTCCTGGGCTCTAGGATCGACAGCTTTAAGGATCAAGAGGAGAGAATGAAGGAGTTGCTGGAAGAGGCAAAGGAAAGGCTCGAGCTGGAAAACCACAAATTGGTTAAGAGTGAACAACTGCTTCTCAACATCGAGCTGGGCATCGACAATCTGTTCCTTCGCCTAATAAGCATCCCATTGCCCTCAGAGGTACCACCGCTCTGGCCAGAGCCTAGCCCTACCCTCTCCATCTTCCCTCATGAGCACAAGAAATGCTCCTCTCAGCTTGAGAGGCTCTCTGGGAGAGCCAGTATGGGGGAGGCCCTGGGTGTCCTCCTTGAAGTGACTTTACACATTAGAGATGATCCCTTTAAGCCTTTCAGGCCCTCTAATAATCTGCCAAGTGTCTGTAAGTTACCATGGTATACTGAAGAAGGAGATGATTTGGAATTAAAAAAAAAAAAAAAGTCAAGTTAGGATCCTGGCTTTGTCACCTGTGTGAGCTCTGGCCCCAGTTTCTTGTACATAAATAAATAAATTTACAAGGTCAATGGAACCTATGTATGTTAGAAGCCCAACCTCCAGGATATTTGTGAAGAATGTTTCATACATTTATTCCCCAGTAGGTGAAGTAGAACAGCCTATAATTTATCACAGAATGATTTGTTTCAAAGTGGGGAGGGAGAAGGCAGCATTTGTATAATAATGTTTAAAGAGCTGGCCACAGAACCAGGAAGATCTGGTTCCAGGGCTTTCTCTGACACGTCAGCTATGTGATTTCTCAAAAAAACCTCTTTAGTACTCCCAAGCAACTAACTTTCTTGAAAAAAAAATAGCTTTTTTTATTTTTCTAATACATGCAAAAATAGTTTTCAACGTTCATCTTTGCAAAACCTTGTGTTCCAAATTTTTCTCCCTTCCTCTTCTCTCCCCTCACCTAGACAGCAAGCAATCCAATATAGATTAAACATGTGCAATTCTTCTAAACATATTTCCATGTTCATTATGCTACACAAGAAAAATCACATCAAAAGGTAAAAATTATGAGAAAGAAAAAAACTAAGAAAGCAACAATAACAAAAAAAAAAAAAAAAAAGCGAAAATACTATGCTTTGATCCACATTCAGTCTCCATAATTCTTTCTCTGGCTGTGGATGGCTCTTTCCATACAAGTCTATTGGAATTGCCAAATAATTAACTCCTGAGAAAAATTTTCTAACCTGGCAGCTTTCTACATTGATAAATCACAGTGTAGTAACTAGGGGAAGGGAAAAAAGAGTACTGGTTCTGTAATCAGGAGAACCTGAGTTTTCAGACACTTACTAGCTATATGATTGTGAACAAGTCACTTAATCTCAATTGCTTCACCCCCAAAAATGGAATTTCAAAGGTGAAGGTGGGGTGAGAAAGGGGTAAGGGTAGAGGAAAACCCTATATCCTAGTTCTGATGAATAGCCAGGACTCCTCCTCTCATTCCAGCCATGACTATTGCTTTCAGTTACATTCCTTGCTTTCAGTTATATTCTTTTTCAGCCTTTATCTTCCTAAAGGCCTAATCTATTGCCTTATTTTATCTTTGGAATCAGACCTTATCTATACATCTCTTCCTCTCCAAGAATCCTTTTATTGATGTTCTGTTTTCTGAAGTTTTTCCAATTCAGTTTTCTTTCCTGGAAACTTTCCCTACTTCTAATGCTGTTAAGAGTTCAGTCCCTCAAAATTTCCCCCTTAAACCCTATCACCTTCTCTCTTGTCCCTCCCCAAAAGAGTATAAAAAGGCACTAAAGACATGATCCATTACTCAACACTCCCTTCAGGCTCAAATTTTGAGTCTTGGGAGCTCTCTGCAAAGAGGGGCTTAAGGGAGGAAATTGAGAGGAAAAGAGACACTTCTTTGTCTTTAGAAAGGATTCCCTAGTCCTGCTGATAGCAAAGATGCCTACAGCAAACTACAATACTGTGAGAAGAAGCTGATCCATCTGATAGAAAGAACTAAGGATTATGTGGACATATGCGAAGAGGTAAATGAGGGAGGGCAAAGGTAGAAAAGTTCTTATATGTACTCCCTTTTCCAGCCTTTTCCCCCAGCTCCTTTTTCCTGGGTTTATCTCATACTATCTCTGCTTTTCAGTCTTCCCAGAAAGTGAAAGACTTCCTAGAGGAAACTACTCTACATCAGAAGCATAACGTGAGGATTGCTTTTGAAGATGCTTATGAGGATGAGACAGGTGAGTTACAGTGTCCTAGGGAATAAATCTGGGAAAATAGCTATTCATCCTAATTTCTGAGGCTGCTGATCTTCCCTTCAGCAAATCCATTCCCCTTTTCCCCCAATCCCACAGACAAACCTTAGGCACCAGAGATAAGAGGCAGGTGCTAATTTTTAACTTGGGGAAAATTCAGTAGCTAAAGTTTTTAGTTGTCCCTGATGGGGCTGAGGGAAGTCCATGGAGTAGTAGACACCCTACACACATTTTCAGATGAACATTTCCAGATATTCATAGCAGCATTTCCCAAAGAGGAGGGACTGGGACTATATAGAGTAAGATGGAATTGTCTATCAGCTTTCCCTCACACATAATAATGGTGGACTGCATTCTAAGAACCTTTCTCTCTCTTTCCCCACCTCCATTCATAATCTCTAAATTATCATAGATGAGTCTATCATACTTCCAGCTGATTTAAGAAACAACTATTTACATCTGTAGGACATGAGGGAAAGGACTGGAACATTGCTATAAGTTATCTCAGAGATTTATTGAAATAACATGCAGTTTGAGAAGAGGGCTTACTTATGGGATATTTTCTCCCTGATTTCCTGTTTAACTGTGGGCAGTTGTAGGCTGAAGGCCCTGGTAGATAGGAAAGGGAAATAGGATATAGCAAATTTGGGGTCTGCTAGTAAGCCACTCTCCTGGGGTGCCAATGGTGGCTAGTGACTCTTCCCCATAGGAAATTAACACTAAAAGATAGCCTCCTACTCAGTGGGATCCAAGAATTCCCCTACTCCCCTCTTGTCTTATTCTTTTTCTAGAGTCCTTCCAATTTCCTGATGTGGAGAGCACCTTTGTTCTTTCCCGGGATGATATCAAGAAACAAAGTGATAATCTGATTGAAGCTAAACTCAAAAATAACAAAAGACCAAAGAAGAAATAATGGTACCTTCTTTAGCCTTGATCCTTTCCTTAATCCCACAAGGCCCACCATGTCTAACTTTCTAGCTCACAATGGACCACCTCCTTTGGTCAGTTTATTACAAATAAATTTTTTTCCAGGACTGAATGTAGCACAACCCATTCCTGTCCATGCTGCAGCTTTTGGGTAGGACCTGAGTGGAATCATCATCATAGGAAAATAACCACTAATGCCTTCTATTAGCTCCACTTTTTAAGAAGGGAGAGTTGAAAGCAGCACAAGAAAGCAAAAGAGAGTTGGATGTGGGAATTGGGACGCTTGGGGCATCTTTTTGGTTAAGTTAGTAACTCATTTGAAATTGGTCTGTCCAACATGATTTGTCTGGTCCTGCGCTAAATGCTAGGGACACAAAGAAAGGCAAAAGTCAGTTCTTGACCTCAAGCTCACCTTTTAATGGGGGAGACTGCATGCAAACAACTATGTGCAGACAAGGCACATAAAGGATAAATTGGAGATAATCAACAGAGAGAAAGCATTAGAATTAAGAGGGAAGAGGAAAAACTTGTAGAAGGTGGGATTTTAGCTGAGACTTGAAGGAAGCCAGGACAACCAGGAGGTGGAAGTAAGGAGAGAGAGCAAAGCAGGTAAAGGAAGAAAGTCAGTATTAATAGATCAAAGAAGACATAGAGAGGAATAAGGTATAACAAGTCTGGGAAAGTGAGGAGGCGGCAAAATAAAAAGGGCTTCAGAAGTCACACACAATATTTGGAGTTTTATCAAAATTTCTATTTGGTGAAGGGGGAGAGGGGTCCTGGGACTGAAGAGTGGAGGTGGGGGAAGGGTTGATATGGTCAGACCTATAACTCTGAAAGCTTGAGTGGAGGATAGGCTGGAGCAGGGACGGATTGAAGCAGAGAGTCCCACCAGAATGCTATTGTAGTCTAGGAGCAAGATAAGAAGAGCATTTGCCAGGGTGGTGGCAGTGTCAGAGAAGAGAAGGGGCATCTATTACAAAGGCAGAATCAACAGATTTGAATTGATTGGAATGGGAGGTGGGGACGTTTTGAGAGGAACCTGGGACAAAGATCCCTGGGTTTTTATAGTTATCTCCTCCATGATTCATAAGGGTTGGATTACATGTTGCAGTAAGAAAGCACTAAGAACCTTGAAATTAGACTTTTTGAGCTCAAGTTCCTACTTGACTTTGGGTCAGGGACTTTGGATAGTCATTTTAGTGACTACCTCATTACCTTACTCCAGAACTACTTTAATAGCTTGGTCTCCCTGCCGTAAAACTCTGTCCATCCTCCACTCATCTGTCAAAGTCACCTTCCTAAAGCCCAGATCTATGTCAACTTCTTCCCTCCTCTCCCTCCCACCTGCATTTCAACTCAATAAATTACAACGGTTCCTTATCAAATATAAAATCTGAGTCTTAGTTGCATTTTTAAATGAAAATAACATACCACGTACTAGTTATATTCCCAGGATGGATGAGGGAAACTCTTTATAAAGGGTAAAACGTTGATTGAAATCCATTCTTTTTAAGTTATGACCTCGAATAAGCTATCTCTACATATATTAATATCATGTGAGATTATGTAAAATATGCAACTTTAGAGATCACTTTGACGATCCCCTGACATATCAACATGAAACAAATTGTAAAACAAGAAGACAGGTTCAGGAAAGGTACTTGCCAGTGAAGGACCTTCACAATCTGGCTCCCAACTACATTTCTACACTTAATCCTTATAATTCCTATTCATATATTTTTATTATAACTGGTCTACGGTTGGGCCATCATCACCAATTGACTCTGGAGGAGAAAGAGGCTGATCATTTTGCATGATACTGCCTCACTTAAATCCAATCCACAAGCAAGTCAAGATATTAACCTCATTGTGTTATTGGTCCCCTTCAAAAATGAAGAATGAACAGTAAGGATTGCTTTTATCTTTATATTCCCAGGGCCTCATAGAGAACAATACACACGGTAGACACTTATATGTTTGTTGACTTAATATCTCATGTAAAGTTTGGATTCTCTCAATGACAACATCCATGAATAACATTTTGCTGATTTCAATGAATCATTGAAAACGACAGGATCTCTTCAGTGAAATCAACAACTACACAGAGAAATTGCCCAACTAATTCAGGAAAATCTGAAAGCACATTGACTAGATGACATCATCTATTTGTAATGAGGACCAAAACAAGTCCCTCTTCATAGCTATAAGGCCACCTTTTGGGTAGAGGGAAAGAAGTTTATAAAATCCATAGTCGGTGTTTAAGAGACTTGGGGTTCCATGGCTAAGTAAAATCTGGGGCAGCATTCGAACTCGGGTTTTCCGAACTCCAGGGGCAGTATACTCTCTACTGTGACAGATCAAGATCAAGAATTCAAATTTCATTCTTTTCTTGGCACTTTATAAATAAAGCAGCTCTCTTTTTTTGAAGTCTTGCTAGTGTGAGTGGGAAGGGAAGTTGGTGGGCTCACCTGGAAAAAGTCTAGATCCTGAAGTTCTCAGGGGCCACTGGATAGAATCAGGTAAGGGAGGTTCCTCAAAGCGCACGCTTCACGTGCTGTGTCTCTATCTGCCTTGGTTAGCTTTCTTGGGAGGGGGCGGAGTGGGTCGGGGAGAGACTGCCCCCCAGTCTCCAGGAAACGTCAATATTCACATCTGAATCTGTTTCCTCTATAGCACCCGGCTCCTAGGGTTGTTACAAGAGCCAAGAGAGAGAACACTTTGCAAAGCCCTTTGCAAGCATTAAGGCTTGCGCCTGCAGGTGGAGGATCTCTGAGGAGGGGGGGGTCTGGAGGAAGGCGGAGTGTTTAGGAATAAGAGAGATCGGGGGACTCTAGAGATTTCCACTTTACCTTTGCCCGCTTCTCTCCCGCTCCCAGTTCCAACGGGGGGGGGGGGAAGGGGCGGGGACTCCGATCCTCGGCGCCCTCGCCCCGCCCACATTGCCACGTCCCTCACGGGCCCCCGTAGCCGGTGCGAAGCTCCGCGAGGCCCTCCTCTCACAACGCTCCCCCTCCCCTCCGCCCGAGCTGGCCCAAGATGGCGACGCAAGCGAGCGGCTGGTGGCGGTGCCCAAGGCCGGGGAAGCCGTGCCACGTCCTGTGAGGACCCCTGGAGCCGCGGCCTGAAGGCCAGGAGGGAGCCGAGGCGAGGGCGAACCGGTCACCGTCTCGAGCCGAGCTTCCGAGAGCTAAAGGCCCCACCGACCATCGCTTCCTCCTCCGCCTCCGGCCTTGACGAGAGCTAGCCCGAGCTCTGCTCGGGGGGAGGGGGCCAAGAAGAGGCCTCCCTACCAACTGTCCCCCGGCCTTGCCCTGTCTCCCCCCTCTCCGGGCATGGTCCCCTCCCCGTGCCCGCCCGGTGCTTGCCCCTCCCTGATTGAGGACGCCGGGGGAGCCCTCTGAGTGCTCCGGGACCGTTGTAGGGAGGGAGGCGCAGAGTGGGGACGGGAGGAAGATGTTTTCTGTTCTCAAAAAGCTGGTGGGGTCGGACCAGGCTCCGGGCCGGGACAAGAACATCCCCGCGGGCCTACAGTCCATGAACCAAGCGCTGCAGAGGAGGTTCGCCAAAGGAGTGCAGTACAACAGTAAGTGAGGCGGGGGGAGGGGAGGGGGGGAGAAATAGGGTGAGAGGAGAACGGTGGCAGGCGGGTCGCCCCATAGCCTTAAAGCTCCGAGCCCTGCGGCCCCCCGCCGCCCCCGCCAACTTAGGGGCCCCCAAGGCACTTGGCAGTCAGTGCGGAGCGACGCGGGGCCCGCCGCCCCCTCCTCCTACGGGGGGGCCAGGCAGCCTGACTTTGCTTTCTCCCTTTTCGTGTACTTAGGCATGGGAGTGGGAGGAGGGGCGCAAGAGGCTGGGTTGGGAATTCGGGGGGCTGTTAACACGAGACAGAATCACGCCGTGTCAGAGCTGGAAGGATCATGGGATTTAGTTAGAACGAATTGATAGATGAGCTCACCCGGATCACAGGCTGGCTAGGGCTTTAAGCAGGAAGAGCCCATTCGGTTCATAAGCCTCCTAAGGATTTAAACCAGTTCAACTCCTTGACTGAAAGATCGGTCGGGCAGAGGGAGAATATGAAATGACCTGTCCAAGGTCACACTCCTCATGAGGGAGTAAAATCAGAATTGGAGCCCAGATCTTTGCATGCAGGACCATTGCACCCTTCACACGTTCCCGGGGACTCTGTGATCCAGTGACATCGGCCTCCTGGAAGTTTCCCTAACCGGATACTCAGTCGCCAAGCATTTTTCACTGGCTGCCTCTCATGTATAGAATGCCCTTCCCCCTTTCCCTCCATCTCTCTCTCTCTCTCTCTCTCTCTCTCTCTCTCTCTCTCTCTCTCAAACCCTACCTAAAATCCAAATCTCTACGGGAAGCCTTTCCCAATTACCCTTAGTTCTAGAGACTTCCTTATCTTGGTTATTTTCAATTTACACTGGACATAACTTGCACATAGGTACTTGTATATTATCTCTCCATTTGTGATTTGTGTCCCCAAGGCTTAGCAAAATCCTTAGCACTTAATAAATGTTTCTTGAGTGACTGATTACAGCATTTCTTTCTGCTAGTTCACCTCTTTCCCCTATACATAGATAATTCCCTTTTTGAATCTCACTAAAGGCCTGAAGTAAGGAAAAGGGGAAATTCAATTTAATTCAGCAGACATTTATTAAGCACTATCTGCTAGGTTCTATAGTATGTCTGGAAGATTGAGACATCTTCATTGGTAATATGCTTCAGGAGTAAAGTAGTGGTCAGATTGAATTAGTTCTGGTTTCTAGGCCCATTCAGTGTTCTGTATCTGTTACAACTCCCCTACCTCAGATTTGTAAGAATTTGCAATTATATATTAATAGACAATGTGACCAGATTCGATTCTTCTTTTGTTTTTTAAGAATCATTTTAAAAATATTTTTGAAATGTATTGAACTGACATACTATCACAAATATTAGTAACCAGGACCAAGGGTAAGTTAAAATGTATTGAAAACTAAAACATTGCCCTTTTTCTAAACATATATATATATATGTAGTGGCAGTTTTTATTGGAACATCTTTATATGATTACCCATTTAATGCACAAGGTAGCTTAGTAAGAAATTGCAGGATTTGGAGCCAGAGGCCATGGTTTCAAACTCTTGCCCTGACTCTTAATTACCTTTTGTGTAATTGTACAAAAAAAATTTTACTTCAAAATACCCATTTCTAAAATGAACAAATTGAGTTACACAAATATCTTACAATACAAAAATAGGTAATCCTATGTGTGTAGAAGTTTACAAGATAGAGGTGACACAGCTCTTTCCTTCCAGGAACTTTCAGTCTTTTTAGGCTTAGTTTTATTTAAAAACTTGTCTGTTTTTGACAAATATTGTCAAATTGTATTATATTGTCTTGCTAGGAGGTTCTGTGCTGTACAATTGTATAATCATCACCAAATTGAAATTATATAAGCCAGATGTGACTCTTAATACAGTGATAATTTTTTTTTTTTTTTGGAAAAGTGAGAAAACAGATATTTTAAAATCTGCAGCATATAACATTGACTCTATGCTTGCTGTCATATAGCTAAATCCTAAATAGCTCTAGATAGGGCATAGCTCATTCTATATGCTTAGTAAATGGAATATTGATGAAAAAGTCATGGTAGCAGTTTTGATAAGCTTCTCTCTGGTTGAAAAATGTTAATGTTATTGCTTACTAAAGCTTCTGATGGAGATTAGTACACTGATCTAGATAGCATTGGCTATTTTGCCTACTTTGAAAAAGTAGCCTCTTGTTCTGTGACATGATTTTGAACATAATTCTAGAAATTTTTCCCAGAGAGTGAATTTTCTCATAATTATTGTGATTTTAAATTAATACATCATCTTTTTTTATTAATACATCTTACATAATAACTTCTTATTTATTGATCCATGTGCTTATTCTTTATTAGTTTTAAATTTCATATGTGCATTTGGGGGAAAAGACTTTTTGACAATTAAAAGTTATAAAATCATACATAGAATCTCAGAGGCCATAGTAGTCAACTCCCTTATTTTACAGAATGAACAGGCCTAAGGAGATAAGATGACTTGCTTAAGATCTCACAGGTAGTAACAGTCACAATTTGAACCCAGATTCACTATCTTTCATTTTTTTATTTACTCACAATTTGAACCCAGATTCACTATCTTTCATGCTTTTATTTATTTATTTATTTGTTTTAAGGAAGCAATTGTGTGGGATTATGCTTAGTAAAGCTCCACAATGCATGGACACTCTTATTGTATATAATCTGTTACACGTAATGAACAAATGATAATTTAAAGATAATAAAGAAAGTGGAATTTAAGATTTTCATCATGCTCAAATAAGATAAATAAACTCCACAGCTCCCAGACATTGAATTTTTGTTCTCAGGTAAGTTTTTTGTTTGACAAATTGTTTGACATTTGATTTTGCTATTTTGTAAGACAACAAGCATTACTGACCATATTTAAAAGCTTTTATGTTGTACTTTGTGTTTTTTAAATTCCATTTTTAAATGTTAATAATAAAATTAGGGAATGGAGGAAGGTCCCTTTTCCTCTTTCAAACAAAGCTTTCAGTTTTCCTAGTAATTTGCCTTCGTGGTAGGATAGAAATATTTAGAAGATGAACAGAAGAGTTTTCTCATATTTAAAAATAAAGTTCACTGTATTTTAAATATGAGAAAACTCTTCTGTTCACTGTATTGTTCACTGTGGTTGTGTGTGTTCACAAAGTTCACTGTGTTTGTATTATAGCTATGATTTATTTTCGTTTGTTTCTTTCACTAACTGTTTAAATTTATCAAGGTAGAGAAATGAAATAAAATAACTACCTTAGCAAATAGTTCATATAAATTAGTAGGATCTGTGTTTAAGCTCCAGATTTTCCCTTAAGCTATAACCCACCATTAATATGACACTTTGTGTTTTAAGAAATATTTTTTTAAATGTCTTAATTCTTTGGAAATTTGGAGCAACAATCTGGAATCTGTTCCCTCAGAAATGTGTGTTCTTCTATGGAGGTCGCCCACTAATCCTGAGTAGGCTGAGAACTAGGAATTTTTGTGTACTTGTTAAGAAGGAAAAAAAGGGAAAATATTTGTTGCCTCATGGGCTCTCAAAATTTATAGAGAATATATGGTTCAGTTGCCATGTGAGAGCAATTTTGTTAGAATGATAAGATGGAGGCACCTTTTGTAGACAATTTTTTAGTTGCTGTCTTGGGCCCTCCCTCTTCTCTCACTAAACTATTGGTCAAATTCATTTGCTTCCATGGATTTAATTACTATCTCTATGCTGATGATTTTCAAATCTACCTATCCTGCATAGAACCCTCTGCTGTTCTCCAATCTTGTACCTCCAAGATGTAAGACTCATCACCTGGCATGTCTCATTTTTAACTGTCAGGAGCTGAATTTAAAAATTAGGTCTTCTTGAGTCTAGGTTCAGCACTCCATCCTTTTCATCACCTAGCTTTCTCACTAGGGATCAGGAAAGGTTTGATTTTATAGAAGGTTTAATATAAAGTACCTTACCTGAGTCTTGAAGAAAGCCGAGTATTCCAAAAGACTTAGATGAGAGTAAATTTCAACTATAGAGGCAGGAGATATCTTTAAAGTCAAAGGAATAGACAGTCTCAAAGGTTTCTTGCAGATCCAAATCCTATAATCCTTTACTTGTCTACCAATTTATAACTCATCTGACACAAGTGAATGATCTGTTCTCATTAAGAAATATCTTACTTCTTATAGAGAATAAGATGTTGAAATACATTGTTTACGTATTTTTTTGAACCTGCTAGCAGTATATATCTGGTGGTAATCATATTGAGGTTTTCATAATCTTTTCCTGTTTCTCTTATTGCCGATTTTATCATAGATTTTATTCTTAGAACTGAAATTTTATATGTAATTCTTTTTCATCTGATGTGTGTTGGTATTTGGCTTTATTTTTTAATGATTTGGAATAAGTTGGTTCTGTTACGAAATCTCTGCTTAGCCACCCCTTCTATTTCTTGTAATCGGACACATCACCACCTTTGATCTGCTGATTTAAGTAAAAAGAAGTCTTAATATAGCATAATACCAATTACCTGATTGGATATGAGGCAATGGATGGTTTCATTTCCCTTCCCAAATCACCTTGACTGAATATAGAAAATACCTCCACTTAAAAACAGATACTTCAGCAATTGCCAAAACTTTTCTCCCAAATAGATTTTACACGTTAAATTTATACATAACAGCACACATTAAAAATGTTAAGTAAAAAGAAACTTCATCCAATTCAAATTCAAGAATTTACTTGTCCTAGGAACCTGAATTTTTTAGCTTGTAATTTGAGAGATAAAGGCCAAAAAAAAAAAAAAAAAAAAAAACCTCAAACATTTCTCATTAGCATATGATATCTTTTAAAAATAGAACAAAAACATCCTAGGATGGGACAGCTAGGTGCAGTGGATAGAGCACCAGCCCTGAAGTCAGGAGGACCCGAGTTCAAATCTGAGTTCAGACACTTAACACTTCCTAGCTGTGTGACCCTGGACAAGTCACTTAACCCCAATTGCCTCAGCAAAAAAAAAAAAAAAAAAACCCATCCCAGGCTAAAAGATACTTACTAACTGTATTGCCTTAATCAAGCAAGTCAGTTAATCTCTTTAAACCTCAGTTTGTTATCTGTAAACTAAGACTGTTGTGCTAGGAAGAGCCTAGACCTCTTCCAGGTCTAAATCTATTAATAGATTATAAACATGAACAGTTAATAGTGCTAATTGGAAAAACCTATCATGTTGAAAGATGGAGTTCAAATTCAGCTTCAGATAATTATTGGTTGTGTGACCTTGAGCAAGTCATCTGTCAATTCAACTGGAGAAGGAAACAGCAAACTACTCTTTGCCAAGAAAACTCCAGATAGGATCATGAAGAATCAGATGTGAATGAAAACATCTGAACCACAACAATTTTATTTCCCCCAAATAATAAGTTTTTTTCTAGTTACATGTAAAGATAGTTTTCAACATTTACTTTTATAAAATTTTGAGCCTCACATTTTTTGTCCCTTCCTTTCCTACTCCCCAAGATAGTAAACAATGTGATATATAGATTATTCGTGTGCAGTCATATTAAACATTTCCACATTAGTCATGTTGTGAAAGAACCACCATAACAAAAAGGAAAAAAAAAACATGAGAAAGCAAAAAGGGAGAGTAGAGGACTTCGATCTGCATTTAGATTCCATTTGTTTGAATGTGGATATCATTTTCCATCATAGATCTTTTTGAATTGTCTTGGATAACTGCATTGCTAAGAAGAGCTAAGTATCATAGTTGATCATCATAGTGTTGCTGTTATTGTGTACAATTGAACGATATTTTTACAAAAGTATAATTGAATATCAGTTCTATTATTGCTGATAAATCTTAGGGAGATGCAAACTGGCCTTTAGAATTAGAAAATTCTGTTAAATAAGAATGCAAGCATATTGAAAGTGACACCTGTTATCTTGTCAGACTGAAGGAGGTCAGATAAAAATTGTTATAAATGGCCTACATAGAACTTTTAGACTAGTAAGTTTTAATACTAATAGTAACTACCTAAAAGAGATCATTTGGGGATTTTTTTTTTAATCTGCTGGAATAATTGATTAGTTTATTCTGTGTTATAATTTAAATTTTAAAAATTAATTTAATATCATTGCCTGAAAATAATATAGGAGACAACAGAGGATAAGGGAGATTGTTATGGAAAAAAACAAATTTGGACAGACAACAAGAAATAGTAGAAGATTGAAGAGCCTGGTGTGCTGTAGTCCATGAGGTCATGAAGAGTTGGACATGACTGAACAGTAACAACAAAAACACAGATATCCTGTTATTTTTATATTTAGCTCTCTGGGATATGCTTGATGCTATTTCACTTTTATCACCAGGGGATCTAAATTCCTAGTAGAAAAATAACATAAATTGATATCCCAGTAAATTGTGTAGTGCCAAAGTTTTTAATCATTGAAGGCGGTTTGCAGTTAATAAAACTGATGAATTTTTCTAGCACACACTAAAATATGAATTAGATAATACCTAATTTGGCACAGGCATTATAGTGGTAGTCTGGACCAATATTGATTACTAAACTGAGATACTGTCTATATTTTCTAGGACTTCATTCAGAAGATAGTGAATATAAAAATTCTGTAGTCTCCAAAGAATTCTGAACTTTCTCACAGAATAGCTATGGGAAGAAGGAACACATACAAATGATTACAGGTCACATTTTAAAGGGAAGCAAATTGAAAGAATAGTTGTATTGGAGAAGAAATATGAATAATATACATTAATTGATAAAGATAAAATTTAGAAAATAATTAAAACCTTAAAACACTATGTAAATAATGTTGTTATTGTTATAATATCCAAAGTGAGAATAAAGAGTTTGAGGCTAGTACAAGTAGAATATTCCATAGTTTGTGAAGTAAGCAAGGGGAAAGAATATAGATTTGGAATATGTTTCCTGGGAGGAAAATGGAGACTCCAACAAATATGTATTGACTATAGACTTGAAAAAGGCACAAAACATCTTGAGTCCCTGTCTCACAGCCATAACAGGTTCACATAGTTAAACATATAAACATATAATTATCTTGGACCCATGATTTGGAACATTGCCTTAGCTGTGTCCCCCCTTAGTATGCCATTTCTCCTCTCTTAGTTTCAGTATCCTCATCTGTAAAATGAGAATAATGGCATTTGTCTAATAGGGATTTGTGATATGTGTGTATAATATATTTAAAGCTCTTTATAAACCTTAAAGGGCTGTAGAAATGTTGATTATTATCTTTACCTGTTTGCTGGAGAATTAGTAATTACTCAGAAACTTTTCTTTCCTTGTGGCAAAGACAAATAAATTGTTCTTCTAGATTCTTATCACCATTTATTATGAATGCATTTGGGAAGTAATGGCCCTTTTTTGGCCTGGTTTCAGGAATATTAATAATTTCCATGTTAGTCCGAATCATTAATTTCCTTACATAAAATCACTATCACTGCATTAATGTCTTAATAACCATCATTCTCTAAGTACTGGGAAAAGAGTTGAGGAAGGGGCAAGTTGCCCAGGGTATTACTCGTAATCCTACATTTGGTATGTGTCAGAAACTGAATTTGACCCAGCATTTCTAGTCTCTAAAACCAGTCCCCTTTTCCACAATGCCAAGTATTGCCTCAGTAAATTATACAACTCTTTAAATTGAGATAGAAAATGTTCTAGGTACCTAAGACAAGCATGGAAATTGAATTGGGAGAAAGGAATTAAAAAATCTTTGAGAAGCTTGATGCATATCATGGAACAAAGGAAATGGAAAAGATGAGATACCAATAATGGGTTTAGAAATGATGTGGTCACAGGGGCAGATAAATGGTTTGATAACATCTGATTGTGGACTGTACAAATGAATAAATCAAAGTACATACATTTCTTTCATATGTTTGTCTTAAACTTTTTTCTCTTTCTTTTCTTTTTGATCTAGTGAAAATAGTGATCCGAGGAGACAGAAACACAGGAAAAACCACCCTCTGGCATAGACTACAAGGGAAGAAGTTTGTTGAAGAATATATACCTACACAAGAGATACAAGTCACCAGTATCCACTGGAATTATAAAAGTAAGAAAGTATAAGGATCCTGGGTAAAAATGGGTAAAATCTCAGATGTGATAGGTAAAGTAATGTGAAAGTCTTGAATGCTAGGTTGAAAAAAATTTTTTGAAGCACCTGTAATTTTCTTTCTAAAAGATTTATATCTTTTTTTAAACTTTCTTTAAAAGACAACTTTAATTTCCTAGGATTCTGTTGAGATTTACTTGCCTGCCTATACCACAAAAAGGGTACTTCATTTGAATTTCTTTATTTACCTTTAAAGAGTTTTAATAGTATGTAGGCAAGTTTCTTAATATTTTATTTTTTCCCCAATTACATATAAAAACAATTTTTAACATTCTTTTTTATTTTATTTTGAATTCCAAATTCTGTCCTTCACTCCATCCCCTCCTTCCTCCCTGATTCAGTAAGCAATATGAAATGGATTATATATGTGTAATCATGTAATACATTTTCATATTATCATTTTATGAAAGAAAACTCAAAAAGAAATAAAGAGTTGAAAATAGGATGCTTCTTGTCTTTAGACTGTCATGAGTTATTTCTCTGAAGACAGGTTGCATTTTTCATCATGAGTTCTTAGAGATTGTCTTAGATCATTGTATCACCAAGAATAATTAAGTCATTCAATTGTTCATCATATAGTGTTGTTGTTACTGTGTAGTGTTTTTCTTGTTCTGTTCACTTAAATCTTTCTAGTTTTATTACATTTATCATTTTCCTTTTCTGTCAGTTTTTTAACTAATCTGATAGATAAGAGTGGTACCTCAAAAGTTGTTTTAATTTGCATTTCTCTAATCAGTGATTTAGAGCATTTTTTTTTCATTAAAGTATAGATAACTTTGATTTGTTTGAAAAGTGCTTCTTCATATTCTTTGATCATTTATCAGTTGGGGAATTTATAATATATAATATAATTATATTATATTATAATTTATATAGATTTATAAATTTGATTTCTATATATTTAAGAAAAGAGATCTTTATCAAAAATACTTGCTGTAAAATTCCTAATCTCTTTTTTACTTTCCCTCTAATTTAGGTTACATTAGTTTTGTTTATGCAAAATCTTTTAATGTAATATAATCCTTCATTTATACTCATATTTGACAGGTAAACTATTCCATGCTCCCATGGTTTGCTTTTTTTTTTTTTTTTTTTTTTGGCTCTATAAAATAAAATTTTGGTAGTTTGATGGTACTGAATGAGTAAATCAAGTTAGGTAGAATTATCATTTTTATTATATTGGCTTGGATTACCCATGAGTAATGAATATTTTTCCAATTCTTTATATCTGATTTTATTTGTGTGACAAGTGTTTTGTAATTGTGTTCATATAGTTCTTAGTTTTGTCTTGGCAGTCAGACTCTCAAGTATTTTATATTGTCTGCTGTAGTTCTCTATCTCTTGCTGTATACTTTGTTGGTTATACATAAAAATGCTGGTGATGTATCCTGCAACTTTGCTAACATTGTTAATTATTTCAGCCAGTTTTTTAGTTAATTCTCCATACCATAATATTATTTGCATAAAGTGGTAGTATTGTTTCTTCATTGCCTATTCCAATTCCTTCAGTTTCTTTTTCTTCTTTTATTGCTATAGTTAGCATTTCTAGTACAATATTGAATAATACTGGTGATAATGGGTATCCTTGCTTCACCCTTGATCTTATTGGGAAAACTTCTAGCTTATCCATATTATGGATAATGATTGGTGATGGATTTAGATTACATATTCCTTATTTTAAGGAAATCTCCATTCTTATGCTCTAGTGTTTTAATAGGAATGAGTATTATATTTTGTCAAAGAATTTTTCTGCATCTATTGAAATAATCATTTCTGTTGGTTTTTGTTGTTATACTGATAGTTTTCCCAGAATTGAGCAGCCCTACATTTCTCGCATGAATCTCACCTTGTCATAGTGTATGGACCTTGTGATATATTGCTGTATAATCTCTTTGTTAATATTTTATTTAAAGTTTTTAATATCAATATTTTTAAAAGAAATCGATTTAGAGCTTTCTTTCTTTGTTTTTGCTCTTCTTGCTCTTCTTCTTAGTTCCATACTAGTGTTATAAAAGAATTTGGTAGGACTTCTTTGACTGTTTTTCCAAATTGCTTATATAGTGTTGATATTAATTGTTCTTTATGTTTGATAGAATTCACTTGTGATCCATCTGGCCCTGGGGGTTTTTTCTTAGGGAGTTTATTGATGGTATGCTCAATTTCTTTTTCTAGGATAAGATTATTTAAGTATTCTATTTCCTCTTAATAAATCTGAGCAATTTATAGTTTATATAAATATCCATTTATTTCCCTTAGATTCTCATATCTTTTAGGATATAATTGGGCAAAATGGTTCCTAGTATTTGCTTTAATTCCATCTTCATTAGTGGGGAATTTATCTCTTTCATTTTTGACATTGGTGATTTGATTTTCTTCTTCTCTTTTTAAAATCAGATTAACAAATAGTTCATCTATTTCATTGTTTAAAAAAAAAAAAATGCCAGTTTCTAGTTTTATTAGTTCAGTGATTTGGGGTTGTGGGTTTTTTGGGTTTTTTTCGACCTTACATATCTTTCCTTAGATTTTCCAGATTTCCAATTCGGTGTTTAATTGGAGTTTTTAATTTGTTCTTTTTCTGCTTATTGTTTTTTTGTTTTTGTTTTTAAGTTACGTGCCCATTTCATTGATTCATTCATTGGCTGCATACCTTAAATTTTGGTTTGTCTTATTATTGTTGTTCTCTCTCTGTGTTTCTCTCTCTTTTTTTCCTCTGAGGCAATTGGAGTTAAGTGACTTGCCCAGAGTCACAAAGTTTGGAAGTATTAATCATCTGAGGCTGAATTTGAACTTAGATCATCCTGACTTCAGGGCCAGTCCTTTGTTCACTGTAAGCCATCTAGCTTACCCTTGTTGTTATTCTCTTAAATGAAAATACTGATTGTTTCTGTGATTTATTTTAACCTACCTTTTTACTGCCCTTTTATTGAATGTAATTTTTATTACATTAAAATCCAATAAGGATGCATTTGGTTGTAAGGTTTTTATGATCTAATATGTGGTCAGTTTTTGTGTAGATGCCATATACCACTGAGAGAAAAAAGGCATATTCTTTTCTATTCCCGTTCATTTTTTCTCCAGAAATCTATCATATCTAACTTTTCTAAGAACCTATTCACTACTTTTACTTCTTTCTTGTTTATTTTGTTATTGGATTTATCTAGTTCTGAAGAGGGAAAAATTGAGGTCCCCCATAAAAATAGTTTTTCTTGGTGTGTGTGTGTGTGTGTGTGTGTGTATATATATATATATATTTAGTATTGATATTACTTCATTGTCGGTGGTCCTTTTTAGTAGCATAGTTTTTTTCCTTAGCTCTTTTAATTAGATCTGGGTTTGCTTTGGGTTAGTCTGAGATCATGATTGCTATACCTGCTTTTTTTTTTTTACTTCAGCTGAAGCATAGCAGATTCTGCTCAAGCCCCTTGCCTTTACTCTGTGTATGTCTCTGTGCTTCAAATGTGTTTCTTCTAAGATTCTGATTTTTTAATCCATTATATTTTCTACTTCCATCTTATGGGTAAGTTCATCCCATTTAAGTTATAATAACTATGTGTTTCCCTCCCATCCTCTTTATTTTATCCTTCTCTTTCAAACACCTTTCATCCTGCCCCTCTTCACAAGTGTTTTACTTCTATCATCTCCCCAGTTTGCCCTCCATCCTCTTTGTATCTTATGCCTATCCCTTCTTACTTCCTCATGGGGAAGATAGCTTTCTACATCCAGTTGAGTACATATATTATTCCCTCTTTGAGGTAATTCCAGTGAGAGTGAGGTTTGAGCTCTTCTCCTATCCCTCACCTTCCCTATTTTCCCCTCCATTGTAATAGCTCTTACACACCTTTTATGTGAGATAATTTACCCCATTCTCTCTCCCTTCCCTCTTCTCTCAATGCAGACCTCTCACTCCTTCATTTTGTGATGGTGTTTTTTCTTTTTAATTTATCTCTCATAGTTAACTCATATCTGTCTGTGTACTACTTACTAATTGTTCTAAGAGTTAGAAGTATCATCTTCTCATGTAGGAATTCATGTAGGAATATAAACAATTTAATGTTATTGAGCCTTATATGTGTTTTTTTTTCCTTTCCTGTTAATCTTTTGATGCTTCTCCTAAGTTTTCTCTAGCTAAACTAAAAAGAAAATCCTAATGTTCAGTGTGAGAATGTAAATTCTCTCCATGAAATAGAGCATCAGCCCTAGAGTCAGGAGCACCCACACTCAAATCCAGCCTCAAACACTGAACACTTCACTGTGTGATCCTGTGTTCGCTTAATCCCAGTTGCCTCACCAAGAATAAATTCCCTCCACAATATTAGATAGAGACTCTTAACTTGTTTTGGCCTGCTTGCTAAAACACTAAATAGACATACAAACTAGTATGTATAATCTTGAGTTAGAAAGTAACAATAAGGCTTGAGGAATAGAGTATTGAAGATAAGGCACAGCATTTGGAGTTTTTTTATTCTTTTCATTTATATTATTGTGGTTATTTTTATTATTTTCCAGGTTCTGCTTCATTCAGTTTGTTTCACTTATTATGTCATACTGTATTCTTTTTTTTATTTATATTCACCATTTCTTACAACTTAATAATCTTAGTTTCATTTAATAATTCGTTTAGCTGTCTTCTAATTGGCAGTTCTTTTTTTCTTTAACAAGCATTTTTTAAGGATTCTATGATTTTTTTGTGATAACGAGAAATTGGGAACACAGTAGATAATCCAACATTTGGGGAATGAATAAACACATTAATGGTACATTCTAACAGATGTAATTGTACCATAATTGATGAATTTAGTAGTTACAAAGAAGTATGGAAAGATCTACTTGTGCTCTTGTGAAATGAAGTAAACAATCAAGAAAACAATATACACAGTCACCACAACAATGTAAACAGAAAAAAAAAACACAAAAAATAAAAAATAAATGCCTTAATATTATAAAGAACAAGTGTGACTCAAAAGAAAAGGTCTGAGAAAACATTCATTTCACATCTTTGCAGAAATTTAAGTCCCCAAATGTGGTACATTACACATTTTTTCATATTTGTTCAATATATTGATCACAATGATTTTTTAAATTCCTTTTTTGTCTATACTGTTTGATATATGGGGGGCTCTTGGGGATACTGAGAAAAACTAAAGTGATAAAAAAATACTTCAAAAGGTGTTTTGTTTTAAAGAACTTAATATGTGCTAAACATTGTGCTTAACACTGAAGACAAATCAAGACAAAAGTAAAACAGTCCTCACCCTCAAAGACCTTACATTCTAATGAAAGAAGAAAACATATATGTGTGTGTGTGTGTGTGTGTGTGTGTGTGTGTGTGTGTGTGTGTGTGTGTGGTAACCTTAGAGGGAAAGGCATTAGCTGGAAATTGGTCCTGAATTTGAATACACTAGAAAAGGCTTGAAGAAATATTTTATTACATTCTTAGACCACAGTCTGTTTAGCCATTACTCATTCAGTGATTATCTGCTTTATTTCTAGTTCTTTGCTACTGTAATAAGTGCTGCTGTAATTATTTGGGGATTTTATAGAAGCTTTGATGTTTTTAATCTCCTTGGAGTATATACCTAACAATGAGAACTCTGGATCAAATGTCTGAGAGACTTTTCTAGTCACTTTTTAAGCATGGTTTCAAATGTTTTTCAGAATGGTTGGACCATTCACACATACCTTCACTACAAGTATTAGTGTGCCAGTTTTTTCACAGCCCCTCTTTAACATCTACTGTTGGAATCTTTACAAATTAAGTCGTTAGAGTTGATAGAGACAATAATTATCTAATTTAGCATGGTTCAGTATGACTGATCTGATCTTACAAGATGTTATGGGCCAGAAGAAATAAGGTACTAAGTAGAACTGATAGACAATAATGCTTGTGTTCACACCTTTATAGAGAGCTCACATAAGCAAGAAGTATTTAAGTACTCATTGGAGTTCACAAGTATGGGAGATTCACAAAGTTAACTTTGTAACTTTGTGAATTCACACGTCCCTTAATCCCTCCCTCCAGGGGAGGAATCAACCTTTGGGAGATTGTATATAAAGCAGACAGAGGCTTAGTTGGGAGTTCAACTGAAAAAGATTGAGAGGGGAGCCCTCTCTCGGAGGCACAACCAGATTCACTTCATCTCACACCACTGTGGTGGCTGCCTTCCTGTGCTTCCCTCACTAAGACCAAGCTGGTTTGAAAGACTCTCCAGAAAGCTAGCTGAGCCCCAAGTGAAGGAGGCAAGAGATCCATTCCATTTTCTACCTTTGCTGGCTGGAGGCTGAAGAAAGCAGAGGCAGAAGCAAAGGACAAAACTGCAAGAGCTCTTGGAACCAAGCAGAAAGATAGGTCTCTAAGAAAAACTAACCGGGCTATTTTGGAGGAAGTAATAAAAGATCTGAACTTTTAACACCTGGCTGCATTTGGAGTAATTATTACTTGTAACTGAAGCTAAGGCTGCCTCTAAAAAAACCTCCCCAAGAAACCTGCGCCCTGAACATGAGGCTGACAAGTCCCTCAATGGATTTCATTGGAAAAGCTACGATTCTGAACTCAGTGGAAACGCCTCTGATCCTGAATCCAGTGGAAAAGTCTTTTTGACCCAGAAATTTGGATGAGTACAACAAAGAAATTTTGTTAAAAGAGTTAAAGTAGAATTTCAGCTAAGATGGGATAGATGTTTAGAAAACAGCCTGTTTCTGTTCAAGGAAAATGTTTAGAGAGCATTGTCAAAGTTATGGAAAGCCAAGGTTTGATTATAATTTTGTAGCAGATCACTGAATTTTTAGAAACTGTAAAGAACATATGTCCTTGTTTCTCTCTGGAAAAAGAATTGGATCTAGATGAATGGAAATTAGTAGGAGAGGGTCTTTGTCAATTCTATAATAAAAATGTACCTGATTCAATTTCCAAAGACATACTTAATACATATAATTTAATACAACTGGCTTTAAGAAATTTTATAAGTGCTAAAATAAGGAAAAAGAAGAAACAGCAGGAGGGAGAGGTGCCAACTAAACTAGGTGAAAAGGATGAACAATCAGATAAGAATTCATAACAGGAGAAATTAGATCATTCCACATCTCACGACCCTCTTCCCTCAATTAACCCTTCATGGGTGGAGGAAGAAGGAGAAGAGAGAGAGGCAGAAACACAGTCAGCTTCTCCTGTAAAGCAGAATATGACAAGATTAGAAAAAGCATTAATTAAGACAAAAAATGAAGGAGAAGACATATCTGATTTTATAAATGCATATCCTGTGACTGAAAAGCTTAACTCTTCAGGTCAAAAAGAGAGAAAATACACTCCTTTTAATTTGGAAAAAATTAAAGATTTGAAAAAGGGTTGCACTCTTTATGGGACTACATCCTTTTATGTTAAGATGCTACTAGATAATTTGTCTTATGAAATCTTAACCCCAAATGATTGGAAATCCATAGCAAGGACATGCTTAGAACCGGGACAAAATTTGTTGTGGCTTTCAGAGTTTCATGAATTATGTAGGATTCAAGCCCAACGCAATAGGCAAACAGGAGCTATTGGAAAAATCACTTTTGACCAACTAGCTGGCGAAGGTCAGTATGGAGAGAATTCAGAACAGATTTATTATCCCATATCAGTGTATGAGCAAATTTCTAAGGCTGCAATAAAAGCTCAGAGTTCTCTCCCAGGACAAAAAGATCGAGGGGAAGCTTTCACAAAAATAGAGCAAGGTCCCAATGAACTTTTTGCTGATTTTGTGGAATATTTGCAAACAGCTGTAATAAGAACCATTGGAGATAAGCTGCTACAGAAATAATAACCAGACATTTGGCTAAGGAAAATGCCAATGAGGTTTGCAAAAGAATTATATGGGGACTAGACAAAGATGCTCCTTTAAAGGAGATCATAAGATGCTGTGCCACAGTGGGCACAAATGCTTATTATACCCAAACTATGATGAACATGGAAAAACATGTTCTTGGCAAGGGACTTCTAGAGAAACTCGTAGATGTTTTCAGTGTGGAAAAGTTGGACATTTGAGAGCTCATTGTAGATATGGAGATAGAGTGAGAGGATAGGGTGAGAGATTAAAACCCAAAATCCCATGTCCAAAATGCAACCGAGGCTTTTACTGGGCCTCTGAATGTGGATTGACCCAGAGAAATGAGAGGCAGGGCCCAGCTCCTAGATATCAATCAAAAGACAGGGCATGATAGCAGCTGAGGTTACACCCAGAGAATCTTTAGAAATTCAGTATTGGGATGTCATCAACCAACAGAAAAACAATCCGGATTAGTTGGGGAGAATACAAGTTTTTTAGCCCAACAGCTCAGTGTCCAGTGCAAACATATTTAATTTATTTTATTTAATTTTTTATTTTAAATTAAATTTAAATATAAAATATTAATTAATATTATTAATATTAATAATAGATGTTATTTAATATTAAATATTTAAAAATTAAATTTATTTTAATTTTTTATTTAATTTATGAGCTTATTTATTTTTATTTAATTTAATTTAAGAGCTCTTAAAACCAAGGAGAGAGAGAGGCCTCTAAGAAAGCTAACCGGGCTATATTGAAGGATACAATAAAAGATCTGAACTTTTAGCACCTGGCTGCATTTGGGTGATTATTACTTTTAACTGAAACTAAGGTTGCCTCCAGAAAACCTCCCCAAGAAACCTGCTCTCTCCCAGAGAACCATTATATTTTAAAGAAGAAAAACACCACAATCTACTGTTCTTATCCTTTGTTATTATTGTCAATTTCCTGATTGTACTGATTTTTTAAAAATTTGCATTTCTATTACTAGTGATTTGGAAGTCATGTGTTTTTAAATAATTTTCATTTCTTCTTTTGAGAACTGTTGACCATTTAAGCACTGAAGTATGGCTCTTACTCTTTGTGCATTCTCTCTATCAGACCCTTATCAAATATATTTTTGTGATTTCTTTTGTTGGAAGGATTCAAGTAAAATTGAGTGCTATGGGACAGTTTGGTGATATATATATAGTGGATAGAGAATCTGGATTCAAATCTAGCCTTAAATACTTAATAGTTGTATAACTCTGGGCAAGTCACTTAACTCGTTACCTCACAAAACCAAAAACTAAGTACTAGTTGTCCATCTAGTATTCTGCCAAGCATTGAACAATAGGCTTCATGATTCACAGTATTCAGCGACATATAGGATGGTAATAGGGGAGGAGAGGTAAGGGTTTGGAACTAAAAAGAAGATATCAAATTCATACTGAGTTAAATTGTCAGAAACTATGGCTAGAGGATGGGTTAAGTCTATTTTATCCAAGTATAAGGGTAAAATCAGTACCATAGTTCTTGAGCTTCGCAACCTGAAAGGGCTGTGATTAATTAGATTGTGGGAAATAATAAGAAAAGAATTTTATGATATTAATACCTGATATAGCACATTAAAGTTTACAAAGTACTGAGGCTCACAACTCTCTGAGGTATATGCTCCAAATGATAAATCTTCATTTTACCAGATAAGGAGGGTTTAGTACTAGACATGCCTGATGTCACACAAAATAGTTAAGTATCAGGCAGGATTTTTGATTCCAAGGTCAGCACTCCATATAGCATACTGGTTCACTTAAGGAAGATTTGGAGCTTTTATAAACAAACAACTCTGGATATAGGTTTGGCTTATTTTAGGATAGTTTTTTAATGTAAATTCAGTGGCTTTTAAGTAAAATTATTGTTAATCTGTTGTTGGGGAATATACCTCAGGGAAAGCATATGTTAAGAATTATAGGTTCTGATTTGTAGGCTTTCTAATCCACTGAATAGAATTTTTTTTTAAGAACTTTTAATTATTCCAAGAGTACATTGGAAATTAGAGAGCCAAACTGAGATTTTCAGTGAAGCAGTCTTCTAACTTCTAACTTCATCCTGGAGTCTTTGATTTTAAGCAAATTCCTTATTCTCTGCAGTGTTCATTGTCATTATCATTTGTGGGGATAGAAGAAGGAGGATTTAATATGTCTAAAGAAGCCTTTACTAGTACAGATCAACAACTCATCTAAAATATAGTTTTAGTTGCCTAGAAAACGAAGAGGTTAAGGGACTTGTCCAAAATCATCTTTAGGGTCAGGATTTGAAGCTAAATTCAAATATACTTCTTTTCTGTCTTAACAGTTATAGTGTTTCCTAGGTTTACATATCTGTTGAATATCTGCCCCTTCAAATGTGCTAGACAGGTCAACATTATTTGATCAAAAAAGTCAATGCTCTGGACTTACTGTGAGGAAAAGCAAAGCAAAACTGAGGAGCCCTTTCTGATCTGGGGGGAGTGCCTCATAAGATGTATTTGGCTGTTGGGGCCCAACTGGTAGCTATATCAAGGATATGTGTTTAATGTTATAATTAAATATCATATCCATGTTACTTCATAGTTAAGGCCTAGAAGCTAGGGAAAAAAAATGCCTTTCTAAAATCAAATCTGGACCTGGAAGTTTTATTTAGTCTTAAATCTTTTGACCTCTAATTCTCTTTCATAGACCCAATTTGAAAAACAAGTTTAAAAGACACTTTTAGGGGCAGCTAGGTGGCTCAGTATTTAGAGCACCAGCCCTGAAGTCAGGAGGACCTGAGTTCAAATTTGGCCTCAAGACAGCATGTCTTAGCTGTGACCCTGGGCAAGTCACTTAACCCCAGTTGCCTCAGCAAAAAAAAAGAAAGAAAGAAAGAAACTACTTGTGAAGTTATGCAAAACATTTGCTTCAATCTTTATTCAGACTTAATTTCTTCTGTAGATACAGATAGAATTTTTCATCAAGTCTTTCAGAGTAGTCATGGATCATTGTACTGTTGAGAATAGCAAAGTCATTTCACCCCAGAACATTGCTGTTGTTTTATATACAGTACATTTAATTTTGCCTGAGTTCATGGAGGACTTTCCAGGTTTTTTTTTGTTTTTTTTTTTTTTTTTTTGAGAGTATCCCACTCATCATTTGCCATAGAATAATAATATTCCATTATTCATTTATTTCTTTATTCCACTAATTGATGGGCATCCCCTCAATTTCCAATTTTTTTGCCCTGAGAACAGAGCTACAACAAATATTTTTTGCATTTTATTTTTTGTTTTTACTCTCTTTTGGTATTCATGCCTAATAGTGTTATTATTAGGCTAAAGGATATGCATGAATTTATAGCCCTTTGGGCATAGCTCATATTTATTGATCATTTATCAATTGGACTATGGTATTCATTTCTCTCTATTTCATTGAATGACTATCTTTTCCTTGAAGGATTATATTCAGTTTTTCTGGGAAGGTGATTCTTGTTTATAATTCCAGCTCCATTCCTCTCCAGAAACTCATATTCTAAGCCCTCCAGTCCTTTAATGTAGAAGCTACTAAATCTTACTTTGTCCTCACAGTGGCTCCACTGTACTTGAACTGTTTGTTTCTGAGTGTTTGTAGTATATTTTCCTTGACCTGGGAGTTCCAAAATTTGGCTATAATATTCCTGGGAGTTTTCATTTTGGAATCCCTTTCAAGCAGTGATTCGTATATTAACATTTCTACTTTACCATCTGGTTGTAGGATATCAGGACAGTTTTCCTTGATAATTTCTTGAAAGATGATGTCCAGGTTTGTTTGGGTTTTTTTGTTTTGTTTTGTTTTGGTTTTTGATCATGACTTTCAGGTAGACCAATAATTTTTTTTTTAATTTTCTTGTTTTTGTTGTTGTTGTTGTTGGTTTGTTCTCATGATTACACCACCAGATGGAACAATGAACTCAAGTCCAACAGCTGTGTAGGGCTACACTACTTTGAAATGTTAATAACTGCTTTTATTTCTTCCCCCTCTCCCCCAACTGCATTCCCCATCAAATAATTTTCATATCTTTGAATGAAATAGTTATTGTAAACCAATAATTATTAAATTATCTCTCCTGAATCTGTTTACCAGGTCAGCTCTTTTTCCAATGAAATAGTTCACATTTTCTTTTTATCTTTTTTTTTTTTCTTTTGGTTTTTCTTTGTTGTATCTTAATTTCTCATAAAGTCACTAGCTTCTGTTTGCTCAATTCTAATTTTTAATGAATTATTTTCCTCAGTGAGATTTCGTACCTCCTTTCCCAGTTGGCCAATTTTGTTTCTGAAGGCATTTTTTTCCTCATTAACTTTTTGTATTTCCTTTTGCACCACTCTCAATTCTTTCCCTAATTTTTCTTCTCTCACCTGATTTTCAGAATCTCTTTTGAACTCTTCCATGGCCTGAGTCCAATTCTTATTTTTCTTGGAGGCTTTGGATGAAGGAGTTTTGACTTTGTAATCATCTTCTGAGTATATTTTGATCTTTCTGGTCCCCATAGTAACTCTTTGTGGTAACTTTTTTTGTTGTCTGCACATTTTCCTAGAATGCTACTTGACTTTTAACTTCCAAGCTTCAGGGATTTTGTGTAACTGTTTTCAGAGATCCTGACCACAAGCTCCTTTTTCTGCCCCGGAACTATTAGAAGTGTCCCCGCCCCACTGTAGCTGTAAGATCTAGTGTGCTAAAGCAACAGTCTGGCCAGGGCCAGGGCCAGGGCCAGGGCTGCACTGGAATTGCATGTTGAACTTTACTCTGGTATCACAGACCTTTTCTGCTGATCTTCTAAGTTGCCTTTGGCTAAAAAAGTTCTACTCTGTCTTTTTGGGTATTCTGATGCTCTAAAATTTGTTTAAAGTCATTATTTAAACAAATTTGAGCAGTTTTGGGGAGAGATTGAGCAAGTTCCTTTCTTTACTCCATCATCTTGTCTCCACCTCTACTACAGTCATTTTTGTCCATGTAGTTTCTTTTCCCTCTATATGATCTCTTTGGAATACAGACTCAATAGAGACACAGTGCTGGATCAAAGAGTATGAACAGTTTTATAGCCCTTTGGGCATAGTTCCAAATTAGTATACACTTCTAATACTCTTTTTTTCTCTCATTTTAGCCACAGATGACATTGTAAAGGTTGAAGTCTGGGATGTAGTTGACAAGGGTAAGTTATCTCCTCCCTTTTTAACCTAAAGTCCTAAGTTTGATGTGTTTTATGCATGCAGATCAGCATAATTTCTTTCCTTGCTTTTATCCTTTTAAAATTCTGGGAAATTTTTTCCCTCTATTTCAAACAACCTTGATTATATACTGTTTTATGAAATGGATGTTGTGCATTCATTATCAAACTTAATCTCTGGTTCTGCTGGTTCAAAAATCTATTTGCTGCATATTCCAGCCTGTCCAAGGAAATGAATTTTCTGTTTGTTTGTTGGCAAACATCATTCTATTTATTCATGGAGTTTTGGATTATTGGGATTTTTTACCATTTATACAAATTATCTTTTATTCTGTTTGTGGTTTTAATATGCTATATTAGCTCTTAAGGTAGAATAAAACAAAATAAACTCCCCTAATGCCACAGAATCTAGGACAGGAGTCAAGAGCATATCCTTTATTCAATTTTATTTAATTCTTTTAAAATTAACATTTCTGGTTACTTTGCCAAAGTTTCTTTCTTAAATCTGGGCTTAATCCTGATAAATCAGACATAAGAGTAGATTTATTCACGACAGTTGTATTTTAGAAAAATGATTTTAAACACTGTCCTAAATTCTTAAACGTAAGGAAAACTGTCAAATCACTAGTTTTGAAGTTGATACATAAAACTGGAGAGATTCACAAGGAATATTTTTACTAGAACATCAGCCTTATGAATTGCCAAGAATTGGGGTATAAGAATTGGATTATTCTACTGTCCTGTATTCATTGGTCCTTAAGTGCACAGCTCCTGTTACCTCAAAAAAGATATCCAAAACATAGCTCAGAATTTTTTCTCCCATCATAAAAAAGAATATTCTTTTTGACTCCTAAAAGATAAAAGAGCATCAGCATTATTCCTGCAGTACTTTTTCAGTTGTGGAATAAAATCATACAGAACTAATACCAGATTCCATCTGATGTTGGCTTGAAACTTAAATAGTTTTACTGTTTTTTAAGGGGAAGTGAGAAAACAACTGGCAGAGAGTAAGTTTTAGTCCATAACAAGGACTAAGAGAATGGGTAGGAATATTTTTTCTAGCCTTTTAATGAAATGCTATTTAATAAAATTTCTGAAGTTTCATTGATTAACAACAATCTCTCATTTTTATTTCTTCTTATGCTTAGGGCAAAAATTTCTGCTCTGTGATTCTTTAGGTGAGAATTTATACTAGTTGCATTAGCCTTGCAATATTAAAGCATTTTTGCAGTGTAGTGCTGAATAAGATCTGGTCTTTTTCTTACCTTTTCCAAGATTTTATCTTTAACACATATTGATAGTTGCATGCCATCCTCCAATTACAAGGCTTTATTTGAAATGGCAAACACTAGAAATATGTCTGAACATTTACTTTCCATGCTAATAGCTTCTAGCTTAATTCATCTCATTTCCCAGATATTCTTCCTGGGATATAATATTATTAAAGATTTAATGGATAAAGGACTATTTAGAACTGATTTTAGTACAAAAATTTTTTTAATCACCTTGTTTTCATTGCTAAGTTTGTGGTAATGAAATTCATCTAGCTAGAAGAACAATTAAGCCATTCCAATTTAGCCTTGTGTTGACTTATACTTTAAAAACTCTTTTCTGCAATGCTTTTAGCATATTTTAGAAGTTGCTTCCAGAGAATTACAAAATGCCTTACTATTCAAAGGTCCAGTTATTATTCCATATTGTGAAAAAGGCAGTATTCTTTTGCAAACATTTGGTGATTTTTTTGGGAATTTGCTAATTTGTATTTAACTTGTGTTTGCTTCCTAGCCTTGCTGTTGGTTTATTTTTCCCTCCAGGTAGCTGTAAGAATTCAAGAAGCGGGTTTGTTTTTTCTGTATATCTAGTGAACAGTGTGGTTCAGCACTGCATTGTTTTGTAGTACAGATTTTAATTATTCCTCAACTAAAAATATTTCTTCTTATCTTGAAGTGCAATTATTGTCTTGAAGGACAGTAATTTCCTGAGTAATAGATTGAATTGCCTTTTTGTTTTGTTTTGGTTTTGCTTCCTAGTTATATGCATTTGTTTAATAGCTATCTGTGGGGCTTGGGGTGTTGATTAACTCTTATAAATTGTTTTCAGCTAGTAGTTTTGTTTTGTTTTTGTTGTTGCTTTTTTGTCTCTCTCCTCCCCCCCTCCCCCCCTTGGGCTGGGGAATACATCAAAGTAGGAGCTTAACCTAGGTTTCACAGGTAGATTTCAGGGATTGACTTGGAGGGGGGGAGAGGGGGGATTATCTTTATTTTCACTATCCTGTATATTTTATGCATGTAAAAAACATTCTTGGAATGGATCCCTAATACAAAAATAAAGCACCCTGTTCTGAAGTATGCTTGATGCCCCTATAATGATGTAGGAAGCTCTTGTAAATCTGAGAGATCTGAGAAGTTGCAAAATGTAATATCTATTATCACCATTCTTTCTTTTGAGTAACTCCTAGGGTTAGTTCATAGAACAGTTTGAAAACCCTCTCAGGCCTATACTTGTATTTTCACTATATTTTAAGATGTAATAATACACTTATAATACCAGACATTGC
This sequence comes from Sarcophilus harrisii, assembly GCF_902635505.1. Taxonomy (NCBI): domain Eukaryota; kingdom Metazoa; phylum Chordata; class Mammalia; order Dasyuromorphia; family Dasyuridae; genus Sarcophilus; species Sarcophilus harrisii. The sequence goes on along the minus strand of NC_045427.1, from coordinate 249,286,451 downwards.
CTTTAAGCATGTCCTAAAGAAATACATGGTTCTCTTTCATAAGTCATTTTTGGCTAAGTAAGCATCAGTTAGTACTATTTGCCAACTTAGAGACGAGATAAAACATAAAAGGACTGAGGCAGCTCAGTGGCCCAGTGGATAAAAAACTGTGCCTTGAATCACTAACTGTGTGACCTTGGGCAAACGGTTTAACCTCTGTGTGCTTCACTTTCCTCAATGGCAAAATGGAGCTAACAGCACCTACCTCCTAATGTAAAGATGCACAGTGGTATATGGAGATGCTAGTTGCTGTAATAACTACAATATATATACAGGATAGATTGAGAGCAACCTCAAAAAAAAAGGTATTGGGATCAAGGCCTAGGAAAAGCTTCTTGTAGAAAGTGGGGCTTTAGCTGAAACTTGAAGGAAGCCAGAAGACAGGGAGAAGGGTGAGAATTACAGGCATGAGCCCGGCCAGAGTTAAGCAAAAATGGGGAGGATGGGAAGAAGGTTACATGGTCAGAACTGCATTTTAGTAAGATTGTTTTGCCAATTCAGTGGAGAATAAATTGGAGGGAGACTTGAGGCAGGGATACCAACCAGCAAACTTTTGAAATAGTTCAGCCCTGAAGTGAAGAGAGCCTGCACTCAGGAAGGGGTAGTGTCAGAAGAGAAGAATGGGAGTATGTGGGAGATGTTTCTAAGGTAGAATCAGCAACAGTTAACAACTGATATAGTGCAAGGGAAAAGAGTAAGGAATCAAGGATAACACCTAAATTGGAAGCCATGATAACCGGGAAGACAATGAAAGGTAAGTTAAGAATAGAGAAGAGTTTTTAAGAGAAAAGTTAGGAGTTAATTTTTAGACATGTTGAGTTTAAGTTCTATAGGACATTGAGTCCAGGATGTATAATAGCCATTTGGACATGAGAGACCTGTTGGTCAAGAAAAAGGTAGACACTAAACTTGAGAGTTGTTTGCATGGGGGCGATTTGTTTTAACCATGGGAACTGATGAAGTGAATGAAGATCCAGCAAAGGATACCTAAGTGATTACAGGTAGGAGGAAAGCAAAATGTCTGCAAAATTGAGTGACTTCTCTCCATTTAATTAAAAATAAGGATTTATTTATTTATTTGTTTATTTTTTTGAGGGGAGAGGAACAGAGATGGGAATGCAGTTTGTAAATAGTTTTGTTTGGAAGTATGCTGTATTGAAGCCAAAAGTAGCTTTTTTTTTTTTTTTTTAAACGTGGGAAAACATCTCAAAGGACTGACTTGTAACAACATACCTGTGACTAAGCCATCGTATCAAATCTATAATAAGCCATTTTCATGTTTAGTTTCACACAGAAATTAATTTATCTTTTTTTTTTTTTTTTTTTTTTTTTGAAAAAGGGTGATATGGCTTAAATATGCTTAAGATAAACTGGACTGAGAGGAGATGGAAAAATAGGTTAATATTTAATAATAGATGCATGTAAATGTGTATGAAGAAAACTTTTTACCTGGTTATTTTTGTCCATTTGCTAATTAACCCCTTAGAGGGCAGCATACTATTACCTGGTTTTTCTCTTGTTCCTGACATTTACTAGTAATGTGAAACCACAGAGCTCTAAGTTTCAGATATGCTTACTGGCTATCCTTTTAGTGTTCTTTAAAAAATAACATCCTGTTAATGTTGAGTTTAAATTTTTTTGATGTGGAAAGACAACTCTATATACCTCTCAGAATCTGTCATTCTTACTTATGTTAGAAGTATAATTTGAACACCAGTGTATTGTTTTTAATTGGTGAAGCTTAGAGCTGCTACAGTATAATTGAGGCACTTTAAGTCACAGTAATTCTAAACTCTTGTTGGGTTCACTTGTTTAACCATTTTTCAATCCCTTAGTGAAGCTGATTTTTTTATTAATATCAGAATGATAAGGAGATGTGGTATTGAGTGAGCCATCAGGCAGTCCAATTTGAAACATGAGTTTGTAATAATCATTTGAGTATTTTGTAAAGGGTAGGTTATTTACCTTAAACAGCCAGTAAAACTGCCAAGCTTTCTCAGAAAAATACTCCATAACCTTGCAGTGTTTCTTTGTTATAATGTTGGTTCTGGTAAAAGCAATTTTTCACTATACTATATGGTTAACCAAGGTGCCAGGGCAGCTTGTCCCATTTCTGTCCTTTGCCTCTTCAAAGACTGCTTTAAAAAAAAAAGAGAGAGAGAGAGAGAAAGAGAGAGTGTGTGTGTTGTTTCTTCCGTGAGAATATAAACTACTGATTGGCAAGAGCTGATTTTTACTTTGTATATTTGTATTTCTAATACTTAGCACAATGCTTAGCACATAGTGCATAATAAATGCTTTTGCATTCATTCAGTAAGACTTACATACAAAGAATATATTGTTGATACTAAAATGGCACTTCTGTGTATGTTTGAGGCTGATATCATTATCCTAAAGAGAAAAGAAATAAAAATCTAGGACCACTATCCCTTCACATCACAATAGCTTTTGCTAAGGAGAACTTGGTATTTTTTTCAAGTAAGTTTGAATCTGAAATCTTTGTATCTTATTAGAAGTCCTTTTTCTTCCCGTTGATATAAAGAACTATTAGTGAGGAAGCTTTCTCTACCAGAGCTAACGAGCAACTTTTTTACAATTTGTAGTCTTGGACAGCTAGAACACAGAGAAACAGTGACTTATTTAGACTGTATGTTACTGCCTCCAAGGCCAGTCTTTAGGTTTTTACTATTTAGTGCATTTTCCCACAAGTCCTCTTAAATACATAAATTAATATATGGTATAGTGGGAAAGTACAGTTGATTTTTTTTTCTTTTGTTCATTAAGAGAGATGATTGGAGGTCCAAAAATGAACATAAAAGTAGGAAGGGATTTGGAAAATATCTTTAAAGAATTAAAGGAATTGGAATTGTTTTGCCTGTAAAAGAGGAGTCAGCAAGCACAAAAAGATCTTCCCCCACAAGGAATTTAGATACTATTGGGATACATGTACATGTCCATAAAAATTATATACACAGTAATTCTATCTGGGAAACTTAAATGTGTGAGGTGATGCTTAAGCTGAACTTTGAAAGAAACTAGGGATTCTAAGAGGTGAAGGTGTGGAGGAGTCTGTTTCAAGCAAAATAGAGAGCATGTGCAGAGTCACAGAGATAAGAGATGGTGTATTGTGTGTGACAGCAGGAAGATCATTGAAGCAGAACCAAAGAGCATGTGAAAGGGAGTTATTTATAATAAAGCATAAATCTGGAAGGATAGGCTGGAACCAAATAGTGAAGACTAAACAGTTTGTATTTGATCCTAAAGTTAATAAGAGAAAGTCTCAACAAGGCTTAAAAATTGATTGGATATGTAAGTGTGAAGAGTTGAGAGACAAGACTATATAATAGTTCTGAATCTGAGTGACTGCCAGAAGGATTTTGCCCTTCTCTGAAATTAGGAAATCCAGAAAATGATTGGGTTTAGAGGAAAATAATTATTGTTGTAAAAATGATGAGTTTGAAATGTTTTTGGAACATCTAGGTAAAAATGATATGAAAGAATTGAAGTTCAAGAGATAGATCAGGGACATATAGACAGAGCACCAGTCCTGGAACCAGAAAAATCTTGAGTTCAAATTTGGCCTTAGATACTTAGTAGCTGTGTGACCCTGGGCAAGTCACCAAGCCCCAGCTGCTGAGAAAGGATATATAAATCTAGGCATCATCTGCTCGGAGATGAGAATTAAATCTTTGAGAATTGAAAGAGACCACCAAGAGAGAGTACATTGAGAAAAATGCCAAACTGACCATTTTTCTATATAGAAAGGATTCTCAAAAGGAAGATGACCTAATGCAAGAGTAATTGAGAGACTAATTAAAAATTCCTTTCCTGTGAACCTGTATAAGAATAAAATGCATAGCCATCTGTTTTGGATGGCTTTGAAGTTCTACTTAGAGATATTTTATCTCTTAATGTCTTTTCTATCTCTATGTTCCATAAATCAGAAAGTATTGACATTCTCATAGCAATATGTGATCCTTTCAGATTTAAAGGTAAGGAGCTTTATTTTCATTGAAACATTTTTTCCCTTTGGTAGTGGAAAACCACTTCCTTGATTCCAATGAATAAAAGCCATTGAGCTATTTCCCCTGTTTTTAATCATGATTCTGTCATCTTTACCCAAAATTATGTGTATGACTTTATAAAACCCCAATATTGGCTTTTAAGGAACTATTAGGTAATCTATATTTTTTATCTAAGGAAATATTTTTCCTTCTGTGATTTTCTTAGGGAAGGAGGAGATGGTGCAGGACTTAGAAAGAAGGATTTAAAAGGTTTAAAATGTTTCAGAAATTCTTTTTGACCTCTTCCTCTGGTTTAACAACTATAATGCGGATCCATATCTCTGTGCCATCACTGGTATACAAAAAGTAATTAAGTGACAGTGACAGGAGAAAGAAGTCAGAGTTGAAACTTGAATTAACTTTTTCATGTTTCTATAGATGCCCATCATAAAAATGTTCCTTGGCTTTCTTTTAAATTTTTTTCTTAAAACAGGTCTAGGAACTAATTTAAGAATATTGAGACCTTACCTTTCCTCCTAGGCCAGTCCTTGCAGACTTATGATCATTTTTGCTGCTGAATTCACTAGAAGCAGTTCATATGAAGGTGCTTAACACAGTTTTTCCAACACCCTATTGAAACTCTGCTTTGTCATGCACTAGGGCTTCAGGTCAGTGCAACCTGGTTTTTCTGTCTTTTGTTTTAAAGTAATTTGCACATTGAACCTATATGCATCTTAATTTATGCTGCATTTCAATTTTGAAATAATGTTGCATTTTACTTTCAGCTGAAACAGAGTGAAGAACAATTATAATAGATCTAATTTGTTTTCTGGCAGCTGCCTCATGCTAGCCCCTTAATCAGAGTTAGATTGCTATTTCTTGCTAGGGCAGGGTTTTGGTTTTCACCTTAGCTTGCATTTCATTGATGTCATGTGAAACCATTTAGAGGGAATCAAAATGTTTCAAGTTTCTAAGATAAGAAATGGAGTGAGAGAGTTGCCTCATTAACTGATGAGTTCTCTGTCATTGGAAGTATCCAAGCAGAGGCTGGATTTAGAGATGTTTTAGAGAGGAAAAGCAGAATCATGTATCTAAGTAATATTTGACTAGCTAAACCATGAAGACCCTTCCAGCTCTTTGGATTCTTTATTACACAACAGAAACAGCTTGTTTCAAATGGATATGAGGGAGAAAGGAGGTAGGGAAGGCACTCAATCCCATTAGGCATTTTTGCATTTTTATATATTTGGCACTTCAAGTCCATAATTTATTTCTGTCTTTTAATAAGGAAAGTGCAAAAAACGAGGAGATGGTTTGAAACTGGAAAATGATCCTCAGGAGGTAAGCCATTTTGAGATACCAGTTCTTTATCTTCCCTGAGCTCTCTCTATTTTTTTAATGTTATATGTTTTAATGCACATGATGTAGTTCCAAATTAGTTTATTTGATAATCCTATAAAAACTGATATATTTTCAACTTTCTAATGATGCCCTTTTATTATTCTGGACCTCCTCCTCTCACATGTCCCTCATTTTAACTTTTCTCATAAGTGTCCAGATCAGATATTCCTACTTCAGGAAATGACTATTGTTGAATCTCCTCAGAGCCCATATATGGTAAGAATAGATGCAGATGGTGCTAGTTGTCCGTTTGTGTGTCCTGTCCATTTTGTTAGAGACTACTGGTATCTATTGGTATCTATTACTGTTATGTCAAATGCCATCTGAACTAACACGTGTTAGTGAAGTATATATATTACCTTTTCTTTATACCCAGAAATGACCACCAATAATGGAGTTTTCCTGAGTTGTATTTTAAGTTAGTTCATTACCCTTGAATTGCTTTTCACAGAAATCTTATCTTGTAAGCAGATTTGAAAGTGAAAAAATTGACTTGAAGATAAATCCATTTTTCAGACTCTTGAGACAATTTCAGCATCAACTCTCTGAAAGTGAATTGAGGTAATCAAAAGATATCCTTAGTTCACAGCGAACATGGACCCTTCTTTCTATCGGAGATGTACTAGTACTTTATAGCTACTAGATACTTCTCATTTACATGACAACATGTGGGGCTATGGCCTGTGAGTTGCTAGAATTCAGAATCTGAATTTAGAAAGTATGAACTTTATTTCAGATGCTTACCAGTGTAAGATACCTGTAATGGTGTTTCTCTATTGTCACCTTAAAAACCAGTTGTAAAATCTTATGTAGGACCCAATTTCCAGTCACTAAAATAATATTCCTCCACTAATAGCTTCATTGTGTAATGAAGGTGAACTTATGTTCTTGAGGGACTATGCCAGTGGGACTTAAATTTTAGTAGGTCCTACCAAGCTAGAAAACTTTGAAGATAATATTGAATTAAACTTGTCTATCTTTTGAGGATCATTCTAGCCAGGGTTCTAGGAGATCATTACTAGAAGTTTGGCCATAAAGTGGTTTATTTTTTTGGTCAAAGCAGTTTGTGAAAACTTAGATAAGGTTGTTTGGAGGGAGTGGGATTTCAGTCTTCATTAATAGAATAATAACCATACTACTTGAAATGATAAAATTTTTGAGGTATTGAGTGTAATAATTTGAAGTTTTTAACTTTTTAAGTATTTCATTTAAGTATTTCTATTTTTGTCATTTTTGCTCTCATAATATTCTTTTAAGTTAAAGCAGGCATTACCATATCTTATGATATTTAAATGCCATATAGGCATGTTATAGGCAGAGAACAGAGACTCGTAACAGAGGAGTCTTGTCCAGATCATAGATTGAGATAGTGACAAAGCCACTGTTAAAGAACATATATGTTTTCTGACTCCCAGTCCAGTGCTGTACCACAGAAATTTCAGGTATTTTGTAAACAGGTACTATTTAATACAGAATTCTGTACCCTAACTACGACATGCAGTGTTACTGAACATCACCAATCTAGCTGTAGTGTCTGGAGATACTTTTAGAATGAAGATTGAATTGAAATCTTAGGAATACATGAGACTTTTGTCAGAAGACTGAAGTTATTAATTTATTCTTTCCTAGGAGCAAGTAGCCAATTACCTAAGAGTTTTACAGAAACAGTAGATATGGAATAAAGTAGAAAAGACACTAGGAAGGGTTTTTGCTAACTATGCCCTGTAAAAGTTCTCTGGAACCACATTATGATCCAAACTGGAAGAAATATCCTGTTCCAGGACTGCCCACTCAAGCATTTTTTTTCCTTGCTTCTGAATAATAATTTGTTGATATAACAACAGCATGTAACCTTCTGAATCTTGCTGGCTGAATATTATTGATAATTAGTGTAAATGACAGAATTTTTTTTTTCTTTTAGTCAAAGACACCTGCCCTACTTAGCCTTTAAAAATTTTTTGAATTTCAAAAAGAGTCTACAAATGCCTTTGGGAGAATGGAATCATTTGTGATCTTTGTTCCTTGCTCTTCCTAGGCAGAATCAGAAATGGCTCTGGATGCTGAGTTCCTGGATGTATATAAGAACTGTAATGGTGTAGTCATGATGTTTGATATCACAAAGCAATGGTAAGGAAGATCTAAGGTGGTTCTCTTACTAACTTCTTAAAAGTCAGTGTAGCTACATGTTCAGTGTTTATCATGTAACTTAATGTGGCACCCTCCTTATTCATCTGATAAACTAGATAAAACAAGATCCCTTTTGTCTCAACTTTGGATTCTGCATGTTTTGAGGAGATGTTATTACTAATTCATATATTTCCTAGCTGAGAACCAATGCCTGGATAATACTTAAAATTAAAGTGCAATTTCATGTCTTTTATGTTAAAGTTGATATCAATGTTTAAAAAAGAGCATAGAAGGCTGATAATCAGATTAACTGGGTAAAGAGTAAACAAGACCTGGCCGGAAACACATTTAAACACATCTTAATATGTATGTTGGGAAATATCAGTTTTTAATATTCACCTACTTAAATGACAATACCTTTATCATCTGTAGTACTTTTTCACTACTATGAAAGTTTAATGTGATTCCTTTCTACCAGCTTTTTTGTAACATTTTGAGTATGACTTCTAGTAATTGATAAACATCAGAAATTAGCTTTTACATACACAAGGAATATAGACCTAGTTATATAGTACTATATACAACACTTCCATATGGACAATAAAAACCATAGGCTAGTGGACAGGAGGAGACAGGTTAATAGAATCTTTATTTAGAAACAGAATACACATTGCTGTGGGGAAATTTAACAAAGAATCCTTCTTCCCCTTTATAGGCTTTTATACTATGACAATTTGCAGGAGTCTTACGAGGGAATTTGTATGCATTTTGGCTTTGACACATAGCTTTGTCATTGTCTAGCCTACAAATGCTATCAGTCTTTTCAGCCTAATAGAAAGGACATGGATGAGAACGGATTAAAAATTTAAAATAAAAAAAAAACAAGAAGATAATAGTGCATGAGTTTTTTTTGCTTGGAATGGAATGGAGGTCAGTTTTTTAAATTCATGTGTACTTGTGTCAAAAGAGGTATCATGTAGTGCATCTCTGTTGTTTTTTTTCCATGCCTGTATCCCATTAGGGCTGGGCACCTTAAATTAAAATAATAATAATGCTTATTGTGTTATGGAGACGATTCTTGAAGGCTATGCCAGTATAGCCCACTACATGGAAGATTCTACTGTACTGGAAAGTCAGTTACCGTCTTGAAGACAGAATGTTGTGTGAGGATTGCCCTTCTCGAATATGGAAAGGTTTATTATTAGAGATTGACCACTAAACAAAGAAGTTTAGCAAAGAAAATTTCAAAATGGTCCATAGTCCTCTGTGACTCCCTTCTGTTTCTGCAGTCACTGGTGGAAAAGGAGGCAGAAGATGCTAAGATTCATAGGGTTTTTAACTTGATATAAATACCTAATTTAACTTGCTACTAAAAGAATTATAGAAATTTGGCAATAGTGCTCTGAATGAAATTAGAAGGCACTCACTGTCCAAAGATAAGAAATATCACTTCTTGAGATGCTTGATTGATTTTCTTGCATTGCGTTTTTCATGAACTTTTTTTTTAAAAGACAATTATGTGTCAAGATAATTATGTCTTAACTTGCCTATATCTGTTGCAGAGGGTGAGGAAGTAAAGAAATTGTATGAAAAATTTGATAAGAACTTCTCTATTAAGTCAGCATATATTTTAATACGTGGTAACTTAAATGTGAAAGTGGATACAGGGAAGGGTGGGAAAAAATTAATTAAAAATGTTTATGAAAGAAATGAAGAATGCAAAGGTTTATTTATATATATGTATACACAAATTCCTGTATATTATAAATATTTTCATGAAAAACAATCTGGAGGTAGTAGACATAACAAAATACCAAATAACATTACAAAAAAGCCCCAAATTGGTAAGACCTTAACAGTTAAGTCTCATGTTTGAGTAACAAGTCAACTTCTAATTGCATATGTTTAACATATTGGATTACTTGTTGTCTAGGGGAGGGAGGAGGGTGAGAGGAAGAGAAGAAAAAAAAAATTTTTCAATACAAGGTTTTTTGCAAAGGTAAATGTTGAAAATCATTTATGCATATGTTTCAAAAATAAAAATCAAAAAAAAATCTATCCAAATTAATCCAAAATCAAAAAAAAAATCAAACAAACCCAAATCAGTTTCTTAGAACAAATACCAAAAAAATAAAGAAAGAATAAAAATAAAAGAAGGAATTTGATTAAAATAACTCTAGACTGATATAGTTAAATGATATGGAAAAAAATAGGAAACAAGTACAAAAGCATATCTAGACAGTCTGTCACCATTTCCTGTGGAAGTTTAATATAAATTGTTTGCCACAGTGAAGGGTCCAAAAAAGCCTAAAAATTGCCTAAATTAGCAAACATTTGATCTCCTTGTAAAACAAAGATAACCAAGGATAATACCAATTTAGATTTTGAACTCATTTTGAAATCCTACAAAGGATGATGGTTTTAAAAAAAAAAAAACATATGAATAATAGTCTTGCTGAAGGAAGTAAATCAACTGCCTCATAACCAATAAGGGATCAAACACCAGGCTTCCTATCTACTCATAATGTCCCAGGTCCAGATTTTTTGTTCTTGTACTCTGCCCCCATCCTCTACTTAGGGGAAGTAAAACAAATCACTAACCTGGTGTGGGTCTGGGAAACAGTTCCCCTTAGTACTTTAATGGATGTACCAATCTACTGCCATATAGCTAGCAGACACTCTTCTCTGAATCCATGCGATTCAAAATTCAAAGTTGTTTATGTGAAAATTTCTTTCTCCTACTACCACTCAACTGAAATGGTTCTCTCCAAAGTTACCAAGGGTCCCTCTAATTGTTAAATCCAGTGGACTTATCTCTTTCCTCATTATTATTATTTTTAAACCTCTGCAGCCTTTGGCACTATCAGTCACCCTCTTATTACTTTTTTTTCCCCCTAGGTTTTTGGGACATTACTCTCTCCTATTTCTCTAATCTTTCTAACCATTTTCAGATTCCTTTGCTAGATCTTCATATGAGTTGTACCTGCTAACCATAAATGTCCCTTGGTGCTCTTGTCTTTAGATCCCTTCTCTTCCCCCTCTATACTATTTGACTTAGTGATCTCATCAGTCCTCAGAGATACTATTGTGAGTTCCTCAAGGGCAGGGACTGTTTTTTACCTTTCTTATCTCTAGAGCTTAGTATAGTACCTGGCACTTAGCATGTAATTAATAAAAGGTTATTGACTGATTTTTGCTCTAGAGTTGACTGTTTCTGTCAAGACCAAGACCCCAAATTTTACCTTTGATTGTATCTCTTCTAGAAGGATAATCCCCTTTCTTCACTTAATTCCTCTCTAATCTTTAATCTGTATCTACTTCTTTCCCTGGTGCCTACAAATATGCTCTGTTTTCTCTATCATTAAAAAAACCTTCACTTAACTCTGTCCTCTCCTCAAAGTAATGTCCCTGTATTTCTCTCTTCAAAAAAGCTTTTGTTCTGAATTTAATCCCATAAACAAAATAAAAGATTATATGTGAAATGATTTATCTTCATTTTATATAGCTCATTTTGTATTTATATATATGTACATATATAAAAAATTTACGCACACATTCCTCATTTGTTTTTAATAATTTTTATCTATTTTTTTACATAATGGTTTTCCCCAATATCTCTTTTCTACCTGCTTGTTCCTCTTTTCAGAAAGGTTATTCCATATAAATAAATTCCATATAAATTTTTAAAGTCCATCCTCCATCCCTAAAAAAAAAAAAAAAAAAAAAGACAAAAGCGGGGGAGGCGATCAGCATATCCAAACAACACTGGGGAAAAAGTGTAAAAATGCATATAAAATACAAGACCTGTGAATCTTCCGCCTTTGTGAAGGGGTGGTTTCAGTATTACCGGTTTCTCTTTTTTTTGAGCTATGCTTATTCATTATAATTATGTAACACTCAACTTTTGAGAGATATATATTTTAGTGATTTCTTTCCATTTACATTATTGTCGTTGTTTAAGTTCTTTTCTTGGCTCAGCTTACTTCGCTCTGTATCAGTTCATGTAGATCTTTTTCATGCTTCTTCATAGTCATCAGATTCATGCTTTCTTTTAGCACAGTAATATTCTGTTACATTCATGTACAATTTATTTAGCCATTCACCAATTGATGGGTACCTAGTTTGTTTCCACTTCTTTGCTATCACAAAAGATGGTGCTATAAATATTTTGTGTAGATAAAGACTTTATTGAATTTTAGGATCAAATATTTTATTTTCTTTGTAGAATTCCAAATTGTTTTCCAAAATTTTTGCATCACTACTTGGCTATATCAGCCATGTATGAGTGTGCCTATCTTCCCACAATTCCTCCAAAACTGACTGTTGCTTTTTTTTTTTTAATTTGTCAGTTTACAAAGTATGAAGTGAACCCTTAATGATTGTTTGGGTATTAATTTCTCTTATTAGTGATTTGGAGCATTTTATACTGTGTTTCATAGTTTGCAATTCTTTTATTTTTATTTTTTTTGAGATAAATGTGATATAAAAATTTCCCTCCCTTTGGCTGTTTTTCTTATCCTAAGTGTACTGATTTTATCTGCAAAAAACTTTTCAATTTCATGAAATCAAAATTATCTACTTTATCTTTGAGAATCATTTCTATCCTTTATTTGGTTTAAAATTCATCTCATAGATGTGAGTTGTATGTAATCTGCTTCTCATAATTTTTTAATGATCTTATATTTAATATCAAGGTCACATTAATTTAGAATGTGTTATTATTGAAATATGATATGGCCATATGTTATTTTCTGAAGTATCTTGATTGTGATTGCATCTGAATTTTTTTTCTTTTCAGTGCATTTATTAAATGCTTCAGTTGACCCTCTTATTTTTTGGCAATATTAGCACTCACTAGCTCTTCTCTTTTTCCCCCTAGTCCCTCCCTCCAATAAAAAGGGGGGGGTGTCTTAATAACAAATAAGTATGATATTTTTGCCTTATCAAAAATGTCACATTTTGCGCTTAAGGTCTATCACCCCTCTGTAAGAAGGGGCATCTCCTTTGTCTCCAGCTCTTTGCTACAACAAAAAAGAATAGGTGTTAATATTTTTGTTTGGGTCGCTGTTTTTCTTTTTTTTCTTTGTTCTCTTTAGAATATAAAACTAGTAGTAATTTTGATGAGTTAAAGGATATAAACTAAATTCTTTGGGTATAGTTCTAAATTTCTTTCCAGTGTTGTTGAACCAGTTCCCCTCAATCTCTTCTCCCTTTAATATCTACATTTGTTCTTTACCACTTAATCTTTACCTCTTATCGCTTTGAAGTCTGATTTTAACTCCACAACTTGACTGAAACTTCTTGCCAAAGTTTATCTATCTCTTAATTGCCAGATATAATGGCCTTTTGTCAGACGTCATCATTTTTGGCCTTTATACCATGTTTGCCCCTGGAGATACTATCTCCCTGGACTTGCATGACTATTGTTTCTTTGTACTCTTCTACCAGTCTGATAATTTCTTCTCTGTCTTCTTGGCTTTATTAACATGTGTCCCATTCCCATTGATGTTTACATGAGTACTCCCCTAGCTCAGTTTCCTGAGCCGTCCTCTCTTTGTTCTGAATACCCTTTCTTGATAATCACATCAGCTCCCCATTAGTTCAGTTATTTCTGCTTATGACACCCAAGCCTTTGTTTCCAGCCTTCACATAGATTTTATTTCCTCTCTCCTAAACCCATACCTCTTTCTAAATTAACTGTTGCTATAAAGCAAACTTTTCCTATGACCAAGCTCCCAATCTTGGCATCATCTTCCATTCTTTGCTCTTATTCAGGTTCCTATATCTTGAAAGCATAGACTGTTGCTGTTGCAATAGCTTCCTAATTGTTCCCTGTTTTCAGTCTCTCTTGTCTAGTCCTTTCTGCAAATAGATATTACTAAAACTCCAATCTGACATTATTCCTCTAATAAATTTCAGTAATTCTCTTTTTCTGCTAGTACATACTGCAAGTTCCTCTATTTGTCATTGAAAGCCCCTTATAGTCTGGCTCTAATCTCTTTCTAGACTTATTTCACATTACTTCACTGTCATACTTTATAGACCAGGCTGTGGTTTCTTGTACACAACATTCCATCTTCTGTCTTTCTCTTTTCTCAGATTGCCCCTTATGCTGGAAATGCTGCCCCGCTTCAATCTTCTAGAAATCCCAGCTCCCTTTAAGACTATTCTCAAGTGCCTCTTCCCATATGTAATGTTTCTCTCTTACTCTCCTGATGACTTTGTATTTATTTTTATATATATTTTATTAACTTAGTTTTGAACTTTTCTCGCCAGTAGAATTAAAACTCCTTGAGTGAAGTGTCTGTTAAATGCAAGGTGACTGGCATGTAATAAACATTTAATAAGAGCTTGTTTAATTGAATTATCACCTTACATAAACTAGCAGGAAGAAATAGAAAGTATGATGGCAGAAAACTTGACATGAGACCTAATTAAACCTGATCATCACAAGAGTGGTTAAAAATAAAACAAGAAGGAAGATGACAAACCAAAAAATTGGAAATATTTGTCAGCATTTGTGTAAGCAAATTATTCTCCATCTCTGCTAGTGCAGAGGATTTTTTGGATTTTAACATCTTAGTCCGCAGTTTGCAGCCTAAAAAAATTGGAATGTCTAAGAAAACAAAGTTTAAAAGAACAGGACGGCACAAAATATATCAAGAAGAGATTTGTATTGAAGATACCACAATTTGAATGCTTTAAAACATAGATTTCTAATATCTTTCAAGATATTTGGAAAGAGGATTGCATTCAGTTAATTAAGCAGTTTTTTTTTTAAATGATCCCAAATTTCTTAAAACAGAAACTCATATTTTCAATATTAAAAGTCTTTTGATGAGAGAACTGGCCTCAAAACCAGAAAAATCTTAGGTTCAAGTTCTGTCTCAGACACAGATTTTGTGACTCCAGACAAATCACTTCACCTGTTATTGCTCCCAGGCAATTCTTTTAAGACTGTGACTTACAGAGAACATGCTGACCTGCACTGGTAGAAATAATTTCTCAATTCCCAATACTGAGGAAATTAAAAAATACAAACCCCATTCCTGTCCCTGTTTCTTTGATAGTTATATGGCTTCAAGTCATGAAATGCCAGTCTCCAAAAAATTAAAGTTCACCCAAAGGTTAATAAAAAGATGAATGATAGTAAGTAGTAAGTTCTCTATCCCCAATTATGTAGGAGAAACAGCATAAAAAATTATCAGAGAATGTTTAACTAGAAAGGGAAATGAACTGCTCGTGTAGAAATGGCCCATGTATTTCATTGATTCCAATACAATTCCATCATATTAAGCAGATATCTTGTGAATGTTTTATGGAAGGATATTATACTGGATGAGTTGAGCATGTGTTGTGATCTAAATGTCTTGAGGGATCACAACTGTGATCTAAATCAATAAGATCACAGTTCCATCAGAGAATAAGTTAATACAAGAGCAAGAAATCATAGAATTCTTGAAGTGTAATACATTTTAAGTGGATTAAAGGAAAACATTTTTATTCGGTTGGTAATTAACATATGCAACTTCTATAGAAATTTATTTAAGACAAATAGGTTAATAAGATATAAACATGTGAGAAAGGGGCATCCCTTGTGGAAAAACAGCCAATAGCTGCTGAATATACAAAGAGCTCCCAAACTTAATGTATCAACGTGTAAGACAGTGCAACTTTTCCATTTATGAAATAAGGCTATCTATTTGGTATATTTCTTAGGACACCTTTGGATTGTATGGTTTGTGATAGACTGTTCGCTTCAGCTTCATACTCCAATAACTCTTGCCTGTTGTTCTAGTATTCTGTGGGCATTAGTTTGTCAGTAGAAATAGTCCATCAGGTCTTCTTTCTATTAGATAACAGTAGAAGTCACTGATTTACCACTGACATTTCTTTCAACTATATAGAACATAGGAGGTAAGCATATATGAGAGACTCCTTTCGTTTTAGGGTAGATCAATATTCAACAGTACCTGATTATTTCGTTGGAGTAAATTGGTGTTGCTGACTTTTTAAATTGTTGGCAGACTTTCAAGGTGTTTTCTAATATGCTATTATTTATCTTAGTAATATGATTTAATACTTAGATTCTTTATAATAAAGTCATAACCTAAATAGATTATCCTCTATTAGTTACAAAGGGCCTAAATGTTAAACAGAAGATGTTTTGAATAATAGTTATTGCAATGTTTCCTTTGTTGAATTGTATTCAGAATTTGATTATTTGACCAACAGGCTGAAATTTACTTTAAAATATATGTAAAGGAAAATCTTACAAAAATTTATATTAACAAAATACCAAGCAACACTGGAGAACAAACTTTTAAAAAGATATTAGCATGATCTTTTGTATGCTACAACAGATGTATTTCATTATCTTGTATCCTTAGCAAAATGATACATAGTAATGATTCAATGTTTTAATGAATAAATATTTGGACATTTTGTCAGCACTAACTTAATTGCGTAGTATGTACTTTAAAAGCAGCAAAACTTGGGGAGTTTTTTTAAGTGTAATTAAGATTTGTGCTATCATTTTTATATATGTATATACAGATCCTCCCCAGTCAATTCAAAATATTGAAGCTCTTGGTGCATTTTTTAAAAGTAGCTTGTGTGCTTAAATTTCTGAAATTAGTATTACCCATTTAAAATAATAAGCTAGGTGATACAGGGTGCTAGACCTAAAGTCAGGAAGGCCTGAACAAGTCACTTAACCTCTGTTTGCCTCATTTACTTTCTTTGTAAAATGGAATAACAAGTAGCACCTATCCCACCTCTTAGGGTTGTTAAGAAGAGAAATTTGTAAAGCACTTCACAAATCTTATCTTACCTTGCTACATAAATGCCAGCTAGCCATTAATTAGAATACAAGAAGAATAAGGATTTGGACTTCATAGTTTAATCGGGAAAATCTCTACTTGACTTTTGGGACAAAGCATTTTTAGAAGGGTCTAAAGAAATGACTACTGCAATGTGCTAAAACTGGAATAACTTTACCTGTCCTGTATGATCAAGGACCTTCAACTACATACTTCGGGAACTTCCCAAAGTGCCGACCCATGTCCCCGTGTGTGTGCTGGGGAACTACAGAGACATGGGGGAACACCGAGTCATCCTGCCAGATGATGTGCGGGAGTTTATTGATAACCTCAACAGGTAGGTGTTGCCAGGCAGTGCTTGTTTTCTATATTCACTTTCGTCTTTGCTTCACCTGGGCGATCAGTTTACTGCCCCAGTTCTCATCTCTGTGTCCCCAGAATTAGTACTTTGCCCTGCACATAGGAAGCATGTAACAAATGTTTGTTGTTTTTTTTTAATTTTAACAAGATAATTCTGTGTTCCAGAGTACACATTAGTATTGTATGAGAACGACTTCATCCAAATAAATGGTAACAATCTATTCAAATAAACATTTGTTAAGCACCTCCTTTGTGCAAGTTGCCAGGGATACAGAGACAAAGACAAAAGTGTCCCTATGGTCAAGATGCCTACATAATCACTTAATGCCCTGTTCTTTACAGGACATTGTGCTATATCAGGAGTGGAGGGAGGAAAGGACAGATGAACAAGTGTAAGACATAGTCCCTGCCCTCTGAGAGCTCCTGTTTTTGTCTTTTTATCCCCAACACCTAGCAGGCACTTGGTGATGCAGCCGATGATGTACATGTAGAATTTTTAGCACATAAATGGAAATGTCCTGTGATTTCAGCAGTGGGCCCTCTTTAACATTCATGTCACAACTCTTCTCACACACTAAAGACCATATTCCTTATTAGATTAAGGGATCATAGAAAGCCATCATGGTTTCATGAAGACAAGCCATGGTAGCTTAATCTTATTCCTTTCTCCCTCTATACACCCCTAGATTTATTAGACTGGTAGATAAGAAAATTACTTTATAATTAATTTAGATTTTAGTGAAATATTTAGTGATAACCTCTAACGCTGTTATTGTGGAAAGAGATGTGACAATAAAATAGGTGGCTTCAGAGTTTGTTGAATGGCAGTATTTAAAAACTAGTCATTAATGAAGAGTTCAGTGTCATTTTGGAATGAAATCTCAGATTAAGTGCCTCTTATTCCTGTGCTGTTAATATAAAATCGTAGCTGGTATGATTATCAATTTGCAGGTGACATAAAACTAGGAAAGATAGCTAATGCATTGGGTGATATATGGGTTCAAAAAGTTTAATAGGAACAAATGTAAAATTTTATACTTGGCTTCAAAAATTCAACTTTAGAAATATAAGACTGATGTATGGTTATGTAGCAATTTTTCAGAGAAAGATCTCTAGGGTTTTTTTTAGCAAAAAGCAAACTCAATATAATATTAACAGTGTGATATAGCAGTTAGTAAGCATTTATTAAGCTCTTATATGTACCAAGCACTGTGCTAAGCACTGGAAGTACAAAGATAGAAACAATCTTTGACTTCAAGGAGTATAACATTCTAATGAGACAGACAACTATATATAAATAGATTTTTACAAAAGACATTTTAAAAAAAAAAATTGAAGGTAACCTTAAGAGGGAAAAGAGTGTAGTATCTGAAAACACTAGAAAAGGTCTTCTGTAGAAGATTGAATGGGATCTGAATCTTAGAAACCCGGTTTCTAAGAGATTTTAAGTGATGAAGGGCATTACATGCATAGGAGACTTAAATGCAAAGGCAATAGTGACAGGAGATGGGGGGTGTCAAGTGAAATAAATAGCTAATAAGTTAGTGTAACTTCATTTTAGAAGTATGCAGAGAGAGGAAAATAGAAGAAAACTTAAGTATAGGAAAGAGTCAGGTGGTGAAAAACTTTAAATGACTTAACTTTATATATGATTCTAGAGTAACAGGGTGATATGGTCGAACCTGCACTTGGATCATTTTAGCAGTCAAGGGTAGGATGGATTGAAATGTGTAGGGAGACAAATGAGAAGATTACAGTAGCCTAAGTAAGAGGTGATGAGGGCCTGAACTGATGCCTTTGTGAAAGAAGAGGATTGTGTACAACAAGAAATATGAAGGTAGAAATGACAGAGGTAAAAGCAGTCAAAAATTTGGCAACAGTTTGGATATGTGAGGTAAAGGTGAGTCATTAGGGAAGACACCAAAATTGCCATCCTCCTTGCCTATGTTAGGCTTAGTTATTAATAAGCTGGGAAGAGGGAAGGATTTGGAGGGGAAAAAATCATGCATTAGATCATTCTAATTAGATCATATGATTCTAAAATTAGAATTGTTGAGTTCAAGATACCCAAAAGGTAGTTTCTGATTCCAAACTAAAGCTCCGGAAAAGGTTTGATGTGTAGATTAGAGAGTCATTTGCAAAGATATGATCGTCCAACTCATGGGAGCTGATGAGATCACCAAGTGAGAAAAAAGAGATGAAGACCCATGGCAGAGCCTGTTAGTGAGCATAACATGAATAATCCAGCAAAGGAAATTGAAAAGGAACAGTCAGACAGGTAGTAGGAGTACCAAGAAAAAACAGTGTAATAATAATTTCTGGGAGGAAAAGGTGATCAGCCAAAAAAACAACGCAATGTTTAGGATCCAATAAGGGCATAGAGTTCAAGACCAAAGATGTTATGCACTGTTCTTCAGACTACATTAGGAGGAGTATCAAGTTCAGTTTTGAGCACTACATTTTAGAAAAGACTTTGTTTGATAAGCTGGAGAGTAGTATTCAGAAAAGGTACACAAGATGAGGAAAGGCTTCATTCATGACATTTGAGGATTTGTGAACGAAGAGATAATTTTGGGGGGACATGATACCTCTTTATGGTTGTCTTGTGGAAGAGCAATTAAATTTGCTCAGTTTGACTCCTTGGGGCAGAGCTAGGAGCAGTAGACAGAAATTGCATAGGACCAAATTGAGGCTTGATTATAAGGGAAAACTTCCTAACACATCCATCTAAAATTGGAATGGATTGCCCCATTGGAGGTCTTCAAGAAAAAGAGATAACTAATGATTAGGTATATCTGATTCTTGTGATTCTTGTTCAGGTGTTGGTTGTGTTGATGGCCTCTGGCATTTCTTTTGCTTCTAAGATCCTGTGGATCAAAATCCACAGATCTATCAGCTGTCTGACTAGGATATAAATATTGATATAAAATCTTAATCTTTGCATATTTTTCCTTATTTGTGTTCTCAAATTCCATTCCCCCCATGTGTGGATGTGATTTCATTTGCCTCATATGTTTGTCTCCATTGAAATAATTCTAGCACAGCATATTACTTATTCTACCAGCTTATTATATTATAAATATGACTTTGAATTCTTGAATGCTACGCCAACATAGTGCACATGCTGGCAGGTCCTTCCAAGATAGAAAGACTTTACATGCCTCCAGCAGTGAATTATTTATGCCTTTTGTCCAGGATTAATCCAAGCAAGTTAGTAGAGGTTCACCACAGACTTGGCACCAGAAGACAATTTTTTTTTTTTTTTGACTAGAATAACTAATGAAGATCCATATATTAAGTTGTAGGTTGATTTCTATTGGCATTAATAATGGAATACCTATTCTGATGAAATTAAATATTCTTGAAAATTTGTCACATGAAATTAAAAGTCATGCAGTATGGTCATACATAGTCTGCAAGTTACTTTTTTTTCTTTTTTGGTGAGGGAATTGGGGTTAAGTGACTTGCCCAGCATCACACAGCTAATAATATTAAGTGTCTGAGACTGGATTTGAACTCTGGTGTTCTATTTACTCCCCCATCTAGCTGCCCCATGTTACTTCTTTTGAATTCCTAAATCTTCCAGCTAGTGCTATGGTCCACATCAATCTATAATTCGGCTTAGTCTGTATACCTAGACCATGTATATGTGATCCTTACGTGAAACAGTTGTTTTGTATTGCTTAATAGCCTAACACCAATAAACCCACCTCCATTTACCTAAACATTTTAATTGGGAAGAATGTTAGTTATGAGATTTTTTTTGTTCAGTCATCCATTAATCCCTGGGGGCAGCATCCAACAACAGTTGTGTCAAACCTTTTTCTAGCTTCCTAAGAAAAGTTTTGAGTCTTTTGTTTAAGAATATAAATTCAACCCTGAATTTACATACATATATACACATACATATATACATACATACACACACACACACACACACACACACACACACACACACACACACACATATATATATATATATATAAAGTTCAACCCGGAACTTCCCTTTAGGACTGAATATCACCTCCAAGCCAAGGGCATCTAGATTTGCCCAGAATAAGACATTCCATATTCAGACACTGCCTTTTTGCTATCTAGCGCTCTTTGATTTACTTTTGTAACTTTTTTTGCATTATCTTTTTTTGTTTTTTATTTTTTTTAAACAGACCTCCAGGTTCTTCTTACTTTCGATACGCTGAATCTTCCATGAAGAATAGCTTTGGTCTAAAGTATCTGCATAAATTCTTCAATATTCCATTCTTACAACTGCAGGTAAGTTCTTTTTGTGGAAAGTAGAAGTACCTTGGGCAGTCAAGGGACAAAACACAAGAAAATGGCTTTTGTGAATGATAGCAGGGAACTTTTCCTTGATAGTTTCTTGAAAGATTCTGTCCAGGCTCTTTTTTTTTTTTAATTATTATTATTATGGCTTTCAGATAGTCCAGTAATTCTTATATCTCTCCTGAATCTATTTTCCAAGTTGTTTTTCTTTTTTTCTTGCAGACTTAAACACAAAATGAGAAAAGAAAAAAAAAATGCCACGTACACAGCACATTATAAGAAAGGATTCAATATAGAACAAACTTCCATTTCAAGAAAACCTATATAACTACTACACACTGTTTTTCATAATTGCCTGGGTTTTTGTTTTTGTTTTTTACTTCTGTGTTGGTCTTTCTGATGTGTACTTTTTACCCTTATTTTTTTCCCCCTCACCCTCCTCCTACCCTAAAGAAGGCTAAAATTAGGAGTGGATATGTATATACAAACATACACATAGATAGCTATAAACATACACACATCTGTAGTTATATACACTCATACACATGTATACATATAACTCGTATGCTTATTTTCTCCTATCATCTGTTTCTCTGAAGGTGAATGTATCTTCCTTCATAGGAAATTTAAGGTTAATAAGGGTATTTATAATAGAGTGACTTATTCAAAATTGTTCTTAAAACAATATTGCTGTTAATATGTAGAATGTTCTCTTGATTCTGTTCACTTCACTCTTCATTATCTCATGGAGGTCTCCCTGTTTTTCTAAAATCATTGAGCTCATCATTTTTTATATTAGGATAATATTCCACCTTGCACTTATACCACAGTTTGTTTAAACTATTCCCCAGTTGACCCAGTTTCCATTTCTTTGCCACTACAAATAGGTACAATAAATATTTTAGAACACGTGGTTTCTTTTCAGTTTCCCCTAAGCATCTTGAGAAATAATAATGGTATTATGGGTCAAAGGCAGTTTAATAACTTTGGGCATAATTTCAAATCTCTCTCCAAAATGGATGAATCAGCTCATGGATCCACCAACAATGAATTAAGGTCCCAATTTTTTTACATCCACTCCAATACTTGTCACTTTCCCTTTTGGTCATTTTATCCAATCTCATATAATGGTATCTCCAGGTGGTTTTAATTTGCATTTCTCTAATTAATTAATGATCTAATGATTTAAAGCATTTTTATGACTGTTTTGATTTCTTCAGAAAATTGCCTTTTCATATCCTTTGACATTTTATCTATTGGGGAATGTCTCACCTTCTTAAAGATATGATGTGATAAAGTTCTTTACATATTTGAAATATGAGACCTTTATCTGAGTATGTATTTTTTTTTTAATTTCCAATTTTCTATTTTCCTACTGTTTTTTTTTTTTTTCCTGAGACAATTGGGTTAAGTGACTTGCCCAGGGTCGCACAGCTAATAAGCATTAAGTATTTGAGGTCAGATTTGAACTCAGATCCTCCTGACTTCAGGGCTGGTGCTCTATCCACTGTACTTCCTAGCTTCCTGGCTACATTTCTTTGATTTGTACAAAACCTTTTTAATTTAATGTAATCAAAATTACCCATTTTACATGTCAGAATGCTCTATCTTATTTGTTTATAAATTGTTCACTTTTCTATAAATCTGATAGGTAATATGTTCTTGTTCTTAAGATTTTTTAGTAATATCTCCCTTCATATCTAGGGTCATATATTTATTTTGACCATATCTTGGTAATTGGTGTGAGATATCCAATTTCTGCCAAACTGCTTTCAAGCTGTTCCAACAATTTTTCTCAAATAATGATTTTTTTTTCAATAGTATTTTATTTTCCAAATGAGTGCATGTAGCTAAGTTTTTTCTCCCTACCTACGTCCTTCCTAAGACACCAAATAACCTGACATAAGTTAAATACATGCAATTTTAAAAAACATATTTCCATTTTTGTCATGTTGTACCAGAAAAAAAATGATCAAAAGAGGGGGGGAAACAATGAGAGAAAAAAATCAGTCAAAAATTAAACACTTTGCTTTGATCCATATTCAGTCTTCATAGTTCTCTCTCTCTGGATGCGGATGGCATTTTTTATCCCAAGTCTATTGGAATTGTTTTGAATCACCACGTTGTTGAGAAGAGCCAAGTCCAT
Organism: Sarcophilus harrisii; assembly: GCF_902635505.1. NCBI lineage: Eukaryota > Metazoa > Chordata > Mammalia > Dasyuromorphia > Dasyuridae > Sarcophilus > Sarcophilus harrisii. The sequence continues at coordinate 249,263,271 of NC_045427.1, read as the reverse complement.
CACATAATCTTGTTTGTTCTATATACAATGTTTTCTTGGTTCTGCTCATCATTTCTTATAGAACAATATTCCTTTATATTCTTATACAATAATTTATTCAGCCATTCTGCAGTTAATGGGCATCCACTCAATTTCTAGTTCTTTACCACTACAAAAAGGGCTGCTACAAATATTTTTGCACATGTGGATTCTTTTTAACTCTTTTTTATGATCTCTTTGGAATACAGAACCAATAGTGACACTGCTGAATCAAAGGAGTATGCAAAGTTCCCTTTGGGCATAGAACCAAATTGCTCTCCAGAATTGTTGGATCATTTTACAACTCCACCAACAATGCATTAGTGTCCCAGTTTTCCTTCATCCCTTCCAACATTTATCAATATCTTTTCCTGTCATTTTAGCCATCTGAGAGGTGTGAAGTAATGCTTCAGAATTGTGTTAATTTGCATTTTTCTAATCAGTAATGATTTAGAGCATTTTTTCATAGGACTAGAAATTTCTTTATCTGATAATTGTCTATTCATATCCTTTCACCATTTATCACCAAGAATTTTTATCCCAAAGATTTAAGTATTTAAGCTTGTCAGATGCTTGATAACTATATTTGTTTGCTGCTGTAGATTGTATATATACTCCATTACACAAATCTAGCTTTCTGTTTCTTAACCAGTACCAGATAGTTTTGATAATTACTCCCTTATGTGAAAAGACCACCAGCTATGAAGTCAGGAGGACCTGAGTTCAACTCCAAATTCAGACATTAACACTCCCTAGCTTGGTGACCCTAGGCAAGTCATTTAATCCCAATTGCCTCAACCAAAAAAAAAAAAAAAAACAACAAACCTTTAAAAAAAAGATAATTACTGCCTTGTGATCTAATTTTAAACCTGGTACTGCTAAATCTCTTTAATTTTTTTTTTCATTAGTTCTGTTTATATTGAATCTTTTGTTATTTTTTTCTAGCTCTGTGGAACAATTTTTTTGTAATTTCATTAAGGTGGCATTTGAATATATGTTTTCATAAAATTGTCTCTTTTTTTTTGTTTGCCCTGCCTACCCATGAATAATTAATATTTCTCCATTTATTTAAATCAGATTTTATTTGTGTACAAAAGTTTTTATAGTTTTGTTCACATAAGTCCTGGGCTTGTTTTGTTAGGGATAGTCTCAGGAGGATCCTATTGGTAATATGGGAATGCTGATAATTTATGTGGGTGTATTTTATATTCTGCTACTTAGTTGAAATTGTTAGTTATTTCAATTAACTTTTTGGCTGAATCTTTTTCAAGTATAATATATGATCTGCAAAAAGTTTTATTACCTCATTCACTATTCTGATTCCTTTTATTTCTTTTTCTTCTCTTATTGCTATTACTAGGATTTCCAATACAATTGGAATTTATTATTTATTCAATAATAAATTGATGACAGTGGGCATCCTTGTTTTATGCCTGATCTTACTGGCAAGGTTTCTATCTTGTCTTCATTAAAGATAATGCATCCTATTGGGTTTTAGGTAAATGCTTCTTATCAATTTAAGGAAAAGTCCATTGATATCTTTATTTTCAAATGTTTTTAATAGATATGAGTTGTACTGTGTCAAATGTTTTTTCTGCATCTAGTCATATCATGATTTTTGTTATTGATATAATCAATTATATTAATAGTTTTGCTTATGTTAAACCATCCCTGCATTCCTAGCATGAATTCCACTTGGTCACAGTATACTTTCTTTGTAACATCAGTATTGTTGTAATCATTTACCTAGTGTTTTATTTAGAATTTTTGCATCCATATTCATGAAAGTGATCTATAATTTTCTTTCTCTGTTTTTACTTTTTTCTGATTTAGGTATAAGTATTATATTTGTTTCATTAAGAAAGTTTTGTAGGACCCTTTCTTTGCCTATTATTCCAAGTAATTTGTTTAATATTGGAATTGGCCGGTCTTTAATGTTTGATAAAATTTACTTGTAAATATTTTTGGTCCTGGTGCTTTTTTTCTTTGGAAACTCACTTATAAACTCTTCCAATTTCTTTTTTTTAAGTAGGTCTATTTAAATATTCTATTTCCTCTTTTGCTAATCTAGGCAGTTTGTGTTTTTATAAATATTCTTCCACTTAAGTTGTTGAATTTATTGGCATATAATTATGCAAAATAATTCCTTATAATTGGTTTGATTTCATCTTTTTTTATGAATATATTTACCCTTTTTATTTTTGATACTAGTGATTTAGTTTTCTCTTTTTTAATCATAATTACCAATGGGTTATCTATGTTATAGATTTATTTTTCATAATACCTAGTTTTATTTATTAATCCAATGGTTTTCTTTGCATTTTATTAATTTTGACCTTAATTTTTAGGATTTCTGTTTTAGTGTTTGGTTGAGATTTTTAATTTGTTGTTTTTAATTGAATACCTAGCTCATTGGTCTTCTTTCTCTCTTATTGATATAAGCACTTAAGAGATATAAATTTTCTTCTAATTATTGCTTTTGCTGTATCCCATAGGTTTTGATATGTTTATTCATTGTCATTTTCTTTAATGAATTTACTGATTGTTTCTATTATTTTTTTCTTTAACCCCTACATTCTTTAATATTAAGTTGTTTAGTTTCCAATTTTTTTCCCTATGTTTCTTTAGTCCCTTATTAAATACAATTTTTATGGCATGGCTTGTAAAGGAAATATTTAATATTTCAGCTTTAAGCTGTAAAATTTTTGTCTTATTTATGATCAGTCTTTATAAAAGCACCATATATTCCTCTCTATTTCCATTCAATTCTCTCCAGCTTTCCAGAATATCTAAAATTCTATATACTTCCTTACCTTTTTTTTTATCTATTTTTTTATTAGATTCATCTAGTTCTGAGAGGGGTAGATTAAGGTTCCTAATTATTATAATATTATTTCTACATTTAACTTTATGTGTGTATGTATATATATATATTATGGTATTTGATGCACCTAAGTTTAATATTGATACTACTTCATTATCTAGGGCAAAATTTCCAAAACTGAGTTACAACCCCATATAGGGTCACATAATTGAATGTGGGGGTTGTGAAAAACTTGGCAACAGGAAAAGTATCAAATATTCCATCAAGATTTAATTTTTCATGTAGAAAAAAACAAGCATATCCATTTTATTAGTATACAGATTTCCTTTTGTTTTTAATGGTAAAATTATACATACAATGAATTGTTTAAAAATAAATTTATTTATGATTTATTTTCAGTAAATGTTTGATTGTATATTCCTATTTTATATTCTTACATATCTGGGACCACTTAAAAATTTCTCAGGCAAAAAAGAGTTGTGAATGAAAAAGGTTTTAAGTAATCCTGATCCTATGGTACCTTTTATCATAATATAGTTTTTTCCTGTTTGTCTCTTTTAATTAAATCTATTTTAGCTTTTAATTAAATCTATTTTATCACCTATGATTGCTATCCTTGCTTTTTTTTTTTTTACACTGATTGAGGCATAATATATTCTTCTGCTTCTTATTTTAACCTCTCTCTCTCTCATTTTTAAATGTGTTTCTTGTAGGCAGTATATTATCAGGTTCTGATTTTTAATCCATTTTGCTATCTATTTTTGTTTTATATGTGAATTCATCTCGATCACATTCAAAGTTATAATTACTATTTGTATATTTCCCTCCATATTATTTTTCCTCGCTATGGTCCTTCTCAGCCTCTTTTTGCCCTATCTGTCTTGCACTTCCCTTTTCTTGCCTTTTTAAAGACTCTTTCCCTTATCCTCTCTCCTTTTATCTCCTTGTTCTACCCACTCCTCTAAAAAAAATCCTTCCCTTTTCTTCTTCTCCTACCTCCCAAAAGTTAAGGTACATAACCTTGTATATCCCTGTCATCCTGTTCCTTCTCCTTCTTATTTCTTAACTATAAATTGTGAAAATTTTTATACTCTTCTACATATTTATGTTGTTCTCTCTTTAACACAATACTGATGAGAATAGGGTTCCAGCACTATCAGCTTTCCACTCCCATTTCATTCCTCTGTATGAGTTCTTCCTCTCATTCCTCATTTATAAGGTAATTACTCTTTTTACCTTTTCCTATACAATTTTGCTTTTTAGGATCACCACATCATTATTCAGTTCTTCCTCAGAATTTCTTTTGAATTATCCAATTACTAATAACAATCTTAGACATACAGTTTATATTTTCATATATAAAAAGTAAAGTTTGTCTTTATTGAGTCCTTTGTGAATGGTCTTTTATATTTACCTTATATTTCTCCTGGGTTTTATATGTCAAATTTTCTATTAAATGTCTGGTTTTACTGCTACAAAATTCTGAAAGCCTGTCAATTCACTAAATGTCTTATTGTTGTTTGGGGTTATTAACATTGCTGGGTAAATTGTTTTTGGCCACAATCTCAGTTCTTTTTGCTCTTCTGATATATAGTGTTCCAAAGACGTGCATAGCAGCTGTGAGGTCTTGTGTAATTCTAATTGTGGCTCATCAATATTTGAATTGTATTTTTCTTGTTGTCCATAATATTTTCTCCTCAAGTTGGAGGTTTCAGAATTTGGCTGTGATATTTCTGTAGCTTTTCATCTTGGGATCTTTTTCAGTTGGTGATTGATTGATTTTTTTTTCCCTTTTCTGTTTCTGCTTTCCTTTCTTGTTCCAAAACTTCAGGGCAAGGTTCTTTGATTATTTCTTGTATTATAGCATCAAAATTCTTTTTTTAATTGTTGTTTTCAAGTCGTCCTGTTATTATGTTTCTCTTCTTTTTTTTTTTTTATAATTCATTTTTTTTTATTTTTTATTTAATAGCCTTTTATTTACAGGATATATGCATGGGTAACTTTACAGCATTAACAATTGCCAAACCTCTTGTTCCAATTTTTTACCTCTTACCCCCCCACCCCCTCCCCTAGATGGCAAGATGACCAGTAGATGTTAAATATATTAAAATATAAATTAGATTATGTTTCTCTTCTTGATATGTTTTCCAAATCAATTGTTTTTCTTGAGATGTCTCACATTCTAATTTTTTTTTCATCCTTTTAAATTATTATTTTTTGATCTCTTAGAACATCATTTGCCCAATTCTGGTTTTCAAGGAGTTGTTTTCTTAAGTTTCTGGATGTCATTTTCTAGTTGGTTGACTTTCTTTTCATAATTTTCTTATTTTTGTTGTTTTTGTTTTCTGCTGAAGGGATTGGAGTTAAGTGGCTTGCCCAAGATCACACAGCTAGGAAGTGTTAAATGTCTGAGGCCAGATTTGAACTTAGCCTTGACTTCAGGGCTAATGCTCTGTCCACTGTGCCACCTAGCTAACCCCACTTAATTGATTTTTTGAGCTCTTTGCAGGATTCTTTTGGGGCAGGTGGCCATTTTATTTAATTTTTTGGAGTAGGAGAAGCTTTTTTGAAGCAAACCTCCTCTGTAAACAAACCTGTCTTCTCTGTTCCTATATTAGGTGTCTGTAATTGATTTCTTTCCCCTTTGCTTGTTCATTTCTATTTTTTTTTTTAAAAACACGTTGTTATAATCACCTGTAGTTCTAGCATGTTGGGGATAGTGCCTCTGGCCTTAGATCCTTCTTACTGTTATTTTTTTAGTTTTGTCCAAGGCCCAGCCTCACATTTGCTCCCTAGGGACCTTCCAGTGACTATCTTCATTTCTTCCCTCTGATCTGGAACTGAAACCAAGAATTCAAATTTTTTGTGAATGTTTGCTTCCAGCAGCATCTCTATCCCACTTCTTCTGCACTTACCAGATGCTGGTTTTTACCTCCCCTTCAGCCATAGTCCAAGACTGCATCTTGGCATAGTTAGGCCTGGTATCTCTCAGCAACAGAGGATCCTTCAGTTCTTCCCCTGCTCAAATATCTGACCCCTATACTGCCTATGGAGGTGAGGAAAATTCCTAAGGCTACCTCCCAACTCAGCTGCCCCCAAGCCCTATTGTGAGCACAGCCTGGAGGTATTTGCAATTCACTCAATCTGAACCTCTATCCTGATCTTTCCTCCTGTCTTTTCCAGTCGTCCGAGGGAGACCACAGTTCTTCCCAATTCTTGTTTATTTTTTCCTCTTTACTTTTTTTTTTTTTTTTTTTTTAAACAAAATCACCTCTGGAAACAAATCCTGATTTTTTTTTCTATTCCTATAGTAGGTATCTGTAATTGGGTTCTTTCCCCTTTGCTTGCTCATTTCTTTCTTTCTTTAAAGCAGGTTGTCATAATTGCTTCTTCTTGTAGGATGTGGGGGATAGTGCCTCTGGCCTCAGCTCCTTTTTACTGTTATTTAATTCATCCTTAGGCCTGTTTTGTTTTTGGAGGAAATCTGGAGAACTTGGAATTTTCTGACCTACTCCACAATCTTACCAGAATCCTCTCCTCAAATGTTTTTCCAGTAAGGTATTTTACATTTTCTGCTAGTTTTTCATAAAAAAAATGAAAAACTGGAAGAAAATGTAAAATGATCTTGATGTCTCAGAGATTCATTAGCTTCCACTTGCCCACTTTTAGGGTTTTTTTCCATTTCTAATTTTTATGGAATGATTTTCTTCAATGAGCTTCTGTACCTCCTTTTCCCATTTGGCCAATCCTACTTTTTAAGAAGTAAAATCCTTTTTGAGTTCTTCCAGGAGGACTTTATGGGTTTGAGACCAAATCATATTCTCTTTGTGGCTTTGCATGTAGGCATTTTGACATTATTGTCCTCTTCTGAGTTTGTTTTTTGATCTTTCCTGTATCCATAGTAGTTTTCTGTGATCGGGATTTTTGTTTTTGGTTTTTTTGCTCACTTTCCAGCTTGTTTCATGAATTTTAAAACTGAGCTCTGCTCTTAGGCTACAGGAAGCTGTTCCCAGCTTTTTGTGGCTGAGTCCAGAGGACTGATCACTGCCTTGCTACATGGGGACCTCCAGGTCTGGGGGCTCATCTCCTGTGCCAAGTGCTGCACCCCAACTTCCAGGCCTGGCTGGCCTGGCCATTATTCTGGGCCTGGAGTGCTTCACAGCTGATTTGTTGCCCTGTTGGCCTTCTAAATCAGGTATGTATATGGGGCCTTGGTTGCTGACCTGTGTTCAGATTAGGAGCCTCCCACTGACTTGCCTGGATATCGCCAATGCTGGGCTGTGTTCCCCTTTTACCTATAAAAGACAGATCTTTTCTGCAGTACTTCCAGGTTATTTTGGACTGGGAAATTGTTTCACCCCATCGTTTTGTGGATGCTGTTACTCCAGAATTTGTTTTGAGGTGTGATCTAAAGTTGTTTCAAGGAGAATTTGAGATGGCTTAGATAACTTACTGCCTTTTCTCCATCATCTTGGGTCTGCTGGCTTTTGTAATCTCTCTGAAATATTTTGTTTCTTATTTCATATTTTTCCTCATTAGGGATATGGCTATCTAAAATCCAACAAACATTTATTCAACAAGTAATTGAGGGTGCAAAAGTAGGGAGGGAAAGTCTCCTTCAAGAATCTTTATAGTCTTCAAAAAGAATACATCATTTACTAAGATTTGAGTTTATGAGAGGATAAAGAGATGAATTATCTATCAATGTAAATGTTCAGCAGGCAGCTCACGATAGAAATTTAGGACTAACTGTGAAAATAAATGAACTCTTGGAAACTGATGCGATCTTAGAGTAAGAAGAAAGAAGAAAATAGTCTAGTATGGATCTTAAGAAACAGCCACAGATAGAAGGCAAGAAATAGCAAGAATCTAGGAAAAGAGACTAATTTCAAAGTTGTAAAGGATCTCAGTGACCATCTAGTCCAGGGTATACACAAAAAAGAATCCCTGCTACCCCATGCTCAACAAATCACAGCCCAATCTCTGCTTCAAGAATTCCAGGAAGGAGATAAGTAAGGAAACTGTAAGAAAATGCCTCACTGCTCTTGATGAGTTTACACTCTGCTTAAGTGAATTAAATCTTACCCCAACCTTGGAAGAACAGGCAGATCTAATTGCTGAGCCACTATCAGTGATCAGGGAAGATATCCAAAAAAGGGGAGAAATGGCAAATGTCTCAATTTTCAAAAAAAGTCAAGGTAACAGTTCAGACTTTTATTTACTGAAGACATCAATTCTTTTTTAATCATTTTTTTCTATCATTTCTGGCATAAAGATCATTCTCAAGAGAAAATAAAACCAAAATAAAAGCACTCTGCATTTTGTCAGTGATTATTATCCCCTCCATCCCAAGCAAAACTCTTCACCTTCTTTTATTGTGGTTTTCTCTTAAGATATAATTAAAAACAAACTGCAAAAAAGAAATTTTTTTATTGTATTTAGATTTCCTTAACAGTCTTAGTCACATTTTAAGCATTAACATTCCTGACACTAATTTTTCTGGAACGTCAAACTTCCAGTTTCTACACATTTGCTTTTTAAACATGAAATGGTTGATGAATGTGCCACCACATGAGTCTTTTCAAACAAATCCTATTTTTCTTCCTTATTGGAATTGTTTCCATTTGTGTCTTAAGAATTATATTTTTGAGCATTTCCTATCCTCCTTGGGTTGACTTCCCTCAAAGCATTTTAGTGCATGAAATCCCACTTAGCTTTTTTCTAAACCCTTTGAAATCTGTTTTCCCAAAAATCTTTTGTGCATGTCAGACTGTCCAGATTTCTTCTCCTCCTCTGTTACAAATTCTAGAATGGAATTGATCATATCCCTCTCAAGATTACCATCATTTCCACCCCAGCAGCAAGTTTCTCCCTGTTAGTAGAAATCAGATCCTGAATAGAATTGCTCCTTATTGCTTCCTCAGCCTTTTGAGTTATGATAGCAACACTAAAGCAGATCAGGAAAACTGTTCTTTCTGTCTTTAGAATAGGAAATGCTCCAGCAGATGATGTCTATATAGTTGAAGTTCCCCATGCTTTTGTTTAACAAACTTATCAATTCCCTTTTTCTGTTCAGGTGGTTTGTAATATACTCCCTTCACAAAAATACTTTTCATCAATTGTCCGTTGTTGCCCCCACCCACAAACTTTTGTTTTTGGATTTCATCAGATGATTATCTTCAATACACAGTAATACAACCATTCCTTTTTACCTTTGTTTTTTTATTAAAACACCCATCTAGTCATAATCCAATAATAAAGTTTATCTCAGTGGTAACTGAATTACATTTTGCCATTTTAGATTAGGACCTCTAATTTCTCCTCCTTGTTTCTTAATTTATAAGTATTTGTATATAGACATTTGAAGCCATGGGTTTTATACCACTAAATTCTGTCTTTGGTAAATTCTGGGAAATTCAGCTGCTGTTTTTCCTTCTTTGTGCCTATTCTCTGTAGTATCTAACTTAGAGGATATTCATAAACAAATTGATAAGTTGTGGGTAGGGCAAAGTGGTGAAATAGGAGGTTGATGCAAGGTTAAAGGGAAGTTGGGCAAAGACAGAGTTGTAGTTTCAAGAAACAAGGCTGAGGGGCTGCTAGGTGGCACAGTGGGTAGAACCCCAGCCCTAAAGTCAGGAAGACCTGAGTTCAAATCTGGCCTCAGAAACTTAACACTTCCTAGCTGTGTGACCCTGGGCAAGTCGCTTAACCCCAATTGCCTCAGCAAAAAGAAAAGGAAAAAAGGCTGAAATTTTTCAACCATTAGAGAGAACAAAGCTATGGGAGATCAACTGAAGATAATGTTTAGGGAAAAAAATCAAGCTCAGGGCAAAACCTTCAGGTCATTCACTTAAAGGGTGGAATATAAATGATGATTCTTCAAAGAAAACTGAGGATTGGTCAGCAGGTAGGAAGAGAATTAAGTGAAAGTAATATCACAAAAACCCAGAGAGTAGCCAGGAATACTCAGTGATACATCAGACTTGAGGAGATTATTGGCAGCATTGGAAAGAATGCTCTGTGGGTTGACAAGGTAGAAAGCCAGAGTATAAAAGACTAAGAAGTAAATAAGAGGAAAAGAAAAGTAAGATTTTCCCTAGCTTTTGGTCATGGGATGCAAAAGGAAATCTGCTTGAACAGATCAGAAATGGTAGAATCAAGCCAACATGTAGAGAGGTTGGCTTTGATGTGAAAAAGAACCACTTATTCAGAGACTATAATAAAGGATTTAAAAATGATTTCAAAGGATTTGAGATATAGGAAAAAGGAAACACAGCGGTGGCTTCTTAGTAAAGTATGATGTAAAGGCCTCTACTGAGAGGTTTAGAGTAGGAAGTAGTATGGAAAACATTAGAACTGTGAGGAATGTGACTTGGAGAGTAAGAATCACTTATAAAGGAGTAAAAATATTACTTGTTGGTGAGAACCCAGTTGAGATTACGTAGATTTTTGAGTAGAGAACAAATTAAACTAGATGGCTATAGAATGAAAATTGGAAAGGGGGAAAATTGCCTTTTCTAATTGCAGATTAGATCACAGATCATAGGATTGCTTGGTAATAATTTCATGATGCATTAAGTAAATTTTCTTATGTGATCTTTACCTATGTGATAATAGAAAATCACCAACTTACAATGTAATTCATGAATAATCATGCCTATCTGTGAGGAAATTGGATACAGAGAGCTTTGAGTCTTTATTCACAGCTTCTTTTCAGTTCTGATTCTGTACTTCCCTACCCAGTAAACTTTCACTTGGAACAGAGATAGAAAAAAGCAGTTCAGCAAATCTAATCAACATTCAAAATAAGTTTGGCAGCATATGTAGTATTCTATACCCACAGCCCCCTATTTGTCACTACATACGTTATTACTTCTAAGGATATTTTCTATAAATTCTAACCCCATTCATAAAATTGGGTTCTTTTTTAGTAGCATCAATTCTTTTTGCACCATCTAAATTTGAGGCTGCATTGTTACTTTATAATCTGTAGCTGTTTGAGTACTTAAAGGCAGATATCTTCAGAAATTAAATTCTTACTTTTTATATATTTACACCATCATTACAAAATAACATATACTAAATTTGCTTGCAATGAATAGGATTAGTTGTACCTTGAAGTGGAAAGGAAAATAAACTTAGAGTTTTTAAAAATTAAATAGTGTAACCAGGATGGGAATGAGTGAGAGATATCATTAGAGAGAACTTAGCTATTAATACCTTTACTGTTCTTACTGTGCAATTAGAGAATATGTATTTTCTTATCTGATATCTAGCAAAAAGACATCATTTGGATAGAGCTGCTTTTGTTGTTGTTTTAGTAGTTGTTGTTTTGGTTTGAGTTTTTTTGAGCCTGGACCTATTTGGTCTGGGCTAAAAATTCAGCAACTACATTGGGGCCCAGTTCCAATAAAGATTGGCTTATAAGCCTTATCTTGTTTCTGGTGATTCTCCATTCCCAGAGACTCATCATATTGGTACCAAACTAAGTGCAAACACTTGATCTGCTTTAGTTCTACTTAAACCTCTGAACTCTCACAGCTTTATAATGTTTAAAGCATTAGATTCTTTGTATTTTCTTTGCTATCTAAATTTGATGAGTATGCTCTTCAAAGACAGTGTAGTGTCCAGAAGACCTGAGTTCAGATACTGACTTGGATCCTTAATTAGCTCTGTGAACCTGAACAGGTCATGTAATTTGTTTTCCTCATCAGCAAAATGAAGTGGTCTGACTTAAGCCCTAAATCTGTGATCTTGTGATTGACTGTCATTACATAACACATATGGTCTCATCAGAAAATTTCAATCTTCATTTATAAATTATTAATTGACAACAGTAACAACAAAAATACTAAGTAAAAAGAAGGTGCCTGAATCTTTTTAGCTAGGCTAATAAGAAAGTTGAAACATGTGGCCAAGCAATTTGAGTAAGAAAGGTAGGTTTGTTTCCAATGGATCATAGAATGAAACTGGAATGGAATTTAGGTTACCTAATCCAACCTCTTAGACCATACAGGAATTCTCTTTAGCATGACATGGCCATATATATAGCCTATGCTTGAATATTCTAGTAGTGGGAAATTTACTCTCACAGGAAAACCTATTGCATTTTAGGCAGTACTAATTACTAAGAAGTTATTCCCTCTGTATTGACTCTTCATGGTTTTGCCTTCTGGAATTACATAAATTAAAAATAACTATTGTTATCTCTTCTCATCTGACATATGACATTATGACATCTCTTCTCATATGATATAATTTCAAAGTTACCATCATCCTCTTAGTCATCTCTTTCTAAGCACATTTCATTTTGTCATTGCCTCTTAAATGAAAGAGAATTGAGCATAGGATTATAGAGATGGAGTGACTAATATCAAGCAATGGAACTGTTAACTCGTAGACAACTGTACTAATAATAATGCAGCCTAAGATTCTGGTAAGTTTTTTGATAAGATAATCATCCTGGCTCAGTGAACTTACTGTTAACTAAAAATCTTTTCATGTTAATTGTCAACAAGTCATATTTTCCTACCCCGTACTTGTGAAGCTTTTTTTTTTTTTTTTTTTTTTTTTTTTTTGCTGAGGCAATTGGTCACACAGCTAGGAAATATTAAGTGTCTGAGGTTAGATTTGAACTTAGATCCTCCTGACTTCAAGGCTGGTGCTCTATCCACTGCGCCACCTAGCTGCCCAGAAGCTTATTTTCTTTAACCTAGGTGCAAGGCTTTCTATTTCTTTATAGTTCATCTTGACAAGTATCTTGAAAAATCCTCATTTGAAATTATTAAACACTTTTTGAATCCTAATTTTTGTCTTCCAAAATATTTTTCATCTCTCTCAATTTTCTGTTCTCAAATTTTATAAGATTGCCATCAGTGTTTTAAAATTATTGATAATACTGTTGAATTTGTTAGGGCCAAAGAACAAACCCCGCCATAAACATCTAAAGATACTTTCCATATTGACATTGGACTAGCTAAAAATCCCTTATATTGTCATCAAACCTGCATTTCTTTATTTTGTCCACAATATTATAATGGGAAAGTTTGTTAAATGCCTTGCTTAATTCTAGATATGTTGTCTAAAGCATTGTTGTAATCTTAACATTTTTACAGGTTTCCAGGTTCCTGTTTTAAGCAAATAACATATAACCAGCCACTACTGTAACCAGCAAGTAGTCACTAGCCACTACAGCCTGTGCCTTCTTCCAATTACTAGTAATAGGTTGATCTGAAATGACTTCTCCGCCAATTCTAATATTTTTTGATTCTATAAAGAGATTTCTTCAAATCTACTAAGAATCTGTGGATTTCCCTTATGGAAAGCTATTAATTCTTTGAAAAAAAAAAAAACAAATAAACAAAAAACCCACCAACAGCAACTATAGATTCACCCTCTGCAGATAAAGTTCTGATTCCTTCTCTGTTTCATATTTTACTGTCAGCCTCTTGACCCTAAGAATCTTCTGCCTCCTTCCTTCCTTCATTGAAGTGTCTCTTGTAATACCACCTGGTGATTCTTTGAGTAGCTGGGCAGAGCAAGAGAGTGCTTGACTTGACTCAGGAAGCCTTATCCTCTTGAGTTCAAATCTTGCCTTGTATACTGACTTGCTGTGAGCTGTGCAGATTACTTGGTCCTGTTTGCCTCAGGTTAGCTAGTGCTGGAGAAGATGACAACAAATCCACCCCACTCCAGTACCTTTGCCAAGAGATCCTCAAACTGGATCACAAAGAGTTGTATACAACTGAACAACAACAAAAGTAAATCTTCATCCTCCATAACATTCTAGGACAAATATAATGGCTACTCGCACTCTTTTAATTTTCTCAAGCAAAAAAACAATTTTTCATTTAACAACCAATGTAGTCAGTGGTTATCTTGCAGGAAAATATGTCCATGAACAGATCTTTTGGGAGCAGCTAGATGGTGCAGTAGATAGAGCACCAGCCCTGAAGTCAAGAGGATCTAAGTTCAATTCTGGTCTCAGACACTTAATACTTTCTAGCTGTGTGATCCTGGGCAAGTCACTTAAACCCAAACGTCTCAGGAAAAAAATCTTTCACAGACTATCCTTTTCCTACCTTTCCAGTCTTCTTACTCTTCATTTTTCTATACATACTCTGTGTTCTAGGGACACTGGCTTTCTTGCTGTTCCTTGAGCACAACACTCCATCTCCTTACCACATCCTTCTTAATTCTAATGCCTTCCCTCTATTAAAATTATTTCCTATCCAATATATAACTTGCTTTGCATATTTGTTTGCATGTTGTCTCATTAAATCAAAAGCTTCTTGACAGTCCCTGTCTTGCTTGTTTTATAAATCCCCCAATGCTTAGCACAGTGCCTGGGACATAAAGGTGCTTAATATGTCGTTATTAATTGAATAATACCAAAATGTTCTTCTGAGCAGATTAAATAGGACTTTGATTTTCCTTGTCCTTTGGATCATTTCAAATAGAAAATGACATTGATTCCTCCTTTACAGATTGTTTTGTATACTGCTCTTTTATTTGAACAGGAACTAAAACACATCTCTAGGTCTTCTCTTAAGAAATACAAGGAACAAACTACATATTTCTGATTTAAAACATGTACTTCCTCTTATATCTTCGTATTTGTGCTAGATGGATTTGTTGATGGACAGATTCTTGTTAGCTCTGAAGCTGCCTAGAAAATCCAATCACTGAAATTGAAGGGCTAGAAACTTATAATCAGATTAAATGTATTCCACATTCCATTTACTTAAACTCAGTGTTTCCAAATACTGCTCTGCTTTGCTGAATGAGAGCATCATGATCATGTTATATTTCCTTATTCCCCATGAGGGGAAGATGGGGCAAATGTCATGGTGTTTTAAAAGGGGATTAATGAGATTAACCTCCAAATAAGTTATATTTGTGCTCTGTGACCTAGATTAAAAACAGTGTTCCTTTGTGTCAAGCAGAAGGCAGCCTTTGACACGTTTCTTATTTCAAAGGTGAAGAAGCATCCCCTTGTGATGGCAATGAATTAAATACTCTTTTATCCTTTTCTGGATTTTCATTGTGTTCTTGCATTACCATCTCTACTCATCTTCTATTTAATTCATTAAACCTAGGCAAAGTGATGGTACTTGGGGTGATGAAGAAGACATGGAGTTCCATTTCAGTAACCTTTCCTACTCAAACCTATCTTTATTTCTCTTTCTTCAGAGAGAGACATTGCTCCGTCAGCTAGAGACTAATCAGCTAGACATCGATGCCACATTGGAAGAGCTGTCAGTGCAGCAAGAGACTGAAGACCAAAACTACGAAATGTATGTCAGTCACACTTCATTTCTGGAGTTTAATAGGATCTTAGGAGCTTTATGTCACCTACATCTCTCTGTTCCTACCCTTCCTGCTCTTCCAGGTTACAATACAGAAAAGTATCATTTCAGTATGTGTTTTCAGGCTATTTATCAGCCCTCTAAGAAAAAATAATATAGATCTATATCTTTTTTTTTTTTTCCCTTAATGTGTGGTGCTGCCTTTGAGTAAGAAATTTTTGATACCGGTTGATATAATGACTGGTTTTCAGTTAAATACTTCCTGGTTTCTAATAGAAACAAAATACCTACACACAGAGTACTCTGTTGTCTAAACTGAGACTTCTCTGATTAGAATAATCTTGGATCAGTTGAAAAATGACCTTTCTTTTGAGTGCTTTATATTTGTTGTTCAGTTGTTTAAATGAGTTCAACTCTTTATGACCCCATTTGGGTTTTTCTTGACAAAGATACTCAAATGGTTTGCCATTGCCTTCTCTAGTATATTTTACAGATGAGAAGCCAAAGTAAATAGGATTAAGTGCCCTGTCACATAGCTAGTAAGTGTCTGAAAATAAATTTGAACTCGGGAAGATGAATCTTCCTTACTTGAAGCCCAGGACTTTTTATCTGCTACGCCACCTCATTGCCCTCAATGTAGGGGTGTTGGGTGTATGGGTGTGTGTTTAATTATTGATGTACAATAAAATATTTAGTGTAAAATAAACTCTTTGTCTAGTTTCCTGTGTCCTTAAGAGGAAACAAATTAAACTTTAAATATAACATACCCTATCTTGGAAAAAGAATGTCTAGTTCTTTTAATGTGCCTAATCCAAGGTTCCCAATCTCTCACAGTTATACCTGGTTTCTTATAAAAAGATAGAGACAAACTGCTTGAAGGTCAAATGTTAAGAAATCACAAGGATTCTTAATGTTAGATTTTCTTTTAGTATTTGAGTTTACTAGAGAAAAATTACACTGCTAAAAATCAAGAGCACTTGATCTGTATGTATTTAGTAATAACAATAATGTTATTTTACACCAGTCAGTGTGGTACAGCTATGAAAATGTTGAATTTGATGACATTAATGGATCCTGGATTCAAATCTCATCTCTGACATTTGCTGTGTGATCATAGATGAGTCACTTGAGCATTTTCTTTGAGAACTCTTAAACTAAATGATCTTCAAAGGCTTTTCCAGCTCTAAATATATGCTCCAATAACAACTTGCAATATAACAATAACCACAGTCTCTGAGTAATTATTTTGAAAAAGACAATGACTAAAGCAAGAGTTACTGTTCAGATTGCCACACACTTGATCCTGTTTGGTCACTAGTGGATTGTGGCATAGTTTTACTTATTTTGAATCATTTTATTCAGGCAACAATTATGTTTATCAACTGTTATCCTGGAAAAGGAGGAAATCAGCTATAGATAAAACCTAAGTGTCTTAACTGGATAGTCCAGTAAAGTTTTCAGTTGTTCAGTAGTTAATAACAATAAATATTTGTTAATCGCCTGTTATGTTGAAGGCACTGTGTTAGCCTCCAAGGGATACAGAAAAAAAAAGAAAAGAAATATAGTTCTTTCCTTTAAGGAATATACATTCTGCTATCATTAATACTTGCTAGAGAAACATTTCCAAGCTAAAGATTTTGTGAAACTTCCCAAATGTATTAATTTATGGTTATTTTTTGAGATGTTTGTGTAAATTTTAAATGCAGTTATCAGTTAAACATTTATGGATGTGTTTTATTTTGGCTAAATTGATTTTCGTGAAGATGTTTATGCTTGTCTACTCCTTTTTTTTTTCTCTTAATTATTCATTTTGAACTTAAATACAAAAAGACCCCAAAAAAGAACATTTCCATGTTTGTAGCACAACATAGAGGATTCAGTAATTCCATTTCATACTGTTTTTTTATCTATGTAATAAATACTGTACTTTTTTTTTCCAAGTCTACCCTATTTCTCTGTTTCCTTCTAAGTTTTCTTTTGTTCTCTACTGTGCATTTATTTCTGTCCCTTTTTCTTGAAGATAAGAGATGTAAAAATGTAAAGCATAATACAGATGTGAGTCATTTAACAGAATAGCCTCTTTGACAAAGTTTGAAAGAATTTGGAACTCTGATCAACATGTTGACTAATCACAATTCCAGAGGACTCAGGATGAAGCTTGGTGCCAATCCCCTGATAGAGAAGTGATAGACTCAATACAGATGGAGATTTTTTTTTTCAAACATGATCAGTGTGAGAATTTGTTTTCCTGACTGTATATGTTGGTAACAGGAATTTTGTTGAGTGAGAGGAGGGGGATGCAGCTCTAAAAATGAAATACAATGTCATTACAAAATTAAAAAATAGGTCCTTTGAACAGCCATAGAGTGATGGAAGAAAGCACTTAGTATTTAATTACCACCACAAATTTTTCCAACTAAATGGAATCTGAATTACTAGGGATATTTGACAACTGATATTTATGGTTCTGGAAATTTAGGTAGATTTCAAAAGATTGGTAACAAAAAGACCTTAAGATTGCTTAGTGGTGACTGATAAATATCCCTGTCCATGTGTGCTAAAATGGAGCAAGTTTACTTTATTTAGAAAATTGTTGGTTGGGGATGTTCATGCCTAGATTGCTCATACTTTTCTCCAGTTACTATGTAACAGAATTGGCTGCCTTTTGAGGAAACCTTTAAATTCAACCTTTCTGGTACCAGATTTGGCTGATGGTGTCTGAAAATTGTAAGAGATTAAATGGCTTGTGTGAGAGCTGGAACTTGAGCTTTGGTAACTACAGAAAAGATTGCTCTAAAGTGTCCGATTTAGATATGAAAATAAAAAGGGCTTAACTAGCTGTTCTCCAAAAGGAAGAAAAAGTATAGAGTGAAAATGGTTGTCCTCTCTATATCTTATCCTGGCTTTACTGTGCTCCTTGACATTCAGTACTTGTTTTAAATCTCTTTTAATTGAACATCAGATAGTTTTATGATGAACTTTGGCCAGTACTACAGTCTGTGAACCATATTGACAAACCACATAAAGTTTGTACAATTGTGCTATTTTTACTCCTATAGTGAAAATAACAAATTATAGAGAAGCATCTCTCTGAAAAGCACTTAAAATTTTACATGACTGATTAGTCATGTTAAGTTTCCCAAAAAACACCTATTAATAGATAGTGGAAACTGTATAGAATCTCATAGCCAGGGAGGGAGTACAGAGGCTCTCACCAGGACTATACCATAACTTCTAGATCATGCCTCTTTTCTTTCTCTTTTCCTACCCTCTAATTTTTCCCATTACCTCAAAAATGTAACTGTAATAGTAATTGTCATGTTTTGTTGTTGTTGTTTTTATGGATTCTGCTTGCTATACCTTCTTCAACCTGACAATCTAGTTGGGGAGTAGCTACTTGTGCATGAATGACTAAAGAGTTCTTAAAAAAAAGTCTTTTAATGCCCAGTCCATCCTTAGGCGTTCCTCACCAACAAGAGGTCTTGCTTGTTCTAATATTACTTATAGGAAAGCAACTTTAAAGAACAGTCATTTATACATCCATTCCCCAGAATTCGTAAAGCAGCTGATTCTCTAATCCTTGACCTAAATGCTGGTGTAGTCCCAATAAAAAACTGAGTATTCCTACCCTGAGCTTATATGCACCCCTCCCCCCAACCTCCTTCTTTCTGCTAAGATTACAAAGACATAGATTTAAGGACAAAACCACTCTCCTCTCTTTCCTTTGGCACACCTTTATAATGCCTGGTACAGAATTTTTACTGTAATGCATGCTATGGACAAAAGGGATCTAATAGAATGGATAGTAAATAAGCATTTTTTAAAAATCAAAAAATAACCTCTCACTTAAACATTAAGATTATATGATAAATCTGCTAAACACACTTGCCCTTATTCTGTGTATTTCTCCTTCCATTTACAAACCTTTCCAAACTGAGCAATTAAATGTTCATTTCTTACATCCAATCTAGCTTTTTTCATTGAATTTATTTTGAACCTGTTCCCTATAAGATGAATATTATAAAGTAGGAGTTATCTTAATAAGAATTAATCCATGGGATGAATGAAAATTGTTCATTGTATTATTTTAATTTAAACTTTTTTTTCCCCAGAACTTCTAAATATTGAGAATGTCGCTATTGATTTCTCATTATTTCCAATTTGCTATCATTTTTCGGAAATGCTTAATAAATATGCCTTTTTTTTTTTTTTTTTTTTTGCCAGAAAAGTTGATTGGCTATTTGTGCACATTGTTCTGAGGGATCAGCAGCTTCTTTTTTGGAGATGCATAGCTGCCTTCCATAATTAATGCCAATAGGAGTACCATTACAGAATTATCAAAAGTGCTTAGCAGCTTTCAAAATAATCTCCTTATCTGATGTCAAAGCTAACATTGAAAAGACAACTGACATAATTTGCCTACTTAATAAATATTTTAGAAGTGTCAAACCTGATTAAAACATAATTGGGGATTATTTTTCAAAATATTTCTCAATCTCCTAATCAAGGCTTTCAACTTCCTTGACCCATATCTTCACCCTTAAAGAAACTCATACCTTAGATCTCACTAGTGTTACCTTTAGAAGTCTGAACACTGCTATTAACCTCCTGCACAGCTAAATCTTAAACTACTCTTCATTCTCATCAACTTGTAACCAGTCCACTTGTTGCTGTTCTTTCAGGTTGTCATCCCTGTTCTAACCTCCGTCTTGACCAGTTCAGCTATTACCTGCTGAGTCTCTTGCCCCTTTGCCATATTCCCATTTTTGTCAAATCCTAGATTACCTGTAATATCCATCTTCACTCTTATTCCTGTACTCCTTAAACTATCAGAATGCACACATCCATCATCTCTACATGCTGCCTCCTCTTCCCATTTACTAATCAGTACCTTTGTGGAGGAAAAATTACTCTTTATCTTTCATACCTTATATAATGCCTTCTAAGATTACCATTCTACTGAAACTACTTAAGTCTGTGAGATTCTCTCTTAACTACTGAGTCTGATAGCTTCTTATTTGTCTTTAACCTACTTTTTCTGCAGCTTTTTACACTCTTTTGAATACTCTCTCCTTTTGAATATTCTATTCTCTCTTGGTTTGCATGTAAAAACTCCTACCTGATTCCATAAGATTAGATAGGTTATCCTAATCAGCACTTGCCATCCACAAGTATAGGAATGCCTTCCAAGACCTTGTTCACTCTACATTTTTTTCCCTGTGTTACTTCCTGAGAATATCCATTAGTTTTCATGAGTTCATTCATTGTTTGTATCTTCTACCAAATAGTAAGATTTTTTTTCCTCCATCTACTAAAGTGCCAAGCATTAAAACTACTGCAGAGAGCAGAACTCTAATGTACTTTTGCCTGAAAGACTATTTTACAGAATTCTCAAACAAGACAGGCACTCATATGCAGGTCAGAAGCAGCAGTATTTGGACATTCTCAAGGTCTCTCTGAAGAACTTTCAAATCTGTCTATCAAATCGATAGTTCAAAACTATCAAAATTTGATAGAAGAAAGGACAGCAACCAATTATCTCTATGCTGATGATTCTCTAATCTACAAATGTAGCTCTAATCCTTCTCTTGAACACAGTCGTGTTGTCAGCTGCCTACTAGATTAATGTCTACCTAAATGTTCTATCAGCTTCTCAAACAGCATATTCAAAACTGCTTGTCATTTTCCCTTATCCCTAACCAGCTCTTCTAAATTTCTGTTTCCATTGAAAGCCACTGGGTGGTGCAATGGAGTGTTGGGCTTGGAATCAGTCAGTCTCATCTTCCTGAGTTCAAATCCAGCCTCAGATATTAGCTATCTAGAAGTCACTTCACCTTTTTGCTTCAGTTTCCTCATCTATAAGGAGGAGGAGGAGGAGATTGTGTGCACATAATAAGCATTTAATAATGTATGCTGGATTTTAACTGAAGTATTAAAAGACTTACTTTCCTCCCCATGTAATGGCTGCCTTATATAAAGTATACACATGTATAAGGCTAGTTTTAACTCTTGTCTAAGTTTGTTCAGCATCATAGTTCAAAACTAGAAGAGATCCTAAACACCATCGACTCCAAGCCCACTCATTTTACAGATAAGACTCAGCAAGGATAAGGTCTAGGATTTAGCCATATTGATGGTTAGACCTAGACCATATTGATGAATTTGTTCACATGTGACTATGGCTATGTGCTGCCTTTTGTGAAGCTTATAGAGGTCAGGGAGCCTAAACACATCATCCTTGCGTTTTGGGATCTAAATATTCAACAAGAATAAAGTGCTATATTACTCATGGGACAATAATCAGGGAATTAGAGATGAATAGGCCTTTCTGAAATCTTACCTCAAAGAGTCTGAATTTAACCTTTCTGAGTTTCATCCACAATATGATAGTAGTTAGTTACCTTACTAGTTTATAAGGACCAAATGAGAGAATGTACATTAAGTGCTTTGTGAACATTAAAGTACTCTTCAGATTTAACTATTATTGTTGCCACTTTCTCATTTTCTTAATTTATTATATTTCAGTTTTCTGGAGATGATGGAAGCAAGAAATCGAGGACATGCATCTCCATTAACAGCCAATGGACAGAGTCCATCTTCTGGTTCCCAATCACCCATCGTGCCTCCCAGCACAACTTCGACAGGGAGCTCCAGCCCCAGCACACCTCAGCCAGCTCCTCAACAGCTTCTTGCTAATTCTACTACCTGCTCCTCTCTTCCATCTTCCGTGTCACCTGTACCCCCATCAGAGGCACAAACCCAGGCAACTTCTCCACCTATTGTTGCCACCTCCCCAGCCCCACCAACCCCAGCCCCACCCCAACCTCAGGCCCAGCGTCGAAGCATCATTTCAAGGCTGTTTGGAACCTCACCAGCTTCTGAGGCTATCCCTTCACCTCCTGGTAAACATTGAGTTTCTTAAAACTGGGGCATACTTCCAGACATGTATTTTTACGAGGCACAATAGAACATCAGCCTTGGGACAGTTGATTATATAGCAAGGTCTTCCTTAACTTAGCTTAAGTTATTTAGGAACAGATATTTTGTGACCCTTAGAAGCTGAGAAATCGTGATTTCAGAAACTGAGGTCCTTTCATTTCCTAGAGTTTCTAATGGTTATCTTAGAGTCCCTTCTTCTTTTGAATAGCCCATGTCAAGCTTTTGCTATTCTGTTAATTTGTTTGTGTTGAGGTTGCCCTACTTAGAATGCTGGCTAGATTTAAAAGTAGTATGCATTAAAAAATGGTTGGACTACCTAGTCTGAATGAGCCCTTGGACAGCCTTTGTCAACACTTGGCTGGCCTTGCTCTCTCCTTGGGAGTGATTAAATCCATAGATATATTCCCTTTTAGCTCCTGGTCTCCTAAATGAGGAAGGGTAATTAATTATGGGTATCTGTACTTCATGCAGAGCCCGTCCACTCTGTAGAGGCACCAGCAAAAGTCCAGAGTGTTGAAGATTTTATTCCTGAAGACAGCCTGGATAGGAGCTTCCTGGAAGATACAAATCTGAAGGATGAGAAGAAAATCAGAACAAAAGTTGAGCATGAAAGTGACAGGTAAGACATGTTAGATTAATTAGTCTTTTAATTTCAGTGTACTCTAGATATAAAAGTTTAATGGCTATAGTTATTTAGGATTTATTCCAGATTCTTACAATTATAGCTGCCATTCTTTGCCCTCATTTCTTTCATGAATATTTTTGTTTTTTACTCCTTTGGGAGTAAAAAAGCTTTCTGTTAGCTCCTAAGTGTTCTTGTAGCATATTCTGTCTGTCTTAAATCTACTGTCTACAAAGTGGCTTTTGTGATTTGATTTTAGAATTTAAGAAGGGACTTGAGCCAAATTCATATAAAACTAGTAAGAGCATTAAATTTAGGCAGAGTAGTGCTGGGAAAAGATATGCTGTTAGATGTTGGAGTACTGAAGAGTTAAAGTTAGTGCGATTAGTTGGGAATTCCTTGGTTAAGTATCTCTTAACAGTTTTGGCACCAATGCTTAGTGCCTGACAGGCACCTTGAGTTCTAACATATTGTAATTGAAACTCACTCAACTTGGACAGATTTTAAAAACATGCAACACAAGGATTTCAAAGTGAGAGAGACCAAGATAGGTTATTCTCAAATTGGTGGCCTAGCTCCCAGGCACCATCTGTTTCCCATTTATCATAGAATGTAAGAGTTCTTCTTAAACAATTAATACACTGCATAGCTATTCAGAATTGGAAAAGAACTGTACTTCATTCTTAGAGAGGAGGAAAAAATCTTTGAGGAAAAACATTAGGCAGTCCTTAAATCAAATGATTACGCTCTCCCTTTTTAAATCAATAAATGTCTCCAAAGCCATAATGCTAATCTGAAGAAAGGTTAGATTTTTAAACTATATGAACACATGTAATCTCATTTCATTTGAGGTAATTAACAGGTATTTTTCTGAACCAGTGCATGGTTCTGAAGGAGGAGTTGGGTGAGAAGAGGGGGAAGGAACGTTGACTGCCCATTTCATAGAAATACTGAGGTTGAAACAGATGGTTCTTATAAGACTATTTCATCAGTGACGCATAAGAAAAGATAGGAACCTACTAATAAATGGTAGCATAAATATTAAGAAATACATAAGGAGTGGCTGTATCAGTAACCTCAGAGGGCAGAAGGAGACTCCAGGCTTTAGGGCTAGAGGCCATGACAGACAGTGGAGGGGTGAGAGGTGAAACCAGCCTTTCTCTGCCCATATCTCCTAACATACCAAAAGATGCACAGTAAATGTAGTGCTTTATTTTGATAGCGATCTGGAGTGAGTTTGTGGAAGTAATGTCTGAAAGGTGTCAACTTGTAAATTATTGTGAAGTGACTCCATTTTTTGCTCTCTAGAAGTTTCTTTAAGAAGAAATTACTCAGAAGGAAGCTCAAAATTTGAGTTAGGCCCAAAAAGTTTCCTAATATGTTAATCAAATTGGAACAGATTCTCATTTTTTTGAAAACACATTATAGCAAAAATGACTTTATATCTTTTTTCTGCTCCCATGAGCACCAGAAGTGGTAGTAAATACTGACTACCGAAAATCTCATTTATTTTCTCTCTCCCCTGGTAAAAAGGTACTGTGTGGATTATGGATCAGAATAGATAGGAAGAAGAAATTACTAATTGATAGTTGATCTCTACTCTGTTTATTAGAGCTTCTTTTGTAATATATGTGTCCTCTACATAGCGATGGGGACGCCACTGGGGGAAACCCCATGGTAGCTGGTTTCCAGGATGACCTGGACCTTGAAGACAAGCCATCCTGCAAATCTTCCTTGCCAGCAGACCCCATCCCAAGTAGAAACATCGCGCTTTCTAGTGAGGATGAAGCTGATGAGGTGTCAGCTTGCCCTCAAGTCACCAATCTTAGCACCCAAAAGAATTTGGAACCTGAGACAAAATGGTGAGTATAGCAGGAGAAAAGAGATTGTCTTTTCCCTAAGTATCAGAGAAAGGTACCAGAAGAGATGAAGAGGAGCAATTTAATTTTAAAAAGCATTATGATAAACACTTCTGTGTGGACCATTATAGATAGCGGGTATGAGAATAAAGTTTAGATGCAGCTGGTGGCCCATCTTATGTGAAGCTTCAAGACTAGTAGGGAGAGGGGATATATTTACAGTAACAGTTAAGAGAATTATATATCTAAGGTTGAAAGGGTTCTCATCAGTCACCAGGGATTTTATCAGCATAGAGAATTTCCATGGGATTCTTACAAGTCATTCAGTAAGTCCTAAGGTATTTAAGGTGAAGCTGTTTAAAACCTCTAAGAAGTTAGATGATTTGCCCAGGATCACACAGCTAATAAGTGTCAGGGATAGGACTTGAACCCAGGTCTTCTTTAGTCCAAGGACAGCAGCACTCTATTCAGTATATTGGGCTGTCATTGGATATGCAGAGAAGTATAATACTGGGATGATAGGTACATTAGGTACAGAACAAAGTATGCTGTGTGAGGCTGGAGAAAGAATGGGCTTTTGTTTGAATGCCAGGAGGTGTACTCTTGGTACTATGCTGTATCCAAGGATCTGTCTATACTCCTAAAATCAACCCTGCTCTAACACATGCTATAGTTTATATAGCAGGGCACAATACATACACATTGTTTTTTCTGGCAGGGCACAATACATTTATAGCCGGCTAAAGTCCCACCATATATCAGTCATAGCATCAGAGAACTCTTTGCCAATTACAGGACTTACATTTAAGAATCCATGATACCCATGCATATGTACTGTCAATAAAAAGTTATTTTATTTCAATTGATCAATGATAGACGGAAGCAGCTACACCCAAAGAAAAAACACTGGGAAATGAATGTAAACTGTTTGCATTTTTGTTTTTCCTCCCGGGTTATTTTTACCTTCTGAATCCAATTCTTCCTGTGCAACAAGAAAACTGTTTGGATCTGCACACATACGTTGTATTTAGGATATACTACGACATATTCAACATATATAGGACTGCTTGCCATCTAGGGGAGGGGGTGGAGGGTGGGAGGGAAAAATCGGAACAGAAGTGAGTGCAAGGGATAATGTTGTAAAAAAAAAATTACCCTGACATGGGTTCTGTCAATAAAAAGTTACTATTTAAAAAAAAAAAAAAGTTATTTTAAAAAAGAATCCATGATAATATTTTAAAGATTTCTCATTCTTTCTTCATTCCCTTTTCAAGGTCTTCCAGAAATACCTTGAAGCCACAGAGTGAAACAGTTTCTACCAAAGCCATCGACTCCAAACTTCAAGTTAGTTTACCCACTCGTTCAGGATCTGAGAAGTGTAGTGGTACTAACCCTACTTCTGAAACCCTGCTTGGCAATGAAGCTCCATCCCAGGTACCCAAAACGGTTTCTCAGAATAAAGATTCCACTTCTAAATTCAGAGAGGTGAAAGATGAGAAACGAGAGTCCTCAGAGAGTGATCCAGAGGGACCCATTGCTGCTCAGATGCTGTCCTTTGTCATGGATGATCCTGATTTTGAGAGTGAAGAGTCTGACACTCAGAAGAAAGCGGTAATGAAAACAGCCTTTTTCTTACTGTCTTTGCTTGTGTTGCACAAGTCAGGAGGTAGGACTTCTCTATCTCAGGATGATCTATGAAGCTAGCCTGTCTCAGGATGATCTATGAAGCTAGCCTGGGAGGTAGAATTGCAGGGTCTCAGATCCTGTGGTGCCCCCTAATTAAACTGTATAATTTCAAGAAACCCCTTATGTTTTTCCATTAGTGAATAGGAATGAAGTATTCCTGCTTACTAAAGCTCATCTGGGAAGGCTTTGAGTTTAAGGAAAAATGTAAATAACAGATGAGAAAACTTTTTGGATGAGAAAGTTTTGAAGCACTGTAAAATTTAGGATCATGTAATTAATAGCTTTACAAGGTCAAAAATGCTCTTTTTAAGGGACAGATGTGTATGAAATACAGTTTGATAGTTATCATGTGAAGCTAGAAGGCTGCATCAGTGCAGTTTATATCACTATCTCAAATTATAGTCTGTATATTTTAAAAACCTAATTCCCATTTAATCTTCAGAGATATGTACTTTCAATATCTTATCCTCTTTCCTTGGAGTAGTTCAAAGTATTCAGTATTGAGCAGACTGTGTCAACTAGAACAAACTTTTTATTTCAATTCCAGGTTTTCAGGACATCATCCTTGTTAAAGAAAGTTTGGGGCATTTGTCCTATTGAGAAAAGTCTTCTGAGTTGTCTCTGCCTTAAGGCAGCTTATGGATAAAAAGAAGCCCAATAGGAAATGTAAATTAAATGTTCTCATCCTACTCCATTTGTTTTATCTTCTATTTCCCCTCTCCCTGACCTTGCTCCAGAAGTAATCTAGAAGAATGAGGTGTGGGAGTGAGTCACTATGTCCCTAAGCCCCAGAGGGAGTATCACAGCCTGAGACAGGTTCTGACCTTGGCCATGTACTATCTTGGATCACACTCAAGGGACTGCCGCTCCCAACTCTCCAGTGGGATTCCCAGGCATCTGTATGAACAGGAGGAAGGACTGGGTTATAAAGCAATAGGAGCACTCCTCTGCAGCAATGGGCCCTACAGACAGAAATCAAGGAGAAGCTTTCAGTCATATCTCCTTTCTACAGCTCAAAAAGGGAAAAGAATTCTGCTGGGATGTGCCTGGCTCTAGGCTATTCTGTTACAGAGAAGGAAATCTAGGTTGATAATGTGACAAGCACCAAAGATCTTCAGCTTCCTTTCCTTACATACTTTATAACTGTGGGAAAGCTAAATATATGATCAGGAAACTACAGAGACATTGAGCAGTTCATTCTCTCTCTTTTACCCTTATTCATCTTCCTATAAGCCATAAGAATCCAAACATTGATTTGAGTCACACCAAGGTCCTAATTGTGTAAGATCTGACTCTAAAACTCTATACCCAAAGATCATGTTTCTTAAAGACAACTATCCCATTATCCAAAAGAAGGAAAATTTGTTGTAAGCCCTTTTATAGTTGCTCTGCAGTTCTAGGGATTTTACAGGGATAATTGATGAGAAAGCATTGAAACTAGTAGTGTCTTATTAGCATACCCAGAAAACTCATGGAAGAACTAAACTGGAACTCCCAAATTAATTTAACCAGATGCCCTTGGACAGGTCCCTCATAAAACCTTTGATCCGCTATTGTTTCATTAAAGTGTCATGTAGCTTACTAAGTGATTGCAGAGGGCTGTGTGAACAAATATTTGGACATAGATAAAATCACTCAGAAGTTCCACATGGAGCTTATCCTTATTTCACAAATTTAAATAAGAGTGTTTAGAAACACTAAGATCTCACACCAGAAACCAGGGTAAGCTCCAACTAGGTAATAAAAGAAACCATAAGCATGGAAATGACATGGCATGTCTATGGATAGGAGAAAATACAGCCCAAATACAACCAACACAACTAAAATTAGAGAAGCAAGTGTTTCTGATAAAGATCTCTAGACTATGTAGGGAACTGAGTCCAACAAAGAGTCAAATAAATGAGAACTATTCCCCAACTGATAAATGGTCAAAGGATATGAATAAGCTGTTTTCAAAAGAAGAAATCCATGCTATCAATAGCCATATTGAAAAAATGCTTTACAAAACAACTATGGATGTGTGTGTGTGTGTGTGTGTGTGTGTGTGTGTGTGTGTGTATATAGTATAGTATATATATATATATATAGTATAATAGCATAGTATTAACATATCCTTTAACATATTTAACGCAGATTGGTCTACCTGCCATCTAGGGGAGGGGGTGGGAAAAGTTTTGCAAGGGTCAGTGCTGAAAAATTACCCATGTATATATCTTGTCAATAAAAAACTATAATAAATAAATTTAATAAAATAAAATAAAATGCTTTATCTAAATCACTAATTAGTGAAATGTTCATTAAAACAGCTTTGAGGTACCATTTCACACCAATCACATTGGCTTAAGTTGACTAAAATGGAAAAATGACAAATGTTAGAGAGGCACTATAGAAAATATGATCAACTGCAATTCCAAATACTCATGATGAAATAATTCTCTTTATCAGTTAGAAAGCTGGTGGAATTAACAGATTAAAGCACATTTTCTTTCTTTTTTGCCTTGACTAATGTGAGCAATTGTTTTGTGTCTATACGTTTTTGCACTGAGTTTTGTTTTTCTTGAGTCCTCAATGGATTGTGGAACTGGGAGGGAGAAAATTCAGGACTTAAAATCAAATTTAGAAGCATTGAAGTTCAGACCTAAAAAGATTATTCCCATAAAATGATTTAGAATTTACAGAGAATTTTTATACAACAGACTCTGTTGTATAGTGTAGGTAGTACATACAGATGAGGAAACAGCCTTAAAAGGAAGTGGTTTATCTGCATACTGACAATCTCCCCTACAGTGGATTCAAGTTCAGGTGTGCTGTCTGGATTAAGGCTTAATAAATATCCAATAATATGACTTTTTAAATACTTGATGTTTGTTAATTTTGAAACATTAAAAAAACATGCTATCCTAGAATGACTTGAATATTCAACTTCATTGGTCTGTTAAGCCCAATGCTTCTTAAATTATATGTTGTAATGTAACGTTATTTCCTTTTCTTTAAGAATGGGGCCAGTGCAAATGCAAAAGCAGCAATATAGAGATTAATGGCTAACATAAACCCTAAGTGACAGAAATAAGACAAACCAGGAAGAATAATTTCTTCTCTATTTGACTCTCATTTCAGGAAACAGCTGAGAACCTTGTTACTCTTAGCATAGCCATGGAAATACTATCCTACCCTGTATGCTCAGGGCAATAAAAATTGTTGGAACTGGAATCACAGATATATAGATCCTCTATTCCAACCCTTGATTTTATAGATGAGAAAATGTCAAAGGGGGTTAAGTAACTTGCCCATGATCATGACGTAGGTAACAGAACCAAAGTTTGAATCAAAATCTTCTGGCACCAAATTGAATTTCCAACATAAGTTCTATCTTCCATTTCCTGTGATTACAGAGACAGCCTTATAGAAGCAGAGTAATGTAATAAAAAGAATATTGAACCTGAAGTCAAGAATTCTGGATCTGAATTCTGTCACTATCTTTGTGACCATGGGTATGTCTCAACCTCTCCAAGTTCAGTGTCTTTGTCTGTAAAATAGGGATAGGAATATCTAATACTTTGCTGATAGGATTATTATAAGGATCAAATGAGATAATGTAAAGTTCTTTGCAATTCTTAAATCACTTTATAAATGTTAGCACTTGTCAATATAGCTTGGAGAAAGTGCTTGTTGGAGAAAGCTGTGACTTTGCTCTAACAATTTTTATTAGAGAAAACCATGAAGGGAAAGGAGGGAGGGAGGTAATCAGAAATAAGAAATGACTTAACCCAGGATCACACAAGTAATAAGTGGTGTCACATATCTGAGGTCAGACTTGAACTCAGGTCCTCCTAACTCCAGGATTGGTGCTCTATCCACTGTGCACTTAAACTATGATTGCATTATGTCTGTCTGATTCTTATAAGGTTCACATACACACTCACACACTCTCTCTCTCTCTCTCTCTCTCTCATCAGGAGGAGTTTCCAGTGAGAGAAGACCTCTCAGATGTTACAGATGAAGATACGCCACCTGCAAAGCTCCCTCAGCCCATTAAGCCTACAGTTCACTCCTTTAAAATGAAAAATGATTCAGATCTCTTTGGTTTGGGTCTAGAAGAGCCTGGGCCTAAAGAAAGCAGTGATGAAGGTACTTGGCATATTATTAAGTCAATTCCCACCAAAGCCAGGCTATGCCACTAGGCAACATTGAATTGTGGATCAGAGAACCTCATATTTTGTCAAGATCTGAGTTATGGCTATGATGATGCTAGGGTGCCATTTTCTTGACTTGATTCAGAAACTATTCACCATTGAAGCATTTAGTATTTTGAATGTTGTGTGACTTTGTTGCTTTTCTAAGGCAATGGAGATTTTATTACATTCATTTGTTGTTATAGGTTTCTTTGGAAAAAACTGAAAAATTAGAAAGTTCGGGATCTAAGAGACTAGTATAAAACACTATTACTTGCCAGTTGCCAAATCTGAGAACATGATCCTCTGTAACATATTGAGAGCTTAATTCTACATTTGGGAGCACCTCAGCCGATGACAGAAATAAATATCTTGACAAGCTTGATTTCTTAAAAAGCCAACTGTCCAGATGACTTTCTAAATAGCAGAACTAGAAATTCTTCTTCCTGGTTTGTCTTATTTCTGTCGTTTAGGGTTTATGTTAGTTAGCCATTAATCTCTATATTGCTGCTTTTGCATTTGCACTGGCCCCATTCTTAAAGAAAAGGAAATAACTTTACATTACAACATATAACTTAAGAAGCATTGGGCTTAACAGACCAATGAAGTTGAATATTCAAGTCATTCTAGGATAGCATGTTTTTTTAATGTTTCAAAATTAACAAACATCAAGTATTTAAAAGTCATATTATTGGATATTTATTAAGCCTTAAGTGTGATACTTATCAACTGTGGGTTATTTCTTTTATTAAGCCTTCTATTTATTATTTAGTGTGTTGATTTTAAAGCATCGGGTTCAGTCCACCAGATCAGGATCAGCTATTATAGAATCAACTTGTCAAAAGTTCAAAACAAAGAGTGTTACATAGAGAATACAGTGACAAGATCAGTGTTGACATAGTGGAAATTTCTTACCTATTAAACGTACTTCATCCCTAATAGGTCCTTCATATTGTCATCCTTTGGCACCATGTCCAGAATAGAATGAGGTGGCTTGAGACAGACCTCAGTTCCAGTGCTTACTTTCTGAGAAAGTTATGGAGCCTTTTCTTGCTACAGACTTAACCTAAAATAAGGGATTATGAGGCTGGATACTTGAGGAGACAGTCTCAAAAGTTTCCAAGTAGAAACTGTTAGAGCTGCAAAAAGAAATCTTAGGGGTTATCTATTCCAGTTCATTATGTACTCCAGTTCAGGTTCAAGGGGTGAGATAAGTGGATCATGATCACATAGTTTTTGGCAGAGGTAGAATTCAAATCCATGTCTTCTGACTCCAGATCCAACACACTTTCTGCTATACCACCCTGATTGGGAAAGCAAGACATTTAGAAACTATTAAGGTTTCCTAATGCTATTTAACCCATGATGTAACTGGATTATAATATTTTAGCTACATAAAGGGTTGACTCATTTCTCCTCTCCACACAGTTTCTTCACCTGCACAATATGAGAACATGGATTTTCCCTGTCTCTGCCACAAAGAGTGGAGACTGTAGTAATCTACAATTATTGTACATTTCCTTGGAGGAGGAAGGGAAGAACTAGCTGCAGGCGATTGAGTATATAGCATTCATAAATTGAATGCTAACATCTCAGGGAGTGTAAACTGTATTTGAGATCTCCATTAGATAATACTTTGTTGGAGATAAAAGTTCTAAGCTGATGATCCCTGAAGGGTGAAACTGGACCAAAAAAAGACATTTCTCCGAAACAAGGATCATGTTCTCTCTTTTTTTTTTAAGTACTTATTAACACAGGACAAGCATCTTAAAAATTGAATTTCCTTCATTTTACCCATTGAGAAACTTAAGATCTTCTGATTCCAGAGCTACTAATCTGAGAAAACTTCCTGGTGTCAACTTGTCTCCAGAGCCATTGTTAGAAGAAGATGGAATCTGCCTGTAATAAAAGTTTTAGCATGACAAATATTTATTTTTCTTGCAGATAAGGAAGGCAAACTCACATCTAAGGAGAAGAAGAAAAAAAAGAAGAAAAGCAAAGAGGTACCCCCGCTATTGTGTACCAACGAGGGTTGGGAGGAAATAATATTCCAGTGACTGGAACTGGGGAGATGCATTTGCTCAAACCTTTTGGGCCTTTGAGAAATGAGGCCTCCAGTGATCTTGGTATTATACTAGGAACAAAGCATGTTTCTTTCCTTAACATCAATTAAATGATTAAGGTCTTGCTTGGCCTTCTTGTCCTGATTTGAAGGAAGTGTTGCACCTGAAAATGCAAAGGTGAGATCTTGCCCTTTCAAACTTACAGGTTCCCAGCAAGACTTAAGCTTTGCTGTTTCTAAAAATTGATTTCAGAATAATGCTGTCCTGTGGGGAAGAGCCTAACCCTAGCAGCGATGGGCAAGCACCTCCCCCCATGGAGCACCCACAAAATTGCCTTTTCTCTTCCTCCATCTATTCCCTTCCCCAAGAGCTAGATCACCCCAAGTCTTATGTCCTCAGCTGCTGTTTTAAAAGCAAAACAGCTTTGATCCTCTGTTCCCGATGTATTGTCTTTTGTCGATTTATATCCTGTTTTCCTTAGACTATTTCTCCTCTCCGCTCTCACACAGCCAATCTAGTTTTGGCCTCCATCTCTCACACCTGGATTCTTTCAATAGCCTCTCATTGATTGCTCTACTTCAGATCTCTCTCCACTTCTATCCATCCTTTGAAATGCCAAAATGGTGTTCCTAAAAACTCAGCTGTGACTGTCATACCCATAATCCATACGTACACATTCAAAACTGAAATGGTTCCTCTTATGTCAAAGATCCAATATAAAATCCTCTGTTTACACCAAAAGCCCTAAACATCAGGATCATTCCTGCTCTCTACCCTATCCTCTATGACCTTGTAACTCTAACCTGCTCACTGCAGGCCTTGTCACTAGCTCTCCCCTATACTTGTAATGCTTCCCTCCTCACCTCTGCTTTCTTGGTTTCTCTGGCTTCTTTCACCACATTTTGCCAGACTTTTTTTCATTGAGTTTGAGATGCTGGTGGTACATCCCATTTGAAATGAAGATTAGGACAGAATTCAGGGGTACATATATAGATCTGGAAATCGCCTTCATAGAGGTAATCATTGAACTTGGAGCTGATGAGATCACCGAGAGAAAAGGATTTGGGACAGTACCTCAGGAAAACACTTTAATGGATGGGTCTAATAGAGAAAACTAAGCAAAAGGGCAGAACTAGGAGAGAATAATGTCACAAAAACCTATCCAGAAGAGGGAAGTCAATAAAGTCAACAGTACCAGAAGCTGCAAGAAAATCATAAAAAGATGAGAAAAGACTGTCAGATTTGACATTTGAGAGAGCAACTGGCAATTGGGCTGGAGAAATTTTAAATGATAAGATTGGAAATCAACTTTAGCCATAAAAGGAAGATGAAATACAAGTCAACTAGATAGGTGGATCAAGTGAGGACTTGGGATTGTGACTTGCTCAAGGTCATATAGCTAGGAAGTGTTAAGTGTCTGAGCCCAGATTTGAATTCAGCACCTCCTGACTTCAGGGCTGGTGCTCTATCCACTGCACTACCCAGCTGTCCCAAGTGAGGACCTTTTTAAGGATAGGGGAGACATGAGTGAATTTGTAACCACTCAATCTCTGCTGCTTCCCAGTTATCTACCAGAGAAGATGGGATGGAATGTATGTGGAAGTATTTGCTTAAGCAAGGAAGAGGATCACCTCTTTAGAAATGTCACTAAATCTGAATAAGAAAGAAAAGGCAGCTTTCAGCAAATGGACTTATTTTTCAACATAGTATGAGAAAAGGTTCTTAGCTGAAAGAGTTGTGGAGAGGAGGATTGAGGAGGGATAGTTTTAGAATAGCCATTGTTAAGTGGTTAGGGGGGCCCAGTTGATATTTAACAAATTTGAGATGAATCTAGTCCTCATGGTTTCATAATTATCTCTAGTTCCATTCTTTAACAGTTTTTGAATCAGCATGTTAGGAGTTATCCAAAATTGGGGTTTGGCAAGGCAAGATAAGTGGGCCAGACTAGACTGGAGTTGATGCCCCAAGGAATTAAAATAGAGAAGGCAGAAGAGTGAACCTTGTGCAAATGCAAAGAAGTAAGAGTCAAGGCAATTGGGGTATAACAGTGAAAGAGGAAAAACAAGTTAGGATTATAATTTCAGTGGAAAGATGGAATAATAAAAGGCTCTGATTATGTAAAAGAAAAGTTTGTAATTCATGAACATTGAACACACTTATAGTCATAATCTTGCATCACCTATAAATTTGTAGCTGAGATCCTGGAATAAAGGTTCTAAGAATCGAGTAGTCCAAAGGACTGAAACATTAGGGTACTTGAACTATCAGAGTGTATATGATTATGAGGGCAGAGTTGGGTGAGCTAGAACCAAAACTGTTGGTTTCAGTAAGCCTGAAACCAATGAATTCCTAATTGAGAAAGGAACTATCACCTAGTTAAATTGGGTTTCCCTTTGCTGGAGAGGTTGCTACAGGGACAGAAGAAGCAAGGAGTATTCTAACTTCAATTTATAATGTATCTTATATGTACACAGTTATTTTGTCTTCCCCATTAGAATGTGAGAGGTACTTGGAAAGACAGGATTCATATTTTTGATTTGTATTCTCCAGTGCTTAGGTCAGTATCTTGAAAATAGTGCCTCTTACAGGCTTCTTGGCTCTTGCGTCGCCAGAATAATAGTTTGTCTTATGTGGCAGATGTGCACAGGAAGGTGGGGAGGTTCCAATTTGATTTTCTCTGGGCTTATAGGAAGGCTGCTGTCAGACTGCTTTTCCATCCCATCCCTGGGGTCAGCTCACTATCAGAATTCTTAATATGTCATCTGTCTTACCTTCCAGGAGGAGGAAAAGACTGCAAAAAAAAAAAGCAAGCACAAAAAAGCAAAGGACAAGGAAGAAGGAAAGGATGAGAAGAAGAGAAAGAAAAAGAGGAGCAAGGAGAAGACTGAGGAGATTGATGAACTCGAAGCCTTCCTTGGGGGTGGGGCCATAGCCCCCAAACAGCATGGGGGTGGAGACTATGAGGAGCTCTAGGGTGCATGGGAACCCATAGACCTATCATTCATCTCTGCTTCTGAGCCTTGGCAGGATGAGGGGCTGCCAGGTAGGACCTGGGCTGGGTCTGCCAGATGCCCCTCAGAGACCATGAAGATAGGGGGATGGGGAGTTCAGTGTATGTCCTAATAGACATTCCAGTGTTAAGGACCAGTAACCAGTTGGGTGGGAACTGTCAGATACAAGGCTTGGGTGAGGGGCTGGAAGAACAAAGCCTGGTTCTAACCCACCCTTTTCTCAAATAAGCCTAGTGCATAAGGGAAAAAAGAGGGGCACAGCTCCCCATCATGCCTTCCCACCTCTCCCATTCGTTGCTATTTCCAAGACACTCCAATTTTTAACTGCTAATGAAATAGCAGTATCAGCCTAACCAATTTGTTCTCTTAACCTTGGGGAGGAATTGAGATTTCAGCTCTATTTTTCATAACTTTTTTTTTTCTTAAAGATACTTTGGCCTTTACTATGCCCCATAGTAGTCGGTATGAGAAAAGCTAATAAGACAGCTAAGGGAAATTTTGTTGCGCTGCCTGCCTTTCTAGGGCAGGAGAGGTCCAGCACAAGTTTACTAAGTGTTCCAGCTTTTACCTTTTTCCCCATCCCCCATAGCTCCAGAAATCCATGGCTTTAGGAGCTGATATCGGCTTTACAGTTTGAGTTAGGGGCACAGAAGAGATAAGGATCCAGGTAGGAAAGGGGAATGGTCGTGGAATGCAAGTGTCTTTTGTATTAGTAAACCTTCATTACCTTGGCCGGGTTCGTGGCCCAGACTCCTTTGCCCTATTGCCCCAGTAACCCTACAGTACTTCTCAGGGACATGACAAAAAGCCTTTTGAGGCACTTGCAGGAATCCCAGCCTGTTTACATAGGAGGAGGGTGAGGGGTTTTAGAGTAGAGGAGCTGTGGAAACAGGGAACCACTTTTATTTTCTCAAACTTCCAGAAGCATTTCAGATCTAGTTCTTGTCTCCTGGTTGTTATTGTGTTTTAACATTACATTATTTCAGGCCCCTGTCTCTATCTTCTACCCTTGGTGGTCTCTTAGCTCACTCCATGTTCCTTCATCCTAGAGCAAAAGGGAAAAACCATGACATCCCTAGATACCTTAATAATGTTCAGGAACCAGCCCATTCCAAAGCATTGGTGATAAGGGTCAATAGTCCCCACCCTTCCACGATGCTCTAGAACCTCAGTCCAAGGTTCATTATTTCTCCCAGTGCCCCATTCTCACAAAACTTTGCAAAAGAATTTTCACCCTTTCTATTCCAACGACCAGGAGGATATGTTCTCCTTGGCCAGAGGAAATTATGAATCACAGCTACTTTCCAGTCCTGCTCACTTTCTTCCAGACTCCATTATCTTCAGAGTGGCGGATTTGTGTGTGGTGGACTAGGGAGTGGGGTTTGTAATGGCAATACTTCTTGGAAGGCGGTTTCTTTTTCCAAATCTGGCCACTCCCGGTCTCAGTTGTGGCCATGAGGAGGGAATTATCATTTGGGCTCAGAGAGGAAATACCACAAGGAAGCAGGGGTATGAAAACTTGTGTTTTTTTTTAAAGTTTGTTCCCATCATGTTCTATTGGATGCTCCACTCTGACCATAAAGCGCTCTTTTACTGCTGTCTGTGTTTTTCTTTCACATCCCACCTATCATTTGGGGTGATCATGGAGGAGGTAAGCCATGATTAAATAAAAAGGTGGCATTGGGGAGAACTAAAGAAGCAAAAGAATGTCCAAAACAACATTTATGCCAAGGCAGAACACCTCTAAATAAATGAACCCCCAAGGAAGAATGACACTAGTCTGAACTAGAATCAATATGAATGCTCCAGGCAACTAGCTAGGGCCCAGAATTGGACATAAAGGGAGCAAAAGGATAGCAGTCCCTTTGTAGGAAATGGTCCTGTTTAATATGGATACAGATGACCTCGATTCCTGGAAATTGTTTCAGAAAATGGAGTACTCCCACTCTAAAGCTCAGAGATGGGACTGTGTTCCAGTTGATTCTCCAGATTTCAATATAATCCATGTTGGTACTTAATCATAAATCTCACTGTGTTAGGCACTGAGAAGCATGGACTCCCCAGAATTTAGTGGATGGAAACACTGCACATAATTCTTAAACTGTAAAATACTGTGAAGTGTTCAATTGAAAACAAATATTTTGTCATTGAGTTGTGGAGATACAAGACTCCTTTTCCACAACTTTTGGTGACACAATTCAAACTTTTGGCCAAAGCCGTAAGATAAAAAGGATTATAGATTTAGTGCTTGGGACCCGAAGAGCATCAATTTAGAAGAGGAAACTGGCCCGGAGAAATATGCGATTTGGCCAAGGTCACCTTGGGATAATCCCTAGGATTCGTTCCAGAATTTCTCCAGTTTTATCAAGGCCCTTGGCCTTATTGCTCCATCACTCCCCAACCCCTGCCATTGCAGCCTACGCAAGGGCTCAAAATGGGTCTTTGCTGGAAGCTGAGAGGGAAATTACCAATGCCATATCTTATGTGCTCACCATTCCCTGTACCATAATTCCTTAGTAGAGAGCCTTTTTCTTAATTGATGGCAGAGTGGGACTAGGTCAAGAAGTGTCCTGTCCCCATTTGCCCAGCTTTACTGATCTTCCAAAAGCTTGATGGTTCCCTGACATCCACCACCACCCCCACAGTGTTGCCATGGAAACAGTCACCAATGTAGGAGCCTTAGCCCCACCTCTTGTGAATGTAAGGGAGGGGGATCAGCCATGTGCTCTGAATCTCATCTAAAGGAGAAAAGGGTGGAACTGAATAAGCAGGGGAACCGCTAGACCCTCGAGCTTAAGACTTAATAGTTGCTAAGCAACATTTTCTTTCCCCTTCCCCTAATCTATTTTGGGTACTAACCATTATAATGAGGATCCACCTCTACCTCGAGGGGCAACTATAAATTTTCAGTGGGCACAAGGAAAAGGGATTGACTGGCCCCTCATTATCAACAATCTCCAAAGATGTCTTGGATGCCCCTTATAAGTATTCTGTCCTGCCATCTTCCCTTGCTTCCCATGAATGTTTCTAGCATCCAGGGCTGAGTAAATATTGCAGCCTGTC
The DNA here is from genome assembly GCF_902635505.1 of Sarcophilus harrisii. Taxonomy (NCBI): domain Eukaryota; kingdom Metazoa; phylum Chordata; class Mammalia; order Dasyuromorphia; family Dasyuridae; genus Sarcophilus; species Sarcophilus harrisii. The sequence goes on along the minus strand of NC_045427.1, from coordinate 249,224,706 downwards.
CCTGCTCAGAGAATATAATTTAAATCCTTTAAGTTTGGGGGGAGGGGGGTGTTTCCTTCCATAAAACAAGCTTACAATGATGCAGAAGTATTCCTTATTAAGGAGTTCCTAAAACAATGAGTGGTGGCTGAAAATGTGTGTATAATTTGCAGAAAATTGGTCTTGTTTCATATAAGTGAGGTGACCATTTATATAACTTTACATATTATTTAATCATTAAATTAACCTTAAGTGCTTCCTGTGTGCATAATACTGTGCTAAAGGCTGGAAATGTTATATGCCACATAAGATACCATCCCTTAACGGTCAGTAGGAGCAAACACCATTTATATGGTAAGTATACAAAAGAGACACTAAAGAAAATGCCATGTGAAACCCAAGGGGAAATAAATATTGGAACAAATGGTGGATTCTAGGATTCTCAAAGATCTCAAAAGTCCAGCCTTATTTTACAGATGAGGATCCTGAAGTTTAGTCTTCAATGATTCCTTTTAAGTCCCCCACCAACATTCTTTCCACTTCACCCCACTGTTAGGTAGCAAGAGAAATGGCCACACAACCTGGATTCTGGAAATCCTAGATTTTGAATCTGGTTTTAGACACTTGGATGGTTCTGGGCAAGTCATTTAACCTTTCAGACTCCGTGGAGATACATGGCTACACCACTTCACAGATTTGCTGCAAGTCAAAAAGGGGAGGAGGGGGTGTCGTGGAGAGGAGTGCACAGCTAGATGATCCAGTGGTTAGAGCACTGATGGTCGAGCATCTGAATTCAAATACTGTCTCATTTATTAGCTGTGTGACCTTGGACAAGTCACTTAACCCCACTTGCCTCACAAAAGAAAAAGTCAAAGGGCAATAATGCTTAGCAAATTCTAATGAGTTCTGGAAATGTCTGGTGTTATTGGAAATACTTATAGACAAGGAAACTGAGGGAGATGAAACAAACCCAAATTCATCCAACTAGTAAATGAAGAGACTGGAATACCTGTTCTTTCCATTCTATAAAGACGTGATTTCGATTGTAAGCTTTTCATGGGGGTGAATAAAATATTAAAGGCCTTGATGACTGAGGAAGTGGGGCCCCAGGTAGAAATGATGTGGTTGTGCAGAAGCAGGAGGAACACATACCCCCTCCCAGGAAGGGGGGATAGGAGGGTATGGAATGATACTGTAAAGGGAAATGTAGAGTCCTGACCTCTAGCATTGTCTAACAGAGTCTAAACACTCTCTGAGCCAGTTTATTCACCTTTGAAATGGGAACAATTGTTTCTGTAGTACCTACCTCAGGGCTGTTGTGAAAGTCAAGTGGCATGTATATGCGGTGTTTTGCAAACTTTAAAAAGCAGCATACATACCTGTTTATCATAGGGCACCTCCTCATGGACCAGATTTCCAACTACCCTGTGGGAAAGGGCATTTAGGAGGTGCTGCTGGGCACAAAGAGCAGGACCAGCTGGAGGGATGGAAGACTGCAGGCCATGGCTGTGATCCCAGCCCTTAGTGCCACTTCGTAAAATGTAGCTCCATCTGCTCTGGTATTTATATGGGTGAGTTCTTAGCATCTTCTAGCCTGGATCAGATGGAACAACCATGGGGAGAACTGACAGGCAGAGAACTGGACAGGAAATGTAGGGGAATTTGTGAGGAAGCAAAAAAGGCAAAGGGTCAAGGTCAATGCCAAGACAGTTCTATCTTCACTGGTAGTGAGGGAAATATAAGGAGTTCCTAATGAATTGCCCCACCTCCAAACCACTATCCCATCTGCTGTCATCTTGGACCCTCCACTTAGGACCCTATGTCAGAAAAACAACTGGTACTCATATTCAGGGCATACTTTTTAGCTTTACTCCTTATTCAATGGGGCTAAGCTCCCCTTTCCTCCCACCTCCAAGAAAAAAAAATCTTCACACATTTTTCAAGATTTACCTGAAGTACAACTTCTTGAGCTTGGTGGAAAGAATACCACTTGTGGAGTCCAAGGACCTGGGTTCAAATCCCATCCCATGCCTATGTGACCTTGGACAAGTCATCACCCCCTTGGTCCACTTTCTCATGAGTAAAATGGCCTCCGAGGTCCCTTACAACGATGACTATGATCCATATCCCTAGTAGAGGCACATTAGACTGGAGGAGACAGAAGTGATTTAAACATAAGATACAGATCATAGTGAATCATGGAATCACAAAATGTCAGTGTTAGAAAGGACTTCAGAGACCACCTACTCCAGGGCTTCTTAAACTGTGGTCCATGGGATGTGGACAGATTCCAGGGAATCCATGAACTTGAGAGAGAGAGTGTGGAGAATGGCATCTTTATATTCGCTTATTTCTGGCTTCCCTTGTAATCCCGTGTGTGTGTCCCACGCGTTTTGTTGTTTTTTTTTTTTTTTTTTTTTAATTTTAAAAGCATTCTGAAAAGGGGTCCATAGACTTCACCAGACTTATTTAAAGGGATCTATGATGAAAAAAAAAAAGTGAACACTAGTCAAGCCCCCTCTTTTTACCTGTGGGGAAGAGATGGTATTTGGCCAAGGTCTTTCTCAGCAGGGGGTGGCAGCGTGGAACGGAGAGACTGGCCATAAGATCTGACAAGGTGGCCAGGAAGAAGCATCGCTGATTTGACAACAGACTTAAGTGGCTTTGGAGTATAAGGAGAGCTTCACCTGGCTGGGTTTCCAGCAAGAGGATGGCTGAGATCACCTGAACTGTTGCTCCCCAACTGTAGATCCTAGAAGTGACTGTGCAGAGGGTCGGAGACGGCCCACCTAACCTAACCTAGCTTTGGGCGGTCCCCGGATGCGCTGCCCCTTTAAGCACGGCCCCAGGAGCGGCCGTCGGGGGCAGCATTGAGCTGGGGCCCGGCCGGCGCGGTTGCCTCGAAGCGTCTGCTGGAGCCGGGCGACCGCAGCGGGGCCGGGGCCGGGGCCGGGGCCGGGCCGGTCGTGCGGGGCCGCGCTGCCCCCCTGGGCCGTCATAGCAGCCAGAGGGCGCCCGGGCGGGGGGCGCCAAGGTAAGTGCCGAAGAAGAGAAGTGGGGTAGGAACGTGCGCGGGGGACCGCAACCCAGCGCCCGCCTCCCTCTGTCCCCAAATGTCCTCCCGTGACCAGAAGGATGTTAGGGATGATGGTGATAGGGGACTCCCCAGGACAGCTCCTAGGGAGTCTGGGGACGACCAGCCGGGGGAGCTGCAGGGCTGGAATGCGGGGAGAATCTGAGCTGCCGGACCTGCACAGCCTTCTTGGGGGAGCGGGAGGGAGGGAAGAGGGCAGCTACGCAGCCCCCTCCCAGACCAGTTCCTGCAGAAGAACGGGGATGCCCCCCGAAAAGTCCCCTCCTCCCCCTAGATCATTCCTTCCCCCAATATCGTTCCCAAGGAAGGGGCTCCTGACCCCCAAAGCCAGAGGAGGGGAAGGGGAATGGCAACTGGTCTCTGCACCTATAAGATGCCCCGACCCCAGTTCAAAAGGGAGTTCTAGGCCGTCCTAACACCACCTCAAGGCCTAGCTCTTCCCTGGTCCTGAGTATAATGATGGGAAAGGAATGGGGGAAGGGTAGAGATGGGGTAGGGAGGTGAGACCTTGGAGAGGTGGGGGATCTGGGCAAGAGGAAGCCTCCCTAAGCCCTTTTCTCTTCCTCAGAGGTACAGGATCTGCCTATTTATAGGGGAGATCTTGGACAGTGGGCTGAAACAGCCTAAATCTCCTGCTTGAATAAATGTAGTCCCCTGAAATCTTTAGTAGACCCAGTCTTTGGCTCACACAGCTGTTCCCCACCACCCTCCCAAAATGGCCCTTTTCTCTTCCTCTGACCTCCTTGGGGGCTGCATGAAGGCTGTCATGTCATGTCACCGCCTCCCACAACTTCTTGCAGGTGTGGCCAGCACCATGGAACCCTCAGCTGGCCTATTGCCCTGTGACTGAGCTATGGGCAAAGGCTAGCTGTAAGAACTTTAGGGAAAGGAGTGATAGGCTCTTTAGCTCCTCAGAGTGCCCGGTCTGAGCTTCAGTTAATGGGAACAGGAACAAACTCTGTCCCTATCCCTTCTCAAGGTTGGGCTTCTCTGGGCACTGTAAACAGAGATGGTTATCTCCAAGTAGGCAGGAGCCCTGGAGACTGCAGAGGGGACTGGAGGATGTGGCAGAGTGGGGGAGGAAGAGCTGGAAGGAGCGCTATATGTACCTGAAGGGTGGGGGCTCTGCCATTACAAGAGGAGGGCCTTTCCTAAAGGAAATGAGAAGACAGTCTAGCTGTTGAATATCTTTTCTGTCTACCCTTCACTCCCAGCAGCATGTGTGCATATTGTATGTACCCCTAGTTTCCATGGAGCTCATCCACAGAGGGACCAGCCCTTCATATGCCAGAATCAGATAAGAAAGGGCTCTCTGTGCTGGGGTCTTCAGAAACAAGTGCCTCATCAGAATATCCCCACAACTGATCTGGAAAGGGGTGAATTCTCCTGGAATTTCCTTCAGGGCACTCAAATGGTGAAGTGCATTTATTATGGATCTACTCTATGCAAAATGCTGCACTAGGCACTGGAGATGTTTCCTTCTTGGTCTAAACATGATTATTTGGATCTGGGTAACTTGTCATAGAAAATGCTTCCACCGATGCAGATCAAACATTCATGAAGCACCTCTTAAGGTAAGAAATCTGCTTGATTCTGAGGTGCAATGACAAAAAAAATGAACATTTTGGTCTCAAGGAACTTCAGAAGATCAGCAACTAAGAATCTTGTTAAAATCTTTTCTTTCAGGTGGTTTACACTATATTGGAAGGAATGCAGATAATTTCAGGAGGGCAAAAACACTAAAATAGATCAGGAAATTTTTCACTTAAAAGCTGGCACCTGAATTGCATCTTAAAAGAAGTTAAGGTTCTCAGAGGGTAAGGAAAGAGGGAAGGAATGTATTCCAGGCATGAGGAAGAAGGGGGAAAGTATGCAAATGTATGAAAATAGACAAATGGCATGAAGTTCAGGGAGTGGCAAATAGATCGGGTTTTTTTTGGTAAAGTAGTATGTGTGAAGGGAGGCAATGTAAAATAAATTTAGGTTGGATCTGTATTCTGAAGAGTTCTAAACTTTAAGATGAGGAATTTATCTTCTCTCTTTGAAGCAACAGGATTGTGGATTCTTGAGCCAAAATTGCATGGTCAGGTCTGTACTTAGATAGTTTTTGTATCTGTATGAAAAATGGAAAAGGGGAAGAGAATGAAAACAGAGAGACTGATTAGGAAGTTGAAAATAATCCAGGTAACTGAGGTAGTGGTCACATGAGAAGAAAGTAAGTAATAGATTCAAGAAATGTGAAGGCAAAATCAACAATATTTGGCAATGGTTAAAGGAATAGTGGTGAAGAAATTGGAGGAAAGAGCTCCCCAGTAGGCCCTGGCTGTGATGATGGGAAAGAGGTAGGGATGGATATTGGAACCTGCAGCATAAAGGCATTTAAGAAGCCTCCCGAGGCCCTTTTCTCCTCTTCCAGGGGCATAGAACCTGCTCATTTGCAAGAGAGAGAGATGGAGCCTTAAAACAACTAAGGTTATGAACCTCAATCACAAGATACAAAGAAATTTTATGGATGATAGGTATGTGGGAAAAGAAATGGGAAACCAATCTCATTTAAGGACAGGTTGAGTTCAGGAAGCTTATAAAACATCCTGATGGAGATGGAAGAGATAGCTGATTTGGGACTAAAATTAAGGAGAGAGATTTAGTTTGGCTGTAAAGATTTGGAAGTCATTCACATAATCCTGCCTCTGACACTTCCTTTCTATATTATGTGGGCCATTCACAACCTCTCTGGGCTCTATCCCCTTGTCTATAAAACAGAGTTAGACCAGATGGCCTCTAAAATCCCTTCCAGGATAAGGAAAGGTGACACAAGTTCAAAGTTGCAGGAGAGGTCAGGAACAATAAATCAGAAAAAGCCATTGGATTTAGCAACTAAAAGAAGTCATTGGCTAATTTGGAGAGAAAAGGTTTCATTCAAGTTGTGGAGTCAGAAGTCACAATACAAAAGAATAAGGAAGTGAGGGGAAAAACTTTCTAAAAGTTTGGTATGAAAGGGAGTAAAAACACCGGCCAATAGTTTGAGGAAAAGAGGGTGGTGAGGGAAGACTTTTTCATGATGAGGAAAACTTGAGCCAGTTTGTAAACAGCTTCAATAAGAAAAGACTGAATATTAAAAACAGAGGGGTGTTCTAATAGACATATTCCCTGAGGGGACAAATGGGTATTAGATAAAGCTAACTTCAAGGTTAGCTAACCTTGAAGACAAGGGCCAACATCAGGAGTAGAGACTAAAGCAAAGGAAGAGTAAATGGTGAATGAATGAAAACACATTTAATAAATAAGTGCTTACTATGAACAAAGGACGGGGCTATCTGATGGGAATTCAAATATAGAAAACTGCTCCTGCCCTCAAAGAACTCACTTTCTAAGAGGGAGAAAGATAAGTTTTATAAAAGTTTCAGCAGCAGCTCAGATGAAAATGCCTCATGGTCCTTGGTACAGCTTCCACACAAATGGTATGTCTTCTTTAATATATTCACTGACAAAATATATCCATTTCTGACACCGAACCATGTTACAAGGCCAAAGACTTTGGTGGCAAGAACTTTCTCTTCCTGGTCTTCAGTGGTTGTGGCTGCTGAGTAGGTGGGCTCTTTGGCACCTTAAACTCTAGAAGTTGACTCTTACTTTAGCTTATGGCTTCAGGCATTGGCCTGGAAGGAGAAATTGGGATGGGAGGGAGGGAGACTACTGTTCCCAAGACTCTTGAACACAGAGTTTTACACTATTACAAGTTCTAAAGTTCAAGTTCTAAGGGGAAAAGGTAGATGAGGAAGTTTGGGGGGCAGTGGCCAATTCCTTCTTGCCCCTTTGGATGATGATGGCTTTGGAGGCTAGACTGGAAGCAGGTCAATGGTCTGAAAGGTACTTTTTCCAGAGCTCTTGAGCCAGCTCATCAATGGCACTTAGTCAGTGGTTAGTTGTGATGTACTAATAATTTGCAGTAGTGAGTCTTTTCTCCACAGAGGCTAATCCCCATCCATCATGACTTTAAAGGCCAGACTCCAAGGCAGGATTGATGATGTAACTCTTGGGCTCAGGGTTCTGGACCCTCTCCATTGAGGGTCTGACTGGAAGTAGTAGTTGAGGTGAACTTAATATACGCCACCGTTTGGCACTCTCCCTTAGGGTCGTGATGAGAAGTTCTGAGGTATAAAAGATGGGTAAAGTGGGGAGGAATGATGAGTGGATTCTCTTTAATATATTTTAAAAGAGATTTTGCTGGCAGAAAGGGAAGGGAAGGTGGTGTAGGAGGCTTTAAGAGACGTTTGGAACAGCCACTGTGGAAAATATGGTTAATTATGGAAGAATAATAAAATTGCCATGTAGCAAAAAGGATCTGGATTGAGAATGAATTTGTAGTAGGCCCAACAGTAAGGCTGTGTAGCTTCCAGAAACAGCACATAGCATTCAGCCAAACAAAGCACTCAGCAGCATTTCAGCAGAATGAAGAAAAGTAGATGGGACAAACCAGGACTGACAAAATATAGGACAAGGAGCAAGGCACTAGAGAGTAGAAAGACATGTAACTGAACTAGTTAACTATGGGATCAATACCATAGGAGGAAAAAGAAACATACTTATGGCCAGACAATATAAGATCTGGATCATGAAGGTGGAACAGCTCCAAGTAAGGAGATCAAGGATATTGTCATCCCTTTAATATGGGCTGTAGTAAAGAGAAAGTGCAAATCAAGAAGATAAGGTTGATAAATTAGGAGGCAGAGTACTGTGTATATACAGGCTACAGATGGTTTTTAGATAGCTTTTATATACAACTTTAATAGCTAGACAGCACAGTAGTTAAGAGAACTGATCCTGAAATTGGGAGGACCTGAATTCAAATCCAGCCTCAGACAGTTAATATTCACTAGCTGTGTGATCGAGCAAGTCACTCGATCCCAATTGCTTCACAAAAAGAAAAAAAAAAAAAACTTTTAAAGATTTGCAAAGCTACTTTACCAATTTAGGTGACACCTAGGTGGTACAGTAGAGTATGTCCTGAGCCTGGAGTCAGGAAGCCCGAGTTCAAATTTGACCTCTCCTACTAGTTGCCTGACCCTGCATAAATCACTTAACCTTTGTCTGCCTCAGTTTTCTCAACAGTAAAATGGAAATAATAGCACCTATCTCCAGGATTGCTGTGAGGACCTAATATGATATATGTAAAATGCTTACCACAATGCCTGGCACATAGTAAATGTTATATACATTAGCTATTACCTCATTTTAGCTTCACAACTATTATTCCCACTTTGCAGATGCATAAACTGAGGCAGAGAAGTGTTGAGTAGCTTGCCCAAGGTTACACAAATAGGATCTGAATTCTAGTCTTCCTGACTCCAAGCCCAGAACTTTTAGTTGCCTCAAACAGCTCTGTGCTCGAATGCTTTCTCATGTGGGTGCCAGATAGTCCGGGACTATCTGCTTCTCTGAGTTAGTGATGACAGTTTAATTGCCAACACAAAGAAATTCAAATTCATCCTAAAATGGATCTATAATCTCATCAGTCTGTGATCATATCAATGTGCATGCTACCTTCTTCAGTGCAGATTACACCTGCTCCAGATACCTTCTGATTCTATGCATTTCTTATCCATATCCATTAATTCACCATAGGATGATCTCTGTACCTACAACTTTATCTGACCCTTTTAATGTCTTGTGGCAATTAATACAGCATGTGACTACTCTCTTATCTCTCTCATCATATGATTCTCACCCCTTTTCCCAATATCTGTGTCCTTGCTAATGCATGTCATCACTGTCAAGTGTTACAGCATGCTCAACTAGCCCCTTATGTTCCCAGCAAGTTTAATCTGCTGAAAGATATGCCATTATTCCATCTCTAGGAGACTGAGTATAAAAAAATATAGCTCTACTAATAGGCATTTTTGCAGCACTTGAAATGTAGTAGAAGATCCTGTCCTCATGTCCACTAGGACAAAATCAGTGAAGAAAGTTTCTACTACCAAAACAAATTAGGAAACTTGGAGGCAGTTTTACAAACTGTGAAGCAGTTGAGTTAATGGTGGTAGAGTGACTTTGCCAGGGTCACACAGTATGTCAAGAGGGATTTGATCCTAGGTCTTTGGCCTAAAACTGGCCTTCAGTCAGCTATCATACATGTTATAACAGGGACTGAATGTTCAATTTCATACAAAATACTTCCCTCATAAGTTTTGTGACGTGGGTAAGACAAATATTAATTTGCAGGTTTTGCAGACTGAGGATTAGAGACACTAAGTGACTGATCCATAGTCACAAGGTTAATAAATGTCACTTCGTGCTCTTTCTGTTGCCTTTGCATTGCCAGCATTTAGTACAGTGCCTGGCACATAGTTAATGCTTAGAATTTTCTTTTGTTTTATGTGCTTCCTTTTGACTTGTAAGCTCAGTACTCAATTACTTTCAATGACATTACAATTTCTCCCAGGGTGGTAGCCTATTACGTAGGGTACTAAGAAACTGATCTAGTTTTGATCCCTAAATATTCTTTGGGCCCCAGAGACCACTTTTGTCTAGCTCAAGTGGAAAGTGTGAATTAGGATTATTGCAAGTATGTCAGAAGTAAAATAGAATGTGAATATTTCCCTGGCATTTTTCTACCTGTATAGGACCACCTATACTATCTCAATTATTTGAATTAAGGAAAATTTGGATTTTTTAAAAAATGGGTGGTGATCATGGAAAAAGTAATTTTTCTAGCCAAATTAACATTGGTTTTAATTATACTAATATGTAGTTAGGCACCTACCATTATGTTCAGTTCACTGTAACAGACCATGATAAAACAGATGATAAAGGTATAGTAACAACCTTTAAAGTTCTATCTAGCTGCTAAGATTATTTGGGGCCATCTGTGCTATTTAAGGTAGGAAACATTCAAATTTAGGAACTGTGCATTTCCCCAACCCTCACTGTGATATGGTCCATTTTGAGCTCATTTATGTTTTGGAGCAGGAAGCATGAGTTGCTCCTGGATACCATGTCTTGATATATTTCAGACTTCAGAGGAGAGGGGAAGGTTGAGGAGAGGGTAATAAGTGAGCTGTATTTTCATGTTGCATATCTCTGTATATCCTTATTTGAAATTACATATGTGGTCTTATGCACACAATAGGATAATATATAGAGATCTAAGAAGGGATCTTAGAGGTCATCTAAACCAGCCCCATCATTTTTATAAATGAGGAAACTGAGCACAAGGTTAGTAGAGCTCAAAGTTGCACAGATAATAAGCAGAGCTGGGATCCTAATTTGCATTCTATAATTCCAATTACAGCACTCCTTCTACAACACCATGTGTTAAGTAATTTGTCCAGTGTTACATCCCCCAATATGTCAGTAGGATTTGAACCTTGGTCTTCCTGATTGCTTAGTCATGTGTCAATGTAGAAACTGAAAGGGTGGAATATATGTGACCACACCACACTCTCCCTGTTTTACAACCTAAATGAGACAGGAAAAAGGTCCAAAGGGGTCTGGAAGCCTGTCCTGCATCCACATTCCCTTCCATCATAAAGTCACAGCTCTACAGCTGGAAAGCATCTTAGGCCATGGGGCTCACAGCCGTCACTTTACAGTCGAGAAAAGAGACTTAAGGAAGCTAACTTGACTTTCTTGGCCGAAGTCAAACAAAAGAGGAAGCCTCAGAGGAAGAATTTGAACCGATGTTCTCAGACCCTAGAACCATTTCTCTTTTCCACTGTACCATGATGTCTCAGTCCCATGTCCTCATGCATTCACTATGCATGCTCTCTGAAATATGATTTATATTCTTTAGCCACATAAAGCAGTGCTGGTAGCAGTGGGTGTAAGTTGCAGAGAAGATCTCAACCTATACAGGGGGTAGGTATATTAACAGAGTTGTAAAAAAGTAGAATTGAGGTGTAGGGGTTTCCCTATTAAGGGAGATCTTCAAGCAAAGGTTCCTAAGGATGTTGGAGAGGAGATTGTTAATCTAGAAGACATCAGAGGTTCCTTCCAGCTCTAAAATTATGTTTTAGCAAGTGTTCATGATGCAAGAACAAGAGAATTGGTTCCTCTGTGATTTCTTAAGAGTCAGACTTATAATTTCATATAGTAAACTTATTAATTTACAAATAGCCAAAAATAATTCAAGGCTTTAGCCATACAGGACCGTTAATGAATACTCCCCATCCCATACACGAAGTCCAATAACCACAGAAACACCACTTGCAAATTCTTGAGTGGGAAGTCCCTGCTGAATAGCTTAGCTCTAGGAAGTTTTCTTCACAACTATGAGACAGGTAGGACAAGAATTATCCCCATTACAGATGGGGTAATTAGCCCAGAGAGGTGACTTGGTCAAGATATTGTAATAACCTAGTCAAACCTAGGTTTCCTGAGGTCAAATCCACTTAACTTTCCCCTACACCTTCCAGTGATACAAACTGGTCTTTAGCTCCGGGAGTCAGGAGCCCTGCCAGATCCTGTGACAGGGATTTGTCCCATAACCCAGATGGAGAAATAATGGTCAGTAGCCAAGAAGTGGACAAATCCCTAGGTTAGAAATTTGCTCTCAGATTTCAGGCTATTTCGACCACAGGAAGATAGTTGCTGCCAAACTAAACCGCCCCAGATGGGAAGGGAGGAGGTGAAGTAGAGGCTCGAGCCTCCAGCTGATTCTTGAGTCCTTTTTCTAGGTGCTGCTAACCAGCAGGAATGGAGCTCCCTTCAAACAGTCCACCAGCATCAGACAGCCAGAGCCGCTACAGTACTACTGTCCCAGGTAACTATGGGTTATGGAAGCTGTAATATTCCCAATTCCAATCTTTCACAGATCCTGAGCGTAGGAGAATCAGGACGCCGCCTCTAACTTTGTCTCTCTTCCCCCACCTTCACAGGGCTAGACTCTCCCGAGGCCGTCTGAGACGGAGCCGGTGGCGTGGGCGCCTCTTTTAAGATGACCCGAACGGACCCACCGGATCTCCTGGTGTCTACTGTATACCAGGACATCAAGGTGGCCGCCCCGGGCCCCGCAGCCAGTGGCCCGCCATGTGAAAGCCCAATGTCCCGGCCCGCGGCTCCCGCGCCTTTCAACAAGCGCCACTGCCGCAGCTTTGATTTCCTAGAGGCGCTGGACGGGCCGGTCATGGAACCCCGAGGTCCCGAACGGCACCCGCAAGAGCAGCCTCCCATGGCGCAGCGGTGCGGGCCACCTGGCCCGGAACCTGCTCGGCCCCGCCACCGCGGAAAGGATGGGGAGCCCAAGCGCCGGGCCCGCTCCAAAAGTGCTCCCAGGACCAAGACCAACCTGGTGCCAGCGGCCGCGCCCGCCTCACCCCCAGTCGCTCGAAGGGGCCGTGAAGTGCTGAGAGCTCCGCCCCGGGAGCCGCCCTCTCCGAGGCGAGAGCCCACCTACCCTGCCATGCGTGCGCTAGCCAACGAACTTCACCCCATCAAGTTACAGCCGCAGCGCAGTAGTGCAAACCGCATTTCACCCCTCTGCCCTGCCAGCCGCTGCGTCCCGCCACAAGAGGAAGCCGCACGGGCTCCAGCCCCGGCCCCCCACGTACGCTGCCGCGTAGATATCAAGCCCGATGAGGCAGTGCTGCAACACGCCGCCCGTGGATCCCGCTCTGTCCCTCCAGCGGAGAGCCAGGCCTGGGCACGAGTCCCTTTGCCTCCCCGGGGGCTCACGGTGCCTGGGCCTCGCCATGTGGTGCTGTCGCGCACGCCCACGCCCAGTGATTCCTACAGCGGGGAACCACGGGCGTTGTTCTGTGATGGTCCCTTCCCTGGGCCGCCTTCCCGAGACTATCCAGAACGGGGCTGCCCTCCTTTCGCTGCTCCGCCTGGCCCTACTAAATTCTTCTACACGGAGGAGCCCAGCGGCTACCCAACTCTCCCCGCCCAAACCTTCGACGGCTACGGCCCCCGCCCCTATCCCGGGCACGGCTTCCAGCAGTACTACTCCGAGGAACCCCAGGGGCCCAGTCCCCCACGGGGATACTACATGGAGGAAGCCCGAACCTACCCTATTCAGGAGCCGCCCACTCGTTCCTACTACGGGGAAGCCCCGCGCTGCTACGGTCCCCGCTTTGGAGATGATCCCCGTTACATAGAGGATTCTCGAGCTTTTTCCTCGCGCCTTTTCTACACTGAAGACTATACCAAGTACCGCGAACGAAATGCCATGTCCAGGACTTACCCGTACCCCCGTGGGGGAAGCCAGTCCTGGGGAGACTGGCAACCCCTCCCCTATCGCACCCTACAAGTTGCCCCACTACCGCCGCCCGGCCCCGGGGCACTGCTATCCTCTTGGCACGGAGGCACCGGCACCAGCCCACCTCGGCTGGCCACAGACAGCCGCCACTATTCTCGCTCGTGGGACAACATCCTGGCGCCTGGCCCACGCCGGGAGGACCCTCTGTTCCGGGGCCGCAGCTACGAAAACCTGCTGGGCCGGGAGCCAAGGGAGTCCCGGGGTCTCTCTCCCGACGGCCGACGGCCTCCAGTTGTGGTCAATTTGTCCAGCTCTCCCAAGCGTTACGCGGCTTTGTCGCTATCGGAGACGTCCCTGCAGGAAAAGGGCCGGACAGGAGAAGGACCGAGCCGCGCCTGGTACGTCACCCCAGAGATCACCATCACCGACAACGATCTGCGCGCCGCAGAGCGTAGGGTCGGGGGCTGGGAACATCTCGGAGGCCGCCCTCCTCCACCGGTCCCTCGCCCCCCGGCTCGTGACGGCCCCGCCTCAGCTCGGCAGCGGAGCCTGGAGCAGTTGGACGAACTTATTACGGACCTCGTCATTGACTCCAAGCCCCCTACAGGCCCCACGCCCGCGGACAGTGACAGTCTGGGCCGCCAGCTGCGCCAGCTCCTGAGCGAAGGACAGACCCGGGGGCCTCCCGAGCCGGATCTGGGGCCCGAACCCGAGGCCGAGCCAGAGCCCGGGTCGCCTACCAGCCCCGACGTCCCTCGGCCGGACGAAACGGCCGGCGGCTCCCCGGAGCTCAGTGCCGACGAGGACGACCTTATGACGTGCTCCAACGCGAAATGCCGCCGCACCGAAACGATGTTCAACGCCTGCCTCTACTTCAAGTCGTGCCACAGCTGTTACACCTACTACTGCTCGCGCCACTGCCGCCGGGAGGACTGGGACGTGCACAAGGCCAGCTGCGTCTACGGCCGAGTGGGCAGCGTGTGCCGCCACGTGCTGCAGTTTTGCCGCGAGAGCCCGCCCGTGCACCGCGCCTTCTCACGCATAGCGCGCGTGGGCTTCCTGTCGCGAGGCCGCGGGGTCCTCTTCCTGGGCTTTCCTAGCCCGGGTTCGGCAGAGAACTTCTTGCAGTTTGGCCTAGAGAGCCTACTGATGTCGCCCACCTATTTGTCCCTGCGCGAACTGGGCGGCTACGCGGATCCGCTGGGCGGCTACGGACAAGAGCTGCAAGCGGCTGGGCGCCAGTACGAGCCGGCCGAGTGCTTCTTGCTCAACGTGACCGTGGCTGTGGGACCCGACGTGCCAGCACGGCCGTCGCCCAAGAGCCCAGTGCCCACTGTGCGCAAGTTTGCCAAGGTGGCCCTGGCCACGCCCGGGAGTCCCGAGCGACGCCGGCGCGCGCCTCGGCGCGAGCCCGAAATGGAAACCCTGATCCTGACGCCGCCGCCGGGCACCGCGGGTCTGGGCCAGGAAGGCGAGGCGGGCCGGCGCGCGCGAGAGGTGGCCTTCATCCACATCCAGCGCGAGCTGCGGCTTCGAGGCGTCTTCCTGCGCCACGAGTACCCGCGCATCTACGAGCAGCTCTGCGAGTACGTGGAGGCCAACCGGCGATTCACTCCCACCACCATCTACCCTACGGACCGCCGCACTGGCCGCCCATTCATGTGCATGATCATGGCCGCTTCCGAGCCCCGAGCCCTCGACTGGGTGGCCAGTGCCAACTTGCTCGATGACATCATGTGACACGGCCCCTTCCTCTATCTTCTCTCTGTCTCTTGTCTCTCTCTGTTTTTCTCTCTTTCACACCACACACAGACGGACACACACACACACATACACACCCCTCCCTCCCTCCCAGGAGCCGTAAGTTTCGGACGTGTGTCTCCAACCGCCTCGGACGCCCAACTGCCTTTCTAGATTGGGACTCACATCCAACGGCCTCTCCAGCCTAGACTCAGCCCCACAGCCCGACCAATCCCTGGTTTTGACGCTGCCTTCAATTCGCCCCCCATGGCTTTAGCCCCGCCTCCGGCCGACTCTCCCCGCCCCCAATTCCTCTCCTCCTGGATGTGGCCCCGCCCCAACTTCGTCCACTGGGTGTGGTCCTACCCCCAAACTCGAGTCCAGTTAGTTCCCTGCCCAGACCAACCATTCTTCTCTTGGTTTTGCCTCCTTTCTGCCCGCTTCTCTTCTTAGTTTTCTCATCAGTTGACCCTCTTTCTCTCCATCTTCTGGTTTCTGGGTAGACTGATGGAAGTGGGTATGTGGGAATGTAGAAGGGCCTTAGTTTGGAGCCATGCGGTGAAACTACACTCTTATCCATTGCCTTCCCCAATCTCTGCTGTCAGCACCACTCCTAACAAAAAGAGAACCCGAGTCCCTTCCCTGCGGTGTGAAGGATCACAGGCCCAGGGTGAGGAATTGGTTCCTTAGTACCTCTCTTCCCCCAATTCCCATACACTGGTGCTTCTTCATGCTCACCCATCATCCCCCATCCTGAACTTCTTTATTGACCAAAGCTACAGTTTAGTCACTTTAAATACCCTTATCCTACTCAGGTCATTCCCAAGTGGGATTTGGGGAAAATCCTCCAAATTGAGAAGACATATACTAAGTCCTTGCCTTTTCTCTTCTCTGCTCTCTACCCCATTCCCTTAGAAAGATTAGCCCACTTCAGCTGGACTCCAAAACCAGGCTTTTGATCATAAAAGAACAGAACTAGGGGTCCGGGTGAGGGAAAGGATGGTGCTAGGCAATAATAGAAGGAATGGGAAACTTCCATGTCAGTAGAGGATATGGATGCTCAAGTTCTGTTACTGTAGCTCCCCTCCCTCACATCTTTCCCAGTTCATTTTACAGAGATCCTGATTTCCTAGATTTTGAGTGTGTATGTGTGTGTGTGTGTGTGTGTGGTTGTGGTGTGTGTGTATTGAGGGGAAGATAAAGCAGGGCTTAACCTGGCACTTTTCTCTCTTTGGAGAAAAATGTTGCCAAGTCCGGGGAAAGATAAATGTGCCTGTTTTTATATTTGTGTACACATCTGTAAGTAAGAGCCGATGCCCCAGGAGAATGAGCAGGTGTTCACATATTAGATGTGTATGGTTGGATACACTGTCACCTTCTTTAATTCATGATCTTTGAAAAGAGTTTAGAAAGGAAGAGAGTTGTATAGATCTCCAACATTATCATCCAAATGATAAGCCATATTCCTGTCCCTTAATACCAGTTCCATTCCCTAATCCCAAGAGAGGATAATGAAGGGAAGACATGGTCATTGATGGCAAGTTAGACACAGGAAATGCTACTACCTAAATGGCTGGAA
Organism: Sarcophilus harrisii; assembly: GCF_902635505.1. Lineage (NCBI taxonomy): Eukaryota > Metazoa > Chordata > Mammalia > Dasyuromorphia > Dasyuridae > Sarcophilus > Sarcophilus harrisii. The sequence continues at coordinate 249,208,116 of NC_045427.1, read as the reverse complement.
TAAAGCAAGCAGGACTTTCCTTGAGCTGTAATGAGACATGAGGCAGTCCCTCAACTTTTTCCCTACTGTGTACCAAACATAATCTTTGGGCAGAGCCCTGTCTTGTGTATTAAGGGAAGAAGATAGCATAGTTCCTACTATCTTAGGAAGCTCCTCTTCTAATTATGGAGTTAGGATGAGCACATAATATGAATATATTTATTAGAATACATTTATATATACATATATTAGAACCTATAATTTCATCAATGTGACAGATCACATTTAATATAAATCACAACTTTATACCTTAGTAGTCTTCAAAAGATGTTATAATTGAAAAAAATTAACCTGATGTTCAACTTCCTGGTGATGAGGCCTTCCAAATTTAGCTAGACTGGTTCTCAGATGACAGATGCATATAGGCCAATGCCAGGCCTAAAATGTACAATATGTTAGGACCAGCCAAGACTTGTATTCTCCTAGCATAACCTTTTTAATATAGGTCATCTCAATGTCATGATGAGGCAATGGAGGATGACTTTATCGAAGAATGTACACGTGCAAAGAAAAATATATGTGCAGACACATTTGACCAACAGATATTTATTAAGCACATACTTTATTCAAGGTGCTGTAGATACAACAAAAAAACAAAAACAGTGCCTGACCTCAAGGATCTTATATTCTGTGATGGAAGTAGGGGGAGGGGAGACAGGGATAGCATGATCACAATTAAGATTAAAAGTAGGCAAAGCAAGAAAGGCTTTATTTACCAAAGGGAGTAGGAGAAACATGAGCTGAGCCTTGAAACAAAGCATTTCCATAAGCAGAAATGAGAAGACCTAACTTCAGCAAAACAGAGACTCCAGTTTAAGAGCATTTGGGAGGAGGAAAAGAGATTCTCAAAAGAAATAGAGATAGAGCAATAGGTGCAGGAATTGGAGCAAGGTTATGAGGGGGGGGGGGGGAAAGAAGCGAGGCTTAATGAGGAGAGGCTGAAAGTAGTGGGGGTGAAGAGAGGACTTGTACTCCTTGTAGAGACATTGATCAGGCAGTACACACTAGTCACTCTCTGTATTGGAACACTCACTGTGTTGTAATAAGGTGGATAAAGTGGGGGAGGGGGGGACATTTCCTGTTATGAATGTGCATGAGACAAGAAAATAGAAAAATCTGTAAATAAATGCCAAGGATATACTTAAGTGCTAAGAAAATATCACAAGATAGATGTAGGGTGAGATTAATCAATGCTTTGTGGAGAAAGTGGGATTTGAGTTGATTAAGGCCAAAGAAAGGGGTCATAGACTGATGAAAAAGAATAGGAAAGCATTGCAAATCAGGAAACGCCAAGAACAAATACAGAGATAGAACAGACCAGAGAGTGAGAGATGGAAATCAGAGGTGACATTTTAGTATTGAGAGCTGAAACAGCAAGCTGCTTTGTTAGAATAGAATGGAAAGTTTATAGCAAGCAATGAGGTGAGGGAAGATGGGGACAGAGACCATTTAAAGTTATACTGAAAAGTTATATATGGTAGGCATATACAAAGACTTTTTCTGTGCCAAGGTCCATATGCCTTCATTTAGATTTTGTTTTCCCTTGAATGATATGTGCCCATAGACCAGATTAATTCCTCTGTCCCAAAAGATGCATTTAGATTGATCATCTCTTCATTCTGGCCCCTAGAATTCCCAAGTTTTTCCCACCCATGTGATAATCTCCTTCTTTTAGGCACATAAGGAACAATGTGGAATGAGAAGAACTGTGACAGAGTCTCCTTTCAGGGCATTTTGCCTGCTCCAAAACATGATCTCAGGCTAGCTGCACTCTTCTTGTGTGTCCCCCACATATATCTCTATATCTCTGTGGGGAGAAGGGAACATTTCTTGTCCCATCCTCAAATCTGCATTAACTTCTCCCTGTTCTTCAGAGGGAAAGATTTCTTTGGGCCTTTAGATCTCTCCATCATGGAGCTGCCTCTAGGAACAGAGTGGGGAGAAAGCTAAATTAGACACCCGGATCTCCAAGACTAGGAGTGACTTGGAATCCTGTATTTAACTGGGAAGGATAATGAAGTGAGGTGTATTCTGGGGACCTAACTCAGATCACTTATCTCTAATCTGCAAATTGTCCTTCCCACTCAGTCTCTTCCCTTTAGGCCCTGGTCGGGACCCTCTTCCACGCCCCCACCTTCTCCTACCGCTCTATCCAGCTAGGAGAGGAGAGAAAAAATGACCTTTATTCCCACGTCTGGTGAGGAAGGAAGGGTACCGAAGAGATTTATGCGTGTATATTCTTCCCAATCCCGATTTCTTTTGCACCATCGCGTGTTTGCACGGCGGCTCGCCGCTCCATACCCTCCCCGCCACCTTTCCCCATAAATTTAAGTTGCACCAAGGAGCCGGGAAATGGGCTCACTGGCCCCCGCTTCGCCACCCCCTCTGTTTGGCTAGAGCCAACCCTCCGCATGGGATCACTACTTCAAGCCCAGGTTATGCTCCGTGCATGAATATTTCTAATCATGCGTGGAATGCTGCGCTCTGTTCACACCCTGGAACGGGGTTCTGGGTAGCCTGAGAGGGGAGAATGGTTCCCTGGAAGAGGGAACGATTATTTCAGAGGTGGTTGGAGTTCCTTCAGATAATCATAAAGTAGAACTTGAATGTAACTTGCCTGCAGCGTCTTTTTGCTAGGGCTGGAGAAGAGGGAACTGGAGGGGAAAGAGTACCCTGGACAGCAGTCCTATCCATTACTCTCGAAAGAGGTATGGGCGGGGAGGCTTGATGGACTGAGGGAAAGGGAAAAGGAAAGGGAAAGAATATCATACGTAGGTGGAGGATATCTTAGTAAAATCTCTAAAGGAAACAGACTCAAAGAAAGTAAGGGAGTAGTGGTGGTAGAATCTTCAGGTCCCCTGAAACTCACAATGTTTTCTATCAAACTCTCTGCCTTAAGTCACCATGAGACACACCTATTACCCACCCATCTACCCAGTCGCCATTTATTACACTTCTTCTTTAGAATACAAAAATAATATCTTATTTCGTCTTTGTAGCCACATACTGTTTGTTCCATTAAACCCATTCATCACATCCACCCACATATATATCATGGAAAGAGTAATGAAGTTCGGGTCAAAGAATCTGGGTTCAAAAACTGACTCTGATTGTGATTACCTTTGGCAAATCTGTTCTATGCCTCAGTTTCCTTAAAATGAGCCGTTAGATGGTCTTTAAGGTCTTTTTTTTCCTCCAATTCCTATTGACTAATGATTTCACTTATCCATATAGATTTATCTCATACCTATCTAAAATTTTTCAATGATTCCCTTTTTCTTAAATAAAGCCAAAACCTCTCAATCTAGCATTTACACATCTGGCCTCAACCTTGCCTTTTTCTACAGTCTTTTGTGGCAAGTTAATGTAATAAAAGTAAACAGAGGTATATACTCTGAATAAAATTAGTTTAATAACAGTGATTCATAAAACCATTAACAAAGTAGATCAAACTGGCCACCTCAGTGAGGCCAGAAGAAAGGGTAAGCTTCTTTCTTGATGAAGAGGAATGGAAGGGGTCTTGGGAGTTTTGGAACTTTGCAACTGGACATAATAGGAAAAGTGGATTGGCACTCAGGAATGGCTAATGATGCTCTTTTCCTTAAAAGTACCATTAACGTTTGGGACCACCTCTTCTTTATTCTTTGTTGGGGGAATCAGTATCCAATTTATGTCCCCTGGGAGGAAATCAACCTCTCCCTAATTGCACAAGTCATATTTTTTGGGGGCGGCATCAGGTTTACTCTGGTCAGACTTTAAAGTCAACAAGCAAATGTCCCAGGGGCTAAAGCATGAATAACATTCCCTTTCAACCAGGCCTTTAAATTCGGAGAGAAATCTGCAAAATGAGTTCAGGCAGAAACTATGTCCACTATAAAAACCAATACTGCATAAAATAAATGCATCGTATTGTCAATTTTCATCTTTTTCCCTCTCCCTCCTCTTTTTTTCTTCTTCCCCTCTCCCTTTTCCCCCCTTTTCCCTCCCCTTTCTTCTCTCTCTCTTTCCTCTCTTCCTCTTTTCCTCTCTCTTTCCTCTCTTTCTCTTTTTCTTTTTTTTTTTTTTTTTTTTTTTTTTTTTTTTTTTTTTTTTTTTTTTTTTTTTTTTTTTTTTTTTCTTTCTCTCTCTCTCTCTCTCTCTTCTCCCTCTCCTTCTCTCTCTCTCTCTCTCTCTCTCTCTCTCTCTCTCTCTCTTTCTCTCTCTCTCTCTCTTCTCTCTCTCTCTTCTCTTCTCTCTCTCTCTCTCTCTCTTTTCTCTCTCTCTCTTTCTTTTCTCTCTCTCTCTCCCTTTTTCCTTCTTTCTCCCCCTTTTTTTTCCCTTTTTTTTTTTCTTTTTTTCCCCTTCCCCTTTTTTTTTTTTTTTTTCTCCTTTCCCCTTTCCCCTTCTTTTTTTGCCCCCCCCCCTTTTCCCCTTTTTTTCTTTCCCCCCTTTTCCCCCTTTTTTTCAAAAAATTTTTTTTTTTTTTTTTTTTTTTTTTTTTTTTTTTTTTTTTTTTTTTTTTTTTTTTCCCTCTTTTTTTTTTTCCCCCCCCTTTTTTTTTTCCCCCCCTTTTTTTTCCCCCTTTTTTCTTTCCCTTTCTCCCTCCTTTTCCCCTTTTTCTTTTTTTCTTTTTTCCCCTTTTTCTTTTTTTTTCCCCCCCTTTTTTTTCCTTTTTTCCTTTTTTCCCCCTTTAAATCCCTTTTTCTCCCCTTTTACCTTTAACCCCCCAAAACCAACTGGCCGTTGACCACAAGGCGTTGGCCCCTTTGCTTTCTCGCTATTCATTGGTTGTAAGGAGGAAAAGGACTCCGGATAGCTCCCCCCCGAGCTCGGCCCCAGCTTTGGGGAAAGAGGGTTTATTTGGGACGGTTAGGGTTGCAAAAATGGCAGGCCATCGTAGATCCGGAAAGGCAAAGTATTTCTTAAATGTGCATCCTCGTTTGCGGGACCCAACCCATGCGGCTGCCCACAAGGTGTGCGGTCAATGGGCGCCGGTAAAAGGGGAACCCCTGGAAGGGGGGCGGGCGTGCTGGGGCCTGGGAAGGTGGCCCCCCTGGTGCTTGGAGGGAGGGGTGGTTGGGGGGGGCCCGGGTGGCCGGTTGAAAATGGGCCGACTGTCACCGGGAACCGCCCAGGCCAAATTGCCTGGGTCCCCTTTGGTTTCCTCCAGGGCCGGATGCGTCAGCTCCTCTGCCTTCTTCCCAGGCCCTAGAAGCTCCCCGTGGCCACAGAAGGCCGCGCAGTTGTTTTAGTCTCGGTAACCGCTGTGGTACGGTGGAAAGAGCATTGGATTTGAAGTTTGAGTGCCTGAGTTCAAATCCGTGCTCTGACACTTAACCATCTTGACCTTGGTCATTCTCTACCCCTCTGGCCCTTATTTTCCTCAGCAGTAACACGGACAGCGCCCCTGCCTCTTCCCTCTCCATTACCTGGAGTGCAAGGGCGACAGCATCCTCCCCTTGGGAGTGGGAGAGGATGAGCGCTGCGGCGGAGTGAAAAAAGGCCGAGGCTTTCATCCCAGCGCTGCCTCTTAGGAGACGGGACTTGGGCGAATTCATTTCCCCAGGTGACCCTCTAATGGCTGTAATTATCCCTGTCTTGGGGCTTACATGAGAGCAGTGCAGAATCCTGGAAAGAGACGAGATGCAGATAGAACTGTGTTCAGATGCTAGCTTCAGACAAGCTATTTAACCAGTTTCCTCATTCATAAGATGAGGACATTGCGTTAGAGGATCTCTTAAGTTCTCTTCTAACCCTAAATCTATAATAGATTGCCTGGTAGCTCACGGTCCCGTGGCTTTTCTCAGATTTTTTAGGTTTGATATATATCACCTCTTTTGTTTCTCAAACTAACCCAGTGAGTTATTTTTATTTTCATTTTGCAGATGGGTTAAATTTCTTACCCAGGATCAACAGCTAGTGAATGTCTAAGGTTGGATTTAACTCACATCCTGATCCAAGATTGAGCTATCTATGAGTCGTATAGCGTTTTATACAGTTACATATAAATTATGCATCACTTTATAAGCTGTAAAGTGCTGTTCACTTTAATTGATTGACTAATATAGCAGAAAAGGAAAATGATGAATGTTAAAGGGATGTGGGAAAATTGGGACACCAACACATTTTTGGTAGAACTGAGAGTTGACCGGAGCATTTTGGAGAACACATTTAGAACTATGTTTAAGGGTTAATAAAATTGTGCAAACTCTTTGAGCCAGCGACACCACTATTAGGTATATGTCCCAAAGAGATTTAAAAAGAGGTGGGGGGGTGCTGTGAGGATGAAGTACTGTTCAAAAATATTTATAGGCAGATTCCAAACATGGTAGCCACGTGAGGACCCTCTGTCCAGTGCCCTCCTTGTCTCTACCTTCACCTATCTCCTACTTCTAAACGCAATAATAAACCTCCTTTATCAATCTAATATATATATATATATATTTTTTTATAGCATTTCTTCTTGTGGTGACAAAAAATTTGGAAATTGAGTGGATGCCCATCATTTGGGGAATGGCCGAACAAATGGTGGTGTATGATTGTGATGGAATACTGTTGCATTAAAAGAAATGATGATTAGGATGCTTTCAGAAAAACTTGGGAAAACTTACATGAACTGATGTAAAGTAAAGTGAGCAGAACTAGGAAAACATTGTACACAGAAATAGCAATATAATATGATGATTGATTGTGAATCACTTGATTGTTCTCAGCAAAACAAAGAGATAATTATGAAGGACCTAACATGAAAAATGCTTTTCACCTTCAAAGAAAGAACTGATGGGATTTGAATACAGATCCAAACATACTGTTTTGTTTTGTTTTTTACTTTTATTTTTCTTGTTTTGTTTTGTCCGTGTACTCTTTCACAACATGACTGATATATTTTGTATATATTTGTACATGTATAACCCTTATCACATTACTCACCTTCTCAAAAAAGAATAAGGGAATTGAGGGTGGGAAATAATTTGTAATTCAAGTAAAAATGAGGATTTAACATTGTTTTTACATGTAATTGGAAAAAATAAAATATTAAAGAAATCATAAAGAAATTGACCCCCATGGGGTCAAGGCAGGGCTAAGTGAATCTGTGGTAACATCAAGACCCAGTGTGTCTTTGTGATATCATGCTATTCTCTTTTCTTCCAGCTGATATCTATGATAAAGTATCAGAGGAAATCCAGAAGAAAGGCTTTGACTGTGAGTGTCTAGGTGGTGGACGAATCTCCCACCAGAGCCAAGACAAGAAGATTCATGTATATGGCTACTCCATGGTGAGCTGGAATTATTTTTACATAGAGAAAAATCTCATTTCCCTTCTTTTGCCAGAGCCTATATCCCTGACGCTAGTTTGCTACCTTACAGATAAATTCACTCATCCTATAAACATTTAATTAAGTGCATAGTATATGCAGAGCACTGGGAATTGCTGGAGGACATATATTTTGCTTCTCCTCATTGGACTTCGAGTTCAGTAGAAGGATATAAACACAGATAGTTATATATTACATGATTAATGCATTAAATAGTGTTAAAATGTATTTCTGTATGAGATCTGGGAGGTAGCGTGATATAGAATGAATCCTTTGCCTTTGAATCAGGAAGATCAAGTCACTTAACCTCTCAGTCAGTCAATAAACATTTATTAAGCTTGGTGCCCACAGGTACTCTCAAGGTGGTGATCTGTACTAGTACAAGTTTTCAGCAGGATTTCCCTATCCTGATAAAATTACAGGTCCAATAAAAAAAAAATCTGAGGTCTGTCTAAAGAGGAAATTTTTATTGCTCTTAATAAATGTGTCATTGGTCATTGGTTGGGGAATGTGGATGGCTCAGGAAAAACCATCCTCATTCCTGGAGCTATAACTCAAAGGGCACATGACTTTAAACCACCTTTCAAAAGGCCATCTAGTTTATAAAATAAGATCCACCTATGAAAAAGCACTAAATATGATATGGAAAGGAAAGACATTGTCCTCAGACCTCACCTGAGAACACTCACCTGATTTGTGCTCCTCTGCATCTATTCCCCTGGAATTGGAAGAACAGGACAAGGCTTCAACTCACAGCTAAGGGCCAATCTACCCTAGGGGATCCACTGTCTAGTCAAGGATTTGGTCTTCCCTTAATTGAGTCACATGTCTGAGAGACTGGAGATAATTTGTCCACTTCCCTTCTTTTGTTTCCTTTTTGTTTCTTTAGGGTTAGGAATTAATAACATTTACTATTTATATAATACTTTAAGCTCTGCAAAACTCTTTACATATGTTACATATTTTGCATATATTATATTGCATAATACCTATATTACACACATATTACATATATTGACATATTTTACATGTATATATTATTACATAGAATATATTACATATAATAGCATAAAACAATAATAATTGTTTTAAACAGGGTGCTTGTTTCCTCAGATTTCCTCCAGCCTTTCCCTTTTTCGTCTGTCTCTCCAGCAACAAGATCCCCTCCCTACTGGCACCCAGAATACCCTTAACCTTAAAGCAACAAGATCATGTTTCTGACTTGGCTCTTATCATTCAGAGTCTTAGAACTGATTTTGTGAGACAGCATAAAGCATGTTGAATTTTGAGTGATAGGGCCTGAGCTTCATATCCTAACTATTTACTTTCTGTGTGATGTTGAACAAGTCACTTAGCTCTTCTGGGCTTCAATTATAAGGAATTTAGAGAAAGAAGCACAGATAATCAGGACAGTTTTGAAAGTAATATGTGGAATTGATTAAATACTTTTTTTCTGAAAAGCAAGTGATAGACATTTAGAGCTTCATATTCAATCCTTTTTTTATTTTCTGCTTTGTACATGGATATTCCCCTTTTGGAAGATATTAAACTAGAGAATTAAAAAAATAAACTTTAAGTGAAAAACAAAAGAAATTAGACTGAGGGTTATAATCTCTTAGGTCTCTTCTTTCTCTAAGTCTGTATCCTGTTTCCCTGCTGAGAAAGGCAGTATGTGTGGGATGGGAATGGAAAAGAAGAAGGAAAGTGTATGAAAAGGTCCAGAGGCTGAGTCTCCAAACCTGGCTGAGAAACTAGTTCCATGCCCCAGAGCTAGGTGCAGAGTTAGAGACTTGTCCTTGACTATATCAGGATCTACTCCAAGGTAGACATGGGAGTTAATGGGACACCATGGGAAATGAGGCTAAGGGCTCTGGGACCGAGGAGCTGGGAGCCCCGAGGATCCAAGAATCTGATGTTACTGTCTTCTTTCTGTAGGGTTTTGGACGTGCTCAACATTCACTCTCCACAGAAAAGATCAAAGCTCACTACCCTACCTATGAAGTCACCTGGGCTGATGATGGTTACTGATGGGGCCCGGCTTGCTGCCTTCTCGGCTGTCAGAGCTGCTCTTGAACTCTTGAGCCCCCCTTTTTGTTGTGTTGTCTGAAGGGGGCATGTGATTGATACCTGGTGTTTGCCTCTCTTGTGCCTTCCAGTGCTGTGGTGCCTAGCTGGGACCCACGGGGCCTTCAGGCACAGAATTCCCAACTGGAATTAAAAGTGGCAGCCCCCATGCTGGCTCCGGGTCTGTGTGTATGTGTTTGGGCCCCGCAGGCAGGAAGCACCTGGGTGCCAAGCAGGGTTCTGGGGCTGAGATCACACAGTCAGAAGGGTCATTCTGTTGTGGGAAGATACTCAGCATAAATACAAAAGAATAGATAAAAAAGAATGACGAGAGAGAGAGGGCTCATAACTTGAGCAGGGTGGGGAAGAAAATCAGGAAAGACCTCATTTGGATGAGAGTATCTCTGGGAGGCTCCTTTATGATGTTATGACTACATAAGACCAGAAGAGTGAGGGTTGGAATCCTTATCTGGGCTTAGTCAGTAGAAGTTAGTCCCATATGCCGGGTCTTCTCCCTACCTCAGAAAAGCCCCTCCCCCATCCTCACAATCTGACTCCTTGCTATACCATAAAATGGGTTTGATTGGGTTATTTCCTCATCCCTGATCGAATCAGTCTCTGGTGACAGGAAAAAGGGTTCTCTGCCCATTTTTGAGGGGTACAATGAAGAAGGTCTCTAGTATCAATGGCCTGGTCCTCTTCCTTCTTGCTAGACCAAGTACCAGAGAGTCTGATGTTCCCTTTTCCATGGGTGGCCGTCCCTCTTGCCCTTTGAAGGAGCTAGCTAGAGGCCAGTGTGGTAAAAGCTACTCATCCTGGGTCTGAAGGGCAGGAAAGCACCAGTTCAGCCCTTAAGGGCCTGATAAGGAGAGGAGGGGGAGCAGTGCTTCCCCCAATCCCCTGTGCCTGTTCCCAAGCGCTTCTCTGCCCCAGTTTATGACCTGATTGCCTCTGCTTGAGGCTACTATCCTCAAGGACATCTTGGGAAGGGGGCCCAGCAGCATCTTGCGTAATTGAGACACAAGTTCTACCTTCACTTTGCTTGCTCAGGCTCCACCCAACTCAGTCGCCGTGACCTGAATGTTGCATTTATCTGGACCTGGACCTCTATTCAACAGCTTTTAGTAATTCTGATACAAAAAACCAGAAATCGTCAAGCTTGGTAAGGCTATGAAAAGACAGGGATGCTACTGTCTCATCATTTTTATGGGCCGGATAAATCCACCTTTTCAATGAGTTAGAAAAGTCCCAGGTATCAGAGCAGAGGTGTAGGCTCCTTGAGACTCTTTTAGAATAATAGAATCATCATAGACCAGCATAGAAAGAGACCTTACAGATCATCTAGCACAGCTCTCCCTCATTATACAGAAGAGATTTAAAGAGAAGGTCCCAGATCACAGAAAACCTAGACTGGAAACAGGTTTCCCACTTTCAAGCTGTTCTCCCTCGGCTCCTGCTACCTCTACTACTTCACAAATGCTAAGAAACTCCAGTGGCCCTATTTATCCTGAATGAGAAGATATGTTCTTTCAGGGACCAGAGGCGGGACTGTAGATTTGGCCAGAACAAGGGAATGGAGGGAACGGTTTGACAGAGCCCATTCTGCCATACCAAGACAACCCAGCCGCAGTGTAGTCTGCAGTAGCTCCGTCGATGTCCCTTGTGCTCTGGCCCTCATCACTGCCAATCCATTAGCACGCCGGCTCTGCCAGTTATATCCCTGCTCCCTAGCCCACTCCAGCTTTGAGCTACTAAAGCTCTTCTGCCCACTTGGGACACTGCTGCTCATTCCTTCCCACCTAAACCTATTGGATGTCCTCGGGCATAAGAAGCCAATGATCCCACAAATTCCCATCTGTGCCACTTCCCAATTACCAATTCTCTCCTAGCTCTCTGATGAAAAAGGTTGCCTTTCAGCTGTCTTTGAGGGTCTAACCTCCAGCATCTTGCCCTGGTTGGCTGGTTGTTCATGGTCTTACAACCACTGGCCCTAAGGGCAGAGCCAAACTTGTGTCTTTCTCGCATGCCAGGCAGAGGACCACTGATAACACAGCTGAGGATGGAGCTGACCATTCCTTCCTAACTTCAGTGCTTCTCTTTTGTCCATCATGGAAGCCCTGGCTGCTCTTTTCTAAGTCATTCACCTGTATAACCAGTACATCCTTCTAATTAACCCTCATGGGGTGGATGACAGGGAAATAGGCTAAGGTATTTCTGGAACCTGCCATTGGGGTCCAGGGATCAGTGCAAGCTCAGGCTTAAGTGGCCTGCCTCCCCCACATCCCATGGGGCCCAAGGGGCACATCCCTCCCCTCCCAGGAATGCATTTTATAGCCAGATTGTCAGCATTGGCTTGAGGGCTGAGGAGGGGAGTAGGAAATCCTAGGAAATGCTGCTTCTCTGGGATCAGCACTGTGTAGCAAGAGTAAGCTGATAACTGGGGCAAAGTCCCCCCACTTGGGGTTTCCAAGCTCTACCTGCTCCCTGGTCATTGCAGTCTGTCCTCCCTCTTGACTTCTATCTGTTCTCTCCTCTGCCCTCATTCCTCTTCACACAGCACCCCTCTTTTTCTCCTTTGCTACCCCCCCTCCCCTCTGAAATTTCCTCTGTCCCAGAGAATATGTACCTGCTCCTGCTCTTCTTCCTGGCCCCATTTTCAGGTGAGTTATTAGGGGAGACAGTTCTGCTAAAGAATAGGGCTAGGGGAAAAGAGGTGGGGGGATCTAGATTCTTCCAAGAAGAGTGATGAAGGCACTTACCTAGCTTGCCTGGGTCTTTGGGAGCTGGTAGATGTGCCTTGAATGGGAAGAGTGGGAAGAGGAGCTGGAACCAAGTCTTTGAAGAATGCCAGCTCTTCCTGAGCTACCTAGCTCCCAGAAAGAAAATACAAATCTTGGGTAAATTAAAAGGATCTCTGCCCAGCCAGAAAGAGATGATCCTAGAGTCATCCATAACTGTCAATCTCTAAAATGCTCAGTCTCAGGATTCCCTCCTGAGGATGGGACCTTCTGAAAGTCCCCTGGCTGAGGGAGATGCCTTCCCTTTTATCTGCTTTCTTAAGCAGACCCTATCAGGCATGGGACATAGTAATTCATTGTGTTTCACTTAATTTTCAATTCAAAATTCCCTCATCTTACCACTGTAATATTTAGATACTTATTTAGCTTCTTACCCTACCTGGTTTGGATTCCCAGAAACCTGTGCTTGAACCCCTCCTTATAGGAGGTATCTCTAATGCTGAGATCTTGGAGAGCTAGAATTCCTGCAGAACCTCTCCTGGGTTCCAAAAATGTCCATGTCTCAATTCCCCTCCTTCCCCATCTCTCCCCGCTCACCCACCAGACCTGAATATAAGCTATTAGTATACTGAACCATTTTAATAGGCTGGAAAAACCTACCCTTTCTAGGTCCCTTTCCTTATCTTTCCTGGGTCTGATACTTGTCCTAGGAGAACCTTCACAGTTAACAGACCTCAAACCTGGCATCGTGCAAACTTCCCTCAAGAGACATTCTCATTTTAGGGCATATATACCTCCTGCCCCTATCCCAGTTTCAAAAGGGAAAGGATAGTAATGGGAGAAAGGTGGAGGGGAACCCAGAACCAACTCCTAGCCTTCTCTTCACTAGCTAATACATTTGTTCAATCTGTACTAGCAAGTCACTCCTCGAGCCCTAGGAAGACCACCTGCAATTTTGTGTGTGACTTCTGGGACTGCTCTGATGAAAGTCAGTGTGGTAAGATATTACTGATGTCCCCTTTTATGGAAGAAGCTTTAACCTGAGGGACCCTGGCAGGTCAAACTCAGTTGTTCTTCCTCCCCTACCCCTTCTCCAAATTCTCCCCTGGCCTCTGCCTCCAGAAGACATGGTATGAAGGATCTCACTGGTCTTTCACCAAGGAGAGGACAGAACACAAAAAAAGTTCCATAGCTGTAGCTTCCCACCCCACTATCATCGTGGTCCTAATTGGAAACTAAGGGAATATTACTCTCAAAGCATCTTATTGGACACCTCTGAGCCTGACGTTGGAGGGAAAAGTAATACCAGTCCCTGCCACTCACTCCCCATCCTAAGGCTAGAGGGTCTGATTTGACCTAACTCCCTGGGCTCCTCAAGGTTACCACCAAGAGTACTCTTCCCTGCATTCTCCTTTCGCCTGCGACTTTGAGGAAGACACCTGTGGCTGGCAGGACATCAGTACTTCTGGCTACCGCTGGCTCCGGGACCAAGCAGGGTCGACCTTCGGGAGTCCAGAACTCCGCTCAGACCACACATTTGGCACCGACTTGGGTAATCTGAGGAGGAGGGTTTCTGCTCCATCCCAGTGATTCTCAGCTATCCTCTTGAAGACCATCCCTTCACCTAAGGCTCTCACCCTCTCTCCTGAGTCGGGTCCTCTTTTCTCAGGCTGGTTTATGGTTGTCGGTACCCACCAAGGAAAGGAACCAGCCACAGCCATCTTGCGCTCCCCTGTCCTCCATGAGGCAGCCCCTACCTGTGAAATAAGGCTCCGGTACCATGGAAATATCCAAGGTAGAGGCCACCAGCTACAACCAACCTCCTTCATCCTCTCTCCCCAATACCAGATGAGCTCCCTCTCCAGAGTCCCCTGAGACTTCCATTCCTTGGTTACTCTGTCATACAACACTATACTCCAACCCTAAATTGTGGAAGTCCTTGGGAAGAGTTTGAAGGGTGGTTGGAAGTTCCAGGTAGAAAGGACTTTGGGGGGAAGAGTTCTCCCAAGAGGAGAATTAGGAAAACTTGAGTGAATTATCTGGGAATCTTCAGGGAAAAACTATTTTTTTCCTCCAATAAACACATTTAGTGGGTGTGTTAGACAAAGATGAATAAATAAAACCCAATTCATGGCCATAGGAAGCTTACAGTCTAAGAGAAATGGAACGGCACTGGATACAGTAATATGTGCCTTGCTTGGCCATACATATTTGCTTACAAAGGGGAGATAGGAAAGAGAGAAAATAGATTTTTGTTCATTTAAAAAAATAAAAGAAAAAAGCATTAGAGGAAGGAGCATGGGGTAAGGAGTGTGTGTGTGTGTGTGTGTGTGTGTGTGTGTGTGTGTGTGTGTGTGTATGCTCTTTGAAGAGTCTAGAAGAGCCTCAGGGCCTCCCCAAAAAAAAACCTGAGAGGAATCCCTAAGGCCCTTTTCTTTGTAGATGTGGTGAATCTTCAAATAGAGCTAACGCACAACTCAGAGACGCTCATGTTGTGGCAAAGCTTAGGGCGTGTGGGAGGAAGTGGCTGGCAAGAGCTGGTGGTGACCACGGGCCGCATTCAGGGAGATTTCTGGGTAAGTGGTGGCCCCGAGACAAGGGCTGTAATACAAGGAGAGTCTGGGGGTGACCTTGTAGGGGAATCCCACACAGGCTTGGCCAGAGCAGGCTCTGACATTCCCTTCTGCCCTGTCTCCCTAGATCACCATCTCTGCCACACGAAATGCCACACACAGGGGAGCTATGGCCCTGGATGACATGGAATTCTGGAACTGCGGTCTCCCCTGTAAAATCCCCTGTTCCTTCCCCCTGCTCCCTCAGGCCTTAGCCCAGGGTTCTGGTCATCAGTATCTCCCCCATCTCTAGACCAGCATCCTCCCCTCAAGAAAGGGGTACACCCCAAGGGGTGGGATCTCAGGCCCCCCTGCTTCCCCACAATGTGACTTAAAGCACCCTTCAAGTTCATAGGGACTCCTGGGCAAGCTCCACTTCTCTACACAGTTTTCCTGATGTCTCTCTCCTTGCCCCTGGGTCTGGGACCACTCTCTTCCTCTGCTCAGCCCCTCAGAGCAGCTGTACCAGTTCCCAACAGCACTGCAACAACTATGCCTGTGTGGCATTAACTCAGCTGTGCGACGGAGAGGATAACTGTGGGGACGCCTCCGATGAAAACCAAGTCTCCTGCAGCAAGGGTGACAGTGGGAAGGGCACGGCAGGGGATGGCGAGGGGAGGACAGTGGGTGAGGAGAGGGGGATGTGCCCTGAGCCTTTCCTTTCCATCTGCAGTTAACCATAAAATAACAGACTTTGAGAATGGTCTGGGAGAGTGGGAAAACACTACAGGGTGGGTGATAACCCGAGGTTCCGAAGCCTCTGTAGCCTCAGCCGAGCCAGTCCGAGACCACAGCAAGAACAGTGCCTCAGGTAAGGCTGGGCCCAATGGGTTTGGAAGCAGTCTGTGGAGTTGGAAGCTTGAGCCCACACTGCAGGAGCTGCCTTCAGAAAAGAGCCCTAACCTCCAGCACAGCCTCCACCATTTCTAGTCCTCCCAGGGCTCCTCTTGCTTCCATTGCCTCCTGAAACCTCATCTGCCTTCTAACTCCCTCTCCACTTTTTCACACCTCTGCTCCAGGATCTTTCCTACTCACCAAGGCTGATCAGGGAACTCCTGCTGTCTTGGTGAGCCCAGGGTTCCATCCTTCAACTACCAACAGCTGTGTGGTAAGTCATTCAGGGCCAAGACAACTTCCACATGAGGGCCATGACCGGGGAAAGGGGATGGTGATGGCTTTTTTCTGGTTCCAGTGTTAGAGACTCTGAGTCCCTCTGGACCCATTGTCAGGGCCAGGCAGGATAGAGCAAGGACCCTTTCTCCAGACTGATTTCCATCTTCACCACCCCCCAGTTTACCTTCTATTACTACCTGCATGGTTCTGAGGCTGGAAGCCTACAGCTGTTCCTGCAGAGCCAGGACCCTGAGTCACACCAGATGAATCTCATACGGACTCGCCAAGGGGACCTGGGGGCTGCCTGGGTCCGGGACAAAGTCACCCTCTACAGCAAGAATCCCTTCTGGGTAAGTGGGATCTTGGCCTTGATGCTGTGAAGAATTCTGGTCTTGAAAGTAGCATCAAATGTCTGATTCAACAATGAATTCAATCCAATCACCCTTTTTTAAAGCCCTTGTTAAGGACAGATTTCTGAAGCACCAACACACAATTACTGTCTCTCAGTGTCTGTGGCAGGGAGGGGGAGATGTCTGCAGTTTAGTTTGGAACACGCAGTTTAGGGAGCATGGCCATATACTCCCCTAAAGACTGGACGTACAAACAGGTGCTGATCTCAGTAGATTCCTACTTGTAGATCTATCTTTAGGCTGTCAGAATAGAATCTTTGTCCTGAGCTCCTCACCCCATCAAGGTGTCCACTGGACATTTTCAACTGGATATCCCATAGGCATGTCAAGCTCAACATATCCAATATTCACCTCTCTCTCTAATCTCCCTATTTTTATCAAGTCTATCTCCATCATTCTCATCACCCAAGTTCCAATCCTCACCCAAGTAATCCTCAATTCTTTGCTCTCCCTCACCATACCCACTGCTATATCTAATGAGTCAGCTAGTTTTGTCAATAGCACCTCCACCACATCTCCTGTATCCTTCCTCTTCTTTCCATTCTCATGACTACACCCCTAGCCCAGGCCCCCATTACCTCTTTATTGAGTTATTATATTAGTCTCCTAATTGGTCTCCCAGACTTGTTTCTCCTTGTGCCAATCCATTTTTCACAAGGTCTGAGCACATCCTATTATCTTTAGGCTAGAATGCAGTCTCCTTTGGTTGGCAGTTTAAACCCCTTACAATCTGGCTGCAGCTCACTTGCCCAAACTTACTGCGCTTTACATCAAGCATTCCATGGTTCTGTCAAGCCGATCTACTAGTTTCTTCCCATACTTGGCTTCCTTTCTCGCATCTAGTTCCATTTGCACAGTCTAGTCCCCAAGCCTGGAATACAATCTTTATTCTCACCTCCACTTCTTCTGGTCTCTGATTTTCTTCAGACTTCAGCTCAAGTACCACCTGCTACATGAGGTCCTTCTCGATCCTTGGAGCTTATAGTTGTCACTTAGTATCCTTGGACCCAATATCAACTTTGTATTTTCCTTGCACATATTTGGACTTATATTTTGTTTCCCTCGATGGAAAGTTAGTTACATGAATGCAGGACTTTTATTTTTGTCTTTATATTGCCAACACCTCACATATTTCCTGACTTATAGAAAATAACTTAATAATGCTTACTGATCGATTGATTTAGGGTTAAAAAAAAAAAAAAGAATTAGTCTTTGTTAAGAAGAAAAGAATCAGCACTATGTGGGAGGGATGTCCCCTGGAATTATGAAGTGAGCTCTCTGTTGCCTCCTGACAGATCCTCCTGAAGGGAGAAACCGGGCCTGGAGGGGTCGTGGGCCTTGATGATCTGATCCTAAACCAACATTGCAAACAAGTGTCCAGTGAGTGACGCTCCCACCCTCATCCCTTCTGTGAGCATTCTGCCTCTGCTCTCAGCACCCTCCTGCTGCTTCTCTTCCCTCCCCAGAGCAGCCAACTCCAGGAACTGCTGGGGACCAAGGGCTGTCACTGTGCCCTTTCTGCTTTAGTGGGACCCCCACAGATAACTCATTTCATCCTCAGAGGTTGAAGACATACGTCCCCCAGCCACCTCTGCCCCTGACATGCCCCAGCACCACCAAGGCACCAAAACTGGCCCAAGGACTCCTGCTGACATCTTCTGTGAACCTGGTCAGTTCTCCTGTGGGGAACTGTGCCTCTCTCCGGAGCAGCTGTGTGACTTTGTGCCCCAGTGTGCAGGGGGTGTGGATGAAGAGAACTGTGGTAAAGACCATGTTCCGAGCCAGGACAGGACTGCTGGTCCCTCTCCGCAGGCCCAGACTCTCCTTTTCATGGGGTTTCTGCTTTGGGCTGACCTAACTGGGGGAGAGAAGGGTGGTCACGAGGGTCTGATTGGGTGGAAAAGGGCGGGGAGGGCAGAGGAGTTCTCTGAATGTAGTTGGGATCGGTGTCTGAGCATGTTGCTTGGTTTCAGGTGGAACAAATTTTGAGTCAGGCCCTGGGGGCTGGAGGGATGCCAGCGTGGGTTCTCTCCAGTGGCAGAGGATCCGTGCTCAGGACAGCTCTGACCCCAAGACCGATGCTCTGGGGAATGAAGCTGGTGAGGTTCTCTCCCCGATCCCTAATGGGAAATCATTCCTTATACTGCTCTGTTCTTCACTACCTGCTGACGTCTTACATTCCTCCCCCTTGCGGAGTTTCAGTGAACCCCCATGCTGAGAGCTCTCCCTGCCTCTTCTAGCCCTCTCCTAATCCAGAGGACTCAGGGTGGTGGGATAGAGTCATGAGCTGGGAGGAGGTATTTCTGATCTGATGGATCCCTACATTAAAAGCTAATTGTTTCTTTCCTCAGGATATTTTCTGTCAGTGCAGAGGGCCTGGGGGCAGCTGATGGGGGTAGCCAGGGTGCGGACCCCTGTTCTAGGTCCATCTGGCCCAGGCTGTACTCTCAAGATGGCCTATTACCTCCAGGGAAACCCACAAGGTACTTTTCCATCCTTCTTCCCATCTCCAATTCACTTCTAACCTTACCCTCTGCCAAACGAGCTCAGAATATGGCTCTTCTCTGAACTTCCCCATACCTGAGTTTCTACCCCTAAAGTTGTCACCAATCCCTCCTTCTCCCTGTCTCCTATCACAGAACGTACCCCTAGCTCTTTTACTTCCTGCATATTCCTTGCAGTAGGGTACCAGAAGTAGTGTGGGCTTTCCTCTGTCCTCAGGGATCCTGTCACTCGGTGTGATAGAGGATGGCACCCATAAGTTGGCCTGGAGCATTCAGAGAAATAGCAATGCTACATGGACATGGGTGACAGTGCCACTTGGAGAAAGGATGAGGCCTTTCCAGGTACCCAGACATGGTCCTAGATAAGAAGCATTGGGTGACAAGGACTGAGGGGACTGGAAATGTTTAGCTTGGAGGAGGGAAAACTTCAGGGATTACAGAGGTGATCTCATCCAACTCCTCATTCTGTCGATGAGGAAAGTGAGTCTGAGAGCTTGAGAAACTTGAATAGCATCACAAAAATGATAAACAAGAGAACCAGGATTTGGACACAGCTTCAAATGCATAACTATTTCCCCAGCACCATGCTGCTAAGCATCTGTAAGGCTGTCATGGAAAAGGTGCTAGATTGGTTCCTGCCCCCAAAAGGAAGAGCCAGGGAAGATAAGTGTATAGTGGTAGATTTCCACTCAACACGAGGGAAAATTTGCTAACAAAGAGACCTGTCTAAAAGTGGAACCAGCTGCTCTGGGAGGGAACAAAGTGCTTAGTACTGAAAGGCATCAAGCAGAGATGAGACAAAGACAACTAGAAGAAGTACCCTCTGAGAGCCCTCCAACTTTGAGATGAAATGACATGATCAAAAAGACTCTTGTGTTAATTTATGTTGTTTAATTGCATGTATTTGTTAAAATGGAAGACTGAGTGGTAGCTTAGTAGACAGCAATAGATATGCAAAAGAAAAGAGAGTATCAATGGGACATTTTGGAGATGCACAGAAAAAATCAAGAGACATGTAAAGAGAACACAATTAGAATGATTAATTTAAAACATTATTTCTTAAGAGCAAACTGTGCAAGTTTCTTATATAATCTTGCTCTTTGAATACTATATTAATTAAAATAGCAAATATTTATAAAGGACTTTCATGTTTGCTAAACACTGCATATATACCATCCTATTTAATCTTCATACCAACCCTATAAAGTAGGTACTGTTATTATTATTACTACAGCTAATACACTGTTATATTATGAAGTTGACTAGACAGTACAGTAAGTAGAGTATTGAATCTACAGTCAGGAAGCCCTGGATTCAAATCTAGATCCAGGCACTCACTAAATGTATGACATTAGGCAAGTCACAACCTCTATCTGCCTTAGTTTCCACATTTGTAAGACAGGAATAATAATAGTATCTACCACCTAGTGTTGTATGGATCAAATTATATGATATTGATAAAGTTCTTTAGCATAGTTCCTGACACACAGTAGGCATTTAATAAATGCCTTTTCCTTTCTCCTCATCATTCTCATTTTACAGATAAGGAAACTGAGATTTAAAAGAGGTAAAATGACTTGCCCACTGCTACACAGCTAGTATGTATCTGAAACAGAATTAGAATCTAGGTGTTCAGTCTTCTTTCCCACTATGCACCCTACCAGCTTCTATTGAAATATGTTTGTTGATTGATTGTAACAATAAGACAGTTTAAAAATCAAACAAAAAAAACCTTGGAGGAAAGAGGCTGCTGCAGCCTCCCCTCAGTCACTTGTAGAGACCTCCCAGAGGTAAGGCAGACTGATTGAAGTCGGAGACACAGACTCTGGCCCAGAGACAGTCGCATCATTTCTTTTTTTCTCCTTATTTCTTCCCTGACCTCCCACACACACCCGGAATCTTCCTCAGCTGGAGCTCCTGGGGCTGGTGGTTTTCAGTGCCCCAGGGACCAAAGGGATCGCAGTAGATGAAATTACCTTTGTGAACTGCAACCCCACTGTGACCACAGAGAAAGACACAGGTATCCATACCACTAACAACCTATGCGTCTTCCCCCTCACACCCATATTCTCCTAAAATCTTCCTTTGGAAACCTCAACCGGGAACCCCAACCCTAAAGGGCAGTTCCCAGAGGGGAGACAGGGATGCGCAAAAGGGAAGGGGTGCTCTAGTTTTGCTCAGATGGGAAACAGATTAGTTGGGGGGTAACTCTAGGTGGGAGAGATTGGGGCGTGGGATCTGCCACTTCACAGCCGCTTCCTTGTCTCCCCTCTGGATAGAACTCTCATGCAACTTTGAACGGGACTCCTGCGGCTGGTATCCTGAGCACAAAACCGATGCCCTGTGGCGAAGGACCTCGGTGCAGGGCCCGGGCTATGACCACACCACCAGCCAAGGTGAGGGCTGGACCCGTACCCTGGGCACCCTCTCCTTTGTGCTGCCTGCTGGAAGGGAGCCATGGCCTCAGCAAGCAGGGGAGGTACGGAGAGGAGGGAGACTAGCGGGGAGGAGGGAGGACCTGCCATCCCCCTCTCCCTCTCTCTCTCCAGGCCACTTCATGTATTTGGACCCGACGTCCCCTCCCGCCCGAGGAATGGGGGCCCGCCTCCTCACGGCTCCCCAGGTTTCCCCGGCTCACAACGAATGTCTCTCCTTCTGGTACCACCTCTATGGGCCCCAAATTGGTGAGCAGCCCCGTGAAGAGAAGGGATGCACAGGAAGGGGTGGGCTCGCACAGAAGTGAAGTGGACGCCTGGGGACCCCGGTGGGAAGGCTGGGCTAATGAGGTCGTCACCGCCTCCCCAGGAACGCTGAGCCTGACTCTAAGACGAACTGGAGAGGCTGATACGCACTTGTGGGCACGCACAGGCACTCATGGCAACCGGTGGCACCAGGCCTGGGCCACCCTCTCCCACCCTTCAGACTCCTCCGAAAAGTACCAGGTGAGACTCCTGCAGCCTTCTAACCTTGGGGAAGGCTTGCCACCCCCAGCCCCACAGTTAGCTCAGTCCCAGCCAGGCCACAGACCAGTGTGCCGGGCACCGTGCTGCTGTTTGCACAAATAGGACAAAAGCAGCCCTTGTCTTCAAGGACCTTAAATTCTAACAGGAGACTTGAGGAAGAGAGCACAAAGCTGAGTTTGTCACCCTGAGCTCCAGGGACAAGAGGAGCTTGGGCTCCAGACTTGGGGCCATCATTGAGACGAGGGCTTCCAGCTGAAACCATCCATTAGTGATGCCCTGGGCTGGAAAACCGCAGCCATGATTTTCTCTTCCCCAGCTGGCATTTGAGGCTCACAGGAATGGGTACCATGGCAACATTGCAGTAGATGACATTACTGTGCGGCCGGGTCCCTGCTGGGCTCCTCGACGCTGTTCCTTTGAAAACTCAGACTGTGGATTCTTATCTAGTGGGCAGGGAGCCTGGCAACGACGGGGCAATGCCACGGGCAGCACCATAAAGGGCCCACGTGCAGACCACACCACAGAGACCCGTGAAGGTGATCGAGGATAGGAGTAAAACCACAATGGTGGGGGGCAAGGGTAGGGAGGGACAATGGGAAAAAGGGTGCCTTGGATCAGAAAAGAGGTATGGGGCAGGCACTGGGATCCCCATGGGAATTGCTGGTGTGGTTCTCTACCAGGACACTACATGATAGTGGACACAAGTCCAAGTGCCCTGCCCCAGGGCCAGACAGCCTTACTGACCTCTGAAGAATACTCACCCCTGGCCCAGCCTGGATGCTTAACTTTCTGGTATCATCTGAGCCTCCAGAATCCAGGTGAGGAAGGAGCTGGCAACTTAAGAGAGGATGGAAATCAGGCAGACGGCCTCTGGTGTAGCTCAGGAACATCTCCCTCTCCAGTCCCGTCTCCCCCCCTCCCCGCCCCCGGGAAGAAAACACCCACCCCACAAGTGAACGCAACTTTTTACTGGTTGTTGGGGACTCACCTGCAGGGCCAGAAAAAATAAAGCCAATTGCTGCCTGAGCCCATGTCACAGCCAGTTCTCTCTGGGAGCCCCGGAGCTTGGAGCAGAGATTCCAGACCCACAGGACAGGTGTAGGTAGTTGGCCCTGCCTTGCCCCCTTCCTCAGCTTCCCACTGGGGTATTCCCAGGCACGTTCCGGGTCCATGTGGATGAGGGGAAGAGACGCCAGGTATTCAGCGTGAATGCCCCTGGTGGTTTCGCCTGGCGCTTGGGCAGTGTGGATGTCCAGCCTGAAAAAGCGTGGAAGGTGAGTGAGTGGCGCAGAGCTGTAGGAAGTCTCATAACCATCCCCCTTTCCACCATGGAGTGTCCAGCGAGGAGGGGGGCTGGGCTTGGGCTTTTCCTGGACCCTTTGATCTTGAGTGTCAGCCAGACTGATACCATGGCGCTGCCCAACCCTCTCTCTCCCCCTCCCCAGGTGGTATTTGAAGCAGTTGGAGCTGGGGTGGAGCACACGTACATGGCTGTGGATGATCTGTATCTGAAGGACGGCCTATGTCCTCAGCCAGGTAGAAATCCAGGATGCCCTGTGGCCTCAGGAAAGTCCTGAAGTGGAGGGGGAGCATGACAACCCCCAGGCCAAGAAATCCCTACTAGAAACAAGGAGTACCATGCTTGTGTCTCATCAGCACAGCACGGGCTCTTCCCCAAGTCCTTCTCTGGAGAGGGCCCAGGACGAGGTTTTGTAGGCTGCCGGACTGAGGCCCTCTGAGGCGCTCCCTCTGGCTCGGGGCCGCGGGGACCAGCTAACAGGGATGGGGGGGGCTGCTTGCAGGATCCTGTGACTTTGAATCGGACATGTGCAGCTGGAGTCACACGGCCTGGCCAGGCCTGGGTGGCTACAGCTGGGACTGGAGTAGTGGGGCCATCCCCTCCAGGTACCCCCAGCCTTCCGTGGACCACACGCTGGGCACTGAAACTGGTGAGTGGTTAGAGTGAAGATGTGCGCATTGGGGCTGTCTGGCCTTCTTGGTGGCCAGGAGTGCTGGATGGAGTTCTCCTAACCCCCACCTTGGGTCTAGCTGCAGAGAAAGCGGGGATGGACGGTGCGGGAGTCTGTGCCCCAACCTATCATCTCCCTCCCCACGCTGGACACATCTAACTCTCAGGCCCCTATCCTCCCCTTCTGCCCCTAACACTGCCTGAGTCCCCAGGGGAATAGATGCAGAAACTGACAGAAGGGCTATGGGCTTTGAATGGACTTCAGGCTCTCTTAGGGAGGGATGCTGGGCAAGGGAGTTGAGGAATTACCAAATCACCCGATCTGGTGGGGGGTACCCTGCACCCTGCAGGACCCCTGGTGCCAAAAGCGAGCGGCTCAGGTGCCCAGCTCTGTCTCTCTGGTTCCCAGGTCACTTTGCCTTCTTCGACACCAGTGTTCTGGGCCCTGGGGGTCGGGCAGCCTGGCTTCAAAGTGAGCCTCTGCCTCCCACTCCCACGGGCGGTTCCTGTCTTCGGTTCTGGTACTACATGGGCTTTCCGGAGCATTTCTGTGAGTGGAATCCGCATGCAAGATGGATGAGAAAGGAGGGGGTTCAGATAGAGGAGGAAGAGAAGGGGAGGGCTAATTTCCTGTGGAACAAGGAAGGCCTCAACTGTGAGAGGCTCCCTCAGCCCCTCCTGGTCAGGTAGCCTTGATTAAAGGTAGGACAGGGGGCCTAGACAGGCAGTTCTAACCTCACCCCCTGGTGTCTCGGCAGACAAGGGTGAGCTGAAAGTCCTCCTACTTAGCTCTCAGGGCCTGCTGATTTTGTGGGGCACGGAGGCATATCTGCGCCAACAGTGGCTCGAAGGACATGTCCAGGTGACGAGCCCGGTGGAATTTCAGGTAAGGATAGAGACTGAAGGGAGGGGGAGGCAGTGTGAGAAGGCAGAAATGGACAACAGCTCAGATCCACACTGCCCACTTGACTCTTGACTCTTCTACCCTTGGTAGATTATATTTGAGGCCACCCTGGGGGGCCAGCCTGTCCTGGGCCCCATTGCGCTGGATGACATCGTGTACCAGGCAGGGCGGAGCTGTGAGCCACCTGTGCCCACTAGAGGTGAGCTGCTGTGGGGATCCGGGCTGGTGCCCCAAGCCCAAATGCCTGGTGGTATATGGCCTGGTGCTGTGACTGCAGCAGGCCTATTTGGGTCTATAAGGAGACAGCACCCTGCTCCGCGCAGCTCCCTCTCCCTTTCTGTTCTCCTGTCACAGAGGCCCGGGGGAGATGAAGTGCTCAGACACGTTACCCCCTGACAGGGATCTTCTCCCTCTGCAGGAGAAAGTCCGGGCCTACACTAGGGCAGGCACGCACCCAGGGTCCCAGGGCTGGCTCCTTAGCTTGAGTCTGGAGCAGTCAGCTTGGTAACTGTCAGCAGCTTCTCAGAAAGCTGCCCCTGCAGCAGGACGGGGCCTCCTCATCGGGGCTCTGTCCTCTACCCCTTCTCTTCCTTAGGGTACACTAGCCATCTTTAAAAGGGCTACTATGTATTTGCACGTGTGGGGAGGGTTGGGCAGAGGTGTGGTGGCATGGAGTGGCCCTCAGAGACCTTGTTCCAAGGGAAAGCTCCAGAGAAACAGCGAAGGCGCTCGAGGGGATCCTCAGGAGGGGTGCTTATCTTGGGGCTTGTCTCCAACAATGGACAACTTGCTCAATATTGTTCAAAGTCCAAAGTGTCTGCCATCCAGAGGTGCTCCTGTGGCCAGGAGGGCCTGGCCGGACAGAGAAGGGCTCAGCCCCTCGTGATCAGGGGAGCCCTCTGCATCCTCCTCTTCTCCGCTCACAGAGGACTCCAAATCTGCCACCATCCCTGTGGTGACGGTCACGCTCTTGGCTGCTCTTCTCCTGGGGCTGCTGGCCTTTGGCATGTGGCGCCGGATGAAGAAAGGAGATCACCCATTCAAGAAGCAGGAGGAGACCACCGCCGCATCTGGCTTTGATAATGTCGTTTTCAACTCGGTAAGTCTCCCACAAGAGAATTTATTTGTGATGGTGGGGGGAGGAGCTGGGGACCAAAAATTCGGGCTTCCCTCTCCCTCCTGACAATCTTCCCTTTAACTTAGAGCAAACCTTTTTTCTTTGAGCTCTGGTCCCCCAGACCTATAAAGCAGGAGGTGTACAAGGTATAGGAAGGATGCCAAATGCTTGTCTAACCCCAGAGTGACCCCACAGAAAGCATCCGGACTGGTATCACTAAGCTGGATTCAAATCCTTGGGCTTGGGCTAAGCCTACATTTCCATCTGTACAATGAAGGGGTTGGATCAGAGGTCTCCATTTTTCAGCTCTAGATCTATGGTCCTAATCCATGGGAGATATTTGGCTGAAAGGGACCAGCAAATTGGGCAAATATGACACACATTGCCTATTTTTTGTTGTATGAATGTGTCTGCCAAGTTGGATGATTATCAAGAGAAAAGTTAGATCTGCTATTTAGCTGCTAACAAAATGATTTCCACATCTGAAGAGGGAAGTTTGTTCAAGAATGTATACTAAACTTCCTTGTGTGTTCTTACACAGAACTCTTGTGCTGAACATGTTGTCACTCATGACTTTTATTTGGGGTTTTCTTGGCAAAGATACCACAGTGGTTGGCCATTTCTTTTTCCAGATTAATTTCCAGATGGGGAAACTGAAGAAAACAGGGTTAAACGACTTGCCCAGAATCATGCAGCAGTGTCTGCAGCTAAATTTGAACTCACAAAGATGAGTCTTCTTGATTCCAAGCTCAGCTTTCTATCCATTAAGCCACTGAACTATAATCCAAGTACCAATCATATAGCTCTTTAAAATAACTCCACCCTTTCCATTTCAGGATCATGTCACCCTGCCCCCAATAACAGGTGATCAGACTACCACCCCAGATGCAGTTCAAGACATTTGAAAGAAGATCACTTGATATTTGTGCTGTAACTTCAACTCCAGGTATAGGAGAAAACTAAGATAGCCCCTGTTGGGACATGGTCTCTCTCTCGACATAGAGGAAAGCCAGAGATGTTTAGGGTAACAAAGTCACCAAGCACCGGAGCTGCATGAGAAATATTTGATGCAAAAGTTAAAACTTCTGGAAATTCATTCCCATTGACCACTATTTTCTATATAAGGTAGTCTCTATTTTGGTTTTGAACTGAGATTTGACTGAGTGGGAAGATGGACCTTCTTGTTTTTTGAATAAATACACTTTGTAATGTTGACTTGTTCAATTCTGCAGAAATTCATCTTTAATACGTGAGATTGTCACAGAATGTTTGTCAAAGATTGTCCCTGAAAGATGCTTTGTGCTAATATTTCCTAATCGACAAACTAAAACCACCTCCATCATATTGTAAAAACCTATACCAAACAGTATTTCTACTTAGGCTTAAGCATTATGAAACAAACACTAGATGTTTGTCCTGGTGGTACCATTACCACCAGAACCGACTATGAAATGATTCTGAAGTTATATCTGCTTATTTTGTATGATAGAAAGCTGAATTAAGCAAATTTGCTAAGAGAGATCCAACAAATAGGCAAGATTAGGGAAAGGCACAATGATATTACAAAAACACAAGAAAACAAGAGTATGAGACTAAAGGGAAGTGGCAGGCTGGTAAACACTAAGGGTATTTTTATTCAAAGGAAAAAAATAAACATGATGCAAAGATTAGTAATAGGTCTATAAAAGTCCATTCTTTTCCCCCATCTCTCCTTAGTCATACTCCTATTTATTTTTCATTTCAAAGTGGGACACTATTTGCAAAAAATAGTGAAGAAGGAAGAAAAAAGTTCAGTCTAGGATACAGACTCAATTTAGAAAGGCAAAATTCAGGGATTAGGGAAAATAAGTGAAAAAAATATTCTGTCTTCAAAGATCTTGAGGAGTCCTTCCAGCAGAAGCCTTTGTCAGCTTGCTTCCTGTTCACTGAAGATACATGAAAATCCTGAAAGGCATCATCTACACATAACCAATAGAAAGAAAAATCCCCAAAACATCTTTTTGGGATTTCTGTTCAGTTAAAAGGGAGGAAAAAGAAAGAATCCATGGATATAGGTAGGAATTAAAATATCCTATGGGATTCTCTTTGCCAATGAATGCCAGTCCAGCTAAGTTTACCAATGCTTCAGGATACCCCAGGCACTTTGGGTTTTGAACAACACTAAATGGCAATGCCAACCTTTTTCTAAGCAATGGCAAATTATAATGAATGGCGTTCGAGGTCTCTTTCGTTTTTCACATTTATCCTCAATGTTTTGTCCTTAATACTAAATATCTTAAGCTTTGTTTGGAGAGGAGTCCAATGACTACAATATCACAAAGTTTTCATACTTTATATAAACTACTCATTACTTTGCACTAGATGTCCAGGAAAAACTAAAATCCACCTGGCTAGTTTGAAGTCTCAAACTTCTTTTCAAATATATAAGCATCTCTGCTTCAGGATTTGAGACTTGTGAATAGAGCCATCCAAAAGTAGTGACTATTGCTTACAATGGCTTAGTTGAAAAACATTTTATTCCCACTTCACTTAAAACATACAATGTAATGTTAATTCACTTTGAGGGAGAGAACAGTTGTTCTCAAATAGTAAGTTGTGTTATCTTCTGCCAGAGAATATTTATCTGAGCAGTTTTCAAGATGAAAATAAGCTATGTTCTTGATAGGTGTATGGATCCATCATCCTAAAATATAGGCCATCCTGAACAAGTTGTGCTGTATGAATGTAATGGAATAATACTGTGCCATAAGAAATGAGCAGGTGGATTTCAGAAAAACCTGGAAAGACTTACATGAACTGATGCTGACTCAACTGAGAACCAGAGCATTGTATACAGTAACAGCAACACTGTGTAATATGATAAACTTAGCTTTTCTCATTAATGCCAATACAATCCTAAAAGATTTATGATCGAAAATGTTATCCACATCCAGAGAAAGAACTAAAGGTGCTGAATGCAGAGCAAAGCATACAATTTTCACCTTTTTAGGGGGAAGGGCAGGGAATTTGTGGCTTTTCTTTTTTGTTGTTTCTTCTTCTACAATATAACTGTGGAAATGTATATACATGATTGTACATGTATAACCTTTATCAGACTACTAGCTGTCTTGAGGAGGGGAGGCTAGAAAAGAGAGAGAAAAAAAATCTGATACGCAAAATTTTATAAAATGTTCAAAACTATTTTTACATGTTATTAGAAAAAAGACACTATTTGCAAAAATAAACATAAAAAAATAAAATTTAGGCCATTACATTTTCTATAGTGCCAGAAGCCAAACATGAAGCACCCCAACTGCACTGCTAATTAAGATAGGTCAAATTGAGAGGTCTGTTGCAGAGAGATGCTTCCTCTCAATCTAAAAACAGGCCAGATCTTACTGAAAACATACTTAATGAATTGAGTGTTTTATTAAGAAAGGTCTAAATCTATTTTCACACTGGTAGCAGATTCTAAGAAGGGCTGGGCTTCAGCAAACTAAAAAGTAACTCTTTGCCACAAACAAGAAGGGTAACAAACTTTTATTAGTTTCTCTTGAAAATGCAGGCTAGGGAGAACCGAGGTCACTTAAGTTGGTGACACATTTGCACTCTGTAAAACAGGGAGCAAGTTCCCCAAATGCCAAACAGATATAACCCTCTCCACACTAACCCTCCCCTTAAAACACATTAATTTAAATTGATCCCATTTCAACATATGCCCCAATGCCTCAAAAAAGTATAACTGCTTCTAGAGAGATAAACATTTTCTGACAAAATTAAGAGGATTATTAGTTCTGGCTCCTCAATCTTCAGAAAAGGAAGGGGGGAAAAAAAAGTCAGGAGAATCATTTAATTTGCAAGGTTTGTTTTTTTGTTTTTGTTACAGCAGGTATAGATTTGGAAGGTTCTTCCCCCAAACAAGTCTGATACCCCTGTGTTCAGCTTGGCAATGTGCAGAGACACATTGGTTCTGGTGGTGAAGGAGAACCCGCCAGACGAGATCAGTCTGAACGAACTGATTTCGAGGCTTTGTGTTCATTTCCCCTTTGGTCCTGTCTCAAGCGGCTTTCCAATGTCCTTCCCACGAAGCTTGAGGCCTAGAATGAGAAAAGTCAACCTAATGAAGACGTCACCCTCCCCTCTGCTTTGATAGCTCTTGATAAACAAATGGTAAAATCGTTTTCAGAAGTCAGACCTCCAAAACAACCACTGGCCTTAGTCCATTTATCAGTCATGGTGTTTCCACAATTATTCTCACTTGACTCTACTTGCTTCCTGTCTAGATAGACTAATATGTGTTATATGCTGTAAATATTCATATTCCCTTCAAAATATTGGAAAACAAAAGGAGATTGCACTTTTCATCTTACCTGCTGCATTTGGTCAGTCTAAAGTAGTCAAGATACTCCTTATGGAGAACTACGCTGATTATTATTCCATGGCCAGTTTGAAAGGTCCATGGTCATATCTGTTCTTAAGAAGGAGAATTTGAACAATAACAATCTACTTCATCAGAGTTCAGATAAGGTGTTTTGAAGAAGAACTAAAAATAATCTTTTTTTCCACCACTACTCAAAAGGGAAGTGACAGGAAAGCAGGATGAAGACCTTTCTCTCCTGAGCAGCAATGAGCTTTTCTTTGGCTATGAAATGAAAATACTAACATTTGGGCCACCAACATCAGAGCTCAGTTGTGAAGAAACTGATCCTGGTTTAACTAACAAGGAACCTCTGATCCCAAGGCTTCTGCATATAGCTTATGGCCCAGAGGATGGAGAACAATGCGTCTTAGAATGAGGTTTTTATTCGTTTAGTCCCTAATGAGAAGCCACTGATTTGAGGGGAAGAAGAGGATGATATCAGAAAAAAGTTTAAAAGAGAAATCCCTAAGGGAAAAAAGCAAAAGGTACTATTCTCTCATATGATTTATCTTGAGGCAAATTTTCTCATTCCCTAAAGTTTCTCAAACTTTACCCTCAGCCAGGGTAAAAGTCAATTATGTTCATTTCCAAATCATTTCTAAATGAAGCTCTTAGTAACACTGTGATAATATCACCACTTCTTAACACAGAAAAAACCCAATCATCTTTTCCCTTCCACCCCTCCTCCACCCCTTGGGGCTAGATTAAGGCTGTCTCGAGGAAAATTTAAGTGTCATACTATAATGGCCCAAGCCAAATAAAGATATACTTACCAATGGCTCTTTCGATCTTGCCCAAGACCTGGTTATTAGGAATGGCCCGTCCACACTCATAGTCAGCGATAACTTGGGGCTTTTCATTGATTTTCTAAAGAGAAGATGTGCTTTAAACACATCAGTTCAGTACAAGAAATTCTCAGAAAGAAACAAGTCAACACATCCTACATATTCCTTCATGTTCTTCAAAGGGTATTAAGAGCTGGACAGATGGCATGACATATTCAGGGAGCTACTGTAAATTTTGGATCACATAATTTATTACCTGAAAGGGATCTCAAAGACTATCGGGCTATCTAGTTTAAAGTCTTCATTTTAAAAACAAGAAAATGGGGGCCCAGGGAGATTAAGTCACTTGCCCAGTATCACATAGATAAACATCAGAGGTGGAATTGTAACCCATGTCTTCTAGCTCCAGCCAGAGACAGTGTTCTTTCTACTGTACTACAATACCTCTGATGCCAGATTTAAGTCCATAAGACCAAAGGGCCCAAGACATTGAAAACTGAAGAATTCTAGCTGAGGCAGTACATGTAGTAACGCCAACGTGATCATGAGATTCTTGGCACCGAACTATTCAATTCAATTCAACGAACTATAATATGTAAGGCAGATTTAAAGCCAATTCTACCTTCCAAGCACTGAAACTGTCCTGGGGATAGAATATAATCATGGAACAATAAAAAGTCATCTGAAGGGGAAAACACTAATGAGAAAGAGGTAAAAGAATCAGGGAATACTTGAAGAATGTGACATATGAACTTAATCTTTCCAGAAGATGAGGACTGTGAGGCACAGAAATGGAAGTAGTGTGTCCTAGGCACAAAGGACAGCCGGGGCAAATGCACAAAGGAAGGAGACAGCATGTTTGAATAGGGAGGAATAGCCATGAGTCTTCTTTGGTTAAAAAACTCATGAAGGGCAGTAAAATAACTAAGCTGGTAAACCTGTTCTAATCAGGTTGTGGAAGGCCTTAAATGCTTCACACCTTAAAGGTGTGAAGAGTTTGGTCATAGAGACAATGTACTTAGAAGTTTTTTAAGCTGGGGAGTGATATGCTAAGATGCATAACCTGGGAAGATTATTTTAGCCACTATATAGAAGTATAGAGAGGATCTAAAAGCAGGAAGACCCATGTAATATGCTATATGAGATAAAGTCATGAAACAGCAAAAGGAAGTTCTAATTGGATTAGATGTTCCAACTTGATCTCAGAAAGTCTTAATTCAACAAACAAGAACACACTGATTTCTCTACTATATATTCAGCATGCTCAAATACTTAACTACCAACACAGCTACTGTTCTAAAAACGATAATCTCCTAAATGAAGCTAAGTACTTACTGTGGCCAGATCCTTCTGTGTCAATCCCTTGCTCTGTCGGCCCTGTTGGATCACTTTGCCCACTTCCAGAGTGACCCTGTCATGGTGAAGTTCCTCAGTCTCTCGGTCCAGCTTGGCTGTATTCTTTGTGATGGAGTGCTGTTTGTTTTGGCCAGCAGCCCCTATGCACAAACAAGAGAGGTAAAGAGAACTGAAACAAGACTTTAAGGAAAACCTTTTCAAAATGGTAAATCAGATTCCACAGCTTCTAGATGTTAATAGTGATTTTTTACAACTGTGAAATTGGATTGTCAAAAGATTCTTAGGACACCAGATAGGGGAAAAGTGAGGGACGCTCTTAACCATGATCTAAGCAAAGCTACCTTTGCAAGTCATTCTAAGTTGACCACATTATTATTTCCTTTATCTCCAGAAAATACATTTGTCCGAGCATATCAGAAATTAAGCTGCCAAGTCCTTACTTTGTCTAAAAATTAGATAGCTCTTTTTTTTTTTAAAGTAATATTAACTTACTTGAATTTCCCAAAAGGCAGCAAACTTATGCATTCGAACATGCATACATACACACACATATAAACACACACACACACACAATCCCTAATATACAGCTTCCTTTGGGAACTTAAAAGCACCTACATTTCTTGGAAGTCTCCACATCATCTCCTCTTCTCTGAGCTGCTAAGATGGCCTATAAAAATCAGAAGATATATTTGGTTTAGAATTAAGTCTTGAAACATCTGACACTCATATTTTAACTTCTACCAGGTAATTTCTCCTTTTCTAATGATGACTGCTTTTTAGAAAACTGACACATAACAATACTTGGTTAAATAGCCAAATCTGCTGAAAGGAAAATCCTCCATGAACTTTGGCAGTTCACAATAAACTGCTACCAGATAAAAGAGAAATTACTTTTTTACAAAGTAAGAGGAGTAAAAGGGGATCTGGGGAAAATACAGCAATAGATTTCTCTGTGACCTTAAATCAAAGGACAATGAAATGTTCTTAGAAAATGGGACAAGCTTTAGATACTGCTCTAATTGTAGTTTTGCTGGATGTATTTGACTTGTTCTCGCTGTAAAAAAAAAAAAAAAATCCACTAATATTCAAAAGAACAAGGCAAATTCTTTCTCAAGAAATAATTGGTAGATTTTAATCTTAAGTCCTTCTTGAGACCTCTGAACATTTTGACAATATATTTCTGGTAAAACTCAAAACTGTTTACATATCTAACATTAACATGAAAAGACTTAGTATCTGTATTCTGGTTAGCTCCTTTGATGACTATTTGCGGTTTTATATGCTCCTGGATAGTTATTTTTTTCTTGGTAATAAAATCAATTTGGCAGTCACAAGAACAAAATTCAAATCAACATAGGTCAGCAATATCAGACATCCACAGTTAGTCACAAAAAAGAACTGTTTTCTTGGAAGATTTTTCATTTCTAGGACACAACATGAGCAAAAATTTAAATCCTCCTTTCTACAATCTTCAATAGGCCAGCCTCCCAATTCAGTAAGCTTTCTACTAACAACAACAACAACAACAACAACAACAACAAAAAAAAAAAAAAAAAAAAAAAAAAACAAGAAGAAAAAGTCCCTGCTTCCAAGCAGCTTATTTATATTAAGGGATTAAAAAATATCCAGAGATGGTACAAAGAAATTTGGGAGAGGGAGGGAGAGGGATCAGCAAAGGGCTTGATTTGGGATGACAGCTGAGTTAAAGGGAAGCTGAAGGGATTATAAGAAATAGAGTTAAGGAAATAAGAGCATTGGGCATGGGGGACAATCTGTGCAAAAGGCAGAGAAGAGACAGAATATGGAAATACAAGCTGATAATTGAGTAGGAGTTATGCAAGACTACTTATCTTCCCCTCCTATATTTATATAGCAAGAAAAACTTAATCAGTTAAGTTCCTTTATACTAGTTCACAGTCCAGCAACAGAAAGATGTTGAACTTTCTAAATTAAAGAGGATTTTAAACATTAAGGAGTTAAAATAGTGATTCAGATGGTAAGAACTGATGAAAATCTTCCTTAATTGGTAGGTGAGCTTTTCTAATTTTTCAACCCAAGTCAAAGGATCTCAAAGAGAAGGGAAAATTGTATGAAACATTAAAGATTACATGGTTGAGTAAATAACTAATAGTAGCTTCTCTAATTTTTAACACTGAATTTTCTTCAGTAGCCAGTATTAGCTGGGGGCACTTATGGGACAGTGTTTGCTTTTCCACACACCCATCCCAAACCACCTTTAAAAAAAAAGATAAAATAGGTATCAATGAGGCCCTTCTTCATATTCCTAATTTCAATACGGGGGTAACCCTAAATTGCCAAGAGCTTTCCAACCCTGCAAGTGCTGTCAGATACTACTCAACTGAGACATTAGCTATCTCTCTACCTGCTATCCAATGATCGGCCTCGCTAAGATCAGAGAGAGGTTCGTTAATAAAGGACCGGCCACAATGACTCATTAAGTTATGTAGCAAAGCAAAAAAATATCTTTTAGCAGATACTTTCTTCGCAACAGTTCTCAGAGGGATAGCAAGTATCATCTCCATTTTATAGAGGGGAAAACTGAGGAGTAAGGATCCCAAGCCGACGATCACAGGGTTAACTCAGCAGCCAAGGTTTAAAGAAGTCACTCCCAGCCCCCACCCCCCATCCCCACGGATGAAATCCCAGACACTTGAAGGCAATTTCATATATGAAGAACAGAAAACACACTACCCTTTATGCAACAAAGAGCCCCCTGGTGCACTTGGAGTTGTTCCTATCCCCTACTAGGCAGATGTTATCTATCTCTACAAGGCCCAGCAGAGGGCCCTGCGGCCAGGAGGCAACTGGCACAAGTTTTCAGAAGGGACTCGAACTTGGGCTCATAGTTTTGGCGTTGGAAGGGGCCATCCCGGGCCATCCCTTCATTTTACAGTTGTGGACGCTGAGGCCCGAGGAGGTTAAGCGGCATGAGCCCCGGAAACTCCCGAGGTCTCTCCTTCCAGGGCCCCACGCCGTGTGCTGCCATCCTCTCCTGTCCCCCTCGGCCCCGGGGTCCGGGGCTCAGGGAGCCCGGGCTGGCGGCCCTCGGCCTCCCCTCGTCCTGCCTTTGCAGGCCTTCGGCTTCCCAAGCTCCAGGCTGGGCCCGGGCTGGCCCGGCATCGTTCTCTTCTCCGTCCCGGCCCCCGCGTGGCGCGGCCGCGGCCCAGGGAGCGCTGTCCAACCCGGACGATTATCGGGCCCGGTGACTCAGCAGCGGCTGCAGCCCGACGATGGCGGCGGGCTCCGCGAGCTCGGGCCGTTCGCGGAGCCCGCTGCGGCCGGCGGCCGGGAAGGCGGCGCGGCCTGGCAAGCCCCAGGCTCGAGTGAGGACGCGGCGGTGGCGGCCGGCGGGCCGTACCTGCTTGGACTTGGCCTGGGCCGCCGTGGGGCCCTTCTTGCGCAGAACCGTCACCGTATCCCAGTCGCTCTCGGCCATGGCGGGGGTGTGAAGGGGAGTCTCCGCTCTCGGGGAAGCCGGACTCGGGGAGCAACGCAACGCAACGCTCCGCCTGCCTCGATCGCTCGCTACTCTTCTAGCTCACCGGTCGCCCTACGCCTGCGCGGTCAAAGAAACCACACCCCGCCCTCTCGGACCGCGAGCCGCACCTTTCGGCCCCGATTGGCCGAGAACGAGAGAAGGAGGCCGTTGTTTTCTCCAGGAAGTTAGGGACACTCTCGCTCCGGTCTAGTCTGAGGAAACGCCTGGGGTGGGGGTGGGGCTGGGGGCGGTCGCGCTGGCCGAAACTACCCGTTCCAGCATGCAGTTCGGCGCGTGACAGGTTTAGAGAAACTCAGTGTCTGGAGGAGAGACTACAAAAACCAGAATGCTTTTTGATTTGCTAACGCCGCTTTCCCACCAAAGATGGGGCGAAACTAAACAAGAGGCTTGCCGGGGTTTGTAGTTTTGGACAAGCGTTCTGGCGTGTTCTCTTCAGTTTCAATTCCCTGTGGTATTTTCTTTTACCTATCCTTTATATTCTCCGCGGACTCGCTACAGAGCAAGGAAAAACTTGGTATTTTAGCAGAAACCTAGAATAAAGCTAGGAAAAGGACCCAGGAGTTGTGACCATTTCTTAGGACTCAGATTTCACCTCTGCCTGTGTCCCTACTTGCTCCTATCCCTCCCACGTAAGCTGCCTGGCACAGAGTCCAAAAGAACCGAATCCCATGCTCCAGGGAAGTGAAGAGGAGCGGGGGACCCAGCTGTCACAATCTAATCCATTTGTGTCAGGCGAATACTGCAGTGGGAGGCCAAATCAACTTGATCACACAGTCAAAGAATAAGGCTTCAAAACTAGAAGCACACTCAAACACCATTTGACTAATACTCTCCTAAAAAAAAAAGTCAAAATAGTCAAAATACCATTTTTTTTAAGAAGCCTTCCCAGGACCCACTTAATGAAGATCATCCGTTCGCTCTGGAATTGCTTCCAGTTTTACCCTTTATATATTTCATTTGCACAGTGCTGTTTGTGGGTTGTCTCCCGTATTAAATTTAAGTAGTTGAGGGCAAGGATTATTTTTACTTCTTTTGGTATTCCCAGCAATTGAATGTAGAGGCAGCTGGTGGAACACAATGGGACAGTAAGTGGATAGAATACTGAGTCAGGAAGAACTGACAGTTCAAATGTGGCTTCAGATGCTTACTAGCAGTGTGACATTAGGCAAGTCACTTAACCTCATTTCCCTTAATTTGTAAAATGGGGATAATAATACCACTTACCTTCCACGGTTATTGTGAAGGTCAAATGAGTTAATATGTTTTAAAATGCTTGGTGCGTAGTAGGCATATATAAATGTTTATTCCTCCTGTTCCCTCTTGCTTGCACACAGCTTAAGCACAAATGCTTAACTCTGTGGTCCTGAAAGTGTAGTCCAAAGAATTGTTGGGGTCTCTGAAACCCTTTCAGAGAGTCTACAAATTCAAAATTATTTTTTATTTCTAATATAGTAAATAGCTATAAATATAACCCATGTGAACAAAAACTCTTTGAACAAATCCTCGATAGTATTTTTAACAATATGAAGATACTGAGAACAAAGGTTTGAGAACCACTGGACCTAAACTGACTTATCATGACCTGTACCACAGGCTTGTAGGCTGTTTTTTTTTTTTTTTTTTTAATTTATTTACCTATTGTTTTTGCAGATATCCAGGAAACACAAACCTTAAATTACTCATGTTTACTCTAAAATTGTCGAGTTTGGTATACCTGAATTTTAACGACTCAAGGTGTAGAGTTTTTTTTTTTTTTTTAACTGACAATATTGCTGTTACTATGAGTCTAAAGGAGAAAACTGTGATTATTGAAGAGAGTGGCGGAAGTCCTAATATAATAAAAGATGGGGTGATGATTGCAAAATATATTCCTTGAATTTATTCCTCAATAACGCCGCTTTCCCGGCGCAAACGCGGCGTTTGCTTCCTTGAAAGCAAAATACAAAAACATTGGTGTCAAGCTTATTGACGATTTTTTCCAGTGACACTGTCATCCTCCTTTCACAAAGCAACAAGTCTAATGAAGACTAGTAAAAGTTTATCATTAGCTGTTAAGACTGTCATTGCTGAACTTAAGCAGTATAAACCTGTCACAAGCCCTGAAGAAGTTGCCCTGGTTGTTTCAATTTCTGCAGACCAAGAAACTGGCAACATAATATCCCATGATATTATAAAAAGGAAAAAGACTAGAAGAAAGGGAAGGACTGAGTTTAAAAAATGAATAATAAACATAATTGAAATGAAGTTTGGCAGAGATAGCATCTTTCCATATTTTATTAATATGACCAAAGGTCAAAAATATGAATTCTATGATTCTGAGATGAAGAAAAAGCCCAAGACATAGTTTCTGAATAATTAATAATCAATTTATTAATTTGGCCAGTAGATAATTAACTGAGGCCAGTGGTTCTCTTGGAAGCCAAAGACCCCTTGTGGAAACCACTTGGATGTTTAAAGCCTTTTGGGAAAGGGGTTTGTCCCTGATAAGTGAAAATCAACTCTGATTGGTTAACAATTAATAAGAGAATGAATATTATAATGAGATGTGGGGTTTTTCTAATGAGGAACTGAGTATTTGACTTTGATCTTGTCAGTGCTCTTGTAGAAAGAGAGGCATCTCAAGCCAGACAACTCAGGAATGCATCTCTACCCAGACCTAACCCAGTTGAACAATGAATCAGAATTCACCTAGATTAGATTCTCTTTTACCCTTAAATCAGAAATAAACTTTCCCAGTTGGGTGAGGTTCCACCAAAAAAATTGTCTAATTTTCAGCCCTGTCCTTCACAAGGGGGGGAAAACCCCTACTAATAACCGACCTACTAATAATTAGTTATTTGTAAATTTATCAGGGTTAAGTGACTTGCCCAGAGTCACACAGCTACTAAGTATCAAATGTCTGAGGTCAAATTTGAACTCAGGCTCTCAACTCCATAGTTTTCTATTCACTGTGCTACATAGTTGTCCTTTAATTGGTTTTTACTATAATAAGTAAATAATCTTTTTTTCAATGCCTGGTTCTATTAAGTGAAAGAAGCTTTTTAGTATCTATTGTACCTACTCTTTTTTTTTTTTTTTAATAGCTTTTTATTTACAGGTTATATGCATGGGTAACTTTACAGCATTAACAATTGCCAAACCTCTTGTTCCAATTTTTCACCTCTTACCCCCCACCCCCTCCCCCAGATGGCAGGATGACCAGTAGATATTAAGTACATTAAAATATAAATTAGATACACAATAAGTATACATGACCAAACGGTTATTTTGCTGTACAAAAAGAATCAGACTCTGAAATATTGTACAATTAGCTTGTGAAGGAAATCAAAAATGCATGTGGGCATAAATATAGGGATTGGGAATTCAATGTAATGTGTACCTACTCTTGATATTACAAATGCCTATCATAATTTCAGAAAGTTTGGCCATACATTCATACTTCTGTTTTTCTTAGCACTAGGAGTAATCTTTAACTGCTTAATGATTTCTTGAACATGTTTTTCAGTGTGGGATGTTGCCCTTTTCTTCAAAAGCAGGCAATCCCTCTTTTCCAACTACTTTATTACTAATGAAATAGCCATATCTTTGGCTTAATCTATTAACTATTAACAGAGAAACCTTTTTCTGCAACAACCTCTAACTCAATTTTTAGCCTATTTCAAATCAGGGTTACTGATCTAAATGCTATATATGCAAGTTTTGAAGAAAACATAGATCCATTAGGTGGTTGTATATGGCTTTGATGCATCCCAAAAGCTTTAGAAATCATATCTCCAGCTACTGAAGATTTTTTAAAATTAGACTAAAAATAATCAAAAAGACACTGAAAATCTTCAAAGTGACCATTGCTGACCAAAGTGACCAATCCTTATTTAGGAATTGAAGGATTACTAATAGTTGAGGAACTTTCAGAGAGCTCTTTAGCGATCTGTTATTATGTCTCAACTCAGAGATTTTGAGAAGATGAAAAAAAATGACCAAAATTAAGACCTGCTTTGCCTGATACCTCTCATGTGGCTTCTTAACAAAAATTGTAGTCACTGAAATTTCTGAAGTAAAGAAGGAACCTGGCGTAGGAGGGATGGGCAGCATGGGGTGGAGTCATGGGAGTTGGAATGGTCTAATTTTCTAGACTTGTGATCTATCATTATGAACTGTAATACAAAAGATGACTCAAGGCAGAGAACTAACTTCAGAGGAGTCAGTTGAAGATACTGATTGAAGTAAAGACTGATGTTTAAAAAAATTGTTTTCATTGTCAGGTACTAGTTTAAGCTGACCAAAAAAAAAAAAAAAAAAAAAAAAAAAAGCAATAGTTTCCTGCAATCATTATAACAAAAGATAACTAATTTTATGCTTTTGAATAGGAAGATATTTGTACATTTTTGTAGTAAATACCTGATTC
This sequence comes from Sarcophilus harrisii, assembly GCF_902635505.1. Taxonomy (NCBI): domain Eukaryota; kingdom Metazoa; phylum Chordata; class Mammalia; order Dasyuromorphia; family Dasyuridae; genus Sarcophilus; species Sarcophilus harrisii. The sequence continues at coordinate 249,167,923 of NC_045427.1, read as the reverse complement.
ATACGAATGTTCTTCTTGTTGGAGGCATTTTACTATTTAACTATGAAATCAGAATTTAATGCTTGCTTTTACTAGAAGAAAAATTTGGAAATAATCTTTTTGTGCAGAGTAAGAATAATTGAAATTATATACAATGGTGGAATTGTGAACAGATCCAACCATTCTGGAGAGCAATTTGTAACTATGGCTAAAGGGCTAAGAACTGTGCAGACCCTTTGATCCAGCAATGTTTCTACTGGATTTATATCCCAAAGAGATCTTAAAGGAGGAAAGGGACCCACATGTGCAAAAATGTTTGTGGCAGCCCTTTTTGTAGTGTCTAGAAACTGGAAACTGAGTGGATGCCCATCAATTGGAGAATGGCTAAATAAGTTGTGGTATATGAAGGTTATGGAATGTTATTGTTCTGTAAGAAACAATCAGCAGGATGATTTCAGAGAGGCCTGGAGAGACTTACATGAACTGATGCTAAGTGAAATGAGCAGAACCAGGAGATCATTGTATATTTCAAAAACAAGATTAAATGGTGATCAATTCTGATGGACGAGGCTCTTTTCAACAATGAGATGATTGAGGACAGTTCCAGTAGACTTGTGATGGAGAGAGCCATCCTCACTCAGAGAGGGGATTGTGGGAACAGAATGTGGACATAGCATTTTCACTCTTTTTGTTGTTGTTTGCATTTTATTTTTCTTTCTTATTTTTTTTCTTTTTGATCTGATTTTTCTTGTACAGCATGATAATTGTGGAAATGTGTATCTTATATTGGATTTAACATATATTGAATTACCATCTAGAGGAAGGGGGGGAATTGGAACACAAGGTTTTTCAAGGGTCAATGTTGAAAAATCCTTGCATAGATTTTGAAAATTAAAAACTTCAATTAAAAAATTATATATAATTTTTATAGGGAAGTATCTGATTATGTAACAATATTCATGTAATAATTTTTTTGCTTAAATTCTCAAGAATCAATGCCAAGTGAAGCCATGGTGATGATGGCTGCCACTATTTTCTTTCAGGAAGCACACCCTGACTGATAATATATGTCAATGATGCCTTGGATTAAGGCCATTTCAAGATTCAATAAAGGTTGGTTTGGTCTTGATTGCAGAAAAATGTCAATACTGTTAACAAACTTGAAGTACATTTTTCCTACAAGGTTTTTTGTTTTCTTTTTCAACATTCTCTCACTTAACAATATCTCTTACAAGATATAGGAGATCAATTGAGTTTGCCCATCAGTACATTGCTCAACATATTGATAAATACTAACAAAAGATGTTATCTAAGAATAAAATATAAACATGGATTTGTGTGTCAAATTTTTCACTTCAATTTTCAGATTAAAAGGATGGTCATCTGTGGTTCTTTTCAACAATGAGGTGATTCAGGTCAATTCCAATAGATTTGTGATGGAGAGAGCCATCTGCATCCCAAGAGAAAACTGGGGAACTGAAGGTGGATTACAATATAGCATTTTCATCTTTTTTGTTGTTATTGTTGTTTGCTTGGGTTTTTTTCTTTCTCTTTTTTTTCCTTTTTGATCTGATTTTTCTTGTGCAGCATCATAAATGTGGAAATATGTATGGAAGAATTGTACATGTTTAACATATTAGATTGTTTAATATCTAGGGGAGGAGGTAAGGAAAGGGAGGAAGAAAATTTTAGAACACAAGATTTTGCATGAAAACTATCTTTGCATATATTTTGAAAATAAAAAACTATTATTAAAAAAAGGATGGTCATCAGAGATCTTGCCCAAGATTTTAAATTAGTTGAGCCATTCACTGTTGTTTTATTGTCAGTCAAGAGCAATAGAGTTTGAGCAATGAATACTTGCTAATTGATAGAGGCCAGGAATTCTTTGAATATTTGATATTGAAATCAATCAGATTTTTCAAAGAAGAGCCAATTGTTATACTATATAGTGTACCACAAAGTACTTTGTTAAATGAATGTAACGATTTCTACTGTAAGGAGAAAAAGCTGGGTGGCTTTTTCTGTCAAGAGAAAAGTACTAGCAGGGTAATACTGATCTGTCGCTGTTGGATTGGATATTAATATACTTGCTTGGTCTGATACTTGCATCTTTCTCATCACACTATATAGATCAAAAATAGTAGTACATACCATAGAAACTGAAATTCCAGTGTAAGAAGATGTAAAACACAAAGCCACAATTTTTTTTTAATAAGGTAGCAACATTCTCTTTTTTAATTAAAATAAATTATATAGTAACAACTCCTGGTTAGGCTGTTTCTGGAAGGTTAGGTCTATGAAGCTACATATAAATTTTAATGTATAATGGGAACTCTTTGAGGAATAGCTGACATAGGAGGAGATTCATTTCTGCAACGTGGTGTGTTGTGATTTCAGGTTCCTGCACCCCCAGGGAATACTGAGAGCAGGCTTCTTGTGTGATATTGCCTTTCCTTGGTTTAGCTGAGATTTTATATCATCCCTGACTCAAAGAACCTGTTTATTCTTATGTAGGTAACACAGGGTTCAGACCTAGATCATTTGTGTGTGTATTTTATTTTTTATTATAGCTTTTTATTTACAAGATATATGCACAGGTAATTTTTCAGCATTGACAATTGCAAAACCTTTTGTTCCAATTTTTCCTCTCCTTCCTTCCCCCCTTCCCCGCCAGATGGCAGTTTGATCAATACATGTTAAATATGTTAAAGTATAAGTTAAATACAATATATGTATACATGTCCAAACAGTTAATTTGCTGCACAAAAAGAATCGGACTTTGAAATATTGTACAATTAGCCTGTGAAGGAAATAAAAAATGCAGGCGGACAAAAATAGAGGGATTGGGAATTCTATGTAGTGGTTCATAGTCATTGCCCAGAGTTCTTTCACTGGGTGTGGCTGGTTCAATTCATTACTGCTCCATTGGAACTGATTTGGTTCATCTCATTGCTGAGGATGGCCAGGTCCATCAGAATTAATCATCATATAGTATCGTTGTTGAAGTATATAATGATCTCCTGGTCCTGCTCCAGTTTGTGTAAGTCTCTCCAGGCTTTTCTGAAATCATCCTGCTGGTCATTTCTTATAGAATAATAATATTCCATAACATTCATGTACCACAATTTACCCAACCATTCTCCAACTGATGGGCATCCATTCATTTTCCAGTTTCTAGCCACTACAAACAAGGCTGCTACAAACATTTTGGCACATACAGGTCCTTTTCCCTTCTTTAGTATCTCTTTGGGATATAAGCCCAGTAATAAAAACACTGCTGGATCAAAAGGTATGCTCAGTTCAATAGTTTTTCCAGCATAGTTCCAAATTGCTCTCCAGAAATGGCTGGATGTATTCACAATTTCACCAACAATGCATCAGTAAGATCTAGATCATTTATATGAGACTTTCCTCATTAGTGGAGAGACTGATGACTGGCTGTTGCATGTCTCCACGGGGGTGTGGGTGATGACAGTTTTAAGAGGAGAGATATTCTTTCTTCCTGTTTTAAGAGAGTTCACACACAGTTCTAAGCTGTCTTCAGGGAGAGACCTATGGAGAAAGAGAATGCAGTTTAAAAAGCAGACATGTAGGAGAAAACCAGTTTCTCAATGTGTCCTTAATTTCTAGCTTCCTTCACTAGAGACTTCAGGGAATTTCTCCTTAAGTGAGCTTGGGAGCTTTCTCTAGATGGAGCTGAGATAATTTGTTTAATGGGAGAGTTCATTCATTGTGTTTATTGCGTAGCATCTTTTTTCTCTTTGTTATCTGCTTGAATAAATGAATTTATTTACTATTCACTATTTGTGATGGCCTTTTATTAAATAAAATGGGGAGGGAAGGGTCAAACCTTTTGATATAAGGTTGATAACAAATTCCTTCCTTTTTAAAGAATTGTGATCAGTAAAGTATTTTTAATTCATTATAAAATTATTCCCATAGACTGGGACTTCTTGAACTTTTTCACTTGAGGGGCAGCTAGATGACTTGTTGATTAGAGCGCAAGGAGCAGCTAGATAACTTGTTGATTAGAGCACGAGTCCTCAGGAAGACCTGAGTTCGAATTTGACCTCAGGCACTTAACACTTCCTAGCTTTGTGACCCTGGGCAAGTCACTTAACCCCAATCGCCTGGGGTGGGGGTGGGGGAATTTTTTTCACTTGTGACCCCTTTTTTCCCTGAGAAATTTTTAGGTAAACTTCAGATATATAGACATATAAAATAGGTATACAAATCAAACATTTACTGATAATAAATCATAATTTTATGACCACATTCAGTTACAAAATCCTACAGTTTAAAAAGCTGGACCCTAAACTACCAATATTCAGCAGGGTAATAATAATAACTAGCATTTTAAAAGCACTTACTGGGCACTGCTCTTAATGCTTTACAAATATCTCATTTAATCTTCACAATAACTGGAGGAGGTAGGTGCTATTATTGTGCCCATTTTGCACTTAAAGAAACTAAAGCAAAGAGAGGATCTCACAGCCAGTAAGTAGTTGAAGCTGAATTTGAATTTAAAACACCTGTAGGATCTAGATCTAGTTCTAGTACTCTCTCTACTATACCACCAAGCTAGCTAATCTCATATAATCTCTGAGGAAAGCAGAGCAGTCAGCTCCCGAAGGACTGACCCCTTCTCCTGTTCCCTTCCAGGCAAGGATCAAAGCCCCTGGAGAGGGATTCATCCAATTCTCACTCCAAAGGCATTTAGACAAACCCATGTGGACATACACATAACCCACATGCTCAGTGCAATATCTGCCCTACTGTGCATCACTTCCCCAGTTTCTGTTATTTTGGATAAGTGTTTGCTAGATAACAATAATTGTCTTTTGTGTGACAAGCTTGTCATTGGAGGAAACTAAGTGGACCAAGAATAAGCCATTATTTTCTCATCTAGAATAGGACTTTCCTCCCAGAATAACCAGGAAAAGTGCTTTTTAGTCTGAATCGCCCCTCCTCCCTCCTCCCTTATACTACAAATATTTGTTATGGATTAGATAAATGTCATTCTAGCCTAGAGATGAAATAGTGGAGGAGTAAACCCCAGTCACTGCCCTCTTCCTGCTTCAACTGAAAATGGAAATGGGGCTTTCTGGATTCCAGATATCTATTTATATCCCTGCACAATAGGCAGTCTGGGGCCCTATGGCTCAGGCTTAAACCTTGTAACATGAGCCAATCTGTATTATGTTATTTTTTTGTCTTTATATGATCTACATTTCCTGATAGATTACCCTTCCACTGAGCCCTCCACCTCAGAGCCATGTTTTACAATAAAGAGTTAAAAATAGGAGGAAAAAAGTCAGGAAACTCATCAAAAATGGATGACATTATCAGCCAGTTTTATTTTCAAGGTCACTTTTCTGACATTCCTAGAATGAATGCTTCCTCTGGATCTAGAAGCTCCACAAACCTTGAATCAATCCAATTCCATTTAGTTCAATACAACAAACCTTTATGTGTATACTGCCTCCTTGGTCTTGTTTGTCTCCTCTTTATTCTCCCATATTCCATACATACCAATGGAGGGACATGTGTATGACCCGAGTAGCTTCAGGGGACTAACATAAAAGTAATTGTCCAAACACACCAAAACATGAGCTACTTGTAGCATTGCTGCCAAGTCTTTTACAACAAAGGCCATTGATTTTTTATGGTGAATTGGTCAGACATGGCAAGCTTGCACGCTATTGTAGGGACTCTGCTAAATGGGCGGTATTGTCTCCTCCCTCTCTCCTGCCCTTTTTCTGGGCATCCAAGCATCTCAGTGAACTTGTTAATGAGGTCATGGTTGCTTTGATGAGTTCATCCAAAAAAAAAAAAAAAAAAAAAGACCTGGAAGAGTGGGGAATCATGCTTAATATACCATATGGACAGTGCACTTAACCCCGGGGTCCAGATGCAGCAGGCTGAGGAATAGGGATGAATATTAGAAACAACAAAGAAAACTTCTTTTTTTTTTTATTATTATAACTTTTTATTGACAGAACCAATGCCAGGATAATTTTTTTACATTATCCCTTGCACTCACTTCTGTTCCGATTTTTCCCCTCTCTCCCTCCACTCCCTCCCCTAGATGGCAAGCAGTCCTATACATGTTGAATATGTCACAGTATATCCTAGACACAATATATGTGTGCAGAACCAAACAGTTCTCTTGTTGCACAGGAAGAATTGGATTCAGAAGGTAAAAATAACCTGGGAAGAAAGACAAAAATGCAAACAGTTTACATTCATTTCCCAGTGTTCTTTCTTTGGGAATAGCTGCTTCTGTCCATCATTGATCAATTGGAACTGAATTAGGTCTCTTTGTCAAAGAAATCCACTTCCATCAGAATACATCTTCATACAGTATTGTTGTTGCAGTATATAATGATTTCCTGGTTCTGCTCATTTCACTTAGCATCAGTTCATGTAAGTCTCTCCAAGCCTCTCTGTATTCACCCTGCTGGTCATTTCTTACAGAAAAATAATATTCCATAACATTGAAAACTTCTTATTGATCACTGTACTTTTTATTGTTTGCTTGTCAATGAGCCAGAAAGCAGCCATGGTCTCTACAGGAGTTAATATAGGGAGCACCCTCAACCAAATTTATGAAAATGCCCTTTCCTACTCTTTTAAACTTTGATATTGGGATGAAGGATACCTGATACAAGTGTCCTCTGGACAAATATGTTCCCTCAGAAAAAATGAAGTTGTGAGATCAGATTTTATTTTATTTTATTTTTTATTTAATAGCCTTTTATTTACAGGATTTATACATGGGTAACTTTACAGCATTAACAATTGCCAAACCTCTTGTTCCAATTTTTCACCTCCCACCCCCCCACCCCCTCCCCCAGATGGCAGGATGACCAGTAGATGTCAAACATATTAAAATATAACTTAGATACACAACAAGTATACATGACCAAAACATTATTTTGCTGTACAAAAAGAATCAGACTCTGAATTATTGTACAATTAGCGTGAGATCAGATTTTAATGGGACTTTATGGCTGATATCAGTCTGTGGGCGTTCAGTTCTTCCAAGAAGCAATGAATCACTAACTGTTTATGAGTGATTATGCTGTGATTTTGTAAAAGCCATTCTCCAGTTGATAAATGGTCAAAGGATATGATCAAGCAATTGTTAGAAGAAATCAAAACAAGCTATAGTCATATTAAAAAATTATCTAAATCACTATTGATAAGAGAAATGCAAATTAAAAACAACTCTGAACTATTACTTCATACTTATTAGATTAGCTGATATGGCAGAAAAGGAAAATGACAAATGCTAGAAGGAATGTGGAAAAGTAATACACTTTTGATGATACTATGCCCTAAAGGCTATAAAAGTGTTTATGATTTTGACCCAATAGGACCACTACTAGGTCTATAATCACACAAATATCAAAGAAAAAAAGGACCTATAAATAAAAAATATTTATAGAAACTCTCTTTGAGAGCTTGAAGAAGGGAAAGGGAAAAAATGTTTGTGGCAGCCCTTTTTGTAGTGCCAAAGAACTGGAAATTGAGTGGATGCCCATCAGTTAGAGAATGGCTGAATAAGTTATGGTATGTAAATGTTAGGGAATATTGTTCTATAAGAAACAATCAGGAGGATGATTTTAGAGAGGCATGGAGAGACTTACATGAACATCAGCATCAGCTAAGTGAAATGAGCAGAAGCAGGAAATCATCGTACACAGCAACAAGATTATATGATGATCAATTCTGATGGACTCTTTCCAACAATGAGATGATTCAAACCAGTTCCAATGGTCTTGTGATGAAGAGAGCCATCTACACCCAGAGAGAGGACTATGGGAACTGAGTGTGGATCATAACATAGAGTTCTCTTTCTGTTATTGTTTGCTTGCATTTTGTTTTCTTTCTCAATTTTTTTTTCTTGATCTGATTTTTCTTGTGCAGCAAGATAATTGTATAAATATGTATACATATATTGGATTTAATATATATTTTAACATATTTAACATGTATTGGATTTCCTGCCACCTAGGGGAGGGATGGGGAAGGGAGGGGAAAATTTGGAACAGAAGACTTTGCAATTGAAAAATTACCCATGTATATATTTTGTAAATAAAAAGCTTTAATTAAAAAGAAAAGAAACTAGAAAGAAAAGAAGAAGAAGAAGAAGAAGAAGAAGAAGAAGAAGAAGAAGAAGAAGAAGAAGAAGAAGAAGAAGAAGAAGAAGAAGAAGAAGGAAGAAAGAAAGAAAGAAAGAAAAAAAGAAAGAAAGAAAGAAGGAAACTCTTTTTGTGATGGCAGAAAATTGGAAACTGAGGAGTTGTCCATCACCTAGGGAGTGGCTAAACAAGTTGTGATATAAGATTGTGATGTAGTATTATTGTGCTACAAAAAATGACAAAGATGGTGATTTCAGGAAAACATGAAAAAAACCCATATGAATTAGTGAAGTGAACAGAACCAAGAGGTCATTGTACACAGTAAAAGCAGTATTGTAATGATGATCAACTAAGAAAGACTTGGCTACTTTGATCAATACAATAATCCAATATAATTCATAGAACTCATTATGAAGAATGCTATCCATGTTTACCGAAAGACCTGGTGAACTCTGAGTGTAAATTGAAGTATAATTTTTTTCTTTTTTTTTTTTGCAATGTGGCTAATATATAAATATATTTATTTGATATCATATTGTTTGTTTTCTCAATGAGTAGGGGAGGGAGTGAAAGAAAAGAGAATTTGGAGCTCAAAAAATTTTTTTAATTAAATAAATAAATTTAAATTAAGAAATATGTTGTAATTTTATTTGTAATATTGTTTAGTTAATCTTTTCTAATTAGTAGCACAATTTATTATATTTCTTCAAATTCCATAATTAGGAGATAAGAATCTTAATTAGAATCACTATTGATCAGAGAAATGCAAATCAAGACAATTCTGAGATACCACTATACACTTCTCAGATTGGCTAAGGTGACAGGAAAAGATAATAACAAGTGTTGGAGGGGATGTGGGAAAACTGGGACACTGATGCATTGTTGGTGGAATTGTGACTACATCCAGCCATTCTGGAGAGTGATTTGGAACTATGCTCAAAAAGTTATCAAACTGTGCATACCCTTTGATCCAGTTGTGTTTCTACTGGGCTTATATCCCAAAGAGATCTTAAAGAAGGGAAAGGGACCCACGTGTGCAAAAATGTTTGTGGCAGCCCTCTTTGGGAAAGAAACTGGAAACTGAGTGGATGCCCATCAATTGGAGAATGGCTGAATAAATTATGGTGTATGAATGATATGGAACATAATTGTTCTATAAGAAATGATCAGGATGATGTCAGAGAGGCTTGGAGAGACTTACATGAACTGATATTAAGTGAAAGGAGCAGAATCAGGAGAACATTGTGTATATTAACAATATGATTATGGGATGATCTATTCTGATGGATATGGTTTTTTTCAATAATGAGATGATTCAGGCCAGTTCCAATGATCTTGTTATTGAGAGCCATCTGCACCCAGGCAGAGAGCTATAGGAACTGAGTTTGGATCACAACATACCATTTTCACTCTTTTTGTTGTTCGTTTGCATTTTGTTTTCTTTCTCATTTTCTTCCTTTTTGATCTGTTCTTGTCCAGCATAATAATTGTGAAAATATATATAGAATAATTTCACATGTTTAACAAATATTGGATTACTTGCTATCTAGGAGAGAGGGTGAGAGGAAGGGAGGGGAAAAAATTTGGAACACTGGGTTTATCTAGGATGAATGTTGAAAATTATCTATGCATATGTTTTGAAAATAAAAACCTTTAATAATAATAAAAAAGGAGGGGAAAGAATCTTAACTGAGCTAATTTGGGTAAATTTATGAAATATTGTATGATAACCTTCAATGCATTTTAAACCATAGACTAAACAAAATAAAGACTGGAGACCCTAGGAAGTCAGGCAGGTCTGATTGTGCAGAGATCTAGGCAGGCTCATGATGAAGAGAGGCTTTGTCCTGCTAAGCTCTAGCTCAGAGCACTACCTGGTGGTTAATATAGAGACTGCAATCTGAGAACATATTGCTTCCCATGCATCTGGAGGTAAGAGGGTGCGGTCTGTCATCCACCTTATCTTTCTGTTTCTATTAATAGACTGCCTTCTGTGGCAGGAAAAGTCAAGAAGTATTTGTTAAGCACTTGCTCTGTTCCTAGAAGAGGAAACACCCGTTTCTCTTTCAAATTTATTATTTTTATTATATTGTAATGTCAAAAGAAACTGAGCAAGACAGAGATTAGAGACCAATTCAATAATTTATTAAATGGAGAAAAATACTGGGACCAATGGATCCCAGGGCTACACGAGAGTATCATCTCTTGTCTAGCCCCGAGTATTGGAACAGCAAGCCTTTTATGATATAACAAGAACAATGACATAATGCAGAGACCTAGGTGGGGATAGCCTCATAGATGGAGGTTACTGATATTCTAATGACATTAAGCAATGTCTATAACACCTTTATCTCAACCATTAAGAGGGGACGGTCATAACCTTAAGGCAGAATTATGAAATAGGACAAATGGAGGAACTGGTCACCCCATTAAAAGTGACCTTTGTCATTACAATATTATTATTATTTATTAATCCCCTACAATGTTTGATTGCTGTCCTTTGTCTCAAAAAGGGCCAAAATGACATCACCATTTTAGAGTCGAGTTGCAGTGTGTCCGACTGTGGCTGATAGATCAAGGGGAGCTCAGGGTGCTACAGACAGCACTCAAATCATCCATATGAATATTCGGGGTGACTTCTCTAATTTTGCACATTTTGCGTTTCCTTTGAGCCATTTCAATCCCGTTTTGCTCATAGAGCAGAGGGCACGCCATGCTGGGCTGAGAGTGTCCTTGTATCACTTTTTCTGACACCTTGTGAGTGCTTGCTCTATATGAATTCTCCATAAAATAATCTTTTGGGCAAGTATACATTTCAATGATGAAGAAAACTAGTCTGTCCTACCCAGAATTAAACAATGAGTACATCCTTACCAGAAAAAGCCTCCCCTCCACCATTTACATGACAAGTGGTTATCCAGTCTTTATTTGAAAATCTGTAATGAGGGGAACTCCTATTTCTTTATCTATCTCCTTTTAGATAACTCTAATTTGTCAGGACATTTTCTTTTATATCTAGCTTAAATTTGCCTCTTTGTAATTTAATTTTAAAGTACTCATTTGGCAGTTGAGTAGAGAACATATTGAGAGAGGGGAATCATGAAAGTAGTAAGGTCAATTAGGAGACTATTTAAAAAAATATATAATGCAATTAAGAGAGGAAGAGGGTTTAGACCTGGGTAGTTGCCTTTTGAATGGACAGAAGGGTTATGATTAAGGCAAGTGAGGTTGTGGAGATAAAATTGACTGGATTTGGCAGCATAAGAGATAAGAGGGTTAAGATTAAAGAGTTAAGACACAGAAAAGAGTCAAAAATGACTCCAAGGTTATAGATGTTTTTTAAGCTTACCTGAAAGCAGCAAGCTTAGAAAATGGATTAATTTGAGAGCAGGCAGACAGAGATAATAAGTTTTGTTTGAGACATATTGAGTTTGAAATGCTGGTGAAACATTTAGGTTAAAATGGGCAGATTAGGTTAAAAACAATGCAGGACCCACGAGAGATTAGGCCTAGATATATAGATTTGAAAATTATCTTCAAAGAGATGAGAATTAATCTCTCCATGAGCATGATGGTATCTCCAAGAAAGAGGGAAGAGAAAAAAGCCCAAGGAAGAATCTTTTTTTTTTTTTTTTTTAATGTTTATTTATTTATTTATTTATTTTATTTAATAGCCTTTTATTTACAGGATATATACATGGGTAACTTTACAGCATTAACAATTGCCAAACCTCTTGTTCCAATTTTTCACCTCTTACCCCCCCACCCCCTCCCCTAGATGGCAGGATGACCAGTAGATGTTAAATATATTAAAATATAAATTAGATACACAATAAGTATACCTGACCAAAACGTTATTTTGCTGTAGAAAAAGAATCAGACTCTGAAATATTGTACAATTAGCTTGTGAAGGAAATCAAAAATGCAGGTGTGCATAAATATAGGGATTGGGAATTCAATGTAATGGTTTTTTGTCATCTCCCAGAGTTCTTTTTTTGGGCATAGCTAGTTTAGTTCATTACTGCTCCATTAGAAATGATTTGGTTGATCTCGTTGCTGAGGATGGCCTGGTCCATCAGAACTGGTCATCATATAGTATTGTTGTTGAAGTATATAATGATCTCCTGGTCCTGCTCATTTCACTCAGCATCAGTTCGTGTAAGTCTCTCCAGGCCTTTCTGAAATCATCCTGTTGGTCATTTCTTACAGAACAGTAATATTCCATAATTTTCATATACCACAATTTATTCAGCCATTCTCCAACTGATGGACATCCATTCAGTTTCCAGTTTTTAGCCACTACAAAAAGGGCTGCCACAAACATTCGTGCACATACAGGTCCCTTTCCCTTCTTTATAATCTCTTTGGGATATAATCCCAGTAGTAACACTGCTGGATCAAAGGGTATGCACAGTTTGATAACTTTTTGAGCATAGTTCCAAACTGCTCTCCAAAATGGTTGGATTCGTTCACAACTCCACCAATAATGCATCAATGTCCCAGTTTTCCCGCATCCCCTCCAACAATCATCATTATTTTTTCCTGTCATCTTAGCCAATCTGACAGGTGTGTAGTGGTATCTTAGAGTTGTCTTAATTTGCATTTCTCTGATTAATAATGACTTGGAGCATCTTTTCATATGACTCCAAGGAAGAATCTTACAGGACATTAGTGGGCAGGAGATACATAGTAACACAGCGAAGGAGGCTGAAAAGGATGGTCAGACAGCAAGACCTTCTCTAGAAATTTGGATGGAAAAGGAAGGAAAAATATGGATAGACTGAGAGGATGAAAGAATTTAGTAAAGGTTTTTTTATGATAAGCGAAACCTGGAGATGTTCACAGGTAAGAATGAAGATAAGAAGGGGAATTATTGAAGTCAAAAGGTCAAAAAGGATTATAGATTTTGTTAGAAAAGACCTTGAGAGCTTGTATGGCAGTTGAAGCCCCTTTTATCTATAGGAACCTAGATATAAGCTAAATTCAAGAGAAATCCTAAGATTTCCCAGAAGTAACTGAAGTTATCGTTGGTTGGTTGATCATTCTACTGTAATGACAAAGGTCACTTTTAATGGGGTGACCAGTTCCTCCATTTGTCCTATTTCATATTCTGCCTTAAGGTTATGACCGTCCCCTCTTAATGGTTGAGATAAAGGTGTTATAGACATTGCTTAATGTCATTAGAATATCAGTAACCTCCATCTATGAGGCTATCCCCACCTAGGTCTCTGCATTATGTCATTGTTCTTGTTATACCATAAAAGGCTTGCTGTTCCAATACTCGGGGCTAGACTCTTTGAGATGATACTCTCGTCTAGCCCTGGGATCAACATGGATCCATTGGTCCCAGTATTTCTCTCCATTTAATAAACTATTGAATTGGTCTCTAATCTCTGTCTTGCTCAGTTTCTTTTGACATTACACTACAAGAGGATCAATATGACATCACTATGTTAGAATAAATAGAGTAAAGAAGCCTGGGTAGCTACACGGGGGCTGAGGAATTTAGCGTGCTCCCTCCTCATGGCATCTTTCTCCCTGTTCTCCCTGTTATTCTCCCTGTAACTTCTTCTGGAATTCAGCCCACTCTTAGAAGCATAATGAAATCTTTGCTCTTTGGTTTGGAGGTCTATGCCCACAAATTCTTTTGAGAAGAATTGCAACACCAGTCTTTAACCCCAATATACTTTTTTTTTTTTTTTTTTTTTTTGCTGAGGCAGTTGGGGTTAAATGACTTGCCCAGAATCACACAGCCAGGAAGTGTATCTGAGGTCACATTTGAACTCAAGTCCTCCTGATTTCAGGACTAATGCTCTAACCACTGAGCCACCTAGCTGCGCACCCCCCTCTCCCCCCTTCCCCCGCCCCCGGCCAGTATACTTTTAGGGTATCATCCCATGCCCCAAGATTTAGGTAGCCTAGTACAGGGAGACTGTATCACATAACCTCAGTAGATTAGAGGACATCTTTTGATTCAGGAATAAACTGGTTTTAAGTGAGGCAGAGTTGCTCAAAGTTGTCAATCTCATTCTCTCTTCCAGGATCATCAAAATCCAGTGGAAAGACAAAAGTCAGGATACGTGGTGAAGGCTCAGGATAGAGTGGAGCAACTAACTGAGCTCTAAGCACTCCACAGTACCTACCTCCATCGCCTTCATTCGCCCATTCTGCCTTGTAGACTGGTAGGGAAAACAAGGCAAAAAGATGTGATCTGGAAGGGTTGCTGCCAAAGTAGAGCCTGACCTTTGTAAAATCAGGGCTTAGAGTCTGGGCAGTGCAGTGGATAGAAGATGGGATTTGGAGAACATTGTACACAGCATCAACAAGATTATGTAATGATCAGTTGTGATGATCTTGGCTCTTTAGTTGTGATGAAGAGAGTCATCTGCATCCAAAGAGAGAACTATGGATACTGAATGTGGATCAAAACATAATATTTTCACCTTTTTGTTGTTGTTTGCTTTTTTTTTTCTTGTGGTTTTTTCCCCTTTTGATCTGATTTTTCTTCTACAGCAAGACAAATAAGGAAATATGTTCAGAAGAATTGCATATTATCAGATTGTTGTTGTCTTGGGGAGGAGGAATGGAGGAAAGAAGAAAAAAATTGGAACCAAAGATTTTGTAAAGGTGAATGTTGAAAACCATCTGCACAAGCATGATATTTGTGGAAATATAAAAGAATTGCACATGTTCAACATATGTTGGATTACTTTCCATCTAGTGGAAGGAGTAGGGGGAAGGGAGGAAAAAACTTAGAACACAAGATTTTGTAAGGGTGAATGTTGAAAATTATCCATGTATATATTTTGAACATAAAAAGCTTTAATTTAAAAAAGAATAAAAAAAAAAAAAAGAAAAGAAAAAGAAAGAAAACTATTTGCACATATGTGGACAAATAAAATACTATTAACAGAAAATTTAATTTAATTTTTAAAAAGTTCTGGATCACTACAATATTTCAAGGAAGCATCTAAAAATTATAGTCTTTTAGTATTAAAGTTCAAGATCAAATTGAAAGTTTTTTTTTTTCCTAACTTAAAGTCAATTTATGGAGAGGTGGGGAGTAAGACACCTGTCATTGTGTCAGGGGCACTCCCAGCAAAAGTTGACTGATGGGAAAATTTAATGTGAGCCCTTACTGAAACTGTCATTAACTTTATTCCTCATGTAGAATAAATACATTTAGCCTTTAATCTTGAACTCAACACAGACTTCCTATCTCTTTGATCCTTATAATTTGAGCTAAGGAATTAGAAGTGTCCACTGAATTCATAGAAGGATTTCAGCCCGGGATGCCCCCAATCTGAATTTTTATTTTAACTCTTTTATACTTAGAGTCAGTTGTTCAATCATTTTTCAGTTGTGTCTGACTCTTTATCACTTCATTTGGGGTTTTCTTGGTGGAGATTCTGGAAAAGTTTGCCATTTCCTTCTCCAGTTCATTTTATAGGTATGTAAAATAAGGTAAACAGGGTTAAGTGACTTGCCAAGTGTAATACAGGTAGTCTGTGCTATCAGATTTGAACTCAGGAAGAGCCTTCCTGACTCCAGATTCAGCATTCTCTATCCACTGCACCATCTAGCTGCCCAATGAATGTTTACAATCATCTTTAAGAAAAAACATTTTCCAATTATTTACTTTTTCTTGCTGAGCAAATATAGGGGGGAATTTGAATTGAAAATTATCAGTACAAGAGAAATCCTGATGGATTAGCAATTTAATTTTCTTTATTTGTAAAGCAAGTATATTAACTTTAAAGTCCGAAGACTTGGATTCAAATTATGCTTCTGACACTCTGTGACCTGTAATAAATAATTTAACTTAATTCCCCTGGCTCTCTAATGTCCCTTCTACCTTATAATCTATGATTCTTTGATGAAAAGAAAGAATTCATTCTCTTCACCCATGATTTGTGTGATGGTTGAAAAGTAAATGCTCACCTAGGATCATAATATTGTTTGAATGGACTTGGATTAATTTGTTTATATTTAAGCTCTAAATCAAATTAGGAATAGAAGATGAAAAGAGGAAAAATTAGATTTAATGGATCGAATAACTTCCTAACAATCAGTGCTGTCTAAAATTCGATGGAGATAGTGGATTCTCCTTCACTGCAGGCTTTCATTCAAAGACTGGATGAGTTGTAGGGAGCACTGTTTTTCAGGTATGGATTGTACCTTCTATGGCTTCTAATATCCTGAAATTTTGTGATCCTGATATCATAATATGGCTAACAATTTAAGTTGTTTTTCTTAAAAAGAAAAATATCTATCCACAAATATCTAGAGGGATTATAAACAGCTTTTAATATGCAACTAGAATAAATAAGAAAAAGATTGGCAAGAATACTATAACATATAAGCAACTTTGAATTTTAAAAAAAGTAATCAAAATGTTCAGCAGTCTCAAAAAGGTTATGATTTTCATATTCCACTAGTGACTATGAAGATTAAAGTACATCAATTCTTGTTTCTTCAGAAGGAATTTGCCTCATTCCTTTGAATATTAATGAAATATTCTAAAGGGAAAATACTTCAAGAGAAGCTACAATTATATTAGTTTGACATCATCTTGTTTTCCAGGATAATTTAAATGTCTTCTGATTAAAAGTTTCTGAAAAAAAAAGTGGCTCATTTTTCCAGCCTATTTCTTAGCTTTAAACTTTATGTTAAAGTTAGGTTCTGCTTCCAAAGTCAAGGGAACACTGCCCCAAACTTCAGATTTTTAGTGTTGCTGTTTTCAGAGCTAGTTTTGGGAATCCGTAAAAGTTTTCAGTTCTTCCAAAGTAGTATGATCTAAGGAAAGGTGTGCTCACTGCAAGCACAAGTGTTAGTACTCCTCTTGGCCCTGGAATTGTGAGCAGGACTCCTGTTCCTATGTGGCTGCAAGTACTAAGGCTCCTCCTCTTTGTTCTGGGTCCTCAATCCAGAACTAGTTTTTTCTTACTATTAAAGAAATTACCTCTTTTCCTTCCCCCCAACTCACTTCATAGTCATTTATTGTGGCTTGGTGAGATCTCTCTCTGCTCCTGGAGGAAGCAACTTGGGTTGTTAAAAAAAAAAAAAAAATAGCTATTACATGCTAGTTCTCAAAAAAGCAATAGCCATGAGTAGAGCCAAGATGGGCTTAATTTTGACAACTGACTCCCCACATTTGATTCTCTAATTTTGTCAATTTTGTTTCCTAATTTTGAATTTTTATTTTTGACTCTCATCTTTTAATTTTTACTATTTGACTCCCTAATTTTTATTTAACTCAATTTTAACTCACTCAATTTGACAATATGACTACATAATTTCGATTCTCTAATTTTCACAATTAAACTTTTTAAAATTTTGACCCACTAACTTTAAATTCTTGATTTTGATTCTTTAATTTTTGACAATCTATCTCCCTAGTTTTGACTCCCTAATTTTGACAATTGGATTCCCTTGATGTCAAGGTCATTTACTACATCCTGGGCCATTGCCAATCATTCTGACTTTTATCTTTGGACTTTGGGCTTTGATGATTCTGGAAGAGAGAGTGAAGTTGACAACTTTGTGGAAAATTTTCCTTACTTAAATCCAATTCACATGGAAGTCAAGACATCACTTAATGATTTTAAAAAATGAAGGACAAACAATAATCTTTCTCAGGTCATCCTGAATCACAGAAACAAAGAGCCAAAAAGAATCTCATTGGCCATCTTATCCAACCCATACACAAAAGAAATTTCCATAATTACATATCCAAGAAATGATGGTCCAGCTTCTGCTTGAAGACCTTTAAGGAGGGGAAAACCACTGCCCCTTGAGACAAGAAATTCCACTTTTGGATAGTTCTGTTGTTTGTTTTTTTCCTCACGGGAAGCCTAAATCAGTCTTTTTTCAACTTCCTCCTTTGTCTCTTGGCTCTGTATTATGGGACAAATGGTCAAGTTAATTCAACAGGCATTATTAAGTGCTTATTAAGTACCAGCCACTGTGCTAAATCCTGGGACTATAAATAAAATTCCTGCCCTCAAGAAGCTTATATTTTAATGAGGGAAAGCAACACATAGAAAGGAATGGAAAAATAGGAGGGGAAGGGGCAAAGTCCAGAGAATCAGAATCAGTTTTACAAGAATGAAGGTAACTTCATTATTCATTTTTACGCAAAATGGAAGTTTTGGATAACTTATCAATAGGAGAAAGGACTTATAAAATAAAGAGATGTTTCAGGGTGAGAAGACTACAGGGGTGAAAGGAAATTTAGAAAAAATTTTAAATCATTTTTCCACAAAATAATTCTTCAAATACTTAAAAGACCCTATTATATACCCTCTGCACCATCTGTCCTCCGGGCCAAACTTCTAAATTCTTTCAACAGAGCCTCATAATGCATAGGTATAAGTCTCTTTATCTACTATTCTGAATGTTTTCCAACTTTTCAATATCTTCCTGAACAAAATATTCCAGATGAACTCTGACCAGACAGTATAGACATACTGTCACTTTTTTATTCATGGAATTATGGCTCTCTTAATACAGTTCAAGATTCCATTAGCTTTTTTGGCTGCCATGCCACACTGAGATTCATATTGAACTTGCAATATACTAAAATGTCAAAGCTTTTTTCAGACAAACTGGTATTTACTCATATTTCCTTTATTTTTCATTTGAAAAGGCAAGTTATTAGGGGCAGCTAGGTGGCTCAGTGGTTAGAGCACCAACCCTGAAGTCAGGAGGACCTGAGTTCAAGTCTAACCTCAGACACTTAACACTTCCTAATTGTGTGACCGTGGACAAGTCACTTAACCCCAATTGCCTCAGCCAAAAAATAAAATAAAATAAAGTTATTGAACTCATAAGACTTGCATTTATTCCTATTGTTGAAGAATTTATTTAATTTTCTGCAAATTTCTCTTCTTTACTCGAAGTACCATTCTTTTTTTTTTTTTTTTTTGTCTATCTTTCATTTTTGATGAGGACCAATGACATCATGAGGGGAGAGTTTAATTTGTGAGTGAATTGGATTTAAGGGATGCAGAACTGCACAAAGTACTTTTTCTTTCAGATTTCTTCCACATTAACTGAACTCTGTGACAAAGATAAAAGTCAGGAAGACTTTACAATGGTCCAGGATACAATGAATGATCTTGGTGTCTTTAATGTCTGACCAAGCTCTAAGTGTTCCCCAATGCCTGCTTAAGTCACCTGAGAACACATTACTCATATCCACCCATTCCAACAGGGGAAGTCTTCACTTGGCTCAGTAGACATTCCCATAACTCACAGACAGGTTTAAGGTCTATCACTTACCCTCAACCTGGTAACCCAACCACTGAGACAGTTTTACCAGGCTGTGGCCACTGGGCACTCTACAGGTGAGAGGTAGGTGACAGATGGACATCAAAGAAAGACTAGCAACCCTGAAAAGGATCAGAAGTGCTAGTCCTCCCAGAACACTCAATATGTCTCTCTTTATTCTTATAGCTATAAGGAAAGAGCTTATATGTACTGATGAATGTCTAAACCAAATCCTTTACTGAACTGGACAAAATCTTTACATTTTATAATCTTTCAACCTTGGTTGGAAAAAGTAAAGACAAATAAATATAGTATAGAGCTGAAAGATTAGGGTAATAAGTAAACTATTAACAGGATATGTTTAAGGCAAGTTAAAGCAAAGCAAAATTTCCCATGGGAAAGAAAATTTCTCTAAGTCCTTCAAGGTAGCAAGCAATATCTAATCTTTCCATAGTCCTTGGCACTAATGTCCATTTTTCTAGAAGTACAACAAAATCAGATAGAACTAGAACTTTGATTCCACATTATTACATTTTAGTTTATTAGATTCATCCCAATGTATTAAACCGTTTAGATCCTTTTAAATCTTGATTCTATCATGCAATGTGTTAGCTAGCAGTGTGCTGAAAAATGTTTAACAATTTGTCCTGCAGGAAAAAAAAATGTGACATACTTTTAAACTTATTAATGTTTTCTCTATCCCTTTAAGTTTAGATAATAGATTTTTAAAAATAAATCAGACTAATTTGCAGAATTTGCAATTTTTAAGGTATAAATGCTGACACTGAAAACTTGTAACTCAGTTGTCAATAAGCTGATAACAGTTATAGAGTATGTCCCCTGAAAATAAGCAACCATCTGTCTTTATCCAAATTATTAATAAAAGTAGTAAGCAGAAGAGGAACAAATACAAATCTTTATGGCACACCACTATAGAACTTCTTCCAAGTTGATATCAAGCTCTTCCTTAGTGACTACTCTTTAGATTTGACCACTCAAGTAAATTTTGAATATATGTAATTGACTTATAGTCTAGTCTATATCGCTCCATCTTTTCCACAAAATAGCATGAGATATATTATAAAATCTGTTTCTAAAACTAGGATAAACTATTCAATATTGTTTTGATCTACCAATTTTCTGAATAAACTATATGTATGTAGTAATATTGCCCCAAAAGGAAATAGATTGGAATAACACATTCTTGGGAAAGCCATATTGAATCTTTATTATCATTTTTTTTCTTTACTAGGTGTTCATTTACTCTTTTTAATACTATTTTAGAATTTTTCCATGAGTCAAATTGAAACTCACTGGTATATAGATTAGATATACAATACAAGCAATAAAGGCTATCCCTGCCCTCAAGAAACTTAGATTCTTTTTTTTTTTATTAGAACTTTTTATTGACAGTATTTATGGATGGGTAATTTTTAACAGCATTATCCCTTGCACTCACTTCTGTTCTGATTTATCCCTTCCCTCCCTCCACCTTTTCCCCTGGATGGCAGGCAATCTTATACATGTTAAATATGTTACAGTATATCCTAGATACAATATATGTGTGCAGAAGCAAACAGTTCTCTTATTGCACAGGAAGAATTGGATTCAGAAGGTAAAAATAATCTGGGAAGAAAAACAAAAATACAAACAATTTACACTCATTTCCCAGTGTTCCTTCTCTGGGTGTAGCTGCTTCTGTCCATCATAAATCAATTAGAACTGAGTTAGATCTTCTCTTTGTCAAAGAAATCCACTTCTATCAGAATACATCCTCATACAGTATAGTTATTGATGTATATAATGATCTCCTGGTTCTGCTCATTTCACTTAGCATCAGTTCATGTAAGTCTCTCCAAGCCTCTCTGTATTCATCCTGCTGGTTATTTCTTACAGAACAATAATATTCCATAACATTCATATACCACAATCTACCCAACTATCCTCCAGTTGATGGGCATCCATTCATTTTCCAGTTTCTAGCCACTACAAAGAGACCTGCCACAAACATTTTGGCATATACAGGTGCCTTTCTCTTCTTTAGTATCTCCTTGAGGTATAAACCCAGTAGTAGCACTTCTGGATCAAAGGTATGCACAGTTTGATAACTTTTGGGGCATAATTCCTGATTGCTCTCCTGAATGGTTAAATTCGTTCACAACTCCACCAACAATGTATCAGTGTCCCAGTTTTCCCACATCCCCTCCAACATTCATCATTATTTTTTCCTGTCATCTTAGTCAATCTGACAGGTGTGTAGTGGTATCTCAGAGTTGTCTTAATTTGCATTTCTCTGATCAATAGTGATTTGGAACACTCTTTCATATGAGTGGAAATAGTTTCAATTTCATCATCTGAAAATTGTTCATATCCTTTGACCATTTATCAATTGGAGAATGGCTTGTTAAGAAACTTATATTCTAATGGGATAAGGCAACACATAAAAGATAGCAGAATTTAGGGAGGGGCAACAATTTATGGTTATCATGATTCAGGGTCAGCTTTAGAACAAGTCTTGTATTTGAAAATCAAATTTTTCCATTCAGCTCTGGTCTTTTCATCAGAAACACTTGGAAATCTTGTGTAGCATTTTCCTACTCTTTACTCTGTTTTTAACTCTTTGTTAGGGTAGGGCTCCCTTTCCAGAGTGGAGGGTGCCCTGTTCCAAGCTTCAGGGGCTTTGTGCAGCTGTTTTCAGAGATCCTTCTAGGAACCTGACCACAAGCCCTCTTTTCTGCCCTGGAGCTGTTAGGTATGTCCCCACTTCACAGTAGCAGGTAAGACTCAGTGTGCTGGCCGGGCTCCCACAAGAAGGGGCTGATCTGGGACTACTCATTAGGTTCCCACCTGTTGCCACAGACCCTCTCCATTGACTTTCTGAGTCCTCTCTGGTGTCCCTAGGCTGAGAGGTCCAGAAGCCTCCAGCATTGCTGCTGATTCAGTAAGGAACTGGGGCTTTGCTGGGATTGTGCACCTGGCTCCAAATCTGGATTCACGGATGTTCTCTGCTGACCTTCCAGGCCCTCCTTGGTGTTTCTGGGCTGAGAGGTCTGGAAGCCACCAGGACTGCTGCTGATTCAGAAGTCTGACTGGGCTGAGCTGGAGCTGGGTCTGGGGGCTGCACCAGAGTCCTGCTGGTCACAGACCTTTTGTGCTGAACTTCTAAGTTGCCTTCAGCTGGAAAATGTTCTACTCCACCTTTTTGGGTGTTCTGAGGCTCTAAAATTTGCTGCATACTTCAAGGCACATAGTGGTTAAACTGAACGATTCTATGGACAAACAACAAATTCTGCAATCAACCAAGAGAAAGATTTTCAAATATAAAGGAAAGAAAATTCAAAGAATGAAAAATTCTTCTGTACCCACCAGAAAGAGCTTGAGGGAATACAACAATGTGTTCCAAAGAGCAAAGCTCAAAGATGGAGCCAATTGTTCCCTACCTTGCTAATCTGATCATAAATCAAAAGCATGAGTGTTCAATCAAAAAAGAGAAAGACATTAGAAATCTTTCTATAAAGAAAACTAGATTTGAAGAAATCATTTCCTTCTCAACAATATCCCTGACAACAGAGGTACAAGAAGAATAAACAAATATAGCAAACCACAAAACAACTACAAAAAGACTATTTTTTCTTCTCTTCCTATGGGAGGAGATGATAATAGTAGAAGTAAAATAGAAAATGGTTGTGAAAAAAATAGATCAAAAACATTATAGATTAAAGCTCGCAATGCCTTATCTAACTGTGAATCAATATTGGGGGGGTGGTGCACGAGGATTATATTGCCAGAATAGGAAACCACATAAAAGGGGGTAAAAAAAGAATCTGCAGTGTACTTTTATCAAGCCAAAGGCTAACAATGAAGGGAAAATAACTCTTATAATCTCTCAGAAAGAAGAGAGCATATAGGAGAATGAGTGAAGAGGCAAAAGCAGGTATTGGAAAAAAAGGGGAAAGAAAGGGAGAAATCTTATATCAGTGGTGATGGTTATTTGTATACAATTCTTTGTGACCCCATTTGAGGTTTCTTGGTAAAGATCACCAGTTTGCCATTTCCTTCTCCAAATAGGGTCATAAAGGGACACAATGAAGAACAACTCAACATATATCTTGTTTATATCTTATTTTTGTACAGTCTATTCCCATCTGACTTTGAACTTGAGAAAAGTGTCTATCTTTTTTTGCCTTCCTGCATATCACAATAATTTAGAACATAATAATTCTTAATAAATAATTTATTGACTTGACAATTTCCATCTCACAGCTATCAGATTAGCAAAATGATCACAAGAGATGATATTTATGGTGGAGCTGTGAACGAATCCAACAATTCTGGAGAACAATCTGGAATTATGCCCAAAAAGTTATCAAACTGTGCATACCCTTTGATCCAGCACTGTTTCTACTGGGCTTATACCCCAAGGAGATACTAAAGAAGGGAAAGGGACCAGTATGTGCCAAAATGCTTGTGGTAGCCCCTGTTTGTAGTGGCTAGAAGCTGGAAACTGAGCAGATGCCCATCAATTGGAGAATGGTTGGGTAAATTGTGGTATATGAATGTTATGGAATATTATTGTTCTGTAAGAAACAACCAGCAAGATGAATACAGAGAAGCTAGGAGAGAATTACATGAACTGATGCTAAGTGAAATGAGCAGAACCAAGAGATCATTATATATGTCAACAATGATACTATATGAAGATGTAATCTGATGGAAGTGGATTTTTTTGACAAAGAGACCTAATTCAGTTTCAATTGATCAATGATGGACAGAAGCAGCTACACCCAAAGGAAAAAAACACTGGGAAATGAATGTAAACTGTTTGCATTTTTGTTTTTCTTCCCGGGTTATTTCTACCTTCTGAATCCAATTCTCCCTGTGCTACAAGAGAACTGTTTAGATCTGCACACATACATTGCACCTAGGATATACTAAGACATATTCAACATATATAGGACTGCTTGCCATCTAGGGGAGGGGGTGGAGGGTGGGAGGGAAAAATCGGAACAGAAGTGAGTGCAAGGGATAATGTTGTAAAAAAAAAAATTACCCTGGCATGGATTCTGTCAATAAAAAGTTACTATAAAAAAAAAAAAAGAGATGACATTTATTGGATAGGAACACTAATACGCTGTTAGTGGAACTGTGAATTGATCCAACCATTCTCATAAAGAACCTGGAACTATATCTAAAAAGGCAGTACTTAAGCATACCCTTTGATGCAGCAATACCATTAATATGTCTAACCCCAATAAGCTCAAAGAAAGAGGAAAAAAATCAAATGCACAAAAAAATTCGTAGCAACTCTTTATGTAGTAGCAAAGAATGAGAAACTAAGAGGGTACTTATCAGTTGAAAAATAGTTGAACAAAAATTATGACATATGAATAAAATAGCTGAACAAAATTATGATAGATGAATACAATGGAATATTATCGATGAGAAATGATTTTAAAAAGGATAGTTTTAGACATACCTGGGGAAGACTGTATAAACTGATGGAGAATAAAATGAGTATATTCAAGAGTTGGTCAGTCAATGTATACTTATTGTGTATCTAATTTATATTTTAATATATTTAACATCTACTGGTCAAAAAAAAAAGGAGTTGGTCAGTCAACAAGCATTTGTTTGCCTACTAAGTTGCAAACAGTGTGGTAAGCTATAGAAATCAATTCATATACAAGGGTAAGATTAAATCACTCTATCCAATTTAACTCTAGTATCATGTAAGAACACATGAAGTGTTCTTATTCAATTAATCAAGGACTCAATTGATCAATCCTTCCAAGAGTTTAGTTTAAGTGGGAAAAGTTCTTTAAAATCATTAGAAAACCTGTAGTGACTATATAGGAAGTCTTTTGCAATCGAGTGAAAGACTTGGTAACATCCTATGCAACTCATGTAAAAAGAGAGTCAGTTTTGAAGCCAAGAGAATTGAACAAGTGGAGAGAAGAGAGTACAATTTAGAGGAGGTTATTAGGAGAGCATCCTGATTTGGGAGACTGAGGTACTTATGGAGCTGAGCATATGCTCTATAACTGCCAAGGAAGAGCACATTATCTCTCAGAATTTCTCTTCAGTACTGTTCCAACTAGCTAAACTATTACAGAGGATTTGATTGAAAGAGAGGAGCAGAGTTGTAAGCTCAGTTTTATCGTGATCTCCTCTTTGCTACCATTACTGGGAGAAATTCTTGCAAATTTCAAAGGGTTTGGAGGGTTTGGGATTTCCACGTCCCACTTGTGAATTTGCAATGGATCTATTTGATCAATAAATCAATAAATATTTATTAAGCACCTACCAACTTCCATGATATATGTTATTTTCTAAGCAAGAGAAAATTTTTCTTCCTCCCTCCAAGCCTCTACTACAGTGATGGTTATGAACATATGGCAAGGAGAACATGTGTGTGTGTGTGTGTGTGTGTGTGTGTGTGTCTAGAGGAGTCTGAAATGGATCTCAAGTCCTGAATGCTTCTATTTTGTGTTCTTTTCTGTGAGCACAGATCACTGGTCAGTAATCCTAAGAAACAGATGTGTCCACCCTTGGCAGTCACAGAGCACACTCCCAGCTCCATGAGAAGTGTCTCAGACCAGTAAATTGGGGTGCTCTCCGGATTTCCCTCTATGAGTAGGCACAGTAGCCTGTGTAAGGATGTGAAGCTGGGACATAGAATTCTGTATGTGATGAACAACAAAAGCCAGTTGGCTGTATCAGTATTGGGGTAAGGTGGGGATGGGGAAAGGGAGATGATAATGTTTAATTAATTTCAAAAGACGGATTGTAACCAAGTGATGAAAGTCTTTAAATTTTAAACAGGAGAGTCTATACTTTATTTCAGAGGCTACAGGATCTACCTAAATTTCTTAAGCAGGGGAGTGACTCCATTAGGAATATCACATTGGCCATTGTATATAATAATAGATTGAAGAGGAGAAAGACTGCAAGGACCTAAATATATTTTAAAATTCTGTGAGAAGTGATAAGGTCCTAGATAAGTGGAGCAGGGTTTCCTCTTTCTCAGACTATTATGAGTAGAGAAAAGGGGATGGATATGAGAGTTGTTGAGGAGATAGACTGGAGAGATTTGGCAATTGATTGAACATATCATCTAATCTCCAGATGATACTCCTGATTACATGGAAACCCTTTTATTCTTCCCTTATTAACTTTTTCACCATCTGGTCATCTTTTTAGAATTTTTTTTAAATTTTATTTAAAAGAACAGATTAAGAAAAAAGAAAAACAGAAAAGGAATACAAAAAAATTAAATAAAACAAAAACAAAATAAAAGACCATTATCATATACCCTGCAGAAACATCAGGGAGGATTGAAAATACATAAGGCCAAATTACTAGTTCAAGAAAGTATATTATACATATATATATATATATATATATATATATTAGTAGAAGAAATTATATTCATGAGTATCCATCTTTACTTCCTTGTAAATTGTTCTTTTGTTCTCTGCTTCGAACCTTTTTTACTTTATTTTCCCCCCCTTTCATCCCCCCCCCCACCTCCTAGCAAGCTATAGTTAAGAAAGAACATATTTATATATACATATGTAGATTATATATATATATATATATATATACATACTACATACACACACACTTATCTTTCCCTTCCCTGCTCTTTGCTTTTATTCTGCTATTACTTATCCTCCCCCATCAATGGATCCTTCCCCTGTATTCTTCTCTCACCCTTTGCTTCCCTGTCCTCTCATCATCTAGTGTTAATACACTAACTCTACTTTCCTCTCCTTAAGCTAAGTACTTTACTGCCAGAAGATTTTGATTCTTTTTTTTCTTTTTTAAAATTTTTATTACAGTTTTTTATATACAAAATATATTATGCATGGGTAATTTTTCAACACTGACCATTGCAAAATCTTCTGTTTCAACTTTTCCCCTCCTTCTCTGCATCCCCTCCCCTAGATGGCAGGTAGTCCCATAGATATTAAATATGTTAAAGTATATGTTAAATATACTTTATGCTTTATATATATTTGTAAATATACTTTATATTATATATAAATATACTGATATGTTAAATATATTCAGCCCCATAAGCCTCAAGGTTAGCAAAGGTAGCTGGACCTGAGAGCAATTTCATCCAAGCCAAGATTAAATTCTTTCTCTGCAGCTTGGTGGTGCAGTGGATAGATGGAGGGACTTGGAGTTAAATTCCAGTCCTGCCTCAGACATACTATGTGATCCTGGGCAAACACCTCAGTTTCCTCAGCTGCACAATGGGGATGACAATACTACCTACTTCACAGGTTTGTTGTGAGAACTAAATGAGGCAACGGATATAAAATGTTTTGTAAGCCTTGAAACACTGTGTAAATGCTAGCTTCTATTATTGGATCTGGCCCAAAGCCAATTGGTAAGAGACTCTTCTCACAGTAGAGATAAATGTTCTGTGCCTTCAAGAAGGTCAGAGTGCAACTGATGAGTGTGGAAGAAAAGAGAGCTTGGATCTAGTCTCTTCAGTCAATTTGGCTTCTTCTGTCTTCCAGATTCAAGAGAGATCTGCAATGATAACTTCCCTTCAAGTTGCTTAAGGGAAAGAAAGACTCTGGACAGAAGTTAACATGAGAGGAACTTGCAATGTCCGTGGAGACTCTACCCACTCCTTATTACATTAGAAAGTTTGGGGAATTTTTCTTTGAGTGAAGTGTATGAGCTGAGTTATCTTGCTCCCATTGGGAGTGTTATTTGGGGTATTGTCTGGAATGGATCCTCATCTGTGTACTTTCTTTTTTTTTCTATCAACCTGGATAAATTTTTTTCTTTGCTATTGGCTATATATGTGTTCACTGTAAAACTGGCATTTGGTGGGAAGGGATCAAAACTAGGATACAAAGTTTGGCCTCCTCTTCCTGCATTAGGAAAGAGTGATTAGTAGGTTAGCTTTAACTCCTAAACTAACAATACTTAGGGGAAGAGGTAGATACAATTTTATCTCAGTACTTCTTGGCTTAAGAGAGCAGAGTAGCCAGCCTCTGGTCCCAACCTCCTGCTTACCTTCTTGGCAGGATTTAAATCTCTATTGGAGTAAGTAAGAAGGAAATGTTAAGTGTCTAATCTTGCCTTTCTGAAAGCCACATCCAACACTCCTTGCTAAATTATTACTAATATATATTGCTATTATTAATATTCACTAAATTTATATGTAGAACTCAGGGGTTCTGACTGTTCTCCTTCTTTTCCCCCCTTATTTTATATGCCTTATCCGAGATGATTCCATTTCTTCATCAAGGGTGTCAAGAAGTGTCTGAATAACCTGCTTGGTATAAAGTCCAGTAAGACTGTATCACACATACCTGGGAAGAAGGAGAGAGAAAAAGGAGCCATCTACATTCAACCTTTTGAAGACCAGAAGCTGGCTCAGCTCACATATCCATAGGACTTAAAGCTTAAAGCTGGGAGGATTTTTAGGGACCACCTACTCCAACCCCTCATTTTACAGAGAGGAAAGTTGAAGCACAGAGTTAGATGGCGTGCTCTGGGACACACAATTAGTGAGTAACAGAGGTAGGATTGAAATCTAGGTCCCCTGGTTCCAAACCCAAACATCAGTCCCCATTCTCATCCCAGCTCTGCTCAACCCGGCAGTATTACTTAGCCAACACAGGTAGTTCTTCATGTGCTGTTAAGAGTAATGACACAGACCAAGTAGGGAGTTCACCAGAGATGGCAAAGTGCAAGGAAGGAAGAACAAAGTGCAGGAAAGGTAACAACATTCACAAAACAACAAGAAAATTAATAATAGAATAATAGAAGTTAGGTGACCCTGTGGAACCAGGAGGAACAGAGTTCAAATTCAGCCTCAGACACTTACTGGCTGTGTGACCTTAGGTAAGCCACTTAACCTCTGTCTACCTCAGTTTCCTCATCTGTAAAATAGGGGTAATAAGAGCACCTACCTCCCAGGGTGACTATGAGGATCAAATGAAATAAAGTGCTTAGCATAGTGTCTGGCATATAGTATGTGCTATATACAAAATGTTAGTTTGGGGTTTGTTTTTTTAAGTGACAACAATTAATAGAATTCACATCTTCTGACTCCATGTACAGTATGACTCTTGTCTACACAATAGTGTCTCCAAATCCAAGGACTTGAAAGCATCAATAACACAGGAGGGAAATCCTATCCCCAATCTCAGTGCTAACAGCCAATCAGAGTCAACCCACCCTTCCCCCAGTACAAACACACCACTAGCCCAGTGTACTCAATTCTGGTATTTGCCAGCAGAAGCACCAAACAATTTTTTATTAAAATAGTTTGCTCTATTTCGTAGCAACTTGTGTTCACTGTGGAGAGAGAGAGAGAGATCGGTTCCTGGAGACTCACAGGCCAAGTGGCTTATCCAGGGACACACAGCTAGTGTCTGTGGCCTGACTGAGCTCCGATCTTCCTGCCTTCAGACCCAGGCTAACAAGATGCCTTGGCTTGGTATGGATGTAACAGCCTGTCCGTTAATCTCTCTGGATCTCCACTTTTTTGTCTAAAGAAAGAGGAATTATTCCTAAGGGGTGACTTCTTCGGAGCCTCCCCCATCTGAGTTCTGTGAGAACAGGAGACTAGTTTACTGTCCCAAACCCTCAGCTCCTCTTCCCGTGGCAGGGTCCTGGGAGAACCGCCACTCATTCAGCTGAGGGAAGGTTCATATTACGTCCACAGGCCTTGGCAGCCTTCATGTAATGGGACCACTCTAGGCCCCGTGGCACCGGGTGAATGAGCATTCATGGATGGCTGTCAGATCCTTGCACTGGAAGCCTGAGAAAGCGTTTACTTTTGAGTATTCCGAAAATCTTTTAAGTCCCTATTGTGCTCCAAAAAGTAAAGCTGTCTTTTGTCCAGCAGATGGCAATAACACACTCTAATTAACTGTTGCAGTAATAATCTAAATAATAATGAATCATGTATATCAGGAGTGTCAAGAGGCTCAAATGAGATAAGGGATGTAAAGCACTTTACAAACCTAAAAGTTGTATGTAAGTGCCTATTATCATTATCTCTATTATTTTGGTTGCAGTTGAGTCATTTTAGTTTGTGTCATATTTTGGGGGTTTTCTTGGCAAAGATACTGGAGTGTGTTGCCATTTCTTTCTCCGACTATTTTACAATGAGGCACTGGGGTTTAAGTGACTTGCCCAAGGTCACACAGTTAGGAAGTGTCTAAGACCAGATTTGAACTCATGAGGAAGTCTTCCTGACTCTAAGCCCAATGAAGGCATCTCTGTAAATAGTGGGAATAGGAGTAGTGGAGACAGAGAAGGAGAAGGGAGGAGAAAAAGGAAGATGAGGAGGGAGGAAGAGGAGAAGAAGGAGCAAGAGGAGCAGGAAGAGAAGGGGGAAGAGGAGGAGGGAGAAAAGGAGAAAAAATAATAGGAATATAAATAATATTAGTAGTATGGCAGTGGTGATAGAGTAGTCATCATCTAGCCTCCAATGTGGTGATAACTTAATGCCCTGAGTCTTTAACGTCACTCCTCCTGAGCTGAAGCAACAAATATATATATATATGAACTTTGAAGTTTAATCTGTACCATTAACACTGGTCTAGCCAATTGACAAAACAAGTGCCAATTTATGAGGTGTAAGTCCTCACACTGAAAACTTAATTTCTGGTAACCAAGTCAGTTAGAATTGGCTTTAGCACATCCCTGAACATTACTCTATATTTTCTCAGAAGTCTATAATATCAATATATTAATTCACTAAATTCCTGTAAATTAATTAAGAGGAACTGGGCAATTCTTGTAAGTAGAGACCCTAAGGCATTAGAAAGTGAAACATTTGCCTAAAATCTCATAATTACAAAATGTTAAATTCTGGAATTTGAACCCAATTCTCTTCTGGAAGGGGAAGAGATTGTGACAGCTTATTTTCCTCAAAGACCACTTGCAGGTAGCAGAGTATCTTATAAAGCACTACAATCTACTCCTAAATATCAAAATTCATTAAAAAGCCATTTCAGTTGGAAACCAGAATATATTGCATGTTTTATTTCATAATACTGCTTCCTTCATTGGCTTTGATTTAGGCTAACATTCAAGTTAATTTGTATTTTCTGTATATTCACTTACTGGCAAGGAATAGAAGTATTTTAAGCGGGGAAGAGAAGTCAGGCCAGAATTTAAAAGTTGCCATGGATATGTACAAGTCTGAGAACATGTTCAGATTCAACTAATCAGATCTTTGCTTTTGCCTTTGAACTATGCTGTGCATGAGCATACTTGTATATTTGTGCTTCTATCTGTGGCTTTAAAGCCGGGTAAACTACGCTCTGGTGTTATTTTTGGAGGGGGATTTCTGGGCCCCAAGTATGGTGATAGGTCTTTATAGAAATGTTATTGTCAGATGACTTCGGAGTGATTATGAAACTAGCCTCTTTCTGAAATCCCAGACACATCATAAAGCTAGTCTTTGAAAAAAACCCAAAAAAATTTTTGAGGAACAATTTGGTTTATAAAATACAATAATATCATATTATGGACTTAGAGCCTTACTTTTCTCCAGATTTGAATCATTTCTTCTTTGTCCACAGGGAAATGATGTCTTTGTTTAGAACCCAGAAAATTAGCACTGTCCTCTCTGGCTCTATCCATGCATAAGTAACAGCTAACACCTTCATGAAATCCTGAATTCTAAGATCTAAAAGGTATGTGCAGAAGTGTCATCACTGATTTCTTGAATTCTAATTGGGCTTCAGATCTACTACATTTTACCTAGTGTTAAAGGCAAAAGCATAATTAGGGAAGGGGGAATTGAGGTTTCTTAAGGAGAACACAAAATTTGGAGAGCACTAACATTGGGTATAATCCTTCCAGGTAAAAATGAGAGAGTTTAACACCTTGTTAGCAACAAGCTAATTACTAGGAAACTGCCAAATGGACATCTAGGTGGTGCAGTGCTAGAACATGGCCTAGAATCAAAATGTACCTGAGTTTAAATCCGGTCTCAGACACTTACTGAGCTGTGTGACTCTAAGCAAGTCACTTAACCCTGTTTGCCTCAGTTTCCTCATCTATAAGATGATCTGGAGAAAGAAATGGTAAATTATCCCAGTGTTGTTGCCAAGAAAACCTCAGACGAGGTTACGAAGAGTTGACTTGGCTGAAAACAACTAAACAAACAACCTGACAGTAAGCTTCTCTTGACCTCCTCTGTTCTCTCCTCCCCTTCAAGATGGCATAATAGTGCCCTGGAAAGGCCGATCTTTCTTTCCTCATATGAGGACACAAATCATGCTGTTCTTCCTCTATTCTCCCCATCTCAAGTCAATCTCGGTTTGTCTTCCAGGCCATCAATGACTTGTGATCCTTATCCCAATACAAATATTTCTCTTCATGGCTTTGATCAAAGGGACCTTCATGAATGTCCCACATAAAATGCTAATTTATGTCTTGAGGCAGATGTCATCTCATTCCAGGAATCTAAGCCTTACTACTGAAGTAGAGTATAGAATATAGGACCAGGTAGGATTTGACTTGCAAGAAAATCTCTCTCTCTCTCTCTCTCTCTCTCTCTCTCTCTCTCTCTCTCTCTCTCTTTGTCTTCTCTCTGTCTCTCTCAGTCTCTCTCTGTCTCTTTCCCTCTCTGTCTCTCTCCTTCTCTCTCTCTCCCTCCCTCTCTGTCTTTCTCTCTCCCTCTCTCCTTCTTTCTCTCTGAATCTGTCTTTCTTTCTCTGTCTTCTTCCCTCCCTCCCTCCTTCCCTCTCTCTCTCTCTGTCTGCCTCCCTCCCTCACTCACTCACTCCTTCCCTCCCCCTCTCTCTTTCTCTCTCTGTCTCTCCTTCTCTCCCTCTCTCTTTCTGTATCTCTCTCTCTCCTTCCCTCCTTCTTCTTCCTCCTCCCTCCCTCTCTTTGTCTCTCTCCTTCCTTCCCTCTCCCTCTCTCCCTCCCTCTCTTTCTCTCTCCCTCTCTCCTTTCTCTCTCTGTCTCTCTCCTTCCCTCCCTCCCACTCTGTCTCTCTCTCTCCCTCTCTCCTTCTTTCTCTCTGCCTCTCCCTCTCTCTGTCTCCCCTTCTCCCCCCCAGTAGTTGATGCTATTAGATGTAATGGAAGTCTAGCATAACAAAAAAATCCCTCAGGTAGCATTTTGCCATGTAGGAGCCTATGTTCAGTAGACTAATGATAATAAAGAATGGAAATGACTTGGAAAGACTGTAGAGTTCTGATTGGCCAACTAGGTGATAAAGAAGTGTCTCTTTGGCTGTAGAGATATTCAAAAAGACCTGCCAGGCTGTCACAGACTCTTCTTTATTCTTTTAGGGATCTCATTGACTAACCTTTGCTCTCAGTGATAGATAAAGGCAATAGAACCTCTGACCTTGTGAGGAAGATCTACATGTGACTAAAATATCCTCAAGTTTCAGTTTTTTCCACAGCCAATGAAATATTGAGATATTAAGAAAATAGAACCTCTCTCTTGTGTATGCATCATTCTAATCTGGTTTTGTAGTCAGTGAAACACTGATGTCCTGAGGGGAAAGGTATAATCTTCTGATTGTTTCAGAATTCTTGCAGCAGTAATGCTGAACTTGTTTATGAACTTGGTGGGAGCTATGCTATGTAGAAGGGGCAGCTGGGTGGTACAGGAGATAGAGTGCCAGAATCATCTTCTTAAATTCAAATCTATCTTCAGACACTTTTACAGTTGTGTGATCCTGGGCAATCACTCAGCCTGTTTGCTTCAGTTTCTTCTCAGTAAAATAAGCTAGAGAAGGAAATAGCAAATTATTTCAGTATCTCTGCCAAAAAATCAAACAAACCTAAATGGGGTCACAAAATGACTAAACAATAATAACAAATGTTTTATAGAAACTGAGCTAGGTCAAATCCATTCTTCTTAGATATTGAAATGGTATAGTAGAAGAGTTTATAGCCTTAAGGATATCAGGGAAAATATTTATACATTATTCTTGTTATATCTTTGAAGTAAATATCCCTTTGGTTTGAGCTTCAGGCATTAAATGGAACAGAGATGGTACCATAGACACTTAAATGGGGGCAACATAAGCGAGGGTTTAAGTCAATGGCAATAGAGAAGATATATTTCAATTCCTTAAGGCATTTTCTCTAGAATTCTGAAGGAGAGAAATAGTTTCCTGGTCCCATTTGAGTGGACCAAAGTATTTACACTATTTTTTGTAGGGGTCTCCATATGTTCCAGCGTTTCTATAAGGCACTTCCATTCTGTATCATCATAATTCTTTGAGAAGCAGATTTTTTAGAGTCCTCCACATGGAGAAAAGCCAAATAAGAAACTCTATGCATACACAGATCTTTGCCTATCATTACACATACCTTGGACCCCATTTGATTTATTTTTTTTTTTTTGGATAGATATTTCTGATGATTGGTCCTTGTAGATCTCTCACTATTTATTTCTCTAGTATCTCCCTAAATGATGTCATCTTCTAGATGGGAAAACAACCCTTGGAAACCTGTCATAACAATTTTTCTTGTTGTAGGAAACATACTCAAACATCCAGATCTTCAATACAGCATGCTTATTTAAAAAAAAAAAAATCAGAATATCACATCAATGACTTTCTTTAAAGAACATGATTGATAAGGGCTGGAATTAGTGTTTGAAATGTCAATAATTAAGCTATTCATTCTCACTATGCCTCTCAGAGCTTTTTTGATTCACTTCAATATTTTGTTCTTATTTCAAGTTCAAAAAAGCTGTTTTTCTAAGCCTGTTCAACAAGTGAGACATGCAGTTTATGATTTTCATTTGCTATTCAAAATCTGAAATTTCCCTGTCAGGTTTTGGCAAGGCAAGTTTTACTTTCTTTTCCGTTAAAAAAGAAAGAGGGTGGGGAGAGAGAAAAAGGGGGAGGGGGGAGAGAGAGAGAGAGAAGAAAAAAGGAAGGGAGAGAGAAAGATAACTGAGAATCAGACTGTTCTGGGACTTGTAATGAGTCACCCTCTTTTTTAAGCTGGTAACAGCCCCTCCCAGTGTGCTAAAGTAACATGACGTCAGAATTGAGTCTGGGCTTTTAACTTCTACAAGCCTCAACCACTCCACTGACTTCATAGGCTACTAAGGAGGAAGACAAGGAGTGCTAATTCTGTGGGTGTGTCACAATTCTCCCCAGAGTTAGCATGGACCTTGATTCTGGGCTCCTGGGTCATCTTCCCAACTCTGCTACTAATCTCTTGCATGATCTTGGTGGAGTCACTGCTCCCCTCTGTTCCTCAGTTTCTCCGTCTGTAACAATGGGGAGATTATTTTTCAACAACAGGTAACATATGGAATTGTAACATATTTCTTTGATGGCTAATGATCTATTCGGGGTTTCAAAACTGGCTAGTAGAAGTTTTTAAAGTTTGAGTATATCGGCTTATTATTTCTTTTCTTCTCCTCAGAACATTTTCCTCGGGTGAGCAGAGACAGCCTGATACTCCCTGGAGCCTGATATCAATGGGACATGGACAAAATGCAGCAAAAGTTTCTCTGACTTCTGGACAAGACCCTGAACAGGTAGTCTCTGATACTGGACCTGTCAGTCCAGTTCTGGATCAGGTAAGCACTACTAGGGTAGTAACAGAAAAAAAAAAAAATTCTTCTTTTATTCAAAGGGACCCCTAGCTAGTTAAGGCTGTGGAGTTGCCCTTTGGATGACAATGATAGTAAAATTGGAGATAAGGATTTCCAGGACTGTGTAACTGGCTGCTTCTTCCGAGAATGAGTGTATGTGACCTAAATGAGGGAAACCCCTAGATTCATTTCAAGGTTGAAAAGCTGGGAGATCCCCTATCTGTATAACTTTTCTGAGAGTGTGAAGAGTGGTTTGGTTTGCTCTGAAATGAGGAGCTATGGGACAAAGATAAAATGTCTCAAGGTTTCTAACTGTGAAACCATTGTCATCAAACCATCTGGTAGTTTTGTGCCTAATTCTGTAAGAGAATATATTTGTAGTGATTTATTAAAAGAAATAATTTTGTCCATCCCTTTTATAATTTAAGTCTTATTTCTCCCCATACATATTTTATTTTATGGAAAGGAAATATTTTTATATTAAACAATTTAATCATTCTTACATTCTGAGCTCTTCTTTTTTTTATTGTGGAAGACAATGAGGTAGAAAGTAAAAAAACTGTTATTTTGGTTGATCGATTATAGCAGTGGATAAAATTCCTTTGGTAGTAGAGACATTGATGAACTGGGCAAGGATGGAGGTCAGTTTTTGAAAAGGCTAAGTTTAATCAGTAACAAAAAGAGAAAAAAGATAAGAGAAGCTAGAAGTTTCTGCCAGAAAGAAGGAGGCTCGTATTAGATGCTGGAAATTAATCTTGGATGGTCTCTATATCAAGTTTAGATTTAGAATAGGTATGCATAGACAGTCTATGAAAGGAACATTCAGAGTTCAGTGATATAGGGGAAAGCATAGTTTATCCAAGCCAAGAAGTTGATCATGAATGTTGCAATGGCATTATGCTGGTATTTGTATTGAGAAATATGGAATTACACAATTTCAACTGTGTAGTATGTAATAAGCAGCATAATAAGAGTGGGACCAAATACATAGAAAATAGTATAAAACAGCTAAGATATATGTAAGTAGCACTTTAAAACTTGTAAGGCACTTTATATGCATTATAGGATTGGGGGGGATTTGAATACAGCTATTTTCTAATTTCAAGTTCAATTAATGTTATTTCTGAGGATTCAAAAAATAACTTGAAGAAACTTTTTCTAAGCAATCACTAAGTACTAGACAGTGTACAAAACACTTTACAAATATTATCTCATTTGATTCTCAAGAGCTTTGGGAAATAGATGCTCTTAACATTCCCCTTTTACAGTTGAGAAAACTGAGGAAGAGATTAAATAATTTGCCCAGAGTCACAAAGCTAGTAAGGATCTAAGGCCAAAATTGAACATAGGTCTTCCTGACTCTGGGCCCAGAGTTCTATTCACTGAACCAACTAGCTATCTCTTTAGGGAACATCATTCCCTTCATTATTTCTGATTTTACTGTTCTTTTGAAATTATTGCATAAAACATCCCTCACTGGAGATGAAAGGAGAAGAAAGAGGAAAATTAATTTTTTTTATTTTATTTAATAGCCTTTTATTTACAGGATATATTCATGGGTAACTTTACAGCATTAACAATTGCCAAACCTCTTGTTCCAATTTTTCACCTCTTACCCCCCCCACCCCCTCCCCTAGATGGCAGGATGACCAGTAGATGTTAAATATATTAAAATATAAATTAGATACACAATAAGTATACATGACCAAAACGTTATTTTGCTGTACAAAAAGAATCAGACTCTGAAATATTGTACAATTAGCTTGTGAAGGAAATCAAAAATGCAGGTGTGCATAAATATAGGGATTGGGAATTCAATGTAATGTTTTTTTGTCATCTCCCAGAGTTCTTTTTCTGGGCGTAGCTGGTTCAGTTCATTACTGCTCCACTGGAAATGATTTGGTTGATCTCGTTGCTGAGGATGGCCTGGTCCATCAGAACTGGTCATCATATAGTATTGTTGTTGAAGTATATAATGATCTCCTGGTCCTGCTCATTTCACTCAGCATCAGTTCGTGTAAGTCTCTCCAGGCCTTTCTGAAATCATCCTGTTGGTCATTTCTTACAGAACAGTAATATTCCATAATATTCATATACCACAATTTATTCAGCCATTCTCCAACTGATGGACATCCATTCAGTAGGAAAATTAATTTAAAGAAAAATTTAAAATAAATTCAATTCCTTTTCTTTTAAGAATATAGGATTATTTAAAAAAAGTATTAGGCTTAATTTTTTGTCAAATAATTTTGATAGGAAATTTTACAAAAGGATTTAGTTACTAAAACTGGATTGTATGTAAATGATACTTTTGAAGTGTTTTTAAAATCTTTATTTTCTTTAAGAACAGGGACTGGAACTTTGATTTCAATGGTACAGGGAACTCCCCTGTGGAGTTCTTTTTACCAAGATAGGTAGGTCAGCAATCTGCTTCTCTGTAATTTATAGGTTGAGAGAACTGCCTACAGTCTCTAGAGATAAAGTATTTGGGGGCTTTTTTTCAGGTTAATTTTAATTTTTTTTATAATAGCTTTTTAGTTTTCAAAATACATCCAAACATAGTGTTCAACATTCACTCTTGCAAAACCTTGTTTTCCATATTTTTCTCCCTCCCTCCCTTCTCCTCCCTTTTCTTCCTTTCTTCCCTAGACAGCAACTAATGCAATTATTAGTTAAAGATGTGCAATTTTTCTGAATATATTTCCACATTTATCATGCTGCATGAGAAAAATCAGATCAAAAAGAAAAAAAATGAGAGGAGAGAAAAAAAAAAGTAAACTACAATAACAAAAAAAGATGAAAATGCTATGTTGTAATCCACATTCAATTCCAATTGTCCTCTCTATGAACACAGATGGCTCTCTCCATCACAAGTCTATTGTAATTGGCCTGAGTAACCTCATTGTTGAAAAGGGCCAAGTTCATCACATAATCTTGTTGCTGTTGTGTACAATATTCTTTTGGTTCTACTCACTTCACTTAGCATCAGTTCATGTAAGTCTTTCGGCTTTTCTGAAATCATCCTGCTGATTGTTTCTTACAGAATAATAA
The DNA here is from genome assembly GCF_902635505.1 of Sarcophilus harrisii. Taxonomy (NCBI): domain Eukaryota; kingdom Metazoa; phylum Chordata; class Mammalia; order Dasyuromorphia; family Dasyuridae; genus Sarcophilus; species Sarcophilus harrisii. The sequence continues at coordinate 249,128,900 of NC_045427.1, read as the reverse complement.
TATTCCATTACATTTATATACCATAATTTATTCAGTCATTCCGCAAATGATCCACTCAGTTTCTATTTATTTCTTTGCCATAATAAAAAGGGCTGCTACAAATATTTTTGCACATGTGGGTCCTTTTCCCTTTTTTATGATCTCCTTGGAATACAAACCCAGTAGAGACACTGTTGGATCAAAGGGTATGCATAGTTTGAAAGCCTTTTGGGGAGATAGTGATTTGTCCAGGATAATGCTAAGAAGCTAGATTTGAACTCTGGCCTCCCTAGTTCTGCCTTTATCTCTTAATCTATTAGACTATGTTGACTTTTCTTTAAAAGATAATGAATTTGTTCAACAAATAACCTTGTTAGAAGGGACCTCAGAGATTATCCAGTCCTACCCACTTATTTTACAAATGTTAAAACTTTAGTCTAGAGACATTATCTATGTCACTTGCTTATGGTCACACAATAGTGTCTGAGTCATTTCTCTTAGAATATACCAGTGCCTTTTCCCTGTCCCTTCTTAAAAGTAAATTTCAGCAGTTTATTCAAAATTATTCAAATTTTAAAAAGGGGGTGGAAGTGGTTGAGTCTGCAATTTTACTGTAATTCCTTAGAAATTGAATGACATAAGGTTGAACAACTTCCTCATATTCTAGTCTACATAGGCTTCCTATTGTCTGATAGTGTATTAACAACATCATTTGGGATTGTCACGTCTTTGAAATTCTATAGAATAGCAGAAGATGCTTGATAGTTAAGTTATTTATTTGGTTTAAAGTAAAGTTCTGGGGAAGAATCTTTGACTATTTCCAATCATTGGTTTTGGAAAAAATTTCCATTTTAAAGCCTCCTTTTTCAGGTATGTCTAATTTAATTATAACTATAACTGAGACCAGTCTTCATTAGCAATCCGAAAGGTCTTGATTTGTTGTAGAAATGGCATGCATGGTCTTAGAGAGATTTCTACTCTAAGTAAAATGTATCTAAGGATAATTCTAACTCTTTATTATTTAGGGTGTTTGGTTTGGGTTATTTTAACTAATTATGTAACATCCTTATAGCCATCTAGAATCAAAGAATGTTAAAGTTGAATGGGAATTTAGGGTTCAAACTACAACTGCCTCATTTTAACTTTCAAATCTATTGATGTAATTTTATTCTCATAATAACTTTGTTAAGAGGCAATAAAGGTGTTGACAAGAATAGGGTTCAAATGCTACCCCCAAGACACATATTAGTTGGAAGGCCATAGGCCAGTCACTCAAACTCTCATGATGTCCCAGCAGCTATGTAACACTAAATTTCAAGGAAATTTCTTTGCTGAAATGCCTTGGTTTTTCTAGGAGTTTCTATATGAGGAACTGCTTTTCTTGATGAAATTATGAGTCCAGATTTCCTCTTTCTCTTTCCACCTGTCTCCCTACAGGGAAAAATCCCACCAATTCCATGAAATACTCTCATTAAACAAAGGAGGCAAATAAGAGAATATAGGTCACCTAAGCAGTTACTGGGACCCTGGGTTTAAGAATCCCAGAACTCCAGATTCCTAGCTTTTTCCTATTTAAATTAGACAATTCAGCTTTAGGTCTAGCTATTTCTTCCAGATATGTTTTTGCTTTCTAGTACCTTGATATCAGGTACTGTGTCTTTCATATAGACCTATACCAGAGGAGCTCTTAACTGGTTAAGCTTTCAAAAATAATTTTCAAATAATTTAGAGATCCCTTATAGCATAACATTCTTTGGAAGGTGCTAGAATATTCATGGTAAAGGAACATTAGCTTAAGATATTTATATTTAATTTCTTCTGTATTGTTTCAGAACATTAAAATCTTAATCTCAAAGACTGATAAATTTAGCTAGGTGCAGAATTAGGGGAATTCACTTTAAAGAGATGATTTTGAAAAGCTGTCAAATTCAGGGTATTTTCTGGACCTTAAGTTTCACTGTCCCTCATTTTTATTCCTTTCAAGAACTTTCTGATATAAAACATTCTATTAGAACACTTATCTTTGCTATCCTTTGAGGAGAATTATGTGAAATATATAAGGTGATTATTTGGATTTGAGGTTACCTGCTTCTGGTTTTTGGAAACAGTGGCTTATTTCACACCAGCATGTTCTGGGGGCAAGGAGTGATGTTTTAAGCTAATTAGTTTTAATGTAAGATCCTGAAGGCCAGGAAGACGTGTCATCAGTTTTAAAAAACACCTTTTTGGGGGCCTCAGGATCCCCATCTCAATTCAACATTTATTAAGCACCTACTGGATGCCCTGCATGGAGAAAGGAGTTGTTGTTTTAAAAAGCAGACCTTGCTTATAAGCAGTTTACAGTTTAATGGAGAAAATAATAATTGATAGAAGGGAGAAGATATTAAGGGAAAAGGAGAGATCTGGGAAAAATTTCAAATTCCAGTATAGTTTTCAGTAAGGCTGGGATGGTATCAAATTTCTTCCGGCTGGGTCAGACTAAAGAGAAAGTGATGCCCTTGACCCTCAAGCCTGGGGAGGGGTGGGCCCATTTAGGAATTTTATGCGAAGGCCCTGCCCCCTATCAATGGGCCCCTGTGTATATTATCCCTAGTATCTCACGACTTCAAGGAAAAGAAGAGGGGCGTTTTTCTTCATTTGTTCCCTAAGGTCCAAGACTCGCCTTTGCAATTACACCATTTGCTTTCAATTTGGTGGAAAAAATGCTAATTCTTTAAAGAATAAGTAATGGAGATAGGAAGGGTTTCCAGCGCGGACCGGGATAGCCGAGCAAGGCGGAACCTCTCGGCTAAACTCGGGCTACTCCTCAAGGGGAGTTATTCCTGTAAGCCACAGGCGAGCCCCACGAGGAGCCTCGCTCTCACCCCCCCACTCCGGGGGGGGGGGGGAGGACCCCAGGCCAGCTCGGAAAAGGCGGGCGGCCGACTTAAGTAATAACGGTCGCCGCCCAGCCAGCCAATGAGCGGCGGCTGCGGCTCTCCATTTCCCCCCGCCCCTCGCTCCGTTCTTCCCCGGCTTTCCCCCACCCCCAGCTCCGTTCTTCCCCGAGGGTCCCCCCTATCGCCGCCGCGGCCGCCTCCTGGGCCCTCCTCCTGCCTGTCAGTCACTGCCGGGAGTAGGGGGGTGGGGCCGGCGGCGGCGGCGGCGGCGACTCAGGCTCCAGTTCCGGGGCGATCGGCCGTTGGGGTGAGTTGTAGGCGGTTTGGGGCCGCTGAAGCCTGGAGCGGGAGGGGAGACGGGGAGAGCGTTACGTTCAGCCCGGCCGAGGGAAGCGGCAGTGGCCGGAGCCATGCCTGCAGGGGGCGGACGGGGTGAGAGCTGGGGGCCCGGTCTCTGCGTCCCCTCCTCAGGCGTCCGGGGAAGGGAGTGGGGGAACTCCCGGGGCCCTTCGGGAAGGGTCCTCGGGCCCTCTCGCACCTCTCCGTGGGGCAGGCCGGCCTGGGCCGGGGCGCGCTCCTCGGCCTTCTCGTGCTGCTCGCGCCGCCCAGGCGGACCCTCCCCCTGGCGGATATTGGGCCGGGGGTGGGAAAGGTATGGGGAGGCCAGCGTGGGGGGTAGGGAGGCGGGGGGAAACCGAGATTTCCAAACTCTGTTGTGCCCTTATTTGCATCGCGTCCTGGAGAGAGGAAGTCGGCGGGGGGGGGTGGGGGTGGGGAAGGACCCGGTGGAGGGGAATTTCCAGCTCTTCCCCAGGATCGGGGCTTGACAGGAAGCGCTTCGCTAGGAGCCCTTGACATGATTCTCCGCGGAGGAGAGGAGCTCTGCAAAGCGGGGAAGGCCCCTGGGGCCCCTCTCCCGGGTCCCTCCCCACCCCGGAGGGACTTTGCCCTGGGAATCGGCCCGAAACTGAAAGCCAGCTTTTTGTTTTTGTGATTGTTTCATCCGTGTAGTCCATGAATGGATTCCCCGGCGTCATGTGGCCCACATCCCTGTCCAAGTGTTCCAAAGATTGCGGACCTGTGTGCGGACAGGCCTGAAGTGTTGGGTTTGCTGCAAGAGCTGCCGATTCTCTTTAAGCCCTTACTTTTGATAGTGATGATGGGGTTCAGGATAGGGCGGAAGGAACCCCAACTCTTATAATGCACATTGGTGCTTTTACAAAGAACTTCTCTCTCTTGATTCTCACCATGATCCTATGGGATATTTTTACTGTTTTCCGGTACTATACTTGATCTACTATAGTTAGTGTATGGCAGAAGACTTCAGACTCCTTTATCTTTAATGATCGTTAAGATTATGTTCTAGCTTCTTTTAAGACCCAGTAATAGTTTTTATTATTTTACAGCCAATGAAACGAGACTCCCAGAAACTACTTTTAAGTCACTACTTAAGTTCATACAATACTATAGTTCCCATATGGCAGAATCAAGATTTTATGCCCAGTCCCTAGCTCACTGTCCTTTAAGAGCATGTTCTGTTTCTTTTAGGGTCATTCAGATTCACTAGAATGTACTACTCTCCCTAGCAAGCTTCATCTTAGTGGGTCGCCGGTCAAGAGTGTGATCTCATCACTGTTGGAAAAACAGTTCAAAATGTTTGGGGTTTTTTTTCTGTCTTTCCTGAAGTGGCAACTTTCTAAATCAGATACAGCACACTGTCTTTTACCAGGGCTTACTTAAAGCCTTGATAGCAAGGCATGGAAGTCTGATTAGAATGAAATTAGGCTTTCCTTATTTGGAACCTTTGATCTGGTTTCTAGTCTCATACATGTATTACACAAGTTGTACCATTTTGAGCAAACTGTTTCATCAGCTGATACCCATTCTGTCACATAGTAGAACAAGCACTGGATGTGGTATTTGGATTCAAATCATAGCTTTTCCACTAAATAAAAATGCAATTTGGGACAAATCACTTTAACTATTTGGGTTCCAGTGTCTTTATCTGTAAAATGGGGGAAAGAGGTAGACTAGATCTATTGTCAGGATTTTTGGAGTTTAAAGAGGCAAGTTTTAATTTTGTTATAAAGAAAAAACTTTCTAACAAGGTTATTCCAGAGTGCAATGGGTTTTTTGGGGGGAGTTAATCAGTTCCCCTTGCCTGAAAGTCTTCATTACACAGCCTGATTAACTACTTTCCAGGGTATAGTTGCAGTGATTCTTTTTTGGATATGGGTTAGATCATAGTCAACTTTTTGAAGTCTTTTACAACTCTAAAATTTGTAATTCTTTGCTTTTTTCCTTCAACTTTCTCTTTAAAAAAAGTTTGCATGAATCCCCAACACTGAGTCAAAGCACTCTGGGGAATATAAAAATATAAGATATAATACTGCCTTTTGAGAAACTTTTATTCTACTAGGAGATCAAAAATAAGCCACTGGAAAAAATTTAAATAGTTGAATATTAAACTATGTTTGATATTGACTGACATTCATATGATCGTCTTAGGATGGACTATCTGGACTGGAATAAGGCTTCTATGTGGGGGAGGGGGGGGTAAGAGGTGAAAAATTGGAACAAGAGGTTTGGCAATTGTTAATGCTGTAAAGTTACCCATACATATAACCTGTAAATAAAAGGTTATTAAATAAATAAATAAAAAAAGGAATAAGGCTTCTTAGGACTTAAAGGATAGATAGGGGTTGGACCTTGAAGAATGGGTAAAATTTAAATGACATGTGGTTTTAAGTCTCAGTAAGACATGAGGGATGGGGAGGGGATTAGTCAGACTAATGGCCATTAAAAGCCCATCCAGCTCTGTAGCTATGGTTTTTTGGTTTGTTTGTTTGTTTTTTGTCCTTCCTGGAACACAGTTTCCTCATCTGTTAAATGAGAGGTTAGATGATTTTTGAGGTTCCTTACTTCTCTAAATCTGTAATCTGGTAATAGAAGGATACTTCCAAATTTCTAACACCAGGCCCTGCACTCTATCTACTCTACCTATTTATCCTATCAGAGGCAGCTAAATGGCTCAGTGGATCTAGAGTCAGGGAGATCTGAGTTCAAATCCAGTTCAAATTCATTTACTAGCTGTGTAATCTTGGGCAAGTAATTTAACCTCTTTATGGCTTAGTATTCCCATCTGCAAAATGAGGATAATGGCATCTTCATTTCAGATAGTATAAAATGGAGATATTTGTAAAGTGCATTGTAAAACTTAAAAGTACTTTTTAAGTGTTATTATCTTACAGCATTATTGTAAGAATAAAATAAACTGTGAAATCAATTTAAGGGGTAAAAATAGTTTATAATTAAAAGATACTATTTTTCTCTGAGAATATCATATTTTCAACTCATAAAAAATATATTTTGTAAGTAATTTCAGCACAATAACGCAACCATAATCTACTTTTTCTACTTTGCGGTCTACTCCATATTGCTGCATATCTAAGCAATCTTTATGAAGAGATTGCTGTAAAAATTATTGTTCTCCATGTTACTACGCAAAATTTTAAAAATATATTTCAGTACCTTTTGTCTTTATTTCTAGATATATTCCTTTTTCCCCCCTCTTTTTCTGAGGCAAATGGGGTTAAATGACTTGCTCAGGGTCCCACAGCTAGGAAGTATTAAGTGTCTGAGACCAGATTTGACTCAGGCCTCCTGACTTAAAGGCTGGTGCTCTATCCACTATGCCACCACCTAGCTGCCTCTTAGATATATTCCTGTACTACTCCTTCCTTGATAGCTTTCTCCTGTAAGAAAGAAAAACATTTAAGCAAAACCCAGTGATATAGCACTTGTGTTCCAATTCTGCTTTTGATACACTGTGATTTTAGGCTTGTCATTTTACCTCCCTGAACCTCAGTTTCCTTATCTTTAAAATGAGGGAATTTCCAGTTTAGTCTGTTTTTGCTTCTTCCTCCATAGTCTTATACCTCTCAAAGGAAAAGAGGAGATATATTTCTTTATTCTTTTTTCACTGTTTTGAGTTTCAATTTAGTGGAAGAATGCTGTTCCTGAAAATTATGACATTTGAATGATGTTTTGATAAAAATTATAACATAATTAAATGGAACAACCTGGTCAGTTTTTGAGAATGTAAAGAAGATAGTTGTAAAGATTGCATCTTTTTGCCATAGTTGATGAAAAGCTCTCTTTAAAATCCCTTTCATACTGTCCTTATAAGATCTAGGTTATTATTAAGTGATATTTTGTGTTATTTAGTGAAGTATTGGACAGCCAGTTATTGATCATAATATGCAACACCTGTGTCAATTATGGGCAGAAGTATGCTGTAGTATATTCCTGGCTCTTGACTCAAATGCCTAATATGAGTTGTATTTGAAAACATATCATTGTAAAAATTTCTTACCACTAAAAAGATTGACGTAGGTGGGAAAAAATCATGTTTTCATGCTGCAACCAGCATGGTTTTTTTTTTTTTTTTTTTTTTTAATGTTTTCAAAACTTGGTATCTTAAAGAAAATCTTTAAAATTCAAAATTATTTATAAAAATAATTTTAATAGTGTTTTAGTCATTGAACTATTTAGTATTCAGAAGAATGAATTTTGTATAATGAACATAAATTGGAATGAATTGGGGTATGTGATATATGGTAAGCTTCATGAGGGCAGAATCTCTCTTTGAATTGCACAATACTTCCTTGAATTAGTATTATCTGCTCAAAATATTTGTTGAATGAATGAAAGGTGTCCCTCCCTTTAAAATTAAATAATTTTTGGGTTGAACTATATACAATAAATTAAATGAATATACATTTGCATCTATTAATACTTAAAATTTGATTTCTGTACACTGGATATGTCTCTATTTGTTCCAGAATAGCTTACACATAAGCAGGTCCTTAATGAATGTTTGAATTGAATAGTGCTTCCTCTGTTGCCCTTTATTCATTTCTGTATTGGGGCATTATTTTTATAACAAAATAATCAATAGATAAAATTAGCACCTACTATATTCCAAGCATTGGAAATACAAGTAAAAGTAATCAAACAATTCTGTTTGCAAGGAACTTTCTAATAATAGCATCCATAAGTGCTTTTAGATTTGCAAAGCAATTGATGTATATTGTATTTTTTGTCCTGTGACTGTCCTGTGAGCTAAAGACTCCTCATTTTATAGATGAACAAATTGAAGTGCAAAGAAATCAAATGACTCTCTATAGTCACAAAGCTATTAAGGATTATTGGGTCAAAGGGTATGTTTTTTTGGGGGGACTCCTGTATACTACCAGATTGCTCTCCTAAAAAGTTCTTCCAAGTCTTCAATTCCACCACCCAATATGAGTGTACTAAACTTTGCCAACATTGTTTTATCACTCTTTTTTTCTAATTTGATGGTTATGAAAATAATAATAAATTATTAATAACCTATTATGTATTGAGTATTGGTGATATAAATACAAAAGTTAAAACAAACATGCCCTCCTTCTGGAGCCTCCTTCTAGAGGGATAAAGAGAGATGATCACTTGGTTTACGCAGTCCCAGGAATTGTGAGTATAGATAAAGACCAGTGGATTATTACATAAATTAATTAAGCAACAGCAATAATATTGATTTGATTGTTGTTTTTTGATCGTGAGATTGGGGAGTGGGAGGGAGATGGCTAGTTAACAGGTGCCACTCAACTAAGCCTTGGTCTCCTAGTGAATAGCTGCCTAGGTAGTGATGATAATGATCATAATAACTAGCACATATAGTGCCTGCTATGTAGTAGGTGCTATGCTAAATACTTTGCGAATGTTATCTATTTTGATTTTCACACAAAGATCCTGAGATGGAACTGCCATGTTCCCATTTCACAATTGAGGAGGTAGATAGAAGTTAAGTCATTTGCTCTGAGGCTGGACTTGGACTTGGACTTGCGGCCTTCCTGGCTCCAGATCTAGGGTAGTCTACTCTGCTATCTAGCTACAGAATACTGTGTTAAAAATTTAATAGTTTAAACAGTTTAATTTAAATTAAACAGTTTAAAAAATTGTCTTGAAGCTGGATGTGGGGGAGAGGGATAGAATTTAAAATTTTTCTGATTATTAGTGGAATTAATAGTATTGTTTATGTTCATATTTTTTGACCATCTAGTGGGGAAAAGGCACTACTTTTGAATATTTATAATTAGACTTTATAAATATATGTTAATATTTACCTGTTAAATTTGTTGCAAATATTTTAACTTTTCTTTTTTTTTGTAGTGAAAGACAATTTCTTCCACTTATTTAATAATTTATATCTGTTCTCAGTTGAAATAAAATAAATACATTATTTCCTTTTTTCCCAACATTTTATAATTCATTTTCTTGTCCTTAATTCTGTGATCCAACAGGAATTTAGTATGGCATATATTGTTCTTTTATTTTTAAAATAATATTTTAAAATATTCCTAAAATAAATATGAGTACCATTCATCCTTGAGCATTTATGGATTATCAGGCACTGTGTAAAAAACATTGTAGATTCAAAAAGAGGCCAAAGCCAGTTCCTGCCCTCAAGAAGCTCACAGTCTAATAAACAGCTCTATACAGAATAAATAGGAAGTAAATAAGGGAGGAAAATACTAGAATTAAGATGGGATTTACATTATTAAGAAGATGGGATTTTAGTTGGGACTGGAACATTGAAATGGATATTATTTTCACACTCACACACACACACACACACACACACACATAGGAATTTGGTGTCTTTTTTTTTTTTTTTGGTAGAGAATTTTTTTCCTAAGAGTACTAATTGCATTATCAATTATTTAATTTTTTCTTTTCTATTCTTTTTTTTAAACGTAGGTCTACCTTTTGTTCTTTATGCTAAAATGAAGTTCAAACCTTCCTGTAGCTTATTTTGTAGGAGTATTATAACAATATCCAAAGTTAGTCTATTAAACTATAACTTGAAGAGTTAGGTCTGGTTCCTGTTCCTGCTTCCTTTGTTATGAAGTCAGGATAAAAACTACCTATGACTTATATTATGGAAGTGTTACACAAACTGATTAAATTCTATCTAAGATTAGTGTTATCTAAACTGTGACCTAGAGAGTTAATTAGAACTGGGCTCCAATCCTAGTTCTTTTCTTGGTAAAAAAAAAAAAAAAAAAAAAAAGCATAATTGTACAAGACCTACTTCATAGAAATGTTATGAAAATTGATGAAATGTCTACAGTCTGCTCTAAAGTGTGAGCTAACCCAGATTTCTTAATGGTTCTTGCCCATGCCCTGCTCACTGTCTTCCTGCCTTTTTGGCTAGAAGATTCTGATGTAGGAAATCTTGGTTATTTATAGTAAGCAAGTGAGAAAGGAGAGAGTGAAAAAACCAAGGGTGACAATAATACAGTTTTACTTAGAAAAAAAAATTTAAATGCAATAATGTACAAATTAACTTGGACAAAGTAAATTCATTTATTGACTTTTACAGTAAAGTTTACACATTTTTACATTTAAACAAACCTTAATAAACAACATGTTTTCCTTTTGCTGTAGTCATTTGTTTTACAAAATTTGATTGTGTTTTCAGTTTTGAGGCATATTCTTTAATATTTCATTATGAAACCATACATCACATTGGATCATAAGCACAACTTTTAACAAGCATTCCATCTTTCCAAGTCTAGCCTTGATTATAGCCATATAGGTTTTCATTTAAGTTTAAATCAGGAAAACTTTTATTTTCATCTCTTGGACAGATTTCTTATTCTTCTGTGATATGTGGCATAGTATATAATCATGTTGAAATAATCTGGCTCTATTTTAGAATTTCTGTAATTCTTAAACAATTCTGTATATTATATTTACTAGAACTCAAATACTTCAAGGAGGAAAAGATTTTCAGGCATGCTGGAATTTTTTAAATCCCCTAAAACTTTTTTTGTTTTTTTTTTTTGAGTGGATGGATTTGTATTCTGATTAAGATTCCCAGTTCTTACAGGCTCACCTGGACATATTCTTAATGGTGTTTTTGGCTTTAACATTGAATAAGGAAATCTCATCAGGAAAAAACAAACAAACAAAAAACATTCTTTAGTACTCCAGGCTTTGTACTGTCATGTTCATAATAAATTATTAGGGTGTGGTTTTTTTGGTGGTTGTTTTGTTTTTAACACAGCATTGATTAGTATTTTTTTTTTTAACTGTTCTTCCAACTTTACACTAGAGCAGTCAGTAACAATCCCTTTTAATCCAATGCTAAAGGTGTGTGTGTGTGTGTGTGTGTGTGTGTGTGTGTGTGTGTGTTATTTAGGCTATTTTGCATGGACAGTTTATTGTTTTTTCTTTTTTGACTTTCCTTTGCACTTCACGATATTGATGCTATTTCACTGTTAGTTTTAATGGGTCTTAACTTCTCAGCAACAGCTACCATGTTATCTCTAACATCTTTAAAGTTGCACACATAATACTGAAATGTGTGCTTTAGAGTTGTAATTTTTATGTTTTTTTTTTTTTTTTTTTTTTTTTTGATTATCTTTTCTTTAAAACCACATTGTTAAAAATGCAACTAAGGTGAGCAGTGAAATGTGGTTGTGGCACTAAACCTAAGATTCAGCTCACAGAAGCACCTAACTAAAAGTTAGTCATCAAAATGACTTTACTAAAGTATAGATCTGACATTTGTCATTTCCTCATTCAGTAAGCTCCAGTGAATCTCTATCACTTCTAGGATCAAATACAAAAACCCTTTGCTTGGTGCTGTGTAATGATACTCTGTATAATAAAAAAAGTACTTTGAAAATATTAGTCATTATTGATTAGTTTCAAATGATGGCATTATTTGTAATTTCAGATTTCAAAAGTGATTCTTAATGATTCTTGCCCATATCTTTGTCTCTGCCTTTTCAGCAAGAAGATTCTGGTGTGGGAAATCTTGGTTATTTATAGTAAGCGAAAGTTGAATCTTTAGTAAATGGAGGTTTAAAGACGTTACCAACACAAATAATAACATTACAAAATAATGTAATTGCTGTAGGCAAGTACCTCCACCTCCCTGTCTTGTTCAGGTTGCATGTATAAACAAGAATCAGAAATTGCAGAATTGGAAATTCTACTAGCAGCAGTAGCTTGCTTGATTTATTTTTGTTAGTTTGACCTAACTAGTTGCATTTTAAGTAAGTCCCAAAGCTTTAATTCATTTTTAATCTCATAAATAGTACTGCAAGCAACATTTCAGTCTAATATCTTTTGCAGGCTTTTGATTAAATTGAATGAAGTTTGCTGCATCAGTTGACTCTTCCTTTCATGAAAGATTTCTCTGTAGCATGTGATGCTACTTGATAGCATTTTATCCACAGTAGAACTTCTTTCAGAATTGGGAGGCAGTACTCTCCATCCAACTCTGTTGCTCCAACTAAGTTTATGTAATACTTTATGTAATACTCTTCAATATTGTTGTGTCTCAGGAGTAGGAAGGCCCAAGGAATGGAAGAAAAACTGGGAATGAAGGTCAGTGGAGCAGTCAGAACACACATTTATTAAATTTGCAGTCTTAATAGGCATGATTTGTGGCACCCAAAAATACATCATTAACATCAAAGTTCACTGATTACAGATTACTGTAACATATAATAATGATGAAAATGTTTGAAATCTTGTAACAATTACCAAAGTGTAACTCTGACAATATGCAAATGCATACTGTTGGAAATATGATTCAATAGACTTTGGTAATGCAGAGTTGCCACAAATCTTCAGTTTATTAAAACACAACAACATATTCTCTGTGAAGAGTAATAAAGCAAAATGCAAAAAAAAAAAAAAAAAAAAAAAAATGGGGTAAACCTGTAATAAGGTCCTGAATGGTGGGTGTATTGGGCAGAGTGAAACTGAAGAACTGAGAAAATTGATTCCTGAGGCAGGCTGGAACAACACAATGATAGAGATTTAGCTCCATGGTCCCACTCTCCAGGAAGGTCTTCTAGTCAGAAATCCAACTTTTGAAGCCTATCTTCTGTAGAGTTCTTGGGCAGCCTCACCTTGCCATGCCTTGTTAGAAATCTCAGTCATATTGATGAGGTTTGTCTCCCCTCAATTCCTGGTCAGGAAACCAGAAATGATGACATTGGGCTCAGGGCAAGGAGTTGTGGGAACTCCCTTCTGGTAATTGCAAGTCCTCATTAAATGAATTTATGAATCCAAAAAGTTAAACTGGCAAAAGAAGTTTATTATTGGAACTGAGAAGTCAGTTTTTGCAAGCTGACTTTCTTAGTGGCAAGGTCCCAACAGAGAAGTAAAGAGGGATAGGGTCTTGTTAGGGAAATAGGTGAGAGAGATAAAGAGAGGATAATGCTGAAAAGAGAATGTCTTTTCAGCAGGCAGAGGGTCGCAGCTATGCCAAGGAGAGAGAGAGGTTCCCTGGCATGATTAGGTCCTCTGCAAGGAATTGACCTGAAGGAAGCTTGTTATATGGATAGCTCTTGGTGGGGACTGGAGCAGTTTGAGTTGAAATCAAAATAGAGAATCTTCTAATTGAATATGTCCCAAGTGTCCCTAGGTAGTGTCTCTAGACTAATCTCCAACTCAGTAGAGGTCGATAGAAATCTAGATCTCCAGCTCCAGCTAAATAGGAGTGGTCCTGGATTCAACTAGTCCCATCCAGATAATAGAATGAAACTACTTTATCTTGATTCTCTGGGGCGGGTCTCTCAGGGGAGAGCTTCTCTGAGGAAACTTCCTCAAATATATATATCCAATAGATGTCCAAGCTTTCCTCCCCAAAGTCCAAGAGAGAGTGAGAGAGTTTGGGGGCTCCCCTTATCAATGTCTTTGAAGTTAAATTTTCCCCATAAAATCTATTTATGGGCCATCCTATGACTGTTGCCTTCCTTTGGGTCAGTCTATCATGGCACTCTGCCTCATGGTGATTTTTCCCTTGCCCTTCTCCCATGCCATGGGAAATCTACACTATCTACACTAACTCCACTATGCTTCCCAATCCCACTTTTTTTCCTTACAACTAACTAACTTTTAGGGTGGTAGCTCCCTTTCAAGATTTAGCCTGCCTACTACGGGCATGGGCCAACCAGTAAAACTTTTTCTACTGGGAAATTGTGAGTTCCACTGAGGGACTTGTGTTTCATATGCTCTATTTCATATTTACCTTTCCTAATGTCTATTGTATCCTTCATCTTGTCCATAACCTACTCCCTTAAATGTATTTACCTTTTTCCCCCCAAAAATGGCCATTGTTCACAATATGACAGCCCCAACTTTTTGTGTGTACCATAATCTGATGTCTACATCAACCATGTCATTTATATTTGGTATATTTCATAAGTCAAGCATTTAATACTTGTTCACTATATTCTAGGCACTAGAGTTATAAAGATTAAAATAAAATAGTTCCTGCCCTCGAGGAACTTGTATTCTGAAGAAAATGTATACATAGAAGTAGATATTTAGTCTCTATAAAATAAATACAGGATAATGGCCACTAGGAAGCAGTTAGCACCAAGAAAAGCTTCGTGTGGAAGGTAGCATTATCTAAATTGAACTTTGGAAGAAGCTAGGTATGTTAAGATGCAAAGATGAAGAATGTGGTGGAAAGGATACCAAATCATCAGGTTAGTTGCATCGTGTAGGATAAGGGAAGGGAAGTAATACATAGTGCTTGGAAAGGTAGGGTAGAGCCAGATTGTGAAGAGTTTTGAATACAAGAGTGCATATTATCATGCTAGCAACAATAGGGACCTTCTGGAGCTCTTTAAGAAGGGGATTGATATGATCTGACCTGATCTGACCTATGTTTTAGGAGTATGGATTGAATAGGGTAAAGACTGATGAGAAGACAACCAATTGAGAAGCTGTTTTAATTGTTCAGTTAAGAGAACCTGAATTAAAATAGTACTGTGTGGTTCAGTATTGACCACAAAAACAGAGACTTTCAGAGCAAGAAAAAGCAAAAAAGGGTTTATTACAATCGCTGCCATTGGACAAGGTGTTTGTCTGCAAAGAAGTGCAAATCATAAACTTTGCAAAACATCAGATTAAATAGAACAGAACCCCCACACACACACCTAGATCTTTTCTCCCTTTGAGGGAGTCCAGGTTTATGCCCTAAATCCAGAAATCTAAAACAAGTCAGTAATAATAAACTCTTAATTTAAATTTCCCTAAAGAACTAACTGCTACACCAGTAGATATCCAAAGGCATCATCACCTTTAAAAGAAGTACTTAAATGCTAATTAAGATGGTGGGAAACCAGAGGGGGACAAGCCTGTAACTTTTAGTTGTAGCTCTATTTGTTATTATAAAGTCTCAAGTCACAATTAAAGTATAGTTTAAAGCTATATACCCATGAGAGTGTTTGCACTCAGTGAATTCCACACAGAACCCACATATGATAGTGGGGAAAAGACAGATGTGAGAGATGTTGTGAAGATAAAATTGATAAATGTGATAACTGATTGGAAATCAAGTTGTAAGGGAGACTGAAGATTTGAGAAGAACTTCTAAAGACTAGAAGGTTAGTGTTATTCTTGGCAGAATCAGGAAAGTCAGAAAGGAGGAGGGATAGATTTGGGAAAAAAAAGCAGAATTCTGTTTTGAATATGTTGAGTTTGAGAAGTCTATGGAACATCCAGTTAGAAATGGCTAATAGAAAGTTAGTGTTGTGGGAATACAACTCAGAAGACAGTCTAGGGATGGATATATGAATTAGGATTCATCTGCTTAGAAATGTATCCATGGAAGTCAACAATCACTAAGAAAGAGGATATATATAGAGAAAAAAGAGCTCAGGATAGAACTTTTGGATATACCTAGAGATTTGGGGGGGAGAGGGGAACAGTACATGGAATAATGATGCAACAAAGGAAACAGTAGGCTAGTAAGTATTTCCTAAGGAAGATTCTGGAATCACGAATCTTAACTGAATATGGATGGCCTGAAAAAGCACTGGTGTGGGATTCAGAATATTTTATTTGGTAGCCCCGATTTGAGCATTAGATATTTAAGCAGACCATTTAATAATAAAAGTATCTACTAAGTCAAAATCATGGAAATGTGATGCAAAAAACAGATTTTAAATTATAATACATAAAGATATCATTAGAAACCAAAATATTTTTGTTTCCTCCACCAAATTCCTCTCCTTGTAGGCTTACATAGGACCATTAGCTAAACATTCTAAGGATGGATGAAATGAATTTAAGTTGAAGAAGATAAGAAAGGATACATCAGTCAACCAATAGGTACTAAGTAGCAATTGTGAGTCCAGCATTATGTTAAGATAATCTAGAAAAATAAAGAAATGCAAGTTTCCTTGCCCTTAAGGAGTTTATGATTTGGTTGGGAAAGGTGAGAGGGACATATGTGAACTAAGAAAAGAATAGTGTACACTAAAATTTGTTATTAAAAAGGGATAGTGTATTTTCTCTTCTGGTGTTTAAAAAATTAGCATCCGTCTCCTCTGATAGAGTTCTTTAGGTGTTATACCTCCCAGAAGCAAAATCCCTTCCTGCTCTGTGTTTTAATGAGTTTGTGAACTGTTATTGACAGATATTGCTGGTTAGGAGGGAGTACATAGTTTATTTTTGTAGAACTCTTAAAAAGCCATTAGAAATTATTTAACAAGTGGTCTTTTGCAGTGTTCACTTTGTGAATCATGGTAATTTGAGAATGAAAACATTTTTTTTAAAAAGTGAATACTTGTATTTTAAGGCTTTTAAATTAAATTAAATATTTAATATTTATTTTATAAATTTAATTTAATTAAAAGAATTTAATATTTAATAAATAAATTTAAAATAATAGCTTTACTATTTTTTTAAAACATTTTGGCATGCTCTGTAAAGAGGAATTATCATTATTATTAATTGCTTGAAAATTGGTTGCTGAAGTCAATATGGTTATTTGAGTCAGCATAATTTGTGAGGCTATATATGTATATATAAGTAGAAATGCCCTTTTATGTGCTTTTCAAGAATACTTAGGTTTAAAGAACATTTAATGTAAATAGGACATTTCGGTGTTTTGATAATCTTTTCAAAAGGAACTACTAAAGCCTTTCTGCTTAAAGTTTTTGAGGTGTTAAATGCCTATATTTTGGAGTTTAGTCGTCAGCTTGTTCACAAACTGAGCAGAGACATTTTTACGCTTTACTAAAGAGATTATTGTGGATTGGAGGCAAAACAATGACTCAAGTATAAAATTCTTAAAAAAAAAAAAAAACTATTTTGCTGAAGAATAAGAGCTAGGTTTAAATTCCCCCATACCTATGTACTTAGGAGACTTGCTATATACCGTAATCTAATAGAGAATCCTTTGTGAAACAGATATTTATTTTTGACATAATTACCTTCCTAATTTACCTGCTTTTGTAAATTGAGATCTTTTCATGTGTTTTTAACAATAATATGCATGTGTTTTGACATACATGTGTTTTTGACATACAGCGTATATATGTGTGTATATATTTGTGTTTATACAGTATATTATGTGTATATGCACACGCACATATATATAATCTTTTGTTGAAAATGAGTTCTTTGAAGTTATTGTGATTTCTTTGAAGGAAACCATTTGTGTGGTGAGACAATTGAAAGAATTAAATAATGATGAACAGAGACTAGGAAAAAAAAGTGGTTAATATAGGATTAAGACTTTTAAACAACATTTTAATATGAGGTGCATTCCTAATAAATTAAGTAAAAATGACAAAGCAGCCTGGTAAAGTTCTGTTGGGAAACTTACATTTGTATAAATGCTAATGTCTGCCTGGAAATAGTTTTTCCAGAGTTTAGTTTATCATTATTGAGGTTTTTAATTATAGGAGCATTACAAAAGAAAACTTGTAATTACTAGCAAGTTATTGCAATAGTCCAGGCATGAGGTCAGAGGAGAAAATTGGGTGTGTTGGAGAGATGTTGTTACAAAGGTGAAATCAACAGGCCTTGGCAGTAGTTTGGATACAGGAGAATGAGGGATAGTGAGGAGTTAAGGATGGCATAACACTGAGCCTTAGGGATTGAGAGGTATAGGGATGGTGTTGCCCTTGACAGTAATAAGGAAGACATGAGTGAGAAATGGGTTAGAGAGAAAAATAATAATGAGTTTACTTTTTATGTGTTCTGTTTAAGGTGTCTACTGGACATCCAATTTGAGGTGTTTGAAAGGCAGGTGCAAGTATGAAATTGGATGTCAGTTGAGAGGTTGGGGCAGGATAGATAGTTTTGAGAATCAGCACAGAGCTAGTAAATAATAAAATCCATGGGAGTTGATGAGACCATCAAGTGTAAGTGATATAAAGGGAGAACAGAAGAGAACAGCATCCAGGACAGAATTTTGGGGGACACATAAAGGATTTAATTGGAATGAGGATTCATCTAAGGAGACTGAACAATTGGAGATGTAGGAAAACCAAGCTGAATAGTATGCGGAATATCTAAAGAGAACAGTGAAAAGAGGAAAGTGATCTACAATATCAAAGACTACAAAGGGGTCAATGAGGACAATAAGAATAGAGAAAAAGTCGTTGGATTTGTTAATTAAGAGATAATAATTTTGGAGAGAGCAGTTTTAGTGGAATAATGTCAGAAGCTAGATTGTAAGGAGTTGAGAGTCGGGAGAGAAAGTAAAGCCACCTCTTGTAGATGGAGATGGCTTTTATTTTTTTTTCTTCATTGGTATTTTATTTTTCCAGTTACATGTAAAGATAGTTTTCCACATTCACTTTTGTAGTTTCATATTACATATTTTTTCTTCCTCTTTCCCCAAGACAGCAAACCATCTATATAATACTTTTAAATGTATTTTTGTAATAGTTATGTTGTTTAAGAAAAATCAGAAAAGGGGAAAATCATGAGGAAAAAAAGCAAACTAAAAAAAAAAAAAAAAGGTGAAGATGGTATGCTTCGATCCACATTAGGTTTCTCTAGATACAGATGGCATTTTCTATTGAAATTGTCTTGGATCACTATATTGCTAAGAAGAGCTAAGTGTGGTTAATAATGTGATCATCATTGATCACAATGTTGCTATCATTTGTACAATATTCTCCTGGTTCTGCTCCCTTCAGTTAGTATCAGTTCATGTAGGTCTTTCCAAGCCTTTCTGAAATCAACTTGTTCATCAACATAGATGCCTTTTCTGGGAGTGTAGTCACAAAAGGCAGACAAAATATATAAGATGACAATTAGCAAGGATGGAAGGATCAGATGAGGATTTGGTTTTTTTGTTTTTGTTTTTGTTTTTGTTTTTTGTATGGGAGGGAGACATTAAACAGGTAGAAACTGAAAACAAATGTCAAAGGAGATAGGATGGAATGATATTACTTGAGCAAGTAGAGAACAAATAGTCTTGGGAAAGAGTAAAGCAACTTTATCATTTGAGGTAGCAGTAGTAGAAGGTGGTATCTGAGTGGCATAAAATAATGAAAAGGAATCAGAGCGATCTCACAGTGAATGGCTTCAATTTTTTCTGTAAAATATGAGGTGACATTCTCACGGTGGGGAGGGGGAGAAGCCATGGGAAACTTAAGATGGGATGAAAAGGTTTAGAAGAGCCACTGCGAAGAGTGGGTTGGTGAATCAGTAAGAATTATAAAGCATTGCTTGGAAAAATGAGGTCAAGTTGAAGTTGTACAATAAAAATTTGTAGTGCACCCAGTCAGAATAATAGTGTGATTTTCTGTTTTCATTCAGCAGCATTGTGTAGGAGTGAACCGAAGCTAAGGCTCAGCAAGACACATTCAGTAAATGTTAAGGGTATTTGGTATTTGGACAAAGTTGAGTTGAATTACTTCACCTAGGATCAAATGGGGAAAAGAAGTGAAAGTGTTAACAAAGAATTGAGGAGTTAAGGGTTGAAGATCTTGGTGTAGACAAAAATTAAGGTGTAGTAGAGGGAGAAGTGGAGAGGAATAGATAATGAGTGGATTTCAGAATTCTCTAAAAGGAGATAGTACTTTTTTGTGATGATAAGATCCAGGGTATGACCATTTTTATTTTTATATGTGAGTGAATTACAATGGAAGAGTAGTTAATGGGAAGTTGAAGAACAAAATGATTAAGGTTTTTGAATGACAGTACCTATTATGAGGGCAGGAGTTGAGGAGAAGAGAGGTCTGTAGAGAACAGTTGAGAATAGACAATTAGTTGGGAAATGATCAGTCATTTAGCAGACATTCATTAAATGTTGTGCTTAGTGCCAGGAATGAAAACTTTTTGTTCTTTTTCTCAAGGAGGAGACATTACATTACTAGATACATTCAAAACAGTGCTCTCAGAAGGGGAGGCACAGGCACACTGAGGGTGGAGGGGGGTGATCAAAAAGGCCTTCTCCAGAAGGTAGGATTTAAATTGAATAAGAGCCAAGGAAGTGAAAAGGCAGAGGTGAGGAATCTGAGCACTCCAGACATGAAGAGGGACTACAGCTAGTGGAGGTTTATGTTTTGTGTGAAAAACAGCTAGCAAGTTACAATACTTGAATAATGTGGCATGGCAATAAGAGTAATAAGAATATTACAGAGAGGAGACCAGATTTTATGAAAAGTGTTCAGTGGAACTGAAGGTAACAGTCACTGGAGTTTATTGAGTAGGAAAAATGATATAGTTAGACTTAAATACCTCAAAATTGTTATGTAAATTTAATGGAATATTATTACACCATAAAAATGATGGATATAAAGAATTCAGAGAAACAAGGAAAAACTTAGATGGATTGTAAAGTGAAGTAACCAGGACCAGGGAAACAATATTTATAGCACACAGGAAATGAGAACAAAAGAAATTGAAACTTAATGCTCTTTAATTTTAATAACCAAACTTGTCCCCCTGAAGGTGGGGGGGAAAAAGTACCTCCCTTTTTTGCAGACATGAAAAAATGTGTAGAATTTTTTATATTTGATTTATGTTAATTTTATTGAATTCCTCTTATTTTTATTTTACTGTTGCTGCAACAGAGAAATAAGTACCTTTGGATATTTTCAGAAATTAAGGTGACATCAAAAGTAATATATCATTTTAAAACTTAAAAATCATCATAGAGGCCTTGAGAGTATACTGATGTCAAAGGATAAGGCTAAGTTCACAAAAGTTAATCACCAGATTGACTTTAGGTTGATGAATTTTTAAATAACCATATGAAGAATTTGAATTGTAAAACTATGTTGGTGGAAGAAGAAACCCATACCAATGAAATCACAGATATTTGAAACTAAAAGAACTAGTAGATAAGATTACCAATCTACTATTTGTGATCTTTGCAAGATTGAAGAACAGGAAAGACCAAAAGAGTACAAATGTTGTTTCTGTTTTCTAAAAAATGAAGAGGAAAAGAATCTTGGGAGAAGAATCTTCAAACAATGGACTTAATATACCTGTATTTTATTCTTGATAATTTAGAAAAATAAAGGCAAAGATTAGTGAACATCTAGAAAAGAAAATGATGGTCATATAGGGCTAGTATAATTTCAGCAAGAACTCGTATCAACCTATCTTCATTTTGTATTTAACTATATAATGAGTTAGCACTGTGTCTGAAATCCAAATCACTTTGGCTCTCTTTGATTGGCCAATCAAAGATCCCTGCTTTGTTATAGACCCAGTACTGGTAATCCTAGAAACAAAGGCAAAAGGAAATATTTCTTGCCCTTAAAGACTTTTATCTTCTATTGGAAGATTTATAAAACACATGTAAAAGAACATCACATATGTATAATCTAAAGTTTCATTTTTAGATCGCACTTTTGACCTTATCCCTTTGCAGATTTTATAGGAATTTTTATAAAGGATAACATAAATTTGAAATTTTGTTTCATTTGCTAAAACCTGACATTTGAAGCAAAAGACCTTCATTACCAATCTCTCAATAGTCAGGGTTGATTTATTATGTTCCCTTGTTTATTCCTTTTTTTTTTTTTTTTTTTTTTAAAGGAAGGTCTTGTCATCACAGAAGAAACGCTATTATTTTTTCTTATTCTGACTTAACATCAAATAAAATTAATATTTCCATATACATTGTAGAATAAAAGGAAGTTATTGCATATCAAACAGCGAATTTATTGTGTAGAGCTTGCTTTTTAAAGTATGTAATAAAATAATTATGAAACTTTGAAAATTGTCATTTACCTGTGATTCCTTTTGGCTTTCCTTCTGTTTCTTTTCCCTATATTGTAAAAAAAAAAGAAAAGAAAGAAAGAAAGAAATGATTCTTCAGTGATACTTTCTTTCCTCCCTTCCCCTTTCTTTTCTTTTCCTCTATTTTCTTCATTTCCCCTCAAGCTTATCACATATCCCATGGTTGGTGAAAACTCCCAAAGCTTTTATAATAAATAGGCATGGTCAGGTAAAACACTTCCCCATGTTGTATTTTTCTAAAAGCATACATTTTATTTTACATCTTAAGTCTATACACTCTGTCAAAATATGGCTAATGTGTTTTATCCCTAGTCCTCTAGAATCAGTTGATCAGCACATTGATCAGTTATCAAGTTTTTCAAAATTGTTTTTATAATATTGTTATTATATAAATTGTTCTATAGCTTCTGCTTACTTCATTCTGATCTGGTAAACATTTTTATTGAATGGAGGGCGTAAACCAGGCCAATAGCGCTCTATGAACTTTGAGATATATAGGAAAAAACCTGTTATATATAAATTATTTGATGCTATGTAGGTAGGGTATATGAGGGCAATCTTAGCCTATCTATTTTGGGAGTTCTATTCTTAGATTGCCCTCCATCAGGTATGGGGTAGCTTTAACTTGTCCAGCAATTCAGCTTTGAAACTTGAGTTGTGAGAGAATCAAAAGAGTCTTATTTTCCTGTAAGCTTTGAATATTAAAAAATGAAAACACTCTAAATTGAACGATTGGAAATTGAGGCTTCTTTTCTGAAAAGAAAAGGGAGCCTCACCCAGCATGTTTGATTTATATTGGACTGGGACTTATGGGTACTAGCCTTGGTTCTTCCCTTTACTAAATATAAAATGTTGGAGAAGTCCCTTAATTTCCTTGAAATTCCTGATTTCTAAAGGAAGGTAAACTTAATGATCTCTAGGGTTCCTATCAATCCTAAAATTCTGTGATTAGGGATTCATAGTTATAAATTTCTAACTCTTAAATTTTGGGTGAACACTGTGTTCTTTTCTGCTTAAAGGACTGTTTCCCCCAAGAGTTTATAAAAAATCTCAACTATAATCTACTGTTTTCTCTTACAGGGTCTTGAAACTCATTTGGGGGTTGTAGCTCACATGGCAACAGCAAATTCTACTCCTCCAGGCTCTTTAGATTTGCTTCAGCCTGGATTTTCAAAGGATATCCTAGGAACAAAACTAGAAGATAAATATCTCTGCTCTGCATGCAAGAACATTTTGAGAAGACCATTTCAAGCTCAGTGTGGACATCGTTACTGCTCTTATTGTCTGACCAGCATCATAAGGTACTAATCATGATTTTTGAAACTTTAAGACCCAGCATAGTGGGAATAAAGTGTTCTTTGCTTTTGCAAAAATTATCTTTGAGCATTTATTAGGTAATTTTCATGTGTAAGGCACTGTGTAAAGTGCTAGGGATACAAAGAAAAGTAAAAGACAGCCCTTTCTTTAAAGAAGCTCACTGTCTAACAGGGAGACAACATACAGACAATTATGTACAACAAACTACATATAGGATAAATTGAGAATTATCAACTGGAGGGAAAGCAGTAGCATTAAAGCAGATCAGGAAAAAAATAGGAATTAGATTTTATCTGGGATATAAAGAAAGTCAGGAGGACAGAATTAGGAAGGAGAACACTTCATTTATGGGGGACAGACAGGAATTAGGAAATAGTGCCATGTCAGAAGCTACAAGGAGAGAAGTGTCAGTTATACATATTCTTTTGTCATTGTTGTAGGAAATTAGGATGTGGATGCTAAATAAATAAATACTAGTTGAATAATGGCTTTGGAAGACTAGGGGTTCCATTAAATTTACATAAGAATTAGTTTTTTCTGAAATAATAAATCATGATTTTGGTAGCATTTATTTATCAGATATTGTACCTTGTCAGGATATTTGTAAGGGCATATTTCTTCTCTATTTTCATAAGCACTGGGCCTCAGAATTGTGCTGCCTGCATTCAGGAGGGAATATATGAAGAAGGCATTTCTATTTTAGAAAGTAGTTCGGTAAGTAAAAGTTCTCTAAGTTGTAAATACTTTAATTGCTAAATTGAATTTGCTTTGGTTTCAGAGATCATAAGATAAAATTTTAGAGTTATACAATTATTTCTTAACATTTAAATTTTATTAAGAAACTATTCTGTCAAGAGACTTAGCTAAGGTTATAAAGACAGAAGCAGACAGTTCTTATGCTCATGGATGATAATGAGTTTGTTTGTGTTTTTTCTTTGCAAGATATTTTTTCTTGAGGAAATCATAACCTCAGAGGATCATCTCTTTATTTTTTCCTAAGGCTTTTCCAGATAATGCTGCTCGAAGAGAGGTAGAAAGCCTACCAGCTATCTGTGTCAATGATGGTTGCACATGGAAAGGCACTATAAAGGAATATGAGGTAAAAATTGGAGTTTTTCCATTTGCTTTCATGTAGTTCTTTTTTATGCATGTCTTAGTGGATACATGACCGAACTGCAAAAGCATTTATTAAGTGCTTATTATGTGGCAAGTAGTCTACCACTGCTATTACCCACATTACCACCACTACTACTACTACCTAACTACTACTTAATGTTTACTAATGCCAGGTTTTGTACTAAGTGCTTCATAGACGTTATCTTGTTTGATCTTAACCCTCTGTGAGGTAAGTGCTATTATTATCCTAATTATACAAGGAAAGTAAGGCTAAGCACTCTTACCCACCGAGCCCCATCGTTGCCTTGCTAAGTAGTGGAGATATAAGTATGAAATTCAAGCTAGTTCTTGACCTCAAGGAGTTTACATTTGAGTGATGTGAGATGAAGGGAGAATTTTTTTCTGTGAAACATGAACCAAGACTCTTAGCTGAAAAGGTAAAGAGAGGAAAGGGAGCCACTGGAGGTTTGAAGAAGGATGGGTTTGGAAAAGCTGTTGTGAGGTGTGATCTGACTGGCAGGCAGAAAGGGATCGCCTTGCCACAGTGAGAATCCAATTGAGAGGATGTAACATAAATTTGTAGGGGCTTTAGTCAACGAGCTTTGATTTTTCCAGCTTTGCTCAACAACATATGAGGAGGAGTGAAGGCAATGGAGGGTGAGAGTGAAGCTGAGGCTGGGAAGGACAAGACTAGCAGGATAACAAGCACAAGGAACTCAAGACAAAAGGGAAGTGTAGAGTTGAACTGGTTTACAAAGGAAAGGGTTGAGATAGGGGAAGGAAGGAAACTTATCACTATCACAGGGGTGTTGACCTGGGAAAGACTTAAAGAATAAAGAGATCATGGTGAGATTGAACAGGGTTGGGGTTTTCAAGACAGAAGGAGAGTTACAAAGACAATAGATCGTGATCAGATAAAGGAATTTCGGAGTGCATGAACATGGAAGGTAGTACATTTGTTAATGATAGCAGTATCAAAGGTATGACCATTCCTGTGTATAGCTGAGGGTGGAAGAATATAGATTATGTGAAGTAACAATTAAGTTGTTGAATTGGACAGTTAAAGTGTCTAAGGGAATAAGAGTATCATTATGTATATTGAAGTCTGCTAGTATGAAGAGTTGAGAAGGAAAGACAGTGAACCAAACACTGAGCCTATTTTAAAAGGAAGGGAAGTTTCTAAGAAGTCAGCAGACATCAAGAATAAGGATTTTGTTTGGGTGATAGATATGGAGTGAATAAACCTCAAAGGAGGAGAAGTTACTAAGTGATGCTAGTACAGGGAGAAATTATTTCAGCTCTTTTACCTCAACCTATGAATCAGGGAAATGAATGAAAGAAAAGTAATGCTAGAAAGGGTGGCCAGGGATACCATATCATCACAAGGAAATCATGTCTTGATGAGGGTCAGAAGATAGGATAGGAAAGAAAATTTAAGATAAAGGCAGATTTGTTACCTGTGAAGCACAAAAGCACTGTCAAAGGGGGTGGGTAACTGTAGTGTGACATATTGAGGTGGATGGGTTGAAAAGGGTAGGAATAAGGGAATGGACTAGTGGGGACAGAAAAGATGTTTGAATAATATCAGGAAAACCTTCAGAATCATTGAGGTGGTGGGATGAGTGTAACCAGATGAGTTTGTTAATCACTGAAGAATGAATTCAAGGGGGTTATTAATATCCCTGGGTATTAGGCAGTGCAGGTGAGGGCACCAGTGAAGGTTGGGATGACAATCCTTTTAATTCTGAAGACAACCATTAAGGATAAGGATTTGATTGCATTGGCATAGATAACTCTTGGGTGAGAAAACTCCCTCTACCAATGAGCTGGACACTTTCTCTATAGTGTAGTTTCTGAAGAGTTGCAGTAGAACAAACTTCTTAAAGTGTGGATCATGATTTCATATGGGTTCACGTAAACTGAAGGTTGGGGTTGTGAAATTGTGATTTTTTTTTTAATCAATAAATGTTTGATTTATATGCCTATTTTATATACCAAATACCTGGGTCACATAAAAATTTCTCGGGCAAAAAGAGGTCATGAGTGAAAAAAGGTTAAGAAGCCTTTGCAATAAAGCACTGAGAGGTCAAGTCACTCTCCCAGCATCACATAGTCAATCTAAATCAGAGAGAGGATTTTAACCCAGGTCTTCCTGGCTTCCTAGCCAATTCTATCCACTATACAACATTGCCTCTCATATGAGTAATTACAGAATAAATATAGTAACAATAAATACTAACAAATTAAATACAAAGCAATTAGGGAGGAAGGGAATGCTAGTGTTTGGGATCAACTTCTTTTCATATGACTAGAGATGGCTTTAATTTCATCACCTAAAAATTGTTCATATCCTTTGAGCAGTTGTCATTTGGGAAATGACTCATATTCTTATAAGTTTGACACTTTTTTATATATTTTAGAAATGAGACCTATATCAGAAACACTGAGGAAAGGCTTATTTTGAAAAGAGATGCTGGATTTGTGTGCTGAAGGAAGAGATGATTCTGTGATATTTAAAGTTATGAAGGAGGCACATTCCAGGCATTTGGGGTGAAATGAAAGAGTACAGAGATGGGAGATGTAGTACCATGTGTAAAAAGTAGAAAGAAGCCCAAGAGTTCAGGGACAGAGAATATAATTTCCAGGGAATGTTGGAAAAATAGGACTATGGAGTCACCGGAGCTTATTGAGTAAAGGAACAACATGATCAGATATCTGCTCAAGGAAAATCACTTTGGTATCTATGTAGAAGATGGACTAGAGTGGGAGAAATTTGAGACAAAGAGAAGAGTTAGCGGGTTATTAAATTTATCTAGTCAAGAGTCAATGAGAACCTGAACTAAGGTGATGTCTGTATTGAATAGAGAAAAAAGATTAGATACAAAAAATAGGGAGATTAAAGAAAAAAAAAAGCAAAATTTGAGGCTTCATTGTATCTGTGTGATGGGAGGAGATGAAGATAAATTCAAGATTATAAGCCTGCGAAACTAAAAGGATGATGGTGCCTCAGATAGAAATTAGGAAGCTGGAAAGAGGAATAGGTTTGGAGAGAAAGATAATGAATTCTGTGTTAGATGTTGTTGAGTTATTAACATCTGATTTAAAGACCAGTAGTGTTGTGATATTCAGGCTCAAAAAAGAGAATAGGGCTGGACATATAGATGTGTGAGTTGTGTGCTTAGAGATAATAATTACATTCATGGGAAATTGATGAGATCCCTAAAGAGAGATTAGAGAGAAGAAAAAAAGAGCCAAGAACAGATGACTAGGAAACACCCACAATTGGGGTGTGGATGGTGAGCCAGCCTAGGAAACTAAAAAGAAAACTAACAGGATATAGATTCACAAAGGCCTATTGAGGAGTATCCGGGAGGAGAGCTGTGATAGGCAATGTCATTTTGTAGCAGAGGGCTGAAGACTGAAAAAAAAAACTTCAGATGGGACAATTTAGATATTGGTTACTTTTAAAGGAAGGCATTTCATTATAGGGATGAGGGAATGAGAGTATCATTATGTATATTGAAGTCTGCTAGTATGAAGAGTATATATTCCAGGCATTTGGGGTGAAATGATATGAGCAATAAATGAGAAGAAAGGAAATGGAAGCAGTAAGAGGAGTTGGGCTAAGGAGAGATGGAGAACATTAGCTTAAAGGGGGATGATGAGGTCGAGTGTGGCAACTGGGGTGGCTTAGTGGATCTGGAGTCAGGAAGACCTGAGTTCAAATTTGGATTCGGACATTTAGTTGTGTGGCCAGGACATGTCACTCTGTTTGCCTCAATTTTCTCAACTATAAAATGGGAGATATTAATAGTACCTATCTCTCGGGATGGTTGTGAGGACTTAGCACAGTGAACATAGTATGTGCTTAATAATAAATGCTTATTTCTTTCTTATCTCTTTTTAATGATGGAGGTAGACTTAGACATGTTTGAAGGCAGGAAAGAAGAAATCAGGAGATGGGAAAAGGTTGAAATTTAGAGAAAGGAGAGATGATGGGCAGCCTATTGTTGACAGAGGAGGTGTTGTGATCAGGGGTACAGATCTCATTATCAGAGACTAGGGCAAAGGAGGAATAAATAATTAGGGAGTAATGTTAAGATGAAGGATAAGAAAACGCTCACAGCAAATGGGCTTGTTTTTTCTTAGGTAAGAAGCAAAGTCCTCAATTGGACTTTCCTAAAGATAGAAGTATTCAGGAGAAAGGCAAAGTTTGGAACAAGCTTTTGTGGGGGGTTAGAGAGGTACTTGGAGAACTAATTGGATTGTCTTGCTGCAGCAAGGGTCTAGTTGAAATTGGTTAATATGAATTTATAATATACATAGTTACTTATCAGTAACTATGTATATTTTTGCTCCTGGCAAAATATTGACAATCTCTTAAGCTTCTAAGACTAAGAAAAATACCTACTCAGAGCATTCAATTTTTTTGGAGTGTATACAGTAAACTTTTCCTATTCCTATTCCTATAGCTTTTTTTTTTTTTAACTGTAGCTTTGTTTTCTTGGTGTGGTGTATCACTTCAGTTATATAGCAATGTTATATAGAGTGTTGCTTAGTGATGGATCTGTTTTTGACCCTTTTTTCTTCTCTCTAATCTCTCTTTAATGATCTCATCAGTTTCTCATGGTTGTGATTATCATCTCTATGCAGAAAAACTCATACATCTCTAAGTTTTGAAAACACATGAAATTGAGAGTATAATTGAAATATGTGGTTTTATCCCTTAAGGAAAGTATAGTTTTGTACGGAGTGACTACCTTTTCTCATGTATAGACCTTTGACATGTCAAAGCAAACATCAAAACAAGCAAATATTTCTTAAATGCTTACCATGTGCCAGACACTGTTCTGGGGTGATGGGCAAGACAGGATGAGAGGCAAATATGAAATAATATCTGTCCTGAAATAGTTTACATTCTAACAAATGTCCATTTTAGTGTTTGATCCTATAAGAAAACAGGGAAAGAGCCCTACTATCAGCTAACATAGGCATGTCTTGCAGACTCTACATAGGCAAAATTCCAAAATGTAATAGTGTCAGGATTCATTTGGTTGTAGCTAAATTGTGTGGGTGTGTGATATTGAAGAGTAAGGTGTAGCATTATTTAAGTCCTTCTGTGTTCTGGTAATTTTTTTTAAAAATTGGCAGAGTATATAATCATTACAAAAATATTTGTCATAATTGCCATAGGAAAACATGAAGAGTAATGTTGTAGACCAAACTGGGAAGTTACTCCGAAGCATAAAGTTACCAAAATTTTGTTCTTAACTCCAAAGAGAATATAAATCATGTCTATAAACCACCAGATTTTACTTCGTATTAAAGTTTTTCTTGGAGTATTCAAGTTCTAAGCAGAACTGATTGTGATTAACCTCTAAGATCTAAGGAAATAAGGTTGCAAGCCAATAATTATTGAAAATTCAAGAATTTATCATTGATCTACTACAATTTACTCACTGAAATGAATATAATATATATAATTTCATATACATTAATTCAAGGTTCCCAAGAACTCTGTGATGTAGGCAAGGCAGGCTTTAATATTGCCATTTTACTAATAAGGAAGTTGATTCTCTGGCTAGAGAAATTACCTAAGGTCACATCCAATTCTCCATTAATTAAGGTCTTCTGAATTCTGGTCCATTTCTAGTCCATGATACTATATTACCTCTCTAAGTGATCTGTTTTAAGTAAAATATTTCCTTTCCTTTGGAAGAAGAATGATTGATATTTGGGGGCGTGAAACAAGGAACACACAAGTTCATCAAAGACCTTAAAAACTCCTTGAGGCCACATTTGAGATAATATGTCTGACTGGCTTGGTCTAGGTCATTTTTTGCTCTTTGGAAGTGGTGATTTTTTTGTTCTTATCCATTTCTTGCTTCTCTTCAGGGAACTTATAGCCATGTCTAGTGTTTCCTTGGAAAATAAATCTTACTCTAATAGAGAAGAGTTTATAAACCTTTTAATAGCTATATTGTGCATTTATAAATAATTTTTAAGGTCTTAAGAAACTATCATTAAATTAACTATCAATTTGATGGCAGTTAGCTCCTTTTATGCATGCCCCAATTAATATCTGAAGTTCCCATACATATAACCTGTAAATAAAAGGCTATTAACTAAAAATTTTAAAAAATTTAAAAATAAATTTTAAAAAATGCAGTTTTTAAGTTTGTTTTGCTGTACAGTATTATCAGGCTAAATGTGCTTGTATTTGAGGATAAAGATCCTGCCCTATATATTATTAAAAAGGCCCACAATTAAATGAAGTTTAAAGACATGTGACCCTTAGAGGAAGAAGTACTAGATAATTTGGGAGCTGGTAAATGAGGTAGAAGAATAGTTCTAGATTAACAATATTAATAATTAACATTTATATAATACTTTTAAGATTTTTAAAGGGCTTTATATAGTATCTCATTGGAACTTTACCTTACTACAGTTTTTTGACTACTACAGGTATTATTATTGTTGTTATTATTACCATTTTATGGATTTGGAAATTGAGACTCAAAGTAAGTGTTTTGACCACAATTATATAAGTAAGTAAGTATCAGCAGATAGAAGGAAAAGGTTATTAAGATCACTTGTCTGTTTATTTGATTAAATACACATATATCTAAATTGAAAGTGAGGTAGAACACAATCTGGCCTATCATGAAATGGTATTTGACCTAGCTTGGATGTTTGAAATATCCTAACCTCTCTACCCAGTTTGGTATAGCTATCTGATTAGAAAGCCTGTGAGTGGTAGTGATGTGTAGTACTGCCATTTGCATGAGGGCAAATAAATGGAGACTGCGTGAGGAAGAACTGTTACTGTGTTTCACTAGTTTTTCTTATACAGCTTTTTTTCACCGTCTACCCAAGGCATAGAATATATGAAAGTCCTGAACACAAGTGTATTTAGTGTTTAGGCAGCTTTGTAGAAACTGTGTCTCCATAGATTCACTCCACAGACTGCAGCCAAAAAATGTGGGCTGTGGGCTGTGGGCTGTAATTGTAACTCCTGCCAGGCATGCAGTGTGGAAAGTCCCTAGTTGTGCCATTTGAGAACAGCAGTGGAAAGTACCTAAGAGGAGTCATTGTTTGTTCATTTGAAAAGGGCAAAGTGTTTCTGTAGGGACTCCTCATCTGGGTAGTCTTTGATTATGAATGATAAAGCCTTATCACTAGCTTTTAAAATTAGTAAATCTTACAGAGCCAGAAAAGAGATGAAATAACTCATAGATAAAATTTAAGCAAAACTACTCTCTGGCACTAACATTTCCTTTTACTTCTTAAAACTAGGAAAATTTATTTTCATTTTAGGCTGTTCAGAATACATCTGTTTCTACTCTAATTCCAACTTGTCTGAATTAGGTAAGCTGTAGAAAATTATAAAGATTTGAATTAAAGTCAGAAAAATCCCATTTGGCAGTGAATGCCAGTTTTTCTTTTCTCTGAAACTCTTACCAAAATACTTACCAAAAGATGGTGTGGGCTGTTTTTAACCATTGGTAGAATAAAGCACAGTTTTAAAAATTTGTGTAAAATATGGAAAAGGTCACTGTCTTTGAAGTAATAAATAGGATCAAGTTTGTTTTTATTTGAAATTTGGAAGTATGGTGACTATATTTACTAAAACTCAGTTAAAATTGACTAATTGAGTGAAATATTGATGGCTCATATTAATCTAGGTTGATGAGAGAAAAATAGGAACTTCCTTTTAGGTATAAAGTTGTAGTAGTCACAGAGTTTCTGGGCAGGTAGGAAGGACAAGGCAGTGATATCTGCTTTGGTGTAAGAATTCTAGATTCATCTAGGGATTAAGATAGCAAAGCAATTCTTCTAAATCCAAAATGATACAGGATTTAAATCAGCTCAGTTGGAAATTGGATTTGTATGGTTTAGTCTTTGGCTAATTAGAATTATTGAAGAAAATTTTATTTATTAAAGCCAAGATCCAAAACCAGTTAATTATACTGGTTTTTAATTAACATGTTTTATAAAATCCAAGTTACAGACAACAGTCTGGGTTTACATTATCTATTAGAGTCCATAATTTAGGCTTTCTAAGTAAAATGAATTAATATTTTCTGTTTTATTCTAGGAATTAGGAAATTCCTAATATTTGCCAGAATATTTCTGAAATTGGTAGAAAAGAGTTTTGGAGAAAAGAATTTCCCCAAAATATTTGAAGAAATAATTCCCTGTTTCCTACATACATACCTTTCTACAGCTAGCCATTTTATTTGTAGGACCCTTAGTGATTTTTCCACTTACTATTTGGTGGCAAGATTGAACTCTTCCATTATAGACTTGGGATTTTTTGTAATGTTGGTATTACAAAAATTGAGATTCTCTAACTAGCTTTTAGAGTTTTGTGTTAATATAGGTTTTAATGTAATGCTTGTTACTCTTCAGTACCTGCTATTAAAATTTTAGGAATACTTATGATTAAGCCTTTACTTAATGACATCAGACCTTTAAGTGTTATGAGGAAGGATTTACTAGGAGCTTTCATTTCTATTAGAACACACTCTTCTTAGCAGGATTTTAATAGCAAGCCATTATTGATAGTTGATTAGAAGCTAGGGCTAGGGCTATTGCCTTATTTTGGGCAACACTTGAACACTTTGAAAGAGAATTTGAACAGATTAGAACTACCTCATTAATGTTAATGCATTTGTGGATTTGATGTTCTGGTTCCAAAGATAAAAGCCCCTGAATTGAGTATGAAAGGAAAAAAGTCTTGAGGAAAAGCAAATGGTATTTAGATTAACAGATCTGAAAAGTCAATCCAAACTTTATCTACACCATACACAAGTACATCCCAAGGGCTGAGTAGGTGTGAGTTTAGAAAAGAGGTTACAACATAAGCTTCATTAGTCATTGTCTAGGATTTTCATATATTTTGCTCACTTCTAAAATATCTAATCTTTGCTACTTAGCAGCTGTGTTAATTCACATGGAATGAAAATACTCAATGAGCATATTTGTGGATACTTAAAACTGTAGAGTAACAAAGGATAAACTAAATCTGTTATTTTCTGGCATGTTTCTTTCAATTAGTCAAATTGTTTCTCTAAAGAAGCCCTGAAAAATCCCCTAAGTAGGCCTTATAACTCATGTCATAAAACAAGCACTAAACCAGTTGGATATCACTAGAGAACAAACACTGGGGAGAGTTCCAGATAGTCAATATTTAAACTTATTTCATTCTGCTTTTGAATGCAGAAAAAGTGTGGCTAAGGTAGGAAGGTCAACAAAGGCTCATCTAGCAAATAATGCTGTCAACTATCTTCTTTAATTTTAAAAAAAAAAAAGGTATGAAAATCAGAAAGAAATTCTGAAATTTTGGCACCAATTTTCATAGAATTTACGGATATGTGAACTGGTGTAGACAGACTATTAGATACATGTTGGTTTCCCTCCT
Source organism: Sarcophilus harrisii (assembly GCF_902635505.1). NCBI lineage: Eukaryota > Metazoa > Chordata > Mammalia > Dasyuromorphia > Dasyuridae > Sarcophilus > Sarcophilus harrisii. The sequence goes on along the minus strand of NC_045427.1, from coordinate 249,095,105 downwards.
GGTCATATGCATTCATGTGGTCCCAGGTAGTTTGTTTGAGAGTTCCTGAGAATAGCTTTTTGAAAGCATTTGTCATGTTTGAGAAAATTGTTTATCCAACAAAGTAAGCACTTTTTGCTGTGGGATTGTTTCTCTTAAAAACAAAACATTGTAATATTACACAGGGGGAAATATATATATATATATATATATATATATAACAAGCTATTCTTTATATTTTCCAGAATTTGGTATGAGGCCCTTAGTTAAAAGTTTCTGATTTGGTTTTGTTTTTTAATTCCCATACACCCAAGTTATGTATTAAGTATGAATATTTGAAAGCTTCTGAATTCTAAACCTTTGTAAAAGTTATATATAAGGGAAAGGGGATGCCTTTAGAGGTGATGTTTCAATCTAGAGAAAGCCTAGATATTTCATTGAGCTCTTTGGCAAAGCAGTACTTTGGTATGATGCAAAAACTCATGCCATGTAGTGAATTATCTCTAATCTTCATATGAGCAGTTGAACCCATTGGTTCCTTTTTTTTTACATTAATAATTATATGCTGCACATATACCTGCAACAGTCACCAGTCACAAAATAGACTGTGTCCCCTAATTAGCAAATTTCTTAATGTAAAAATAATATATAGCAAACTATATTTTGTTTGAAAACATAAAAATAAGTAAAATCACTATACACCTCTAGTTCACTCTGTAATCAGCTGTACTGGCCTACTTGCTGTTACTTGAACATGATACTACAGCTCTCATATCTTTGCCTTTATACTGGCTGTCCCCTATGCTTTCCCTTCTTACCTTCACCTCATAGAATAATCAATCAATCCCTGGCTTCCTTCAAGACTCAACTCTGATATTACCTTCTTCAGAATTTCCTTCTTGGACATTCAGTGTGAAAACAAACTGTCTCAAACAATTTCCCAAAGAAATACGAAGTATCAACATTCATTTGTCTGTTTCAAAGACTGAAAAGCAATTTAGCAGAAATTAGGTTTAGACCAATGAATAGTACTATAAACTATAATAAACTCAAAATGGATATTAATGCTGGACTTACATATTAAAAGTAACACCATTTTTTTAAATATGAGAAAATTCTTAACCAAAGGAAGAACAGAGAAGATAACTTTTTTTAAAATTTCATATTGAAAAAGCTTTTGTACAAGTAAAATCAATGCAACAAAGATAATAAGAAATACTTTTGCCTGGGAGGGGGAATCCTTTGTATTAGATATCTCTGATATGCAAGATAAATAGGGAATCAACACAAAATACACCAGGAATCAGCTAGGTGGCACAGTGGATAGAGTTGAGAAGACTAAGTTCAAATCCAGCCTCAAACATTAAATACCTATGGGACCCTGGGTAAGTCACTTAACTCTGTTGGCCTCAGTTCCTCCTCTATAAAAATGAGCTGGAGAAAGAATGGCAAACCGTTTTGGTATCTTTGCCAAGAAAACCCCAAATGGGATCATGAAAAGTCAGACATGACTGAAATGACTGAACAATGAACAACAACAAAAAATAAGGCCAAGAGCTATTCCCCATGGGATATGCAGTCAGAGGATATGGATAAATAATTCTCAAAAGAAATTCACACTATAACGGCTTTATGAAAAATTGTTCCAAATCACTGATAGTAGAAATGCAAATCAAAATGACACTAAGGTCACCTCAGACCCAGTTAATTGCCAAAGATGAAAAAGATAGGAATAGTCACAGGGTTGATGAGGTCATGGAAAGAAAGACACACAGACACATTACTAGTGGAATCATGAATTGGCATAATTCTAGGAAACAATTTGAAATTATTCTAGAAGAGTAGATAAAATGTTCATATCATTTGACCCTGAGATCCTAGATATGTACTCCCTTAAAAAGGTCAAAGACACAAAGAAAGGAAAAAGTTTCCTAAATGGTCATAGTGGCACTTTTTATGGTAGCAAAGAACCTGAAACAGATGCCTGTCACTTGGAGAATGGCAAAACAAAAACCACACACACATACAAAATGGTATATAAATGCATTAGACTATATCTGCATCATAAGATTTACATATATGAGGAATTCAGAGATGAATTAGAAATTTTATGTGAGTTGCATATAGAAGCAGGAAAATAATAGATTTGAAAAGAATAAGGGGGAAAAAATAGATAATTATAATAACTAAGCTTGTCTGAGGAAAAGATTAGAGAAACTGCACTTTCTTCCCTTAAGTACAAAGGTGGGGAAATATAGATGTGAATTATTATGTATGTGTGTATATATATATATAATATTTTTTTTTGGGGGGGGGGAACTGAGGCAATTGGGAGTAAGGGACTTGTCCAGGGTCACACAGCTAGGCAGTGTTAAGTGTCTTGAGTCCGTATTTGAACTCAGATCCTCCTGACTTCAGAGCTGGTGCTCTATCCACTGTGCTACCCAGCTGTCTTATTACATATATTGTCAACCAAATCAAGGTGTTACTTAGTTTTGGTGAAGTGCTTTTTTTCCTCTTTAAAAAAATCTTTATTACAAGAGATGGCTTGCTTGGTAAAGAAGGGAGGGATATATTCAGAAATAAATGTGATATATAAACTAAAAACATATAATAAAAATAAGATTTTTAAAAACCACCATGTAAAAATTTCAAATCACTAATTTTTTTCTTTATTTTTAACATTCATTTTTTAAAAATTTTTTTATTTCCAAATTTTTCTTTCAACCCGTCTCATTGAGGAGGCAAATAATGTAATATCAATTGTGAAGTCATGCAAAACATTCTCATGTTAGCCATGTTGCTAATGATAATATTAAAAGCAAGAAACGTAATGAATCTGTTCTTCATTTTGTATTTAATTCTTCAGTTTTCTCTCTGCAGATGGTATCATTTTTCATCATGGGTCCTTTGGAATTTTCTTGATCAGAATAGCTAAGGTCTTTTCACAGTTGATCAGTCTTAACAATATTGCTGTCATTCTGTACAATGTTTTAGTTTTATGCACTTAGCTTTGTATCATTTCCCATAAATCTGACTAGGTTTTCCTGAAACCATCCTGCTTGTCATTTCTTAACATAATAGATTTCCATCATAATCATACTACAACTTGTTCAGCCAAATATAAATATTTTTGTACAGGATAGGTCCTTTTCCCTCCAAATCACTAATAAAATAAATTCCTATTAAAGCATTCCTGTCATTTCACCTTGCACCACAATCCAGCAGATGGGCAAACATGACCAAAGACCAAAATTATCATTGTGGAATGGATTGTAGAAGACAGTGATCCTGCCTCATTTTCCTACCTTGTAAAATTTGGAGGTTGGAATGAATTTCTCTGCAATCTCTTTCAGTGCTTGCTAACAGTATAGTACTATGAATAAAACCCAGGATTTGGAGTCAAAGGATTTTGGATTTGACTGATACTAGAGGGCAAAAAGAGGAGCAATGAGTGAACATTTCAAAGGTCCAAACTTAGGCTTGATGTCAGAAAAAACTTCTCAATAACTCAGAAATAGAATGGCGATTTCCTTTTCTTTGGAGGTCTACAAGCAAAAAATGGTTGACAGTTTGTCAGATAATGTCACATATAAATAGTTGTGTTTATGCTATGATACTTTTTTTTTTTTTTTTTTTTTTTTGCTGAGTTAAGTGACTTACCCAGGGTCACACAGCCAGGAAAGTGTTTTAAGTGTCTAAGACCAGATAGGAACTCAAGTTATTCTGACTTCAGGGCTGGTGCTCTATTCACTGTGCCACCTAGCTGCTCCCTATGATACATTTCTTTAGATATAAATTGTTCTCTATATAGGTAGGTAACTACTGAGTTTCCTCCCAACTCTAGAATTTTTTGATTGTATTATATACTATTGATTGAAATACACAGTCCAATATAAAATATGACAAAGTATATGTCATATTTGTGGAAAATTAGACCATTAATAGTGAATGTATTGATTACCATGTGCCCATTCCTATGGTAAACACTGTAAAAAGTAATCTATTTGTAGTTCTAGTCCTCAGAAAATTTCTACCATATTGAATTCCACTTATTTATAGAGGGTGTCCCAAAAGTCTTAGTACACTCCCCACTTCCCAACCCCTCTCCAGTTTTAAGTTGTTAAAGTTAAAAAATTGCCCAAAGACCTTTAGGATACCCTGAATATTGCTTTACATTATTTTTCTTAGTTTTTTCACATGAATATACTTGTAAACTCGTTGAGAACAGGGACTGTAAGTTGACTCCCTTTAAAAATTTATTCACAAAATTGTGGTATATGAATATTATGGAATATTATTGTTCTGTAAGAAATGACCAGCAGGATGATTTCAGAAAGGCCTGGAGAGACTTCATGAACTGATGCTGAGTGAAATGAGCAGAACTAGGAGATCATTATATACTTCAGCAACAATACTATATGATGATCAATTCTGATAGATGTGGCCCTCTTCAACAATGAGATGAACCAAATCAGTTCCAATAGAACAGTAATGAACTGAACCAGCTACACCCAGTGAAAGAACTCTGGGAGATGACTATGAACCACTACATAGAATTCCCAATCCCTCTATTTTTGTCTGCCTGCATTTTTTATTTCCTTCACAGGCTAATTGTACATTATTTCAAAGTCCGATTCTTTTTGTACAGCAAAATAACTGTTAGGACATGTATACTTATATTGTATTTAATTTATACTTTAACATATTTAACATGTATTGGTCAACCTGCCATCTGGGGGAGGGGATAGGGGAAGGAGGGGAAAAATTGGAACAAAAGGTTTAGCAATTGTCAATGCTGTAAAATTACCCATGCATATAACTTGTAAATAAAAAGTTATAATAAAAAAATTAAAATAAAAATTTATTCACACTACATGTCACAATGAAAACAACAAAACCAATTAATACACACTAAGTGAATGAGGAAAGGTTATGAAAAAATGTTTTATTTTTTATTCCTTTCCCTTCTTTTATTTTTTAGTACCATTCAACATTTTTTAATTTTTATTTTTCAAAATACATGCAAAGGTAGTTTTCAAAATTCACCCTTACAAAACCTTGTGTTCCAGATTTTTTTCTCTTCCCCCCCCCCCGCACTGCTACATAGCAAGTAATAGGTTAAATATGTACAATTCTTCTAAACATATTTCCACATTTGTCATGTTGTAAAAGAAAAATCAGATCAAAAGTAGAAAAAAGTGAGAAAGAAAACAAATAAATGACAACAACAACAAAGGTGAAAATACTATGTTGTGATTCATATTCATTTATCTTAGTCCTCTTTCTCTCTATCATAAGTCTTTTGGAATTGGTTTTAATCATCTCATTGTTGAAGAGAGATAAATACATCATAGTTGATCATCACATAATCTTGTTGCTGTGTACTATGTTCTTTTGGTTCTGCTCATTTCACTTAGCATCAGTTCTTGTAGGTCTCTCCAGGCCTTTCTGAAATCATCCTGCCGGTCATTTCTTACAGAACAATAATATTCCATAACATTCATACACCATAACTTATTCAGCCATTCCCCAGCTGATGGGGATTCACTCAGTTTTCAGTTCCTTACTACTACAAAAAGGGCTGCCACAAACATTTTTGAAAATGTGAGTCCTTTTCCCTTTTTTGGGGATACAAATCCAATAGAGATCAAAGGCTATGCACAGTTTAATAGCCTTTTAGGCATAGTTCCAAATTGTTCTGCAGAATGGTTGTATCAATTCACAACTCCATCAATAATATATTAGTATCCCAGTTTTCCCACATCCCCTCCAACATTTATCATTTTTCCTGTCATCTTAGCCAATCTGAGAGGTTTGAAGTGGTACCTCGTAGTTGTCTTAATTTGCATTTCTCTAATACTGATTTAGAGCATTTTTTCATATGACTAGAAATGGTTTTAATTTCCTAATCTGTTAATTGTCTGTTCATATTCTTTGACCATTTATCAATTGAGGAATGACTTCTATTCTTATAAATTTGAGTCAATTCTCTATGTATTTTAGAAATGAGGCCTTTATCAAAAAGTTTTTCCCAGTTTTTTGCTTCCCTTCTAATCTTGGTTGCATTGGTTTTGTTTGTACAAAAACATTTTAATTTAATATAATCAAAATCATTCATTTTGTATTTCATGATGTTCTTAAGTTCTTCTTTGGCCATAAATTCCTTCCTTCTCCACAGATCTGAGACATAGACCTTGTTCTTCTAATATGCTCATAGTATCACACTTTATGTTTGTCATGAACTCATTTCGATCTTATCTTAGTATAAGGTATTAGGTGTTGTTCAATGCCAAGTTCTTACTGTACTATTTTCTGATTTTTCCAGAACCTTTTTTGTCAAATAGTTCCAGAAACTGGAGTCTTTGGGTTTATCAAACACTGTATTACTATAGTCATTGACTGTTGTGTCTTGTGAACCTAATCTCTTCCACTGATCCACTACTCTATTTCTTAGCTAGTACCAAATGGTTTTGATGACTTCTGCTTTGTAATATAGTTTTAAGTCTGGTATAGCTAGGTCACCTTTGTTTGCATTTTTAAAAATTCATTTGAAATTCTTGAACTTTTGTTCTTCCAGATGAATTTTGTTGGGTTTTTTTTAGCTCTATTAAGTAATTTCTTGGAAGTTTGATTGGTAAGGCACCAAATAAGTATATGAAAAAATATTTTTAAAGGAAGATTAGTATAGGTATAATTAGGTTGGTAGCAAATATGAGAAAAAGAGGGAAGGGCAAACAAGAATATGAAGAGAATGGCAGCAAAGGTTTAGGATGCAGTATCTAATGCAAATATGCTGATGCTCCTAACCTAATGTCAGTAGTATGGATATGTAGAAGATGTTTTTTCCCTTCAGTCCTTGAAATTACATTGACTCAGCAATATTTTCTTGACTGCTTTTGCTAAATCATTTTGAAGTGTCATCAAGATAGTTACTTTGGATTAGCATACAGCCTGTGGCTTAACAAAGTGATGGAGGTAGAAGCAGTCTAGTGGATTAGGTCTTTTAAAATGAAAGTCAAAAGTTCTTATTACAGTCTTTAAGTTTAATGTTCCCCTTCAGTGGGCACATTTGAGAATTTGGCATTTGATATTTAGAGAATTTGGCATTTGGCACTGTGAGATAAATTGATCATCTAGAAGAGGAAATGACAGTTAGATAGCAGAAGAAAAGTGTCCCTGATGAGTGTTTGATATAAATGTGAGAGGGAGTTCAGATAGTGGAAAATACAGCAGGAAATTAAACAGATACTCTGAGAAAAGAAGAATTTATTTTTTTGATTTTTTTTCTCCAGACTGTCACTGGGTGAGAGAGACCTGTTTCTTCTAAGGCAATCACAAGTTTTATTACTCTAGGAAATTTGCTGAAAGGGGAAGGAACGTGCAACAATAAAGTTCTTATATCTCTGACTGCTACTCTAAAATATCTCTTCATGTATTTTAAAAGAGGTGATGATTTTGTTTTCTCTTCAGCAAAGTCTGGGGAAGAGTTCTTTTCATTTTCATTCTTAACATTTTTCTTTCCTCCTTAAATCTAACAAAAGATAAGATTTTCATTGTACTTTTTCTTTGCTACAGTTATCCAGCCATATCTGTAAGGGATCTCGTTCATCAGCTTGTTCATTTTGTCCAAGATGCAAAAGAAGGAACATTCCTCCAACTTATGACTATCATTTTGATCCAATGTTGACTACTTTACATGTAGTGTTTTTAGAGTAGCACCTTTAAACCTAATTCCAGAATATGAAAGTGAAGGCATATACACATGACCCTCTTCTTGTGGCACTGTCAGGGAGTTAATTAAGCTAACTGACCAAACAACAGATCACTATTTCAGTGACTCCCAGTAAACCTCCCATTGTTTGCTCTATTGAACCTGCTCCCTTTGTTGCCACAGAGCTGCCATGAAGGACACTGCCCATTCATGTTAATCGAGTGCCCAGCATGTAAGTGGATGATCAAACTGGGTGAGAAGGAACATCATTCTGAGCGGGAATGCCCAAAGAGAAGCCTCAACTGCAGATACTGCAAAGCTCTTTTCTACTATCCTGACATTAAGGTACGAGACCAAAACCAGGAGTAACTTGGACACATCACGCTCTTATAATGTGGTTCTTTTCACCCAAATTCACTGATTTAGGATCTGTGGAAGATCTTTGATGAAAACTGCGGTAGAATATAGGAATTTCTAATGGCTGGAGAGCAGTCATTTTAGAAACTCTTAAGCTGAGTGATTTTTTAATAGTAAAATGGTGGTATGTTATTAATAACACATACATGGTACAATAAACCTATTAGTTTTTAAATCTGCAAAGTTGGTTGTCTTTCCTAGTTCTATTTTTTATTGCTCACTTTTATTCTCATCACAAAGAATTGCAATATAGGTGAGTTATGTGGTAGTATGACTTAACTTTGAGATAAAATGACTGCAGAACAGATTTTAATGCTTTCATTTTCCCTTTGGCATTTCTCAAGCTTCCCTGTGATTATATCAGATGAAAAAAAATGAATTGGTTGAGGACCATCCATGACAGTATTAGAAACCTCAGTACAATTCTTTCATACTTTCTAAAACCGTTCTGCAGTAGGACTCAGGACAAATTATTTGGGGCACTGGAGATGATGACAAGGAAACACAAGGAGAGGTCATAGTTGATATATTTTCTCTGCCTCCTAGAACCAGCCTTCAGATTGTCTATAAATGGCAGCGACTTCCTTTTCTGCAAGTAGTTTTTATCCTCACTAGGAATCCTGGTTGATTTTTAGACAGCATAGTATTATCCCATTACATGATGGAGCATTAGCAGTGCTAATGAGACCGTTTCTTTGTTCCTATTTTCTTTCCTCTTTTTCCTTCAATTTACCAATAACTTTTACTTAAGTGCCTTTTTTGTATTATACTTCTGGTGATAATCTCAGTATGAACTCATTGTGCTGACTATAGAAGTCATTGTTGGACTTGAATCACATGCATGTGAAATCAATTCACTTGCCTTAGATTTGTTATTGTTGGGTGTTCTGCCTTTATGTTAAGAGGTCCTGTTTTTCTCTTTTAGATTGTGTGATTGTGTAGAAAGATTTACAATTGAGTGGAGTGAAAAAAAAATCTGTTGTAATGAAAGATTTGGTAGGCATTCAACTAAATATTATTTGGTCTGGTACATTGATTGAGTGGTCTTAATATTTTTAACTGAAGTAGAAATGAATGTGTTGTTAAAAACTAATCAGTTCTCATTTCTCACATCCAACATTTTATAATATTAAAGTAATTTGTCGTAAAGCAGATACATGGTTTAAAAAACAATCAAGTGCTCTAATGACAATGGTTTTAGTAGTCTGGGCTCTTACAATGTTTATATAGAACAGAGGATAATGATGACTGTAAAAAGATAAATAATAACCAAAGGATGTGATTGAGCATATTTTTTGATTGTTAGACCCACTATTAATAGGAAACATCTTGTTCCCAAAGAGTTTCTAGCTAATTTGTTTCATTTAGTAGAAACATTTAAGGAATAGTAAGATTGAAGTTTTATGAGTGACAATTTTCTTCCTTCCCTTTCACCTCCCCCGTTAAAAAAATAAAAACTTAAAACCCTTCTAACACATAAACATACTTAAGCAAAACATGTTCATATTGACCACATCCAAAAAGGTATATCGTTTTGCATATTAGTCCATCACTTTTTTTAATCAAGAACTGGATAGCATTCTTTGTCATTTGGAATCAGGCTTTTTAATTCTTTCAGAATTGTTTGGTTGGTTTTGTTTTTGTTTTTGTTTTTTGAATCAATTCAGACAATCCTTGCAGAGGATTTCTTTCTGAAGCAGTCTCTTTATTCCTTAAAGCACAATAGTATTTCATTGCATTCATCTTCCATAATTTGTTCATCCATTCTTAATTAATTTAGCATCTCTGTAGTTTTCAATTTTTTTCCACTACAAAAGGAGCTTTTGAAAATATATTGTGCCAGGTATAGTCCTTTTTCTTTTGTAAAACTTGTTGGAATGGAATATAAAGTTTAGTAACTTTTTGGTTTTAGTTACAGGTTTTCAGAATGGCAATACCGATTCACAGTTTTACCAATACTGTGTCAGTGTCTCTTTTCCCACAACTCTTCTGACCTTTGTAATTTTTTTTTTTTTTCATTTAATCTGATGAGGGTAAGGTGAAATCTCAGAGTTGTATTAATTTGTATTTCTCTAATCACTAGTGATTTGGAGGATTTTTTTCATATGCCTACAAGTAGCTTGAATTTCAGCCCTTGATAATTGCCTATTGAAATCCTTTGACTGTAGTTTTCTTCTTTAACAATCAACAAGCATTTATTAAGCACTTAACCATTTGCTATATATTTTACTAAATGCTAGAATAGAAAAAAAAATACATTAAGAGAGGGCAAGGAAAACTAATGTTTAAAAATAGACCTGACATATAAAGGATGTGTCCCAAAAAAGTCAGCTTAGTTTTAAGCTATTATTATTCTTTAGCTTAAAATGGCACTAAGACTTTTGGAGATGTGTTATATATACAATATCTGTGGTAAAGGCAAACTAAAATGTTAGTACTATGTTTAGATCACTGATGTTTCTTTTAGCAAGGGTTGTGTAAAGGCCGAAGTCTATAGGAATATTGTTCATCAGCATGGAAGTCTTGAAGTAAGATCTGGTATGCTGATTTTAGAGCCCTAGAGAAACTTGCTATTCTAAGGCACATTGGCAAAAATGATGAAATGTTCTCCCTTTCTGTCTTCAGTGCCCAAACGTCTTAATTTAGAACCAACAAATATTTTGAAGTAGGAAGTTAAATTTCTGCTTAATTAGTCAGTGCTACTTTTGTGAAAGGAAATCCTTTGGAAAGAGTTTCAGTTTCTGTATTAAGAAGATGCAGTTATCAGTATTATGGGAAGAGATCTTTTTCAAGGCTTTAAGAAACTATACAAATCGAAGAATTGCCCCAACTTTGCTTTCTTGATTAATCTTTATTACTGAAATTGAAATTAAAATTGAAAAAGTTGATTGAGATAAGGTACCTCAGTTCAGGGTCACTTTTGACTGTCAGCCCTAATGATTCTTGTCTCTTTTTTTTGAAGGCCCATGATGAGGTCTGTCCCAAATTTCCCTTGACTTGTGAAGGTTGTGGTAAGAAAAAAATTCTTCGAGAAAAAGTAAGTTGAGTTTCTTTCATGTATTTTAGGGCTGGGGATAAGAAAATATTACTCATCTTGTAAACATTGCATTTATACTGAATGACATTGAGACAGAATTACATACTCAGTTCTAAGAAGTCCAGAAAACCCAAAAAAAAAAAAAAAAATGATTCACCCCCATGCCAAAAACCTTGAAGATAAGAACATTAGGAAAAAATTCTTACAGGTGAGTTGTTAAATGGTTATTTCCAATAATTTTTTTTTAAAGACTAAAAATGTTTTTTCCTACAAATTACTTAATTCCTAAATATGACAATTCTGTACATCTCTTATGCACTTATCTCCACTGAACTATTACAAAAATCTTCTAATTGTTCTTCTTACATGAAGATACTATTTTTTCTAGTCCATCCTTCATGCAGCTGCCAAATTTGAATTATTCTTAAACCACAAGTCTGATTATGTCTCTCTTCAGGAAGCTTTGGTAGTAGCTACTCATTGTTTCTAGGATAAAATTATAATAACCTATGTTTGGCATTTAAAGCTATTTACAATCTGGTTTTCACCTGTTTTGTAGGCTGATTACTCATTATTGCCCCCACATAATTTTTAGTGCTATGATGACTTGCCAGTCAATATTATTTTATTTCAGGACAATTGCATAGCAAGTAAAATTTTATCAGTTAATCCAGGATAACACCAGCGACTAAAGTATTGAAGTAACTGTGAATAAAAAATAATTTTTCAGTAATAAACAAGATCCATAGGCTTCAAAAAAACAATACTTTGCTTAGGGACTTGGGGTTTTTCTGATAACTATTCAGATATTCTTAGGACATTTGTGTTGATATAGACTTGTCTTGAAGAAAGAGTAGGTCTTTTTGCCCATCCTCGGAACTTGTCCACTTTATTCATTCAGTATATGTTTATTAAGTATCTGTTGTTTACCAAAACATTTTACTTTTATTTATAATAGAAGACACAGATTCCTTAAAAAAAAAAAATAGATTACTGACTAGGACAAACTTTTTTATTTTTTCAAGCTAAAAGTAACTATAGTTGAAAGAGGAAATCCAATTTTTTAAAAAAGTGTTTTGGGGCACGATTCTGGGAAGATGGCTAAATAGGTTGGTAAATTTCAAGCTCTCCAGATTTCCCCCACAAATAGAACAAATTTGCATGTCAGGTCAAACATAAACTGGTACAAAATCAATAACAGTTGGAGCAGAATAGGCATCCAAGTATATCCAAGATCTGAAGAAAATCCCCTGGCTGGGAATCATCCCTTGTGAAGTGTGCCTCCTCCAGGTTAGATCTGGGGAGCCCTGGGGCAAGCTGGGTGTGGCTGGAAACTCAGCAGAACCTTAGAAACTTTCACCTCCCAAACTGCTTAAAGAGTCAGAATCTGAGTCTGAGAAGACTGAGTGAACTTCAGCTGATTGGTAATGCCCAGGCCCATATGTGCTGCTGGGACAGGGCCCTAGGCAAGAAAGAATCAACACAACTAGTAAGTGCAGAAGCAGTAGGCACGTGCTGGAGTTTAGAGCTTTTGGTTTAGGTTTCTTGGCCAAAGGGAGGAGCTGAAGTGAAGCCAGTGAGGTACCATTTCCCCACCCCACAATTATTAAAAAAAAACAAACAAACAAACAAAAAAAAAAACTGAACTGGCAAAAAAGAAAGAACCCCCCCTCCCCCCCCCCCCCCCCCCCCTTAGAAACCTACTGGGAACAGGGAAGATGGATTCATCTTTAAGGAGGACGCTGAAGTAAAAAAGCTTCTACCGCAGAGAGTAACATAACATAGTTCTAAAAACCTACTAAGACATTGGGAATGGGTTAAATAGATAACACTACATATATATCATACCCTCCAAAATTTAGTAAGAAATAAGGGGTAAGAGATGGGCAGATGGGGAAGCAGACAAGAGAAGAATCCATGGGTGGGGAAAATTTAAGTAAATAGCAAGGCAAGTTAAGGAACAGAATTAAAGAGTCAGCAGGGATAGGAAAGATTGTGTGGCGAAGAGAAGTGGTATGTGTATGTATATATGTATGTATGTATCTACATAAATATACATAAATCTTTTCTTAGCTATAAGCTTGCTTGGAGAGAGTGGTGGGAATGAAGGAAGAAAGAATAAAGTACAAAAGTGCACAGAAGAGAACATAAGAACAATTTATAAAGAAGTAAAGATGGACATTCATGAATATAATTTCATATATATATATAAAATATGCTTTCTTGATCTAGTAATTTGTTTTTACATATCCTCCCTTATATTCTGCTGGGCACATAACAATGTTATATTCTCTTTTGTTTTGGTTTTCCTTTTCTGTTTTTTGTTTTTAATTCTATTTTTTGATGTAATATTTTTATTTTAATTTTATTTATTTTTTTTTTTATTTAATAGCCTTTTATTTACAGGTTATATGCATGGGTAACTTTACAGCAATAACAATTGCCAAACCTCTTGTTCCAATTTTTCACCTCTTACCCCCCACCCCCTCCCCCAGATGGCAGGATGAGTAGATGTTAAATATATTAAAATATAAATTATATACACAATAAGTATACATGACCAAAACATTATTTTGCTGTACAAAAAGAATCAGACTCTGAAATATTGTACAATTAGCTTGTGAAGGAAATCAAAAATGCATGTGGGCAAAAATATAGGGATTGGGAATTCAATGTAATGGTTTTTTGTCATCCCCCAGAGTTCTTTCTCTGGGCGTAGCTGGTTCAGTTCATTACTGCTCCATTGGAAATGATTTGGTTGATCTCATTGGTGAGGATGGCCAGGTTCATCAGAACTGGTCATCATATAGTATTGTTGTTGAAGTATATAATGATCTCCTGGTCCTGCTCGTTTCACTCAGCATCAGTTCGTGTAAGTCTCTCCAGGCCTTTCTGAAATCATCCTGTTGGTCAGGTCATTTCTTACAGAACAATAATATTCCATAATATATTCATATACCACAATTTATTCAGCCATTCTCCAACTGATGGGTATCCACTCAATTTCCAGTTTCTAGCCACTACAAAGAGGGCTGCCACAAACATTCGTGCACATACAGATCCCTTTCCCTTATTTATGATCTCTTTGGGATATAAGCCCAGTAGTAATGCTGCTAGATCAAAGGGTATGCACAGTTTGATAACTTTTTGAGCATAGTTCCAAACTGTTCTCCAGAATGGTGGGATTCATTCACAACTCCACCAACAATGCATCAATGTCCCAGTTTTCCCGCATCCCCTCCAACAATTGATGTAACATTTTTAATATGAAGAAAGCCTGTATAGTCCACTGATTTATATAGTGTTTTTCTTCTAAGTAGCTCAAAACTTTTTTATTTGTATTCTCTTTAAAGCTATTGTAATATTCCTCTAAGATCAATAGTCAGTACGCTTATTTCTATTTTAAAGATGGAAAAAGAAGGCAAGAATGATTACCATGCTTTACCAAGGTCATAGTACCATAAAATCATTAAGTTAATAATAGGAAAAATACTGTAAATACAGTATTTACTGTATAAATACTGTATTTAGAGTTTAAAAGTTTAAAAGAACCAGGATTCAAATCCTAGCTCTACCTAGTAGTTAAACAAAACCATCTGATATAATTAACTTGCCTGATTCTGTGTGCAATATTTTGTACTCACAATCCCGCACATCTCTGCCAAAGGAAGAAAAGCTTATTTCCTTCTTTTTCCTCCAGGATCAGAATTAGTCAAAATAGCTGCTCACTATTTAGCTTCTTTTTTGTTTACATTATTATTAAAATCATTATATGTATTGTTCTGTTTCTGCTTATTTGTTCTTCATTAGTTCATAAAAGTCTTCCCATGTAGCTCTGGTCTTATATTCATCTTTTATTAAAGCACAATAATATTCTATAGTATTCACATTCTGTATTCTTTTAAATCATTCTTGATCAAATAACTAACCTCTTTAGATCTGTATTTTCTCATCTAAAGGGCTTAGACTAGATGATCTCTAATATCCCTTGCCATTCTAATTTTGTGATCCTGTGAATCATAGTAATCGTTTAACTTTTGCTTCTATTCATATGTTTCTACTTCCCTATTAAACCTAAATTATATTAAACAATTGGTTGTCCTATTTCAAATGTCCCAGCAAAGCTTCACTTGGTTAACTCATTCAAATGATGGGTAAATTTAAGCCCATTTACTTGAGAGAGTTGTTTAAATATTCTGATTTTTTTTTTGTTCTTCATAAAAAAAAAAAAAAATTTATTGATCCCTTTTATTTTGGCATCAACTATAATTTCACTGCAACCTTCACTGTATCCAGAGAGCCATCCATATAACAGTAATTTGTCCATATGTATTTTAGTTGGTATTTCCCAATGAATAAAAAAAACTTTATTGGTAGAGTAGACTTGAATGCTCTCTTCATTATCCAGATGTTGAAAACAAACAACAAAAAAAGTTTAACAGTATTCTAAAATATCAGGCCAAAAATCTTTGAGAATATACTTAACTTATAGTAAAACTTTCTGCCCCTCAGTTGGTGAAGCAAATACTATTGATTGTGTGTAGTAGAAAAACACGTTTCATCCACCATGATTACTAGAACATAGATTTAATGAAGAGAATTTTACCCAATAGCATGTAAGTTATTGTACAGGGACTACTTTCATTTCTTTCTTTGTATTCCCTGGACCTAGCACAGTACCTGATAAGAAGCATGTGCCTAATAAATGCTTGCTGAATTGCACTAAGTCCTAGAGGCAGGAGAAACCATTCAGGATTTTTAAATAGGGGAGTGATATCACCAGATGTTTTGCTGTAGGCAAATTATATTATATGGAGAATGACTTGGAGAGGCTAAAGATTATTGCAGTAGTCAGATTGACAGGTAACAAGGGCTTAGATTGGGTGGACAGCCAGATAAATCGAAAGAAAAAGGATTGTTATGAGATATTGTGCATGTAATACATGTCGTGGAGCTAAAATATTAGCTTCTGCTCATGATGATGAAGTTAGGATCCAAATCATGGCTATGAGGTCTTCCCAGGGCTCTAGAATTTGTGCTGAGGGTAATGAGTATCTTTTCCAGAACCTCTTTCCATTGTGAGAAGATTTTCATTTACTTAGCCAAACTTAAGTAGCATTTAAAAAGAATTATTTATTAAGATGATATAGTAAGAACAATTGATACAAAACAATTCCCAAATAGTCCAGCCTTCTCCCATAAGTCCAAGAGAAAGTGGGATCAAACCTAAAGATGACATATGGCAAAGAGATCTTGATCTCTGTAAATTGTTTTCTCCCTTTTTGTGGTGGTTTTCTACACTCTATCCAGGCTCTAATTTGCTGCCCATGCACATACTGCCACCAACTGTTACTGTCTTGGGGGATGTTGCTAGGCCACTGATGAGAAGATGGGAAGTCCAAAGCCCTGAGCACCTTTGAAAGTTGCAAGGTCCTCCTGATTCATAGGGCATGACAAAGTTTTCTCAACCAATCCAGATGTATTTCCTATGCAATTTACTTTGCCTGGTAAAAGACTTTTTCTTCACATCATCATCATAACATTTATATAGCACTTACTCTGTGCCAGGCACTATGCTAAGCACTTTGCAATCATTGTCTTAATTGATCCTTTCAACAATCTGGGAGGCAGATACTATTGTTATCCCCATTTTGCAGACAGAGATTAAGTGACTTGACCAGGGTCACACAGCTAGTAAGAGTCTGAGCCCAGATTTGAACTCATTTCTTATTGACCTCAGATCCACTACTCTTACCTACCACATTACCTGACTTCCTAGCAGATTGAATATTTAAAGAGAAATGGAGACTAAAGAGTTGTGAATAACTCTTAGACTGTAAAATTGGATGCCTAAAAGAATGGAGATGACCTCAATTAAAATAAGGAAGTTTGCAGCATGAGTTTCTTGAAAGCTCTTTATTTATTATTGTCTTTTGTATGTTAGCCCCTGATTGGGAAAGGAAGGTGCTTTAGGGAAAGGTAATGAGTTCCATTTGGGACATGTATTTGAGTTACCTACAGGATATCTAAGTAAAAATGTCAAGCACACACTTGGAACTGAAACTCTAGAGAGATGTTAGGGCTGGAAAGATTTGGGAGTCTTCTACATAGGGATGTCAAATTAAATCTATTGAAGCAGGTGAGCTCTTAGAGAAATGTAAAGAAGAGGGCTTAGGACAGAGCTTTGGAGGTTAGTTAGAGGAAAGAAGGTAATGATCTAACAGAGGAAACAAGGAGGAGCAACACAGAGAGAGTGGTATTATGAAAACACGTGGAGAGTATGAGGGAAGGAATGAACAACAATGTCACAAGCAGCAGAGAGGTCAAGAAGAATGAAGAGCGAAAAGACCATTATTTTTTAGCATTTGTTAGATTTTTGGTGGCATTGAAGAAAAAGGGTAGTGTCAATAGAGTAGTGGGTTAGAAGCCAGATTAGAGAGGGATTAATTATAGTGGAATGTGATGGGTTGTGAAGTATGTGCAGATAGCTATTTCTGAGAGTTTTTTTGACCGTGATTCAATCAAAAAGGATTTAATATGAATGAGGAAAATTACAGATTGATAATTTATAGGACTGGGTCAAGTAAAAGTTTTTTAAGGATGAGGACAGTGAAATATTTGTGTAGACAGAAAGGAAGGAACCAGTACATAAAGAGAATTTGAAAGTGTTTTGTGATCAAAGAGATGTGCTTCCCATTGGAAACAGTAAGGGATGTTTTTAAGGGCACAAATAGAACCGTGGTTTTAGCAAAGAGAAGAGCCACTTATTTATCAAAGACTGGAACAAAGGAAGAAAGAATGGGGAACTGATATAGAGAGATTTGGAGTGTCAAATGGGAAAGAAGAGGAAGCTCCTAGTGGCTTTACTTTTTCAGTAAAGGAGGAGGCAAAGTCCTCTGCAGAGAGGGAGAAAGAGGAGGGGTGATAGTAACTCCCTCTCTGGATGTCATGCCTCCTGTGGAAGGAAGCTCTCCTCTATGCTAACTTGTAGTAAGAAATCAAAACTCTCTGAGGATCAACACTGTTTCATTTTTGTTTTTGTATTTCCCCTAATGCCTAGAACATAGTTGGTACTTAATATCTGTTGGATTGAACCATATTTTTGTTGTATTTCCTTCTCTGTTTAGTTTCAGGACCATGTCAAGGCCTGTGGCAAATGCAAAGGGCCCTGCAAATTCCATGTTGTTGGCTGTACCGAAATGGTGAGTAAGCAGAGTTTATGTTTGTCATACAGAAGATTGTTGCTGTTCAGTGTATATAGTTTATAAAGATAGATCAAGAATAACTGAATCTTATCCTTTTAGACTTTTCTATTTCAAGAGCTGAAACATAACAAAATGCAGAATGAATCTCATGTGTTATTCTGCTAAGATCATATTATTTTATATATTTAAAATGATTGCACATGTATAATAGAAATTAGATTGTTGTTGTCTTGGGGATAGGGGAAATAAGAAAAGGAGAGAGAAAATTTTGCAATTCAAAATCTTACAAAAATGAATGTTGGAAGCATTCCTATAATTGGAAATATAAAATACTGTTGAAAACAGTAAAAAAAATTGATTGTATTATTTTAGGTAAAATTTATGTTCTATCTTGTAATCTTAAAATTTGTTAACTCTGAATGTTCTTAACATTCCTTATACTATGTACGAGATGTCAGGGGATTACTTCATGTCCTCCTTTTCAGAATTTAAGTAATTATTTGAAACAATCAGCTCAACCATCTAGAAATTTAAAACCTTGGTAGAGAGGCAAGATATATACATGATTTGCCACAAAAAAATTAGAAAATTAGAAAATATTAAAATAATAATGGTATGAATTAAAATTATATAAATTCCAAGAGTTAGACCTGTGTTTTATCAGGAAAGATGTATTAGAATAAGTAAATATTGAGCTATTAAATATAGATTCAGAGATGGTCATGATAATATAATAAAATTACAAGTGTAATAAATCCAAGATGATTTAATAAGCAAATTATGTATGAGCTTTTCTGACTACATAATAATCATGCATATATTGAGCATTATGTATATAACAGTTGTAAACAGTGCAACCTGTCTTTAACCCAAGAATTTGGGGACATTTGAATCTTGCAGATTTTAAGAATTTAAAAGGATAAATTGATTAATATACAACTAAAGAAATTTCATAGACCAAGATGAGGATTTAAGCAAAATTTGCAGTGAAAGAATCCAAGATTAAAAAAAAAAAAATTCTGCATTAATTTACCTGAGTATTAGTATTAGCTCTTCAGAAACTTATGGAGGCTGGTATAAAGTAAGGTATGTTGGGAACAAACCTGAACTCTGAAATAAGGTATTTTGTACATTTATTTTATGGTCAAAATAACAGGTGAACTGGTCAATTATATTGGAAGTAGAAGGAATTACCATTAGTTTTTATCATATTTCAGATTCTTAGATGATATTTAAAATGGGAAATTTTATCTGTTTTGAATCTTGAATGCAAAATGTAGCTGATTTACCTGTAGTCAATAATGGATGCACTACTATCCTTGAAAAGAGCCTGGGGAGAGGTCCAAAATTTATATCAGAATAAATTTCTGGGCATCTTTGAGGTCCTTCATCTTTTCATCTTTCCACCTTTTAAGTGTATATATGTCTTCTTTTCACATCTTGAGTTAAAATTGTATTTTTCTTTGTAAATATGTATTACTGAAACTTAACAGTTGTCCCTCTTTTCTCTAGGTGGAAAATGAGAAACAACAGGATCATGAAATTCAGAAGGTGGCTGAACACCTCTGCATGTTGTTAAATTTTGTCCTCGAGGCTAGGAACTTCCATGGAGATATTGGTCCCCTCCTCGGCCAAGGAGACATGGGGGGCTGGGGAAACAACTCATTGACCTTAGGGTCAGAGGTGTCCAAATCTTCAGAGCTGTTGGAAAGATGTGAAACCTTGGAAAGAAAAACAGTCACTTTTGAGAACATTGTCTGTGTCTTGAACCGGGAGGTGGAGAGAGTGTCCATGACAGCTGAAGCTTGCAGCAGGCAGCATCGCCTAGACCAGGAGAAAATCGAAACTCTGAGTACCAAGGTCTGTAATGCTGGGGAGTTGCAGCGATTTTTTTTCCTTTGGGATTGTATGCCCCATGTGTGTTGCATGTGTGGCCTTCTGACTATTCCTATTGCTTTTTATATAAACCTTGCACTTCAAAAGCATAGAATTTAGAGGTGGAAGAGACAATGGATATCATCTGGTCCAACATTCATTTTACATATGAAGAAATCACGGCTACAAGCTAGTTAGTGACAGAGGTGGGAATACATCCTTAGTCTCCTCATTCCTGGTTCATTGCTGTTTTTTCTACATTGTGCTACCTGCCTTCTTTCAGTAGTGATCTTGGGAGCTGAAGACCTGGCTCTAAAGATTTCTAAAAAGGTATTATAAAACTTACTTTCTTATCTCCCCAAATCCTTACTAAATAGCTTGTTACTAGGTGAACATTGTTATCTTAATTGTTTTCAAGAAGTAGCAGTCTACTGTTGCTGCTTTTTTCTTCATCCTGTTCACCACAATGGTAGAAATATTCCTGGAGTGGAGTGTTCTCTGATGTTCTATAGTAGTATTTTTTTTATAGTTTTTGAGGCTGAAGTATCTATGGTATTCTTGGTGCCCAGCAATCTCAGTTCCAGATCATATTTGAGAAAGGATTTGTATTTTAGACACCAGTTAAATGTATGCCAATACATTCTTTCAAGGAACTACATATAGAGATGCCTGAGGAAACATCTCTTGAAAATTCTTGTCTTACAAGAAATTGATAGAAAATTCAGATGTGGGGAATTGGAATTGTTGTGCTTTGTTAAATTGGATTTCAGTGGTAGATTATACTCTTTAGCTTTGCCCATAATTTTGAGAATGCTTTTGATGGAATGTGGGTCAGAAGATGGCAGCAGGACCTCAGTCACTCCCTTGGAATTATGCAGATATGTAGGTCTAATAAGACTACAATGTGTATTCTAACCCATTAGGTCCAGCAGCTGGAAAGGAGTATAGGATTGAAAGACCTGGCAATGGCTGACATGGAACAGAAGATCCTTGAGATGGAAGCTTCTACTTATGATGGAATTTTCATATGGAAGATAACTGACTTTGCTAGGAAACGCCAGGAAGCCATGGCTGGTCGCTCTCCTGCCATCTTCTCTCCAGGTTGTTCTCTCGAAAATAACCTTGTAACTGGCATCTTTTTCTGTGCTCCACATATTTCATTTATTCAGGTGGGCATGTGGAAATGTCACCTGCAATTCTGTAGCTCAGGTTTAGAATATTACTACTCCCTCTCCCTTAGTCTTTTATATTTTTTAATGGAGTTAAAACTTCACTGGGTAGATTTGGTTGCTAAACAGGTTAAAAAAAAAAATGGGAATCTACTTAGGGGAAATATCTATTCTCAAACTTGTGAATTTCTTTAAGTTCCTCCTTTTCTCCTGATACTGTGCCATTAGTATCCTGGCATAGTGATAACATTACGACCTGAAGGTCATGGTGCTCCCTAGCATATACTCAGCTTTTTCTTTATTTATCCAAGACAAATGTTGAATTTTAGTTTGGTTTTCCTCTGCTAATGAAGTGGTATTTGATAGAACTACCTCTATTAGCTGGGGAGCTTAGAGATTGCAGGTTCTCAGCCTATTTGGGCTAAGATCAAGTTAGGTAAGACAAATTTATTGATTCAAATATTTTATCATGTATTCCACACCTAAAGAAAAGTGTTTTGGGAATTTTCTTGTTTTGAATTATCTTTACACTGGACTCCTCTTTGCTAGGTCATATAGTCAGGAATTGATCCTAATGAGATTTTCCCACTTTTATGTAAAGACAGCATAGATCTTTGGTGATATGGATCTTAATATCATAGAAGAATGTCTGGAGCAAATGTGAAAGAAAAGACCTTTAATGTTGAAATGAAAGACGTTGACAATAAAAATGGTTTAAGATACTTCTTCTATAGTAGATTTTTCCCCACAAAAACTTCTGCCTCCATTTGTACCTTTTCCAACAGATACTCATATTCACTTTGAAAGTGACAAGTGATTAACTTTTGGGGTATTACTCAAGTCACCTTGGTGATGACTTTAAAGTGATTAATAAGGGAACTGAGCATACTAATCCAGGTTTCTCTTAGTTGAGATGAGGAAAGTAGAAGTTTCATTAGGAAAAGGCAGAGTACAATGAAAATGGAGTTGAGGTTGCAGTAGATTAGTAAAGATTCCCCTAATATCTAACAAAGAATACTATTTGTCAACTTTTTCCTATATAAATTAGGGGAAAGGTCTATTTGATATTTCAGACAGTCATAACTCTGCTCTTACTAAATTCATAAGTAAACTCCTAACTTGATTTTAAATTTCCTTTGGGCCTGAGTTTGTGGCATTTATGTAGAGTTTATTTTCTCCCAGCTTTGTTTTGGATCTCTTTATTCAAACTGCACATCTTTCTGAGATAATAACCTTGAAATGGGAAAGTCTCCACAGCATTTGTGACATCATGTCATATCCTTGTTATTTTTAATATCATGACTTCACCAATGATTCTAGGATTCAATTGTTTGTTCATCTGCATCTTTGTAATGTCTGTACTTATGCCTTTTCCAAATTTTTCATTGAAATTATGTATTTAGAGTTAGATTATTAAAGGTGAATACTTTTCTAAGTCCTTTATCTGGCCATTTAAAAATTTAATATGAATTTTTTATCTTTGGGAATTTATCATTGGGTTAGTAATGTATCCTACAAAGTGTTGGTTTCCTTTTACCTGATAGTGCTTTCTTTAAAGGCTAACTTGGTAGGGCTGTTGCTTTATTTAAAACCAGTTTTTTTTTTCTCAGCCATTTCTTTCTTTGGCTCTGAAAACTGAATCCTTTCTAGACAGGCAGCCTTCTATCTCTATCTCTTTTGGAAATTGGAAGCCTGATTGTTGGGAAATCCCAAGAAAGCTTCTGTAAGAATAATCCCACTTGACAAGTCAGGTTTTTCTTCCCTCTATCCTCCCCCAGTTTTGTCCAGATATTTATTATGTGCATTTTGCATCGCTTTGTTAGCCTTCTACACGAGCAAATATGGCTATAAGATGTGTTTGAGAATTTATCTGAATGGGGATGGCACTGGACGTGGGACCCACCTTTCTCTTTTCTTTGTCGTGATGAAAGGACCAAATGATGCACTTCTACGTTGGCCCTTTAACCAAAAGGTAAGTCTGACCTGATAAACACAGGTCTTGTCTTTCAATTCTAGTAGCAATGAGGGCTTCTCATTACCATCTTGCATTTCATTTTCCTCCACAAACACCCACTTAGTTCCCAGAGAATTCTCCAAGGCCAGGCTTAATTCTCATGAGTCTTACTGTAGAAAATAGTGTAACTAAGGTCTTCCACCTACAAATTATACTCCTGTTTTAGAAAGCCATCTGACATGTGAAGTTTAAGCAAACCATATTCATGTAGTATGCCTCTCTAATTGAGAGCTTACAGATTTTATATTTTGGCTATCCAAAATCACTCTTCAATCAGTTGAATTAAAGATCCATAGATTGGGCCAAATGAGAAAAGTGTTCTTTCTTGTTATAGTAGACAGAAAAATAAGCTTTTTTTAACCTACCAATGCCTCATCCTAATATGGAGCCTTTTTCTACTTCTTAATAGGAATAAAAAGAGGAAGATACACACTTGGCATTTAGTTTGAAATCTGGTGGACAAATGATTTGTTAGCTGCTGTTTTTAGTGTAATAGATCTTTTGTTTCCAAAAAGCCTCTCTTCCTTCATACTTATGTTTACAAATGACTCTGGGGAAATTAGATCTTTTAAGTCATGTTTTCCTCTGGAAAAGTACAGTTTCTGCAGGGAAAGTAACATATATTCCCCAGTCTCTTGGATCAACATACACTTTTATGGGGTAAGCATTAGCAGATTAAAAAACACAGAAATGAGTTTTGAGTTTGTAGCACTTCACTTTCAGGCTCTATGTATGGAAAATACATTAATCAAACAATGAATAGATAATATTTGGATTCTTTAAAATTAAGACCAAGAATTTAACAAGCACTTAGTGCTGTTCCTGGTTCCTTTGAAGAATGGATTTTGGAATCTCATGGCTACTGTTACAAAAAGCAAGTCTCATCCTGTTCCTCATGGAATGTAAATGATCTTGTCTTTTGGATCCTGGAAAAACAGGAAGCTCTAATTGTAAAGCTTGGAATCTGATGTGATAGTTTCTTCAGTCCTGGGGCTTTCCAGGCTTTCAGCTGAATCCTGGGAGGTGGTGGATGTGAGGAAGTTGAATACAGGAGAATAGAACTGAGCTTTCAAATCAAGTTATCCCTGAGAAACTATTTAACTTGCTCTGCCTTCTGTTTGTGTTCTCTGCTCATAGGTGACATTAATGCTGCTAGATCAGAACAACCGGGAACATGTGATTGATGCCTTCAGGCCTGATGTGACATCTTCCTCTTTCCAAAGGCCAGTCAGTGATATGAACATTGCCAGTGGCTGCCCCCTCTTCTGTCCTGTCTCCAAAATGGAGTCAAAGAATTCTTATGTGCGCGATGACGCCATTTTCATCAAAGCCATCGTTGATTTGACGGGTCTTTAATGCCGCCTTTCCATCAACAAAACGGGAGCCTAGTGCCAGCCTGGTTTGGAAGTGTCTCAGGCAGGGGTCTCACCTCCACACCTGTGGGCAGAGCCCCCAACACACGCCAAGCTCATAGGGCAGAGGGGTGGGGCCAAGGCAGGCGTTCGGGGAAAGGCCCTGACCTTCAGCTGAGAGAGATATACAGGACCAAGAGAAGGCACTGGCTAGACCTTGGATATTAGAGGCACTTGGTTTAAGACTTGTCATCAGAGGGAGTCAGTGAATGGGCAACTACTTCTAGGAAATAGGCAATTCAACCCAGGACTGGTTTGAAATTTGCTGTGGGTCTGCAAGCTCCTGCCTATAAATGATACTTGATACACTATCTGTGTTGTTATAAGGGGGGTGGGGATAGCAGACTTACTTTAAGGGAGGGGGGGGTGGGGAAACATGTTAGTCAAGAAAGAAAGTATTTCTCTCTGGCACTGTGCTTAAAGGGCTCTTTCCAACAGGGTGGTTAGTTTAGACCCTGCAGCCTTGGTAGCACAGAGGAGCAGAAAAAGATACAGGAGAATTGACAAGAAAAGTCTGTCAAGGACCCACTGTGGCTCAAAAGGTGCCCCTTGCTGGCACCTGAGATTGTAGGAAATCACTTTGATCACCCAAATCTGATCATGCAGGGACACAAAGCCACATTAGGATGGTGGCAGTGATCCCGGGGATAGAATTGGCTCATAGAAGTAACTACTGATTAGCCAGCCAAAGAATTTTCTAACATGGCCTTTCATTAAAGGAAGGCCAATTCATTCTTTTGATTCCCTGCCTATCCCCACTTCATGTGGCAAAGGCTATCTGTTGGATGGCCATGCAGGGAAGTTGCTATGATAGGATATGATTAATCCTGTCCTTCAATCCCTACTAGTTTTAAACAAAATAGTTCCTACCATACTACATGGAGGGGGAGGAGGGAAGAATGAATAGGGATTATCAACCCTCTGGGCCCATGCCATTGATTTGTATTATCTGCATTATCAAATGAGAGAAACAATCACTATTAAATCTTTTTTTTTTTTAAGTATTTTTTGTGGATACTGACAAGCTGATATGCATTCAACTCCATGTCTCCCTGAATATTTGATACTCAATAGTTCTCTAGAATACCTCATTTATCTGGGATTTTTCCAGTATCATTTCCCCCCCATCACACATCCGTCACCTTCCTTTTTGGGGGCAGTTATTGCCTAGAAAACAGGTTATAGTCATTTGGTTACTTTGTTAGTGACCTTTGTGTAGGAAACCTGAACATAAGAAAATAAGTTGCCGTTATAAGGAAGCAGGCTAGAAGAAGGGTGATTGAGGGAAGAGTACTAGTCTCCTTGTGGTGCAAAAGTGAAGTAATCTAGATGTGGTAAGAGCCAATTTTAGGCTGGGAAAGACATAGATGTATTTGGGTGCTTTCTCCTCTTTGAACCCTTTATTTTATCTGAATCAGTACAAGAATTTGGAAAGTTGGGTCATCCCTGGCTGATGTTCAGTAACATTAGGGCTGAGATCCCATGGTTTGATGGGGAAGAAGAAGTCTCTGTTCTCTGCCTTCTAGTACAGGGCTCAAACCTTTCTGGTGATGGTCATCTTCCTTACATATCTATGTGAAAAAAAGATGGATAACAACAACCAAAGGTTTTAGAGTACCAATTATGGTGCAAACTATTCCTGGACCCCTAACCAGTGATTACCATTCTGTGATCCTGGTTCCATCCCCAGATTGGAATGTAATAAAGCATCAGTTAAATTTCAGATGCTGAAAAGCCAACAGTGAGGAAAAAATTTGACACAAAATTCGCAGGCTGTCTCACCTATCCGGAGGGATGAGTTTCATATATTTAAGTCATATTTATCCTAGGATCTTTCACGTGATAAGCTCATTCGATTGCCTAAATCTTAAGCACCTAATTATTTTTGAAGGCAGACTTATTTCTGCTAAATATCCTTTGAGAAGTCTGGAGTTTCCCAAAGTCCTCATTTCAGAGGAAAGGGCTAGTAAACTCATAGCCATATAATCTATGGCCCTGGGAGCCAGAATCAATGTTGGCCTGTTCTTCTTGCCTCTTGATTTCCTAAAGCAGAGGTAGGGAACATCCTACCTTTGAGCTGTATAAGGCCCAAGAAATAACAAGGCAATTGCAGGAAATGATGAGCTGAAATAAATACAACTTCCTGGTGCTCAAGTTCTGTAAGTTGATAATTTTGTGTGACCCATGAAAGATGTTATAAATATCCAAATGGTACTTGGCAGAAAAAAAGATTTTCCCACGTCCTGTCCTAAAAGGTGAAGGAGGTATTTACTCTTCAAATGTATCATTTGTCTTTTGAGTTATTGAGAGGAGAGGTGATTACAATCCTCCTGTACCATAAATGACCACTTAATTGACTGCACCAAATGCACATCTCCAAGCTCAACACTTTTGATGCTTTTTTAAAAAAATGTTCTATCAATGACTGGCATCACTGTCTTTTCCCAAATTCACCCTTCTACATGTAGTCAAGCAAAACACAACGCAGTAGCTGTGTCTAAAAATGGAGGACTAATTTTGTACAGTAACCCCCTTTGTGAGGAGGAAACATGCTAGTTAGTCCTCTGAAGTTTGAAGATTTCTTTACTCTTCCCTGTACTCCACCGACTACTGGCCTGATACCTAACACATAGTAAGCTTAATAAATTCTTGTTGCTTGAGAAAGTGGTTCCTAATAACTCCTGTGAAGTTTTTTCTTCACCCCCATTCCTTTTTTGAGGTAAAAATCTGACTAATGCAGATCAGTTCTGTTTCTATTAATTAGGACTTCTAAGGCAAAAATGACTTAGGATCCACATAAGTCAGTTTTTCATTTGATTATGAATCTGGAGGCTTTCTAAATAGATGTGGAATAGAGAAAAGCAGTTTCCTGATTAGCTTAGTTAAATTATAAATATCCTTTTTAGTGAAGAAAGCTTTATATATTCTCTTTGCACAATGTATTAATGGGAAATGACTAGAATTCATTTTTTTCCTGTTCCTGGGGCTTGCAGTGTACTCTGATAACCAACTTTAAATACATGGACTGTTTCTTAATTATGAAGCTATAGGTCCAAGAAAAAAGGGACCAAAATTATAAGGGGCGAGTTGTAACGTTTTAACTTTGAGAAAAATCTTAGGAAAATCATAATATTCTTCAGATAATTGCCCCAGAAGGAAAGTTCAATTGCAGAGCAGCAGATTATAACTCAACTTAAGAAAATGTATCCTAAGTTGGAGCTGTTCTGAGATGGAATGTACTGTCCCCAAAAAGACAGAGGAGACAAGGACAGAGGGGAATCACTAGACTTAAGACAGAAGAAACCTAGACGAATTTATCCAGTCCCTACTCAAATGAATCTCACAAGAGCAGGAGTTAGATGACTGAGGTCACTTTCAAATCTTAGATCTAAGGAATCAAAAATTGCTTGGTTTGGAGACACTTAGCAAATGAGATGAGCAGTTTTAAGTGGACATTTGTACTTTACAATTTTGACAAGAAGTTGTTATACTTAACCATTTATTCACCTCAACACTGGCTACTATAAGGGATGAAGCTGTGGCCCTTCTCTACTGCATGAAACTTCAGGCCATATGGACATCAAACTTGAGATCATGGAGCTGTCGTCGAACTTAAGCTGCCAATGTTGAGGTGGCAAAACAGCCTTACTTTTAGGCAGAGCCCTATCCCAAGTAGTTGTATACAACACAACACATATACAAAGCAAAACACAAGGGGTATTCAATGTTTATTCAGGGCTGGAGTGAGGTGCACTGGAGAGGCAGACATGCAGTTTGATCCCAGGACCCCACAAGGACCTATCCCAACAGTTTTCACCAAGGTAGATCCAACAACCCCTCCCTGCAGCTTCCCAGATTGGCCCCAGACTAAGTTACAAGCTACTTAGATGCTGGTGTTCAAAATAAGTTATTTAAGAAAAGAATGGGGCAAAGCCTCAGAGTATGGGGAAGGAGCCACCTCCGTCCCTGGACCCTGTAGTAACTGTACCATTCTTTAATAGGTTGAATCTGTCAACAGTGCCAACTGTTTGTAAATCCCCAGATAGGCCAAGGCAACAGAAAAGCTTCAGGTCCAAACTGGGTTCAACCACGCTATTCAGAAGCTCTTTCTAACCAAAGCAAGTCTCAAGGACCAAATGAACTCATTTGAGCCAGATTTGAGAAACATTTATCTTTAGTGAGTCAATGGGAAAATGTGAAATAAACTGTAGTGTTACAAAAAGAAAAAAAAGTGTAAAGTGAAAACCTCTAAGGAGATGAGTCCTTGATCAGAATGGTTGTCCCTAGCTTCCAGGTGAGTAGCGAGCAACTCCTCTGAGAGGGGGCCCAGGTCTACCTGATAAGCCCATACAACTAAGCTTTCTTACAAACCTCAAAAATTGGGAATCCTAGCTTTGAAATAGAACACATTGAAACCTAAGTAAAAGGAAGGTTCAAATAACCTATTTTGTAAAATTATTTCTAATCATAAATCCTACTCAGTTGTCCCTGTGCTAGAATTGAAGGAGTGAGGGTAGGGTGAGGAGGGTGGAGGTGAAACAATCTGTGTCTGAACTCTTCTTTCTCCTCTAATTCTGCCAACATTGCTATCCCACACAGACTGTGCCCCCCAAATGGTTCGTGTTAATGGCTAGGCCTCATCTTGTGGCAGAACTGCTGCAAGCTCAAGAATGGGAAAGGACTTCAGCTTGATACCAAGATGCCATCAACAAAAGAGGGTCCCGAACAAGTGGGTGATGGGCACTGTCACTTGGCAGGCTCTCTAGTCAATTCCTGAAGGAGAGCAAGATGGAAGTCTCTGCTTGGTGAGGCACGTGGTCCTCTGGGTCAGACCAGCCACACCAGTCTTGACTTCTCTCTGATTTGTTGATGGCCTGGGCACTTAGAACAATCCCCTGCAAACCAAGGTATCTGCTCCTCAGAAGAACTTGTCAGTTCAAGATAGTAAGATGGGATTCCTCAGCTCTTTTGGCTGCCCAGCCAGGAGAAGAAGAGTGGACGGCGCCGTGGACGAGAGGCTTGGTGGATGCGCACAGTGCGGGGAGACCGCCATACTTTGATGGTATTATCGTCACTGGCACTCAGCAACAGCTCCTGTTCCAGGGGACTGAAGGCCACAGAGTTGACCACATCTTTGTGCCGGAGCTTGGCCAAGCAGATATTGTAGTGTCGGTCCCAGACGTAGCCGTGTCGGTCTTCGGCACCACTGTAGGGTATATGTGAGACAGGATGAGTCAGAGCTAATTGGAGTTCGCCCCCAAACCCTTCACTTTGCCTCTCAACCCCAGAGTAGATAGTATAGGTATAATCCTAATCTGAGAGAAAGGCCAAGATCCCTGTAGTAGGAGCCTAAAGTAGCTAGGCTATTTTACTGCTTGGGCCCTTCCCTATCATGACTGCCCTGCCTCATATTGCCCTATACTGCAAGCTCTGTTCCTTGGCTTCTATTATACTTAATGCTTAGCAACTCTTTTCCCATCCTGCATCCTATTCATATGATCTCCTTGTATAAATGAGTAGAAATCACCTAAACCCAGATTTCCCCAAGTAATTTCCCCACCTCAGTTGGGATAGAAGTCTTCCTTCTTCCCTCACCACATTCCCCCCAAAGAAATCTTGTCAATTCCACCTGGGATGGGAACTTAAATGTATGGATTTGGGCTTCCTGGGGGATGGACGGTACCTGGCAACAAAATCCCTGCTGACATCAAGGAAAATGAAGAAGCACTCATCATTGGGAGTATAGGCACGGTGGGCCCTGAGGGCCCTCTTCACCTCCTTCATAGTCTTAAGGTCAAACACGTGTAAGTCAATCTCCTCAGCAATAGGTGGCGGTTGCATGGGGTCTGACACCACTGAGCCACTGGGCCACGAGCGGCTGTTGACATACAGGTACCTGGGTAAGGAGAATGAGGAGTTTGGATCTCAAAAAAGGAACCATTGATTTCCCAATGAGGGCAACCCCTGCCTGAGTCAATGACCAATTCCTGCCCCTAGGAGTCAGCTTGGTTGGTAACTTGCTCCCCAATCGCACCTGTGGTCAGGTGACAGGCCCATCCCAATGATGTGTCCGTGGATATCGATCACATGATCCAATGAGTCAAAGAATTCATCTGAACGCCGCTCCTCTCCCAGCACTGGCCCTGCTGTTGTCATTTGGTGAGGAAGGATCTGCTTAATCCCTGATGGGGAAGAGAAAAGATTTAAGGTGAAAGGGCAACAAAAGACAGGCTGTTAGTAACGGTAGTCTGCATAAGTCTCAAGTCTTTTCTATTTCCACTCTACCCTAAATATTACTACTTCTGTCCCTACCACCAAAAGCAGTACTTAAGATAGCTGGACTATCTAAGACAGAATATCAGAGCCCAGGGGTACAAAAGCAATAGAAAAAAGAGTAAAGATAAGTATCAATGAAGACATCTAAAATTGCTCTGGAGCTTTTAACTTTTTTTTCCAAAGGGTTAAGTAACTTAGGTTCTCGTTTCTTTAGTATCTCCAGAAGGACATGTATCATCTCTAGTTTATAAGTGTGGAAACTGAGGAAGGATAAGTGATTTAAGTTGTCATTTATCCTTTTTCAGTCATTTCTACACTTCATGACCCTGTTTGAGGGTTTCTTGGCAAAGATATTGGCGTTGTTTGCCATTTCCTTCTCCAGCTCATCTCCAGAAAAGAAACTGAGGCATGAGAAGCTAAGGCAAACGGTAAAATGACTGGCTCAGGCTCACACAGCTGTCTGGGGTCAGATCTGAATTCAAGAAGGTGAGTCTTCCCAAATTAAGACCTAGTACTCTTATTGATTTCATCCCCTCATTGCCCTTTTAAGTTACTCAAGAGGTAAAGCAAAGAACTAGCACCAGAGTTGAGAAGAGGCCAGAGACACCTTCTAAAATAGTGCTGGGCCAGAGGTATAAAGAAGCTACGTCTATCAGTTTATAGAGCCATGAGTATTTGTGTTATATCTCTACCTCCTTCATTCAGCTGGGAATTACTACTTCTGAAGCTTCACTGGGCTCTTTAAGTCTCACAGGTAGTTATCTACCTGGAAATGGCCACTTAAAAGTTGTAACACTGCCACCTTGTGGTTCTGAAGAGCACTACCAGGCATAAAACAGAACTGGGGTCCTCCTGGTCTTCTTTCCTCACTAACTCCACTCTTCAATTCCTCAATCTGACTTCTGCCCCCTCCAATTTGAGAATTCTATTTATGCCCAGTTGTTTCTTCCTTTTCTTGAGCACCTAGATAATTTCTTTATCCTCTGGGCCTCCTCTGATCTCATCTCTCTTTTTCCTTCAAGTTAACACAAATGCACTGTCTGTATGGCATGCTCTCTCTCCTGACCTTCCCTTGGCACCATGAGGTTATATCAGCTTATCCTGGTACCTATCTGGTGTGGGGAATAGGTGAGGCAGCCAGTGGTAAAGATCAAATATTTCTTCTTATCATTGCTCTCTATGTTGGCCTCTGGAGCTTTGGTCCGTCTCTGGGCCAGAAACTCTGCAACTTTGCTCTCCAGCTCCTGCTCTGACAAGACGGGTCGAGCCCGCCCTTCCATGATATCATCTAGGAAGCGCCGCAACCCCTCCTTGGAGCCCCGCAGGGACTGGGTCTCTGTTGGGGGCTGATCCCAGCCATCTTCTTCCTCATTATCACTGCCCAGGTCAAAAACCCGACAAGGAGAGGTGGTGACAGAAGCCGGCTGGGGTCCGGCATCCAGCAGGAGGTCAGGGTTGTCATAGCGACTGCAGTCTGCCACCATCACAGTGCGGATTGTGCTGGCATTGAGGTTCTGGATTTTAAAGAGCCGCTTCACCACATTAACATTCTCTGACTCGACATCCTGGAGGAAAGGACAAACTAAAAGTAAGAAGCATTCTAACTGCATTATGAAGTCAGTATTGGCTCAAAATTAGGATACCTGCAGAAACCTGAGAGGAAGATTTATTAGTCTCATAGGAGGGAAGATACCTCGCAAGGTTGAACAGCCCAATTGTGTCTCAGAAAATCAGGATTATAAGTATATATAATCCCCAACTTTGGATAAGATCTTCCTCTAGACCTGATGTCATGTAAGAGCCCTACCCATAAAACAATCCAAGGGCCTCTATTCCCCTTAATGCTAGAGTCCTCCAAGAATTTCAAGAGTGTCTGCCCGACCTGAAAGGCATTGTTGAGCCAGAGCACAGAGCAGGATGTGATGTCTCCAATCCGGTGCAGATTCCCAGAGATCAAGTTGGTTTCATTAAGCCAGCATCCAAACACGTCATATGGCTTATTTCGTACTCGTGAGAGGAGAGCAAAGTTGTCTGTTGAGCAGAGAGGAAAGAAGTAAAGGAAAGGGTAAAATAAGCCAGGGATGAAGCTGGGGCTGAATGGGAGGGCAGGAGTGGTGTTTGTCCCTCTACTTTTGGAGAAGAGAAGGCTCTCTCTGGGGAGCCCCTGGGAAGAAAAGAAAAATACTTCATCTGGCAAAGGGAACTGGGGGCAGTTATTGTGGGGAAGGTACACAAATGGGGGATGGCTCTATATTCTTACCCAAGCTGATGACAGCAATCTCTCCTGATGAAGAATTGTGGGGCCCCAAGAAGACTCCTGACACAAGGAGCAGTGTGTCATCCTGGTTGAACTGGGAAAACTGGGTGTAACTCCAGTTGTAAGGCCTCATGTTGGAACTATGCAGGAGTGAGATGGCCAGGTCATTGTTCCAGATCTGTGAGAACAAAAAGAAAGACAGAAAGGGGACTCATGCTTCAAAGGGTGAGATGCCCATTAACAACGTCATTCACTTTGTCAGACAAATCTTAAAAGCCAATATGACAGGAAGAGTCAAAGCTGGGTACATCCTAAGGCAAGATTCCTATTCCAGCTTGGGTCACTACAATCTGATTTCCACAAATCAGTGTAATTGTTCCACACTCAATACTACCTTATGAATGCATCCCAAGGAGCTAACTAGTAAGTCCTGATAGCTCAGCTCTGTGTGCAATGGTTCCCATTTCCTTCAGGTGGAAAAAAGGCCCAGAAAAAACTATCCTGAAAGCTGACGAACTCTCCTCCTCAAGTTGGGTGGGGATTCTGATGTGACTCAGACCGGTAGAGGGGATAGCAAGAGATAAAGGGGCTTCACATTTAACTCCAGCAATTTGAGCAGAGCTATAAGGTAACTGAGTGAGTTTCTCACCAGATCATCTATAAGGAACCCTAAAGCTGGGGGTTACTGACCAATTTCCCAAAGTAACCTCCTCTTAAGTAATATCACTATATGGCTCAAGATCACGGGCTAAAAGATGAGTTCAGATTGGGAGGTGATTTCAGCCCCAAAGAAATCTAACTAGCTAGGCTTTAGTGTGGCCACAATTTTAACTTCTCCCATCTTTTCTCTCAAGTTGGATGCTAGGACTTAAAAGGCTAACAACTATCCAGAATTGTCAGCCAGGCCAAAGTATAAATTGAAAGCTTCATATTCTTTCCATTGTTAATGTTTTAATAATTTTCCTTGTAATTATATATAAAACTCACTTATGATTTTCCAAAATATCCATTTGTACCTAGGTTTATGTTTGACTCAAAAAATTATTTTGACTCAAGATGCCAGACTCATCTTAAGACATGGGTCTATTTTGGCAAAGGACTTTGGTTAGGGCTCCCTAGAGAGGGTGTGGGGCCCCAGGGAATACAAGAGCCATTGACTTTCTCCATCACTAAATCTACAGCACCATCTGCCAATTTTCTTAACACTTTCCTGAAGTCAGATTATAACTATACCCCCAGGACAATCTGGCCAGAAGGCAGTAGTGACAACTGACCTTGGCCAGTAGTCATGATTATTTTTGGACACAAAGCAATGTCACCCATGCTAGATCTCTATCCCAGTATTCCCAAGAAGATGGCACCTTGGTTCAACAGGAACAGTAGTCCAAAGTACTCTGCAGGCTCTAAGCCTTACCTTTACAGTACAGTCCTTGGAACAGGATGCAAACAGGTATCCTGTATGTGAAAAGCTGAGATGGAGGACCTGATCAGTATGTTCTCTCAAGGTCTGTACTTCGACACAAGGGATGGTGTCATAGAGCCTCTGAAACTCCTCATACCAGGAGACAGCAGCTGTACCACACAAAGCCAAAGGATGGTATCATTTTGGGAGCAATAGGGCAAAAAAAGAGGAAGGTACAAATGATTTCTAAAGAGCAAACTTGTTTTTTTATAGAATGACCTAATAAAAATAGCCATCGACTGTGCTCTGGTGACTTACTGGCAAGACCCCAACTCCCCCAAATCTGCATACAAATTACCAAATATAAAGCTCCATAAATATACTGTGTCTCCCCAAGACACTAATATACTGCTCTCTACACAGAAGGCATCTGAGAACCTGTGGGACCTTAGGTGAGTCAATTTCCCTTTTCAATTTCCTCTTCTATAAAATTCAGGAGTTAGACTAGATTATCTTTGTCTCTTCTAGCTTTAAATCTATGGCCCTGGGTAAAGTTATTCCACTCTGACCAGGGGCCAGTCATCAGCAAGCTGTGACACAAACTTCATATATCTCAAGCCCAATATTTAGCTCTAAAGCTTAAAAAAAAAAAAAAAAAAAAAACACCTTCTCCTTCCCCCAGGGAAGATGGTGCTCAATGTCAACCTTAACATCTATTAACTGACCTGGATGACGGGGGACATCTCGGGCCACTTGGTAGTATCGGTAAAACAGCTCCTTCCACAGGAACTCATCTCGAGACACTGCCTGCCACTGGCGGCACACCAACCCTGCAGCTAGCACATCTTCATGGCTCAGGCTCAAGAAGATCTGGTAAATAATACTGTCTGGAAGGAAGGGGTTGCCCCCATCATCCATCGTGTCATTCTGTCCCCAAGGACTCTGAAATCACATGCACCTGAGTCAGACAAAATAACAAGAATGGGGACAAGACAGTGGTATAATAAAAACCAATAAGAACAAAACTGACATTTATATATCTCATTCGATCTTCACAACAACTTGAGCTAGGCAATATAGATATCATACCTATTTTGTAAACCAGTCAAACTTTTATTAAGCATTATGTGCTAGGCACTGGGCTAAGCACTGGGGATACAAGGCTGGCAAAGAGAGTTCCTGCCCTCAGAGATAATCCAATGATGAAAATTTAAGGCCCAGAAGATGACTATGGTCACATAATAAGATTGAGAAATATTTTTTATTTAAGACTTCCTGATCCCAAATCTAGTCTGGTTGCCTGATCTAGTGAGGACTAAGGAGCTAAGGAGAAATGAATAAGCAAAGAAACACCAGGAACAGAGTGTCTGGGGCTCTGAGGCTCTGGGACTCAAGTAGTTGCCCTGTTTCTCATAGTAATCGAATGTTCATTAAATACTTGCTACCTGCTAGAAACTAAGTTAGGTATTGAAGATACAATGATAAAAGTTAAATTCCTACCTTCAAGAAGGATCTAAGCAGGAAACAAGGATAATACTAGAAGCTACCAAAGATTAAAACCACACAAAGATTCTTGGGACATTATTCTGTGTATTTAAAAAAAATAGGTAATTTTGGGGGGAGTAGAGGAGATAGGGAGCTATATGTACATTGTGTGTGGGGGGGTGAATATTAATCTGAGTTGGCACTTTTAAGAAAACTGGGAATTCTAAACACTAATTATGTTAAGGCCCTGGAAACTAGATTTTTTGCAATTATACCAATAAATGTGCACTGAATATTTGCTGAATGCTAAAATCTAAACAACTATACTATGATCACCATCAGCTCCGGAATTTTTACCCACGAGTGAATGGGGGACTCTTCTACAATTTTCCAAGGACGTATCAATAATCTAAGGATAAGGAAAAGACCACCTCAGGCTTGCATTATTGCCTGTCTTCTTCCAGGCTAACAATCTCTGTGTCATTGGCTTTCTATGGACTTGACCTTGAAATTACTGAGGAGCAGGGTCTTAGACAAGGATTTTTGAGTACAAAACAAAGGGTGCCAGGCCAAACTAAGGCCCTGGACTTATCCGCTTTGAGAATTACTCCAGCCTGGGACCCCTTCTAAATGCCTCCTAATGACCTTTTCTCAAGAGGAAAAGCAAGCCACCTCTACCACCAGGGACAAAACTTTTCAGAACCCTGAAAAAATGAGGCAGGTCAGAACTATGGGCTATCTTGTCCAAGGAAGGCCAAAGGGAGCTGATCCTTGATTTCTGAAACCTAGGTCAAAGTCAAGACTTTATCTGTGTGAAGAATCTTCTAGGCAACAGACCAAAATGTGATGATTTCTCTGGTTAGGAAACTACAACTACTTGCAACAGTGGATGAGAGAACAATGGAAAATTGGAAATCAAGGTGTAAGCAAAATAAGGAGCCTGCCTACCACCCAGGGACTGAGACACATGCTTACCGGACAGAATAGGAGGCTCCGCTAATTTCTAGATTATATAAATGAACTCGGGTTATTGGCAGGATTTTGTTAACGAAGAGTTTTAATCCAAATCCCTGGAAATTAAGGGTCTCCTCATACCTTGTCATCACAGGGATCCAAATGTGGGGTATAGTTTAATAATGGCTATAACGATACTTGCGGTGGGAAGTAACTTTGTGCAAGGGCAGGTGGGGGCCTCGGTGGGAGGGCTGGGGCAGGAGACGGGGGTGCAGGAAGCCTTGTCTGGGTGGGAGAGCAGGGAAGCAGAGAACAGAACGGACGGCAAGGAGGCGAGGTTTGAGAAGGCGCTGCGGGGGAAGGATGGGGGCCCGCCGGGCATTCTCCAGGAAAGGGATCCCGTAAGAGAGATGCTGTTCAGGGCGCGGAGCGCTGTGGGATCAGGCTGAGGCCCCCAGGGGGTCACTTTGGGGGGGGGGATATCTCTTAAGGGTCTACGCGGGGCATTCTGTGGAGGAGGGTCCCTGGAGCGATCATTCCCGAGCAGGAGTCCCTACTGGGGGGCGCTCTGAGAGTGAGGTGTCCGGGACGCAGACTGGAGGGGGGGGCCCTCTGAAGGTGAGGAGTCTGTTAGGAAGGTGGGCCCCGGGAGGGGGAGGGGGAGGCGTCAGTTGGGAAGGTGGGGGGGTCTCCCTAGGGAGGGGCTCTCTGAGGATGAAGTCTGTTGGGGAAGGTTCCCGAAAGGGGTCCCTACTGGAAGCTCCATCAGTAGTGATGCATCTGTTGGGAAGGGTCCCCGCGGGGGGTCCCTCGGGAGAGTGGGGGGCCTTGTTGGAGGACTGGTCCTTTGCGGTAAGGTATTCAGGGAGGCGGGAGAGTCCCTGTTGGGGGTCAGGGAGGTCCCCGCGGGGGGGAGATGTGTCAGGAACTGGGCTGGGGTGGGGGGGTCCCCGCAGGGGTGGGAGTCCTGCGGGGAGGAGGCCTGCCTCGGCGGGGCGCTGTCGGGGCGCGCTCCCAGTGGGAGAGAGGCCCCCGCTGGCGGGGCGAGGCCGCAGGACGCGCTCCCCCACTCACCCCACGGGAGCCGCCACACGGAGCCGGAACCGAAGCCGGAGCCGGGTCGAGGAGGGGGGCGGGGCTCGAGGGGAGAGGCGAGAGAAGCCCCGGGCCGGGCCGCTCTGCCCCCGGCCCCCACTTCCGCTCGCGCGCCGAGTCGCCGCAGCCGTCGCTCTCTCCGCGTCTCTATGATGTGGGTCCTCCCCAGGCTGGATGCCTCGAACCCAGAAGCATCGATGGTGGCTCCTCCCAGCCGTCTCACCCCGCCCTCTCCCCCTCCCAGGCTGTAGCAGTTCTGCCGCTCGTGCTCGGCCCTCTGCGCCTGCGCAAAGCCGAGCCCTTTCCCCAACCACGATTGCCATCGGCCACCAGGAGGCGGCAAGGTTACGTTCCTGAGCCGTAGCAATGAGTACAGTCCGTTCTTTGCACGGGTCAAAAACTGAAACCGAAAGGTGGGGTGGTCTGCCCCAGGTCACGGAGCTCCTAACGACGGCGGCTAGAGGTCTTACGAACGGAGCTTGAAGGCTCGCAGTGCATCCCCCCCCCCCGCACGCGCTCAGAGACACGGCGCGCTCTCATTTTCTCCTCATCCCATTTCCGGGAGGCAGGTGCTCCTGTTACCCCATTTTACAGATGGGGAAATCTAAGAAAAACGGAGGCCTCACGGAGTTAGTAAGTCTGAAGCTGGATTTGAACTCAGGTCCGGTGCTTCTCTACTACGCCTCCTAGCTGCCCAGTAAGGTCCGAGGTCATTTCTTTATCCGGGATACCTGCTGGTTAGTAAAGTAAGGAGGGGCAGCTAGGGGGCGCAGGGGGGAGAACCCCAGCCCGGAAGTCAGGAGGACCCGGATTCAAATCTGGTCTCAGACACTTAACACTTCCTGGCTGTGTGACCCTGGGCAAGTCGCTTACCCAAAGCAAAAAAAAAAAAAATAGAGTAAGGGAAACAGAATCTGAACCGAGGCTCTCTGACTTCAGATCCCCAGCTCTTTCCCCCCGCGTCTCTGTGCCTCATGCAAGGACTCCATTAGGAGGCTTCAAGCCAAGGCTGGAGGACACTTGCTAGGGCCATCCGCCAATGGGTCGGGCGGGAGATTCAGGGAGTAAAGTTTAAAACATTACGTCATCGTTATCACTGGACACGGGGACAGAATCCACGGAGGGAGGGGGGGGGGCAGCAAAAGAGAGTCTCAGAACCCACTCCGCTAATCCGGGATAACCGCGTCTGAGCCAACGGAGGAATTGTCCAATCCAACCTCCTCGTTTTATAGATGAGCGAACCGGGGCCCAGACAAGCGGGGCACCTGATCCCACCCTTCTAAATTCAGTGCTCCTTCCGCCATGTTTTTTCTCTGACCCGGAAGTCTCTGTTCATTCCCTCTTTCTTTCCGCTTGCAATGCTCCACCCATACCCCTTTCAGCCTTTGCTTGCTGAATCCCTACTCATCTCTTTAGAAAACATTTCCTCAGACAAACTATATTAAGCATACATCCACGGTCGATTCTTTAGCAATTCAGAAAAGCGCACCTATGGGGTGTGTGCAATTGAAGAGTTTGGTGATGGAAAAGTACTTTTCCAATTTTTTTTTTTTAAATAGACATTTCTTTATGAAACCTATTGGGAGAGAAAAATGAGAACAAGAGGGGAAATGAGAGAAAAAAAATAGAATGAAAAGAAAGAAAAAAGTGAACGTGTGTTGATTGACATTCCGTCTTCAAGAATTACTTTTCAAAATATTTGAATAATAGAAAATTGTATTGAATCAAAGAATAGGTGTTGCGGCCTGTTGGTGCTGCCGGTTGATTCTTTAAAGTTTTAAAGTCCAGAAATATAATGTCTTTGAAAATGGAAGTTTTTATTTAGTTAGTTAACTAGTGAATATGATACATTTTGTTTATGCGTATATATCTAGTATAGTTTTGATGAACTTGATAATGTTTTAAGTTATAGGATACAGCATATTAATAGCTAAATATTATGCTGAATCACAAAGTTATTATCACTGAACTATTAATTTAGATTAATTAATTAATTAAATGATTAGCTTGATAGCTGCTTAAGATAGATGGGTGTAACATAGACAAGGAAGTTAATCTTAAAGTTTAAACCCTGATTTTTTTTATTTATAATGGACTACTCTGTATAATTAAAAAAAAAATGCCTGCCCATTCTTAGAAGTCTAACACAAATGTTCCTTTAAGCATGAAACCCTCCCTGGTCAGAAATGATCTTCCTCTCACCTTAGACATTCACATAACATTTTGTCTCCTCTTTATGCATTAATCATAAAACATTTTATATTATAGTTGTTTTGTTTATATGTATTCTCCTCCAAATAAACTGTAAGTCCATGATTTTTCTTTCTTTTAAAAAAAATTAGTATTTTTGGAACTCGATTTGGAACTCAAAAGTTTATTCCTTTTTCCTCTTCCCCACTCCTTAAAATGACAAGCAATTTGGTAAAGGTTAAATTTGTGCAATTACATAAAACATATTTCCAAATGAGTCATGTTGTGAAAAAAACATGAAAAAAAAAAAAGTGAAAATAGTATGCTTTCATCTATATTCAAACTCTATTAGTTCTTTCTTTGGATGTGGATAGCATTTTCCATCATTAGTTCTTTGGAATTGTTTTGGATCATTGTATTGTTGAAAATGACTAAGTCATTACAGGATTGTTATTATAACATTCTCCTGGCTCTTCTCATTTCACTATACATTAGTTCATATAAATCTTTCCAGGGTTTTCTGAAATCATTCTACTCTTCATTCTTACAGCACAATAGTATCCCATAACAATCATATACCACAATTTGTTCAACTGATGGACACCCCCTCAATTTCCAATTTTTTATAAAGGTCCAGAATGTGTAAATTTTCTTTCTCCTTCAGTGCTGAGCACAGGGCTCGGTGGTTAATAAATCTTTGTCAAATGGATGATTTCAGCCACTAATATAAGCAGCTTCTGTCAAAGTCCTCCTCTGATGCCTTGTTGAGAGATTATAAATTCCCTGAAGATAATGTCTTTCATATATACTTTAGCTTCTCTGTTGCTTGCTCATATCAGACATTGAATGAATATTTAATGAATTGAACTGAATCCTGTCACGAAGATAACTTTAAGTTCTTAAAGGCTGTTCCATTAGGGAACAAATAGACTTAAGTGAGCTGGAAAGGATTTTAGAATTGGGCTGGTCAAGAACTAGGCATGTGATTGTCTTGCAAGGCAAATTCAGAGATGTTCATCACCAGAGGTTTGGCACTTAGAGAAATATTTTTTTTAAAAAACTTTTGAAAGACTGTCTGCTAAGACACAAAAGTCTGGCAGTCTTCTGCTTTATTATTCTGAAT
The DNA here is from genome assembly GCF_902635505.1 of Sarcophilus harrisii. Classification (NCBI taxonomy): domain Eukaryota; kingdom Metazoa; phylum Chordata; class Mammalia; order Dasyuromorphia; family Dasyuridae; genus Sarcophilus; species Sarcophilus harrisii. The sequence continues at coordinate 249,053,501 of NC_045427.1, read as the reverse complement.
GTCACTCTCCTCATTTATAAAATAGTCACAGTGATATTTTTACTTTCAACCTTAAGCAGTAGGTTGATGTAGACTAGTGGATAGAAAGCTAGCATTAGAGATGGAAGCTCTGTCTTCCCTCTTTCAGGCACTGTCTTGGAGAAGTCAGCTCATCTCTCACTGCTCCAGGACCTATGCAACTACAGACTATAGTTACAGTGAAGATGCTAATCTGCTTTGTTGGAGGGAGTTTCCTTACCTGGAAATTCTCTTTCCCTCTCCCCCCCCCCCTTTTTTAAAAAAAATCATTATAGCTTTTTATTTAAAAACATATGTATGGGTAATTTTTCAACATTGACCCTTGCCAAACCTTCTTTCCAACTTTTCCCCTCCTTCCCCCCACCTCCTGCCCTAGATGGCAGGTAATCCAATACATGTTAAATATGTTAAAGTATATATTAAATACAATATATGTATATATATTTATACAGTTATCTTGCTGCACAAGAAAAATCGGATCTAGAAAGAAAGAAAAAAACCCGAAAAGGAAAACAAAAATGCAAGCAAACAATAACAGAAAAGAGTGGAAATGCTATCTTGTGGTCCACACTCATTTCCCATATTCTCTCTCTGGATGGAGATGGCTCTCTTCATCACTGAACAATTGGAACAGGTTTGAATCATCTCATTGTTGAAGAGAGTCACATCCATCAGAGTTGATCATCATATAATCTTCTTGTTGCCATGTATAATGATCTCTTAGTTCTGCTCATTTCCCTCAGCCATTTTCCAACTGATGGGCATCCACTCAGTTTCCAGTTTCTTGCCACTACAAAAAGGGCTCCACAAACATTTTTGCACCTGTGGGTCTTTCCCCTCTTTAAGATCTCTTTAGGATATAATCCCAGTAGAAACACTGCTAGGTCAAAGGGTATATACAATTTGACAACTTTTTGAGCGTAGTTCCAGATTGTTCTCCAGAATGATTGGATTCATTCACAACTCCACCAACAATGCATCAATGTCCCAGTTTTCCCACATCCCCTCCAACGTTCATCATTCTTTTTTTCTGTCATCTTAGCCAATCTGAGAGGTGTGTAGTGGTATCTGGGAGTTTTCTTAATTTGCATTTCTCTGATCAATAATGATTTAGAGCACCTTTTCATATAACTACAAATAGTTTCAATTTCTTGATCTGAAAATTGTCTGTTCATATCCTCTGACCATTTATTAATTGGAGAATGTCTTGATTTCTGATAAATTTGAGTCAGTTCTCTATATATTTTGGAAATGAAACTTTTATCAGAACCTTTGAATGCAAAAATGTTTTCACCTGGGAATTCTCTAGATCAATGAGGTCAAAGGTCCAGGCCCAATCCCATTATCGACTTTACAAGATTATTACAAGGAAATGAGAGCTACTGCTAGCACAATTTGGTAGGAAGAATAGGACACACTAGGAAACATGTCCTACCTAATACTTTGGTGAATCTAGCATTGCTCTTCTATAGGGTTTCTCTCCACTAGAGGAAGAAAGTAGACTTTTCCTTCATACTTTTTATCTCATGGATTTTATGTCCGCGTTTTCCCATAAAGTCTCCATAAAGGAAACACTCATCTCTGGAGTCTCTCCATTGGTTCTTTTGTGGAAGAAAGGCAGGACAAACATACCTTTCATTCTGTCTGACTGTCTGTCTAGTGCTATCTCTCATTCTCACCAACTAGTCTTTTCTGGACATGCATTCCTTACCTACATGCTATACTTTTTTACTGCTCCTTGAATATCAGTTTCCTTACAATGACCATATATATTTCCATTTCTTTTTGGGTGTGTTGTAATTTTAACGTTATGGTCCTTTTAAATTGTGCATGGGATTGCTGAGAGCAAAATGGAGTAATGGGCAGGGAGCTGATTTTGGAGCCAGGAAGATGGGCTCCTAGACCCATTTCTTACATAAGCTAGTTGTGTATGGACATCTGAATCACACAATATTCTGGACAACTCTCTAACACTGCAAGCTATCGTCAAGATGCTGAGTATCTGATATTCATTGGTAGAGTAAGTTTCTATACTAGAAATTCTCTATACTTGTATAATTAGTGATATAAATCTTTTCTCTACCCTGCTACATATTTATGTGTATGTGCATATATGTAATCTTGCTAAAATAAATATAATCTACTAACTATAGTACTTAATGACTTATTAAGAGAAACAAGTTATTGATCCTCAAATGAAATAGGTCCTATTATTATCCTCATTTTACAGTTGAGTAAACTGAGTTGAAAGGTTAAGGAACTTGCCCAGAATCATAGTAAGTATCTAAGACTGGATTTGAACTCAAGTTTTCCTGAAGTTTCCTCCCCCCCCCCCCCCCCCATACTCAAACCACCTAGCTGAAATAAGGGAAATGATCTACAATCCTATCTGTTTTAATCAATCAACAAGTAAACATTCATTTTTTTTTACAATACTGTGCATTTCTAAGGATGGCAGGGTTCAGACCAGGGACTCCCCAAAGGCAAGGGATCGAAAAATGGAGATTTCCCCCTTGGTAAAGTCCCTCTCCCTCCTCCCCTTGACCCATTTAGGCCCTGCTATGCAGACAGATGGACTCTGACTTATTGATCAGCCTTTCCCTAGCTCTGAAACCACTCCTCCTACCACCAGTTCTCATTCCCATTCACCACCATGCTGCTATTAAGGTCTGCCCTTCTCCTCCCTCTGCTCCTAGTCCCTGGCACCTCTGCTCAGAGACGGAAGAAGCCCCCACCACCTCTGGTTCTCGATAAAATCCAACCTCAGGCCAACTTCGACCCTCAGCAGGTAGGGGCAGTGAGGAAAGTGGGGAGACAGAGTTGGGCCCCTCTCCATTTTCATTTTCATGGGGGAGGGGGAGATACTGAGAGAAGCAAAGGCAGGGTTGCCCTAAAAAACTCGAGGACCCCTCTGCCCCAAATAGGATCTTCCCAATGACTCCGGGGCCTCCTGGGAACTCCTAAAGCTTCAGAGGCCCCCTTAGAACAAGGGCTCCCCAAGATGAACCTTCAGAGGCCTCCTTAGAACAAGGGCTCCCCCCCAAATTGAGCAAAAATACCTTCAGTCTTGTCTACCGTAAGCTATCCTAAGACTTCTGGACCTTGTCTCGTTCTGTCCCATAAACACTGCGCTCTTAGCAACTGGAAGAGGTTGGAGGGAAGGGTTTCCTCTGCCTGCTAGCGCCTGGAGAGTTTCTCATTCCCCTCTGGCCCCCTAGCTACCCTGAGGCTGTTTCCTAACCTAAGAGCCGTAGTCAAGGCTCTCTAGTCCCAGTCCACTTGTCCCCTCAGTTTTCAGGAACATGGTTCCTGGTGGCGGTAGCCTCCAAGTGCAGCCACCTTCTGGAGTCTAGCCACAGGTCAGAGGCTACAAGGATTCAGGCTGCGGTATCCGGACCAGCCCTGGCCGTCAGCACATTCAGGAAACTGTGAGTAACCTGCAGAGAGATAGCCTGACACAGAGGGATGTGAGTTTAAAAGTGTTTCCTACTTATGATATGGGAAGGATGTGGGACTTGCTCCCTGGATCACTAGAAAAAAAAGCCTTCCTCTCTCGGGGTCCCAATTTCCCTTTATGTAAAATGATGATATTATAGTATATGGTTTCTGAGGTTGCTTCTGCAGTCTTAATCCTGCAAGTACCTTTTCCTATGACAATAAAGCATTGTTACAGGCTCTAAGGTTTGCAAGGCAGGGTCATCACAACAACGCTGGGAAGTAGGTGGTAGTATTTCCATTTTACAAATGAGGAAACTGAGGCAGTCTGTGAAAAAATAACTAAGTCACACAACTAGCAAATGTGTTAAGATAAATTTGAACTCCATTTTTCCTGACTCCAAGTTATTGCTGTCTCCACTACCTAGATGCTTACATGAACACACACCATGCACACACACAGAGTCACCGGGTATCCCCCAATACCTAAAACAACTGAGAGGCAATTATGTCTAATATCTCTTAAGAGTTATAATGCTTATATCTCTCTTGGGTCAAGCCTATCTTAAGCCAAGGCAATGAAGTGGGATCAGGAAGGGTTTATCATCCAGATTCAAGATGCACATTGTATTTTGCACATTGTCTCAACCAAAAAAAAAATTACACTGAATAGTATTTTATTTTTTCCAATTACACATAAAGATAGTTTTCAACATTCATTTTTGTAAGATTTTGAGCTCCAAATTCCTCCCCTCCAATCTTTTTTTTTTTTTTTTTTTTTTTTGGCTGGGGCATTTGTAGTTAAGTGACTTGCCCAGAGTCACACAGCTAGGAAGTGTTAAGTGTCTGAGGTCAAATTTGAACTCAGGTCCTCCTGACTTCAGGGCTGATGCTCTATCCACCACACTACCTGACTGCCCCAAGTCTTAATATTTTAAAAACTTTTTGTTTTCCTGCAGCTAGAAAGTTATGAATATAGGGTGTGCTGGCAAATTTTTAGCAGTCAACTCTCCATCTGTTAAGGATGCAGGACACATTTTTACATTTAGTCTACATTGTTAACTTTCCTACCATCATTTTCTTAAGTCTACACTCTAGAAAATCAACAAGATGACAATTCAAACCCTGATTTGTAGTATTTGTGTTTGCTGATTTCCAAGCTGTAATGGCTTATGCTAAAAATTTAAAAATCAACCTTGCTCCTACATACCTAGTGGCATCTAGTAAAAAAAAAAAAAATTAGTTTTTTAAAATAATAATAATAAATTAATAAAATAAAAAATTCTTTTAATAATAATAATAAATAAGTAAATAAAATAAAATAATTGTTCTTGAGTTTTTATGAATCAATGTTAAGTCCAGGCACTTGTGAGCAATAGTTCAGTCTATGATAATGATCTGGCTCTAGTCAGGTTGAGTCCTCCAAAATATTTTAAGCTCTGTGTTTGTATTTTGGGGTTTTTTTCATCTTCCAGTCCATGAAAGACACAAAGAGCTTTTGATGCATAATTGTACCCACCAATTCATGTCTTGCTTAGTGTCCAATAGGTTAAAAAATAACTGTTTTTATTATTATTATTACTCCAATACTTTTACCAATATAGGTTTACCAAAGTGGATGCTCTTTCCACACTAGACATCACAATGAAAAAATCAAATCTCCCAGCAGCCAACCTGAAGGATCCTCAAAAAACTTTTTGAAACCAGTCCTTATACAAAGAATGCAGTCATTACTTGGTCCAAACTCAAAGTTTTTTAAGCTTGATAGGGTCTATCAAAAGATTGGTTGCTATCTTGGGGAGGCAGGAGGGAAAGAAGGGAAGAAGAAAACTTTGGAACACAAAGTTTTAAAAAAAAATTAATGTTGAAAACTATCTTTACATGGTTTGAAAGAATAAAATATTATTTTTAAAAAGTTAAATTCCTTTGATATAGCCTTCAAGAACCCAGGATCACCTCTATACTATGATCATAATAATAGCAAGAACTTTAAGATTTGAAAAGGACTTTACATATTAGCATAATCTTTTCGTTTCATCCTATAACAAACATATGAAGTGCTGTTATTACCTCCAATTTACAGATGAGGATACTGAGACTCAGAAAGGTTATCTGCTCAGATAATTCTCATTCTTCCTCTGTATTCCTTTCCAATCTCCCTTGAGATCCTTAATATCTAACTTAAGTTATTTTTTGAGTAACCCTTGGATCAGGGTGACTAGTTGCCTTCCTTATATCTGAAGTCCTAATATATCTGCTCTTTAGGGATGGGATCTGTTGGCAAATCAAACAAAAATATGAGCCCACTGAGCTCCAGGGCAGATACCATCTCCAAGGTAAGAGTGGGCATTAGGGGAGGGGATATAGAGAGCAACAGTGATTAAGAGGCCCAGAATTGAGAAGTCCTAGGTCCTGACTCAATTCTAATGAGTCCTACGTGGAAGGAAGTGATGGGAGGAGAAAGGGATAAGAGTAGGTGTTCGAATTCTGGGAGATGCACCCTAGACATTGAGAAGATGGGAGAGGAAATGGAGATAAACAGGGTTACAGCTAGTAGGTGTTTGACATGGAATTTAAATTTAGGAGTTGCTGACTTCAGGCCCTGGGGCAGGTGCTCATCCCCTTTTTTAAGGCACTAGATCCAAGGTGAGATGACAGTTTCTTTTCCTAGGTAGAAGACGCAGCCGTGGTGTGGAAGTAGTGGTGGGGGAGACAGATTACCGCCAATATGCCATCTTATACTACCAGAGGGACCAGCAATTCTCCGTAAAGCTCTATGGTAAGAAGGGGCCTGGAAATGGCCATGGGACAGAGAGCAGCACTGAGAATGGTGGAGAAAGAGAGAGCCAAGAGCTAGACTCATGCACCTCCCATCTCTGTGCCTAACCTCTGATGTTTGCACTGACATAGAAACAGAAAATAAAATTGAGTTCTAATTGGTCTGCCCAAATATCTTCCAGAAACCCATTCCCAGAACCACTTCATTTCTTCCCCTGCAGCTAGGTCCTTCCCTGTTAGTGATGATGTCTTGATCAAGTTTGAGCAACGAGTCACTGATGCCACATTAAGTGAAGACTTCATCTTTTATTTCCCCACTTACGGTAAGTTTCCCCACCCATGTTACCTTCCTATTGGCTTAGCTCTTGAAACCAGTTTCTTGTACTCTAGGCTTTCTCAGGCCACAGACTCACAGAACCTCATATTTGAAAGGGACCTCAGAGGAGCTTCCCACTGCCCATGTCTTAATGTTCTCTTTTCTTAAATTTTATTTTTTTTAGTTATATTTGGAGTTTCAAGTTGTCCTTTTCCCTTTCTCCCAATCCCACATTAGAGAAGGCCAACATTTGATATAAATATATATATGGAACCGTATAATGCATACTTCCATATATCATTTATTTCTCTGGAGGTAAATAGCATTTTCCTTTTTAAATCCTTTGTAGTTGATTTGAGTAATTATATTCAAACTATCTTAGTTGCTGACAGTTATTCTTCAAACACTATTACTGTTACTATATATAATATTTTGTAGGTTCTGCTCATTTCACTCTGCACTGTTTCATACAAGACCAACTTGCTTGTCATTTCTTTTAGTAGAGTAGTATTGCATTACAATCATATACTACAACTTGTTTAGATGTTCCCTAATCCACATTCATCCCTTTACTTTCCATTTCTTTGCCACGACCAAGAGAAGTGCTATAAATATTTTATAACATAATAGTTTTCCTTTTTCACCTTGGGAAATAGATCTAATAGTGGTATTGCTGAGCTAAAGATTATATTCCGTTTTATAATTCTGGGCATAATTCCAGATTGCTCTCTAAAATGTTTGGATCAGTTCAGAGTTCCACCAACAGTATATTAAGTGTCCAAATCTTTCGCATCCCTTCCAACATTTGTCATTTTCCCCTTCTAGCCTTTTAGCAAATCTAATAGGTGTAAGATAGTATTTCAGAATTGTTTAAATTTGCATTTCTCTAATCAATAATGATTTAGAATATTTTTTCATGTGATTGTAATTCCTTTGATTTCTTCTTCCCAAAACTGCCCGTTCATATCCTTTGACCATTCATCATTTGGGGAATGATTCATACTCTCATAAATTTGACTCAGTTTTCTATATATTTGAGCTATCTGAGAAACTATAAAATTTTCCCCAAATTTTCTTCTTTCTTTCTAATCTTGGCTACATCAGCTTTATTTGTATAAAACCTTTTTAATTTAATGCAATAAAAATTATCCATTTTATATCCCACAAAACTCTCTTATTTATTTGCAAATTCTTTTCATCTATAAATCAGATAGGTAATATGGTCCTTGATCTTCTGACTGATTTACGACATCTCCCTTTATATCTAGGGATATCACAACTTCTTTAAAACTCAGTTTCCCAAGCTATAAAATGAAGTCAATATTCTCTCTTGAGGTCCTTTCCAGCTCTTAACTCTGTGAACCTCTGAGTGGACAACTGGTGATTCTAACCCTAACTTGACTTCCCCTTCCCCTTTTCCTTTTCCCTCTATTTGGTCAGAGACTAAGACTATAAAGATTTTAATGGGTACTCCCAGTACCATGGCACCCTTTGTGCCTCCTCAGATGGCCTGATCCTTTGACCTCTACACCCACAGGGTTCTGCGATTCCTCCCATGACTTCCAGATCCTGGATGGTAAGTTCAACCTTGAGTTGGGTTTGGGAATAAGGAATGGGAAACATACAAAGAAGGCATCTTGGATCATCCCCAACCCAGGAGAATGGGCACTTCATGATTAGCTTCTCCCTTCACCTGAAACACACAATCCCATGTAATACCTTACTATATATCCATAGGGACTGATAGCCTTTCATTTTCTAGGAGCCCAACAATATCAATATGGTTTAGAAGAAAAATCTCTAATGTTGGACTTGAGAGACCTTACTCTGAACTCAGATGCTAGCTGTGTGACCTTGGATATATATCAGCAAACCTCCTGGAGCCTCAGTTTCCTCAGTGAGCTCCAGTGAATTCTTTCTCTTTGTAGATTGCTACTTATTTTTGTTAATTTTGGAAAGTTTTCTTGAACAATTTCCTGAAATCTGGTGTTGATGTTCTTTTGTTTTCCTAAATTTGGAGTTGCTGCTGTGTCTTGACCTACCTTCCAGGGCTGTAACTTTGAGGCTATATTTTCCAATTCTTTCAATAATTGAATAACTTTCTAATGTTATTTTTCTACTTTAGGGTGTGTTACCCGATAGTCCTGATTCTTGCTATGAGAAGCCTTCTTTAATTGGGTTTTTGACCCAATTACTTCTTTCAGACCTTTAAAAAAATTTAATTCTAGCCTCAGTTTCCCTGACTTTTTTTTTTTTTTTTACTTTCTCTGAACTGTTGTGATTTTCATAAAGGTGTTAATTCATGTCCAAATTAAATGCATCATTTATTCAAATTGAGGCAGTTTTAGAGAATAGCTTATACTGTTCTTTTTTCTATCTGTAGTCCTGCTGGTACTTTTACTACTTCACCGCCTCATCATTTTTTCCCCATTGTATCAATGTTCTCCACTTTTCTCCTTTGTTTTATCTGATTTTCATTTTCTTGTGTGATTTTTAAAAAGCTATTCATCTCACTATTTCTCATGTTAGTTTTTTGAGAAGCATATGAGTAGAAAGCCTCTAAGATGAACTTTGAATTCTTCCCTTTTGAACAGAAAGTCTCCAGTTTCCTCATCTGTAAGATGGGGCAATACTTTCCATCCTTTAATTATAGGGTTGAGATGAAGAATGTGCTTGGTGCATACTATAGCACTATATGAATGTGAACTATTAGAGTTACAGGTTCACTAGGTCTGGGTGGTGGAAGCATAGTTTACAGTTGCTCACAGTTCTCAGTCTGTTTTCTGTGTTGCAGAAATGAAAAGCTGAGTTGGAATGGAGAGGCCGGGGCCTGGCACAGTACCCCCTTCAGTGGGAGGGCAGGCGACTTGTCAGCTGCTTCCAGACTGCTGTCATATCATGACTACTGTCCATTCAGAGATTGGGGACTGGTTCCCAAGATTCTGGGACTGGTGCTTTCTCTGGACCTTTGACCCCATTATTTCCCCAATCCTCTAATCCAATGACCCTAATTCCAATGGCCTCTGATTTTACTGACTCAAGCATGGAACTTGATTTCCCAGGTGACTCCAATAGGTTCCAGCCTTTTGGGGCAGGTGCCCAATATCTGAAGGCATTTCTCAAGTCCACAAACTCATCTAAGGACTTAGACTGGAGTGTAAGAAGATCTTTTTTTTTTTTTCATTAAAATTGTTCCTGTCAAACCTGAAGAATTCTTTTCGATTATCTCATTTCTCTCTGACAGAGTCTGTTTTAGAATTCATATCCAACATCTTATAGACCCTATAACCCTCTTAGGCTATTGTCTTCCTGACTCATCATTTCTAGTCACTGAGAAAGGATGAGCCAAGGCCACAAATACAAGCACGCATACACACACACACACACACACACACACACACACACACGCCCTATTTTGGCAAATATCTTAGTCTTTTGTTTAAAAGAAAAGAAACAAAAAAATCTTTGAGTAGTGGGGGTTGATACATTTGTTCATGGATCTCTCTTTCTCTCAGGATTCCTTAGGAAGAATCATCAAGGTCTCCCAGTAGCAACTGTATTTATTCAGTCCAAGAAGAAAGAATTTATTCCTGAGATAGCATATGCCTTCCCATAGAGGCCCTGTCCTTGAAGCCTTGAAAAAAGGATAAGATGGCAGAAGATCCAGAGCAGGGACTAGCATGGGGTTGAGAAAGCCAAGTTACTCAAGGGAAAGAAATAGCTGTGTACCAAGGAAAGAAGTGGAGAGTCGCAGGCCATTCTTTGTACAGAATGAGACACTAAATGAAGAAGTAGTGTGGTATGGAGGACAGAGAGGCCAGGAATGAGGAGACACAGGTTCTGAACTGGATCCTCCTCCAGCTGACTATGTGTGAATCACTTCTTCCAGATCTCCGCTTCCTCATCCATAAAATGAAGGAATTAGACTAGAGAGTTTCTTAATGTCCTTTGAATTCTGCCAGATACTATGACTCTCTGTGGATACAGCTTTCTTTCCAGCTATGAAATTGTTTATCAGCTTCTTTCCTTTGACACCGCCATTATTTAGAGCTTCTGGACTCATGCCCAAGTCTTTTTGCTCTCTCAGACTTGGACAAATTAATTACCCTTCTCTAGTTCCTGCTTCCTTATCTGCAAAAGGGAACTTGGTCTAGAGTTTTTAACCTTTTTATGAGTCATGGAAAGCTTGAAAAACCTATGCATGGACCCCTCTTTCAGAATGCTGTTTTTAAATGCATAAAAATAATTATATAGGATTGCTAGGAAAAGTAGTTATATTAAAATACTCGGCTCTTGAAACCATCCAAGATGGCAGAATGGGAGGAAGCAGTACAGCCCCAAACTCCTCTCACCCACTACAATACTCTAAGAAGGCCAGAACAGTAAATAGGAAATTGAGGGACCATTGGACATCTTTCCAGTCCAAGGTCATAAATTTGACTAAAGACAAGTGATTGGGGCAGGATTTCTGGAATGGGAGTGGACTCGGATACCAGGCTCAATGCCCAGTTCTAAGCTAGACCAGCAGCAGAGAATATCTAGAGCTAATCACCTAGCCATCAAGCACAAAAGTGAAGAGTCTCTCAGATTGTCAGGAGTTCAGGTTTCATGCCCAGAGCTCGTAGCTAGTCTTTAACACACAGATTCCCAGAACTGACTTTGGTCTTAGACTCAGCCTAGCTCAACTGTTTCAGAAGCTAGAAACATGAACTCAGCACCCAATTGACCAGCCTAGAATCAGGCAGAGGAGATCATAGATTCAGTCATCACCATAAGGGAAGCAGTGTCGGGGTGTTTCTCAGAGGCATCAGAATCCCAACTTAGCCCCAAAAGAATCCCAAGATAGTTCAGCAATGTCAGAGCAGATCACTAGAAAAATAACTAAACAAAAAGAATGGGATGCCCAAGACAAACTCAGAAGAGAAGAATAACTCCAAAACCCTGCCTTTAAGCAAAGTTTTAAAGATAAACAGTTTGGCCACAAGATCAGTTAGAATCCTTGGAAGAAATGAGGTAAGAATTTTAAAATAAGTAGAAATGATATTATAAATTAAATGAAAGCAATAGAGCGAAATAATTTTGAAAGAAATGAAAGCCATGGAGGTGAATCTTGAAAGAGAATGAATATCTTGGGATAAGAGTTATAAAACTTCACCCAAGTAACAGATTCTCTAAAAATTAGAATGGTCCATGATTCCATGAGATCATCTGATAAACAAAGTCAAAAGATTGAGCAATAAACGAAAATGAAAGCTATCAAATATCAAAAACAATTGAACTGGAAAACAGATCAAGGAGAACTCATTTAAGGATTATCAATCTACCTAAAAATCAAGACCAAAAAATCCCTATATGTCATATTTCAAGAAATCATAAATGAAAACTGCTTGTGTCTTTTAGAATTAAAGAATAAAAGTAAAATAGAAAGAATCCACCAACTCGAAGGAAATCCCAAAATGAAAATTCCTGGGAATGTTATAGCCAAAATTCAGAGCTTTCAGATAAAAAAAAAAATGCTTCAGTAAATTAGAAAGAAAGAGTTTAAACACTGTGGAGCCATAGTCAGGATTACAGAAGATTTGACAGTTACTACTTATAAAGGAGAGATCATAGAACATAATATTCTAACAAGCAAAAGAGAGAGAAAAATAGAAGACTTCCAAAAATTGGTAAAAAGATCTAAGCTTAGTAGAAATTTTGAAATACAAATATAGGTATAAAGAGAACATAAAAACAAATACTAGTAGATAATCAGAAAAGCTTTTATAAAGGATGATCTTTGCTTTTAATTGAGGAGAGTGATAATACAAATGTATTTTCAGAACTTTAATGTCACCTGGGTTCATAGGGGAATTCAAATGAATTGAAGGACCTGGTAGTGTTTTTGATCATTTTAAAAGGATAAAGGAGAGAAGGGAAGACTAGGAAAAAAGGGGGGAAGTAGAAGAACAAGAGGGTTATCCCAATAACTAGAAAGCACAAGGAAGGGATGAGGGTAGGTGGCATCCTCTCATTTGAATTGTTACACAGTAAAGTGAGAAGAGTCAGGGGACAATTTTGAAAGAGTTAAAAACACTGATTAAAATAGAGGAATAATGACTTAGAATGCTACCCATCTCCTAATAGAGAGGTGATAAACTGGAAGTAAAGTGGGACAGATTAAATTTTGGACATGGTGAAAATGGGGAAATGTTTTTTGCTTGTGTGTTTGTTGTAGGATCTTTTGGTTTCCACCACCACCATCTTGTTGAGGAGGGTGATGTAAGAGAGAAACAGAGACAGAAACAGACATAGGTACAGAGAGACAGAGAAATAGATAATGCTTGATAATTGAAAAAATATTTTTTATTCGAAAATAAATTCAAGGTAAAGCAAAGGAGAAAAGCTAGCAAAATAGTACAGAAATGTAAAAGTCCATAGATGTCAGTTTAAGAACCTCTGGCCTATATGATAATCTATTCTATACTTCTATAACTTTGCAGCCTCTACCAAGTGGGTCCTATTTGGTTGTGAGATGGTTGTGAGGAAGAATTCCAACCTTTTACCCTTTCCCCAACCTTTGTGAAATTCCAGATAAAACTGCCCTGTCATCATGTTTGTCTGGATCCATCTGGAACCCATCTGCTGCCCCCTCCTCACGCAGCCTGGTAGGAATCTGGCTTGAGTTCTTCCTGCTGACCATATTCCTGCTAAAGCTAACAGTAGGGATCGTGCAATGAGGTTAGAGCAGCTTTGAATTCTCACTGTCACACTCATCTCCAGACCGGCCCTTTTCCTTCCTGGGCTCGTTCTGAGCAAGACTGAGGGCACCTCTGGAACTAAAGGGGTAGGAATGACTAAGGACCCCGCCCTCACCTCCTACTCGGGGGTCCCTGTAGGGCCATGAGCATAGAGACAGGATACAGATGATTTAGAGCTGAGGGAGACCTTAAAAGTTCATTAGGCCAGGCCCCTCACATGGACCATCTGGGGATGAGTGGATCTGAGTTCTTTCTTCCTGCCCAGGGGATGTCCTGTCAGCTGGACAGGCTCTGCTTTGAATGCCAAGGTATTCTGTACTTCCTTGGCTCTATCCCTCTAGACTGGAATTTCTATTCAGAGGACCCCATTTCTCTGTGTGCCAAAAATCTGGAGGCTTTTGAATAGAGCAGGAGACCTATCCTTTTCTCTAAACAATATTTTTGGTGATCCTGTCCCATTGGCCTGGGGACCAGAACACAGAACATTCCGTGCTAGGGACACCACATTCTTGATATGCCGATGAAAGAAGGTGGTTCCTTGAACCTGTCAGCCTCCCCACTCTATCCTCCTACACTCCTCTGTTTGGCTATGGGAAAGAGCCCATCCTACTTTTGGCAGAGACAGATATTCCTTGGCTTCTCATCAAGTATCTGATAATGGATGGATTCTGCCCAACTACTTGAGTAGAACAAAATCACTTGATCTCTCTCCTGAAGAGGACAACAGTAAGAGAGGCAGAAACCCACAAAGTCCATAGCTAGACTGTTCGTGGCTCTCTGGTCTTCTAGCTACATTTTCTCTGTGGTGAATACCTATTCTATACTTGCTGGAATGAATGGGTAAATGGAGTACTCAAAACTACCCTGTTTTTTAGGGACATAAAAATAGGAGGAGCTAGGGAAGAAATCATCATGGAGTCTTCTCAGTTTCTTTCTTCTGCCTCCTCTCCCCACCAACAGAACCTTCTTGCTCTCCTTCTCTCCTTTTCCATCTTTTGAAATACCAACCAGGAAGAGAAAGGGGGATAAGCTTTAGCTGTACAAGTTGATAACCCTTGCTAAATATAGCAATGAATGAATTAACTGACTAGTGGCCGGGCACCAAGCTGGGCCCATTAAAAGCCAAGTCCTTCATGTACCTCCTTCCATACATGAACAGGTCCAGCCCTCAACACTTTCTCAGAATCTCTCCTGTGATACAACCAACTGGAAGAAAGATGTCTCTTAGTCCAATGTGGACAGGAATGATCCTGCTTGGGTCCCTAAATAATAATCTCCGGAATTCTGCACCAGTCCTATCAAAAATTCCTCTGCAGTTTGATTTCCAAGCAAAGAAGGTAAGTGGAGTCCACTAGAACTATAAGTATGATAAGAAGGGCAGGGTGGGGGTGGGAGTGCAGTTTTATGTCAAATTCCTGTTTTATAACACTTGAGGAAAAGGGAAGGGAGAGTGGTGATAAAGATCTATACAAAGAATACAGTTGTGTGGTAGAAAGAAAGAAAGAAAGAAAAAAGAAAGAAAGAAAGAAAACAAAAGAAAAGAAAGAAAAAGTCAGAAGACCAAAGTTCTGATCCCAGCTCTGTCAGAGACATCTCAGCCCTGGAGAAGCTACCAATTGGATGGGGGAGATTTGGTTTCCACATTCTTGGAGTCTTTGTGTGAGTATTAATTGTTCAAAGCAGATGCAGGACCTAGAATGCCATAAGCGAGGAGAAACTCCTAAATAATCTTGTATCTACTTTGTGTTCATGTTAGAACATAAATTTCTGGAGGGCAGGAACTATTTCACCTTTGTCTTTGTATACCTAGCATGTAGCGTAATTCCTAACACATGCCAAGTATTGCTACATGCTTGTTGGTTGATGCACCTCAAAGACCATCTTTTTCCAGTTCCTCACTTTTAAAGAGGAGGAAACTGAGGACCCAAGAAGCCAAGGGGCTTACTACAGATAGTAAGTTACAATGCAGAGCCTCAAATCCAAGTCTCCTGAGGCCAAATATGATGTTCTTTCTTCTGCTCCACAGTATATCTTTCTTATCATCCAGGATGGCAACGATCCATAAAAATCCCACACTCAATTGTCAGACTCATGTCATGAGACCAATTTTTAGGAAGCTTTCTCTGCTCTTACTCAATTAAAAGTCTTCTCTTAGTCCTCTCTTCTCAGGGTACTTTGTCTAGACCTCCCCTCTCTCCCTTTCATATTCTATCTTGAATTATTTTTCCTAATAGTAGATTGTATATTCCTTGAGATCTGTTCAAGGACTATACTATTTTTCATTGCATTTTTAAAAACATACTCTTAGCAAGAGCTTCTTGCAGATAGTGGGTACTTCATCAGTGTTTGTTGAATTGCATTGAACAGCCTTAGGTGACAAGGAACTCTCTACCTGCTTTAGGGAAGACATGCACCTCCACCCAGCACAGAACCCAAGAAATTCTCCTTTCTAGTCTAGCCTCATTTACCACTAGGCCACTTCCAGGTTCTCTGTTCTGTGGGGTTGTACTGCATATGGGTCCTATAAAATAATTGCTAGAGCAGCATAGGAGGTACATAGGGTCAGCATTCTGTTCCTGTGGACCTCCAGTCACCAGCCTTCCCTTCAGTTCCAAGGGAAATGGTACGTCATCGGCCTGGCAGGGAGAAACATCAACACTGAAAGCCTGAGACACTATAAGATGTATGCTACTATGTACCAGCTACAAGCAGACCACAGCTACAGAGTTATCTCCAATCTGATCAAGTGAGGGATGCACTTGGGGGGAGAGAGGAGGCTAGGGCGGGGGAAAGATCTGCTCCCCTTTCTTTTCAAGCACCTGAAGCCCTTGGGCTCCAGGATTCCATCTTGCCTACACTGGGGCCCATCACATGTCTTACTTAGTGATCTGATAAGTGTCTACTCTGGTATCTGGGGAACCAGAGTGTGGGGGACCCCACCATACATACACATACCCCATCCCATTCCTTTTTCCAGGGGTGAGTCCTGTGATATTGGGCTCAGGACTTTTGTCCCAAAGGGTCAACCAGGTCAATTTGCCTTGGACAATTTTAAAGGTAAGTGTGGGGACCTCTCAGGCAAGTTGCTCAGGTGGAGGTATCATGGCTGAGAAAGGGACATTCCCAAAAACATCTTCTGCCTGGGGTTGGGGTAGAGAATTCTAGTGTCATCCTCTCCCTCTGATGGAGCACTGTCAGAAGAGGGGACCTTGGGGCCTCAGATGGGAACCAGACCTCCTGAATTCTGAGTCTCTGACCACGTCCCTCCCTCTCTCACTGGGACCAGCCTACGGTGTTACGAAGTATGTGTTCAGAGTGGTGAAGACCAATTACGACGAGTTTGCCATACTATTCTTTCTCAGTGTCAAAAAGAGCAAGGTGAACTTCATGGCAAGCCTATATGGTATGTCTTTAGTTGTTTTCCCAATTCCTTTGCTGGTGGCGTCCTTGGCTATTTCCTCCCATACCCCAAAAGAATTCCCAAGTGGGAGGCAAGAGTGAGAAAGGAAGAAAGAATCCCTGAGCTCCCTTCCCTTGAATGAGCTCCTCTCCCCTATCAGCCACTGCTTCCCATAGTCAGGTACAATCTGGTGGAATAAATGGAGTCAGAAAGCAAAAGTCCTCATATGGCCATTTACTAACTGAGTGCCAGTGGGCAAGTCACTTAAATTCTCAATTTTTCCATCCATTAAATAAAATGAGCAATATCCACACCACCTGGATTATAGAGAAGAAAGTGATTTGTGAGCTTTAAAATACATACAAACGCTTAGGTATATAGATACACACACACACACATATATATGTAAATATATATACTATGCTATGTGTATACATGCTATATATACATGTATATGTTTTATATACATATATATCTATATAAATATACAGCCATATATGTTGTATTTTAGCTCCTATATATAGATATATAGATAAATATACATATATAATATATATAGCAATTAGATAGTATAGTGGATATAACACTAAAGTAGGTTTTAGGAAGACTTATGTTCAAATCCTGCCTTTAAACTTGTTAATTCTGTGTCCCTGGGAAAGTCATATAACCTCTCACAACCTCAGTTTCCTCATCTATAAAATAGCAATAATAGATATAATAACATTACTATATGATAATTAATATTTTTATAATAATATAATCTATCTTACAGGATTGTGAGGATCAGATGAGATGATATGTTAAGTGCTTTGCAACTTTTAAAGTAATACACAAAGACTGGTTATTTAAAAAGACATTTCTGTGTGTATACATATATATACACATGTATATATAGTTATACATACATATGGGTGATATGTGTACATATATGTATGTATGCATATGTGCACATACATGCACAGAGGAGAGAAAGAGAACTTTTATTATAATTCCTCAAAAGAGATAATAACAATGAACCTCCCCCACATTTTTTGCTGAGCCCCTTCCTTTCACTGATCGTTTTACTTAATGCAGTGACTGGTAGCACAGTAGGTGCTTGATCAATGTTTGTGGATTGACTGACCCCTTTCCCTTCTTTCACAGAGTCCTTATCTCCCTCCCTGAGACCACATGACCTATATTTAAAGAGGGTGGGACTTAGCTCCCACATAGTCACTAGCCCAAAGTTCTAGTCAGCAATATGTCACCCACATCTTAGACCAGTGGTTCTCAAACTTTTGCTTTCAGTATCTTTATTCTATTAAAAATTATTGAGGATCTCTCCAAAGCATTTTTGTTTATCTGGATTATATTTATAGACATTTACCATATTGGAAATAAAAACTATTTTTTAAATTTGTAGTCCCTCTAAAAGGGTTTCAGAGATCCCCAGGATTCTCTAGAGCCAAAGGATCCTCAAACTACGGTCCACGGGCCAGATTCGGCAGCCAGGGACGTTTATCCCCCTCACCCAGGGCTATGAAGTTACTTTATTTAAAGGCCCACAAAGCAAGTTTTTGTTTTTACTATAGTCCGGCCCTCCAACAGTTTGAGGGACAGTGAGCTGGCCCCCTATTTAAAAAGTTTGAGGACCCCTGTATACTTTGAGAACCACTGTCTTAGACTCTCAAGCTGTGGCTCTTTCTCCTGTAGTTCTTGCACCATTTCTGGATCCTTCTCTTGATGATTAGAACCCCAACCATATGTGAACAGGTCTCTTAGGACAGGGCTCAGTTAGAGCTCAAGACAAGGTTGAGGGATTGGGATGAGTATTGGAAGCAGAAATAGGATGAGGAGCTGGACCCCTGGGAGAAAACCTCAGGGACTGAAGCTTTGTTGCCCCCTTGGCTATAGGGAGAACAAAAGAACTCAGATCTGAGCCAAAGGAAAAGTTCATTGAATTTGCCCAAGCATTGGGCCTCTCTGATGAATTCCTTCTCTTCCTTCACAAAGATGGTAAGGTCTAGGATGGTGTGTATGGGGCTGGGGATGGGAGGAAATGTGTTTTTGGAGGCCAGAGAGCTGTACCTGCTCCCCAGTGACAACTTCTATTTCTCTCATTCCTCCCAAATTTCACCTGCCCCAGAGAAGTGTATCAGTGATGAAATCTGAGTATGATGTGAGTATGAGTTCCCCAGGACCTAGAGGAACGGTGAAGGGAAGGGTGTTAACTAGAAGTTTTGGGCCTTCTGGGCATAGAAGTGATAGGAGCCCCAAGCACCCACCTTTGTCTATCCAGGGAGAAGAATTCTAAGATCTGTCTCCTTGTCCTCTTCCCCCTGTTTTCCTCTCTCTCCCTCTCCCCCTGTTCTCTATTCTGCAAATTTTTTTATCCATTTTTTTTTTCCATTTCACCTTTTCCCTTTAAAGGCCTTTCTTTACTTTTCTTCTGCTGTCTCATTATCCTATCACTATTCTTAGCTTTATTCTCAATTTCTCTCTCTCATTTTCTTTCTCGCCATTTACTCTATCTCTGTATCCTTTTCTTTGTAGCTTTCTCCCTATTCTCTTCTTCTTCCCATCTCTGTTTCCTATCTGCCTCTGTCCCTAGTTTTCTCTGTACCCCATTCTCTCTGTCCCTTATTTGCGTCTATCCCTTTTCTTGTCTTGGTCTCTTTCTGTTCCTGTGTCACCTCTGAGAACCATGTCAAACCAGCACCCAAGCCCTCCCCTATTTCTTAGATCTCATTCTTCCATTTCTGGCTGCTTCTCAGATATCCCAAGTTCCACAGTCTACAGCCCACCTTGGCTCCCTCTACCAAGTCCATCTCCATCTTTGTCCATCTGCTGCTAAAGAATTGGAGACACCTGGTCCCTGCTCTTATCTGTTTCTCAGTATGGCCATCTTGGTTCCATTCAACATTTTACCACAGAGGTTGCTTGGGATTCTTACCTCGGATCTTTCTTCAGGGGACAATAAATGCAGATTATCAAGAACTCGAGTCTGAATTTCTTGAAGTGGGGAAGAGAAAATGGGACCTTGTTTTAATTAAAAGAACAGCCAATTGTTCATTTTGTGCCAAGGATACCTCTGTGCAGTGGTTTCCCTTGGAGTCCAGGGCCTCATACTCAAATTTTGCAGATTCAGAAATTCAATTTCTTCAGTTCCCCTAGGAATGATAATACTCTGAGGAAATGAGTATCCCCAGTAAAACTCATAAGAGGTCTATTTATAAACAAACTAGAGACCCATTTATTACTTTATAATAAGAGAAGCACCTGAAAGAAGTAGCAGGGCTAGGTGTGTGACTGCATTATGGGCCAATTTTCTTGATGGTTAAATTTGCTCATGAGAAATGATTACTGATCGGCAGATCTAGAGCTGGAAGAGAACTCTGAGATTTAATCATTAAAGAGAACAGATTGTTAAAGAGATAGTTGCTGACCATCTAGATAGAAAAGTGATGATTATAGTCAGGATGGCTTCATCAAGAACAGGTCATGCTAGATTAACCTTTTTTTCCCTTTTTGGGGGGAAAAGATTACTAAACCAATAAAGGAAGGGAATGCTGTGGATATGATTTACCTAGATTTTAGCAAAGCTCTTTTAAAAAAAAAATGGTATTTTATTTTCCATGCAAAGATAGTTTTCAATAGTCACCTTTGCAAAGCCTTATGTTACAAATTTTTCTCTCTCCCTCTTCCATTGCCCCTTTCCCAAGACAGAAAACAATTCAATATAGATTAAACATGTGCAATTGTTCTGAACATATTTGCATATTCATCATGCTGTAGTAAAGCTCTTGATAAAACATATTATTCTGTAGAGAAAATAGAGAGATATGGATTTTACACTGTACAAACAAAATGGATTCAGAATTGACTGGCTGTATAGATTCAAATTCAAAGAGATGCTGTTTATGATCTAATGTTAATGTGATAGGAGGTCTCCAATGCAATGACCCAGGGAATCTCTTCTTGGCCCTGTGCTATTCCAACATTGTTATCACTGACTTACATAAAGGCATAGATGACGTGCTTATCAAATTTGCAGATGATACAAAATTGGAAGGGACAGGTGACATACTGGCTGGCAAAGTTGGGAGCCAAAAAATAAGCAAGAATCCAGTAAGATGGAACTCAGTGGGACCCAAAGGCAGAGTCTTAGACTTGGATCCAAAAATATCAACTTCATGAGTATAAGAGGAGAGAAGTGTGGTTAGAGAGCAACTATTGTGAAAAAAATGTGAGCGTTTTAGTGGACCACAAGCTCTGTGTGAGTCAGCCAAAAAAACCTGCATTAAGAAGGCCTATCTTCTGGGAATAGGAAGATGATATCACGGCAGTATTCTGTCCTTGTCACATCTCATATAGAGTATTGTGTTCAGTTCTAGACCACACATTTCAAGAAGGGCAACTAATAAGCTGAAAAGTGTCTAGAGAAGGTAAACCAGGGTGGTTAAGAGCCCCTGACACAAGAGGATCAATTGAAAAAACTGGGGGGTGTTTAACCTGGAAAAGAGAAGTCTCAGGGGGACATTTTAGCAGAGTTGAAATATTTAAAGGTGTTCTATTTGTTCTGCTTGGCTGTGTCGTCCTAGGAGGGCCAGCATCTGAATCTAGGTCTTCTCAATCCATATTCAACCCTTTTCCCACTGTATACCAGGTCAATGGTGAATAGTGGACCAAATCAAAGGTATTGTATGTTACAATAATTTATTTCCATCAAATTGTGGGAGATCAATGAATTAATTTCCCAGTTAGTAATCTAGAGAGTGTTTCAGTCTAAAATACAGGGGCCAGACTGAACAATGTTGGGCAAACACTCACTGACTCATTTTACTACTGAATGCTTCTTTCTCAATAATTGCTATTAGGCATTAAAATTCACACTGCAATCAGCGTGTCCTCATCAAGCATGTTACAATTTCCAAGATTACAGCTGCTCTTATATTAGTTATATTTTAAAATGTTGCCTTCCCTTTTAGCCTTCTTGAGGACATAGAGATCATACCTCCCTTCAGATTAGGGTCTCCCCAAGGAAACAAAGAAGAAATTTGACTATGAAGTCTCTAAAATGATGTTTTAGTCTTAGATTCTGTCAGCTGGTCAAGGTTTAGAGGAGGAGAACTGATAATAATAGCTAACATTTATATAGTGTTTACTATGTGCCAGGCATTATGTTAAGCAGTTGACAATGAATATCTTATTTGATGCTCACAACAAACCTGGGAGATAGGTGCTATTATTATCCCCATGTTACAGATGAGGAAACTGAGGCAAACAAGTGACTTGCCCAAGATCACACAGTTGTTAAGTGTCTGAGCCAGAAGTAGAGCAGCTAGGCAGCCTAATGGATAGAGCACCAGGAAGACCTGAGTTCAAATCAGACTCAGGTGCTATCTGTAGATCCTGGGCAAGTCACTTAACCCTTTTGCCTCAATTTCTTCATCTGTAAAATGAACTAAAGAAGAAAAGGGTAAACAACTCCAGTATCTTTGCCAAGAAAACCCCAAAATGAACTCACAAAGAGACAGACATAACTGAAATGACTGTACAACGAGAAAAATTCCTGACTCCATGCCTACTACTCTAACCACTGTGTACCATTAACCCTGTGGTTGAGACCATCTATCTCCTCTATCCCCTTGGGCTACTCAAACAAATGCAGAACAAGAAGGTAATTCAACAAATAAACATTAAATTGCTTTTATATTATAGCCTATGCATTATGTACAAGTGGGATGGAGAGGGAAAAAAGAGATATAAATAAAAGATAGGGTCTGTGCCCCCATGACGCTTACAATGTAGTAAAATGTCTGCTGTTTTAGAAAAAGATTTGGCAATTTCTGTAATATCTCAATATCCATCCCTTACCTCTTTTACTATCGGGAAGTGCTCTTTGATCTAGCCAAAGTTTTGTTGTTTGTTTTTTGTTTTGGATTTTTTTTGTTTGTTTTTACTTTTGCTTTTTTGCTAAATGATCCCTGTTCAAGGTAAAGGTTCTGCACTTAGAATAAAAGAGTTGAGGTCTCATGGTTCATCAGACAGGAATAAGTGTGGAATTGGGAGAAAGGGTTCAGCTCAAAAGCATCAGTGACCAAGAGCTCATGACTTGGGATCTAACTGACCCGCCTACCACTTGCAGGTACTAGAAATAGGACAGGTGGTGACAGGAAAAAAAGAGGCATGTGGGAAAGAACGAATAATGATTTTCATACTAAATAAAATTCCTCCCTCTCTAACACAAATTCATAAATCCAAGAACCATTACACAATGGCTAAATGATCAAAGGTTATGAACAAATAATTCTCAAAAAAAATTAACTATTAACAACTATATTAAAGATTGTTCCAAATTACTAGAAATAAAAGAAATGAAAATCAAAACAACTCTGAGGTTTCAAACTTACATCCAGTAAACTGTGTTTTGGGCTCTTTTTTGGAGACAATTGGGGTTAAGTGACTTACATAGGGTCACATAGCTAGTAAGTGTCTGAGGCTGGATTTGAATTCAGGTTCTCTTGACTGCAGGGCTCTACCACTGCTTCTACACCTAGTAAACTGGCAAAAAAAAAAAAAATGACAAAAGATAGAAAATGTCAGGGTTGGAGGGGAAGAGTGTATGGAGGAGGGGGGAAGGGCATGCTAAGGCATTGGTGGTAAAGCTATGGATTGATACTAGAAAGTAATTTAGAATAATAAAATAAAATTGTTAAAATATCCGTTGATTCAGAAATTCTACTGCTAGACATAGACCCCAAGGAGATCAGTGATAGATAGAAAGAAAGTCCCTGTATACAAAAGAGGGGCAGTTAGGTAGCACAGTGGATAGACTGCCAGGTCTGGAGTCAGGAAAATTGATCTCCTTGAGTTTAAATCTGACCTTAGACACTTACTAACTATTCAACTCTGGGCAAGTCATTTCATCCTGTTTACCTCCCTTTCCTCATCTGTTAAATGGAAAACCAACTTCAGTATCTTTGCCAAGAAAACCCCAATATATGGTCAGAAAGAGACAGACACAAGTGAAATGACATGAACAACATGTACAAAAAATATTTATAGCAACAATTATTTTGTAATAGAAACAAATTGGAAGCAAAACAGATGATCAATGTTTGGGAAATGCCAAACCAAGTTGTGGTACATTAATGAAATGAAATAATTATTGTGCTGTAAGAAATGATGAGTATAATGAGAAGCAGGGGGAGACTGATATGAACTTATATAAAGTATAGTAAAGCAGTAGCAGAATAACAATATTTGTAATAATCACAATAAAGAAACAAAAAAGAAAACTATTAAAAATGATGGATACAAAAATTATAATAACAAATCTTGTTCCCAAAGAAGAGATATAAAAAGAAGCCATTTTTTACTGAGGTAGAGGATGAATTGTATGAGGGAACATTATATATACTTCTTTTTTGATAAGTTGATTAGTTTTGTGAAACTTTTTCCACACTCCTTTGAAAAATACTTTGTAAGTATGGCTCTCTAGAAGAGACAGAGGAGACTTTGGGTTTTTGTTTTGTTTTTTTTTAATTCGTTTTTTATAATAGCTTTATATTTTTCTAAATACATGCAAAGATAGTTTTCAACATTCACCTTCACAAAATCATATGTTTCAAATTTTTCTCTCTCCCCCCTCTCCTAAACAGCAAACAATCCAATGTAGATTAAACAAGTACAGTTCAAGAATACTTTGTGAAATGTATATGTAAAAACAACAAAAAAAAATCAATAAGATTAGTTTTAATACTATTTTTTTCCAAATACATGCAAAGATAGTTTTCAGCATACCCCTTTGCAAAATCTTGTGTTCCAATTTATTCTCCCTCTCTCCTCACTTCCTCCCTCCCCAAGATGGCAAACAATCTGATTGATATAGGTTAAACATGTGCAATTCTTCTAAACATATTTCCATATTTGTCATGCTGCATAAGAAAAATCAAATAAGATTATTTTTAAAATATAAGTACAAATCAAAATAACTCTGAAGTTTCAATTCATACCCAAGAAATTGATCTCCCAAAATGGAAAATGACAAAAGATTGAAACAATCAGTGTAGGAGAGGCTACAAGAAGACAGACATTTTAAACCTCTTAGTCTCTCTGAGTCTCAGTTTCCTCCTCTATAAGATGAGGATGTTAAACTATATGATCTTTAAGTTACTTTCAACCAGCAACCCATAAGCCTATAATACACTGTTGGTAGAGAAGTAAATTGGTCCAACCATTTTTAGAAAGCCATTTGGAATTATGCTTCATTTTTTGGTTAAGTGACTAAAATGTTCATACCACTGGGGCCAGAAATCCCACTGCTAGATATATATTCCAAGGAGGTCAAAACCAGAAAAGTCCCATATATGCCAAAATTTTGTAATAGTACTTTTTTAAAGAAATAGAAAAAAGATGGTTCCCATAAATTGGGGAGTGGCTAGATAAATGGAAGTATGTCTATCCATCAATTAACCCATAAGCATTAAGTGTCTACAATGTATCAGGCCATTGTGCCAGACACTGGGAATACAAAGACAAAAGTCAATCATCTATGTGACCCTCCGGATGCTAACAATCTAGCTGTATTTATGAATGTGTTCAGATATATTTCCATCTTTATGATTTTACTAGTTGTAAACTGAAACCTCAGAATTGTTTCAATTTATCCTGTATCCTTTTTAAAATAAAAGTTTATTTATTTTGTTTTTATATCATATACATTCCTCTTTTCTCCCTTTCCCAGAGAGCCATCTTTTACAAGAAAGATTTTTTTGTTAATTCAGTAAAGTTAACCAGCATATCTGTCTATACATATATATACACACACACGTGTGTGTGACATGCAAGTGACTGGATTTAAGTGAGGAAGGGCTGTGCAAGGTCACCTGCCTCACCTGAGTGGATACTCACTATCTTCTGAATTTAGTGGCCAGTAATAATGATAATAATAGATAACATTTATATAGTATTTACTAGATATCACAAGAGTCAACTAGGTGGCTCAGTGGATAGAGCAATGGGCTTGAAATTTTAAAAAACCTGAGTTCATCTCTGCCCTCAGGCACTTACTAGCTCTGTAATCCTATAAAATGGAGAAGGAAATGGCAAACCACACTGTGTCTTTGCCAAGAAAACCCCAAAAACAAGTCCACCGGGGCCATAGTGTCAAACACCACTGACCAACTCAACAACAACATGTGCCAGGTACTAGGCTAATTCCTCTTGTCATATGACACCCCTTCAAAAACTTAAAGACAGCTACTGTGTGTGCCCAGTTTTCTATATGCTAAAATATTGTTGTTCAATCACGTCTGACTCTTCGTGGCCCCATTTGGGGTTTTCTTGGCAAAGACACTGAAGTAGTTTGCCATTTCCTTTTCCAGCTCATTTTACAGATGAGGAAACTGGGGGTAAATAGAGTTAAGTGATTTGTCCTGGATCACAAAGCTAGTAAGTGTCCAAGGCCACATTTGAACGCAGGGCTTCCTCACTCCCAAGCCTAGAACTCCATCCCCTCTGCCACCTAGCTGCTCCAAGCTATAGATATGATTCTTCAAATAGCAAGGCATTCTATTTTCTTCATTCAGTTATCATTAATGTCATGTCTTTTTTCACAACTAAGAAAATGAAAAGCCCTTTCTTTCCCCTGTCCAATTTCTCCCTTTCAAACCAGAGAATAAAAGGTAACATAGGGGAAATGTTTGAGAGGCTTCTTCTCTTTCAGATTGTACACAGTGTTAGAGATCAACTCTGCCTTTCTCCACCCAGTCAGTTCTCAGCAAATCAATATCTGTCTTTTAATCAGCACAACCCCCAGAAAAAGTTATGGATCTTGCCTCTTACCTTTGATCTGCTGCTGTCACCTCCCAGATTCTCTCTTCTATGAGTGGCTCCTCTCCTTATCTTCTCTTCCTCTTTCTCTGGCTCCTCCTGAGCTTAGCTTCCTCACTTGCTTCTATATGCATGTGTTCATCTCCTACCCTAGCTTTCTAACTTTTAAAACTTCAAATCAGGGCTTCCTTGTAAACAGTGATTCATTTTTAATTTATATTGTAAAACTCAAAAATTCTACTCTTCTGTCCAATATGATCCCAGCAATTCTTATATAATCATCCCACGGTTTCTAGTTATTTGATTTGTAATTTATCAGCAATATACCTCAAAATTTTAAAAAATAGTCACATATAAATGAGCTGATGACTATAATTCCTTGTAGTCAGTGCTGTCTTTAAAAAGATCCTCATAATTTTTATTTTTTTCATTTAATATAAGGAGCAGGTCTCTCATGTCCTCAGAAGAGTCTATGTCTCCAATATTTTATCTAAGAGATAGTTTTTCTCAGGCAAATTTTATTTGTGTTTTGTACACAAATGCATTCCTGTCAACAACCAAAATGTATATATGAAAGAGAAGTTCCTTACATACAAAAATTATAACATATGTGGAAAGAGATAAATAAACAGACTAATAGATAAATGAGAGAGACAGAAGGAAGGGAATGGAGAGGGAACATTTATTAAGAAATAAGGTATGCAAGGCACTATGCTAAATACTGGAAATACAAATTCAAGTAAAAAGAAGTAAGTTCTTATGCTCAAAAAGTTATCAAACTGTGCATATCCTTTGATCCAGCAGTGTTACTACTGGGCTTATATCCCAAAGAGATCATAAAGAAGGGAAAGGGAGCTGTGTGTGTAAGAACATTGGTGGCAGCCCCCTTTGTAGTGGCCAGAAACTGGAAACTGAGTGGATGCCCATCAATTGGAGAATGGCTGAATAAATTGTGGTATATGAATGTTATGGAATATTATTGTTCTGTAAGAAATGACCAACAGGATGATTTCAGAAAGGCCTGGAGAGACTTACACGAAGTGATGCTGAGTGAAATGAGCAGGACCAGGAGATCATTATACACAATAACAAGAAGATTGTATGATGATTAACTCTGATGGGCATGGCCCTCTTCAACAATGAGATGATTCAAACCAATTCCACTTGCACAGTGATGAAGAGAATCAGCTACAACCAGAGAGAGAACCATGGGAAATGAGTGTGGACCACAACATAGCATTTTCACTCTTTCTGTTATTGGTTGCTTGCATTTTTTGTTTTCCTTCTCAGGTTTTTTCTTTCTGGATCCAATCTTTCTTGAGTAGCAAGATAACTGTATAAATATGTATACATATATTGTATTTAACATATACTTTAACATATTTAACATGTATTTGGACTACGCCATCTAAGGGAAGGGGTGGGGAGAAGGAGGGGAAAATTTGGAACAGAAGGGTTTGGTAGGGTCAATGTTGAAAAACTACCCATGCATATGTTTTGTAAATAAAAAGCTATAATTAAAAAAAAAAAAAGGCAGTTCTACCCTTAAGACACTTACATTCTGATGAGAGAAGATAACACATAAAAAGGAGGTGAAAAACTGTAAGGAAAGAGGGAAAGGTCTATGCAGAGGCAAAGTGTAAATGTCCAGAGTCAGGAGGGTAGAATAAATCTTGGTTGGGAGGAAGAATTGGCAAAATTAAGTGAATAACCCTCTCTTTGTTACAAAGATATTAACTATGGGTAAGTGCAGAATGTCGTGCATTGTGTCAGACACTAATGCAAGTTATTAGCCTTGAATGGTTTTGATAAACCACATTTTTCCCCCTCTTAAAAATTTTTATTATAAGGGATGGTTTGCTGGAGAGGAAAGAGGGAGAGAAATGAATGTGATGGAAAATATATCCCAAAGAAATCCTAAAGAAGGGCATCATTTAAAAAAAATACAAAAAAGAAAAATATTATTCTCCCTACTAACCCATTTCCTTCTTCCCATTTTTCAGTCCAAATCTTTTAGACAGAGGCCTTATTCTTTCTGTATTCAAAAGGCCAGAAAATACTCATATCCTCCCAGCCCTGGAGCAATTTTTATTATATATTTTGACACATCTTTCTCCACATGGGGGAATAAGCCAGACTCTGGAGACTTTTTCTAAGAGGAACCAAGGTCTCATGAAGGCAACAGTGTTTGCTTCCACAGAAAAAGAAACAGTTTGTTCTGATGCAAGTTTGTAAAGCCTTTGTTGTCCTGTACTTTCAGCAAATTTCTTCTGAAGAAAGTTGCCAAATGGGAGAGGGAGGGGTACAGAGGCAGTGCAGAACTGTGGGAAACATTCTAATTCACTGAAGGATCTTCGAAATCTTTGAATCCAACAGCCTCATTTTATAGATATGGTATGTGAGAACTAGAGAATTAAATAACAAAAATGTCTAACATGTATAGTGCGTTGAGATTTGCAAAAGGCTTTGCATTTGTTATCACATTTGATATTTCTTAGCCAAGATCACACAGCTAGTAATAGCAGATTTGCGACTAGAATTATCGTTTTATTTTATTTATTTATTTATTGGTGAGGCAATTGGGATTAAGTGACTTGCCTAAAATTAAAAAGCTAGTAAGTGATAAGTATCTGAGGTCACATTTAAACTCAGGTCCTCCTGATTCCAGAGCCAGTGCTATCCATTATGCTATCTAACTTCCCCTACAGTGTTATTTACGTCATACAGCTCTCAGAAAGATTTTATAAAGATAAAAAGGCAAATGGGTTGGTAGTTACTGATGTTCTCACCACTTACTTCTTGGTGTATTACATCTTTTTTTTTTCACATTCTTTTAATGTCTTTCCCTCCTTGAGATATCTTCCAAATTAATCCCTTCCAAATTAATTCAAAATTGTCTAACTTCCAACATGGATTTTCCCAATATATTTACATGGGTCTTGAGCAATCATTCTTCCCAACCTCACTTTCCCAAATACCATTTCTAAGACTAGCAAGTGCCAAGAATCCAGATACCAGGAATCTACATCAAAGAATCAGGTGCTAGTGTTCACATTCAATGGTTTCTTTTTCTGCTAATAAAAATAAATTATAGAAAAGCTGACAAATTTGTTCCATTTATCTCTGTTGTTTTCTTGCCAATCTCATTTATGAATGCTCTTGAGATGACGTGGTTCATTTGGGTTTCAGGTCAAGCCTACCATAATCTTTTTTTCCCTTGACGTTGCTTTCCCCCTGTTTTATAAAGCAATATTACTTGTAAATTTCCACCATCTGCCTCTAGTGTTTTGCCGATGAGTTTGTATTTTCAATCATTGTTGCCCTTGGCTGTGGTTTCTCTCTGCTTGGCAAAGAGCCTGTGTTTGCAGGCTTAGGAGGTTTGGGGAGGGGTGTTCTTTGGGCCTCTGCCTTAAGGCAACTATTTTTTACATTCTGTTAGGCTTTTGTAGGAAATGACAATAAAGTCAATATTGGCTTTTCCCCATTTCCCACTTTTCTTCATTGATAGTGTTTTTCAAGAAATCAGGTTGAAGCTGTTGTAGTTATTTGTAATCTTCTCTCTTCTCAATTTAGGTTGTCTTTTCAGTTGATTTAGCCTTTGACCTTTGCTCTCTAATTTATCAATAGTTTGCTTGATTGTCCTCAGACAGCTGATTGCCCATATGAGTAACCATTCATTTCCTCACTATTAAGCTATAATTTGTAATACAATTCTAAGTTTTCCATTTCCAGTGCCGCCTTTCTTCTGGAAGAGTTTTCATTGGCATGCACTCCACCTTCAGATAGAAAGCTTTATAAACTCAGAATACAGATTGAAGCATATTTTTTTCTTTTCATTTCTTTTTTGCATGGCTAATGTAGAAATTTATTTTCTTTGACTAGTAATATTTATAATTGATTTTCTCTTGCCTTCTCAATATAGGGGATGGGGTGGGGCAGAAATGATGGGAGGACAATTCAGAGCTGAAAATAAAATAAAATTGTTTTTTCTTTTTAAAAAATTATATCAAAGAAAATATTCTACTCCTCATTGATGAACATTCTCATACTTGGTCATACCTTTCACATTCCAGTGACTCTGAACTGCGTAAATCTTCATCCAGACCTCATTTCATATGCCCTACTCCCCAGTTCCTCGTTCCCATCCCCCTCACCTTCCCACTCTAAAGTTTCAGCCTAACTCTACCCAGACCTTCTATTGGGCCGTCTGAATGCTTATTTCACAAACAACAAATTTCTTTTCATCTTCAATCTGTTTCTCTCCCACTCCTTTCTTCTCCCAACTCTTACTGAAGCGTGGCCTGATGACACAGCCTCCTTGGCTACCCCCCTTTCATTACTGGCTGCACCTTCTCCTTGGCTCACTGATCAAGGCAGGGTTGCCCTCTTTTCTCCATCATTCAGTAATCTATTTTCCTTTGAATTCCCTACTGATACCTACCATCCAATCAAAATCTTGGTAGCTTTTGTCTACAGACCCTTTCCTTCCTCAATGAGTTTGATACTTGGCTCACAATTTTTCTCTCCTCCTCATCATCCTAGGGGACTTCAACATACATATTTATTCTTCCTTAGATACCCCACCCACTCAGTTCCTCAACCTACTCACTTCCTATGAGCTAGTCCTTCACCTAACCACAGCACACACAAAGATGGTCATAATCTTAATCTTGCCACTAGACACAAAATGTATTACTTCTATATTTTAAAATTCTGAAATCCTTTTATCCAACCATAATTGACTGGCTTTCCACCTCTTGTATTTCAGGTCACTTCCCCAACACTAGCCTTTGTCTCTTCCTCTCCCCATCACCCCAACCCTGTACTGTCTTTCTCTCTTGAATACCTAACCCCACTTTAGCACATCACCAATTAGACCCAACCAAGCCTCAGCACTGAACCATGCTCACCATTGTGAAGGGTTTGACCAAGTAAAAAGCCCTCAATCCTATATATAAGCTACTGAAAGAAAGTGGAGAAAATCATGCCATTATTCTGACTGGGTCCACTACAAATTTATGTTACACAACTTCAACTGGGCCCTCACTCCTGCTAGACAATTCTGTTATACTTCTCTTATCAACTCACTATCTCACTTTCTATTTCTCAAGGATTCTGTCCTGGATCCAAACCTTTTCATCCCTTCTCTTACTTCCCTTGGTTCTTCCTCTCCCCTCCCTGTCATTTTTTTTTTTTTTTTTTGCTTCAAATTTTATCCTCCAAATTGAAGCTATTTGCCCAATGAACTCCCTCTTCTCTCCTCTTCCTGATCTATCATTTAAATGCCTTCTTCTACTTTTTCCTCCTTTACCCCATCTCACTTCAAAGTTAACTTCTCTACTTGTTCAAGCAATCCCATTCCATTCTATATGTTCCAATAGACTGCCCTTTCTGTCATTTCCATTCTATCACTTATTTTCAATCTCTTCCTGTCTAGTGGTTCATTTCCTACTATCTAAAAACATGCTCATGTCTCCTCCAACCTGAAAATCATCCTCACATGAATCTTCAATCCTCAAACTGTCATTTTATTTTTCTTCTGTTCTTTGCAGCTAAACTCACAAAAGGAGCATCTACAACAGGTGCCTCAACTTTCTCACCTTTTAACCTCTTCTTAATCTCTTACAATATTGTTTCCAATCTTATCATTCTATTGAAAACTGTTCTCTCCAGTGACTTATGATATCTTAGCTGCGATATCCAATAGTCTTTTCTCAGTCTTTATTCCCTTTGACTTCTCTGCAGCCTGGGATACTGTTGATCCTTCTCTCCTCTTTGATACTCTTTTCTATTTAGGTTTTTGGGATACCACTCTTCCCTAGTTCTCTATATCCCTATCTAACCACTCCTCTGTATCCTTAGATGGATCCTCCTTCACTTGAGACCCTCTAACCACAGATTTCCCTCAGAGTTCTGCCCTAAACCCTCTTCTCCCTTTATATTATTTCACTTGGTGATCTCATCAGCTTTCATGAATTTAATTACCATCTCTAGGCTGGCTATTCATATATAGTCTTCCCCAAATTCTCCACTAATCACCAAACTCACATCTCTGCCTTTCAAATATCTTGAAATGAATGTTCAATAGACATCTTAAACTCAATTCAATATGCCCCAAACAAAATTTATTTTCTTCCCCCCAAATCCAACCATTTTTCCAATCCTACTAGTCATTCTATCTCTTGCCCTTCATATCCAGTCTATTGTTGAAGCTTGTTGAATTCATCTTTTTTATAGCTTTTGAATAAACCCCCTTCTCTACTCTGACATTGCCACTGCTCTGATGCAGGCCCTCATGATCACCTCACACCTGGACTATTGCAATAGCCCACTAGTGCTTCTGCCTACCTCAAGTCTCTCTCCATTCCAGTCCATCCTGTAGTGTGATCATATAACGACCACCTCCCTCCCCAACCTCATTCAATAACATCCCTCCTACCCATCTTCCTATTGTCACCAAGATCAAATACAAAATGTCATTCAAAGCACTTAATAACCTAGCTCTCTCCTATCTGTCCAGTCTTCTTATGCCTTTTCCTTGACAAGTTCTTTCTGATCTACTGACACTTACTTCATGGCTGTTTCAACAACAAAACACTCCATCCTTCAGCTCTAACATTCTCTCTGACAGTCCCCTCTATCTGGAATACTCTTCTTCCTTCACTTTGACCACTGATCTCATTGCTTGAAGTCTCAAGTAAACTCCCATCTTTTTCATTGCCTTCCCTCTATTAATTATTTCCTGTTATCATGTATATAACTTGTTTTGTATATATTTACCATTAGATTGTGAGCTCCCTGAGGGGAGGAACTATCTTTTGTCACTTTTCTTATCCCCAGCATTTAGTTTTATACCTGGTACATAATAGGCACTTAGTAAATGTTTATTGTTTGATTACTATATAGACACCAACAGTCCACAAACCTTTGGCTTCTTTCATTTCTCAAAATAATCCTTGTTCTCTAACATGTTTCTGATAATCCTCCCCTGCTCTTGCCTTTATATTGAAATTGTTAAAAAATATTAAAGTGATTGTTCACCTGCTTTGGAAGATGTGGTCAGGTTTTTCATAGACTTTTTCTAGGTATACAGCCTCTGAAATTATCTTCCTGGTACAGCACCTCTGTGAGGCTGCTGTTGTTCAGTTGTGTCTTACTCTTTGTGATTCCTTTGGGGATTTTTTTTTGGCAAAGATGCTAGAGTGATGTGCCAATTCCTTCTCCAGCTCATTTTACACATGAGGAAACTGAGGCAAATAGGATTAAGTAACTTGCTCAGGGTCAAAGAGCTAATAAATGTTTGAAGCCAGAGTTGAATTCAAGGAGATGACCTTTCCTGACTCCAGGTCTGGCACTCTATCTCTATTGTACTACCTAGTTGTGCTCTGGGGCCACTTTCCCAGTTCTCATTCACATTAGTCTTTGAATGTCAGCCAACTATTTTTCTTGTGGTTCTGGAAGTAACCTTGAGCAACTGGTATTTCTAGTGCTGTCACTCACAAGTCCCCAAAAGTGTGCTTCCCATTAACATCAGTTAAACTTTAATTAGTTCACAAAAAAAGGTATTTAATAGGTAAATATAACAAGAATACTAGCACAAAAGCCTTCCCCAAAAAACTGGGAATGCATTCTTCTCCTGCACACATACATCCTCTAACTTGTCTTCCTAGAGGAAACCTGCATGGCAGAGGTGAACTTCTCAAGTCCTGGCAGTGGGAGTCTTTTCTTCATAAATTTCATTTTAGACATTGCTTTTTGCTGAGCCCCAAGGATCAGTGCTTTTCTAGAGTCCATAGCTAGCATGCTCTTTGCCATGAGGTGTAAATTCTCCCTCAGGTGATTATCCTTCTATGTTTGTCTGTGTCCATGTTTAGTCTCAATGTATTTTCTGGATGCATTATTATCTGTTACCAGCCCAGGTACTCCAAAAACACACTAAATTAGGGGACTCAATCTCCTTTCTCTTGCTACCCTCTGGCAAGACTCAAGGGTGTGCCCCATGAAGACATTCCTGACCCTGCAGCCCTTCACCATTCCACTGTTTTGTTGTTAGACTGGTTCACTGATTAAATTCTTCTAGCCATTTAAGCTCTCAGAGCATGCTGAGTTCTTTTCTTAGCCAATCATGATTTTTTACTCTTGATGAATCAAAGAGGTTCATAAAGGGATGAGAAGGTATAAATAATATTGTTTACATTCTTTAAAAACCTAACCATAACCTTATTTGATTAATTGAGGTGGGAAGTTTAAAACCCCTCTCTTAGACTGATAGTTTTTTAAAAAAAAATTTTTTTTAGTTAACAGGCATTTTTTTCTTCTCCTTCCTAATTCATCCTATCTATTTTTAAAAAAAGAAAGAAATAGAAAAAGAGAGAAAATTAAAAAGGAGAAAATAAAGAGGGAAAAAGAAAGAAAAAGAAAGGAAGGAAGAAAGAGAGAAAGAGAGAAAGAAAGAAAGAAAGAAAGAAAGAAAGAAAGAAAGAAAGAAAGAAAGAAAGAAAGAAAGAAAGAAAGGAAGAGAGAAAGGAAGGAAGAGAGAAAGAAAGAGAGAGAGAGAGAGAGAAAGAAAGAAAGAAAGAAAGCAAGCAAGCAGGAAGGGAGGGAGAGGGGGAGAGAAGGAGGGAGAAAGGAAGGAAGGAAAGAAGGGAAAAAGATCTCTGTAACAAATACACAGTCAAATTTACACACAGATCATGTCCAAAAATGTGACTCATTCTGCATATTGAACACGTCTCTCTACTGCATTTAAAAATGAACTTGGATCAGATAGATGTTATGTTGTAACTGTTTTAAGATGAAGCCTACTCTCTCCAGGGACCATGTGATAGTGGAAAAAATCTATACTAAGTACTGGTGGGGGGAGGGATGTTTTTACTTCTGTTTTTATTAAATCGAGTCAGTAAATATCCTTTTGTTAAAGTTAATTGATGCTAACTGATTAAACAAAATTAGAACACAAATTATCATCATTAATATTGGTGAGAACACAGTAAAATGGGAGCTCTAAGTAATAACACTGGAGAAATATATTTCAATCCCTTAGGACTCCCTAACCTTACTCAAGAACCTAACCTGTCCACTCATGTGTAGGTTAGTTCAGTAAGTCCAGAGGCTTACTGCATAAATATGAGAAAGCTGAAGCCTGGAATAGTTGAGTGATTTGCCAAAAAATCATAAAGAATTTGAATCTAGATCCTCAGACTTTCTACCAAATAATCTTTCCATCATACCACACACCTTTCCAAAAACATTTCTATTCTGTTCTTAATCTGCTTCCTGAATTTGCCAAACATATTCTTTATTTCTATTCCATTATTGTGTATTTATTCACCCAACAAGCATTTATGATTATAATAATAACTTAAAACTCAATCCAGCTCTTCTGTGTTCAGGCCAAACCACTGAGTACATGTGTAACTCTTGGCAATTCCCTTCCCCTCTCTGAAAATGAGTTTCCTATTAAATAATAGTTATAATCACATTCCCACTACCTATCTCACAGAGTGATTGTGAGGAAAGTGTTTTGTGAAGCTACTCTCTTTTTCATTCACACTTTCCCCCTGTTTCTCATAATTTGTATCTCATCTCTTACACAGAAACACAAAAAGTATTTGATCAGCCTTTTAGAATCACCTAAAAGACCAATACATTTCTGAAGGTGCTAAAAAATCATTCCTTTTCATAGAGGAACTGCACTGATAGAGCAACTCCTGGTAATTTGCTTAGCACAGTGCTGGGTACTTAATAAATGTTCCTGAGGAAGAATTGTGAGAAGATTTGGCTGGGTCCAGATCTACCTCAAAATCCAGACCTTCTTCGTACTCCAGCATTCTCCAGCTCCAGGATCCACAGAAGCCATCCCCTTCTTTCTCCAAGACCCATGTTGAAGAACTCTCTCAAAGACCAAAGCCCAAACTTGGAATCAGCCAGCAAGTTACTCCCAAGGCCACGACAATCCACTTCACTGAAACGATCAAGCCACATGCAAAAACTTACCTGCCTCTGCCGTCAACTTCGTTGGAAGTCTATCATTTCTTTTGCTTTGACGAGAGAGATCCAATGTCAGGAACTCTAGTCTCTGACCCATGTCCAGAAAAGGAAACAATCAAGCAGAAGGCACCAGGAATTTGAGGTACAGGAACCTCAGGCTATTCTGAGCATCCATGTGCTTCTCCTGTAATAGTCCCTAGCTACTTCTGGGCAGCTAGGCAGTGCAGTGGCTGCAGTGCCAGGCCCGAGTCAGCAAGACTTGCCTTCCTGATTTCAAATCTGGTCTCAGAAACTTAGTTGTGGGATTCAAGGCAAGTCACTTAATTCTGCCTCAGTTTCTTCATCTGTAAAATGAGCTAGAGAAGAAAATGGCAAACCCCTCCAGTGTCTTTGCCAAGAAAATCCCAAAAGGGATCACAAAGAGTTAGACACTACTGAAATAACTGAACAACAACAACACTTCTGGGGAACAGGGATGGGGGGGAGAGAAATCCCCTCCCTGCCCCTCAGAATGCAAATCCATTTTGCTTGGAATTGCTATAATTCCAGAAAGAAATAGAGAGTGTGCCTGCCAGTTCACATTATATGGATCACAAAGCAAGAAGTGACTCCTCGGACAAGTCTATTCTTGACCTTCAGTACCCAATTATTTTGGGGGTAGTCTCCAGTCACTAGAGACCAATTGAAGAAATTCTTTATGTCTCCTTAGTAAGGTATCTATACTTTACTAAAAGGACAGAAGGAAGTCTCTCTTTCTCTCTCTCTCTCTCTCTCTCTCTCTCTCTCTCTCTCTCTCTCTCCTCCCTCCCTCTCTCTCCCTGTATATATATCCATGTCTTCTCTTGCTATCTCTCTATATTTGGATCTCTCTCTATCTGTATACCCACACAGTCTTACCTCCATACTGAAGTGTCCCTCATATGCCACATTCTAACCAAAAGTCCTGTGATCTCATCAAGGTGATCCCTTCCTCCCTCTCCCTTTACTCCCAGTTCCATAGAGTTAGGTGCCATAGAGATAAAGGGCTGAGCTTAGAGTCAAGAAGAGCTGAATTCAAATCCAGCCTTTAGACCCTGACTAGCTGTGGGATTGCAGGCCTCTCTCTGCCTCAGTTTCCTCAATGAGGATTATAATTTGTATTTACCAGGGCAACTGGGTGGTACAATGAATAGAGGACCAACCTAGCTGTTTGACCCAAGGCAAGTACTTAATCCCATTTAACTCAAAAAAAGAAAAAATGGTATCTACTTCTCAGGGTTGTTGTGAAGACCAAATAAGAATAATTGTAAAGTGCTAAACCCAGTGCCTGATACATAGTAGGTACTTAATAAATGTTTTGTTTTTTCCTTTCCATCAATCCCAACATCAATGTTCTCTTTCTCTTGAAATTACTTTGTATTTACTGATCTTACTTAAAATGTACTTACATTTTATGAGCCATAGTAGAAGATAAATCTCCTCAATAGAGTGCAAGCTCCTTGAGGACCAGGAATGTTTCATTTTTGCATTTGTATTCCCAGTATCTAGTATTCTGTGCTTTGCACAGAGTAAGTATTTACATTTTTAAAAATAGATTTGAATCTAATTATTAATTATTATTATTAAAATTATATTATAGTCTATATCTACATATGTATATATGCATATATATATATATATATGTGTGTGTGTGTGTGTGTGTGTGTATGTATACACACACACACACACACACAGTCTTATCTCCATGGAGAAGTGTCCCTCATATGCCATATTCTAGCCAAAAATTCTGTTTTATAATTCCAAGAAAGAAAAGGAGACACTCTCTTTATATTCTTTATTTCATTTAATATGAAGAATCTACTATATCAAATATACTATTCAGTTTGAGAGCACCAGATGGAATTTGCCATGAGAATGGTTTCATGCAAGGAGGAAAGATGGAGGGATCTGGGAAGAGGGAGGAACCCTGGATGCTTCTCTTCCCACACTCCCCACCCCCCAACCAAGGTTTTGTGACTATCCAGCTGAAACTGCTCCCTCCATTCTATTGACTGCAGAGTGGCCCCATCACATGCCTACCTGCTGCTTTTGCTCTCTCCCTACCCCAGAAGCTTCTCATTGTTCCCTCTGCCCTCTCCCTCCCACTCCTCGGCTTAGCTGGAATCTGGCTACAAATCCATCCATCTGCCTGGGGTTGGTGGGGCTCACAGTCAGGAGAAGGGCAGGAAGGGATGCTGTCTGTTAGAAGGGTGCCCTCCCTTCTTGACCTCTCTGTTGGTATTTAAGGTTCTCTTTGCCCTTCCTTTCCCTCTTCCCTCAGACACTGGGTCCTGCCTAAACAGGAAAAGAGAGTAGGAAGAAAGGAGGGATGATCCTCCATTTGCCACCTTCCTGCCTGGCTCCGAAAAGGGGAACATTTCATGGCCAGCTGGGTTGCGCATCTGGTATTGAGAAGATATGTGTTCTCTCATCCTACCCTGAGGGGTCCTGCGGGCTGGACTTTCCCTGCCATGAATTCCAAGTCCTTCCTTTCCTCCTTCTGAATGTACCTGTTCAGATCTGCATAGATCTCTCTGTTCAGTCTATCTGTCCCTCTAGTCCCTGACAATGGGATCTTTAAGTCCCCAGCAGCCAGGATTTGGGGAAGGGTGAGGGAAGGGGAAGAGTCCGGGAAAGGCAGGTCTTAGAAGAATTGAGGAGTAGAGGGTCTTCCCATCTCCCTCTACAACCCCACCTCCCACCTGTTTAAGTCCCTCCCCCCTTTCCATCTTGTGTAATTCCTGACAGGAGAAATGGAGCAGAGTATTGCCAAGTCTTCCTGTATGAAGATTGCCCAACCCTTCCTGAATTTGGCAAAGAGTTACTCAACATCCTCCCTGGGGTGGCGGGAAGCCAAATTGGGCCCATATATAGGGGTCCTCAGGCCAGTTCTCTTATTCCAGCCTTGCCTCCCTTCCTGGTTGATCTCATTCCCCATCACCTGCCCAGGCTCACCATCACCCACCCCCACAAAAGGATGGCTGTGAGGCTCTTATGGATGGGGCTTGCCCTGCTTGGGATAGCGCAGGTCCAGGCCCAGGCCCGGCCCCAGATCCCTGCTCCCAGCCTGCACAGAGTCCCTCAGCAGATTAACTTCCTTCCAGAGGAGGTGAGTGGAGCCGAGTAATGGAGTCTGATGTATGATCAGGAGCGGGGAGTGTCAGACTGCTGGGAAAGTCTGTGAAGGGGGTGAGAGGGCAGAGAGAAGAAAGGGGACAGACACTGCCCAGCAGAAGGCAGTGGGTCGTAGGAAGAGAACACTGGTCTCTGAGCTAGCACACCTGGTTTCTAGTCTCAGGGTTGTCTCTAACAGTAGACAGAGTGTCTCTCTTCTCAAGAAGCTGCTAGTCTGATGAGGGAAAGCTCCCATAACCTGGGTCTGATAGGGAGTCCTGATATCACAGACCCTCCACCTCTGAAAATTGCCTTTTTCTATACCTAGAATATTGGACTCAGTCATAAATATTTGCTAAATGAATAAACTTGAGCTGAATTCTGGCCATCAAATACCCAAGCAACAACTCTGTTCAGAATTCTATGCTGGGTGCTCTGTGGCAGATAAAGTTCTGGTCCCTGTCTCCCAAACCCCTAGTGACTCCCTTTTGCCTATCAAGTTAAGTCCAGAGGCCAGACATCCAAAGCTGTCTACAACTCAACACTCTTTGTAGTTTTATTTCACACAATTCCTGTAATACCTAACTCACACGGTTGTTCTGAGAATTGAGATATACTATATATATATATATATATATATATATATATATATATATATATAATACTTTGCAAAGCTTAAAACACTATGTGCCCATAGATCACTGTTGTTATTTTTATTGTTCCAGAAGCAGCAGTAGCTGCATTGAGAGGCAAGTGTTCTGAGTTCAAATCTTGCCTCCAACCCATACTGGCTGTGTGACCCTGGGCAAGTCCACTTAACTCCTTGGTGCTCTGGGTAACTCTCTAAAGCTGTAGAGAAGGTACCAACTCTCAAATGAATGTCTTCATCTAGGGGTACTTTTATCAATGAAATTACAGAACCAGTCCCTATTACTATTGTTATTATTATTAGGATTCCTATCCCAATATTTAATATTTCAGCAAAAATGGGAACTTTTTACATTCTAAACATAAATTGGGCTCACTTATATTTGTGTTTGCTCAGGCTATTTCCTAGTCTTAATCCTTTTTTTTTTTTCACCTGCTGAATTCCTATCCCTTATCTAAAGCCTAAACCCAATGCCATAGCCACCAGGACACCTTCCTTGATCCCCATAGATGGCAATGATCTTCCCCAATCCTATCCCC
This sequence comes from Sarcophilus harrisii, assembly GCF_902635505.1. Classification (NCBI taxonomy): domain Eukaryota; kingdom Metazoa; phylum Chordata; class Mammalia; order Dasyuromorphia; family Dasyuridae; genus Sarcophilus; species Sarcophilus harrisii. The sequence continues at coordinate 249,012,688 of NC_045427.1, read as the reverse complement.
AGAAGCCAGAGAGCACTTGGGTCTGTAATTCTGATGCATTTATCATGTAATGTTTTATTTCATACCTACCTATGATGACATCATCCTTAGGGTGGGGACCCTTTATATTTTCCCAGTAACTAGCCTGGTATTTTACACATAGAATGTGCTTAAACAATGTTTGTTCTTCTGTACTGCCCTCAGGCAGTCTGTAGTATAGCCTCAGTCTAAGAGAAGTACATAGTCATGATACAAGTGAGAATATATTAAAAGTAATGTATATTAATATTTAATTAATTAATAATAATTATATAATTTATAATAACAATTAATATCAAAATATGAAAAATAATAAAAATATATTTAAAGTAATAACAGGACAAAGGGGGGAAGGGAATAAGCATTTATATAGTGTATACTAGGTACTAAGAGCTTTTTACAAATATCTTATTCGATTCTTACAACAATCCTGAGAAGAAGCTAGCATCCCCATTTTATTTTTTTTTCCGTCATATTTCAACTTTATTACAAAATTATAAAGCACATCTCTGTAACAAAAAAAAAAAAATACACATTTCGGCTTGCTTTAACACCCACTAGAAGTCAGAGAGAATCTCAGTTTCAGCTACTTCAAGCAGCTCAGAAACTTTCAAAAGACTTAAATTTACACAATGTACATGAAGCACTCATTAACAGCTTTTTTCTTAGTTTGGATGCTTCTATACCACTAGACTGTGCACCAGACAGTTTTCTAGAAGTCTCAATCAGAAATCTCAGCAACTGTATCAAAAGTAAAGAAACTGTTGGAAGGGTAATTAGCCATTGCAGTGAAAGTTAAGTACTCCAAGATATGGGGAGGGAAGCAGGAGGTAATTCAGGAGTAAAATCAAATTTCTCACTAAGGTGTCATACATGGTCATAGACTCACCCCCCACCCCCACCCCCAATTCTGTAAAAATAGAAAATTAGCACAAGATTAGGATTTCCCTGGATGGAAAATCACCCACCAAGAAAATGGAGCTAAAGTTATCACGTTCTTCTAATAAACCTGCAAATCAGGAATCTACCCCCGGAGAAACAAACTTATTTCACTTTTACCTGTCTGGTAGGAATCAGACTGAAAATTGGTAGGGCTCTGCTTCATGACCAAGTGGGGAACTGGTTATGCAGGCCTGCCCCCATCCTCAGTTCATCCAGTGGTAGGACCACTTTCAACATGTGGAAAACCTCCTAAGCCCCAAAGCTAGAACACTGTTCCCAATCTCAGAAGAGAAAGAAAGCATAATAAACGGGTAGAGGACCTGTTCCTGCTCTGAGCTTATTTCTAAATGATGATTGATTTGCATACATACTGATTTCACAGTGGAATCACTTGACAACTGAACAGCCCTTTTCAGAAATGCTACGGGCTATAAGCAGTGAAAGACAGTGAAATCTTCAGATTTGAAAAGGATGAAGCTTCTTGAATGGTATCCCCAAGACCTGATCTAACGTCCAAATAAACAAATGAGTACTTAAGCCAACAGTTCCTTCCTGAAATTGTCTCTTCTTTCCAAAGGGAGTTAGAGGAAAGGAAATCATTACAAAATCTGTACCATTATTACCATTCTCCTTAGGAGAGAGCAATTTCACCTCATCTTCCAAAATAGTAGTTTTCCACACTTTATGATTAAAGGGATCAAGCAAGGCTGCACACAGTGGGGGTCTGCTAAGGATGGCCAAGGTTAGTTGTGGCTAAGTTTTGCATAGTTGCTAAGTAACTAGGCACCTGGTTTAGCATCCCCATTTTAAAGCTGAGGAAACTGAGGTGCCAAGGGTCAGAGCTAGTCAGTATCTGAAGGTAGATTTGAACTTGGGTCTTCCTGCTCCAGACCCACTGCATCACTTAGTTGTCTCATACAATGAAAGTACTGAGGTAATTTAGAAAAGAAAACTACTATTCAGCTATTGATTCTGTCCTCATGAGGGTTTGTTAGTTATTTGTGATTGTTGTTTAGTTGTTTTTTAGTCATGTCTGACTCTCTGTGACTCCATTTGAGTTTTTCTTGGCAAAAATACTAGAGTGAGTTTCTATTGTTTGCTTTTTCCTTCTCCAACTCATTTTACAGATGAGTAAACTGAGGTAAACAGATGAAGTGACTTGCCTAGGGTCACACAGTTACTAAGTATCTGAGTCCATTAGTTATCTGCCTGGACAGATCAGCAAGGGTATCATCAATCCTAAAAACCCTCTCCTGAGGAAGTCTCTTTCACTAATAGAGTGGCACCTCATGAGATAATCTATGGAAAGCAGCCTCTATCCTACTCCTGGAAAATCCCAAAAAAGGTAAAAACAGTTCCTTCCCTCAAGGAGTTCACATTCTAATTTGTAGCACGTAAATAACTAGTTATATACTAAAGATGTGCTAAATAGATGAAAGATAATCCCAAAGAGGAGGGAAGGCAGTCTATGGAGGGGAATTAGCCTTAAAGAAAGTCAGGGAAACCAACAGGTGGACTTGAAGAGGAAGAGCATTCCACACATGGTGTTCAGCCAATACAAAGGCATGGAAAATGGAAATGGAGAATTCTCAACATTGCACAACAATGCAACAACAAGATTATGTGATGATCAACTGTGATGGACTTGGCTCTTTCCAACAATGAAGTGACTCAGGCCAATTCCAACAGAGAGCCATCTGCATCCAGAAAGAGAACTATGTGGGTCATAACAGTATTTTCACCTTTCTTGTTTTGTTTGCTTGCTTTTTTTTTTTTCATTTTGATCTGATTTTTCTTGTGCAGCTTGATAAATCTGAAAATATGTTTAGGAAAAAGAGAGAGAGAGAAGAAAAGAGGAAGGGGGGTGGAGAGAGAGAGAGAGAGAGAGAGAGAGAGAATTCTCAGGGTTAAGCTAAGTTTACCCCTTTGAAATTCTTCTGATTCTGAGATTGAAGAGAGAAAGAGAAGGATAGTCAAGCCCAACACTGCAGAGGGGTGAAGGCTGAATACTCTGCCTCCATTCCATCCTGTGCCCTCACCATCACCCCCATAATCGATCTTTCCTACAGTTCCAAGGGACATGGTACGTTGTTGGCCTGTCAGGAAATGCCTTTAGAAGGGCCAACGATGCTCAGTCGAAGATGTATACCACAACCTACGAGCTACAAGGAGACAACAGCTATAAGGTCACCTCTAGATTACTCAGGTAAGATAGGGGCATAGTAATTGATGTGGTAGCTTTGTAATCGGTTCACCCACTGTCCTCAACATTGTGACAAGAGAAAAGATCCAGAATCTCAGTCCATAAACACTGAGGGGATATACAGAAAGAATAAAGGAAAGAAGCAGATTAGGATGGAACTAAAACAGAGAAGTTTCAATGAAGAAATTGAACTTGAAGAAAAGGGGGAAGGGAGAAATAAAAGAATGACTAGGGAAGTTCAGTTGGGAGGGGATTTTTCTGAATCTTAATCTTACAGTTTCATAATAACAAAAACATTTTACACCCAAGTTAGTAAAATTTTCTGTCCACATTAAGAGAAGTTTCTTTGCCTTCATGGGCTATTGAAACTTCCTCAAACAGGAAGTGGGCACTTATGATAAGGAAACAGTTTTCAAGGTGAGGAACTTGTAAATTCTTAGGAAGAAAGCTCAGGATATGTCTTTTAGTTAGGATGGGGTTTATAAAAGAAAATTATGGTTCTGAGATTAAAATAGGGAAGCTTATTTAAAGCTTCCCTCTGGGGAGTTTTTCTTGGGTGGAATCTAGCCCAACTATCTATCCTTTTCTCAGAAGGACCTGAGAAGTTTCAGAATTGAGGAGGAGGAAGTGGTAGTCACTTAGGAGCCCAGCTGAGGTACCAAAGCTTCTTGCAGCTCCAGGGTCCCATTTCCCCCACCCCAGGACCCAAGTGGAGATGGTTCCCTATATGTGATCCAATGCAGGAGGTTCTGACAACAGGTAGAAGTGGTGATTCCAGCACCTGAAGACGGAGAATTTATATGGCACTGCTCCTCATTCATCCATCCTTTCCTCTCAGGGGCGATCGATGTGACACATTTGTGAGGACTTTTGTTCAGAAGGGTCAGCCAGGCCAGTTCACCTTGGGCAACATCGAAAGTGAGTCAAGTGGGAGCTGTTGTGTGGTAGGGTCCAAAGGACAAGCTGTGAGAGCTTTTAACAATGTGATTTGGACCCGCCTAGACTGGGGGGTAAGGTACCAGTTAAGGGAGGGATAATATCACATTCTGACTTCTGGGCTGGGATAGACCCAAGAACCAGCTTCTCGTTCGTAGGACACAGTGGGCAAGTTTCTTACTTTCTCATTCCTTTCTCCCATCCCGCGTCCCATTCCTGTGGGTAGATTATCAATTGCAGGATTACCTAGTGAGAGTGATGAGAACCAACTATAATGAGTATGCCTTGGTGTATTTCAAAAAGACCGTGGATGGCACTGACTACTTCAAGATCACTCTGTATGGTGAGTATCAGTCTCTCCTTCACTTCCCTGCGGAGGAAAGCCCAGAGCCTCCCTCCCCACAGGATTCCTAGCCGGATGATGAAAGCAAAGGAGGAAGAGATCCTGAGCCCCAGTCACTGAGCCCTCCTCTCAGCAGAGAGTGATGATCCAAAAAGGTCTTAGGAGGCTGGGAAGGTGGGCCAAACATGGGATGAAGTGTAAGGGATAAATGTCAGCCCTCCCCTTGGATGACAGCAAAGAGTTCGTGTGAAAAAGATCCGGCAGCTTTTAGTTGATGGCAAACTGTTTGAGCTAACAGGGTCATACATGGCAGCCAAAAAAGTTAATCCAAATCTTAGGCTGCATTAATAGAAGTATTGTGTGCAGAACAAGGGAGGGAACAGTCCCATGGTGCTCTGCACAGATCAGACCACAACTGCAAAGTTATATTCCATTTACATCTAAAGGAGGTCAACCAGGATGCTGATGAGGGGCAAGTCAGGGGACTCCAAACCATGTGATAAGATTGTTTATCCTGGAATAGAGAAGAATGAGAGGGGATGTGATCATTATCTTCAAATACCAGCAGGGTTTTCATGTGGAAGAGAGATTAGATTTGCTCCATTCAGCTCCAGAGAGCACCCAAAGTGTAAACAGGCTGAAAAATCTTTTAGCTCATTCGAAAGGGGTATTTCCTAGAGATGGCCAAAAGTTCAAGGGACTGAGATGGTAAGTAGATAGTCATTGGTTATATTCCAAAAGTTGGATACCTACTTGTCCCAGATGTCAATAAGGAGGTTTTTGTACTTCAGGTAAGGGTTTCACTAAGGGGATCTCTAAGTCTCTTCCAACCTAAGGAATTATTCATATCACTGAGCTGCACCCCAATCTCCCCCAGTCTTATCTTGAGTACTGATCCCAATTTCTGATCCCTGAAGTTTTCTGGTACCCTGGGGACTCCTAGATCCAGCTCATCTCCTCAGAATCCCTGGCACTGTAAGGGAAACACTGAGAGCTCTACTTTCATCCCTGGGCATATTTCATTGGAACGATCCAGTCAGGCCTTAGCCAGAACTCCAGAGAGGGCACTCTCTAGAATGAGTGTCAGAAGAGAGGAACAGGTACAGAAAATAAGTCCCTAGAATGAAGACTCAGGAACCAAACTTGGTTTTTCTCCTGACTATAGGGAGAAGGGAGGATCTGAGACCTGAACTAAAAGACGGCTTCGTAAGATTATCCAAATCAATGGGACTCACTTCTGACAACATTATTTTCCCAGCAAAAGTCGGTAAGAAAAGAAAAACAAAACTAAATTTTTTAAAAAGAGAGGAGAGAAAGAAAAAAGATTTTTAAAGGGGGTATAGTAAAAAGCCAAAAAGAAAGAGAAATACTGGTTCATGGCCTGGTTATTAGCTAGGATAAATACTATTCCCTCCAGAACTCTATTTCCCTTTAGGAGAAGCTGAAGGACTTACTTATGGCCATTTTTAACACCTCTGTTCCTACCCTCCCAGAAGGCCGTTTCCACTCACATTCTAGATCAGATAGGCAAAGGGGAGAGGGCAGACATCTTGGGTGGCCCGTCCCTGCATCTCTCTCCACCACTGACCTATTTCTATTTCTGCTTCCAACAGAAGAGTGCATTCATGTGCAGGCCTGAGCAAGGTGAGTATGAGCCAACCTCAGGGGCTTACCAGAACTCTGTGAGGGAGGGAGCTTTCTGGGGGCCTGGTCTGAGTGGAGTATAAAGACCATTTTTTCCTGCTTCTCTCATGGGAGATACTATCATAGCTTCTTTACTTCTGGGGAGGAAGGGAACAAGATGACAATATTTCTCTGCAATTTCAATGCCTTCCCATTCTCTGCTACTGACTGACTCTATTTGGTGGTTTGATTTTTACTTTTCTTTGTTTCTTTCTCCATTTTCTTACTCTCTTTTATCCGTCTCTTGATTCCCACATTCTCTTGTCTCTCCCTAGTCTATCTTTTTGTTTCTCGCTCCTCATTTTCTGTTTTTTTCTGTCTCTTTGTGTATGTCTATCTTTCTCCATCTATCTTTTCTGTTTCTACCTCTCCTCATTCTGTGTTTCTCTAGCTCCCTCTTCATTCTTCCCTTCTCCTGTCCCCTTCTCTGCTGCCCTTCCCTTTCTCTCCTCTACTCTTCTTGCTCTCATCTCTGTCTCCTCGTCCCTGTCCCTGTCTCTCTCCACTTCCCCTTCATCCCTCCATCCCTTTGTCTGTCCAGGTGATCCAGGTACCATATCTCCCCCAGGTCCAAGTACTGAAAAAACTTCACCTATCCACTCTTGATCCTGACATTCTAAGATGCACAACCCTCACTTCTTATCCTCATCTCCCAACAGACAACTGGAGACACGTCTTCATCCAGCCTCTGACTGATTCCACAACCTGAGATCCCCCTCATCTATTCCTCTTGAAATGTAGTGGAAGAATAAAAAGTGTCAAGTACCAATGAGTCTGTTTTCATGACCTTCGGGTCAATTGAGTAGGGAAAAGCTGGTGACAGCAGAAGGGAGGGAACATGTGGTCATATGTCCTAAGGCAGGACCATGCAATCTTTAAGTAGCTAGTCCACAACCCTCTCACTTTACAGGTAGTCTCAGAGAAAAGTGGTTTATTCAAAGTCACAGAGGGAATAAGTATTAGACTCTCTATACTGCACAGATCCCATGAATGGGGCTTTCCAAGCTTCATTGCATTGTTAGTAGGGTGAGCAGATGGGCCAAGCAATTGCTCTTTCTCTACCCTAAAAATGCCAACTTAAAGTGACCACTTTGTATATCCTAGTGTTGTCGAAGGAATAGTGGACAGAGAGCTGGTACAGAGACAAAAAGCACTATCTAGAAGCAGGTGCCTAGAAGGGAAGAAGACAAGACAATTTCGACTCCTGATTCAAATTTGGGTTTAAAATCAGTGTCTGAGCCTCAGTTTTTTCATTTGTAAAATGGGAATAAAAATATCTTTAACACTAATTTCACAAGAATATTGTGATGTTCACTTGAGATGAATATAAAGAGCTTTGCAACCTTAAAAGAGTTGTATAAGTGAAAATTGTCATTATTATTCAAGACTCTGTTGCATCCCCTCCTGTCACAAATATTTGTGTGCCTACTAGGCGACATTTGGAACTCAGGTGGTTTTCATTGACATTCAAGCAGGAAGAAAATACACTTAGATGAGGACAGAATATAGCCATTAAAGCCAGGTATGGTTAGACAGTGATACAAATCTTTTAATTAGATAGGTGGGTGGATAAATGAATAAATATTTAAATTTTCTGTAAAAGAGGATATGTCTAAATTAATAACATGGATTGTGGATAGAAGAAGGCAGTGACATAAGGGTGGGGTGACCAAGAGATCAATCAAGCTGTTCTTGTGGTAAGTAGGATTCTGAACCCTCTTTCCTTTTCTGAATCTTAGAGTCATGGAGATACGGAAATATATTTAGAAAAATTGTCCTTGTTTAACATATATTGGATTATTTACTGACTAGGAGAGGAGAAATGTGGGGAAGGAGAGAAAAAATTTGGAGCACAGGATTTTGCAGGGGTGAGTGTTGAAAACTATCTTTGCATGTACTTGGAAAAAGAAAAAAAAGAAAGAATTGTGTTGGAGAAAAGTACTGGAAGTGTGGATATGAAACTTGGATTTGAACCCAACTCTCTCCTATTTGCTTCTGTCTGTGTAACTTTAGGTAAATCATTTAATTTCTCTATCTTTAAAATGGAAGAAGTGAATTAGAAGACCACTGATATTCTTTCAATCTGCAGAGCTATGAACCTGAAACTGCTCATTTAATAATTTGATTTCACTCAGCTCAGCCTGAAGATTAAACTCTGGCTTTGAAGGGATTTTAGATTTAATTAATTAACCAACACTAAGTACCATCTATGTGCCTATCCACATAGATGCCCAATTTAAAGTTAGAAAAAACTTTTGAAGTCCTCATTGGACAATCCCATCATTTTACAGATATGTGGCTAAACTCAAAATCAGGTGATCAATAGATAAATGAAAAAACTGAGATTTTAAATTCTCTTCTGACATCAAGTCCAACAGTCTTTCCACTGCTTTAATGGAGCATCTTAGTTATTAAGGGAATCTCCCACACAAGCTGTGGAATTTTCTTTCACCCAGGTATGGTACCCGGAATATGATTGATGTGATCCCAACCTAAAGAGCTCAGAAAGGTCTTGTGTTCTTCCGAGCAAGTTAAAGGCCCCACTTGTGACACCCAGGGATAAAATCAGACTTGGGGCTCAAACCAAGCTTCCCAAAGAAAGGTGGAACTTAGTTGTTAACAATTCACTTACCAAGACCATCCCCAAAGGCTCCTTCTCTTTCAGTTCCTTTCTCTATTTTAGAATAGAATCTCAGTGTTGTAGGGTCTGCTCTAGACTAGAACCTAGGAAGGAACTGGTTCCTGGGTCATTTTCTTCCAGGAAACGGGGCTTTGCTAAAAAGGTATTACTGTGTTCAATTGTACCAGACTCTTCAACCCTTTTTTGAGGATTTCTTGGCAAAGACACTGGATTGCTTTGCCATTTCCTTCTCAGTATTTCCATTTATCACCTAACCTTGAGTTTCACCACATATTTCTTCATCTGTAAAATGATGGGATTGTCCAATGAGGGCCATTAAAGTTCTTTCCAACTTTAAAGAATCTATGTGGGAAGGCACATAGCTGGTACTTAGTGTTGGTTAATTGATAAAATCTAAAATTCCCTCGAATTTTACAACTTAATCTTCAGGCTGAGCTGAGTGAAATCAAGTTATTAAATGAGCAGTTTCAGGTTTATAGTCCTGGAGATTGAAAGTTAAGTGATTTGTTTAGGGTTACACAGTTAGGGGCTATCTGAGGTCTAAGGTGAACTCAGGTATTTCTGACTGCAGACGCAGCCCTTGTCCTCCTACCCACCTCCAATAATAAGGACATGATGTGACAGCAGTGAATGGGGTTACCGAGGCATGGGATGAAGGAAGAGCCTGAGACACTTTGTCCCTTGACCTCCTGGGCAAGGTCAAATACTGGAGCCAGAACCCACTCCACCAATACACACAGTCTGTTTTAGCTACTTTGGCTGGGCTGGATTTTTACCCCTGGAGCAGTGAATACAGACAGACAAGGGGTGGAGTTTCTTTGCTTTGGCTGAAAGGCAGAACATTCCCCAGTTTCTACATCTGGGCCTGCTGTGCCCTGCAGGACCCAAACCCATAAACAAATTGAAGGATTAGGGAGTCTTCCTGTCTCTGATGCTGCTGGGTTAAAGGTAGGGGGTCTGGGGAGGGCAGAGATGGATATCAAGTGACTGAACTGCCAGATTTAATTTAGGAAAGAAATGCCCTAAATCTATAGGGCTGGCTTGTAGGGCTAAACAAGTAATAGATGGAAAATATCTCCTCCCTTTCCCTACCCCCACTCCCTCTTATATCTTGGTGCCTGAGGATGTTCCTAAAATTTAACATTCCTTGGAGTTATCCCAGAGCAGATTTACATCCCAAAAAGGCAATGAGGAGAAAATTATTATTTTAAAATTTTTTTAATTAAATTATTTTTTAATTTTATGATTATTTTTATTTTTTCAGACTTCCTGAGCTCCACAATATCAACATCTTCTGAATTATCTAAGGATCCTAGAATCATAAATTCAGAGCTATAAGGGACCTTAGAAATCATATAGTCCAAGAGTTTTTAACTTAAGAAGGAAAAAAACGACCACATATTCATTAAGTACCTGCTGTGTGCCAGACACCACAGTACACTTTACAAATATTATTTCATTTGATCCTAACAACAAACCTGGGAAGTAGATGTTATTATTGCTTTTGTCTTATAGTTGTGGAAACGGAGGCAAGAATTTAAGTGAATTGCCTAGGACCTTATAGCTAGTGTCTTAGCTTAAATTTGAACTGAAGCAGGTGGATAGGGTGCTAGGCCTGCAGTCAAGAAAACCTGATTTTAAATCCAGCCTCAGATACTTACTAGCTGTTTGACAATGGGCAAGTCATTTGACCTCTTTGCCTCAATTCACCAGAAAAGGAAATGGCAAACCACTCCAGTATCTTTGTCAAAAGAACCTCAAAGAGAATTAGGAAGAGTTGGACACAATGGAACAACTTCTAGATCCAGTTCTATTCATTGAACTACCCTAATTCCTTCTGATTGGGGTTCACAGACCTGGTTTATGGACAGCTTTAAGAGATCTATGAACTTGGTGAGAAAAAAAAAAGTATCTTTATTTTTACTTTTAACTGAAATTTATCATTTCTTTCAATTATTTAAAAATTTTTCTGAACCACTACTATATCTGTATCCCAAAGAGATTTTTTAAAAAGAGGAAAGGACCTATCTGCACAAAAATGCTTAAAGCAGTTCTTTTTGTAGTTGGCAAAGAATTGGACATTGAGAACATGTCCACCAATTGAGAAAGAACTGAAGAAGTTGTATATGTTGTAATGGAATATTACTATGCTACAACTTATGATGACCAGGCTGATGTCAGAAAAAGCTGGGAAAACTTACATCAACTGATGCAAAGTGAATTGAGCAGAACTAGAAGAACATGGTACATAGTAACAGCAACATTGAATGATAGTCAACTGTGAATAACTTAGCTGTTCTCAGCAATACAAGGCTCCAATACAACTCCAAAGGATCATTATGAAAAATGCTAATTGCCTATAGAAAAAGAACTGATAGAAGCTGAAACCAGATTGAAGCATATTATTTTTTACTTCCTGTATTTTTTTCATGTTTTTTTCTTTTGGGTCTATATCTTCTTTCATAACATGACCAATATGATATGTTTTATATGATTGAACATATATAAACTATATCACATTGCTTATATCTCAAGAAGAAGGAGGGGAGAAAGGGAGAAAAATTTGGAACTCAAAATCTTATAAAAAATGATTGTTAAAAACCATTCTTACTCATAATTAGAAAAATATAATTTACATAAAATAAAATGAATTTTAAAATTATCTTTATACTTAAGTAGGGAAAAATAAAATATTATTTTTTAAAAATATGATTCTGAGTAGGGAGACCATGGTTATCACCAGATTGCTAAATTAATCCATGACACAAAAAATGTTAAGAGCCAAAAATTCATTCCAAAGCCCTTACTTTTAATATAAGAAAACTCAGGTAAAGGGAAGTCAATGACTTGCTTAGAGTCATATAGCTATCAGGTGTCTGCAAGAGTATTCTGTCCACTCTATTGCCTAAGGGGCCGAGAATCCAAAGCCCTCCCTCTACAGATCCAGAGAATTCTTCTTAAGCATCATGGAACCTGCAAATAGATGCAGTTTCTACTTTGTAGGAGAATACAGATTGGTGGGAGAAAGGAGGGGAAGAAGATGGAATAGTAGGGTAGTGGATAGACCTCTGGGCCTGGAATCATAGGACCTGAGTTCAAATCTGACCTCAGATATTCACTTGTGGGTGTGATGACTTAACCTCTATTTACAAGAAGGAAATGTTAAACCACACCAGGATTTTTACCAGAAAACTACATGGATAGCACTTATTTCCCAGAGTAATCATGAGGATCAAACGAGATGATAATTATAAAGTTCTTAGCACAGTGGCTGACACATAGTAAATGCTATATTAATATCAGCTATTAATAGTAGTAATATTAGTATATAATGATATTTATAATATATAAGTAATATTAGCATATAATGATTCCACTGTGGAATCATTCACTAAATATTTAGTGAATTCAAAATAAAAAACTAGTCATGGAAATCTTAAAAGAGGTGAATCTTGAGCTGAGCTTAGGAAAAGATGTAAGAATTAGAGAGAGCTTTCTAGTTTTAGATCTATGACTCATACATATCCAAAAAGACAGGGAAAGTAGGTGCAAATAAAAGGAAATGTATGAATAAATAAAAGAAGGCAAAAATGAGTCTGTGTGACATGTGCAAAAATGTTTGTAGCAATCCCTTTTGCAGTGGCCAGAAACTGGAAACTAAGTGGATGCCCATCAGTTGGGGAATGGCTGAATAAGTTATGTATAGTGTATGAATGTTATGGAATATTATTGTTTTATAAAAAATAATCAGCACGAGTGAAATGAGCAGGACCAGGAGATCATTATATACTTCAACAACAATACTATATGATGACCAGTTCTGATGGACCAGGCCATCCTCAGCAACGAGATCAACCAAATCATTTCTAATGGAGCAGTAATGAACTGAACTAGCTACGCCCAGAAAAAGAACTGTGGGAGATGACTAAAAACTATTACATTGAATTCCCAATCCCTATATTTATGCCCACCTGCATTTTTGATTTCCTTCACAAGCTAATTGTACAATATTTCAGAGTCTGATTCTTTTTGTACAGCAAAATAACGTTTTGGTCATGTATACTTATTGTGTATCTAAGTTATATTTTAATATATTTAACATCTACTGGTCACCCTGCCATCTAGGGGAGGGGGTGGGGGGGGTAAGAGGTGAAAAATTGGAACAAGAGGTTTGGCAATTGTTAATGCTGTAAAGTTACCCATGTATATATCCTGTAAATAAAAGGCTATTAAATTAAAAAAAAATAATAATCAGCACAATGATTTCAGAAAAGCCTGGAGAGACTTACATGAACTGATGCTAAATGAAGTGAGTAGAACCAAAAGAAAAACAAGATTGTGTGATGATCAATGATGGATGTGGCTCTTTTCAATAATGAGATGATTCAAGTCAATTCCAACAGCCTTGTGAGGAAGAGAGCCATCTGCATCCACAAAGAGGACTTTGGGAACTGAATGTGCATCACAACATAATATTTTCACAGTTTTTGTTGTTGTTGTAGTTGTTTGCTGGCTTTTTTTTCTTCCTCTTTTTTTTTCTTTTTGATCTGATTTTTCTTGCTTAGCATGATAAATATGGAAATATGTTTAAAAGATTTATACATGTTTACTTTATTTTGTATTACTTGCTGTTTAGGAGAGGGGAAAAGGAAGAAGGGAGAAAAATATGGAACACAAGGTTTTGCAAGGGTGAATGCTGAAAATTATCTTTGCATGTATTTTGAAAAATAAAAAGTTATTATAAAAGGGAATCTCTACCCATGTGGACAGAGCTCCCTTGTTAGCAAACTTCTCTGGTTCCTTAAAAAAAAAAAAAAAAAAAAAAAAAGAGTCTGTGTGAGAATCAGGGAAGATTAGCCTAAATAGAATGGAATAGTAGAAAGTAAATCTGGATAGGTAGGTGGGGCCTTGAATACCAGAATATAAAGTGTTGGGCTTGATATAAAGCAATAGAGAATCATTACTTAAGCAAAGAAAGAATATAAGAAAACATTATTTCAGAAAGATGAATTTGGCAGCAGTAGCAGCAGGTGCAGAATGGATTGATTGTAAGGGAAGACCACGAGGCAATGTTTGAAGAAATCCTGCAGCGAGGTAATGAGCATCTGAGTGAGATTAGTATCTGAAGCAATGGAAAGAAGAAATGAATCCAGAAAGTAAAAGACCAAGGGGAGTCAGAAAATTCAAGGCCACAAATCTTTCTTAGAGCAGTAGGAAAAGTTACTGGAGGAATGAAGGATTTGGGAAGGAGGATGTGGTATTCAATTTCCAACATTTTGAGGAGAGCAGAAGGAAGTTTAGAAAGGGAAATAAATGAATGGAGCAATTTTGTTACTACCATATTTAATTTTAAAACAGCATAAAGACAACTGTGATGGACTTGGTGCTTTTCAACAATAAAGTGATTCAGGCCAATTTCAATAGACTTGTGATGAAGAGAGCCATCTGCATGCAGAAATAGGACTATGGGGACTGAATGTGCATCACAACATAGTATTTTCACCTTTTTGTTGTTTGCTTGCTTTTTTTCTTTCTCATTTTTTTCCTTTTTTGATCTGATTTTTCTTGTGCATCATGATAAATGAGGAAATAGAATTGTATATGTTTAACCTATATTGGATTACTTGCTATTGAGGAGGGGGGAAGAGAGGAAGAAAAATTTGAAACACAAAGTTTTGCAAGAGTGAATGTTGAAAATTATCTTTGCATGTATTTTGGAAATAAAAAGCTATTATTAGAAACATAAAAAACCCATTAAATAATATATGGGACAGTTAGATGGTATAGTGGATAGAGCATCAGCCCTGGAGTCAGTTAGACACCTAACACTGACTGTGTGACTCTGGGTAAGTCACTTAACCTTTCCACAAGAAGGAAATGGCAAACCACTATATTATCTTTGCTAGGAAAACCCCAAGGACAGTTGGTCCTTGAAGAGTCAGGTATGATTAATAGACTGAACAACAACACCGCCATATAACAAGTATCTTACTTAGTAAAGTAACTGTGAAATAGCAACAAACAGGAACTTTAGTCAAATCAAATTCAGCAGATCCTTATTAAGTAGCTCTAAGGTTCTTTCAGATAAAAATCCTCTGATTTAGAGTTGGAATCTGTTGCATAAAAAGACTGAATTCTGTCATCTTTGCAGAACTGCAATTAGCAATCCTGGGGTCTAAGGCAAGCTTCACAAAGCACCAGAAAAAAAAAAAAAGCAGCAGGAAATACCCTCAAATCAATTTTTCAGACAAATCCTGTCAGAACCTGGAGGACACTGGAACATTACTTTTTTGGGGGAATCAAAGACCTTGGGCAATCTCAAGGCTCTCATTGCTACTTGGTCTCAGTTGAGGAAAAGAGTGCAGTGTAACAGACCCAGATTAGGAAGGATATAGAAGAGAAGAGGAGGAGAAAAGCAAACCATCTGTTTGCTTCCTATTATTCTTACACATTCAGCTGTTTCTTCCTTGTTTAAGGAATTCAAGTGCTATCATCACCCCACTAAGTTTCAGTGCTCTGGGACAAAGCCCAGAGTCTCTGACCTTAGTTATGGCACTGTATCTTTGAACACAGGATGAAGAACAAGAATCCTATGCCTATGCTTCTTGCTAAGAGCTCCTTATCTAGCTGCTGGTCACAGATATTGGTAGCACAGTTTTGCCAACCTGAAGGAAAATGTCCTGACTTTTCTTTGATGGCAGGTTTCCATCCTGCTGCAAAGCAAGGAACTGTGGCAAGACCTACATTGTGTGAATTCATGGGGTTCAGCAAAAGTCAAGTTTGTTGGGAATAAGTATAGTGTTGTATGATGCTTAAAAGTTATCTGCTAACATGACAAACATAGAAATATGTTTAAAGGATTGCACATATTTAATCTACATCTTACTTGCTATTTTGGGAAGAGGGGAAGTAAGAGAGGAAGGGAGAAAAAAATTGACGTACAAAACCTTAACAAAAACGAATGTTAAAAACTGTCTTTATATGTATTTTGAACAATAAAATACTGAAGGAAAAAAAATTCTGCTAAGATTGGAAAATATTTTAAGTTCATAGAAACTGAGTGGGCAGCAGATTAAATCCCAAGCCCGAGCCTGGCAGGGCCCTTTGGTCCTCGGGCCAAAGGCTGATTGGGGGCTGTTGGGCTTTATCCCTGGCAGGCTGACAGCTTTGTCATGCTTCACCATCCAGCAGGACACCAGCCTCCCACGCTGGGCCGCTTTGGTCTGATAACTTGGTAATGAATTGAATTCGGTGGACCTCATATCTTAAAAGATTCATAAACTTTAAACGGCTCCAGAGCTTAATGAAGGAAGGAGAAAGCTCAGACTGTCTTTGTGCATCATAGCTGACCCATAAAGGTCTCGGTGTGCTGAACCATATCTCTGATGTACCTAGCACTGAGTAGGAGTCCTGCCTCGTGGTCTTCTCAGAGACCTGTGTCCTCAGGGAAGAGGAGCAATTGCTCGGGGAACTGCAGAGAGCTGACGGCTTTGGTGCTGGACTGGACCGCTTAGTGTAGGGAGCAGTATGGAAAGCATCATCCGGGATTGGGGCCACAGAGCTTTTCTTCAGCATCCCGAGCTGGTCCTGGACCTAACATAGCATGCTTATTTTAAGCCAAACTCCTGCTCTCTTGGAGCAAAAACAGTATTGGATTTGGGGCAGAAAAGTCTAGTTTCAAATTGTGGCTCTGCTATTAACTGCTAGACAAGTCAGTTCCCATTCACATTCATTGTTTGGAAACAATTTATGTTTCCAAAGCCTATGGGAGAAAGTCTTAGTTGGTAGGAGCTAAAAAATATAATTGATAAATGGGTCAAATGGATTTTAGGGGGACCTCCCCAGAAGTGGCCTTGAGGTATCCTGGGATCTTAAGGTGATACCCAGGTATATCTCCCCTATGACTAAATTTGTCTTTAAATATTGAGTTGAAATGAGATGATTAAGGCTAGTTCCAATGGTCTTGTGATGAACAGAGTCATCCCACAGAGAGGACCGTGGGAACTGAGTGGACCACAATATAGTATTTTCACTCTTTTTGTTATTGTTTGCATTTTGTTTTCTTTCTAATTTTTTTCTTTTTGATCTGATTTTTCTTATGCAGCATGATATTTGTGGAAATATGTATAGAAGAATTGCACATGTTTAACATATATATTGGATCACTTGCCATCTATGGAAGAGGGTGAAGGAAGAGAGGAGTACAAGGTTTTTTTTTTTGCAAGGGTGAATGTTGAAAACTATCCATGATATGTTTTGAAAATAAAAAACTTTACTAAAAAAAATTTTTTTAAAGCTAAAAATAGGGTTGAAGGAGTTTTCTGCTGGGGCATAGCTGTCATTCAAGCATCCTCTCTTAGGAACATTACCTTCAAAGCTACCCTAACAATCCAGAAACTTTCCCCACCTTCTGCATGAGGGCATATGTTTGGTGAGGGCACAGGTAATTTCTTTTTAGATGGCATGCTTATGGACTTGGTGGATGATACAAAACTGGGAGAGAGGACTTATCTGATGGAAGACAAGAAGCAAAGTGACCATCACAATTTAGAATCAATGTCAACAAGGAAGCTATTAAGCATTTACTACAGGCCAGGACCTAAGAATAGCATCTAATATTTATTTAACATGTTAAGATTTACAAAGCACTTTACATTTATTAAGTCATTTTGATTGTCAAACCAACCCTGTGAGGAAGATACTATTTTTATCCCCATTTACAAATGAGGAAACTGAGGTAGAAAAAAGTCAATTCACCACCATCACATGGCCAGTAGGTACTGAGGGAGTATTTGAATTCACATCTTGCTGATTTCTTGTCTAGCAATCTATCCTCTCCCCACCACCCAGCTGCCCCTGGGAGAGAGTCTCTGCCCTCAACAAAAATCTTATATCTTATGATTGATGGGTCAAGTTTAATGGACTGAGATGTAATGGAAATAAACTCAGAATCTCAGACTTGCAACTGAAGAAACCATCATCAGATGGGGCTAGTGTGGATAGACAGCAGTGCATTTCACAGGAAATGGTACCAAACAGGTCAGGGATTTTAGTGGGCTACAACAAGCTCTAGGAGGATCAATGATGACACAGGGTGGAGAGTCAATTCATTCCTCAGCGCATTGAGCCAAGTAGAGTGTTTAGAAAATGTGAATTATTGTTATTTGGAAGTTCCAGGGAATAAGTGAAAAGGAGAATTGCTTAAATTTTCCCATTCATATTTTTCCCTACATGTAGCAGCAATGTTATTAATTGCTTTATTAATTTACCAATTTTATGGTAAGCTAAAGCAGGTAAGTGACAGTGGATAGAGCACTGGGCTTGGAATCAAGAAATCTCATCCTACTCAGTTCAAATCTAGCCTTAGACATTCATTAGTTGTGTGACCCCAGGTAAGTCACTTAACCCTATTTGCCTCAGTTTCCTTATCTGTAAAAAAGAACAGAAGGAAATAATGGCAAACTACATCAGTATCTTTGCCAAGAAAACCACAAATGGGGTCACAAAGAGACACAACTGAACAACTAAATGGTACCTAACACAGAGCCTGATAAATAGTTGTCATTTACAAATATGGAAATATGTTTGGAAGACTTACACATGTTTAATCTATGTCCGGTTGTTTGCTGTCTTAGGAACAGGAAAAAGAGAGAGAAGGAGAAAATTTGGAATACAAGGTTTTGCAAAGGTGAATGTTGAAAACTATTTTTGCATGTATTTGGAAAAATAAAATGCTACAAAAAATCTTTTAAAAAATAGTTGCAATTTAACAATGCTTGGTGAAATCAAAACTGAATGTTGGAGTAGGTAATGAGAAAACCAAATTATCACTCTTTGTAGATGATATGATGGTATACTTAGAGAACCCCAGAAATTCTACTAAAAAGCTATTAGAAATAATCTATAACTTTAGCAAAGTTGCAGGATACAAAATAAATCCACATTAATCCTCAGCATTTTTATACATCACCAACAAAATCCAATAGCAAGAGATACAAAGAGAAATTCCATTTAAAATAACTGTCGATAGTATAAAATATTTGGAGATCCATCTACCCAAAGAAAGTCAGGAAATATATGAGCAAAACTACAAAACACTTTCCACATGAAATAAAGTCAGATCTAAACAATTGGAAAATATTAAGTGCTCTTGGATAGGCCGAGCGAATATAATAAAGATGACAATACTCCCTAAACTAATCTATTTATTTAGTGCTATATCAATCAGACTCCCAAGGAACTATTTTAATGATCTAGAAAAAAATAACAAAATTCATCTGGAAGAACAAAAGGTGAAGAATTTCAAGGGAACTAATGAAAAAAAAAAAAAAAATCAAATGAAAGTGGTCTAGCTGTACCAGATCTAAAACTATATTATAAAGCAGCAGTCACCAAAACCATTTGGTATTGGTTAACAAACAGACTAGTTGATCAGTGGAATAGGTTGATTCACAGGACAAAATAATCAATAATTATAGCAATCTAGTGTTTGACAAACCCAAAGATCCCAACTTTTGGGATAAGAATTCACTATTTGACAAAAACTGCTGGGAAACCTGAAAATAGTATGGCAGAAACTAGGCATGGACCCACACTTAACACCGTATACCAAGATAAAATCAAAATGGGTCCATGATTTAGGCATAAAGAACCAGATTAGAAATAAATTATAAGAACATAGGATCATTTACCTCTCAGACTTGTGGAAGAGGAAGGAATTTGCGACCAAAGAAGAATTAGAGATTATTATTTATCACAAAACAGAAAATTTTGATTATATCAAATTGAAAAGCTTTTGAACAAACAAAACTAATGCAGACAAGATTAGAAGGGAAGCAATAAATTGGAAAAACATTTTTACAGTTAAAAGTTCTGATAAAGGACTTATTTCCAAAATATATAGAGAATTGACTCTAATTTATAAGAAATCAAGCCATACTCCAAATTCTGCAATTTGATAGGTCAAAGGCTATGAACAGCCAATTTCCAAATGATGAAATTGAAACTATTTCTACTCGTATGAAAAGATGCTCCAAGTCATTATTAATCAGAGAAATGCAAATTAAGACAACTCTGAGATACCACTACACACCTGTCAGATTGGCTAAGATGACAGGAAAAGATAATGATGAATGCTGGAAAGGATGTGGGAAAACTGGGACACTGATACATTGTTGGTGGAATTGTGAACGGATACAGCCATTCTGGAAAGCAATTTGGAACTATGCTCAAAAAGTGATCAAACTGTGCTTACCCTTTGATTCAGCAGTGTTATTACTGGGTTTATACCCCAAAGAGATCTTAAAGGAGGAAAAGGGACCCAGATGGGCAAAAATGTTCATAGCAGCCCTTTTCATAGTGGCTAGAAACTGGAACTGAGTGGATGCCCATCAACTGGAGAATGGCTGAATAAATTGTGGTACATGAATGTTATGGAATATTATAATTCTATAAGAAATGACCAGCAGGATGATTTCAGAAAGGCCTGGAGAGACTTACACGAACTGATGCTGAGTGAAATGAGCAGGACCAGGAGATCATTATATACTTCAGCAACAATACTCCATGAGGATCAATTCTGATGGAAGTGAGTATCTTCGGCAATGAGAAGATCCAATTCAGTTCCAATTGATCAGTGATGAACAGAACCAGCTACACCCAGAGAAAGAACACTGGGAAATAAGTGTGGATTACTTGCATTTTTGTTTTTCTTCCCAGGTTATTTTTACCTTTCTAAATTGGAGTTTTCTTGTGCAACAAGAGAACTATATAAATATGTACACATATTGTATTTAAGATAGATATGCTTTAACATGTTTAACATGTATGAGACTGCCTGCCCTCTAGGGGAGGGGGTGGAAGGAAGGAGGGGAAAAGTTGGAACAGAAGTAATTACAAGGGACAATGTTGAATTATTACCCATGCATATGTTCTTTCAATAAAAAGCTATAATAAAAAAAATTGAATGCTAATGAATTATAATGACAAGTTTGGCCCCAAAAAGTTATAAAAAGGCACCTCCAACTCTTTTTTGGCAGAAGTGGAAAACTGGATGAGGAATACTGCATATCACGTCAGACTTTTTCTATGTGTTTAGTTTTGCCAAAATGGGGGAGGAGGGCAGCTTCACTTTTTAAATTTTTTGTTATACTCTTAGAGGAAAAAGGAGGAACACATCAGGAAATGTTAAGTGATATAAAAAGAAAAGATGTCAATAAAATACATTTTTAAAATAAATGTTTATTGATTGGTTGATTGATGACAGGCAAAGGATTAGAATATTCATTTTTAGGAAGTATGTCTTAAAACCTTTATTCCTGAGAAACAGTGATGAAGCATATTACCCACCAACCTGACCAAAAGATCAGAAACTCAAGAAGACTGAGAAATATTTCAGACATGTCCAAAGTATGGATTTATTTTATTTGTCTATATTTATTACAAGGGAGAGTATTGGGGATTTGTTGTTGTTTTTTTAATTGCAGGAGGGATTGGGGAAGAAGAGAGGAAATCAATGATAAAGATGTACCTCCCCAAAAAAGAAGAAATTAAAGGAAAAAATTATCATTGTAGCATTAAAAAATGGGGGAGAACAGAGGGATGCTCAGAGATTATCAAGAGAACTTTGAAAAGGATATGTTGAATATATTCAAATCTTTTAAAAATGAAAGCTATATGTAATACAGATAATACAGTCTTTAATGTTGATGAATATGATTATGTTTGGTGATATCTGTCAATAATAACCCAAATCAAGTGTAACCAAGAAACTTCTTTTGTTTAAAAAAAGAAATATATTATCTGTAGTTCCAGGAACTAGGATGCTACAAAAATTTACTCTATTTGGGCCAAGGTGAGCATTATCTATGAAACTGTGATTTTTGGAAACAGAAAAAGATCTTCTCAGCCAGTTTCAAGTTGCAAATCAAAATAGTACAAGGCTACAATTGCATAAATTAATCAGAAAAAGAAACAAGCAACTCCTAAGGAAGCTTAACCATCCTAAGGGAGTTGTCATTATCTCTAAACAATTGTACCAGACCAAACAAAACGGCCTTGAAAAGCAAAAGATAACGGAGCCTTTTCTCTAGGAGTCTACAGCTTTTCCTAGATACATTTTCTAGCAGCAATGTTAATTGACTCCCAGTAGAAAGGAAAGCTTGCAATTTGATTGAGTGTGGTGGTGGAGGGGGGATAGTAATTACTGATTAAGGTGTGTGGATGTGTGTGGATAGTGGATAGTACATTGGACTTGGAGTCAGATCTAATTTCAACTCTTCCTTCTGAATCTGCTGTGTGATTCACACACAAGTCTCTTAAGCTCTCTCAGCTTGTTAAATAAGGTACTGAGGCTGGTGACTTTTAAAAATCTTTTCCATTTTTTTCAAGGAAGCAGAAACCATAGGCAATACAGAGGCACCTACTGCACAACTTAAGGTGTAAAGTGCCTCTGAGGCACCAAGAAGATCACCCAGCCAGTGTCAGAAGAGGCCTTTAAATCCAGATGGTCCTGATTTAGAGGCTCATCAGCCACTCACCCCCTCGGTTTTTGCAATTGCAGAAATCACGACTAACAGACACTTAAATACATTATAAAAAAGGTATAACAACTGCAAACCAACCATTACCAACCAAGCAAGCATTTCTAAGCCCTACTAAGTGCTGGACCCTCTGAGGGACCATCTGACCCTCTAGGAGCTTACTTACATTCTATTGGAAGGAGAATTCGTTATTGTGAGGGTCACAGCTGAGTTGGACCCAACATGGCACGAGAAGTAATAATGCAGTTTTTCTCTGCCTTCGTCAGCACAATTTAGAGTATGGCACAAGTTTCAGAGTGTCACATTTCAGGGAGGAAATTGGCAAGTTGAAAATCTAGGAAACGGTGATTAGAATGGAGGAAGAACTGGAGATCTTGTCGTTTGAGGGTTAGTTGAAAGTATGGATGTTTATCCTGGAGAAGAATTAAACATGATTTGATGACTATTTTAATGTTTTTTTCAAGATCTATCATGGGGAAAGACTGTTCTGGTTTGGTTGAGCCTGGAAAGGCCTGACCATCAAAGCAATGAATGGACATTGCAGGGTTTGACTCAAGGGACAACTTCTCGGTAGAGTTGCCCAAAGGAGAACGGATTGCTATTGGAAGTAGTGAATCTTTAAATACTTCAGAGATTACAAGTGACAAAATGAATAGAGATTTGGACCAAGAACCAGGAAGACCTGAATCTTCAAGAAATGGGTCTTCTAATCCAGTTTCATATACCTTGTGTGACCCTGAGCAAGTCATTTAATCTCTGTCTACCTCAGTTTCCTCATCTGTAAAATGGGGATCATAATCACATTTACTTGCCAGGGTGGCAATGAAGATAAAATGAGATCATATTTGTAAAATACTTTTTAAATTAAGGTTCTCTGTATAAATGCTTGCTGCTGCTGTTGTTATTCAAGAAGAGGGTAAATGATAATTTGTTGGAGATTTTGCTTAGGGGATTCCTGGTCAGGTACAGGTCAGCCCAGGTAACCTGTGAGGTCCCTTCTGGCTCTAAAGTTGCATGATTTTGCCTTTGAACATGGCGTTGGAGTCTATCCAAGCTGCATGACTCAAAAATATTCTGAAGGGACCTGAGAGTCCTCCGTGTGGATCATAAAAGGTCAAAGGAACTCAATAAAGGAGGGAGAGATATTAGAGATTGCCCCGTATAATAATTCCCTCATTTCACAAATAAGGAAATCAGGTACAGAGACATAGTGATCATCGAATTCCTTCAGGTTGCAGAGCAGAGTTGGGACTTACACCCAGGTTCTCAGTACTTTCTCCTCCATACACAGTTTCTCTTGCCCTCTCCCCTTGTTTCTCCACGGCCTCTCTTCCTCTCCCCCTCCTCGTCCCCCTCCAGTCTGGGCAAGAGGCTTGCTGGCTGATTTTCCCTTGTGTGTGTCCCTTGCATAACTGGACTCAGCAGCTGGGCAGTAGGGGGAGGAGAGGACGATGTGAGACTGAGAGAGACCGCCCTCTCCTCCCCCTCACTGATACCATGAACCCAGGCTGCCTTGTTTCTGGCTGGGTGGATGCCACGTCAGGCCCATAAATAGGGGTCTTCCCAGCTGCTCGGTCACTTGCCCTCTGCTTCTCTCTCTTGTCCATCTCAGCCTCGAGTACCTGGACCAGGATCTCCTCAGTCCTCGGCTCAGTGGCAAAATGATGGCTATGGGTCTCCTGTGGATGGGGCTGGCCTTGCTCCAGGCCCTAGAGACCCAGGGCCAGAGCCAGGAATCCCCCCAGGAGATCCCAGTTCAGCCTGACTTCCTAGAGGACAAGGTAAGTGAAAAGGGCCCGGACAGAGCTGAAGCTGGAGGTCCTTGCCCGGCTCCCCCCCCATCGATGCTCTGTTCCATTGGGATGCTTGGAGCTGGGAGATAATAAATGAGGGGACGGAAGGCTCCCTAAGGTCTGGCTGCCAGGTATGTCCCAGGCCTCTGCCCTGCTCTCAGACCTCAGACCCTGCCCTTAAGGTCTGCTCCGGGCGAAGGCTGAGAACGGAGGGGGATCTTGTCCTGGGACAAGTGCAGACGCCCTGGATCCAGGCTGCTCCCACATGCTAGAGGCTGACGCTTCCCCCTGGTCTGCAGGGGCGGCAGCTAGAACCCTTGGGGAAGAGGGAGAAAGGGATGATGGAGAGACCTCCGTCCCTGTCCCTACCAGCCCGCACTCCGAGAGCGGCTCCAGCGTGCCCTCTGCTGTCACTCTGGGGGAGCGCTGGCTGTGGCAGCCTCTAATCTGTTCACAGAAGAGTGGGCGGGGGTGGGCAGCCGAGGGTCAGAGCCGGGGGGCTGGTGCCCACAGGTGCCCGGAGCTCTCAGGGGGCGACGATGGGCCGACGATTTACTCCTCAGTCAGGGCTTCCAGCGAGCACCTCACAGACAGTCCGCCCTGAAGAGCACCTTGGGCTGCTAGTGTGCATGTCTGGGAGATGCCAGGGAATGAATGACAGCCAGGGAGGGGGCCCAGAGGCTTGGCTGCTATAGAGAAGCTGCCTTACAGTTCGTGGGGACGTGGTACAGCGTGGGACTGGCCTCTACCTTCCCCTGGTTCCTGAAAAAGAAGGCAGAGCTGATGATGTGCAAGACTGTCCTGACTCCAGAAGCTGATGGAACAGTCAACTTCACTGCCACCTTCGTCAGGTGAGATGAGCAGCTTGGGCGGTGAGGGGAACCTGACTGCTTCCTGGGGCATGGTGGACAAAGGACCTTCCCGTCCCCTGACCTCTGACCATCCCTCCTTCCCAAGTAGATCAGGAACGAGCAGGGGATGCTGGGGTGAGAGTGGGAAAGGGACTAGAATAGTTTTATTAACTATTTTATTATTAATAAGAACATAATATAATACATAAATAAATAATATAATTATAAATATTAAATATTTATTGGGATGGGACACTTCTAACACATACTACAAACGTCCCCACTCCATACAATGTACATAGTCCCAAACAATTAATCACCCTACTAGTGGGATAAGGAATGGGCCTGTGATGTATTTGTTAAAGGAAACTCCCAGGTGAGGGAATTTCCTCCATCAAAGTAGGTCAGTGTCCCCTCTGCATTTTACATTCTTAGTTGCCCAGAATACCATGACGAGGGTATATGATTTACCCAGTATCAATATGTTTTGGAGGCAGAGCTTCAGCCCAAGTCTTGCTGGCTTTAAGGCCAACATTCTGATCTACTTCATGTCACTGAAGTTTAGTTACAAGTCACCTGCCACTTTTGTAGTTTATGGGATTGTTCACAGAAAGGAAGAAAGTGTATTAGAATTTTCACAGAACAGAAGAAACCTACATTGTTTTATTTACACAATTTACATAATCCATCTGCATAATTTTCTTTTGTTTTCGCTTTCTTCACTCTACATCTCTTCACAGGAGGTTTTATTAAGCAATTTTTAATCAGAACAGGTAACTTGAGCCAGGTAAAGGGAAGTTCAGGGTCTGGCTCTGGGAACAGGAACAGGTAGGACAATATATACTCCTAATATTTAACCCTATTTCTCACCAGAGACATAACCCAGTATTAACCTCAGTATTAACCTCATCTCAAATCATCATAATCAAATTTTACTTATCCTTAAATCTGACATTTTTCCAATGCCAATCCAGAAGCAGGCAGGTAGGACAACGGATTTAGGATCAGAGAGAGGAGTTCCACTCCTGCTTCAGATATTCACTAGCTATATGATTCTGGGCAAGCCATCTAACTTCGGTTTCCTCATCCACAAAATGAAGAGCTGGACTAAAGGCCTCTGAAGTTCCCTATAATTCTAATGATATGATCCTCTAACCTTAACTCCAAACTGAAAGCTAGTTCTGAATTCTCCCACTTTATGATGCTTCTGAACAATTAGGTCCTCCTGGACGTAGTATTTGCCCTTTGGCAGGGGCTGGGGCTGGGCTGGGGCTGGCTTCCCACTTGACTCAGTAGCTGGGTTGTACCTGCAGCAACAATCAGTGTGAGACTCGCACCTCCCTCCTGAGGAAGACCCAGCAGCCAGGACACTATGTTTACAAAAGCATCAGTAAGTGTGCTCCTCCCTCCCGCTCTCACCTCCCCTGTTTTTCCTGTCAGGGCATGGGGACTTACCTGTCGAAGCAGAGTTCAGGGGACCCAGCTTCACAAATTCTCAGGGAAAGGCAGGAAACACCTCTGAAAACCATGGCCAAAGGGGGTATTGGGCTGGCATTGGGTGGCACTGGGTAAAGAAATCCATTTTCCCCTACTTGCTCTTTAATGAGGATTCCAAGAGGGAAAGCGGGTTTGGAGAGCCCCAAGAAAGAAGGGGTCCAGGAGCTCCCACAATGTTTCCTTTCTTGTATTTTCTCAGAGTGGGGGAGCGAACACAACATCTTTGTGGTGGAAACCAACTATGAGGAATATTCCCTGCTGTATACCACTAAAACCAAAGGCAACAGTAACTTCAACATGGCAACTCTCTACAGTATGTATCCAGGGTAGCCCACCCAGCCCAAAGAGGACCCCACCTCCAGTTGGTGTAGAGTCCCCAACCCCCTTCCCCTTTTATTGCAAATACTAACTAATCCTTAACTTTTCCTGGATGTAGGATCATTTAATCCTTTCTCCCCAAGGACAGAATAAGATTTCAACTGAAATGTGACAGATGAAAGCTAGATGGTACCAGTCATCATCCTAAATGCTGACCCTGGGAACCACAATCAAGGGAGTGTAGGGAACAGCCCCCCTAGATTGGGTTTAGGAGCAATCCTTCCTGGAGAGAGGAACCCCACCAGATGATCTCTCCTAACTCTGTACTTCCCTCGTGTACCACAGGCAGAACCAAGGATGTGAGACCTGAGCTGAAGGAGAGGTTCATCAGCTTTGCCAAGTCCCATGGCTTCACAGAAGACACCATTGTCATCCTGCCCAAAACTGGTGAGGGCAAGGTTTGAGGGGAATAGGGATTAGGGTCTGATAAGGAGCCGATAAACAGCTTTGGCCAAGCACTTTAACTGAGGGAGGAGGATCCTAGGAGAGAGCTGGTTCATTGCACAGGGGAAGCTCGGGTCTAGATCTCTTCCAGCCCTTCCCCTGCTTCCTGCGTCCTTCCTTCTGTTCTTTGCCCCGGTTCTCAATATTTCCTGAGCTAGCCCTGTAGCATCCATAGATGGCTTCCCCAGGGACAGGGTTGGGCTAACCTCACTACTCTCTCACAAGCTATTCATGGGAGAGAAAATGGGAGATAGAACCCTAAACTTAGGGTACTTACCTTACTGAGTCTCAAAAAAGTAATGAAAGTGGGGAGAAGGGAAAAATGACAGGGCTAGACCTTCTGAGAGATTCTGATCTGGGCTTCCACCTAAGGCCCCAAATTTAGAGAATTCTAAAGGCTCTCCCCTCTGTTGACTGCAATCCAGAGGAGGTGATAGAAACTCCTACAAGAGAAAGGCCAACTAATTCTGCCTACTCATGAAGGCAGAGGGGAAGGAGAGTCAGCAAGCACTCTTTCATTTCCATGGAGATGGTTATAAGAAAGGGGGTTTGTATTGCATCAGGAAGGATTGAGATTAGACGTGAAAAAATTCCAACAGAGACGATCAAATCCTAGAATGAAAAGCTGAGGGCATTATATGAAGCTTAAAATGAAGGCAGATTCTCCTGAGTGGAGGACAATTGAGAGAAAGGGAGTGGTTCTATTTAAGGGCTAGGATGGTTGGGATTCTTGTAGCCTTCTCTGTATCCAGATTTAGGAATAACCAAAAGAAATTTTTTTTCCCCTGCAGATCAGTGTATCAATGAAAACTAAGTGAGTAGCCCTGAAGGGCATGGCTTCTGATGCCTTATCCACAACGGCGGGGAGGATGGAGTGTGGGGATTTGTGGGGTACAGATGGGAAGAATAAAGATACTTGTTAAAAACAATAACCCATATTTCAAAAATTCTTTAAAAAACCAAGTGAGCTAGACAATAACCTTTACTACCAACTACATTTGATACATGCAAAGACAGGCTCAGACAAATTTAATTAAGATATTTTAGGCCTTAGGCCTTGCCATTAACATCCCATTTCTACATAGTAATCTCAGTTTGAGGTTTGGGGCTTTTTCCACTTAAAATATCATTTTTTTTTTTTTCTCTTTCCAGTCAGATCCTGCACATGCCTTGATCACCCCCTTGGACCTCAGGCTCTTCTCTAGAAAGTCTCCGCTCCATGGACCCCTGGCTGGCAGGATCTTTCTGCCTGGTGCCACTGCCCCCAGCTTTGCGCTTCTATACTGACCCTATCAAATAAATAAATGGAGTACTGATTCTGGCTCCTGTCTTGTTTTCACAATAGCAACTTTCTTTTTGTCTACTCTTTTATACTAGAGTGTGTCCTGGAAGGCAACTGTCTCAGTATAGGACTTTGAGAAAGTCCCCTTCCTCCCCCTTTCCTGAGCCTCAGTTTTTTCATTTATAAAATGAATGACTTGGATTCGATTCATGAGCTCATCATCCTTCTAGGGTCTCTGCTCTGACATCATATGTTCAATGAGTCTAGCATTTTAACATCACACATTTTCTCCAAAGCCTTCCGAACCAAGCAACCAAACTTGACTTTCCATGTTTGAATGTTCTGAACTGAAAGTAGGGATTGGTGCTTTGGGGTGTCATTATTACCAGAATTAAAGATGGAGAGGGGTGGGCTCCTTAAGGAGGGAACAGTCCTAAAGGACCCTTGAACATCAACTGACCTCTGAATAGCTCCTTAAGTGGGTGGAGGGGAGGAGAAGGGAAGGGATGAAGTCTGTACTTAATTCATTTGATAGCTGCTTGCCACTCCCAGGGGACTCCCAAAATGCTGTCACCTGTTGAGGAAAAGGTAGGAAGGTACAGCTTTGGGCTTAATCCGATTAAGTGTTAAGTGGGGATTAAAGAAATTAGATGGCTCAGAGATAAAGATTTATCTCAGAACAGATTTAGATTAAGGGGAAAGATTAGTTTGGAAGAGAAAGAAAACCCTCTACTGTTTACTTCGGGCCCTTCTACCCCTAATTGGGCAAAGAAGAAAAACTGGCTGTGAAGCCAACAGCTTCTCCACAAAATGACCTGTCATAAAGTGATCCCCTAACCCAAGCCACCAGATGCCCTATAACCCCAGCCATAAATTGACCCAATAACTTAAAAAAAATGTCCACACATTACTTCTATTATGGCACTCCTATCCATTCCTGAACCTTAGTCATCCGACTTCTGTCTCTACCAAAGTCATTGAAATCTAAAAGTCATCATGGCTTCCTATTCATCAAATCCTGACAGACTTCTTCCTTCTAAATGCGTCTGCAGTAGTTAATGCTGGTGACTGAAATTCTCCTTTTCTTGCCTTCAGCATTACACTTTCCACCTTACAGACATGACTAAGGCTGGGTGATGTTGTTGAGGTTGGGAAGGCGGCCCCCTTGGACACTGATCTATGACCCCAAACTTTTGGGGTCCCCCTTCCCATTCTCAACAGTGTGAACTTTGCCTCAATACACTGATATTTAGAAGGCAATAAGAACACTTTCAGTAGAATAGAGATTGTCTTCATGCTTGGGAAGAAGAGAGAGTTTTAAAAGGATGGTCAGCTATTCTTTGGCCTCCCCCCCCAGTGCTTGCCACTGCCATAGTGTGTGCTCCTAGTTCCCATTACTAGTTACAGTTCCCCTCCAAATTCTCTTTCAATGTCTTAAATCTCCCTGTTTCTTTTCCTTTCTCCTATTTCTTTTCCCTTCCTTCAATAGGAGATATCCTCTTCGGGTTAGTCCACACCCTTCTTTTCTAATCTCCACCTTTTCTTATAGTAAGATCATCCATTCCTAAAACTTCAATTATGCCCTCTAGGTGGATACCTCCCAAATTCCATAACTCTAGAATGGGCTTCTTGCTAGAGCATTAGTCTAAATATTTCCAAATGACTCCTGGGCCTTCTTCTTTGAATGACCCATTGCCTTTCAAATCCAACACATCTTACAACCAAACTAAGCATTTCCCCTCCAACCCTAGTTCCTCCCAAACTTTATCATTTTTGTTCATTTCCCCATCTTCCCAGTACTCAGGTGTTCTGAATCTTGGGGTTAAGTTTTGAACTCTTTCTCCTGTCATGATCATAAATAAATATTTATTGAGCAGCTATTATTAGCAAGGCTTCTTGCTTAGCCCATAGGTTTTATAACTTTGCATGAGAAAGACTGTAGAAAAATTGGACATCAATTCATCAAACAAACATTAAGTGATTGCTGTGTGCCAGGTGCTATGTTGAGCACTGACAAGACAAAGAGAAAACAAACCTTTGGTACTCTAAGGGATATGATGATATGTAAATAGATGTTATATGCAAATAATATCTCCTAGCAAAAACATCACATAAATATGTACATAGGAGATAGAAGGTGCTAAGGAAGCATGCATAAAATACTTGCCTCCAGGGCTACTTATGGACATGACATGAAGTCCCTGTTGGCACATGCTTTGGAAAATAATGGAGTGCTTGACAAATAACACATATTAACTTATTATCAACTTAAGTAGTGGCTGGGACTGAAGCCCAGTGACTCCAGGAAGATTCAAGATCAGCCCTGGCTTGGATTTATCGGTGTTCTAAGTGAATCCTGGACAGAGAAAAAACAGGGGGGGCGTTCATGGAGCTCTCCAACTTGAAACCTTAGCTCCCCTGCCCGACCCACCCTTGACCTCCACTATCTCTCCTCCACCCGAGGAGGAAACCTTCCTTTGAATGTACGTGCTGTTTTTGGAAGCCATCTCCCTGGATCACACAGGCCATGCTCCAGGCTGGATGGTGGCCCTCTTCCACCCCTTTCTCCGCCCAAAGCATCTTCTCAGCATAAATGCCAGGTTCTCGGAGGGCACAGAACCACAGTGCTCTGAAGTCTCAGTGGCTCCAGACTGAGTGCTGAGTGAACACCCAGGAGGATGAAGGCCTTGGTTCTGGGATGCCTACTGGGGCTGCTTTGGGGCTCTCCAGTCCAAGCTGACATCCCTCCTCAATCCAACTTCGACAACAGCAAGGTAACAACCTCCTAGAAGAGGGGTGAGTGTGGGGGCAGAGGTTGGGAATTAGGGACCTGCAGGGCTCTAAGTACCTGGAGGGAATACCCATCTGAGTATGAAGTGGGGATGTGTCAGGGCAGCAAGTTCCAAATGATGTGTTTGAAGAACAGCAACAAATGTTAGGTTCAGTCATGGGAAAAATTCACAATCGTCCTTTTCTCTGGCAAAAGGTAGGTGTATTTAGGAGAAGAGGGTACAGGCAAAAGGAAGAGATACAATAAACAGCAGCAGTGGTCAATACCAAAGAGAGGTGGGAGAGTATATAGTTAGCAAGGAAAGGGGTTTTAAACAATTAATGATAGAAAAGGCAAGTTCCCTAGGGGACCCTCAATTAGCCAGGGTATACTCTTGAGGTAGGAATATGACTTTGATAGGCAAAATCCATTGAGGAATTTTGCACCCTAAAAAGAGTTAGTTAGCTATAAGGAGGAAAAACTCACCATAAGGAATTGGGAGGGGAATTAAGAGGAAAGATACTATGAGACATGGGTGTATAGGGGAATAGAAAAACACCTTGAGGCAGAGTGCCTTGTCTGGGAGTTCAGCAAAGAAGAGGGCTATAAACTGATTTATTGGAGAAATTTAACCTTGGGGTTTGATATAAATTGGATTTCTTACTGGATACAGCAAGGTGGGGCTGCCCATGACCTCCACAGAGGTGGGACTGATCCCCATCAGTGCCCTTCCCTGCTTGCCTCAGGGAATCATTTTATCATACTTTAGACTCTCTACCAGCCCAACCTAAAAATCTAAGATCACTAGGATGACAGTTTTAAAAAACCAACCCTTTTTTTCTTTATGAGACATTTTTACTTTTCCCTTGTACTTCCTGCAAGTAACTTCACTCTATCCTTACTATATATAATCTTCTAGGGAAGAAGAAAGTTCTTCCTCTGAGTTTGCCCAGGAGGACTCTGGCTCACAATATTTGACAGATTCAAGTTTGGATTTCATTGACCCATTTCCTAGACCTTTTCCAAACTCCATCCCCCACAAGTCCCTGACTTAAGCCAGGAGCATTGTCTCTTACAGGGCCTGTCCCATAGCAAAGCCATCACATAAAATAACTGCAGAACTAGAAGAAACCTCAGAGCCCAGCTAATCCAACTGCTTCATTTTACAAGTGGGGAAGTTAAGCCCCAAGAAGGTTAAATGTATGGTGGTGACTTAGATAGTAAGCATTAGAGGCAGAATTTGAATCTAGGCCCTCAGTGCTTTTTCTCCTATATTCTAGCTGCCTCCCAATCCCATGTTAAATGCTAGTATTCTCAGCTGATCCAGCCCAGATTCGGGGATGAGGGGGAGAAAGGAGTGGGAAGTCATCAAAGGCTCTGACCCATCCCCTTATTCAGCTGCATTCACTAATGCAATTAATTATTATTTGGAAACTTAAGTCTTAGATTTAGGAGTCTAGGGTAAGGACATCAGAAAAGGGAGAGGGGAAGTGGAAGGATAATGTGACTAAAAGCTAAGTTCTCTGCCGTGATTCTCATGCAGTTTTCACTGCATCCCTTGTTACTGGTCCCTTTCTCAGGTATCACCTAAAACAGGGACATCAAGGTTTTGTCAAGACTGTTAAAGGATAACATCTGTAGTCCTTCAACAGAAAAAAGCAAGCAAGAATAGATAAAATAGGAAGCTATTAAAAAAAAAAAAAACAAAAAAAACAAAACTTCCTTCAGAAGCTGAACCTTCTATTAGCTTATTCCCCCAAACCAGCAAAGTCTTGCTCTGCCCTTCTTTGGGCAGTGGGCTCATGGACATCTGAACTTTGCTCAGAGGCCTATCTCTGATATCTCTATCACCTTTCCCACTCACTTGAATTTGTTTACAAATTTATTGGAGGGTATTTTTTTAGCTGATTGCCCTCAGGCTATCATTTGTTTTGCTTGCTGAAATAGTGGGCCTATAGCTGCACACTCCCATAACTAAACTCTGCATTTCAGCCCTTCCCTAGTCTTAGGCAGATAGAGTGACTTCCCCACGTGGAGCCACTTTGGCCTTTCTTGGCTGGAGTCACACAGTATGGTGAAATAGGTCATTATTGTAGCCTTCTATATGAAAAAAAATTTTTTGGCCATTCCCAGCTCCAATCCTCAGTGACTCTCCCTAAATTATTTTGTATTTGTGTATTTTTCTTGTATAAATTTCATATATTTGTATATGTGCATGTTGTCTCTTCCAAAAGAATGACAACTCCTGAAGAGCAAGGACTGTTTCATATTCCCAGTGCCCAGCAAAATGCCTGGCGCATAATAAGTGCTTAATTAATAAATACATATTTAGTGATTGAGTCAGAAGAATTGGGTTTTAATCTCAAAGCTGCCAATTAATGCTAGTTTAGCTTTTGACAGGTCACTTAATCCAGTTTGCCTTAGTTTCCTCATCTGTAAAATAAACTGGAGAAAGACATAGAAAACCATTCTAGTATTTCTACTAAGAAAATCACAAATGGTTTCATAAAGAATCATACTTTTCTGAAATGATTGAATAACAATAAGCCTTTGGCAAGTTAACTCCTCTTTCTGGGACCTATTGGCCTCCTCCATAAAATAGATGAAGGGGATTCGTTTTCAGAAGTTCTTAATCTTTTTCATATCCTGGAGCCTTTGGGCAGCTTGGTGAAACCCATGAATTCCCTTCTCAGAATAATGGGCTTAATACTTAATGTACAATATGGAGGATTAAAAGGAAATAAATTATATTGAAATAGGTTTATCAAAACAAGTTTTTAAAAAACAAGTTCATGGACTTCAGATTAAGAACCTCTGCAAATGATTTCTAAAGTTCCTCTGGTTCTAAAGTTTTTTTCAGTCATGGAACCCAGATGTTTCCCTTTGCCCACATCATCTTTGGACAATGGAGTCTGACAGCTAGGAAAGGCTGAGTCCATCCTGCTTCTTGTCTTAGAGATTATTTTTCCTCTTTCTCTCTCTCTCTCTCTCTCTCTCTCTCTCTCTCTCTCTCTCTCTCTCTCTCTCTCTCTCTCTTCCTCTCTCTCTCTCTTTGTCTATCTTTCTGTTTCTTTCTCTCTCTTTCCCTCTCTATCTGTCTCTCTGAGAGATATACATCTCTCTCTCACATATATACACACACATAGGAGGACTGAGTTTGTACACACTCTAGGGTGTGGGAAGGCTGGAAAATAGCAATCATGATATAAAGCACTTTTGGGTTTGTAAAATGTCTCCTGAGCTTTGTTTTATTTGAAATGGTGAAAGACTGAATCTCTCTCCTCAGTTTCAGGGTTTGTGGTATATTGTGGCAGCAGCATCTGATGACAAAGACTTTTTGGCCATGAAGGATGACATAAAGATGGCAATCACTTATGTGACTCCTCTGGCCAATGGTGACTTGTCAGTCAAGTCGGTTTACCCAGGGTGAGTAGGAATGAAACAAGGGGGGGATCCCTAATTTAGCCTACAATGTAGGCTCCCTAAAGGGGGGTGGGGTAGGAGTGAGGAGCATTTGCTTTTTGTCTTTATATATTCATTTGTTTGTTTTTCCTGAGGCAATTGGGGCTAAGGGACTTGTCAAGGATCCCACAGCTAGGAAGTGTTAAGTGTCTGAGGCCAGATTTGAACTCGGGCCCTCCTGACCTCAGGGCTGATGCGCTATCCACTGCCCACCAGCTGCCCCTTATCTTTATATTCTCATCACCTAGCTGAGTGACTGGTTTGAGCTATTTCAATCATATCTGATTCTTTATGACCTCATTTGGGGTTTTCTGGGCAAAGATACTGGACTAGTTTGCCATTTCCTTCTCCAACTCATTTTATAGATTAGGAAATTGAGGCAAATAGTGGATTTGAACTGGGGGAAATGAGACCCCAAACACACACACAAATACATTAATAATGCTAAATAAAGATATGATTAAGGGCCCAAATATGTGGTACTGACAGAAATTTAGATGGATCCATCAAGAATGTTCCTAATGAAAATTTAAAAGAGGAACTTTTACAAAGAATTTTCTACTGCAACCAACATCTTCACAGACATACAACTGATTCTCAGGTGTGAAAAAAAAAAAAAACACATGAACATCCACTGTGTCTATTGTTTATTGATTTCAAGAAATATTTTTAATAAATAGGGCAAAAACTCTTTCCAAACAAGGTATCATGTATATGTGTGGAAATAGTATAAGATTCCATGGCAGATATTAATAGTTATAAAGATAATAGTAACTGGCATTTATATCACATTTAAAGATTTGTAGTGTACTCTGTGTATGTTATTTCATTTGATCTTCATGATCACCTTGTGAGGAAGATGTTGCCATTTTACAGAAGAGGAAACAGAACCTGAGAGGTTAAGTGAATTGTCCAGAGTCACACAAAAATGTTTGTTGGGTGTTGACATCAAATGAGCTGTAAGGGAGACTGTGCTCATTTAAGGAGTAGCAGAGGATGATATGATACGATATATATGCATATATATGTATAAATATTATGATATTATAATCAGCTGGATACATGGCTGGTAAAGGAGTGATTAACTAAGTTGTGCTTAATCAGAGACAAGCTGTGCAGAACATGAGCTGTCAGAAAGTGTAGTGTTGGACACTTGGTACATGTCTTATAGGAATAAATCTGGATTTGTCTCCTCCCTAAGTTCCTGCCATTATCAGAAGCAGTCTTGATGAGATTGGGAGGGTCTTGGCCTGAGGACTGACTGGGCTGGTGGGTGATTTTACAGGCCCGATGGTGGGTGCCAGAAAGTGGATGCCACCTTCACCAAGGGTGCAGTGCCAGGACAATTCAGCAATCCAGGTAAGGCTGGGGACTGTGACCTTATTTAGTGAGGACTTGTAGCAGAGAGAAGTCCCTTCTCTGGGACAGGGCCATTTTCACTTTGGGAAGTTTATATTGAAGCAAGAAAAATGGAGATTAGCCACCAAGAAGGTGTTGTATAAGAGAATGAAGAGAGTTAGAGATTTATTTTCTCTGGTGGTTGGGTAGGGTGAGGAAAGATATCTATCTCCTTTAACAGGACTTTTTTTTTAATAGGACTTTTGTTTTGCTTCGTTTGGGATGGGAGTAGGATGTCAAATCAGATCATTTAAAAGAGTTCTGGCCTCTTCCCTTTCTCCCTAGGCATGGGCCAGGATGACATCAGTGTGGTGAACTCCGACTACAAACATTACGCCATTCTTCTCATTAAGATGAACAAGGGAGGCGCTCAAAGAGTAATGATGCAGCTGTACTGTACGTATAATCTTGCTGCTTCCCCTTCCCATCCCCATTCCTATTCTTATTCCCATCCTCATTTCAGTGTGCAGATTTATCCTTTTTCCCCTATTCTCCATCAAAGTCTTATTCTTCCTCATTATAGCTTAAGGGGTATGGTTTTCTCCACTAGTTCTTCTTATCTTCTTGTGTCTCCCTAACTACCTGCCTATTTTCCTCCCAGAAACTCATCTGCTGTCATTTCACTTATTTACTTATGAATTCCTACTCACCCAGCTATGTCTTCCCCCTTACCTGAGCCCTTCCACTGAACCATGTGTCACACACTCATCCACCTGAATATCTTTCCACTTAACTAACAAGTCCCATTAACTTTCCTGTTTTCCCTGATCCATGTCCTCCCATCATTCACCTATTCCATTCACTCACCTCCCTGTGTGTGTCTCTCAACAATCTGTA
This sequence comes from Sarcophilus harrisii, assembly GCF_902635505.1. Classification (NCBI taxonomy): domain Eukaryota; kingdom Metazoa; phylum Chordata; class Mammalia; order Dasyuromorphia; family Dasyuridae; genus Sarcophilus; species Sarcophilus harrisii. The sequence continues at coordinate 248,975,669 of NC_045427.1, read as the reverse complement.
TTCTCTCTATTTACCCACTTAAGCACCCCCACTCACCTACCTGGTTCATTTACCCAGCTATATCTCTCTTTACTCACCTGTATCTCTCTCCTCACTTTTTTTTTGCTTCTTTCACTCTCTTCTACAGGCCGCGCTCCAGAACTCTTTGCTGAGGGTGCACAAAGAATGCAACAGTTGGCACCCAAATTGAACCTGAACCCCAGCCAGGGTGCCATCTTCCCTAAGTCAGGTGGGGTCCTCACTACCATTCCCTCACCCTCACTTAATCCTACTTTTAGTTTTCTGGGGACTAGCAGAGGGAAGGAAACAGGTGCCAGTTTACACTTCTTGTTCTATACATTCCATCACTCATCACTGATAAGGACCTTGAGGCAGTGAAATAAAATTAAATAATACCATTTAAAATTTAATTCTGTAGAGCCTTGACCTGGAAGTCAGGATATGGGGGTCCTAGTTCCATTTTTACCACTTATTAGCTATGTGAGCATAGGCAAGTTTCTTCCACTTTCGGGGTGGATCAGTTTTCCCATTAGATTTGGGGATCATCTGCCACGACCAAGGCAGCTCCTACCCTGTCATTTTCTTTTTCCTACAGATGCGTGTAATAATGCTCTCCCCAAGGTAAGCATGACAAAGGTGTAAGCTTCCATCTATTGCACTGGGGCCACTCTAGAGCAGTAAGATCATAGGGTAGCTAGGGAAAGTTGGAGTCAGATGTTTTGGGATTCTGCCATCACCTGGGTGATTATAGGTGAATCTTAGGTTCTTCTCTCAGCCTCCGTTTCCTTATTTGCAACATTAAAAAGTTATGTTCCCTTCCAACTCTGACAGCTTATGTCCTTTGGAACATAATCTCCAGTATATTTAAGATGATTGCTAGTTTAGATTAGCTCTTGGTTGTCTGGGGAGGCAGAAAGCTATTCTTGGCAGGAGAAAGATGAACTGATACAGTTTGAAGGAGTAAGGGAGCAGAACCTAGGTAATAGAGCAGCATTGGGGGGTCAAGCTGGAGAAGAGGTACCGAAATGGATAGAATGAAGAAGGAAAACTCAACTTTACCATTGGTTCTCCTTTTTCAGTGATTGCTGACTTGACTCTTGCTGGATTTCAGGCTGACGCCTCAATCATCACCTCTCTACCTTCTTCCCCCATTTGCATTGCTAGCCAGGCTGAGACTTTTTCCTTCCTTTCCTCCTACAATCTTCCTCACTGCCCCAATATTAAATAAACAGATGCTGGGAAAGTCCTAGAGTTCTTGGATTTATTTGAGGGGGTAGGGATGAAGGGGAAATATGTGAATAGGATTTGAAAAAGGGAAAGAGAATACATGAATGACTGGTTCAATGGAAGAACCCTACCCCTACATACATGAACATACTTTTCAAATTCTCTAACTGAGGTGGAGCACAATTGAAGGAAAACATTTCCTGAATCCATATTCTGATATTCTCTCTTCATTTGACAAAAGGGACAAGCCTTTTCCTTGGGAGGCAATTGTGTTTCAGGGGAACAGGGCAAAAGAGATGGGATTCTGTTATATGACTGGGGTGATGTCCTCACCTCCCCCCAAATTCTTCCTCCCACTCCTTCTTCTCTTAATTCTTCCCTTTCATAATTACTTCCTATTTATTCCATGTATGTGTATCTGTGTCTGTATGTAACTTGTTTATTTATACTCCTTGTTCACTTATTGTCTCCTCCATTGTATTTGGAAGCTCCTTAAGGTTTAGAACTGTCTTTTGCCTCTTTTAATATTGCTAGTACTTACCCTGGCACATTGTAGGCACAATAAATTTTTATTGACTGAATAACTGTTCCAACAACCATCACAGGCCATCACATAACAGATCACTGGTCATAAAGTCAATGATTTCAGTTCAAATTCTGCTGAAAACCATGGGCAAATCATTTAAACTTTCTCAGCCTCAGCTTCATCATCTATAAAATGGAGATAATAGCACCTATCTCACATGGTTGTTGTAAAACGAGATGATATATGCAAACCATTTTGCAAACCTTAAATCATATTAAACTCATGCTAGCTTTTATGATTATTTATTAATAATGTGTGCAGTATACTATTAGGTGTTAGGGAAAATCAAAAATTTAGAGTCAGCTCCGTTAGATCCAATAAATATTTATTAAGCACCTATTCTGTATACCCTGTTCTGTGTTGTGATAAAAGTAAAAAGAAAACAAAAATTCTTACTTTTGAAGAATTTACATGGGTGGCCATGGGGAGTGGGCAGGGAGAGGCAGTATAGATATAAATAAGTAAAATGACACTATGGACAAAGAAATTTGCAGACTAGAGCACTATTTATTAGATGAGATGATCAAAAAGGACTTGGAATTTGAGCTGAAGTTTCAAAGTAGTTAAGGATATCAACAGACAGAGATGAGGAGGAAAAGCATTGTGGACATGGGGGACAGGCATATAATGACAGGAGTTAGAATGTTATATATAGGAGAATAATTTGGCTGCAATGTAGAATGAAGGGAGGGTAGAGGGTGGGAATCAGGGAATAGTGTGACCAGCTTAAAGCTAGGTTAGAACCATTTCTTGAAGGACTTTTAATGCCAAACAAAAGATGGGGTCACATAACTGAATGTGGGGGGGGTCACAAAAAATTTGGCAACAGTAAAAGATTTCTGAGTGCTCTGTGTCCTGCAGTTTAGAAAAATGGCTTAGTAAGAATTCCACCAATTCATTGATGAATCCAGGAATGATTTTATTTTACCTTCTTGCAAGATCAGGAGTCAACAGTAGTAGGCACACCCTTGAAGCGCAAAAGCACAGGCTTTTATTCCCTATCCCAAAACACAAGTCTTTCCCCTGATTCCCCATTGGCTGAATATTAAAGCAACTACAATCTAACCAAAGTGTCCAATTCCCCCATATGAATGTGAGTCCCCATCCCTGATTACATCTCATAATGTGTTGCTTATTCTAATAATTTATTGCATAAGTCTTATTTTTCCTTGTTCTTTGTTCTGTCAGCCTAACCTTTAGATTCCATTTCTTAGTTTTCAATTTCATTTTTCTGATTTAAGTTTCATTTGTCAGCATTTCTCTAATTAAGTTTCATAACTTTGTGGAAACTAAACTCTCCTCCAATTTTCATATGCAGTATCAAATATTCTACCAAGATTTAATTCTTTATCTTAAAAAAATTCAACAACCAAGCACATCCATCTCATTAATATGCAAGTTTGCTTTCATTAATAAATGGTAAAATTATATGTATATTAAAGAATTGTTTTAATTTTAAAATACATTTCTTTATGATTTATTAACAGTAAATGTTTTATTTGTATACCTATTTTATTTATTTATATGCCTGAGATCATGTTAAAAAAAATTGGGGCAAAAAAAAGGTCTCTAGTGAAAAAATTTTAAGAAGCCCTGCTATAAGCAACAGTGAATCATGGGAAGCTTTTTGAGCAAGGAGTGACTCAGGGTTGTTCTGGAGCCAACTGGCTAAGGAGATTGATTGTTAAATTTTCATTGTGAGCATGTATATACCTCAGAAATTGGCAAATGCTACAAACCAGAACATGACTTATTTTTTTCTTGATTGTCTTGACTTAAGAAAGTGATGGAGAAAATGTTAAATTAAATGAAAATGTTAAATTAAATGAAAAAATTAAATACAAAGATTGTGTGTAAATCTTCCCGTTCACCCCTAGCCCAGCAAGTTGGTTCTTAAGACATTTACCAGCATATTACTGTCACATTTCCAAATCTCTTCTTTGGGAAGATAAATTGGCAGCTTTATAGAAAATAGACAGGAAAGGATAGGGATTGAAAAGAAGCAAGGAGAGCAATTAGAATAATGCAGATGATAAAGGCAGGTAATGTAGCACTGATGAAGGCATGAGGGAGGATGGTAAACCATTTGAATGAAGGAAGGGAGGGTGGATGTGAAAGTGATAGAAGTAGAGTGAAAAACACTTGGCCCTAGATTGGATAGAAGGGCTGAGGGAGAACCCAAAGACTTGGATGACTTCACTAGTATGGTCACAAATACTATGGAGTGTCCAGTCTAGTAGGAAGCTATGACCAACTCCTGAAAACACAATATGGAATTAATGAACCAAAGGATTTCATTATATCATTTGTGAGATGTAAGGTGTGAGAAGAGAAGTTCACAGAGGGTTAAAAGCAGTCTTGGGAGAATATGTTGGTACATTTGAATTGGACTTCACTGAAAGTAAAGGGGAAGGGTAATTCTCAGGGCACTGACTTTGAGAACACAAGAATTAAAATGGACATTTGATGATGACTTATTACTGAATATAGAGAGGCAGAAAAAGACTTATATGAGGAAAATAAGGTAAGCAGAAATTGGAAAATTATATCCATAATGACTACAATACTATAAACAAAATGAACCACCACAAAATAAAAGTGAATGTTAAACAGCAATAAGATTGTATGTACTTCTCAGCAATTCAGTGATCTAAAGTAATTCCAATAAACTTTGGGGGTGTTTTTGTTTTTTAATTTTTTAATTTTTATTTTTTCCAGTTATGCATAAAAACAATATTTTTGGTTATAGATGTATATTCATTGTTTTACATAGTTCTTTATGAATTATTTTGGAAGAGAACAATCAGAACAAAAGGGGAAAAGCATAAGAGGGGAAAAAAAGGGAAAAAAGGGAAGATATCATTTGTTGATTTATATTCAGTCTCTATAGTTCTCTCTCTAGATGCAGATTGCATATTCCATCCAAAGTTTATTGGAATTACCTTAGACCACTGAACCTCTGAGAAGAACTAAATCTGTCATAGTTGACTTTACACAATCTTGCTGTTGTTGTATTCAATATTTTCCTGTTTCTAATTTTTTCATTCAATATCAGTTCATGTAAATCTTTCCAAGTTTTTCTAAAATCACCCTGTTCATCAAAATAATAATATTCCATTACTTTCATATACCAAAATTTATTCTGCCATTCCCCAATTAATGGGCATCTACTCATTTTCTAGTTCTTTGCCACCACAAAAAAAGCTACCACAAAACATTTTTTGCACATATGAGTTGTTTTCCTCTTTTATGATTTCTTTGGATTATAGGCCCAGTAGAAACACTGCTGGATCAAAGGATATGCACAATTTTATGGCCTTTTGGGTATAGTTCCAAACTGTTCTCCAGAATGGTTGAATCATTTTACAATGACATCAACAATGCATTTGTGTCCTAGTTTTCCCACATCCCCTTCAACATTTATCATCATCTTTTCTTATCAGCTTAGCTCATCTGAATTCACTATTTGACAAAAATTGTTGGAAAAACTGGAAATTAGTATGGCAGAAACTAGGCACTGAAACAAATCTAATACGCTATACCAAGATAAGGTCAAAAAGGGTCCATGATTTAGACATAAAGAATGATATTGTAAGCAAATTAGAAGAATAAAAGTTAGTCTCTCAGATCTGTGGAGAAGGAAGGAATTTGTGGCCAAAGAAGAACAAGAGATCATTATGGAATGCAAAATGGATAATTTTGATTATATTGAGTTAAAAGTTTTTGTACAAACAAAACCAATGTAGATGAGATTAAAAGGGAAGCAATAAACTGGGGAAAATTTTTGTTTTTTCTATCCAGGGGTTCTTTTAAAAGCCTCATTTCTAAAATATATAAAAAATTGACTCAAATTTATAAGAATTCAAGCCATTTTACAAATGATAAATGGTTAAAGGATATGAACAGACAATTTTCAGATGAAGAAATTGAAACAATTTATAGTCTTATGAAAAAATGCTCTAAATCACTATTGATCAAAGAAATGCAAATTAAAACAATTGAGGTACCACTTCACATCTCTCAGAGTGGCTAGGAAGATAGGAAAAGATAATGAAGAATGTTGAAGGGATGCAGGAAAACTGGGACACTGATACATTGTTGGTGGAGTTGTGAGCTGATTCAACCATTCTGGAGAACAATTTGGAACTATGGCCAAAAAGTTATCAAACTATGCATACCTATAATCCATCAGTGTCTCTACTGGGCCTGCATCCCAAAGAGATCATAAAAAAAGGGAAACGGACCCACATGTGCAAAAATGTTTGTGGCAACCCTCTCTGTAGTGGCCAAAAACTCGATTGGATGCCCATCAATTGGAGAATGGCTGAATGAGTTATGGTATATTATTGTTCTATAAGAGATGATAAGCAGGATGACCTCAGAGAGGCCTGGAGAGACTTATATGAACTGATGCTGAGTGAAATAAACAGAACCAGGAGATCATTGTACACAGCAAAAAGACTATACGACAATCAACTCTGACAGATGTGGCTCTTTTCAACAATGAGATGATTCAGGCCAGTTCCAAATGGTCTTGTGATGAAGAGAATCATCTGCACCCAGAGAGAAGATGGTGGGAACTGAGTATAGATCACAACATTGTATTTTCACCTTTATTTTTTTCCCTTTTTGATGTGATTTTTCTCATGCACCATAATAATTGTGGAAATATGTATAGAATTGCACAGGTTTAACATATTGAATTGTTTACCTTCTAGGGGAAAAGGGAGGGGGAAGGGAAAGAACAATATTTGGAACACAAGGTTTTACAAAGGTGAATATTGAAAATTATCTATGCATATGTTTTGAAAATAAACAACTAATTAAAAAATAAAATGTAGCTAATCTGAGAGGTGTGAAGTAGTATACCTCAGAGTTGTTTTAATTTGCATTTCTCTAATCAATAGTGATTTAGAACATTTTTTTGATATGACTATAGATCATTTAAATTTCATCTGAAAATTTCATATTCTTTGATAATTTATCAATGGGGAAGCAATAAACTTTGCATAGAAAATCCCGGAGAGAGACCTATGGAGACTGAATGTGGATCCATGTATTTCCACCTTTTTTTCTTCTTTTATTTTTCTTTCTCATGATTGTTTCTTTTTTGTTCTGATTTTTCTCTCCCAATTTGACTCATATGTAATTATGTAAAAAAAGAATGTATATATATAACCTAAAAAAAAAAAAGTGAATTTTGAAAACCAAGACCAAGTTTGGACTAAAGATGAAATGTGAGAAGAAACCCTTTTGCAGAAGATGGGTGGACACACATGTGCAACATTGCATACAATGTCAGATTTGTTTTTTGTGTTTTTTCTTTGATGGATGGATCTGCTTTGATGATTTTTTTAAAAACTCTTCCTCTTAAAAAAAAAAAAAAGTTTGTTACAAGCCATGGTCCCTCAATTGAGAAGAGGGGGAGAGATTAAAGGGGAAATCTAGAATATATAAATACGAAAGAAATCAATAAAAGTCTATTTGAAAATAACGTGCTTGGGGGGAGGCTAGACTTGGCCCAGAAAGTTGTAAATAACTGGTCTGGAGCTCAGAAAATCTAAGTGACTAGCCAGGATATATTTGAACCCCAGGGCTGGCAAAGTCTATAATGAGAATTGGCTGAAATATGGACAATGTGAGTGATTTACTAAGTTTTTAGGTGCCTACTGCTCCTCCACATCCACATCCCTATTTCCAGCTCTGGCAATGTCATGAGACTCCTCTCATGGACTGGACTGGCTATAAAGACAAACTAGTGAACCCTTCAGATGGTCAGTAGGAGATTAAAAGACCACAGACTGATGGAACAGATGAAGAATCTTTAAGTTTGGGGGTGAAATGAGGTGGGGGTCACAGGAGGCAGATTAGAAACTCTTCCTTTGAGAAGATAGAATTCCCATCAGTTGTGACTTCAGGGGAGTGATAATGAAACATGCTTTCTATCATCTGAGAGAGGTCCTAGACTCTAGATATGAAATCAGACATCAGAAATGGCCAATGTGTTGATTTTATTTTTTAACTGTATTTCTTTTTTTACAAGGGAGGCTAGGGGAGAGAGGGGAAGTAGGAAAAGAGTCATTGAGAAAGAACAATGTAACTTTTTTTTTTTTTTGCTTTGTAGTCTTTTTTTTTGGATACTCATTTATTTATTAGGATATTATGTGCATTCATTTTTGACATATTTTCATGAGTCATGTTGGGAGGGAAAAATTAAGACAAAAGGAAAAAAACATGAGGAAAAAACAAAAACAACAAAGGGTGAAATTAGAATTCATTGGTCCACATTCTGTCTCCATAGTTCTCTCTCTGGATGCGGATGGCATTTTTCACCCCAAGTTTTTTGGAATTGCCTTGAATCGCTGAATTGTTGAGAATAATAAGTCTATCATAATTGATCAAATGATGAACTTTTTAAAGAAATCATCCTTAATTTTTAAGTAATTCTTTCATTAGACATATTTACTCAGACACACACAGATGCAACCCCGGCTATGAGGTATCAAGAGCAGGTTCCTTGGTGAAGTGCTGGGAGTATATGGAATTTATCACAGAGCTTTTGAACTTGGAACAGGGGCCAGTCCTTCCCTCTAAGCCCCTGATGTCCTACTGGTGACAGGGCAGGTGTAGTTCCCTCTCTGTCCACAAGGTAACAGCACTGGCTCAGATATCGTCCGGGGACCGCAATAAATAGAGAAAGGAGCCACAGAGGGCAGCTGGGCAGCCCAGCTCAGAGGGGAAATTTTCCAGTGAGAACTGGCAGCAGATGCCAGCACCTCCGGCCCAGGAGTGTGCCCTGCCAGGTTCCCCTGGCTGTGGAGCCCATTTGTTCACATTTGTTGGGGGCACTCTGGAGGAAGGCAATTAGACCGTTGTCCTGGGCCAACCGGGTGACTCTGGCTTAGCCCGCGTCCCCCTCCTCGGGGGCTCTGCAGGCTTCCTGGCACATCCTGCTGTCCTGCTGGCAACTGTGCCCGGCAAACTACTGAATGCCCCGTGTCAAGTAAGGCTTTGGAATAGGGCTCTGGAGGTGGCCAAGAGTCCTTCTCAATAAACAGCACCTTCCGCTGAGTCTCTGGCAGAATATTGACTCCCAGCTGGGACCCTTCTGGGAAGGGAATAACAGCAGAGAGCAAAGCAGTCCTTGATAAGGAATGAATGAATGAATGAATGAATGAATGAACACTTATCAAGTACTTTATGTTTGTCAAGTTGGAAATAGTAAGAGAAAATCAAGATAATTCTTGTGCTGAAGGAACCCAGATCTAATTAGAAGTCATACACACACACAGAGGAAGTTTTACTTGCAAGTCAGACTTTAAAACCCCGTGATCCTTAGGGTACAGCAAACAAGAACTTTTTTTTTCTGGGTCTACAGTAGCTTTAGCTCTGAGGTGGGCAGTGTCAGGTCACATCTCTGTAAGGGCTGCTGCTGAAGTGGATTAACGCAATGGCCTACAACACCAGACTGGCTGTTTTCCCTGCTAGGCAAAGAACATAGAGGCCCAGAGGAGGCTAGCTGCTAGGAACTATGGGGGACCACTTTCCTCCTTACCTCTACCATGGCAGCCCCTGGGATCAGGCGTGGCTGCTTGTCCTCCTGTACCCCACAAACCAGGTGCAGAAACATTAGGGTAGGTTCAGCTCTGGTTTCATGGCTGGTTTTTGGCAAAACACTTTCCCAGTTTCACCAGTGAATTCCTTCAAGACATTGAGTCAGATACTATCCCATCCTAGTGATGAGATCTAAAGTTTAATCCAGAATCACTTCACTATCAATAGAAAAGATAGAAAACAAATTAGTTCCTTGTTTTATGTCTCTCCATTAATAACAGCATTTATGCAGTTACAAAGGGCTTTACAATATTATTTCATTGTTTCTCACAACTCTAGGGGTAACTACTATGATTATCCCCATTTTACAGATGGGGAAACTGAGGCAGAGGGTATGTGACTTATACGGGTTCACACAGCTAGTGAGTAGCTGAGGCAAGAATTGAACTCAGGTCTTACTCCATGTCAATTGCTCCGTCCACTGAACTCCCTTGTCATCACTGGGGCCATTGGCCATCGCATTGTTTTTTTGCCATTTCTGCTTGGGGCCTTTCAAACAGTTCCTCATATTTTATTCGGCCTGCTTGTCTACATGACTTTGCAGCTGATCTGCCAACACCTGTGCCTTCCTATTTTGCCTCAGACCTGTTTAAGAGTGATGTTCCTTCCAGGCAGCAGCTTCTTGGTCACTGCTTGTTAGCCAGACTGGGTTTTTTTCCACACACCTGGAATTTTTGCTCCTGGGCACACATTTACACATTTAGCCGAGGCTTTCAACTAGAGCTGTTTAAATAGATTCCAGGCTTCCCGTGGGTCATTGTCTTTTAAACTCTGCCTTTCAATGTTTCCCTAACTCATACCCTAGCTCCCTTTTGTAAAGCTGAACAGTCTGGAGATAAATTCTTGGCTTGTCTCTCTCCCAGCAGGGGAGGAAGGGAGCTGGTTGTGTTCACTGTAGGAAGGTGGGGTCTGGTTCCAGGATCTGGTCTTTGAAGATCCTGGAGAGACATGGATCAAAAGGGTAAGGAGGAAACCACTGTATTGTCAGGAGTTAAGGAGGAAAAAGGTGAGGAAATGGAAGTGTAGGATTTAGAACTAGAAGTGACTTCAGAGGTTACCATGATCATAGTATCTAAGGCAGAATTTGAATCCAGGCCTTTCCAATTCCAAGTTCAGCACTCTATCCAATACACTAGCAGGTGAGGTCTTTGAGCCAGTTCATCAAGTCTGTTAAATTCCACCAGAGCAGGGATGGTTACTACACTCAGCAAAGTGAGAAATCTAGGATGGTAGGTGATCACTGAAGAGAAAGTGACTAACTATGGAGCCCAGGTGGGCTAGCATTATTATTATCATGAAGGCTTAACAGTCCTGGGGAGGGAAAAGGCTCTGAATGACTAGAGACCTCAGTCAACTAGAAGAGTAGATTCAATGAATGTTGGGATTGAGGGGTAGAGTGAAGAGGGTGTAAGAGATGGGGAGATGTTAATGACAGGTAAGGAAGAAATGGTGGCATAATGAAATTCATATGGAACTCAAAGATTAAGAAGAACTCAAAATTAAAAAAAAAATCTCAAGGGAAATAATGAAAAAAGCAAAAATATTGCCTATATTACCTATAATATCTCAAATTCTAATGCAGAAAAGTAATCATCAAAACAATTTGGTTTTGATTAAAAAATAACAAGGTTATTTAGTTGAATAGATTATGCCCAATGCAAACAAACACGGAGCTTCATATTCCTAAAGACCTCAGTTACTAGAATATGAATTCACTATTAGACAAAAAATTGCTGGGAAAACTGAAAAGCAATTTGGGGGAAAAAAATTTTAATAGATTAAAATTTCACACTATATACCAAGATAAACTCTAAATGGATACCTAGTTTAAGCATAAAAGATAGACTTAAAGTAGAGGAGAAAGGAAGAAGTTACCTTTTAGTCTATGGATAGGAAAATAGCCTATGACTAAACAAGCAATAAAGAATCACAGAAGACAAGATGAACAATTATAAACATAAAAATCGGAAAGCTTTTGCACAAATTTAATGCAGTTAAAATGAGAAGGGAAAGATATCTGGGGAAAACATCTTTGCTGTAAATTTCTCTAATAGAGGTCTTAAATCTAAGACATATAAGAAACTAAACTGATTCAAATTTATAAGATGAAGAACCATTCCCAAATAGCTAAATGCCCAAAGGATATGAACAGGCAATTTTCAAAGAAGAAAAACATATGAAATGATGTTCCAAATCACTCACAGAGAAAAGGAATGGGAAAGAGAAAACCTTTACTAATAAACTTACTATATGACACTATGCTAAAAAAAACACTTTACAAATATTATAATCATACTGAACATAATGATTAGGAAAATGCAAATTAAAGCAATTTTAATTCTTCTATGAAATTGGCAAAGATGACAGAAGAAAAAAATGATAACTGTTGGGGGTGCTATGTGAAAAAAAGCATACTTAGCCATTGTTAAAAGAGCTGTGAATTAGTCTATTCATTCTGAAAAGCAATTTAGAACTATGCTTCAAAAGTTACTAAATTGTGCTCCAGAAGTAACTAAATCCATCTAGTTAACACATTCCCAAAAGAGATCTAAGGAAAAAGGAAATGAACTATATGTACAAAAATATTTGTAGGAGGCTTTTTCATAGTAGACAAAAAATTGGAAAATTATGCAATATCCACCTTACACAAATCAAGCAAATTATGGCATATAAATGAAATGGAATATTATTGTTCCATAAGAAATGACGAAATGGACAGTTTCAATGGAAACTGAGATGGCCTCAGTGAATTGGTGCAGAGAAAAGTAATCAGAATTGGGAGAATAATTTCTGCAATAACAACATTATAAAGGAAAATAATGCTAAAAAAAAATTTCAGACCTCATGATAAACAACTTCTAGAAACTTGAAGACTAAACACTCCAGTAAATTCCTGGCAAGGAGATGATAGATTTAAAATGCAGAGAAAGACATATTTTTGGACATGGCCAAGTGTGGCTACTAGGTTTGCTAAATTGTTTTCTGTGCCTGCAAAGATTTGGAAAGGGAGGAGATACCCATCAACTGGGGAATGACTGAACAAGTTGTGACACATGATTGTAATGGATTACTGTTGTGCTATAAGAAATAACAAGAAAAGCCTCATGAAAAATCTGAAAAGTTTGATGAACTGATGCAAAGTGAAGTGAACAGAATCAGAACAACAATATTATGTGCTGAACAGCTATGAATGACAGCTATTCTCAGTAATATAATAATCTAAAACAATTCCAAAGAACTCAAAATGAAAAAAACAAACAAAAAAACTACTACCCACATCCAGAGAAAGATTTTTTTTTTTTTTTTTTTACTGAGGCAATTGGGGTTAAGTGACTTATCCAGGATGTCATACAGCTAGAAAGTGTTAAGTGTGGGATTACATTTGAATTCAGGTCCTCCTGACTTCAGGGCTGGTGCTCTATCCACTGTGCCATCTAGCTGCCTCTAGAGAAAGATCTGATGAAGGCTGAATGCAGATTGAAGTATACTATTTTTTATTTTATTTTTCTTTCATAACATGACTGAAATGTGGGAACATGTTCTGCATGATCGCAAATGTACAACTTATATCAAACTGCTCTATTCATTCAGGGTAGAGGAAAAATAATAGGAACTCAAAAATTTTAAAAACAAATGTTAAAATTGTCTTCATGTAGGGAAAAGGACCTGTTTGTGCCAAAATGTTTGTGGCAGCCCTGTTTGTAGTGGCTAGAAACTGGAAAATGAATGGATGCCCATCAATTGGAGAATGGTTGAGTAAATTGTGGTATATGAATGTTATGGAATATTATTGTTCTGTAAGAAATGACCAGCAGGATGAATACAGAGAGGCTTGGAGAGACTTACATGAACTGATACTAAGTGAAATGAGCAGAACCAAGAGATCATTATATACATCAACAACGAAACTGTATGAAGATGTATTCTGATGGAAGTGGATTTCTTCGACAAATAGACCTAATTCAGTTTCAATTGATCAACGATGGGCAGAAGCAGCTACACCCAAAGAAAAAAACACTGGGAAATGAATGTAAACTGTTTGCATTATTGTTTTTCTTCCCGGGTTATTTTTACCTTCTGAATCCAATTCTCCCTGTGCAACAAGAAAACTGTTTGATTCTGCACATATATATTGTATCTAGTATATACTACGACATATTCAACATATATAGGACTGCTTGCCATCTAGGGAAGGGGGTGGAGGGTGGGAAGGAAAAATCGGAATAGAAGTGAGTGCAAGGGATAATGTAAAAAAATTACCCTGGCATGGGATATGTCAATAAAAAAGTTATTGTAATAATAAAAAAAACTTGAGGGGAAATACCCTTTTAGGTCCTCAAAAAAAAATGTCTTCATGTGTAATTGGGAATAAAATAAAAAATTATTTTAGAAAAAGGGCTGTTAGAATGTGATTTGTTCAGAACATTTTTTTTTTTTAAATCATTCATTTGGTGGAGGCAGTGAGAGGGGAAAAAAATTGTAAAATGCTTGAAAAATAAAGAATGGGCTTTAAAATGCTTTTAAAAGATATGAAAAAAGATGGAGGTGGGAGTGCAGATTTTTACTAATAAGCATTTGTTAAGTGCTTAGGAACTAAAGACAAAAGTAAAAACTGACTCTTACCCTCAAGGAGCATACATTCAAATGAATATTTGCCACATCTGCAGCTAGCCAGGTGAGTCAAAGGAAATAACGTAAGTAGAGTTCTTTGCAAAGCTTAAAGTGATATATGAATGCTATCTATTATTACACAAAGGGAAGAAAAGATCCCTGCTTTCTAGGAGCTTACATTCCAATGAGGATGCCCTAGAAAGTGGGGACCTTCCCCACCCCCACTTTGTATAATAATAGGAAGCATTCATATATCATTTAAAACTTTACAAAGAGCTCTACTTACATTATTTCACTAGGGCTTCATCTTTTGGTGAAGTAGGTGCTATTTTTTATATTCTTCACAGATGAGGAAACTGAGGATGAATAGTTAATCTACTCCCCAGCAGTGTGGCTAGCACATAATAATAAAAAATAATAGTAAACATAAATGTTTAATGATCAACTGGGAAAGAGCATGTACATATTTTTCTTTTTTTTTCTTTTAAATTTTTTAGTTTTCAACATTTACTTATATAAGATTTTCATTGGAATATGACATTAGTCACAAAATGTACCCGAAGGTAACCTTAGAAATGAACCCAGGAAAAGCTGCCTGTAGCAAATGACTTAAAGGAAGCTAGAGATTACAAAGTTGTGGGAGGAAAAATACTCCACACATGGAGGAGGGTTGGTGCAAAAGCACAAAAATTCATAATGGGAGCAGAACCCAGTGACCTCTCAAATTTGTCCTTCCTTTCCCCTTCCACTGTTACTTACTACCTGAGGTCAGATTTTTATCATCTTTTCTTTGGGCTACTAAAATAGCCAGCTGACTAGCCTTCCTGTCTCCTGTAGACTATCCATTTATTAATATTGTTTTAACTCTCTACCAAATAGCTTAAGAAATTTCTACCTATTATCTATTATCTATCTATTAAAACTATTTCACATCTTGGGGATTGCTCTTGCAAATCACATTTTTTTTTTTCTCTTCCTCTTCAAATCCATTGAACACATCATCACTCACTTTATCTTCCCAATGTCCCACTTTGATCATGTAACAATACTGCCAAAAATTTGGAGTAGCTCCCCAGTGAGAAATGAATAATATACAAATTCTTTAGCTAGGCATTCAAGGCTCCATTGTCCACCTCCAATGTATATTCCCAGTCATTTCATTCTATTCTCTCCCAACCTCTCCATTCCAGCTAAATGGGCTACTGGTTTCTTATCTCCATCCTGATTCTTCTTATCAATGACATCCCTCCCATACCTAGTATAGACTACCTAACCCCATCCCATCTCAGAAGTTTAATTCATATAATAAAGTTATACCATTCTCTCCATAAAGTCCTCTCTGAGCACCCTAATTGAATGTGATCTCACCTTCAACTTTCTCATGGCACTTTATTATGGACCTATTTCTTGCATTTTTTGGTTGTTCAGTCATTTCAATCATGTCTGACTATGTGACCCCCCCATTTGGGGTTTTCTTGGCAAAGATAGTGAAGTGGTTTGCCATTTCTTTTTTTCTGCTTATTTTACAGATGAGGAAATGGAGAGTAGCAGGATTAATACAGCTAGGAAGTGTCTTAGACCACTTTTGAACTCAGAAAGATGAGTCTTCTTGATTCCAAGCTCAAGACTCAATCCATTGTACCACTGACCTATTTCAATTCTCACATTAGCCAAGTCCAAATGTGTGTGTCTCCTCACTTCTCTGTCAGCTGATGAGTAATACTTCATTATAGGTCCTTTGGATGATTATTGTATTCATCAGAATTCTTAATTTTTTCAAAATTGTTCATCATTACAATGTTGTTATTGCATTAATTATTTTCTTGGTTCTGCTTGCTTCCCTTTGCATTAATTCACAAAAACTTCCCAGGTTTCTCTGAAACTGCCTCTTTCATCATTTCTTATGGCACAATAATATTCATATTATATTCAGATATTTGTAATTTGGGAATGGCTGAACTCCCTTAGCTTTCAGCTCTTTGTCACCACATAAAAACTGCTATAAATATTTTTGTACTGTATATGTCCTTTCCTGCCCCAGGCCCCCATGTTTTTATTTAATCGAATGAGCAAATTAGTGCTCTTTTCAGTCACTACCCAGTTCTGCCCTGTGGCACCAAGCAAAGCTAGTCTTTCTTCTACTTGACACTCTTAAAACAATAAAGATTGCCTGTATGTTCTCTATTAAGTTCTCTCTTCTCCAGGCCCTGGTAGGCCTAATAGAATAGAAATCTGAACTTGTGCTACAGGCCCTGGGTTATCCAGCTTCATCCCCCAACCATTTTTTCATACAGCATGATCCTATGTTTTAATACTTTGTATCTCCCGTGAAGGATAAGATCCAAAAGAACAAGAACATGGTGTTGACATCCTTCAGGAAGTCATCTTGGAGGAACTGCAGCCAGCAATGATGTTCATTTGAAAGGGTGGTATAAATAAAGAGCATGAACCTCTCTGTTCTAGACAAAGAATAAAAGACATTTCTCTTGACTCCCAGAATGAGATTCCTTCAAAATTTTATCCCACAACAGAGTACTCTATAGAGTTTTCTTGTGCCCTGACCTTGGAGGAATATTCCCTAGAGCATCAGACTCATTCCTCTTCCAAGAAGACTCAAAAGGAGAATTAATCCAGCTGGAGCCAGACTACCAGATGTTCCACTGGGCTCCTGGGTCCCCAGAAAAACTGGGCTCCACAGGATCTTCCATTCCCTTGAGGAACCACTCAGCCCACCCTTCAATGATCAGGCCACAGAACTTGGCTTTTCATTCTCCTTGTCCCTGAAGCTTTGTGACTGGCTCAGCAGGACATGATCCATGTCTATCTACCTCTACTGTACTAGGAGATGTCTAGGAGAACCTCTGCACTTCATCTTTAGTGTTGTGCTGAGCAGAGCTCTAAGGTCTTTTAAAGCTGCTTTTTTCTTATAATGTTGTGACTGTATAAATTATTCCCCTAGTTCTGATCTGTTCTCTTGGTATCATTCAACTAAGGTCATCTCAGTTTCCTTTGAGGCTATATTTCAGGCTAACAGCCTCCTTACTATGCTGCAGTGATCTGAGATGGGGCTACTTACCTCTCGGTGACTATGGTTGAAATTTCAGCCTGAGGAAAATTAGGTCTTCGTAGGTTTAGTAAGGAGACAGATAATATTACTGAGAAAATCAAGGTGTTTCTGGTCTTGCTATCTTCACTGCATTTACACACCTGGAGTCCCAACCCAGAACTGTCCTCAGGTCCCCAGCAATCTAGTAGTTTAGTCTAGTGAAAGCTGGGAAATAAGGTTAGAAACACCTGGACACTCCTGTTCTTTGCCCATGATCTGCTTATCACAGTGCCTGGCACTGTATGGATTTAATAAATGTTTGTGCATTGACTCAGTGGAGTGCAGAGAGCTTGAGAGCTGAAACTTTTGAGCAAGCAAAAGGGTGGGTCTCTGAGCAATGCTGGACTGCCTCCTACTCTACCTCCTAAACAGGCTAATCTTTGGTACCATAAGAGGACACAGAAGAAGCATAATTTCATAAGTTCAATCATGTGGGATGGTGCTATCTGAAAGCAGAAAACTCCCACGTGGAAGATACATGAGAAAGGGGTGTAGTATAGGGAAGAAAATAATGAATTTGGAGTTAGAGCACCTGGGTTCAAACTTCAGATCTGAAACTTCCTTGCAATCTTGGGGGCAAATCACTTAATGTTTGAGTTTTAGTTTTTTCATCTGTAAAAAGAGGAAATTAGAATAGATGGTAGCTAAAGTCCCAGCAGGTAGGCGGTAAAGTGGTGCTGAATTTAAATGTGACCTCAGATACATGCTACCTAGGTGACCCTAGGCAAATCACTTCATCCTGTTTGCCTTAGTTTCCTTGTCTGTAAAATGAACTGGAGAAGGAAGTGGCAAACCACTCCAGTACCTCTGCTAAGAAAACCCCAAATGGGGTCACAGAAAGATGGACACAGCTGAACAAGGTCAGAAGATGCTTCCTTCAGCACCTGGTCCAGTGCATAGCACTTTGAAGTTGCAAATGCTTTCCCAACTTGAACCTGAGGCTCTGTGAGAATGGAATATAGAATCTCATTCAGGGAAGAAGACTGTGGCCAAGAAAATGAAGGTAGGAAACAAAGACTCTTCTGCCTACTTCACAACTTTAGGAAAAAGTATTTTGAAGAAAAAAAAGGCAGGTCATAAAGTTCTCATGCTTGAAATCAGGGCTTTGTTATATTTTTCAAACCATGAAACCAGTTTTATCCTAGGTTTAAAAAAAAGATACATTGTAGCTGATTCATTTTTCTTGACATACTTTCTAACAGTTTTGTTTCTTCTGTTTCCTCAATGAGTGGGAAGGGGAAAATGGAAGGAAGAGATGCGGAACTGAAAAGAAAATTGCAATAAAAGAAATGAATGATCAGCTGTAAGTGGTAGAAGACTGTGGATAATAAGATATATATATTACTTTTGCCTTTTTTTCCTTCTTTTTTTTGTTTTGTGAGGAGAGAGAAAGGCTACACCTAGAAACAAAGGTGAAGCCAAATTGTCAATAATATTTTCTTTAAAAAACAAATACAAATAACATTTACTGGAGGGTGTAAGGTGGCCGAAAAATTGTTAGTATAATGTGTTTCACCCTTCTTAATTCCCCGTAAGAATATCAGAATTTTAGTAAATCCCTGCATTCCTATTCTTAAAATACTCCCGATTAGACTGAGCTAAGCCACACCTTAAGTCTCCCAGGTTTTTAGGAACCTAACTTGAGCCGATCTCAACTTTTTTTTTTTTTTTTTTAAATTTAATAGCCTTTTATTTACAGGATATATACATGGGTAACTTTACAGCATTAACAATTGTCAAACCTCTTGTTCCAATTTTTCACCTCTTACCCCCCCCCCTCCCCCTCCCCTAAATGGCAGGATGACCAGTAGATGTTAAATATATTAAAATATAACTTAGATACACAATAAGTATACATGACCAAAACATTATTTTGCTGTACAAAAAGAATCAGACTCTGAATTATTGTACAATTAACTTGTGAGAAATCAAAAAGCATGTGTGCATAAATATAGGGATTGGGAATTCAATGTAATGGTTTTAGTCATCTCCCAGAGTTCTTTTCTGGGTATAGATAGTTCAGTTCATTACTGCTCCATTAGAAATGATTTGGTTGATCTCGGTGCTGAGGAGGGCCTGATCCATCAGAACTGGTCATCATATAGTATTGTTGTTGAAGTATATAATGATCTCCTGGTCCTGCTCATTTCACTCCAGCATCAGTTGTGTAAGTCTCTCCAGGCCTTTCTGAAATCATCCTGTTGGTCATTTCTTACAGAACAGTAATATTCCATAATTTTCATATACCACAATTTATTCAGCCATTCTCCAACTGATGGACATCCATTCAGTTTCCAGTTTCTAGTCACTACAAAGGGCTGCCACATTCGTGCACATACAGGTCCCTTTCCTTCTTTATAATCTCTTTGGGATATAATCCCAGTAGTAACACTGTGGATCAAAGGGTATGCACAGTTTGATAACTTTTTGAGCATAGTTCCAAACTTCCTCTCCAAAATGGTTGGATTAGTTTCACAACTCCACCAACTCCATCAATGTCCCAGTTTTCCCACATCCCTCCAACAATCATCATTATTTTTCCACATCTTAGCCAATCGACAGGTGTGGTGGTATCTTAGAGTTCTTAATTTGCATTTCTCTGATTAATAATGACTTGGAGCATCTTTTTCATATAACTAGAAATAGTTTCAATTTCTTCATCTGAGAATTGTCTGTTCATATCCTTTGACCATTTTTCAATTGGAGAATGGCGATTTTTATAAATTAGAGTTAATTCTCTATATATTTTGGAAATGAGGCCTTTATCAGAACCTTTGACTGTAAAATATTTTCCCAGTTTATTGCTTCCTTCTAATCTTGTCTGCATTAGTTTTGTTTGTACAAAACTTTTCAGTTTGGTATAATCGAAATTTTCAATTTTGTGATCAGTAATGATCTCTAGTTCTGCTTTGGTCATAAAGACCTTCTCCTTCCACAGGTCTGAGAGGTAAACTATCCTATGTTCCTCTAATTTATTAATAATTTCATTCTTTATGCCTAGGTCATGAACCCATTTGCCCTTATCTTGGTGTGAGTTAAATATGGATCAATGCCTAGTTTCTGCCATATTAGTTTCCAATTTTCCCAGCAATTTTTATCAAACAGTAAGTTCTTATCCCAAAAGCTGGGATCTTTGGGTTTGTCAAAGACTAGGTTGCTATATTTGTTGACTGTTTTATCCCTTGAACCTAATCTATTCCACTGATCAACTAATCTATTCCTTAGCCAATACCAAATAGTTTTGGTAACTGCTGCTCTATAATATAGTTTTAGATCTGGTACAGCTAAGCCACCATCATTTGATTTTTTTCATTAATTCCCTTGAAATTCTTGACCTTTTGTTTTTCCATATGAACTTTGTTGTTATTTTTTCTAGGTCATTAAAATAGTTTTTGGGATCTGATTTATAGCTAAATAAATAGATTAGTTTAGGTAATATTGTCATCTTTATTTATTTGTTACCCTATCCAAAAGAGCATTTAATATTTTCCAATTGGTTAGATCAGACTTAATTTGTGTGAAAAGTGTTCTGTAATTTTGCTCATAAAGTTTCTGATTTTCCCTTGGCAGATAGATTCCTAAATATTTTATATTATCAGTAGTTACTTTAAATGGAATTTCTCTTTGTAACTCTGACTTTGGATTTTGTTAGTGCTATATAAGAATGCTGATGACTTATGTGGGTTTATTTTATAACCAGCAACTTTGCTAAAGTTGTGGATTATTTCTAATAACTTTTTAGCAGAATCTCTGGGGTTCTCTAAGTATACCATCATGTCATCGCAAAGAGTGATAATTTGGCTTCCTCATTGCCTATTCTTATTCCTTTAATCTCTTTCTCAGCTCTTATTGCTATAGCTAAGCGTTTCTAATACAATATTAAATAGTAACGGTGATAGTGGGCAACCTTGTTTCCTCCAGATCTTATTGGGAATGGTTGCAGTTTGTCTCCATTACATATGATGCTTTACTGATGGTTTTAAATAAATGCTGCTGATTATTTTAAGGAAAAGTCCATTTATTCCTATACTCTCAAGTGTTTTAATAGGAATGGATGTTGGATTTTATCAAATGCTTTTTCTGCATCTATTGAGATGATCATATGGTTTTGTTAATTTGGTTATTAACATGGCCAATTATATTGATAGTTTTCCTAATATTGAACCAGCCCTGCATTCCTGGTATAAATCCTACTTGATCATAGTGTATTATCTTGGAGATGATTTTCTGTAGTCATTTTACTAATATCTTATTTAAGATTTTAGCATCAATATTCATTAGGGAGATTGGTCTATAATTTTCTTTCCTTGTTTTCAGCCTACCTGGTTTAGGTATCAGTACCATGTCTGTGTCATAGAAGAATTTGGTAGGACTCCTTCATTCCCTATTTTTATCAAATAATTTATATAGCATTGGGCCAATTGTTCTTTAAATGTTTGGTAAAATTCACATTAAATCCATCTGGTCCTGGGATTTTTCTTAGGAGTTGTTTAATTGCCTGTTCTATTTCTTTTTCTGAAATGGGACTATTCAAACAATTTACTTCTTCCTCTTTAGTCTGGAAGTCTGTATTTTTGGAGGTAGTCATCCATTTCACTTAGGTTATCAAATTTATTGGCATAAAGTTGAGCAAAATAACTCATTATTTCTCTAATTTCCTCTTCATTGGTGAAAAGTTCTCCCTTTTCATTTTTAAGACTACTAATTTCATTTTCCTCCCTCCTTTTTCTAATCAGATTTACCAAAGGCTTATCTATTTTATTGGCTTTTTCATAGAACCAACTCTTAGTTTTGTTAATTAGTTCAATAGTTTTTTTTACTTTCAATATATATATATATTTTTTTATTTAATGGCCTTTTATTTACAGGATATATACATGGGTAACTTTACAGCATTAACAATTGCCAAACCTCTTGTTCCAATTTTTCACTCTTACCCCCCCCCCCCCCTGAATGGCAGGATGACCAGTAGATGTTAAATATATTAAAATATAACTTAGATACACAATAAGTATACATGACCAAAACATTATTTTGCTGTACAAAAAGAATCAGACTCTGAATTATTGTACAATTAGCTTGAAGGAAATCAAAAATGCAGGTGTGCATAAATATAGGGATTGGGAATTCAATGTAATGGTTTTTAGTCATCTCCCAGAGTTCTTTCTCTGGGCATAGCTAGTTCAGTTCATTACTGCTCCATTAGAAATGATTTGGTTGATCTCGTTGCTGAGGATGGCCTGATCCATCAAGAACTGGTCATCATATATATTGTTGTTGAAGTATATAATGATCTCCTGGTCCTGCTCATTTCACTCAGCATCAGTTAGTGTAAGTCTCTCCAGGCCTTTCTGAAATCATCCTGTTGGTCATTTCTTACAGAACAGTAATATTCCATAATATTCATATACCACAATTTATTCAGCCATTCTCCAACTGATGGACATCCATTCAGTTTCCAGTTTCTAGCCACTACAAAGAGGTCTGCCACAAACATTCGTGCACATACAGGTCCCTTTCCCTTCTTTATAATCTCTTTGGGATATTACTTTCAATATTTTTAATTTCTCCTTTTAATTTTAGAATTTCCAATTTAGTATTTGATTGGGGGTTTTTAATTTGGTCTTTTTTTAGTTTTTTTAGTTGCAAGCCAATTCATTAATCTTTTCTTTTCTTTTTATTCAAGTAAGCCTCTAAGGTTAAATTCCCTCTTATTACCGCTTTGGCTGCATCCCACAAATTTTGGTATGATGTCCGATCTCAACTTCTAAAGCCTTTGTGCCCTTTCCTGGGAGTCACGAGAGGCAGGGAAAACCAGCCAGAACGGAGGGCTTGCCCTGCCCGGGTTGCCCCGGCCTCCCTCCCCCATTCCTCCTTAAGTCTCAGAAGCCCTTGCCGTGTCTCCCGGCGGGAGACCCCCGTGGGGGCAGGTTTGCTATCCTACTGTTTTTCTGCTAGCTGACTAAGGGAGATTTATGTCTTCACCCACGAGTCCGGTTCCCCCGCACAGCACAAGCGCCTGGAGGCCTGGTGCGGGCCAGCAGGCCCCGGAGCTCCGCCCGTTCCGGGGCCGGCCCTCGGGGGCCCCCGCTCCCGGCTCCGGCCATGCAGAGGCCCTTAGCGCCCGGCTCTCTGTGCCTGGTGCCGGCCCAGGCCTCGGGGCAGGCGCCGCCCCGCTACCTGTGCTACAGCGAGGGCCCCGACGGGCCGGGGCCGGACGCGGACCTCGCCGGGACTTCCACTTTCAACCTCTAGTGAGTGCTTGCGGGGGGCGCCGGCCCCGGGAGGTCCCGCGGGTGCCGGCCCCGCCTCCGCAGTCCCCGGCCAGCCCTTGGGATCCCTGCTCCCCCGGCCTGCTGCCCGCGTGCTGTGGGGAGCAGGACCGGGATGGGGCGGAGTGCGGAGAGCATAGGGACCCTCCTCTGAACGCGCCCTGACCCTCCTTCCTGTCCCCAGTGTGACCGATGCCCTGGAGCTCTGGAACACCGGCTTCACCCCGGAGAGCCTGGAGAAACACGTGGGTGCCCTCCCGTTCCCTGTCCGAATCAGCTGGGTCTCTCTCACTCCGTTTTCACACCGCGGACCCCGCCCCGATGCCGGCCCAAACCGGGTGCACGATTCCCGCGTCGTCATCCTGCGCCCCCCACCCCATGCAGTTCCCATCTCCGCCTCTCCATCCTGCACCTCCCCCAGTGTCACACCAGACTGGGCTTGCCTCCGCCTCCATCCCCCCCAGTGCCACACTGTACGGGTTCCCACCTCCGCCTCTCCATTCTGCGCCCCCCACCCAAATCCCTTTGAAAAGTTCAGCTAGTGGTCCCCAGACCTGGTTGACCGGGCTTTATCTTATTCCGCAGAAAGCCCAGCATGATCTGGATGGGGCCGAGGACTATTCAGCCTGGTTCCGGTGAGCTTCCTTGGGGAGACAAAGCTGGGGTCCTGGTTACCCCCAAACCGAGCTGAGCCGGTCCCTCTCCTGACTCCCCGCAGGGTTGCCCGGGACCAGCACGCACTGTCTTTGACCCTGAAGGATGACGGCAGCGCTTCCCTGACTCTCTCCAGGGAAGAGAAAACCCTGACTTTTGACCTTGCTAAGGTGCCCCGCTCCGAAGCAGCTCCCCGGCTCCAGGCATTGATGCTGGGGCTGGCAGAGCAAGTGTGCGGGTTGGAGAGGCAGCTGGCAGGTACTCCTCGATGTCCCTGCGGTAGTCTAGCGCTTGGCCTGGGGTCCTCTCTTAGGAAGTGGACCGGACCTGGGCACATCTCTGGCCCAGGGGTTTGCCCCAGCCTTGGCTCTCGCTGCCCCTGGCATTTACAAGGTGGTCATCTGTGAGAGTTTTTCCCATTTGTTGACCCTAGAAGTCAGAAGTACCAGATAAGGGTGTAAGCATGCAGTGTACAGGGAAATTTCCTCTAGTTGGAATTGTTCAAAAGAATGGGGTATGTTGGCAGATAGTGGGAGTCCTAAAAGTAGAGACTGGATAGCCACTGATCAGGAGCCTTGCAGCCGCTTTTTATTCAAGTTCTAGTTAGGATGATCACTGACACTCCTTCCAGCTGAGCTTCTGATGCTATAAAGCATGCAGGCTATCACCTGTAGTCCAGATACGCTGGAATGAGGGAGCAGCAAAAGCTTCAGCTGTCCTAGAACATGGAGTAAAATTCCTTGTGTGACCCAACTTATTTTTTCCTCAGCTCTGAAGGATGAGATGCCTAGCCCCAAAAAGAAGCCCCAGACAGGAAGACAGCAGGTGTTTTGGCCAGGTAGGAAGCCACCTACGGGAAGAGGAGTAAAGGATGCGGGCGAGGCTCCCTATGCCCCCAGCCATATTTATGATCCTCTCTGATCTGAGTCAGTTGGATTCAGAGACTAAAGTCCAGCCCTGTGTCCATACTTTACCCCAGGAAAGTCTCATGTGGGGTAGATGATTGGCGATGAGAGGGGGATTGAAGGATATGACCCCTCGTGGTGATGGGGAAAAGCTTAAGGAGACTTTTTATACACCCTAGCTCCAGATTTTCGAAGAGGTGCCCAGGGCCCTGCAACCAGGAAATGGATGCCAGGAGAGTCACTCATTAATCCTGGCTTCAAGAGGTATCACCTGCCCTGCCCCTCTCTCTCCTGTCTCCCTGGAAAGGAGCTCCGGTGCTCTTTTTCATCTCCTTGGATGAGGGGCCTCCCCCACCCCAGGCCCAGCTTCCTCATTGTGTCCTTTCTGTCTGTGCAGTAAGAAGCCAGCCAGTGGAGTGCACTTTGATGACACCTGAGACATGGTAACTCCTGCATGAGCTTTCTGCCTCTTGGGGCCCGGGACCTCCAGTCCAGGCTCCAGGGAAGCCAGTGGACCTCAGAGGCCAGCATGAAGGAGAAGGGGGAAGGGCCAAGCTGGCTCTGTCCAGAGAAACAAGTGATTCATCAAGTCTGTGACAGCTGTTCCCAGATCAGCCGCTCTTCTCGAGCAAAGCAAAATAAATCCACAGATATTTATTGTCTAATGTGGTAGCACTCACTTTCTTTAAACTTATCTCAAGCTAAAGAGTGGTCTGGGGGATTCTTAGACCACCTCCCCAACACCCCACCCCACCCTCAATTTAGGGAAAAGACTGGTACAGGTTGCTCTGGGAGTGGGGGCCAAAAGATACAGATTGTGTCAGCTCTAACCTCCAGCCAAACCAAACTACTTTATGAAGGCGGCTCCCTCTCCATTCCTACAGGTTTGGGGATGGGGGAAGGGAGAGGAAGGTGGGGCAAGCCTAACAAGACCAGAGTGAATCACTAATGAGGGTCTCACACCCAGGGATGAGGTACTATGTTTGCCCTATTACAAATATAAAATGAGATAATATCCATAAAATGCTACACAGTACTGAGTGCAGATATTAAATACAAGGGGGTTTTGGGGTTTTTTGAAGCTTTTTATTTTCAAAGCATATACATAATTTTCAAAATTCACTCTTGTAAAACCTTGTGTGCCAAATTTTTTTTCTCCCTTCCCCCTGCCCCCTCCCTTCAATGGCAAATAATCTAATATATGTTACACATGTGCAGTTCTTCTATACATTAAATATAGGTTTAATAAATGCTACTTCCCTTCCTCTACCCTATCCAAGGTGTTTCACCCTGGCCTGAATCCTATAGAGAAATACCTATGAACCTGAGGCTGAAGAGTCTGCAAAGGTCACCTCACAGTTCCCCAAATCAGAAAGATCCAATCAGATGTGCTACATACAGATACATAGGACAAGATAGTCATACAGACACATTCATAGAGATATATAGATGTACAAAGATATATGTATGCACAGTTATACAAATATATGTACAGTCTAGTTTTAGATACACAAATATATAGACAATTTGCATCTATAATAATGGCTCACATTGATTTAAGGTCACAATGTGCTTTTATCACAACAGCCCAGTTTTATTAGTGGAAGTACTATTTTTATTTTACAGATGAGTAAACCAAGGCTCAAAGAGCTTTTGAAGTGACCAGAGACACAAAACTATTAAATATCCAAGACAGTATTTGAACCTGTGCTCTGATTTCAGTAATAGTGACAGAACCGGTCACACACACACAGCAATTAAGTGTCAGCCAGAATTTGAACCTAACTCTTACAGTCAGTGTAGCAACAGTTGTTCCCGAGGAAGGTCTACTTCCAGACCCCAGAAATGCTAAAGTAGAGGATGGGAGGGGGCAAGGATGGGTTAGTGGCTAGGAAGCCGAAGCTGGTTTAACCGGTGGGCTTGGGAGAAATGTGGTCAGGCCAGCCAGAAACATTCCCAACTTTACTCTTCTCCCCACCCAGCTCAGGGAGGCGGCTCGGGGCCCTGCCCTCTCACCCAGCCTATCCAGACCTTTTCTACTGTTCTCACCCCAGCCCAACTGGTTGGAGGAGCAGTTCTAGTCCTCCGAGTCCGAGTCCGTGGGCAGAGCTACAGAGAGGGTGGGCCGTCATTTGTGTCTGGGAGGAAGCCGGAATGAGCCCCACCCTGGCAGCAGTCTGGGGTTAGTCGGGGGATGACAGGTATTTGGTGTCGGCCATTCTGAGGCATCACAGGGAGGGCTTGAGGGAAGGCAGGGTCAGAGGTCACTGAGGAGAGGACAGGGAGGGCCTGAGGATTAAGGGGCCAGATTCGGGGTCAGGTCGGAGATGGAGGGCCGGAGAAGCGGGCCTGCTCCCATCCCCTGCCCTCAGGAACATGAGTCACGCCTGGGCACAGATGTGACAAAGAATATATTTATGGACACTCCTTGGAAGCAAATTAAGTCTAAGCCAAGCACAAGAGAACAACGGCTGCTAGAAACGAGAAAGGTCCGGCGCAATCAGGGAAATCCTGAAGCGGTGACTTCGGCGGGATTTAGGCGAAAGGTGTGAAATGGTGGAGGGGGCGCAGGCTGCGCGCTCCCCGAGGGGTGACCTAGGAGCCAGTCCTGGGCCCCAAAGGCCGCTGTGGGGAGGAGCAAGACCCAGACTGGACCGATTCCCGGGAGAGCGGGCCGAGCGCTCAGCGAGCTCGAGCCACCGAGGCGTAGGCAGCCAGGATCTCGGAGCTCTGGGGACAGGTGTACTTGAACTCCCTCTGCTGCTTTGCATTCTCCAGGTATCGGTGGAGGCCGCGGAGCTCCGCAGGGATGGGGGACTGTCGATAATGGGTGCACACGGTCTAGAGTAGGCGGAAGACGGGGGTCACTGACCGCGTCGGCCCAGGGGACTTCCACCTCCCTCACGCCCCACAAATCCCGCCCTTCGGCCTCCCTCCGCCTTCACGCCTCCCGGCCCTCACATTGACGATGTGCAGCTTGGGCAGCAGGTTGCAGTCCGCCAGCGTGAGCCGGTCGCCGTCCAGGAAGCGTCGCCTGGACTGGGTGGGCTTTGGGTCCCGGGCCAGCTCGTGCTCCAGAGGGGTGGTCAGGTACTGATCGAGTTTCATCAAGGCACGAAGTAAGGTCCGGTACAGAGCTGGAAGAGCAAGCAGGGGATTGGGGGGTGCAGGGGGGTGGAGACATTCCGCTTCGTTACCACCCACCTGGGCTACAGCGGGCAGTCCGTTCCTGTCCCCGTCACCCACCCGCGCTCGCATCAGTACCACTGGAACCAAACGCCCGATGCTTTCTGTACCCAAACGCCTGATGCTTCCTGTACCCGCTCAGAAACAGCGGCTCTCTTCTGCCTCCCGATGACAGAGCCTTCTCCTCTCCCTGGCTCCGGGACCCTCCCAAACCTGCGGGACCCTCCCAAACCTGCAGAACCCTGCCTCCCCGCCTTGTCTCATCCCTCATCCCCACAACCAGTCACAGCTCGAGGTGGCCCCCTCCTCGGAGGCCGGCGTGCCCTCCACCTCTGCCTTCGCTCCATGTTCTCCACGGCTGCATTCCCCCCTTCCTCCTCAGACATTCTATCCTTCACGCCCCCGCAAAGCTTCTTCCTCCGCGCAGGAGGGTTCCTGATAGTCCCGAGCTCGGTAACAAGCTCCTTCCCCTCCACCCCAAGGGTCTGAAAGCACTTTGTTCAGCACCTCTTAGGCAACGAGCTCTAAAAAGGCAGTGACAAGCAACAGGCACTTCCATGTTGTGGGATGAAAGCACTGGATTCACCCTCACACTCCCCCAGACCCATCTTTACCCCCCTGGGCACAGCCTATCCCGCCCCCGGACACAAGGAACCCAGCCTGAAGATTCACCTTCATCCTGAGCAGGAGAAGTATTTTTGATGAAAGCTGAGAATTTGTGGAAGACATCATTACCGGCTATGCTAGATTCCTTATACTGAGGAACCAGGCAAGGGAAGCTGAAGGAAGAAAGAAGAGTCAGGAGACAAATAGGAGACCCCAGCTAAGCACTATCCCCTAGGGAAGGGGGATTCTCCTCACCTTTCTCCCATTAGTACCCCCCATTATCAATCCTCACACACTTTCCCCACCTCCCTTTATGAGCATGTTATTTGTTAAGCACTTAGAATGGCACCTGGCCCATAGTGGGTACTACATAAATGCTTTGCATTCTCTGGCTGTTCCCCTCAGCCACGGAGGAATACTAAAGAAAACAAACTCCTGGAGAAGATTGTGCCTAGCCTCTGGATTCTGCTTGGAATCATCCCACAAACAATTCCTATTTTCTTATTCAGATTTCCCATTCAGACATGGGGGAGTTTGGGAAATCTCCCCCTCCCTTCTACCTCCCTCACCTGCTGCCTATAACTCCCCCTCAGGAACTCCCAAAGGGAATCAAGCTATCTCCTTGATGAAGGGCTTTGTCTCTTATTAAAGGACAAGACCCCCTAAAGCATGATTAGAAGATGATTAATGCTGTCCTCAGTAAAGAACCCACCTTGGAAAAAAGATAATCAAAACTCTCCCTGAGAGTAGATTTGAATGAAAGAGAGGGAATCAGTAGTGGGGATCTGAGTAGAAAGTAGCATACTACAAAGTAAAGCAGACCCTGATTTCAAATTCAGGGTCTCCCACTAACCATCCCTGTAAACGTGGGCAAATCTCCTCATGCTGCTCCCTGGTTTACTTCTCTCTAAGAGACGTGGGTCAGACCATAGGATCAGTTAGGAAGTTCATCCATCTCTCTCAAGCTCTCTGACTGATGCTGCTTTATTCACTGACCCTGCTTCTAGCTGTGCCCTCATACGCCCCACTCGGACTCTTACGTGGGGGGCCCCAGCATCTCTTCCAGGAATTCTTCAATCTGGATGGTGTCTGTCTTGGCTTCCCCATTATACAGCAGAATGGGCAGCTGGGAACCTGGCGCAAAGTCCTTCAGCACATCCAAGGACCTGTAATGGGGCAGGGCCAAATCTTTGGCACAGGGAAAGGAAGCATGAGGGGGACCGGGGCACAGGACAG
This sequence comes from Sarcophilus harrisii, assembly GCF_902635505.1. Classification (NCBI taxonomy): domain Eukaryota; kingdom Metazoa; phylum Chordata; class Mammalia; order Dasyuromorphia; family Dasyuridae; genus Sarcophilus; species Sarcophilus harrisii. Next base: position 248,945,666 of record NC_045427.1, on the reverse strand, counting down.
GTAGCTCAGGCAGAAATAGGCTACGCTGGGGGAAACAGGTGGGATGTATTTTTTCCTCACCCCAGGTTCCAGCCAGCCATTCAATGTTTACCTCCTGGTGTCCACAGTGGTGAGTGTGAAGGGGACCCCTTTGAGTAGCAGGATCATGAAGAGACGATGGCAGGAGGGACAATTCCCGACACTCTCACCATCTTCACTGGCCTAGTGGGAGGCAGAAAAAAATTCACAGAAGCCTTAGGGAGAGCAAAGGACGGCAAGAATTGTACCAAGTTTGGTGAGAGAGAATGCAGGAGATCTGGTCAACCTTGGCCATCAGGGGTGTTGTTTTCAGGCCTGGGCAGTGCCCCTCACCCAATCTTTTAATAGAGGGCTGAGGATTAGGACAGCCTCTCCAAATCAACAGGGCTGGGTGGGGCTTCTTTCAAGGGGCAGGTGAGAGCTCTTAAGGGGTAACAAAAGTAACAGTCTGTGCTACTTGGAGGCTGGCACTGTGCCCTTGTTGGCTGTCATGGTGCCAGGGAAAGGGTCCTACCCTGGGGGGGGACACAAAACTGACACCAGGGGAAATGTGGGCATGCTACTTCCCCATCAAGTGCAGGCCCCTGGGCATCATCTCAGTGTCACCGGGCAGACGGGCTATGCAGGGTGGAGCCCAGCTCAGTTCCTGACCAAACTGTTTTTTCAATGATTCACCTCATGGCATTGGGCACTGCCAGTGGAACATCATGGTAAGAGTACACCCATTGGTGCCCACAGTGGAACAAAATCCAGACCCGGAGCCCCCCAACCCAGACTGCTTAGCCCAGATTTTAAGGAGGGGGAGCTCTATACCCTCCTTGGCAATACCCTCTGTTGTAGGGAGGACAATAAGTTTGCCCTGCCCTGACGTTCACTCCAGGGCCCTCTAAGATCAGCTGTAACATCATTCCCTTATCTTGGGGACAGGGTCGACACAGATCCCTAGGACATCTTCTTTGTACCAAGCATCCTAGAATACTCCCATCCACCCTCGGTGGAAGCCACAGCCTTGGTCTTGGTACCCAACAGGAATACTCCTTCCTATAGGGGTATCAATCAATCCCGCTGCTTGCCCGGTCAGAAAAATAATTGTGCCCTACAGGCAGTAAGATTTGGGCAGGGATCCAAGCCAAGGTCCTGGGGGAGCAGACAAACTTCTGGGCTCACTCAATTTTTTTCTCTCACAAAGTATGTGGACATGGGAACACAGTATCTGCCTCCAAAAGGCTGACACCACTTTTTAATTCTGCCTTTGTCATTGTCCCAACTTCTCTGCTTTTCAAGTCCTCCCAGTTTCTCATACACTCTATCTCATACACCAGCCTAATCCCAGGCAAACCCTGACTATGTCCTGGACAAGCTACCCTGGAACCCTAGGTCAGAAAACCAGTGATCTGAACAGCCAAGTCGGCGTCTGTCCCGGCTATTGAGACAGACAGGAGCCCCAGACCTTGGGACCAAGGTTATCTACCAGACTGAGGACTCCCTGGAGACTCTCCTTCCATTACTCCCCAGTCTGGCAGGGTCCGCTCTTATTTCTCGGGGTAGGGAGAGGGTGGGAGATAGAAAAGGGCCGAGGGAGACCACGGAGGGAGGCGGGAAATCCCAAGGACTCCTTGGAAAGAATCGAAACTCGGCAAAAAGTCGTTCGCACCTTCTTCTTTTCCCGGGTCCCCCTCGCCAGCCTCGGTGCCCCGGATCTCATCTCCTTGCTAGTTTTCTCAAAGCATTCGTTTCCCTAATTTTAAACCCCCACCACAGCTCCCCCCTTTGCCGCCCTCTCCCCGCTCCCCCTTTGCCGCCCTCACCCGCGCCCCCTTTGCCGGCCTCACCCGCGCCCCCTTTGCCGCCCTCTCCCCGCGCCCCCTTTGCCGGCCTCTCCCCGCGCCCCCTTTGCCGCCCTCACCCGCGCCCCCTTTGCCGCCTCTCCCGCGCCCCTTTGCCCTAGCGCCCCTTGCCGCCTCCCCGCGCCCCCTTTGCCGCCCTCTCCCGCGCCCCTTTGCCGCCTCACCCCTTGCCGCCTCTCCCCGCCCCTTTGCCGCCCTCTCCCCGCCCCCTTTGCCGCCCTCACCCGCGCCCCTTTGCCGCCTCCTCCCGGCCCCTTGCCGCCCTCACCCGCGCCCTTTGCCGGCCTCACCCGCCCCTTCACCCGCGCCCCTTTGCCGGCCTCTCCCGCCCCTTGCCGCCTCTCCCGCGCCCCTTTGCCGGCCTCTCCCGCGCCCCCTTTGCCGCCCTCTCCCGCGCCCCCTTTGCCGCCCTCTCCCCGCGCCCCCTTTGCCGCCCTCTCCCGCGCCCCCTTTGCCGCCCTCTCCCGCGCCCCCTTTGCCGCCCTCTCCCGCGCCCCCTTTGCCGCCTCACCCGCCCCCTTGCGCCCTCTCGCGCGCCCCTTGCCGCCCTCACCCGCGCCCCTTCACCCCGCGCCCCTTTGCCGCCCTCACCCGCGCCCCCTTTGCCGGCCTCACCCGCGCCCCCTTTGCCGCCCTCTCCCCGCGCCCCCTTTGCCCCTCTCCCCGCGCCCCCTTTGCCGCCCTCACCCGCGCCCCCTTCACCCGCGCCCCCTTTGCCGCCCTCTCCCCGCGCCCCCTTTGCCGCCCTCTCCCGGCCCCCGGCCCGGCCCCGCACCTTGACAAACAGCTGAATCTTGGAGTTCTCGGCCATGGTGCCCGGCAGGAGAGATGCAGCAGCTGGGTGGGGACTATGTTTTGGGCTCTTTAAAGCTCCCGGGTTGCTCCGCCTTGTCCCACCCCGCCCAGTAGCGCGGCTCCGTGCGCTGACACGGGGGACTGTGGGACTGTGAGCTTGGGGAGGGGGCGTGGGGGCAGGGAGGGCAGCATTGCGTAACGTGGGACTCCGGGGCTGACTCCCAGTCTGTGGGCCACGGGAAACAGCACGTAAGGAACGGCGGGACCGGGCTGGCTGCACAGCCGGGGGCCCAAAGAGCCCAACTCCACAGTCCCAAACGGGGCGCTGCTGGGGGGCGGGAGTTAGGGGGGACTGAGCGGGTCACTGACTTTGTGAGGGGACGGGGATGTGAAGGGCGGCGGGTACCAGGGGGACACGTTTTTGGAGCGATGAAGAGGATCACTTGGCCCCATTCCAGTTCTAGGGCCACAGGGAGAATGGAGGAATGGGGACCTCGGGCCCCCAGAGTGGGAAGTGACCAGTAGAGCCCCTCACAGCCTCACCCCCCAATCGGGCAGCCCCCCAAACGGTTGCCTTAACCTGAGCTCCACTCTTCCCCAGCACCTAGGTGGGGCTCTCCTGAGGGTGTGCCTGGAACATTCCTGGCATGCCCACACTGGGGTGGGCAGAGGGGAAGTCAGATAAACCCCTGGATTTGGGACTTCCATCTTTCTCTCCAGTTATCCCTCCTCCCGCAGAGGGAAGGATTCTGTGTCCTTAACCTTCCCAGAATGCAAAATTGATGTCTCCAGCTCCCACTAGAACTAGAATTCCACACTAGAACACACACACACAGAGGAGTCTTTGGCTGGTTTGATATTTTCCCTTTTTATTTAAAACATCTTTCCTGGTCTGCTTCCCCAACTATGTACAAGCCCAGTCCCCCACCTGCCCTCAGGCAGGACTAGGGGTGGGATGGGGAGGGATTGGGATGGACAAACAGCTGGAAAGTAGCCGTGGCAGCTTGCTCTCTCTGGGCCCAAGATACCCCGACACTGTCCATGCAATACCAAGCCTCTTCCCACCCCCACCCCTTCAGTGACAGGTGACAAAGTCATTCAGGGGCAAGGGGCAAATTCTTTAGACCTCAGGTCCTTCCATCTTCTTTCCCTCACCTTCAGGCTTTAGGTTTCCTGGGTACAGAGACCATATGGGGAATAGGAGCTGAAGGAAGGAGGGAGAACCAAGGAGGGAAGCTCCCCTCCTTTTGTTTTCCTTGCAGTTGTACCCAACCTGTCAAGTTCATTCTACCATCTATGTACACTCCATATTCCCCACCCCTGATAAGTGCTTCTTCCTATTGCAAAATAAATAGGTTAAAAAGAAAACAAGCCCAATATCCCGGCTTAACCCTGGCCAGAATCAATGGCTTGGGCCACGGTGTTGGGCAAGCTGGCAGGCGGCCCATTTGGTGTCCAGCGTTGAAGCCTCTGGGTGGTGACGGCATGGCAGCAATGGCGGCATTAGCGGAGGTGTTAAAATCCAGGGGGGCAGAAGAGTCCGATTGAGGGGGAAAGCAGTTATCTGCCCAGGACCCCACAAGATCCCTGGCGCCCCTCCCCTGTCCAGATGCCCGACCAGCCTGGAAAGTGTTGTGTAACACAGGTCCATCAGGATGATGTCCTGCAGGGTTAAGACCACAGAGGAGAGTTCCTCCTCTTCCACATAGCTTTCATGTCAGCTCCCTAGTGGTATTTCCTGGGCTGTCAGAGTCCAGGCTTTGGGGGGCCTTTGGTGCTAGTGGGGACGCTGGCTGCAGGCAAGATGGGGCACTGACCGCCAGAAGCAGAGCCGAGCGGGCCAGGCTGAGATCAGGGATAGGGGTATCAGAGTCCAGGGAAGTGAGCAGAGTAACTGGCCAGAGCCCACACCCTGGGGCACAGCAGGACTGTCCCTTTGGCACAATCATTGGCTGGAGAGCCTGAGGACCACCAGGCAGGCTGGTCCCGGAGGGGCAGCAGCCAGGCCAGAAAAGGGAAGGAGTGGGTACAATTTGTAATATTCGCTCCGGACTGATACTTGGGCTATGATATTAGGAGATTTCCTCGTCCCTAGATCTGGGGCCTCCCAGAGTAAAGAACTGCCCTTGCTGTCAAATCCAAGCCTTCCCCCCATCTCTGAGGCTCCCACAGGGTCCTAAGGTGGGATCTTATGCCCCACTCTTGGCACTGCCCCCCCCACTGGGGACCTCACCCTACCTTCCTCCCTCAAAAACTAACTCCAGGTTTGAGGCACTGAATTCAAGGTACACAAGACCTCACCAGCCCCTCTTCCCAACCCTCCTGGGTAAGCTGGGCCGGCAGGCAGCGCGGGGCCTCCCTCCCCACTGTCTGGCCTTGGATCTCTGCCCCAGCCCGCACAGGCCGGGAATGTAGGGCTGCTCCAAGGAGGTTTGAGGAAGGGGACAAAGAAAGTTGGTCATCCAGGAATGGAGAGCCAGAGCCTCCAAAGTTCCTTCAGCAGAGAGTGTCCGTATTGAAGGAAAGCTGGGCCTGTTGGGGAGAGATAAGAGGGTTCAGACGGTCAGAGCTTCCGACTGGGATTCATCCTTTGTTTTTCTATTAATTGTCACCAAACCAGTCAATTTGTTTCTCATTCTCTGTTCCTGTCTCTTATCTTTATGTTCAAAGACCTTTGCTTTTGGCCTTGACTTGGGATCTCTCTTAGTCCCTTTATTACTCTCTATCAGTCACTAGGTCTCTGTGTCAACAATGTATCAGGCAGGAGAGGAGACGGGGGAGCCTCAGGGGCTGTAACTGCTGGATTCTGTGCGGGGCCCTGGGCCCTGACTCTTTGGGGGTTAGAGTGCACCCTATCCATGATACCTCGGCCACGGGGCTAGAACCTCACCCTCTCCTCCTCAAAACTGATGAGCCCCTCATCATCTGTGTCGAGGTCCTCGGGTTCATCCGTGACCAGAGCACGGAGCTCCGTAGGTGTGGGCCGAGGTCGGAGCAGACTGAGCAGCCGAGCCAGGGGGGATTGGAGGGCACAGCCCGGCTCTGCCTCTTGGGGCTCCAAGTTATCACTCTGCTTCTTGGCAAAGTTCACAAACACCTGGATCGGACAGGAAAAGCAAAGTAGGACATGCTGCGCCAATGAATGACGCCCCTCAGGCTGCTGGCTATGAAGAGCTGGAGGGGCACTCACATTGTCCAGCGTGGTCTGGCTGACCGAGTAATCCTCAATGCCCAGCACATCCACCACCTGCTCCATTTTGCTGAACACCTGTGCCAGGGAGATGTGTTCCGATTTCAGCTGATACTGCACTTTGGTATGATGTCGCTCCTGAGGGATGAAGGAAATCGGGGGTCAACTCCCCAAGTGCCCTTGACTAACGTCCAGAGGGTACCCAAATCAGGCACTTTCCAATCCCTCCTGTTCCCTCACAGTATCTCCAAGGGTTGTCTTGTTCTTCTATAGAACCCCTAAAAGATATCCCTGATCCCTTGGAGTTTTCCCTTATCCTTCAAACTCCTTGAGGCCTGTTAAAAGCTCTCCCTCACTTCCTGAATCTCTTTAGATTGCCCCTGATCTCCTCACAGCTTCTGATCTCAGAATCCTGTGAATTTCCTCATAACCCTCCTGGTTCTTTTTGGGCTCCCCAACCCGCTAGACTCCCCCGCAGGGGTCTCCGATTCCTCCCGTGCCCCACCTCACAGCCCTCCTGGCCCTCTCGGGGCTCCCCTGACCCTCACTTTGAGCACAGCTTCAGGGAAGTTTCGGTTGAAGAACCTCACCACCTCCTTCACACTCTGGCTGCTCTTGGTCCTCACTGTAATCATGTAGCCATCGCCAAACCTGGCAGAATGAAGGTGTGGGCTCCTGTCCCTGCCCACCCTCTCCCAGCCATGATTCCCCCCTACTACTGCCCACCCCCAACTCTGTCTCTTCCTATGCCTCTGCTCTCCTCCCCTTCTTGGTCCCCATTCCAGCCCCAATCCACATCCCTCTCCCTTCCTGTGCCCCATCCCTTTGTTGCTGTCTCAGCCCCTACCCCTACCCTGATCCCCACTTTTGTACAAACACCTCTCCTCGCCCTCCCCTCACCTGTTCTTTAGGTGCTGAATGCTGCCCAGACACCTGAGCCGTCCATTTACCATGATGGCCAAGCGTGTACACAGTGCTTCACATTCCTCCATGCTGTGAGTAGAGGCACCAGAACTAGGTGAGGGGGGGTCCAGTCATGGGGATCAAGGGGCCCTCAGCTACTAAGGGGGGAAGACAGGAGCACCAGAGACTCATACAAAGAAGGGAATAAGGGACCATGAGGGATGGCAGTGAGACAGCATTGAGTTTCCTGGACCTGAGAACAGATCACTTATTGGGAATTGGACAGGAGGCATACATGAAGATAAAGGAAGACAATTTAGAGCTTTGGGAACTGGCAGAGAAGAGGAAACCAAGAGCACTGGAAACTACTGAAAGGAAAGTATCAGGAGCTGGCTGATGGGACATAGGACACTGGGAACTGGCAGAAAAGAGTAAGGGGGCTGTAGGAGCTGATAAAGAGGAATCCAGGGAACATGGAACTGGGAAAAGAGGAACTTATTGGGATTGGAGCTGGCAAAGAGTGAATTAGGGACCCCAGGTATGGATGGAAGGAAGATACAAGAGGCTGGGAAGGAAGAGGCCATTTGGGATATCAGAAGCTAAAAACCAGATGGCATGGAGCAGGGGAAGATGGCAGAGAGGAAACATAATATTGATAGAAAAGAGAATTAGGAAAATCAGGGGTAGCAGAGAGAAAAGGAATTAGGAGCTGGCAGAGAAGAGAGCACTGGGTACTTGGCACTGGGATAGAGAAACATTGAACTTGGCAGAAAGGGCATTTATGTACCAGGATTCAGAACAGGAGAGAGCATGGAAGCACCAGGAGCAGAGGTGTGAGAATTTGTGAAAGAGGGTACCATGCCCTGGAGTGAGGGAATACCAGGAGCCAGCAAGGCTCTAAGCCCCTTGGATCCCTAGCGTTGCTTACTGAGGGGTCTTTCTCCTCCACTGTGCAAGCAGCTTGGGGATGGGTCTGTGGGGAGCAAGGTCACAAACCTGTGAGATGTCAACACCACTGAACGCCCTGTCTTGATAATGTCCAGGATGAGGTTCCATAGGAAACGTCGGGCCTTGGGGTCCATGCCCGTGGTGGGCTCATCCTGGGAGCAAGGCCAAGGTCAGTCTTCCCCCCTTAACCTCTCCCCTTCCTCCCCAGGACTCTGCTCCTTCTAGAGTCCCAGTCCCCTCGCTCTCCCCAGGAAGGCGACGGTGGAGGGACCAGCCCGGAGATCATGTTCCTGGAGGGGTCAGGTCCCTTAGCTGGGCCTGACGTATGGCTTTTGCTCTCTGGGTCTGCCAGCCCTCGCCCCTACTCACCAAGAAGATGAAGGCTGGGTAGCCGATGAGGGCGATGGCTGTGGACAGCTTTCTCTTGTTCCCCCCGCTGTAGGTGCCGGCTGGCTTATCTGCGTACTTGCTCAGCTCCAGTTTCTCCAATGCCCACTTGACCACCTGTGATCACAGAATCAGCGAATTTCAGGCCATCAAGGATAAATCCACATCTCCTTTACAGCTCCTCCAAAAGCACACATTCCGTCTCCTCTCAGAGGAGCTCTTCAGTGACGGTGAACTCACTCTCACCATGGCAGGCCATCCCATTAAAAATCAGATCCAATACTGTGAAGCTTTTACTTTTACGAAATTGTAATCTAACTGCTTATGACGTCTGTACCCTGCTCACAGTGCCCTGGAGTGAGGCTGTACATGTCTAATGTACAGCCTTCTTTTATGACAGTCCTTCACATACTGAGGGGTGAGGATATGGGAGAGGTAGGCCATGGGGTTGTTTTTTCCTTTCCCACAGAAGGGAATCTCACCAGGGCCCATGCTTCCCTGAGGTACTTTTAAGTGTTATCCCTTCCAAACTCGTGCTCCTTCCTCTGTAGGAATCCTCAGGGATGAGCAGGGGAAATAGGACTTCACTAGGGACAAAGACTCGTCCCACTGCTCAGAGATTTTTCCATATCAAGGTCCTCCCCATGACTTTGGTCATGCTCTTCCCTATCTAAACAATCCCTCCCCTAAGGTCAATCCCATTTCTTTTCTTCCCTCTCCCCAGCCATTAATAGCTCTAAGATTGCAGAGAAATAGCTCTGAAGTTGGAAGGAACCTTAAAAGCAATCAAGACCCCTTTCCTCCATTTTTGGACAAACTGGGGCTCAGTGACCTGTCTGGATTCACAAAACTGGTAACTATCCTCCTAATTAAAAGTCCAGTGCTCCGTCCACCCTTCCTCAATCCACTACCTCTCAAACTAATCTCTCAGGGCTCCCTTCCATTTTTTTGGCCAACATCTCCAGTCGGAATACTGCCCCACCCAATCCTTGGGAGCCCCATCCAGCCTGCTCACCCTCTCCTCGTCCTTCCAGGGGACCCCTCGAAGTCTTGTGTAGAGTTCCAAGTGCTCTTGGGCTGTAAGCTCATCAAACAGGGCATCAAACTGTGGACAGTAGCCCAGACTCTGCTGTACTTGGAGGAGTTCTTTCAGGACGCTGCAGAGACCATGTAACCACTCAGGCCTGGCACTGCCCGCACAGCTCCCGGAGTGTGTCTGGCTCTTACCCGTGTCTCTCGCCCCCTAGACCTCAGCTCCTCGCTCCTGAGACCAGTGGCCTGCATCCACCCCTAGCCACAAACTTTATTCTCCACTACGGCCCTCCTGCTCTCCCTGACAGAGCCACGGGCAAGACCAGCACGGCAAGTGCCAGCCCTGCTCAGGTCTGTGTCCTGGCTTCCAGCCCAGGCCTGTGCCCCGAGGCAGCCCCTCCCATGGGCCCCTGCCAAGGCCCCTGGGCACCTGTGTCCGTTGATGAAGGCCTCGCCTCCCGTGGTACTCTCATCTCCCGTCAGCATCTTAAAGGTACTAGTCTTTCCAGCCCCATTGACACCAAGGAGACCAAAACATTCTCCCGGTCGCACGCCTACACAGAGCCGGTCTACAGCTAAGATGCGCCCAATCTTCCGTGACTTGTACACCTGCAGGAATAAGGGATTGGGGCTTCAGGAGAAAGACCGCCATCCCTCTCACCCAAGCTGAGAGCTTCTCTGCACTTCTGTGGCTCGTCCATCAGGGTCCTCTCTAAGCCCCAGGAATTCTCCCCTGTCCTGCAGAATCCTCTCCACCCAAACCTGCCCTTCTGACCCTCCTAACCAATGACCACTGGTTGGAATGGCCTCTTCTGCCTTACCAATCACTATTTCCTGATCTGTTTCCCTAAACCCCGGGTTGGTCTCCAGGGGCTAATCCTTAATCCGAGGTCCCACCTTGGTCAGGTTCTCGATCTTGACCATGTCATTGTCTGCATCCCCCCTCAGGACCCGCTGCCGTTCAATGGCTACATCCACATCATCTTCTATAGGCTTGGTGGATACAGGCAGACGCCTGGGGAGAGAAAGGGGAAGGAGTAAATAGGACAGGAGAGCATGGGGAGAAGGGGCCCTGCCTAGCCAGCACTACTCACCTGCCTTAAACTGCTCTCTCGGTGGTGGAGATGGGCAGCACCTGGAGCAGGGCAGGATGCTCCCAAACATAAAAATTTGAATCTTGGGAGGGAACAAGGCAGACTAGTCTAACCCACACCTAAAGAGTATCTTTGAAAATATTCACAATGAGTCATGAACTGATCCAACCATTCTGGAGAGCAATTTGGAACTATGGCCAAAGGACTATCAATCTTTTATCCAACAGTGTCACTATTGGGTCTGTATCCAAAAGAGATCATTAAAGAGGGAAAAGGGACCCACATGTGCAAAAATGTTTGTGGCAGGTCTCTTTGTAGTGGCAAGGAACTGGAAACTGAATGGATGCCCCTCAGTTGGAGAATGGCTAAGTTATGGTATATGAACATTATGGAATATTATTGTTCTATACGAAATGATGAACAGGCTAATTTCAGAAAAGCCGGGAAAGACTTATATGAACTGATGCTAACTGAAGTGACTAGAACCAAGAGAACACTGTATACAGCAACAACAAGATTATATGATAATCAACTATGATTGGCTCTTTTCAACAATAAGGTGATTCAAGGCAATTTCAATAGTAATTCAAGGCAACTTCAATAGCTACCCAGTATACAGAGAGAGAAGACTATAGAGACTGAACATTGATCAAAGCATATTTTCACCTTTGTTACTGTTATCTGTTTGCTTGTTTTTTTTCTTTCTCATTTTTTCTCCTTTTGATCTGATTATCCTTGCATAGCAGGACAAATGTGGAAATATATTTAGAAGAATTGCACATATTTAACCTATATTGGATTATTTACTATCTAGGGGAGGGAGAAGGAGAAAGGGAAGTAGAAAAATTTGGAACACAAGCTTTAGCAAAGATGAATGTTGAAAACTATCTTATTTTGTATTTTGAAAAACAAAAATTTAGTATTAAAAAAAGAAAGAAAGAACATATCCATACTGACTAGCCATCTAGCCTCTATTTGAACAGGAAACCCATTATATTTCCAAGGCAGCCCATTCTATTTTTGGACAACTTTAATTATCAAGGAAACCAAGTCTACCTTGCTGTAATATTCATTGTTCATTTTTTTAGGGAGTTTTTTTTTTTAATTATTTATATGTTTATTTATTTATTTCATACTTTATTCTTAATTCTGCCTTCTGAGAACAAAGTTTAAATTCTCTTCCATATGACAACCTGTGTGATTCCTGACAGCAACTAATATTTCCCTCTCCCTTGGCTTTTTTCCTCCAGACTAAATCTCCCTAGTGCCTTCTCAGTCTTTTTGTTAAAAATGTTTCCCAGTTTCTTCCTACTAGGCGTTCCTAAAAAATGATATTCCAGAACTAGACACATTACTTCAAAGGGAGTCTGCCTAGGACCAAGGACAACATTATTTCCCTCATTCTAGATGCAGTTCAAGAGGATTTCCTCATCTCCGCCTGTTCTTCCCCCGTTCCTGACTGTGCAAGGGGAAGACAAAGGCCAGACCCCCTCTCCCAATCTAGAAGAAATCCCCCTAAAACTGCCGATTCTTCCCAGGACCACCTCAGCCTATATGGGCTTCTCTGACCTGGCCCCCACACTCACTGGGGCTGCCGAAGGAAGTTGTACTGACACATGATGGTGATAAAGAAACCTACGAAGCCTTCTATTGTCATGGCAACCAGGCCTCTCGTCACGATGTCCCATTCGAAGGGGGATTTCATTTTGTCAAACTGGCCTGTGGGAGAATAGGGGGGTTTTATTGGGGTCTTACCCAGAAAAGCCTAGGCCACCTCCGGGTCGATGTGGTGTGAGAGGGAAGCACCTCCCAACCCCAAGCACCTCCACCACGCTGCCTGAAGCTCCATCTTTAAAACGTCCCCTTCAGATCAAGCCCCACCCTCCAAGAGCTCTAGTAAAACGCAAAAGCCCTTGGGAAAGCTCCCACATTCAGTCTTTCACATCCTAGTGAGAATGAGTCTGAGCTCTCCTCCGCCACCAGAAGAGCCCTGCCATCAGTACTGAAGGTGGAGAGAAGCAAGCCCTCCTGAGCTGTGTTTAGCCCTCCGCCCCCCTGGCTGGTCCCACCGAGAGGCCCTGTCCGGCCGGCCTCCTTCCCCTGGTCACCCAGAGCCCGCGGTCCCAGCTGCGGCCTCCCCCACCCCTGGAGCGCAGTGTCCCACGCTCCGGCTTCCCCTTCCAGGCTCACCTATCTTAGCGTAATACTCATTGATGTACTCGTTGTACGCCATCTCCATGAGCCCGTGGCCCAGGTTGTAGTTGGGAAAGATGAGGAAGCAGCTCTTCAGGTAACTGTTTACTAGTTTCAAATCCTGGGGAGGAAAGCAGGTAAAAAGCTCCATCAGTCCTGCCTGGGTGTGGTTCCTTGGGAGGGGTCCCCCCTGCCCCAGCCCCTGGAAAGCGGGTCAGGGTTCCTGGCCGGGCGCCTCGTCCATGGCCGCCAAGGGGCGGCTCCAACGCCCGTGACAACCCCCAGGGACGGGGACTGCAGCCGCCTCTGGAAAGGAGCCTCCGGCGCCCGCCCTGCCCTGGCACTCGGGCACCTTGTCATGTTCGAAGAGTTGCAGCAGGAACGTGGCGACGGTGGCGGTGATGCCGATAAAGAGGTTGATGACAATGAGGAAGACGTAGGCCGAGCTGGGCACCTCGAACCAGAAGGAGGCGGGGTACATGATGGGGGTGATTGACCAGCTGCGAGGGGAAGAGGGGCCGTGAGGGCAGCTTCCCGCGCCCCGTCTCCGCCGAGCCCGGACCCTCCCCCCCTCCTGGGACCCCCAGACCATACCCGTAGAGCAGGAAGAGGGAGAGCACAGCGGGGAAGTTGGTGGGGGACGTGTAGGCAGGAAGGTCGAACACAAAGAGGATGATGATGCAGCAAGTGGCCGGCACCAGGTAGTTCAGCTGGAAGACACGGGAGAGGCGGGTGGGGAAGTCACCCTCCTGCCGGGCCCTGCCGTGGCCCGAGGGCCCAGCCTGTCCGGGAGCAGGCCGAGGACGGGAAGGAGAGAGGTGGCAGCTGGGGCTGACCTGGCAGGAGGTGCCCCGAGGCGGGGACCCAAGGGCCCTTGGGACAGAGCGCACCCTTACCATGTCCCAGACGTAGTTGGCCAGCCAGTAGATGACGGGGTTGCAGCCACTGACAAACTGAAGGTGCTTGGCCTTCGTGGCCTTCTCGGCTACCAGAAAGACCACAAAGCTGGCCGGCACGAAGGACATGGCCACAATGATGAAGATGGCGATGACCACGTCCGTGCCCTGCAGGCTGAGGGCAGACCGGAGAACCACACGGTCAGTCCGGCCCCCGGCCCGCCCCAGGGAGGCCGGACGCGCAGTGCTCCCCTTTCTGGTCCCGACCGAGGGGAGAGTGCAATTCCGCCCCCAGCCCTACCCCGGGCCCTCTCGGTAACATACAGGTAATCCAAGGAGAGGCTGGCGCTGGTCTTATTCATGGGGTGGTTGGTGACAGTGATTCCTGGGCACAAGGGAGGGGACACTTAGGCCCTGCGAGGGGCCATGTTGGCTCCCCTCGATGGCACTCCCCTCAGTCCCTGCCTGACTCACCGTAGGCTGCGGGGTTTCCTTTGCTCTTGGGGAGGTTGGCGCGGAGGATGGCATTGTTGAGGGTGTTTAGGTAAGTGGGCATGCTGTGGTAGCCCTTGTTGTTGTAGAAGACCTGGGAGAGGAAGGAGCACACAAAATGGCGGGGATGAACTTGAGGGAGATGGGAGGAGTAGAGAAAGGATCTTCAGATCACAGACGTAGAGCTGACATTTAGTGGCAATTACTCCTCAACCAAGAAAGGCTCGGGGAATTTTTGTGATTTTCCCGGGGTCACAGAGCTAGTAAAAGGCAAATCTTCCTGGCTCCAAGTCCAGCATTCTGTCCAGGAGGCCTCCGAAGGGCAGATAGAAGATGGATCTTTATTCAAGAAGAGGGCTTGGCTGGTGATCGTGACATGCTCTTGGTCCCACCCATTCTCCCCTGTAGAAGCTGGCACTGGCTGGCTGGCATTACTGCATTTTCTTTTTTTAATAACAGCTTTTTATTTTTCCAAATATATGCAAAGATAGTTTTTAACATTCACCCTTGCAAAACTCTTATGTTCCAAATTTTCCTCCTTCCCTTTCCACCTTACCCTTTTCCTATACAGCAAGTAACCCAATATAGGTTAAACATTTCCAATTCTTTTTTTTTTTTTAATTTAAAAAAATTTTTTCATTTTACCAAATACATTGCAAAGATAGTTTTCAAAATTCACCTTTACAAAAGCTCATGTTCCAACTTTTTCTTCCTCCCTCCCCCTCCCTTAGAGAGTAAGCAATCAAATATAGGTTAAATGTGTGCAATTCTTCTAAATATATTTCCATATTTATTATGCTTCACAAGAAAAATCAGATCAAAAGGGGGGGAAATCATAAGAAAGAAAAAAACACAAGCAAACAAACAACAACAAAAATGTGCTTTGATTTACATTCCATCTCCATGGTTCTCGCTTGGGCCTCTTACCTGAGCAGTTCTCCGCACTGCGATCTTGCGCACCATTGGGGGTGCCTTGGCCCCAAAGGAGGCAGGAATTGACTTCTGAATGTTGCCAAAGGTGATGGCTCCATATCTGGGCGAGGAGAGGAGAGGAAGGAGGGAGAAGACCTCACCTGGCTAGTTAAAAGGCGCTTCCCTAGGCCAGCCCCAAGCCTTAGAGACTTAGGCTCCCCAGGCTTCTTCCTCCCTCCTTCCCTGTACCTGCTCCTAACCTGTGCAGTCTGAAGCGATCTGAAGTGTACAAGAGATACTCCGACACATTTCGGCCCGTGATATCAGTCAGGATGTCCCCCGTCACCACCTTCATCTGGGGTGGGCGGCCACCTACACCGCTGGGGCAGGAGAATCCAGTCCCCTGCATGGAGCACGTGCACTTGATGGGCTCGTGGACCACACGCGGCAGCGCTGGGACTGTGGTCACTGTCTCTGTGGGCAGAGCATCACTGTTCAGCTCTTTCTCCCTCGCACTTGGATTCCAAGACCTAACTGGTCTCGCCGCCCTTCGTGAACCTCATCTTCAACTTGTCTCCTTAACACACCCAATGCCCCTCATCCACTCTAATACTCTCAGTAGCTCCCACTGCCTACTGACTACAGAATAATTTCATCTGCTTAGCACTCACAATGCTCCACATTCTGCCTCCAACCACCTTTCCAACTTGTTTTAAAATTATTTTCTCGCTGTTCAGTCCTGTCTAACTCTTCATGACCCATTGGGGTATTCTTGGCAAAGATACTGGAGTGATTTGCCATTTCCTTCTCCAGTTCATTTTACAGATGAGGAAATTGAGGCAAACAGGGTTAAGTGACTTGCCCAGGATTATTCAATTAATGTCTGAGGGAGAATTTGAACTCAGAAAGTTGTTTTCCTGACTCCAGGCCCAGGATTTATCCACAGCACTTCCTAGCCACCCCTATTAAAAAATTTTTTTTTTATTATTCTATTATACCCCTTCTTATATCCCATGATCCAGAAAAACAGAACTTCTTCCCTTCCTCTCTACTTCTGACCTCTTCTCTTCCATTCTCTAGGCCTTTACTCATGATGTTCCCCTTCCTCCCCTGCCCCCTCCATTTCTGCCTCTCGCCTCTCCTTTGTGGAGCCTTAATTTGAAAGCACCTCCTCCACGAGGCTTCCCTTCCAAATGAAAGCGATCTCCCCCTCCTCGGATGTCTCGCAGCTCTTTGCCTGCACTTCTCCTTTCCACTGATCTCACCATCCCTGGCAGCACAGCCATTTGTAAGCCCTTCCTCCCATCAGACTACAAACAACTTCAGGGCAGGATTGGTATCACCTCCATTTTTGTATCTGCAGTACCTCTCACAGGTCTGCACAGAAATGCGTGCTGAATGTTGGTGAATGAGGACCAGAGATGTTCCTCCACCCTCGCTAGGGCACAATGCCCGCTGTCCCTCATGGGCACAGCAGGGGAAAGGCCTTCCCTTCCTGACCCAGCAACAGGCCCACCCCATGACACTGCCTCCTGCATCTCGGGGAGGGGGGCACCCCCACGGCCTGGGAAGCCGAGTACCTCTCATGGTGGCAGGCAACAGGGTGGTGTTCCAGGCCCTCAGGAGCTCTTCATCAGGAGACAAAGGGAAGTCGGAGGGCGCGGGAGAGGGCGGTGGGGGAACGAAGTTGGACAAAGGCAGCCCTTGGGTGAAGGAGTCGATGCACATAGCATCAAAGTATCGCGCAGCCAGCACTCGGGACTCACTGCTGCTCAGGTTCAGAGTCAGTACCAGGGTCCCATTGGCGGGGGTCTTTAGCACACATGTGGCCCCCACACCAGAAGGCAGGCGAAACGTGTTAACCAGCTGCTGGGGACTGGCATCAGGGGACAGTCTGAGGCTAGGGAAAGAGGTTGATGGCTGTGAGTCCCGGGGTCCGAGGCCCACCCTGCCCAAGAAGGCTCCCCGTCTAGTTAGATGATCTCTTCTTAGGAAGCTCTTCCTCCCCATCTCTAGAACCTCTTTCTTGCTTCTCAAATGACACCTTGTTCCTGAGGCCTTTACCAGTCCCAGGTGTAAAAGGCTTCCTCCTACCTCTCCTTCACGTATCTTGTATGTATATGTTGTCTTCCCTGTTAGAACATAAGCTTCCTGAGGGCAGGTGCTGTTTTTGCCCTTTTTTGGAAGGGATATCCCTAGTATTTAGCCAAGTTGACTGGCTAAAATTTATAGAATTATATTCATAGGTATTTATAGTATATTTAATAAATAGAATTTAATAAATATTTTTGATAGATTAAGAGACTGTCCCTTGAAATTTTCTCTCCACCTCAGGCACCAAGAATGCCTCTCCTCATCTCCCCGTGTCAGCCCCCTCTTCCCCATGGGGAGCTCACCGATATTCATGTCGCTCTTCATTGGCATAGGGGATGAAATTGCCCCGGGGCTGAGTGTAGTTGTGGTACTGGGAGGGTGAGAGGATCAGGGGGGGCAGGTCACCTAGGGTGGAGAAAAGGGGGGCCGAGCTGGCGGTGAGGAGGGCACTAGTGGGACAGCCCCGCCTCCCCACTGCCACATGGCCATGCTCTCTGGGTGAGGGCCAGGTCCCCCACTGCCTCCAGGGCCCGCCCCAGGCCTCCTGAGCTAGCTGGCCACTGGGCCGAGCTGGCTCTGGAGGGGAAAGTGAGGCAGTGACCTCGCCCAGCCTTCCCACACTTAAACCCAATTCTCTTATACAGCATGGCATCCCCTCCCTGATGTCTTGCTCCTCTTGGAGAACGAAGGAGAAACAATAACTACTACTTTTACTATTACTACTACTTCTAACTCCTATTACTACTAACTACTACTAGTACTTCTACTACTACTACAATTACTATTCTACTATTACTAGCACTTCTACTACTACTAACTACTGCTATTACTTCTACTACTACTATTACTATTACTTCTACTGCTACTAATTACTACTAGTACTTCTACTACTACTAATTACTACAAGTACTTCTACTACTACCTGCTACTATTACTTCTACTACTACTTCTACTCTTATTACTTCTTACTACCACTGCTACTTTAGGATGATTATACCCCACACCATTAGGAAAGTTCTTCACAAGCTCTCAAGTTCTATCGTTATTGCTCTCTAGGACTCCCCTTGCCTCACGGGGCAGGTGGATGGCATGGGAACATGGCCCATATCTCAGCCCAGGTCAGTAAGGAGCTTAGCTCCCCGACTCCTTACAGCCCCATTTCTTCCTGGGACTCCCTTGGAGTATGAAAAAGCCCTAAGCAGGCCATTGGCCACTGAGCATCAGCCTCGGGGAAGTAAGCTGAGGGACCGCACTCCCTGATGGCCAGAACAAAATAGCCTTCCTGGGAGCCGAGTTAAATGCCTGGGAGATGAGAACCATGCAGAGGTTCATTCCTGAGAGTGAGATATTGGGGGAAAGACTCTGGCTGCAGCATAGGATGCCTAACAGCTTACTTATCCTGGCTACCCTTTCATTTCACAGAAGCGAAAACTGAGTCCTAAGAGGACGTTTGCTAACGTGACCGGCTCATGGAGTTAGTGTGAGCTGGGGCTGGAAGCCAAGTTTCTCGACTTCTTATCCAGGACTCAGGTTAACCCCCTCCTAGACCACAAGCTCCCTCAGGCAGAAGGCTGGGTCTCCCATGGTTCCTAGAACAAGGCCTTGAACAGGACACCCAGAAGGTCGGTCATCCACGGATGGTCTAGAAACCAGGGATGCTGCCTCCGGGTCCAGGACTCTCCACTTCCCAAACAGCAGCGGGGCTGCCTCTCAGGGCCTCCCTCCCGCAGAACAGGGACCCCGTGCTCAGGCCCCTACCGATCTCGGGGACGGAGAGGGCCACGGTCATGGCCACACAGACAAAGAAGGCAGGCAGCAGGATCTGGGAGAAGAGGGCCTTGGTGTTGCGCCGAGCGCAGTGGAATCGTTTGACCAAGAGCCCGTGAAACTGGCGCAGCTTCAGCCACCAGCCTTCGAGCTTGGAGCTGCCCTGGCCCACCATCGACAAGGTCTCGGCCTCCACCTCTGCAAAAGGGAAGACATGGGAGCGCTCAGATCCTCCTCCTCCTCCATCTTCCCCTCCCTCTCATCTCCAGGCGAGGACAGAGCTCAGAGGAAAGACGCCTGGGCATCCCCACGGCTCTGGAATTAGACCCCGACCCCCGCAGGGGGTTTCCTGCCTCACAGACTACTGGAAGGGCAGAGGAAAAATCTTTATCCCTCAGAAAGTGATTGTAGGGGATCAGAAAAGAGGGAAAGAGGAGGACCTTGGTGTGTGGGGGAAATCAGTGGCATCTAGAGGAATTCTTGCGAGGTTAGAGAGGAGGCCCCAAAAGATCTGGGGAGATTTTAAGGAGGAGTGGCTCAGCCACGGACTATGGGGAGGCAGGAGCTGGAGAAAAGAAGTCTGGTTGACAGATTGACGAGGGGGCCCATGGAGTTGGAGACTGTATGTGGTTGTGAGGGAGGAGGCCTTTGGAGGCTGGCTACGGTGGACATATGTCAGGAGTTTGAGGAGGTGGGTAACTGACAGGGCTCATAGAAGAGATGGAGATGTAGGTCCCTGGGGAATAAGAGAAGGGGAGCCTGAGGGACAGGAGAGGGGGCTTGGATGCTGAGTCAGACCAGAGCACCCCAGGAGACCCCTAAAGTTCCCCCCCAGTCCCACTTAAGAGTAGCCACTGGTTTGGCTTTGCCTACCCTGTAGGCTGACATTGTCAGGGTCCTGAAGGTTGTCAAAGAGGGGCGAGTAGTCACCATAGACTTCAACATAGGCGCCTTCTTCATCCCCCCTGACTGAGCCCGCCGAGGAAGAGGAGCGGAGGGAGGCCTGGGACTGGGCCAGCTGAGAGCAGCCCACCAGGTTGCTGTGCTCCGTTCGGGGCGAGCTGGCCACCTCTCTGTCCTTCTGCACCTCAGCCTTAGGGAGAGCATCCTTCTTTGACTCCTTTATGTCTGGTGGGGTGGAGGGGGGTTGTCACTGTGTCTGCAGGGGGCTGGATACCTGCCTTACCCCATTCCACCATTCCTGGTCCCCGTGACTCAAGGGAACAGTGAGCTCTTCCTTGGCTGCCCACCCGGAACCCAAACCTTTTCCCTCTGCTGGGCAGCTGTGTACCCCACCCATCTGACCTTTCCTGTCCTATCTTACTGGGGCTCCCTTTTTTCAGCCTTAATCACCTCTACCACTTCCCCACTAGTAGCTTAGTCTGCCCCTGGGTCCCTCGATGGGTGAATCTTTGCCTTATCTCACTGGTATCTTCACTATTCCCAGACAGGCTCATCCCTCTCCCCTTTCTAGTTCTCCTTTAAGGGTCACCTTCTTCCATTTAGAATACGAATGCCTCGAGGGCAGAAAACACTGACTTGCTGGTACTTGCATTCTTCCTGTTTGGAGCAGTGTTTGGTACAGAATAAACACTTTATCTATCTGGGTCAGGGTAGGTAGGGTTAACTGGAGATAAAGGAATGTATCTAATGACTTCTCAAGACTCTGTCTCATAATGAGAACAAGGAACACCTCCCCATGAGCCTTCCACACTGGGGCACAGGGCCCCGTGTTATGTGGCAAAGGAACTGTAGGTCCCTGAGGTCTGTCTGTTCTGTACATGCTACACGCATTGTGTACATTCTGTATTCTGAGAACCGTATATGCTGTGGGCTCAGGTCTCTTCTTCCCTGCTAGACTGCAAAGCCCATAAGGGCAGGAATCGAGGCTATTATGTGCCCTCTGCACCAGGCTGAGCCATTCTGTCCTGCAGATTTTATCCCACTCTCTGTCATCCTATTATATAAATATTAAATGCCCATCCTTTGCATGGAGGGTACTCAGTAGGAAAACTGAGTGAACTTATATGATGAAAGTTTATTCATCCCACTCATCTCATCCCACCCAGACCCCCCAATCCCCACCACACACAGAGGATCTGTCTGACAATACCCAGTGTTACCAGGCCAGATCCACCTTTGACAGCACTACCGCCTGGAGTCTTACTGTCCCCCCAAGCAGCCTTGGGGTCTGCTTGGGGTTCCCCAAGCCCCGCTTACCAGCCTCACTGTTTTCCAGGGACTGGTCTTCCTCAGAAACCTTGAGGAAAACTTCTTCCAGAGTGGTGTCCATGAGCCCAAAACTGGTCAGCTGTAGCTCCTCCAAGCTTAATTCCAGGTGCTGCCCAAGCACAGAACGAGTCACAGAGAGGCAGAAGTACTTCATGAACCTGGCCCCCCAAGTCGCCCCCATAGCTCCCGAAAAGGCGCGCTGAAGTGCAAACACCTCCCACAGGATGCAGGCATTCCCCGTCATCCCCCCGTTCGGCAGGCTCTCTGCCCAGCCCCATACTCACTCCTGCTGCCCTCACGCCCAGGTCCGAGCATCTCCCCAAGGCACTCCCCTACTGGGCCTCTGATTTGGAGGGGTGCTCAGAGTCCCTGGGGAGGCACAAGCCCCTGGTCTACCATCGGCACAAGCTCTCTACCTGGAAAAGCCGCTCGAAGCCTCCTTTCTTGGCGGCCTCGCTGGGCAGGATGTAGGAGAGTTCGGTGTTGGTGTCCGAGATGAGCAGACAGGAGGCCACGTACTTCTTGATGAACTGGGACACCCGGGTTTCAGAGCAGGGGCTGAGGGCCGAGGAGGCAGGGGAGCTGGGCGTCTGGCCAGGCTCTGGGAGAGCGGAGCAAAGAGCGGGGTCGGTGAGGGGGGTGGGACAAGGGGACCCCTCCTCGCCAGCAGCTGGGAAATTAGCCAAGGAAGGGGATCAGTGCAGGTGGGAAAAGGAGGAGAGGCAGGTGGGGAACTGAAGGGGAAACATCAGGGGCTGATGGCGAGAGAACGTGCAAAGGGGCCCGGGACACAGACCAGACACACTGCCAGGCTCTGCCTGCCGCTTGACCAGGGTGAGCCGGTAGCCATCTCCGTAGGTGCTCTTCAGGAAGAGTGAGGACCCACAGCACTTGAGCTTGCCGTGGGAGATAATGGCAATGCGGTCCCCCAGGAGGTCTGCTTCATCCATGTGGTGAGTGGACAGAAGGATGGTCCGTCCTGAGGAGTCACAGGGAAACTAGGGATGCTCCAGAGTCCCTTAAGGACTCAGACAGAAGCCCCAGGCTGACCCAGAAGCCGCAGAACACAGTGGGTGCCTTATAAATGCTGGTGACTGACTGTGGCCCACTTTCAGAGCGACATCCCCTTCAGCCCCCCACCCCAACTCCCTCCCCCCACCTGTCTCACCGGGCTTGTACTTCAGGATGAGATCCCAGATGGCCCGGCGGGCGTAGGGATCAACGCCAGCAGTGGGCTCATCCAGGATGATGGCGCGGGAACCTCCCACGAAGGCGATGGCCACAGACAGCTTCCTCTTCATCCCCCCAGACAAGGTTTGCACCAGTGAGTGACGCTTATTGGACAACTCCAGGTCTTCAATCATCCTAGGCAGGAAGAGAGCGGGCGTGGATCGGTGAATCGGGCTAACAAGCATTCACCAGGTTCTCTACTATATACCAGACACTGTGCTAAGTGCAGGACATATAGGGAAATCTGTCCCTCCCTCAGTTCACAGACTGGTGATAAGAGTGTAAAGATGGCCTCCTTCTATAATGGGACCCCCTTGCTTAGGAGGATGGCTCAGTGAAAACGGAGCTGAGCCAGAACCAAAAAACCCAGATCCAAACCCAGCCTCAGACACTCACTAGTTGGGTGACCTTGTTTGACTCAGTTTCCTTATTAATCAAACTGGGATAATAACAGACCTACCTCCCAGAGTTGTTTCGAGGATCAAATGAGACAAATGTGTAAAGCAGTTAGCACAGCGCCTAGCACTCACTAAGTGCTACATAAATGTTAACTATTATTATTAGCTATTATTATGACCAAGAAAATTAGATATAAATTATTGTCCAAGCCCACTTTAGAGAGGTCTGAATGGCCTCATTAATTCCCATTTTTCTAAAGGTTTTCTATAGGACTATATACTACACAAATGAATCGTGACATCTGTACAATCACTTGCCTTTAATAATTTTCATCTCAAGTTTGGCAATACTTGTCTCTCCTGCCCCTGTCCACCTCCTATAATAATAGTAACTCATTTAAAGTTTCAATAACATTTTAAGGGTTACAAAGCACTTTCCTCACAACAACCCTGTGAACAAGAGAGTAAGAAGTATCATTCCCATTTTACAGACAAATCCAGGCGACCCTGGATCCTCAAAGTCTATGATGGCAGAATTCCAGGTCTGGCAGATTATATCACGCTCAAGAAGCTCTAAAACAGTCCCAGCAGCACATTATGGCTGTTTTTAAAGGACCAGCCTAAGTACAGAGGGAAGGGCTCATCACCAGTAGGCTGCCTTTATGGTAATGAATTCTTTGGCTCTGGCAACCCATGAAACAAAGAAAAGTGCAAAATGACTCTGGGTTTTACATGATACCATTCTGCTTGCTGAGACAGAGGCAAAGGAATACAGAAGTGAATAGAGATTATTAAGAATCTTTTTAGACTACTTACAAACATTTAGCTAGTACTCTAAATGGGAGATCCTTGTCCAGTGACAAATGCTCAAACTTGCTACTGGACAATATAAATCTTGCCTGTCTTAACAATCTCAAGGATTCTTAATCTGGTTCCTTAAGGGGTCTATGAACTTAGGGGGAAAAAGTCACACTAAAAAAAAAAAAAAAAAATAAAAATAAATATATATATATATATATATATATATAATTGGGTTTCCTTTATCATTTCTTTTATCAAGTTGTCTATTTTATTTTATGCATCTAAAAACATTATTCCTGAGAAGTTCCTGGACTTCACCAGATTGTCATAGAGGAGAGATCATGACATAAAAAAGATGAACTCCTATTACAAATGAAACCAGAAGACAAAAGGAAGTTATGGCTAAATAGAAGCATAAACTCACAAGTTCTACTTGGAGAGATAATAAAAAATGTGGGTTAAAACCGTATGAGAGTCCCTGCCTGACAAAACACTTTTTAGAAAACAAAGAGGGTGATTTCAGAAAAGCATGGTAAGACCTATATGAACTGATGCAAAGCAAAATGAGAAGAACCTGGAGATCATTGTGCACAGTAACAGCAATGTTTTAATGATAATCAACTGTGAAAGATTGGCTACTCTGATCAATACAGTCATCCAAGATCATTTCAAAGGACTCATGATGAAAAATATTATCCATATCCAGAGAACTGAACTGAGTGCAAACTGAAGTATGATTTTCTCATGTCCTTTATTTTTCTTACTTTAAAAAATATGGCTAATATGGAAATACATTTTGCATAATTTCAGGATTTAACAATCATACTACTTGCTTTCTCAGTGGATAGAGGAAGAAGGAAGAATTTGAGACTCAAAATTTAGAAAAAAGAAAAGAATTAGTAAATAAATAGCAGACTAAAAAGAAATAACTGCTAAAAAGATCTCATTCCATTATTGAGGTAAAACTTGCCAAAGTTGTTTGCCATTGTGGCAGAGTGTTTGAATTCAAGAGGGATTTCCTACAAATGATGAAGGCATTTTGGGATTCTTATTCAGAGATGACATTGTGCTGATGGCATTCAGCCCCCAGATCACTGCAGAGCTTCCTATATGAAGCCCATAATCATTCAAAAGAATTTGGTGGGAGTATTCACACAGGAAAAAACAAGTAGATGAAGAATGCCTACTTAGTGTAGACTATGTTAATTGGTTTGAGAGACATTGCATAGAGTTGGCCAATCAGTGGAGAAATCATGGCTAGATGCTGCAGATGAATGATGAACTGGACTCAAATCTGAACATTTGAAATTTGTATTGGGAAATTACATGGTGCTTTTAATGACCCCAAGATTCTCACTAAAACAAGAGTAGATGTCGGGTCTAGAATTGGGATTCTATTATTGTAGAGATGTCCCAGAGGAGGAAAGTCCTACAAATGCAGGTAAGTACCATCTCTGAAACTTATGTACTTAGAGAGACCTAGGGCACTGAGAGGTTAAGTGAATTGTCCATACACAAAATCAATATATGTCAAAATCAGGGTTTGAACTGGAGAACTGAATCATCCAAAAGGTAATAGAAAGGCTTATGGTGGGAAATAATTAATTGACTAATTAAAAAGCCCAACAAAAACTAAGATTTATGTTGGGTGAGAGCAGGATGTAACACGTGACCAACAAGGAACCTCATGGGAGGAAGAACATAAAGAGTATCAAATAGGAAGACAGAAAAAGACGGTCCTGTAATATGAGAGAGGGAATGGTCAGTGGATACCCTGCAGGCTTTTTCGGTGTCTCTTGTCCAGAATTGAAGAAAGACCCCATCCCACCCATGGAGGATTTATGGACAGACAAGGGAAGAGAAGCATATTGGTTGCTGATTATTAACATCACGGACCCACTGAAGTAGTATTTACAGATTAGATTAGGTCACTGAGGCTCAGAGGGGTCTCATTTGTGACCCAAAGTCACGGATCCAGCGGGCTATCCATGTCCAGAGCCTTTTATTGTGTGTTCTCTGCAGATTCCTCCCCCTGCCAGGGCCGTTTCCACATGTACCGCCCCCCCCACCCAGGGCCAGCTCCTACTTGTCCATCTCCTTCTGGATTTCCTCCTTGGCCATGCTCTTGAGTTGGGAATAGAACCACAGGTGCTCCTCCACCGTAAGCTTGTCAAACAGAACGTTGTGCTGCGGGCACATGCCCAGGTTCTTGCGGATTTCATCCATCTCGGTCCGGATGTCATGGCCGTAAATTGTGGCTGAGCCAGATGTCGGAGGGAACAGGCCGGTCAGGATGGACCTGGGTGGGAGAGGAGAGAAGCTCAAGGGCAGGGCCCAGGGAACAGAGGGGAAGGGAGACTGGGGTCTGCCAGAGTGGGTTGGGATCCTGGCTAACACCCCCCCCCTTAAACCGCCCAGCCCCAGCATCCTGGCAAGCAGTGGGCACTCACATGGTGGTGGTCTTGCCAGCTCCATTGTGGCCCAAGAAAGAGACCACCTGATTCTCATACAGGTTGAGACTCAGTTTGTTCAAAGCCATCTTCTTGTCATTCTTATAGACCTTGGTGAGCTTATCTACACAAACGACCAGGGGCAGATGACTGGGCTCCTCTTCTATCCCTCGAGTTTCCTCTGCATCAGAAGCCCAGGGGTCAGCAAGGACCGAGCAGGCCCCCCAGACTCCCCAGCTCCAGTCCAAACGCTGCCTTGCTTGTCTGGGCGACATTCCCAGACTCCCACTGCACCAGCTTACCCAGCCTCCGGCTCTCCATAGCGCACGCCTGGTCTTCCTCCATGACACTGAGTCGGGGGGGTCTCGCCCAGGGCCAGCTCCACTCCCAGGCCTCCGCTCGCCCACTCCCCAACCAGTAAGACTTCTGAAGTGGGAAGTACCAGGGCCGAGGAAGCCCATACATGCCTGGGGTGGGACCAAAAGATCATTAGAATTAGTTTTGGGATGGACCCAGAAACCGCACCAACCCCCTCCTTTTTTATGGGTGCAGAAAAAGAAATGCAATGAGGGGGAACCACAGGGAGAGTTGGGATCTGACTCCAACTACTGGGCCAGGAAGCAGCAGGAAATGGGCAGAAACATGAGACAGCTGCGGGACAAGAGAGCCTTTTGAGACAATATAGAGAGAACACTTCCCAGTCATGAAGATTTGAGTTCAGATTCTGGCTCAAATGCACAACCTTTGTGACCCTGGCCAGGAAACTTCAGTTTCCCCTCTTCTGGAAAGGGATAATAATCACATCTACTTCACATCATAGTAAGAATCAGATAAATATTATGTAAAACCTTAAATTTTCATATAAATATGAGCTATTATTATTACTATGACTAATAATAATAATTATCTCAGTCACTTCTTTTCTGATAAGAGTTCAGATAAAAATAGTCCCAGGACAAGGCACTATATCCTATTATTATCCTTGTGTATCCAGAGTATCCCAAAGGTCTTAGTGCTATTTAAGCTTTTATAAGTTTCACTAAAACTTTGGGACAGAGCCTGTTTCATGCCCTGCAGAGCACTGCTATTGCCTTGTTCCTCTCCTTTTTTTGAGGATCTCAGATAAAGACAGTCTGAGGACCAGTCACTATCCTGCCACTGCTATTTTGTATTTTACATTTGGTGAACTGTTTGTTGCATGTGTGGAAGGCTGGGTTTGTTTGGTATGTGCCCTTGTTTTGACCGGGGACAATACCAGTGTGGACTTCACACCTATCTGTGACTGCTAATCAAAGGCCTCAGGTTTCATTCACGCCGGGTCTCAACCTCTCCTGTGGATTCAAGACCTCTTGTCTCCTCACAATGTCTTCACCAACAAGTCTGGCTTGATTCCACAACTTCCCTCCCCAAGGACACCCAGCTAACTGGGCTGGGGAATGCAAGCTGATAAAGTACTTTCTTCTGACCCTGGATAAGGGGACATTAGGAGTTCTGGAATTGCTAAGCTTGAAAACACTGGTAAATATTTACTGTTGACCATGGGAAAGGATGTTGTTGTTGAGAAAGTTTCTAAAGTACTCAGGAAGGCCTCTTCTGGCAATACCAAAATGTCTCTACAGACAGCCCCCTCTGGGAGAAACCTTAGAATAAATTAATTTCCCAAATTAATCTGACCAAAGAACACTAAGGGCTTAAAATGTGTTTACTAGACCTACAAAATCTGGGAGTCCCCAGGAAAATGACAGTGTTTGGGAGGAAATTAAGCCCATTCTCACCCTGAAAAATTTCTACATGTAATACATATTTTCAATACACATGAAATTTCATATTTACTATTTTTAGGCAACAAATATGACTAATATCAACAATTTTTCATGGAAATTCAGTTCATATCATGAAGAAATGAAGAACAATAGTTTGGCCTATGCTTATGGGCCAGTAAGTCCCCCAGATTTAGGGGGAAATTCCTGGACTCATCCTTTACTCTTACCCTTGCTTGAGCCTCCAAATAGCTAACATTTATATGGCCCTTCAATCTTTCACACAAGATTTTGTCATATTCTCTCATTTGATCCTCACAGCAACCCTCTGAGGGAGCAGCTATTATTATTCCTATTTTACAGATGAAGAAACTGAGACTAAGAAACTTTTCCAGAGTGACCCAGAGCCGAAGGCAAGATCTGAAGTCAGGTATTCCAGATTCCAAGTTCAGTCAGCACTTTATTCACTATACCACTGAGCTGTCCAGACCAGAATGGTGGGGGGCAGCTCTTGCAGGCCACATCCCTCTGAGAACACCCCAAGTGGTCTCCACTGTTCCGCAGCCCTATCCCCCAGACCTAACTGGGACAGGAGGGTCCTCTGCCTAGGGAACTACTTCCCTTAGAGTCAACAAAAACTTAATAATAGCAAGAGATAACAAGGCAGCTAGGTGGCACTGTGGTGCACAGAATGCTGGGCCTGGAGTCAGGAAGACAACTTTCCAAGTTCTAAATTTTGCCTCAGGCATGGACCGTGTGATGCTGGGCAAGTCACTTAATCCTGTTTGCCTCAGTTGCCTCATCTGTAAAATGAGCCCAAGAAGGAAATGGCAAATCCACTCCAGTATCTTTGCCAAGAAAGCCCCAAATGGGATTATGACTATGTTGGACATGACTGAAATAAATGAACATTAATTTCATTTATTATTATTATATTTATTTATTTATATTTAACCTTATGAGGTAAGTTAAAGCAGGAAACTAATACATAAAGTGGTAAACCTTAAATGTTTTCATTTAATTAATTAATTGAAATGTTAATATTATTATTATATATATTATGCAGAGCCAAGGAAGGTCCTAAAGGGTTGGGGAGATAAGATGATAAGACATCAAAGATTGTTGGAAAATAGTTTAGGTAGGGCTTATATCCCAAAGAGATTATAAAGAAGGGAAAGGGACCTGTATGTGCACGAATGTTTGACATAAAGTGGTAAACTGAATGGATGTCCATCAGTTGGAGAATGGCTTAATTAATTGAAATGTTAATATTATTATTATATATATTATGCAGAGCCAAGGAAGGTCCTAAAGGGTTGGGGAGATAAGATGATAAGACATTCAAAGATTGTTGGAAAATAGTTTAGGTAGGGCTTATGTCCCAAAGAGATTATAAAGAAGGGAAAGGGACCTGTATGTGCACGAATGTTTGAATGCTGAGTGAAATGAGCAGGACCAGGAGATCATTATATACTTCAACAACAATACTATATGATGACCAGTTCTGATGGACCTGGCCATCCTCAGCAACGAGATCAACCAAACCATTTCCAATGGAACTGAACCAGCTACGCCCAGAGAAAGAACTCTGGGAGATGACTAAAAACCATTACATTGAATTCCCAGTCCCTATATTTATGCCCACCTGCATTTTTGATTTCCTTCACAAGCTAATTGTACAATATTTCAGAGTCTGATTCTTTTTGTACAGCAAAATAACGGTTTGGACATATATTCATATATTGTATTTAAATTACACTTTAACATATTTAACATGTATTGGACTACCTGCCATCTGGGGGAGGGGGTGAGGGGAAGGAGGGGAAAAGTTGGAACAAAAAGGTTTGGCAAATGTCAATGCTGTAAAATTACCCATGCATATATCTTGTAAATAAAAAGCTATAATTTAAAAAAAAAGAAAGAAAATAGTTTAGTTAAATAGTAAAATAGATGCTGGATGAGTTGGAAATAGATCACTAAGGAATAATTAGGAAAGGTGTCATGAAATAGATGGCATTGAAGGCCATGGAAGATGTAATAAGCATTCAATAAATATCAACAAACACTTATGAATATGGATTCTTTATACTGGATGACTTGCTGTCTAGGAGAGGAGGGAGGTGTAAAGGAAGGGAGAAAATTTGAAACACAAAGTTTTGCAAAGGTGACTGTTGGAAACTATCCTTGCAAGTATTTTGAAAAATAAAAAGGCATTAGAATAATTAAATAAATGATAATAATTTAATAATTAATAAGGCTTATTTTACTGAATAAAAATACATAGTTTAATCAAACTTGGGCAAGAGCGAAGTCATAGCGAGGCTGATGCTGATAGTATCTGTAGGGAAGAGGAGACAAAGATTGAACAAATAGGGTGGGATCTGATCGCTAAAGGCCTGGATGCTTCTTGTTTCTTAAACTATGAAAGTTTAATTGACTTTGCTTTCATTGTCTCCTTTGAAGGGTAACCAAACACAGACTTGGGTACATCGTGGTATTTAGGAAATACCTATTGGTCTTTGGGACCACAAAAAAGGCTACAAACATTTTGATATTTGACAGAATCCCTCATTCAGTCTTTGACCTCCTTGGGCAACAGGCCTAGCAGTGGGACAACTGGGTCAAAAAAAGAGTTTAGTCACTTTTTTTAATTCCAAATTGTTTTCCAAAATGGTTAGCCCCATTGATAGCCCCCACTAAAAAGAGGACCGTGTTCCCACAGCAACTCTATTATTGATCATTTTGCATTTTGATATCTTTGGCAATTTGGTGGTTATAAGATCGAAACTAACTTTTAATTTTTATTTCAATCATTACTAATGTTTTAGAATAATATTTCATATAGTTAAGTTTTCAATTCTTCCCTTAAAAACTGTTTGTATATTCTAATCTCTTTATCTACAGCTTCCTGGTCTTATTATATTTGTGCTTTGTTTACATGCTATTTCTTTTCTTTTCTTTTAAGCTTTTTATTTTCAAAACACATATTGGATAGCCTTTAACATCCATTCTTGCAAAACCTTGTGTTTGAAATTTTTTTCCTCTCTCCGCTCTCCTCCCCTAGATAGCAAGCAATCCAATATATTTACTCACTTTTTCAATGGTATAGGGAATGTCTGACAAGAAAACTCCCTTTACCAAATCACAGCATCTACTTTATGTCTTCTAAAATTGGCAACTCCATGTTCGTATTAATTCCCCCTATATGTCCGATATCAAGCTTCCACAAAAGAAATCTAAAGCAAAGATTTCTCTGCCAATTGTTAAATTTCTCTTTTATGTTGTCTGGAATGATTGTGTTCGTGAGAAAGTTTTTCAATCTCAGGTTATCAAAATTATCTATTTTGTCTTTTATAATTATCTCTATCCCTTTTAAGTTAAGGTTTCTCCCTCTACAACTAGGAAAAATATAGCTCTGTATAATTATAGTGAGTAATCTTGGCCCTGCAGAAGAAATAAAAAAGGTATCTCCTTCCTTTGTTTGGCAAGGTAAGGTACACAGTGAGTGTGATTTGCTGTGATATTATCAAACTTGATTGGTGTTTTACCCATTTTTTTTTTTTTACTTCATTACTAGAGATGACTATATTACCTATATTGTTTGATAAAGTCAAGAAGACCCAAATTCAAATCCAACTTTGGACACTTAATAACTGTGTGACTATAGGTAAGTCACATAACTGCTTCAGTTTGCCTCAGTTTCCTCAATTGCAAAATGGGAATAACAGTAGCATCTATCTCTTCCAGGGTTGGTTCAAGGATTAAATGAGATATTTGTAAAGTGTTTAGCATAGTACCTGGCTAAGGCACTTAATGAATACCTATTCCCTAAGCAAAGAATGGGCTAAGGAATTCAGAATTTTGAATATAATTCAGAAATAACTGATATAAAAACCAAAAGCATCAATAACACTTTTTGAAAAATACTCATTAACTTGACCCTCAGGGATTAGAGTTGGATCTCAGAGTTGGACGGGACCTCAAAGGTACCTAGCTTTGTTTAACTCCTGGGGAAGCAGCAGCAGGGACAAGTGATCTCATTTTGGCTCAAGGGCCCCCTTGCCTCCTCAGACAGGCCCTGGGAGGCAGGGATGGGGGAGAGGCAGGGACCCACGCCTGGTCCCACAACATCCATACCTGGGTGCACAGCCTCTATGTACCACGTGAGCACCCCATACACCACAGCATCCGCTATCAGCATCATCATGGACAGAAGCAGATTGAAATCATCGCCCTCCACTGGAGACTGGCTGAAGGTGTGCCACTGGATGCCCACCCCGGCCACCTCGTAAAGGGCAAAGTACTTGGATCCCAGGCCGAAGGCTGTGGTGGACATGAGAGACTGGGGAGAGACCAGAAGGCAATCAGGGGACGAGCTGCCTTTGGGGAGCAATCCCAGGCCCCTGGGAAAGGACAAGAATGGGGGTCCAGCCTTGCCCGCAGGGCCCCTGCCCGGGCTCTCCACCAGGCAGCTACTCACTGCAATGCATTTCTCGAAGGCCGTGATCTTGTCATGGGCCACCTCCTCTCGGATGGCCACGTACATGTAGGGCACGTAGCTCAGGAAGTAGATGATACCCCCGCAGGCTGACGCCAGCTTAGCTTTGGAGTAGAGCACGGACACCAGGAAGCTGAGACCAGAGAGCAGAGCGTGAGACCCCCAGTCAACATCTAACGTGCCCTAAGACCCCCTTCACATGGGCTCCGGCGGCCGAGCCCCTTCCCTCTCTGGGGCCCAGCTTCCCAGCTACCCCAGCCCTCTCAAGGCTCACCACTGTCACGCAGGAGTCATGTTTACCTCCAGGGCCTCCTGGCATGTTAGTTAAAGAACTGGACTCAGAACCAAGAAAGCCTGGGTTCAGATCCTGCCTCTGACACATAACAGTCATGTGAGCTTGAAACAGTGTCCTAGGCAGCTCTCAAGACAGAGAGTGGCAGAAAACGTGCTAAAAGCATGGATATGGTAACCTCCCATGGGAAGGTCCTTACACAGGTGTTCTCAAACTTTCTGGCCTCGGGACCCCGTTATACACTTTTTTGTTTTTTGGAGTGGAGGGCAAGGCAATTGGGGCTAAGTGATCCAGGATCATCCAGATAAAAGGTGTCAAGTCTGAAGCCACATTTGAACTCAGGTTCTCCTGACTCCACTAGTCAGTGATCTATCCATTGTGCTTTATCCTCCTTTTTCTTTTCTTTTCTTTTTTTTTTTTTTTTGGCTGAGGTAGTTGGGGTTAAGTGTCTTGCCCAGGGTCACACAGCCAGGAAAGTGTTAAATATCGAGGCCAGATTTGAACTCAGGTCCTCCCGACTTTAGGGCTGGTGCTCTATCTTCTGTACTACCTAGTTGTCCCCCTTTCTTTATACTCTTAAAAATTACTGAGAACCCTAAAGAGTTTTTGTTTGCCCTAGTAATTAGAACTGATAATTTTTAAATCTTTGTATTATTTCATTTTTAAAAAACAATAAACCCATTATGTGTCAATCTAAATGATCTATTTTATGAAAAATTAACTATATTTTCCAAAACAAAAAAAATTAGGAACAGCATTGTTTTACATATTTTTGCAAATTTTTAATGTCCGTCTTAATAGTAGACAGCTGGATTCTCATATCTGCTGCTGCATTCAATCTGTTAACAATAGGTTGTTCTAGCTGAATTATGTGAAGAAAATCTGGGCTCATACAGATACATAATTGGAAAAAAAAGATGCAGTTATATAGACAAATGACAAATACCATCTTAGTATTATTATGAAAATGGTTTCTAAACTCCAGGTCCTCCTGCAAGTATCTTGGGGACCCCAAGGGTCTGAAAACCACACTTTGAGAATGGTCTCTACCGATGAAACCAAAGGTCTGGGCTAACCCTGAGCCAATGTGGGCTGGTGGGCACATGGGGTTAGTCCACCAGAGACTTTCCTTCCCCAAGCCCCCCACCCACTGTTCCCCCCCCCCCCCCCCCTTCGCTCACCAGAACATGATGGTGGCCACAGCATAGATAGCCAGGAAAAGCCAAATGATGAGCACATGGCTGTGCATGAGCACTTTGCCATATTTGAGGATGGCCGTGAGCGCCGTCACCGATATGGAGAGCTGGACAAAACCCGTGATGAACCAGGCCACCCAGTGCACTGCATTGTTCAGTCCCATTGTCTTCATCACCTAGGAAAAGGGCCAGATTGGCAGGGTCAGGGGAGGGAAGGAGCCCGGTGGGGGGGGGGGGGGGGCAACCAGGGGTTGGATGCTCGGGGACCAGTGCCAAGCGTGCTTGAGAAAGAAAGGGCACCAGAAGGGGGACATTCTAGCTCCAAGGGGCTTCCCACAGCGAGCCGGGAGGGGGGGGGTGGTTCCTGATGGGAGAGAGGATCGGGAACAGACCCCCCCAGAGCTCCCACTCCTACCTCCTTGAGACGATGCTCCTTCTCAGCCACTATGTGCTGAATCATCATGGCCACAGAGTAGACCCAGGAGATCACCATGCAAAGGGGCATCATGTGCTCAATCACAAACAGGAAGCTGCAGCAAAAAAGAGCAAAGGGACCCGAGCTGCTATGCAACCCCCACGTCTGGGGTTCCCAGACAAAGCCTTAGGAGCTTGGGACTCCGGGACACCCAGGGTACAATACACGCTCTCTTCCTTCCCTTTTACCTGCTCAACCTCCTTTAAAGCAAGTGTCAACTGAACATCAATAGAAACGGTGTTTCTGAATCATACATAGGACCCCTGCAGGCCCCAAATTAACTTAGAAAACCACTTTTAATGTTATCTATATTTTGGTGTGTTTTTATTTATTTTGTTAAATGTTTCTCAGTTCTATTTTAACTTGGTTCTGCAGGTGTTGTGGGTCTTCCATGTTTAACACCTCTGCTTTAAAGCCTACCTCTCATACCACCTCTTTTCCGAATCCACCCCTCATGTTCATCAGTTAATAACAATCTAACCTCTTAGATTTCAGACAGCACTTTCTTGGCAAGTCTTTAATGTGCCTTTAATGTAACATTATGCATTATAAATATCGGTGTTTGCGTTTTATTCCTCTACTAAGGAGTAAGTTTCATGAGGATCTTACCTAAATTTTGTCTCTTACATACAGTAAGCACTCAATAAATATTTGCTAAATGGTGAATAAATCACATGTCAAGTTTAGGTTTCCTCTGAAAATTGTGGCAATAAAATGCCTTATTTAATAGAATCTGTACTAGGAAAAAAAATCATGGGGTGTGCTGGTTGGGAGAGCTACAAAATCAGGATGAGGCAAGAAGGAGAAAGAATTCTGGGTGAGGAGGCAGTGTTAGACCTGGATCTGCCAAGAATGAGCTGGGCTGATGTTGGGCCTCAGTTTCCCTACCTATAAAATGACAAGATTGGACAAGATGCTGTCTAGGGTCCCTGAGAGGGTTTTGTGACCCTAAGCTGAGTGTGGAGGAGGATGGGAAGCATCTTGGGCCAGGGGTCAGAATACAAAAGTTCTTCAGGAAGCTCTTCAACTAACTCAGTGTGTGAGTGACACGGAACAGCCACTTCCTGTTCCTCAGCCTCCTCCATAAAGCAGTGATCATAATATTCGCTCCACCTTTATCACAGAGGGGTTGTAAGCCAAGTAATTTGTAAAATGCAAAGTGCTGCATAAAGGAAGTTATTGTTCTTAGGCTAAGAGAAGAGTTAACGTGTCTATAGCTAGCATGAAGATTTGCAAAGCGTTATATATTATTCTTGTGTGTGTGTGTGTGTATATATATATATATATAAAATGGAAAGAACTTGGGTCTGTAGTCAGAGGACCTGGGTGCATATTCTGCCTCTGACAGTTACTTCCTATTTGACTACAGCCACGTCACCTCATCTCTTTAGGCCTGAAATTCCTCATCTATAAAATAAGGGGAGTTGTACACTAGACAGCCGCTGAAATACCCCTCAGCCCTGGATTCTAGGATCCTATAAGCACCAGGGTTATTCCAATGAGTGTCAGAAGTTATTTACTGAGAAGCTACTGAAGCTAAATGCTCCATTGCCTGATGTTTTTTTTTATCATCCTTGACCCCCTCTTTTTTTTTTTACTAGCAGTAAAAAAGCTGCAGGAAGTCACCTTTACTCCACAGAAAGGAGAAGCAGAGAGAAACTGTAGCAGGCCAGGGGAAAAGAGAGAACCATGGCTGGAAGCGGTGAGTGCCTACAGCTGGAAGATGGATGATTTCAGGGATTTGGGATGAAAAAATAGAGGGGTGGGGCAAGCAGCGCAGAATTGAGAAATGCTGCATTGATTTATGTCAGCAGAAGGTATGCAATCAGTCTCCCCCCAAAAAAATTCCTGGTGTTGGCGTTGGCAGGGACTGGGACGGCTCCCCTGACTTACTCATCCCTTGTGTAGCATGGGTACGGGAACATCTGCACGTAATTTCCTGGCTCCACCACATCATGGCCAACAAAGGTATTGATTATTGCTCGTTCCATCATGTCTGGGGGTGAGGAGGGAACAAAGGTCAAGGATCAGGGGGACCCACCGTAACTGAAAGGTCCCCTTGCCAGGAAGTCCAAGTTAGGAGGTCTGAAAGCTTTCGAGGATGCAAAGGATCGGGGCTTCAGGTTGGAGACGTCTCCCCACCCCGCCTCCCAGAGAAAGGGTCTCACCCTGAATCCAAACAAAGCCATAGAGGAAGTAGAAGCGTCCTCCAGTGTTGGGGCCAGGCCTCCAGTAGGCCCGGCGGATCTCATTGGTCTTCTCTGTGAAGCTGGAATTCTGCCGGATCTTATAGAGCACGTGGGGCGGGAGGGAGCCATCCTTCCGAGTCTGGAAGATCACACCTGTGGGGGAGGTGGGAGGGAGAGCATGAAGGAGGAAGGGCTGTCATTTGAGAATGGCTGGGCTCCAAGGAGAGGAAAACCATGCAGGACACAGGAGAAGGAGTCAGGGTCTGAGAAGATGCCAGAGTCAGGGGGAGAAGCAGGAGAATGGTGGGCAGGGGGAGAAGGAGGGAAGGAAAGCCAAAAGCAAGGGAGAGAAGAAAGTGTTGGAGGAGGAGAATAATGGGATATGTTAGGGAAAGGTGTCTCAAAACTCGAGGGAAGTAGAACCATCAATAACATATAGGAAGGAAAGAACTCAAGGTTGGGAGCAGGGGAATAAAGAAGTGAGTGGAGAACTTGAAGGGGTCAAGGGGTCTGAAGATTGATGGGGAAGTCCTGGCAGGCCCAGGGCTTTAGAGAGAGAGACCAGACTCACTGGCAAACACTGTGACGTTGTCCTGATAAGCCTGATTAAGGGTGTAGTTGACAATGCTCTCCTCGTTGGGGAAGCCTTTGAAGATATCCACGCTCACCTGAGAGGCAAAAGGCACTGTCAGAAGTCCTGGAAGAGGGTCCTGAGTCCAGTCATGGAGAAAGAACACCAAAGAGCTAATTTTGGTCCTGAGCCAGAAACTAATGCAAGTATCTAGCGAGTGTTTATGTGGCAGTTTGAGTGTTTTGTGGCATTTGATCCTCATAGCGATTCTGTAAGGTGGGTGCTACTATTAGTAGTGTTCCCTTTATATTTGAGGAAACTGAAGTTTAGAGAAGGGCACGTGACTTGCTCAGGAACTCTTTCATGCACTGTATTTGACTTTTGACTGCAGGTCCCTCCGTCCATTGCTTCCCTTAGTTGCCTTGGTCACCATCACTGTGCTATACTGTCTAAGTCTGAGAACTTCCCCTGGCAGGAAACCTCGCAGGAACCCCGGTCCCCTTCTGCCCCACGCCCCAAAATCCTCCGAAAAGACCTGAATTCCTGGATTCTGTCCAGGAGTAAGAACGACATCTGGGGCTTCTTTCCTTCCCCTGACCTTGGACATGAACTGGATCCAGCCACAGGCAGCATTGTCGATGGTGTCCAGCTGCTGAAGAAGAACTGAGGCATTGGGCAAGGAAAAATTGTGGTCCCTGAAGGCAGGGGGCAACTCTCCCTCAGACAGGTTCAGAGCCTCTGGGTGCTGCTGCAGGTCAGTCATATACTAGAGGAAAGAGTGGGGAAGAATGGCTTAGGATGCTCTTTAAAACAACAAGAGACTAGTGGGTTTAGAGCTGCAGTTCTGGTAGGGAAGGAAAGAAAATCTTGTAGAAAAAAGCAGATATTTGAAGAAAATCTGAGATGGACCTTAGAAATTATCTAATCCAACCTCATCATTCCACCTCCGGTAGAACTGAAGCCCAAAGGGATCCTTGCCCAAAGTCACAGAGTAAGTTAGGAGCAGAGGGCAGATTTAACCCAGGACTTCCGACTCCAAGCCAGCGCACACTCCACTACCCTCCGACGGCATCTCCATTTTAATGTAAGCCCTGAATGCTCAGGATTTGGGGCAGGTTTAATTTTAGGAGTCTAGAAGCTGGGTGAAGGGGTGGAATGCCCTCTGGTGGAGGTGCCCTGAAATGGGCAAGATTTAACGAGCCTAGGTAGGCTAGGGTGTCTCCAAGCCCGTCCCCCCACAACCCTCCGCCCGCACCTGCTGCAGCCAGTGGAGATGCTGCTGAAGGCGGCCCTCCTCCAGGAAGCGTCGGATCTCAGCTGAGATGTTGAGCCAGACTTGGGCATAATGGGTCACATTGCCCACAAAAGCAAAGGTCTCATTTGCCTAGGGAAAAGGAGGAGGAGAGAAGAAGAAAAATAAGGAAGGTTATTCCAGTCTGGAGGGCCTAAGAAGGACAGGGGTAGCTGGCAGAGCAGTTAGGTGGAATGGTGAGAGAACCCCCATCATGCTCTGTAGTGAGGAGAGGGAGACGTATTTTATTGTTTCTCACAGAGGAAAGGAGTGGGAAATAGAAAGAGATATGGAAGAGAAACAGGGTGAGCAAGGAAAGGGGTTTGGAAGAAGTCTTTAAAGGAAAATTCTATGAGATATGAGTACACCATTGACTGGCAAGCTAAATCCATAGAGGAGTTTAGTAGATTAAGCAGAGTTAACTATAAGGAGAAGAAAGAAGCCATTAAAAGAAAGATACTATGAGGAGGGAGGAGAAAAGAGGAGGGAGGAGGGAAGAGGAGGGAGGTAAGGAGGGAGGGAGGGAGGGGAGGAGAAAGAGAGACAGACAGACAGAAGAGAGACAGAGACAAGGAAAGAGACAGAGAGGAGAGAGAAGAGAGAGACAGACAGACAGAACAGAGAGACAGAGAAGAGAGATAGACAGACGGACAAAAGAGAGACAGAGAAAAGGAGAGAGACACAGAGACAGAGAGGAGAGAGAAGAGAGAGAGAGACACACAGAGACAGAGAGAAGAGAGACAGAGAGACAGACGCACAGAGAAGAGAGACAGAGAAAAAGGAGAGAGACACAGAGACAGAGAGAGAGGAAAGAGAAGAGAAACAGAGAGAGAGAGAGAAAGAGAGATGGAGGGAGAGAGAACAAGAACCTAATAGAGGCCTTAGCCCCCAAAAGATTTTAACCTGGAGATGTGTTCTTGGCAG
Organism: Sarcophilus harrisii; assembly: GCF_902635505.1. Taxonomy (NCBI): domain Eukaryota; kingdom Metazoa; phylum Chordata; class Mammalia; order Dasyuromorphia; family Dasyuridae; genus Sarcophilus; species Sarcophilus harrisii. The sequence continues at coordinate 248,906,791 of NC_045427.1, read as the reverse complement.
CATCTTCCAGATGAGCAGTTTTCCCCTTCCCTTCCCCACTCTATACCCCAACTCACGGGCCTCTCTGATTCTCCCCGATTCCTCTATACCTTCAGAATAACTTTATCGGCCTCTGTCCCTGCAGGCGCATACAGGATCTTGGGGTTGCTGGTCATGAGATGCACCAAAAGCCCCAGGTTCCGCTGTTCTTTACTTGTGAACCCCAGGGAGCTCATGTTGCCTTGTTTTAGTGCCTCGGGTTCGATGGTCCTGGGGGAGAGGAAGGGAGACAAACTATGTCTCCTTGCCCAGCTTCCCCCAGCCCCTTCCAGCCCAGCTGCACTCAGAAGCTCTGTCCTAGTCCCCATTCCGGGGCCTTCCCTCTGCCTGGCTGGCAACAGGGGCCCCCTCTCTCACCCCCACTCCTTCCAAGCCCTGCTGCCATCCTAGAGAATCAGAACATTAACACTGAAAAGTTCTAGATTAAAGAACATCCATCAGCCTTCTCATTACACAAACCAGGGACGCCAGACTCCAGGGAGCCAAGGGGCCCAAGCCGGTTTCCTGACACCTCTTTGTCGGGACCCTCCCCCGCCCCAGCCCCTCTTCCGGCCCCCATACCGGTTGTTCCCACAGAGGATGGGCTGCAAACCGGCCCAGAGCTGCACAAAGGCAGAGCACTTTCCATGCAGACCGTCCCCTCCCAGCTCGCCCTCGCCTTCGCCATCCTCCGCCGTGGTGTTGCCGTTGGTGCTGCTGGTGGTGTTGGTGGCCCAGCCAGTGCCGTTGGCAGCCTGTGGGGGGGCCCGGCTGGCGCAGGCCCCCTGGGGGAGAAGGCGAGCCAGGGAAGACAGAACATCCACATCCCGAAGCACCTTCTCCACACCCAGCAGGTCCCCGAGCAGCACCTGAAGCCGGGACCGCCTCTGCGTGGTTGGGCCGTTCACCGCCTCCAGGTGGAGCTGTGGAGGAGAGAGCCGAGGAAAATTTGAAAGAAAGGGAGGAAATACTTGGGACTCCATAGCAGCCTCTCCCACACTGCAAAAAAGTCTCCTTAAATCAGTTCCCTCATAGCAGGGAACTGCTCCTCCCTCTAGGCCCGTGATGTGCTGCTGGTAAATGTTTAACGACTGAGCTCTCTGGAAAAAAACACAACAAAACAAATAAAACTGTTCCCAGGAAATACTCTGCATTTAATCTGCATTATTCCCATTTTCCTCCATTACTTTCTTCAGTCCAGCCAATCAGTGAAACAATAAATCAAGAAACCCTGGTTTGTAGCATTTGCCGATTTTTAAGGTGTAAATGCTCGCACTGAAAATTTAACACTTTCCAGCCTCTGCAGTTGTCAAAATCCCCAGCTCTTTCCCAGTCCTCATTCTAGTTCTATTCTGCCAACAAGCCCCTACCTAACTCTAGCCCAACCTACTGGGCTCCCCCCAAGCATTCTGATCTTGTCCCCTTCCCTAATGCAGAATGAATCTGCATGCAGTGGGTCAAACAGAGCATGATAAAAAATACTTTCTGAATTTTAATGTAAAGGAAATTCAAAAACTAGACAGTGGTATGGGATTTCTCCTGTCTAAAATCAAACTGAGCATGTCACCCAAACCAACTTTCCCTGCCCACCACTGAGAGTGTCTCTGGTGTACCCAACTGGAAACCCCCAATTTCCTTAATGAGACTCTACTAGATCACAGAGTGTTCTTGGTTCCCCATTTCTCCTTTGTCTGATATCTACACTAACCCTAGTCCAATCTTCTGACCTCTGACAGACAATAAGAGCCACCTAATTGGTTTCCTTGCTTCAGTCTTTGCCCCCCCCCCCCCCCCCCCACTGTGTGATTGCTTGGCAGCCAGTTCCTTCCTCAATTTGAAACTTATAAGGGATCCTCATTTCCTAAAAAATAAAGTCCGAATGGCTCTTTTCAATAATGAGATGATTCAGGTCAATTCCAAAGGATTTGTGATGGGAGAGAGCCATCTGCATCCAGAGAGAGGATTATGAGGACTGAATATGGATCACAACAGTATTTTCAAAAACCTTTGTTGTTGTTCTTTGCTTACTTGTTTTTTTTTCTCCCTTCCCCCCCCCCCCTTTTTTTCCTTTTTGGTCTGATTTTTCTTGTGTAGCATGATAAACGTGGAAATTTGTTTAGAAGAATTGCACGTTTAACCTATATTGGGTTACTTGCTAAGGGAAGGGGCAGGAGAGAAGGAAAAAAATATGGAATACAAGATTTTGCAAGGATGAATGTTAAACACTATCGTGGCATGTATTCTGTAAAATAAAAAGCTATTATAAAAAAATAAATTAAGTCAAAGTCTTTAGTTTGGCTATCAAGGCTTCTCATGATCAAGTTCCAATATGTTTATTTCAGCCTTACTTCCCTCAATATTCGCCCTTCAACCAAATTCATCTCTTGGTGGTCACACTCATATCTTCCCTGAGTAAAAGAAGGGGGAAAAGTTCCTCACATGAATTCCAAAGATATCTGACCTCAAATTTCTAAACATTAACAATCCACAGGGACTTTTGGATAAGCACGGTGGAGAGAAGGCAGTAAGAGAAAGGGCCGTCTCCTGGACACGCACAAGGCCGGCCCAGAGAAGAGCTCCCTGCTCTTCAGTCAGACATGCCCTCCTGTTGGGGGCTTCGGAGAGGGCAGGAAGTCGCCGAGCCCCTCCCCATTCTGCGCTCACCTGGCTGACGATCTTGCGCACGTCCAGCTGGTCCTGGAGCTCGGAGGCCAGGCGGGAGAAGCGCTGGGCTCGCGCTCCGGCCTGCCCGCTGCACACGGCCACTCGGTAAGCCTGCAGCCGCTCCCTCTGGCTCTCGGACACGGTCAGGATCTGGCCCAGCTCCTCCGAACCCCGAGCACACGTCAACTGCTCCAGCAACTTAGGTGCCAGCAACAGCTCCTGAAGGGGGAGAGGGTAGGGTTGGTGGCAGCCGCTCCCTCCGACCCCTAATTCTCCTTCCGCTTCGCACTTATCCCTTACCTCCATCTCTCTGACCAGGGCTTGGGGGCTGGAGGCCTCGGGGTGCTCCAGGGGAGGCCCGGCCAGGCCCAGGGCCTGGGACAAGAGGCGGAAAACAGCTTGCTTGTTGGCATGGTGGGTGGGTTCCTGTAGGGCGTGGGGCACTAACCCTTCCTCGAGGTCTCGCCAGCTGCCTGGGATGCCATCCTGGGGGAGGAGAAATCCCAGAACAGAGGGGAACGCAGGGGTTCAAAGAATAGCCCCTCAGATTCTCTGTATTCCGTCCTCTTCCTCTCCTGTGCCTTTCTCCCATACTCCACATATCCTGACCTTTTCCCTAACTCCTTTTTCCACCCCCTGAGGCATTCGGGGTTAAGTGACTTCTCCAGGGTCACACAGCCAGGAAGTGTTAAATGTCTGAGGCAGATTTGAACTCGGGTCCAGGCAGGGCTGGTATTCTATCCACTGGGCCACCTAGCTTCCCCCTTTTCCCCCTCACTCTTAACTGTGTTATCTGTTCCTCTTGCTCCAGCTTCCCCTGACTTCTCCCACCCTACCTGAAGTGATACCTAAATAAGCCCACGTTGGCCCATACCCAGTCACACTTGCTGATACAGCCATGTTCCTCCCATTAATCCCTGCACCAACACTTAAAGCCTGGGTCACTAACAGGATTTCCTCCTATCTCTTACTCCTTCCAACTTCTCAAACCTGTTTCTTGGTTTTGGTGTGGAAACCTCACCTCTAGCCGGAACTTCTTTTCACCAACCCCTGAGTGGACCCAGGGTTCCTTCCCCTTCTTTGACAACATGCCCTCTGTCAGGGTGGGTAAAGGACCAAAGAGTAGCCTATAAACCTGCAATTGTGGGGAAGGGAGGGAGGGAAGGAGGAAGAGAGGCATAGAGGGAGAGGAAGGAAGGAAGGAAGAAAGAGAAAGGAAGGAGGGAAGGAAGAAAGAGAAAGGAAGGAGGGAAGGAAGGAGGGAAGAAGGACGGAAGGAAAGAAATATTTATTAAGCACAATACATCATGCACTGGATTAAGAAGGGGGGTTCAGATTCAGACCTAAAGTATAGCCTCACATTGAAGCCACATGAAAGCCGCAGACCAGGCTGGGAATACTTCCACACAGCCCACTTTCTCTAGGCTGGGCTGTTCCATGTGGGATGGCTGTAAGGGGGCTGGGAAAAGATCTTCCTAAAAATAGACTATATGCCTTGCTCCCATGCGTTCCTTGAAAGCAAGTACCTCACTTTATGCTTCTTTCTCTCCACTAAGAGGCAAATCAGTCTATGTTGAGAGGGCAGCTCAGACCAATACCTTGCCAACCCTCGGCCCCCACTGCTCTCACAAGCCACTCACCTCATGCAGGTTGACCTTGGAACCCAACAGCATCTCCGTAGTATCATTGGACAGGGACAAATTCTGGGAAAGGAAATGGTAGAACTCCTGCCTGTCCTTGGCTGCTGAGCCCAGAGTGAAGTCAGGCACTAAACAGAATGGGGAGAAGACGGGGCTGTTCTGTGAGAAGGCTCATCATCCTGGAGAGGGGTCCTCAGAATCTGGGACCCAGGGGAGGGGCTTCCACTTCAGTCACGCCTCCAACTCTGAGGATTCTCTTTCACCAGACCACCCCCTGCATTTACAGCTGAAGAAACTGAAGCCCAGAGAAAATCTGACCAATATCACCCGGGTGATCTTGTCAGATTGCTCAAAGTTATGCTGGGAAGAGCTGGGATTCTTCTCCAGGTTTTCTAAATCTACATTCAGTGTCCTTCTATCATACCACATTTCTCTCAGCGTTTCTAAGTACCATGGGGAAACTGAGGCACCAAGCACAGAAAAGGTTAATTCGCGTTTCCCTGAGTTGCAAGGTTGGGTCTAAGAACTCAGAAATCGTACTTCTAATCCCCAGGGCCACAGGCTCAGAGGCCCACCTGTTTGGCTGTCAAAATGGCTTTCCAAGGTCCCAGGGCCACTGCTAAGGGATTCCAGATGACTCCGGACAGATTCCAATTCCTCCTCCAGGCTGGGTCTCGCAGGATCAAACAGGTTACTCTCCTCCACCACCCGGTTTAGCTGCTCTAGGAGCTGGGTCACCCTGTGGGAACAGCACCTGGCAGGTTACCCATTTTTTTCTTGATCAGGCCTCGGATGTAAAATGTGGGAGAGGAAAAATGATACGGGGACGTTTCCTGGGCACGGGCAGTGCCGGCCGAGGGGAGACTGGCAAAGGCCGGTGGAAATGGGTGAGCTCCGGGGGCCAGCCAGGGCAGGGGCACAGACTCCAGCAATGAGTACTCACGTGGAGTTTGAATACTGGAGGAAGCCAAATTCATCCCGCTGACCATCGGGGCAAAGCGACTGCATAACAGGCAGGATGCCCGCGGAGGTGAGGGGCGATGCTGTGTAATACGCTAGGAAGGGAGGAGAGAGATGAGGAGGACAGGGGAGAAGTGAGAGTTTGTAGAAAAGAGAAAGGGAGACACACAGAAGGAAGCTGAGAGAGAACAGAGAGAAGGAGAGAGACACCAGGAAAAAGAGCTAGACACAGAAGAAAGGGCCACAGAGAGAAAGACGGAGGGAAGGAGAAGAGAGAAACAGGAACAAAGAGACAGAATGCCCAGCCCAGAGCAGTATAGCGGGTTAAGTCAGAAGATCGGGGCCAGGAAGTTGTTTCAGGCACAGCCGGTACAAGTCAGAAGTCAGGGGGCTGATGGCCCAGGGGATCCCTTACCTGCTGGTATAAGTGGGGGCCCACCCTCCCCAGGAAGTCAGGGGTGACCGTACTATTTTTAGCATGGCCAATGTGAAGCACAAGGCTCTTGGGGGCCGGGCCAGCAGTTCTAGGGGTTCACAGTGACTTCTAACTTCTCTGGCTGACTAATTAGCTGAGCAGTAAAGGCGGTTTATCAATAGAAGCCCAATCCCCTCCCCCAGCCAAGCCCCTTAGTTTACAGGGAAGAAGAATTGGGGATAGAATATGGGAAGGAAAAGCTGCCTCCCTTTAGTACTAGGATAGTGTGCAAAGGATATAACCAAGGCCCCTCTCTCTTCCCCCAGGATTCTTGTTTCCACCCTGCCCACCTTCCACCTTCTGGTAATTGTCCTATACCTGTATCCCCATTGGGGGGAGGCGGGGGGGGGGGGGAAAGGATGAATAATAATCTTATCTCTCTTGAAGTTTCCATTCCAATTTTTTCTCTCTCCTGAGAAATGCAGCTATTTCAAATAAGCTCTTCAGGAAGCCCGTGATTATGGGGAATAGGTGAGGAGAGAAGACTCAGGTAGACTCCAGCCCCAGGTCAACTCTTCCTAAGAGGAAGTCAGTTCTTCAAGGATGTTTAGCCAGACTGACCCAGGAATAGATGGAAAATGGCTCCTATCCCTTCTCCACTCAAGCACAGAAATTGTCACCTGGAGTATAATGATGTCCAAGGCTACTTCCCTTCCCCTCCCTACCTCTGTGTAGAACTTCTACACATTACCTGGCAGGAGGAAAAAAGGAACCAGTTCTAGTTTAGGGGCATATCTGGAGAGTCCCTTGTCTGGCCAGTTCTGTGGATGATTTATGACTCCAATATAAGGGATGCTCCCCCAGGAGGAGGATGGAAACAGCAATGGGATGTCCCTTAACCCAAAGTCCCAGGATAGGATTTTTTTTTAACAACGCCAAAGGCGTTCCCATAATCCTACAATAGCATTCCTGGGGCCCCTGCAACAAACTAAAAAAAAAAAAAAAAAACCCTCAAATTTTCTTCCTTGTATTCCCTACTTCATCACTTTTGCTGGGGAAAGATCCAGCTCTCCTAAACCTGACATACTTGCACAGAGCTGGAGCCTAAGGCAGAGAAGGCCTAGAACTGGGTCTGCATCCCCAAAGCCTGCCTTCCTTGGATCTTGGGGAGAATTGTAAATAATCAAGGAGTTAACAAAGAAACTGTACAAACCGGAAGCAAAGGTGAGACTATGCAAGCAGCAGAAATGCCCAAACTAAACCGTAGGAAGCACTGAGAAATGTGCCAGCTTCCCAAGAGTATATCCCACCTAGCCCCCCATAACCATCCCAGAGCCCTAAAGAGGGGGGAGCAAACAGAAAGGGGGAGAGGGATCAGAGAAGCAGCCAGGAATCTATCAGCATTTCCCAGACTAGTTTGGGGGTCATTGGAAGGGAAGGGGGCAGAAAGAGGTTGGAACTTACAGACTGGTCATGCAAGGGATTCAGACGGGCACAGAAATGCAGAGGAAGAAAAGAAGAGAACATGCATGAGAGAATGGAGGTGGGGGAGGGAGAAGAGAACCAAAAACACAAAAAAAAATGGTGAATGGGAGGTGAGGAAGCTGAGGCAGGGGCGTCTTGGCCCTGAATGCAAAGCAAATGGTGGTGACCCGAAGACAGCTCCTCTGGCACGCAGCCTGGCTGGCCGTGTCCACTTCATTACCTGGGCCCAGGCTGAGGAGATGCTGAAATACAAGTTCCTGTGTGCACACACATGCACACATGTGCATGCATGGAAAATACGTGCAAATACACCATTATGTGAATAGACATGAAGAGGACATTTCTCCCCACCTCCTGGGCCTTCCTGGAGCTCCTCCCATCTTGATTATTTTTCCCTCCCCAATCCCTCCCTTCTTTCCCTATTCCAAATCCCTCCCCCTCCACCCCACCCCCATCCTCCTAGGCTTTCCCCTTTTCAATAACCCCCCCAACCCTCTCAGATATACATACATACATATATATATATAGCCTGCTCTGTGATGGGCTGAATTATGATGGGGTAGAAGTACACTTTCTCCTTCCTACTGATAAAATTCCTTGGACTTTGAGAACTGGAGGGGAGTCTTAACAATTCACCCAATTCAATCATCTTATCTTATAAATGAGGAAACCAAGAGTGCTTAAAGAACTTACCCAAGTCACCTGGGTGACAAATGGCTGGAGCAGAATCTGAAGTCTCCAGCGCCCACCCCCCACCCCCAGCCAATGGCTTCTACCTCACCTTCTTTCACCGAAATGGTCGGTTTCTTTTGCCGAAGCCCAAGGAGGATGAAGAAGAGGACGAGGGGGATGAAAATCTCGAAGGCCAGAACCCACTGTGGACAGAGATAGGGAGAGTGAGAACGGCTGCCTCCAGAGATCCCCACTGTCCCAAGGCACAGGATTCCGATAAGGAAGGGGAAAGACCGGCTGGGAGAGAAGCTTCCCAGGGATTGTTACACTGAGGGCCGAGGATGGGTTTGGGAAGCTTCAATGTAACCAGGGACAGAGTTGCTCTGACACTTGAAAATTCCCTCTCCACCCCCTGGGCCATTATTAATATTTTCCTATGGCCAGTGGGATGAACAGAGCTAGAGAAGGGAAAGATGTTCCAGTATGGTCAGAAATGGGAAACAGAACAGGATCTAGGAATTCTGACTGGCAGGTGAGCTTCCCTCCTACCTGACCTCCAGAAGGGTTCTCTCTAAATATCTCTGGCCCCTCAACCTGGATATAGGATCTCTTCCAAGATACAAAGAAAGAAGCTAAGATTCTAAAATCTTATCTCAAAATATCCAACAGCACAATAGAAAAGACTGGTGTTAAAGGACCTTGGTTCAAATCCCACTCCTGATGCTTACTCCCTGTGTGATATTGGACAAATCATTTAACTTCCCTGACTCAATTTCCTCATCTGTAAAATGAGGAAATTAGATGGTTTAAGGGGAATCTCTTCTAGCTACAGATCTATTAGCTGAGGGAATGGACCAAGACTCAAGTTTCCTGCCTCCAAGGATGCTTTTTTCCCCCTCGAGGCAATTCAGGTTAAGTGCCTTGCTCAGGGTGGGTCACACAGCTAGGAAGTTTAAGCATCTGAGGTCAGATTTGAACATCTAGCTGCCCCCAAGTACACTTCTGTGCTCAGCAGTGAAGAGTTAAGAAAGTAAGCTTCTTATAATACTTTCACCTTTTTTGTTGTTGTTGTTTGCTTTTTTTCCCCTTTTTCGTGTTTTTTTCCCTTTGAGCTGATTTTTCTTGCGCAATGAGGAATATGAAAATGTTTAGAAGATTTGCACATGTTTAACCTATATCAGATTGCTTGCTTTCTTGGGGAGGGAAGTGGGAGAAAAATTTGGAACACAAAGTTTTGCAAAAGTGAACGTTAGAAACTATCTGCATGTTTTTGGAAAAATAAAATACTATTTAGAATATAAAAGGGGGGGGGGGGGGAGAACAAGTTTCTCTTTAGAATGGAAGTTCCTGAAGGCAGAAACCGTTTAACTTTTGCTTTTTTATCTCCAAGTCACACTCGTTACCTGGTACTTGGCAAATATGAACGAAATGCTAGTGGAAGTTAATTAATTTGAATTGAGGGCAGTGGAGGTTGGGCTCCTACTGGGACCCAAGCAGATGGATCCAAGAGATGGTGCTCAGGCCTTAGGTTTTCCCCTCAGCCTCTGCCCTTTCCTTTTGCTCAAATTTGTCCTCATTTCATTCTCTATGCTCTCCACATTACCCTCTGTCCCTGATACACCCAGCGCTAGCCAATGCTTTCCCCCTGCCAAGATGCACTCCACAACAGAAAGCTCTTTACCAGCCCTGACAGCATAGACAGTAAAACCATAAATCACTTTCTGATAAGTAGCTTCCAATAACAAAGTTCCTGGCCCAAATTCTACTATTTCTCTATCAGAGGGGAACCGTTCCAGGTTGAGGAACAGATGCCTTTAAAGACCAGAGACTCAGCTGGGGGGAAACTGTAAAGGCAGTTACAGAAGGAGCTAATAGAAGGGGCCACAGCTGCCTTGGTGGTGACCCAGGGCATGTACTGCAGGCAAAACTTAGTTATTGGTGGGCAGTGCCCTGCTATTTAACTTGGCACCTGACCAAGGAATGCCAGGGCCAGCTGAGAAAGTCTGGAGAACACAACGGGAGCAGTGCTTGCCACAGGAAGGAAATCCGCAGGAATGGGGATTCTGAAGGAGCGGAGGACTTATCCCTACTCTCAGAGGAGATGGAGATTCCCAGCCACGGCCTCGAGCAGTCTGGAGTTAGTTCCCATTCTAGGGACCTCCCAGGTCCACCTTCCTCCCAGGGAGCCATGAGGAGCTGCATACCTGGTTCCTGGTCAGACGGATCCAGTTTTCTCTGCCAGGGCACAAGGCATGTGCTGGCCACACTCCTGGCAGTGCCAGGAGACAATGCTCCCAGCCCTGCATGGGTAACCAAAGATCAGCTGCTTCACGCTGAGGGCAACGGACCCACAACTGAGTACACTGGGGCACAGGCCCAGAGGTGGTCAGCAGTGACCGCTGCCCTTGAGATGGAGGGGAAGGAGACCCAAGACAGAACCAAGAGTTCTCCTCCAGTTTCCTCAGCATCACAACGCAAAGGGTGTTTGCTGGCAGCAAAGACCCATACCCAGATGGAGACCAGGACTTTTTTTTTTTTTAACTTTAAAAGTAAACATAAATTTAATTGAATTATTCAAATTTAATGTGAAAGCTGGAAGCCAAAATTAATAATAAAATCTAGGCATTTGCTCATTTTGGTACCCCACACTGCTCTTGGCCAAATGACGGTGTCAAATATCTGTCTCAAGAACAGTGAAATAAGAACTAAGTCTCTAGTGATGACTTTTTGTGGGTGATGGTGTTTATTTTAATTTTTAACATTTGTTTTTTTCTTTTAAGTTCCAAGTTTTCTCCTTACCTCCTGCCTCTCCTCCTCCTTGAGAAAGCAAGCAACATGATACCAATTAATCATATGAAATCAAGTAAAATAGTTCTATATCAGCCATACTGAAAAATAAAAACAAAAAAATAAAGTAGGAAAAAGCATTCTTCAAGCTATACACAGATGTCATCAGTTCTATGGAGGTTGATAGCATTTTTCATCATGAGTCTCTAAAATTGTCTTGGATCATTAACTTAATTAAGTCTTTCACTGGTATTTGATCATTCTTACAATATTGCTCTGTGTATTATGTTCTGTTTCTGCTCACTTCACTTTGCATCAGTTCATATAAATCTTTTTAGGTTTTTCTGCTCGCCATTTCTTAAAACAATAGCATTCCATCACCAATATGTGCTACAGCTTGTTCAGCCATTCCCCAACCGATGGGCATCCCCTCAATTTCCAATTCTTTGCCATCACAAAAAGAGCTGTTAGAAACATTTTTTTTAATAATCTTTCCTCCTCATCTTTGATTTCTTTGGGATACAGACTTAATTATGGTATCCCTGGGTCAAAAGTTGTACACAGTTTTATTGCCCTTTAGGTAACACTCTAAATTATTCTCCAGAATGGTTGGACTACCAATTCCATCAGCAATGCATTCCCTTTAACATTTGTCATTTTCCTTTTCTGTCATGTTAACCAATCAGATAAGTATCTGACGGTATTTAAAAATTGTTTTAATTTGTACTTCTTGAATTACTAGTGATGTAAAACATTTTAGGTAACTATTGATAACTTTGATTTCTTATGAAAACTGCCTGTTTATATTTTTTGATTATCAGCTGGAGAATAACTCTTATTTTTATAAATTTGATTCAATTATCTTTATATTTGAGAAAGGAGTACTTTATCAGAGGAACTTACTGTAAAATTATTTTCCCAGTTTCCTGTTTTCCTTTTAATTTTGGCTGCATCCATTTAGTTTGTGCAAAAAGTTTTTCATTACATGTAATCAAAATTATCTACTTTATTTCCCACGAACATCTATTACTTAGTCATAAACTCTGAACATCTATTATTTAGTCATAAATTCTTCCTTTTTCCATAGATCTTACATGTAACTTTTTCCATGCTCTCCTAACTTGATAATGATATCATCCTTTATGTCTTAATCATATACCTATTTTGATTTGATAAACAGTGGGAAATGTTATAGACCAAAGATTCTTAGCACTTTTTGTATTATGGAACTTTTGGCAGTCTGATAAAATCTACAGACTTTCAGAATGACTTTTTTCAAGAGCATAAAATAAGACAAAGAATTACGAAAAGAAACCAATGGTACTGAAATATAGTTATGAAAAAAATATTTTAAAAGTTCACACATTCCTAGTTAGGAACCCTGTACTCTGCCCTTCTTGGGCCAGAAAGTTCACTACATATGGATCCTCCTCCCTCACTCATGCATTTAAGTACTTCATAGTTATCAAATCTTAAGTCAAATAATTTCAGAGTTGCAAAGGACCTCAGAGACCATCTAGTTCAATTTTATAAATTGAGTCTCAGAGAGCAGCAACTTATCCAAAGTCTTATAACTGCAATCATGAGTGACACAGCTGGGTTCAGAATCCAGTCATTCTGCCTCCTAATCTAAAGCCAAACCTTGAATGTTGTTTTTTATGATTATCAATTTTTGATCCCATAGCCTCAATTCCAGGAACATGTAAGTTTTTCTTAATACATTTTTTAAAAACCTAAAGATAGGAAAGAAATTTGGAATTATGCTAGAAAAAAAGTCAATAATATATCCAAACCCTTTGACCCAGAGATCATATCCCACTCCAATGCATATACTTGAGGAGGCCAAAGACAGAAAGAAAGAGTCTATCTCTACCCAAATGTACAAAGCAGCCTTTTTAGTGGAAGCAAAGAACTGGAAATAAAAAGATGTCCATCAGCTGGAGAATGGTAAACAAATCATGTTACATAAACATAATAAATGGACTATTAATACTCCATAAGAAATCAATAAATGTGAAAAATTCAGAGGAACATAGGAAGACTTAAAACAACCAAGATAACAATATACTTAGATGATTACAACAATGTAAATAGGGGAAAAATGAAAGGGAGGGAAAGAGGAAAGATGGAAAAGAGAGAGAAATACTTAATAATCACAATGATCAAAAAAGAGATGAAAAACTGTATTATCTCAGAGATGGGAGACTATGGATATAGAATGTTATATATTCTGTCGGATATGATCAATGATTTTGTTAAACTGCTTTTTTTCTTTCTTTTTTTAATCTTTGTCACAAGCTCTGTTAGATAGGGGATGAATAAGGGTCTGTTAAGAAAGAATTATAACAAATGTTAAAATATCAAGAATAAGTTTGTTTCATTTTTGTTTTTTGTTTTTTAACTGAAAGCTACCAAGTTAAATGAAACTGGTTTCCAAAACAAGTCTGATCAGGTTCGAACAATCAGCCAAATCTAACGTGCTGAAAGTTAACTATAAGAACAGGATAGGTGAGATACAGGTTGGCTAAAGTTTGTGTGAAAAAGACCTGGGGGTTTAATGGAGAGCCAAATCAATAGGATACAATAAGATGAAGGCGATGATGATGATGATGAAATCTGAGAGGAAGAGAAAGGGGGGAGGAGAAGGGAGAAAGGAGGAGAGGAAGTCTCATAACCCAGAGTTTGGGAAGGACATCGACAAGCTGTTGCACATTGCAGAAGCAGCTGTGGTGGTCTAGGAACCTGAAATCAGACCACATAAAACGAAGACTCAGAGCAGAAGGGGAGGAATGGTTAAGACAGGAAGATGTCTTTAAGTCTTTGAAAGACTGTCAGATAGAAGGGGGTTAGCTTTGTTTTGCTGGAGGTCTAGAGGGCAGAACTAGGAGTAAGAAATAAATGTGTCAGAAAAGCAGATTTCAGCTCAAATATGGAAAAACAATCTAACTACCGGAACCCTAGAAGAATGAAATGGGCTGTCTGTCCTCCTCAAGTTCTGCAAGCTGGTAGACTAGAGAAAGCATTTTGTTGAGCTCTCCCAATATTTCCCTCCTGACAACTTTAAGGTAACAATTTCTTTTTATTAAAGCTTTTTATTTTTCAAAACACAAGCATGGACATTTCTTCATCACTAGCCCTTGCAAAACCTTGTGTTCCAATTTTTCTCCCCCTTCCCTCACCCCCTCTCCTAGATGGCAAGTAATCTATGTTGAACATGGTAGAAATATGTTAAATCCAATACACGCATACATATTTATACAATTACAGGATAACAAATTAAATAGAATCCTGGAGTAGCAGAGCCAACAAAAGGTCAGTGAGACATTCTTCCAGCCTGAGAGAACATAAGAGATCAGAGAAATCTGTGACCCAAAGGTGGGGGCTGTCTTGGAGCCCACATGGATAAAACACTAGTGGGGCAATAACAAAGTAGCCACGGTGACAGAAACAAGCAGCTTGTAACTTGGAAAAAAGAGATTATAAAAATAAATATTACTTTAATATACTTAACATGTATTAGTCAACCTGCCAAGGGGGGAGGGGATGGGGGGGAAGGAGGGGGAAAATTGGAACAAAAGGTTTGGCAATTGTCAATGTTGTAAAATTACCCATGCATATAACTTGTAAATAAAAAGCTATAATAAAGTGCCAAAAAAAATTAAAATTAAAAAAAAAAAAATATATATATATATATATTTTAAGGAGTTTATAGGGGAGCCCTATGCTAGCACTGTGTGCAAGGCCCAACACTGTTTGGCAATTCCATTGGCTATACCCACTTTCTAGGTCTTAGCTCAAGGGAGTACTTTCTGTCAAAAGGGGCAGTATCCCTTCTGGTCTCAAAGGACCGGCCTTCCCCAAAAGATCAGGAGTCCATTATCCCCTCTGTTAGTCAATATTGTACTAGAAATGCTAGCTATGGTAATAAGACAAGAAAAACTAACTGAAGAAATAAACACAGGCAATGAAGAAACAAAACTCTCATTCTTTGCAGATGATAGGATGTTATAATTAGATAACCCTAAAGAATTAACCAAAAAAAAAAACCAACTGCAATAAATAATTTTAGCAAAGTCGCAGGACATGAAATAAACTCATGCAAATCATTAGCATTTTTATATACTGACAAAACCCAGCAGCAAGAAATAAAGTCCATTTAAAATCATTGCAGACAATACAAAATAGTTGGAAATCTACCTGTCAAGACAAACTCAGAAATTATATGAGTATAATTGCAAAAGATGTTTCACACAATTAAAGGCAGAGGTAAATAATTGGGGAAATATTTATTGTCCATGGGTATGCCGAGTTAATATAACAAAAATGACAATTCTACCTAAGTTGATTTATTTCACTGCTATACCAAACTATCAAAAATTATTTAGCTATTTAAAAAATGGTAATAAAATTCATCTAGAAGAACAAAAGGGCAAGAATATGAGAATCAATGAAAAAAATATTAAGATTCATAGTACCAGATTTCAAACTATGTCACAAAGTGCTAATTATCAAAACAATCTATTAACTAGCTAAGAAATAATCGTGGATTAGTGGAATAGATTTGGTACATAAAATACACAGTAATAAATTACCAGAGTAATCCAGTATTGGATAAATCCAAAGAGCTAAGCTTTTGGAGTAAGAATGCAACGTTTGATAAAAATTGCCAGGAAACTGAAAAGCAATTTGGCAAAAAGTTGGTGTAGACCAACATCTCATATATCAAGATAAAGTCAAAATGGGGACATGATTAAGACAAATAGTGATATAAGCAAATTAGGGGAACAAGGAAAAGTTACCTATAAAACCTACAGAAAAGGGAAGAGTTTATGAACAAACAAGAGATAAACAGGATCATGGTTTTCTTTCACAACTTGACTTTTATGGAAATGTTTTGCACAACTTTACATGTAGTTTCTTAATTGTGGGTGGGGATAAGGGAGAGAAACTAGACCTCAAAAATTTTAAAAACAAATGTAAAAAAAAATTGTTTTTGAAAGTAACTAGAAGAAAAATATTAAATAAATTAATAAATAAGATTTCCTAACCCTAGGAAAAGATTTCTAACAGCTACTATACATTGCTCACTCATCTAGGATTATGCAGTATAGGCAAATGAAAATTTAGCATTCAGTCCAGTTTTTTTTTTATTCAGTCCATTATTAATAATTTGTGAACAAGTCTTTTGACCAAAGGTTCATCACATGAAATGGATCCTATCAGATGCAAGCATCCTTAATATAGTGTGCAATGAGGGACTGTGTGCTAGTGCAGAAAGACCAAATCTCAGTTCTTTTTACTATCTGTGTGGTCTCAGGCAGATCATTTGGCCTCAATTTCCCTTCTGGAAAATAACAGGGTTATATCTAATGGTATCTGAGGTCTGTTACAGAACTAGATATAGGAAATGCTTAAAAAAAAAAAAAAAAGCAAAATGGATAACTTTGATTACATGACATTTAAAAAAATTTGTACAAACTAAATCAATGTAGTCAGAATTAGAAGGAAAACAGAAACCTGGGAAAATAGTTTTAGAGCAAGTTTCTCTGATAAAGACCTTATTTCTCTAATATATAAGGAACTGAGCAAAATTTATAAAAATAAGAGCCATTCCCCAGTTGATAAATAGCCAAAGGATATGAACAGTCTGTTTTTAGAAGAAAAAAATCAAAGGTCTCAATAATCATATGAAAAAAATGCTCTAAATCACTACTGATGAGATAAATACACATTTAAATAACTCAGAAAAATTTAAATAACAAATTTAAATAAATCAACTCATGCCAATCAGATTGGCTAATATGACAGAAAAGGAAAATGACAAGTGTTGGAGGGGATGTGGACAATTTAGGATATTAATATATTGCTGGTGGAGTTGTGAACTAGAATAACCATTCTAGAATTTGGAATGATGGCAAAAAGTCTATAAAACTATGCATACCTTTGAGCCAGGAGTACCACTATTATGTCTGCAACCCAAAGAGCTCAAAGACAAGGAAAAAGGACCTATATGTACAAAAATATTTATAGTAGCACTTTTTGTGGTGGCAAAGATTTGGAAATTGAGGTGATGTCCATCAGATGGGGAATGGCTGAACAAGTTATGGTATATGACGGGGCTATCGTGCTATCAGAAATGATAAGCAAGACTGTTTTAGATAAACCTGGGAAGACTTATATAAATTGAGGCAAAGTGAGAGGGGCAGAACTGGGAGTAATAGCAGTAGGGTAAGGATGATCAACTGCAAAAAACTTAGCTACTCTGATCCAAAATAATTCCAAAGGACTCATATTAAAAATAATATTCTCCTCCAGAGAGAGAACTGATGAACTCTGAATTAATTCAGATTGAAGCATACTTTTTTTTAAACTTTCTTTTTGTTGTTTTATTTTGTTTTCTTTTGCAACATGCTAATATGGAAATGTTTTACATGATTTCACACGAATAATCATTATCAAATTGCTTGTCTTCTCAAAGAGGAGAGAGGGAAAGAGAATTTGGAACTCAATTTTTTTTAATTGTTAAATTTCATATATTTTAACATATTTAACATGTAATTGGATTACCTGCCATCTGGGGGGGGGGGGGAATTTGGAATACAAGGTTTTGCAAAAGTCAATGTTGAAAAATTACCCATGTATATGTTTTGTAAATAAAAAACTTTAATAGAAAAAGAAAAAAGATCGTTAAATTTACATGTATTGAGAAATGCTTAAAAAAAAAGAATTTTTTTAAAAAGAAAAAGTGATACCATTCCTTGTAAGGGATCTTGGATGTGGTAGAGGAAATTGCTGCTCAAATATAACTTGGACTAGATCAACTTTGAGGTCCCTACTAACTTTGAAATTCTATCATTCTAAGATTCAACAGGAAGAAATCATAAATCTTGTGGTCCCTACCATGGCCCTCTCACCCAGCCCTTTCAAAAGCCTTTATACCTTCTACCTAGAATGAATAAAGCTAGTTCTCTCATTGACCTTTCTCCCTCTTCTCCCATGCTCAAGCCCCTGAAGATATTCTACTGATTTCACCTTGTTTCTGACGAAATTCAGTTTGTTTTTATGAGGTTATTTCTCTTTTAATAGGGTCACTCTGAAATCTATCCCAATCTCTCCGAGAATTAGCAGCACCTTCTGCAAACTTAATGAAGAGCCTCCATTCTGGCTCCCAGGTCACAGTTGGAGATTGGGTGACACTAGTCTTGGGGACTCCATTCTGAGTAAGCCGGATCAAGTGACTCTGCCTCCACAGAGCATCCCCTGAGCTCCCCATCCGGAGGGGCAGAGCTGCACCCCCAATCCATACAAGTGAAACCCCCAACCAGCTGGCTCCCTCCAGCTTCCCGAAGAGGGGACTCTGATTTGTCAACACTGTAAACTAAACATTAAATGTCTACTGTATTCAGAGCACAATACCAGAGGCTAGGAAATTTAAAATAAATTTTAAATATTTAAATATTAAATATAATATTTATTATTAATTATTTTACACACACGAATAATTAAACAAGGATCCATGTGAGGTCTGAAGGTTGTATCAAACCAGGGAAATTGGATCAAGGAAGACTTCTCAGAGAAAGTAGCATTTAATTTGGATTCTATTGCAGAGATAGACAAGAGTGAAAGGGTGGCCAGCCATTCTGGCCATTACAAGTAGTTGCTCTCACACGGGTTGGAGAACTAGTCCCTGATGTCTTTTCCAGCTCTGAGATTCTATGATTAGCACAAACAACAAAGAGAGAAAGGTAAAAGGAAGGACACAGTACATATTCTTAGCACAAAGTACGTCAGTTTGGCTCAAGCACAAAGGTACATGGGGGAAAGTAACATGAGATAAGGTTAGACAGGGTGGTCTGTAGAAAGACAAGCAGAATAATACCCTGTTAGTAGAACTAACTGCAAGTTGGTCCAACCATTCTGGAAAGCAATTTGGAATTATGCTTAAAAAAAAGACTAAAATGTCCACAGTATCTGACCACTACAGGTAAATATCTTAAGGCAATCAAAGACAGAAATAAAAGTTCCATATATTTTAAAATCTTCATAGCAGCACTTTTTGAGGTAGCAAAGAACTAGAAACAAAGTTTATAACCATTGATTGGGACAAATTCCAAATATATTGGAAACAATTATGAACTGATTTAAGAGTAAAGTAAGCAGAACCAGTAAAACACTATACATAATGATCATAACATAAATGGAAAAGGAAAAAATATTTTAAGGCAAATGAATGCTGTGTAATTATCATGTTAAAAGTTGGCCTCCATAAGGAGATAAGGGAATACAGTCACCCTCATCTTTTTTTTTCTACTTTTTTATAAGGATTGGCTTTCTCAGTAAGGGAGAGGAAAGGGATAAAACTTAAGAAATTAAGGTTTACATTACATTGAATTCCCAATCCCTATATTTATGCACACCTGCATTTTTGATTTCCTTCACAAGCTAATTGTACAATAATTCAGAGTCTGATTCTTTTTGTACAGCAAAATAATGTTTTGGTCATGTATACTTATTGTGTATCTAAGTTATATTTTAATATATTTAACATCTACTGGTCATCCTGCCATCTAGGGGAGGGGGTGGGGGGGGTAAGAGGTGAAAAATTGGAACAAGAGGTTTGGCAATTGTTAATCCTGTAAAGTTACCCATGTATATATCCTGTAAATAAAAGGCTATTAAATTAAAAAAAAAAAAAAAAGAAAGAAATTAAGGTTTACAAAAAACAAAAAGTCAGTTACAATGCAAAATAAAACCAAAAAGGATTAAAATCCAGTGAATTTACAAAATATAATTTTTTTTAAAAATGAATAGAAAATAATGATCAACTGGAAGAATCCAGAGAAGCATAGGAAGACTTATATGAATTGATTCAAAATAAAGTAAGCAAAACCAGGAAAATAATATACTCAAATGATCACAACAATGTAAATGGGAAAAATAAAAACAGCAATAACAAAAAATAATGGCCAAATTTGGTTTTAAAATAGAAATAAGAAAATGAATCTCCTTTTCTTTCTGGAAATGGGGGAGTGATATAAATATAGAGTTTTCATAAACTATTAGACCTTACTAAATGTCAGACTCCATTATTAGTTCCACTGAACTGTTTTAAAATTTTTTTATCCTGTGTGGGATGGCTCAATGAGTAGGGAGAAAAGGATGGATATATTTGGAAATAATATAAAAAATATCTATTAAAATATTTTTCAGGGAATTGTAGAATGGAATCATATTATTGAAAGCCTTGAATTCCAGACTAATGATGTAGAACTTTTTAGTAGGCAAGAATAAGGCATGGAATGTTTCTAACCACAGAAATGAAACCACCAAATGTAAGCATAAAAAAAGATCTTTGATCCCCACCTCTAATCCTGTCTCTATATGATTCCAGTCATGAAAAAAAGGAAATTGCACTGATTTTAGCCCTTATCACTTCCACATTCTGTTCAATAAACCCTCTTGTAGCTACTCTCCACTTAGCAAATCTTGAATATCTCCCATTGCTTCACATCAAAGCCCATTAAACTGAACTACTTCCAGCTCTAAATCTAAGATCCTATGATGCTTGACAATGCCAAATGCTGCCTCACTTCCTTGCCTTTGCTCTTCCTGTCCTGGATACCTGCAGTGACTTCCCCCCATCTCTATAGGTTGAAATATTTTCTTTCTTTTGAGGATCAGAGCAAATGCCACCTCCTTTAAGAAGCTTTCTTTAAACCACCCCCAGCTGAAAGTTCTCTCTTTTCAGCTCTCTGATAAAACTTGGGCCATACTTTTCCAGTGTATTTTTGCTGTTTCCTATTATAGTTATTTGGATAGCCTTATCTTAGTCGATTATTTTGTCAATAAATTGACTAATCTGATTAATCTTATTAAATTAAACATTTTGATTTATAAATTTTGAATTATAAATTCTTAGCCTGGTATTTGAGACTCTCCATAATCTGGCTCTTACCTACCTTTCTGACATTATTTCACATGGTTCTCTTTCACGTACTGGAATACTAGCTATTTTCCAAATTCAATATGACAATTTCCCCCTTCTGTGAATTTCCATACTTAGAATGCAATGCCTTCCCTCCTTTTTCCTCATTTTTTAGAATGCCTTTCCCCTGTCAGGGATCAGAAGGAAGGCCTGGTTCCACTTTCTCCAGCAACCCTTCTCTAATATCCACAATGGAATAAGATTCCTCCTGTATCAAATATTTCTGAAGACTATCGTTTGGACGCCTTTTATTCCTATCAATCCCACCTTATTTTATATCTATCTGTGGACATATCAGAAACAAACTCTTTCATCCCAAGGATTGTCTTTTTTTTTAATCCTCAGTGCTTAGTATAATGCCTCATATGGAATGAGTGATAAAAATTATTTACCTTGTTGGGTTCTGCATCAATAATGTTTACTGGATGAATGTGTATGGATTTTATCTTTCCTCTTACATTGTAAGTATTAACAACGCTTTCTGAATTACTGAATGCAGATAGATTGTATTTTCTCTATTAGACTTTCCAAAGGCAAAGACCCTATCTGTGTGGATCCTTTTCATTCTGTAAATAGCAAGCTACCCCCCACCCTATCCCCATGATTGGGCACGTAAGACAACCAGTAAACACTTAGTAAGTGGCCACATAAATTAAACTAAGACTTAAGCAATTCAATCTTTTTTCAGCCAGACACTGTCCCTTCCCTCTTCTCCCTTCTCCCTGCCTACCCCAAGGATTACAAAACATGAAGAGTGACTCGGGTGCTTGTACCCTTTGTTTCAGAAAGTTTATTACATCAGGCATCTAATCCAAGAAGATCAAAGGCAAAAAGAAAGATCTCATATGTACCATAATATTGGTATTTGAGCAACCCTTTTTGTAGAAGCAAAAAACTTGAAACACAACGGGTACCTTTCGTTGGGAAATGGCTGAACAAATGGCTCACGAATGTACTAGGATAGGACTGTGCTACAAAAAATGAAAAACCCGAGGAATTCAAAGGAACATGGGAAGGTTTACATATGGAGTGAAGTAATCAAGAGCAGAAGAATGATGTTCACAATGTTTTTTTTTTTTTTTTTAATTATTATTATAGGTTTTTATTGACAAAACATATGCATGGGTAATTTTTCAACATTGACCCTTGCAAACACTTCTGTTCCAACTTTTCCCCCCACCCCCTCCCCTAGATGGCAGGCAGTCCCATCCATGGTAAACATGTTAAAGTATATGTTAAACAGAGGTTCACAATGTTTACCAAAATTGTAATAACATCTTGATTTCAGAGAGAAAAAAGATTACATTTACATCCTTTTTTGTGGTAAGGAAGTAGTGAACTACAGATATGGAATGTTGTATACATTGTCAAATCCAGTCACTTTATCAACTGGTTTTGCTTGGCTGTTTTTCTTCGTGACAAGGAAAGCGTAAATAGGAAAGGCTGTGGGTCCAGAAATAAATGCAGTATAAAAACAAAGGGAATGAAAACATTTATTTTTTAAAAAATGGTTCCACATGAACATCCCAAGGGCCAGGGCCATCCCATCTATGTACATGCCCTACTCCATCACATCTCTTCAGTGGGGTGGTCCAACCCTGAATTATGCCACGAGTGGCACAGAGGGCAAACCTAGTGAGTGCCCAGGAAATGCCATACTGTTCTGATTGTATCTCCAGAGTTTCAGGTAACAACGCTCCCTGGGCATCAGCCGCCTGAAGGCTGGACAGCACAATGCCCCCTAGATGAGCCTTACTCCAGCCCTAAGTGGGATGCCTCCATTCCTCTAAGTCAAAAGTCCTGCCTCCTGCTCTAGGACTTTTCCTTGGGTCACAGGTATAGGAAGGGGTGACTATGTTTCTATAGATGCTAAAAAGGGCCGGCTTCCCAGCCCCTCCAGCTCCTTGTTCTACAGCTGCTTCAGGAGATCTCCTAAACTTTCAACTGCTCTGTGTCTGAGCTTCTCTCCTCCCTCCGGCCCCTTTCTGACTTCTCATCAGCCTGCACCGGCCCCCTCTCCAAACTTCTCTCTTATCTCCATTTAAATCAGACCGAATCCTAATCCAGACTCGGGGGAGACCCTGTGCTCTCACCTTTGCCAGGAGCGGGCCCTCACTTACTCACCCGAGTAAGACCACTAGGCCCAGCTCGTTTAAGCCTGGCCACAGGAGAAGCCCCAGGGCCACAGCAGGCCCCCAATGCCAGGATTATCCACCCAAGAAAGCCCCAGGCCCAGGTCCCCTCCACGAGGCTCGTGGGAGTTGGCTCTCCCTTCCCTCCCTGGGACATCCCTGTCCTCTCTTAGCCAGCTTAGATTTCTGCCTCTCCCACCAGTCTGCCTGCCTCCCCCTCCCCGGGCCTGTTTACTGGCCTCTGACAATGGGGCTTTGTGGCAAGGACCTTCAGAGTCTGTCCTCGCTCACCCCCACACAAGCCCTATCACCCCAAGGTCTGAATCTGCTCTGTCTTCCTCCCTCCAAAAGGCCGGGCCCTTGCCCACGGCGGTGCCAGCCTCGGAGCGGCCCCACCAGCGCCGAGCCCAGATAAAACGTGGCCCTGCGAGTACGGAGCTGTGTGCGCACAGGTGTCAGCCTGTGAGTGCGGTAAAACTGTCTGGCCCTGTGTGTGACCCGGGTGCTGGCTGTCCTACAGGCCGACTCCAAGGAAAAGAAGTGCAGGCAGGGCTGTGTGCGGGGTTTGGGTGGCTGCATGTGTCCGGGCACACACATGTATGTACATGTATATGTCTGTGTGTATACATAAAGCACACACGCCTGTGCCTGTGTCTCTCATTCTGGGCACACGCATGCAGAGATAAGTACATCTGTGTAATTGTGTGCTGACAATCTCATAGCTGCCTTGGGAGGGAATGGCCCCAGGGGGCACTGAGGAGGCTTCTGGAGCCCCTGCCTCCCTCCCTGGCAGCCTGGCCCCGGCTTTCCCACTGCCCACCTTGGGCACAGGGAGCCAGCGTCCTGTTTCCCAATATTACACTGCGACCACAGCCAGGCTTGGTTATCAGCAGAGGGGGCGCGGGGGCACAGGACCAGCATCTCCAGGCAGCGTGCTGGGCCCTGCCCGTGGCTCTGGGCCAGGGGCTCAGGAATGGGCAGGGGTGGAGCCCTCTGCCGTCTTAAGTGGGATTCCCCAGGGACCCTGCCTAGCATGCAGTTTCCAGCCCTTCCTGCCAGGGTCTAGCCTGCTCTTCCTTCAGCGTACCACCCTGAGGAATGGGCTTCTGGATCCTGGATCTCTCCCAGGCCTGTCCCTCACCATTGCTTGCCACCAGCCAGGAGGGAAACTAGGTGAGACTAGCTCAGTCGCCATGGAAACCAGAGGGCTCATCACCATAGCAAGCAGTGGTGGCAGCTCTTCCCCTTCTTTTCTCCCCCCACCCCCAGAAAGGCAGCCCTGGTGGGCAGTTCAGGGAGCAGTCATTTCCCGCCCCTCTCCAGAGCCAAGACCACCCCAAGCAGGAGGAGGGTGCTCAAGGGGCAGGGCCTTGGGCCCCTGTGAGGTCTTCGGAGGGGCCAGATTTGGGCACAGAACAGTCTTAAGCTCCACTAGTCCCCTCTGACCCAAGGTCACAGACTCTGTCCCCAAAAGGAGAGGAGCCACAGCTAGGCAGCAGGGGGCCCTTTCTGTGGGTTAGGCCAGAACCCCCTTTCCCTCTCGAGCCCCCGGCAGGGAGCCTGACCCTTCCATCTCCCACACACTCTCGACACCAAAGTGACAGCACTGCCCTGTAACAGGATACCTGGGTCTGCAGTCTCCCCTGGCACAGAGGCCGGCTCGCCAACATGCCAGTGGAGGCAGGGATGCCCACAGGGCAGTGCCAGGCGGTGATGGAGATAAGGAAGCAGACAGGGCACCAACAGCCTCTACCTGGGACATCCTACAGGTGGGTGGGAAGAGTGAATAGAGTCAGGAGGACCCAAGTTCAAATCGTATGTATGACCTTAAGTGACAAGCCATTTAACCTTGATTGCCTTGCAAAAAAATAAATAAAAGAAAATAAGAAGAAGCAATATCCCACTTTGGGGTTTATTTTTACAACTCAGAGTCTTACAGGATAGTATAATAATAGTATAATAGAAAAGAACAATGTCCTGGAAGGATATCTGGGCTCTTAGCTCAGCTCAATTGATCGTGGACCTGAAGGAGACATTCTCTGAGTCCTTTCCCCAGCTACAAAATGAGGCTGGAGGAAAGTAAACTAGGCAATCTCCAAGTTCCCTTTTAACTTTTACATTTGATAGTTTGTGATTTTCCCACACTACGCTCCATACCATTCAGGTCAACAGACATGTACTGCTAGCTCTACTCTGTCACACCCTGTGCCTTGGGGAAATGAGGCAGAACTGGACTCCAGTTACAGAATCACAGAACTTAGCAGTGGGAGGGCCCTGAGAGGCCTGCAACTAAATCAGAGCTGTGGGGACCACATTGTCCTTTCTTTGCCTGAAGACCCCCACCACTAGAGCACTCACTACCTAGCAAGGCAGCAATCCACTTTTTGAATAGCAAGCCTAAATATGCTTCTTTGGGATTTACATTCCTTGTTCCTGGTTTTCTGCCCTTTTGTGAGTTTTTTCCTCCTTCCATGTTTCTCTGAGATTAGAAAGTCTCCCAAAGTCTTCTCTTCTCCAGACTAAATATCCCCAGCTTTTTCCCCCTTATCCTCATCAAGTATGAACTTGAAGCCTTTCATCTTCCTGAATTCTTTTTTAGCTTATCAGCGTTATTCCTAAAATGTGGTATCAAAGATTGAGACAGATCTGGGGGAGTGGGGAGGTGGGGGGGAGGACATTTCCAACATGGGAACTTATTTTGCTTGATTATGTATATTTGTCATAAGAATTTTGTTTTTACATGGGAGGGGGAAGGTAGGAAGAAGAGAAGATAGATTTTCTTTAACTAAAAAAAAAAAAAAAAAAAAAACACAAAATAAAAAAATGTTGTGCCCAATTCTGGGCACTCCGGCCCAGATGCGGCCTGAGGCTATCAACCCCCTCATTTTCTAACTTTGGCTCTCTTAATACAGCCCGAGATGGCATCAGTTCTCTCAGCTGCTTTCTAAACACTATTGATTCACCCTGAACTCTCATTCCACTAAAAATTACAAATTTTTTTTTCAGACAAACTGCTTCTCTAGTCACACCTCCCCCTATCTTGTCATTGAGCTCATGGTCTTCTTGGGGCCCTGAAATGGTGAGACAACTCTAAAGCATGAGATATAAATGTGGCTCACTTTCCATTAGAATACTGAAAGGCAGTGTTGGAGAGGGCTCTAGGAGACTCCTGGACCCTCCATCATAGATTCTGGGCCCCAGGTTCTTCAAGGGTCAAATGAGTGGGCTGCACCAGACTAGCCGATCTGACATTCCCAGAGTCCGACCAAATGAGATTGGAGATGAGAAAGCCCGATGCATTTACTTTAGAGCACTCCAAAATGAAAAGGAGCAAGATTATTATTATTATTTAGGTTTCTTGGGGCCATTGCTCCCACAGTACCTAGCATGGTGCCCTCCTTACACTCTGAAGTTATTCCATAGATATTGGACGAGTGAGTGATTCCGGTTAAGTTAAATCACTGTTTATAATAAAGAATATAAAGCAGGGGAAAGAACACTGACATTGAAACCAAAAAACCCAGATTCCAGCCCCAGCTCCAATATTTATTAGCATGTGACTCTAGGCAAGATACTCTTTGGATTCTCAGCTGCTTCATCTATAAAATGGAGATAATAATATTTGTATTACCTATCTCACTGGGCCGAGTGTTTTTGCAAATTTTAAAGTAACATATGGGGCAGTTAACTGGTGCAGTGTGTTGAGAGCCAGCCCTGAAGTCAGGAGGACCCGAGTTCAAATCTGGCCTCAGACACTTAACACTTCCTAGCTGTGTAACCCTGGGCAAGTCACTTAACCCCAATTGCCTCAGCAAAAAATGTGTGTGGTGTGTGTGTGTGTGTGTGTGTATCAGCTCTTATTTTTGAAGAAAAGAACCTATTTCTATTTTGAAAATAGAAGAACCAAGGCAGGCATTCTAAGTCCTGAAGAATGGGATGGGTATGATAATGGTATTACAGATAGGACAAGGCATCCATGCGCCTGTTCTCCCTTTCTAGTAATGGCCAACATAGGAATTCCTCCTTTCCTAGAACTTTTTCCTTGGGCAACAAGAAAGGAAGCTCAGGGTACAGGAGCCTCAGCCCACTTGTAAGTCCCTGTACCTGTGTCTCTGATCTACTTCCAAAGACCAAGGCAAAGGAGCATCCCTCACTCTAGAAGCCTCCAGACTTCTCCTACAGGGCCCGGGATGCACCTGATCTAGAATAGTGGAAAGAACACAGAGTTTTCTGTCACCGGGCCATTGGTTGGAGTCCCAGCTTTAACTTCTTCTTAGCTATAAATGATTTAATTTAATCAGAATCACTTCCTCATCCATAAAATAAGGGGGTTGGACTAGAACAAGGTTTCTTTGGGCACAGATCATATCTTTTGATCATTTATCAATCAGGGCATGGCTCTTATTTTTTTTTTTTTAATTTGGTTCAATTCCCTCTATGTTTGAAAAATGAGACCTTCTCAGACACACTTGCTTCAAAATTCTTTTTATAATTACTCTTGCTAACTGTATTTCCGCCCATTTATTAGACGTCTTATTAAACTTTTTCCACCAGCGATCCCCTTTTTGCCTGAGAAATGTTTACATGATTCCAGTTATGTAGTACATTTACTGATTAAAAAAAAATTAAACATTTGCTGATAACAAATTATAATTTTACAACTCCCATCTTCATGGAATTGTGATCCACAGTTTAAGAAGCTGGGGACCAGTGCACCTAAAATTCTTTCCTTAGTCTACAGTCCAGGGGTCCTCAAACTTTTTAAATAGGGGGCCAGTTCACTGTCTCTCAGACGGTTGGAGGGCCAGACTATAGTAAAAACAAAAACTTTGTTTTGTGAGCTTTTAAATAAAGAAACTTCATAGCCCTGGGTGAGGGGGATAAACATACTCAGCTGCCGCATCTGGCCCATGGGCCATAGTTTGAGGACCTCTGGCACTATAATGACATTTGAATTTTAATTGATTTCACCAAAGGGGAGACTAAATCCCTAAAAAGAAAAGTAATTTCTTCTCTTTCATGAGCAGGACCCCTGATCTTTGAGACTGACTATTGGTTTTCCTGGCCTGCTTTTCCTAAAAATAAGGGATAAAAGGATGAAGGGAGCTTTGGAAGCAGCTGCATTTCTGAACCCCAAAATCTACCTATTTGCAGCAACAAAACCCAAGCTCTCTAAGTGTCTCTAAAGGCCTCTAACTTTCCTCCTTTTGGGGTTACAGATCTCACTTACAAAAGGTAAGACTGGGGTACTAAACGTTAAGAGAGGGATACTAAAAGGCCAAAGCCAGTAACTCTGATCTGTGGAAGAGGAAATTCAAACGCGGTCCAGACAAGTTGGGACAAATATCTGGATGGCAGATCCATATAAAGGAAACCACAGTAGTTTGAGCATATCCCTGACCTGTGAAAGGAAGGCAGGGAGGTTAACCACAGAATAACTCAAAAACAATTCACATCCACAGCCTCCTGGGCCCTTTATTTAATAGGGGACTGAGTTTATAGACTCTGCCAGGGGATAGAACTGGAGAGATAGAATAAGCTTGTTTCATCCTCCAGTACCAGCTCATCCTGGGACCTTGGAGACTGCCCAGAGAAGAAAGAACTGCTATTCTCCAGAGTTGGGGCTTTATTATGGATCCAGCCCACTGATAGACTGGACCATACCCCATGACCCTATCTCTAGCCTAAGCAACCTTTACAAGGTTTACAGGGGAAGGGGCGGGGGAGGCTGCTCCCTCCTTTTAATTTAGAAATGACCCTGCTCTGCCATCATCAACAGGAGAATTAGCCTTAGTATTAAACCCCTACGGTGGAACCCACATAAACATATACGTCCCAATCAATCCCACTTCCAGGCAGGAAGTTCAAACTAATCTAAATCTGTCGTAGCACAGTTCACTTTTTTCTTTGAAAGCCATTTCTCTCCCAGTCCTCCTTGTATTCGATTCATCGCTCCCGATTTATGATATTCTGCTCTGGTCAGACTCTTCTAGTCCCCGATCCCCTACCATCCCTATGAAAGATGAGCTGTGTTTACCCATTTTTCAGAAGGGTAAGATCAGAGCTTTCAGTCTAGCTTTCAGGCCCCAGGATCCCACCTCCTGACAACAGCCACAGGAATCTCACCCACAAATGGCCTTAGCAAGAAGATTGAGACTGAATTCTACTCCCTCCTGGTCCCTTGACCCACTCCTGAAATTAGAGGCAATTCAAATGACAAAGACTTCTCTAGATGTCCTTCAATAGATGATTACTTCATACTCAAAGATGGCTTTTTCAAAGGGTCTTCAGGGCATTCAACTCCGAGGGGCCAAGGTAAGAAAGCCAATTCGTCAATTTCTGAATGCCAGCCCCAATTTGGGACCTATGTACCACCAGCTGGCAGGCGCGTGGCAGTTTGGGAGTACAGCCAGAGCTGCAGCAGCCAGAGGGGGGAAGCATGGGCTCAGACCTTGGGATGAGGGCAGGACCCCAAGACCAGAGAAGCAGGCAGAACAGTAACAGTCCTGGGTTGGGGGGCTGAAGCAGACTCCCAAACCCTGCATTCAAGGCTGGCCATAATCTGGCCCCAAGCTACCTCTGCAGGTCTCTTTTTTCCCCTCTTCTCTAACACATTCCCTCTGCTGCAGTGGGGCAGTCTCCTTCTCAGCTCCTGCATGTATTATGATCATTACCATCTCTGTCCTTTTCCCTCTTCTTCCCTTCTATCTAATCAATATTTATCCCTCAAGGCCCAGCTCCAGTGGCCCCTCTCTCCAAGAACACTTCCCTGATGACTCTAGCCCACACTGAACATCAGTTATATTTTCAGTCTTATTTCCCAGGTTAATATTTAACCAAAAGCTTTGCCCTTGTCTCCCCAAAGCAGCCTGAAAAGAAGAGACCTTGTCCTTCCTCTCCTGTGTTGCCCAACCCTGGACAAATAATAATGGACCTATTAATCCCTAGTGATTGATTGAAACTAAGACATAGGTGGCAGGAGAAATGATAAAAAGCTGACAGAACAAGGCAAAAAGTGCCCCAAGGTCACAGGTCTGACCCCGGGGATATTATCAGCACTGTGTCACAAAAGAAATCCAGAGGCAAATATGGATGTTCCAAGTTTCAAGATACACTTAGCCAAAGACCCAGGAGGCTGCTCTGTTCTCATTCATCCCTCCTTCCCTATGCTGGATGGAACAGGGCTCCCTGCCCCTAGCCCAAATGCTTCCCTGCTCCCTTTCATCCTCCAGACCCCGAATGAGCTTCCCCACTACTGCAACCCTACATAGATCTTCTCTGCTCAAACTTGGAAGCCCATAATCACAGTGAACCTACCACTGCTTCATAAATCTTAAAGCATTCGATAAGTCCAAGTTATCGAATGGGTTATCGAATGGTAAGCCTGGGTTAGAGTTCCCCTGTGAACAAGAGCCATATATTCTCTTGTCTCCCTCACACCTACCTAATCCAAAGTACTTAGCTCCAGGTGCCCCATCTCACAGCTTGCACTAGCACAGGGCTGGACACCAACAGGCCACAAATACTTACCCAAGGGATGAATAAATTGGAGGCAAACGGGACGCCCTGAAACTAAATCCCAAGTAACCTGGCTGTGGGTGTGCTCATTAGTGCTAAGTAGAGACAAATAAAGTGCAGGTGCAGCGTGGAGAGTCCTTTCACCCAGACACAGAGACTCCTGGGAAGCTCGTTGGATGAGGCTTTTCCTTCCTTCTTCCTGAAACTTAAAGCCCTAAAACCTAAGCCTGCTATTTTTGGTTCTCAGGACCTTCCAACCCAGCCCCACGTCCTCATTCCCATTAAGAACCAGCGGGCTAGTTGGTGCAGTGGAAGGAGACCAGCCCTGAAGTCAGGAGGACCTGAGTTACTTAACACTTCCTGGCTGTGTGACTCTGGGCAAGTCACTTAACCCCAATTGCCTCAGCCAAAAAAAAATCAATAAAAATAAAGAGAACCAGGCAATGGCCAGAGAAAGAGCAAGGAGACGCCAACAGCCTGTAGAAGAAAGGAGTGGGGCCTAGATTGCTGGCACAGACCCTCTGACCAATAGTAGCTCCGAAGAAACCCAACCAGTGTCTGGCTGCACCGCCGGAAATCCCAAAGGCCCGCTTGGAAATCCGAGCTTCTAGCCCCCTGCTCGAGGCTACACCCCGACGAGAGCTCAGATTCTGAGTCTGCTGCATGACAGGCCTGTGACGCTAGCCTGGAACCGGCAGGCAGGGTGGGGAGGGAAACTCCTGAACTGGGCAGAGTTGGGGAGGGGAGGGGGGGGAGAAGAACCACTGACCACAGCTGGCCAGGGGTTGGCCGGCTCTCAGAGGATCACAGCTGTCCTCTCCCCACCAGGGTCAGCGCGCTGGAACTCCACACCTGGCTCGGGTCAGAGGAAAACAGAGCCCTGACAATTCTCCATGAAAGCGAAGGTGTCACGGAGGAGAATGAGAGTTACAGAGCAAGTAAAATGTGAAGCCTCGGGGCTGAGACTGAGGTGAGAAGTCAGAGAAGGAAAAACCCAAAGGGAGGAATTTGGCAAGGGGAGGTGGGGGCGGGGCGGACCGCGAGGCTGGGATTAGAAATTCTGGATCCGGAGCCTTCCCTCATTAGGAGATATCAGAGGAGGCAGAAGACCAGCCTCCTTCCCACAAAGCTTCTCCGGGAGGCCTAGCTAGCCCGCTCCCATAACGGAGGCGCATCTCCGTGGGGACCTCCCCACCCAACTCAGAAAGGAGTGAGCCCATCTTGCCCTCTCTGTTCCTGGCCAGCTCTGGCCAACGGGGGAGGCGTGGTGGGGGCAGGGACTGGATTTAAGAGCTGCGGAGGGGCCGCTCCCAGCTGGACTGCCGAGCCCGTTCCGAAGTAATTAAGAGCTCATGAAGCACAGACACCCCTAGCCTGCCGTGCCCCATGACCTAGAAGGGCCAGGCCCCCTGGGCTCTCACTTCCCAAGCCTCCGGCCTCCCCGAGCGACGCCCCCTCCCTGGCCCTGCCCCAGGGCCCTGTGGCCGCTCCCAGGGGAGCGGCCGGAGCTCCACTCCGCCGAGGGAGCCTCCAGCCCCGATGACTCAGCCAGGAGAGTAGGCAAATGTCAGCCCCAGGAAGGAGGAGGTCGCTGTCGGACCCAGGGCCCCGTCTCCTTCCCAGCTCCCCGCTGCAGGGCAGGAAAAGCAGCAGGTTGGCTTTGCAGAGAAGGGAGGGCAAAGACTGGTAGGGGAGCCCTCGTCCGCGGTGAGAGAAGGGGAAAGCGGAATCCCTGCTCCTGAGGCTAACGGGAAAGAGCCTTCTAACGCGGCTTCGGGAGGAGGGGCGCGGGAGCCCTTCCTGCACCTGCTGCCTCCCCTCCGAGCCCGGGGCCAGGGAGGCTGGGGGCGGTGCGCAGGGACGCCGGCCCCCGCGCAGGACCTCGCGCACAGGAGTCTCCCGGGGGGCCCGGGCACGCTCAGCCCCAGCATTCCCGAGACCCCGGCCCCGGGGCCCCTCCCCCTCCCCAGCCGGCGGTTCCTCTGTCCCCTCCCCTCTCGGAAACACCTGGCAGCCCTGCCCCCGGCCGGGGCCGCCTGCTCCGGCCGGTCTCGCCGCCCTCCCCTGCTTCTGCAAGGGCCCGGCGTCAGGGCACAAGCGGCTCTGACCCACATACGCTCCGGACTTGCTATAAATAGCTCGAGCACACACAGCCACGGCTCGCCAGGCCCCCAGCGCACCGAGGCCGGACGGGGCGCACGGCGTCCGCGCATCGGCAGACACCCTCCCCATCGGGCGCGCCTGTTCTTGGGGCAGGGACCTCGGGTCGGGCCCTGCCCTGCAGAGCGGGGGGGAGGGGGGGAAAGCGGGTGCGGACGGAGGGTCCCGCGCTGTGCGGGAAGCGGGGCTCGCTCGGGCAGACACTTGCCCAGCGCCGATGCGCGCCCGCGGCCGGGGCTGCACCTCATCTCCTACACACGCACACCTCGCAGTGCCCTAGTCCCCCAGCCGCATCAGGGAGGCTCTGGCCCGCCCCGGGGGTCCCGCCGGCGCCCCCCTTCTCCTCGGCTGGATGCTCTCTCAGCGCTCCGGCCCGGGTTCTGCCATCCCCCCCACCTCCCCCTCCCCGCCCCGCTCACCGGGCTGCGCCGCTTCAGCGTCACGTTCTTCCAAAGCAGGAGGTGCAGCTGGTGCAAGAAGCCCATGGCGGGGCCGGGGCGAGCAGCGGGGCCGGAGCGAGGAGCGGGGCCCGAGCGAGCAGCGGGGCCCGAGCGAGCAGCGGGGCCCGAGCGAGCAGCGGGGCCGGCGGGCCGGCGGTGGGGCTGGGGCGGGAACGGGGAGGACCTCGGCCGGCTGCGGCGGAGCGGGCCGGCAAGTACAGGGTCCGGGGCCAGGACCGGAGCCAGGGCCCGAAACCCGGGGTCCTAGAGCCGGGCGGCGCTCAGCGAAGCGGGCGGCGCTCAGCGAAGCGGCCGCCGCCGCCCTCCCCTCGGCGGGCTCGGCGAAAACGGGGGGGTCTCAGGGCCGGGCCCGCGCTCGGCATCGCCCCCGGCCCGGCCTCCGCGCGGCGCTTCACAGAGCGCCCATCCCGCGGGCGGGAGGGAGCGCGGCAGAGCGAGGAGGCCGGGGGTCGGGGATGCTGCTGCCGCTGGTGCTGATGCTGGGGCCCGGCGCGGGGAACGCCGGCAGCGAGAGCAGGGGCGGCGCGGGGCGCGCTGCTCCGCCGCCTCTGCTGCATTGAATTTCCGAGCGGAGGATGACCCGCCCCTCGGCTGGGGCCTCCCCCTCTTAAAGGCGCCCGGACGTAGCGCCCCGCGCCGTACACTCCAGGGGGCGCCCCAGGCCCCGGCCTCCCCGACGCCCCTCCGAGGTGCGGACCCCGCGCTCTTCCCGACCCCCGCGGCCGCGCCTCCCGAGCAAGCAGCCAATGGCTGACGGAGCCAGCGCCCGCCCCCTCCCCCCCTTCCTCCCGCACCTCTCCCGGAGCTGACGCGGACCTCGGAACCGGAGGGGGGTGGGGGGTGGGGGGTGGGGGGGCTGCTCCCAGGGGGCGCGTGGATTCTCAGCAGGAAAAGCTAAACTTCCCCACCGGGACCCCTCTTCCCGGCGAGGAATTCTGTGGCCCGCAGAGGGGGGCGGACAGGCTAGTGCGCGCTCGGGACGCGCGCGGGAGGGGGGGCAGGCCGGGACCGGACAGTGATGCGCGGGAGAAGGATGGCGAGGGAACGGGAGAGGCGGCGGGACGGAACGGCTCTGGTGACCCCTAAAGAACAAACAGGCCGTGTTGCTGTGGGATGGAGAGTTAGGAACAGGATGCCCAAAGTTAGCGTCTCCCTGCAGACGGGAGACCGGGATAGGACGCAGTCAGGTGAAGGGTGGACGAAGAACTGAACAAGGTTCCAAGCGGAGCCCGATGAGGCTTGAGCACGGCCCAGTTGTCACCCCGCCCGCCCGTTCCGGGCGACATAACTGCGAAAGCGATCTAAAACCTCTTCTCTTCCTTTTTCCTGTTCCTTTTCTTTTCCCGGTCCGCCCCAGCGCCCCGCGGATTTGCTCACCACAATCTCCAGGCCGGTGACCGGGAGAGCTCCGCAGCAAGCCAGGCAGGCGCCGTCATGAAAGTGACAGACCCTGCCCGAGACTTCTCGGGGCATCAGCCCGACCCAGAGGCCTTGCTCGGCGCCGCCGCTGGGGCGGCCCGCGAAGCCCGGACAGTGCCGCGCCAGGGAGGCGGCGGTCTTGGGCGCAGCCTGAGCCGGGAACGGGCAGACCCGAGGGCCTTCCTCAGCGGAGAGGACATCTCCGAGGGGCCAGCCGCAGCGTGCGCAGGCTCGCCCAAAAGAAGGCTTTAAAGAGGCTCACAAAGTAGTCCCGAAAAAGCTCCACGCGAACGCTCCCAAGGCTCTCTTAAAGAACCTTAGAGCTGGTGCCGTGGGAGGCGCTGGCCCAGGGCCGTCCATCAAGGGGGGCCCTTACAAGAAGTGAATCGGCTCGCGAGAAACGTGACTTGCCCGAAGTTAGGGAATCCACCCCAAATGTCCCTAGGGACCGCTTGCGTCTGACCTGTGGCGGGGCATCCCAAGCTTGTCTTACTCGGTCAGACATGCTTGACTCTAATATAGCGATGTCATTTTGATCCTTTTTGAGAACAAAGGACAACAGCCAAGACCAATCGACCCCTTGCTTTTCTTTGTTATCTAAAACAGGGGTCTTAAAGTTTTTCCATTAGTGACCCCCTTTTCAACCAAAAAATGTTTGCGCCCTAAGGTATAGGCGCACAGATCAAACACTTGCTGATAATAAATCAGAAGGAATTTATTTTAAAACAATTCTTCGTTTTATAATTTTACCATGTATTTGCCAGTTATTATTTCACCATTTTTACCATTTATTACCATGTTTTACCGTTTACCATTTATATTTTTCTTTTTAAAGACAAAAGTACATTTACATTCTAATGAGTATTTTTATATAAAAAATTAATGTTGGCAGAATATTTGATACCTTTTGCTGTTGCCAAATTTTTTTACAACTCCCACATGCTCTGAGAGTGCCACCCCATGTAGGGTTGAGACACAATTTTTAAAAATGATCTAAAATAAAGAAGGGGAAAGGACGCACATATGCAAAAATGTTTGTGTCAGCCCTTTTTGCAGTGGCAAAGAACTGGACACTTAGTGGATGCCCATCAGTTGTTATGGCATATGAATGTAATGGAATATTATTTTTCTATAAGTAAGGCCTGGAGAGACTCACATGAACTGACGCTAAGCGAAGTAAGTAGAACCAAGAGAAATGTTGTATAGAGTAATAGCAAAATTATGTGAGTAATCAACTGTGATGGACTTGATTCTTCTCAACAATGAGGTGATTCAAGGCAATTCCAATAGACTTGGAATAGCAAAGGCCATCCACATCAAGAGAGATCTATGGAGACTGCACATGAAGCATAGTATTTTCACTTTTTGGTTTTTTTTATTTTCTTTCTCGTGGTTTCTCCCCTTTGGGTCTGATTTTTCTTGCACAACATGACAAATATGGAAATATGGTGAAAAAAACTGCACAAAAAATGTTTGTGGCAGCCCTTTTTGTAGTGGCAAGAAACTGGAAAATGAATGGATGCCCATCAATTGGAGAATGGCTGAATAAATTGTGATATATGAATATTATGGAATATTATTGTTCTATAAGAAATGACCAGCAGGACGAATATAGAGAGGTTTGGAGAGACTTACACGAACTGATGCTAAGTGAAATGAGTAGAACCAGATCATTATACACTTCAACAACAAGATGATCAACTCTGATGCACTTGGCCCTCTTCAACAATGAGATGATTCAAACTAATTCCAATTGTTCAGTAAATAAGAGAATCAGCCACACCCAGAGAGAACTATGGGAAATGAGTGTGGACCATAATATAGCATTTCCACTCTTTCTGTTATTGTTTGGTTGTATTTTTGTTTTCCTTCTCAGGTTTTTTTCTTTCTAGATCCAATTTTCCTTATGCACCAAGATAACTGTATAAATATGTATACAGATATTGGATTTAACATATAATTTAACATGTTTAACAAGTATTGGACTACCTGCCATCTAGGGGAGGGGGTGGAGGGGAAGGAGGGAAAATGTTGGAACAAAAGGTTTTGCAAGAGTCAGTGTTGAAAAATTACCCTTGCATATGTTTTATAAATAAAAAGCTATTAGTGTTACTACTGGGATTATATCCCAAAGAGATTATAAAGAAGGGAAAGGGACCTGTATGTGCATGAATGTTTGTGGCAGCCCTTTTTGTAGTGGCTAAAAACTGGAAACTGAATGGATGTCCATCAGTTGGAGAATGGTTGAATAAATTGTGGTATATGAATATTATGGAATATTATTGTTCAGTAAGAAATGACCAACAGGATGATTTCAGAAAGGTCTGGAGAGACTTACATGAACTGATGCTGAGTGAAATGAGCAGGACCAGGAGATCATTATATACTTCAACAACAATACTATATGATGACCAGTTCTGATGGATCAGGCCCTTCTCAGCAACGAGATCAACCAAATCATTTCTAATGGAGCAGTAATGAACTGAACTAGCTATGCCCAGAAAAAGAACTCTGGGAGATGACTAAAAACCATTACATTGAATTCCCAATCCCTATATTTATGCCCACCTGCATTTTTGATTTCCTTCACAGGCTAATTGTACAATATTTCAGAGTCTGATTCTTTTTCTACAGCAAAATAACGTTTTGGTCATGTATACTTATTGTGTATCTAATTTATATTTTAATATATTTAACATCTACTGTCATCCTGCCATCTAGGGAGGGTGGCAGGGGTAAGAGGTGAAAAATTGGAACAAGAGGTTTGGCAATTGTTAATGCTGTAAAGTTACCCATGTATATATCCTGTAAATAAAAGGCTATTAAATTAAAAAAATAAAAAAATAAAAAGCTATTAAAAAGAAAAGAAAAGAACTGAACATATTTAACCTATTTCAGATTGCTTCCTTTCTTGGGGAGGGGCAATTAAGGGAGGGAGGGAGGGAGAAAAATTAGAAACACAAAGTCTTGTAGAAAGGAATGTGAAGACTATATTTACATATATTTGGAAGATGAAATACTATTAAAAATTTTACATTTCTAGTTATATAAAAAAATACTCTAAATCACTTGATTAGAGAAAAGCAAATTAAATCAATTCTGAGGTACTACTTCACACCTCTCAGATTGGCTAACAATGCAGGAAAAGATAATGATAAATATTG
Organism: Sarcophilus harrisii; assembly: GCF_902635505.1. Classification (NCBI taxonomy): domain Eukaryota; kingdom Metazoa; phylum Chordata; class Mammalia; order Dasyuromorphia; family Dasyuridae; genus Sarcophilus; species Sarcophilus harrisii. The sequence continues at coordinate 248,869,311 of NC_045427.1, read as the reverse complement.
GAGGAGATGTGGGAAAACTGGGACATATACATTGTTGGTGGAATTATGAACTGATCCAATCATTATGGAAAACAATTTGGAATTATGCTCAAAGGACTATTAAACTGTGTATACCCTTTGATCCAGCAGTGTCTCTACGGGTTTGTATCCCAAAAAGATCACAAAAAAGGGAAAAGGACCCACATGTGCAAAAATGTTTGTGGCCGCCCTTTTTGTAGTGGCAAGGAACTAGAAATGGAAACTTAGTAGATGCTCATCATTTGGAGAATGACTTGAATAAGTTATGATATATTATTGTTCTATAAGAAATGATCAGCAGGATAACCTCAGAAAGGCCCAAGAGATTTACATGAATTAATACTAAGTGAAATGAGTAGAATCAATAGAACATTGTACACAACAGCAACAAGATTATGTGATGATCAACTGTGATGGACTTGGCTCTTTTCAAAGATGAGGTGATTCAGGCTAATGCTAATGGACTTGTGATGGAGTCATATGCATCCAGAAAGAGGACTATGGGGACTGAATGTGGATCACAACATAGTATTCACCTTTTTATTGTTGTTTATTTGCTTTCTTTTTTCTTTCTCATTTTTTCCCTTCTTGATCTGACTTTTCTTGTGCTGCATGACAAATGTGGAAATATGTATAGAAAAAATGCACATGTTTAACATATATTGGATTACTTGCTGTCTAGGGAAGAGAAAGGGGTTGGAGAAAGGAGAAGAAAAAGTTAGAACACAAGGTTTTGCAAGGGTAAATGTCGAAAACTATCTTTTCATGTATTTTGAAAATAAAAAGCTATTATTTTTTAAAAAGAGAGATTGTTAGCAGAAAAAAAAAAAGTTTTTATCTAAAGTATTGGGTATTTTTCTTAGCTTTATTTACACTCACATTCCCCAGAAGCCTCCATCCATATATAAATGGGAAATTGGAAATCATAGAATTTCAGAGTTGCATGAAACTTCCTGGTCAGGCCATATGACTGAGAATCTGTTATAATAACATAAACAAGTGTAGTCATCCAATCCAACCCCTTTTTAAAGACCTGTGGTGAGAAAAAATCCAGTTTCCCGAGGCAGTCCATTCTACTTTTAAACAACTCTAATTTTTAGGAAGTTGTTTTTCTGGACCAAGCAGGATATAGCTAAATCTCTTCTACCTGACAACTCTTCAAATACCTGAACACAGCTAGTATGTCTCCTTTTCTCACCACTCACCCTCTCCAGCCCAATTCTTTTTTTCTCCAGGATAAACATAATACTCACAGGACATGGTGGGTGTTTGGGTTATTTGGAGACAAAAGACTAGTACAAAACCTGCCTCTTCTACTGCATGTCTGACCTTGAACAAGTCAAATTACCACTCTGTGATGCAGTTTCTTCATTTGCAAAATTAGGAGATTGGATTAGATGACTTCTCAGAAGTTCCTTTCTAGCTCTAGCATCCACTAATGGTCTATAGCAGAGGTATTAAACTCAAATAGAAACAAGGGCTACTAAGTCATACAAGAGGATCCCTAGCCCCAGGAATCTGGCCTCAGATACTTAGTAGGTTGCTGGATAAGTCACTTACCCCTATTTAACTCAGTTTTCTCATCTATAAAATGAACAGAGGAAAGAAATGGCAACCCATCCAATATCTTTACCAAGAAAATGGACTTACGAAGAGCAGGATACAACTGAACAAGACCACATGCTGGTCATTACATTTTAAAATGTAATTCTATCTAAACTTATTGTAGTCTTATTTTGTTAACTATCTCCCAATTACATTTAAATTCAATTCGAGTTGTACTTGGGAACTTTGAAGGCTGTATGCAGGACATGGGTTTGATATCTCTTAACAGATGATGGTACATTGATTGCCCAAGGGATCATCTACCTTATCCCTGTGCTGTTCAACAATTCTCTCAGTGAGTTGATTTGAAGGCATAAGAAGACTTGCTTGTCAAATTTACAGCTGACAAAAAACCGGGAAGGGTAACTTCTGCCTTGGATGGCAGGATCCAAAAAATGTTGATTACCTAAAACAATGGGTTTAATCTAACAAGATGGAATTTAATGAGAATAAATGTAAAGTTCTACACTTGGGTTCAAATATTCATACTCATAGTTACTAGATTGGGAAGTTATAGCTAGATTAATAGTTCCTGTAAAAAATTTTTTTAAAAAGATCCAGAAAATATAGAGAATTTCAAGTTTCAAATTAATCAACAGCATGGCACAAAATCAAAATAAACAAAAAGCCCAATTTATCTTCTCCAGACTCATTTGATAGGAGTACTTTCTATAAGTAAAGCTATTGGACTCTACCGGGTTCAAGCCATATCTTACTTTTTGGGTTCAGTGGACACTGACATATTGGAATGAGTCAGGAAGAGGGCGCACAGGATCAAGACATGACTGGGTACCATGTTCTGTATTTCTTAATTAGTTGGAAGAACTGGGAATATTTACAGCAATTATCTCAAAATGAGTGGACCATGCCAGTAGCTACTTCCCTAGAAGTCTTCCTAGAGAAGGCTAAAAGGAGACATGACAACTGTCATGATGGAATTAAAAGGCTATAGCACAGAAATGGGATTAGATCCTCCTGCTTGGTCCAGAGGGTAAAACTAAAAATTGTGCTAGAAATTGCAAAGAGGAGAATTTAGACTCTACAAAAAGAAAAACTTTTAAATAATTAGAAGTATCCCAAAATAGAATGGGCTGCCTTGGGATAGAGTGAGTTCCTCTTCCCTGGAGGCCTTCAAGCCAAACTGGATGACCACTTGTTGGTGCCCTTGTAAAGGTACCTCTGAAGTTTCTTCCAACACTGATAGTAGAATTCTGGTGAAATGGGGTGAAGGAGGGCTCAGAGTAAAATGAAATGGGGGCCCAGAAAGTAGCTCTGTCCTGGATGAGGGCCTGGGCAGCATCCCCCCATTCCCTCCTCGCCTCTAGACATTCTTGTGTAACATCTGGACCATTGCTGGCTTGAAGGCCTCAAAAAGACTGTCAGCAACAAGCCCTCTTCCTACCTGCTGCTGCTGGACCTGAGCACAGCAACTCCTGAGCTCTACAATAAGGGCTGCTGCCCCTTCCTTCTTTTAGATCTTGCAGCCAAGGGGAAGGGGGTGATGCGAGCAACAGCAAAAGGCCCTGCCCCATGCACACTAGGCTATTTTCCTTACAAGGTATTGAAAAACAAGCTGTACATAATGAAGATCTGAACACTCACACACAATCCACTTTTCCCTTTCTAATATAGGCAAATGCCCATCCTTTTTGTTGTCTGTTAAGGTCAGAATAGATATTACAATTAATTCTTTAAAGTGACAGAAAACATGCTCAGAGAAGTAAAGACCTGAGCCAATAATGTCAGATCACAGTGCTCTGAGTACAAAAATCAGAGGATAAATAATCACTGGCTCTTCCTTCAAGCTTCTGATCAGCAAACCATGTGTGCAACACTAGTTCAGGGAAAATGGAGTCAGCTAAATCAGTTCTGTATCCTTGATGAATATCCTTTTTCAAATGGGGAAAGACTTGATGAGATAATGTTGAGTGAAGTGAGCAGAACCAGGAGAACATTGTATACAGTAACAGAGAGATTGTAGGAAAATCAACTGGGATAGACTTAGCTCCTCTCAGCAATACAATGATCCAATTCCAAAAGACTCATGATGGAAAATATTATGTACAACCACACAAATAACTATGGAATCTGAATGCAGATCAAAGCATACTGTTTTCACTTTTGTTTTTGTTTTTTTTCTTCTGGTGATTTTCCCCCTTTTGTTCTGATTCTTTCACAACATGTTGTATAAATTATATTATATAAATACTATTAAGTGGAAAAAATAATGAAAAAAAGTTTTAAAAAATCCTTTTTCTGCTCTGAATATCCTAACCGTCTTATGTCTAAAAACAAAAACGAAAAAGCCCCTCTTTCTTGTAAAATTGTCCCATGTGCAATGAGTGTCCCTTTTCATTCCAACTTCAAACCGGCAGGTATCATATCTAGCTATAGGCAGTGTGTCATGGAAGCGTCTCATGGCACTTGAACATAAAGACCGCTTTAGGAAATGGCCTGAATTTGTTCCACATGGTTCTTTGAAAGGGACACTAGAAAGAAAATGTGTTTGTTTTACTGGAAAGGTCATACATCTTCCCACACACACATATTCTCCAGCTGCTATTGTCTTTCCCTCTGGGATTACTTTCCATCTATTCTGTACATATACTTTTACAAACATGTGTATGCATATACTCACACGTATGTATATGTGCACATCATGTGAATATGCTACATACAGTATATGTGTATATATAGTATATACTGTTATTTTTGTATTATAATTATATTATATATATACTGCAGGGGTCCATAAACTTTTTTAATAGGGGGCTAGTTCACTGTCTCTCAGACTGTTGGAGGGCCGGACTATAGTAAAAACAAAAACTTTGTTTTGTGGGCCTTTAAATAAAGAAACTTCATAGCCCTGGGTGAGGGGGACAAACGTCCTCAGCTGCCGCATCTGGCCCGCGGGCCGTAGTTTGAGGACCCCTGATATAGTATGTAGGCCACGTATTGTATGTGTGTGTGAGCATATATGTAGTATATTACGTACTTGCCTATAACTGTGGCTCCGGAGGCACACACAAAACCAGAGAGCCTTAGTTATGCCGGGGTAAGCTCGCTCTGTTTTGGTTTATGCCCCTTCAGAAGCAGGGGTAGCACACCGGAAAATGCTAAAGACACCAGAGCACCCTGAACAAGGGCTGGGACACTGCACAGCAGGAGTCCGGGGAGGGGGGATTACCCCTCAGACCCAAATGCGGAATGATGGTCCTTTGGAAGCATCAGCAGTGGTGAGATCTCACGGGGCTGGTGAGTCAGGCGCTGAAGCTCATGAGACTAGCTCCTCCTTTCCTCGGGACACATTAAAAGCAAGGTGTTGAGGATGCTTTCTCCCTTTAACAGTTCTTTAGATGTACCTAGGAAATGCAGGGAGCTGGAGAAGAAAAAGGCAAAGCACTCCGGTACCTTTGCCCAAAAAAAATCCTAAATGAGCTCATCAAGAGTCAGGTCTGACGCTCTGAGCATCAGAGAAATTGAGTAGGAAATGATGAGATTTCACCTCTTCTAGTGTGATCCAGGCTCTGATCCATATTGTTGTTGTTCAGTCCTTTCGGTTATGTTCAGCTCTCTGTGACCTCATTTAGGGGTTTTCTTGGCAGAGAAATTGGTAGAGTTTGCTATTTCCTTCTTCAGTCCATTTTACAGATGGGGAAACTGAGGCAAACAGGGATTAAATGACTTGCTCAGCGTCTAGTAAGTATCTGAGGCTAGATTTGAACTCAAATATTCCCAATTCCAGATTTGGCCCTCTATCTAAAGGACCACCTAGCTACCCCTTATACTGAAATATATACAAGTGGTTAATTTATACCAATACTTCTTACCCCATACTCTCCCAAATTGTACTCCATCACTTTCTGAAATTGAGAAAATTAACAAAAAATAAAAATAGGGACAGCTAGGTGGCGCAGTGGATAGAGCCCCAGCCCTGAAATCAGGAGGACCTGAGTCCAAATCCAACCTCAGACACTTAACTCGTCCTAGCTGTGTGACCCTGGGCAAGTCACTTAAGCCTAATTTGCCTCAGGAAAAATAAATAAATAAAGTCCTGATTTGTTTTCATAAACCTTAGAATTAGTTGCAGCACACGCCTAACTACAGAGGGAGGAAGCTTGGTATGCTCAAAGCTCTGGAGCATTCTCATTTGCCAAAGTAGATAACCTACCCCTACTCAGGCTTTATTTATTCTTTTTAAATTAAATTATTTTGGGGCAGCTAAGTGGCACAGTGGATAAAGCACCAGCCCTGAAATCAGGAGGAGTTCAAATCTGGTCTCAGACACTTAACACTTCCTAGCTATGAGACCCTGGACAAGTCACTTAATTGCTTCAGCAAAAATTAATTAATCAAATTATTTTATTTTATATTAAATTATTTTATTTTTAAATTATTTTTCATATGCTTTTTAAACTTCTCTTTTGTGTATGTTTTATGATTTACATATCATATATAAAGCATTACCCTTTCCAGGAAAAGAGGACTTGATGAAATCACAAAAGAATAATGATAGAAGAGGAGAATATGAGAAGGAATGACAAAGAGCTATCCATATCAAATTAGTGAAAGAAAATTGTATTGTATGAGATGTAGTTTTCCAGTTTATGAAGAATTTTGAATGCTAGGATCTGGAGTTCTGGCAGATAATAGGGGTCCTCTGAAGATTTCTGGATACAATCAATAGTTCCATCTTCTTCCAGTTCTTTTTCAACTTATTTTGTAAATAATATTTTACTTTTTTCAATTACATGTAAAAACAGTTTTCAATACTCAATTTTTCTTCCTTCCTCACTCCTCAACAAGGCAAGCAATCTCTTTTAGTCAACTTTGATATAGTTTAACCAGGCCTGGTCACTTGAACTAATTAGGACAAACTCAGAGATTTTTCTTTCTTTCGATTCATTTATCTTTAGTTTCAGTTTCCTGTTCCCCATTTTTTGTTCTACTTGTATCCTCTCCAAACCAAAGCTCCTTCTCTTGAAACAAGCTCCTTGTGGCCAATCACCCCAGCACCAGGGTATTTTACATATAGTAATCAATATATTTTATTGAACCAAATCATTTGTTGAATCTTGTTCTTCGACAAGAGATCTTTGTCTTTCTAGGTATCTCAGAGCCTAACATATCAGGGTTGGTAGTTAAAGAGCAAGGAATTGGTGAATTTGGGGCAAGAGAAGCTAGGGAACAAGGAAGCCTCCTTTCTAATAATCCCCCTGATATCCGTGGCCTCTGACCAGATTCCTCACACTCCCAAACTCAATTATAACCTCATTTTCTATATTTATTTTTGTAGTTGTTGGCTGCCACAGCCCACCTTCACTCTGCCTTCTCCACTCCTCGCCTGGACAAGACTTGCTTCTCCCTGTTGAAGAAATAAAAAATGAAAAGGGAAAAGAATAACTCCAAATGAGGGGAAGAGGGAACCTATTCCTCTAAGACCTGGGTTCCTGAGTGCCCTCTCACAAAGTGGGCAGATGGAGAGAAGGCAGATACTCAGGTAACAGGTGAAGCTGTGATACAGTAAGATTTGAGGGGTATGTGTTACTCAGGTGATTATCTCCATACAAACACACCTTTGAGATATTTCAGGTTCAGTTACAGATCACCACAATAAAGCTAATACCCAATAAAGAAAGTCACTCAAATTTTTTGGTTTCCCAGTGCATATAAAAGTTATGTTTACACTATACTGTAATTAAGTATGCAATAGCACTCTTCCCTCCCCCCTCCAAAAAAAAACAATATACATGCCTTAATTAAAAAATACTTTATTGCTAAAAAAAATGCAAACCATCATCTGGGCTTTCAGTGAATCATAATCTTTTTGCTGGTAAATGGTCTTGCCTCAGTGAATGGCTACTGACTGATCAGGGTGGCAGTTGCTGAAGATTGGGGTGACTATGGTAATTTCTTGAAATAAGACAACTGTAGAATTTGCTGCACCAATTGACTCTTCCTTTCACTTGAACACTTAGAGGCCATTGTAGTATTATTTGAAACACCAGTCAAATGAAGCACTCAGAACACACACAAAAATTATCAGTTAAATTTTCTGTATCATGTGGGTTCATAATGCTCCAAAACAATTACAATAGTAACATCAGAGATTATCGGAAGAGAAATGATAATAATGAAAAATGTTAAATATTATGAGAATTAACCAAAATGTGACACAGATACAGGATGTGAGTACATGATGTTGGAATAATGGCAATGATGGACTTGTTCAAAACACAGAGTTGTCACAACTTCAATTTTAAAAAAAAGCAAAATATAATAAAGCAAGGTGCAATAAAATGAAGTCTGCCTGTATGTGTCTGTGGTTACTATTAGGGAATGAGGAGGGATCAGGGAAGAGGGAGCACCAACCATATACTCGATCCCAATCTTATGAGACTTAGAAACCTTTCTTCTCACAGAATTTTTAACTTATAAAAGAAATTTATAAAAATAAAATAAAAACCAGGCCCAGATCCTTCTTGAATATAGGCACAGACAAGCTAAGGTAAGGAGAAGGAGACTGCAGGAACCAAGATCCCATAGCTTTCTTCTTCTTTTTAGCAGTGTCCTAGTGTATGCTTCTAAAACTTTTTCCACACTTTCTACTAGAGAAATTTTTGTGTGACCCAGGATATATAGGTGTATAAAATAGGTATACAAATCAAACATTTGCTGATGACAAATCATAATTTCACAACCCTGCATTGAATTATAAGGCCTTCATGGGGTCATGAACCACAGTTTAATAAACTGGATTATAATGAACCACAGAAAAGATCCATGAGACTCTCAGCCTGTCGCTAGTCCCAGCTTTCCCATTTGTATAAAGGGAAGGAAAATCACAGTAGGAATTGTAAGGTGACCATCTAGAATCAGCACTCTAGGCTGATAATTATGCTACTTTTAGCCAGTCATAGTCAAGTCTGGCTGCACAGTGGTCTGAGCAAGGGTCAGCAGAAGATGAGGGAGAATAAGAGGAAGCGGGAATAAGGCAATAAGTATGGTTTATAGAAAAGGATCGAGATCTCCTTATATATAGAAAGGAAATGCCCTGTCTCCTTTTAAAGTTAACTATATATGTATTTAAAATCAGGGTCAGTAGGGTCTTTTAGATGTTTATTTGAAGAATCTTAGGACTTTCAGACATATTCCTGGTATAACTTGCTCAGGACTTTGGATTAAGCTTCTCAGAGTCTCAGAACCTCCTAGTTAAGTTTCTTTCCAGCCTAAGGTCTAAACTTTCAAACTTTTCAGAAAAATCTATGAATAGAGGAGAGTCTTTTTGGGGGTGGGATTGGGGAGACAAAATAGCATTTACTAAATGATCCAGTCTCCCAATTCTCTAAAAAGTAATAGGATCCACAAGATCTAAAGACCAATTTTAAGTTTTCTGCCCTTGCTTCTTAATTTCTCCCAAAGGGATCCTCTGTTGCCTTGAATTCAGCCCGCTTCCTCCTACTCCTAGAAGTTGGCTGATGGAACCCAGGTCTGCCCTGGGTGGGCTGAGATGAATGGCAGAATTCCTGGGGCCTAGACACAGGAAAGGCACTTGTTTGCCTGTCTGGGCCCCAGGGTAACAGCAGGGGAAGCTCTTTGAGATCTGAGACTCTCTCTGGCCTAGTCTCTCCTCTCTTTCTATCCCCTCCCTCCACTTGGAGAGACCTTTGAGGCAGAATCCTCTCATGGACATCACATTAGATCTGGAATCCAGAAGATCTGAGTTTGAATCCTGTCCTGATACTAGTTTGATGTCAAGTGATTTAGCTTCTAGGACTCAGTTTTACCCCTTGTAGATAACCTGTAATAACTACTTTATAGTGTTTTTGCTCTCAAGATATTATAAAGTGTTTTGAAATTTTAAAAGTACCTACCACAAAAGGGATGGGAAAGGGAAGAGGGAGTCTTTGGGAAATGATGGAAAAAAATTAGCAAAGCCCATTGCACACAAAAAATAGCAATAAAACATTCTTCAAAATACACAGGAGAAAACAACAAGTTTATAAGGGATCATGAACTAAGCTGTTTTGTTACGACTTTGGGCTATTCTTTCCCTCTTCCTCTCCATTTTTTCCATTTCCCAGGCTATTTTCAAATTCCAAATTAAATCCCATCCTTCTCTATCCTTTCCCAATCCCCATTAATGTCAGCGGCTTCCCCTTATTTGTTGATCGTCTCCAATTTATCCTGTATATATCTTGTTTGTACATATTCTTTATGTATTATCACTTCTATTAAACTGGGGGCTCCTTGAAAACAGAATCCTTTCCTTTTTTTGTATACCCAATACTTAATACAATGCCTGGCACTAAGTACCCTTTAATACACATTTGTGGATGTGACTTAAATTTAATATATATATTTTTAAAATGTAACAAGTTAATTTGGTTTTTGTTTGTTTGTTTTGTTTTTGCTGAGGCAATTGGGGTTAAGTGACTTGCCCAGGGTCACACAGCCAGGAAGTTATGTGTCTGAGGCCAAATTTGAACTCAGGTCCTCCTGACCAGGGCTGGTGCTCTATCTAACACATCAACAAGTTAATATTTTCATCTTCAACCCTTTTTGATTCAGTACTCCAGAATATGAGGCCTATAGAAATATTTGGATTTGTTAATGACGCCAAATGTATACATATCTTTAAAAAGAGAAATCTCAAACATTTATATAAATGTCAATTATTATTAATTCCATGGAAAGTGAAAGGAAGAACGATCTAGAGGTGGAGTGAATTATTTTTTAGTATAACCTATGACTTGGGCTCCCTAAATTCCGAACTCATAGATTAGATCACATTTTAAGGGGGCCCCAAAACATCAGTATCTCTTTTGGCTCATTGCTTCTCCACAGAATTTATTCTGGGAAAATCTCCAAATATAGCTTCTATAGAAGTTATTTCTAGGTTTCCACCAATGTGTTGCCCAAAAAGGGTGTAGAGGCGTTGGGGGAAGACTAGCTCCTCTGCTGTGGGGGTTGCCGAACCCTTGCTCATCCACCTTTGTGTCTACCTGGTACCTAGCTCTCACCTTTGGCTCCAAGAAGCAGTACCATGGGCAGTGGCCACATCCTGGTAAACTCTCAGCAGATGGGCTAAACCAAGGTGAGGGTAACGGCTGAACAACAAATCCACTGGCGAGTTAAGGGCTCTACCACAAGCGTGTGAAGGTTTCTCCTAGTTTAACAGGCAGATGGGATAGTTTGTTCCAAGGGCCATGAAGCCATTGTGGAGTGTGTAGAGCTTGGTCATTCACTGCCTTCTGGGCCATCCCCGGGCCTGCTGACTTTTCTCCTGCCATGGGACTTCCTTGGAAAGCCTGATGACTTTGGGTACCTCTTCCTCTCTAGTGAAGTCATTGATCCTCTTTGAAAATAAAAAGGAAGGGCAAACAACAACAATCCAGAAAGGGCAACCACTCCCTCAGTACTTAAGATAATAAATGCATATCTAGTATTGATAGGGGGAAGAGAAACAAATATTTGTTAAGTACATGCTATCCTACTATGCTCCAGGCTCTATGCTAAGCACTTTACAAATATCTCTTTTGATTCTCACCAAAATCCTAAGAATTGGATGATGATATTATTATCTCCATTCTAGAGGCTAAATGACTTAACATGACATAGCTCCTAAGTATGGGCCTTTCTTCCTGATTCCAAGCCCAGCACTCCACATAATTCACAATAGTTGTCCTCTGGTGGGCCCCACTTTTTCATTAGAATCCTCGTGTCCAACACTGTGCCATTCTGTGATTTAGATTCTCTTTTCTTAAGGGAAATTTAGGATTGTGAAGAGGCAACTTTCTGAAATTCTGATGAACCCCAGCTCTCCCAAAGGACCCTCTCCTCCTCCTCATGCAGTCATAGGGCCAAGCTGGGATTTAAACTCCTCTTGAAGGCAAAAATGCTTAAGAGCTTTTGGATAGGCAAGGCCCTTTCCATCAGGCTGGCACTGTCTGGAAGAGTTACAATTCTAGCATCAGGGAATGAGTACAATTCTACCACTTCACCATGTTCTGGCTTTAGTCCCTCACATCTCTTTCATGGGGTAGGAGACACAGACGTGGGCCATCTTCTCCAAGAGACAGATAACTTAGATCTTCTCTATATAAATGTGCATCTCTTCCAACTCCAGGATTTGGGGGTTACTTATGGCAGCAGTAAATGCCCCTTCTTTGTCTCCAGGGCTAGATTCTGCATCTCCCCTTTATAAGTAGGAGGAATAATCTTGTTCATGACCCGTCCTCCCAGATCTGACAAAAGGGGGCCATAAGGCAGATGTGCTGCTGCAAGGACTCTTGTACAGTAGCTCAGAGATTGTAATCCCCCCTCCCCAATCCCAGCCCATTGAGGTTGGGCTTTAGTTACCTTTGCCTCTGGACTCTGGGACAGAATATGAGGTAAGGATGAGGAAAAGAGGCAGAAGGCAGTGTTTGAACTCCAGCCCTCCTGACTTCAGACCTAGTGCTCTGTCTTGGAAGCAGGGTGGGAGAGGGACTGGATGGACCCCTTGGGACTCACTCTGCCAGGACCCTTTCCTTAGTCACCCATCTTTCCTCGTTTCCCCAAACCTGCAGACAAGACCACAGCAGAACGTGGGGGAGGATTCTCTCCCATGCTTCCAGAAAAGTCTGGGTTGTTTGGGGCAACCCAAAATGGGAAGGGGAGACAATATTCATCTCCTTCTCTATTCCTGTTAAGTTCTGGTACCCAAAGAAGAAAGCAGGGATGGAAGGCTGAAGGAGGGCAGGTTTTTATCCATCCTGTCTTCTCTGGAGACAAGTCTGGGGGGCCCAGGGGACCCCAGAGTGAGGACAGGAAGGGTGGAGACTGCCTTAAAACTCTGAGCAGTTCTCAGGCTGGCCACCAGAGAGCAGGGCCGGCTCACTGGAGCTAACGCGAGGCTGAGCACAAGGCAGTGTGCTGGGAGGTGAGGACAGAGGAAGCAAACTTCCTGGGTTATCTCCTGTGGTCTGGTTCTGGCATCTCCTTCGGCTCCGCTCCGTGTGTGGGTGTGACCCAGGACTGTCTGAGAGGGCAGGGCCTGGGGGGCTCCTGCTTAGGAGCCGAGAAAGCCCTTCTTGCACTCCCCAAGACCGCTCCTCAGTCTGCAGATTTCTTCCACTACTCTATGGACCCCAATGTAGATATTCCCAACTCCCCAAGAGTCTCTGTGACCTTGGAGGAAACAAGGAACTCCAGGGGGTCATGGGGAGGGGGCCAGCGGACACTCTCCCTGCTTCAGGAGGGTCCAGCTTTCGTCTTTCCTGACCCTCCCTTTCCCTTTCGGGAAGGAGAGGGACCCGGGGGACCTGGGACAACTGAACAAAGGAGGAACCTCCACACTCCCCAGTCTCCTCCCAAGAGAGAGCTTTAAGAAACCTGTTATTCCCCCTGATGGTGTGTGTGGGCAGAAATGGCTGTTGTGCCCCATGCCCCGTGACAGGTGCAAAGAACCACAGTAACCCTGGATGGGGAGGGCCCTTCCCCAGCTGTTCCCCGTCCAGGCCCTCTGCCTATCTGCGCCGTTAACGGATGCGGGGGACTTGCGTCTCCATTGTTCACTGCACAGGGCATGGCTATCATGCCTGCCAGACCTCTTATCCTTCTCCCCTTTTTCAGTCCTCTCCATGGCCATCCTGGGGAGCCTGGCCCAGCCCAGCCCACCAGGAGAGAGCCCACTTCTGCACTCTCAGTATGACTAGAGTTCCTAGGGTTACTGAACTAGTTTAAGAGGAAGCTAGTTAAGCACTTGTCAGAGAAGCCTCAAAATGGGTTCGGCCCCAGGGGATCTCTATTTGGCTCCTTTCCATCCCTGCCCAATCCCTAGGGACCTCCCAGAACATCCAAGTGCCCCCCAGGGACCCTGGGACCCCTCTCCCATCCACAGAGATTTTGTAATCCTTCCAGAGCCTGGGTCCTCTGCCCTCCCCAAAGCTTCCACCCCCCCTTCTGTGGTCCGTTCTGTGGCCAGGCCTGGCTTTCAAATGCAGTTCCTCTTCTTGGTTCCTATTATATTTACTATCCAGGAAAGGGGGGTAGGGAGCAAGCAGCAACCGCAGGCCATCAACCCCCTCTCCCCCTTCCCATTCTCTTCCTCCAACCTCTTCCACACACCCTCCAATCTATTCCAAGCACAGAAACCATAACTCAACCTGCCAACTTTCCGGGGGGACGCTCATAGAATCATAAAATGCTGGTGCTGAAAGGACCTTAGGAATTGTCTCTGTTTCACACATGAAGAAACTGAGGCTCACCAAAACGGGGTGGGAGACTTGCCCCAAATGGCACAACTCGGAGAGCTTGGACTCCAATCTAAGTCTTTGGGTGTTAAGCCAACTAAGAGTAATTATTATAAATCAATAAAATATTATAACTACATGTTATTATTAATAGCAATTGGTAGCCTCTTAATATCACCTACTGGATGCTAGGCCCTGGCTGAGCACTTTATAATTATCTCATTTGGGCCACACACATGCTATAATTATCCCCGTTTTACAGATGGGGAAACTGAGGCAGATAGAGCCCACACAGCTAAGGAAGTGTCTGAGACTAGATTTGAACTCAGGACTTCCTGTCTCCGGGTCTTGTGCTCTATCCAACTATGGCCCCAGTCCTACAGCTGTGTACCACCCTCTCCCACTCCCCCCATTAGCACTCTTGCACAGGGACCCATTTGGCAGCTTCCCTTGGACCCTTTCAGAAAGATCTTAGACTGTTATCCACCCCTACCAGGTGGTCTTGGGGGGTCATATGCATCCTCCGGCTGTGGGGGAACTGGGGCTGACAGGTTTCTCGTTTCCCAGTAGGTTTGTTCTGTTTTTCAGCAAACAGCATTCTTCCTGAGGGCAAGAATCATGGCTTGCCACACACATCTCCTCCCCCTTACCCTCCCCCCCCTGACTAAGCACTTGCAGGAAAAATCTCTGAGGTTTCAGCGCCAGTTCAAGAGCTGAGGTTTTATTTCTACGCTGTGTTTCCCTCACCATTACACGGCGCCGGTGAATCAGTTTCTGTCTCATACCGAGAATCCGCCTTCTCTTAAAGGTCCCTGGCACCCTGACACCCGGGGCCAGGTTTTATTGGTGAGCCACGTCCGTCAGTTACAGAGATGCTGGTGACCGTGGCCACCCCGTTGCCCCTCACACGCGCGCGCACACACACACAGACACGTGTAGAAGGGCAGGGTCCGGATTCAGAGCTGGGGGAGACAGGAAAGCCGGTCTCACCCCAACTTCTTTGGGCACCGATGGAGAAATTGAGCATCAGAAAGGAATGACCCACCCAGTCAGTGATCCGTCCTCCCCCTCCTCAGCTGAGTATTATTTTTGGGGAGTCTGGTTATTAAGATACGTCTGGAGAAGGGGAACAGGTGAGAAGAGGTTTGGGCCCAACGTCAGGTCACGGTCTCACAGAGACCCCCGGGGAACCAGAGGGGCCGCCCCCTGGGACAGGCGGCTAGGCCCCAATGGCAGCCCTGCATTCTGCCCTCGCCCAGAGACCCCCGGGGAACCAGAGGGGCCGCCCCCTGGGACAGATGCTAGGCCCCAATGGCAGCCCTTCATTTCCCCGGCACCTCTGCGGTGGGGAAGAATTAGCAGCGAAACATCACGACTTAAACCAGGCCTCCAAGTCCGCGTAGACCTGGTTCTGGGGCAGGCGGGGGTAGTGGGCGCAGATGGCGCAGAAGCGCTCCCTCCAGTCGCCGTGGAGCCGCACGGCCAGCCTTTCCCGCCAGGCAAAGAAGCTCTGGTACCGGCTGGCGTTCATGCCCTTCAGGAAGGCGGCCAGTTCCCGGACGGAGCCGAAGTCGTCCACGTGCACGAAGGCGTCGGCCGGCAGGAAGGCCTCATAGGTTGAGCGAGGAGGGCCCAAGGCCACGGGCACAGCCCCGGCGCTCAGAGCGTTTCGCCATAACTTCTCCGTGATATAGTCCCGGTGCTGAGAGTTCTCGAACGCCAGGTAGAAGCGGTACGGGGCCAGGGCGGGTAAGAGGCAGTCAGGGCAGAGGGGCTTCCTGTTGGCCCGGCCAAACACGTCCACCCGGAGGTGTTTGGACAGCTGGTTGTAGACCAGCACCCGCTTCTGGGCCCGGTGGTAGTTACTGATGACCCAGGCGGCCGTCCGGCTCTTGGCCGGCACAGGGGGGGCCGCCCCATCCCGGGGCACCAGCTCTCCATAGGGCACAAAGATGTCCGAGTCCCTCCGGTAGGTCATGACCCAGTTGAAAATGTTGCGATAGCGGGAAAGTCCGTGAGTGTTGCTTGGAGATTCAAGATTGGTCCACACCCAGGGCTGCCCGAGAGGCCGGTGAGCCAAGGGCAGCCGGACGGCCCCTTCCTGGAGCTCGTGGTGGTGGAAGACCACCGCGCTGGCCCGGCCCAGGAGGCTGTGGTTGGCGCTGAGCCGGCAGTTGGCCACGCCGTAGTGAGCACAGACATCCCCGTCCAGAGGCAAGGGCTTCCCAAAAGGCCAGTGCCAGATGAGGATGGTGAGCTCAGAGCGCGGCTGGAAGCCCCTCCTCAGGGACCGCGTCCCGGGACCCCAGACCCTGCTGGAGACCAAGAGCCAGAGGGCAAGGAGCAGCGCCGTCCCAGCCATGGCTCGCTGGAAGAACAGTCTGTGGTTGGGCATTGTCTAGGGCATCGGGACCGGGCCGTGTCTGCACCCATAGGGCTCCTGTTTGTGTCTAGAACAGAAGGACATGGCTTGTGTGGGCTGCAGAAGTTATTCTAGAGGAGGGGGATAGAATGGCGAACTTTGGGGCTAAAGCCATAGAAGGATAGTAGGAAATGGATGTGACCGAATCAGGACAATAGGGTCTACTCTGAGGATTCAGTCTTCTCATCTGTAAAATGGGGATAATATCTATATTCCTAATTTCACACAAATATTATGAGAAAAGTATTTTGGAAAACAAACTCTACATGAATGTGAGTTGTTGTTATTATAATTATGATGGTATACTTTTGTCCTCAGACTTCCAGAAGCTAGGGGTAAGAAAGCAAGGAGGAAAACTTTAGACCCCATGAGGGTCCAAAAGGAGAGAGGATACCTGGTTCCTGTTACAGACATCAAGACAGAGGAGGACTGGGAGATGGAGTTGAAGGAATGGCCTTCCCCATTCCCATGGATGCCCCCACCCTATGCCCACATCCACTAGTCCTTCTCTCCCATCCTAGCCCAGGCGCCTCCCCACATCCCAGTGGGGCATCCCGGCTCCCTCTCCATCACCCTCCCCCATCCCCACCGCTCCAGAACCCAGGCCCTCCCTTGCCCAGCAGAATAGACTGGTAGACTCACTTTCATTGTGCACTCACAGCCGTCCTGAAATCACAGCCATCCTGACATCAATCACAGCCGTCCCAGAATCACTATAGTTTTGAATCACTCCCCGCCAAGCCTGCCAGCCTAAGGAGAGCCTGGTGGGTCTCCCTGCTGCTCCTTGGTGGGGAGTGGAGGTCACCTTCCTGCAGCCTAGAAGAGTCACCTCCAATGCCAGTCACTCCTCTCTGCCTGCTGGCCACACCTCCACACCCCCAGCCCCGCCTCAGCTCTACCCAGGACCCTGCCCGGCTGCTATTGGAATGAGAAGAAGTGGGGAGGGCCTTCTGAGAACAGGAGGGCCCAAGGGAACCTCTGAACCCCCTCCCGCCCTCCTCCTCCTCGCCCACCAGACCAAGGTGGCCGGGGAGAGTCTCCAGATGGGTCCCTTTGGGAAAGGAGCAGTGGGGGAATGAGGGGGCAGAAGGATTGAGGTATCAGCTCTCCACCTTCTCCTCCAGCCAGAAAGGCCTCCTGCCCCCCCCCTCCCTCCCACCCTACTCCGGGCTTGGGCAGACCCCAGAGGGGAACAGCAAGAGGGTCCATGACTGTCAAAGGAAATCCTACAGAGCACAGCTTGCTGACTCAGCCTGCCTGGGCTCCTCTGAAAGTTGGTCTGCAAAGGCTTGGCCCCAGGGCTCCCCGCTTGCCCTGTGGCAAGGCCCGGTGGCAAGGCCCGGGGCAGAGAACACTACTCAGAAACGGGAGCCCCCAGAGCTTCCTGGTACTCACCTTCCCCTCTCCCTGTGGCCTCCCTTGGGCAGGGGGGGGATTCTCTCCCACCCCACAGAGGCTCCAGCTGAGCTCAGCCCCTGCTCACTTCTTCTTCTGCTATTTCATCACCCACTTCCCCCTCCTCCCCCATTCGTGGGTTCCCATACTCTCTGCTATTCTATTAAAAGGTCAACAGCCTTTTTCCCTCTCTCTTACTCAGGCCCTGCCTCCTGCCCAGAAAGTGCCCCACAGTGGGCAGAAGAGCGGGGCAAGCAGGGCGCCGTGGCCTTCCTGGACACCGGAACAAAGAGGGAGAACTCAAGAGGACTTCACAGTACAATCGCCCTCACTGAATGGAGGGGAGATTGTAGCTCAGAGAGGCTGCCGTTTGCCCAGCAAGGTGGGATTTGAAACCAGGTCCCCCGACTCAGAACCCGATGTTCTTCCTTCCGTACCGCATTGCCTTTGGACCCGGTCTTTTCCAGCCCCGGCCATCCCCTCTACGAAGTATGTGTGGGCAAGGGGTCAGGCAGAAGGCAGGGTTAACTGTGACGCGAAGACCTGCCCCCGGAACTCCCAGCACTGAGAACTAGGAGAGCGGCCCCTTACCTCCTCAGCCAGGCTCCCCTTCTGCAGAGGGACCCGGCTGTAAATGGCCTCAAAGCCCCAAGCCTCCCAGCCTGAATAACCAGTGTGCTCCAGAATCAAACCGAGACACCCAGAAGGCGGCCCCCGAGGGAGGTCCCAATACCTGATTTAGGTACAAATAGTATGATGGTGGAGGGTCCTGCAGTGTGAAGGCCCAAGGCAGGAGGGGCAAAAGGCACCAACCTTATAGACCCCCTAAGTGAGTCCTGGATTTTCCGGACCTGGCTTTTTTTTTAATGTGACCTATGGGATTTTGAGCAAGTCATTTTACTTTTTCTGGGTCCCAGTTCCCGCATATGTAAAATGACTGGGACTAGAATAATGCTGACCTAGACCCTCAAAATTCCTAAAGATCTTATCAGTTCTGAATCTGTAATTCTCTGATCTTTCTCCTCCTTCCTTTTCCAGCTCTCCTTTAACTGTAGCTTTCCCCCATCAGAGTCTTAGGTCCTTGAGGGCAGAACTATCTAGTATGCTTCTAGTTATATCTCCAACATGAGTACAATCTTGGGTTTTCTTTTTAATAAAAGTTCCCCAATAAGCAGACACTTATAGAAAGAAGAAATATATGTCAGTAAACAGTTAAAATGTTATTTAAATTATCATAAAATCAAATAAAAGTTAAAGCTGTTAAAAAATAAAAAAAATTTCCCTCTTCTTTCTTTCTCTCCCTCCCTTTGTCCCTCCCTTCCTTCCTCTCTCTCTTTCTCTCTCTCCATATTTCTCAGTTTCTGTCTCTCTTTCTCCCCCTCTTAATCTCTGTCTCTCTTTCCTCCTTCCCTACTTTATCCCAAGGGCACTTAGGACCATCAGGGGATACCAGCATAGGAAGCCTCAGATCCTAGAAGGGGCAGGGAAGACCTGGCAAGAGTTCAGACTAGGAAGGTGGTAGTAATGACTCAGGCATGTTGGCTATTCTTCAGGGGGCTGCAAGACTCGGGGGCTTTCCAAACTTGGGAAGGGGAAGGAGACACTCTGTCCCTGTGACGCAGTGAGGGGCCCAGTTGTCCTGCCAAAACTTCCCTTGGGGAAAATTACAGAAAAAACTCCTTATCCCTTGACCCTCTGCCAAACAAATGCTGGGGAGATAACCAGTAATCACTGACCCTTTCTTTTGCCTCTGGGATGGGGACTGTCCCTTCTTTTCTGTGTCCCTGTCCCTTTTTTCAGAAAGAACATTATACACACACATAGAATTGGAGGTCTGGAAAGTTCAGGATGATAGGAAGGGCTGGAAGGGACCTTATAAAGCATCAAATGTAATCTCAGCATTAAAATGAACAGGCAAAATACCCTTTGATCCAGCGGTGTTTCTACTGAGCTTATATCCCAAAGAGATCTTAAAGAAGGGAAAGGGACCTGTATGTGCATGAATGTTTGTGGCAGCCCTGTCTGTAGTGGCAAGAAACTGTGAACTGAGTGGATGCCCATCAATTGGAGAATGGCTGAAAAACTATGGTATATGAATATTATGGAATATTACTGGTCTGTAAGAAATGACCAGCAGGATGAATACAGAGAGACCTGGAGAGACTTACATGAACTGATGCTGAGAGAAACGAGCAGAGCCAGGAGATCATTATATACTTCAACAACAATACTATATGATGATCAATTCTGATGGGCCTGGCCATCTTCAACAATGAGAAGATCCAATTCAGTTCCAATTGATCAGTGATGAACGAACCAGCTACACCCAGAGAAGGAACACTGGGAGATGAGTGTGGACTGCTTGCATTTTTGTTCTTCCCAGGTTATTTTTACCTTTCTAAATTAGATTTTTCTTGTGCAACAAAAGAACTGTATAAATATGTACACATATATTGTATTTAAGATATACTTTAACATGTATGAGACTGCCTGCCATCTAGGGGAGGGGATGGAAGGAGGGAAGGGAAAAGTTGGAACAGAAGTGATTGCAAGGGACAATATTGAAAAATTACCCATGCATATGTTGTCAATAAAAAGCTATAATTAAAAAAAAAAAAAATGAACAGGCACAGCAGACAGATGAAATTACTTATCTAAAGTCACATAGGGCCTAAGAATTTATTTGAACTCATCTTCCTGACTCCAGGTTCAGGGTCTTATGCTTCTTTCTCAAGATCATAGAGTTAGAACTGGAAATGACCTTAGGTTTTAACCCTCCTATTTTATAGATGAGGAAGTTGAAGCAAAAAGGGTTAGACTTTTCCAAAGTCCTATGCATCAAAAACAATTGAAATTGAGGCTCTTCTCCAAATTCAGGGTTCTTTCCATTGTACCAGGATGTTTACTAAATCCTAAAGAAGCTGGAGCAGCTATAGCATGGCTGGAATTGGCAGGAGTTCACTTGGGAGGACTGGTTAACTCTTCAATTAAAATTGAAGTCCTATGTATACATGTATTGTATTTAATTTATACTTTAACATATTTAACATGTATTGGTCAACCTGCCATCTGGGGGAGGAGATGGGGGGAAGGAGGGAAAAAGTTGGAACAGAAGGTTTGGCAATTGTCAATGCTGAAAAATCACCCATGCATATATCTTGTAAATAAAAAGCTCTAATAAAAAAATAATAAAATTGAAGTCCTCTGATTCTCCTCACCCTTATCACTGGGAGTGTTACCTAGACTAGAAGGCAGACAGAGCTAGAATGGTGGAAAAATGGGAAAGGTAACTCTTTGTCTGTCAATCCTCATCACCCAATTCCCTAAATTCCCTCCAGGTGCATGCACTAAAGCCAGTTCCTACAGAACACCTGATTGTTAAATTGTCCAACATGTTTTTATACCTTTGAAATTAGCACATGCTACAAATAGGCTGCATTTATGCTGGGTTTTGTCTTTTAAATTGACCAAATTTAAGTGATGCTCTTTGTTATAGTTTAGTTGTTATTCAGTCACGCCTGACTCTTCATGACCCCTTTTAGAGTGTCTTGGCAGAAATACTGGAGTAGTTTGTCATTTCTATTTCCAGCTCATTTTATAGAAGAAGAACCTGAGGCAAACAGGATTAAGTGACTTGCCCAGGATCACATAGCCAGTTAAGTATCTGAAGTCAGATTTGAATTTAGGAAGATGAATCTTCCTGACTCAAGGCCTGGCACTTTGTTTGCCGCCTCACCTAGATGCTCTAAGCGATGGAAGAAAATGTTAATAATTCAGATTAAACTTAAAAGTATGTTGAGTGTACATTTTTTCCTCCCCAGAGAGCCAGTCTTTAAACATTTACGAGCATATTCCTGGATCTCTTAGGCAAGAGGCTCAGGATGAGAAAAAGTCATTTTCTTTTCCCTCTCCTCTCCCAGTCAACAATGACCTAGTATAAGGGTAGGAGGTCTTTCCCTCTCTGCTGGGACTCCAGGTAGCATCATGTATGGGGAGTGTGATAAATGAAAGAAATAACAGACAGGCTTTTCTTGATCTAGCAGGTGTGCATGCAAGATCTTGAACAAGGGGGTGAGCCCAATTGCCATCTGCCTCTGCCCCTGCTAATTACCTAGGTGAAATTTGCCAGGCCCAAAGGGAACCTTCCCTTCAGGGAAGTTTTGTTGGCACGGTACCCAGCCGGCTCATCACCACCTTCTACCTTCCAAGAACAGAACACCTTGTCCAGAAGATCCAAGAGCTTCCAGGGATCTGTTGTGCAAGATCAGAGATAATGACACTAATTCACCCCGACTGGAACATATAGATAGCTATGGGGATATAGAGACTGAAACTAGAAGTGGGAGGTTGGTTCCCCTCACTGTCCAAAAGTCATGTCTGACTCTTCATGACCCCATTAGAGACTTTCTTGGCAAAGATACTAGAGTGGTTGGCCATTTCCTTCTCTACCTCATTTGACAGATGAGGAAACTGAGGCAGAATAAAATGATTTGTCCAGGGACACACAGCTGGTAAGGGTCTAAGCCCAGCACGCCATCCACTGTACCACCTAGCTATCCTGAAGTAAGGGACTGCACCTTAAACTTCATCACAACCCCTATCTTTTGGCACTGACCTGGGCAAGTTGTCTAACCCTCTACAGGTGTACTGGACAGTAGTGCCCTGTGGTTATGTCGCTAAGTCACTACCATCACTGCTAGGACTTCCAACCTGGGGCTGCCAGGGTTTTGTTTCATGAGAATTTATCATAATTAGCCAGCCCCAGGTCTCAAAACTGCTTCATCCAGACCATTTTCTTGCCATGGAAATGCAATCGTTCCCCATCAAAAATAGTAATCAAATCAATAACACTACTGTACCTAGAAAGAGTATATTTAAAAAAAAAAACAAAAAACACCCCAAAACCAAAACCCTAAGGAAGGTGAAACTGGTCCAGGTCAGAAAAGAAGCAGAACAAAGCTTCTGGGATAATCAGAAATGGGATCAGTGCCTCACACATTTCAACCTTGGTAGGATAAAGAGATCAGTCTCAAAAACAAATAAAGGAACAAAAAAGCCCACCCAGCTCCAAGAAGCATCTCAGGGTAGTGATAGCCTCAGGCGTACGGATTTCCCCAGGGAGGACCTTCCTAGGGTTCCACTTATCATTCCTGTGACATTCTAGACCAAACTAACTCTCCTAAATATGTGTACTTTCCCCCATTAAATGTAAGTTTTTCCAGCCCAAACACAATATCCCTATTATATTTTCTATATCTAGAGATGAATAAAGAGCTAGGCTTGTAGTCAGGAAGATCTGAATTTAAATCTAGCCTTGGGTATTAGCTGTGTGATCCTGTGAGAGTCATTTAACTTGTTTGTCTGTCCTCAACTGTAAAAGGGGGATAATAATAGCTCTTACCTCAAGGGGTTACTGTGAGGGTCAAATGAGATAAAAGCAGTTAGCACAATGTCTGGCCTCCCAGTCGGTAGGTACTTATTTCCACCCTACTGTTTAGCACAGCGTCTGGTACATATTTGATAGCGATTTTTTAATTTTTTTCCATTCTTTTATTTATTTATTCACTGTCTGAGGAAAAAGTTTTTAGGTAAGTGAAGGTAACTTCTAGGTTGGAGATGATTGGAAATCCTAGAGTTAAGGGAATTTAAGGATAGCATCAAGAAAGCAACAGTCACCCAACATAGGTCATTAAAATTCTAGACTGTATATTCCTGCTTTGGTTCCACGGGAAGCCTTATTTCTGAGCCAAACTGCATTTTACCTTTCACTGTTGTTAAATTTTTCAAGGATTCTTCCCCTCCCATTTTAAGAAACTTTAACTTGGGTGCAGAATTCTAAATACTATAGAGTCCATTGTACCAGTTTATTTTGTTCCTCGCCTTTCCTTTGTACTGGGGATATAGAAGAGTGAACTGTGAGGTAACTTGGGTTCTGGAGTTCAGAAACGTCACCCCAAGCCTTGGCAAATTATTTACCTTATCTGGATCTCAGTATCCTAATCTGAGGCTAACACTACCTCAGGTCTACATTCTTTTTTTTTTTTTTTTTTAAGACTAATTCTATCTTGCCAAGGTTGAAGTGTATGAGGCACTCAAAGGCTTGATCCCATTCCTGATTATCCAGGAAGCTTTAGCCTGCTCCTTCCTCAGGCAATTTCTGCTCACTAGATTAAAACCAGGGACTTAGTGAGGAATCCCAATGGAATCTGGTCCAAATACAGCTCTGAACCGCCTAGCTCAAAACAAACAAACAAACACCATCCGATTTTGGCAGTAACAGGTATTTCAGGCATTTGCTACTATGCCCACTTCAGATCCACCCATGTCTAGAGCTGGGTCTCCATCGGTTAGTTATCTGAGACCAAAAAGGCCTATAATGTTGTAATTGCTAAAAGAAAAAAAGAGGAAGAAGGAAGGGGCTGGTGGAGAGATATTTGGTATCCCTCAGGGGTCTCTGAAAGGTTTCTGCAACCAAAGATAGCTTTCCACTAGTCAGAAACCTGCAATCAGTTGGGGGAAGGGGGAAAAAGGTTGTGGGAGGGACAAGTATTTGAGCTCACCCCAGGTGTCTGGACTGATGGCTATTGAGTAGGAAGGGAGCAATTCAGGTCTGGGTGTTTGCATCCCAAAGTGTTAACACCAAAAATGACTTTCAAGCTTTCCTTTTTTTCTATAAACCAAAGTCACATTTAATGGCTGGCATTTACATAGTACTTTAAGGTTTGCCAAGTAAGGTTTGCTTTATGGATGCTCTATTTTGGGATCCTCATAACAACCTAGTAAGTTAGATGCTAACGTTATCCCTATTTTACTAATGAGGAAAAAGATTGAGGGAGATTCGATGACTGACTCAGGGCGACACCAGGAATAAGTAAGGAATAAGAGATTTGGATTCAAAGCTTTCTGATTTTAAATCCAGTGCCCTACCCTCTGTACCACCTGAATGAATTAAGATATTTCAGTGTTTCAGTTCCCAAGGACGGCAGGGTATGGCTTGCCCAAATGGAATGGTGAGAGGGATCTGAAGGTTTATTCTTTCTATCTCTGTTTATATTTATATAATGCTCACTAAATGTCATGCACAGTGTCAAGCATTTGATCCTTACAAAACCCTAGGAGGTAGGGCCATCATTATCCTCATTTTACAGATGAGGAATCTGAGACAATCAGGGGTTAAACAATTTGCCCAGGGTCACAGCATTAAGTAAGTGTCAGAGGCTGATTTGAACTCAGATCTTATTGACTCTATGCATAGCAACACCTGGGATTCAGGAAGATCTTTGATCTATTAGAATCAGTGTGCTAAAGAGAACGTGGGCTGGGCAGAGCAGAATCACAATTTTGCAAAGAGGGAGTGATCTTCACAATAGTTTAGTAAGGTAAGGCAAAACGGTAAAATGATAAATTGTATAGAAAAAAGAAAACCCATCTAAGTATCCTTAAGAAGTTCCTGGGTCTAATTAGCATGACCAATACCAAAAGGAACAGCCTGAAGGATTGTTCCTCAAGGCGATAGTAAGAGTCTACAAGGTGTTCCTTACAGCTTTCTCTGCATACCTTTCTTAGCAATCATTTACTAGGATTGCATTTGTAATATTGAGGGATAAATAACAGACATGATCATACATTACATATATGGCAGGGCTTCTTAAACTTTTTCCACTGGCAACCCCTTTCTGCCCAAGAAATTTTTATGAGACGCCAGCTATATAGGGATATAAAATAGGAACAAAATATTCCAAAAAAAAATTTTTTACTGATAACAAATCGTAAAGAAATTCATTTTAAGACAATTCTTTGGTCTACACATTATTTTACCATTTACAAAAATGAAAGCAAATGTGCATACTGAGATGAATATGTATTTATTTTTATGTAAAGAATTAAATCTTGGTGGAATAGTTGATACCTTTCACTTTTGTAAATTGTAAAATTTTTCGAGGACCCTCGTCTCATTTTAAGAAACTTTAACTTGGGTATATATATAAAGAGTTCTTATAGAATGCATTGGAGCAGTTGGTTTTGTTCCTAGGACTTGCTGCTCCCCCTCCCTTTGTACTGGGGACTGTCAGGTAACTTGGGTTCTGGAGTAAAGGAACGTCACCCAAGCCTTGGCAAATTACTGTTTATCTGGATCTAATCTGTAAAATAAGGAAATTTTGACCCCTTGAGCTTTAAGATTGCTTCCCATTTGGCATTCCATGCTTACATGTCTTATTCCCTCATCCACCAGCCAAAGCTAATTCAAGTAACTTCGTCTCTTGGACAGATCAGAGAAATATTGCCGCAAAAAAAAAAAAAAAAAAAAAAAAAAAAAAAAAAAATCAGGAAATTAACAAAAAACAAAAAAACACCTAAAGTCTAACCTTGAGAGAAAGGATTCTTGTGAAACATTCTTTTTCTAGATAAGCACAACTTTGCCAGTTACTTCAGGATAGAGGCCAAGAAAACCTAAAAAGATATCCTTCTAAAGGCTCTGTAGCTAGGATGGGATCTGTCTTCAGGGCTAAAATGAGAATTCACCGCAGCTCCAAAAAGGAACACAAAGCACTAGGATTTGGGCGATGTTACTGTACGGGGAGCATCCTACTGCTTTAAACGTGGTAAGCACCCAAGTGCCAAGCAATTATTAAGTGTTTCCTGTATGCTGGCCCTGGGGTTTCAAAGACGGAAAGGATGAAGTCCTTCCCTCGAGTTTACATTCAGTAGGGAGACGTGTAAACAACACTATTACATGGTAATTTCACTGAAGTCAAAGCCCTCCCAGAGGTTACTCTTGAGCTGAGCTCTGAAGGGAGCTAGGTAAAATGGGAACATATTGTGGACAGGGAAGGGGCCGATCAACACGAAGGCACAGAGAGGAGGAAAAGTGGATAATACACAGAATGCAGCGGAAAAGTAGTTTGGGGCCAGATGGTGAACACATAAATGTCAAGGGAATTTGTATTTGATGCAGGAAATGTAATGAACATTGGGAACCAATGGAGTTTATTGAACGAAAGAATGCCCTGGCCAGTTGGGAATATCCCTCTGGTAGCTGTGTAAAAGACGGAGAAGAGACTTGATGCTGGGAAACCAGTTAGAAGGCTCCTGTTTTTCCCTTTACAGGATGGGCATGGCAGCTCTGGCTCCCAAAGGGGCTCCTGCAGCCAGCAGGAAAATAACAACAAAAGCAGCCTTCCACCTATCTTGTCCGGCCCACTGGGGCTCTTGCTCTGTGCTCCTAGGCCTGGTACTCTTCCTGTTTGTGCTGCCAACCAGGCACAGGGTGCTTCCCGCAGGCCCCACCCTATACCCACAGACTGGCCTCTTCCCCTGGCACACCCTGCTCCTCAGCCTTTTGGGGATCAGTCAGCAAACACTTCCTGAGAGGCCCCCGAGTTAGCGGCTCTGGCCTGGCTTGGGTCATGAGGAGCTTTTCCAGTTATGGGCACAATGAGAAGGGTCAGCGGAGGGGACAGAACCCTGAAAGCCAGGGGAGCGGCTTTCCCCCACCACCCCAAGGTGGCAAGGGAAGTCCGGAGAGCGAATGTGGCGCTAGCTAGCCGTGGGACCCTGGCACGTCGCTTAACCCGCCGGCCTCAGTTCCCAGTAAGACAGGGATAACATCCCCCTCACAGGTTGTCTTAGGAAGCTTTGCACAGTGGCCGGGACACAGCAGTCACAACGCTCACTCCTTCCCTTGGTGGGTTTCCCCTTCCTCTCCACTTGTGGGATTTCCCACGTCTTCCTAGAGCTCCTGGTTCCCCATCCTCTCACGTGAATCATCATCTCGTTTTTAGGTCTCCTCCTGAAGCCTTTCCCTCGGGACCGATGCCTTAGCTCTGCCTTCAGGCCGTGACTGGCAATTACTAGACCTACTCGTGCAGACAGAGGTTAGGCCTGGGAATACTTGCACCCCCACAGAACAGAACAGCCACAGAGGGAGACTAGGGCAAAGGGCGGGTGGCTCTGAACCGGTCAGAAGGGAACGCCGCCAGAGGCAGGGAGGGGAGAAGTCCGCGTCAGAGTGAGACCAAGCAGACCACAAAACCCAGAGTCCCCTGCTTTGGGTATTGGCCCACGTGCCTACCTAGCCAATCTTTCTCTCCCCCCCCCCCCCCCCCCAGCCCGGCTCTCGGTCAGCTAACGAGCATTGACCGAGCCCACCGCGCGCCGGTCCCGGCCCGCCCCGAGCTACTTCCGGACTGCGGCCTCAAAGCCCTGAAGGGGGCTCAAGTACCAGCGTCCCCGCGGCGGAGAGGGCGCCCGAGCTCTTGCTGCAGGCCGAGCCGCTGAGCTCTCAGGGGGCAAAGTACCGCCCGTGGAGAAGGGGCGAGGGCGCCAGGGGCCCCGGGCACGCCCAGCGCCAGGGCTGGAGGAAATGAGGGGGTGGGGACCCGTAGCCTGACACAAGCCCTCCAAGGATGGAGGGTCCTTCCCGCACTTGGAAAATCACTGTCACCAGCCCCGCCACCACTGCGGGCTCCAACAGTATAAATGCACACAAAAAAGGGACACAAACAGAATTGTGGGCGAGAACGCCCCCTGGCGGATCTGAGGGTAGCTGCAGGCGCGCGCCTTTCCCCGGAGGCCGCCGGGGTCGCCCGAGGGCCCCTCCCACCATCGCCAGCCGAGCCCGCCCCGCCCCCCACAAACCCCACCCCAAATGAGCGGCAGAGACCAGGCCAGTCAGTTACCACCCAACTTTTTATTTCCGAACTAGCCCCCAAACAGTTCGGGGGCATGAGGTGAAAGAAGGGGGAGAAAAAAGACCTGAATAGTTTCAGACGCCCAGAGACCTAGAGGCGGGCGGGGGGCACAGGGAGGGCCCGGGGCCGGTGTGGATGGGGCAGCGGGGCGGGGCCGGCCGGGCACGGGGGGCGGGGCGCCTGGCGCCCCGTGAGTTCCTACGCCGCGGCGCCGGCTCAGAGGCCGCCGTTGGGCATGGGCATGCCGGGGAGGCAGGGCTCCCCCTTGGGGAAGGCGGGCATGTAGAGGGCGGGGGCCACGGGCGGCGGCGGCGCTGCATAGTTCTGGGGCACGGCGGCGGTCGGCAGCACGAGGGCGGTGCCCGGGGCCAGCTCGTAGGGCAGGGCTTCGGCGTCCTCCCCGTAGGGCAGAAGGAGCCGCTTGCCCTTCTGCCTGCGGTTGCAGAACCAGACTCGGACCACCTGGGAGGGAGGGAGGGAGAGAGGGGGGCGGTCAGGCCGGGCCTGCCCGCCCCCCGGGCTGCTAGCTACTGCGGGCCGCCTCCCCAGCCCCCCGCACCGCCCGTCCCGGGGGGCACGCACATCTTTGTCCAGGTGCAGCTCTTCTGCCAAGTCACAGATTTGCTGTGGAGTGGGCTTCCCACACCGCCTGAAGAAGCCCTCTAGGGTCCCCTTCACACTGGTCTCAATACTCGTGCGACGTTTACGCTTTCGAGCCTGGGCTAGCACTTGTTCCATACTGCACATCTGGGGGGGACAGGGCACAGCTAGAGCCTGGGGTGGGGGAAAGAGCAGCCTGGGCTTTGAAAGCCCCATTCCTTGCCCGGCCTCCCCCCCACGCGGGGACCCTGGGGCCGCGGCGGCGAGGAGGCTACTCCTGGGGAGCACCTAGGGTACGGGCGAGTGCGGGGCGCGCGGGCCTCTTACCTCCTGGGGGTTGTCCGTGTTCTCCACAGCCTGCAGCCACCTCTGAAGGAGCGGTTTCAACTTGCACATATTCTTAAAACTCAGCTGCAGGGCTTCGAACCGGCAGATGGTAGTCTGACTGAACATCTTTCCTGGGGGGAAAGGGGGGGGCTCAGCTTTGGGCTCCTGGATCCGGGGTCCCCATCCCTAGCTTCCTAGCGCCACCGTGCCCTTCCCATTCCAACCAGGCGGATTGGAGGTAAGGCTATGGGCAGGGCGAGTGACCAGGAGGCAAAACTTGTCCCTACACACCCCTGGCCTCCTCCTTGGGCCAGAGACTTCAGGACAGCACCCCCCCCCCCCACTTGCCCCTGGACAGCACCACTACTTTCTGCACTTCGAAAAGCCACCCACCACCCGCCCCCTTTGTCAGCTTCTCACCATACAACGTGCCCAAGGCCATGCCCACGTCAGCCTGAGTGAAGCCCAGAGAGATGCGCTTGTGTTTCAGTTCTTTGGCAAACAGCTCCAGCTCCTCAGAGGTTGGGGTGTCCTGCAGAGGGCAAGAGGTGAAGTTTGAGCAACTAAAGGATCCCGGTGGCCAAATGGTCAGGGAAACTTGTCTTCTCCCTCTGCCCACTGATTTCAGGGATGGGCAGAAGCCTCAAACTCCAGGACAAAGGCAATCATTCCCTCTATTTGGGGATAAAAGTGGGCAATGACCACAGCCTATGGAGTTTTGAAAGGAAGTTTTGGCCCAAAATGTACAACCCAGGGTTAAAAAGAATTATTTACAAAATCTCAAAAAGGAGGAGTGTCCCATTTACTCATCTGCCACTATTTTATGAACAAGGGAAATGGTTTGCCCAAAGTCAGAAGGCTGGTAATGGGGGCAGAGATTAGCTGGAGCACTGCTCCATTCCCTCAGTCAGTTAAGACTAACTGAGTCCTGATCAGTACCAGGAAGGTGGAGGGAACAGGAAGGAAATCTTTCCCCTCTCTGCCTCAACTACACAGATATACACCTGGAGGGTGCACAAACCAGACGAGGCACCTCAGATCAGGTGCCTCCTGGACAGGGAAAGGCCCTGAGAATAAGAAAAATGACCAAGGGGCTGAAGGATGTTCTAAGAGACAAAAAAACAAACTTCTTTAGGTCTAGAAGGTCCAGCCTGGGAGTCTGCACATCCCAGAGGGGGTGGATTTATTTCCAAAGTTAACAAAGTACAAAAAGAAGGCCTCGCATCTCTGATGGGCCAGCTCTAGTGCCCCTCGAGGTGAGATGGGCCAGGATCCCCAGGAATGGGGAAATCCCAGGTGGGCCTTGTAACAGAGGAGTGGGGGGACTTTCTGGTCTGGCTGGGCTGGGAAGCTGGCTTCTAGCACACTGTGGCTGTGGGGAGGGGCCAGGTAGATAGGATCTTTCTTCTTGGGGATGGGAGACTTTTCTTTCTCGAGGGCCCAGTAAGGCTCCAGGATCTGATGCTCCCAGATGCTTCCCCTTCGCCAGTGAAAGACAACCCTGGGGGGAGATGCTATCTCCGTGACCCAGAACCCCTCCTTTCCCCTGCGCTTCCCTTTCTTGGGTGAGGATCTCAGTCTGGCAGGCCGAGCTCAGCTGAAGCCCATCAAGGGCGAGCCCGGGGCGGGTCTTCTTACCTCCTCCCCGCTGTCGCTGGACGGGATGCCCTCCTCACTGGCGGCCCCGCTGGAGCCGCTGGTGCTGCTGACGCTGCTACTGACATTGCTGCTGCTGACATTGTTGCTGCTGCCGCTGGTGTTAGCACTGCTGTTGCCCAGCCCGGCCTGGGGCTGCTGGAGGGGGGCTGGGTAAAGGGGCCTGGGGCCGGAGAAGCTCCCCAGAGCCTGCAGAGGATGGGGAGGGAGAGGGGGCCCCGGAAGGGCCCCGCTGGGAACCGAGCTGCTGCTCCCCAAGCCCGGCCAGAAGGGCCCCGTCCAAGCAGGGGCGTAGTAGGCTGGGCCCGGACGGGCGCAGTACTTAGCTTCAGGGACGACGGTCTCCCTGAGGTCCCGCTCAGGAGCTCCGGAGGACGAGGAGGAAGGGGAAGCGCAGGAAGAGTCTTCCTCTTTGGGAGGCATGAGGTGCAAGTTGTGGGGGGCCGCGGCCTGGCCGGCCTCGGCCGGGGGTGGAGGCGCGGTGAAGGCGTACCACCCCTTGGTCTGGCTGGAGTCGGGAGCCGAGGGTCCCTCCAAGCTGTACTCGCTCTTCACTGCCGAAGGGAAGGGAAAGAAGGTCTGGGACGGCGGCTGGGGCTGGGACGGTCTCGGGGCGCTGCCCCCGACGTAGCCGCCTTTGCCGTAGTGTGAGGACCCGTCGGGCATCGGGCCCTGGCCCAGGCCGAAGTTGCCCGGAGGGAGCCCCTCGTGGTTAAACATGCCCAGCTTGACTCGGCGGGCCGCAGCTGTGGACGGGACCCAGACCTCCCCCTCGGCCTCGGCTTCTTGGTCCTGAAGATGGATGTGGAGCCGCAGCGACTGGGGGACCGGACTGACCGTGTAGGCACTTGGACCTCAGAGTACACAGGGGGGGTGAGGCCCCCTCAGACTTTGAAGAGTAGACTGTCCTGGACTAGTGCTGGGGGACAAGTCTCACCCCTCCCCTCCCACCCAGGGCCCAGAGCTTTCAATCATTATGTTAATAGCATCCCAGCTATTGGCCCTTTAAAACAATAGAGGGGGGGGCTGAGAATGAACTTGGGTATCCTTTGGCTGGGGTGGGGGTAGAGGTCTGTCGGGTGGGGGGGGCTTCGCCACTCCTGACTCCACCTCTGACCCCGCCCCCTCCCCCACCTAACCCCTGCCCCGGTGATAGGCGAGGGGGAGGCATTATTTACTGGTGTTTAGAGCTTTGCTGGGCCTCCCCTAGGGACTCCGGCTCCTAAAAATGCAGGTTCCCGGAGCCCCACCATAAAGGCGAGTGCCAGTCAGGGACAATTGCTGGGGCTGTTCCTGGCCGGTCCCTGACACACTTGTTAATGCAAATAACAATTTGTCTAATGGCCCTGAGTAGCTGGGGAGCTGACCTGGGAGGTGGGGGGAGAACTCACAACCACTTTTCCCCCAAAATCCAAAACAAAATCACAAAGTCTCAGGGCCTTTGGGGGGGGTCTGTGGTAAAGGCCCAGAAACCACTTGTGGATTGAGCACACAGAGACACAGAGGACAGCCTTACAGACACAAAGATCCACATAGACGAGACAGACCCACATACAAAAACACAGGCGCGCACCAAAGCACAGGCTCACATAGGTGGGCACTGCCCCGTGGATCATGGAGACCCTCAAACCCAAGCACAGACAGATGCACAAAAACACTACCCACCTACTGAGACCTACGTGACCTCTCCTATATTCCTTCCCCATCCTGATATGCAATAAAACGCCACCTCCCAATGACTACTGTTCCGTGATAAAAAAAAAAAAAAAAAAAAAAAAGAGGTTCCTCTCCCCCCCACCTTTCTCTTTCTCTCTCCCTGCCAATTTGGGGAACTGAGGCAGCAAAGGGCCAAGGGGCAACCCAAGGTCATGGGGAGGAATTAAGGGTCAAGAGAATGGGAGGGAAGGTGAGGTGGCTAAAGGGAGGGGCAGATCAGAGCAGATACCTCCTTCTCCCTCGGGGAAGACTGGGTGGGGCTTGCCACCTCCCAGAATTTCTCTCCAGAGGCCAGACACGCTGCTGATAAAGTTCCTTTAAATCTCAGAATCATTAACCTGGGTGGAGGAAGACCCAGACACAAAATCGGCGGGCCCAGAGATCCTTGGAGACTTGCTCTCAGGAACTGTAAATCCCAGGATTTCTTGTACAATAAATATCCTGTCCTCCAAGACCACTTCTTTCCCTCCATAGTTCAGAACAGCATCTCTACATGTCCCTACTCAAGAATCAGTCTGCCTCCAAAACCCACCTTTCCCTTCTCTCCCACCACCCCAAAACTCAAGCCACCTGACTCTTATCTATACCAAAGCCAGCTATCTTGGAGCTCCCTTCTTCCTTTGCCCTCCACCACCTCCCCCCAATCTAATCACTTGTCTCTAACTTCAACAATCTTAGTAGACATCCTGAGGCAAGCTTCCTAAATCTTTGAAATCCCTTCCAATCTTTCCTACACCAGGGTGGCCAGATTACTCCTCCTCAAGCATAGCTTTGATTACATCATTTCCCCTTCTCAATAACCTATGGTGACTCCAGAACAATTTCCAAAATCTCAGTCCAGCACTCAAAGTCTCCCAGGAACTGGCCCGATTTCTCCCTGCTTTCCTACCATAGCCAGGTGACTCAGCCAGATTGATCTTATTCACTATCCCTAAAGAGACTTAATTCAATGAAAATTATTAAAAGCCTATTTGGGTGTAGAACTCTAGTCTTTTGAGAAACTTCAGCAAGTTTAAATTTAAATAAAATCAGGTCCCTAGTCAAAATGTAGAGTAAGTGCAGTTAAGTGGGGCCATCTGAAATCCAATTCAACAAGCCTTTATTAAGTGCTACATGCAATAATTGGGCTAGGTACTGGAAATACTGGCCCTACAGGAGTTACAAAATCTTGCCTTTTGCAAAGTCCTCCACCTCCTAATCTCATTCTATTAATATCATTCTCTTCTTCCAAGATCTAGCCATAAAGTCCTATCTCATTCAGCAGGCCACCCAGATTCAGGCTTACCCCCACCTTGATCTCCTCTTACTTTCCCACCTCCACCCAGGGAAGGGAGGCAGTTTGGTGGGGTGGAAATCCAAAGGACAGGGAGACCTAGGTTTGAGTTACTAGCCATGTGACCTTAGAAAAGTCATTTACCTCTCTGAACCTCTTTGTTTTTCCAGGGGCCACCAACACTTGCACTACCCACCTCATAGAATTGTAAAGAGAAAATGTGAAAGTGTTTTGTAAATATTAAAGCACTATATAAATGTAATCCACCACATAGCACTAATCTCACACTATCCCTCTTGTGATAGGAGTCTTATCTCTCAAATTGGATTGTGAGGCTATTTAGGAATAAGGAATCAAAAGTTCCTGCCTGATGCTCAAGGTTTTTCTGTCCAATGTCCAGGTGCCTGGTCTCCCCTAAAAGTACTTCAGGCTCAAAGGGACCTAGGCTTCTCCCCCTCCCCACCCCCACCTATGCGAGGGTTTCAGGTCAGAAACTCTTAGGATCCTGTTGGGCCACACAGTTTTAAAAAGTGACTGCCTGGTGGGGGAGAGGCTGTAGCCCCAGGTGAGACTGGGGGAAGGGGCAGGACTACAAGCAAAGTTTTAGGAAGCGACCCCACCTCCTCAAGTCCCTCAGAACACTGGAGGCCTCTTCCTTTCAATCCCTGACTGACACTATAAGCTTTGGGCCTTTGAAGGCTGGCTCTCAACCCCCACCATCTCTTTCACAAACCCTAGGGAGCCCCCTTTCATCCCGCCTCCTCCAGCCCAGGGACTGTCTTTCATATCTGGAGGAGGCCAAGTTAAGTCCTGCTTCTTCCAAGCATACCTTGCCTTCCCGTCTCAAAGCCAGCTAGTCCTGTCCTTTTGGGCACTGTCTAGGGGCTTAGGCCAGTGGTCAACATGCCCAGGCTAGGGCTTTTGACCTCACCTACTTCTGGCTGCAAGAGGAAAATAAAAAAGGTTTTTAACTCCCTTTCCCCAAGACAGTGGGGCTGGGGGTGGGTCTGGACAGGTTTCAGGGAACAGTCAGTTCACTTTCTCAACTCCCCCCCTAGACCCTTTCAGGGCTCACCCCCAGGGGAGGGTTAATCCCAGACTGCACTTCAAGGCAGCCAGGCTACAGGACTTCCCCTGGTCCCCCAGTGAGGCCATTAGCATGATAACTATCCTACACCCCACCCCCACCCCCGCGGCCAGTCCACCCAAAAGGGGAAGGCTGACCCCCAGAAGCCTAGTCTACAAATGTTCCAAGTCTACCACAGATCCTAAAACCTCTGAAGATCACAAAACAGCACCACCCACCCATCCCTAAAGATCCAACCCCCCAAATCTGACTCCCCAAACCTTGCACTGAACACAAAAGATCACACAGAAGCCCACTCCTCCCCTCAAAGATTCCAACATCCTGCAAAACCCCGCTGCCAAAGACCCCCCCAAACCACAGACACAACACTGTTGACCGGACTCCACAATTTAAGACCCTAGACCTGACAAGAGATACTCAGAGACAAAGGCCCAGACTGTGTCGGCCACAGCTCATCTCAAACCCATCCCCCTCAGACAAGAGCCCCCAGAGAGAGCCAAAGGAGCCCTCTCCCCCAGCTGTTTGAAATATTGTTTTTAATAAAAGTGAATTTGTTTCAAAATGCACGTGGATACAATCCCGGCCATAAGCAGAAGAGGGGAAGAGGAGTCTCACAGTGAGAGCCAGGTGCCAGAGTAAACAGGACAGGACACAGGCACAGACCAGGAGTGGACACGGGCACAGGGAGAGGGAAGGACACAGGCACAGAGAAGACAGGCCTGGAGGGCCGAGAACCTCCCGGGCACCTGCCCCAGGCCCTGGCACCAATGCCCACCTCACCCAGTTTGGGATCCTGAGCTAGAATCACTTTGGTGGGACTGGGGAAGAACACTGGGAGAGCAGAATGATTAGGGCCCACACACCAGGTTCACAGGGCCAAGGAAACATTTGGGGCTATGCCACTGGGAGAGGGGAATGATAAATGGCCTAATCCCCTGTCCCAGAGCCTCTGAGGGAGGCAACGGAGACTTAAAAATCAGTTGCCAGCTCCATGTTCCCAAGCGTGCCAGGGTCCTGGCTACAGGGAGCCCTGGCCTGGGGAGGGGAATGAATATTACAAAGCGGTTTTCCCCATCCCTTTTTAGAAGAATCCCAGCCCCAAAAGTTGAGGAAGGAAAGGGGCTTTGGAAAGGGATAGGCAGACCCCCTTCCTTCTGGGAAGATGGAGAGGGGAGCTCATGGCTTACTCACTTCCTTCTCATCTCTTTCCCAACACTGGAAGAGTACAGGGACACCAAACAGGAGGGGAGCCAGCACTCACTGCAAACAGCAAAACTTGGGATTTCAGAGCTTTTTTTTTTTTTTTTTGCTTTTTTTTTTTTTTTTTTTCCTTAATAGGGGGAAACATCCTAATATTAGCACCCCCATCCCTACCCTGGCCATCCCCAGCCCCTTCAGAGCTCTCTTTCCCAGGCTGGAGTCACTGGCCAGGAGAAGGCAGTAGGCTGGTCATTGGTGAGATTTGGGGGCCACCAGCCTGGGAGGCCGGGGGCTGGAGCGAGAGCCAGTCCGGGACCCACTAGCACGGGAGCCTGAACTGACACGGGGCCCAGATCCAGATTTAGAGCCAGCTCGAGGGCTAGCGGCAGCACGGGGGCTAGGGTCCGCCAGAGCAGAGTCATCAAACATTGGGTTCTTCACTTCCATCTCTCCAGTCTGGGAAGGAGGGGAAAAGAGGGGAGTCAGGATCCAGACCTCTCAAAGGGGAAAAAAAAACATTCTCCAGCCCACAAGTTGAGAAGGAGCCAAGTTAGAATCTATTCTTAGAAAACTCCCATTTCATTGATGAGGGGAGATGAGGTTTACAGGGGGGGTTCAGAACTCATAGGATAAAAAAAACCAACAAGGATCCTTAATCTCTAGGAGTACCCCAAAAGTACCATATGAGAAGGGGATCCCACAGGAAGCAAAGGCTTCAGGGGTTGAGATAAAACTTCTTGGCACCCCGCTGGGGGAGGAAATGGTTGTGTGGAGGAGCTCAAGCCAGGAGCAGCAAAGGAGGGGGGGTGGGGTAGACAAGTGATAAATAGCCTTTTAATGGGCCTGTAAAGACCACTTCCATAAGAAAAGACCCTTCACCCTCCCTCAGGGCTAGGGATTGGGGGAAGGGAAGGACAAACCTGTAGATCCCTCAAGGAGGCTCTGCCCCTTCAATTCTCTTCTTTTCCCTCCCTCCCCTCCCCAGCCAGTGCTTTGTGCCCCTCCCTCCCATCCAACCCCAACTTCCAAGAAAAGCTTCCCTACCAAGGCATTCATAGGGGCCAAGCCAGGGCACTCATAGACAGTGAAGTCTCCATCCTCATTCTCTTCTTCAGAAGACCCAGAGTCCATGATTTTAGGCTGCTCTTTATGCCTGAGGATAGAAGGCAAGAATTGGGAGAGCCATAGATTAAGACACCCAAGGGGTTGAATTGTAGGGGGGGGTGGTAGGGGGGCACCTCATAATTTCATGAATGTTCGACCTCAACTCATTGAAACCTGAACTTATCTTCTCTCCAAGGTCACCACCCTTCTAGCCTCAGTGTCTCATTTTTAATTCCTCATGCCCCAGAGAGGAACCCAAGACTTTTCCTTGGCGATTCTAAAATTAATAGTCTGAGGACTAGGTGAGGAAGAAAGGAATATGGGAGGGAATTGTCTGGGTTACTTCTTTCTTCCCTTGACATATAACATGATAAACCTCTGTTGACTTACTGATTAGGACTAGGAGACTAATCAGATATGATCTGGAAGGGATGAACCAGATTTCTTGGGGTTCTTGTTCATATTGGGGAATCAGGCTTCACTCCTGTCCTTGAGGAGCTCTGGGGCCTGGGATTCCCTCTCAGAAGCCTGGTGATGTGCCAGTGTCTGGTCTCCCCACCCCCGCTGTGTTTGGGCTATACCATTCATACCCATGTGCTTATGGTAAATCCACTACTCACTTCTCTAGAGATAACATCTGCTGCTTCTGGTGCTGGTAGTGATACATCTGGGCACTCTGGGCGAGCTTCTTGTCCCCAGGCTGTGGGCAGAGGGCCATCAGAACAAAGGAGCCCAGAGCATTCCATCCCCATCCCACCTCATCCCCCAGGAAACTCCCTGAAAAGGGGAATCTGGATTTGAAATCTGATGGCCATTTAACTAGGTGTGTGATCTGAAAGCTTTCTGGACCTCAGTTACCTTATCTGTCAAATGAGCAAGGGTTGTGCTAATTGATCTCTAAGGTCTCCTTGAAACTCTAAATCCATAAGGCATGCCAGTTTCTTCACAACCTGGGGCCTAGAAAGATTTCAGGGAGTTTGTGTGTGACATCTTTATTTTAATTAACCTGTAACTGAAACTTTAATTAGGAATTAAAAAACAAGAAGAAGTCCATAATTATCTCCAGACTGTCCAAGGAGTCCATGACACAAAAGTTTTGAGTCCTTGGCCTAAGAGGCAACGGAGTTCAAGGTCAATGTGGCCTAGGGAGGCAATGGCCAAAAACCAGGCTGGAAGGCTTAGGCCCTCGACGTCCAAGCTGGAACTCAGTTGCCCACAGGTCCTTCCCATTCCCAGAGCTCTCCCTCCCACATACCATGCTTCTGCCGAAGGCCGGGGAGCCGGTTATTTTCTGGGACTTGGATGAGTAGTCTGTTTTCTGAGCCAAGTGGATTTCCTTCTGTAACCTGAAAGGCAGATAGTCTCCCTGATCCTAGGCCCAGCCTTGCCCACCCCTCCGACTGTCTCAGTCTGAAGCCTGGTTGGGACAAGGCCAGCCAGATTCAGACCCCACCCCCACCCCCCCAAGCACCCCTGCCTGTGCACCTGTGGGTAGACACACAGGGAGCCTCATTTCCCTGGCAGAGTTTTGCCCACTGGAGATGGGGGTCTCCCAGGGCCTCACCTGCACCAGCAGACAATAGCCACAATAAGCGCCGAGAGCCCAGCCACCGCGCAGACCACGATCATCACTGTGGACAAGGACAGGGCCCATCATAGATAGGACCACCAGAGAGCTCACAGGCCAGGGCTGGAGCAGAGATTTGAACCTTTCTCTCCCGAGGTCACACTTCCCAGTATTCCACCCTGCTTCCCAACAGAGGGACTGGATCTTCCCTTCTCCCCCCCTTCCCCCCTACTCCCCCCCACCCCGTGCCTCCCACCACCCTTAGGAGCTCACCACTACCTACTGAGAACAAGGACGTCAGTGGACGGGTGTGGGGGGTCCACAGGTGACATCTCCACAGGCCTCGAAGATGAATGGGAGGCTCTGATGGTGGGAACTTGTGCACCCTGAGGGGATGGGGTATCGGGCTCCTGTCTTGGGGATACCAGGGTGGCTGCTAAAGAGGAAGAGGAGAGGGTCTGGCCAGGAGGGCAAAGGGGCCTTGGGCTAGTAAAGGGAAAGGGGAGAGGGCCTCATGGCAATCAGCGGGACTGCAGCGGGGTGTGAGGTGTCATTGGAGGGATGTCTGGGGGAGCTCACCAGGCCAGCGGAAGCGCTGGGGGACAGTGTCCTGGCGCTGGGGGACAGTGTCCTGATGGGCCAGCATGTTAGCCAGTAAGTCGATTTCTTCTTCCAGGTTGGGCCAGGGCTGCATTTTACCTGAGGGGGTTGAGGGGCAGTCAGAGGCTGCCAGAGGCCCCTGGACATTAGGTTGGGGGAGGGGGGCTGCTTCTGGTAGAGGGGAGAGGGGGTTGCTCAGCATTTTCCCAACCTTCCTTCGACAGAACATCCCAAAAACTTGGATTTAGGGAGTTTACAGTATATTTACATAGTAATAACAATAGTTAACATTTATATAGAGCTTTAAAGTCTTGATCTTATTCAATCAACGGCAGCTGCGGCAAAAATGTGCCTTAAGCCAAAGCTTAGTCAGTACTCAGACTTGGGTGATTTGTGTGTTTATATGGAGAGACACTGAGTCCACAATGATGCCCTTTGGGAGGGGGGGTGTCAGAGGGCAGGCAAATACCAGGAATGGTTTGGTGGTTTGAAAATAGAAGGGAGCTAAAAAAGTAAGGGGTCAGCCAGTTCAGCTCCTCCAGTGACACCATCTGTAACAGGTTTAAAGGCCACCACAAAACCCCACCTGTCATTCCCCAACTCCGAGAACTGGAGGGAGAAAGAGAGGGGGAAAGGGATCTGGTTAACTGCAGATAAAGTTGGGAAGGAAGACTTTATAAGGGAATGATAAAGAGTTTGGGAAAATTAGACAGCAATAGGAAGAAAGAATAATCCCTCCCCCAATTCCTTTACTAAATATATTTATCCGTATCCATCAATGATCACTGAGGATTTCCAGAAAGGAAGGGGAAAAGGTCACACCCATCCTTCCATTTCCTTTTTCTCCTCTACTCATTTATCCGTCCCCTTTTTGAGGACAGGAAACTGAAACAAGCTAAGTCCCCAGAGTACAAAAGAGGTTCAGGGACCCAGACACAGGAATTTCAACTCACCAAATAATTTTCTATTGAGCCAACACCACCCCCTGCTGTTCACTCAGTTCTCAAGAGTACTTGTTACTAAAAGCTCTGCTGGAAATCTTCTAGGATGGGACTCACCCCTCCCAGGAAAAGAAAGGAGACATAAGACTTGAAACTGGGAAGTGACCCCCCCCCCCACCCTTATGTTGCTTCTCCCCAATATGGTTTCCTGCCTTGCTCCCTGTTTGGTACTACTTCCCAATTACCAAACAGTGATTTCATTAATAAAACTAACTAAACACAGCTCCTGCCATCTCAGGACTTGAGGATGCACTAGAGACTTGGGGTATGGACATACATGAGGATCTGGGTTTCCATCCTGTAGGCCACCAGGTTTACTGCTAAAGGGAAAAGGGGTATATCAGGAGGTGATACAGGGAAAGAGAGATGGTGGAAGCCCGCAGGGGAATGGACAGAGCTGGATCTTGAATGCTCAGCAGAGCCTGAGTCAGGAAGATGAGTTCCAACCTAGCCTTAGACCTTTCTAGCTGTGTGACTCTGGATAAGTCACTTAATCTCAGTTTATTTAACTATAAAAGAGAAGTAACAATAGCACCTACTTCCCCAAGTTGTGGTGAGAACAGAAGGAGATAATATTTGTAAAGCACTTAACCCCATACCTGTCACAGAGCTAGCACACTCCTCTCCCTACTGGGACCTAGAGACTCGGCCAACAAGAATGTTTGCACTTAGAAAACATTTTTAAAGCTTGAGAAATACAGTCATTGTTCCTTTTTACAGAGGTGGAAACTGAGGCTGAGAGCGAAATGACTTACCCAATAGCTATATGGAAAAATCAAACTATGCTTTTAATAACTCCATTCCCATTGTGGAATTATTACTATTAGTGCTATTATTCATTTCCATATTGTTTTAAAATCTATAAAATGCTTTTCTCTACGAGTTCTATGAGGTAGATTGTAGTAGAAGAATCCTTTCTGCCAACCATATCCTTCCCAGAACACTGAGAATTGGGACTTGAAAGCCCATACTTAGAAGAATCTTAAAGAGATCACTTTAATACAACCCCATTTTATGTAGAGACACAAGTACAGGCAGAGGACTATCCCAACAGGTCAAACCACTTGCCTGGGCACTATTCAAGTCTATTGGAGCCAGGTTGAGGCTCTAATGAGTTTTTGGTTGGTTGGTTGGTTTTATGAAGGCAACTGGAACCTGGAGCCCTTTTTTTTATCATGGAAGAGAATAGCCCATCAATAGTGATGATCAGTTCTCCTATTCAATCTCTTGCTCAATGCCCACATGCCACATCCAAGGAACAAAGAACTGTGTTTCTTTAGGGGTCTGACCTTAACTTAGAGCAGGGGAATTAATCCCTTCATCTATATTTTCTGAGTTTTCTCCAGACTCTTATAATTCCCCAAACCTCTAGGGGAGGGAAGTACCAGGGGAGGTTGGATTTTCCCCCCTATGCTCTAGAAGTCAGCTCTGGGGTTGCCATGGTGATCACCAGAGCAATAACATCTCAGAGAACAGCTCCTAGGAAAAACCCACTAATTGGAGGTGAGGAGTAGAGAGTAATTGTGTGACTGAGGCAGAAGCTTAGAGATTAAGCTTCAGATCATAAATTATTGACCTTTTCTCTACTGCTCCAGGCCCTCTTCTCTTTATTATCTATAAAGTAGTTGTTCTGCAATCTGATTTGGCCACCAAACACACTTGAGCTTTATAAATATACTGACAGAACCCAGAAACACTAATTACTACAGATCTACAATGTCCCCAAGATAAAATCAAAATAGGTTGGGGGGATGGGGGAGGCTGGTAATTTTTAAAAACAAAAATAGAAGAAACTGAACTTATTTTTATTTTGAAAAATAGCCACTGTATTTTTGCATATAATCTTATGTATAATTTTATAAGGAAAATTACAACCAAATAGTTAACATTTTCTCATGGAATCCCCATCACACAGAACACTGCTTGGGAAGCACCACCACCAAGAGAAGAAACTACCAGTTACCCAAGCCTCCTGACATTCTTCCTTATCCCACACATGGAAACTGAGGTACAGAGGGGAAACAAAACAAAGCAAAACAAAACCAAAAAACCTGGGAAATACAATTCATGCCCTCCAGCTCTGACACAGGGATGAGCTCAGAGAACATTACTATGGAGACAGTCAAAAGTTTCCACTATCAAATCCTCCCCCCCCCCCCCCAACTTTCCCCACACCCAGTACCACCTGTCACTGCCCCAAGCGGCAAAAGATCAAGGGTATGGGCTCTCAAAGCAGAGGCTGTGCACTAAGGCGTCCCCAGGCTGGTTGGAGAGAAGCAAGAGCTCCCTTCGCCTACCCCCATCTCTTCCCCAGACCTAGCTTTCAGTCACTTCTAGATCCCAAAGACCATCCGGGCACAGACATGTACACACAGAAACATTTCTTTCACCTTGGGACACTTGGCCCTCCCTGATTAGAGAGCTGCCATCTCTTCCTGCTCCTTCCTAATGAAGGGAAGGTTGGAAAAACAACTGTATGTCATCTTTCCCCTCAAATAGCTTCTGGATATCTCAGAAATAACGGCACTGGGAAGAGGGGAGAAGGCAGGCAGATAGCAGGGGTAAAAAGACAGGAACAAAAACTCTTCACTCCCTGACTTGGAAGAACTGGGGAAGGAGGGAGTGGTGGAAGACTGAGGACAGCCAGCCAGCTCAGGAGCTGAGGCAAAACAAACAGATAGAAGGTGCACCCACATACCCACGCCCCTGTGCCCCCCACCTCTACCCACTGGCCCCGATTATTTCTCTCTCCTTCTCCAACTTCCTCATGGGGGTGTTGATGAAAAACAGAAGACACACGGACTGTTTCAGACCCCAACACACTTAAGCAAGAACTGGGTCCAGGGACCCCACAGTGGAACAGGATGGGAAAGGGGACATAAGCAGCGGGCCCATTCTCCTGGCCCCCAAAGCAGCCACCCAGTCCTCACCCAACATCCTCAGTGCCTGCTCCAGGGACGTGGAAACTGTCGGGGGGAGAATCAACCCAGAACAACATGTTCCCCAGAGAGGTTCATTGTACGTGTGTGAGTTGTTTGTATTGAACTGTGCATGTGTGTATGGAGTTGAGAGTGAGGAAAGGAACAATTCATGGCAACTCAACCGTTCCGGCTGTCCAGATCCCACAACCTGGGTTTAGAACCCTAGAATCCAGCCAAGCACACACCCTACTTCCCCCCCAACTCAGATCCCACATACCTCTAGGTAGCTGTTTTCTAGGAACACATCGGCCAAGGTCATCCTCCACAAAGGGCCTGAGGCAAGGCCCACAGGCACCAGAGCCTGGTGGGCACAAGGCCCTCCTTCTCAGAGTGCAGTCCAAGCTTCGGGGGCAGGCAGCATCTGGGGAGGGAACAGAGTCAGAACTGGTGAGATAGCCAGAACATCTCCCAGACAGCTGTGGGGTCCCAGCTTCAGGTCCTAGTAGGATAATAATTAGGCAGGCTAGAAAAGGGATATTCCCTTCCCTTCCTTCCCCTGCTCTAACTCAGAAGTATCAAAGGCTTGCCATAGACATAGACTGGTTAGTCCCTGGCCCAGTTCCAGAGAACAAGCGGAAATGTAAAAAGAAGCTGGCAGGTAGGGGAAGTCTTTTCCTAAACCTCCCCTCTCCATCAAACACCAGTTATTTACTGATCAAAATATCACTGAGAAAGGCCTGAGGGATTCATGCCATAGGCCTCTTTCCTCAAAAGGCCAGAGGAAAATTCCACCCGGATACCTAATCAATGATATGGCCTTAAGTTTCCTCAGAGGAAGCAAAGAATAGGTGTTCTGTCTTGAAGTCAAAGGTGTGAACCCCAAAGTTCTTTGGCTAATGAGCTAGGAACCCAGGAGGCCTGAGACTTACTCTAGACTCAGAGGCCACTTTCATATCTACTTCCTATCCAGGCTCCTGTCTTGAACAAAGGAGCTGGCTCAAAATTATATCCGGTTATTGTTCAAAAGACCCAGCCCTTCCTTCCCATAAAGGGAGCTGGTGGTGTATATGATGGTAGTGGTGGCTGGGAGTGGGGAAAGAGTCACAGAGGGGCTAAGAGGAGGACCAGGTCACTTGTAATCAAGGGTTCACTCAGGGTAGATACCCCAAAACCAAAACTAAATGCTGCAGTGCCATCTGGTGGCAGGCCAAAATTTACTTACAAAGCAGGGAATAGGTTGCTGGAGGAGTAAGGGAGTCTGGACAATTAGCCATACTGCTAGGCAAGGTCAAAAAACCTTAAAATCCATTTTGACCAACTATCAACTACTGGAAGCAAGGATTTCTGAATTTCTCCTTCCTAAAGCCTGTTCTAAGCAGAATTACTAATGAACAAATAGACGATGAAGAATGAGGAAGACAAATAAATAGTCTGCTCCCAATAAGATCACATTTATATAAACAGAA
Organism: Sarcophilus harrisii; assembly: GCF_902635505.1. NCBI lineage: Eukaryota > Metazoa > Chordata > Mammalia > Dasyuromorphia > Dasyuridae > Sarcophilus > Sarcophilus harrisii. The sequence continues at coordinate 248,824,426 of NC_045427.1, read as the reverse complement.
CTGGCTTCCCCACCTTTAACATACATCACAGTCCGAGCTCTGGCTGACTGTTAAGACTTTGAGGTTTGGCCAGAAAATGCCCATCAGTTTGGCTGTCTATTTCTTTTTCTGGACAAGAATCCCCGAGGTGAACCATCACAGATATCCTCCATGTCCTTGTCTCCTCTAGTTTCAATTTTAGCCAGATGGAAAATGCAGGGCATAGTGTTCCCTGTGCCTCCTAGGCTGGTAAATATTCATAAACCAAAGCTTCAGGTTAATTCAAATATTACCAAGAAACTAGGACTAGGACCCAGGAGATAAGGAACTCCCATCTCTTTGGGGGGATTTTTTTTCTATACTCATACAGAAGCTGCCTTCCAGAACTTAGCCTATCCTAGTTAGGAATCAAGGGACTTAGGTATTAAACCCTGGATATACATTCATTCACCCAAGGTTTCTACTCACATTTCCCTTTGGGTTTGAGTTTCCTCATCTGTCAAATGGGAAGAATCCCATAGGGCTGCTATTAGGAGAAAATGAGTCACTCCCACCTCCTCCTTACTCAAACACCTTCGATGACTCCTCACCATCTGCTAAAATAAAGTCCAAACTCCTCAGGCCTTCGGAAGTCTAGGCCCTCCTCTTCAGAAGTCAGTTTAATCTCTCCCCATGCCATGCTCATTCTCTTTATTGAGAACATTCCTCCCACTTAGAATGCCCATGCAGCCTTCCTACTTTGACACCTATTCAAATAGCACCGGTCCCTCAAGGCTCAACATAATTTTAACCTCTTCCAAGGGGGGCTTTCCTCACCACTCCACAACACTCTCTCTTCCTCCTCTGACCCCCTGCTATTATCTAAAAAGCACTCCATGTTCTGTATTGCTCTCTGTTCCATTAGTTTCAAAAGTGAGACACAAATGGGAGCAGGAAGAAGTCTTTCTGATCTAATAAGCCTGTAATTTTATAGAATAAAGCCTAAGAGAACTGAAGTGATTTTTCTAAAGTCATTCATCTGATTAGGGCCAGAGCCAGGACTTCTGATATTCAAGCCAGGGCTCTTTTGACTGTACCAAGTACCTTGGGCTCCTCCCCCTCTTCCCCTGGGGACCGCCAATACACAAACAGGGAAGACATCCGCCAGGAGTAACACAAAACAAACAGAGGATCCCTGGCTCCTGTGCTAATGAAGCCCGGAGACCAGGCCTCCCAAACTCTCTCAGGCAGAGGGCCCTCCCCCTTAGAGAGGCCCAGTCTGGACCAACAGATGCTGCTGAGGTCAGCAAGGAAAACCCAAATCACTAAAGAAAAGCATTAACACCACAGTGATTATCAACCAGGATTAAAGACACAAGGCACATATGGCCTAGGTGAAAGATGACTGATCTATCTGGGCTCTGAAGAGAATAAAGACGTGGGAGATAGTGAGTGTGAAGATGGATAAAGTGCACCAGAGGAACTAGAAGCTGAGAGAAAATTTTATCTCTTCCCCCCAAACAGCTGATAGGAGAGAAATCGACTGAATTCTGTATTTCTTTTCCCAGTCACTGGGGACAGTGAAATTTGCCTCCTCTTCTCAGAAGGATCCAAAGCTAGCATAGGGGAGCACCCATAGGTGCCATAATCCAGAAAGTAGGAATAGGGAAAGGACAGAATTATAGAATCTCAGAATTGGAAGGGACCTCAAAAGTCCACTTAGTCCAATCCATATATACCTGAACAAGAACACCTCCCGTGATATACCAAGAATGGACCTTTTGCCTTAGAACTAAGATCTATTGGTCTTACTCATGGCTTGTGAGGCAAGATGTTTTATTAAAATTTTTCATAAATTGAGCCTAATTTTCCTTATTGTAACTTCTACTCATTGTAAAAGTCAAATAAATAGATCAAGTAGAATAGAACAAAGATAATCCAGAGCTTCCACTTTTTTTTTTTTTTAAAACAAAAATAGCTTTCCAAAGCTTCATTTCTTGTTTCTCTGAGATTTTCTGCTGTTTCTTTTCCTTTTCATAATCCTACTTATCAAGACTGTGGTGGGACTGAAGGCAGTGGGGGTCTCCCACAGCCTAGCATTTTTTGTACTTCTTATTACTTGAATCTCATCTGTCAGACCCCAAAGGCTATAAAACCTCCTAGAACTTCACTCCCATATTCAGACCCAGTGACATCCAACTTGCTAATAGTTAGAGAGGTTTCCTTATATTGCCACCTTCCCTCACATGCCCAGTCCAGATCCTATAGTTGGTTCACTCTTTGTCAGTGAAATTAGATGTAATCTACCATTGCCATTTCGTTTCTATTGTAATAGCTCTCTGACTGGTCTCCTTTGTATCAAATCTTTCCCCCATTTTAGTCTACATGCTAATCAGCAATAATTTTCCTATAAAGTACAGATCTGACCATATCATCCACTCCACTATTTCAATTCAACAAATTCCAAGGTTTCCCTATTACCTCCCAGGATCAAATGTAAACTCTTTTATTTGGCTCGTATTCCTTACTCTCTTCTAACTCTTACTGGATCCAGTACTGGACCTTGAGGCAGGAAGACTCATCTTCCTAAATTCAAATCTGGTTGCAGGTACTTATTAGTGTGACTTTGTGCAAGTCACTTTACCCTGTTTCCTCAAGCATAAAATGTGTGGGGAAAGAAAACAGCAAACTACTCTAGTATCTTTGCCACAAAACAAAACAAAAAAGGACCCCAAAAAGGGGCGAGTAAGAGCCATACACAACTTCATGTAGAGCCTGTGATTCACCAACACTGGCTTTCTTGCTGTTCCTCAAACGAGACATCCCATCTCTACACTTTCACTGGCTTTCCTCCATGCCTGGAATGTTTATGTTTATCGCCTAGTTTTCCTTCAAATCCTTGCAAAAATCCCAAATTTCTGCAAAGCCCCTTTCCCAGTCCCTCCTAATGTTAGTGTCTTCCCTCTGAGATCTACTGCAAGTGTTCCTGTTTATTACACTATTTGTACATGGTTGTTTGCATGTTATCTCCCCATTTGCCTTTATTTATTACTCTGCAAATGGCAGGCACTCAAATCTTTTGTTGATTTGACTCCTGAGGAAAGCTCCTACATAGTACCTCCTCTTTGGCCCTGACCCCCTGTATCAGTCAACTCAGAGTATATACCCCCAACAAGACAGTCTAAGAAAAGATTCATCAATTTGTTACTTTAAGCTTTGAAATGTACTTTTACATATTGTCTCATTTGTTTTAATCCAGGCTGAAATAGACTCCACCCTAAAGTATTGATGTTGTGTCAAGTCAGCAAACTGCCTAGGGCTGGGTACTTCTGGGTCAGTGAGTTCCAGTGTCCCCAGGTGGCTATTTCCCACAGGTACAAGTTCCCCTCCTCTTCCTTCCTCTCCCCTCCAGGGCCAGCATAGTCCAGGCTGGTTAAAAATTAAGCCACAGACCAGTAGGTTCAGTTCGAATCATCACCTGATCACCTGACATCTGGGTTGTTTGTCTCAGAGTTAAGGGACAGAAGAAGACAAAAAGCTAGCACGTTACTGGCTGGATTACCTGTTCTCTAATTATTCATACTATTCTCTCCTTCCATTTTCAGGGACAATGAACAATTAACTGTAACCACAAGATCAGGAGAAGGAAAAATAAAGACCTAGAAGATCTATGCTCTGGATAATTTAGTAATCAAAGGACAAAAACAAAGGAAGTGAAAGAGTCCCCAAATCACCCCTCATGGAGAAATTAAAGATGAGACCTCAGGGGTCAGCTTTATGGAAGGTAAAAATTTTAACATATGAATCACTACCTGTTACCTCTCTATCCAGTTAGCCCTAGGATAATCTGCATTAAGACAAGGAAAACACTGGATTTAGGATGAGAAAACTTAAATTCTGACTCTAATATAACCTGCTACATGTATGTTCTCAGGAATGTTGTGGAAATAGGATTAAATGATCTACAGATCTTTTTAGCTATAAGTTCTATGATCGATGTTCCTACAAGGACTCCCTATAACTAGGATCTGAGCTCAATGCAGCCTTTTCTAGCTGATGACACTCTACTCCCTAAAGACTAGGCAGGATGAAAGGAAGCAATAACAGCAGCTAATGTTTATATCAGTGTATAATTCACAAGGTAGTTACTTGACAATCCTATAAAGTAGGTGTCATCCTAATTGGCAAATGAGGAAACTGAGGTTTGAGGGAACCTGAGTAACCTGCCTGTGTACTTTCACAACTAATGTTTGATGCAAGATTTGAATCCAATTTTTACACTAAAATATCTGCTCTTTTCAAAATACCCACCACATTCTCCATATAACCTATAGCACCTCTCTATGGGTGCAGTTTTGGCTCCTGAAGCTTATTCAGACCTACAATATGTTAGTTCCTTCCTAGCCTAAGAGTCAGATCCAACAATAAACAGTAATTTCCTTTTATTTCCCCAGGGCCATAAAGCCCATCAAACCTTTCTAAATTTTAATCTCTGGATCAAGTCAATTCAATTGCCTGGTGATAGGGAGCTAGAATTGATTCATCTAACAAGCATTTATTGACTACCAAACTATTAATAAGTTCGTTAAGCCCCACTTGTGCTAGGCCCTAGGAGAAACAAAAAAATGAAACACTTTCAGCCTCTAGAAGTTTACATACATTAAAAAGACAAGAGGACAGAGCACAAAAAGAATAAGTTTGAGGAGAAAGGGAGAGGTTTATCAGTCTTGATGGAAACTAGATTTAATAGATTGAAAGATGAGGAGGGAGTTCATTTTAGGCTTGAGGGATAGCCAATTTAAGGGCCCAAAGAAAGGAAGTGGATTGCCACATACCAGCAGCATTATATGACAAGACTCAATGCCTGGAACTAACACTCTCTTGGCTTACTTCCACCTTCTAGCTTCCCTGGTTTCCTTCAAGTCCCAGCTAAAATCCCAGCTTCTCCAAGAAGTCTTCAGTTTCCCCTTGATGCTAGTGCCTTTTCTCAGAGATTATGTCCAATTTATTTTATATACATCTTATTTGTACGGTTTTTTGGCAGGTCTTCTCACCATTAGATCGGAAGCTCCTTGAGGGTAAAACTAGTGTTTTCCTTTCTTTGTATCTCCTGTACTTAACACTGTGCCTAGAAAAGTGTATATACTTACTGATTTAAACTTATTTCTAAAGGTTTTTTTTAAAGGTCCTCTTCTAACTCTGATGCTTAAAACAAAGACAGATTTAGAGACTTAGGAAACTTGAACCACTCTTAAATCTAACCCATCTCATCTTTCTAAGGCAGTAAAAGGAACAGTGTACTTGGGGTCAGAAGAAATGGATTAAAATCTCATTTCCAACTCTTACAAGTTGTGTCATTATGGACAAGTTTTTTGACTTTCCACAACTTTGGTTTTCTCATCTGCAACATGGGGACAACATCATTTGTGTGAGTAAGATAGTTTTAACTTATAGGATTATTCTAAGGCAAATCATTTGCAAACCTGAAAAGTGTTACAGAAATGATAGTTATTTGTTGTTGGTACTATTATTATAAGACTTATAATCTGGTACCAATTGCGAATTCAGGAGGCCCTCAGGGATTTCTTCCACAAAGGCTTTGGGATCATTGGCTGACTGCCAAACATTGTTGATGGGATGGGAGGAACTCAATGGAAAGGTGAGGCAAGCAGAAGGAAGGTAAGGAAGATCTAAATGGTCAGTCTACACTGCTCTAGAGTTTGGGATGCCAGGAACATCTCAGAGTCAGAGTACCAATGATAGAACTGGAGAGCTAAGAAGCAAAAGCAATCTGGGTGGGGGGGATGGACACATGCCATTTCCTCCCTCTCTAATGCTCCCCACCAAGAGGAAATACCAGGTTAGACACTGAGAAATATGCTTATTTCAATGGGGTACCAACCAGATGGGGAATTCTCCATCTAAATGCTCAAGTCAGCACAGTTCTAGAAATAGGAATGAAAGAGGTAGAAGCCTCTGAAAACCTCGATTTGGTCACTGTCCTCATTTTTCTATATTCTAGAGAAAAAAGGATAGGTCTTACTAAATATACTCCTTATCTAGGCCCTGATGGAACATCCTCATTTCCATAGAGAGAATGACCTGTCTGCTTTCTAGACCTTATATTCCTTTTCCTGAGGTATCAAGAGCCTTCAAGATCCCAGCACTTTCCCTTTCACTCCAACAGGTAAATGCTCCCGTTGGCAGTCAGGTACCATAATTTCATAATCACTCATGTCCATTCCACATCTCTGGTATCAGCTAGACAGAATCAATTTTCTCACAAGAAGCAATTCGTAGTAATCAGAAAAGAAATAGGATTTGAAAGATTTGGTTTTTATCTACTTGAAAATATCACATTACTCCTATGACTTTGCACAAATCATTTTTCTGGGTTTATTACATCATCTCTAAAATTATGGTCCCTTCCACTCTAAGCTCTTTGTTCTGAAGATAGTCATGTCAATAGAATCTTGCTTCCACAAATGCTTTTTCTTTTCCTAACTTCCTTCTTTAGACTAGAAGATTCTTCTGTCTACTAATCCTGAGCTATATCAATGATGACAAAACAACTCCAATTAATCTTTGGGACAGAAATGTAAAGCTACAAGTCCTAGGTTGTTCTTGAGAAGCCACCAGGACAGTAGGGTTTTCTACTTGCTCCATACCCTCCTTTTGCTAATATGTATCTAATACTTTAAGGTTTAATAAAGCTCTTTACAGATATTATTTTCACCTAATCCTTGAAAAACAGGCATCATTACCTCTTTTATATTGAAGGGGAAATGGGATGAGCCCAGGGCCACCAGTGTTTTCCAGAGTGCAAACCTAAAGCTCTATCTATTCCATCACCTACTGGTATATGAGGGCCAAGTTTCTTCAAGTAATCCATACTATATAATAGAACTATTATTATAATTGTATTTGTAGTTAAAAAGTATTAGGCTGGAATTCTGACTGAAATTTTGTTATTTTATACAAGCCCCAAAAGCTTTTTTCCTTAGTCTGTAAGTGTTGAAGCAGATGATCTCTAAAGGTTTTTCCAATTATAAATTCCAAGAGATGTGGGATAAACAAAAAGGGTTCTCATGGCCCTGATAGAAGCGAAGAAGACAATGTGAAGAAGGGTCTTATAGCATTAGCTGATGACTAATAGGGACAAAGTTTCTCATGTCCCCAACAAAGTGAAGACTGGAATATGTATCTATTCCAAATTACATGATTCTTGGTAGTGAAAAACTCAATAAATCTAAGATGAGGAGAGAAGATCCAAGAATGAGGGATAATTTATGCAAAAATAGCTGGACTCACAAAATAGGTGAATGAATTTATTCTCAGGAACATTAATTCACTTATTCACTCACTGAATACCTAGTCTGTACATTCCACATTGGGAATACAAAGTGCAGGGGGGAGCAGTAGGATGAAATGGAAGGAACACTGAACTTGATGTGACTATGAGCACTTCATTTCTTAGCCTCGGTTTCTCTACTTGTTAAATATGGCTAAAAATTACTTGTAGAAGATTGTTGTAGCAAAAGTGATTTTTATATCAAGTAAAGATTTAAGTTTTCTAGCTTTATTATGTATTAGCTCTTTTCACATGTGCTATATAAGACCCACTCCAGTGCTTTCTCGTTGACCCTTAACCATAACACTGCATTTACTATTTCTGTATCTTTGTATAGGTTGTTCCCTATTTTTGGAATGTCCTTTCTCTTAATCTGTCTCTTCCTCTTATATGAGCATCTATCTTCCTGGCTGCTGTCCCACCCATCAAAATTATATTTTTTTGTTGTTGTTCTTTTTTGGCTATATTATGTTTGGAGTCAGAAAGACCCAAGTTCAAATCTGACACTTACTTACCAAATTGTGTAACCTCAGGTCACTTAACCCTGTTTGTCTCAGTTTCCTCATGTAAAATGATCTGCAGAAAGAAATGGCAAACTACTCCAATATCTTTTCCAAGAAAATCCCAAATGGGATCACAAAGAACAGAAAATGTCTGAAACAAATGAACAAAATATTTATACAAGTCGTCTCCTCCCCATCCCCAGATCCTTGAGGGGGAAAAAACCCACTTCATTTTTGTCTTTGTATCTCAGTTAAACTACTAGCATAATGCTTAGCAAATAATAGATATTTTGTAAATATCTAATCTTATCTGATAGTACAATTTGCACATGAATAACTATAATACATGTTTTATGTGTTCCGCACCACAGATACACTGAGATACAGTTGCGATACACCTATACCTGGGTTCCTCTTCCTGGGGATAGTTCCCTAAAGAGTCATTTAGTTATCTAGAGCTAGAGCTTTTGGAAATAGCTTGCTGTCATGATTAACAACAGTTAATGGAGATTAGAAAGTACTGGTACCATCCAATGCATAATTTTCCCCAATCCTAGAGTTAGTCGATCTTTTTTTTCCTTCTGAAGTAAATAACTTTTATGGTCGCTGCCCGGAGAAGCTCTCCAACCACAGAATACTGCCTCTGAAGTTGAAGCAAAGATCACAGTATGATGAGACGCAGAACACTGAAGAATGTGTTTTACAATGGGTACAGAGAAAACAAACAAACGTTAGTGGAAGGATGGAGTTAGAAAGTGTAACTGGAGAATGGAGGAAGTTGGTAGGTGACGGTGGGTATTCAAAGAAGGAGGTTCGAGTAAGTGTTTTCAGAAAATGGAGGCTGAGAATGTAAGATTTGGGAGCAATCTCTGAAAAGCTATCCAGTGAACGTAGGATGTCGGTCTATCGATATTGGTGTAGGTGGTGTGTGACGGAGAAGTCGGTGGCTGGTAGTTGCCTTATCTATCAGGAGGAGGGAGATTATTGATCAGGTAGGTATCTATGGAGAGAGAAGGTATTGGCAGAAAACAAGAGGTGGGAAAAGGAAGAACCTATCAAGAATCATGAAGCTGGGGAATGTTCCAAAGGGGAGGAGGTCAGTATTGCAGGGGTGGAGGGGCGTGGTACTGCGGGGACTAAGAGGCGGGTATTGCAGGCTGTGGGGTGCCATATTATGAGAGGTACTGCAGGGATGTAGGGGGCGGTATTACAAGGAGGGGGTGGAGTACCGCAGGATAGAGGGATGGAGGATGGAGGACAGAGGTATTCCGGACTGAGGGGTGTGGTACTGCAGGGGCTCGGGGGAGCGGTTTTGCAGGGTGGGAAGGAGGGTTTCCCGGTATTATCAGGTGGAATAAACTCCCTATCTCCCCCCTGCTCCGCCCCCACACCGCCATAGTTCTCCTCCCTTCTCCTCCTTTTAGTGGACGGGGATCTCCACTCTATTACCAGGTAAAAGGGCAGCCACTTTTGGAGGAACGTTCCCGGTATTGAGGAGGGCATATTCCCTTCAGCAGTTTTACTGCGAGTCTCCACTCTTCTCCAAGAGAAGCATGCCCGTGATTAGAGACAGAGTATCCTGGCATTGGTAGATTCAAAAAATGTGATTTTAGGCCAGGATGAAGGGCTACAATGGGCCATCGGACAGCCTCATCACCTTAGCAGAGATGGAAAGTCAAACTATTAATGGGGAGGCGGATCTTGCAGCCAAAAGATGTGGGATTAACAAAAAGGGTTCTCATGGCGCCGACGGAGGGATAAATATCCACGCGAAGGACGGTCTCGCGGCAATAAGCACAAGGAGTACCCACATGAATGGGGAGGAAATAAAGGGACGAGGGGCATGAATGGTTCAGAAGATCTCACTCATGACCCCGAACCACGCAGCCACCACCGCCACTGCCGCCGCCGCCGCGGCGGCGAATACGTGCTACCGTCGTATTAGCGGAAAAAGGGTCCCATGGGGTTAGCAGATGGAGGGAGGACACGTTTTTAACAGAGAAGAACATTTTATGGCGTTAGCAAATGAAAGCACCCATTTTAGGGGCAAGGAGGGATTTGGCGGGGGGCTCATGGCTTTAACAGAAAGGAGGACGTGTGGGGTCTTATGGCGTTAGAAGGAAGGGGAGGGGTCTAATGGCGTGGGAAGGAGGGTCTCATGGCGTTCTCTGCCTTAGAAGGAGGTGGGACACTTTATTGGAGCATGGAGTGAGAGGAAACTGAGGGGTCCTCGTGGTATAGGAATGGGGGTCTTTCTGAGACCTTTGAGATCTTAGTGAATGGAAGGACTCTCCAAATGGGCAGATCTTGCTTTTTTATATGGAAGGGGGTGGCGGTGTCTCGTGGCGGAAGGATGGGAGGGTTCTAAATATTAGCGGGACTAAAAGGTCTCCAAGGAAGGGGGGGGGGCGGCCCTCGTAGCGTATGTAGATAGGGCGACCCGTGATATTAATGGATCCTATAGCATTATACGGAAAGATCAGGGGTCTTATGGTGTTAGTAGAAAGGTCTAGTTTTATCTAGGAGGGTTCCACCGCATTATTCGCAAGAAGATATATCTCATGGCGCTGCTTAGCTGAAGAGGGTCTCTGTGTTAGAAAAAAAAAAGGGGGGGGTCCTTTTGGCGTTAGAAGATGTTAAGACCCACTTTAACACGTTAGGGGAGGGAAGTCTCATGGTACTAGCAGATGGAAAGACCCATTTTAGTGGGGAGGGGCTCCCACAGCGTTATTAGCAGGAAGGCGGTCTAGCAGACTGAGGGAAGCGGTATACCCAGGGAATAAGAATCTCATAGTTTTAGCAGATGGAAACGTGTTTGTGTTAGGGGGGAGTTATGGCGTTTTTGGTGGGAAGGAAGGTCTCAGACTTGAGCATATGGAAAGGACCTGCTTTAGCTTAGCGGGAAGGAGGGTCTCAAAATGGTAACCTATTAGGGGGGAGGGGTATTATCAGGAGATTCAGGGTCTCTCCCCGCCAGACCTCCCAGACCAGATGGCGGGCAAATTACAGCAACGTGCGAGAGGTCTCGCGCTATCGGGCCGCGGCACGACCCCGATGTTACCAAGGAGTAGGAAGGGACAGCGTGGTCCGGAGAGTTTGGGAGCACTACAAAATGGAGGGGGGCTTGTGGCGTTAGCGGGATGGGGGGTTTGGCGGCGTTAGAAAATGGGGCAAAACGAGGTGAAATCTTGCGGATTCCCGGGTTTTGCGCTGTGTTACCACAGCGGAGCTGGGATTACCCGATTGCTGGGGAGTAAGGTGGGGGGCTGTATAGAAAAGGCAGTGCGTCCAAAGTTGAGGGGAGCCCAGAGAACAGCAGTGAGGGGGCTGAGGAGCAGGGCTTCTCACCTGGCTGGATGGCAGTTGCACTGAGGATAATTCCGAAGAGCAGAAACCAAAGGGTCCGGTACGCCATTCTTCACCACCTGCGGGGCAGCATCGCACCAGGATGGCCGAGAAGCGCCGCGACCATCCGCACCGCGTGGGAACGGGAACGGAGACGCAAAAACGCAGCAGGCGCGGCAGCTGCCGGAGTCGGAGGGTGCTGGGCCCCGAACTGCGCGAGCCGGGCTGCTGACCGCAGGAGCAGCTGGAGGGGGCGGCGCCCTGGGCCCTGGGCCCGCCCCTGGGCCCGCCCCACGCCGCGCTTGCGGCCCCGCCCACGCCGCGCCTCCTTCCTTTTCCCACCTCGGCTTCCAGCGTAGTCCCCGGGGGAGAGCGACGCGAGGCCCCTGCGCGCGCCGAACAGGAAGCCTGCTCCCGCGCCCCCGGCGCCCCAGCATCCACCGCTCTGGCCCGGAGACCTCCGTCCCTGCCAGAGCCCGCGCCTCAGAGGAGACGGGATCCCGAGAGCGAGGTCAGCGCCGTGGCGGAGTCGCTTCTGCTCGGCGCTCGCCGCGCGCCTCGTGTCCTCCCGGAGCGCCCCAACCGGGAGCGCCCCAACCGGGAGCGCCCCAACCGCCGCACGCATCCCCATCCGCGCCGCCTTGCGCAAAGGCGGCCGAGGCTGCTCTCCCGGCGGCCACCAGGGGGCGCCTGTGACCCTATCCCACATCCTTGGCTGGCTGCTAGCTCCGATCCCTGTGGCGAGGGCAGGGGCTTTCCGAGACAAAGAGCTTGCCCTCTACCGGGGGCGTGCCGCGGAACGGAGAATCCCTCCCCGGGGTCCCCGAAGCCCGCGTCGCGCCCGTGCCGTTTGGGGGCGCCTCGTACTGGGGGCGCTGGCCGCGCGCCCGCGGACTCGTCCCTTAGCCTGCGCCAAGGGCTGTGGGGAGGGTCGAGTGAGGTCGTGTGTGTGTGAGGTGACTTTTAAACCGCGAAGAGCTATGGCGCGGTGATGGCTGTGTTTAGAGGAGAGAGGGAATTAGCCGTGAGGGCATCAGGAAAGGCCTCCCAACGCGAGGCAGTGAAAGAGCTAAACTTTGATGACGCGATGAGAAGGTCCCAAATTAAAAGGACATTTGAAGAAATACAGTATCTGCATCTAGAGAAAAACGGACAGATGAAGTCCATGTAGGACAATTTTACAGCTCTGTGTATATGTATTTATGCCTGATAGCTGCCATCTCTAGGGAGGGGCTAGAAAAGAAAAAAAAGGGAAAAATAGATTTGCACGATAACTTATTGTATATTTGGAAGGAATAACAATTCGTGCACAGATTTGCAGTTTCATGCGCAATCATCTTTTTACTGTACTGTTATGAAGATGCTTGTTTTATTCCATAAATTAACTTTATGAAAAGGACTTCAGTAGTCCTCTAGTCTCACCTCCTTCCTCTTCTCCCCCTTACACAAATGAAGTAACTAAGGTCTAGAGACGTTAAATGGCTTGCCTAAAATCACATGCACAGTTAAGTGGGAGAGTGAGGATTTGAATACAGGGCCCCCAATTTTACATTGATCATTCCACTCTGCAACTGTGAAACTATGCGTTTCCCTGGCCAGGTACATTTACAAGGATAGACGGGACTGGGCCTGGACCAATGATTTCACTGGTATATGAATGGCCTCCTTACAGAGACCCTTCCCTTTACCCAAGCAGGCCAGTACCTCCTTTGTTCTTGAAGAGGTCCATGACGTCTGATGTCATGACATGTAAGTGAGCTGGATTTAAATGAGAGGGCCGTGCAAGGTCACCTGCCTTACTTTCCCCACCAGACCTATCTGCGTCCCACGGGCAGATATAGATCAGGGTGCCCTGGATGAAATCCATGTCCTGAGACTGTGGCTCTTTTTAAGCCAAAATCTTCCACAGGTCTGTTTACCTGAGGTGGAGCCCAATCAGTGATTAAGACAACGTAGCAACGGAGGCAAAGAATCTTCTCTTTCACCTAGTCCAAACAAACAAATAAATAAATCTGGGAGGGGAAGACCTTCAGGGTTTCTGTTCAAAGCAAAAATGATTGCTATTTACATTCAATCTGAGTCAATCAGGAACCAAAAAGTTGCCTGGAGCTCTGAGAGGTCAAGTACCCGGGAACTCTCAGTCACAATGAGAGACGTTCCCAATAACAGAAGGCCACTAGAATAAAAAGACTATTATACAAAATACTTTTGGTGTCTCCCCTAATAATATAGCTCTAGGTACCAGTTCTAAAGTCCTCTAGCTTCCTATCTTGGAACACTACTAGCCAAGCTACAAAGCCTCGAGGACCCCCTCACAAGCTATTCCCTATTACCATTCTTGAAATCTTTGTTAGCATACCCTCAAATCCCCTTTTAATAATATTCTCAGTGCTCTTGTTATAATATTCCCTATGCATGCCCATAAAGCCTCAAGTCTGCTCTCATAATCTCAGTGTCCTTGTTACAACCCACTGTGTTCCCTTCTTATTTTTGTTTTCCCATTATCATAACTCAGAATCGCCCTGCTATAATTCTCAGTAGGAGATATTGTATGGCCAAACAGGAGGGGTTTTTGAGAAAGGGTGGTCTTATTATCCTTTCAGCTCAAAGAAGGGTGTATTTCCAGTCCTTCACACTGCAGAAATCCTTGGCTCACAAAACACACTGCGGGTCTGCTCTTGGCCAGTTTTCTTGATCTGAGAATCATGGCTATTGGTGGGGGCTCACTCTCGGAGAATCTGCCCCTTCCTCACTGTGCCCACTGCCTCTCATCTCTGAAGGTCAGCCTGGCCAGACAGAAATAGCATCTGAGCTCATTTCCCAGAAATGGGGGGGTGGAAGGGAGAAGAGGAGTGTCTAAGATGAATCATTCCAATTGAGGTGGGGAGCAGGACCTAGCACCTGGTCTGCTCAACTAAGGTTACATGCTATAACCAGTATGATTGTGAACTCCCAGGAAACTATGCTAGTTAAAGAAGCCTTTAAGGTGGACATTCTTAACTCTTGTGTCTTGGTCCAGTTGCATATGCCCTTGTGTTGCAAGGTTAATAATTTAATAGCAAACATCTAGTACATCCATACCCAGGAGTAGCAGAAGTCTTTATTTTTCAAAATTTAAGAAAATAAGATAAGGTTTGGGGCAGAGGTTTTAGAAAAAAAAACAAACTTATTTATTCATAGTCTTTTACTTTAATCTGGAGCTTCCACCTACTTTTCTCAATCACCCAACCCTCAGGGCAGTATTCTAGACCAGAATTACAATACCTGTTTCTTGGCCTAGGAAACTGGGGGTTGGTCTCACAGCCTTGGCCAAAAATGCACAGAAATCACCCCAAGGGCAAGACAGGCTGAAGGTGCTCCGGATCTCGAACTTGGCCTAAACTGCATTGCAGGGGACACAGAGAGGTTTTAGGCTGGGTGTAATCCTGGATGGAGGAGGTGGACAGAGGGCTGCCTGCCCACTGCGCTTGCAGGCACGGGTGTGTCCATCTCCTTGTGGACTCAAAGGGGGAGAATATAGGAAATAGACAATTCATATAGTAACACTGAAGACTGGCAAAAATCCATGTTTTTCTTTTAAATTCAACCCTCCCAAACATTAATCATTGTAAGTATCTTCCTGAAGGTAATCTTGTCAAAGAATGTCCTTATTTAAAGATAAAGGTGGCCTCCCCCAGGAGCTGATCTGAAGCTGAGCATCCTATACATCAGATGCAATCTCTATGGGTGTGCTGGCTCGTCTCTCCCCTCCCTTCTGCATATCAATCCTGAGTCACCAGTGACAACAGCTTCTCCAGCCTTCCTCTCTCCCTCCACCTCCAAGCACCAGCCAAACATCTGCCTGGGTGGAGATTAGAGTACAGAGACTCGGGCCAATGTGCACTGCGGCTTCCTGCAGCCTGGGACTCTCCCTCTCCACAGAGGGAAAATGAGAGAGATGGGATGGAGCAGCAGCGTGTGCAGAGTGGAGAAAGAGCCTATCCAGGAAGGGAAGCTCTGAACGGAGTTAATAAAATGCTGTGCAGGTGACACATACACAGGCACATACCCCCCTAGTGCCCACACTCACAAATGCCTATCCTTTCCCTAAAGTTTAATGTGTTTCTTGTTTGGGAAAGGTAATATGGATTCTTAATTAAGGAATGATGGATTTGAATCCCTCTGCCTTTCTACTTTTTTCCACAACCTCCACTCCTAGCTCAAAATAATTCACTTCCTTGAGGTGGATTTCTCCAAGAAGGGCTCCATAAGGAACACTCTCCACATATCCCCCTACCCCTTTTATCAAGATAACCATTCATTCTTCATGTTTCTGGGACTGTAAGCTATAGAATGTGCGTGTAGGCCAGGGATCAGCCAGGGACTCGCCCCAAAGAGAAATGAGCCTCAGCACTGGCTAGTTATCCAGGATACATTTTATTACAAACTTTTTCTTCTTTTTTAAAAACAAATAATGAATGCCAATGGCTCTTCCAGGACAGACCCAGAGAGATATAAATGGCATCTCTTCTCCCTCCCCCCAAAGTTATATAAGTACCACAGTGAGAACCATATGCCTGCTGGGCACCTCTGGAGTTTGAAATTAGGAGCCTCTTCTCCAGGATTTATTTTTCCCTTTCACTGAGCCCAATCTCTACTCCCCAACCCCAAGGCTCTCCATTAGTCAAGCCTTATCTGCTTTTCTATGATCCAGGACTGCTGCTCTCCATGGAGAGATTAGACTTCATCCCCATCCCGTAGGAAAGGGTTACCTGAGTAGCTCAGTCGATATTGTCATCCCTGAATGCCAGAGGCCACAGTAAGGAAAGAGTCTGGTTCAAGACAAAGAGGGAGGAGAGGGACAAATGAGAGAATCAGGTGGAAAGTTGGGTTTGCTAAAGGTTAGGATGTGCCACACCATGACACACATATCAGATATGAGCTTCTAATTAATTACCTGGTTCTGTCTTCCCCAAAATTTCACTAGAAGTTGCCCCAAGCCCATAAGAGGCCATACTGATACCAGCTCAGATAGATGTGTGGACTAAGGTTTGGGGGTGCCTTCTGGGTTACAGAGATCTCTAGCTCTAGAGGCCTTAGGCTAGTTTTGGTGAGAATTATTGTTATCACCTCTGTCAGTATCTACTTTTCATACAGTACTTCTCAATAATGAGAAGAGATTTCCCCAAGCTGAGGAGGGGAAAACCCAAGTTACCTAAATTATTCCTCTGCTCTAGTCTCTTCCTTCCCTACAGTCCATCCATACAACACAACCCCCCATCCCCAAATGCCAGGAAGAGGCAGTGAATTGTCTTATCTGATAAAAATTACGCTGGAAGGGCAGACAATCCTGCTGTTTTTAGAACACTAGGAAGGGATAGCAGTGCTGGGGACCATAAAAAGGACAGGACCTGACCCATCCCAGCCAGGCAACTAATTTAGATGGCACTTTGTGTCTTGGAAGATCGAGCAAAGCAAAAAATCATGACCAAGGAAATCAGTATGATCATGATGAAAATCAGAAGTAAGACTGCCCAAGTAGCATGGTCTGTGCCCTTATGGAAATGCATCTGGCCGGCTGGAATCATGTTGGTCAGGTTCAGCATATAACCTAGTGCCCAGCCAATAGATGTGTCTCCAGCCTAAAAAGAAAGGATGAAGAATCCACAATCAGACTCTGGGTCAAGGAGTTTTCTGAAACACTCTCACAGCCCTCATCTTGTCCCTTAATAGAGTAAGCAAATAGCCATCGCAATTCTAATTTCTTTTTCTGCCCAAGTCTCTGGACATATACTTTCAGAAGGAGCCCAAACCATATATCCCCTTCTAATTCCTCTTGTTCTAATAAGTTGAAGACTGGAAGGGTAAGAATAGTGTGGGGACACAAGTGCTAATGAGGCAAAGAACACCAAGGAAGGATGTTCTTACCTGGTGATATCCAAGTTATAGCCACAATCTAAACCCAGCCTCAAGGAGCTAACTTTGAGAAAGCCCTTCTCTCTCCTCCCATCTTCTGCCTTCCACCCTGTCATCCTCCCTTCTTCTACTCTTTTTCCCTTTCAAAGTTTCACACATCACCATCCCCAATTTAATGCATACCTTTTTCTGGAAAGCAATTCTGGGAAAGGTATGTTCATCAAATCTGTAGCCTTGAACAAGGAGCTGATGTACAAAGGTGGCAGAGGCACAGTAATCTGCCAGTCGGGACTTCTGACTAGGGGCTAGCTCCAGCAGCTGGGGATGGGGAACAGAAGAACACTCAATAGAGCCATTGTTCAGAGCCTTGACTCCCCACCCCTATTCCTTTTCCCAGCAAATGTCTTATTTTATAATCAGAACTTCAGATTTTATGGGAACCTTGTATATTTTCATCTAACTCTTCCTTCTTATCCCTTCCTCTCTTCCACCTCCAAAATATTATAGATGAGGAAACAGAGTCCCAGAGAAAGAACAGCAGCTGGTTGCTAACACTTGATTAGATTACAGGTAAATTATTCAGATTCCCAAATTCTGTCTTTTTCCTACTAGACCAAACCCACAAGGAGTCTAGCCAGAAATCTGCCCTTTATTAAAGGAGGCCACAGAGTGACAAGAAAGAATTCAGTTAGATGGCCTTTGGGAGACCAATACATTAACATTTGTGTGTGAGGCTTCCATGCCTTCAAGCTGGAGTGGGGGTAGGAGTGCCAAGCTGGCAAATTAACATTTTGACAGAAAGAGGAAGTTTGGGTCTCCAAGACAAAAAAAAAAAGCACTTATAGGGAAATTTAAACAAAGGATGGTTTGAAAAATGCTAAAAGGATCTTTAACTTGATGTTAGCTCAGACTAGGTACAAGTAATAATCAATTACAATCTAATTAACCACAAAAATATAGTGTAAGATCAAAAAAGCCTTATCTCTGCGGAGTCAGGAGTTCTTTCTAATTCTGGTTCTCACATTAACTCAGTTTGTATAGTTTGGAAAGGTTAAAAAATTGCAGGAACTTAAGAATTGGAAAGTGCCTCTAGACAAATCCAAAGACCCCAGTTTTGGGGATAAGAATTCACTGTTTGACAAAAACTGCTGGGAAAATTGGAAATTAGTATGGCAGAAACTAGGCATTGACCCACACTTAACACCATACACCAAGATAATGTCAGAATGGGTTCATGACCTAGGCATAAAGAATGAGATTATGAATAAATTAGAAGAACATAGGATAGTTTACCTCTCAGACCTGTGGAAGAGGAAGGAATTTATGACCAAAGAAGAACTAGAGATCATTATTGATCACAAAATAGAAAATTTTGATTATATCAAATTGAAAAGTTTTTGTACACACAAAACTAAATGCAGACAAGATTAGAAGGAAAGCAATAAACTGGGAAAACATTTTTACACTCAAAGGTTCTGATAAAGGCCTCATTTCCAAAATATAGAGAGAATTGACTCTAATTTATAAGAAATCAAGCCATTCTGCAATTGATAAATGGTCAAAGGATATGAACTGACAATTCTCAGACGAAGAAATTGAAGCTATTTCTAGCCATATGAAAAGATGCTCCAAGTCATTATTAATCAGAGAAATGCAAATTAAGACAACTCTGAGATATCACTATACATCTGTCAGATTGGCTAGGATGATGGAAAGATAATGTGGAATGTTGGAGGGGATGTGGGAAAATTAGGACACTAATACATTGTTGGTGGAGTTGTGAATACATTCAGCCATTCTGGAAAGCAATTTGGAACTATGCTCAAAAAGTTATCAAACTATGCATACCCTTTAATCCAGCAGTGTTACTAGTGGGCTTATATCCCAAAGAGATCATAAAGAAGGGAAAAGGACCTGTATGTGCAAGAATGTTTGTGGCAGCCCTGTTAGTAGTGGCCAGAAACTGGAAACTGAGTGGATGCCCATCAGTTGGAAAATGGCTGAATAAATTGTGGTATATGAATGTTATGGAATATTATTGTTCTATAAGAAATGACCAACAGGATGATTTCAGAAAGGCCTGGAGAGACTTACATGAACTGATGCTGAGTGAAATGAGCAGGACCAGGACATCATTATATATTTCAACAACAATACTATATGATGATCAATTCTGATGGACATGGCCCTCTTCAACAATGAGATGAAACAAATCAGTTCCAGTGTGAAACAAATCAGTTCCAACATTGGAACTGATTTGTTTCATCTCATTGTGAACCAGCTACAGCCAGCGAAAGAACTCTGGGAAATGAAGGTGAACCACTACATAGAATTCCCAATCCCTCTATTTTTGTCCGCCTGCATTTTTGATTTCCTTCACAGGCTAATTGTACACTATTTCAAAGTCCGATTCTTTTTGTACAGCTAAATAACTGTATGGACATATATTCATATATTGTATTTAACTTATACTTTAGCATATTTAACATGCCAATGTCAACCTGCCATCTGGGGGAGGAGGTGGGGGGAAGGAGGGGAAAAATTGGAACAAAAGGTTTTGCAATTGTCAATGCTGAAAAATTACCCATGCATATATCTTGTAAATAAAAAGCTATAATAAAGGGAAAAAAAAAAGGAAAATGGTTTTAGAAGTCAACTAGTCCAATCCATAAACTGAAATTTTAATCTCTTCAAGTTACTTTGCCTCTCTGAATTTCAGTTACCTTCTCTATAAAGTAGACCTTAGTGTCTTTGCTTCCCTTTGAAGAATTCAGTGGAATGATACAAAGTGCTTGAGAAAATACTAATGAAACTAAAGATCTGTCAAACTACAATCTTGGATTATTCCTATATACCTCTTCCACTCCTATCCATGGGTTGCAGAAAGGAGCAGATGGAAATCACGGGAAGAAATTAACAGTGTTTACTACAAATTTATATTATCTAATCTCAAATGGACCCTCTCATCAGCAAGGGAATTCTTTTACTCCTCCCTAACTGATTCTCAATCCTACTTCCCACATAAGCTGTTCCAAACTTTCTTTTCTTTTCCCAAGCTTCCCACTTCCCTCTCTCTTAGGTAAGGACCTCAAGGTTTACCTTACTGAGAAAATAAAAACCATTGATATCATTTACATCAACATCAACAATCCTTTTCTCCTTTATATCTCAAAAACTTCTAGAATCCTCATGTTCTCCTCCCTTGCTTCATTCAGTCCCTGGAGAAGATGACTCTTCTTCTAAACAAGCCCAGTCCCTCTAGAGATGCATTCAATTTCCCTCCAGTCCTCTTCAGCAAATCAACTTCACAATAATCTTCCTCAAATCTTAGATTTCACCCTATCTACTGATTCCTTTCTGGCTGCTTACAAAAACATTCAACCCTCCACCTTCCAAAAACAAACAAACAAACTCTTCCTAGACCCTAGTTTTTGTTGAATTTTTCTGTGTCTGCCCTCCTAACCTCATTTGGGCAAAGATACTGAAGCAGTTCACCATTTTCTTTTCCACCTCATTTTTCAGATGAGTAACTGAGGCAAAAAGGATTAAGTGACTTGGTGTACACCATATAAACCCAAACTTGTAGAGTTCTATCCATTGCATGATCCAACTACCATTAATTACTAGACCCTACTCTATTCTCAAGCAATCTCTCCTCCCTTTCATAGCCAAACGCCAAAACAAAGCTATTAGAACTACTGTAGTCAGCTAGATGGCACAGTAGATATGGTGCTGGACTTAAGAGTCACAAAGATTTCATGAGTTCAAATCCAACTTCAGACATTTGCTAGCTCTGCGACCCTGAACAAGATACTAAACTCTGTTTTTTGCCTTAGTTTCTCCATCTGTAAAAGGAGCTCGACAAGGGAAATGATAAACCATTCCTAGTATCTCTACCAAGAAAACCCCAAATGGAGTTACAAAAAGTTCAATCTGACTCAACAACAGCACTTAGCTGAATCAAGTTTCTCCAAAGTTACCAAAGCTCTCTTAACTAGTTGACAAATCTAATGATCTTTTCTTACTCATCAATCCTCTTGCTTTCTCTGAAGTATTTGGCACTGTTTACCACTATCTCCTACTGGATACCCTCTCTTCTTTAGAGTTTCCCTACTTATGTGATCCCTCCTCAGTCTTCCTTGTTGGTTCATCTTTTATATCATACCTCCTGATCATAGGAAAACTTCTATTATCTCTTTACACTCTTTCACTTGGTAACCTCATCAGTTCTCATGGATTTAATGATCTTTTCTCTGAAAATCATTCCCAAATATATAAATCCAACCATGTTCTCTTCTGAGAGAGAGACCTTTCAACTGCCTACTGAATATTTCATTTTTTGTTTTGGGGTTAAGTGACTTGCTAAGGTCAGTTAGGAAGTATCTGAGGTTGACTTTGAACCCAGGTCCTCCTGAATTCAGGGGAAGTGTTCTATCCACTGATCCATCTAGCTGCCCCCTTATTGAATATTTTAAAATAGATATTTCATAGTTTAATTATGCTATTTTCATTTTCTTCTTTTACAACATAATATGGAAATATGTCTTACAGGATTGCTCATATAGAACCAATGTCAATTATTTACTGTTGAGGAAGAGGGGATAAGGGAGACAATTCAGAATTTAAAAATTTTGAAAATAAATGTTAAAATTTGTCTTTATATATATACTTGGAGAAAATAAAATGCTATTTTAAAAAACCTATTCTTTTCACTTTACTCATAAGGCCACTATATTAAAGTCCTCATCGCTTCTGGATTACTGCATTAGCTTCTTAAAATGTCTTTCATTATCAAGTCTCTCTTCTTCACTCTAATGTACATACAGCTACCAAAGTGTTGTCTTAAAGTGAAATCTGACCCTTTCACTTCCTAATTCAATAAATTCTTCTAAACAAATGCCTTTAACATCAAATATAAGCTACTCTATTTAGCTTTCAAAGCTTTTCATGACTTGGCCTCTTTCAATGTTTGTTATACATGTCCCCAAATTCCTAGTCTCAATGAGGCTATATATATATGTATATGTGTGTGTACATATATGAGTGTGTATATATAGATGTATAGATGTAGACATGTTTATGTGATAAAGGATAATAACTTCTAGAGTATAAATGTTACAAATTTACAAAATAGTATTTAAAAACTTATTTATTTAAAAAAAACCTTAATTATTTTAATTTTCCCATTTATTTAGTTTTATGAATTTTGAATAATCAATTTTTAACTATTTTAGCAAGGTAGGGTATTCAACCATGATATCTATTGTGTCCTGTAATTTCTTTATGGCACTTTCTCAAAGCCAGAATAATGTTGCTTTTGCTTGGTCACTTTGGTTACCTGATCTATCCCATTATACTTTTCTTTGAGGAAGTTGCATCAAATGTGTCATAAAGAAATCAAGTCCTTTGTGACACTTCTCAACAATGAAAGGATTCAGAATGCAGATCAATTACAATGACCTTGTGATGAAGAGAGCCATCTACACCCAGAGAGAAGACTGTGGGAACTGAGTGTGGATCATAACATAGCATTCTTACTTTTTGTTGTTGTTTACTTGCACTTTATTTTTTTCTCATCCCCCCCCCCCCCTTTTGATTTGATTTTTCTTGTGCAACAAGATAATTATATAAATATGTATGCATATGTTGGACTTAACATATTTTTTTTTATCATGTTTAACATATATTGTATTACTTATTATCTAGGGGAGGAGGTAGGGAGAAGAGAAAAATTATCCATGTCTATCTTTTGAAAATTAAAAAGCTTTAATAATAATAATAAAAAGAAATCAAGTCCTTGTTCTTTGGATGATCTTAAGGTTAAAATTACAAATGCAGTTCTTTCAATCAGTGAGAAGTAGCTGATAAAGTTGTCTACCAAGTTTGAAATCAACTAGTGTCTTGGCAAAAGATGGTAGTTATGTTAAATTTTAACAAAAAACATATCAATATTTAAAAAACAGAAATAATTTTTCTAGTTGTGTGGCTGTTTGTGTGTGTATGTAAATATAATATCAGACACTTACTAACTCTGTCTGGGCAAGTCACTTTACCCTATTTATTTCATCTTCTCATCTGTAAACTGAGCTGGAGAAAGAAATGGCAAACCTAAAACTTTAGTACCTTTGTTAAAGAGACTCCAGTTGCTGAAAAGGACTGGAAATTTTTTGCTAAGTTTGTAGCATTTATACTTCTAAGTTTTTTAAAATTTAAAAGTGCACTAAGACTTTTGGGACCCCCTATATATTATTTGCCTCCCTGTATTTCATGACATTGGCCTTCTTTCTGTTCTTCAAATAGATGACTACATTAAGTTCCTGGACTTTGTAATGGCTATCCCCCAAGTCTGGACAGCTTTTCCCAACCCAACTCCTTCTCTTAGAGTTCCTGGTTTCCTTTAATCCTATTCAAATGATACTTTCTCCAAAAAGCTACTGATCCCTTTCCTCCTAGTAAAGAGTTAGGAGAATCCTTCCCAAAGCCACTGCCCCCCATTTATATTTTATTTTGTCCATTCTAATTTACATATTATCTCTTCAATGGAATGTAAACTCCCAGAAAGAAAGAACTATAACATTTTTGCCTCTGTAAGGCCACCACCTAGCCTTGCCTCTGGCATAAAGGAGGTGCTTAAATTGCAGTTTAAATAATAGAGAAGAGATAAAGCATTCAGTGGACCTCTGGGAGCCATCATGAGTAAGAGGATGCTCCTTCAATTCATCTTCTAAGCTAGTCTAGGAAATTCTATTCCTTTAACTGAGGGATATCTAGTGTCTGGGTTGAATTAAGAATTTCTTGTTGTCTCTCACATGAATGGGATGAAGGGCTGGGAGCAGGAGGGTGGGCCAGAAGTATTCTCCCACCCTTGACCTTCAATTCTATCCAAGATGGAATTGGGAAGTTGAAATTATTGACAGAGATGGAAATGATTGATAGAGATATATTGTTAACACCCTGTCTGTGGCCACAAGATTTTGTACATACAATCTTGTACCCTCTGTGCAGGCATCAAAAAGGCCTTACCTTTTCCCATGACTCATTGCACAAAGCCTTGGCTGCAGTCCTCAGCTCTGCTGTAGAGGTCACAGGCAGCTTCATCACTTTCTGAAGGAAGTCCATAGTGTAGTAGAATGCAGAGAAGGCCTGAGGACAAGCACAGGATATAGGTGTAGGATAAGGACACAGATCTCTGGCAAGCATACAATTGTTCCTCATCCTTCTACTTGCCTACCTTCAGTTGTTACAGCCACCCCATCTCCAGTCCCTATGATCTCAATGGCCCTCAACTACCACATTCTCTCATCACTGTTCAAGTCCACTAATGTCCCTACCCTTCAAGATTCCCTTATAGATCATCCCTGTTCATCTTGAGTTAATCACTTTCAGAGACACCTCCATGGATGTAATTTAATTTCCTCAACTTAAGGATATCTGGTGTCTGGGATGAACTAAGGACTACTTGTTTTCTCCCAAAGGGAGAGGGTAAAAAATGACACAGGGGTGAAGTTAATATCTGGGATAAAGTCCAAAAGAGTAGGCTACAGGCCTAACCCTGTGGCTGGAATGAGTTTTAGCTGCAAAATGAATCCTGAAGTCCCTAATGGCCTTACCCCATGCCCCAAAGTGAAATAAATGATTCCCCAGGACTCACGATGAAGTTCCCAGACAGAGGAGGCTGGAAAACGTCATTGAAGGAGCATTGGGAAAAGGAGCAGGATGAGAAGTTGAAAAGATCTGAAACAAGCTGCTGGCAGAGGATAGGATTTCCACTCCCAGAAAGGGTCACCTCAGCACTGACATCATAGTCTGGGGGTCTCTGGGCTGAAGTACAAGGTGAGCTGTACACATCCTTCAGGAAGACTTTCGCTGAATAGCCTACAGGCCAGCAGGGGTGTGTACTATGTCTCTGGAAAGGAGGAGATGCAGAGATCAGGTTCATAAACTTATCAGTACATATCCTGGCCCCATCTTCCCGAGCAGAAGGCCATTGGCGTTTCTGATCTTAGCCTACCTGGCCCCAGCAGAAACATCTATCAAATTAATTACCTTCAAATCTAACTTTTTATCACATATTCTCCCTCCTGAAGAATTTCTATTGAGTCCTAACTGATTATAGGCTCAAGTTTAAATTTCTCTACTTGGCATTCAAGGTCTCCACATTTCTGAAATAATACTTATAATCCTACTATTTCCCTACATCCATTCTCCTTTTCATTAAGCCTATATTATCACTAACTCCTACATATATTAGATGTGTTTTTGTCTTCATACTTTGTTTAATCTATTTTCCCCACTTGAAATCTTCCCCTCTCCACTGCTCATCTACATTCTACCCACCCATCCTTTCAGTATCAGTTTAAATTTTATCTATTTCCTCTACAAAGTCCTTCCCACATTGATCTTGCCCCTTCTCTGAATTTCTTTCTTTTTTTTTTTTAATTAAAGCTTTTTATTTACAAAGCATATGCATCGGTAATTTTTCCAATATTGACCCTTGCATAACCTTTTGCTGCAAATTTTCCCTTCCTTCCTCCCACCCATTCCCCCATGTGGCAGGTTGAAATACATGTTAGATCCAATATGTATACATATTTATACAGTTATCTGGTTGTGCAAGAAAAATCAGATCAAGAAAGAAGAAAAATTGTGCAGCAAAATAACTATGGATATGTAAACATATATTTTATTTAACATATACTTTAACATATTTAACATGTATTGGTCTACCTGCCATCTGTGGGAGGGCGTGGGGGGAAGAAGTGGAAAAATTGGAACAAAAGGTTTTGCAATTGTCAATGCTGAAAAATTACTCGTGCTTATATCTTGTAAATAAAAAGCTAAAATAAATTTTTTTTAAAAAGAAGGAAGAAAAAGAAAAACTGAGAAAAAAAGACACAAGCAAATAACAACAGAGAGAGTGAGAATGCTATGTTGTGTTTCACCCTCTGTTCCCATAGTTCTCTCTCTGGGTGTACATGGTTCTATCCATCACTGCACAAGTGGAACTGGTTTGAATCATCTCAATGTTGAAGCCTTCTCTGAATTTGTCTAACACTCACTACACCCTTTCCTGATCACATATTGCCCTATTTTGATGGATAACTCTTAAATAAGGGAGTTAGAAGAGGATAAAGTTATGGACCTAGAGTTAGAAAGACATAATCCAGTTTAGTCTCAGATACTAAACATATGACTGAGAAAGTCACTTAACTATTCTCTGCCTCACTTTCCTCATCTCTCAAACAAGGATAATGGTACTTACATCCCAGGGTTATTATGAGAATGAAATGAGATGATATTATTTGCAAAGCTCTTTGTAAACCTTAAAGTACTGCCTAAATGGTAGCCTAAATGCCCAAAAAATACTGCCTAAATATGAAGGATAGATGGATGGATGGTTCTCATTTTCCCAAACATCTTATGAACGTTAGGAGAATAAAGATTGCATCTTCTCTCATCCCCTTCACTAAATTTCACAAGAAATTTAGTAAGGGCTTGTGTAGTAACTGATTTACCTGAATTTGCTTTCCCCCGCCCCTACCTGCTCAGATAACTAAGAAAGACTACAGAAATTGCTATCTTTAACTGATGGGGTGCAGGAGACTGGAAGGTAAGAACCAGCAGACCCACCCAGACAAGAGATGGATACCAGAGTCTGGCAGTCGTAAGAATAGAATTCCTGAAAGAAAGAATTCCTTTACTGGCAAGAGTGATTCTAAGCAGCAATGGAGATAGCAGATGGGATGAGAAGAAAAGTACTTTTGGTAAGCAATGGAGGTTTCAAGGGGATCTTCCCCTGCAGAGGGCTAGCCATACCTGAAGCACACCAGCCAGTAACTTCTTAAGCATTTGGTCTCTACCATAGCACAGGAAGCTGTGAGTGTATACTCTGTAGCTCTTGCCATAGAGCTGCAACCTGACCTCATTGGCAGGATCCTCAGTCTGGCTGGCTGTCTCAAAGGTGATCTGTGTGGATGCTCCACCTAGGTCCATGGCCCCCACAGTTCCCCGCTTTGGTCGAAACCACTCCCCTGCCCAACCATACTAGGAAACAGGGAGAAGAGAGAAGGAAGGGGAAGAGGAGGAGGTGGGGGAAAAAAAGAAAAACAATACAATAAGTATTTATTAAGCATCTGATATGTGTCAAAGACTCTGCTCTCTCAAATCAATAATCTTCTCCTCCAAGGGTTCCAGACTGGAACGAGAAAGCACCGGGAGTCTTGGAGTAAAGCATTTCTTATCCAAATGAGCAAAAATTTTAATAGTGGGAGTAGGTGCCACCAATGGACCCAGCAGCCTGTCTACCCATGGGGGATCCCAATGGTAGTAATCATGGGTGTTTTTGAGTATCCAGCTAGGTTAGAGTTAGGAGTCAAGGGCCAGGTGGCATATAGACTTGTGGTATATAGTATATGGACTTATAACATTTAATACATGGTATATAGACTAAATAGTATATAGACTTAGAGGGATGGGTTAAAGTTTTACTAATGTTAGCAACAAAGGCACAGGGGGATTTTTTTTTTTTTTTTTTTTTTTTTTTTAAGGAAAAGATCTATATGTACAAAAATATTTATAGTGATTCTTTTTGTAGTGGCAAAGAATCGGAAATTGAGGGGATGCTCATCACTTGGGGATTGTTTGTACTTTGATGGGGCAACATTGGGACATTGTCCACTTGGTGGCAAGATAGGATATAAAGAAATACCACCCTCAGAAAAGGTGAGCAGTCACCAGAACCCACCTTAATGAAATTCTCCAAGAGATAGTTGGCAGTGACCCAGCCAAGGACTCCCTCATCCTGGCCAGACAAAATCCGGGCCCCTCGGAAGTCAAAGGGGTATTTGCTTAACATCTCATTCACTGATGAAAGGACACTGGCTGAAGCAGCTGGATTGGTCAAGCTACAGGAAATATAGAAACCTTTAATGTCTTTCCCTGTCCTTCCCAACAGATTTACCAGCCCTTCTCATGGAAGTAGCTAAAAAAAAAAAGGTGGGGAGGAGCATTAAAAATAATGGATTTGTAAAACAACTCTGAGGTACCACCTCACACCTATCAAATTGGCTAACATGACAGAATAGGAAGGTGACAAATGTTGAAGGGGATGTAGAAAAATGGAACACCAATGTATTAGTGGCAGAGTTCTGAACTGATCCAACCATTCTGGAGAACTATTTGGAATTATGCCAAAGGGCTGTAAAACTATGCATATTCTTTGACAAAGCAATACCACCACATGATCTATATTTCAAAGAGATTTTTTTTAAAAGGAAAAGACCTATATGTACAAAAATATTTATAGTGATTCTTTTTGTGGTGGCAAAAAATTGGAAATTGAGGGGATGTTCATCAGTTGGAGAATGACTAAACAAGTTATGGTATATAATTGTGATGGAATACTGTAGTAAGAAAAGATGAACAGGATGCTTTCAGAAAAACCTGGGAAAACTTAAATAAAGTGATCCAAAGTAAAGTGAGCAGAACCAGGAGAACATTACACACAATAACAACAATATTGTAAGGAAGATCAACAGTGAATGACTTAATAATACAATGATTCAAGACAATATTGAATGATTTATGATGAAAAATGTTAACTACTCCAAGAAAGAACTAATGGAGTCTGAAAGCATATTGAAAAAGACTTTTAAAACTTTATTTTTTGGTGGGTTTTCTTAGTTTGTTTTCTTTGGCAACAGAAATAATATAGAAATATATTTGCATGACTGCACATGCATAATTTATATAAAATTGCTTATCTTTTCAAGGAGAGAGGAAGGTGAAAGGAAAGGAGAGAATTTGGAATTCAAAAAATTTTCAAAAGAATATTAAAATTGTTTTTACATGTAATCGCAGAAAAAAGCATAAAATTATTTTTAAAATTGGATTTGGTATTTATAACAGTTTTTTCTGTGGTAGCAAAGACTTGAAGATTTAGGGAATGCCCATCAATTGGAAAATGGTTGAATGAAGGGGCAAATTATCATATATGAATATAATGGAATACTATTATTCTATAAGAAATGATGAGCAAGCAGATTTTATAAAAACCTGAAAAGACTTACCCAAACTGATAGACTTAATTCTTCTCAGCAATACAATAATCCAAGACTATTCCAAAAGTCTCAAGATGAAAAATGCTATCCACATCCAGAGAAAGAACTATGAAGTCTGAATGCAGATTGAAGCGTACTATTTTCATCTTTTTTATTGTCTTTTGTTTTTTATTTCTCATTTTTCCTTCTTGTTCTGATTCTTTTTCCATATGACTAATGTGGGAAATATGTTTAATATGATTGTACATCATAACCTATATAAGATTGTTTGTTGTCTTAAGAGTGAGGAAGGAAGGGAGGGAAAAAAATTTGGAACTCAAAATCTTAATAAAATGAATGTTGAAAACTATCTTTATATGTAATTGGGGGAGAATACTATTCAGTGAAAAGAAATTGGATTAGCACTCAAAGGATTGATATTTGAAACCCTTTTTTTTTTTTTTTTTTTTTTAACTTTCTATCTATGTGATATTGGCCAAGATATATAACATTCTGGGCGTCAGGTTCTTTCTCTATAAAATGAGGGATGATGGACAACAGTAGGAGTTTTTAACCTTTTTTCTATTATAAATTTGTAAAAGCTCATTGACCCATTTTCAGACTGTCTTTAAATAATTGAAAGAAATGTTAAATTTCAGTTAAAGGTTAATGAAAAAAGTTGTAATTTATCTCTTATTCAAGTTTACAAACCCCTAGAATATATCCACAGACCCCTTCAGGAGTTCATGGATCCTATATCAAAAGCCCCATGGATCAGAGGACTTCTAATATCCTTTGAATACTGAAAAGAATGCTAGATTTGGAACCAGAGGATCCGAGTTCAAACTTAAAGCTTTGTCAGTTGTCATCTGTGTGATTCTGGGCAAATTATATGATTTCTTTGGGTCTCAATTTCCTCATCTATAAAATAAAAGCATTAGTCTGCATGACCTATGATTTACCTGTGATCTCTTCCAGCTCTACATCTATAATCTTTTGATGTTATGAATATACATAATTACCAGGTAACCAGAATTCATCCCTGGTCTTTCACCAGATGTCCAGGAGAGTGTTCTAGAACAGATAAAGGTATCCCTCAACTAGATCAAGAAATCCTATGATGACTGAAGAGAAATTTTGGAATGGACTTTGCCATCTCTTATGTAGAATGGATCAACAAAAAAACAAAAAACAAAAAAACAGACTTGCTTCTATGAATGGTTGACTGAGGGAGAGAAATAAAGGCACCCAGTTCCATGCCAGTTCTAGTGCCAAGACCCTCCCAAGGCAAATTGGTCAGCGGAGCAGCAGAAACATGAGGGACCCAAACTTACTTCAGAAGTCTCATGCCTGCAGTGGCGCCCAGATAGAGGGGAGTTATTGGATGTCTCTTCTTGGGCACATCTTTCAGG
Source organism: Sarcophilus harrisii (assembly GCF_902635505.1). Taxonomy (NCBI): domain Eukaryota; kingdom Metazoa; phylum Chordata; class Mammalia; order Dasyuromorphia; family Dasyuridae; genus Sarcophilus; species Sarcophilus harrisii. The sequence goes on along the minus strand of NC_045427.1, from coordinate 248,793,924 downwards.
GCTTGGTTGAGACATTCTACCAGGCTTTCAGCTGCCTCAGAGGGATTTTCTGCATAACTGGAGATACCACCACCTTGAAGTAAGACATAAAGGGAAAAAAAAAAAGGAGAACACAATCAATGTTTATCGATGCCCTTAAGAGAATACACTGAAATCCATCTCTCCTATCCTTTCTCAAGAAACATACAAAACCAAGAATTTGCATATGGCAGAATGGCATAGGTGATAGGTCAAGAGACTTGGATTCCAGCTTTGGCACTATCATAAACTTATTAGGTGACCTTTCATAAGTTTCTTATACTTCTGGGTCCAAGATTTATCATCTATAAAAGCCATTGTTTGGGCTAAATAATTCCTAAGGTATTTTTCACTCATAACAATCTATAGTTAGATATATAATCTGAATATTAAAAATCCCACCACCAAAAAATGAGAACAAAACCAGGTCAAGTACTTTTCACAGCCAGGAGGAAAATTTGTCAGGGGTTTTTTGGTTGTTTTATTATTATTATTATTTTAATTTTTAATTTTTTTTTTTTTTGCTGAGGCAATTGGGGTTAAGTGACTTGCCCAGGGTAAGTCAGCTAGGAAGTGTTAAGTGTCTGAGGCCACATTTGAACTCTGGTCTTCAGGACTTCAGAGCTGGTGCTCTATCTACTGCGCCACCTAGCTGCCCCTGAGTTTTATTTTTTAAAGAACATTTATGTAAAACTTTTTAAAGTACCCTGCTTGAGCCTCAGATATAGACCCATACATCCAGCCTCTGCATCGTAGGGATTTCGGCAGTGTTCCAGAGGCAATCCCTGGGCTGAATCTATCTCCTATTCTTACCTTCTGCCTCCTAGCTTGCAGGATTCAACCAAATCATATATCTCAGGCTTCTACTTGTTAGGAGGAAAGGCTCTTGAATTTGCAGAGAACAATGTCATCTTCTGTCATGAGGCTGGACCTTAAAGGGTCTAATCACTTGTCTCCTTCAATAGAACTCTTCCTAGCTACCTATACCCTATTATTATTCCTCAGTCTTATTCACTCCTAGTCTCAGAAGAAAATTCTTATCAAATAAAGTATCAAAGTGATTATAAAGATAAAATAAGTAATTCTGACTACATGAAATTAACAAGTTTTTATACCAACAAAACAAATGCAACTATGACAAGAAAGAAGGTTATCAGAAAATTAATTTTTACATCAAATATCACAATAAGGGGTTTATATCTAAGAACTTAGAAGGATGAGGATTGGACCTGTAATTTAATTGGTAAAGAGAACTTCCAGATGAAACTCCCTCTATTAATATAGGTTAGAATCTTCTCTGCAATTTATAGTTAGAGAAGGGTAGGGGCAGCTAGGTGGTGCAGTGGATAGAGCACCAGCCCTGAAGTCAGGAAGACCTGAGTTCAAATCCAACCTCAGACACTTAATACTTCCTGGCTGTGTGACCCTGGGCAAGTCACTTAACTCCACTTACCTCAGCAAGAAACAGAGAGAGAGAGAGAATTGAGAGCCAGGATATATATGGCAATGTAGCTATGTATGTATATATTGGATTCATTTCTTTGATTAACATTTATTAAGCATTTACTATGTGCCGGGAATTATGCATTAAATACTGGGCATACAAAAAAAGGGCAAAAGATATTCCCACCCCTTAAGGAGTTTATAATCTATTAAGTGAGACAACATGCAAATAAATTTACACAAAACAATACAGGAATACAGAATAAACAGGAAATAACCGAAAGAGGGGTTAGGAAATGCTTCCTGTAGAAGGCAGAATTTTAGCTGGGACTTTAAGGAAGCCAGGAGATCAATAGCTGGAGTGGAGGAAGGAGAGCATTCTAGACATGGGGGACAGCCAGAGAAAATGCCTGGAAAAGAAAGATGAGTCAGGTTCATGGAATAGCCAGGAGGTCAGAATCATTGCATGTCAAGGAGTAAGATATAAGAAAACAAAAAAGGTGAAGGGAGTTATTATGAATGCCAAAAAGAGAATTTTGCTCCTGGAGCAACAGAAAACCACTGGAATTTACTGAGTAAGGGGTTAGCATGATCAGACCTGCCTTTTTGGAAAATCACTTTAGTAGTTGAGTGAAGGATGGGTTGAAATAGAGACTTGAAGCAGCCAAGCCCACCAGCACACCATTGCAATAATCTAAGTGTAAAATGGTGAGAGCTTGTACCGAATGGTGGTAATGTCAAAAGAGAAAAAGGGGCATATTTGAGAGATGTTGCAGAACTAAAATAAGCAGGCCTTGGTAAGAAATATCTTTATCTATCTGTATGTATGTATATACACGTATACATATCCATTTCTCAATGGACAAGTGACCAAAGGAGATAAACAATTCTCTCTCTCTGTCTCTGTTTCTCTCTTTTTAAAGATGGAAGTGAGGTTAAGTGATTTGTGTCTGAGGTCATATTTGAATTCAGGTCCTCCTGGCTTCAGTGCTGGTGCTCTGTCCACTGTGCCACCTTCCTGCCCAGAATAAACAACTCCTTTTAAAAAAAAATTTTTTTTAAATAAATAATTTTAAAAGAATTTCAAACTACTGACAACCATATAGAAGACTTCTTCAAATCACTGATAACAAGAGAAAAGAAAATCAAACTTCATACTCACTAAATTGATAAGTGAGTTAAAATATTGGAACAGTCAAGGTGGTAGGACTTGTAGAAAGGCAGACACTAATACATGGTTAATAAAGCTATTTAAATTGGTATAAGACTCTTATCATCATTTTTCTTTTGAAGTAGCAAGGAACTGGAAATAATATAAATGCTCTTAAATTGTAGAATAGCTAAAAAAAAATTTACTTGAGTACAATGGAATATTATTGTGCTATATGAAATCAATAGGAAGTATACAGAGAAATTTGAGAAAAGTAGTATGGACTAATGCAAAATTAAGTAAGCAAAACCAGGAGGGAAAAACAATATATACACTGACTACAACAATGTAAACGGAGAGAGCAATTGCAAAAAAATTAAAATTGAATACTATGAAATGACATTCAACACACTTGGCTCTAAAGAGAAAACATGAGAATTTTTTGCTGCCTGCTTCATTCTTTTTTTTTTTTTTTTGCTGAGTGTGTAACACTGTATATGGTGTTGTTTACACTGAATTTATTTTTCCATCTCTTATTGCTGGATTTTGTTGGTAATATATAGAAATGCTAATGATTTATGTGGGTTCATTTTATATCCTGCAACCTTGCTAAAGTTGTTAATTATTTCAACTAGTTTTCCAATAGATTCTCAAGGATTCTCTAAGTATACCATCATGCCATTTGCAAAGAGTGTTAGTTTTATTTCCTCATTGCTTATATTCTAACTTCAATTTCTTTTTCTTCACTTATTGCTATAGCTAGCATTTCTAGTATCATATTGAATGATAGTAGCGATAATGGGCATCCTTGCTTCACTCCTGATCTTATTGGGAAGGCTTCTAGTTTATCCCCATTATAGATAATGTTTGCTCATGGCTTTAACACTACAAATTAGTTAATGAAAAGCTCCATTTATTCCTGTGTTTTCTAGTGTTTTTAATAGGAATGGGTGCTGTATATTGTCAGCACCCATTTTTTTTTTTTTAGTTTAATGCTCAATTGATTGATCTACTTTTTTTCCTCTTTTATTGATGTAAGCATTTAGAGGTGTAGAATTTCCCCTAAATTGCACATATTTAACCTATATCAGATTGTTTGCTGCTTCAGGGATGGGAGAGGGAAGGAGAAAAATTTAGAACACAAAGTTTTACAAAAATGAATGTTGAAAACTATTTTTACATGTTTTTGGAAAAATAAAATAGTAGGGGCAGCTAGAGCTTTGGCCATGAAGTCAGAAAAACCTGAGTTCAGACATTTAATATTCATTAGCTGTGTGACCCTGGACAAGTCACTTAACCCCAACTGCCTCTCCACAATAAAACAAAATATCTTTAAAAAAAAAAAGGAAAAGAAAAGAACTGCTTTGATTGCAACCCATAAATTTTATTATATTGTCACACAGTTGTCATCAGGTATATTTCTTAAATTATCTCTCTTGAGGGGAAGCTAGATAGTGCATAAATTTGAGCACTATCCCCAAAGTAAGAAAGATCTGAATGCAAATCCTTTCTCAGACATTTCATATTTACTAGCTGTGTGACCCTAGACAACTCCAATTGCCTCAAAAAATCGAAAACATTTTATGAAAAATTCCATCTCCATACAGAAATAGAACTATAGAAACTGAATGCAGATCAAAGCATACAATTTTCACTTTTGTTTTTTGTTTTTTCTTTCTCATGGTTTTCTCCTTTTGCTCTAATTTTTCTTTCCCAACATGGAAATATGTTTAAAATGATTGTACATGTATAATCTATATCAGATTGCTTGCTGTGTAGGGGAGAGGCAGAGGAGAGAGGGAGGAAAAAAAAAACCAGACCTCAAAATCTTATTAAAAAGTAATATTAAAAACTATCTTTACATGTAATTGGGAAAAATGAAATACTATTTAGTGAAAAAATCTTCTCTCTTAAATTTATTTTCCAGGTCAGCTATTTTTCCAATGAGATATTTCACATTTTCTTCTGTTTTTCATTCTTTTGACAGTTTTTTGTTTTTTTGGTTTTTTATTTTCTCATGGAGTCTTTGGCTTCCACTTCACAGATTCTAATTTTTAAGAAATTCTTTTCTTCAGTAAGTTTTTGTAGATCTTTTTTATTGGCCAATTGTACTTCTTAAGGAGTTGTTTTCTTCAGTGAATTTTTGAACATCTTTATCCATTTTTTTGTGCTTCCTTTACTGGGATGTTGACTCTTTTTACATAATTCTCTTGCATCATTCTCATTTCTTTTCCTAATTTTTCTTATGCCTCTCTTATTTGATTTTTAAGATTCTTTTTGAACTCTTCTAGGAGTTCTTTTTGGGCCTGATATCAATTCACATTCTTCTTTAAGGCTTCACATATAGTCATTTTGACATTGCTGCTCTCTTCTGAGTTTGTTTTAATCTTCCCATTCACCAAGCTAATTTTCTATGATTGTGGGTTTTGTTTTGTTTTTTAGTTTTTTTTGTTCATTTTTTCAGTCTATTTCATAACTTAATTTTCATGTTAATGTTTGACTTTGCTCCTGTGGTGGAGGGAAAGGGGAAATGTTCCAACTTTCTTGTACTGAGGGAGTAAGGTTCCACTGCTGGCGTGCTGGGGCTGAGGAGGATAGGGCATCACTGTTGGCTTACCTGGATACCACCTTCACTGGACTGCACTCTCCTTTTATCCTGCCAACTTTTTAAGTTGTCTTGAGCTGGAAAATTGATTGATTCACTCTGTCTTTTTGTTGGTTCTGCTGTTCTAAAATTCATTCTGAGACATTATTTTATGGGTTTTAGAGGTGAATTTGGAAGACTTCAGGTGAGTTCCTGTCTTATTCTGCCATCTTAGCTTTGCCCTACCAACACTACATATAATAACAGCTTATTCCATGCATTGGTTATTAGTTTTGCTTTTTCTCATCTTTTTGAAGTTTTTCTTATAAGGAAGGAGCAAGGGAGGAATCATTCAGAAAATTCAATATTTTTTTTAAACCTAAGATTGATGCACATGTTTAATTTATTTTGAATTACTAGCTGTCCAGGAGATGATGAGGGAGGGAGAAAAATTTGGAACACAGGATTTTGCAAAGGTGAATATTGAAAAATTTCTTTGCATGTACTTTAAAAAATAAAAAGTTATTATTAAAAAAAACTTTAAAAAAAATCTTTGAACCCTCTCTTCTGTCTTCAGATCTGCGTTAGTCAGGAAAATAGACAAAAGATCAGTGGTCCAGTGATGAAGGAGGAAAAGAAAGACAATTTATACTTTGGAGGGGCCTCTGGAATCTTAGAAATTGAAACTTCTTTATATAACTCAAACCTTTAGCTCAGAGCATGGTGTCCATGTACCAACTTAACAAAGCTCCCTCCTAGATTCTCTTGGGGCAAAATTATCAGATGTTTATAAACCATTACCTTAGAAGATATAGAGACTTCTCTATGCCCATTGGACACAATATAGTTAAGGACTAGCACAAAAGGACAGAGTCTGAGGGAAAGAGCAACTTCCCAGAAGATATCAATATAACAATTAAAATGATCCCATATCATATTCTTAAAGATGTCTTCTCTAGAGACAGTGAGGGTCCACTTGTCTGATGCATGTTCCTTTCTTTCATTTATTTGCTCCTATCCCTGGGAAGAGAATGTCCAGCTAAGCTAAAAAGAAAGAAGATAATTTTTTTTCTTTTAAAAAATCTTTGTTTTAAAGGATGGCTCTCTGAGTGGGGCAGAGGGAGAAAGAGATATGATGTAAAAACAAAGAATGTTATTTTTTTTTTGTTTAAAAAAAGAGAGAGAGCTAAAAGTAGAAGAGTTACTCCTGCCCTCAAACACAAAGCAATTGAATACCAACTTCTTTGTGGGTATTAGCACAGGTGTCCAGACAAAGAGGGCTTCCTGAGTCACAAAAGACCTATTAAGATAAAGGAGAAGGAGGGAGGGGAAGAACATTGTTTGAACCTTACTTTCATCAGATTTGGCTCAAAGAGAGAATAACACAAACATTTAATTTGGTAAAGAAATCTATCTTACCCTATAGGAAAGTAAGAAGGGAAGGGTAAAAGAAAAGGAAGAAGTGATAAGAGAGAAGGCAGAGTGATGGAAGTGGAGATCAGAAGCAAAACACTGATGAGGAGGGATAAGGTGAAAGGAGAGAGAGAAAAAGTTATAAATAGTAGAAAAATAGGATGAAGGATAATACACAGTTAATAATCATAACTAAATTAAGAAAACTATTAATAAAATTGACCATATCAATAACAAAACCAACAGAAACCATATGATTATCTTACCCATTATTTTTACTTTTCAATATTTTTTTAAATAAAATTTTGAGTTCCAAATTTTTTTCTTCCTTCTTCACTCTGGTCCCTATTCCCCAAGATAGGAAACAATCTGATATAGGTTATATATGTGTAATCAGGTAAACATATTTCCCCATTGTTGTTGTTTGTCCTTTTTTTCTCAAAGAGGACCATGTCACCAGGGAGGTGATGCCATGATATGTAAGTAAGTTGGATTTAAGTGACAGAAGGCTTTCAAATTCTCCTAAAGTCATCTGCAACTTTCTGACAAATTACAGCACCCATTCCTACTAAAAAACACTAGAGAGCATAGGAATAAAGAAGCTTTCCTTAAAAAGATAAATATCTATCCAAAACTGTCAGCAAATATTATCTATAATGGAGATAACCTAGAAGTCTTCAAACAGATCAAAGGTGAAACAAGGATGCCCATTATCACCACTATTATTCAGTATTGTATTAGAAATATTAGCTTTAACAGTAAGAGAAGAAAAACAAGTTGAAGGAATTTAAATAGGCAATGAGAAAACAAAACTATCACTCTTTGCAGATAAGAATATATGGCCATAAAACTCTCAAAATCATTTGCATACCCAACCACAAACAATGATGAGCAGATGAACTGAAAGCTAGGTACAACAATTTCTGCTCCTTGAATTCTGTAAGTTTTAATTTTTCATAGTCCACAAATGACATTATAAATACCCAAATGCCTCCCACACACATAGAAATATCCATTGTTTAGGCCCAAATAGACTCAGAGTGAATGTAAATAGCAATTGTTTCTGTATTGGTAAAAAAACAACCTAAAGATCTTCCCCTCCCAGATAGAATTTTTTTTTTTTTTTGACTAGGTAAAAGAAACCATTCTCTGCCTCGTTTCTTACCTAGCTTTAATCATTTATTGGATGTAGTCTCAGTCAAAATGAAACTTATTAAACACCTTAGCTAAAAAAGGCCAAAGTCTTCCACAGCATCTGGACCCATCTCCAATAGTCCTGATCTATATCTTGCCATTAGACCAGATAGCTGCAGGAGAGAGTGAAGCAGGTGAATTTAAGGCTGGTGAGTCCTCCCTCACTTAAATCCACTCACTTCCATATCATAGCATCACCTCCCTAGTGACATGGTCCTTTTTGAGAAAAAAGGACAAACAACAACAATGTGGAAATATGTTTACTTGATTGCACATATATAATCTATATCAGATAGCTTGCTATCTTAGGGACAGGAGGGAAGAAGGGAAAAAACAATTTGGAACTCAAAATTTTATTTGAAAATGAATACTGAAAACTATGTTTACACATAATTGAAAAAAATAGAATATTATTTTTTTAATGGCTTCCTTGCGGGGAGAGAGGGAAGCTGGGGACAGTTCAAATGTAAGCACTCTTTCATTCCTCCCACCCCCAGTCTTGTCTTACCCCATCCTACACAGGAAGAAAGGACCTAGGCACAGGTGGTATGCCGCCTGTGAATTTAATGCTAGTTTCATCAGCTCTGTCTGATTATCTAAAACACCTGGTTTAGATCAGAAAATCTTGTAAGATAAAGGGAACTTTGAGGTCTTCAAATAACAAATCCCTCATTTTATAGGTTAAGATAACTTGTTTGAGATCACATATTTAGTCAGTGGCAGAAACAGAAGAAATCTTCTGATGTCACGATGTAAAGGAATATGATTTCTGAAGGACACCACATTCATAAGTCTGATGACTACCCCTGACTTTAATGGCCTCCATTGCCCATCTGTGTTCATATGACAATGGAAGAGAGGGGCAAAAAAGATAAAGTGCTTGGTACAATGAGTTCAATAAATGCTTTTTCATTAATTTATTCATTATCCTTCTTCTCCAGGAAAGTAAAGCATCCTCTTTAGCATACTTCTCATCATGTTCTCAGTTCTCCTGTTTTCCAAGCAGCCCCATTCATTTTAGGCCTTACAACCAAAACCTGGGAGCCTTTGTAGTACTTAATGAAGATCTAAAATACAAGGGATTTGTATTTGTAAGGAATCAGGAAGCCTGGATTTTAGAATCATAGAATTCAGAAATGGAAGCCAACTTTCTGGGTCATCTAATCCAACCTCCAGTGTTAAGAATGAGTGAGCTGAGATGTAGAGGGAAAAGGGAGAAAGTAACTATTGTGACATTACCACTAAATGGCTGTGTAACTTTTGGCAACACTGATTCTCCTGAGCCCTAGGTTTATCTCTCTATATAATGAGAGGGTATTGGACCAGATTGTTATGGTGCTTTGCAATCTTGACACCCCATAACTTTACAGTAGTGATTCTTAATGTGTGCTCCATGGATTCTGAGAGGTGCACTGCAAAATTTCAGATGTCATGGTATTGCAGATAAAATAAAATAATTTTTTTTAATTTAAAAATTTAGTTTAATATAACTGTTGTGTACTTAGCATATGGAGTGTTATAAGTACAGCATATATGAAATAAATAGAATTTGCCTATTACACATTATGTGCAAACCTCTAAAAATGTCAGATCCTGAACTCACAAATAATTCAAGAAAAGAAGAGAAACTGCACATGTAAGTCTCCCAATTTTTCTAATTTAAATATCCAAGGTGTCATACCATTCCTTAAAAAAAATTTGGAGACCAATGCTTAAAGAGAAATCTCTAGAAGGGAGGGTTAAGTGTTTGACTCTTGGGTTCCAAACTCCATAGCTGTTTGTCTCTGGGGATCTCTATTCCAATGTGCCTCAGTCTTGTCCATCCCATAGTAAAACAAACAAAAAGTTTATAACCCCTGCCCAATTTTACCTCACCATGTACATCACACATGCTGTGCTGGCTCACGATGCCTGTGCCATTTTCCTTTTCCTCTATCCACTTGTAGACAAACATAGATGTGTGAGAAGAACCAGCATCTAGGACTATGCCATACTGGGGAGAAGAAAGAATATGAATAGGGAATTAGTTCCAGGAGGTTCCTGAGGAATTCTTCCAGCTCACAGATGGCTTGCAGATGGCTCACAGACTTCTCAAGCCCTGGAAACTCTTAGACCCCAAAATGCCCCTGGAAGAGAAAATATCTCCCTCCACCACTTAAACACACACACACACACACACACAAGACACAAGCATATACAGCCTCATCTCAGAAAGGTACAATTGAAAAATTAAACAGTGTCATGGCTAGGAGTAGGACCACTAGGACTGGGGTACAGGTGGCCCAGGGTTTCAGGTTCTGGCATGCCCTGGCAGGATGCTTTGCTAACTTAGAAGTAGCATACTTCTAAGCATACACTAGTAGGACAAAGGATGAGGATTGTTAAATTAGCATCAGCATGAATTCAATTTTTGTAGACAACTGAGACAGGCTGGGGCTAGGGTATCCTGAGAATTGAGGGCTATGGGACCAGATGTTCTCCTCAAGAACCACTTGGGAATGATGAGTTGGAGGGAAACAGGGGTAATCTCATATTACAGGTGTTCAAGGGAGCATACAATAAATATTAGCAGCTGAGGTGGTGCTGGAAAAAGAATCATGCTTGAGTACTATCACTTCAAAGCCACTCCCTTCCTTCCTCCTTCCCCTCTACCCTAAAACTTCTTTAATGTCAACATATTTTGAAGGTGAGAAATTGACAGCCATCAGAGGAAGTGACACTATAAGTTCACTGTTGTTTCAGGGGCACTCTTGGGAAAGAACAAAGGTTTCCATCACAGTTTTTCTTCAGATATATAGGCCATCAAATAACAAAAACCAATGAAAGATTTAGAAAAAATAAAAGTAATCCCTATCCCTAAATTCACCCTACCTTTGGTCTATAGATCTCTAAAAGTTATGGGCAAAGGAGTGGGGCTGAGAGCATCCTTGACTCCCACTCTTTTAGCTGAAGATAAAGGGATAAAAATGGTTGGGGTAATATCCTTGAAACCATGGCAAGAGATATGAAAAAGAGTCAGACTTCCTCACTGTTTTGTTGGTAATTCATAAAGAATTAATCAAATAAGTTCAATTATTAAATAATGATCACTGAGAATACAATCTCTGGTGTCATCATCCATGGATGAGTACTCCCATTGCACAAATGGACACACTTGTGCCAAATATTCCATCTACTCCCAGGATCCCTCTCTATATGTGCTGTGTTCTAGTGGAAGCCCCATCCAGAGGTAGGCAAAAGAAGGTTCATCTGGAAGCCAAAAGAAGAAGGGTGAATGAATACATGGATTGCTCACCTACTCTGAGAAGAACCCCTTTTCACTTTCCTCCTATATCTCCAGGCTCCTACCTTCCCTGAGTCCCCTCCCAGAAAAAAAAAAAAAAATCAGGAAATTCAGACCCTGGTCCAGCCAATTCAGGAGCTTATGAGGCAATTTATGACCCATCCAAACATCTATTTAGCATCTTGGAATTCTTAAGACTAAACAGCCCAACATCTGGGTCACTTTTGAGACAGTCAGGTATGGGGGAGAATTCAACAAAAGGTCAATGGTTAAGTTTGCAGAATCTAAAGATATATCTGCTCTCCCTCAAATCCCACCCTCCAGAGCTTCACCCAAAGCAGTTTGGTGAAGAGCCCACTCTTCTCTTTGACGGTATTTTGGGTCCAAAGTAAAAAAAAAAAAAAAAAAAAAAAAAAAAAAAAAAAAAAAAAGGGTGATCGGGCCTGATGACATAAGGAAAAAAGATTCCTGGACATGCTAAACTGACTTAGGCCATGTTAACTTTAGCTACAACTTTGGTCATGCTCAGATCTGGTCACAGTACTCCCCAGTTTGCTTTATAGAGATCCAAAAATCTCTTGTTCATCCCACATTCAAACTCCATGATACTTAAGGGATCTGGTCACCTTCAAGAAACTAGTTTGATACCAGGAGCTGGACTACCGAACCTAATGAGCCTTATGACCTGGCCCTTACAACACTTGTCAGAGAACTGAGGTGATCTTGGCCATGGCCCCGAGAGGGCTTCCCACTATATTTACAGCCATATACAAGACTTCATCATCTTTGTTCATATGGGGGTGGGCACCCCAAGGAAACTCCCAGAAGAAAACTTGGCAGCCACTTTGCTGCTTCAATCATTTCTGCTCCTCCCGGAAGCAAAGACAGAAACAGGGAGGAGGGGAGCCTCAGGCAGTCCTGCCCAGCCCTGTCTCTGTGTGGGAAAAACCTTGGTACCCGGCCTAAAAGAATCTTTTGAGGGGTTGGGGGCCCGGGGCAGGGAAGAACTTCCACAACCCCCCATCAATAGTTCTGAAACGTGGAACAGACTTGCATCTTGGACCGGGACTCTCAAAGAGCCCAGTGCCTTTTCCGACCTAGTGGGTTTGTGGGGAACCCCATTCCTCCTCTCTGCTCCCGCCGCCCAAAACTCTGCTCCGCTAGCTCATGCCAGTGGTTGTCTCGTTGTCCAGAACCCTAACCAAATGCGGAGCCTTCCTCCCCCAAAAGGGCTGCAGAACCCCGGCTCCAGAAGGCAAGAGGCTAGGACCGGGGACAGGTACCTTGTAGGAGGGCGGCTCCCGGACATTCCTGATAGGGATGCTGAGCAGCAGGAGGCCCGCAAAGGCGATGACACAGAGCAGCAGAGGCAGCAGGACCGTTAGGACCTTCCGGGCCATGATCCCGCCCGCTTATTGTCCCGCAGATCGGAACGAGGTTTTGCTGGAGTGCTAGCGCGCTTGGGTAGGGAGCACGGTTTCGCGGCAGCTGTCTAGGCATGGGAAGGGGCGGAGCCGTTGTTTGGGGGGTAGGGCTAACTTAATTCATTGGACAAGATCTTGGTTACTGGACCCGCCCTCTCCCTGCCTCCCCAATTCGTTCCTCCCCTCAATCTTTGGGGCGCGCAGGTGAAAAAGAACCTGTATGTCTGAGTCACCCTAGAGCGTCCGGGCGGGACCTAAGCTCCCATGGGGAGCTTTCCAGACCCCTTCATCCCCTTTTCCATTCTGCTTCCTTTTTTGCTTCATTCCACCAGTTCCCATTCCTTCAGTTTCTGCTCCCTGACTTCAGCGTCCTCCCTAACCTTTCTCCTTTCTGTTATCATCCCCTTTCTTGCTTCTTTTCCATTTCACTCTTTCTTTACCCTTTTCTGCTTCTTCTCCCAAGTTTGTTCATCTATTCCAATCTTCTACTTCTCCTTTTGCGGGGGCGGGGGGAGGAGGGAGGGGAAGAAACAGGGTAAGGGGATAGGGAGAAGGGAGGAGTGGGGTGGTGAAGGGAGGAAAAGTTGTTTCAGATTTGTGATTTTACTCTTGTTGCCTGGAGGTGCTGGGTAGGTAAGTCACTTCGAAGGGATAGCAGCTAGTGCATATCAGAGCTAGGATGTGACTCCGTATCTTCCTAACTTTGAGTCCAGCCCCTATGTCTCATTTTATTATCCCTTTTCTATTTATTAAGCCAGGGGCCCTTAAATAATAGTTGTACTTCGTTCTCCAAGAGAACCAAAATGACATCACTATATTAGAGTCGAGTTACAGTGTCCGACTGTAGCTGATCAGACCAATTCGAGTTCAGAATACTCTGCCACTGGTCGGACACAAATAGTCCATATGAACATTTGGGGTGGCTTCTCTAATTTTTTTTAAAATTTTAATTAATTTATTTATTTTTATAACTTTTTATTGACAGTGGCTTCTCTAATTTTGCATATTTAGAGTTTTCTTTGGACTAATTCAATTCTGCTTTGCTCATACAGCACAACACCTTCTCTGATGGGGGCATGCCACGCTGAGCAGTCCTGAGCCAGTGTCTCCCGTGTCATCCAATCCATTCTAAAGTTCTTAAGAGATATTTTGAGAGTGTCCTTTTATAGCTTTTTTCTGACCACCTTGTAAGTGTTTTCCCTGTGTGAGTTTTCCATGAAATATTTGTTTTAGATGGTACTGGAATCAGGAAGACTTGAGTTCAAATTTGACCTTAGATACTATTTGTATGAACCTAGGCAAATCACTTAACCTTAATCCACTGAAGAAGGAAATGGCAAACCAGTATATAGTCAAGAAAACTCTGTGAATATTATAGTCCATGAGGTCATAAAGAGTCAGACACAATTTCCTGTACCAACTCTTATTTTTTTTATCTTTCATCCCATAGCCAATAGTATTTCATGAATTCCTCTACCTTGAAACCCTCTAACCCCAAGTTTTTACTTCATTCACAGGTTTCTTAGGCCTCTGAACTTCTCTAGTTTGAACCATAAGTTTTAAAACAGAAGTATTCTGTTCCACCAACCCATCAGTGAATTTCTAGGCTCCTCTAAGTTTTCCCTGCTTTCTCTTGCTCCTAACACCTAGCTCACTATGCTTCTAGACATACATGCATGTTGTTGAGTGACTGATCTCTGAAAGAACCCAAGGGAAATAGTTAAATATGAAAAAGCAACAGGGGAAAGGATGGAAATTTGATAGGTTTTTGGGGGGAAGGGGAGGAAGGGAAGGATGCTCCTCATTTCTCACACAAAGCTGATTAGAGATGAGGGCTAGTCTAGTTACTGCAATTCAATGACATTTTTATGTTTTGTTGCTAGCATCTGTTTTTATATCATAATTATTTAAAATTATTGATGCTTTTTGATTTAAAATCACTTATTTTTCCCAATATATTCTCCCCTTATACCTCCTAAGACTCCATTCCTCATCACAAAGAATAACAAAAAGAAGGGGGGAAAATTAAAAACCAACCAACACACTAACCAGATCTAACAGATGCAGTGTTCCATTACGACAGACCTTCACCTTTACAAAGAAGGGAAGGAATTACATTCTTATATCCCTTCTTTGGGGTTAAATTTGATTATTTCAATTGTATAACATTTAGTTTTGATATTAATATGATATCAGTTTGCTATTGTTTTCATTTCCTTTATTGTCTTGTATAGCGTTTTCCTGGTTCTGCTTAATATCAGTTCACATAGGTACATCACTGACTGCATTATCTTCAATATTTCTTACAGTTCAATAATAACCAATTACAATTATGTATTGCAATTTATTGTCATTCTTCAATTGATTGGACATCTCTCTTTTTTTTTTTAATTTGGAGACAATGGAGCTAGTTAACTGACTTGTCCAAGGTCACACAACTACAAGTACCTGAGATCAGAATTTGAACTCCTGGGTTTGTGCTCTTTCCATTTTGGCTTGCTACCCTAGGCAACTAATTTCTAACAAATACATCTTGAATACCTACTATGTTCAAGGCACTATACTAAGTGTTGAGGAGATAAGGAGGGAGTCCAAAGATAATGAGATTCCTTTTGCTCATTACTTTTCTTTGCTATATTCATGATTCATGTCTTTCCAACTAACTACTTCAGCATAATAATTATATCTCTTCTTACTTTCATCTCCTTGCATAGAAAGGAGATAACAATTAATTGAATAAAGGCTTGCACTCAAATAACTATAAGGGATAGGATGAAATTATGATAGAATAGGGAGGGATTTGGAATTCTTTTATTAATGGAATTTAAAGGGTTGGAAACATTCTCTACCAATGCAAGTTAAACCTTCTCTGAAACTTATAAAGAATTGTCTAAAGCACTGAGAGAGTAAATGCCTTTTTCAAGATTATATATGTAGCTAAGTGTGTGTCTGAGGTGAGATTTGAAAAAAATCTCACCTCAGATCTTCCTGACTCCAGACCCATCACGCTATCTGCTGCACCACTTAGCTGCTGTCATGATGTAAAGGAGTGGTCGATAGATGCAAAAAAAAAAAGTTCAGACAAAGTACTATGAGAAATTCTTGAGGAATCCTTTGAGCCGAGCTTTCCCCACAACTTCTCCTACTATTTTCCTCAATTACATCTGTCCCACCTTATCACCCTGTTTAGGGGATTCTGGGCTGTGTAGAGACAGGCTCAATTTTCTTAGGGTCTGCCTAGAGACATGGAATCTCAGACAAAGAGCCTGAGATCCCTGGGATAAAAAAACAACAACAACAACAAAAAAAAAAAAAAAAAAACTGGCTTATCCTTTTGAAAAGTATTTTCAGAGCTATTGATAAAGTCTGGTCAGATACTCCATCTCTAGGCTTCAGAGGGTATCCCAAAGCTAAGCCAATCTATCAATTAATGAACATTCAGACAGTTCTTAAGACTGAGTGCTTACTTTCTACTAGGGGCATATGATGAAACACAGATAAATACAAAAATATATACAAAATAATTTCAAGAGTAAGGTCATTACCTGGAAAGGGATCATGCAAGATTTTCTGAAGGTAGTGGTTTGATGCTAAGAGGTAGAGGTAAGGAAGAGGTACATTCTTGGCATGGAGAATTACAAGTACAAATACATGGACAAAAGACAGAATTTTACATGTGGGAGAAAGTCAATCAGGACCGGCAGAGAAAATATGTGAAAGGGAGAGATTGCTTACAAGTCTGAAGACATGTGGGAGTCAGATTGTAGAGGATTTTAGATCCCAAGGGTGAGGATTTTCTTTTATCCTACAGGCAACTGACTTTTAAGTATGATGATGCATGACAGAGACAAGTGGATCATTTTAGGCAGAGATAAAAGGGCCAAAGTGTTGAAGGAATGAAAAGTATAGAGGTTGTAACAAGTATAACTTGTCCATTAGACAAAGGAGACTAATCTGACTAGAGGGATGAATGATTGACAGATTTGGAGACGAGACTGAATCAGCCTGGTGAAGCCAAATCTTTTAGGTCCTTAAGTGGCTAGCTGAAGAGTGGGGAATAGGTATATCAAGCAATTTAAAGTCTTTCCCCAGTGGTCTCAAATAAACTGGAAGCTCTGGGAAAGCAGGGAAAAATGTGTTTCATCACATATAGAGTCCAGTTCAGTATAGTATTAGCTCCAGGGTCTACCTTTATTGAACCTGGAAAAAATTTATCTACATCCTGTAGTCCCTCCAACACATCTCATCCATCCCTACCAGGTAGTTCCCCTACCTTCCCACTGCTTCTTCTCATCCTCTCTTATACCTTACAGTATCCAAAGAAATAAGTGAGTAATTTACTCTGATACAGAAGTCCTTTCAGAGGAAGTTATCTTTCCTTTTTCCAGGTTATACTTGCATTTTGAATGGGTCCTCTGAAGACAATGTAATTTCACCTATCAGTCAGTCTCAGGATGAGACTTTCAAGCCAAAAAGAAGATAAATAAGTATGACTTTGTAGAGCAAACCTATGGGAAGGCATTTGTGAGAAAGATGGGATTTTAGTCTTTCTGCTACAGCTGCCTGCCAGGGTCTTTGGGGCTGGATGGAGAACAGGCAGAGGATGTAAGGACCAACCTATTGTTTTCCAATGCTTAATCAGTTACTTCACTTTGTGCTCATTTCTTCCCATCCCACATGACTTCTGTGGAACAGTTTCACAAGATAGTTTCTACAACAAGGATTTTTTTTTTTTTTTTAATTGTAGTAAGTTTATTTGTTTTTTAATACACATTGCTTTATGAATCATGTTGAGGGAGAAAAATCAGAGCAAAAGGGAGAAACCATGGGAAAGATAAGAAAAAAAAAAAAACCTAGAAAAAAAGAAGTGAATAAAGCATGTGTTGGTTTACATTCAGTCTCCTTGTTCTTTTTCTGAATGCAGATGGTATTTTCTGTCCAAAGTCTATTGGCTTGCTTTGGATCACTGAACTACTGAGAAGAAACAAGCTTGCTGTTATTGTGTACAACGTATTTCTGGTTCTGCTTGTACAATAAGGTTTAAAAAACAAACAAACAAACACCCATAGTCTGCACCCTCATCCTAAGTGCTTCTATCCAGTGTCCTCAGAAACCTATCCATCTGAGATAAGATGCCCATTCCTATTTCTCCCCCAATAATCCATCTCCAGGGGACTATTCCTTAACCACCTTTATGTTTTCTTTCAGAAAATTTCTTCTCCACTGCCTTTTGTTTCCAGGGTCAGAATTGCAGATCTTAGACTGAGGAGTAGAGAACTTGGGATCCAAATGTCTTGAAATGGGAGAATCCTGAGGAATCTTTGATGAGAACATCATGAAGGATATACACTAAGAATTCCAACTATGTTCTAGCAGTGGAGACAGTCAGAGATTCTGTAAGAGTGACTTTAGGTGGGGCATTGAGAGGGGGCAGGGAGAGAGGAAGGAGAGAAGTTGAGAGAAGGGCTGTCTTTGATAAGGGGGAGAAAACAACCCAAATCTTGGCTCCAGTCCCAGCAAAGAGACATGAAACAAGCTTTCTTTGCCAAATCGACTAATTCGGAGATAATAAAAGATGGGGTGGGGTGCCATGCCTCTGAGGGTCTGGAAGAATTAGCAAAGGCAGCTTTATTCTCATTCAATGTCTGCTGCCCCCTTCTCCCCTCCCCTTCCTTCAACAGAGCAGAAACGTTTCGGGAAGCCCTCCCTCCAAAAGCTCTAGCCCTGAGATCAGTGGGGGAGGTAGAGGACACAAGGTACCAGACTACTAGATTTTACTAAATAGACTAAATCTGTGCCAGACTCAGCTGTCCGTGGAGTTCTCCCTCAGGCTATCTTTTACAACCCTATGACCCTTACCCATCCCCACCCACCCCCACAAACCCTTTCTTCTTCCAGAGTTGAAAGAGCCTATGACCAGAAGAAGGCAAAGGATTTCACCACTTCTGATGGGCATCCAGAGAAGACAAAGGCAGCCTGCAGTGCCTAAGGCTGGGGCCCCAAAGCATGACCCCAAAAGCCTGAGCCTGGGACATAAAAGTACAGAAAGATCCCATATGTAAGATTCCTGCCTGGGACAAAGGCAGGCACTATGTTCTGCTGGAGCTTTAAGACATGTTCTCACTGTAACTCATTGCTCTGACAGTCTGTCAGAGGGTAGAATAAAACCATGGGTGGCCTGGTCCCCAGAGAACTGCACCCTCCTCAAGGAACTAATGATATCATCCAAAGAGTTTTCCCACCTGCCCAATTCTCTGCTCCTCCTTCATACCCCAAGGTTGCCAGGGTTTCAATTCACCACTCAGGGAAGAACCAATTAATCAATAAGCATTTATTAAGTACCAGTTGTGTTTCAGACACCTGGTGATACTGGGAATAGAAAGAAATAAAATAATTTCCGCCCTAAATGACTTATATTACATAGAAAACATTTGTGTGTGTGCGTGCGTGTGTGTGTGTGTGTGTGTAAGCATATATAAAATCAACACGTAATTGTTTCCTATCAAAAGTAGTACTTTATCTGATTTTTAAAGTAAATGAGGGAATCTAAGGAGTGGAAGAGAGAAGGAAGTGTCTTCTAGTTATCCAAGGCTAGCCATTGCAGAAACCCAGAGATAAGAATTGGAATGTCACAGGTGAACAATAGAAAGAAAGTTTGGTTGGATTGTAGAGTGAGTAAAGGAGAGTAATTTATAATAAAACTGGAAAGGTAGGTTGGAACCAAGTCATGATGGATTTTAAATGCTAATCCTGGATTACATTTGATCTTAGAGGTAATAGGGAGCCCCTGGAGTTTTTACTGAGCAAGAAAGTGATATGGTCAGACCATTGCTTCAATAATATCAATTTTGCAGGTTTACACACAGAGCTGAAAAAATATGTCTACACACAAACACATATATAAACACATGATATAATTAGTAACAGAATATAATCAAAGCATTCTTTTTGGAGGGGGGGGGGTGAATGGGATGAACTATAAGTGCCATGAATTATCAGAGAAGATAGAGATGGATTCTTAGAGCCTGAAGTGGTCAGACAAGGCTTCAAAGAGGAGGTGGGCCTTGGTTTGGACTTGAATGACTAAAGAAGTAGGATTTTAAAAAGCTAGGGGTGAGGAGAGGGAGGACAAGAAGACATTACAGAGTGTAGAGTGTAAACGAAATTTATTTGGGGAGGTCTTGTTCTCCCAGAACCCCTGGGGAGAAAGGTCGTGCTGGGAAAGACATGTTTGTGTACTCTTGGTCTTGGATAGTAAGTACTTTAGGAGTTGGTGGGGAAGCCTAGCCAGGAAAGGAAGGGGGAAAGGCTGAGAGAGGACAGACAAGGCCCCTCCCTTCACTCTAGCTCCAACACTTTGCTCTATGGCATAAAAAGGGGCCCCTTGGATTCCTGTATCCTATAGATTGGAATCAGATGGCCCCAGATGTGTAACATATGCTTCTAGAGCCCTATTTTCTCTCCTTTTCCACTAAGGGAAAAATTCTGAAATGAGACACAGTGTAAAGAGGCTCTTATCCTGTTGGCAGAATTGAAAAGAAAAGTCTAGGGGGAAAAGAAGGAGGAGGAGAAAGAAGGGGCTTTCTGAGGCCCCTAATGAAAACAGCATGGATTAGACTTTTTCTTGCCAAGAAAATTCTTTTCCAGTCCTTGGTCATTAGACCCACAGCTCAGCACTGCCTACCATTCCCCTTCCCATTTCTACAGCAAGGAAAACTCAAGGCATTGAATTGTGAATGGAGGGCAGCCTTGACTCTGGGAACAAATCACTGAACCTTGTATCAACTACTCCCCTAAACTAATTTGATCTGAGAGAGAATTTAAGAGCCCTAGTTAACAACAACAACATTGACAATAACTCCCATTTCTTTAGGATATGTCTTCATGATTCATAAAATACAATCAGCTAAAGATATCCTATTGGTAAATGTTATAATATAAATGAACATGCAAATGCTCAGAAATGTAAAATCATTTGCTCTTGATCTCTACAGTTAGGAAAATACTATCAATACAGAAAACAGGAAGATAACATTCCTTTTCATGTAAGGCCAAATACCCTGGAAAGAATATTTAATGGCCTATAGATCACCAGCATCTTTGGCTCCCAACAATCCATCCCGGGACATTTTTCTTCACATCATATCTCAGTCTCTGACTAATTTCTCTTGCCTGGTCTTCCCCAAAAGTGGACACAGCTGACCTGACTGGGATGAACCTCCCAGAGTTCTCTAGGGAATCTGTTATTCTTCTGACCAATCTTCTTCCATGCTCTGAGTTTTCAGGGCCTGTATCCAATGCAGCTGTAGTTATTTTCAGATTTCATAGCTGGTTGTTGTTCATTCATTTCATTTGTATCAATCTTTTTGTAATTTCAGTTTTTTGTCAAACCTACAGAAGTGTTTTGCTATTTCTTTTTCCAGTTCATTTTACACATGAGTAACTGAGGCAAATGGTTTAAATGGTTTGGGCAGAGTCACATAGCTAGTAAGTGTCTGAGGTCAGAATTGAACTCAGGAAAATTTTTCCTAAACTTTAGGGCCAGCTCTATCTACTGGACCACCTAGCTGATACTAGATATAAAAAATGAAATTGGTCCCTGATTTAAATGATCTCTTCTTCTCTAGTAAACTACCCTTTCAACACACAGGATTCTCCTCATTACTAGCATTTGATTCCATTAGAAAAAAATATTGCCTGGGTCCTGTATAGTATCTGTTTTACTGGTTCTATTTAGACATCTAATCCACTTCCTCTAAATTCAGCAAATATTTATTAATATTGTCTCTCCCTTCTATGGGTCCTTTCAATGAGCCTGGCAAACTACACTGTTAAGGTCAGATAATCTCTCTCTCTCTAAGATTAATGGTGTTATTGTAGTTAGTTTTTGTTTTTTAATAAAGCTTTTTATTTTCAAAACATATGCTTGGATAATTTTTCATCATTGACCCTTGCAAAATCTTGTGTTCCAAATTTTCCCCTCTTTCCCCCCAAACCCCCTTTCCTAGATGGCAGGTAATCCAATATATGTTAAATATATATGTTAAATCCAATATACATATATATATTTATACAATTATCTTGCTGCACAAGAAAAATCAGACCAAAAAGGAAAAAAAATTAGAAAGAAAACAAAATACAAGCAAACGACAACAAAAAGAGTGAAAATGCTATGTTGTGATCCACACTCAGTTCCCACAGTCCTCTCTCTGGATGTAGATGGCTCTCTTCATCACAAGATCGTTGGAACAAGATCAGATAATTCTCAAGGCTTGATGAAAGCTTAGGACTTTGAGGACAGATATATGAAGAGATTCCATTTTCCAAACTACAGCCTCTTTCTGCCAGCCTATCAAGTTTTATCAGAAATAATTTTCTTTTTTTTTTTTTAAATTAAAGCTTTTTATTTTCAAAATATAATCATGGATAATTTTCAGCATTCACCCTTACAAAACCTTGTGTTCTAATTCTTCCCTCCCTTGCTCCCACCTCCTCTCCTAAACTGCAAGTGATTCAATTTTTTTTTAAGGTTTAATTTAATTTAATTTAATTTAATTTTTTATTAAAGCTTTTTATTTTCAAAACATATGTATAGATAATTTTAAACATTATTTCTTGCAGAACCTTGTGTTTCAATTTTCTTTCCCTTTCCCCAATTCCCTCCCCTAGATGACAATAATCTAATATATGTTAAACATGGTAGAAATATGTTAAATCCAATATATGCATACATCTTTATACAATATCTTGCTGCACAAGAAAAATCAAATCAAACAAGATAAAATTAGAAAGAAAATAAAATGCAAGCAAATAACAATAAAAAGAGTGAAAATGCTATGTTGTAATCTACACTCAGCTCCCACAGTCCTCTCACTGGGTGTAGATGGCTCTCTTCATCACAAGATCATTGGAATACTGGTCTGAATCATCTCATTGTTGAGAAGAGCCACATCCATCAGAATTAATCATCATATAATGTTTTTGCCATGTACAATGATCTCCTGGTTCTGCTCGTTTCACTTAGCATAAATTCGTGTAAGTCAGAGATTATTTTCAAGTGACTTATTCAACTACAAGGGATTTTTCTGTATTACTGCCCAAGCCTCACCACATTTTTTTTTCCTATTACTAAGGATGGTAGCCCTTTGTCTCCCAAAGCTTCTACTGATCCCTTATACTTTGGACTCTAGACAACTCAAGATCTGGAGGACAGCTTCCTCGTTCCTTTTTATTTTTTCTCATTTTCTCTTTTGGTTTCTGCCTATTCTTTCCTCTTCTCCACCTTTACCTCTTCCCCAATCCTTTCCTGAATTTAGACTCCTGACTTTTTCTACTCTAGTAACCCATACTATAGCGGAAAGAGAAGTTTGTTAGCCTTGGAAACTATTTATTTATTCAGCTATTTATTTATTGTGTGAGCTTATACAAGCTACTTCATATTCCTGAATTTCGTTTACCCTATCTCTAAAATGAAGGGATTGGACTAGATGGCTTTTAAGGTAGCTCTCGAACTAGGTTCAACTCAAGGATTATATGCTGCTAAAATGGAGGCTTCATTTTATTGGGAAAGCACATCTGGCAGAGAGAACATTTCCCCAGAATTTGAAATTGAGAGACCCATACCCCAATCTGGATTTTCAGAGGTAGGGAAAATGTCCCGAATCTAACTCTTTACAATACTTCTGGGTAGCTCAGCACCTTCCTGGAAAAAAGATTAAATCTGGTTCGCTTCAAAGTACAGAAAGCCCTGGGTCTGATTTTGAAGGAAGTGGCCACTCTCCTCCCTTTTTTCCTTTTCCGTGGGCTTGCATTCAGCCCATAGAGCTATCCCTTTGCAGCTGGGTGGCCACATCTCATGATATCCAAGAAATTTCTCCTCTCCTTTCTTTTCCTCTTCATATTCAACCCTTCAAGCCTCACATATTCTTTTTTCCAGATTTTAAGTAAACTCAGTACCTGGAATTCAAGTCAGAAACTAATTCATTTGAAACCTTCAACCTAAAGCATCACAGATTAAATGCAGTATACCTCCTACTGTCTAAGAATTGTATTGCAGTCCTGCTCTTTTTTTTTTTTTTTTTAATAGCCTTTTATTTACAGGTTATATGTATAGGTAACTTTACAGCATTGACAATTGCCAAACCTCTTGTTCCAATTTTTCTCCTCCTTCCCCCCACCCCCTCCCCCAGATGGCAGGATGACCAGTAGATGTTAAATATATTAAAATATAAATTAGATACATAATAAGTATACATGACCAAACCGCAGACTCTGAAATAGTGTACAATTAGCCTGCGAAGGAAATCAAAAATGTAGGTGGGCAAAAATAAAGGGATTGGGAATTCAGTGTAATGGTTTTTAGTCATTTCCCAGAGTTCTTTCGCTGAGCGTAGCTGGTTCAGTTCATTACTGCTCCATTGGAACTAATTTGGTTCATCTCATTGTCGAAGATGGCCAGGTCCATCAGAATTGGTCATCACACAGTATTGTTGTTGAAGTATATAATGATCTCCTGGTCCTGTTCATTTCACTCAGCATCAGTTCATGTAAGTCTCTCCAGGCCTTTCTGAAATCATCCTGCTGGTCATTTCTTTTCTTTTTTTTTTTTTTTTGCCCTTTGCAAACTTTATTTATTTTTATTTTTATTTTTTTATTTAATAGCCTTTTATTTACAGGATTTATACATGGGTAACTTTACAGCATTAACAATTGCCAAACCTCTTGTTCCAATTTTTCACCTCTTACCCCCCCCACCCCCTCCCCTAGATGGCAGGATGACCAGTAGATGTTAAATATATTAAAATATAACTTAGATACACAATAAGTATACATGACCAAAACATTATTTTGCTGTACAAAAAGAATCAGACTCTGAATTATTGTACAATTAGCTTGTGAAGGAAATCAAAAATGCATGTGTGCATAAATATAGGGATTGGGGATTTAATGTAATGGTTTTTAGTCATCTCCCAGAGTTCTTTTTCTGGGCATAGCTAGTTCAGTTCATTACTGCTCCATTAGAAATGATTTGGTTGATCTCATTGCTGAGGATGGCCTGATCCATCAGAACTGGTCATCATCTAGTATTGTTGTTGACGTATATAATGATCCCCTGGTCCTGCTCATTTCACTCAGCATCAGTTCGTGTAAGTCTCTCCAGGCCTTTCTGAAATCATCCTGTTGGTCATTTCTTACAGAACAGTAATATTCCATAATTTTCATATACCACAATTTATTCAGCCATTCTCCAACTGATGGACAACCATTCAGTTTCCAGTTTTTAGCCACTACAAAAAGGGCTGCCACAAACATTCGTGCACATACAGGTCCCTTTCCCTTCTTTATAATCTCTTTGGGATATAATCCCCGTAGTAACACTGCTGGATCAAAGGGTATGCACAGTTTGATAACTTTTTGAGCATAGTTCCAAACTACTCTCCAAAATGGTTGGACCCGTTCACAACTCCACCAACAACTGCTGGTCATTTCTTACAGAACAATAATATTCCATAATATTCATATACCACAATTTATTCAGCCATTGATGGGTATCCACTCAGTTTCCAGTTTCTGGCCACTACAAAGAGGGCTGCCACAAACATTCGTGCACATACAGGTTCCTTTCCCTTTTTTATGATCTCTTTGGGATGTAAGCCCAGTAGTAACTGCAATCCTGCTCTTGATGTCCTAAGTGTTTCTGGACTTCAGGGAGGTGATGCCATGACAGGCAAATGAATTGTATTGAAATGAAGTACAAAGTCACCGGCCTCATATTCCTCTCCACAGCCATCTGAGTCCAGTGGCAAGATAGAGGTCAGTATGACTGGAAATGGCCCTGGATGCAGTAGAGATCTGAGCCTTTTAAAGCTAAGGTCTTTCCCAGATCTCAGTTAATTTGAGGCAACATCCATTCAGTGATTTAAGTTTAAGTTTGAAATGAGACAAAGAATAGTTTTTTTTTTTTTTTTTTAAACCTAGTTTTAAAAAAATTAGGAGAGGAAGACTCTCAGGATTTCAGGGCCAAAACAGAAACAATTGCCATTGACTTTCACTTAGAGACAATTGTTGTCCAAACAAAGATCAAGTGAGTTTTGGCCTGGGATCTTTTGTAGGACTATCAAAGAGAGCCAGACTGATTTGGGTTTAAGAAATGATCTTTAAGAAAGAAATCTACTCCATGAAACCCTAAAAATATTGTGAGGTTTTAGTGATCAAATTTATATTTCTTTGGGCAGAGCACCTGCAGGAAGGGAAAAAGAAACAAGACAGAAAAGGAGGAGGAGGAGCAGGAGGAGAAGAGAGGGAAAGAAAAGAAAGAAACAAAGATAAGAGGTAAATAATTGAGAGGGAATTAGCTATGATCCAAAAGCAGAATTTTGGAGGATGTAAGGGGGTGGGGCTGTGGGAGGGTGGGAACACAAAGTGGAAAAATGGGAAGAGAAAATAGTAGAGTGGGGATGGTAAAAGAAAAGATCTCAGAGCTTGAAAAATATTATAAATAGAGGAGAAAGAAAAGTGAAATTCTATTATGGGGACTACAAGTACTAGCAGGGACAGGGTGATTACTGTAGTGCTCAGCGTGCCACAGGAACAGTCACTATATTAACCGTTTCCCAACCAAATGTTTTCAATTCAGTCTTTAACTGGTTTCTTTCTGTTGGGATGCATGTTTAATTTTATAATGTAAGTTGATGGTCAAATTGTCTAGGCAGGCATTTCCTTTTCTAAATAAAGCACAAGCTGCATTGTTGTATTACTATTCCATAATCCCCATTCCCAGACTTGATTAGAATTGGTTTATTTGGTTTCTTTTGCTGCATCTGGGAGAGGCAAGGACAAAGACAGAGGTGATAAAGCAGACTGGGATTTTAGAGTTAGAAAGCATTTTAGAAATCATCTAGTCATAACATCACTGAAGGGACTTTAGAAGTCACCTACTATAACTCCTTTTTGGGGGAACAGGAAAGAGATGCTCAGAAAATTGTGCGATTTGCCTTCGTCACACAACTAAATGGAAGTTGAAATCTGGGCTCTTTGACTCCAAACCCAACACTCTTTCCCACCTAACTAAGATGCTTTTTCAACCTTATTTTATTAATTTTGTTATATTTTTGCAAATAATCAGTATTTTTTAAACTGGGGTCTATGACCTTTTTAGTTTTTAAAATCGACTATATTTTAATATAATTGGATCCCATTGTAAAACTTTTTCCAGGCATATAAAATATTATTCTGAAATGCAATCTGATGATTTCCAGAAGTGTCCATGACACAAAAAAAGATCCTGAGCAACTTAATCCTGAGATCCTTGGAAGAAATGATCTGGAGTCTTGAGGGAATTTCTCCATGGGGCAAGTAGGGAAAAGGAATAGGGATCAGTAGGGATAGGTTTAATCTCATAGTCCTGGGCAGCTCCATCTTGCTATGTCTGGTCAGAAATCCAAGTTTATCAGATCCCTGAGGTTGAATTTATCCTATACATTTGTCCATGACTCACTCTTGGCTGAACCCCTTTAGGTTAATCTGTCAAGACACTCTATCTCATTTTGTTCTGGGACAGCTTAGGACCTCCATCTTCCTTCCTCCCATGGAGTATTTCTTTTCTCATCTCTCCACTACGCCTCATGGTATCTCTCCTTTCATCCCACTATACCTCATACTGTCTTTCTTCTTATAGCTAATTAGCTCTTTTAGGGTGCTAAACTGCTCTATAAATTTAGCCTGTCAACTAAGAGCATACTTAACTTCTTGGGGTGTTCTAATTCTCTTGGCTAATTGTGAGTTCCACTAGGTAACTTGTCCTTTCCATCATTGTTAAAACCTTTTTCCTTGCTAACTACATGCTCTCCCAACTCTATTTCATACTTATCACTCCTGGTGTCTATTGCATCACTTCATTGTGTCTGTAGCCTCTTCTAAATAAACTTATCTTTTGCCAAAGAGAATGGCCACTGTGAATTTTATTTATCTGTTTCCTGCAATTTTTGTGATTTCTTCTTGTAATGAGAGCAATGTCCTCATGCAAATTAAGCCAAAATTTCCTCAAAAGGTATTGAAATTATCCTTGAGAATTGGTTGCCTCAAGACTCTGGCTGTTGCCATCACTTCCTATTCTCCTGAGTACAAAATATCCATGAATAACTTTAGAATATCTCTTTGGAAAATGAAGGGCAACTCAGGTAAAGACACTTTGTTCAAATGAATCAACTTGTGATATCCTCAAAAGCTATCCTTCTTGGATATCTTTCTGATTTAGTTAAGCAAATCTCTTTTTTGTCAACTGTTAAATGATCTAAAAGTGTTTCATTTTGTTTCCATTTTGAACCTAAATTAAGCTAAATCAGGTTTCTTTTGTACAATTGAGTTGACTTTTCCCTTACATATTTAAATGCTGTGCCATTTGGTATATAAAGTTCAGAATTGATATTGATTCATTGTCTATGGTTTCTTTAAGCATAACATAGTTTCCTTATTTGTATCTAGTTGAATTGTTATTTTAGTTTGATCCCATAGAATGAATCCAACTCCTGGGTTTTTTTTTTTTTTTAGTCCCCTGAAGCAATTGGAGTTAAGTGACTAGCCCAGGGTCACACAGCCAAAAAATGTTAAGTGTCTGAGGCCATATTTGAACTCAGTTCCTCCTGACTTCAGGGCTGGTGCTCTATCCACTGTACCACCTAGCTGCCCTCCCCCCCAAATCCTGCCTTTTTAGATTACCTGATGCATAATGTTATTCCAACTTTTCTTTTTGATTTTGCACAATTTAAAAAATGTGGCCCCTGATACCAGAGATCAGATTAGAGGGAAAAACTGTAGATCCTCTCACTTAGAGGCAGATTATATGGGGGAAAGAGGCTGTAGTCTTTAGGCCAGGCCCTTTGGTAGCTGAAGGCATTCAGAATAAGGGAAGTTCTCCATGAGAGATCTATCTAACTGAACAGAAACTCCTCCAAGCTGGAAAGGCAAACCAAATTCTCTGTGTGCTCACTGGCATCCTTCCCACCGTTCTGCCTCCTCTGTTTCCCTGGAATCGACCAGACAGTACAGCCCAAAGACCACAATAATCCTTTTTCTCAGTCCCTTGGGGATGCCAGGTCCAGAGCTGGCAGGAAGGGACTGCATATAAAAGGCAGTCATCCCCTCTTTCCACCAAAATTTGTGCTCATGGGACTTCCAAGATGCTTGTTGATCATATGAGGAAGTAGACATTAGCTCAGAAGGGATTGGTGGTATGGTCATTAGAAGCTCATTCCCAAACTGTCTGGTAAACCCCATGAACTTCACAACTCAATCATATTGTTTAGGATTAGTACAGAAGAGGAGATTAAGGGAAGTCTGGCTGAGGTTCCTGTGTCTATCTTTCTTGATTCTTGACCTTCTTGGATCCTCCACAGAACTGCCAAGGTGATATTTACAAAAGCAGAGGTTGATCATGGTACTCTTATTCAATCAGTTCTAGTAGCTCCCTATTGCCCCTAAAATCAAAAATGAACTCCATTTAAAATCCTTCACACACTTATTTCCACTTATTACATATTTTAATTTTTAAAAAAATACTGTAAAGTTCATTCAAAGTATTTCTCTGTTCCTTACACACATTTCACTTCCCATCTCTGCACCTTTGTACTGGCGTGGAATACATTTCCTACTAATTTCTATTAAAATACATATTTTCCTTAAAGTTCATTTCACTTCATACGTGAAAGCTTTCCTGATTTCCTATCCTACAATCTAAGTACTAGTGTCTACTCACCCAAATTATCTTTTGTTTGCATATTATTTCTCCTAATGAAAGTTAACTCCTTGAAGACTATTTCATTTTCCTTTGTATCCCCACTTAATAGGACAGCTCGCCAGCTTGGAGTCAGGAAGAGCTCGGTTCAAATCCAGCCTCAGATATTTACAAGCTGTGTGACATAACCCTAGACCAGTCACTTTAACCTATATGAGCTAGAGAAGGAAATGACAAGCCATTCCAGCATCTTTGCCAAGAAAACTCCAAATAGAACCACAGAAAAGGAAGACACAATTGAAACAGCTCAACAACAATAATAATAAGCACTTAATAAATGTTTATTGCTTTCCTTGACTCCTCTTCTGACCTTCTCCCCAACTCTGGGCTCAATCTATCCTCTGCTGAATCCAAATCTTACTTATGAATGACATTTTTTTTTTTTTTTTTTTTTTTTTTTTGCAAGGCAATTGGGATTAAGTGACTTGCTCAGGATCACACAGCTAGTATTAAATGTCTGAGGCTGGATTTGAGCTCTGGTCTTCCTGATTTCAGAGCCCATGCTGTAGCCCAGTGGTTCTCAAAATATGGTCTAGAGAATCCTGGGGATCTCTGAAACCCCTTTTAGAGGGCCTACAAATTCAAAAATAGTTTTTATTTCCAATATGGTAAATGTCTGTAAATATAACCCAGATAAACAAAAATGCTTTGGAGAGATCCTCAATAATTTTTAATAGGATAAAGATACTGAAAACAAAAGTTTGAGAACCACTGCTAGCCACTGCACAAAAATGACATTCTTGACCCACTCTGAATTGATATGAACTCTGAGCTGTGTCCTTGGTGACAGGTAAGAACAACACTGAGATATTTATACTCTTTCATTTGTTTCTCTTTAAAATACCAAAATATATTCAGCCTGTGGCACCAGGGGAGGGAGCCAGATGAATCTGTTACCTGGGATTGACAGGAAAGTTAACTGCTGTGTAAAGTCAATTAAGATGTGACTTTATGAGTATTAACCTATGAAAAAAACACCCACCACATTCACTGAATCAGAAAGTGAAAACAAGGAATCATTTAGCCCTACCCCTACTTTCTATCTTCAAATCCTGTGTTGGCTGGGGAATCTCAGAAAAGCAGGAGGCATCAAACTTGTCCAACCTGTGTGAACAAGTGCTGACTAAGATTAACTCTGGAGATGGGTTCTGGCTGTCCCTCTCTGCTGCTCCCACAGTGCTTTTCCCTGCTCCCCTTCACAAATATAATCCGTTTCATCTTGCTCTTGTGTCTCCTGGGGGTAAGGACTGCTCTGGGGTTTTACCACTTCCTTGGTTGGCAAAAAGTCTGGGAGAGAAAATATCTTCTCTGACCTCTGCTTTGTAACCCGAGGTAGGATAGATGCTGACTGGAAACAGCATAGTACAGTTCTAGACATTTTGGTCTGGTTTTAAATTAAATCTCTCCTCACCCCCCAAATAAAATAAAATAAATCCCCCTAACTGTACTACTTCAATGATTATTACCACCCTTATTTAGCAGATAGGAAAACAATTCTGGAGAGTTTGTATGCCTAAGGTCACCCAGCTAATACATAGCAGAATTGGGAGTCAAACTCATCTCTTCTGATTGTAAAGAGCACACAAATAGAGTGATATCTATGGGAAGCAAGGACCTCATGACTAAGCTCAGCATAGGACTCAAACCGTTAGTGTCTCTTTTTTTGTGAATTCTCTACATGAGGAGAAATGAAAAGAGAGAAGCTCCTTCAAGAAAATAGGTAATTTCCAGTGTATTTCCTAATCCATAAATACTGTGTATTCCCCTTTGTCTCAAACCTTAGACCTGGAGGTCCCTGTAATATCACAAGGTACTGATCCCTTTTATCACTGCTGGAGGGCTAAGGGGAATGGGGAATATCAAAGGCCCTCAGGAAAGTGCCCATTCCTATAGGGAAGGACAGGGAGAGATCACCCACTAGATACAAACTCAAATACTCAAGACACAAAGCACCATAGGGGGTTTCCCATTCTGGGTTTAAGTAAAATTTACTTACAGGGGTGTTCAAATTACAGCTGGCGGGCCAGATGCTGCAGTTGAGGACTATTATTCCCCTCACCCAGGGCTATGAAGTTTCTTTATTTAAAGGCCCACAAAACAAAGTTTTTGTTTTTACTATAGTCTGGCCCTCCAACAGTCTGAGGGACAGTGAACTGGCCCCCTATTTAAAAAGTTTGAGGACCCCTGCTAGACTGACTGGAACGATTTACATGAACTGATATTAAGTGAAATGGGCAGATGCAAGAGTACATTGTACACAGCAATAAGATTATGTGATAATCAACTACGATGTATTTGGCACTTCTCAAGAATGCAGTGATTCCAGGTTTAACCTATATTAGATTATTGGGGGGGGGAGGCAGGAATGAAGGGATGGGAGACAGAAAAATTTGGAACACAACGTTTTGCAAGGGAGAATGTTGAAAACTATCTTTACATGTATTTTGAGAATAAAAAGCTATTTTATATATATAAAAAAAATCAAGGCAATGATTCAAGGCAGTTACAATAGATTTGGGATGGAAAGAGCCATCTGTATCCAGAAAGAAAACTATGGAAACTGAATGGGGCACAGCATAGTATTTGCACTTTGTTGTTGTTGTTTATTTGCTGTTTTTTTATTTCTCCCCATTTTGATCTAATTTTTCTTGCACAGCATGATGAATATGAAAATACATTTAGAAGAATTGCACATTTGTAACCTATATTGGATTGCTTTCTGTCTAGGGGAAGGAAGGAGAAAAATTTGGAACACAAGGTTTTGCAAAAGTGAATATTGAAAACTATCTTTGCATGTATTTATAAGAATAAAATGCTATTAAAAATACTTAGGCTGATATGCTTACTAGACATGTGTTCACAAGCAAGTCACTTTGTATCCCACTGAATCTAAGTTTCCTCATCTGTCAAATAAAGATAAAAATACTTGCTTAATCTATCTCACAGGGCTATTCAGAGAGCCATAGTGCTATTGAAATGTAAGCTGTAATTGTGTGATGATCAAATATGATTGACTTAGCTCTTCTCAGCAATACAATAATCCAAGTCAAATTTCAAAAGACTCATGATGGAAAATGCTATCCACATCCAAAGAAAGAATTATGAAGTCTGACTGCAGATTGAAATATGCTATTTTTCACTTTTTTGTTGCTGCCTTTGTGCTTTTTGCCTGTTGTTCTGTTTCTTTCACAACATGGCTAATGTAGAAATGTGTTTATCTGATTGTACATGTATAAACTATATCAGATTGCTTGCCATCTGAGGAAGAGTATGGGAAGGAAAGACGGAGAAAAAATGTTAAATTCAAAAATCTTATAAAAAATGAATATTGATAGCTATCTTTACATGTAATTGGGAAAAAATAAAATACTATTTACAAAAAGAGAAAGAAAAGAAATGTGAGTCATTATTATCCTTCTCTCCAAAGGAGTCATCCCTTCTATGAAGTAAGAGCACTAGTTTCTTGAGGAGGAATCTGCTCAACCCCAGCCAAAAAGAGCAGTTTCTGAAGGACATTTGTTTGCACTTAGCAACTCAGAGGCCCCTTTGTTTCCTGGCAACAGACTCGGAGACCTGGGTGGAAAACAAGAAGGGCGAAGGTTGAGGAGGGGGGCAGGGCTTTTATTCCTGGAGGGCATCTGGAAGAGAGTCCTAGACAAGGGGAAGGGAAGCAAGGGAAAAGGTAGTCTTGACTAGAAGGGAGAGGGGATAGGGAGAAGGAAGCCTGGTTACAATAGCCCAGGCAAAGTGCCCTTACCCACGCAAACAGGGAGGTGAGATCCCCTAGTCCATTGGGACTGAATGGAGTCCCATGGGAGGGGGCTGAATCCTTCCTTGTTTTCTCCGAGGTGGCCACTTCTAAAGGAAGCCCTACCCAGTCCTCCTTAAGGCCTTCCCTCCAGATCCTCACTCTATTCTGTATATAGCTGTCTGCCCTTTTAGAGGTATGCTCCTTGAGACTGAGAGTAAGGATGTTTTGTGGCTTTTCTTTGCATCCCCAGGCTTTAGTACTTGTTATGTGATCCATATTCTGCCCTGTCCAACTTTTCCCGACCCTTTTGGGGTTTTCTTGGCACAGAAACTGCAGTGATTTGCCCTTTCCTATACCAGATGAGGAAACTGAGGCAAACAGCAGTCACCCAGCTACTAAGTGCTTGAGGTCATATTTTAACTCAGGTCTTCCTGCCCTCAGGTCTGGCACTTTACAGAATACAGTAGGTGTTTATTAGATACCTTCTAACCAACTGTTGGGAACTTTGGACTGAGTATTTTGCCCTCTAGGGGTACAGTGGGGAATTACTTCCTAAAAAATGTCTCATACGGCAAGTCCCCCTGTGGTTTCTCCTGGAACACCCCTTCACTTCAAGATTCAGTGCTTAGAAGTGGATGTAGCTAAGAGTGAAAACATCTGGACTGATGTGCAACTTTACTACAGACAGATAGCAGCTATACCCATTCCCAACAGTGGGGCAATCACCATAAAAAACCCATTCTTACATAAATGCTCTAGGATTTTCCCTGTAAACACTTTGAAGGGGGGAAGGGGAAGGGGAAGAGGGTATGTTCTGGATACCCTCCATTCCCTAACAAAGAATAGCCTCTCCAGCCCTCTTCCTCTCAGCCACGGTTCCAGTAATTGCTAATGGGGATAAGGGTTCCATACAGCAAGCCCCCTAGACTTCGGCCCTGAGAAAGGGATACTCCCGTCTCAAGACTACTCCTAACAGTCCATTTTCTTTTCAAGACAGTCTCTACTTTGAGGAGAACAGACCAAGACAGGGGGAGGGTGGGGAGAGAAGAGACATTGAGAAAACAGCCCAGTTCAGGGGCAGGGGTCCTCAAACTTTTAAAATAGGGGGCCAGTTCACTGTCCCTCAGACTGTTGGAGGGACGGACTATAGTGAAAACAACAACAACTGTTGGGGGGCCTGACTGTAGTAAAAACAAAAACTTTGTTTTGTGGGCCTTTAAATAAAGAAACTTCATAGCCCTGGGTGAGGGGGAAAATCGTCCTCAGCTGCGGCATCTGGCCCGCGGGCCGTAGTTTGAGGACCCCTGTTGTAAGGTTTAAAATGACCCTATGAGGTTATCCCTTCAGTCTCATTTTACAAGGGAGGAAATTGAAAGTCAGGAAAATAAAGTGATTTGGAGCTAGGTCACACATGTAGCAAGAAGGAGGAATGTGATTTCTACTCAAGGCTTGGCTCACCAAAGGAAGAAAGGGGCAGTGGAGAGAGGGAGAGGAGGGAAGACTCCCTGGGACTAACTGAGGGAGCTTCCTTCCTGCCAGAGGTGGTACCAACGTCTCTTAATAGGTACTTCTCCCCAGAGCCTGGACGAGGAGTCCTCTTGCTTTGGTCATGGCTGCACACCCAGTGGTCAGAGAGAAACGGTGTCCTCCACTATGGCCAGAGGCGGGGGCTATGCAGAGTTTCTGCCAGTCTGATGAATCTCTGCCCATACCAAGCAGAGGCGGCCCAGAATGTGCCTGTGCTGGGGCAGGGACTAGGAAAAGACTCTACACCCACCACAAGGGCGAGAGCTCTCCGTGGCACTAGCATTCTTGCCCACAGGCTTAGATGAAGGTGGAGTCCAGCTGGCTGGCTTCCTGATGGCTTCGAGCTCGAGCTTCAAAGAGCTGCTTGATCAGGGCCGACTTTTCTTGCTCTAGCTGTGTGATCTTCTCACTCTTATCTGTTACCTCCTAGAGAGGAGGCCGGAGGAATCAGAAACTGCATGGGCCACTCTCCCCAGTTCCCAGGGCCCTCTTTTTCTCCCTTATCCTCACCCCACCTCTTTATACCCTTCACTTCACCTCTGATCCCTACCTTTGTTAGAAGACGGTTTTGTTCCTTCAGCATGAGTATGGTCTGTTGATGTCTCCCAGAAAGAGGGGATACTGTGGGGGGGGCAGAGCAAGGGCTGGGGACAGCCTGGACCTGTAAGAAAGGGACATAAGGAAGGAAGGTAAGAGTTCAGAACTGAGTAAAGGAGAATCCCATTGTTTCCTCTTCTCCATAGGGAATGTTACCTCAAGTTTGATTGGAAGGGGGCAGGTATTATGACCTGGAGAGGTAATATTGGACAATGAAAATAATATTGAATTAGAAGCTAGGAGATATCTGTTTCATGAGTGTCATCTGGGTGACACTGAGCAAGTCATTCTCCTTTTCTGGTCCTCAGTTTCCCCATTTGTAAAATTAAATAGCCAGATTGCATGATCTCAAAGGTCCTTTCAACTCAGATATCTTATAATTCTATCATTCTATGATTTCTTTATCTCTGATAGGGTCCAACTTGGGGAATCAGTGGGCCCAGAATTGAGGATCCTTAGGAAGGGCATCTAGTAATCCTTAGAAAGTGGCTCAGGGCGATTTGGAACTATGCTCGAAAAGTTATCAAACTGTGCATACCCTATGACCCAGCAGTGTTGCTACTGGGCTTATACCCCAAAGAGATCTTAAAGAAGGGAAAGGGACCTGTATGTGCCAAAATGTTTGTGGCAGCCCTGTTTGTAGTGGCTAGAAACTGGAAACTGAAGTGGATGCCCCTCAATTGGAAAATGGCTGAATAAATTGCGGTTCATGAATGTTATGGAATATTATTGTTCAGTAAGAAACGACCAGCAAGCTGATTTCAGAAAGGCCTGGAGGGACTTACACGAACTGATGCTAAGTAAAACGAGCAGGAGATCATTATATACTTCAACAATAATACTATATGATGATCAATTCTGACGGACATGGCCCTCTTCAACAATGAGATGAACCAAATCAGTTCCAATAGAGTAGTAATGAACTAAACCAGCTACACCCAGTGAAAGAACTCTGGGAAATGAGTGTGAACCACTACATAGAATTCCCAATCCCTTTGTTTTGTCCGCTTGCATTTTTGATTTCCTTCTCAGGTTAATTGTACATTATTTCAAAGTCCAATTCTTCTTGTACAACAAAATAACTGTATGGACATATATACTTATATTGTATTTAATTTATACTCTAACTACCTGCCATCTAGGGGAGGGAGTGGGAGGAAGAAGGGAAAAAGTTGGAACAGAAGGTTTTGTAATTGTCAATGAAGAAAATTACCCATGCATATAACTTGTAAATAAAAAGCTATAATAATAATAATAAAAATTTAAAAACAGGAAATGGCTCAGAGAGGGAACACTCACCCTTCCCGCACAGGCAGCAGCCAAGAGCTCCCCCAGGCAACGAATAACTTCTTGCAATTTGGGCAACAGCTGACCCAGTGGGCTGGGGCTCCCCTCTGCCCCAAAATCCTGCAAAGAGAGTTAAAGTTAGAGGTTAGATTAGCCTTTAGGGCAGAGGGAGAATTCTAGGAAGTATCTGTCAAGGGAATTATCTGCAAAGTGGGCAGAGAAGGAGACTCACTGTGCTTTTCTTGTTCTTGGTCAGATGGCGCTGTCGTTCCTGCACCCACTGGAGCTGTTGGTGATACCAGTCCCTCCCTCGATCCATCATCTCCAGCCCCTGTAGAAGTGCATCCTTCTCTTGTTCCAGCTCCTTCATCTGCTTTAGCTGCAATACATACCAAGAGAGAAGCATATGTAAAGGCAAACATAAAATGAATGTTTATATCATTTCCACTTTTTCTGTTATTGTTTTCTTCTCAGGTTTTTTTTTTTTTTAACCATCTTTCTAGATCCAATTTCTCTTGTGCAGCAAGATAACTGTATAAATATGTTTACATATATTGCATTTAACATGTACTTTAACATATTTAACATGTATGGGACTATCTGCCATCTAGGGGAGGGAGAGAGGGGAAGTAGGGAAAAAGTTGGAACAGAAGGTTTTGCAAGGGTCAGTGTTGAAAAATTACCCATGCATATAACTTGTAAATAAAAAGCTATAATAATAATAATAAATAAAGCAAATGTTTAAAATTTGTACATGTAATTGGGAAATATTTAATGAAGTAAATTTTAGAGTGCTTTTTTATTTATTCTCCCCACAGTGATGCCCTACCTTCTTGTCCCAGGAGTAACAGAGATCAGCACTTCTGGTGGATACTCCCTGTTCCTTCTTATCTACTGTGAAGTGAGGGGAACTATAGGCCTGAAACCCTAGGCCTGGTAGCTGGTACATCTTACCATGTCATAATCCACTCCGTTGGTGATAGTATGCCGCCGCTGCTCCCCCCGGCCCCTTGGATGCTTCCCAGAGCCGCCAGCAGTACAATTTTCACTAAGGCATCGTCCCACAGTCCAGACATCAGTGCCTGCAAGGGAGAGAGAGATGTGGGTAGGTGTCTGACTCTTTCCAAAATCAGCTTTCAGTATGGTCTCCATGAAGGCTCACAGCAGCCAATCAGGCCTACCCTTGGCAATGGCTGGACATGGTCCCTCTCTTAGGCCTACTTCCCATCCTCTGGAAGGCAGAAAGAAGTCCCAGGAGAGAATACATGGGTGAGCAGAAAAGTTGTTCCCCGCCCTCCTGGCAAAGAAGAAATTTGGGGGAAAGGTTTCATTCTCCAGAGGTTGGGAAAGGTAACCCTGCCTTTGAATTACTTACACAGGAATTTCCATCTCCTCCCTCAGAACCTTCAGTGATCAAGCTGATATATTTCATTCCAGAATTCCTTTCTATCTCATCTCCCAGAGAGGCTTTTTTCTCCCGATTTTTCTTGTCATATAAATTTATTTCCTTTTATCTCAGTTTCCAGACCTTCTAAGCTTCACTCCCTGAGTGTCTCAGTCCCTCCTTCCTCTTTTTCCTACCAGCAGGCCCTGACTCAGAGTCAAGTTAATAAAAGAAACAGACTTTTCTACATCTGCTTGATATGAATTTGGCTGCTTTTCCTACACTAACGTTTTGCCAATGATGGTTTAATTTTCTACCAGCACCAACCTACTGCCCCAGAACTGTCTTCTTATGCTAGCCTACACCACCTTCTACTCCCTCAGTTGAGTCTCTTCACTGATTTTTTGGGGCGTGAGGCAATTGGGGTTAAGTGACTTGTCCAGAATCACCCAGCTAGTAAATGTTAGTGTCTGAGCCTGGATCTGAACTTCAGGGTCGGTCCTCTATCCACTGTACCACCCAGCTGCCCCGGAATGACATTCTTGACCTGCTCTGGTTTGATATGAACTCTGCCCCTGCACTGATTCTCATTCTTTGTACCTTTGCTCACCCATTTCTCCAACTTAGTATACCCTTTTCCCTCTATTATCTGGACAGATTGTACTCATTGCTTAAAGTTTAGCTAATCCATAAAGCCCACCTTGACTGCTCTAGATAAAAGAGGTTTTCCTTTCTTAGCACTTCTAGAACACGTAAGTAGATAACATCACCCTCATCATCATCTCACTCATGTCTCACTTTTCTTAAGTCTCATCTTCCTAGCCAAACAAGGGCAGAGACTATATTTAAATCTTTTTCTTCCCCCCTCCCCAAATTTTATGCAGAAAACCTCAGTAAGGATTTGTTGAATAACTGATTGACATGCCTTCCCCTGACCCCCTTTCACTTTGCATTTCCCAGTAACAAAGTTATCACTCAGTTAAGTAGGGCTAAAGACCCATAAAGAGTCAGTCCTTCTTTGAGAGAGGAAATTCTGATGGACTTGAAAGGGAGAGGGGGGTTCTTAAAGCTTCCTTCACCATAGGCTCTTTGCTGGCAATGAAGGCCCCTAGCATAGGAGTTCTTAATCTTTTTTGGATCATGGACACCTTTGACAGTTAATGAAGCCTAGAGACTCCTCTCAGAATGTTTTAAATACATAAATTCATAGGAATATAAAGGAAATCCAGTCTGTTGAAACAGTTATTTATATCTATATATATTTTATTTTTGTTTTTTAAATAGTATTTTATTTTTCCAAATATATGTAAAGATAGTTTTCAAAATTTACTTTTGTAAAATTTGTTCCAAATTTTTCTCTCTCCCTTTCTTACCTCTCTCTTCTCCAAGACAGCAAGCAATCTGATATAGGTCAAAATATATTTTTAAAAAATACAAACTGGGGGCAGCTAGGTGGCGCAGTGGATAGAGTACCAGCCCTAAAGTCAGGAGGACCTGAGTTCAAATGTAAGTCTCATGCACTTAACACTTCCTAGTTGTATGATCCTGGGCAAGTCACTCAACCCCAATTGTCTCAGCAAAAACAAAAACAAAGACAAATTCAGGGACCCTGGGTTAAAGACTCCTATCTTGGCACTACTGTAAAAAGCAGGAATATGGATAATTAATAAGTCAACAAATATTTACTAGGGACCTACTATGTGCCAGGTGGTGGAAATATAAATACAGTGACTAAAAATGCATGGACCTAGGACTTGAAGGAAGCCTTAAAGAACTGGGTAAAACCTTTCTAAGGCTTTTTCCCAAATGAGCTATCCTTATTCCTTTCTCATGTCTGCATGTTTTTTTCATTTCAAGAAAATTGTTCATTCTTATGACTCCTTTAGGTGAGCCAGGATCCTGTTTTTGAGAGAGGTAGTGAGGGATAATTTGAAGAGAGCTATGGCCAACTTCCCTGATGCTACCACAAAAATCAGAGATATCAAACCCTTCCAGATTTCATTAGAGGCCTATGGATCAGATAGCCCAGTATTTACCTAAAAAGCCCATTGGTACTCAACATTTCAGGAAGACAGACTGTGCAAAGAGAGGTCTACCCATAATGCACTCTGTGGGATTCTAGTGACAGATAGTCAAGGTGCCTGTTAGGTGTTGGACTTTAAGTCAGGAAGACCTGAGGTTTAAATCTTCTGTTAGATACTTACTAGTTGTGTGACCCTGAGCAAATCATTTAAGTTTTTTGTGCCTCAGGTTCTTCATCTGTAGAATGAGGGAGTTGGACTCAATGATCTCCAAAGTCTCTTCCACTTCTAAACTTATGATTTTATGGTTTTGGTTTCAAATTCTCTTCACTTCCGGGGAGCAGGTCAGCCGTTCAATGAGGGGAGCAGAAGACCTTTGCTCTGTTAATTGTGAGAGGGCCTGAAACTCAGGGCAAACAAGAATAGCATAGACCTGGCCTCAGTGCAGGTAGGGAAGGGAAAGTTGGCAAAAATATATTAAATGCAGACTTTTTAGTATGAAAGGCCCAGCAGGGTAAAACTATGACCCTCTAAGTTCCAAATAATATGGGAAAGAAAGATGTGGGAGAGTAAATAATATAGAAAGGGAGGTGGGGAGAGAAGATCCTTTTCATGGTGGACATTTCAGTAGTTCCAAGCCTGGATTCTTGGGAACCTGAAAGAGTTGGCTGACACATCTATGCCCCAGCTTACCTCCTCCACCCCTCACCAGGCAAAGTAACTCTGAGTCAGATCCTATGCTTCTTGCCTCAACATGATATGCTAGTGGCACTAGTACAAGTTGCTTGGTCCAGGAAATTAGTTCGGCAGCAGATCATTACAGTAGACTCTCTATTGCTTAGAGCTGAGGGTCCCACTCTGGCTTGCCCTGGGACAGTGGACATTTGGGCAGAGAGGCACAAAGCTCCTGGTGATAAATAGGATATATATCCAAGACTGAATCTGACCAACACATGGTACCAGCAACTGTAAGGTCACCATGATTCTCAAAGGAACTTTGAGCCACATGACGGCTGATGATGAATGGACAAGAGGATAGACAGTGACATGGAGAGGAAAAAAGGCTTCTATGTTCTTAACCTCCAGTAACTTTACCTTTCTTCCCCAATCTCTACCCTATACTTAGAGATCTATTAAATTCTCAACTAATATTCCTGGAGATTCAGAGCCCTTGTTCCTATTATCGCCCTTTCTCTTCCCCTACCCTTCTTCCCTCATGGCACAGGTTCAGAGTGCAGCAGAGATCAGAAGCACTCAGCTGAATGGAAACTCTGCACCTGCCTGGGCACGTGTGTGGGCTGAATGGGCCAAGGAGGTTGGCTTTCAATAGGATCATCAGCCGATCTCGGAGCCCAGCCCACGCTTAACCTATAATCCAGATACTTGTTCCCTAAGGAGGGGTCTGTGGGAATGGACAGTGCTGGGCATTCAGCTTCCTCCAGCCTTTGCCAATGGCTTAGGAAGTCTGTATGATAAGACTGTCTTTCTTTCCCATTCCCACCCCCAAACCCAAGCCTGAGTGCTCTAAATGAGCTTCTAAACTCAAAAAGACATTCACCTGGATCAGCCAGTGAACAACTCCACAATTCTTTAGCTGAGAACAGAAGATTTGTTTGTTAACAATCTACCTTCTCCTTCAAGAATTGTCTGTTTTTTTTTTTTTTATCTTTTCTCCCAAATCCTGAATCATATAGAAACTCCAACTCCTAGGTTCTAATTCAGACACTGACAGGATTCCTGCAGGATCTTGGGGCAAGATTTTTCTGTGTTATCTTTATGTATAAAAATGGGGGAAATAGTTCCTGTCTTATCTACCTCCCAGGGAAGAGAGATGAAATGAGATAATGGAATTTAAATATTTAGTAAATTTAAAGTATAATCATTATAATTATTATTATCTGGGTCTTCTCTCTAAGGGCAGGTTTATATTAGACCAAAAATTCCCTTTGGGACCCTTGAAGTCTCTTGTTTGGCCCTGCTGTTAATGTAGCAAAGGAGAATCATTCCTTCTCAGGCTTAGACTTGTGTCTGTATAATCCCTCAAAAAGAATTCTTCATCAGCATTTATAATAAATATCCTCAGTAACGCTTCTAGGAAGTGTAACTCGATTTTAGAGGAGGAGGGAAAAGTAGGCTTATTTCTAAATGCTTTGAGGAGAACAAGAGGGTCATTTCCCGGCTGACGTCCCTCAACCAAGGTGGACCAAGAAGTGAGTGATTTTCCACAAGAACCCCCAGAGGAACTAAGGCCCTAGGCAAAATTAGTCCAAATCCAGGGCAGGGAGGAAGGACCTTGGAAGAGAATGGTTTAGGTACAAGCCAGCTTACCCCATGGGTGGCTCCTCTAGCCCTCTATCTGCTACTACTGAAGTCCAAATATTGTCCTGTGGCTGGTGGAACTCATAGTCTCACAGACTACGGTCTCACAGACAAGAACCTCATCCATAGCAGAGTCGGGGCGAGTTGGGAGGAGAATCATGTAGACCAGCAGGAAAAGGGGTTGCGCATCCAAACAGAGAAGAGTAAAAGGGTCAGGGTCCCTAAAAAAGAACATGAGCAGCAATGCTGTCGGAGTGGGAGGAATGAGGGAATAGAAGGACCGAAGGAAGGAGGGAAGAAAAAAATTAGGGTATTTTCTACAGATTGAGGTACTCCTCCTCCCCTATCAGCTTTGGATCCCCAAAACCCACCCTTCCTTCATCTCGAAACTCTTTCAATCCTCACCTGCATCTCCGCTCAGACTTCGCTCCAGGACCAGTCCTCCAGGGCTCTGAAGAGCCTGGCTCTTGGGCCGTTCCAAATCCCCGGGGTAACACCCAGCTTCCTGAGGGCTGGGGAGTTTCTCCAGGCTCCGGGAGGAGCAGCTCGATCCCGCGTGGGGGTAGCGAACTCCCAGGGACAAAGGTTTCTTCTCCAGCAGCGTCCGGGGCTCGTCTGCGGGTGCGAAGATGAGCCGCTGGTGGTGCTTCTCAAGGGCCAGTTTGCCCCGGCCCTGGCCCGCACCAGCCTTGCAAGTCCCGGGACCCGTGGGAAGCAGTTTGGCTTGGGACGCCTGGCCCCGTGTCCCCGACGGGGCTCTGGCATGAGGGGCCCCATTTTCAGCACTCAACAGAGAAGTTCTCAGCCCTATTACAAACCTCTCGAAGGTCAGGTACCCGCTGGCTGGGGCAACCTTCCTCAGTCCTTCCAGGACACCCCTTGGAAGTTCTCTCGTGTCCGCGCCTTGCCACCGGGACTCAATCTCCAGGAGGTGGACGTATCCCCGCCGTCGATCGTCCAGAATGTCGAAGAGGGTGCGCAGGCTCTGCAGGAAGGCTCGGGGTAACCCCTCGGTGCTGAACTCCTGCTCCGGGGCTGTGGGGAGTGCCCGGCCACGTTCAGAAGCGATCACAGCCATGGGCCAGCAGGGAGGGTCCCCAACTTCCAAACAATTCACCACGTTCCAAAGCCCCGGGAAAGAAGAGCGAAAGGATGGGGGAGGGGGAGGGGAGGGAGGGAGAAAAGGGATCCAGACTAGCGAGGAAAGAGGCTTACAATAGTTTCTTCTTTTTGAACCAAGGACTTCCTCGCTTGCGTCACCAACTCATTAGCACTTTCAACAGTCATTGGCCAGAAGGGGCACTAGATCCTTCCAGGATTGGCTAAGAAACAGACTGAACCGGTTTGATTTTCCAGCCAAAAGAGAAACGGAGTGGAAATGCCGAGGGGCAGATGCTGAGTCCCTAAGTCCTCCCCGCAGGTGCAGACCCAACCTTCAAGTTCCTTCAGGACGTAGGAAAGGAGGTGAAGTTAAAAAAGACGGATTGGAAGGAAGGAGCTGGGGTCCCCATCCCAAAGGATCCCATA
Source organism: Sarcophilus harrisii (assembly GCF_902635505.1). Classification (NCBI taxonomy): domain Eukaryota; kingdom Metazoa; phylum Chordata; class Mammalia; order Dasyuromorphia; family Dasyuridae; genus Sarcophilus; species Sarcophilus harrisii. Next base: position 248,750,210 of record NC_045427.1, on the reverse strand, counting down.
GACCACCCTAAACGCAGTACAGTCCTAGGTCTCCATTCTGATTTGTCCTCCGCTTTTCTTTTTTCCTAGCGTGTCTTCTGTTTTCTCCTTTAGAAATAATGTAGGATCACAGAATTTGAGTTTTAGAAGGAATCTTGGAAGATGAGGGCCAATGTTTTTGCTATCAAGAATTCCTTCTTCCGCTTCCAAAATTAGAAATCATTTAATCTCTCCTTGAAATCCTTTAGTGTAGAGAGACCCACCTGAAAGCAACCCATTTCATTTTGGTGCAGAAATATCCCCCACTAATATTTCCTAACAACGTGTGTGATTTATATTGTTCTCATTTCTTTCTCTCAGGAACAACCAAAAACAAGTTAATTTTTAGTTCACAGATGTGTTCTTCTACTAAATGGCTACATGTTCTTCAAAGATCTCCTGTCCCATCTCCCCCTAACGGTAATTTACCTCTTTTTGGACTATATTTCATCTTTTCAAAGTCCATTATGTGGTACACAAAACTTAAACTTATATTCTATTGTAATCTGATCAGATCTGTATGCCTTGTTTTCAGATTTAGCATCTCACTCTTTCTAGATCCCATGCTTATTTGAAAGCAGATTAGTAATAATCTTAGCTTTTTTAGTTGTAATTTCACACTGTTCAGTCAGTTTAATTGATTGAGCCGAAAATCCAGAACACCCACCTCCAACTCATTTTGTCTTTTGTTTTTCACACAAATTTTGTATTTGTCCATCTTATTAATCTTAGAAATTCTTGTAGACTATTGAGATATATTGAGAAACTGATTATGTCACCCAACATTTTAGCTATCCGTCCTAATTAATTTCATAAACTTTCCTCCTATCCTAGACTCTTTCCTTAGCAAATTAAAAAAATGCTGAGAGGAAGCAGCAATTGGTTCCGTGGAAAGAATCCTAGATAGGTAATTAGCTAAGAGAACTTACAACTCATCTACTATTTGTGACTTTCCTGAGACCTAGAATACTTAGCACAGGGCTTGCAATATAATAAATTTTTAATAAATGTTTATTGCTTGACTGCCCCTCTCTTGTGTCAGTTTATACAAGATCATGTGCTGGTATAATAGTGGGAAGTGTGATTTTGCCTCCATCATTGCAAAGCTTTCAATGCGCCAAAAGAATGTCACATATATAACTTAGAGTGAATTGAGATCCAAGAGACCTGCTTATTAATTTTAACACTACCATCCTCTGTAGTAGAGCTGGGAGACTTGAAGTTACTGATCTCTTGTAGGAGTCAATTTCCTCATCTGTAAAATGAGCTCATTACACTGAGATTTCTTCTGCCTCTGACATTCTCTGAGTCTCAACTCTTATTTATCTGTAATAACACTTTACATTTATATAGCATTTCTAGTTTACTAAGAGCACCCTTGGATATTATCTTATGTTAAATGATCAAAGGATATGAACAGACAATTTTCAGATGAAGAAATTAAAACCATTTCTAGTCGTGAAAAAATGCTCTAAATCACTATTGATCAAAGAAATGCAAATTAAGACTACTCTGAAATTGATTTCTTAGATTAGGTAAGATTACAGGAAAAGATAATGATACATGTTGGAGGGGATGTGGCAAAAGTGGGACACTAAATACACTGTTTTGTAGGTTTTGAACTGATCCAACTGTTCTGGAGAACAATTTGGAACTATGACCAAAGGGCTATCAAACTGTGCATACCTTTTAATTCAGCAGTGTTTCTACTGGGATGGGATGCCCATCAATTGGAGAATGGCTGAATAAGTTATGGTATATGAATATTAAGAAATATTGTTCTATAAGAAATAATCAGCAGGATATCATAGAGGTTTAGAGAGACTTCATGAACTGATACTGAGTGAAATAAGCAGAACTAGAAGATCACTGTACACAGCAACAACAAAATTATGTGATGACCAATTCTACTGTACAGAGAGTGCAAGATCTTATCAACAATGAGCTGATTCAGGCCAGTTCCAATAGACTTGTGATGGAGAGAGCCATTTGCACCCAGGGAGAGGACTGTGGGGATTGAATGTGTACACAACATAGTATTTTCACCTTGTTTTGTTGTTGTTTTTTTGGTTTTTGTTTCCTTTCTCATTTTTTATTTTTGATCTGATTTTTCTTGTGCAGTAAGATAATTGTGGAAATATATAGAGAAGAGTTGCATATATTTAACATATATTGGTTAACTTGCTGTCTAGGAGAGCATGTTATGCCACAGTTCTCTTTTATTGTCCTAACTCAGTTTCCCTAATCATCCTGACTCAGTCCTGACTCAGTTTCTCTGTTTCTCTAATTGTTCTGCTTCAGTTTGTAATTATCAGCTCAAAGCTCAGTCCTGCAAAATCTCTTCTCCCTCTTTATCAGAATATTTGATAAGGATAAAAGATCTTATATTTTAGAATATCAGAATGCCTCTCCCCATCCCAAACTATCAAAATGTCAGATACAGTCTTATCAAGATGCCTCTCCCCATGTCTGGGTGCTTCCTCCTATTATGTCATCCCTCTCCGGTGGCTCACCCCATCCTGTCAGAATCCCCTTCCTGCTCTCAGCACCCTGACTCCGCCCCTGCCTCAGTCTACTTCCTGTGTCTGAGCCATGTGTATATAGGTCATTGAGAACTCACATTGTTTGCTTTAATAAAAAAAAAAAAAAGAATACCATCTTTACACACACACACACACACACACACACACACACACACAGTGAATAACAGCTTTTTATTTTCAAAATCCATGCAAAGATAGTTTTCAACATTCACCCTTGCAAAATCTTGTGTTCCAAATTTTTTCTCCTTACCTTTCCCCATCCCCTTCCCTAGATAGCAAGTAATCCAATATTTGTTAAACATATTTGCATATATTTTGAAAATAAAAAAAAACTATTGTCTCTACTGGGTCTGTATCCATAAGAGATCTTAAAAAAAGGGAAAAGGACCTATGTGTGCAAAATTGTAGCGATCCTTTTTGTTGTGGCAAGGAACTGGAAGCTGAAGTTGGAGAATGGCTGAATTAGTAATGGTATATATGAATGTTATGGAATATTATTGTTCTATAAGAAATGATCAGCAGCATGATTTCAGAGAAGCCTGGAGAGACCTACATGAACTGATGCTAAGTGAAATGAATAGAATCAGGAGAACATTGTACACAGTGACAGCAAGATTACATTATGATCTATGAGAAGGTGCTCCAAATCCACTATCATTAAAAAAAGATATTGTCTTATGTGAATTTCAGAATCATTCTCTGATGAAGGCAGGAATTATTATTCATTTATTTTTGTTTCTGATCTCCCCCAGTCTACCTTCCCTTCTATCACCTCCTTTTCTTGTCTTAATTCATTCACTTTTAATAGAGGAAAAAAAAAACTGATCCAAGGAGAAGTGAAGAGATTTTATTGAGATCATAACTTTTCTGCACCTCATTTTTCTTAGCTGTAAAAAGAAGGTACTGGATTAGATGAACCTTCAGGCAAAGTAAGATCTTATGACTTCTTCAAGTTACTGCTAGGCACTTGCAAAGTTATTCAAATCTAGATTTTTTTATTTCTAGTCATAGTAACATATTATATCAGAACTAGTATTGTTCTTGCTGTTGCTGTTGTTCTTCCTTCATTTTCAAAAAGAACCAAAGATATCAAAAGGTAATATCCTACGTATGAGTAAATTGGACTTTTGTGAGTCAGAGCTGCACAAAGTCATCGGCTTGCATCATTTGAGTTCAATCTTTACCTTCCTATATAGTTGGGTAAGTAATTTGTCACACCGCAAATTAGTGATAGAATTTCTGGTCCAAAGCTCAATGCATTTCATTAAATAGCACTACCTACATCCCACTGTTTTAACCTCCTCTGTCTAATGTGAGGGTCAGACTAAATAACCTCTAAAGTTCTTTCCAGCTCAGGCATTTGGTTAGTTTGATTCATTCAGCCAATGAGCACTTATTGTGTGAAAGGCACTGTGTAAAGGCAGTGAAGCTATGACACAGATCTTGCACTCTGGGGCTGTTTCTGGATCCTATAGAAATCATATTCAGTACTGGACAGTGTTTTAACATGGTGTCTTGCACAGAGTAGATATTTAATAAATAAATGAAGAATAAACATACCCAGATGGAGGATTTAGTGCCAATCCAAGGGAGGTGACAATATCTAACAATTTATAAGAGAAGAAGCCATCCAGCCCTTTTTGTAGTGGCTAAAAACTGGAAACTGAATGGATGTCCATCAATTGGAGAATGGCTGAATAAATTGTGGTATATGAATATTATGGAATATTACTGTTCTGTAAGAAATGACCAACAGGATAATTTCAGAAAGGCCTGGAGAGACTTACAGGAACTGATGCTGAGTGAAATGAGCAGGACCAGGAGATCATTATATACTTCAACAACAATACTATATGATGACCAGTTCTGATGGACCTGGCCATCCTCAGCAACGAGATCAACCAAATCATTTCTAATGGAGCAGTAATGAACTGAACTAGCTATGCCCAGAAAAAGAACTCTGGGAGATGACTAAAAACCATTACATTGAATTCCCAATCCCTATATTTATGCACACCTGCATTTTTGATTTCCTTCACAAGCTAATTGTACAATATTTCAGAGTCTGATTCTTTTTGTACAGCAAAATAACGTTTTGGTCATGTACTTATTGTGTATCTAATTTATATTTTAATATATTTAACATCTACTGGTCATCCTGCCATCTAGGGGAGGGGGTGGGGGGGTAAGAGGTGAAAAATTGGGACAAGAGGTTTGGCAATTGTTAATGCTGTAAAGTTACCCATGCATATATCCTGTAAATAAAAGGCTATTAAATTAAAAAAAAAAAAAAAAAGAGAGAGAGAGAGAGAGAGAAGAAGCCATCTGTTATGGACAAAAAGAATGCTGAGGTGTTTTGCCTGACTGTGGGATGTACTGCCAAGAATCATCCACAGACTTTCATCTCTTGTGCTCACCTGTGACAATACTGGTTAGGGTGTTTTCAAATAGAAGACTTATTAGAAGCCAATGCTGTTAACTTTCACTATCATCAGCAAGATCAAGATGTATGGAGGAATACACGTCCATTCTATAACCTTGGGAAGATAACTTTTCCACATTAATTTTCTCTTGTCTCTCTCTTTTCTAGTTTCTTTGTCATAACATATGCTCAATTTACCATTTAAAGTAAAAAGAGACCTTATTAAAATGTAAGGGATCTTTTGAGTTCATGTACATATAATGAAGGATAACTTATAAGTATACAACTTATTCTCCAAATACACTTTGATTAGGTTTTTATAGTGGCCTCTGTTTTACTCCCCCAAAAATTGATTCTAGATTTTTGAAGCTGAGTATTATCTCAGGTAGTTATATCATGTGTGATCTTTATTCATTTTTATTTATAGAGAGGGCATTGCTGACCTTTGCCCCTAATACCTGCTATGAATGTTTGCTTTTTAAACACTAATCTTGCCTAGATAGAGCCAGCTGGATGGGGTCCAGAGAGCAGATAATGTGAAAGCCAACCTCTCAGTTTCTACCTATTAGCCTTCTACAATCCATTCTCTCTTGATTCTCCAAGAAACAACCAGGTTCAGAGAAGATAAATAGGGGAAGACATACATGAGATAGCATAGCCCCTGTCATATTAGAAGCACACTTCTCAATCAGAACACTCTGAGGGGTATCTAGTTAGATAAACAATGACTGTGCTGCAAATCTGTTTGGGAATAAAGCAGGGGTTTGTCCAAGGGAATCCAGGGATGACATCAGACATTGAAATGAGTGGAAACATTTTTGTAGCTGAGGAAGCCACAGCTGAGAGCTGTCCCAGACTGGGACAAGGGAGCCTTGTGTTACCATAAAGCATTTGCCTAAGGAGAACAAGGCTCTTTTCTACAGCTGAATCTTGGGGGTGGCAAGGGAGAGAAGTCACTCCCTAAGCATCAGGTGGCCCCCTGGGGAACCTCAGGTGTGTGGGAAAGTCAGACTAAGGGTCCTTGGCTACAGTTCCAAAAGTCAACCAATTTAGAGACTACAAAGATACATACAGAATAAGAAATAACTGACTTGGTCCTGCCCTTGGAAACTTCAGAATGTTATTGAAGAAATATACACATATAAAAAGGTATATCAAATGTATTCTCTTCCATCTCAGATTTTAACCATTTTATTTATTGTCCTTCAAATAAACTCCATTTCCTGGGAGCTTCTCTTGAAGTATCTCCCTCATCAATAACACAGAAACTTGACTTTGCTACATATTGTTGATTATATTAATAATCCATAAACATTTATGAGGTTTATATATGTTATTATGTACTATAATTTCTGCTCTAAGCTTCTCTCTGGTCATTAATAATTAGGTAGAGTGCTGGAATGGAATGTAACTTTCAAAAGCCTTGGGGTACTATGGTTACTTTATGCTTATGGAATGAGAGGGGCATTTCTTTTGAACAGATTTAAACCAAAATAGGCAGACAATCAAACTGCTTTCTCTTCTCCCCTCTCCCTTCTCCCCTTCTCTCTCCCCCCCCCCCCCAATCCTCTATTCAGTCTTTGCTACTCTATCTGCTTCCTTCTTACTCATTTCAGGTCACTATGTCCTGACTTTTCTTCCTCATGTCAGGGAAAAGTGCTGGAAAGAAATACTGCAGTGTTTCCTTTAGCTCAAGGTACTTCTGTGCAGATGGACCATAAATCAACTGATCAGTCAATATGTATTTATTACGTACCTCCTGTGTGCTATAATCTTTGCCAAGAAAATCCCATTCAGAGGCACAAAGAGTGTGTCCACTGAACGACTGAACAACAAATATGTCAAGTTCTATAAGTGCTGTAAAGAAAGACAAATGCTCTCCAATAGATCCCAGTCTAAAGGGAGAGAGACATGCAAATAACTACAAACAAATAACCTCTATGTTAAATAAATAGGAAACAATCAACAGAGGGATTAGGAAAGACTTCCTTTAGAAGGTGGGACTTTGGGGAGATTTTTAGGAAACCAGAGTGTTTATGAAAAGGGAAAGCATTGCAGGCATTGGCAGAAGTCAAGGGGAATATCCCGACAGCCAATGAAAACATCCAGAGATAGGAAGTCTTACTTCAAGAATAACAAGGTCAATCAAAGAGTAAGGGAGGTTTGGCTGAAGGAAGATTGGAAGGTGGAAGGCGAGAAAGGAAGATCAAAGTCTTTTCTTTTTGCTACACTCCTTGGGGCTCTAGGAGTTCCTCTCTTCAGTGCCCCAAATCTTAACTGCTTACAACCAAGATGAGTTGGGTCACTAGGACTGGAAAGCAAGGGAATGTTTTCTATGCCCTGGGTTGTGGAACTAAGTGTCAGGTATCTTCAAATTTAGTCTGATTATTTTTCCTCTTCCCCCAAGCTGGCCCTAGTAACCTGTTTGCCCCAATTATGAATGAGTACCCTCCATTCACAGAAACAGTGCCCTGGTGCTCAGTCTGGTCAAATTCTTTGAGTTCCCTATCTCTCACAAAATGGGGGAGAATCATGACTACTTTCTTGGAAGTCAATGGGGAGGCTCGGAACAAATAACTAAGCCTAAGGCTTTTTACAGACTGAGAAATTAAGAGATGAGACGTGTGTCCACTTTCCCTCCACATCCAGCCCTACCCCAGTCGCCTATTCTTAAGTTTCTTAAGTCCTGGACCAGTGAAGGGGTGAGAAAAAACAGAACCTTCCTCCCTGAGCAGAAGCTCTGGAGAAAGTACGAGACAGAGCAGCAGAATGTCCCTCACAGGGAAGGAAGGAGCTGGACCTTGTGTTTTAGAATTTAACCCTCAGCTACCTAGTTCGCCTGTCAGCCGACTGACTATAGTAAAAGTCCAGGGATACTTTCACTAGGAAGCCCCGCAGACTCGTAGCACGCCTCTCCGAGAGTGGGACTGAGCATGCGCGCCAGAAACTTTTCAGGAGTGGGAGGGGCAGAGAGGAAGACCCTTTAGCTGACCCAGTCTTAGGACTAGGAGACCCAACCCACAGGTAAGGAGAGAATTTTTTCTGGAGTTGGGAGCCTATAGATCTCCTGGCTCTGGGAGCGCGTGACATTAGCTCAGTTCCTGGACAGGTCACGAGTGCTCTGTGCAAGCTTGAGGCGGGAGACCAGCAGTCGCGACCTCCCAGGACTTTCCACGGGTTCTGGCTTCTGCGGCTGCTGTCTGGAACGCAGGTATGGTGTCAGAGGAGGAGATCCGAGCCCGGCTGGAGCGGGCCGGCCAGTCCCATCTGCTGCGCTTCTGGGCCGAGCTGGAGCCGGCCGGGAGGGCGTCCCTGCTCAGCGAGCTGGCCCTGCTGGACCCCGACGAGCTGAGAGAGCACTGCCAGCAGGCGGCCGCGGCCTGCGCCCGGGAGCAGGGTCCTCTGGAGCGCCTGGATTCCAGGATGCAGCCGGTACAGCCCGAGTTCTTGGGCAGCGTGCGCAAGAGCGACCCGCAGACCCTGCAGCGCTGGGAGGAGGAAGGTAAGATGAGGGTGCAAGTTTGGGGTCTGACCGGAGGCAGAGGGCGTGAAAGGGAAGGATGGAATGAAAGAGTTGTGATGAAGGCCCCAGGAGCCAGCACTGCCTTTAATTAAGGAAGCAGCCCAAGCTGGGTCAGTGTGGGGTCGGGGACCGAGAGAGCCTTGGATTCAGAGAACTATTCTCACCTCCACCCTCTTATCACTCATCTGACTTTAAGTAAAGTACTTCATCATTCTCACCTCAGTTTCCTCAAATGTAAGGATTTGGACCAGATGACCTGGAAAGGCCCTTTCAGCCCTAACTCTTATTTTATAACCTTTTGGAATGCTAGGAAGCACCCTTGGGCTGTGGGAGCTGCCACCTTGCTGCCACTGCTTTTTATCTGAGCCTCCTAGCGATGAATTCTTTCCAGTCTGTGGGACCGCCTCCCTGCCCCGGAGGATGGGGAGGAGCAGCTTAGATTGCCAGACCTAGGGACCTGGAATAAGATTTTGAAAATTGGATCTCAAAGCAGTGAGGCAGCTGCTGTAATGGACAAGGCTCTTGTAATGAACAAACCCCTTAATAAATATTTGACTGACACGTTTTCTCATCTCTAATATCTCTTCCAGTTATGACATTATATGATGGATCCTTCTTTAAAACTTTAGTGGTTCAAGGTTTTGCCAGGGTCAGTGTTGAAAAATTATCTATGTATATGTTTTGAAAATAAAAAGCTTTAATTAAAAAAAAAAAAAAAAACTTTAGTGGTTAAAGTCAGTTCCTGTGCTTTGGGATAAGGTTAGGAAAGGGTGGAGGGGGAGGGCTGAAAGCCAATCTCAATGTGGTTGAGTAGATCAGCAAAAAGCGGATGGAGCTTTTACTTTAAAAATGTTTGCTGCCTGCTATTATTGGATACAGTTCTAGAAATGGTAGCCCTAGCAATAAGAGAAGAGAAGGAAATTAAAGACTTAAAAATAGGCAAAAAGGAAACTAGTTACTGATAATGATGACCTATTTTGTAAGGATAAACACTGATTGAATAAAATAATCAAGGCGCCCCCATTTCACTAAAGTAAGTGACAAAATAGCATGTCTTGTTACCATACTGAAGTGAGATCAATTAGTCTTGTAGATTTTAGGCTAAATAAATAATACTGAAGTGACATTGTCCAGGAAGAGCCTTCAGAGTTGGAGGCAACCAATAGGTCTTGGATAAAACCAGGAACCTTAGGGGATAGAAAAAAAGATGTTCCCCTAAAACTCCCAAGCAGGAATTGATCAGTAAAGAAGGAGCAGGTGGTTGCTTTTTGTTTATGTCTCTATGCTCCCTTTACCAGAAAAGATTTTATGAATTTCAAATATCTAGTGGACCATCACCATCATAGCAGTAAGCCTGAATCAACTGGGTCAGTATTGGTGTAGGGATCTAATGAGATCTAATTTCTAAAGCTCTTAGTGCCTGGTACATTGTAGGTACATGTGGTCTGGGCCAGCTAGGTGACTCAATGAATAGAGTACTCAGAGTAGAGTCAGGAAGACTATTCTGAAGTTCAAATCTGCCCTCAGATACTTAAAAGCTATTTGACCCTGAACAAGTCATTTAACCCTATTTGCCTCAGTTTCCTCATTTGTACAATGAGCTACAGTGGAAAATGGCAAACATTCTGCTGTCTTTTGTAAAAATATCCCCAAATGGAGTCCAAAACAGAAATGACTGAATAATAATAAACCTATGTTTAGGTTTGTCTCAAAAGTCTCAAGACTTTCAAATCTGTATTCAGATGTTCAAATCTGGATCAGATACTGTTGTGACCTTGGGCCAGTCACTTAACTGTTGCTTGCCTCCATTTCCTCAACTGTAAAATGGGAATGATATAATAATAGCACCTATTTCTCAGGATTGTTATGAGATTAAATGAGGTAATATTCATAAAGCACAAGCACTTACTGTTACATAAATGCTAGTTATATAGCTATAGTTACAGTGTCTGCATTGGGAACAAACCACAGACTAGATGAAGATTCAAGGATCTGTAAAGAACTTAGAGGAAAAACGCCACCATATGGTAAGGAAACATCTTGAAGACTCTAACAAAAAGGTTTCCAGAGGTTGAATTAACCTTTTTCTAAATACTATCTCTAAGTATGAACCTATTTTCCCCTAGACTCTATGTACTTGTGGGAGAGAGTGCCATAGACTTTTGGGGAGATGTTTTGTACCAACTGTTATGATACTACCTTAGTAAATAGTAAAACTAATTAAATCTGGCTGTTTGAGGAAACGCCTGCTGGGAGGAGGGTGGGAATGGTGGGAGCTATGCAGTATTGGAAATACACTCCTCATCTCCTCTGGATTGCCCTTAGAGCACATAGTAGCCATTTTCAGGGAACCTAGCTTGTCAGTGGGAGTGGAAGTTAGGTGTAGTTGCCTGAAAATAATGTGCTACTCCCTTTTGTTTTTAATAACACTTTTTATTTTTCAAAACACATGCATAGATAGTTTTTAATATTCATTCTTGTAAAATCTTGCGTTCCAAATTATTTTTTTCTCTCTTACTCCCTCCCCTAGATGGCAAGTAATCAAATATATGTTAAACATATGCAGTTCTTCTATATTTATTTCCACAATTATCATGCCTGTGCTACTCTTTAAAAAACCAAAACTCCACCTAGGAAATTAGCAAAGAAATCAATTGAGAAAATAACATCAGCAAAGTTGAAAGCTATAGAATAAACCCTCAAATGTAACTTTAAAATGTATTAAATAATTGGGAGTCAATCTACCAAAGTACATTCAGTGCCTCTATGAATTTAATTACAAAATACTCCTTAAAGTAATAAACCCAATTTAAATAATTGGAGGAATGTTTAGTACTCATGTTTATGTTATGCAAAGATAATACAAATTATGATACTACCAAAATTAATTTAAAAATTTAGTGATATAACAATCAAATTGCCAGGGATACTTTACTGAGGTTAAACACTACAATAACAAAATTCATTTTGAAGAACAAAAGATGTAGAATATCTAGAATAGTGAAGAAAAGAGAGTAATTGTAGGGGAGTAGCACTTTTAGATCTCATCATCAACTTTGGTATTGGCTAAAATGATAGAAAAATAGGTGAATGAAGCAGAAACATCAAAAAGAACGAAATTAATATCCCAGGGTTTAATAAACAAAAACATGAATTACCTGAGAAAGAATTCACTATTTGCTAAGAACTTCTGAAATAATTAGAAACCAGTTTGATAGAAATTAGGATTAAATCAATATCTTACATCTACTATACAACAATTTCAAAATGGATACATGATCTAAATATTAAATATCTCATAAAGATTAGAAAAGAAGCAGATAACAGCTTTTCACAACTATGTGTTAGGGGTGAGTTCTTAGAGGGACAAATATGATTTAGAAAAGATAAAATAGGTAAGTTTGATTACATACAATTGAAAACCTTTTTCATAAAGGAAATCTATGTGTAAGAAAGGAAGCCTTCTTTTTTTTTTTTTTTTTTTTTTTTTTTTTTTTTTTTATTATAGTAACTTTTTATTGACAGAATCCATGCCAGGGTAATTTTTTTTTACAACATTAACCCTTGCACTCACTTTTGTTCCGATTTTTCCCTCCCACCCTTCACCCCTTCCCCTAGATGGCAAGCAGTCCTATATATGTTGAATATGTCCTAGTATATCCTCGATACAATGTATGTGTGCAGATCCAAACAGTTTTCTTGTTGCACAGGGAGAATTGGATTCAGAAGGTAAAAATAACCCGGGAAGAAAAACAAAAATGCAAACAGTTTACATTCATTTCCCAGTGTTTTTTCTTTGGGTGTAGCTGCTTCTGTCCATCATTGATCAATTGAAACTGAATTAGGTCTCTTTGTCAAAGAAATCCACTTCCATCAGATTACATCTTCATACAGTATCATTGTTGACGTATATAATGATCTCTTGGTTCTGCTCATTTCACTTAGCATCAGTTCATGTAATTCACTCCAAGCCTCTCTATTCATCCTGCTGGTCATTTCTTACAGAACAATAATATTCCATAATATTCATATACCACAATTTACCCAACCATTCTCCAGTTGATGGGCATCCACTCAGTTTCCAGCTTCTAGCCACTACAAACAGGGCTGCCGCAAACATTTTGGCACATACTGGTCCCTTTCCCTTCTTTTAGTATCTCCTTGGGGTATAAGCCCAGTAGAAACACTGCTGGATCAAAGGGTATGCACAGTCTGATAGCTTTTTGGGCATAATTCCAGATTGCTCTCCAGAATGGTTGGATTCGTTCACAGCTCCACCAACAATGTATCAGTGTCCCAGTTTTCCCGCATCCCCTCCAAGAATCATCATTATTTTTTCCTGTCATCTTAGCCAATCTGACAGGTGTGTAGTGGTATTCAGAGTTGTCTTAATTTGCATTTCTCTGATTAATAATGATTTGGAACACTTTCATATGAGTGGTAATAATTTCAATTTCATCATCTGAAAATTGTCTGTTCATATCCTTTGACCATTTATCAATTGGAGAATGGCTTGGTTTCTTATAAATTAGAGTCAGTTCTCTATATATTTTGGAAATGAGGCCTTTATCAGAAGCTTTAACTGTGAAGATGTTTTCCCAGTTTGTTGCTTCCCTTCTAATCTTGTTTACGTTAGTTTTATTTGTACAGAAGCTTTTTAATTTGATGTAATCAAAATTTTCTATTTTGTGATCAATAATGGTCTCTAGTTCGTCTTTAGTCACAAATTTGAAAGGAAGCCTTCTTTCTGGAAAAAGTACATATTAAACATCTCTAAAAAAAAGGTCTGATTTTTAAGAAAAATTAACTGCAAACATATATAGTGGACAAAAAAGCACTCTCCCTATGACCTTTTGGAATTCTAAGAGGGAGAGGTACCGTGAAGGAGTGGGAAGAGGTTTCTGACTGGCACCAGTTCTTTATCTGAGCCTTTTAGCCATAAAATCTTTAAAATCTATAGGTCTGCCTCCCTGTCTTCTATAAAGCAGGGAGGAGCTCAGGTTGTTCTACATAAGGACTAGGAATAGGGTTTTGAAAATGCATTGTATCTCCCCCAAAATGAAGCAGTTGGTGTAATGGACAAGTCACATTGAGTGAGGTGCAGAGTAGACCTCTTCATAAATGCTTGTTGTTTCACTAATTTTTTCTTCTGTAATATCTCTTCCAGTTCTGATATTCTTTGATCTGATCTTTAAAGTTTTTTATTTTCAAAACAAGCTTGGATAATTTTCAGCATTCATCCTTGAAAACCTTCTGTTTCAAATTTTTTCTCTCCCTTCCCCTTACCCCCTCCCCTAGATGGCAAGAAATCCAATATATGTTAAACATGTGTGATTCTTCCAAACATATTTCCACAATTATAGTGCTGCACAAGAAAAAATCAGATCAAAAAGAGAAGAAATTGAGAAAGAAAACAAACTGCAAGTAAACAAGAACAAAAAGAATGAAAATACTATGTTGTGATCCACACTCAGTTCCCACAGTCCTCTTTGGATGCATATGGCTCTCTTCATCACAAGACCACTGGAACTGGCCTGAATTATCTCATTGTTGAAAAGAGCTATGTCCATCTGATCTTTTTAAAAAACTTTAGTGGTTAAAGTCAATTCCTGTGCTTTGGGATAAGATTAGGAAGAGGAGTAGAGCTGAATCAGTCTCAGTGTGAATAAATAGATCAGTAAGAGCTGATGGAGCTTTTACTTAAAAAATGTTTGCTGTCTGCTGTTATTTGATATAATTCCAGAAATGGTAGCACTAGCAATAAGAAAAGATAAAGAAATTAAACACATAAAGATATAAATAAATAAGACAAAAAGCCATTCTACAATAAGGAATCCAAAGATATAAAGTTTTCAAAAGTATTGGAAATTATTAGCAATATGAACCACTTACAAGAAGAGAAATATGAATTAAAACAATCCTAAGGTTTTACTTTCCACTCAAAATATTGGTAAGAATGTTCAAAGGACTTGAATAGTCAATATAGAAGGGCTGGGGAAAGAGTGTCCCATGAATGCATTGTTGCTGGAGCAGTGAATCAACAGGAACAACAAATTAGAAAGCAGTTAGCTTTGACCTTGAGATTCTCCTGCTAAGCATATACCCCAATGAATTCATTGACAAAATGAAAGGTTGTATAGATTCTAAAAATATTTATTGGCAGCACTTGTGGTGTCAAAGAACTGGACTCAAGACCAGTGCCCATCAATTGGGGAAAGGGTAACAAACTATGGTACATGATTATAACATAATTTTACAATGAAATATTGCTGTAAGAAATGATGAACATAATATGTATGAGGAAGCACAGAAAAAGGTATATTAACTGATACAAAGGAAAGTAAGTGTAGCTTCAAGAAAACGATATACACAATGATTATGACAATGTAAATTTAAGAAGCAACAACTATATAACAATGAAAACTGAATGTTGCAAAATTATGAAGAACAAAGTTGACCCCAAAGAAGACATATGAGATGCCTCTTGATCCTCCTTTTTAGAAATGGTTGTCGTACTATCTAAGGTATGATCCTTTATATCCTCCCTTTCATGACTAAACTTCCTGAGAAGGATGTCTACTATTGGTGCCTTTACTTCCTTAACTCTTTGCAGTCTGACTTCAAACCTTATTCAACCAAAATTGCTCTAAATTTACTAATGATCTCTTAATTGTCTTAACCGTGGCAGAGGCTTAACATTAGGGTATTGTATGGAGAGGCTTAGAATGATGGGAGCTTGCTTCAAACTGGTGACAGTGTCAGAGGAGAGGATATGTTACTAAAGATATATTCATAGATTTTGGAAACATTGTATATTAGAACTAAGAGAGAGAGTAACATGTAGGCTGTAAGCCTCAGTGTCTGGGAGGATGGTGGTGCCCTCAACATTAACAGGGAAGTGTTTAAAAGGGGAGGTTTTGTTGGGAAAGATGTTTAATTTTGGACATATTGAATTTTTTCTTCCAAAACTGCAGGTTTGACCAGGTCACCCTGCCTCCACCCCAATTCAATAAACATTGGTGTCTTCCTAGCATGTCCATGATCAAATATAAAATCCTCTGTTGGATTTTTATTTTTTAATAATTATAACTTTTTATTGACAGAACCCATGCCAGGGTAATTTTTTACATTATCCCTTGCACTCACTTCTGCTCCGATTTTTTCCCTCCCTCCCTCCACCCCCTCCCCAAGATGGCAAGCAGTACTATACATGTTAAATATGTATATCCTAGATACAATATATGTGTGCAGAATTGAACAGTTCTCTTGTTGCACAGGAAGAATTGGATTCAGAAGGTAAAAATAACCTGGGAAGAAAAACAAAAATGCAAACAGTTCACATTCATTTCCCAGTGTTCCTTCTCTGGGTGTAGCTGATTCTGTCCATCATTGATCAACTGGAACTGAATTAGATCTTCTCTTTGTCGAAGATATCCACTTCCATCAGAATACATCCTCATACAGTATAGTTGTTGAAGTGTATAATGATCTCCTGGTTCTGCTCATTTCACTCAGCATCAGTTCATGTAAGTCTCTCCAAGCCTCTCTATTCATCCTGCTGGTCATTTCTTACAGAACAATAATATTCCATAACATTCATATACCACAATTTACTCAACCATTCTCCAATTGATGGGCATCCACTCAGTTTCCAGTTTCTAGCCACTACAAATAGGGCTGCCACAAACATTTTGGCACATACAGGTCCCTTTCCCTTCTTTAGTATCTCTTTGGGATATAAGCCCAGTAGTAACACTGCTGGATCAAAGGGTATGCCCACTTTGATAACTTTTTGGGCATAATTCCAGATTGTTCTCCAGAATGGTTGGATTTGTTCACAACTCCACCATTCTGTTGGATTTTTAAAGCCCTTCATAACCCGAATCTTTCCTCCCTTGCCAGTTTTCTTATATCTTATTCCTTTCCACATACTCCATGATCTTCACAGACTCTCTCCTGTTCTTGGAATTCATTTCCTCCTCACCTCTACCAGAAAGGGTTCTGATTACCTTCAATTCAGCTAAAGACCCAGCTTCTAGAAGATTTTCCAAATCCCCCTAAATGCTAAGACTCTGAGATTTCCTCCATCCTGTATCTATATTGTTTGTACATAGTGCATATTGTCTTCCCTATGAAACTGAATTCCTGGAGGGCAGTGACTGGATTTTGCATTTCTCTATATCCTTAACGCTTCCCACAGAGCTTAGCACTTAGTGTAGACATAAATTGACTCCTGTTGGCTTGATTTTTCTGGTATGTTGATTGGTTTTGCTGATTCCTCTTTAAAAATACGTATATACAGGGGCAGCTAGATAGTGAAGGGGCAGCTAGGTGGTGCAGTGGATAGAGCACCAGCCCTTAAGTCAGGAGGACCTGAGTTCAAATCTGGTCTCAGACACTTAACACTTCCTAGCTGTGTGACTCTGGGCAAGTCACTTAATCCCAATTGCCTCAGGAGGGGGGGCAGAAATATATATACAAATCTTTATTTTAAGGGATGGCTTTTTGTGAAAGGAAAGAAATAGAGCAAGAAATGCAGCAGATGGAAAAACAAAAGGTATTTAAAAATCTGTTTTAAAATAACATCACTAGATTTCAAGGAGGCTCTCAAAAAGACAAAAAAGCAAGATTTTTTGGAAAATATACAAAGGGAGTCAAATACTAATAGAATTTTATTGAAGTTATGCTTCACAACTTTTGCTTTGGATTAGAAACAAACAGACCCCTAAAATATCCACTCACTGATTAACACTGTTATCCAATGTACCAATGATACTTCTCTATTTCTTGCCTCCAAATAGTACTGAATACAGTACTGACTTATTTGTACCTTTTGAGAGCAAGAGGTCCCTGGGATTTTATTGGGGAAGAGAAGGGAGAATGAACATTTATGTAGTGACTGCTATGTGTCTGGCACTTTGCTAAGTGCTTTATAAATATCTCATTTGCTCCTCACAACAACCCTGTGAGGTAGATGGTATTATTTGTCTCCTTGTACTTTTGAGGAAACTGAGGCAGAGAGGTTAAATGAGTTGCTGGGAGTCACATAGCTAGTAAATGTAGAAGGCTGGATTTGAACTCTTTTTTTAAAAATTATAGCTTTTTACTTACAAAACTTATACATGGGTATTTTTTTAACACTGACCCTTGCAAAACTTGTTCCAACTTTTCTCCTCTTCCCCCCACCCTCTCCCCTAGATGGCAGGTAGTCCCATAGATGTTAAATATGTTAAATCCAATATATGTATACATATTTATACAGTTATCTTGCTGTACAAGAAAAATCAGATCTAGAAAGAAAGAAAAAACCTGAGAAAGAAAACAACAATTGATTTGAATCATCTCATTGTTGAAGAGAGCCACATTCATCAGAATTGATCATCATATAGTCTTGTTGCTGTGTACAATGATCTCCTGGTTTTGCTCATTTCGCTTAACATCAGTTCATGCCTCTCTGAAATCATCCTGCTGATCGTTTCTTATAGAACAATAATATTCCTTAACATTCATATGCCACAATTTATTCAGCCATTCTCCAATTAATGGGAATCCATTCAGTTTCCAGTTTCTAGCCACTACAAAAAGGGCTGCCACAGACATTTTTGTACACGTGGGTCCCTTTACCTTCTTTAAGATCTCTTTGGGATACAGGCCCAGCAGAAACACTGCTGGAAGAATGGGTATGCACAGTTTGATAACTTTTTGAGCATAGTTTCAAATTGCTCTCCAAATTTGTTCACAGTTCTACCACGATCAGTGTTTCAGTTTTCCCCATCCCCTCCAACATTCGTTATTATCTTTTCCTGTCATTTTAGCCAATTTGAGAGGTGTGTAGTAGTATCTCACAGTTTTCTTAATTTGCATTTCTCTGATCAATAATGATTTGGAGCACCTTTTCATATGACTAAAAATAGTTTCAGTTTCTTCATCTAAAAATTGTATATTCATATCCTTTGACCATTTATCAATTGGAGAATGGCTTGATTTCTTATAAATTTGAGACAATTCTTTATATATTTTGGAAATGAGGCCTTTATCAGAACCTTTGAATGTAAAAATGTTTTGAACTCAAGTTTTTAGGATTCCAAGATTAGGCACTATTTCCTGACTGCACCATCCAATTGATACAAATGCATATAAGTACTCCAAATAGATAACTCAAGCTGGAAAACATCTTAAAATAAAATGTTAGAATGGAAGGTAATTGGACTTAATAAAAGTTTCCTAATCTTTTTTCCAGTGCCTGTACCTCTTGGCTTTTAGTTCCCCTCTCCATATAAAAGGAAATAAAGTCTAGAATTATGCATCTGTACATAAGGGGTGAAAATAGAGATTGATATCAGTAGGATAATATAGTTGTTTATCAAATAATCCTCATACTCACTCCCTTGACAATCATGTTCTCCTTGGAGTTATGTGTGGCCAGAAAAGCCAGCTCATACTATCTAGAATAGATGGTTAAAATTTCAGTATGAGCATTTATATCTTAGAAATCAACACATGCTAGAAATCAGGGCTTGTTTTATTGGTTGTCTACAACTTAAGACAATATTAATAATAAATTTGAGAGTTAAATTTGGAGGGGTTGGGAATAGTTAAATATTTACTAGCACACCACTGCCTAGACATTTGATTGGGAACCTATGAATTAGATGTTCTTTAAGGTTTCTTTCAACTCTAAATCCTGTAATCTAATGGACCTAGAGTTATAAAATAATGGAGTTGCTGTGCTGGGGTCCTGGAACATAGAGTTCTAGAACAAAGAATATAAGACCTGGAAGAGATCGATCTTGTTGTCCGTCAGCCCAGACCATTCATTTATATAGGAAGAACCTGAATTCTTTGGAGAGTCCAGTCACAGAGAATGAGTGGTGGACCCTTTACTGTGCTGAGATTTTAAATTGTAATCTCTGTCCTATGATTATATCTTTGAGCTGTTATATTGAATATTAAAACCACTTTTAATATTTCTAATCAAAATCATCTTAAGAGGAAAACAGCTCTGACTTAGAAATACGGAGAGATTTAGAAGTACATTTTACACTGTTGTTTTTTTCTCACTCTCCTGCTGTGGGTTTATTCTTCTGAACACGGATGACTTCTTGTGTTTTAGAAATCTGCATGGGCGATGCTGGTTGATTGATTGGCAGAATCATTGAACCAGTGGGTGGCTAATTACTCTGCACTGACTTGGAATAATGAATGAGTCATCTCCCTGTACCAATATCTGCATGCTCTATTGTTTGGTATAAACTCCTATTCCTTACAAGTTGCTGTAGTGGGGAGGGTGCTACACCCAGAAGGCCAAACTTACTGGCCTTTTCTTGTCCTTTAGCTTACAGGAGAATCTCATTCCATCAAAAACACTCCCTCATTGTTGCTTTGGGGTCCTGATTGTGAGACAATTACCCTTTTCTATTTACCCCAACAATTAGGTAAAATTCTTTTTTTTTTTTTTTGTAAATGGCATTTTATATTTTCCAGTTACATGTAAAGATATTTTTCAACACTCATTTTGTATAAGATCTTGAGTTCCAAATTGTTCTCTCTCCCTCCTCTCCCCTTCCCCAAGGCAGTAAGCAATGGGATATAGGTTATACACAAGCAGTTATGTTATACATAATTTCATCTTAGTCATGTTGTGAAAGACACAGAACTAAAGGGGAAAACCATGAGAAAAAAAATCCCATAAGCGAAAATAGTATATTTTGATTTGCATTTAGACTCCATCAGTTCTTTCTCTAGAAGTAGATACTGTTTTCCATCATTAAGTCTTTTTTTGGGACTTGTCTTGGATTATTATACTGCTGAAAAGAGCTAAATCTATTATTGTTGATCATCACACATTGTTGTTGTTACTATATACAGTGTTCTCATGGTTCTGCATATTTATATATATATTTAACATAAATAATAGAAGGAGTCTTGGATTTGTAATTAGAAGTACTTTAGTTTGAATCCTGATTGAACACTTCTCTGGGCCCAAATATATCAGTAAAATGGGGTGATAGATTATATGACCTCTAAAAGTCTTTACACCTCCATAATTCTATGTTCTTTAGTCCGGCTAGGTGAATGAAATTGGATGGTTCTTTACCACTAAATTTCCGAGAGGCCCTTAGATTAATAATGAAAATAATAATAATAACCATAACAATCTTTAGTGACTTTACAAATATTGTCTCATTCAAGTAAATAACAAAAAAGTTAGTACTATTATTATTCCCATTTTACAGATGAGAAAACTAAGGCACTCGATGAATTCACAGATTTTCATCAGAATCAGGAATGATCTGAATTCAGGTGTTTCTGGTGCAGCACTCTGCACTGTGTATATTTCTAGTGATATATAGTATAAAGGGTCTATTTCTAGTGATCAGGAATTGAAGAACAAGTCTGTTTGCTTTATTTTCATTCTTTTTGTGATTTCATTCAAATTTCATTCAGATCTTCTGACTTTTGCTTGAGAGCTCTAGGGCAGAGATAGGCAGACAAGGAGGCCACACCTGGGGCAATTAAGTGAAGCAGTAGATAGAGCATCACTCTTGGATTCAAGAAGACTCATCTTTCTGAGTTCAAATATGACCTCTAACACTTTCTAGCTGTGTGATCCTGGGCGAGTCACTTAACCTTGTTTGCCTCAGTTTCCTCATCTATAAAATAAACTGAGAAGGAAATGGCAAATCTCTCTAGTGTCTTTACCAAGAAATCCCCAAAAGGGATCACGAAGAGCAGATATAACTGAACAACTGAGGTCAAAGTTGATAAATAATGTATACATTATCTCATTTAATTCTCATAACACTAAGGTAACTAGTGGTCATATTATCTCCATTTTACCAATGTGAAAATAGACTTGGAGAATGAAGTTGGTTTCCTTCAATGCCCAGCTGGAGCATTACTGCTTACAATAGACCTGTCCTGATCCCTCTAGCTGCTAGGGTCTCTCCCAATCCTTGAAATATCCCTGCATTTATTTATTCAATTTATTCATTTATTTCTTTATATTTATTCATACATTCATTTTGTGTGTGTGTGTGTACACCCGTACAGATATTCAAACGTATATAATTGATAATGTTCTTTTAACATGTAAACGTATTAGAAGTTTTTGTTTTGTTTTTGATAGAACATAACCTTCCTCAGGCTAAGACCATTTAATTTTTATTTTCATCTTCTGCAGTACTTAGCATAGTACTTGGCATGTAGTAGGTACTTAATAAATGCATGCTGACTGATTGATTAAAGTGACTTGTGAAAGGGGTCCTAAGCCACAAGCTAATTGTACAATAATTCAGAGTCTGATTCTTTTTGTACAGCAAAATAATGTTTTGGTCATGTATACTTATTGTGTATCTAAGTTATATTTTAATATATTTAACATCTACTGGTCATCCTGCCATCTAGGGTGGGAGGGGGGTGGGGGGGGGTAAGAGGTGAAAAATTGGAACAAGAGGTTTGGCAATTGTTAATCCTGTAAAGTTACCCATGTATATATCCTGTAAATAAAAGGCTATTAAATAAAAAAAAAAAAAAAAAAAAAAAGAAAGGGGCCCTAAGCCAGATTGGAATCCAGTTGTTTGGACTCAAGTCCAATGCTTTAAAAAAAATTATAAATTTAACATTCTCTTAAGATTTAGAGTTGGAAGAGACCTCATAGGTCACATCCAGCCCAGCTCCCTCCTTTGTACACATAAGGAAACTAAGGTATCAAGAGATTAAGTGATTTGCCCAAAATCTCTTAGGTAAGAAATATCAGAGCCAGGATTTAAATCTAATCAACAAATGCAAATAAAACATGAAATTAAACTTCAAATATAACCAGAACTATTTATATTTTATCAATACACACATAAATATACAAGATTATATAAATTATAATAATGCGTGTATAATAGAATTAACACACATGTCTAAAAAGTTTTAGTTTACTTTAAAGCTTTAATAGCTTAAAATTGCATGAAAATTTGTGTAGCACTTTGTATAAACTAAGAAAATAATAGTAATTTATTTGTCTTGTGTTCTCTTATTTTTCTTCTATATGTACTTATAGAGTTTGTATGACTATTTTAAAAATATAGTCAAAGTCTCTGTTTAGGTTGTTCTAATTCTGTTCTATTTCCTCACGCTGAATCACTTTATGTGTCATTCCTCTTTGTATTTTTCCTATTCGTCATTTTTATAGCAAAAGAGTACTAGACGGCTTCTAAGAGCCTTTCCCATTCTAAATCTAGCATCCTAAGTATGCTCCTAATATTCTACAATTTACTCAATCAACCCTCAATCCTTGAATAAGTACATTATTTCCATGTTTTGCTATTACAAATGGAATTACAAGTAGCTATTTTTGTAAAGATAGGTCTTTTCCCCCCTTTTTTAATAATTTGATTGATATGTTATTAACCTTCCTACAGCAGAGCCACCTATGCTAAATTAACTCTTAATTTGGAGTTTACTCTACAAAAAGCTTGTTCTAGTTTATAACCCAACAGTACCATAGAAAATCTGTTTACTTAGGGCCATTCCATTTTATTCTTTAATCTTATTGTTAACAATTTGATGAGTGCAAAGTGGTACCTTAAAGTTATTTTCATTTACATTTCTTTGATTATGAACATTTAAACACCTTTTCAATTGGCTTTTGACAATTTGTATTTCTTATTTTGAAAAAGATTATGTTCGTCAACAAGTTCTTTCTTTGATATATTTATTCCAGTTCCTCATAGATAGTTACTAGGAATCAGAATTTTAATAGACATATTTACTGTGAAGATTTTCTCCGAATCTGTTACTTAAAAAAAAAAAAGTTTCCAACATGCAAATTCACTTAATTTTTGTATAATTAAGTTAATCAATTCATCTCTAATACTGTTTGGTAAATGTTTTTCTCTTCTCCACTACAGACATAAAAATATTCATTTTTCTTTCATTTTAAAAACAATTTATAGTTAGAGTGTTGATCCAGTTGGAGCTCATTTTATTTTATGGCAAAGGAAATGTGCTTTAAACTTATTTTTCATCATGTTATCCAATTTCTTTTTCTTGAATAGCTGTTCTATTCCCTAGTGTTTTTTTTTTTTTTTTTAGTCATGGCCTTATCAAACACTAATCTCTTATGTACACTGGTTTTTATTTCCGGATTCTTTATTGTGCTGAGCTAGTTTTCTATTTTTTAATCCTGTACCAGGTAGTTTTTTATGATTGCCACTTTATAATATACTTTGAAACCTTGCAAAGCAAATCATCTAGTGCACTTCCCTCTGTACCAGGCTGAACAGAATTTTCCGTTCTATGTTTTCTCACTCTTCCTTAGAGCATAATCCATCTTAGGGTCATCCTTAGTTTGTAGCCCCTCCTTCAAGGAAAAGAAGAAAGAACTATCCTTAGAGTCAGTACCAGGGAAAGAATGCTGAAAAAGTGACTCTTAGCTCCAACTTTTATTCCAATTCTGTTATTTGTTGTTTCTGTGTCCTGATAAAAATAATTTCACCTTCATTCAGTTTCCTCATCTGTCCAATGGGAATAATAATGCTTAATAATATATAATAATAATAATTCTCTGTAGTAAGGATTAAGTGAGATAATGGGAAAAGACCATTACAATCCTATTACAAATTTAAGAGATTAATGAGCATAATAATGATGTTATAACTTATCCTTAGTTCCCTCTAATTCTTTCTCTGAAAACAGAACCCAGAGAGTATTAGAACAGGATTTCTGGTTTCTGGAGCTCCCCTTGCCCTTCCTTTGCCAAGTATCATCACCCCTGAATCTGATGCCTGTTAGCGTTGGGGAATGGAGTGGAGTTGGCAGGGAACATTTTCTCTGTAGAAGGAGGGGCAAACAGTGTTGAAGGAAGATGGCACTATACTTGAGAGGCAGCTTAAAAAATCTTTGCAAATCTGAAATGTGGAAGATCTGTTAGGATAGAGATGTCAAAGTCATGGTTTCCAGATTTCATAATGTTTCAGTGTGACAGGAATCAGATTAAAATATAATTGGGATAAGGGCAGCTGGGTGGTGCAGTGGATAGAGCATTAGCCCTAAAGTCAGGAGGACCTGAGTTCAAATCTGGCCTCAGACACTTAATACTTCCTGGCTGTGTGACTCTGGTCAAGTCACTTAACCTTAGTTGCCTCAGGGGGAACAAATATATACACACACAATTGGAAAATGTTTAGCAAAATGACAAAAAATATAATTCAACATAAATAATGTACATTTGTGGTTTTCTAAGTTAATGTGCAGCTGGCAGGGATCCATTTCTATTTTAGTTTGATACTAATGCTCTAAAACATCCTCCAAATTTTCTTGACGTGGGATCATGGAAATGTTTCCTCCAGACCTAGGAACATTCACCAGAGCCCGTATCTACCCCAACCTCAAAAAGCCTGTCCAGGTTGGTAGGATCTGTTGTAGCTTGTGCTCCCTATACATAACCTTGGCATTTCAGGGTCTTTCCTCCTTACTGAAGCAACAGTCAGAAACTAGAGGAATCAGTAGATATTTATTTATAATTTATATTTAGCTCAATAGTTATAAGATGTGGTGAAGTTCTAAAAAGCAATTTCTAGGCAGAATGTTTAATTAAAATGATTCTTATTTCTATGATTAATGAGTTTATAAAACACTTGGCACCTTGTGTGTAGATAAATTTCCACCCAGAGACTGCCAGTTGATCATGAATGTTGGTCTGTTTTCCTGAGATTTGACTCTGTACGAGGTCACAGTTGGCTCTTGGTGGCCAGGGATAGGTGCTTCAATGACAGGGCCTAGGGCACAGGTTTATGACTAATTTTAATTCTTGTTGGGATTATACTGAAACCAAGATCAGTTCCTGTGTTTTAGCTCATCCTGATAGCGCGAGGTCTTAGTTTGGATAGTTTTCCAAGACGTGGTTCTTGCTATACTCAGCTCCTCTAAGTCCCACATTAAGAAAGTCACTATGCTTAGTGCAGCCACTTGAATACTAGAGAATCCTACTCTTACATCTAGAGAAGAAATAGGATCAGGGGTCACAGATTCACAGCTGGAAGAGATCTTAAATGTCATCTAGTCCAATTCCTTCATTTTGATTATTTTTCTTAAAAAAACCCAAAAAACAAAAACCAAGCACTTATTTTTGCTCCCTCCCAACCACCCCCTTAGAAGGAAATAAAAGTATAACAAAAGTGCATACTCAAGCAAAACAAAATGCAGCGTTGGCCAGCTCCAAAAATATATGCCTTGTTCTGTATCTTAAGTGTTTTTCAGGAGTTGGGCAACATACTTCATCACTGGTCCTCTGGAACTGTCACCCCTTCATTCTATAGATTTGGAAACAGGCTCAGTGTGGGTAACGCTCTCCTAATGTCACAGACCCATTAAGCGGTGTATGTGGAGAAGCCATTCTGCTTTTTATCTTTGGCCAGTTTGTTGGTGGACAATCACACAGCTCCTGGCTAAGCCTCTTTTCTCTTTAGGGAGACAGACATTAAAGGGTATGCAAGAGAACCGCCTAGAGCCACAGTATTAGCTCAGACAAACCAAGAGGAGAAAACTCCTCAAAAAGGATTTTGTTCAAAATGAGTGTGTTGGGGCAATAGGGCAGAGTTTTCCTTTCAGGAAGTGTCCAAGCTATGGGCTGATAGCTCCTGGGCAAAACAAGAACTTAAGCAAGCTAACAAGGGCATATAGTCCTACCACAGTGTGGATGTTCAGAGATAACTAGCACCTCTGGTGGGAAGTCTTGCTTGACTCTTTTCAGGCTGCCCATTGGTGTCAGCCGCGTACTCCGCTCTCACCTGTGACCCCAAGAAGCCATGATGTATTCAGTAAGCACACCATGGAAACCATCTGTGTGTATGGGCTAAACCCAATTGAGGGTAATAGGTGAGGCAGTTAGATATCTGCCTCAAGCATGTGGAGACTTTCCCAGGAGAATGGACAGATGAGAGCAATTTGTTCCAGGAGCAGTTGAAGCAGGTGCTGTGAAGCACCAAGAGCTTTGGTCAGACATGGAAGATGCAAAGTCCACCCACTGCATTCTGGGCCATCACCAGCCATCTTGACTTTAGTCTCGCCACTGAACTTCACTGACTCTGGAAGAAACAATGTCCTGACAGACCTTTGTGCTCTGCCTCATTTAAATCCAGTTCATGAGCAAATTAAGACATCAGCCTTCTGATGAAGACACTGGCAGGAGGAGAATAGTTAAATGGGACTTCTGGATATCACTAATCAGAATCATTTAGTCAGTCCCTGTCCTCACTTGGCAATGGGGAAAGTCATCTAAAAAGAATTTTTTTTGATTCCAAATCCTCTCATTCCAGCCCCTTTCCTGCCCTTCGGGAAGGGAAGTATTATGATACAATTACATCTATGAAGTTATAAGAATGATGATCTAAGGCAGACATGTCCTGCCTTGGACAGATGGACATGCATGTGGCCCTGATTAGAAAGGACAATTAATGGATCATGGTTCCTGATTTTTCTCTCCCCACAGGTTTCCACCAGATTGCTCAGAACAAGGTAGCTGTCCTCCTACTTGCTGGGGGGCAAGGCACTCGGCTAGGAGTGTCCTACCCCAAAGGCATGTACCGAGTGGGCTTACCTAGTGGGAAGACACTGTATGAGCTCCAGGCTGAGCGCATCCGCCGGGTGGAGCAGCTGGCTGGCCACAGACACAACACAAGCTGCATTGTTCCCTGGTGGGTTTCACTGTTTTTTGCCACCTAGGGTTTTTTTCCCCTTCCTTCCTCTTCCCCTTTCTCTCCCCTCCCTCCTGGAATACCTCTTCTAGGAGATGACTTATCTCTGAGGCTGAAGTTTCCTTACTCTAAATTGATTGGGAATTTTTTATTTTTTGCCTCTATTATATTGTGATCAATATCAATATACTTTTGTTGAGATTCACTGCTTATCCCTACCCCCAATGTAACCATTGATCCTATACCTGGTCCCTGTTTTTGGCTTCAGGTGAATAGTTCTTTCTTCTTCCATTTTTCCTAGTGTCCCTAATATGGCCTGTTTATTCTACTCAACCTCCCCCTATTTTTCTCTAGGTACATCATGACCAGTGAGTTCACTCTGAAGCCAACAGTTGAGTTTTTTAAAGAAAACGACTTCTTCCAACTGGATCCAGCCAATGTGATCATGTTTGAGCAAAGGATGTTACCAGCTGTGAGCTTCAATGGCCAGGCCATCTTGGAGAGGAAGGACAAGATTGCAATGGCCCCAGGTATGCTTCCTGAACCTGCCTTCTGGGTGTTTCATCATCCAAAGAAGATTGGAGGAAGGAGATGGGACAGAGGTTTAAGTCAGGAATTATGAGACCTGTATTCTGGTTTATTTGTTCATTCATTGTACTTTTTAGAAAGTATTGTGTATTGATATCACTGTGATTATGCAAGGGAAAAAGCAAAGTTTAGATAAGAGACAGTCCTTGTTCTTATCCTGTTGGAGTTTATGGTCTAGTATAATCTAGTAAGTATAGTCTAGTGAGAGTGAATTAGACATATTAAACAATAGATTGATCTGAGAGGCAAAAAAAAAAAAGTTATGTAAGATTCCATTCCACTAATAATTTTTATTAGTCATTGAATGACTAATGAACATTGTCATGAACAAGTCATTAAATGCCTCTGGTCCTTGGTTTCATTATCTGTGCAATGAAGTAGTCACATCCTCCAAAAGTTAGGATGAGGAAAGCAGTGAGACACTGTTATCATTTGCGCTTGCAGCCAGTCCCAGGAGTACTGCTGATAGTTGGTCTGTGGGTTCTAGCTCAGGAGAGCTTTTGAAGTTAGAATTGGGCCGCAATGATGTGAGCTTGATGCTTTTGCTTCTTGATGGGAGGCTAACTCAAGGTAACATTTCTTTGGGGCCCTAGGCTTACCTTAGGGTCATTAATGCTCACTCCTTTTGCTCTTAGCTTGAGTTAAGGCTGTCAGACACCTCTCTTACTATGTGACTTCTCCCTTCTCTTCCTCTTTTGTATTCAGATGGCAATGGTGGTCTGTACCGAGCCCTGGTGGACAATAAGATTTTGGAAGACATGGAACGTCGTGGGATAGAGTATGTCCATGTATACTGTGTGGACAATATCCTTGTTAAAATGGCTGACCCTGTCTTCATTGGCTTCTGTGTGCTGAAGGGTGCAGACTGTGGAGCAAAGGTCAGCAAGTTCTCTTTCCCCTGATTATATACTCCCCCATGTTATATATGGATCTTTAACCTGGACCCTAGTTCTGGTTCCTGGGCTATTATAGAATCATCATAGGTTTAGACTGGAAGAAACCTAAGATCATCTATTCCAAATCTCTCAGTTCAACCCAGAGAAATGAGTATGAACTTGTCTAAGATAAAGCTTCTTAAACTGTGGGATAGATTCATGTAATTGAATGTGGGGATTATGAAAATATAATTTATTATCAGTAAATATTTTATTTTTATATCTATGTACTCAGGATTACATAGAAATTTCTCAGATGAAAAGGAGTCACGAGTGGAAAAAGTTAAGAAGCCCTGGTCTAGGATTTTAATCCAGATCCTCTGTCTGTTAAGTCCTCCATTGTAATTCAGTTTCTTTCACCTGATAGTTTAATTTTCCTACCCTCAAAATATCCTACCATTTGGGAGGGAAATGTCTCCAGGATCTGACTGTTCCAAAGCATTAGTCTGTGGGTGCTACAGGAATACAGAGAAGGGAATCCCATCTTCCACTGATCTCTAGGAAAAATTGGCTTCCTAAAGCCCGTCCTTTTTTCCTTATAATTTGTCTGTAGGTAGTGGAGAAGGCCTACCCCACAGAGCCTGTGGGTGTGGTATGCAAGGTAGATGGCATTTATCAAGTGGTAGAATACAGCGAGGTAGAAGTGGAGACAGTGCAGCGTCAGGATGAGAGCGGGAATCTGGTCTTCAATGCAGGCAACATCTGCAACCACTTCTTCACTCGGAGCTTCCTTCAGATCGTTACTCGGTGAGCTTTCCTACCTCAACCTACTGGTCAATGACGTGGGCCTCTAGGACTCTCGGTGTGTATAGTATCTTTGTCAAAATGGCTGACTGATTTTATTGAATTTTGTGGACTGCAGGTATGGAATCCATAAGCCATCAATAAAAAGTGTCAATAATGTGTTAGGCACTATGCTAAGCAAAAGCCAAAAGATAGTTTCTGTTTTTAAAGTCCATGTTCAAAGAATTTATCAGGATAAATTGAAAGTATTCACTAGAGCGATAGTATTAGAATTAAGGAGTATTGGAGAAGGCAGGCAAGGAAGATGGAATTTTAACTGAAACATGAAGGAAGCCAGGAGGCAAGGATGAGGAAGAGAGCTTTACAAGCATGAGAAACAGCCAGAGAAAATGCCTGGACACTAATGGTGGAGTATCTTGTTCAAGGAACTGCAAGGAGACTAATGTTAGTCACTAGATTGCAGCTATAAGAAGCCTGGGAAGATAAGGGACTGGGATGAGGAATGGGCATGTTTTTAAAAAAATAATAATAGCTTTTAATTTTTTTCCCCAAAATACATGCAAAGATAGTTTTCAGAATTCACCTTTGCAAAACTTTGTGTTCCAAATTTTTCTCCTCTCTCCACTCTAGACAGCAAGTAAACCAATATAAGTTAAACATGTGCAATTCTTCTAAACATATTTCCACATTTATCATAAGAAAAATCAGATCAAAAGGGGAAAAAATGAGAAAGAAAAAAAGAGAAAACATGCTCTAAATCACTATTGATTAGAGAAATGCAAATTGAAACAACTCTGAAATACCATCTCACACCTCTCAGATTGGTTAAACTGACAGAAAAAGATAATGACAAATGTTGAAGATGTGGGAAAACACTAATTTATTGGTTGGTGGAGTTGTGAAATTATCCAATCATTCTGGAGAGAAATCTGGAACGATGTCCAAAGGGCTATCAAACTGCGTATATATGCCCTTTGATCCAGGAGTGCCACTATTGGGTCTGTATCTCAAGGAAATCATAAAGGAGGGAAAAGGACCCACAGATGGTTTATGTCTTTCTCCTTTGCCCCTACAGGGAATTTGAACCTTTGCTGAAGTCACATGTTGCCATTAAGAAAATTCCTTTTGTGGATGAGGATGGAAATCTGGTCAAGCCTCTCAAACCGAATGGTATAAAGATGGAGAAGTTCGTGTTTGATGTGTTCCAATTCTCAAAGTTAGTGGCAGAAATGAATCCTTCCCTTCTCAGCCCCCACCTCCCAACTGCCTCTCCCTCGGTTGGGTCCAAGTTTCCATGATATAGTATATCCCAGAGTACTAGGAAATTTGTGATCGTGTGTGTGTGTTGGAGGAGGGAGGAAGGGGAACAGATTTCAGGTCTGCCACTCAACTCCTCTACGATCACAGGCAGTACCTTCTCTGGACCTTGGTTTCCTTTATTTCTGAGATGAGCAAATTGGACTAGATGAGCTCTGAGCTTCCTCTCGGCTCTAGGGAGAGCGTCCCTGTTCCCACCTAGCGGGTTCGAGGCTGAGATCAGGCAAGTTCATCACTCCCAATCTCTTCATTAAGGAATAAATGTAGAAATGCTTCACTATTCTCTGAAGGCACTAAGGGACAGAGGGCACTGGAATGTTAAAAGTGGTAGGAGATTATGATAAACAGGTAGCTTCAGACCCTAAAAGTGGGTAGGTATTTTTAGGGAGAGCATGATGTGAGAGCCAGCGACACTGCCCTTCAAGAGTCATAAAGAGAAGATGCAGGTGTTTCAAGTGGCCTCTTCTCACCACTGAGTTTACACACCTGATGAGAATATTTTCTTGTTTTGGGAGAGATATATTTAGAATTCTATACCTCTGTACCACCACAGTCCCATTGTAGTAGGGTTGAGCCAACTTGAAGTAAGTCTAACTGCAGTAACCTTTCATCCCCTCTCTCTTTCCACCTTGCCTCTCTTCCATCTAGTACCCCCATGACATTTGATGCATTCTTTTTTGCTTCTAGAAACTTTGTTGCATTTGAAGTCCTGAGAGAAGAGGAATTCTCTCCCCTAAAAAACTCGGACTCGGCCAACAAAGACAATCCCACCACTGCCCGGCAGGCCCTTCTAGCTCAGCACTACCGCTGGGCTGTGCGGGCTGGTGCCCACTTTGTGGATGAAAATGGAGTCAGGATCCCAGAGCAACCCAGGTGAGCATCTGATGAGCACAGCCCTCCCTCCACAAGCTGGTGCTTCCTTTTGCCAACTTCCTCAGCTCAGGGAGTCCCACTCCTAGAAAGCGAGTAAAGAGTGAAGGGGACAAAGGGAAAGAATGCACATAGTACTCTAGTTTCTCCTGCTTTTTTCTCTGCTGGATTATCATCCTCAACCTCCTAACCATGAGGGTTCCCTAAGATTTTTCTGTGTACCCCACTCTTGTCTTTTCTCTATAAACATTTTGTTGATCTCATTTAATTATTGATCTCAATTTATGGAGAATTAATGATGAACCCTATGCAAATCATTTCCAACTCACCGTGCCCGTTCTTTTTTTTTTTTTTTTTGAATTGTATTTTTTATTGTTACATTTTAAATTCCAATTTGCAGAGAGTGGGGGGGTTGGTATGGTTGTGTGCGTGTGTCAAATATTAGGCTCTGGATAAGTCACTTAACTCTGTTTGCCTCAGTTCCTCATTTATAAAATGAATTGGAAAAGAAAGTGGTGAGCCATTCCAGTATCTTTGCTAAGAAAACTCCAAAAGGGGTTGCAAAGACTATGCAAAGAGTCTGGACGAGATTAAAACAATTGAACAACAACAACAATTTTTCCAGAAGGTAGATACATCTTCCTTTATAGGTCCTTCAGAGTTAATCTGAATATTTATAATACTCCGAATAACTCATTCACAATTATTTTTTTGAATAACATTGCTATTACACTACAGATATTCTGTTATTCTGCTCATTTTACTCTTCATTTTTTCATGTAAGTCTTTCTATGGAAATCAACCTGCTCATCAATTCTTATAGAATGAAGAAACCTAACTTTCCCCTCCAACTTCAGATTTGTTAGACGTCTCAAACCTGGATATCCCATCCACATCTCAAAGGCAGCATGTCCACAGTGAAAGTTATTATCCCCATCCATACCCCCTACTCCTTTTAAGAATTCCCTTGTCCAAACTTCTTCTTCAGTTTGAATTATCCAGGTTCATAAGCTTGGCAACATTTTACCCTCTTCCTTCTCTTAAAGCATGTCTTCCTCAATCAGTGGCTTAATTCTGTTAACTCTATTATTGCTCCCATACCTGTCCTCTGAGAAGAGGATATTCATAGAGCCCCTACCCTATCAGCTCTTACCTGGTATGATTAGTCTTCTTACTCTCCCTCTTCAGTCTTTCCTCTATCTAGCTACCAGATAATCTTCCCCTCTTCAAAATCATTTCCACAGATACTTCTCATCTCCAAAATAAAATAGAACTCCACAGCCTGGCATTTAAGACTCACTTTTCTGGCCTTATTTTACATTTCTTTCACATACTCATGTTCCAGCCAACCTTGACTGGATACTGATAGAAAAACTCCTGGTGGGCAGAATAGGGACTGTTTTGTTTTTATCTCTATATTCTAAGGATCTAACATAGTTTTTTGGGCATGCAGGGTTTAATAAATATTTGTTGAATTGAATTGAATGCAATTGAAGAATTTGCTTCACTTCTCCCATTGAGTTGAAAGATTCCTAACAGCTGGCAGAATGGGAAATCTAAGCAGAGGGGTTGGCACCTGAGTCAAACCTGAATCAATATAAAGATTTAGCAAAGAGAGTTCAGGATGAAGCATGTTTTAGGCATAAGGAATTGCATAAGCTTTGAGAGGTAGAAAATAACATTTTGAGTTCACAAAGATGGAATGTTAGGTAGAATATGACATTTAAATAAACTGTTCTAATAATATCTCAGGAGGAAAATAAGATTTTCATATGGGGACAGAATCAGGGAATGATTTATGAAGAAAATGACATCTGAACTGAACCTTGAAGGACAGAGAGGAATTTAAAGCAGGACTTCTTAACTTGGGATCCATGGATAAATTTCAGGAAGTCCATGAACTTGGATGGGAAAAAAATTATTTATATTTCAATATAATTAATTTTCTTTGCAGCCTTATTTTGTTTGTTCATTTGAAAGCATTTTTCTAAGAAGAAATCCTTAGCCTTCCCCATACTGCCAAGGGAGTCTGATACACACAGAAAAAATTGATTACAGCCCTTAATTAATTAATTTATTTATTTTATTTAATAGCCTTTTATTTACAGGATATATGCATGGGTAACTTTACAGCATTAACAATTGCCAAACCTCTTGTTCCAATTTTTCACCTCTTACCCCCCCCCTCCCCTAGATGGCAGGATGACCAGTAGATGTTAAATACATTAAAATATAAATTAGATACACAATAAGTATACATGACCAAAATGTTATTTTGCTGTACAAAAAGAATCAGACTCTGAAATATTGTACAATTAGCTTGTGAAGGAAATCAAAAAATGCATGTGTGCATAAATATAGGGATTGGGAATTCAATGTAATGGTTTTTAGTCATCTCCCAGAGTTCTTTTTCTGGGCATAGCTGGTTCAGTTCATTACTGCTCCATTGGAAGTGATTTGGTTGATCTCGTTTACAGCCCTTAATTTAAAGAAAAACCAAGAGGGGGTATTTTTTGAGTTATGGAAGATGGCCAGTTATGCTTGAAGAAGGGAGACAGTAAAACAAGTTTTGGAAGCAACTAGTATTACAATTTGCCTGAATCATAAAAGGAAATGGTATGAAATTAGATTAAAAGAGTAGGTAAGAATCAGGTCATTGAAAGCCTTAAATACCAGATCAGGAGGAAGTTGTAACTTATTCTGGAGGTCATAGGGATCAGCTGAATAGTCTGTTGAGCCAGAGGTATGATGTGATCAGACTTTAGCTTTAGGAAATTATGTTGGTAGCCCTGTGAAGGATAATGACCTGCAAAAGGGAAAAACTAAAGAGTGGGAAACCTAGGCAGCAGTTGTCCTGATGTCCTTCCCCCTTTCTAATCAGCTCTTTTTCCAATGTAGCTCCCTGTTTCCTAGTCAGCTGTCATCCCAATAGTCCTCTCTCATCCTAAACAACTGCTTTCCCACTATTTCTCCTCTTCTTATCCTAAATAACTCTTTTTGCTGGTATGATATAGTATGTTCCCCTCCTTCCCCTTGCCAGTGTAGAAAATTGTTGCTGGAGAGGGCTGGATCCCATCACCTCACAATTATCTACTGTCTTTTGACAAATGTCTACATTAACCACCCTTGATGGTTTCTGGGGACCTAGAAAGAGAAAAACCTTTGCTCTTAGTTCTCAGATTGCTTTAGCACCGATTCGTGGAGGTGGGAGAATTGGACTAGATGTACAGGATCTGAACAGTGCCATTGGTATTTATGGAAGAGAGGTTAGATTTGATTTATTTGGCTGAACTGGAAGAAGTGATTGGAAGGTTCAGAAAAGTAGATTTAGGCTCTAAGTAAGGAAATCCTTCTTAATAAGTCATGCTGAAGGGAAATGAGCTAGCTATCTTGGGAAGTGATGGGTTCCAGGTCAGTGGAAGTGTTTAAATAGAAGCTACCTAATCACTTATCAGGGGGTCAGAAAGAGAGGCATTCTGGCTCAGTTATGGACCTATAGGAGTCTTTCTAAGGATAGTTATGAAAATATCTCCCTGTCACATGTGACCAGCTTTTGGACTGTCTAATGAGTCTGTGAGATCTGTTCAGAATAGCAGCAAGAGACAAGCCCTTAGAAGCCCTCATTCATATATTAATAAATTCTGAAACACGAACTGAGTGATGATATTCCAAAGATGGCTTGGATCATTTTGTTTTACTGAACAGGAAGGGAAAGGAAATTAGATGTCTTTTTCCACTCCTTATTGACACAAACTGCTAAAATATGAATGGCCCCAAAACCAGGTATTGGAAGCCTTTATAATATGAATATTTTACAGCCCAAAGCCAAGAACTGTTTTGATTGTGGAAGGAGAGTTTGAGTTCATGATATTGAAAAAGAAAAATTGCTGTAGATCATGCCAGTCTATGTAATCTGAACCCTAGAGAAGGCTGGGACTCAGATCCAGGAGTGGTAGTCCTAATAAGGAAGAACTGTATACTAAGCAGGTGCTAATATATATTTTTATTTTACAGTATTCTGGGAACCAAAAACCCTCCAGTGCTCTGTGAGATTTCTCCATTGGTGTCTTATTTTGGGGAGGTAAGAGCCTTTTTCTCAGTTTCAGGGCCTTGCAGAGTTCAGGTTTAAGACCCTGGAAACTAGGGTGAAGGTTGCAGGTGTTAAAAACAAATGCTGATTTTAATTGACTGTGGGCAGAATGCATTCTCATGCATCTGTTTACCCCTGTGAAACACTACCACGAGTTCCTAAAGATATTCTCAGGACATGATAGGAAGGATTTAGTGCTGACAAAGAAAGAGTTGGTCTGAACAGGGCATAGGCTGGTTCTAGAATCTGAATAAACCTGTGTCAGGTTCTAGACTTATTTTTTTTGTGTTGCTGTCAAATGGTGAAAGGACCTTTAATATTCTCTGCTGTATGAAATGTGACCTCCCTTTCACTTCCCTTAAACAAGATTTTTTTTGCCCAGTTTCCTGAACCACATGGTATCTTGGTTTCCCTAAGAGATAATCTTGAGTTTGGTTTCTGACCTTTGTCCTAGACACACATAACCTTGTAGGGCTTGGAAGGATATCAAAAAAGGATGTTGTTAGAAGACTTTGTAAACTTTAGCTTTTGTTCATTTAAATGTATGCCATTGATATCTTCCTGGGTTCTAGTCTCCTAGTCTGTCAATAATTATTTCATTTCAATAAAGTATCTTCCTCTCCTTGAACCTCAGTTTCTTCATTTGTAAAATGAGAAAGCTGGGTTAGGCGATTCCCCAAAGTCCCTTCCACCTGTGACAGTGTATGGGGACTTGACTTAAAAGTTTTCTGTTTTCACAGAAAGCTCTTTCTTTCCCGTAAGGTGTCATGTTTTAAGCCTAACCAGGTCACCTGGGGAAGAAATGGCTTGCTTATTCTATGAAGTGGTAGTAAGGAAAGAAAACAATAGGATCCAATCTGAAGTCAATCTATATCAAAAAATTCACTGCCCAAATCCAAGCAGCTTCTGATTATTTCCTGCTGTTTTCTTTGGACTATATGAGATGGTTTTGACATTATCCTATGAAGTATTCCTGAGATTAGCCAATCACACGAGTGTATACATCATTAGAGGGGGGAAAAAGACATTTTTTAAGCCATTTTTTAAAATTAAAGTTTATTTTCAAAACATATGCATGGATAATTTTTCAACATTAACCCTTTTTTTTATGTTGAATGTGTATTAACATTTTTTCCATTATTTTATTAAGTCTATAAAAAAAAACCTGAACCCTGATTTTTTCCATTTGCTGATTTCTGAGGGATATATGCTTACAATGAAATTTTTTATTATTATTATAGCTTTTTATTACAAATTATATGCATGGGTAATTTTACAGCATTGACCATTGCCAAACTTTTTGTCCAATTTTTCCCCTCCTCCCCCCACCCCTTCCCCCATATGGCAGGTTGACCAATACATGTTAAATATGTTCAAGTATAAATTAAATACAATATATATATACATGTCCAAACAGTTATTTTGCTGTACAAAAAGAATTGGACTCTGAAATATTGTACAATTAACCTGTGAAGGAAATCAAAAATGCAGGCGGACAAAAATAGAGGGATTGGAAATTCTATGTAGTGGTCCATAGTTATCTCGCAGAGTTCTTTTGCTGGGTGTAGCTGGTTCAGTTCATTACTGCTCTGTTGGAACTGATTTGGTTCATCTCATTGCTGGAGATGGCCACGTCCATCAGAATTGATCATCATATAATATTGTTTCAACATTAACCCTTGCAAAACTTTGTGTTCCAAATTTTCACCCCCTCTCCTAGATAGCAAGTAAATACATGTTAAATATGTTTTTAAAAATATGTGTTAAATCTACTGGTCATCCTGCCATCTGGGGGAGGGGGGTGGGGGGGTAAGAGGTGAAAAATTGGAACAAGAGGTTTGGCAATTATTAATGCTGTAAAGTTACCCATGCATATAACCTGTAAATAAAAGGCTATTAAATAAATAAAAAAAATATATGTAAGTCCAATATAAGTATAAATAGTTATATAATTATCATGCTGTACCAAAAAAAAAAAAAAAAAAAAAAAAAACAGTTCAAAAACTGCCATTGTTCTTGCAGGGTCTGGAAGTATACCTGAAGGATGAGGAAGTTCACTCACCTTTTATACTTGATGAAAACAAGGCAAAACTTCTGGAAAAGGCTTGATTCATTTTAAGACCAAATCAAATCTGTCTTTGGGTCCATCAACATGAAGTTGGTTTTTGATTTGAATAAGATATGAATATTTCTGGAAGCAGTGCTGCTCAGCCTTGGGTACTAGACTTTAGTAAGGAATATATTTATGATGAAATATAAATGCTAAAATTTATTTTGCCAAGTGTAGTTGGCTTTTTATTATCTAGGGCTGATCATTTGAATCCTGTGCCACTGCTTCTCTTTTTGAAATGTGAAATAACTTCTATAAAGCAAAAAAATCATATATGTATATATTCCTTTCTCATTTCTGCCTCTTTTTCTCCCCAAGGCTAAAATCTTGCTCTACTGATCAGTTCTGTTGACATTTTTTATATTTCTGAATTTTTGATAAATTCCTTCAGGCATTCAATGGAGCACATCCAGGCTGCTAAGAAAGAGTTGGATCCTAAAGGCAAAATGATAATGTGTTGATGTTATGACTTACTGTTATTAGTCATCCTATCTTTCACAAGCTCAGAGACTGCCCCCTGTCCTTATACTGGATTGCAGATTAATTTCATGAAGATCACAATTTGGGTGCATTTGCCCCTGGTTCGTGATACCTTGTGGGCCAGCAGGCCTTCCACTTCCTGCTAATCTAAAAACCTGGGTCAAATGGAAAGACAGCTGCTATTCCCTTGGCTTTGGTTCTCAGCCTAGAAGGAAATTGTCTGAAGAACCGAGGAAGAAATCCAGCATCTAGTCAGGGGCCCCCAGCAGCTCGGCAATGGCCAGGTTTCATAAGACCTTCTTAGAAGTCGAGAAATACCTTCAGCTGTGAAACCACGAACAAGGGGGATCTTTCTGTTTTTCTGTCTCAGTGAGCAGCCCTGAGCTGCGTTGGGTCTGGCCTTGTGATCCTGGGCAAATTGCTTAGTATGCCCACATTCTGCCTTCTTTCTCTCTAAGTAGTGGATGGTGCTATTTACTACCTCTTGAGGCTATTGTGAGGAATAAAAAAGAGAATAAACCTTCTACAAACAGCACTATTTAATTACCCTTTTCCATTTTTTTCCTTGCAAAACCTTCCCCTGGTGTTTTGTTCAGTGGTTGATTCCTGCCTGGTGCCTTAGGCTCATGCAGACAGGAGCTAATTACTCTTTCCCTTTTCTAATCAATTTACCCAGTGGAAGGAAATTGCCATGAATGGAACAAGTCTGGACTCTAAATCCTGGTGGTTCCAAAAGAGATGGGTGAAGGTTCAGGCTAGGACTAGGGAGGCAGACGTTATTGGGAAAGATTAAAGCCTGTGGGAAACGCTTTAGGAATTTTCAAAATTTCCCTCTTCTCATAAGCCTAAGCAAGCTGGCCTTTGCAGGTAATGAAGCCCCCAAGGAAGCTGGCTACTCTGTAGTTCTAGTAGAGAGCTTTCTCTTTAGAACTCTAAGTCTGAGGTAGAAGGCCAACTGGAGTCTGTTAGCCTGGAGCACCCACAAGCCGTGTTGATACAGGAACATACTCTGGAGCACAGCCACTGTTGGAGCACTCTGGAAAAGGTTATTATTTTTTAAAAAATAAGCTTTAATGATAACAAACCTCCAACTCCCAATCCAAATAACTGCATGTATCTTTTTCTATATAAATGTATAAATTCAGTCAATTTCCTGTTATCAGTTATGAATCTTTTTAAGAAATGTTTTATTCATATGTTTTTTTTTTTTATCACAGCCAGCTATGAATCTAAAAAAAAGCAGATTGCCTTATCTTTTGTTTTAACTCTGACGATGCCAGACTTTGATAAATAAAGATTTTATTTCTACCAGCATCCTGTCTGTGGCTTTTGGACTTGAGCATAGTGAGTGGTGCTGGAGAACCTGTGGTTCTCTTTGATTTAGGTGTGCCTTCTTTGTTTTTGTTGCTTTATTCTGCCGGGTAAGCTGTTCCTTCCAGGATCCAGGGCTGTGTGTCAAATCAAAGACAGCAGGACAAAGAGAGCCAAACATACCGCATGTGGCATTAATTGGGCTCAGCATGGACTTTACCAAACTGCAATCATCAATCACGTAGCTGGAAAGAACCTTTCCAGTATCTGTCCATTACCTCGGCCTCACGTCAGAACTGCACTCAAACCTCTTAATTCATCTCTCTTAATACCTATTCAATACCACTTCACATCTGTCTCTCATTCCAGCTTGCTTCTGAATCACGGTTTCCCACAGCAACCAATTCCAGTTACCTACCTAACCACAGTATTTTAGAGTGGCTTTCACAGAGAACAGTGGTATAATAGGATGACTCAGAAAATAGCAGAGACAAATTAATCTGCTTGCTGGAGGAAAAGGTCAAAGGCCTACAAAAATCCTGTCTAGATGAGAAAGTAGGTCAAAAAAAAAAGAGAAAAGAGCTTTTATGATTGAAATTAACCTAAACCAGTGTGGGAAGATGTAATCACAAAAGACAAAAGCGGAAAGATAACAGGTAAAATGGTGGAATTATAAAGGTGGAACAAGTCTGGGATAGTTCCTAGAAAAGGACTTTGGGGAAGCTGTGTTACAATGAGGACAGCTCCATATTGAGAATCAAAACACTTTTGAATCTGGGCTCTGGTTCTTAATTAGCTGTATGAACATAGTAAGTCAACTATTCTTTTTCAAGTATTTAATCTGTAAAATGGGTTCAATGATACCTGCCCTGAATATTCTAGAGAGTTTTCTGGAGGTTCAAATGAGATAAATTTGCATAAAATATTTTGGAAACAGTGATGTGCTGAATAAATGGCATTTTACTACTTTTATTATTATCACTAAGAGGGCAATAAGGTAGTAGAATGAATAGAGGTCCTAGTTTTGGAGTAAGATCTGAGTTCAGACTGGGTCTCGGACTCTTCTTGGTGATGTGATGCTGGGCCAGTCATTTAATTCTGTCTGCTTCAGTTCGTCATCTGAAAAATGAGCTGGAGAAGGAAATGCTATTTTAATATCTTTGACAAGAAAGCCCCAAATGGTGTCATGGACAGGCACACATAACTGAAATGACTC
This sequence comes from Sarcophilus harrisii, assembly GCF_902635505.1. Lineage (NCBI taxonomy): Eukaryota > Metazoa > Chordata > Mammalia > Dasyuromorphia > Dasyuridae > Sarcophilus > Sarcophilus harrisii. The sequence goes on along the minus strand of NC_045427.1, from coordinate 248,709,354 downwards.
ATCAATAATAACTACAAGAGGACAAATTATAAGTGAGATCCCAATGATGTCCTGGGAGAGAAGTGCTTAAAAAAGATAATAGTTAATTAGAACTAGGGAGTGTGCTGTGTTGAGGTATGGAAGGAGACTCCAAAAGTTTGGGATTCCAGAAAGGTGACTCAAAAGAATTTGCAGGCTTGAACCTATATCCAAGTCAAGGGGCAAAGTTTATTGTAATTGTAATGCCATTACAAGATTATCAGTCAACAATAAACTGAGGAGTGGTCTCCAGAATCAGCCAGATTGTTAGAACAATAATATTCCTAGGTTGAGGGGAAGTGGGGGGCAAAGCCAGAGGACTTTGGAATCAGCTTGCCAGAACAGAAGCCCCCCAAGGTCAAGGGTCCCCAAAATCACCACTATATTTCCCAAAAAGCTATACCATATCACCTGAATCCTAGAAGATGATGGGTGTAGGATGATGGTTCTGGGGACATATAGTCCTATGTGATTCCTAGCTAATGGTTTATTTATTATGTTTTAATGTACTATGAAAATACTTGAAATCATCACATTCTCTGATCCCAAACTTAGCAAATGGGTTTTTTTTAATTGTAATTTGGTTTCACAGGTACGTTTTCTTTCTGCAGAGAAAAAGGAGCCATTTGAGCAACTACAGTGTTTATTGTAGGAGTATCTCCAGATTGGACCTGGTTCAATAGTAAGGGCCCTGTCAAATGATCACTCTCTTTGGCTCTTTAGGTGATCAGTCCAGTTTAGCCTGTGTCTAGGTTTTCACAGAAGTAGGCAAAAACAACCTCCAGATCCCATACAAGTCTTCAAGATAACTAGGTAACAGGTACAAGAAGGTCTTTACTAACACACCAACAAAAAAAAAAAATAATAATAAACCAAAAATTCAGAGGATTTCTGAATTTTTGTTTATGGATCCATGAAACAAAAAATACACTTCTCCCTGTTTTGTGGGTACCTCTTTCACAAGGTCTTAAAGTTGATTGACTCCTAACAGTGGCTAGTTGTTTGGATTTTCCTTGTAAATAAACTTGATATCGATAAATAGGAAACTTCCAGACCCATACCATTCAAATAACATGATAATGATACAGGTAAGGAACAGATCCCTTGTTTCACCCCATCATGCCTTTTGTAGAACTGCTCCCCTCAGTCCAATGGGCCAGAAAATTCATATCGTTTCAATAGAAGGCCAGATCCTTGAACTCTCACATTTAGGGTTGCTCCTAAGGTATCCCCAAGGCTGTTCTCTTGCTAAAAGACTAATTTCTGAATGTTATTTGGTTAGAAGGCTGGATTTGGGGACTCTTGAGTTGAGGCCTGTGCTAAAGAGGCAACTTTTTTTTTTTTTTAATTTAATAGCCTTTTATTTACAGGTTATATATATATGGGTAACTTTACAGCATTAACAATTGCCAAACCTCTTGTTCCAATTTTTCACCTCTTACCCCCACCCCCTCCCCCAGATGGCAGGATGACCAGTAGATGTTAAATATATTAAAATATAAATTAGATACACAATAAGTATTCATGACCAAACCATTATTTTGCTGTACAAAAAGAATCAAACTCTGAAATATTGTACAATTAGCTTGTGAAGGAAATCAAAAATGCATGTGTGCATAAGTATAGGGATTGGGAATTCAATGTAATGGTTTTTAGTCATCTCCCAGAGTTTAAAGAGGCAACTTTCACAAACTTTGCATCTATGAATATGGTTCCTTTGTCCACAGCATATATGGTTGAGAGATTTTACACCGTCTCTTTAAGGATGGGACCAGGAATTTGACCTTAGTTCCATACAGTGTGGGTGAACACTTGACTGCCTCTGCCATTTTCCTCTAAGAACTCTTGATATTTCCCTACACCCTTAAATGTTATCCTCTGGTAGTAGTTCTGGTAGTAAAGGCTGGGGAGAACGACTGTTATGTTCTATGGTTCAGGAATTCTCTTAGATCATAATAGGTTTGGCTTGAGCACTTGCAGTTTGCCATGGACTTCTGTCCCACAATAGCTCTGGAATGGAAGTAGGAGGGGAGGAATCTCACTCTACTCACAATCCTCCAGAAGAAAGGCAAAAGGGAAAAATGGCTATTGGCTCCTTTTTATAGACTATCACAAAAAATGGTTTCTCCTAAATAGTCTGTCCCACAATACTGAATACCATTCTGTGGGCCAATTTTAATCACTGAAACATTATCCAAAAGGTGCCCAAGGGCCACAGTATCTTTATAGGAGATGATAATCATGTCCTAAACAAAGGTTTACCTCTCTGTAAGCTTATGAAGTTGCTTAAAGAAGTTCCTTGATCAATCCCCAATATTAATCAGCCAGAGGCACTTAATTAGTTCAAAGGCACTTAATGAAATGGCACACACAAAAAAATAGCAAACTTTTCTGCTTAAATTCGAGGCATATTTTCCCACAAATACACATAGCATAAATGCAAAGCATGACTAATTGAATCTGTGAATCCAGGGAATAAAGATGGCAGAAATAGATACATAGGGAACCTATGGCCAGAATACAAAATATGGAGGGGCAACTCATCTCAGATGTTGTAGGGCTAGAAATGTGTTCAATCATCTTATTCTCATTAGCCTGCTCTCCATGGTGATTATCACATCCTAGTGCTGCTCCTTTCCTCTTGTGCTTGTTTGTCTCTCTTTTCTCTATCTCTCCCCTTAAAGAAATTTTAGTGCTATTTTGAGTTTTATGTCATTTTAAATTCTAAATATAACCCTCTTCCATAGCCAGAGATCTATTCTTTGTAGCAAAGAATAAGGAAAAAAAAACTAATCCAACATATCCATCTGGTCTGACAGTATACACAGTATTTCATATCCATAGAATCCCTACCCCATATCTTTTTTTTTATTTTGACAATTGCACTATTTATTAAATTACAAATTTTGTAACAAAAATATATATACATCCTATACCTTAAAGAGGGAGATGCATTTCCTCATCTCTTCTCTAATACCATCCTTGATTATAATTATTTATAATTATGCATCATTCAGTTTTGATTTTTTGCTTCTTCCAACTATATTGTTGTCATTAAGTACAATTCCCCCCCTCTTTTTACTGTGCTTATTTCCCTCTTCATTAATTTATATAACCCTTTCTTGATTCTCTAAATTAATCTTTGTCATTCCTCACAGTACAGTAATTATTCCATTACATTCATGAACCACAATTTGTTTAACTATTCTTAAATCACTGGGGAATGTACCTACTTCATTTCTAATTCTTTGTAATAAGAAATGCCACTGTGAAGACTTTTTATCTTTGATACCTTTCTGTCTTTCTTGGGGTAAATAACTTAAGAGTGGGATCTGTGAATCAAAGGATATGGACATTTTAGTCACTTTTAAAAGCATAATTACTAATCATTTTCCAGAATGATTAAGCTAATTCACAAATCTCCCCAAAGTCTGTTAGTGTAACTTATCTTTCAGCAGCCCTTCCGATATTATTTCTATCTTTTGTCATTTTTTCCATTGCTTTGCGTGTGAAACTTCAGAGTTATTATTTTGAATTGCATTTTTCTTAATTACTAATGATTTGGAGAAATCTTTCATATGGTTGTTAATAATTTATGATTCTATTTTTAACATTGTTCATATCCTTTAGGGGAATCTGTCCTTACTGCTGCCATCTGCTGTTCCTTAGTTGAAATGCTATTTCACTTTAAGAGGAATAGGTTATGCCATTTCTCTTTTAGCTTAGAGTCCAGAGTCTAAGATTTAGGGGTTATTTATTTATTTTTGTATTTGAATTTGTATTTTTTGATAAATGCTTTTTATTTTAAAAATACATGCAAAGACAGTTTTCAACATTCACCCTTGCAATATCTTGCAATTTTTTTTCCTTTACCCCAACCTCTCCCTTAGACAGCAAGTAATGCAATATAGGTTAAACATGTGCAATTCTTCTAAACTTATTTCCACATTTATCATGCTGCATGAGAAAAATCAGATCAAAATGGGAAACAATGAGAAAAAAAAAGCAAACAAACAACAGCAAAAAAAAAAAAAAAAAAAGAAGTGAAAATATTATGTTGTGATCTACATTCAGTCCCTATAGTCCTCTTTCTGGATGCAGATGGCTTTTTCCATCACAAATCTATTGGAATGGGTCTTAATCATAGGGGTTTTTAAAAATGAGAAATGTAGATACTTCACACACCCTGGTATCAGATTTGGGGAAAAAATCTTCAGTAGCTTCTTACACCATAAAGAGAGAAATCATTCCCCAGAGTCATGTGCCACTTTTCTCTTAATAGAGAATTAGTCTGTTAATTCTTAGAGTCTTAAATTTCAAGGGCTAAACTTTCTTAGAATCAGAGACTTCAGATATCTAATCTGCTTTTGAACTTTTTCTTTCCATAACCAATGCTATTTCTTCTCTTCTCATTCCTTTCATAATTCTGTAGTATGGTTTTTCTTTTTTTTATTTATTTTTTATTTAATAGCCTTTTATTTACAGGATATATGCATGGGTAACTTTACAGCATTAACAATTGCCAAACCTCTTGTTCCAATTTTTCACCTCTTACCCCCCCACCCCCCCCCCTAGATGGCAGGATGACCAGTAGATGTTAAATATATTAAAATATAAATTAGATACACAATAAGTATACATGACCAAAACGTTATTTTGCTGTACAAAAAGAATCAGACTCTGAAATATTGTACAATTAGCTTGTGAAGGAAATCAAAAATGCAGGTGTGCATAAATATAGGGATTGGGAATTCAATGTAATGGTTTTTAGTCATCTCCCAGAGTTCTTTCTCTGGGCGTAGCTGGTTCAGTTCATTACTGCTCCATTGGAAATGATTTGGTTGATCTCATTGCTGAGGATGGCCAGGTCCATCAGAACTGGTCATCATATAGTATTGTTGTTGAAGTATATAATGATCTCCTGGTCCTGCTCATTTCACTCAGCATCAGTTCGTGTAAGTCTCTCCAGGCCTTTCTGAAATCATCCTGTTGGTCATTTCTTACAGAACAGTAATATTCCATAATATTCATATACCACAATTTATTCAGCCATTCTCCAACTGATGGACATCCATTCAGTTTTCCAGTTTTTAGCCACTACAAAAAGGGCTGCCACAAACATTCGTGCACATACAGGTCCCTTTCCCTTCTTTATAATCTCTTTGGGGTATAAGCCCAGTAGTAACACTGCTGGATCAAAGAGTATGCACAGTTTGATAACTTTTTGAGCATAGTTCCAAATGTAGTATGGTTTTTCAAGTTATCATTCAACTGAAACTTCTTTCCAAAGTTACTAACCATCTCTTAATTGACTAATTTAATGGTCTCCTTTCCTTTTTTCTTTCCCTGAGGCAATTTCATTAGAATGTGAGCTCTTGATTGCAAGCATTATCTTTGTACTTCAATGCTCAGACACATAGTAGGTACTTCCTAAATTCTTGTTGAGTAACTTGTTGACTTTTCTTGTTGCTAGTAGGATTCATGTCAATGTTCTAAGCCTTTGGCTGACTTAAGGTTAGAAAATACTGATGATTTTTGTTTCATCCATGATTGCCAACTTGCACTTTTTCAATAATTTCTGGGCCTATCATCCCACAAAACATAAAGCCATTTAAGCCTGAAGTGCCTCAGTTTTTCTGTTTCCCACAATTCTTTGAGTCCATTGTGGGAAGAGAAGGGGGAAAGTGCAAACAAAAACAAAGACCAGATGAAGCCTCTCAAAAGCATTGTCATTTTTTTTGTTCCAAATTTTTACCTTTATTATGTTTATCTATTCTTGTGATTCTTTGTGATCCCTTTTGGGGTTTTCTAGGCAAAGATACTAGAATCGTTCGAGTTTGCCATTTCCTTCTTCAACTCATTTTACGAACTAGGGACCTAAGGCAAGCAGGGTTACAAGACTTGCCCAGGGTTACATAACTAATAAGTGTCTGAGGGCAGACACGATCAGGAAGATGAGTCTCACTCTGGGCGTGATACTTTATGCACTACACTACCTACTTGCCCAGATCATGTTTATGTTCATGGCTCCTAATTTTTAAGCTTTCTGATTTGCCAATCCTTAAAATTGGTGATCTTGTTTAAATTGTATGTAGATACAAATCATACTCTTGTGAGTTCTTCTGTTTAAGTTTCAATCAGTTTGATTAAACTGTTTGGAAGAAATTTGTGTTTGGATTCTTCATCAGAAGTGCCAGTGGGCTCGGCACCATCCCAACCCAATAACTTTGGAGTTTAGAATCTAACAAGGAAGACCATCAGATAGGGTAGACCAAACCACTGCCTAAATAAAATGTGAGAAACTGGATAAAACTAATCTCAGTGAGGACTGTGGGAACTGAATGTGGATCACAAAATAACATTCTCACTCTTTCTGTTTTCTTACTCATTTACTTTCTTTTTTTGATCTGATTTCTCTTGTGCAGCAAGAGAATTGTATAAATATGTTTATACATATTGGATTTAACATATATTTTAACATGTTTAACATATATTGAATTGCTTGCCATCTAGGGAAGGGGGTGGGGAGGAGGAGAAAATCTGAAACACAAGGTTATGCAAGGGTCAATGTTGTCAAATTATCTGTGCATATGTTTTGAAAATAAAAAGCTTTATATATTAAAAAAAAAATAAAACTGATCTCAGTGCTACAGTTGTTTTTATAATGCCAATGGTGTGTTCGGAGAGGAATTCTTTTGTACTGTACTAATTGTGTTTTCTGAAAAGAATATAAAGATAAATAAGACAGAATATTATTAAGAATGCTATAGCCTAGTTTATGGTGAGTCCAACCTGTCCTATTAATCTTATTTTGTAAGGGGTGGGTGAAATGGGGCAAGGGTCTCTGGGCTTGAATTTCTGGGAGGGGACTATGGTAGAGCACTTCTGGAGAAGAATAGAATCACAGAAATGAAAAGGGTTGTGGAAATATTAAAAAACCTTTTTAATAAAACTGAAAATATTAGGAAAGAGGATTTTCTTCTGAGGCCCTTTCTAGACTCCTGGGAAAAGTCTCTTGGAAAGGTGGAGTAGGCCAGAACAAAAGGGAAAAAGGAAAACCCTTCATTAAATGAATAGATGTGATATCCAGATTTAACTTTCAGTTTTATTCATTTCCTTGTCTCCCCACCCACATGAAGTGATTGATTCTGGGACTCATCTTACTCCATAAAGAAAAGAACTAATTCTATTAGTTTATTTAATTCCTTGAGCTACTAGTACAAGAAGGATTTAGAGTGACTTGATTGCTCAGTTCTGAAATGTGAACTTTGTATCTATAAGACATTTTTCTTTTTTCAAGATTCCTGTGTTATCAGAAATTATTTTGGGGAAGAGTTTCATCGGGTAAAATCAGGGACTATGCTAGTTTGGACATCTCTTCAATCTAGAAATGGGTTAGATATAATGTTAATTAAAATCATTTGGTGGTAGACTTGAGCCTAAATTTCTTTTTTTTCCCCCCTCTGAGGCAATTGGGGTTAAGTGACTTGCCCAGGGTCTCACAGCCAGAGAGTGTTAAGTGTCTGAGGTCACATTTGAATTCAGGTCCTCCTGACTTAAGGGCTGGTGCTCTACCCATTGAGTCACCTAGCTGTCCCCTCCTTGAGCCTCAATTTCACGACACAATGTTATTAAAATGTTTTCTTCCATACAACTTAGTAAGAACCTGGTGATCAGGTTTTTTGGGTGACTATGGATCTGTAACACAGAGATTTATCCAAGTCCCCCAGACTTGTTTATATTCTCAACATATTGCATTTCTTAAGGAATAAATTATCTACATTTTCCCCCAAGGGATATATTGGGAGGTGGGGTGTTATAACCAAAGAATGAATGCTGAACTTGGAATTCAAAGATCCAAGTTCGAATCCCATTTCTTAGCCTGTCTGGGTAAAATAAGGGGGTTCCACAGAATGACATTTAAACATCCTTTTTGGTAGTAAATCTATGATTCTAAGTAGGAAGGCCTATGATTTATGTGTTGTCTCCCCCAATAAGAATGTGAGCTTATGTACAAGGACTGTTTAACTTTTTCTATATTCTCAGTACTTAGCACATTTAAACAAACATTTCATATAATCATAAATTTAATATGACATAACAAGCACTTAATGATTTTCCATTTATTCATCACAGTATAGAGTTGGTCTTGGCCTCTTGAATAGAACAGTTGTACACAAACAGAACCTACCAAACTGGGAAGAATTTGTGCATGAGCCTGGAATTCCAAATTTGTCTATTTTCTGAGGATTAGCCCAGCTAAGGACATTATTACCAAAAAGGCACAAAATGATGAATTTCTCCCCCCTTAAATATAGCAATTCACAAAGCTCTACCCCGAGACATGTCAAAAATATTAATTTTGCTGTCGAGTCATTTTTCAGTGGTGTCAGACTCTTTGTGACCCCTTATGATGTTTTCTTGGCAGAGATAATGGGGTGGTTCACCATTTCCTTCTTTGGCTTATTTACAGGTGGGGAAACTGAGGCAAACAAGGTTAAGTGACTTTCCTAGTGTGAGACAGATAATAAGTGTCTGGGGTCAAATTTGAACTCATGAAGATAAGTCTTCCTCAATATCTATATAAGACATAGATATAGATACATGCTTTCAATTTGCAAAGAACTTTATGCATATCATTTGATTCTCACAACCTTGAGAGTTAGGCATTATTAATCTCCTTTTTATAGATAAGCAGTGGGAAACATCCAGCCTGTGAGCAGTATAAGGCCAACAAAATTGTTTGCTAAGGCAACTGTAGTCAATGCTGAGCTGAAAGCTGGTACAACAACCTCCCACTGCTTGAGTTCTATAAGTTGATGATTTTGTATAGCCTGGGAAGGATGTTCTAAATATCCAAATGGTACTTGGCAGAAAAAAAATTCCCCACCCATGTTGTAGATAAAGAAATTGAGGGTAGTAGAATTTAAATAACTTGCTCAAGGTCACACAATATCAGTGGTAGGGTTCAGAATGTCTTCCTGACTTCTAGTCCAATACACTATGCACTGTGCCACCTAGCCATTTTAGTACTTAACACTAGAGAAATTCTGCCTCCTTTTTTTGTACCCATCCTGGGTGGGAGGAGCAAGCTGACATCCCATATGTCCAGGACACAGATTTTTATAGAACTGTTTCACATCTTCAGAGTCTGACTTTCTAGATTTAGAGAGCTCTGGCATATAGAATGGCAGTCCTTCAAGGGACTTAGAAATCATCTAGTCAAATTTCTATGCTTTACGGATAGGGAAACTGAGGCTCAGAGAGAGGAATTACCTTGCTCACAGGCTACACAGAAAGACTGATAGATCAGGAAACTTCTTTAGTTTCCAAATCCAGATTCAGTGTTCTTTCCTCTACACCATGTTGTTTCCCATCTGGACTTCCCTTGGGGATATCATCAGTTTCCATGGATTCAGCTATCATCTCTATGCCCATGATTCTCAGATTTATTTATCCAGCTCTAACTTCTTTCCAAACGTACAGTTTGGCATCTCCAGTCTCCTATCGGACGTTATTAACTGGATGTTCCATAGACATCTTAAATTCAACATATCCAAAATTGAACTCTTTATGTTTCTCCACAAATCTTCTAATTTCCCTATTATTGGTACCCCTGGCCACCTTTCTCCTAGTCACCCAAGGCCCTCCCCCACTGCTTTCCCCCTCTGACAATGCCCCCTTCCCAGCCCAGGCCCTCATCACTTCCCAGGTGGATCACTCCCACTCCAGGTTAAGTGATCTTAACCACTGGTCTGACCGTGCCACTCATCAACTTAATAAACTGCAGTGGCTCCCTAATACTTCCAGGATCAAACCTAAAATCCTGTGTTTGCCCTTCTCTCTCTCTCTCTCTCTTTCTTTTTTCTATCTTTCTTTCTCTCTGTCTTCCTTCTTAAAGTTTGGCCTCTTTCCTTCCTTCTTCTTTCTGGCTTCCCTCTTCTTTCTTTCCTTCGTTTAGCTTTTCTTCCTTCCTTCCTCCCTTCCTTCCTATGTTTAGCTTTTCTTCCTTCCTTCCTATGTTTAGCTTTTCTTCCTTCCTTCCTATGTTTAGCTTTTCTTCCTTCCTTCCTTCCTATGTTTAGCTTTTCTTCCTTCCTTCCTATGTTTGGCTTTTCTTCTTTCCTTCCTATGTTTAGCTTTTCTTCCTTCCTTCCTATGTTTAGCTTTTCTTCCTTCCTTCCTTCCTATGTTTAGCTTTTCTTCCTTCCTTCCTTCCTATGTTTAGCTTTTCTTCCTTCCTTCCTTCCTTTTTTGCTTTTCTTCCTTCCTTCCTTCCTATGTTTAGCTTTTCTTCCTTCCTTCCTTCCTATGTTTAGCTTTTCTTCCTTCCTTCCTTCCTATGTTTAGCTTTTCTTCCTTCCTTCCTTCCTATGTTTAGCTTTTCTTCCTTCCTTCCTTCCTATGTTTAGCTTTTCTTCCTTCCTTCCTTCCTATGTTTAGCTTTTCTTCCTTCCTTCCTTCCTATGTTTAGCTTTTCTTCCTTCCTTCCTTCCTATGTTTAGCTTTTCTTCCTTCCTTCCTTCCTATGTTTAGCTTTTCTTCCTTCCTTCCTTCCTATGTTTAGCTTTTCTTCCTTCCTTCCTTCCTTTGTTTAGCTTTTCTTCCTTCCTTCCTATGTTTAGCTTTTCTTCCTTCCTTCCTTCCTATGTTTAGCTTTTCTTCCTTCCTTCCTTCCTATGTTTAGCTTTTCTTCCTTCCTTCCTTCCTATGTTTAGCTTTTCTTCCTTCCTTTTAGCTTTTCTTCCTTCCTTCCTATGTTTAGCTTTTCTTCCTTCCTTCCTTCCTATGTTTAGCTTTTCTTCCTTCCTTCCTTCCTATGTTTAGCTTTTCTTCCTTCCTTCCTTCCTATGTTTAGCTTTTCTTCCTTCCTTCCTTCCTATGTTTTGCTTTTTCCTTCCTTCCTTCCTTCCTTCCGTTTAGCTTTTCTTCCTTCCTTCCTTCCTATTTTGCTTTCTTCCCTTCCGTTTAGCTTTTCTTCCCTTATTTGCTTTTCCCTTCTTCCTTCCTATGTTTAGCTTTTCTTCCTTCCTTCCTTCCTATGTTTAGCTTTTCTTCCTTCCTTCCTATGTTTAGCTTTTCTTCCTTCCTTCCTTCCTATGTTTAGCTTTTCTTCCTTCCTTCCTTCCTATGTTTAGCTTTTCTTCCTTCCTTCCTTCCTATGTTTAGCTTTTCTTCCTTCCTTCCTTCCTATGTTTAGCTTTTCTTCCTTCCTTCCTTCCTATGTTTAGCTTTTCTTCCTTCCTTCCTTCCTATGTTTAGCTTTTCTTCCTTCCTTCCTTCCTTCCTTCCTATGTTTAGCTTTTCTTCCTTCCTTCCTTCCTATGTTTAGCTTTTCTTCCTTCCTTCCTTCCTATGTTTAGCTTTTCTTCCTTCCTTCCTTCCTTCCTTCCTATGTTTAGCTTTTCTTCCTTCCTTCCTATGTTTAGCTTTTCTTCCTTCCTTCCTGTTTAGCTTTTCTTCCTTCCTTCCTACGTTTAGCTTTTTTTCCTCCTTCCTTCCTTCCTCTCTTTCCGCCTCCCTCCCTCCTTCCTTTTGCTTCCTTCCTCCCTTCCTTCCTCCCTCCTCCCTTCCTCCCCTTTATCCCTATGGATAAAGAATCTGGCTCTCAATGTGGGTCAAGGATCTTTTTCTTTTTCTGGGCTTCTCCGACAGTAAAACGGCTGGGTGAAGTGAGCCTTAAGGGTCACTGAAGGCCGCCAGCTGTGATTCTCTTTCCCCCCCTCCCCAGCGTGGTGCACCTGCACCAATGGGAGTGTAGCTAGCCACATAACAGAGTGTCTCCCAGGGATGGGGGCGGGGCTCAGCTTCAAGTACTTCCGGTACCCAGTCCCGGTTCCTTGTTGTTGCCATAGAGCCAGGGCCGGTGGGCTGGAGGTGCCGCTCCGGAGTCGCCCCGGAAGTTCCAGCGTGCCCCCGGATGTAGCCTCTTGCCGCGCGGGTCCGGGCGGCGGCGGCGGCGGCGGCGGCGGCGCGGCTATGGCGGTTGGCGGTGGGCGGCGCGGAGGCGGTAAGCTCGCGGCTGGAAGCCGCGCTTCCTGACGTGTCTCAGCCGCTAGCTCAGTCCGGCCGCTGCCATGTACCCGCAGTCACCGAGGCAGGACTTCTTCGCGGTGACTCTGAACTTGGGAGAGCGGTCCCAAAGCGGCGCTGACAGCGGCGGCAGCAAGTACTGGAGGCGGCGGCGCCTCTGCTGGCGGGTGAGGCCCGGGGCTGAGAGGTCAGGGAGCCCGCCGGGCCCGGGCTCGAGGGGCCTCGGGGCCTGCACAGAGTAGCAGCAGGCTGAAGGGGGGAGGGCGTGAAGCGGCCCCGTGGCTCGGAAGGTACGGGGAGCAGACCGGGCAGCGGGGCTAGGAGCCAGGAGAGAGAGTCCGTGGTGTTGGGTCGGGGCTGCTGCGGGCTGGGTAACGGCGGGGTTGGGGCCTTGGGCAGGGAACGAGGGCCCTGGGAGCAGGGCCAGGAGCGAGAATGGAGGTGAGCTGGGCGGACCTGGGCTGGTCCCGATCGGCCGGCCCCGGGGGGGGGCAGGGCCAGGCCACGGGAAGAGCGGGACCCGATGGGGCTGCAGGACTAGGGAGAGGAAGCTGGGCGTGGAGGCTGTGGGAAATGCCAAGCCAGTTAGGCTTGTACTGATGGGAGAGCGCGGACTCCTCCTGCAGGTTGAGGGGTAGGGAGTGTGTGTGTGTTTGGGGGCGGGGGAGGGGAGGTGGGATAAGGGGGTGTGCAGATTGGGAATGAATGGCTTGTCTGGAAAGTCTCGGGTGCAGTCTCCTGGTGCAGTGATGACAGCAGGCCTCGAGACCAGGATGGGTGGTAGGGAGAGTTCCTGCTGGCTGGGGTGGCCTTACTTAGAGCATGAGGCTTTGGGTTGGGGGCACTGTGCTGAACAAGGAGGGTGGGCTGGTGTCTGAGGCAGCTTGGAGGGCTTAGAATAAAGGGTGAGAAATAGAGAAAGTTCTAGTTGGTAAATGATGCTGGGGATCAAATTGGGTTTGGGAACTGAGCTGGGCATCTCTTACAGGTGGATAAGGCGTGAGGCATAGGAGAGGGAGACCTGGAATGAAAGGGCTGGGAGAGTAAAGGAGCAGATGGTAAGAAGAGAGTGAGAGAATGATGTTCTAATCCTGGTTTGGGGGCAACAGTGGAACTGGGGTGGACCCGGAGTAGGCACAGGGAGGGGGCATAACAAGAGAAGAAGGAACTAAGGACCCTAAGGGATGAGGCAGCAGTGAGGCTGGGGAAGATTCTGAACAAGTTTCTTAACTTCTTTGAAGTTGAGTTTCTTCATTTATGAAATAGGTTTTAGTAATATTTAGGCACAAAATTTTGTCCATTTGAGTTTTTATTGTTATTTTGGAGAAAAAATAGAATCTTAGTAGATTGGAGTGTTGATTGTGTTATTGGATTGACGGTGTTATTGAACTGAGCATGAATTAGTAAACAGAATACTGGACTTGAAGACAGTGAGATCTTAATTTGAAATTGACTTCAGACGTTTACTAGTGGTGTAATCTGGATAATAGTCTGCAAACTTTGAAGTGCCATATAAATGCAAGCTGGTATTTATTAGGTGTTGGATAGTAAATTCTTGATGAGATGGGAGAATTGAAAGTGGGGACAGGCCAGGGAGCTATCAAAGAGAGGGAAGGAGTCAGGAAAGAATAGAAAGCTCTGTTGGTCATGTGAGAGTGGGAGACGGATCTTATCTGGCTCAAGAAATGGTAATATTTGTTCCATTTTTTTAACTGCCCTCATGCTCTGTGACACTGTCAACTTAGCCATTTCTCTGAGGCCTAGTCAAAAGTGGACTTCCATATGGGAATCACCAGGGAATTGTGTTTCCCCCAAGAAAGACAGGAAACTTGCTGTCCTTCTACCCTTAACACATACTTGGTGGGAAGCAGGATACAAAAGTCACAATACAGAGATAGCTAGAAAGTAAGATTAGGCACAGTGTGGAAAAGAAAACAAACTATTTTCTAAGGAAATTATTTCATGACTACATCAAGGAACTATTGCCTATACTATATAGTACCCTTTAGAGTAGTATAAGTGTTTGGTTGTACCATTGATTAGGTAAAGAGTGCTGGACTTGCAGACAGTGAGGCCTTAATTTGAATGTTAGATTACAGGAGCTATAATCTGGATAGGGTACTTAATTATCCCTGAAACTCAGAATTCTTATTTTTTTTAATGGAGATAGTAACAGAGTTACTACCTCCCAGGGTTATGCTGAGGATCCAGTGAGTTAATGTAGATAAAGCACTTTGCAAACATTAAAGTACCAAATAAATGCTAGCTGCTATTTATTATTGTTAATATTAGTAGTAGGTACAGAAGCTATTATAGCAGCTCTGCTGTCCAGTGAGAGCTAAGCAAGAGGGGCCATGAAGTACTAGTCTTAATGGTATAAGTGGCTGTAGCTGTAGGAAGAATCATAATAACAATGACTCTAAGGAATTGTTTTCTACTGGTAGGATTAATTGCCTGGAAGAGCTGGTGTTGGTGATAGGATTGGAGAGGGAAATGGTACTGCAGCTGAGCCTGTGAGGTGGGACTTGACTAGGCAGAAAAGGGCCCACAGGATGGTGTGAGTAGAAAAAGAAGGAATTTCAAAGGTTTGTCAGAGGTTTGGGCCAAGATCCGTAACACAGAAGAAATGAAATAGCATTGAGTTTGGACAGTAAAAGGGAAATTGTGTATCTTCTAGGGCAGAAGGAGCCAAACAGTTCCTTATCTCTTTCTTTCCCTTTCAGTCCTCTCATGGATTTGGGTTAGGATTAAGAGAGAAATTAGCTTTTTGGGGATAGGGTAATTATCTTCTCTTCATCATTCATTGCTATCCTACTTTTAAGAAAAGAAGGAACACGATAATTAGTGGGGGGGGGGAGGGTTCTTAGTATCAAGGATTCTAACCTTTCTAAGGAAGCTATGCTCCTCTTCCTTGCTCCTTGTGGCTCTGCCACCTACTTAAGTGCTGACAGACAAATCTGTCTTTGAACTGATGCCCACAATGGCATCCAGCCACACTTCTGGCAGCTCATTGCCAGCCTTTTAAGAAACTGATGGAGCTGACTAGTTCTCCCGAGTTAAAAAGGGGTTTTGAAAGACTACTTTTAGGACAGAGACAGCTTGAATACCTAGTTTTGGTCAGTTAATATACTATATGAGGAAGCTTCCAGTTTTATTTTTGTTTATCACACAATTATCAGATGCCCTCCCTTCCCCAATCTCAACCTTCCACCACCACCCCAGGCTGAAAAAATGTTTTGTTTCTGGGTTATTGTTGTTTTAAATTATATCACTCTTCTGCTCAAGAAGTTTTACTATCTCTTATTTTTAAAATAAATTTTTTTTTAAAAGTGAAGATACATCCCCAATTCCATCTCATTTTCTCTGCTCTCCTCTCCTCCATTTGAGAAAGTAAAAAACATAAATTCCCATGTCAAAAAAAAGTATGTGGAAGTGTTTTTTATTACAACTTTATATATATTGATTAGCGGTATACTATAGGCTGACTTCCATTATTTCCTTGGCTTGTTTCTTCCAGTTCACTGTCATATTCTCCTTAAAGGAAGGCATGTCTAAATAAATGCATTATTGCTGGCTTTAAAGTTCTTGAAGCCTCTCTCTTTTATATTTCTGCTCTCACTTCCTGGGACATAGTGGGTGCATAATAAATGCTTCTTTGCTTGATCATATTAAACAGTTAATACCTACGACTGTGTATAGTGCCTGCCCTACACTCTGGGGATATAAAACCAAAAACTACACACAGTCACTGTCCTTGTTTCAAGGAATTTACCATAAGGAGACTCAAAAATCTACACAAATAATTGCTATAAGCAGGTTTACATATCCCTGTTAGTGTCCTAATGAAAGACATGGCTGATTTAAGGCTCTTAACATAAACCAAAAAAGTTTAGTTCCTGAGCAACTGATCTTGCCATTTCTTATCCCAGTGAGTTTGGATAGAAAGAGTTTTGGAACAAGTTTTTCATTCTCATCTGGCATGTGCCAGCATGTTATATTAGTGTTTTTATCCAAGCAACGTATAACGTGTTCAGAAATTATTTTTGTTCAAATTAAGCAACAGAACTTTACACTTGTGTTCTTTCTCCTGACTATTTTGAAATGTGGTAGGGATTTTTCAGTAGCTCTACTCAATTACCGTATTATCTTACTTTAAAAAAAATGTATTTCTCTTTTCCTTTCTAGAAATGGAAACAATTATCACGATTACAGCGGAATATAATTCTTTTCTTCTTTGCCTTTCTTGGTGTCTGTGGACTCATTTCCTACATCAATATGGCTAACCACGGGAGAGGTATCAGAACAGTTTGCATCTAAAAGTTATATTTGTGTTGCATGTCGATGAAACAGGAGGTGAGCTTTAGAGTGAATTAATGAGTATGTGGATAATATGACATGACACCAAATTGATGAATCATCAAGGTCACTAGAAATGCCAGACCACTTGCCTCATTAGTTTTATGGAAAAAGTCTGGATATTGATTTGACAGAATTTGGTTGCTTTCCTGATGTCTTTTTATTCTTCATTTCATTTTAAATTAAATTGAAATTTTTGTTGGGTGCTTTAGGATGGAGGTCATTGAAGAAAACCAATTTGATCTTAATTCAAAATTATAGTTCTTAAATATTCAGAATTTATAGTAGAAGATTGTTCTAGTAAGGTATTCAATCCCTTTTCAATTTTCTAATGACAGTCACTTTCATTGAAGAGACTAAATCTGTTCCACTTTTCCAGGACAAACTGCTGATTTACCATTTTATTTTATTTGGTGTTGGAAAGTAATAAATTTTGTCAGTAAATTGTGAATTCAGGTTAGTATGAGGAAAGATGTAAAACTGTTGAACATTTTGAAAATGAGTGTAATCACTTTTCTTGACTCTGTAAAGACTCCTGGGAAAATATATTTCTGTTGTATATGAGTAATGAATGTTAGATTTTTTTTTCTAATAATTTGTAATCAATGTTATTCCTCAAAGCATTTTATGTACTAAGATGTACTTTTATATGTAGCCTTCACCAGCAGGTCATCAGAAGAACAGAAGATAGAACTTGACATTCCTGAACTAAATCCTGCTGTTTTAGCAGCTCCTCAGAAAGCAGATGCTAATCAGGGTGACTTTCCTGAGATTTTGCCTCAGGTATTTTATAGACTTTGTTATAATGGAAGCTGTGGTAACTATGTAGTCAGCTATAATAGTGTAAATGATAATAAATACAATAACAGTAATAGTATTTATAGCACCTACTGTGTGGTAGGCACCGCACTAAATACAAGTATTATCTGACTTGATCCTTAAAATAATCTTGGGAAGTAGATATTATTATCCCCATTTTATAGTAAAGAAAATGAATAGCTTAGTGACTTACCCAGTGCCACATAGCCAGTAAACATCTGAGACGACATATGAACTCAGTCTTCCTAACAACAGGCCTATCACTGTATGCACTGTGCTACCTTAGCTCTAGTTCAACTAAAAACTATTGTTCTAGAGTAGCATCATATTATCATTTACGCACTTTATTTACTCCATAAGTTAGTTTGAAGAAAATGTCTTCCCATAGATACTGAAATTGCCATTGTTTACTAAAGTACATTAAAAATTTGTTTTGATGATGGCATGATAATCCCGTAGAATTAATTGGAGATATCTTGGGGGATTTTCAAAGCTAGGCAAGCAGGAATGCCAAAGTAGATGCTAGAATGTGAACTGGAGAGGCTTCTAAAATCTAATTTAAAAAATCTTTGTTTTACTGATAAAGATCCGAGGCCCAAAGAGGCCAAATAGCTAGAAATATTTTTTTTCCTTTATACTGTTTCTTAAAACTATAAAGAATCCTTTAAACATATTTTGGGAATTATAATGTAAAGAGCACAGCTCTGTGATAAATCTTAATTCAGTGTGAAGAATTTCCTAATTCATTGTTTGGGTCTTCTGCAGATATTGATGTCTAATAGTTCAAGGGGATTAGTTTAGTATAATTTATTCAAGTACGTTTTACTTAATTATCTTATCTATTCCATAAACTGAAGCTTTCAAAATATGTTCTTTTGTGCAGCACCTAAGAATGATCTCTTGAACTTTAATGCAACCCCTGAAGTTTAGTTCATATAATGGAAGAAATATTTGTGAGGTTATATAAAAACTACTAAAAGAGACTGCATAGTGGTTCATTAATGACTATAAGTACCTTTTTGTGCGTGCTTGAAAAAACCCAACATATTGCTGGTTTCTAAGGGTACAGTATGTTTCCAAGCTTATTGTTATCTTTAAAAAGGAGAAAAACACATCATTGGTTTTATTGGCCCCATTTTTGTCCATTAATGCTCTTATAATTTTATGAAAGGAACATGAGATTCTTCCCTTCCCCCCCCCCCCCCCGGCCCCCCCTTTCTGCAAGTACATTTTTATTGCTTAAAAGCATTATAAGCTAGTTTCCTGGAAGTCATCTAGGAGATGAATGTGGAGGGGGTGATATGGCAGGAAATTAGCTTTTTTTCATATGTTCTGTTTTACATTTTGGTGTTTTTTGCATATAGAAAAATGAATTTAAAACAGTGCATTATGTTCCATAGAAGTCTTTAGTGATGTGTTGCTGTACTTTTTCCGCTTATAGATTTGTAACAGTCTTTGCTTATATTGGTAATGATAGTGTGTTTCTGCAAAAGTATGCTTCTCATAGCTAGAAGGGGTTGGGTTCAGAGAGAAAAACCTTAAAGGATGGACTCTTCTCCCTTTTCTGTAACATGCCAACAGAATTTCATCATTTTTAGCTTGGGTAGTAAAGCCTCAACTCTACATTAGACTGAATTTATACAGTTTGATCTTCCGACAGTTAACATGAATGCCTTAACTAATTGTTCACTCTTCATTAAAATGGAGTGGGGTAGAAAAGAATGGGAAGAGAAAGGATCTGATGAAGGTTTGGCAAGCTAAAAATCCAGGTAGAGCTCTATGAAGGTGAGGGAAAAAAAGGTCCAAATAAAGGTGAGAAAAACAATTCTAGTTCTAGAAGGAAATGTTCAAGTATGAAGAAACAAATCTAAAAGCATTCTTTTGCCAGTTTCTTTACCTTGCTACATTATCTAACCCTTTTTTCTTTTAGATGTTCATAGTAATTTTGATGTACCTTCTGGGAGTTGGGCATTCACACTTAAATTAATATGAACGCTTTTCCTGTGAATGAAACACTTCTCATTTCAGATTTATGATGCTGGTCTTCAGGGCCTTTGGGATTGGGATTCTCTGGCTGCTAGATTACTATTTGTAGGTGTCCAGGGTGTCTGCAGATAGCTTATTACATGTATAGAGTAAGTTATCAAGGAGAGAGAGGTCTTTAGAATTTCTATCAGTTGTGCAATAGTGTGATAGGATCTAAAGCTGTATGGACAACTGAAACTCTGTATATCATTATAATAATTTTCATGTTTTCTTTGATGTAACCTACTCTGTTGTGCTTGAGATTAGGGATATTAAGAAAAAGAGTAGAATACATGCAGTTAATTTCATGGGAATTCCTTGTATCTCTTACAGAAAACCAGAAATTCTCATCAAGGGAGGCTTGTGAATCTACAGATCAAAGCTCCACAGGAAGATCAGAAAGAAAGGCCACATGATGATGATACCAAGAATCTGGAGGAAGAACATGACCAGGCTAGCAATGAGAACAAATCTGAGAGGACTGTTATTAGGTAAAATAATATCTTTTTTACTTGCTGCAAGATAAAAACATATATATTAGGATGGTTTGAGCTTGGAAAGAAAGAAAATTTGATTCTTCCCCTTCTTCCCCCCAAAACCTTCAACAACACAAAAACCAAACGATGTCTTTTGCCTTGTCCAGGCTATATGTAATCTCTTCATTCCATTGTATGGGTTAGTAATTATACAGGTTACATGAAAAATAAAAATCAGAAACAGCTAGCTTAGAAGCCTTTTTCAAAATGTAAAATAAAGTCTTTGCGATAAAACTTTTTGTATTTCCTCCCAACTCCTAGTAGTATTTTCCCTTTCTAAACCCATTAGCCACTATATTTTGAAATGGAATAAAGTGGGGGTTCTTTTGTGTTTTGTATTTTTTTGTGTAGGTAAGGATGGAATAGGGACAGTGCGTCAAAGGAGGTGGTTTCCAAACATTGGCTATCATTTAATCTGTCTTTACTCTGCTTTGTGGATAAAGCTACTCTTCTGAAATAAATGCTTTGTGTTATTGGTAGCTTCCTGCCATTTAGATTGCATTGAGTTGTAGAAGTGGCCTTCTCTTCCTATTAGCTGAGCATGTTCAGTGACACAGGCATGAGACTTCTAGTGTTTGTACCTTTCCTTTTCTACTCCTCCACTCCACCTCACCCCTCAGGCTCATTTATTTATTTATTGGTAATACATATGAATCATGTTGGAGGAGAGAAATCAGAACAAGGGAAAAACCATGAGAGAGGAAGGGGAAAAAAAACAGAAAAAAGTGAACATAGTATGTATTGGTTTACATTCAATCTCCAGGGTTCTTTTTTGGATGCAGATGGCATTTTTCTATCCAAAGTGTTGATATTGCCTTGGATCACTGAAGCACTGAGAAGAACTCTGTCTTTCCCAGTTGATCATCATACATTCTTGCTGTTATTGTATACAATATGTTCCTGGTTTTGTTTGTTTCAGTTCAGCATCAGTTCATGTAAATCTTTCCAAGCCTTTCAAAAATCAGCTTGTTGATCATTTTTTTATAGAATAATAATATTCCATTACCTTCATATACTACAACTTTTTCAGCCATTTCCCAATTGATGGGCATCTACTCATTTTTCCAATTCTTTGTTACCACAAAAAGAGCTGCTACAAACATTTTTGCACATATGGACCCTTTCCCCCTCTTATGATTTTTTTTGGGACATAGACCCAGTAATGGCATTGATGGGTCAAAGCTTATGCATAGTTTTTATAGCCTTTGGGCAGAGTTCCAACTTACTTTCCAGAATGGTTGGATCATTTCACAACTCCAACAAAAATGCTTTAGTGTTCCAGTTTTCCCACATTCCCTCCAACATTTATCATTCTTTTTTTGTCATCTTAGCCAATCTGAGAGGTGTGAGGTGGTACCTCAGAGTTGCTTTAATTTGCATTTCTCTAATGATTTTTTCGTATGACTACAGATGGCTTTAATTTCATCATCTGAAAATTGTTCATATCCTTTGATATTTCTTAATTGGAGAAAAACTTGTATTCTTATAAATTTGATGTAGTTCATTTTATTTTTTAGAAATATGATACTTCTTATACTGTATAGATTTACCTGGCAGCATTTTTAGTGTATGTGGAAAACCTTCATGTTATGCAGGTCTTCTAAATGCTTGGAGCTTGACTTAGAGAAATCTTTATTCTTTACTATATTGATTTGAAGAATTTTCGTTAATTCAATATATAAATATCTAAAAACTGTTTCATCGTTTAATACACATTTGTTTGTAAAAATTATTTTGGGAAGATATTTTTTTTCTAACTTCACCATAAGAAGTCATGTTTTATAGGATTTTTTGCTATGTTGAATCTTCTAAAACTCTAGTAAAGGCTACTTACTATTTAAATAGGGATTGATTTTTTAAAAGCTGCTCAGTAAAGAACAGTTTTATTGTATTCTTTGTTTGTAAGGAATAGGGGAAAAAAACATTGCTCAAACAATAGCAAAATATTCCATTTCTAGTACAGTAAACCTTTGAATTGGCATAAAAAGGAGAATTCTAAGTTTGTAACTTACTGATATAGTAAATTACCTTCCTTTTGGTTGGTGGAAATATTGTCTCATTACCTATATCATGGTATTCTTTTGCTAAAATGGTAAGGCTCATTAAACTTTAATCAACAAAAGATTTAATGCTAGATCAGGGTGACTTTGACTATTCTTTTTTCTTGGTGAAAATAATTAGCAGCAACAATTGGCATCCTGCTATGGTCAAGACTGATGAGATATTCATAATCCCTTTCCACCATTAGGAATGATCAGTTCATAGAAGTTACTCATTTGAGCTCTCATTGAAAGATCATCATCTTGAATTGATATTCCCAGTGAATCTTAGCTACCTTTTACATACAACCCATTCCATATGGTCTTTGCATCATATTGATTAATTTAGTATGCGTTAATAACTGTCTTGTATTATTTCCTATGTTCTCTAATAAGACTTAAAGTTATTTGATACAGAGACTTAATACTCTAACTTCTAGTGGAGACTTTTAACAAATAAGTGTTTAATTACTTGATAAATTTTATGTTCTCGATTCAGTTTGACTGTTTCCCTTTCCCTTGTAGCTGGAGAGGTGCTGTGATTGAACCTGACCAGGGCACAGAATCTCCTTCCAATAAAATGCAAGAGCCAGTTCACAAGTCTTCGACAGCGGAAATTAAAAACCAGAAGAAACCAGGTAATCCTCTCTTCTATGTTTTTGATATTTATTCTCACTTTAGAGTTAAGTTGAAATCTGTTTGCTAATCTTTTATTTTGTGTTTTTGCATGTGTGTTAGGGAAATTGATCTTGTTCTTTTTTAGTCTGCATATTTCAAACCTGTTTCCATGACAAAGAAAAAAACCTTTTTATCATACACATACAGGCAAACAAAACATTTTTACATTGACTATAACTGAAAATGTTAGTCCATCTCTTTTAAGAAATGGGTAGCATACTTCTTCAGTCTTGGAAACTTGGTCATAACATTGATGAGCCTTTTAAAATTACTTTTCTTTATAACATTTTTATTGTATAATTTCTCCTGGCTCTATTTTACAGCATTCATTAATACAGATTTTCCCAGGTTTCTCTGAAAACATCCTTTCATCACTTCTGATGGGACAATACTATTGTATGAAGTTATCATACTATGATTTGGTCTACCATTCTCTAGTTCATGGGCACTTCCTTAACTTCCTATTTACTGTTAATGGAGAACTGCTAGAAAAATGTTTGTACACATGGGTCTTTTTCTTCTTTCTTTGATCTCTTTAAGGGTGTTGGCCTAGTAAAAAATATTACTAGGTCAAAGGGATACACATTTTAGTGACATTTAATGTTATCTTAATTAGTGCCATATTTTCTTATAACAACAATTAGATAGGGTTCTGTATATATAAATAATGTTTGTGATACTTATGGATTATTTATTTTTGGAAAGTTTAAAAGTGAATCCTTCTAGGCCAGGGTTTTTTGATTTTTGTGGGGTTTTTTTGCTTACTTTTAAAATCTCTTCAGGCAAGATCTGTGTTTTCTTGTGCCAGTTTTGGTAATGTTATTTATTTAGGTAATCACATATTTTATGTACATTCTCTAGTTTGTTAGATTATAGCTTTGTTTTTGTATTCCCTATACTTAATTGCTTTTTGTGTTGTGATCTCCCCTTTTTTCATTTGGAATTTCCACTTATTTATATCTTTTTTTTTTTTTTTTTTTTTTTACGTCTTTTTCCCTTCTATTTCTCATTTTATTGACCTTGTTTTATTACTAAATTTTTTTTCATTTTCTATTTGACGTATTTTGTTGTTACACAATTGTCTCTTGTCCAAATGAATTTAAAATTTTCTAATGTGGTATAATCTAGGTCTTCTTAAACTTTTTCCATATGCAATCCCTTTTTTGCCTGAGAAATTTTTACGTGATATTGGTTATATAAGTATATAAAATAGAAAAACCATTTACTGATAATCATAATTTCATAATTCCCTTCCCCCACATTTAGTCACAAGATTCCATAGTGAGTCAAAATTCTTAGTTTAAGAAGTTGAAATATAATCTGCATATTATAGATTATTAAAAAATAGAGACACAAATGAAATACTGTCTAACACCTTTTATGAGGCAGTATGGTGCTGATTTTTAAACCTAGCAAAAATAAAACTAAAAAAGGAAATCCTAGAAAAAAATAAGTTTTCCTCAAGAATATATTTGTAATAATACTAAATAAAATATTAGTTGATTATACAAATGTATTTTTCAAAGTTATTCATTGATGCCAACAAAGATTCATATCATTATTTGCAGGTGATTTTATTTATCTAGAAAATCTTAATTGCCTCAAAAAAAAAAAAAGGAATGGAAATAATAAATGGATTTGATGAAGTTACAGGACATATGATTACTCCAGAAATATAATTTGCATTTTCACTTGTAAATTATTATCATATTAAGGATGACAAAAATAAAATATTTAGTAATAAAGTGAGATAGGTATATACATCGTCTATACAAACACTAGTATAAAACTAATACCCAAAATAAAAAATATCTAAATAATTGGCAGTATGTTTAGTATTTGTTTGAATTGGCATATAATAACGTGGCTTCTGTTAAGATTAGTTTCTATATTTAGTGCATTTTTGGTATACCAAGATCATAGTGACATAAGAGAAAAACCCTAACCCTCCCCACAGTAACTCCTAAACTAACCTAATTGATAAAACCTCAGCCAAACACATAATCATTTGCCTCAAAATCCCTTTGTAAGTAAATCAGTTTTTTAAAAAATGGTATTGGGGACTCCTCCCCTCAAAAGCTTTTTAGGTTTAGGTAAGTTATGTCTCTCAACATTATTATGAAAATAATTTTGACTTTGTGAACTTCCTGAAGGGTCTTAGGGCCAAATTTTGAAAACTGCTGCTATACTGAATCTCATGGGATTTTAAGTCTTTCTATGGCACTCCTGAGCAACCAGATTTCTTGCCAGATTCATGGTAACCTTTACTTCATTTTGGCTTTTTTCCTCTCCTTTTTTCTCTCTGAGCTTTGAGGTAGAAGTGAAGTCTCTTATTTTAACCTTGGTTATTACAAGCAATGTCTCCCACTGTTGCTTCTCAATAATAGAGGTTTGGAGAGCAGTGTCCATAGCAACCATAACTCCACGGTAACAGATGGTCCTCCTGAGTATCTTGAGACTTGTTTATTATATTCAGTCATATCTTCTGTGTTTTTACCATATTGAAAGACAGTGTTAATGTTCTCTTTAATCTTATAGTTCCTATCAATGAAAGGCAAAAGGCTGTAATAGAAGCATTCCGCCATGCATGGAAAGGATACAAAAAGTTTGCTTGGGGACATGATGAACTAAAGCCATTGACACATTCATTCAATGAGTGGTTTGGACTTGGTCTGACATTAATTGATGCCTTGGACACCATGTGGATTTTGGGTTTAAAAGAAGGTACTATTTATTGTTCAAATCTCCTGGTTGTTCTCTGTTTGAAAGTATATTTTGTTAGACATATCCTAAAGTAGTATATCAAACACTTTATATCTTTTGTTTTGTTCTTTTAACACAAATTTATTTACCATATTGAATTTGGAGGAGATGGAAAGATAAGCATAATTCATCCAATCACTTAGAAGGAGAAAAGACTTATAAACAGAAATACTACAAATTAGAATGTAAGTACATAAAAAATATAAAATGGTATGTGATCAAATGAGGAGAAAACTACCTTTTTATGTTGGAAGAGATAGTATTTTAGCTGGCCATGAAAGTGTGGATGTGATGTCAGCAAATGGAGATAAAGTATTCCAGGTGGAAAGAGTGTGAATAAAAAGAACAGAGGTGGGAAAGTGTGTATCGGGATGGCGCACAATCCATTTTAGCTAGATTATAGAGTACTACTTTAAGGAGGGAGAAATTGGAGCCTGTTTGATGAGACTCTTAAATGTTGGGCTAAGTCATAAGAAGTGGAGAGCTATTAAATTTTTGAGTAGACAAAGTGCATGAAGACTAACGTGGGAATGATGGTGTAGAATGGATTGAGAAAAGTGTGGTGCTCCCTAATGGCAGGAGTGGTACTAGATGATCTCCTCAAGTCTTCTAATTACATGAAGTTGTGATGTTCTCACAACTTAAACTAAAACTTTTAGGGTGGTATTCAATATTCTTGCATGTTTTTGTTTGGTTTTCAAAAATATAATGTCTGTGTACTATTCCCTTCATTTTTTGGGGGGAGACTGGAGACAACCCTTAGTGCCATTGATCCAAGTGAGACATAATCAAAGCTTGAATAAGCATTTGTGGCAGAAGTACAGAAATTTGGGCATTTCCTTAATTTATTGATAGTAGTGGTTAAATATCTGTTGAACATTAAATAAATGTCCATGCTTTATTAATGTCTCCATTAACATAGATTTGAGAAACTTTTTTAAAGAGAGTTAAGATAGAGTAATAGAGTGTTAGACTTAATGTCAGTAAAGACCCATTTCACATTCCACATTCAACACATAATAGCTGTGACTCTGGGCAAGTCATACCTCCTGGATCTCAATTTCTTCCTCTGTAAATGGAGATGATACTTGCATTCTCTACCTCATGGGAATTTTGTGAGGAAAGTAATCTTTTATTTTCTTTTAAAATTATTATAGCTTTTTATTTGCAAGACATGTGCATGGGTAATTTTTCAGCATTGACCCTTGCAAAGACCTTCTGTTGTAACTTTTCCCCTCCTTCCCCCCACTCCCTCCCCTAGATGGCAGGTAGTCCAATACATATATGTTAAAATATGTTAGATGCAATATATGTATACATATTTATAGTTATCTTGCTGCACAAGAAAAATTGGGTTTAGAAATAAGATAAAAATAACCTAAGAAGGAAAACAAAAATGCAAGCAGACAATAACAGGAATGGAAATGCTGTTGTGGTCCACACTCATTTCCCATAGTTCTTTAACTGGGTAAAGCTGATTCTCTTCATTACTGAGCAATTGGAACTGATTTGGTTTATCTCATTGTTGAAGAAAGCCACGTTCATCAGAATTGATCATCATATAGTATTATTGTTGACGTGTATAAGGATTACTTTGTAATCTTTTAAGAAAATGTTATTTGTATTAGTAGTGATATAATAAACAATATCAAGTATTTTGGAGAAAATGTTTACTGATAGGACATTTTAGGGTTTTGTCCAACTATGTGAAGCTATGCTATCTTATCAGCTTGCACACCATAGTTATTACACACATCATTATAGTTTCATAGTACTGTATATCTACATATGTACGTAAAAAAACTACAAAAACCACAGTAATATATAGTATTCCTAGGATTATTTATTCCTGTATGGCTATCAGAATTATTTTTTTCCATTTGTGTTCTTTTGAAACACTTCATGAAATGTTCCTGACTCTCTTTAGAGGTTATTTATTAGGTTATTTGGTTAGGAAGTACCCGCAAATGAGCCTATTGTTTTGCTTCTTGTGGGTATGTAGTTTAAAAAAGCAGAGATTTCCATAGGTACTTTAAAAATTTGCATAGGCATAAAGATCCTTTTTTGTTTTAATAGTTTATTACAATCACGGTTGACTTGTATTGTTTTTTGTCCTTCCTCATATTGGCCTCTCACTTTCTACTTGGATGACCTTGTAGTCTTCTCAAGAAAATGAGAGGATGGACTATGCTATCTCAAGATTTCTGCTGCTCTAGGCTGTAAAAGAAGTCTGGGTAGCTTCCCCTACTGGACAGTTTAGCTTAATTGTATTTTTAAGTCTTCTTTGGTGCCTTTTGTTTACATATTTCTTAGATTAAAGCTATTTAATTATGGTTTACCTCCTATTGCATCCTTCCCCCTTACAAAGAAAAATTACTGAACAATTGACCAATATTTTAGGTGCCCGAGTATGATAACATTTTATATCTATATAGTTCTTGACTTCTGCTTAGTTAAGTCATTTTTGTTTCATCACTGTATTCTGGGACCAGAATTAATTATTGAATCTAATCTGAGTTCAGCTGCCTTTAAATCTGGACATTTTAAAAATAGATTCCTGGTAATACCATCTGCTTGTCAAATCTAAAATTTGTGTCATCTTTAGTCATAAGGAGAATTGTCAATTTGTGAAAGATTATTATATTTAACCTTAGTATGGCTCTGGTACTGTATACATGCTCTGGTTCCAATGTATTTCTTTTCCAGCTACATATTAATCTGTATGGTCCTACTTAAGCTATAAGTAATACAGCTCTAAAATTCTACACCACTCAAACTTGCCCAAAGGGTACACTTTATATATTTTAAACTGGTGAGGATTTTTTTGTGGTGGTTTGGAAGATTTTGAGTAGTTTGGCTGTACTTGGCCTTGCTGTTTCAAATGAGAAATATTTATGAGATGCTTAGTACAATGCCCACCAAATAGTAAGCACCATGCTTATTCCCTTCCTCTTCCTCCTTGCCATCTATAGACTAGTATCCTTAATTGTTCTTATTTGGAATTCTACTTAGCTATCTTTTTTTTTTTTTAAGGGTTTTTCTTAAAACTGCCTCCACACCTTAAGCCTAAACCTATCTCTAAACCTACTTGGGTCTTCCACAAAGCAGTTTGATAATAAACCTTAATTGCTTTCTCTGCCTCCATCTCAGCCTCTTATATACCTGCTTGGTGTAATATTGACTCTATGTTCTAATCTTAACTGTGCTCTATCTGTCCTATTGAACTTCTCACAATAAGCCTAGTCTTCTTGACCTTAATTGGTTCTGACCCAGAGTTTGAATATTTCAGTCTCCAATTTCTCATCAGACTCTCAGCCTAGCTTTCTAACTGCATCTCCTACTCCACCTTTGTGTATAAAATTTTAGTCTTTACTTCTAGACTAAACATAAAAACCAATTTAGCTATCTTCTTTTTAATCCAGAGATTAAAAGCAACTTAGTTTTAGCCTTGACATAGAAAATTCATTTTTTAAATGGAAATTACATTTTTATAATCATATAGTTAGATTTTCGAGCATAGTCATAGAGTTATAGATTTAGAGCTAGAGGGTATCTAGAATATATGCAAGTAATATCCTTATCAATTCAGTCCCTTTGCCCTTTTTTGTTTTGCCACGTAGAATTTGAAGAAGCCAAGGCATGGGTGAAGACGGAATTGAATTTTGGAAAAAATGTGGATGTAAATCTATTTGAGAGTACTATCCGAATCTTGGGTGGACTTCTGAGTACCTACCATTTATCTGGAGATAGTCTTTTTCTGGAAAAGGCAGTAAGTGATATGAGTTTCCCAAATCAAGGTGTTTTTTCCTCCACTTAAAGTCACTGAATTGATAATTTCTAAAATTTTAGCATTTCTTTTTTCTTTTTAAATTTTTGTTAGTCATGTTTTGATTAAGGGGGCTGAATTTATTATAATTTACTCCTTTAGAGTCATATTTAGTGATTTAATCACATCTTTGTGCCTATAATATTAGTTTGGCCCTCCAATTGGTGTTTTTTCCACTTAAAATTTTTTAAGAAATGTTACTTAGTGATGATTATAAATTGCATTTGAGTTTATATTGAGTTACTTGGATATGTGCAGATAACAATTCCTCATACTTGTGTAGTACCTTCTAGTTTGTGGTACTTCATCTGATTGGAACATTTTAGTGGTCCTCTAAGATAAGAATTATCTCTCATTTACCTAAGAGAAAATTGAGTTTCAAAGAGGTTAAGTGACTTGCCCAGCCAAGATCACAGCTTGTTAGTGACAGAACAGACAGGACCTTGGTTTTTTGAGCCCTTTTCTAATGTTCTTTCTACTACAACTATTTCCTCAGACACTCTTTGGTTGCATCTTGTTATCTCATCAAGCATGCCCTCTTTATATGAAAAAGGGTAATATATAGACAGAGCAGCATATAAAAAAGGTAAATTCTTGAGGACTTCTATGTTTTGTTGAACTTTTCTTTTTCTTTTTTATTAGAAAGATATTGGAAATCGGCTAATGCCAGCATTCAACACCCCCTCCAGGATCCCATACTCTGATGTAAACATTGGCAGTGGTGTTGCCCACCCTCCTCGCTGGACCTCTGATAGCACTGTGGCAGAGGTGACCAGTATTCAGCTGGAGTTTAGAGAACTCTCTCGGCTCACTGGAGATATGAGATTTCAGGTATGGACCACCAGTTAATTAGTTGTTTCCCTCTCAGAAAAAAGGGGAACTTTTACCATGAGGCAGAACTTGAACCACTTACAGTCCCTCTCTCTTTAATTTTGTCCTTTGCTAATTATTATAAGAGGTTTGATTTTGTAGGGTGCTACAGTAATTGTACTAAAAAATATCAATTGCCTAGAAGCCTTGTTGTAGTCCCAAATAAAGAGTGTAAAAGTAATTTAGGAGACCTATCATAAATTAGTCATCTGGCCAAGATTATTGGACTTGTTTTTCGTTGACTTAGTTGTAGCAAATCTTCATGGAGAAAACTAGTAGTTAAGGGGTGGGTTTCTCCATTAGGTGGGAAAGATAGAAGTCATTTTTCTTTAGCATTCTTTAAATCCCATAGGTTTACTAAAAGAGGCCAATAATTGCCTTCATTCCTTTGTATTTATTCATTATTGTGAATCCTGGTTGAATTCTCTGCTAATTTAAAAAAAAATTTAGGTTTCAAAATTTGAACTTAAAAGGCTGTTCAATGTCTAGCCTAAGTTGACAGTTCATATATTTATTCTGGGTGAGCTACTTTTTTTTTTTTTTTTTTAATATGTAATTTAGAAGCTATTTCATTGGTGTATGGATTCAAGAAAGCTTGGAGTTGGAATGACCTTTAGAGATAGTCTAGTTCATCTCCTATAACTGATGTTTTTAAAAGTCATAATGAGATTTGAAAACAGATTTGTTTTTCTTTTGCCTTCCAAGAAGCTATGTGAGTCAGTAAAATTCAAGAATTCAACAAAGATTTATTAATCATCTCATTGGTCAGTGGCAGCATATTATAGAGTAAAAGGCTTATATAGTCATTAGGTAGAATAAAAAATGACTAAGGACTTGAGAATTGTTAGGAAAGTAAATTAAGAGAAAACTTGCCAGCAACTTGTCAGCCCCTATTACTTCAGTGTTATATATCACTGTCTGAATTGACCATATAAACCTCATTTAGAATAATCTGAGTTAAACCTTAGTCAAATTCCAGCCAGGTGCTATTTGTTTATGGGAAATGAAAGCTGCCAGACAACATTTGGCTTTTTTCATGATGACCTATTCTAACAACCTTAATTAGGAAATAAAGCCAAGTGAGGCCAGCTAGATGTTTAAAGATCCATCTAACTCGTTTCTCTTTGACCCTTTGCTTTTCTGTAGAATCGTGACATTCATATATTTGTTCTCCTTTACTTGTTTCCTTTGTTGAATGCTACAGACAGCCGTGGAAAACGTGATGAAACACGTTCATTCTCTATCAGGGAAAAATGATGGCTTGGTTCCCATGTTTATCAATACCAACAGTGGCCTCTTTACTCACTTGGGAGTCTATACTCTAGGTGCCCGAGCTGACAGCTATTATGAATATTTGCTGAAGCAGTGGATCCAGGGAGGAAAGAAAGAAAATGAGTGAGTTCTGTTTTCTCTACTTTTGAAATAAAGGCTTTGTGAATTCAATTTGTAGCTTAGCCATCTGCCAGCATTCTGAAGTTTAAAACATTTTGTGAATGCCTACTGTATGCTTTTTATTTTTTTTTATTTTTTACTGTATGTTTTGATTGGGAAAGCTAATTACTGAATTGGAGGACCATCTAAGGTTTTTTGGAGGAGATTAACATTTGAATTGGACTTTACAAGGTGGATATGAAGTCTACAGGTGGAAATGTGAAGGCAGGATAAGAGTCTAGGCACAGAGGGAACAGTTGTAAGCAAAAGCAACAGGGGGTAGGCTCAGTCTCTATTCAGGAGAGGATAAATTGTACAGCTTGTCTGGAATGTTATATAGAGGGGAGTTATGAGGCAGGAGAGATATTGTGATCTTAGTATATATGGAAGACCACAGGAATTTTAAGCTAAAGAATTATAACTTTAATTAGATAGATGTTAGTATGTCATTGAAGAGTTTTAACAGAAGAATTCTATGACTGGATATCCTGGGTAGCAGTATGAAAGAATCCAGTGGACAGAGGCAGAACTGAAGTGGAAAGACCTAGAAATGAGTTGATTATACAGGTAAGTGGTAACAGTTACATTAGGTAGGTAGTGATAATGGGAATGACATGGGAATGACACATGGAAATGATAACCAATTCTTTCCCCTTTTCATATCCAGTCATTTACCAGGTTTTGTCAGTTCTTCTGCAGTAGTCAGATAACACAAAGCTTTTAAACATGTGAGACTTAACAGGAATAATGTCATTAAAATGGAACCTAGGGATTTGATTTTGTTTTAAAGAGATAATAAAGTTGGTTTTGGAAATGTTGAATTTGAAACGATTCTGGGACATCCAGGAGGAGATGTCCTTTAGGCAGTTATAGACAGATCTGGATTTGTTAGGTTATCAGTTTAGGGGTAGTAACCCATGTAGAAAACTTCTTCCATTGATTTGTTTTAACAGCTCTGTTGTAACTTTCAGAGAGTATTTAAGATCACTAAGAACTTAAGTGATTTAACCATGGTCACATACTAGGCAGTAGTATTAGAACTGACAGCTTTCTAAAATAACTATACACCTGGGCATCTATTTTGCTGAACTGTTTTTCAGTTGGAGATGCAGGTCTGGAAAATACTTTTTAAAAATTGGTTGTCATCCTTTATTCACCTTATTGTTATCTAAAGTTAAATTTTATTTTATTTTTAGTTCTGCATTCTTTCCCTTTCACTCCCCTTTCTCCCACATTGAGAAAGGGATTAACCAATAGACTCCTTTCTCATTCCTGTTATAAATATGGCAAAACAAAACAATTTTCTTCATTGACCATATTCAGAAATTTTTATCTTACCATGCGTCTGCTAGGAAGGAGTTAGATAGCATTTTTTACCTTGAGTCTTCTGGAATGATGGTTGGTTTTTGAAACACCAATAGTCTTAACACTGATACTTTTCAGATTCTTCAGACACCATTATAATTTGACAGAAAAGGAAAAAGACTAATGTTGGAGGAAATATGGGGAAATTGGGACATTAAAATACTGTTGTGGGGAATTGTGAATTGATCCAACCATTCTGCCTTTTTTTGGGAGGGGTTGGAGAGGCAGTTGGGGTTATATGACTTGCCCAAGGTCACACAGCTTAGTTTTAAGTATCCGAGGCTGAACTTGAACTCAAGTCCTCCTGGTTCCAGGGCCAATGCTCCACTGTGCCATCTAGCTGCCCCGATCCAGCCATTCTAGAAAACAATTTGGATGTATGCCCAAAGGTTTACAACACTGCCTAGTCTTTGATCCAGCAATACTGCTACTATCTCAAAGAGATTTTTTTGAAAAAGGAAAGGGACCTATATGTACAAAAATATTTATACCAGCTCTTCTAATGATGGCAAAGAATTGGAAATTGATGGGGTGCCTATCAGTTAAGGAATGGCTTTGATGAGCAGGATGCTCTCAGAAAAACCTAGACAAACTTAAATGAAATGAGCAGAATTAGGAGAACATTGTACACAGTAATAACAATATTTTATAAAGACCAACTATGAATGACTTAGCTATTCTCAGCAGTATAAATATCCAAGATAGTTCTTCAGGACTGATGCTGAAAAATGCTATCCATCTTCAGAGAAAAAACGTTGGAATATGAATGCAGATTGAAGCGTACTATTTTATTTTTATACTTTCTTTTTCTCATTTTTTTGTGGAACTTTTTGTCTAATGGTCACATGACTAATGGAAATATTGGGTTTCAAGAATATCTTTTGTAGTTTTAAGAAATATTTAAGATATTATGTGAGATCTGGTTTTAATTGTCATAAGGTCTGTGAGTTAATTGACTTGATTGAGAAAACTTTGGAATTTTATATGATCTTATAAGGTAAGGAAAAAGATAAAACTTATCTTTTTGAACAAAAGAAAAAGATACACTAGGGTCATCAAAGGCTTAATTTGCAACCTTAATTGTGATAAATAAAAACACTGGGCTTGGTGTGAGAATAATTGGAAGTTCTAGTTCTAGCACTTAACTGCCTCCCTGGGCCTTAACTTTCCTCATCCATAAAATGGGAGTGATATATACAGGACTTGTGGAAAATGTGGTTGGTAAAGTGCTGTTCTTCATTATATTAGTACTAGTGTTTTCTTAGTTTGGAAACTCCTATTTCCACTGTAGATCGCAACTTACAATGTTAAGAGAGTTGCTTCAGGTTCAGCATATGAAATGATTATATAATAGCAAAAGATGGAATTGGATCTCGGGTCTCTGAGGTTTTTTTTTTTAAATATCAACACTTAGCTGCATTTGTATGTAAGTGTAGACAGATCATCCACCAGCCCTTCTGAATCAGTCTTTACCTCAAAAGCTCTGCATTCTTACATTCTAGAAAAACATAGGGAAGAACAGATACATATTTATTGGCAGTGTAGCATCATGGATAGAAGAGTGGTCTCTGACACATACTGACCTTGTGACCCTGGGCAAGGTAATTTTTAATATACAAGGCAGCTTGGTAAGAGTTGAGATTTCAGAGCAGGTGCTGATCTGCTTTGATAGTGGTACATTTCTTAGGATCAAGCACCATGTGCAAGTGTAATCACAGCTCTTCTCTTCTACCCTATCCTCTTCTCAAACGGGCATCATAGGGATGTAGATGTCTGTGTGTATAAAATTGGGAAATTGTTTTAATTAACAGATTGCTGGAAGAGTATATTAATGCCATAGAAGGGGTCAAAAGACACCTACTTCGGAAATCTGAGCCCAGCAAGCTGACTTTTGTGGGTGAACTTGCTCATGGCCGCTTCAGGGCCAAGATGGTGAGTCTCTGTACCCTTTGTTGCTTTATAGATATGATGACATTTTCTAAGAGCAGGGAACTTCATTGAGGCCAGTTGAACAAGTAAAATTGTGTAAAATAAAATACTCGAGATGAATTCTTAATTATAATGAAAAGAATGTGGGAAGGCCAGGCTCTGACCCATTAAAATCAGGAAGGAGAGAAGATCTTGATGGTAACCCAGACAGACTTTCAAGTAGATGTTACATACAATTTAACAAAGTTGTTAGTGTTAGCCATTTGGACAGTGTTTCTTACTGAAACAGATCATCTGAGTCATCATGTTCTATACCAAACAGCTTGTCTGTAGGTAGATAGCAAGAAATTTCTTTCCTTTTAAATAGATTTTCCCACCTTTCCCAAATAAAGATCTATAGACTCCTACTGACCTGTGGCCAGCAGAACAACTTTAAATAAAGATTATCCAATATCATGATATATCAAAGTGGGCTTGTTATTGAGGAGTTAATGAAGAATCTATTGCTCTTTGTACCACTATTTTAAGATTTTTCCTGTTAACATTATTTACAATTTTTTTTTTTTATTGTATCCCATTTCGAAAAGATAGAGGCTTTAGTAGATTTTATGTTCCTTGTGTTAGGATATTCAGTTAGAAAGTAATTCTAATTTAGTATGCTATTATTGTGGCTTTTATAACTAATCCTCTTGCTTCTGCTCCAGTGTTACTCTCTTGGCCAGGTTTGGACATAATTTTCAATCTGAATTTTGAATTGTGGGTTTAATTAGTCAGAATTGTCAATGGGAAAATAGGGTTTTATCTTCCCTGTTTTTTATCCCACAGGGTAGTGTGAAATAAGCCTAACAGGGAAGTTGTGATCTTTGAAATTCCACTATTTGTCATTCATCTCCAAAAATAAATCGGTAACTGACAACCAAAAAAACAATTATTTAAAACTAGGCCAGGAATATAGCTGAGTTACAGTGATAGAAGCATAATGTCCAGAATGAGAGATGTTAGTTTCTCCCTAGTCATTTGGAGTATTGATTTTTGATTCTCACTGTTATATTGTCAAGTGAGCATTTGACAAACTGGAGCACACCTTAAAAAAGAACAATAGGACTGATAGAAAGCCTGTAGAATATGCTGTACGTCAAGAATAGCTTGAAGGAATTGGGGATGTTTGTCCTGAATAAGTGGTATGGAGAAAGGGTTATGGTTTGAGTATCTTATAATCATATAGAAAAAAGCAGATTTAACCCTGCTTAGTTTGAGGGCAGGACTAAAAATAGTGGTGGAGACTGCAAAGAGACAGATATCTGATTGATGTTGAGATTATAGGATTATAGATTTAGATCTGGATTGTACCTTAGTGGTTATCTTGACCAACACCCTCATTTCATAGAAGAGGGAAAACTGAGTTCCAAAGGAAGAATTAGTGCTATTCAAAAGTGGAATTGGTTGCCTTAGAAAGTGGTGCCTTCCCCATCCCAGAATAAATAATACAGTTTGGTTTTCTTCCCCAAAAAACTTATTTCTCATGGATACCTAAAGTTAAAAAAGAAATTATTTAAGTGCCTGCTATGTGCAACATGTGTTTAGGGCCCTAAAATTTTTTGCACTTGGGGCCAAGAGCCCAAACTGTGTTGGGTGAAGAATACTTCTGGTGAGAGACAGATTCCTGGACACTGTAGAAGACACTATAGACACTGGCCAACATAGAAAAGAATGGTGGCCTCACCGCTCCCTCTGTCAAGAAGCAGCAGCATTTAGTAGTTGTCTTTTTTTTTTTTAACTAATTCTTGATAATCAGATGCTGAAATTAGCTGTTTTTACGTGTATTGTTCAAGAGGTCTGGTCCCTCTTCTCCTCCCTCTCCCAATTATTAGCAGGTGGGGCCAGTAGAGTAGTAACCCTCATGCCAAACTGATAGAGAGAAATAGGTGTTTTGGGGAAGGAGGCTGAAAGAAAGCTTAAACCCTCTTCAAGGTATCAGTTTAGAGCTAGAAGGGACCTTGAGGATCGTTCCAATTCCTTAATTTTTACAAAGGAAGAAGCTAAGTGTCAGAGAGAGGAAGTAGTAACTTGTTAAAGGAGGCTTTTTTTTTTTTTTTTTTTTTTTTTAAATTTATTTCTTACTGAAATCAAGACTTGAGTTGAAAGGTAGAGACAGCTCAGTTTTCCTAGACTCATAATACTATTGAACTTGGAAGGTCCAAGAGACCACCTTGTCCAATTCCTTTATTTTATAGAGGAGTTTGGCCCAAAGTTAGTATCTTTTTTCAGCCACCTTGTTGTTGCTAGACTCCTGCAGAGCTACTCTTATAGGTTTGCTCAATCAGACTCGGGTCTCCCTTCCCAATCCTAGCCCATTCAAAGGCCTCCGTCCTCTCTCCCTGCTTAAATGAGGAATGATTAATCCATTCAGGTTTGGATGCCATTTTAGGAGTGAGTAAAGTTTTTTTTTTTTTTTTTTTGTTTTTGTTTTTTTGTGCATGTACATTTACCTAGCTTTATATCTAGCAGCTTATGCATCTCTTCCAACTAGATGTCTACATCAACCATGTTATTATGTTATTATCTGTGTCCTCTGTTCCCAGTCTTCTCCCTTCAACCTATCTCCTCTTACCCTCTCACCTTAGATAACTTCATGAGAAAAAAAAATTCACTTCTGTATGTGTTGTCTTTCTCTAATAGAATTTCAAATTCCTTGAGGGTAGAAGGTGAGACAACCTCTTTTTTTATTTGTATCCCTAGCACTTAATACAGTATTTGGTATATAGTGAGCATTATTTTTTTTATTAATTTGTTTTTTGAATTTCACAACTACTAAATAAAATGATACTTCATATATATTTGAAGAAAGAAGATTAATTGTACATGAAACTGCAAATTTTTTGTTTTGTATAGTTTACTTTTCTTTTAAAATATGTAATAAATTCAACATGTAGCATTCAAAGCTCTTCTGCTAGTCTGATTCATTCTGCCTTTCTTTTCTTAATATTTAAAAAAAAAAAGTCTCAGTGATCTGTCTTTTTCTGCTGTATCTATATCTTCAGCTCTTCCACCCCATCTATTGGAAGGGGAAAAAAGAGACAGAATAAAGCCCTTGCAACAAATATTCTTAGTTACACAAAACAAGTTCCCACATTGTCTGAAAATGTATATCTTACTCTGCATCTTGAAGCCACCATATCTCTTGTCAAGAGGTTGTTTCATCTCATCAGTCTCCTAGAATTGTGGTTGGTTATTGATAGATGAGAGTTCTCAAGTCTTTCAAAGTTGTTTTTCCTGTATAATGTTATTGTTGTATAATTTGTTTTTCTGGTTCTGCTCAACTTGACTTATAAGGCTTCCCAGGTTTCTGTGCTTTTTCATTCATTTACATCTGATGTTACTCCTACTTTCTTGTCTCTTCACCTTACTTGTTCTTAAAATAACTTCTCCTGCCTTTTCTCCTTCCTTAGAGAAGTACAAGGATCGATATGCTCTCTTTAATTAAGTTATTGAATTTCTCACCCTGTGGCATATTTATAGTTTCTCCACCTTTAAGGTAATTCTGTAGGCTAAGGAAGATAAAAAGATGAATAGGATAATAGTCTCTTCTCTTGAAGATCTTACATTAATTTAGAAGAGGAACTAGAACATGTACTCCAAATGACAGTTACAGAATAGTATATGATAGATGTATAAAAGAGATGTGAAGTTATGTGGAAATTCTTGAGAATAGCATTATTGTCAGTACAGCAGAAGGGGAATCATGGAAGAGATAGTGTTTAAGCTGGGACTTGAAGGGTGAATATTGTATCGTCAGATGGAAATGATTGAACTCAAGGTACAGAATGAGATGCTTTCAGATATATAGCCACTTTAGGGTTTTTTTTTGCTTGACTGCATGGTTGGCATGCTGATTTTGATTTTCTTTCGATTTGAAGAGAGGTAGAGATGTGGAAAGGAGAGAAAGAACCAGAAAAAATGTTGGGATTGTTATCAAAATGGAGGGGGGGGGGAGGGCAAAAATTGTGGGTCACCAAAGTATTTTAGAAATGTAAGACAGAAAAATTGGTAGCTTTTGAACTAATGTTTGCATTCATTATATGCTTAAAGAGAAAAGCAAACTATGGCTTCTGTCCTTTATAGGAAAATGTTTATAGTTAATCTATTTATGGAGAAGAGGGATAGACTGGAGATGATATTCTTTATGTGGAGAAGAAAATGGCAAACTACTTAAAAACCTTTGCTAAGAAAACCCCAGATGGGTCACAAAGAATCAGACATGACTGAACAACAAAGAATATAGGGAACAGGCTGAATAGCCATAGGGTTGATGGGAACTTTTGGGAAATGTTTGAACAGTTGAGTAGTCTTAATTTGACAAATTACTGTAGAGTGCATGAAAGGAAATGGGGTGAAATAGATCTGCAAAGGTAGCATTATAGCATAGTTTTAGAACTAGAATGAATCTCAGAACTCATCTGGTCCATCCCCCTTTACTTTACAGATAGGAAACTGAAACCCAAAGAGGTTTAGATGACTTGCCCAACACAGGTAGTAAGTGCCAGAGATGAGATTTGAACCTAGGTCCTCTGATTCTAAATCTAGCACTTTGTCAGTTGCACTACACAGTGCCAAGTTAAGGAAGGCCTCACAAACATTTTAAAAGTTTGGACTTCTATGTGATAGGCAGTAAGAGAGATACCAAAGCTTTTTTTTTTTTTTTTTTCCAGAACTGTGGAATGAAATAATTATAAGAGAAATGTTATTCTTGAAGTTATACATAGGATCAATTAGAGGGAAAAAAGACCCAGGATAGAAAGGCTTATTATATTTTTGTATATGTTGAAACTCCATGCATTAATTAGAGACAAGAGTAATGATGGCATGGATGTGAGTGGCAAGTAAGAGTAGAAAAGAAAGGCATGCATGTAAGAATGATAGAAATGACAACTAAATTTAGCAAATATTTATGAGTTAAGAAGGACTCAGATGATTCGATGATGCTGAGGTGTGTTATTGTGAGAAAGGGGAAGCTAATGATAAGTGTAACTCTTCTTGTTAACATTAGTAAATGGACTTTGTCAATTCAAGGTTTATTTCTGTTTCTCTTTGGAAAGTGTTTTGTATTTTAATTTGAATGTAGCTGTAATTTTCAGGGAATCCACAAGACTTGATGAAGTAAAATGTAAAGAAAGACTTTAAAACTTGGG
Source organism: Sarcophilus harrisii (assembly GCF_902635505.1). Classification (NCBI taxonomy): domain Eukaryota; kingdom Metazoa; phylum Chordata; class Mammalia; order Dasyuromorphia; family Dasyuridae; genus Sarcophilus; species Sarcophilus harrisii. The sequence continues at coordinate 248,669,477 of NC_045427.1, read as the reverse complement.
AGAATGTAATTCTCCAGTTTTCTCTGTCCTCCTTATTTTTCATTTCAGAAGTAAAGTCAAAACCTTTTCTCAGATTTATGTCAAAATGGTGGCCTAAGTGGAGGTACCCTCTGTATCTTCTTTGAAATATTTTTGTTTAAAAAGTGGTGCCTGTTAGATTATGCAAGCAGAATGAAGGAGCAAGCGATAATGTTAACCAAGAAGATGAAAACAAGATTTGCCAGAGATAGAACAAAATGTGGATAATCAAGAGACTATATATGTATTTATATGTTTGGAAGCAGATCTCAGTGCTTAGGCCTGTGAGTGTGCATTGAATGGTGCCAATGGACTGTCCTCAGAATGACCACTTGAACATTGTTGAGAATTTCAGTGTTTTTAAAAATGTTCTAACTTTCAGGATCACCTGGTATGCTTTTTGCCTGGTACCCTGGCTCTTGGAGCTCATAATGGATTAACAGCTGATCATATGGAACTGGCTAAAGCTCTCATAGAAACTTGTTACCAGATGTATCATCAAATAGAGACTGGTCTGAGCCCAGAGATTGTGTACTTCAATATTCATCCCCAGAAAGGCCATAAAGATGTGGAGGTTAAGGTAAGATCTGGAAACCTCTGGAAAAAGAAAGAATGACTCACTTTTCTTTTTCTTCCAACTCTGAATTAAATTTTTTTTTCTTCTACAGTCTTCAGATAGGCATAATCTGCTGCGACCCGAAACGATAGAGAGCCTGTTCTATTTATATCGGTTTACTGGTAACAAAAAATACCAAGACTGGGGCTGGGAGATCTTGCAGAATTTCAACAAGTATACAAGGGTGAGGCCACATTTACATACTGTTCTGAATTCTTTTTTTTTTTTTTTTTTTTTTTTAACTTTTTAATAGTATAAAACTTTGTTCCAAATTTTTCTCTCTTCCCAAGAAGTAAGTAATCTGATATTGGTAAAATATGTGCAATCCTTTGAAATATATTTAAAACATTTTTTAGCATGTTTTAAACATATTTCCATTCTTGTTATGTTGTGTAAGAAAAGTCAGACCAAAATGGGGAAAAAAACTAAAAGAAAAAAGAAACCAAAAAAAAAAAAAATGAAAATACTATGTTTTGATCCACATTTAGTGTCCATACTTCTTTCTCTGCATGTTTATTGGCATTTTCCATCCCAAGTCTGTTGAAATTGCCTTGAATCACCACATGGCTGAAAAGAGCCAGATCCATAACAGTTGATCATCACATAATCTCATTGTTACTGTGTACAATGTTTTCTTGGTTTTGTTTGTTTCAATCAAGATCAGTTTATATAAATCTTTCCAGGCTTTTCTGAAATCATTCTGCTCATCATTTCTTATAGACCAATAATTAAATTCAGTTCTTAATAGAGAAGGATTTAAGCCCAGAGTTCTGAGCCTTCCTTGGCATGTGTTCATCCCTTATTAAGTCGAAAGGAGTTATAATAATATATAAAATGTTGAGTGAATCTTTTTTTTTTTTTTTTTTTAAATTTAATAGCCTTTTATTTACAGGACATATGCATGGGTAACTTTACAGCATTAACAATTGCCAAACCTCTTGTTCCAATTTTTTACCTCTTACCCCCCCACCCCCTCCCCCAGATGACAGGATGACCAGTAGATGTTAAATACATTAAAATATAAATTAGATACACAATAAGTATACCTGACCAAAACGTTATTTTGCTGTACAAAAAGAATCAGACTCTGAAATATTGTACACTTAGCTTGTGAAGGAAATCAAAAATGCATGTGTGCATAAATATAGGGATTGGGAATTCAATGTAATAGTTTTTAGTCATCTCCCAGAGTTCTTTTTCTGGGCATAGCTGGTTCAGTTCATTACTGTTCCATTGGAAATTATTTGGTTGATCTCGTTGCTGAGGATGATGTTGAGTGAATCTTAAAGGAATTATAGAAATGTAAGTAATTATAGAATATGATTAGCTCTGATGAGGTGAAAGCTATGATTAAGGATAGTTGGAGAATAATAAGTGTGATTAGGTAGACTTTTTTTCATGTCAAGGGTTCATGGGCTAGATGGTTTTGACTAGCAATGATTATTAGTGGAAGGAGTCAGCATGATAGAACTAGTAGTGGTCCTGATAAGGAGTCTTATTATTTATTATTATTACTTATTATTATTTATACCTGCAATGAGGTGGATAATTTTTTTTTGCAATTTCCATAGTTGGGGAAGAGTGGTAGAAAGAACATACCAGGTACATTACCAAAGTGATCTTAGGGGTGTGTACATGAGGGTTGCCTGGGAAATTATCAGGTTCATTCAGGTTCTTTGTACATTTTTTTCCTCCAGTAGTTGATCTCTCACTTGAACACCTATAAATCTATTCTGGAGTGCTTACTTCAAACCTCTTGTTTTTCAGTTTTTACTCCATAGAAGTTTATTTTGTTTTCTTTAATGTTCAGAAGTACAGTTTGTCCAGTTATCCCTTTCAGCTTCTGGGTGAATTTCCAAGTATCAAGGAAAAAAGGCTCTCTTTTGACCTTGATTTTTATGTCTGATTTGTGTGAGGGTATTTTCTTAACTTAAAAAAAAAATGAACAATTTTTTCTTCTGCCTCTCTCCCCATTAAAAAAATCTTTGTAATATGCACAGCCTAAGCAAAACAAATCCCCCCTCCCCCTCCCCCCCAGCTATGTTCAGAAATGTAGGTTTCCTTTTACATCCTGAGGTCTCTCACTTCTCTTTCAGACTTCTCTTTTCAGCTTGTAGAACTTCTCTTTTAATGTGACATGTGATTAAACTAACATTGTGGTATGTGGTGTATTTGGGTGCTCACAGAGAAATAAGAGAATAGATCTTTAGACTTTGAATCAGGAAGACCTGAGTTCAAAAAAGGGCTTCACATACTTACCAGCTGTGTGATCCTGGGCAAGGTACTGAACACTCTGTCTGCTCCAGTTTCCTCTACTTTAATGGGGAATGATTAGCTTCTTGCTTATTTAGCTTTCCCTCACAAGGCTCGAGTCTTTGAGGATAAAAGCAGACATTTGTAAAGTGCTTACTTAGACAGTGCCTGGTACATTGTCAGGTACTTAATAAATGTTCGGTCCCTTTGTCTTACCCCTTAGTAGTTATTGGAGCTTTTATGCTACAGCTCAACTGGGTTCTGGGACATTGTAGAGCCAGGAGAGATTTTATTGTCCATAGTTTGGGGTAAAAGGAATATCTGTTGAAGGGTCTTTTGGGTGACTCTTTTTTAAAAAGGGGAACTTTTGATAAATTCACAGAAGAATTACATTGGTGAGTAAAAGGAAAACAACTAGTTTTTCTTCCAAATATTTTTTTGGTATCGATTGAGATTTTTTTAAGTTCTACGTTTAATAAATATTGACCTTTTGGGCTTATCTCCAAGGCACTGTTTTCCTGAACTCTACTGAGCTTTCTAAAACACTGCAAAGTACTTGCTGTAAATTGTATTATGGTATGAAATCTTTTAACTGTTGATGAAATGAAAAACTAATAACTTTGCTTCAGAAAGGGAGTGTGGATTTATTGATGGCAAGTTCACATTCTGAAGGGTTGGTTTTTCCTTCCAAAGATATTTCTGATCCCCTGATAATTTCTCATTCTAAGCTAGGCAGAAGGTTAATTTGCCTATATTTAAGAACTCCTAGGTAGATTTCTTTTCTTTTTCTTTCTTCCCCCCCACCCCCTCCAGGCAATTGGGGGTTAAGTGACTTGCCCAAGGTCACACAGTGTTAAGTGTCTGAGATCAAATTTGAACTCAGGTTCTTCTGACTTCAGGGATGGTGCTCTATCTACTGTGCCACCTAACTGCCCCTCCTTTGTAGATGTCTATAGTTTAAACATGAATCTGTTAGTTTAACAATAGCTTCCAGATGTTTTTGCCTACTTTTGTTTTATTATGGTGCTGGCTTGGATTTTGTGGTGAAAGTGACAACAACATGACTCTTATTTGTAGGTCCCTGGAGGTTATTCTTCTATCGATAATGTCCAGAATCCCAGCAACCCACAGCCAAGAGATAAGATGGAAAGCTTCTTTCTGGGAGAAACCTTGAAGTATTTTTTCCTGCTCTTTTCTGACGATATGGAACTTATCAACCTTGACCAATATGTATTTAATACAGAGGCTCATCCTCTTCCCATCTGGGTCCCCGTTTAACAGAAGGCTAGGAGAAACAGACCCTGGTGAAGGGGGGAACAACTTCTCCTTGGTATAGGGCCTTTCCCAGGTGAGCAGGGTTTTTAAACAGCACAATTTTCAGGCCTTCCTGGAGGACCAGATATGGGAAAGCCTTTCTCCACTTTGGAGAAATCAGCCATTCTTAGAAATCCAGCCGTGAAGTATGTGCTGCACCCAGCTGCTGGGAGCCAGATGAAATTCGACTCAGGGCTGAAGTAATGGGAGGTGGGAGGCTTGGTCCAGAGGGACCACCAGGGCCCGAGCCACCTTGTGCCATTTTCCTTTGGAGTCCCTGATTCAGGGATTTGTGCACACTGGCGTTAGGGGCTACTTTCCCCTCAGGTTTTCAGATTGTAGATTCAGCTAGAATGAGAAATAATAAGTCAGCAACTCGTAGTTCTGGATACAGCTGTGGTCCCAACTTAGAAATGGAATAAGCAAGAAGTCATTCCACCTTTATCATACGATTGCAGTGTGCTCAGCAGTGGTTCCAGACACTCTGATCTCACTCTGAGATGAAATGGTGTAATCATTTGAAAAGAGAAATGACTTAAGAAGCCTTTCTAGTGTCCTTGTTCAGAAAGCACTGTGAATGTATTTCAAGGAGATGGGGTTCCCCGTAGAAAGTTAAGTATGGATTTTGCTGCTGGTTTGGCTCCGTGGTATATAATTTTTTAGCTGTGTACTTTTTTTTTTTTAAACATATAAGATTCAATGTGAAACAAAGTCACAAATTGCTCATACATTTGTATTTGTATCAGTTAGACTCAGGTATTCTGACTGGAAAGGCTGCTTTGTGGTGCTGAGCTAGGAGGGCGTAGTTAATCTTAACTCAGCCTTGTCTCACTTTCCTCTTTCCCCTTGCCATATTACTCCATTGGGGTGCACCAGGCTTAATCCAGGCCAGTGTAAATTCCTATAAGCTGTAATGTCTGTCTTAATTGTATTGAAAGGGTTTTTTGGTTTGCTTAGTTTATTTCTTTTAGTAAGTACTTATGTAGATAGGATACAGGACATTTCTTCTAAAGGATGATTTGTTTTGAGGATTGACTTGTTGAAATTACATAATTTAACCATGGAATCCTTAAATGAGCTTCTTAAAACATTCCCTCAAATGTGCATAGGTTAAATAGGAATTGTAGCTGACATAGAAGTGAGAAAAGATCACAATCCATGCCCCAGAATGGAGTCTCATGGTAGCCAATGTCATGTGAACCAAGAGCCTTCCTGGCAGTCAGTGGAGCCCTTCCAGGTCTTCCCTTGGGAAAGAGTGACCCCTCAATCTGCACAAAGTACAAATAGCAATTTTCTACAAGTTGGGAAACAGCTTGTAGCATTTGTTGCTAAGTGGACTAGTTTCTTCCCTAGTTGGATGAAACTGTTCAAACGTGTGGGACCATATGTAATTTTTGACAACACTGTTTATCATTCCTTGTAGTGATAGCTCATGTGTAAAATCATTTTTGCAGTAAATGGGATTTATTTGAGCATGTCATAAAGCCTTTGATGCTAGAAGTTGGAGACATCTTGCCAGGACCTAATATGTGGCCTCTTTATTTTTAAATGCTTAGAAGGTTGTGCATTCATGGATGGGGTTTGCATATAGGTCCATGGAATAATGTGAATATTCCTGTGAGGGAGTCTGCACTATGGAAGCCATTTTCAGTCAAGCTGCATTATCTGGTTTATATCTACAATGGGGGTCTTTGTACACTGTGAAAAAAAAAAAAAAGATACCAAGTGCTATTAGAATATGGGATGGTAGATAAATAAGTAGCCTTTTCCTTTTCTTTACATAAATATATGTATTTTCCCTAACTCTGTTCTATCACCACCATTGTCTCCTGGAGCAAATATAGTTACATGAGTTGGTTTTTCTTTTGTTTTTTTTGTTAGTGGGTGGTGGGAGAACACAGAAGAGAGAGTACATATCAAGTCCTGGCAGAATTAATGCTGATCCTTCATGGTTCATTAAAAGTATTCTCCTGGATGACTTCCTCAAAAATGAATCTAAATTGAATACCTCTGTACTCCTTTATTCAGTGTTTCACTTTAGGGAGGAAATTGAGGAAGGTGTTGCTATCTTTATGGAAACTTTAAGAAAGTTCATGGTATCAAAATTCCACAGAGAAGCTCCTAATACTTATTTCAATCAACAAAAGCTCATTGTAATTTTCCTGCCAAAATTGTTCCCTAAGGACCATTCAGGTGGGAGGCAGCGTGGTGAAGAAAGAACACTGAAAATCTGATTGAGTTTGGAGGTAGGGGTTCTAGCCTTAGTTCTGCCAGTATCTGTTTGATTTTGAGTAAGGCACATTGTCTCTGGCTCTTAGTGGAGAGAACTGAACTAGGTGATCTCTCTGGTTCCTTCTGGCTGTAAAACTAAATGATTGGGTGGCATCTTGATCTCCAATACCTTCATTTTCAACCAAAGGGAGAGAATGTGCCCTGGTGCCCTCAGAATGGGAGGACACTGCTAAAGTAAGTCTGTAGCCACAGAATGTAAAAAAGCATTAAATTTCTTAGAATCAAAAGACCTGGGCTAGGATCCAGGGCTCCTTACTCACAGGCCAATATAATCTATTATACATTCAGACAGAAATTAATGTGCAAAAGAAATTCTAGGTCCTGTGGGGAAAGGAAAGTTTTATTCCATGTTCTGAATCACCAAATAATGGAGTTCTATATTATACATTTTATTAAACATAACTTATTTTAAGAAACTGTGTACTGTGTTCATTGCAAGCCTCAACAACTTTTCTGGTAACACAATTTGTTATTTCGAATTCCCTGATGCTATCCATTTTTGTTATATGGTTTTTGTTTGCTTTATTTTGTTTACTATTTGGTAGTGATTATATATAGGCTTAAGGCTGTATTTATTTATATGTACTTGGGTATATTGTAAAGGATCCTGGGATGGATATCTGAACCCATATATCAAAAGCCAAATCCTAAGTAGATAAGCAAAGTTGGTAGGAAAAGGCTATGTTAGGAAAAAGACACTTTGGTCAGCTCTATACTGATGACTTCCACAGATAACCCTGTAGGACCAGCCCTAATTACTCCCCTGTACTTAATCACATGTTTTCAACTACCTGCCAGATAATATCTTCCTAAGATGTTGCATATAGGCTTCATTTATTAAACCTAACTGATCCTAAAACAAAATCTCTTTATCATTCTCTCCTAAAACCTGCCTTTTCCAAACTTCTTTGCCGCTGAAGTCAATAGCATCCTCCCAGTCTTCCAAGTTTTTGATCGCATATTCTTCCTAAACTTTTCTTTCTCTGTCCCCTTCCATACCCAGTTACTTAGTGGAGCCGGTTCTATTTGTACATCTTTTACATTTGGCCCCTTGTCTCCCATCACAGTAACCTTCAGGGCTTCATCACCTGTCACTGTTATTCTTTCACACTCTTTCTCATCTGTTGGTCTCTCTGCTCTCCCATCCTCCACACAGCTGCTAAAATGATCTACCCACAGCTCTCATCTGACTGTGCTAGTAAGATTCAGCATGTCAAGGAAAGAGAAAAATAGCTGTACTTATTTTCAGAGTTCAGTATGTGAAATTAACTTTTAGAGCTTATTTAACACAAAACCATAGGCCTTCCTCAGGGATGGCACAGGATGACACTGCCAACCATAGCCATATATATAGGCACATCTTTTTTTCCCTGGGGAAATAATTTTACCTGTTTCCTGTAGCTACTTTGCCAAAATTTCTCCAAACCACTCTTGTGATTCTGTATAGGTCTTAAAGGATTTATGCAGAAACAGACAAAAGGGACTATGGTGTTAATATTCCAGTCATACAGAAATAACTCTAAATGCAAGAATAGAATTTTCTAGGCGCTAGAAAAGGCCCGCTCTTATGGTTATCCTTAAGTTCCTTGGTTCTTTTTTGGCATTCCTTAATCCCAATCAAGGCATTTCCTTGCTCAGGAGCACATTAATTTCCTATTGCCTATAGGATAAAACAAAAACTCCTTAGGCTAGCATTTAAGGACTTCCATTCTCTGACCCAACACCTACCACACCTTTCTGACCTCATTTCTCAATTCTCTTCCCCCCCCGCCCCCCAGTGCCCATGTTCAAACCAAGAGGGACTTCTAGGTGTTTGCTTTTTCTAATGGTTTCCTGGCCATCCCCAAATTTTATGGGACACTCCCCAACTACCTCAAAGGATCCTTAACTTCAATGAAGTTGTCTTCTTTTTGCTTTTGTACAATACGGGGCATATGAATATGTGATATTAAGCTTTAGAAGTTTAAAGCTATGCTGACTGGGGGGGCACCCCATTTTTGTGTAAACTTATACATTTCTATTAATGCAGTGTCTGGCTCTCTAATCAATGTCTGTTAATTTGTCAAAAATTCTTAGAAATATATGCACACAAGTCTCGAGGTAAAATTTTATTGCTCTTCATTACAGACACAATGTGGCATGTGCCATCAGGTTTATCTAAAGCATTTTCTGACTGAACAGTTCATTTTTCTGCAATAGCATGGTGCTGTTTTGTTACTCAGAAGTAGGGGAAGAGAAAATTCCAATTTTAAGTACAGCTAGGTGGGAATGGCAAAGGTTACCCAAGGCTAACTTCAATTCATCTGTCTTTAGAGTACCAAAGGTAAAGGGTGGAGCTTTTTTGATTGTATTTTGTTGTGGCTTTTACTTTTAGGGAATGTGAAAAGGGAAAATCCTATATACATTACTGTCATTCCCCAAGATTCCCTAAAATGGAAAACTCGGGGGGCGGGGGGGAAGGGAGAAGGGGAAAGGAGTTTGTTAAGCCCAATTAGGAGAGAACCCAGTATTCAGATACTTCTTCACAGCCCAGATGTCAAACCAGTGGAGATCATATGCTAAGCTTATGGTGATCTTGCAAAACACCTGCTCCTGGGAGGCTGAGTATCAAGCAATAGTCCCAATCTGATAATCTTAAGGACTCTGAAAGTTCCCTTTGGGTACCAAGGGACATCCAAAGCCCCACTTTAGGCCTGGCTTCAGAAACTGTTCCGTAGGCTGGCACTGAAGGTAGAGTCCCACACAATGCAATTAGTGATGGCTGGTTCCAAGTTTTGGAAGTCATACTGTTAATGTCTTCCTGCTTTCACCCATTCATGGATATATGCAGCTTCTAGCTTCCGGACCTCTATGACAGACACGGGGTCTTCTGGATTAGACCCTCTGGAACAGGCAACACAAGGCAAGAAAGGTGAGTACTCTGCTTGTGCTAGGCCTTTAGGGGGTCTTCAAGCTCAGGGTTTGGCAAGAGCAAGAGAAAACAGGATTACATGAGACACAGGCAGGACAGGGGTAAGGGGTACAGGCTGTGGTCCGAGAGGGAATCAAACTAGACTGATTTCATCCACATCATATTCTAACCACCAAACCATATTCCAGACTTTGGCACCTTGCTTCAGCTATCTCCTCACTCTGCACTTTGCCCCCCACTCTACTTTCCAGACTTCACCACTGAGTTTTGCTATGCTGCTTTCCCTTCACACCTGTTTTCAACTCCAGCTTGTGTTGTCTCTCCACCCACTCCTGCCATTCGGATATAAGCTCCTTGATGACAGGGATTGTGTTTATTTTACTTGCGTGTACTTAGCAAAGTAACAAATGCTTTATTTAATTGTCCAAGATTTATTTCAACCTATTGGAGAATTACTTTCTCTTGTTTAAACCCTACTTATCTTTGAGGATATTGGTCAAATGTCAACTCCATGAAGTATTCTCTGATCTCCCTGCCCACAAGCACTTTTTACTTTTTGGAGGGAAGAGGCGGAAGAGAAGGAATCCAAACCTAGTGATTTCAGTGACAGGAAAATATACAATTTACAATGCACAAGGGCCCCTGTTCTGTAACTTAATCTTTACTGCTTGAGTCAACAAAAGGTTTCGTAACTTGGCTCAATCACAACCAATGTATAGAGATACACAACATAGAGGCACAACTCGAACCAAGGACTTTTCAATTTCAGACAAAAGTTTGTCTCCATAACGTTATCAAGGCATTCCTAATTTCGTTGATACAATATGCTACAGAGTGGAATAAAAGTATCATTTCATTTAGCCTATTAGATTTCCCTAGGGCAGGGATCCCTGTCTTATTTGTCTTTGTATTCTCAGTTTTCTTTGCATGTAATAGGTTCTTTAATTATTTGTTTGATCAACTGAATAAAATGTTTTATAAAAATCTGTTGGTTTTGAATACTGTCTGAAAACCTGCAAGCTTGGAGCTGACCCCGGGGTATCATCCACCATGGTCCAAGAAACAAGATGTGATCCTCTGTACTCCCCTCGGGGTAGGATTTCGCTTTTGTGGGCAGAATACAGACAGAAAGGAAATTCAAGAAGCCCAGACTCCCTTACCTGAGATCTAGATGATGAGCTCCGCCTTGGATGGTGAGAGCGATCAAGGATGAACTCAAATTACTCCTTATCTGTTCAGAAGAAGGAAACCTCTCTGTAAAGTTGTGTTTTTCAGAAAAAGATGGGGGCTGATGTTGTTAACAACTCATAAAGAACACTATAATACCAAACCTTTGGGGTGCTCACAATACTCATGAGAAGTAGCCAAGAGACAAGAGGTTAATTCAGTTATTTGCCCTATGTGTCAGTCCTAATGGGGAAAGCTAGGCCAACCTTGTCTGACTCCTACCAGAATGGGAACAGGGAGATTTGAAGGTTAGGCAAGTCAGGCCTGTCCCTGGTTTTGATCAATGGCAAAAAGAATGGAAGGGTGTTAGAAACTGGTGCCCAAAATATTGTCAATCTTATTAAAGGGAAGGGGGGATGGCTTTTCCTGTCTCAATATGAATCACAGGATTCCCAGATACTTACCCCACCCCCTGCCCAGGGATCCAGGTCTCCATTTGAAAATATAATGTTGCTTGCAGCTTTGAGATCTGAATAGGATGAGTAAAAGAAGTGAAAGCCAAAACTTACTCACTGAGAAGGCAGTCTGTTTGCTTATTATGGTTCAGCAAAGTTCCAAGAGTGGAATGCACAATCCTGAAGTCGGGGCATGGAAGAATGCTAGTTGGTTTTTGCACCCCCTTTCTTGAAAAGTGCCTCAAGTAGGCTAGGACACTCCCGATCAGAATTCTATTCATGGAAGATGGACTGGTGTTACCACCACAAGATGTAACAACAGTGTAGGGGAGAGGTAGCCGGTGACTTACTCTTCCCCCAGAAGTTGGTCTGCATCCAGCTTTTCCGGGGCCTGACACCCCACCTGGTGAAACAGTACTTCTCTCGAAGCTCATCGGTAAATGGGATCTTAGGGAACATGTCGGTTACATTATTGCTGTCAAAAGTGAGGTTGATCTCGGTGCAGGCCTGAAAAAGATCCCATTCCAAAATATGCCAGAGCAGGGCAGAGCATTGAGGCTTTCCATTCAGTCAGTCACCCTGATTGTCCCCAACCTTGTACCTGATAATCCCAGGCCTCTGCGCTGGGGCCTGTGCCACAGCCTGTAGGGTCAGCACATTTATGGTAAAGTTTATAGATATCAAAACATGGCTCTGTCCCAGAAGTATTATAAAACAGTCCTAAAAGAGGGAAAGAAAAGGGTTTGGAGCATACATTCAGTGCTCAGACCATGTAGGTGATAGAAGCTATAAGAGAATTTCACCTTCCAGATAATTTTAATAGATAATTCACATGAACTCTTCTCTTCCTATACACCTACTACTGTACCCAAGGTTTTCCTCTCAGTGGTTGTTTCAAGAACAAGTTAAATTTAAGTACGGGACTAGGAAATCTTGGAGTCTTTCATACTCCCAAAACAATGCACCTTCCAGTCCTATTGGATACAGGTGAATTTACCATAAAAGATCAGTTCATCCAGCCTCAAGCTCTGCCCCCTCCCATCAAAATGCTAATTTAATCTGTACAACACACTGCTGGAGGTGGCACTTTGCCTCTCCTTGGATCCACCAATACTAACAAGAGGAGGCAGGCCCAGGCTTGCCCAGATGACATTTAAGTCTGGCTGAAACAAGCCAATGGCAGTCAGGACCCTCTTTTCTTCTCCATGTTGACAAGAACTCCCCAGAAGACTCAGAGACTTGGAGAGAGCAGTCAGCAGCCCCTGCCAGTACTATGTCGGCAGCTCAGCCTGTGGGATCAGCCACATATCCCCAGAAGCTGTTAGAAGGAGTTGGAAGTCTGTGGCAGCTGGGGCTCTTATGTGATGTGACCCTTGAAGCTGGTGGTGTCCGTTTCCCTGCCCATCGAGTAGTCCTCGCCTCAGCCAGCTGCTACTGCCGGGCCCTTTTCCTGGGCCACGCAGGCCTGGAGACCACTGTCCAGCTGCAGGGCATTGAGCCTGCAGGGCTGGGGAACATGCTCAACTTTATCTACTCCGGGAAGCTGCATCTCTCAGCAGACAACCTCAAGGAGACAATGCAGGCAGCTGAGGTCCTGCTGGTTCGTGATGCCATTCGCCTCTGCTGTGCTTTCCAGGGCACCACCACAACCCTACCTGGGAAGGTCATCGAAGACCCTCGAGATGAGCAACATGTCTGGCACTCACAACAGGATGCACTGAGTGAGTTACCGGAGAGAATGGGGATGCTAGGGATGCAGTGTTTGAGCTGATTGTGACTTGGTTGGGGGAGAATCCTGTAAGATTTCCAGAGGCTACCAAGATGCTAGGGCAGCTCCCCTTTCCACTGATGTCACCCACAGAGCCACCTGTCCTGGCCACAGCCACTATGGAGACTGATCTCACCTGTCCTGAGATCCTGAGCTACCACATGCGTGTCGGCGCCCAGTCAGCCCTGCAGACTGAACATGGCTGCCCCCAAGTTACTGTCCCCACTCTGCTCGTCCTGGGAGGGCGTGGACCCAACAACCAGCTCAATGGGGATGTGTGGGCCATGATGCTGGCTGATAGAACCTGGAGGCGAATGGGAAAGTTGGGCACACCTCTGTACAATCACGCAGTGGCTGTGCTCAGTGGCTTCCTCTATGTCCTGGGAGGCCAGTCCAAGTTTGACCCAGCTGGCCAGCATCCATCCAGCGAGGTGAGAGCTTTACCTAAGGCTCCAGAGTAGAAGTGGTCAGAGCTGGACATCGCTCTGCTTTGGAGAGCGTGATCCCAACTACACTGAGACGAAGCCCAAGCTAGAGCCAGGTTCAGAATCCTGGGGAGAACTCCCTGCCCCTGCAGTGACCTTTACAAAGGGGAAGGGCTTTCCCAAACACGTTCAGTCCTACCCTCTGAACTGCAGGGCTTCTGTAACTGGGAGTCCGGTCAGGGGAGAGGAAAGCAGTCAGAGCCCAGTGATGCCCTTTTCTCCATCCCGCAAATCACCACGAGCCCCTTTTAGGGATCCCAGGCCTGGGGATCTCTGTTCTGCAGCTTCTGCCTGAGATCCAAATGGTCCCTCTGCCCAATAACTGGGGCATCCAATAGGAGGGAGGGCCAAGTGAAGGGCTGTGCCCCGAACTCCAACCCTGCTCACAGTGCTCCCTGGATCCCTAGGTATTTCGATTTGATCCCCAGCATGGTACCTGGCTGCAAATGGCCAGCATGCTCCAGAGGAGAAGCAGATTCCATGCAGCCGTGCTGGGCGAGGTGATTGTGGCTGTAGGCGGTGGGACACTTCTGGGGAAGCTCACTAGCACCGTGGAGGCTTACGAGCCTGTTCGAGACACTTGGACATGGCTGGTGCCTTTCCCTCTGCCTGTGGCTGACCATGCTGGAACCACACATGAGGGCCTTCTCTATATAGCAGGTGAGCTAACTGAAAAATGGCTCCCCTTCCTTGGAGAAACTGAGGAAGGACGGGCGGAGTGGGGGGTTGGGTGGGGCAGAAGAATGGACAGCGAGGCCAAGCTTAGACAGGAATGCTATCCAAACTTTGACCCTGATGGGAGCTTAAGCAAGTGTGGGGACCGAGCACATAACACTAGTATATGGAAAAGAAACAAGAAATCCACTTTTTAGTAAACAGTCTAGTCTAAAAACATAAAGCAAGCTCTCTGGGGGTGGGGTAGGGTCAAGGGCTCTTAAGCCTTTAACACTGATCCCTTTAGCAGTCTAGTAGAGCCTATGTACACTTTCTCCAAATAGTGTTTCTTTTAATGCAAAAAATAAAATATCTAGATGAAAGGAAACGCCTCATATTGAAAGCTACTTAAACTGCACTTGAGAGTAAGACTTTATACATAGCTGTGTGCGTGCACATGCATCCCCATATACATGTGTGTGTGTGTGTATATATATATGTGTGTGTGTGTGTGTGTGTGTGTACTTAGACATAGGGGGTAAAGGGAAGGAGGGAGGGAGAGAGCACCATTCATGGACTCCAGGGTAAGAACTCCTGGGCTAGATAAACCACGTCACTTATAAAGGACCATAAGAGAAAGCTGGGATAGGACAGAATGGGATAGAGGCTCTGGGAACCAGGTCTCCAGAACCATGTCTGCCCTATTAAATGTGAGGTGTTCAGAGTTCCCCAGAGGTTCAGAACTATGTGACTTCTTTCATTCTGCTTTGCCCATTTCTTCCCTTACAAGGTGGCTTCTCTTCAGGTAAGACCTTAAACCTAGTGAGCAGTTACCTTCCACGTCTGCATCGCTGGATCCCCAACCACCCACTGACTTTCTCCCGCTGTGAACACAGTCTTGCAACTTCCAGGAACACCCTTTTTTGTGTAGGAGGCCGGACCCTTAGCCCAGTGAGTGTCATGGAGATAAGCTGAAGGGTAGGGGAGGGTTGGGCTTAGTTTAACTGAGCAAGGGGATGGGGGGCCAGCCATTAAGTACTCTGTAACCCACCCCATTCATCTCCAAACTCATTTCCGTCTTATAGGTGAAAAAACTGAGGTCTCACAGGAGTGCCTAAGGTCATGCAGATAGCTCATGGGATAGCCAGAATCTAGGTCTTCTGATAATTACACCATAAGGCCCTGAGAATCCTGGGGGATCCTTAGGGGGCTCCAAAGTTCAGGCAGTGAGATATGACTGATAACCACTCATGTGCACAGGCAGGGGCATGGATCCATGTGGCTGAGACAGAGTGCTACAGCCCAAGCACAGACCAGTGGACAGTTCTGCGTCTTATCTCCCTGGGCCGGTGCCAGCTGAGCATGGTTGGGCATGAGGACCAGCTCTATGTAACAGGTGGGGGCTTTCTGGGCACCAGGACCAAGGAAGCTACAGTCCTGGTGTCCAAGCCGGCGGGCTGGGCCTGGCAGGAGGTGGGCTTCTTGCCACAGCCACTGCTGGATCACGCTTCTTGCATCTTTGCTCTGCCTCCTGTGGAGTTCCAGATCCAAGGGAGAGAAACCTCCCTAAATGCAGTTACCAATGAAGAGCAGACAAGGCTTGCAGCAAAGTTACAACCGGTGAGGGAGAAAGGATGCCCACCTTAATCTGGCTTCCCTCCTCTGAACATCAGTGTGCCCACATAGGTACCAGTGAATTACTAAATAAAGATGAACACAACTCAATCCAGGTGCCCTAGTAGGGTTGTCGGTCAAAACAAGTGGAAGGGGGAGTCCTGGACTCTGGCATCACCAGTCCCAACACTGACTCTCAGGATACAACCCAGAACAGAGATGACAGGCACAGGTATCTGAGCATCAGAGCAAGGGCAGAGGGAGGGCCCAAGGGCCAGCCCCCCCACTACTGCTCCCTATGCATTTCAGGGCCTCAGTAACTGAGCCATTGCCAACACACATCTCCCTAGAGCTACTAGTCAGCAAGCTGAGATGGCTCCTCGACCCCTGGCCCTCTCTGGAGCTGTTCCTCATGGATGGGGCTGGCCTAGGACAATCTGTGACCGCAAGCATTTACCTAACAATGTTTTGCAAAGCACTTCATACATCTGATCCTCCCATGAGGTAAGGGCTGTTATTCCCATTTTTACACATGAGGAAACATGAGTACTCTAACACCAGACTTGTCCAAGGTCATGTACTTAGGAGGTATTGGGATGTCTCCCCAACTCCCAGGCCAGCATTCCTGCTGTTATAAGCTCTCCTTTCTACTCTTCCCTACTCCTTATTGTTCCTCTTGCACCCCCCCCCCCTTACTATTATCTCTGCTTTTTTCTCCCCTCCCTGATGGTCTTCTTACCACTTCTCAGGCTGGGGTGCCAGTAAAAAAGAGAGTAAAAGGAACAGCTGGCCAGAGGGTGCTGGGATTGCACCATGAAACAACTCATTGTGCACATCCTCTGCTGAGTGAACATGAAATCCTCAGCTAGTCCTAAACCTGAGTTCTTACAGAATACACCAACCCAGTAATGGGCCATTCAAAATTTGTCTGCAATTGGGGGAGGAAATTGGCAGAATCCCTTCCACCCAGGAGACTCACAGACCCAGCCCATCACGGGGAAGTGAAGACTTACCAACCAGGTCCCTGAGTCCCTGGATCTGGTTCTTTGCACTAAGGAGCCGATCACATCCCACCTGGTGAGAGACATGTTGGTCAGTCTCCCTACTTATCTTAGTGGGGAACAGAGTTCAGGAACTGAGGCTAAGACACAAGACTTCCAGGACCACAGTCTTCCTCTACTTTAATCATCTCTGGCACAAACTGGGAGAATGATCTTTCTGATATGGTAGGGAACTTTGGTCCCAAGATAAAACTTGGATGGCTCATACCCTGGGTTATGAAGGCAGTGGGAGAAGTGATGGTAGAAGCAAAATATATTTCTTTTTAAAAGCCTTGGGTCTTGGGATAGCTAAATGGCACCATGTGGCCTCATACTTAACACTTCCTAGCTGTGTGACCCTGGGCCAGTAACAAAAGCCTTGGATCTGAATCCCAGCTCTGCTGTTTGTTGCCTATGACTCCAGTTAGTCACCTCGAGTTCCTCTGTAAAATGAGGAATAGCTGTTCTGTCAGACTCCCTTCAGTTCTCAATCCTCTAAGTTCTAAACTTAGAAGCAGCTGGACTTCAGCCTGGATTCATTGTTCCTTCTTAACCTTGTTTTGGAAAGCTCTTGTGGCCGTGGACCTAGCCAGGAAAATCTTGCCACAAATCTCTGCCTCTTTCTATCTGCTGGGATTTTGTTTTTTAAGAAAAAGAGTCCCCAACTTGTGTTGGGGGTAGCTCTGGCAAACGTTCTTCCACTCTCTCCCCCAACATCCAATGGCTCCTGGGACTTCTTACCTTGACAGGATTGGCTGGGAAATGGCCCATGAAATCAGTGGGGTAGGGGTAGTCCATCATTGTGATCATGGTGAAGGCATTTCGGGCAAATTCAAACAATTGGGTGATGGCTGAGTCACTTGAGGGCTGTGTGCATGTACCCATTTCCTGGCTGATTTTGTCAAAGGCTTTGAGGAGGAGAAGAAATGTTCCAGTGATCACATCCCAAGCAGATGGTATTGTCTGAGCAAAAGGAGCTACGATGGTATTCTGAATCCAACGTGCACATCTTCCCCTCAGCCGGCTCAGGGTCCAAGTCAGGGTGACAGTAAAACGGGCTCCTGAGTCCTGGACAATTTTCTCACCCCATGGAGCAATGACCACTGATGCCTGTGGCAGGATCGTTCGGGGGAAAGAGCAGTGAACAAGGAATCGGGACCCAGGACTCTGGTACTGCCAACTTACTGTGACCTGGGCAGGTGACCTGCGGCCTCAGGAGTTTTATTACTGAAATGAGGCTACATCCCCAGCTTTGCCTCTGTTCAGAGATACTCAATCACCAAATAGATTGGTATATGGGAAACTATTGACATGGGGAAGAATTGTTACCTCGCTGAAGGTACAGGTCTTTGATCAGTCTGAAGGCTTCTCGTACACCCTGCACACATTTGGGGCTGTAGTTCTCAAAGTCCTAGGGGAAGGAAGGGGAGAGGGAGGAAAAGCCCAAAGCATGTGAATTCCCCATTTATTTCTTGCTACAAGCCAAACCTTGTGCCTTTGCCCTGGGGAAAGTCATGGCAGTGCAGGGCACAGAGGTGAGCTGTAATGGAAGGATCTATATGACCCCAATTCAATGTAATTCAACATTTAAAGGCAAAAATAAAGCAGTCCTTGCAAGGAGCTTACATGCTAGCCCATGGGATACAAGTACATGGATGAATATAATATGAGGTTAAAGGGTTAACTGGCTACATAAAGGGTTGTTGTTAAAGGGTTGCTGGCTACATAATGCCAGGAGGTGCCAACCTCTGGGCAAGGGCTGCTGCTGGGACCACAAAGGCTCCTGCAGACTGGGGGGCCGGTCCAACTTACAGCAGTAACATCTCTGAAGAACTGGCTGGAGTCCCCAATGCCAGCAATGGAGAGCACAGGAGCACTGGCAGCCAGTGCCCCAGCCACCAGGTTGGGGTACTTCATCCTCATGTAGGCACTGAGCATCCCTCCATAACTGGGGAGACAAGAGAAGGCTTTGCCTGAGATACTCCTGCCTCCTGACTCTCCCCAACACATCCCTCTTCTCCTGCTAGACCGAAACCCTTACTATTCCACTGGAAATACTCCAATATAAGATGGGGGTTATGATACTGGTGCTATCTACTTCACTAAATGCAGAGTGTCTGAATTGTGAAGTCCTTCACGAAAAGGAGCTGGTATTACTATCGCAATTCCACCCATTCTTCAAAGCCTACTCTACTGTAATATCTGTCATATGTGCCATCTTCCACTACCATGCCAAGAGAGCAGCCACAATCACCCAAGAAGAACAGGGACACAGAACAAATTTTAGAACCCACAAGAAGTCCTCCTGAATCTGGGACAGGTCCCTGAAGTCTTTCTGGCCTTCAGTTTCTTCATCTAAAGACAAGAATACTCATTTCTCTTCCAGAGAGCGTTGGGAGAATTAAATAAAATGACTTCCCAAGAGAAACAAAAATTTTATCTTCCAAAGGCAGGTATTCTCAGCAGCCAAACAACGAGCCATTTTGTAAAAGCAGCTCCTTTGGGTCAAGCAGTGTGCCAAGAGCCCCTGTCCTCGAGGAGCTAGGCCGGGAGTTCACATGTACATGGGCAGGTAGAGACAGAATCCATACAGGAAGATTTCGAGTTAAAGGCAGAGGTAGCTGGAGGGATCAGGAAGGGCTTTATGTATGATATGGTGCTCAAGCTGAGCGCTGAACAAAACCAGGATTCTAAAACAAAGGGGAGGAGGAAATGGAAATTCTCCTGGAATGGCAAAGAGACAGGACAAAGACTCTGAGAAGAAATAGATGAGAAATAACAAGAGGATCAGTTTGGCTCAAATTGAGAAAATGTGACGGTGAGTAAAGTTTAATAAGCCTGGGAAGACAGGCTGAAGCCAGGTCATGAAAATCCAAACAAAGGATTTGCTCTTTGGGGCACTAAGGAGCCATAGCAGGCTACTGAATGATGGAGTAAGGGCTGAGTAATCATGGCAGCTTCATGGAGGGATGGCTTGGAGCAGAAGGAGGCTTAAGGAAGGAAGATCCACCAAGAGGCAAGTGCAATAATCCAGGGGAGAAATCTATGAGGGGATGAGCTGTGGGTGTGACAGCGGCGGGGAAGGGTACTGGATGTGTGGGGGTAAAATGAAAGCACCAAGGATGAGTAAGGTTTTGAACCCAAGTGGCTGGAAGGATGATGATGTCCCCAACAGAAATATGAAAGTCTAGTAGAAGCTTGGCTTGGGAGGAAGAGTTAGTTATTTTGGATTTAGTTATTTTCATTCTAAATTGAGTTTATTATGCCTAGAGTGTATCCAGTACAAAATATCCAAAATCCAACAGGATCTTCATTTCTAAGTGTCACTGAATGGCAGAGAGGTGGCAGGGACTGAATGTAATAAAACCATTCTGGGAGCGTTTGGATTACCCCTTGGAAGCCAGAACCAGGGCAGGCCATTTAGGAAAATCAGAGAGCTGACACATCTCCCAAACTGTCCTATAGTGTTTCACTCTACTAGCAACTTCTGATAAAGTAGGCACTGAGATTCCACTTTTAGATAAGGTAAAGGGCAGAGAGGAAAAGTCTGAGACTAGTAAGGACGATGGGGCTGAGCTTAGAAGGCCTATGTATTTAAGATTTACCCCAAAGGTTAAGCTTGGGAAACACCTGGTGCTCCTTGGCAA
This sequence comes from Sarcophilus harrisii, assembly GCF_902635505.1. NCBI lineage: Eukaryota > Metazoa > Chordata > Mammalia > Dasyuromorphia > Dasyuridae > Sarcophilus > Sarcophilus harrisii. Next base: position 248,649,243 of record NC_045427.1, on the reverse strand, counting down.
CCACGTGACTCCTTAGGAACATACCTGCCTCCAAAGGTGATAACAGGCACATTCTCAGCCTTGTACTCCTTTTGCAGAGCCTGGATCAGCACAGCAAAGTCAGCCAAGGCCTGCTCTACTGTAAGCAGGGATGTATTTCCCTTTCTGGTGGACTGGACCCCAAATGGAAGGGACTTTCCATAGTAGCGCTGGAGAATAAGAACAAAAACCAGACCGAGCTCAGAATCCCATCTCAGCCCAGCATCCGGCCCGACTGGCCAAGACTATTAAGTTGACCCCGGTAGGTCTCCTCATCAGGTCACAGCAAATTCACTGCATAGGGTAACTCAATCTCATTTCTGAGTCCGAAGGGGTTTTTGCCATATCCCAGCCTGTTAAAATATGATGATGGCAGGGATAAAATACACCAGGAGCCAGATTATATCTTTCAGGTACCAGAAATTATTCAAAATATTTTCATTCCAACTGTAAACAAAACATAACTATCTGATTGTGAACTGAATGAAAATAACTAAATAGGCAACTTTTCTTTTAAAGCCTGAATAAAAGTTGATTCTATCAGGATTTTCTGAATATGGGCCAGACAAAAATACTGTCCTTGGGCCCAATGGCTGATGTCCTGATAAAAAGCAGAGCTGCAGTGAAATGAACCAAAATATACCTCAAAGGGAGAGAATTAAGGGCATGATCTGTTCTTCTTCTTGACTGGAGAGTCAGTCTCCTGTTACCTGACCAGGAAAGAGCCCCAAGCCTCAGAAACAGTCACACCATACCCACATGTTCAGCAAAAATGACCAGAGCCTCCTCAGCTGATGCTAGCTCCAGAATGAAATCGCAATTACTGGCAAAAGCCCAGACATCAGCTTCATTTCCCGTATAAAAAAATATTGGTCCTGTTCCCTTCTTCCAGAACTTCTCTGTAAGACAGACCAAGAGAAAGAGATAGGGCATTCTCTAACCATCAAAGAAAACATTCTAAGGTGTCCCCTCCATGGAAAGGGCTTGTTATAGTTTAAGAGAATCAGATTTGGACTTTAAATCAGAAGCTGGATTTCTTCTCACTCCCACACTCCCAGGAGCCCTAAGACTGGTTAACTTCAAAAAAAGATTAATCCACAGGGGATCCAAACTAAACCAAAACAGTCTCTCCCCTCAAGGGGCTTATGTTCTACAGGACAGGCTAAGGAATCACATAGAGGCCCTGAAGTTTCCCCATTTACAGGCCTCTCTAGGCCGAACAGTTTGCAGAAAGCCAGCCTGGAGAAGTGAGTCTTCTACTACCCATAATCAACTATCCATACTCTCAACTATTCAGCCAATATGTATATACATATATGTACAAAATTGTGTGTGTCTGTGTGTTTGTATTTGTATATAGTAATTATTTCTGTGGGGAGGGCCCTAGCTGGGGTCCCCCTGCCCCATTTTCTTTGCCAGACCTCACCTGTCACCAGGAACCGCTGGAGGAATGTATTGTTGCCATAACTTTCAAAGTTGAAATGATCCAAAATCTGCTCAAAGTATCGCTCCTGGAAGTCCACTTGGGAGGCTCCTTGAACAGGGGAAGGGCCATACTGGATTAGCAGCTATGCTAGCCAAGGGACCTGGGACTCAGGGCTTGGAGGACCCTTGGGGTGATGCAGGTAGAAAGGCTAAGAAGCCAAGGGAAAAGAAAGGAGATAACCTCAGGGGAAGGAATGGTAAGGGAGCTGAATGCAAGGTTATGTGTTCACAGGGAAAGACAGGGAAGTAAAGAAGGCAAGGATGGGATTTAAGAGGTCAGGAAATCCATTTTGGTGGGGCTGCTAGGAGGCTGACCTCTAAATTCTGAAATCTTCTTAACTCACTAGCTCATCAAAGTTTGGGGGAGGTCCTGAGTGAAGGAGTTTGGGGGAAAGGTTTGGGAAGGGGATTCGTTTCAATTCAACAACATCATCTGTGCTTGGTGCTGGGAAACAATGATGAAATAGTCCTGCTCTTAAAAGCTTACATTCTCCTGGAGAGCAATAACACACACTGATTCAAGTTATATATATATATGTTCAAGTTATATACTTTTCAAAAGGTAAAGAGTGATAAAGTTGAGGCACTCTAGAAAGAACTCATGGAAGAAGGCACCTGAGTTAGGCTGAAAGAAGCTATAAAAGGACAGATATGAGGGAGTGCTTTCCAGACATGGGATGGGGGGGGAGGGAAGGAGTTGGCAGGAGCAAAGACATGGAGGGGAGAACGGAAATGTTATTAAGGAAACAGGCAACAACTATCAGGCCAGCTTAAGTGAAATGGAGTGTGTGGAAGGGAGTAATATGAACATTGGAAATGCAGGTGATAGTTAGGAAGCCTCAAATACCAGGATGGGTATTTCATATTTTATCTTAGAGGCAAGAAAGAGTCACAGAAGATTCTTGAGTGGGGACTGTTCTGCGAGTCTCAATTGGACAATGTTTTGGAAAGTGGTCTAAAGAAACTACTGCAATGGTCTAGGCCAGAGGTAATGAGTGCCTGGGTAAAAGGTGTATGAGTGGAGACAAGTCAGGAGACCTGAGTGACATCACTGAAGGAGAAGACCAAGACGTGCCTACTGATTGTGCCACTGAAGACTCATCTTCTCCAAGTTCAAATGTGGCCTCAGATTCTTACTAGGGGATGACTCTGGGCAAATCACTTAATCCTGTTTGCCTCAGTTTCCTCATCTGTAAAATGAGCTGGAATGGGAAAAAGCAAATCACACAGCATTTTTGCCAAGAAAATCCTAAATGGAGACTCAAAGAGTTGGGTATGACTGACAGACAACTGAACATAAAAAAATAAATAAATAAATAATAGAGGAATTCACAAATAAATCACATTCTAAAACAGGTTGAAAATATTAGAAAACGAAGTCAAGAGATAGTAAAGGCTACAAGGATGACTGAGTTTGCAAACCTGGATGACTGAAAGAACAATGGTGCCCTAAACAGAAATAAAGAAGTTGGGAAAGTTTGGGGAAAAACAGAATGAATTGTTTTGAATGTGCTTTATTTGAAATAGTGATCCAGGTGGAGTTGTCAGCATGGTGACAACATGGCACCTGGATTCTGGAAAGAAATTAGGGGTGTGTGTGTGGGTACAGAGAGATTAAGAGAGGAGAGAAACACACAGAGAGACAGGGAGAGAAGACGAGGGAGAGGGAAGAAGAGAGACAGACAGGGAGAGAGAGAAGGGGGAGATAAAGAGATAGAGAGACAGAGGCAAAGAGAGGGAAGGAGATAGAGACAGAGAAGGAAGATACAGAGAGAGGGAGAGTCAGAGAGTGAGAGAGACAGAGAGAGAAAAAGAGAGAGGGAGGGAGGGAAGCAGGAGAGAGGGAGAGGGAGAGAGGGCACTGTACAGAGCTTCAAGGGATGCTGCTATCCTATACAGTAATCCGCCACTAGGAAGCCAGGGCCTACCTGCCTCTTGGCTCGGATGCCACCTCACCACCAGCACCCCCAAATTAATCCATTCAGCTTTGAAACTGTCCTACAGGTGATATTAGCTAACAAAAAACACTCAGAAGCTAGAGGGCACACGAATAGGGCAGGCTCTGGAGTCGCCGAGAACTGAATTCGAATCCTGACTCACTTTGCGGTGATTTAGGCAAGTCAATGTCTCTTGCCCTTAGTTTGCTCAAATTAGCAAAACAGGGCAACAAACCACAAACAACCTTAAACAATGGCTGTGAAGCCCAGATGAGGTAACTGATCAAAGCACTTTGCAAACTTCAAAGCGCTGTCTGAAGCTGGTTATACCTAACTGGCCACGGACTGCAATTCCCATCCAGGCTGTCTGTTACCAGAAAATAAAGGCGGCCTCGAAATCCCGTTATCTGCTCCCTCTCCCACGCCGTTCCCTGCCCCCCTGCCTTCCCCTCCCCCCCTGCACAGAGCAGGGCTCCTTGTCTCTGCCCCCTCACAGCAGAGCCGGCCCCTCCGGCACCTCGCTCCCGCCTGGCGCACAGTAGGCCCGCACAATGCCGGTTACCCCTATATTCTAGGACAGGGGAAAGTTCACTCCGAGAGGGGAAGGGGAAGGGGGGGTCGGGGAATCAGGGTAAGATGAGGTGGGGGCGCAGAACTAGGAGGACTTTGAGAACGTGGCGTTGGGGGAGGCACTGGGGAATCTGGGGGTTGTTCTGGAAGGGCGCGGTTCGGGGGAGTTTCCAGAAGCTGGGGAGCAGGAGTAAGGGGGGCCGCTGGGGGGCAATTCCCGGAGAAGGGAGCTCGGGAAATTCGGGGCGCTGAGTTTGGGGAGGGTCCCCCGAGGGGAGGAGCTGCGGTCACTCACCCCAGGACTCCCCGCTGCTCGGGCCCGGGCCCAGCCCCAGCCCCAGCAGCAGCAGCAGCCAGGTCACAGGGAGGCTGGGGCCGCGCCAGGCGGCGGACACGCGGCTCCCCAAGCCCATGAGTGCAGTCCTCGCTTCGGCCCGCCCGGGTGGGGACATAGCCGGCTGTCACATGACAGACGCCCACGTGATTCCACGGACTAGGAAACCGGTCACGGGGCGGGCGGAGCCTGTGGGAGCGCCGCACGTCAGGGCTCCTCTTCCCTGGGTGACATCCGTTTACTGGGCGCAGCGTCCGCTGGCTCACTTTCCCCATCCGTTTAATGGGCGCAGCGTTGGTGCGCTCAGTTTCCCCATCCATTCAATGGGTGCAGCGCCCGCTGCTGGTTCCCCGGTCGGGGGAGGCCGGGGGCGGGGCGGGAGTGAAAGCATCTTCTAGGTCATCCTCTGCTGGGCCGTGGGCCTTCACGTTCCCGAGTTCCCCGCTCTCGGTGCTCCCGCAGCAAAGCCGGGGCGCGCGGAGGAGGACTTTGGGGGTGACGCCTTCCTTCCACAGATGCGGAGACTGAGGCAAAGCGCGCTCAAGTCCCAGTGCCAGAGCTCACCGCGGAGTGAGAAGTCGTCGGCCACTGGCGGCGGGCGTATCCACAGAGCGGTCAGCCCCGGGCGCGCGGCCGCCTCTGGGGCCCCTCCCCAGCTTGGGGAACAGTCAGAGCCCCGCAGGCCGCGCCAGGCACGGACGCAGCTGAGCGACTCCCTCCCCTCCCCCCCACTGCCCTGGCTCTGTCTCCCCTGGGCCTGAAATCGGGAAGGCCCGGTTTGTAAGACTACCAGGGAAGCTGCTAGCTGTGTGACCCTAGCCAAGTCAGCCGGCCTCTGCTTGCCTCGGTTCCCTCAGCTGTGAAATGGGAACAATAATGTCAAAAGCTGACGTGCCGAAAGCTAGGCCTCCTGCGCCAAATTAGCCAACTTGCCAAGGCAAAGGAAAAGCTCTTGAAGAAAATTAAAAGTGCATTTTTAGCACTAAAAGTATGTTTAATCAAAGCACGTACGTTTTTAGTCATAGTGCTATTCCACACTTAATAGACTACAATGTAATGTAAGAACCCTGAAAATCCTTTGACTTGCTTAATTTGATATTGCCTTATTTGGGGTGATCTGGAACTAACCCCGCAATGCCTCTGAATACCCCTGGATACAATGATGAAGAGAGGGCTTGTGTCTCTTTGTATTTTTATCCCCACTTCCTGGCACAGGATTTGGCAGCCATAGGTCTCCTTTGTCTCTAGGGTTAATGCTTTTCCCCATAACACCCGGGGCTTCTGGATTGTGGACTGCTTTGAATGCGACAGAGGAGTTTGAATCTACTTGTGTTAGTAGAGTCTCGCAGGAAGGAATGACACATCCACCCTCTGCCTAAGGATAATTAGCCTGGTTTGGGTCTGAAGGGTGGCTTGGTTGATGAGAGAGAAATCAAAGGCAGAAGAACTTGTTAGGAATATATTAGTTTACTTGGGCAGCACATCTGACTGGAGTCCATTTGGGGTCTCCTTGGCTCCGATGTTGCACTGGTTTGCCATTTCCTTCTCCTGCTCATTTTATAGGTAAATAAGGCAAATTCTGCCTTAACAGAGTTGTGTGACTTGCCCAGCGTCACCCAGCTGGAAAGTATCCGAAGTTGGATTTGAACTCGGAAAGATGAGACACCAACACGTCTCCTACTTCCAAGCCCCACACTATCCATTGAGCCACCTAGGCCCCATCAGGCACTTAATAAATATTTATTGGGTGTGTTGTAATAGACTCGTGGCAATGGGAACAGGGAAGAAAGGAGCGATGAAAAAGCAAAGTTGGAGTTGGCAGGACCTATTAATTAACTTGGTTCTATGTGAGTATATAGAGTGTAGATTGCAAGCTAATCCAAGGCTCTTAACCTGGGAAACTGTTAGTGGAGCCACAGGCAAAAATAAAATCATAAAGAGAAGGTAGTTTAGAGAGAAAATGGATATGTTCCATTTTGTACGTGTTAAATTTGAGATGCCGAGGACATTAGACTTGCATGAGCTGGAATGAAGTGAGCAGAACCAGAACAATGTACACAGCAACAAGATTATGTGATTATCCACTGTGATGGACTCTTTTTCTCAACAATGTGGTGTGTTCTGTTTTGTTTTTTTCATTTCTGTCTTTTTTTTTTTTTTTTTTAATAGCCTTTTATTTACAGGTTATATGCATGGGCAACTTTACAGCATTAACAATTGCCAAACCTCTTGTTCCAATTTTTCACCTCTTACCCCTCCACCCCCTCCCCCAGATGGCAGGATGACCAGTAGATGTTAAATATATTAAAATATAAATTAGATTCACAATAAGCATACATGACCAAAACGTTATTTTGCTGTACAAAAAGAATCAGACTCTGAAATATTGTACAATTAGCTTGTGAAGGAAATAAATAAATGCAGGTGAGCATAAATATAGGGATTGGGAATTCAATGTAATGGTTTTTAGTCATCTCCCAGAGTTCTTTTTCTGGGCATAGCTGGTTCAGTTCATTACTGCTCCATTGGAGATGATTTGGTTGATCTCATTGCTGAGGATGGCCAGGTCCATCAGAACTGGTCATCATATAGTATTGTTGTTGAAGTATATAATGATCTCCTGGTCCTGCTCATTTCACTCAGCATCAGTTCGTGTAAGTCTCTCCAGGCCTTTCTGAAATCATCCTGTTGGTCGTTTCTTACAGAACAGTAATATTCCATAATATTCATATACCACAATTTATTCAGCCGTTCTCCAACTGATGGGCATCCACTCAGTTTCCAGTTTCTAGCCACTACAAGTATATAATGATCTCCTGGTACTGCTCGTTTCACTCAGCATCAGTTCGTGTAAGTCTCTCCAGGCCTTTCTGAAATCATCCTGTTGGTCATTTCTTACAGAACAGTAATATTCCATAATATTCATATACAATCTGGTGTGTTTCAAGGCAATTCCAATAGGCTTGGGATGGAGAAGATCTCAGAAACTGAATGGGAATTGAAGCATAGTATTTTCACCTTTTTTTGTTTATTTGCTTTTTCTTTTTTCATGGTTTTTTTCATGGTCTGATTTTTTTTCTTGCAAAATGGAAATAAGTTTAAAAGAATTGCACATGTTTAACCTGTATCAGATTGTTTGCTGTCTTGGCAAGGGGAGAGGTAAGGGAGAGAGGGAGAAAAAATTAAACACAAAATCTTATAAAAATGAGTGTTAAAACTATTTTTATGTGTATTTGGAAAATAAAATACTATTGAGAGATGTCTGAGGACATGAATCCAAAAATGGCTTGTAGCAGTTGGAGATCACAGTCTAGAATTCAAAAGAAAAGCTCAAGACTGAAAAGATTTGAGACTCATTTTTTCCTGTTCTCTGTGCTATTCCCATCTCAGCCTCCAAAATAAGGTTGTTCACATAGTGATGAATGGGATAAAATGAGTGAAGATCTTTCATAAGAATATGGCCTCGACCTATACCCTAATTATAACTTGAAACTTTGCAAAAACAAGTTGTGCTATAGCCAAAAGCCTCAGCTATTGACTTATCTTAGATAAAGACCATTAAGTTCTAATGTGGTAGAGTGTATCACTGGTTAGTATTCTTTGCCTCTGGATAGAATTTAGTCTCTGGGTAGATTTCTGAGTTTTAAAATGTAAGCCTGGACTTCCAACTAATGGAGAAAAGGTCAGAAAAGGTTGGGGCTTCTGAGTTAGGATCTATATAATCCTATGTTTGTAAGTCGTACTTTGCACTCCTTTGGGAGTTAGTAATGAATCCTTTTTGCCTTGAGTCTCTGATTTTAATTTGGGTAAGGGTCACTGTCCCACACAGTAGCTTTGAATTGAAAACGCAAATTAATTTATTAAAGAGGTTGCTGAAGAAATGTCAGTGGAACCAGTTTCTACTCTTGTTCTCCTAAGGATTCCTCACCAAAGCTCTAATTAGGACTGGGAGACCTGAGCTTTGCTTCAGGACATTAAAATTTAAAGGGTGTCACCTCCCTTATTCTCTTTCAACAGTACAGAAACTGAATTCATCTGGCAGATGAAGCAATATTAAGAGCTTACTCTATACCAGGCTCAGTGCTAAGCATAGGGGGAAACAAAGAAAGGCATTGCCTGCCCTCAAGGAGCTTACATTCTAATATGGGAAGACAGCACAAAAATAGGATTTAAAAAGTGGTGGGATAAGAAAGAAATTTCGGGGTTTGGGGTATGATAGCAAAGTCCCAAGCTTCCAAAGTACAGCTGGGAAGAAAGTGAAGCTTGACTGGCCTGGGTGTATCCCCAAAATGGAAGTTCCCCTTACCCTAAGGAGCTTGTTAATGGAAAAAGGAACTTTCCTGGTAGAGGGAAGTTCCAGCTGAGTCATTGTGGCCTAGAGAAGCCTATCTACGCTTGGGTTTTTATTTTGTTTTGTTTTTTATTTTAATAAATTTTCCAAATACATGCAAAGATAGTTTTCAACATTCACCTCTGCAAAATCTTGTGTTCTAAATTTTTCTCTTCTTTTTCCCTTTTCCCCCTCCCCAAAGACAGCAAATAATCCAAGTTAAACATGTGAAATTCTTCTAAGAATATTTCAACATTGGTCATGCTGCACAAAAAACATTTAGATTAAAAAGGGAAAAAACACAAGAAAGAGGAAAAACAAGCAAACATACAACAATAACAAAACAATTAATCCACATTCAGTCTCTGTAGTTCTCACTCTGGATGCAAATGGTTACTTTCCATGCCAAGTTTATTGGACTTGCCTTGAAACACCTCATTCTTGAAAAGAGCCAAGTCCATCAGAATTGATCATCATATAGTATTGTTGTTGCAATAAATAAACTCCTGGTTCTGCTCATTTCACTCAGCATCAGTTCTTGTAGGTCTCTCCAGGTCTTTCTGAAATCATCCTGCTGGTCATTTCTTACAGAACAATAATATTCCATAATATTCATATACCATAACTTCTTCAGCCATTCTCCAACTTATGGGCATCCATTCAGTTTCCAGTTTCTTGCCACTACAAAAAGGGCTGCCACAAACATTTTTGCACATGTGGTCCTTTTCGTAGGATTTTTATTTTGCACTAGGACTGTGATTTAATCAATGTAAATGTAAAGAGATTCTTTGATAGATTATCTTACAGAAATGTCTGCAGTATTGTAAAGCCTTTCCTAAGGTCACACAGCCAGGACATGGTCACCCAGGTGTTCCTGACTTCAGGATGGACTCTTTTCTATCTCTGGTTAGCATCTGCTTAGCAACAGTAACTAAGGCAGGAAACTGCCAGAGGGGGAGCTTCTCCCATCTCCCCACCTCCAGCTGCACACCAGGGGAGCTCTTCTCCATTTCTTCCCTCTTCCTTTGGCAGATAGATTCCCTGTGTCTTACTTCTCTGTCACCCTTTACATAGTTGTGTCGCCCTCTCTCCAGCTGTTTTTGTGTTAAAATTTTAATTTTCCATATTAAAATGTAAGCTCCCTGAGGGCAAGCAAAGTCTCTCTTTCCCCCTAGACTCCTGGCACATTTCTGAAAGCCTGCCCTGGGTCCTCAGCTTTTCACCCTTCCCTGCAGAGGTCTGGTTCTCTAGGGCTATTTAATGTCTGAGTGCTCCTGATAGAGGCAGGAGATATTTTCTTGGCCCTAATCCTGGAGCACTGTCCCCATTCAAAGTCTCTCACCCCCTCATCTTTAATTGTTTGGAAAGGAGAGGAGCCCTTGATGTATTGGGGTTGGGGAGAAGACTTTGCCCCACCTGGTAGATGTTTGAAGACAAATCTAAGCAAAACAATTCAGACTATAAACTTGACTTTTAAATATAACTTTGTCCTGTCTTTTAATTAATCTTAACAACAATAAAACTTTCTATATCTGGTTTCTGTAATTCCAAACTCCCTTTAATTATTATTATTATGTTATAAGAATATGATTAAGTCAATTAGAATTTTTATTAACTGCAATTCTAACCTTCCTGACTCTGAGGAATGAAAATGAATCATTATTGCTTTCTAAGGACTATAGTTATTTTTATATGCATATATATATACATATATATATATTTATATATCCACCTGCACATACATACATTTATGCAATAAGAACTTTATATGTGGGAAATTCATTTCCCCTCACCACTAAAATCTGAGCCAGCATTTTACTAGTATAATCCCACCTTTTCTTTTCTCAAGTGACGGCTTTCTGAAAACTGGTGGCAAAGTTGACTATTACAGATCTGGGTCCAAGTCAAGAAGATTTGAGTTCAAATCTAACCTCAGATACTAGCTGTGTGATTCTGTACAAGTCACTTAAATTCTGCCTGGCTTAGTGTCCTCAGATGCAAATGAGGATGATAATAGTACTACCTCACAGAGTTATTGGGAAGATCAAATGAACTATCATTTGTTAAAATGGTGTAGTACCCAGCACATAGTAGGAGCTGTATTAGGGCTTATTCCCTCTCCCCTTCCTCACTCTCTATCTAATATTCTAGGCATTGGAGATAAAAAGACTAAATCAAAAGATTTCCTACATTCAGGAAGTTTATAGTCTACTGGTGACCCATGTATATTAAAAAATATATGCAAAAAAAATGAAGAAAATTTTAATGGGAAGCCAAAGTAGTTTGGGGGCGGGGGTGGCAGGAGTGGTCTGGCAAGCAGACAGGTTTGGGGAGCATGGAGTGGGAAAGACTTTATAGCTAGGAATGGGAACACAGGTCTGAAATTCCAGCTTTTAAGGAGGCTGAGGCTGAGAGATCCCTTATGCTTCCTCAGTTGGTCAACAGATGTTTATTAAGGTCCTACTATGTCCCAGGCACAACACTAAGTGATAAGGTTACAGATTAAAAAAAAAAAGAAAAACAGTTATCTGCCCTTGATGAAGATTAGTCAAATCAATCAGGGTGTTGGAGAAAAAAATGTCAGCGAACAAGGTAGTTTTCAATTAAGACAGATTTATTGAAAATACCGTGGCAACAGCACAGCAGGCTTAGTCCTTAAGGGACCAGCAACAAGCCAGACAAAGGGTGTCATATTGATATAAATTTCTGGGGCAGCTGTCACAGGCTGTTGGTTCTTAGGTGGACAGTTAACCACAAGGAATGAAAAAACACATTTTCAGGATGTGATTGCCCACCAGGTTCAGGGAGTTTGGATCATGCTATATGTTTCAAAGACCTTAGTAAATAAGATCTGTCATGTTTGCCCTAGTCCCCAAAACAGCCTCTGTTACTGAGCAGTTTTCATTGTTGCTAGGCAAGTTTTCAATAGGGTAAAAGGCAAGGGCTAAAGCCCATCCCATCACCCTCAAGGAGCTTACAATCAATCTAAAGGGGAAGGCCATACAAAAGAGAGTTGAAAAGCAGAAGGGTGAGGAAGGAGGAGGGTAGAGGGAGACCTGGAGAAGAGATATGATGTTCTATGGAATTGAAAACAAACAAAAGGAAAAAGTAAGTTCAAAGCCCTCTATAAATAAGTGCAAATAATTATCTACAAAGAAATATTTTAATTCAGTTATGTTTGATTTTTTGTAACTCTGGGGTTCTTAGCAAAAATAATGGAATGGTAAAAAAAAATATATATATATATATATATATATGTTTTTTTTTTCTTTTACATTCCATTATATATATATATATATATATATATATATATACTGGGATGGTTTGCCATTTCCTTCTCCAATTCATTTTACATATAAGGAAACTGAGACAAACAGGGTTCAGTGGCTTATTTAGGGTCACAGTGATAGTAAGCGATCACCGATTTAGATTGAGGTCTTCCTGATTCCAGGCCTGGTACTCTATCAACTGCAGTACTTAGCTGTCCAATCAAAGAAAATACATAAAGGGAAATTTAGGACAATCTCAGATGGAAAGAACTCAGATTAAAGAAGACTACGACAAGTCTCTTGTTGCCAAGATAGAACTTTAGCTGAGTTCTGAAGAAAACCAGGGGAATTCAGGAAGCAGAGGTGGAGGGGAAAAGCTCGGAGCATGGAAGGGGCAGCCAATGAAAATTTTGTCATGTTCGAGGAACAACACGAAGGTCAGTGTCATCAGATCACAGAGTATATGGAGGGGAATAAGATGTTAAGAAAACTGAGAAGGTAACAAAGGATCATCTTATAAAGAACTTTAAAAGCCAAACAGATTTCATATTTAATCCTAGAGAATAGAGAACTTCTGGAGTTTATTGAATAGTGGGAGTGACATGATCAAACCTGTATTTTAGGAAGATTATTTTGGCAGCTGATGGACTGGAGTGTGGAGAAACAATGTAGGAAGACCCAACCAACAGACTATTGTTATAGCCTAGGGATGAGGTGATGAGGGCTGAGTGTTGGAGGAAAGAAGCAGACAGAGAGAGAGAGAGAGATGTAAAAAAAGGTAGAAACAACAGGACTTAATGACTGATTTAAGATATAGGGGGTGAAAGAAAGTGAGAAGTAAAAGATGACAACCAGGTTGTTAGCCTGGATGACTGGGAGAATAATGGTAGGGGAGAACTGCAGGGAAAATAATGAATTCTATTTTGGATAAGCTGACTCTCAGATGGCAGCTAGAGATGGGAGACTAAGAGCCAAGAAAAAGGTTAGAACTAGATAAATACATCTGGGAATAGATCTGCATAGAAATGCAAGTTGAAATTCATGAGAGATGATGAGATCACCAAGCGAAATATTATAGGGAAGAAAGAGAAGGCAGGTAGGTGGTACAGTGGTTAGAACTCTGGGTCTGGATTCAGGAAGAGCTGAGTTCAAATGCAGCCTGAGATACTCACTAGTTATGTGATCTTAACCTCCATTTTTCTTGGTCCACTGGAGAAGAAAATAGCAAAGCATTCCAGTATCTTTACCAAGAAAACCCCATACAGAGTCAGGAAATAGGAAATGTTGGCTACAATTGAACAAGACAAGGAAAAGAAAATAATTCAGAAAAAGAGGGTTGGAGCATGATCTAGATCAAAGCTTCTTAACTGTGACTCAGAAACATATGGAACTATGCAAATGAATGTGGGGGTCACAAAAATTTGGCAACATTAAAAGTTTTCTGAATGCTCTGTATTTTGTAGTATCAAATGTTTATTTTTTAAATAATAGCTTTTTATTTTTAAAATACATTCAAAGAATAGTTTTCAGCATTTACCTTTGCAAAACCTTGTGATCCAAATTTTTCTCCCTCCCTTCTTTCCACCTCTCTCCCTTAGACAGCAAATAATCCAATGTATATTAAACATGTGCAGTTCTTCTATACATATTTCCACATTTATCATGCTGCACAAGAAAAATCAGATCAAAAAGAGAAAAAAATTGAGAAAGAAAAAAAAAGTAAGCAAATAACAACAAAAAAGGTGAAAATATTATGTTGTGATCCATATTCAGTCCCCATAGTCCTCTCTCTAATGCAGATGGCTCTCTCCATCACAAATCTATTGAAATTGGACTGAATAATCTCACTGCTGAAAAGAGCCAAGTCCATTGGAGTTGATCATCACATAATCTTGTTGCTATATACAATATTCTCCTGGATCTACTCACTTCACTTTTTAGCACCACTTCATATAAGTCTCTCCAGGCATCTTTGAAATAATCCTGCTGATCATTTCTTACAGAACAATAATATTCCATAATATTCATATACCGTAACTTATTCAGCCATTTCCCAACTGATGAACATTCACTGTTTTCAGTTCCTTGCCCCTACATAAAGGGCTGCTACAAACATTTTTGCACATGTGGGTCCTTTTCCCTTTCTAATGATCTCTTTGGGATATAAGCCCAGTAGAAACATTGCTGGATCAAAGGATATGTACAGTTTGATAATCCTTTGTGCATAGTTCCAAATTGCTGTCCCAAATGGTTGGAAAAGATTTAATTCTTTATGTAAAACTAAACAAGCACATCTATCTTACTAGTATTCATTTCATCTTTAATAAGTGGTAATATATATATATATATATGTATATGAAAAAATTGTTTTAAAATAAATTTCTTCTGAAACCACACCAAAGCCACAGAACTAATCAGATGTTTCTAGAGGAAGGGAGACAGCTACTTTTTCCCTTTGTGCCTTTTATCTGTAATGTCTACTTATCAAAGGGGATTGCCCTCTTTGATTTTGTCAGTGTTATCAAAGGGAATTACCTCCTTTGATTTTTGTCAAAGCTCCATCCATGTTTTCTTTTTTCCACTCACATTGTCTCCCCTCATAAGACCCATAATTAGAAACCCCTGATGAAGTACTTGTTTGATGGATGTTTGTCCACAATTGTCTATAGTCTAAAAGAGATGGCCAAATGTGGTTAATAATCTCTTGATCTTATTAATAAAATGATTAAATTCCTCCCAAAATAAAATAAAATACATTTGTTTATGATTTATTATCAGTAAACATTTTCTATTTCTATTTTTAAGTATTTTTATTTTTTTTAATAGTTACAATTTTTTTACATTTGTTTTTAAAACTTTAAGTTCCAGATTCTCTACCTTATCCCCACCCCCAATCCCCATTAAGAAAGCACATGTGAAGTTATTAGAAACAAAACATCGGATTTCTATACTATTTTATATACCTATATACTCAGGGTCAGTAAAAATTTCTCTGGCACAAAGGGTCATGAGTAGAAAAAGTTTAAGAAGCCCTGATCTAGATGAAGATCCAGCAAAGTAGACTGAAGATGGGTAAATGAATAATCATCATGAAAACCTTACAGAAAGTATCAAGAAAAAGAATGATAACAATTTTAAAGGTTGCAGAAAGATCAAGTATGAACATTGAGAAAATGCAGTTAGATCTGGCAATTAAGAAGTCATTGGGCAGAACCCAGGAGATCAATGTACACAGCAACACAAAGATGATCAATTTTCAACAATGAGATGATCCAGGCCAGTTCCAATGGTCTTGTGATGAAGAGAGCCATCTGTACCCAGTGAAAGGACTGTGGGAATCGAATGTGGATCACAATGTAGTATTTTCACTCTTTTTATTGTTGTTTGCTTGCATTTGATTTTTTCCCCATTTTTTTCTTTTTGATTTAATTTTCCTTATGCAGCAAGATAATTCTATAAATGATATGCATATATTTATAATATATTTATTTATTTTATAACATATTTAACATATATTGGATTACTTGCCATTTAGGGAAAGGGGTGGGGGAAGGAGAGGAAAAATTGCAACACAAGGTTTTTTGTAAGGATTAATGTTGAAAAATTATCTGTGCATATATTTTGAAAATTAAAAAGCTTTAATAAAAATTTTTTTAAAAAAGAAGTCATTGGTAACTTTGGAGAGAAAAGTTCCAGTTGAATGGAGTTTTGAGCTGCAGTGAACACCACAGATGAGATGTCTCTTCTAAATTAGTCCTCCACATGGTAAATCCCTGGGATCAATGAACCTAAAGTAGGACAATTGGACCCAGCTTGGATTTGGAGGAGGTCAAAGGTCACATGGTGATCAATAGTTGGATTAGGCATGAGTGACCTCTGAGTGTCTCCGTGGGCGAAATGAAGAAATCCAGTCTTTAAAAAAAAAGCAAAAAAAAAAAAAAAAAATTAAAATAAAAAAGGAAAAAACTTCCTATAGGAATTTGAAAAGATTGTCAAGATTCTAAGAAGTCAAAGTGAGAAGCAAGTATGTTCTGGGATACAGCCTGTTGCAGAAAAAGATGCAGAGTGTCGTGTGAGGGACAAGAAGATGGCTAGTTTGGACTGACCATAAAGCAGGTGATGGGGAGTCATGTATGACTACATGCAATAGGAGGATGGAGCCAGGCTGTGAAAGGCTTTCATCGTCAAACTAAGGACTTTATATTTGACTGTAAACATAGCTGCCAGATTGATATTCCTAAAATATACAAAGATCTGATTAGTCACTTCTCTGTTCAAGAAGCTCCCATGGCTCCCCATTGCCCTCAGGATAAAATACTTCATTATTTGGCATTTAACACTAAAAGTTAATCGAATTAATTAACATTAACTGCTAAATGACATTGATGCCAATTTTTAAAAATTATTGTACTATGTTGTTATTTAATTCTTGATAGCCCTATTTATTTATTTTTTATTTTAAAGTGTATTCATTTATTTAAAAATTAAATGCAATATTTTGGGCATTTTTTTGGCAAAGATACTAGAGGGTTTGCCATTTCTTTCTCCAGTTTATTTTATAGATGAGGAAACTGGAGCAAACAAAATTAAGTGACTTATCCAAGGTCATACAACTAGTAAAATATGAGGTGGAATTTGAATTCAGGTCTTCTTGATTCCAGGCTTCTTGATTCCAGGCTTGGTGTTCTATCTATTGTGTCACCTATTTTCCCAATTTTACTATAATTTACTCTGATTTCACCTCTTTCTTTATTTTTTATTTTTATTTTTATTTATGTATTTAATAGCCTTTTATTTACAGGTTATATGCATGGGTAACTTTACAGCATTAACAATTGCCAAATCTCTTGTTCCAATTTTTCACCTCTTACCCCCCACCCCCTCCCCCAGATGGCAGGATAACCAGTAGATGTTAAATATATTAAAATATAAATTAGATACACAATAAGTATACATGACCAAACCGCTATTTTGCTGTACAAAATGAATCAGACTCTGAAATATTGTACAATTAGCTTGTGAAGGAAATAAAAAATGCATCACCTCTTTCTTTAAATAAAAAATAACGATAGTAGAATTTTACTTTGAAATGAAAATTTTCATCCTCCTCTTATTTGCCTTATGGATAAAAAAAATGCACTGTGTCACATTGATTCTTAGAGTTATTCTCAGATTGCTGTTCTTTAAAGCCCTTGACAATCTGACTTCACTTTATCTTCTCAAACAGCTCACCTGTTGTTACTGTGTCTAGCACAATGCCTGGCATCTACTAGGTGCTTAATAAATTTTGAGTGATTCTATTTCAAAGTCCAACTCTTTTTGTACAGCAAAATAACTGTATGGACATGTATACTTATATTGTATTTAATTTATACTTTAACATATTTAACATGTATTGGTCAATCTGCCATGGGGGGGGGAGAATGGGGGGAAGGAAGGGAAAAAATTGGAACAAAAGGTTTGGCAATTATCAATGCTGTAAAATTACCCATGCATATAACTTGTAAATAATAATTATAAGCTATATATTATAAGTAAATAAATTATAAGCTATAATAAAATAAATAAATAAATTTTGAGTGATTGATTGAAGGAAAAATTGGATAAAAGAGAGAGACTGGATTAGGGAGACATGGGAAAGACATTTCACAAATCTGTGCCTGGGCCTCTGAAAAGTGAGGAGTTGGATGAGCTGACCTCAAAAGTCCCCTGAATCTGCTTTGATCCCTTATATAATTTAGGAAATAAGTCTTACAGAGTTGCCAGGGATCAGAGGAATTAAGTGTCTTGCCCTGGTTAGTCCCTCAAGTAAATTACCTTTAATAATAGTCTAGTAAAATTTTGTTAACCCTGTTCAGTCTCTCTTGGCCTAAGAATCTTTCCAATTCAACAAACATTTTGTAAAACATCTACCAGAATATGCACCTTGAGGAAAATTACATGGTTGCAACTTGCACATGGACATAAATACAATTCAAGGTAGAAAGTGATAGGTGCAAAAGAAGTCCAGACAAAATACTGTGTGGAAATTTGAACTATTTGGGGAGAGGTAAAGGAGTGGAATGTAAAGACTTCACAGGAAAGATAGTGTGACAGTGGGAAGAAAGCTGAATTTGGAGACAAGAAGATCAAATTTTGATGTTTAACCTATATGGGATTGCTTGCTATCTTGAGGAAGGGAAAAGGAGGGAGAGAAGGAGAAAAATTCGAACACAAGGTTTTCCAAAGCTGAATGTTGAAGACTTTCTTTGTATATTTTTGGAAAATAAAATACTATTTTTAAAAAGATCAAAGTTTGAATCCTGTATGTGGGCAAATTGAGTTTCTTTTTCCTCATCTGTTAAATGGGAATGGTAATACCTACCATGTCAGGAGACAGCTAGGTAGTATCCTGGATAACAGGAAGACCTGCCTCAGCATTTACTAAGTCTGTAACTGAGCAAATCACCTAACTTCTACCTGCCTCAATTTTCTCATCTATAAAATGGGGATGATAATAGCATATGCCTCTCAGAATTGTGAGTCTCAGAGAAATGTGTTTTGCACTACAGTATAATACTATTACTGGCTCACAGAATAATATTGTTGTTGTTCAGTTGTGTCCAATTCTTTGTGACTTTATTTGGGGTTTTCTTGGCAAAGATACTGGAATAGTGTGCAATTTTCCCCTCCAGTTATGAGGAAACTGGGTTAAGTGACTTGTCCTGGGTCACATAGCTAGTAAGTATCTGAGGCCACATTTGAGCTCAGGTCTTCTGGACTCCAAGCCTAGTGCTCTATCCATTGTATCAGTTACCTGCTCCACATAGTAACAGAGAAGATTAAATTAAATGTGTGAAAAATGCTACAGCAAGTGGACAGGATAATATATGCAAGATAAAGATAGTGTAGGTAAAGTGCTCACAGCTAGGGGGTACTGACCTTATTTTCTAACACTTTGGTGACTGATTTCCTTTTACAATCTAAAGTATCCTATTTTCTGCATTTAAAAACATTTCAAGAAGGGGCTTATAGGGCTGACAAAAGGGATCCTTGCACATAAAAGTTTAAGAATCCCTGATTTAAGCTTTAAAGAAAACTTTTCTACCCAGGAAGGATGATGAAAGAAGCTGTTATTTCAATTACAGGTGAGAAATGAAGGAAGGTATAGGATGAGCTGAGAAACAGTCATGGAATTGGGGCATAATACGTAAAGATCCATAGCTTTTGTTTCCCACATAGGCTGGAAGGAGGGAGGAGGGCATGGATTGGGATATGCCAGTGATCAGGGCTGGGTGGTGGTCACAAAGCAGAGGGGAATCCTCCATCTATTCTTTTTTATTTAGTATTTTATTTTTCCTCAGTTACATGTAAAAATAATTGTTAACATTTGTATTTAAAACTTTTGAGTTTCAGACTTACATAACTGATGCCAAGTGAAATGAGCAGGACCAGGAGATCACTATACACTTCAACAACAATACTATATGATGATCAATTCTGATGGACATGGTTCTCTTCAACAATGAGATGAACCAATTCAGTTCCAATAGAGCCGTAATGAATTGAACCAGCTACACCCAGTGAGAGAACTCTGGGAGATGACTATGAACCACTACAAAGAATTCCCAATCCCTATATTTTTATCCGCCTGCATTTTTGATTTCTTTCACAGGCTAATTGTACAGTATTTCAAAGTCTGATTCTTTTTGTACAGCAAAATAACTGTATGGACATGTGTATACATATACATATATGGACATATAACTACAATATATGTATTTAACATATACTTTAACATATTTAACATGTATTGGTCTACCGGCCATCTGGGGGAGGGGGAATGGGGAAGGAGGGGAAAAACTGAAACAAAAGGTTTGGCAATTGTCAATGCTGAAAAATTACCCATGCATATAACTTGTAAATAAAAAGCTATAATTTAAAAAAAAAGAAAAAAAAACTTTGAGTTTCAGATTCTTTCCCTTCCTCCCTCCCCACCTGCCCCTTGTTGAGAATGTAAGCAATTCAATATAGATTACACACATGTAGTCATGCAAAATATTTCCATAATAGTCATGTTGTGAAAAAAAAACCAGACCAAAAAAAAAAAAAAGTCATCAAGAAAAATAAAGTAAAAAAGTATGTTTCAAACTGCACTCAGACACCATAATTTCTTTTTCTGGGTATGGATAGCATTTTTCACTCTCAATCCTTCAGAGTTAATTTGGATCATTATATTGCTGAGAATATTTGTCATTTACCATAGATCATCTTAGAATATTGATGTCACTTTGTAAAAATACAATTCACATTGCGTTAACTCATGGAAGTCTTCCTAGGTTTTACTGAGAGCATCCTGCTCATCATGTCTATTACTGGCACAATAGTATTCCATCATAATCATATATCATCATTTATTCAGCCATTCCCCAATTGATGGGAATCCCCTCAAATTCCATTGTTTGCCCTCAGAAGAGTTGCTATATATGTTGTTTGTACATACAGGTCCTTTTCCTTTTTGCTTTTTATCTCTCTTAGGCTATAGATCTAGTAATGGTATTGCTAGATCAAAGTATACCATGGTTTTATAGCTCTTTGGGCTCCAAATTGTTTTACAGAAATGGTTGAATCAATTCACAACTCCACCAACACTGAATTAATATCTCATTTTCCCCATGTCTTCCAACATTTTCATTTTCCCTTTTCTGTCCTATTGTCCAATCTAATAGATATGTGGTAGTACTTCAGATTCTCCAATCAACAATGAGTTATTGCAGCATTTTTTCCATAAAGCTTTAGAGAGCTTTATTTCTTCTGAAAACTGGGAAAAGTGATGGAGTTCTTTCCAGCGATCATAGAAAAGAGTAGAGGTGGGTGAGATTGTAAGAACAACCCTTCATTATTAACCTGCCTGGATTTCTGTTCTCCACTGAGGAGCTTGTTGAGAGGAATAGGCACTGGAATGGGTGTCAGAAAAGCTGTATTTTAATCTTTGTTCTGCCTCTTATTTTCCTTCCCCGGGTCTCAGTTTCCTCTTCAGTAAAATGAGACCCTTAGGGTGATTTCACAGGTTTCTTCTGGCTCTTACATTCTGATACTCTTAATTTGTTTGTTTGTTGGTAATAGGATTAAGTGACTTGTCCCAGGATCACACAGTAATAAGTGTCAGGTGCCTGAAACTGGATTTGAATTCAAGTTCTCCTGACTCCAGGGCTAGTACTCTATTCATTGTTCCACCTAGCTGCCACTGGATAGCATGATTCAGAGTGGTTCAAACACTTGGTCTAGACATTCCTGCCTAACTCAGACTGTACTTCAAGTTCTTTTCTAACATCTGAATGATCCACTGAGTTTCTGTATAACAGCCAAGGTCTCCATGCCCATGCTTTGGGACTGGGCTGGGCTCTTAAGGTGGGGCATGGGATAGAATTCCTTTAGCAGAAAGTAACAAGACAAGGCTACAGATATCTAGGCCGAGACCAAAAGAGGGAGTACAAATACCGCATAAGATCAAGGCTGATGCTGTTCATACCAGGCTTGAGAGAAGAAAAAAGGCATAGTTTTCTCCTTCCTTTTTTCCTTCTTTTCTTCTTCCCTCCCTCCCTTCTTCCTTATTTCTTTCATTCTTCTTCCCTCTCTCTCTCCTTCTTTCCTTCCTTTTTCTTTTTCTCCTTCCTTCTTTCTTTCATTCTTTTTTATTTCCTTTCTTTTTCTCTCCCTTCTTTCTTCCTTCCCTCCCTCCCTCTTTCTTTCCTTTCTTTTCCTCACCAATACCCTCCTTTCCTTTTCCATTCTTTTAGGAGGCAACATAATGTAGTGGTGAACTTAGTGTATTTGAAGTCTGAAAACCTGAGGTTTTGCCACACGCGCTGCTTGTATGATAGGGGGTCACTTGCCTCTTTGAATCTGATATCCCTTCTAGTTTACAATCTATCTTCCCATAGTGCCCTATAATCCATCAGAGGCACTCTGTAGTCATCCCCCCCCCCCCATCCCCATAATCCTACCCTACTATTCTCACCTTGGGTATAGAGTCATCCTAGAAGGATTTAGATCCACTGCGGGCCCAGTTAACACTATGCCAGCCCCAGAGTCCGAAAACCAGCCGTAATGAGCCTCTCTAACAGCCAGAGGGAGGAGCAGGTGGTGGTAGAGGGACAGGTGGTATCCATGAATGGGAAGACATCCTTCACAGTACAGCTCCCAGTTACGCCCCTGAGGCTCCTTAATTCTGCGCACTGAGTACAAGGGTTCTGACGAGGGGAAGGAAACGCTCCACCCCACCCTCCAAGCTTCACTAGGGTGCTCTCCCCAGTGATCTAGTGTTTCCGTTTCCCATTACAGCCTGTAGGAACTGTCCATCTCTGGGAGGTGATGGAGAGGAGGTGTGAGGGTAAACACAAGGAGTCTGTTCCGTACATGTAGAGAAGAAAGGTCCCCTTCCCCCTCCCCACCCCGGGTGCCACAGAGTGGGCTCGGTGAGTCACCGGGTCGCGGGATTCAGGGCCGGAAAAGACCTTAGATCTGGCCTTACTCATTTATTCTCCAATTAAGGAAACAAGCCTAAGGAGTAGACATGCCTTGTCCATGGTCGTACCGGTTGTAAAGGGCAACTCTGGAAGCAGACTTCCTTCACTCCGGCCGGCTGGAGACACGGAGGACGGTTACTTACGCAGCTTTAGAACCCCTTCTCCTGGGCTACGAAGAAAAACCCAGCATTACGCCCAACGATTCCCTCCTCCTGGAGCCCGGCGAGGAGAGCAAGATCAGACCTGACTTCCAGGTTCCTGCCCACTCCCCGTGCTCTCCTCCCGCCACCCCCGCTCCATCTCTGCGCACTTTCTGCGCCTCCCGCGGGAGGAATAAGGGTCCTTGGGGGCTCTTGTGCTCCCGAGCTCCCCTTTCTCCGTACACCTGAGACTCCTGGTCTCCCTTAAACCCGACAGAGGCTTTTCCTCCTCCCGGGAGCAACTTCTGGGAGGCGGGGCGGGCTCTGGGCCGGCGCTGGGAGGGACCCCGCCGCTCCCCGCCTCCCTGCCTTCCCCGTAGGCAGCGGGCACCGGCGCTCCTGGCACAGCCTGGCCCAGAGTTGGGAGCGCGGCGCGCCGATCGGGCCGTGGCACGGGCGGCGGCGGACTCGGAGTCAGAAGCCAGAGCCCGCAGAGCAGGTGAGGGCAGGACCGAGCCCCCGGGGCGCCGACCCTCCCAACTCCGCCCGACCCCCCGAGGGCGAGAGGGGGAGAAGGGAGGCGAGCTTCGCGGAGTGAGGGGCTGGAGCTGGTGTGGGGGACTGGGACTCCGCCGTCGGGGAGCCAGAAGCAGCCCCCGATTTCCCCTAGTCTTCTCCTTGACTCGCACCCCGCCGGCCATGCGCTGGCTCTAGGGAGTCTCGACTGAGAGGTCATTGCCCTAGAGTTGGACCATCGCCTGGAGATGACCCCAGAAGCCATCGAGACCCTCCCTCCCTTTGCAGGTGAGGAAACTGAGGCTGGGGAGGTGAAGCTACTTCCAGGCAGGTTATGTAGCAAACACCCGCAGCAGGTTCTCCGACACCAGAACCAATGGCCCTTCCAATGTACTAGCCGCGGTCTGCCAGGGCCTCTCAGAAAGAGAACCGGTATAACTGAGACGGCAATCTAACCAGTCTCCCCCGAAAGGAAAAAAGTGTTCTGTTTCAAACCTCGGTCTCCCGGCCCCAGCGTCTACTCTCTCCCACCCGAGCATCCTCTGAGTTTGAACTACAGAGAGGAAGCAGCCCAAGCAGATCCCTGACCACCTACAGTCCTTTCTCAGGGAAAAGATTCAAAGTTGAATAGCACCAAGTATGGCTTTCCCCGCAGCCCCCTACCAGGTTCCATCTCTCGGGAGATGCTTTGGGGTCTGAGATTCCTCTGAGAGCCAAGGGCACAATGAGGCACTAAATAGATTTCTCTTCCCCGTTTGCAAT
The DNA here is from genome assembly GCF_902635505.1 of Sarcophilus harrisii. Taxonomy (NCBI): domain Eukaryota; kingdom Metazoa; phylum Chordata; class Mammalia; order Dasyuromorphia; family Dasyuridae; genus Sarcophilus; species Sarcophilus harrisii. Next base: position 248,625,374 of record NC_045427.1, on the reverse strand, counting down.
GTATGTGTATGGGGTGGAGGAGGGAAGTAGGGGTGAAATATGGCCTTTAGGATCCGTATCAATACACAAGGACAGATATATTCACTCTCTTGCATGTAGTGCCTCTCTTTATACATTTGTGTCTTATGGAACCTGAATGCTAATTAATACTGCCATTTTTGTCTGGGCACACCATCTGGTTTCTGTGCTCCTTCAGAAAAATTCAAGAGTGGCCAAGCTCTGGGGATCAGATATACATACACATCTGTCCAATGGATGAGAACTGCTCCTCGTTCAAGCTGTCTCTTCCAACTACCTCCCTCCCCCCAATGATTCTACAACTATTGGGAATGAAAGGGCCTCACACAGATATTTCTGTCTGTCTTAGTCCAGGAAACACCATGCCTTGGGATTAATTCTAGAAGCATTGCTCTTCATGATAAATATGGAAATATGTTTAAAAGGATTGTATGTTTAACCTATATTGGATTACTTGCTGTCTAGGGGAGGAGGGAGGGAGAGAGAGGGAGAAAAATTTGGAACACAAGGTTTTGCAGGGGTGACTGTTGAAAACTCTCTTTGCATCTATTTTGAAAAATGAAAAAGCTGTTATTTTAAAAAATAAATGCAAAAAAGCAAAAAAAAAAATTAGTAATAGAGAAACCTTCAGTGGTGGTTCTAATGTGCTCTAAAGAACAACAATTAACAGTTAATAAAGAACTTTACCAACTCTAATAAGGTAGTTAGTATGAGTCTTATCCCTATTTTACAGATGAGGAAAATGAGGCTCAGAGAAATTAATGCATTGCTAGATGTCATATGATCAGTAAACGTTGGAGTTCATATAGGAACCCAACTCACCTGACCCCCAGGGCTCCCACCTGAGCTACATGAAAGGTAAAGGAGAGCATCCTGCCTGCCCCATTCCTTGGAAGTATTGGAGAAACTGAAACAGAAATGGGGAAGCCACTGGCAAAGACTTCATTCTAGGGATTGGAGAACCCCTGGAAGAGGTATCTCCTGTTACCAGAGGAAGAACTGAAGACAGTGCTGGGGCAGCTAGGGGGTGCAGTGAACAGTGTCAGACATGGTGTTGGAAAGGTGTGAATTCAAATACTGCTTTGGACACCTAATAGCTGACCCTAACTCAACCTCAGTCTCTTCATCTGTAAAACAGGGAAAATAACAGTACTTATTTGCTTCAGCTACTTTGGGGACCAAGTGAGATAATATTTGTAAATCACTCTGTAACCTTAAAGCACCATATAAATAATAGCTATCATCGTCATTATCATCATCATCATCATCTCCCATCCCATCTTTGGGACTGGTTGTTGTTACTTTAGGAACACACACACACATACACACACACACACACACACACACACTTTTTTTCTTCTCAGAGGTCAATTCATGTTCTTTGTTGATTGGCTGACAGGAGGAATTGGCTGAGGTGCCATATGTGGCACATGAATACATATGTAATGGGTCAGATGGCCTTTGGGTCTTTTTAGTCTCCCATAGATGTTTTTTACTTCCTTCTCCAATGTATGGAAGGCCAGGATCCTTTTTATTTCTTTTCTATACATTTGGGTGAACTAGATTTGGATTTTGGATCTTTCCTCTTATTCTCAATCTTGACTCCTAAATCAGGTATTGGTACTCGAATGGAGTTCAAGGGAAGGTCATGCATTGGTTTAGCACCAGCCTAAGACATCTGGTGTAGTCTGAATCACTTCAGGGAGGGTCTAGTGAGGGATTCTCTATGTCTCTTTGCACTAGTTTCTCAAAGGGAATGCCCAATATACAGTAGGCACTTAATATTTGTTGATTGAAATATAAAGGAGTATTTGTTTGCTGTGCTTCTTGGACTGTCATGAGATGTAATAAGAATGACCCATCTGTTTTTCTCACTATTGAGGAGTTGGCAAATTGGCAACATGACCAACCAGATGATCTTCAAGTCTTACTGGTTGCTCTCCAACTTGGCTGTTCCCACTCTACCTACCATTCCAGAGCTCTGTGGGTTTTTTCAGTCCCTTCTTGAGAGTAAGTGATCTTAAAACTTGGAAGAAATCAACATTTCCTCATCAGAAGGAGGTTGGGGGACCTCTAGCTTAAGGAAACTTTTTACTCAAGATGGTTAGTTACCTCATCTCTAGTGGAAAAACAAATAATCCAGATTGACTTTGAATTTAGTTTTGGCAGCAGAACCAACTCATTTTATAGAAGATTAAGCGACAATTTTGTGGAAGTTTTAAGCTTCATGGCAGAAACTTTGATTGGTGAAATAGTTTCCGAATCCAATACTTTAGCTATTAGGTAGCATTATGGATAGAGTGCTGGGCTTGCAATCTGGAAGACTTACTTTCTTGAGTTTAAATCTGACCTCAGACACTCAGCTTTGTGATCCTGGGCAAGTCTTGATTGCTTCAACTGTCAAAGGAGCTGGAAAAAAATCACAAACCACTCTAGTGTCTTTACCAAGAAAACTCCAAATGGGATCACAAAGAGTCAGACATGATTGAACAACAATAAATATCCAGAATATAAATACTCAAACAGAATGAAAAGCAAAGAAATCATGTTCTAGGGTCTATGCAGGGGTCCTCAAACTTTTTAGATAGGGGGCCAGTTCAATGTCCCTCAGACTGTTGGGGGGCCTGACTGTAGTAAAAACAAAAACTTTGTTTTGTGGGCCTTTAAATAAAGAAACTTCATAACCCTGGGTGAGGGGGATAAATGTCTTCAGCTGCTGCATCTGGCCCACCGGCTGTAGTTTGAGGACCTCTATGGCCATGGAATAAGGACAACCTCATAAACTGGAGAAATGATCCAAGAAAGTGGCATTGGGCATTTTCCCCAGGGGGAAAGTACTATGAAGGAATTCAATTCAAAAAAGTTATTATAGGTGGTAAAAAAGTAAAGGAACTATGGATGAGTATAGATAGCATCCGTGTCCCATGAAGCTAGATACAATTCACCAGAGTTATGATTGGGTCTCTTGGGGAACACATCTCTGATTTTATAATGGAAATCAATGGGGAAACAGTATTCACTTTATTGAAATTAATTTTACCAGGAATCATCTGCTCTGCAATTAGGCAAAGGCCTGTTTTCCCAAGGAAACTCTGGAAAGGCTGTATCCTGGCCTGGCTTCCCTGTTGTGGTTTAATACTTGGTGTTAATTTTCTTTTGAGGTACCTGAATGGCCCCAGGAGGCTGGCTGCCTGGTCACTGTCACGTTTTTAAAACACATGTTCCTTGGGGTTCTCTGCCAGCTCTTTTTTATCAACTATGTCATTATCAATTGGGTGGGGCATTGCTGGGTGGCTGCCCAGGCTGACTTCAGATCATCTGGAAGGAGATGCGCCGGGAATAGCTGAGACCTCTCTGAAAAGGAATATACAAAAAGGAGATTTTGAGCTGTGTTTTGTTGTTTTGTTTTTGTCATAACCTGGGGAAGCTCCAGGATCCAATACCTGAATCTGGAATTAGTTATGTTCTTTGTAAAGCCCACCCTTATATTTTTTCTAGGCTAGTCTGGGCTCCCATAGATGACAGGAGGAATTGTGCTCTCCAGGGGTTGTAAAAAGAAGTGTCTGCTTTGGTACATTAAAATGAACTACGTGTAATTGTTACCTATTATTTTTGAATCTGGACCCTGGGAACTCTTCGCAGTGAGATGGGTGGTGTTTATCTTGGGGGGGCAGTATCTTCCCTCCTCACCCTTCAACTTCTTTCCTTGTTCCTCTCAAGATACCTCCAAACCTTTTACCTGTCGTTCCTGTCTTGTATACCTTCAAAATCCCTCTTAGAATCACTCCTTTTCCTACCTCCCGTTTCTTCTGAGTGAATGAATTCAAACTGCCATATAACCTATCTTTACCCCCATTATTAAAGGGGTAAATCACTTCCCTTTTTATCTGTGAACAATCAGGGCATTGCCCCAAATCAATTCTAAGATTCCTTCTAGCTCCAACCTTGTGATTCTGTATCTTATCCTACAGGACTTTACTAACCTGATAAACATTTTTGTGGAAGATAAGCATTTATATTTATGAGAGAGGGATGCTTCTGGGCAAAAGATATGTTTTTTCGCTATGGCCTCTTAGAGATAGAATCCTTGTCTCTGTAGTGACCTGGACTCACATGGTGGGAATTCCAGTCCGGTAAGAGAGGGAAGCATTATGTCATTGGCAGGTGGAGTACTGATGATATCCCCAGTCTCATCCTGGGGACAGTCTTGCTTGTATGTGGGGATTGGATTTGAGACTCCAAAGGATGGGCCCTTTCCAAGCTTAGGAAACATGACCTGTCAACAAGTGCTACCTGAAGATATGGGACAAAGACAGAGACTTAGCCTGAAAATGTAAATTTTCACCCGTCATTTCCTATACTCCCTTACCTCCTGGCCAGAGAGCTTCCCAGACAGATGCCAGACTTTCTGGTTCTCATTCAGGGCCTCTAAGAGTTGAAAGTCCATGGCTGTTCACTGCCTTAGTAACTTCTGTAGCTAAGAAGCTCTGACTTTAATTCTTCTTTCTGCAATTCGAAACTAGCTATTTACTCAGTGGAGAGAGAGAGATTGAAGAACTTCCCTGTATAGCACAACTCTTTGTTGGCCTTAGCCTTTGGCTCTGCCCCACCTTCACACCCCCATCTCTGGCTCCTATAAATGAAAAATCAGACATTTCACTGAGACAGAACTCTTGAAAATCGGTGTCATAGAAACTAGTGCTGAGAGTAGGCTTTTGAACAGACCTTAGTGGGAGCTGTGCTTGTGGAGGCAGCCCCTCACAGGCACATCTGCAAACAGAAGGTGGGTACCTGAATCTGGGGGGAGCATGTACAGGGACACACTTGCAAAAAAACCCCCAAACCACCATACACACACATGCAGCAGCTGCTGCAGGATCCAAATTCAGCTCTTGGGAAATGGGAATACTCTGCAGATCTAGGAGCCACCTTTGCAGCTGGGGGTCAGTGCTGAGCTTGGTGGGGCAGGGGGCCTGCCAGAAGGTAGCCTTCCAAGGGTCTCCCTATGAAACAGACTTTCAGGATCCCCTTCTTCAGGGGGTGAGGGACCTTCCACTATAAGAAATGATCCTAGGCTGTCTCAGCTGGATTCCCAAGATTCCAGACACTGTTAGGAAGTGAGGGGTTGAGATTGGCCCAAGCAGATAGGATGCTTCAAGCTAGAATTCTCTCTGCCCATCTGTCTGTCTGTCTGTAACTGTCACTGAAGGCTTGTAAGTGAGTAATAGTGCCTGAGCCCGTGCCTTCCCATGCCCATTATTCAGGGGTGACTAAGTCTTTTGGAAGAGCAGAAGGCAGTGAGCTTAGTAATTATCTCTTGTGAGGGAGGCTGATCCCTACACAATGAGGTGGGGAGTAGGGTGGTAGAAAATCACATTTTGGGTATGCTTTGGGAGACCCCATTTGGACCTGGAGATCTTCCTTTGCCAGTGCTGCCTTCTTAGAAGGTGGGAAAGCCAGGCTTAAGCTGGCCCTCTCCCTGTGGAAGAGAGAGGGAAGGGACATCCTGGCTTTTCTTCCAAGGCTGGCACGTGGGGGGCCACCTGTGCTATTCCACAAGGGCACTGAGATTTTTACCTGCAGGCTTAGGGGAAGAGGAGAAGGAGGGTAACTTAGACCTTTTCTACAGTGGAGCAGAGAAGGCTGTTTTGCTGCCTTGGGGAGGGGGGTGAGGAATTTCTGTCCCTGCTGTGCAGTGAAGCTGCCAGGAAGGGTTTGTTTTTTCTCTTGCATTCAGGTCTAGGGTTTCAGGGGTGGTGAGTGGCCTGGAATGGTGGGGGCGCCTGGAGCCAGCTTGCCAACGGGCATGGGGCTCCTTGGAGAAGCCCGGACATACATACCACACCTACACTGCCTGGCAAAACTGTGCGACTATCTCCTTGTCACTGATTTTTAAAGATGGTGTTTGAGAATGAGGAGAAACAATGGGACAGTGTGTTTGTGCCTTTGTGGACTCTGGGTGGGATTCAAAATGTTGCCCCCAGATGACTGAAGTCAGGCCCTGGAAGTCTGCCAGCCTGGGTCAGCAGCCTGAGTGCTCTCCCTTTCACTAGGGTGGCTGGGCACTCACTGAGGTCGGCCCTATCACTTCCCCCCAGGAACCTCAGAACCCAGGGTACGACTGTCTGGGGCACTGTGTGGGGGTGGGGTGTGTACGTGCCTTCCTCCAAGCTCTCTCAAAACTCAAAAAGAGGCTATTTTAGAGCCAGGACTCTCTGGGGTAGAAATAAAGGCGTTTTAGAATTTTCTAGCTGAAAGTAACCTTAGAGGTCATTTAATCCAACTGTCTGATTTACAGACTGGGGTCCCCCAAAGTGCTATGGCTAACTAAGAGGCAGTGGGGGATATTCAAACACACACCTCCCAAGGCTGTTCTTCTCCTTTGATCATTTCTCAGCCCACCGGGGCCGGGTCTCTGCTTCCAGCCTCTGCAAGGGCAGGGCTCCTTCCAAAGCTGAGATTAATTGGCAGGAAGTGCCTGTTTGGGGAACTTCCATTTCTGCTTCTCACCGGTCTGTTTGTGGAGGGGAAATGTTGTCTTCCTCCTTTTTCCTTGTCCTTGAGATATCCCAAGGTCTGAAAGGACTCCAGGGGATGTTTTAGGAGAAGGGGCCTCCCTTCCCCTGCTTCCCTCCCTTACGGGAGCCAAGGAAGTGAACCCACAGCTCAGTGGGGGCTTGCTTCTGGTGAAAGCTGTGGGTGGGGGCAGGAGAAGTGTTGTGATGCTCACAACACGGGGGAAACGTGCCGCCAGTCTCAAGGGCTGGCTGGAGTGGAATGGTGGAGCGAGGGTGAACCCTTATCCAGAAAACACCTGTTAAGACCCTGAAATCTCAGAGCAGGGAATGACATTTTTCAATAGGGAATTAATTCAGGCACTGTTATTGAGGATCCAGAAAAGGATGGTAGAGATCTCAGAAAGTAGTAAAGGGATTCCATCCTCCTCGGTCACCTTGCCTCAAACATCTCCCTGCGTTAATTTATCCTCCACCCAGCTGCCAAAGTGACCTTCCCAAAGAACAGGCCGAATGGTTCATGCACCAGGGGCTTCCTGTGGCCACCAGAATCAAGCCCAGCTAAAGCCTTTCACAATCCTTATCTCCCTTACCAGGTTTATCATCACTCCCCTTCCAGCACTGTCCTTGCTATTCCTTATACAATTACACGATTCACTGCATCTCCCCACTTTGTGACTTTGCCTAAGCTGGGCCCAGGCCAGGAATACCCTCCCTTCTCAACTCTGTCTCCTAGAATCCTCGGCTTCCTTTAGAGCTCAGCTTAAGTGGTCACTTTGCCACGGTGCCTTTCTTGTCCTTCCCATCTACTAAGTAATCCCCCCAACCCCACAGCTTGTATTTACTTGATATATCCTTATGTTTGCATTCATGGCTTCTTCCAACAGTATGTAAGTTCTTGTAGACAGAGACAATTTTGTTTCCATGCCCCCCAATACCTGACACAATGCTTAGTTAGGATTATTAAGCCCTTAACTTGTTGATAGATTGATTTACACCTAAATTGGGACCTAATTCAAACTGACTCTTGTTCTTTCTATCTTCCTGGTCTGTGAGCATCTCTGTATTTGGTGCCTTGGCTTGGGAAATGACCTTCTTCTTCCTTTTCCATTTTACTTGTCCCTTCTCTCTTTTGTACTTTGACTAAGTTGTTGGGCAAGATCTAATAAGAGGAAATTTAAAAGGAATACATGTCTTTCAGTTTAGTTACAAAAACAAACAAAAAATCAGAACAACTTCATAAATGTAAACTAAGAGGAATGACTAGCCAGAAATCTGAGAAAGAGCTGAAGGTCTTAGTGTACTGGAACACACTGTGAACTTTAAGAGGGCAACCAAGATAGCTAATGTAATTTTGGACCAAAGAGAATCATAGTGACCTGGCTAAGGTAGGTGTTAGTGCTGTAAGGTTAGTTAGTATGTAATGTTCAATTTGGGGCATCACAAACTGGGAAGGATATTGATCAGCTGGAATGCTTTCAAAGGAGGACAAGCCCTGAGGAGGGATTCGATATTTAACCTGGAGAAAAAAGACTTGGGTCAGGAGTAAAGGGTGATGATGGAAATGTGTGTGTGTGTGTGTGTGTGTGTGTGTGTGTGTGTGTATGTATTTCCAAATAAATGTTTTTAGCATTTTGTAAGACTTTGTATCCCAAATTTTTCTGTCTCCTTCCTTTAACCTCCCCAAGATAGGAAGCAATCTGATACAGGCTATTTGTGTATAATTCTCTTAAATATATTTCTATATTTGTTGTGTTGTGCAAGAAAAATCAAACCAAAAGGGGAAAAAACCAAGAGAAATAAAAACGCAAACAAACAAACAACAACAAAGGTGAAAATACTGTGCTCCGCCACTTTAGTCTTCTTTTGTTAGACTGGAGAGGGCAGATCTTGGCACAATGGGAAGAATTTACAAAGAAGCAGATTTGGGCTTGAAAATAAGGAAAAACATCCTAAGAATCAGAGCTATCCAGGAGTGGAAAGATTTGTGTTAAAAGGTAAAGGGTTCTTCCCAGGGGTGTGCTAGCAATTGTTTATCAAATTGCTGGAGGGTGGAGGTGGAGAGGGAGGTACTCAGGAAATAATCTGCATTGTTAAGATTTTCTCTCTCTTGCAATAAATCAAACTCTGATTTGTAGCTTTCCCCAACAAACAGTGAATGCTCACCTTGAAAATTTATATTATGGGCTCTTCTATCTGGTCAGACCTGATTTCATGACATCCCTGATCCCATCTCACTGAAAGCCTTCTCCCAAACTTAAACAATCCCTTGGGAATATTAGAGAAGGAGTATTATTTTGGCGTATATTGGTCTAGATGGCTTCTAGGGTGTCCTTCAACCCAGATTGTGTGATTCTGAGCACCTCCATCCTGACCCTGTATGCCAGTCTTTGCTGAGATATTGGGTTCTTAGGACATACCATGCACCTGGAGAAGCGCTCCGAAGGATATATTTAACCCCCAAAGACAGTCAGACAGTGGTTTGGCCTTAAACATACCCAGAAGAGACCCTCTGACTCCTCATGACCCATAATCCCAAACTCTGAGTCTTCACAGATTTCTGATTTCCTGTAAGGATTTATAAGTAAGGACTTTCTCTGTTGCCTCATGGCCCCACTCAGTCCCCCTTCCAAAGGAGCTTAGAGCCGCCTTCGCTCAGCCTTGGGGTATTCCAGGGGCCAAAAGTCAGCCGGAGGGGCTGCTGCCGGCCGGGCACAAATGGCTCATTGAGGGAGGGCTGGAGCGAGAGCCCTGCCCTCCTCCAGGAATCCCGGCAGCCACACAGAGAGCCATTGAAGTATAGTCTGCCTGCTCTCTGCTAGCGTGGGAATGGAGGGGGGAGCAAGCCGGGCGGGGGGAGAAGAGAACTGAGAGCTTTTCCCTTTCTCCCTCCTTCCTCCTAGATGGGGAAGAGTCTTAAAAGAAACTGGGGGTGTTTAGCTTGGAGAAAAGAAGGCTTCAGCCAGACGTGTTCATTCTCATTAAATATTTCAAGACCTGTTCTATGGAGGACAGACTAGAATTGTTCTGCTTGTCCCCAGAGAGCACAGGTTGGGCGCATGGAAGGGAAGGGAATTAGTTTGGGAGTCAGCTTGAGATGTTTCCCGCTACTAGCATCCGATCTGGCTGTTTTATGAGGGAGTGAGCCCCCTGCCATCGGGACTGTTGGCGCAAAGGGCTCTGGGAGAGGGGAGTTAATCTGGAGGGGAGGAGTGGGCCAGGCTGATGTCTGAAGTCCCTTCCGGCTTGGAGGGCCGTAGGGATTCCTGTGGACAAGACCCCAGAGTAGCCAGGCTGGGCTGGTTTGAAGGGGGCCCCCCCTCCAGTGGGCAGTCATGTCCATTTGTAAAAAAAAGAGGCAACCACTGTGAATCTCAAGCTTGAGCGAGTTATGGGTTCGGAGGCAGCTGGTTAAGAGGAGGAAACCCGGGGAGGGGGGAGTGGGGAGGGAAGGAAGGGCCTGCCTGGAAGGAGTGGAACTTTGGGGCCCTTAGCAACTCCTGCTGGCTTAGTTTCCTCCCCAGCAGGGCAGGGGCTGCTCTACAGTGACTTGGGATCTTCTGGAGTGAGGCAAAGTGGGATCTATTCTTGGGGTGCCATCCCCTCTCTCACTCCCTATCCCCCAATCTCGCTGGTGTGGCCCCTGCTCCAGTCAGACAGGAGGCCAGCTTATCCTGCCCCTGGAGCTGTCCAAAGCACATGCTGAAGCAATTACTTTGTTCCCTCGGGAGCTAAGGCTTCCAGAAACGGCCCCTGAACAACAACAACAACAGGCGTGAGCCCTGCCCCTACTTGCTTTACCCCCTGAAAGGGAAGGGCTGGGGCCAGGGCCACCCACCCCCCGCAGGGCCTGCCCTCTGCCTGCACAACTACAGGCCTGTGTTGGAGTGGGGGGCCGGGGCCATGGTGCGTTATTGGGGTGGACGGGGCCATTCATGTGCCAACAGGTGGTTCAGTGGGTGAAAGGGGCAAGCTGCTAAAAATAATCCAGATATCGAACCCAGAAATCTGTCTAGGAATTTAGCTACTAGACAAAGAATTAGTGATTATAATAACTTCTCTTTGGGTTTAAATTTACAAGCTGAGAAATAGTGTGAATATTATCGCTCTTGTTTTATAAATTTATAAATAAATCTTGTTTATAAATCCACACATTTCCACAGGTGTGGAGAGCAAAAGTGACAACTTATAGCAACAACTTTAAGCAATAACAGTACCAACAACTCACATTTCTATAACCTTTGAAGATTGATAACCACTTTCCTCTGAATCAGAGAGGAAAAGAATTGTCCCTTTTCACAGATAGGATCACTGAGGCTGAGAGTTAAGATCCACGGTACAATGGAAAGATTAGCTCCAGAGCCAGAAAACCTGCGTTCATTTCCCATATCTGATTTTCCTTCTTGGACCATTTAACCTCTCTCGATTTCCTCATATGTAAAACGAGGTGGGTGGTCTCTGCAGTCCCTTCCAGCTAAAGCTCTGTGATCCCATGATTTGCCCAAAGCCGCACAATTAGTGCTGAGCAGTCTCTGCTCCCAGGGCTGGGCCCAGGGTCAGAATCTGGCTGATCCCTGTTAGATCCCTCCTTTCCACAATCTGCCCCAGCACACACACATACACACACACACACACACACACGCACACACTGATTGGTCCTTGGGTCCCAGGCTGTCTGTTTTATCATCCTCCAGCAGTCATGTGTGAGACGGGCACGATGCCCCCCGAACCGGCCAGCCCAGGGGCCTATGATGGCGAGTCCTCGGACACCTATCTCCAGGTTGATCGCTGGCAGAGACTACGAACAGCTGTCCGGAGGCTGGAATTCTGGGAGAACTTTGATGCAGAACTTATTGGGAGTGGCTTCTTTTCTCAGGTCTATAAGGTAAGACTCCAAGAAAAGATCTGTCTTATATGTGTTGGATGTAGAAGTGGAGGGAAAGCAGCCAGGGGACCTTAAATGGCTCCAATATATAAATGGTACCCACAGTTTTGGTATGAGGCAGTTGCTGTTTTCCTGTTCTTTTGTATATTATTTTGAGGTATATTAAGTTGTGTGTCCTGACTCCTTCCTTTCCCTGACCTGAGTGAATTGGGAAGTCAGGAGCAGGGATGGACCTAACCTGTTGGCACTGCCCACCCAGAGGGCTCCCCCTTCCCCCCTAAAATCCCCCTCTCCACCAACCTTTCTGCCTGTTAATGGCACCTCTTTTCCAGTCTCCCAAGCTCATAACCTTGGACTTGTCCCTTCCCACCTGACCAAGTCCTATCATTTCTGCCATAAAAATACAGAACCAAATGCCGCGTACTCTCGTCTTCCTGGCTCCTGCAAATGCTACAGTGTAGGACCTTTCTCTTCTTGTCTAGACTACTGTACTAGCCGCCTCCCAGTTTTCCTGCCTTTGGTCTGTCCCTTTTCCAATCCATTCTTTGCACTGGTGTCCACATAATCTTCTTCATGCTCCACTTTGATCATATTCCTCTTTTGCTCAGAAATCTTCAGTGATTCCCCATTGAAGATTAAATTAGAATCCTAGCATTCAAAGCCATCCACAGTATGGCTCCAACCCACCTGCCCAGACTCTCTCCTAAGATCATAGAGCATAGATTTTGAGTAGGAAGGGCCTTTGGAGGTCATTTAGTCCGGCCCTCTCATTTTTAGAGATAAGGAAACTGGGACCCAGAGAGATTTAGCAACAAGGTCACATTGAGAGTAAGCTGGAAAACTGAGATTCAAACCATCTTTACATTTTCCATGTTCCTATTGTTCTCATTCAGCCATTTTCCATCTTTGAGATCTAGAATACAGTTTCTTCCTTCACATCTCCATTCATGAAAATCCTTCCCTTCAAAGCCTGACATATACCTCCTGGGTGAATCCTTCCCCTCCCTGCCTCAGCCAACAACCCGGCAAAAGTGACTTCTTCCTCTTCCCATTTTTCTTTTTGAAATTTCAGATTTGAACTCAGGTCCTCCTGACTTTAAGGCTGGTGCTCTATTCACTGCACCACCTAGCTGCCCCCTTCTTCCTGTTTTTCAAAGCACTTTCTCCCCTTTATATCACATCTCTCTCATTAAGCTGGACCTCCCAGAGAACAGGATCTTTAATGTCTCTGCAATTTTGTTTCCTAACCTTGCTGGCAGGTCGGACTCAATAAAGGTTTGCCATCAAATTGAGTGTCTTGGTGCCCTAGGGGTGTCAGGTTTGGTGAATGCTTGGATTTGACAGTTTCTTTCTCCCCTTGCTCTAGGGACAACTAGGTAGTGCAATGGTTAGAGCATTGGGCCTGCTCTAAGAAGACCTGAGTTCAAGTCCTATCCTACATGACTATTACCTATGTGACCCTGGTCCAAGTCTGTTAACCCCTGCCTCAGTTTCCTCAACTGTAAAATGGGAATCTGTAAGATGCCTTTTACTTAGTAGATACATAATAAATATTTGTCCTGGTCTCCCATTCCCTTTTCTGGGGAGTCTCCAGGATATCTATACCATTTGACCGGCTTGAGCTGATTCCCCTACAGCAGAGAATCTTAACCTTTTTGTGTGTCTTGGCAATTTAGTAAAATTTATGTGTCCCACCTCAGAAAGATGTGTTGAGTGTATTTTTTAAAATTTATAATGGAAGAAAATGATAAATTTCAGTTAGAAGTGAGTAAAAATAAAGATACGATTTTTTTCCCACTGAGGTTCTCAGATCCCCTGAAATCCATCCCTGTGGGGGGGGGGGAACATCAGGTTAAGGACCCCTCCTCCAGAGAAAATAATGCTTCTGATGGACAGAAAGGGGGGAACTCTGATTGCCCCCACTCCCTGTATGCTCTTCTCAGCACATGATTGGAGAGACTTGGACTTTTACTTGATCAGGGGTTGGGGAAATAGTCCAGGCCAAAGACCTATTAGCGTGAGGTTTGGCCGTGAGCATATCTGTTCCATCTCCCATCTCTTAGGCTCAGCTAAATTGTGTGTGAATTATACCCTGTCTTTAGGAATATAGTAAGCTATATTTTGCCTGAGCAGCTGATGGTAGGGATCCCTGCCAAGGATCTTTTTTTCTCAATAGTATTTTATTTTTCCAAATACATGTAAAGATAGTTTTCAACATTCATTCTTGTAAAATTTTGCATTCCAAATTTTTCTCCATTTCATCATTACTTTCCCTCTCCTCAAGATAGCAAGAAATCTGATATAGGTTAAATATGTTTAGGTCTTTTAAACATATTTCCATATTTGTCAAGTGATACAAGAAAAAATCAGGATCAAAATGAAGAAAAAAACACAGGAAAGAAAAACAAACAAATAAACAAAAGGTGAAAATACTATGCTTCAATCCACATTCAGTTTCCCATAGTTGTTTCTTTAGATGAGGATGGCATTTTCCATCCTAATCTATTGGAATTGCCTTGATCATTGATAAGAACAGCCAAGCATTAGTTAATCATCAAATAATCTTGTTATTGTATACAGTGCTCTCCTGTTTCTGCTCACTTTACTCAACTTGTATAAGTCTTACCAGCTTTTCTGAAATCAGCCTGATAAGCATTATTCTTCTCCCCCCTCCCCGCTGGTTTTATTTAAAAAATAATAATCGCTTTTTATTTTCCAAATACATGCAAAGATAGTTTTCAACATTCACCCTTGCAAAACCTTGTGTTCCAAATTTTTCTCCCTTGTTTCCCCCCCCACCCTTCTTTCAGACAGCAAGTAATCCAATATATGTTAAATATATGCCATTCTTCTATACATATTTCCACATTGATCAGACCATTATTCTTCAGTGTTCTTGATTCCTCCCCTTGGGCTAGAGGGAATGAAGGTGAGAACCAGACAATCACTTCCCTCTAGATCTGGGCTTCCTAAATCTGTAAGAGAACAGCTTTAAGGTTCATAGTTAGGGATTAAAAGGTCAGAGAAGGTATTTGGAAGCAGAGGGAATTCCATGCTCCATGGGAGGTGATAGGATCATAGATCTAGGAGTGGAAGAAACCTGAGAGAACCTCAATTTTATAATTGAAGAAATTGAGAGCCAATAAGGTGAGCTGACTTGGAGACAGCTAGGTGGCCCAGTGGCTAGAGTCCTGGACTTGGAATCAAGAAGAATCCTGCATCTGATACATACTACTGTGATTCTGGGGAAGTCAGTTAACTGTTCTCAGTCTCAGTTTACGCAGCTGTAGAATGGGCATAATTATAACATCTGCCTTTTGTGAGGGCTAAATGAAGGAACATTTCCAAAGAGCTTTCCAAGCCTTGATGTTGTTTACTATTGTTGCCCAAAGCAGAATGGGTAGTAAGCTGAGATTTGTGCTCTGATTAGGAATGTGGGGCAGGAGAGGCAAGTGCAGCTTGGTTGAGGACATTTCCTTCCCACCTATGTACCAGAACTTACCCTGAGAGCTCAGGTGAGACCTGAAACTCCCTGGTCTGAAGCTGCCTTCTCTACCCCCTACTTCCTATCCCCAAGAGGTAGATCCAGGATCCCCAGTGAGAAAGACACCAGAATGCCCCATCCAAGAGGATAATCTGGGGCCCCAGAGCCCCTCCGGCATCCCCAACCAATTCAGCTTTTCTGCTGCTCTCAGCTCCACACAAACATCCTCATCCTACGGTCTCAACTCCAGGTCACCATGGTAACAGTTGTAGCTCTTAGCTCTTATCAGGGAGCAACCTCCCCCTCCCCCCTTAGTATTTCCATCACTAAAGGAAGTCTGAATAAAGAATGAATCATTCAATCAATCTGAATCCTCTGTTCTCTAAATAGAGGACAGCACCCTCCCCATCTTGGAATGTGAGGGGAGGGCCTGACTCATAATGTATCTAGCGTTCAGGGGAGGGATGAGGGCTTTTTGAGATCTCTGGTAAATTTTAGGGGGTCTCTGTCACTCTGCATTCCTTTGTGGAAGGAGATTTTTCTGTGAGATTTCTTTAGTTTTTGTGATTCAATCTCCCAGGCAGATGAGGGCACTAATTCCTTGGATCTGGGCCAAGGAGAGCGGGAGGAAGTGGTGGGCTTCAGCCTTCCCCTCTCTGATACGGTTCTATCCAGTGGGAGTTGTCCCACAGAGAGGAAGGTGTGTGGAGCCATCCAGCTCCTCTTGGGCTGATAGCCTGCTTCCCAACGTCCTCTTCCACACATTACCTTTCTAATCCAGGTTCCGCATGGAAGGTCCAGCCCCCGAGAGCCACACAGGGCTGGACTGCCAACGGGTCAGAACCTGGCTTATCCTGACCTGAACCAAGGTGTGGCCTCTCAGCCTCAGAAAGAGCTGGAGGGACATCATCATTGATGGAGCTGATCACCATTAACAGCAATGTAGAATAATAATAATAATAAAAGAAAAATGTAGCATTTACTTAGCGCCTTAAGGCTTTCAAAGCACTTTAAAAATAACCTCATTTTATCCTCACAACAACAGTGTGTATGTATGTACTTATATGTGTGTATAGTTATTGTATTTGTCCCCATTTTACAGATGAGGAAACTGTGGCAGATCAAGGTTAAGTGATTTGTTTAAGGTCACATAGCTGTGTAGGTATCTAAAATATGATTTAAATTCAAATCTCTCTGACCCCAAGTCTGGTGCTCTATTCACTGTGCTATCTACCTGTCCCTGGGTATGTAACAGATAGACTATTGGACTTAGGAAGTCCTGGGTTCAAATTCTACTTCAGTCACTTCTTAGCTGTATGATCCTGGGCAAGTCATTAGCCTTTATAACCCCAGTTCCTCTACTCACCCTGTGGTCTCTATTTGGGGAAGATTTGGGAGTGCCCAGAGCCACTCACTGGGCATGAAAAGGAAGCTCTGAGGTGAAAACTAGGGTGGAGACCTCCAGCTGGCCCTACGAAGAAGGGTCCGATTGACTGACATGGAGGAAGCAGGTTCCTGGGGGGCGATCGTTTGGGAGGCGGAAGCCAGTGCCAGGAGACAGGTACTGCCAGTCCCTCAGGCACCGGGCCAGCTCAGCGGCCCAGCCAAATATCTCTGCCTCAGCCCAGGCCAGCAGAAGGGGGAAGGGGAGGCTCCTGGCCCACCTGAGACTTGGATGGTCATGGAGGTAGCCCCAGAAGCAGCTCCCCAGGAGCCCCTTCTGGCGCCTTGAGACTGAGGGACTGGTGAGGAAGGAGAGTTCCATCTATTCTCCTCCCCATTTCTTTGTTTCTCCTGGAGGGAAGGCCGAAGATATCAAGGTTCTTATCGTTGTTATGGTAACCGTGGTAACTCCACAGGATAATCTTGGTGCTCTCTGGGATGTCTGGGCCTACATGGGATCAGGCTATGTCGGAGGGGGAGAACCCGAGGGCCAGTGAAGCTCAGCTGGGCACATTCCTTATAGCATCAGTAACCAGGGAGTTTCTGTCATGGAGATATTGGATTGGATCAGAAAAGGGACAGAGCAGAGAAGGGAAAAACCTGGGCCCAGATTGGCTTGCAATATATAGGCCAAAAAACCAGTGGAACAACCTGAGCTTCCATTGCTGGGGTTTTTTGTTTTTAGCCTATTTCATGTCAAGTCCAGATTAATAAAGCCTATGGATCAATTCTCAGAATAATGTTTTTATTTTTTGTGAGGCAATCGGGGTTAAGTGACTTGTCCAGGATGACACAGCTAGAAGGTATGTATGTTTTTTAAAAATAAAATAAAATTTATTCTTTATAATAGCTTTTTATTTTTCAAAATACATGTAAAGATAGTTTTCAACATTCACCCTTGCAAAACCATATTTTTCTCCCTCCTTCCCTCTTCCTCTGTATAGCAAGCACTCCAATACAGGTTAAACATGTGCGACTCTTTTAAACCTATTTCCATACATTTATCATACAATTTTAGGCTTCCTTTCCAGTTGAATCTGGATTTGCACTGAGATCCTCCTGATTCCAGAGTCAGTGTTCTAACCACTGTGCTATCTAATTGCTCCAGAATAATGTTTTTAAACGAATAAAATAAAATATATAGAGTTATTAAAGAAACCAATCATTGAAATATGGTTATCAAAAGATTTTTAAAAACAATTCTTGGACCACAACTTAACAGAATCCCTATATCTAGTGCTAAGAGAGAGAGCAGTAACTCCCCACCTTGAGCAAGCACATCATCAACATTTGTCAATTATTTTCAGAACTGTCCCATGCCCTCCAAGCCCTCACCTAGAACTCAAGGTCTCTCTCTTCTTTTATGAAGGTAGGAGCTCCACCACAGGGACAGAAATTAGGGGTCCGCTTTCTAAGGTCATATGTCAATTTATGAACAAAGGGTCCCTTCCCAGAAGATTGGACCTTTCCTGTGTGTATGTGTGTGGGGGAGTATTTCTCATCTTCCTAATACCTTCCACCCTGATCTTTCTTTTAAAATTCACTTATCTTTAGTGACTCATATTCAGTATATCCTAACATCACTGCACTCCCCCCTCTTCCTGCCACCCCCATATTCACAGGCGACAAAACCACAAGGCCCTTGAACACAAAGTCCCCTCCCCCCAACTCCTCTGCAGCTTTGCAGATGTGAGATGCACAGGGATGTGTCAGCACAGACAGGTCCCAGTACCAAGCTCAGCTGGGTACCGGGGGCTCAGATGTGAAACAGTTCAGAGCTGCAAGCTGAGCCTGAGTGGGAAAGGAGATGAGGTACAGAAGGGGAACATCAGAGGGAAAAGACCAAGAAAGGGAGAGATTTATATAGACCAAAACACATACACAACGTGATATCAGTCAACCAGCATGTATTAAGCCTTGATGTTTTGGGAAAGGACTTGTCTCTAGAATGTCAGAAACATTGAAAATGACTTTAGGGAGCTTGGTCCCCACGTTATATGTCTTCCCCCATCCTGTTCCCAAGACAGAAAGGGTCTTTGTTGGTAGGAGTTTTGGGGGTTCTCAGCCTTTGATAGTACCAACCTTCACAAGAAGTCTTTTTTCCAG
Organism: Sarcophilus harrisii; assembly: GCF_902635505.1. Lineage (NCBI taxonomy): Eukaryota > Metazoa > Chordata > Mammalia > Dasyuromorphia > Dasyuridae > Sarcophilus > Sarcophilus harrisii. The sequence continues at coordinate 248,606,923 of NC_045427.1, read as the reverse complement.
CTAATTTATCCAATTAGCCCTTTTGTGCAAATGGCCTTCTGACTCAGGGTTCTTAACTTGGGCTCCATGAATTCCCTTAAAGAGTCCTTGAATAGATTGTAGGAGGTACATAAACTCGGATAGAAATAAAAATTACGTCTTTGTTTTTACTAACCTCTAATTGAAATTTAGCATTTCTTTCAATTATTTAAAAATATTTTGATAAGGGATCCATTGGTCTCACCAGATTGCTGATGGGGTGGTCCATGACCCCCCAAACTGCTTCAGTTAAAATGACTGGGATTCTCTTCTCCTCCTCACCCCAGCATCATGTCATTCTGTGGAAATTCCCCTCTTTCTTCAGTGTCCACTAAGGTGTACTTTCCTGAAACCTTCCTAGAGTACTTTAGATGAACCAGATCTTTACTATCTCAGATTTTTCATTCCTTGACAATTCCATTCAATTAGCATTTTTAAAGTATCCACCATGAGGAAGGAACTATTCTGGGAGTTCTGGCCCTCAAGTTGCTTAGGATCTCCTGGCATGTGGGAGTCATAACATTTATATAGATATTTTATTAGATAATTCATTATTAGATAACTTGATAAGGGGAAAAGGGAGAGGAATAAGCATTTATTTAGTATCTGCTGTGTGCCATGTACTGTGCTAAGCTCTTTACAAATATCTTACTGGAAGAGAAAAGTATTAACAGTATGGGGATCAGGAAAGGTTTCTCACAGGAGACGCCTGAGCTGATCCTTGAAAAAAGCTAGGGATTGTATTGTAAGAGGGGGAGGACAGAAGTAGAGGAAGGAGGAAAGGAGGAAGGGGGGCATTGTGACACATGGAATACTGTGCAAAGGGGGAGAGGATAGAGGTAGAGGAGGGAGGAAAGGGAGTAAAGTGCATTCTAAATATGTGGAACAGAAATGGGATGTTGAATTTGGAAAAGAGCAATATGTAGACTGAGACTGGTACAGAGCATATGTGAAGGGGAATAATAAATCTGGAAAAATAGGCTGGAACCAAACACTGAAGAGCTTTATTTTTTATGATTTTTAAAAGTGTTTTTAATTAAGAATTTCTTTTGATATCTTTTTTTACAACATCTTCATTTCCAAATATATGCCTCTCTTTCTCCTCCCCCTCCTCTTTGTTATAAGGAAGACACTTTTTAACAGACAAAAAAAAAGTTCCAGTTCTGTAGAATTAACCAACACATCAACCAAGTATGACATTATACACTCATAGTTCCCAACCTCTGCAAAGAATGGGGGGAGGTACATTCTCATGTCCCCTCTCTGGGGCCACACTGGGTCTTTATAATATATGAAAGGCTCTTATTGCCAAAGGAGGAGTCTACATTTTCTACTTCTGGCAACAGGAAATCACTGAAAATTCTTGAATTAGGAAATGACCTGTTCCGAAGATTCTGTTGGCTGCTATGTAGAGGATGCAAGCTGAGGCAGAGAGGAGAGAGAATGGGAGGTTATTGTAGTAATCTTGGCAGGAGATGAAGAGGTTAGGAAATATAAATGGTAGTTATGTGAGTAGGGAGAAGGGTATTTATAAGTGAGAGAGTTTGTGGAGAGAAAATTGCCAAATTTGTTAACTGATTGCCTGTGGAGAGTGAGAGAGTAAATAATCAAGGCCATTCTGAAGCTGCGATCATAAATTGTTGGAAAGATAGTGATGTCTTCCCCAGAAATGGGGAGTTAGAGGGGCAGCAGGTTTAACAAAAGAGATAACGAATTCCATGTATATGCTGAGTTGGAGACATCTACCACAGGCTTAGATGGTCAACAGGCATTTGGTGATGTGGACCTGAAACTCAAGAAAGAAAGGAGAACTGATTGGTTGATTTAGGAATCATTTGCATAGAGATAATAATTGAAGTCTTGGGATGGGAGATCATTAAGAGGGAGAGTATATAAAGAAAAGAGATCCAAGGCCAGTCCAGAACCTTTGGCTGCACACACCCTTGGGAGTGGGATACGGAGGATGATCCAGCTCTTACTCTTAGAGCTCAGTTGGCCGAATACTGGAAACAGCTTGAGTTTGCTCCACACTTTCTGTCCCTTTCATAAGACTCATTGTAATGGCATCATGGGGATGAGAGAAGGTGGTTTGTGTGATTTCAGGGTCTGAGATACATTTTGATAAAATTATGAAGTACATTATAATTAGTCAACAAGCATTATTTGTGGCAGGTAATGTGCCAGCTTCTGGGGATATAGATACACAAATTTGAGATCTTTAATCTAGTAAAAGAAGTCACTTTTACTAGACTAAATCAACCTGGATTGATTTCTAGGAGCCATAAGGGAACCCAGGCTAGTCTGTTTCTGAATATATAGAAGGTACTTAATAAATGATTATTGATGAGTTGTTTGATTACTGTGAGATTTGAGATAAAAATTGTAGTAACCCAGATTGAGCTTGGGTCCTGCTTTGTATATCATAGAGAGAGATTGGAGGGAGTCTGAGATCTTGAGCACCTTGCAGTCTGAAATGTTACCTGGTGATTTATGCAGAAGTAGAATTCGGAGTAGTTATGGCTCTCAACCACTTGCCTTCCGGCTTCTAGTGACTCTGTAAGGCAGGTGTTTTCATGGAAAGAATTCCAGTGCCATTCATATGTCAGTGTATTCTCCTTCAGGAAAATGATAAGCTATTTGAAAACAAGGTATATATTATCATCAACATTATATCCTAGCCAAAAAGGATTGCTAAATTATTGCCTGAATTTGATGTTTCATCTCTTAGAGCATTCAATTAAAGCTGTACCACCACCACTTCTAGGTATCTAAGTGTTCAGATCTATTCTCCCTGAGCAGAGGGAAAGCCTCTGGGGCCTAGCTACAGTTCTGGGAATCATAGTTCTGAAGGACCACATCAGTTTCCCCCATGCCTTGAAGGGAAAGGATCATGAGACTCTAGGGGAGAACCAGGAGACCACTCCTTTCAGCATCGAGTCACCAGGTGGTCAGGAGTTGCTAGAGAGTTCCTTCTTTCCATTCTCAGATGTTCTCATACGTGTAATTATATGATACATGGTAGGTATGTAATAAATATTTTATTATTGATCAGCAAGAAACAGGCAGGATACATTTGCCCATGCTCTACCCAGTTCATGTTATATTTTTATTTCAATTTGCATTTCAGAATCCTTTTCTTCCTTCAAGAGTCAACTCAAGTGTTATCTCTAAGAAGCCTCCCATGATCACTTGAGCTTGTACATTTTTCTTCCTTAGAAATTTTTGTGGCACATTGTTGGATTTCCCTTCCATCCTGTTCCTGTCCCTGTATTATATTTATCTGTGTGTATATGCCCTACTTTTCCAGGGCTACCATAGCCACATAAAAAGGGGCTCATTAGGCTGACTGTAGAATGATGAATTCTTTAGCCACAGCAACCCATCAAATAAAGAAAGGTACAAAGTGGTCCTCATTCCTGTGAAGCTCCTTTCTGCTCTTGCCATGATAATAGCAGAGTTGGGGAAGAGAGAGAGGATCACTCATTTGCCAGTCGGCTTTCCCAGGCAGCCGCAGCCACAGCTCTTCTCCCATCCTTCTCTGAGAAGATACTTCTCCATACGCTTTGACAGTAACTATTTCCCTACATTTTGCTCTCCCTCCTCCCTACCCCAAACCAGCCCAGGGACCTGACCTTGGTCTGGCTCTTAGTCTTTGTAAAGATGGCTTCAGAATGCAAGTAGCTATTGAAATATTCTAAATTTTGTGTGATACAAAGATATGGAAATGTTCCAGGCCAGAAGAAATCAAGAAAAGAAAGAAGACAGTTATCTTTTGTTTCAGAGCTGACAAAAAAATGCATCATTGTAGAATAAGGCAAAGAGATCTTAGTGGGAGAGATGTCGGTGTAAGCATTACAGATCCTTTCAAGCATTTTGTGGGAACACTTCCTGAAAAGGACTGTTCCTACGCTTTATGTGATGCAAGTTTTTAAAAGAAAGAAATGAAGAAAAGAAAATTTGATATTTTTTCTTTTCTTTTGCAACATGTATATATTGTTATTTTATTTTAGGTGAGCAAATGAAAAGTTAGCTTATATGAAATGTAAATGATACAGTTATGGCAAAAAGAGCAAAGAAAAGAATGAAAAACAAAATCTAAAAGGGAGGTACACCTAAAGCATGAAAATTCACATTCTTTAGTGTTTCAGCTTCAGTTTTGATTGATACTTGTGGAAAAAAAAATTTAAACAACAAATTTTTAGCACCAGCACTAAGATTTGTGCATTCACTTTGTGATTGACTTGTTATCCATTTACAGAATGTATGGTACAATTTGTGACAGTGTTGAGAAAGCAATACCTTCCTGAAATTAGAAAAGATCCCCTAAACTTAAGACAAAACGGAAGTTTTTTCAATGGGCCTCAGAACTAGCACTTCTCAAAAGTAAAATGATTTATACAAGCTCCAAGGATGTAATAAAAAAGAAATTTCAAATCCATTGTTAAGTAACTGGGCCAGAAGACCTCAAGTGGATTAGTTTTTCTGAGAAAATAGGAGAATACTTAATTGTAGCCTTTTTTTTTTCAATAGTATTTTATTTTTTCAAATACATGTAAAGATAGTTTTCACGATTCATTTTTGCAAACAGTGTTCTCAATTCCTTCCTCAAGATAGCAAACAATCTGATATAGGTTAAATATGTGTAATCCTTTTAAACATGTTTCCATGTTTGGCATATTGTACAAGAAAAATCAAACCAAAAAGGGAAAAAACACAAGAAAGAAAAAACCACCAAACAAAAACGTGAAAATACTGTTTGGATCCACATTCAGTCTCCATAGTTCTTTCTCTGGATGTTAAAGGCATTTTTCATCCCAAGTCTATTGAAATTTCCTCAAATCACTGCATTGTTAAAAAGAGCTATGTCCATCAAAGTTGATGATCATACAATTTTGTTATTGTATATAATGTTCTCCTGATTCTGATCATTCACTCAGCATCAGTTTATGTAGATCTTTTCAGGCTTTTCTGAAATCAGCTTGCTTATCTCAACTGTAGCTTTTTAAGGAAGTCTTGTGTAAATGGACATTCTGTGCCAAAAGCTAACAAGCTTCTGTGTTTAATGTATCTTCTTATTAAATATGTTAAGCAAATATATTTAGGTGAGGAGGAGCTGTCTTATTCTAGATTAAATAGATATGTAAAAACCAAAATAAAAAATTTCATGGTTGTATATTACATTTTTGCTGGCTGACAGTCTTTTTGGCTAGTTGGCATTAAGATTATTGTTTAATTTCAAAAATGTTAATTGTATAATTAAAACAAAAAAAAAAGTGGCCATAAAGATAGAATGGAGAATTAATAGATGTTTTTTGTAACTTCTATAGTTACTGTCTCTCCTTTGATGACCATGTTGGTCATAATCCAATAGCAATTTAGACCCATTTAAAAAAAAACCCACAAAACACAAAACCTCCTTTGAGCTAAATAGAAACTGATTTTAAGGTTTTGAATGAATGGAAAGAATTTCTCCTCAAAAATTAAAAAAACAACACTAATCCACTAAATATAGTAACAAGTCAAGTTAGGCTGTCTTCACTTTAGCAATTAATGTGTGATATAGATTACCTTAAAATTGTATACACTTGTAGTAAAAGCTAATCTTTCAAAGCACTATTTAATACACATAGAACCTAGGAAGTGACTTCTTGAATCTATTATAAAGCTCTTCCATTCATTGATGGTGAGGTTTTGTTCTGATGTAATACTCTTTCATTTAGGAATCACAATACATTCTGCAATGATTGTGTAATACCTTTATGTAACACTAAATTGTTACACAAAATAAATTATAGTTCTGCAGTAACTTGGTTTGCTGATGAAAATGACAGAACATTGTGTCAATGTGTTAAGAGGCTTGTAATATTTTGAACCATGTATCTATCAGAACTTTGCTGTTTCTACTACAGTAAGCTATGGAAGATCATTAAGCAAATGTTTATTTTGGGACATGGGGAAATAGAGACATATTGATTATATCTGAAACATAATATTATAGTATTATATATGAAATATAATATTCACTTTAATTATCTACTTTATGAAAGTTTACAGTGTCATGTTAACACCATGGGTCTAACAATTTTGAACACAATGTAGAGATGCACAAACAATTCTAGAGGAAGACTTTATTTAATTAAAAAAAAAAAGAAGTGGTTTTAGTAACAAAAATAAAATAAAATATTTTTAAAAAGAAAAGAACTTGAGAATAACAAGAATGGCATAATTTTTAGGACCATTTATAATCATTAACTTAACTGTGGGTATCCAATAGTGTGAGACCCTTACATAGTGGATGGATTCCTAAAAGTTATGAATCAAATTAGTGTTGACATTCTCACTGTAACTGTACTGAAAAGATAAAAGGAATTTGTGATTAGACAGGAAAATGGTTCACAGATTCTCTTTGGAGAAGCAAATAAAAGAGTTGATGGAGTTTGTTTCATCCTTTATATCCAAAAGAAATAGGAGACAGAATTTCATGGGAGAGTTGTTCTTTGTGTACTATAGTACTTAGGCTAAGCATTTGCCCCGCCTCCCCCAAATGCAACTTATGCACCAGCATCTGAGGTTGTAGAGAAGTTCTGTGAAGAACTTAAGATCCTTCAAAATTAAATGATGCATATACTTTAACATTCAGACTCTTTATTTCAAAGATGGACAAAAGAATGACAAAAATATGTTGGAAAATATGGGTCACAAATAAGAAATAAAGACAAAAGGTCATAGACTATACTGAAACCTTGTGTCTATATATCATCAATACTTTGAGAAAAGAAGAGGGAGATTCTGAATAGGGGAAATACTTAATAACATGATAAAAATGAAGGGGATTATGTTTAAACAGGTAGGAAATGAGTGATTATTGATATGGGAATCATTTCTGAAGCAACTATTTATGTAGAATGAGAACACCAGTCTGTTTAAGTAGAAATCAAAATCAATACCAAATTAGATGAATTAATAAAACGAGGAGACATAGCATATAATTGAAGTAATTCTTGCTAGACTTATTAAAATAACCTGTTGATGCCAAAAAAAAAAAAAAGGAAAATGGACAGAAGAGACAGATTATAACCACTTCCTTTTTATACATTTTTATACATTTTTATTTATTTAATTAAATATTTCCCAATTACAGTTTTTAAAATTTTGAGTTCCAAATTCTTTCCCTTCTACTCATCCCGTGAGAAGGCAAACAATATGATATCTATCATACATACACCATCATTTTTTTAAAAGGAAGTTTAACTACTGTAATAAGGAGATCAAAAGATCCTAGAAACCACTTCAGCCAGCAAACCTACAATCTTGGCAAGTAAAGAGACAAAGGTAAGCAAAGGCATAGGATATATAACTCATTTGTGGAATCTTGAGATATTCATAATTCACTGAGAAGCAGTAGAAGGAAAATATTGCCAAGAAAGCATGGCAAAATCCCAATTGAAAAAAGGCATCTTATATAAGGTAGATAATGGAAAAGTTCTGTGATGATTTTCATAATGAACTTTTCTCTTTCTTTTTGACAACAGTAGAAATGCCACATGTAGCTTCAAGCATCACAGTGTACAATGTGCTTCATTAGAGTATAAAAAATGGCACTAAAGAAAACAAAGATAAGAACCTAGGACTAAGTAGAAGCAGATAGATGTGGAAGTGAGTCATACCTGTTGTTTGCTTACTTTTTTTTTTCTTTTTCATTTTTCCCCCTTTTGATCTGATTTTTCTTTTTCAGATAACAATATGAAAATATGTTGAGAAGAATTGTACCTATTTAACCTATGTTGGATTACTTGCTGCCTACAGGAGGGATATGGGGAAGGAGGGAGAAAAGACTTTTTCCTGAGTTCAAATCTGGCCTCAATTACTAGTTGTGTGGCCCTGGGCAAGTCTCTTACCCCGTTTGCCTCAGTCTCCTCCTCATCTGTAAAATGGCAACCTATTCCAGTATTTCTGCCAAGAAAACCCCAAGTGGGATAACAAAGAGTCAGATATAGGTGAAGCAACTCAATAACAACAGGACTAAGTCTGTATAAACTAGAGTTGGTCTAGACTATATATGCACAGAAAAGAAAAAGGTTAGACTTGGTCTAGACTAAATATGCACAAACTACAATAGACTAGACAGTCTAGATTACCTATACACAGACAAGAATAAGGTTAGACTTGGTCTAGACTAAGTATGCATAGTGTTTATGCTAGAGAAGACACAATGAAGGTATCAAGGAATTCTTTTCTGAATTTTTTTAAAATTCCAATTTTATTTTATTTTATTTTTCTGGCCCATATTTTCTCCTGTATTCTTTGCCCCTAATTAAGGTAGCAAAAAACCCAAATAAAATAAAATTTAAAATGCATATAGTCAAACAAAACTAATACCTGCTTTAGAGCTGGAGGAAACCTGAAAAGGTCATTTAGTCCAACTCCTTCCATTTCTAGATAAAGAAACTAAAGCTCGGGGAAGTTAAGTAGCTTGTCTGATAAGTGGAAGAAGCAAGACCCCACTCTAGTTCTCTGAATCTGAATCCAACAGTACATAAGACTGCCTCTATAGCTCTATTGGACAAACCTCTGGGTATTAATGTGAAATGAGGCATAAAATGTAAATATCTGCTCAGCAAAGTTATTTGCCATTGACATGGATGATGTCAAGCTTAGCGAGCTCGTGGAAGAGGGATCCCCACAAATGGCAAGGCCTCCAGATGCTTCTGTTTGCAGAAAGACATCACGCTGAGGTCATCCAGCCCTGAAATATTGATAACATCTCTCAAATGAGATCTGTAATCATACAAAAGAATTGAGCTTGATTAGCAAACCAGGTGGATGAAGATTACCTATGATGTGGACCGTGAAATGGAATACGATGGACATCCATTGAGCTGGGCTTTCTGTATCTGTCTTGACTTAAGACACTGAAAATGCACAATCATCTAGATCCAGAATTGAATAGGAAGAAGAGAGCTGGAGGAAAGCAGGCTGGCCTGCTATTGGAAAACTGGGCAGTACCTATAATGACCTTCAGCTTCTTCCTGTAACAATATTCCTCCAGTTATGAGAGGCCAGGAAGGGGAGAAAAAAAGAATAACCATTTATATACTGCTTCACAAATTTTATCTCATTTTGATCCTCATAAAAAGTCCAGTTGGCAGGCGATCTTATTTTCCCCTTTTACTACTGAGGAAACTGAGGCAGACAGAAGTTAAATGACATGCCCTTGATCACACAGCTAGTGAGTGACTGAAGTTAAATTTCAATTCAGGTCTTCTGACCCAGGCTCAAACTCTGTGCACTGTGACGTCACCTGGCTGCCTCCAGGCAATATGGTATGGTGATAAAGAGCTGGTCTTGAAATCAGGAAATTCAGATCCTGATACGTTCTGTGTGATCTAGACCAAGTTACTTAATTTCTCAATATCTCTATAAGGCTATAAGTTGTTGTGCAGGTGCTAATCACTTGGGGAGAAGTTCCTCCTCACCAGGCAGCTTCCTGGACTGATGAAGTCACAAATTTGATTAAAAAGATAGAAATATATCTGTATCTCCAATAACTACATGTGTTTCTGTATAGATATCTCCTTCCAGTGATGATATAAGCAGGGGTCCTCAAACTTTTTAAATAGGGGCCCAGTTCACTGTCCCTCAGACTGTTGGATGGCCGGACTATAGTAAAAACAAAAACTTTGTTTTGTGTACCTTTAAATAAAGAAACTTCATAGCCCTGGGTGAGGGGAATAATTGTCCTCAGGTGCTGCATCTGGCCCACGGCCATAGTTTGAGGACCCTTGAATATGGTAACACTTTTTTTTTTCTTATCTCCGAAGCATGAAAAATTGTGAATCACTCAAAGGGCAACAGAGAGGTTCTTGATGGATCTGAACAATAATAGCTAGCATTTATCTGGCACTTTAGACAGCTAGGGGGCTCAGTGGATAAAAACTTATTAACTGTGAGACTTGGGAAAGTTATTACACTTCTGGAGAATCCACTTAATCCACTGGAGAAGGAAATGGCAAACCACTCCAGTACCTTTGCTAAGAAAATCCCAGGGATAGTATGGTCCATAAGATCAAGAGGACTCAAGCACGATCGAGCGACTGAACAACAATGTGCCAAGTTATCAATGAAGAATCATTCAAGAGTTTTCAAGTTCAAGTATTTTCATTTTTTAAAATTGTTCTTTGCTTGCTTTTTTCTTATTTTTTTCTCTTTTGATCTGATTTTTCTTGTGTAGCATGATAAATGTGGAAATATATTTAGAAGAATTGCACATGTTTAAGCTATATTGGATTACTTGCTGCCTAGGGGAAAGGAAAGAGAAAATTTTGAAACACAAGGTTTTGCAAGAGCGATTGTTGAATCTTTACATGTATTTTGAAAAATAAAAAGATATTATTATTTTTAAAAAAAAGAACTGTTCAAATTTTCCTCTCTCCCTCTCTGACCAAGCAAGACAGCAAGCAGTCTGGTATAAGTTAAATGTCAATCTTTTTAAACATATTTCCATATTTTCTTCTTTTTATAGTATTTTATTTTTCCAAATACATGTAAAGATAGTTTTCAACATTCACCTTTGTAAAACATTATGTTCTAAATTTTTCTCCACCCTCATGACAGCAAGCAATCTGATATGTTAAACATGTGCAATTCTTCCATATTCCATATTCTAAATATGTACTTTCAAGAGCCCCAATGGAACATTAGATGGATTTCCTTGTGGAAGATGCAGGCAACAGTCAGACAGGATAAGTTAGGTCAATAGATTGTGAACTGTACTCTTTGAAAGGTGGCCTGAAGGTTGGAATACTGGATGCACAGTATCCTCTTTATGCTCTCAGCTTCTCTACTCCAAACCCCCAAGAATGCTAGAGCCTTTAAGGCTCTAGATGATAGATGATAAAGGCCTCTATAATCTACCTTTAAGATAGAACCTGCTTCATTTACTTGCCTTTGTATTTCCAGCACCTAGCACATACTACAAATTTAATACATATTTATTGACTGATTATTGATTAAATGACTTGCCCATGATAACATAGCTAGAGAGTATAGGAGGTATTTGAACCAGGCTGGGTCTTTCCCGACTCCTAGTTTATTATATCAAATTTCCTCTCCATTCATGAATGCCCAGGTAGGAGGCACTCGGTGTGGTAGGGGTTGCTCTGGCTCTGGCTCTTTGGGGCTCAGAGTTCTGTTAGGAGAGGAGTGAAAGGAGGATCAAGTGTCAGGGATCCTGAGGTCAAGGTCCAGAGAAGAGAATTCTATGAGAACCAGACCTAACATGACTACCTTAAGCCTGCCAGGTAGCACAATTGAAGATCTGTCCTCACTAGTTTCTAAGGTGCTAACTGTACCCGGTGACCAGGTAGATTGCTGAAGCTGGTGCCACAGACTGGTCCACTTATTTTTTTATTATATTATACCTTCTTATTTACAAGATATATGCATGGGTAATTTTTCAGCATTGACAATTGCAAAACCTTTTGTTCCAACTTTTCCCCTCCTTTCCCCCAACCCCCCCTCCCCCAGATGGCAGGTTGACTAATACATGTTAAATATGTTAAAGTATAAGTTAAACACAACATATGTATACATGTCCAAACAGTTATTTTGTTGCACAAAAAGAATCGGACTCTGAAATATTGTACAATTAGCCTGTGAAGGAAATAAAAAATGCAGGCGCACAAAAATAAAGGGATTGGGAATTCTATGTAGTGGTTCGTAGTCAACTCCCAGAGTTCTTTTGCTGGGTGTAGCTGGTTCAGTTCATTATTGCTCTATTGGAACTGATTTGATTGATCTCATTGCTGAGGATGGCCAGGTCCATCAGAATTGGTCATCATATAGTATTGTTGTTGAAGTATATAATGATCTCCTGGTCCTGCTTATTTCACTCAGCATCAGTTCATATAAGTCTCTCCAGGTCTTTATGAAATCCTCCTGCTGGTCATTTCTTACTGAACAATAATATTCCATAATATTCATATACCACAATTTATTCAGTCATTCTCCAATTGATGGGCATCCACTCAGTTTCCAGTTTCTGGCCACTACAAACAGGGCTGCCACAGACATTCTTGCACATACAGGTCCCTTTCCCTTCTTTAAGATCTCTTTGGGATATAAGCCCAGTAGAAACACTGCTGGGTCAAAGGGTATGCACAGTTTGATAACTTTTTGAGCATAATTCCAAATCGCTCTCCAGAATGGCTGTATGTATTGACTGGCCCACTTATTTGAAAGGGAGTGTGGTACTTAAACCTTCTCAGCTTCCTCTTCTGAAAAGAGTTCCACAGATGACCTTCTATGATTGCTTATGTGAGCCATTGAAGCTCCTGGGCCATGGGACTTAACTCACTTTGTTTACATCTACTCAGTACACTTGATGCTCTACATTTTACTTATCTGGTGGGGCGTTTATGCAGGGGCATACTTGTCAATATTTTCTGAAAAAGTAGGACATTCCATTCAAAACTACATTAACATTTTGTCTGTCACTTTCATAAGTTTAGGTAGCCAAAAAATAATGAATCAAGTCCTGATATATAGCATTTTAAAATTTCTGAGATGTAAATGTTTGTAGTAAAAAAAAAAAAGTTCTCAAGAATCAATATGAGCTGACTCCATCACATCCCACTCTCATCCCTTTCCAAGGCTGTAAGCTTCATGGAGGTAGGGACAGTGTCTCCCTTAAATGTTTTCTGTTTCCCCCAGTTCTAGAGACAAGAGTCCTTGTTCTTGGACAAGATAGGTGTTCAATAAATGTTTGTCCAGTGTGTGACTAAGAAGAGGGATGGCTATGTGGGAAAGCCACTGCCATATTGTCCAGGGACCCGACCTAATGTTTCCCTCAGGTGACCCAAAGTACGACCTGCAAAGTGATGGTGGTGAAGATCTATAAGAACGATGTGGACCAACTGGTGATCCTGAGGGAGATCAGCTTGCTGCAGAAACTGTCCCACCCCAACATTGTGAGGTGGGCCTGGAGAAGGGGGAGTCAGGGCCGGGGGGCCAGAGGGCTTTAGGGTGCTGATAGAGCCCAGGGCGACAGACACACACACACACTCCTCCCCTAGCCAGGGTTCTTCCTTATCTGAGTTATACAGAAAGAAGAGAGGGGCGCCAGATCTCCTTTGTCCCTGTGCTATCCTGGGCGCCCCCATGCCCAATGGGGTCTGAGCTCGTGGCTGTGCTGCTGAGCCCACATGGTCTGGCTCTCTCTGGCAGACAGCGTCGGGCTGGCGTATCTGCCTGTCTGTCTCTTCCGGACGGGAAGCCCCCAATCCCCAGAGTCTCTGTCCTGCCCATCTGCATTTCCCTTCAGTCGGAGAAGTGTTCTCCCGTCTCCCCCACCGCTGGTGGGAGCAGAACCAGCGGCTCTAAGGTTTCTGCGCCTTGTCCAGACAGACTCAGACACCTGCCGCAGGTGGCCCCGCATTAGAGTCGGCAACCGGTCCCGGGAGCCTCCTGTTACACTCAGCCCCGGGTCAGGGGAGCCTGGCGTTGCCTGCAGCTGTCTGTCACGGGCCGGTGCACTTTCAGTAATAATGCAGCCGCGCAATACATGCGGGGTCACATTACCGGCGGCATCTCATTACCTGCGCCACGCTCCCAGCCATCGGCCTGCCCGCCTTGCTGTCCGGTCAGGATTCTCGCGGGAGCAGAGGGTGGGCGCAGGGGACCGGGACAGGTGGGGAGGGGACCCCAAACAGTGACCGTGTCATCCGCAGGTACCTGGGCATCTGTGTGAGGGATGAGAAGCTATATCCAATCCTGGAGGTGAGCGCCAAGGAGAGCCCAGACCGAGTGTGAGAATGGGGAGGTCCTTGTCGTCCACCCCCTGCTCCGTAGAATTGCTCCGGCCCTGGTCTGACTAGTGAGACAGCCCCCCTGGAGGAAAGCCCCCGACCCCTTGTCTGATGATCCCCATTGTCCCATTCCCCGGGGAGAAGCCTGCAGCTCAGAGATGGCCAGACGATTTGTCTGTAGCCACACAGCAGACAGAAGCTAATATATAAAGGAAATCCATTTACAGATCAGGAATGTAACCGCTTAGTCGCTTGGGGATTCCCAGAGAGCCAAACATGGATGTTTCAGAACGTCAGAACTTAAGGAAGCTTAGAAATTAAGAGCATTGAGGCAAACATTCTAATTTTACAGGTAGGGGAAACTGAGGCCCAGAAAAGACAGTAATTAACCTGAAGTCCCATAGCATAGCAGTGGATTATTTAAACTACTCTGTCTGCTACTTGGGGTGAGGTGGGGACCCTATCCCCTGGGTTCTTTTGTGGCAAGGGATCGTAGAGAAGTTAGCCAGCTTTGGCCCAATATTCCCAGGGGTCTTATCAACTCCTGCTGGGGTGAGTGCTCATACCCCTTTTTCTCCTCTGTAGTATGTAAATGGTGGCTGCTTGGAAGAGCTGCTGGCCAGACCTGAAGTGCCTCTGAGCTGGAAGGAGAAGGTGGCTCTGGCCTGTGACATTACCAGGGGCATGGTGTACCTCCACTCCAAGAATATTTATCATCGAGACCTCAACTCCAAGGTAGGGGCAAGTGGAGAGCAAGGACAAACCGTGAGCTGGCTCCGAGCCCAGAATCAGCAGCTTGTACACCCACAGTTCTCCTCTCCCCACCCCCTCAGCCCTAGCACCCAAATTCTCATCCCCTCCCCTTTTCTGTGTTTGTTGGAAGTCTTGACCCTGCTACCCAACTCCTATTCTAGCCATAGCTATTGCTTTTTCTTTTCCCCTTACTCCAGAAAGGAAAGACTGAGTCCCAAGTCTGATCTATTAACATTAGGCTGGGCCTGTCTAATGTCCTGGTGACATTGTTCTCCCATCATTCAGAAGGGAACACTAGCATACAGAGGGAACCTGAAGTCTCCTTCTAAGGTCACATAATACCCGAGTAGTTCCAGATGAGGGGAAGGGAGAGGGAGGAAATGATGGAGCCGGGTCTCTTTACAACTGTGCCCCATGAGGGGAAGTCTCTCGAGGGGATTGAGGAAAGGGTGCTGTTACCCAGAATCTCTGGTCCAGATAAGGCAAGAAGCAATGTGGGTGGCCTTCCAACCTCAGGTTCTCCTTCCAGAACTGCCTGATCCGTGTCTCGCCTCGGGGCCGGGAGGCCCTGGTTACCGATTTTGGCCTGGCCCGAGAAGTGGTAGAGATGCCAGCCTCAGACCCTGAGCGGAAGCTGTCCCTGGTGGGCTCTGCCTTCTGGATGGCCCCTGAGATGCTCCGGGGGGAGCCGTATGACCGGAAGGTACGGCCCGACTTCGGTGCTCCACAGGCCGGGTCTGGAGGGGACTCGTCCCTTATGGAGGGGATATGTATCAGGACCACTTACTGCACAGGGAACCAGAGCTTTCTAAGTCTGAGGAATTATAAACAAGGAAGAGTCTAAGATCAGTTCCTTCATTTGGCAGCCAGTGCCTTTGATTATATGGTAAAGCCCTGCGTCTGCACTAGGGTGGGGAAATGGAAATACACTCACACTGAGGCCTCCAAAAGCGATTTACTAAAGGATGTTTGGAACAGTCGGCTAGAGCCAGGATGGGGAGTTGCTGTGGATCTCCAAATCCAACTGGGAACACACTCATAGCAACTCTAGATATGGCTTCCCAGCAGTCTCGTGTTTTTGTTTTTGTATAGAAAGTCCCTCTCTGAGGGGTTGCTTCTTTGGGGGGCATTACAGATGGTGACTGATGGGGAATAAGGATTAGAATCTTTAAGCCTGGGAATTGGTTGAGGGGAGGAGAGAGTAGAACAAGGAAGCAACTCATTTATGATGCTAAGTGCTATGAAGCCTTGTGGGCACAAATAGTCACTTAACTATGAGGTTATTATTGGGAAAGGAGGAGACTTTGACTGGTTTTAAGAACAGAAGCCAAAAATGAAGGGAGAGTTAAAACTCACGGGATTCTGAAAATAGCCTTTACTTATTCATTCTATAGGGAAGAATCAAAGGCCCTATGGAGATGCTTATATTTTTATTTAATTCCCTTTCTGACCCCCTACCTTGGGATTAATCTTGAAATGCTAGCTCAGATTTCAAAGGGGTAGAGAAAAATAAACTCTTAATATATAAATATCTTAATAAGGTATTAGGGTCTTATAGATTGATTATGTTTGGGAAGCTAGGTGGCCCAGCGGATAGAAGGTAAGGACTTAAGTGAGGAAGACCTATGTTGAAATTCAGCCATAAACATTTATTAGCTGTGTGACCCTGGACAAGCCATTTAATCTCTGTTTACCTCAGTTTCCTCATCTGTAAAATGGGGCTAATAATAACATTTACTTTGCAGGGGTGGTGTGAGAAACAATGA
Organism: Sarcophilus harrisii; assembly: GCF_902635505.1. Taxonomy (NCBI): domain Eukaryota; kingdom Metazoa; phylum Chordata; class Mammalia; order Dasyuromorphia; family Dasyuridae; genus Sarcophilus; species Sarcophilus harrisii. Next base: position 248,590,581 of record NC_045427.1, on the reverse strand, counting down.
GATAATAATTGTAAAGCAATTGTAAAGTACAATAGTAAGAGCTATATAAATGTTAGCTGTAATTGTTATAAATATAATTAAGCATAAATGGGTGCAAGCTGGTGTTTATTCTATAGTGACTGCTATTGATGTATTTATATTCTTCGGAATGAGGAAGGAGGGCCTTTGCAGTTACCACATCTCTAAGAAGCAAAACCATATGCTTAATTATAGATTAAAAAGGACAAAGAGAATTTCTGAGACCAGCTATTATGCAATGCAGCAGCCAAAGTTCTCTTGGCCCAGCCACAGGGTGTGGGAGCCTCTGGGATGAGCTCTTGGCCATGGGTCTATCCCGGTTTGGACAGACACACCCATTTTCTCCTTTTCCCAAAAATGTGGCTGTCCCCACCTACACCAGTTCCAGACACCCACACTAGGCTAAAGAGGAGAATTTTAGATTGGCACTGTAGTGTTAGTATCAATTGAACCGTTTCCAAAGTGTTGAGCGGGCTAAGGGTAGAATTCCATTTAGATGAGGGTAAGCCTCTAGGAGGGAGATTTGTCTCCTGTCCCTTGAAGGCCTCTCACTGAGCTCCCGGGTAGATCCTGGTCTCCCTTACAGTCCCAGCTCCTCCCTGTTTTTTGACTTTGACAGGTAGATGTGTTCTCCTTTGGCATTGTCCTTTGTGAGATTCTGGGGCGAATTCCTGCTGACCCCGAGGTTCTTCCTCGGACTCAGGTGAGTCACACAAACATCATTATGTGGGTTATTATTATAAAGGGAACAGTTTGAATGCCGGGTATTAAAATTATATATGTAACCTGTATAAACTCAGGGAACTTTCTTGGATTTCCCCTGGGGCTCTCAGGAGTAACCCCAAGATAAACTTGAGTTTTCTAGTGACTGAATGGCCAAAGGACTTTCCCAGACAAGCCCTTTCTGTTAATCCAGGACCAGGAAAAGAATTGCTTGGAAGCTGAGAAGCCCATTGAATGTCTCAAAATGGGAAGAGAGATGAGGGTTGGGGAGAGTACTCCAAGGGGAAGGCCTGGGGATACAAGTGTTGGAGTTAGAGCAGCTGGTCATCTTAAGGCCCATATTTCCCCCACTCTGGATAGGAACCCCTTAGCTTTTTGAAGGCAAAGACCATCCCTTATTTATTTCTGCATTCCCTAGAGCAAGCAATTAGTATTCAGTAAATATTAGTTGAATTGAATTTTCCTTAGGCCATTCTGTGCTTGGGGGAAGGACTGGGAGGTCTTGGGGTATTTGATTAAGAGATTTCCTCCCATCCCTTCCAGAAATCTCTTTATAGTTGGATTCTGGGAGGGCTTGTCTTGGTCACTTCAGGTGTTAGGTGATTATAAAGAATTATTCTCAGAGCAGCTGGATGGTGGAGTGAATGGAGCACTGGCCCTGAAGTCAGGAGAATCTGAGATCAAATCCAACCTCAGACACTTAACACTTAATAGTGGCAATGTGTTGTCACTTAACCCCAATTTCCTTGCGTTAAATAATTCTGCTGGCAGGAATCTCCAATTAGTCCCTATAGTAACTCTAGCTAAGAGAGCTTGGGGAAACAGAGCTTTTTAAGGAACCAGGTGAAATGGTGACCATAATAGATACCCAAACTGTTGGAGGAAGATGCAATTATGGGTTCTCCCCTTTTTCTTCTGTGGGTGTAAATCACAGTTATAGTACTTTTAGCTAAGAGAGCTTGGGGGAACAGAACTTGCTTGGAGCCAAGTGAAGTGATGGCCACAATGATGATGATGATGGATAATTGATGCCCAAAGTGTCAATTGTGGGTTATCCGCTTTTTCCCTTGTGGGTGGGGTTGGGAATGGAATAGGGCAGATTTCTGTAGGAGCTTTCTCCTTGCTGGGCATAGGCTCACTCCTGACCTTTGTCCTCTCCCAGGACTATGGACTAGATGTGGATGCATTCCAAGAGATGGTCAGTGAGTGCCCCTCACGCATCCTCGAGTTGGCTGCCAGCTGCTGCCGGGTACGTCTCCTCCCCTCCCACCCTCATCCTATTCAGGAAACGGTGTCAACCAGCCTGTAGTAATAGCTTTAGCTAAGTGATGCAATGGTAGGGAAGTCGAGCTGCATGATCCTGGGCAAGTCATTTAGTCCCCTTCATGTACTCTCCTATCTGTAAAATGGGGATAATAACAGCATCCATTTCCCAGGACTATCAAGAGGATCAAATGAAATAGCTTTTGGGAAGCAATATATAAATTTTAAGTTCTATATAAATGCTAGCCAATTTTGCATTTTTTTCCTTGTTCACATATCAACCTTAGGAGAAAGTTTCTGAAGCTCAGGAAACTCTGCAATGCCTGTGGTTCTAGTCTGGGGTCTATCTGTGAGGTGTGTGGACTTGAGGAAGGGTCCGTGAGGTCTCTGGTCCCCACCCTGTAATAACCTTTAATAGTGTACATAGAGTAGATTTTGCTAACACCCTGCTGTAGACTGCTAGGGACTGCCAGAGAGGCCCTCGGGACAGAGACCTGTGGGTGGAGGACTCCAGAAAGGGTTTTTGTGTGTTCCCATTCTTTTTCTCTTTCCCATCTCTCAGCTGGAAGCTTTGAAGCGGCCATCCTTCACTGAGCTGCTTGAAGAACTGGAGGAGATGGCTGAGATGCTGGACTCCCAAACAGCCAGTTAGCTTTTGGGGTGTGAACTTTGGTGCCTGCTCCCACCTGACCCTCCTGTAGGGACACACGAGGCTTCACTACCTGAGCCATAAGCAGATCCAGGAGGGGACAGTTCCCTCCTACAGCCTTCATGGATTTGTTTGTGCTTGTGCCTCCGGCTGCTTTCTCAGAAGACTTGGTGACAGAGAGTTCAGCAGACAATACACAGAGAGTTATTACAGAGATAACTCAGATGGGAACATTTTCTGGGCTCTTTTGAAGCAAAAACTTAAAGACTCATTTGTAATATAAATAACCCGAAGTGCTCACAAAATGGATGGAAATGATCAGATGTCAGAATTCTGCTTTGCCCTGTGGGCTCCATCCTGGGTACCCTGGAACCCCCCAAACTAGTGTGGTAACCAGGTCAACACTCCTTTGGGGGAAGGAGAGGTTGCTAGGTCACAGCTGAAAGTTAGTAAAGACCAGGAGCTGAAGCTGGAGTCTCCAGCCAGCTCCCTTCTAACGCTGGAGAAATGTCCACCCTGGACCCCTTCTTTACTGATTGGTGACCTCCTCTTCTGGCCCACTCTTTCAAGAACAATGTCAGCTGTGCCTCCTTTCCCCCTACTCTGTGCACAGTCCCTCTTGTCCCTTCTCATGGGGACCCTTTCTTTCTTTTCTTCTTTTCTCTCCCCCACTCTGGAACCATGAGCCATGACCAAATTAACTGGTTTTGTTCTTGCTCAACTGACTGCTCTAGACCCTGCTCTAGCCTTCCCACCTAAGTGACCTTTCCTGGCCACTCTTCTCCTTTGGGTATTGTTAGATCTCTGGGACTGTCTCTACTTTTTATCTTTTTTTCTCCATCACTTAAATGAATGAATGATGGCCAGACAGGTAGGAAGTTAGACAAATGGCTCCTGAGCAGTAGGGGAAGAGTCCTTGGATCTGTCTATTCCTGGGGAGGCCCATTCCCCTGTTGATCAAAGGCCTGAGGCTAAACCCAAACCTGACCCCCCAGCTCAGCCAGCCTGTGAGGAAGCCAAGAGGGCTGAAAGGAGGAGAAGTTCTATCTAAAGAGCCAAATTTCATTCCCTCTTCTTTGACTTGGGTGATTCCCCAGAGGAAGGAGCCGATGGGCTTTCCTGAGTCTGGAATCATCCATCTCACTGCTACAATGGATATACCTAGTCAACTCAGAAACCTTTCTTATGGGTATCAGCAGCATGATTCTCTCTCCCTGTGATTTACACGTCCCCTTAGATGGAGATTGACTTTAAAGTACAAGTCTTTCCTCCTGCCTTTGCAAGACACCGTGTCCTAGTATCTCCTATCTAAGAGTCTCCTCCCTTTATCTGGGTCTCGTCATCTCCTTCATCTATGCTCTGGGAGGAGATGCTTTCACAAGCAAAACTCCAGCAAACCCCAGAGATCCAAGCACACGGGAGGGTGTCTAATGAGTTTTTACATGTGGCAGCTTCTTGCTCCCCCTGTACTTTTTTGCAGAGCAACATAGTTTGTATCTCTGTGAATTGTTTTTTTACCAATGCTGTCTCCTTGAAATCCCCAGCTAACTTTCTTCATGGAAAAGTGAAGCTGGAATGGGCAAGGGATATCCAAACAGAGCAGGGAGATGTGGGAGCACAAAGCAGGAAGTCTGGCTAGCAAGATTCACTGTGTCTGGCTGAGTGAATTTGAAGAAGTCACCTAAGAACTCTGGGTCTTATTTTCTCCATGGGATTAAGAGGGGCTGCCAAAGTTTCTCCAGATGTTCGAGATGGGGTATGACTCACCGTGGATGGATAGAGAGGGTTTCCAGCCTTTGAAGTACCACCCACCTATGTGGGTTGGCCATCACCTTGTACCCCCTTGAAGCTAGTGCTGGATGGGGCTGAGCATAGAGCAGAATTCTGTGAATCCAGGGCTCTTGTTGTCGAACATAATCAGCGGATGTCTTAGAGGGGAGGCAGGATGGCCTGGGCAAGGTGAGGAACACATGCAAACACAGCTGGCTCTGCTCCCCTGACCCAAAGTCCCAGAAAACATCTTACTAAATAGAGGAAATAAAACTTGTTAAATATGATAAATAGTTGTTGTTCAGTTTGTTTTATTCATGTCTGATTCTTTATGATCCATTTTGGGGTTTTCTTGACAAAGATACTGAAATAGTTTGACTTTTTTTCCCAGCTCAGATGAGGAAACAAAAACAGGGTCAAGTGACTTACCCAAGGTTATACAGCTAGTGTCTGAGGTCAGATTTGAACTCAGTAGTTCAAGTAGAGTCTGTCTGATTCTAAGCCCAGGTTTCAATCCTCTGTGTGACCTAGCTACCCCAATAAATTGTTTAGATTCAACAGAAATTGTGTGTGTGTGTGTGTGTGTGTGTGTGTGTGTGAGAGAGAGAGAGAGAGAGAGACAGACAGAGAGAGAGAGAGAGAGAGAGAGAGAGAGAGACAGAGAGAGAAAGAAAGAGAGACAGAGACAGGGAAACAGAGACAAAGACAGGGAGAGAGACAAGGAGACAGAGAGAGAAATGGTTCAATAGTGTCTCTGTGTCAGATTAAATCTATCTCTGTGCATGTATCTACATCTGTATTTATATAGCTATGTATATATCATTGTATGTGCACTGCTAAGTTTTCTCTTTTTTTCCCTCTCTTTTTTAAAATGGCTTTTTATTTTCAAAGTACATGTGAAGATAGTTTTCAACATTCATCCCTGCGAAATTTTGTGTTCCAAATTTTTTCTCTCTCCCTTTCCCTTACTCCCTCCCTTAGACAGTAAGTAATCCAATATATGTTAAACACATGTAATTCTCCTGTACATATTTCCACAATTATCATGATGTACAAGAAAGATCAGATTTAAAAGGGAAACAAGTGAGAAAAAACAAAAAGCAAGTAAACAACAAAAGAAGTGAGAATACTATTCTGTGATCTATACTCAGTCCCCACAGTCCTCTCTCTGGGTGCAGATGGCTCTTTCTGTCACAAGTCTATTGGAATTGGCCTGAATCGTGAAGTGTATTAGTCTTAAACGTAGGACAACCTGAATTTGAGTTCTGGTTCTGACATTAGTTGGATGACCCTGAGCATCCTGAGCATCATCCTTCTGATTATCAAATTCCTCATCTGTAAAATGGGTACAAATCATGACTCAGGGGATGATCTTTGTGGTTAAAGCTTCAGTCTGTTAACCAAATTGGGGATCAGTCTGTAATTTGAGTTTAGTCAGTGCTTGAAGAATATGTACGTCTCTGCCCTGGCTCCTGCTCAGTCCCTGGAAAGAAAAGTCCCTCACTCCGGAAATCCAAGGTTTTATAATTAGGTTTTTTCCTATGACTTGCTGAAATGACTCTCTATTTCCAGGAATGAGGAAATTCTTCCATATTGATCTATATTAAGCTGAATGTAGTATGCTCAAATAGAATATACTTAGACATCCAACTGAGATTTCTTCTTTGTTTCTCCCTCCACTTCTCCCCTTTCCCTCCCAATATATTTAAATGTGTATATGTGGGAGGGATGGTGGGTAAGAGGGAAAGGAGTGATGCTATCACATAAATCTTTCCCTTCTGTTCCAAGCAAAAATGATCACTGGGAATTCCATCTGAATCACTCTTAATTATCTGATTCTACATACACAGTGCCCTGATGAGATTCAGAACAAAAGGCTATTCTTTCTGACAAAAATTTGTATCCCAAATCTTATTCCCTATTATAATCCCCCAATCATAGGACAGGGGGCATTTAACAATTCTTTCCCATGATGGCTTGAAACTAATGGTGGATATTTTGAATCCTACAGATGGCTTAAGAAATAATATTATCCGGTATAAAGTTTGTGTCTGAGGGTTTACCTGGGATGTACCTGAAAATCAGAGGTAGAGGAAGAAGAAGAAGAAAGAATCCTGTTCTAAAACATTTAGGAAAGGTGTTTATATTGCCATTAAAGAAATGTATAAAATAGCATCTGAGTTCTCTGAAAAGGGCTCCCTTTGCAGTTATCCTTACTTAGGCCCATTAAAAACTCCACAACCCCTATTAGTGTTTCTTTGATCAGATCAAACCAAATGATCATGAATTTAAGGCAAAGATATTTAATGAACCTGAAGAGTTTTGCTAAAACAGGGAATTGAATGAGGTATTATACATTCTTGGTACTCATTCCCAAATAATTGCCACCTCCACATGTGTCTCATAGGGAGATCTAGGCTTACTCTCCAATAATAACCATTCAGTCCTCTCAACACACTTTGAAAGGGATAATTAATCAGAGAGAACCGCTGGAAAAATTTGCCATACATCTCAGGAACATTAGGCTCTAGTGGAGGAAATAAAGGCTCTCTGAAACTGGGCTGGTTTTGAGAGTCCATCTCAATACAGAACTGGAGTGCATGCCAGAGCTCAGGAGAGATGCCTTATTCCTCCCATCTTTCTCTAATCAAGCCCCATACTTCATTAACTCTATCTTATTGTCAGAAAGATTTCTCCTAGCATTTTTGGAAGGGTTTAGCTATATGGAACCATGAACCTTGCTTTAAAAAACCCCACAAAATTCCGATTCTTCTTGTGTAGCAAAATAACTGTACGGATATGTATACATATATTGTATTTAGCATTTACTTTAACATGTTTAACATGTATTGGTCTACCTGCCATCTAGGGGAGAGGGTGGGGGGAAGGAGGGGAAAAGTTGGAACAGAAGATTTTGCAAGGGTCAATGCTGAAAAATTACCCATGCATATATCTTGTAAATAAAAAGCTAGTTTAAAAAAACACACAAAATTAAACTAAAACTCCATTAGTTTTGAAGCAGTTCTGCTCAGCTATTCCTCTTGAACTTTCATCTTCTCTGCATTTTAAAAAAATGATTCAATGACCCTCCCTTTTTTGGACTTCCCTATCACTAATCTCCCCCACAGCCCAGTGGCACATTGGCTAAGAGTAGGAAGTCATAAGTTTGAATTTTACTACAAATTTTTATTTGCTGGATAATCGCAGGTAAGTCAGTTAAAATTTCCACCTTAGTTTCCTCATCTGTAAAAAGAGAAAATAGCAGTTACCTCTCGGTGTTATTGTGAGGATCAAATGAGTAATTTGCAAACTTAAAAGCACTAAGTAAATGTAAGCTTTTATTATTGTTATTATTATCATTCCACTGAAATCCACCCCAAACAGGAAAAAAATGAACTCTGAAACAAACAAACACAAATAGGGTTTGAATCTATGATTTCACTAGCATAAGGAATTCCTGGTGAATGATTTTTTTGACTATAAGAAATGAATTTTTCTTTCTTGTATTTAATAACTAATTATTGTATTAGGATCAAAGTATGAGAAATCTCTCAGAGATTTATCCAGACCAAGATCTAATAGGACAGTAAAAGAAATCTAAGTTTGGGCTAATGGATATATTCCTGCTCACTGTGTTTGCTCAAACAAGTCCGAAGAAGTGTTGATTCTCCCTTTTTTTCAGACAGATGATATGGAAATTGATGTTTCTTTAACCAAGATTTGGATGACACAAGTCACATACCCCAAGACCCTCATTTTAGTATAGCCTACCTCCCATTACATTAACCAATCAGAATTAATTGCCATCTCTCAGGTACACCTGTTTTTTTAAGGGCATATCAACTGTAAACCTACTGCCATGGGGGGTTTTTGATCTAAGAGAGAAATGACCATCCTTTATCTAATAACCATATTGGCCTTATAATAAAATGATTACATAACCCAGTAAATTGTCTCTCAGAATTTTAAAATTATCATACTATCAACAAAAGTTGAGATCTCTACAACTTAAAGTCTTAGAAAGTTGTTTAGACCAGGGCTTTTTTTTTCTTTTTTTTTAATTCAAGAAATTTTAAATTTAAAATATTTGAAATGATCCATTTTACACTTCAATAATGCTTATGCCTTATTAAGGTTTGATGACTCCCCTTCCTTTAAATTAAAAAAAAAAAAACCTTTTCAATAACAATAGCTTTTTATTTTTCAAAATACATGCAAAGATAGTTTTCAACATTGACTCTTGCAAAATCTTGAGTTTCAAATTTTCTCCCTTGCCCTCCCCCTCTTCCTTCCCTTAGACAGCAAGTAATCCAATACACATTAAACATGTGTAACATACACAATAAAATGGAATCACATATTCAAGGCAATTCCAATAACCTTGGGGTGAAAATTGCTATCTGCATCCAGAGAGAGAACTATGAAGACTGAATATGAATTGAAACATAGTATTTTCATTTTTTTGTTTGTTTGTTTTTTCTTTCTCCTGGCTTTTTTTCCCCTTTTGGTCTTATTTTTCTTATATAACATGACAAATATGGAAATATGTTTTTAAATTGCACATATTTAACTATATCAGATTACTTGCTGTCTTGGGGAGAGGGGAGGTAAAGGAAGGTGAAAGAAAAATTTGGGCCACAAAGAAAAAACAAATGTTGAAAACTATCTTTACAAATATTTGGAAAATAAAATGCAATTGAAAATTTTTTTAAATGGAATCACATCTATGAATATAAAGATAATAATAGAATCAGTCATATATATATATAAAATACACACAATAGAGTGTAAACCAGAATCACATATATACATACAAAATAATAGAATATAAAATGGCAGTGTTTGTGTGTATGTGTGTGATAGAAGATGATCTCATCGAGAAGGACATCAACACCTATGGAGACTGGAAAGGATTCCTGCAAGAGGTAGGATTTGGGCCAGTCTTGAAAGAAACTGGGGAAATTAAGAAGGGAAGGTCAGAATGGAGAACCTGAGACAGGACTGATAAATAATGCAAAGGCATAAAGTTAAAGGATTTTGCTTGAGAAATAGCAAGTAGGCCCAATTTGTATGATGTTAAGATCATAGAATGTATGGGAAAAGGAATAAGATATAAAAAGGTTGAGGAGGTAGGAAGGGGTCAGGCTAAATGTGAAACAAGATTTTATATTGGATCCTAGAGGTAATAGGGAATCTCTACAGTTTACTGCACTTTAGGAAAATCACTTTGGCAGCTGAGTTGGGGGTGGATGGGAGTGGGGAGAGACTTGATTCAGGGAGACCAATGACAAGATTATTGCAATGGTGAGAATTAATGAGTGCCTGTAGCAGAGTGGTAGCTCTGTGAGTGGAGTAAATGGGAGAAGTAGAAAAGATATGAAAGTGGAAATGACAAAATTGGGCAATGGAATGGACATAAGGGATGAATGAGGATGGGGAGCTGAGAATGATATTAAGGATATGAGCCTGGGCAGTTGGTGAAATAGTGGTGCTCTTTCAGAAGAGGGGAAGTTTGGGACAGAAAGATAATGAGTTCTCTAGAAGAACATAGGATAGTTTACCTCTCAGATATGTGGAGGAAGAAGGAATTTGTGACCAAAGACGAACTAGAGATCATTATTGATCACAAAATAGATAATTTTGATTACATTAAGTTTAAAAAGTTTTTATATAAACAAAACTAATGCAGATAAGTTTAGAAGGGAAGCAATAAACTGGGAAAATATTTTTACATTCAAAGGTTCTCATAAAGGTCTCATTTCTAAAATATATAGAGAATTGACTCAAATTTATAAGAATTCAAGCCATTCTCCAATTGATAAATGGTCAAAGGATATGAACAGACAATTCTCAGATGAAGAAATTGAAATGATTTCTAGTCATATGAAAAGGTGCTCCAAATCATTGTTGATCAGAGAAATGCAAATCAAGACAACTTTGAGATACCACTACACACCTCTCAGATTGGCTAAGATGACAGTAAAAGAGAATGACGAATGATGGAGGAGATGTAGGAAAACTGGGACACTGACACATTATTGGTGGAGTTGTGAATACATCCAGCCATTCTGGAGAGCTGTTTGGAACTATGCTCAAAAAGTTACCTTTGATCCAGCAGTGTTTCTACTGGGCTTATATCCCAAAGAGATATTGAAGAAGAGAAAGGGACCCACATGTGCAAAAATGTTTGTGGCAGCCCTCTTCGTAGTGGCCAGAAACTGGAAACTGAGTGGATGCCCATCAATTGGAGAATGGCTGGATAAATTATGGTATATGAATGCTGTGGAATATTATTGTTCTGTAAGAAACGACCAGCAGGATGATTTCAGAGAAGCCTGGAGAAATTTACATGAACTAATGCTGAGTGAAATCAGCAGGATCAGGAGATCATTATACACAGCAACAAGAAGATTATGTGATGATCAATGCTGATGGATGTAGCTTTTTTCAACAATGAGATGATTCAGACCAGTTCCAATGATCTTGTAATGAAGAGATCCATCTACACACAGAGAGAAGACTATGGGGACTGAGTGTGGATCACAACATAACATTTTCACTCTTTTTATTGTTTGCTTTGATTTTGTTTTCTTTCTCAATTTTTTTCTTTTTTGATTTGATTTTTCTTATGCAGCACAATAATTGTATAAATATGCATACTTATGCTGGATTTAACATAAATATTTTTACCTTGTTTAACATATATTGGGTTACTTGCCATCTAGGGGAGGAGATAGAGGAAAGGGAGGAATTTGGAACACAGGGTTTTGCAAGGGTTAATGTTGAAAAATTATCCATGCATATGATTTGAAAACAAAAAGCTTTAATAAATAAATATATGTATATGTGTATATATTATATGTGTATACACATATATATGTATATATACACTTTCTTGATCTGGTAATTTGTTATATATTTTGAATCCTCCCCGATGTTCTGCTGGGTACATGACAATGTTCTCTTCAGTTTTGTTCTGTTTTGTATTCCTTTTCTGTTTTTCTTTTTTCTTATCTGTTTTTTTTTTAATAAAACAAATTATAAAAAAATTCTGGAAATGAAAAAAAAAGAAAAAAGTGTTTTTATGTATTTATAAACACATACACATACATGTATATAACATGTATATAAACATATATAGAGACATAATACACACTCATATAAATATGTTGTTTTGTTACTTTTAGTCATATCTGACTCTGTGACCTTGGGATTTTCTTGGCAAAGATACTGGAGTGGTTTGCCATTTCCTTCTCCAGCCCATTTTACAGATGTAGAAACTGAGGCAAGCAGACTTTTGTTACTTGCCAAAGGTCACACAGTAAGTTTCTGAAGCTGCACTTGAACTTTTGAAGATGAGTCTTTCTGATTCCAAACCCTCTTCAGAGGCTTTAGGACAGAGTCTTAGAAGAGAACCAGAATTAGTAAGTATGATATAGATGAAAAATCAGCAAGGGAGATTAAGAAGGATCAGTCAGAAAGCCCGGAGGACAATTAAGAGCACTGAGTTTCTAAAGAGGAGAGAGAATTCAGAAGGAGGTGATCACCAATATCAAAAGGAAAGATGAGGATTGAGAAAAAGTCATTACATTTGTCAACTTTGGTAACTTTGGAGAAAATAATTTCAGTTGAATGATCAGGTCAGAAGCCAGTTTACAGAGAATTTGGAAGAAGAGGTGCTGAGAGATGGCTTTCTCAAGGAGTTTAGCCATGACCAGAAAGAGAATTATAGGATTATAATTAGTGGGGATAGTTGGATCAAATGAGAGTTTTTTAAGTTTGGGAGAGACATGAGTGTATTTGTAGGCACCAAGAAATAAACCAATAGATAGAAGATAATAAAAGAAAATGGGAATGATAGTGAGAGCATTATTAATGCATATACATATGCAAAATCAGTTTACCATTACTTATACTAACTAAAGCAATGGAATCATTAATTAGACTAAGGCTTCTCAATGCCAGTGATCAAAACTGATTAATCAAATGCATGAAAACATCAGTTCTTCTTAATTAAGCAGCACAAATATGGATCTCACGAGAAACAAACCACCAAACCTGATTTCCTAGGGCCTCCCAGTAAGCATGTCTTGTATTGATACTCAACAATAATAAAAGAGAGAATATATTTGACTTAGTTCAACAAAAGGTCAAGATAAGGAATGGATGAAAGAATAATTTGTGCAGGGGCAATGACCTGGGAAAGAACTGAGGAATGGAGGAAACAAAGATTCATAGTAAAGATATAGAACATGGGTAAGTTGTAAAAAGAAGCAAGAGATGGAATGATGAAGGATTGTGATGAGATAAAAGAATTTTAGAGTTCATGAATATGACGGTGGAATCTTTCTGGGTGATGGCAAGATCAAGGGAATGTGTAGTTGAGGTGGAATGGGGGACCAAGCAGTAGGAATTGGGTAGATTGAAAAACTAGGTAAGTTAGATTATTTGAGAAAGCATGAATATGTATGCTTAACTTTCCTAGAATGAGGCAAGAAGTTAGGAAGAGAAAGACAGGCACTAAATGTTTTGAGAAAAGAACATATCTAGAAGAGAAGGAGTGCAAATATTTAGAATGAGTGTTAAATTTAAATAGATGGACCTCAAAGGAAAAAAGTTTCCTAGGTGTGATGCAAGAGGAAGAAATGTTAGGTAAAATCTGAAAGAAGCAATGTAGAACAAAGAGAATTCTAATTCCCCTATTATGACCAGAGAGTTAGGGTATATGAGATAAGCATAGCATCATTGGGAGAGAATTAAATTTTTGGACTAACCAGAAAATGGGACAAATCAGAAAGGAAAAAAGATTTATGATGAAAAGAAGTTTCTTAATGAAAGATCAGAAATTCCAGAGAACACAGTGGAAGAAGCACAGAAATTAATAGATAAGGTAAGGATTGAAGTACAAAAGAATATGGGAATAAGAATTTGGACACCGGGAACAGATTTATACTTTGTCAGCTAAGAATCTCTGATATGTGTAGTGTATAATGGATTGGGAGTAAGCAAATCATTAAGAAGTGAGGTTAGGCAGATTATCAGTAGTTGTAGAGGGGATCTTTGGTGAAGGCACATGATTAGATTGTTTGATATCCTCCCTTAAGGTCCAATTATTGAGACTACAGAGACAGTGGATGATGCTTGATCTTGTGCTGGAGATAGCTTTGGGACAAGGCCCATAAGAATTAGGAACTGGGGTGAACATTCTAGCATCAGAGATGACTTACTCAATGTTACACTGCAAGGATGTGTCAGAGCAACTTGCAGGGCTACCTTTCTATCTAGTAAGGCATACTGCTTAATATCAAGAAAAACAAATCCACTCATTGGCCACATTTGAAAAAAAAAAAGTCTCATTCTGCATTTTAAATCCATTAATTTTTTATCAAGCAGCAGATAACTTATTTCAGTATTGATCCTCTAGAATAATTATTGATTCCCAGAGTTTCCTTATTTCTAAACAGCCTTCTGGAGAAAGTAGTTTCAAAATGAATTTGGAGTTCTTTCATATACATAAAATGAAATATGTAGGAATTATATCTTCCCACCTGTCCTGATAATTTAAGCTTAACTACCCCTCTCCACCCAAGGTCAAAAAGTTGCCAGGATCTCAGAGGTTGCAAAGGAACACTGAAGACTCAAGTCTGGATGTTCGTTGAGCTGATATTCCCCACTCCCATCTAGAGTTTGGTCCTAGTCTCTACTAAGATCTTCCCTCTTGCAGAAGCCCCATGGGGTAGGTGGGACCATCCCTGGATTATGTTTGGCTAATAATAATGTCATAATCTCCAGATCCTAAAGATGAAAGAACCTCTGAAATCATCTCTTCCCTATGTCCAGAAAGTATTATCCCAAACCCATGTAAAGTATTGTATCCTATTTTGAAGTGACAACATTCTCATTTGATTCTTACACTAATCCTGTGAGCTAAGGACTACAGGTACTTATCTCTTTTTTGGGAGGTGTGGGAGGAGAGTAGGGTTAGACCTCTGGTTTCATCAGGGCTGACAGTTCCTGGTATGGAAACTCTTCTTTTCATTGGCAGTTCCTTAAAGTCTTAAGAGTATTTCTTGGTGCACTGAAAGATTAAGTGACTTTTTTTTTTTTTAAGTAAGTAAATTACCTCAATTCATTTTGTCTCATTCAATGCCTTCTTATTTAGCCTTAAATCACTGAATGGGTGTTGCTTCAGACAAATTGACATCTGGGAAAGACCTTAGCTTAAAAAGGTCAAGGTCTCCCATTGCATCTGGAGTCATCTCCAGTCATCCTGACCCAAGTCTTGCCACTTAGACTCAGAAGAAGCTGGAGGTGTTTAGGAAGAACAGGTGAAAAAGACCAAGATCTCCCACTGCATCCAAGCATCTTCAGTTGTCCTGATATCTATCTTGCCACTAGACCCAGATGGCTCCAGAGGTGAGAGTAAGGCTGGTGGCCTTGCACAGCCCTCACTTAAATCCAATTCACTTGCAAGTCATGACATCACCTTTCTAAAGTCACCATTTTCTTCCAGAATAAAGGACAAACAACAAATGAATTGGGTGAAGTAATTAAGTCTGAGGTTTGGGAAAGGAAAACCATAGATGCTATTCTGGGAAGGGCAGGCAGTAAGACAGACAGCCTCATGCCCCGTTGGGCCCAGGAGTCTACATTTAAGTAGGGGACAGTTTGTGCAATGACTAGTTATTTTTTATCCTTTCATCTAATATTTTAGAGAAGTTCCCAAACTCTTGGCATCTGTCAGTGATCTGATATGAATCTGTGATATTGGAATGAGATGACACAATTTTAAAAGAATTTCTAAATCTATATATACTTTAGGCTGGTGCTACTTCTTGAAAGTAAGAAAATCTAGAAGTTTACTTCTTAAAGTAGGATTTCTTGCTAGTCCTAAACATAATCTCTCTCAAACTAAAAGAATCTAGAATCCTGGGTTTAGGAAATGCTTTATAGAAATTCCAAGATTGCATTCCTGGCTCAAACATGAGAGTTTAGAGCCTGTACCCCCTTTTTCACTAATAGCTTTGCTTGCCTGACCTAAAGCATGGCTAGCTCTTTTTCTGATTTCTCATTTGAGTGACCTGATCTGGAAGGACTCAGACCCCATTCCCAAACTTGGCAAATTTAGTTTATTAAACTCTTTAGAGAAATGCCTATTTATCCCTGACCTTTTTTTTTTTTTTTTAATCTCTAAACCAGTTGGATATCTATGAAAAAGAGAACTAACTGCAAATCCTATCACAGTACTCATGTTGAAACTTTAACAATCGTCTGTCTCAAGTCAGCTCAAGCAAGTTACTACTAGACTATAGCACATTTTTTTTAAAGTTTCTAGTATTTATCTTTTTTTAATAATAGCTTTTTACTTTCAAAATATATGCAAAGATAATTTTCAGCATTCACTCTTGCAAAACTGTGTTCTATTGTTTTCTCACTCTCTCCCCCACCATCTCCCCTAGACAGCAAGTAATCTAATATATGTTAAACATGTGCAATTCTTCTATACATATTTCTACAATTACCACATGAATACAGATGCACATTTGATGGCTTGAAGCTGTTGCTGAAAGGGGAGGAGGGAGAAGAGAAGGGAGAAAAAGTAGCTTTCTCAAGCATATCCTAGTGATAGCACCTTTCAAACTCAGTGTTCCATATCAGCATCCCAGATTCTCCATCTTAGCTAGCAGGTCTGCCCAATGTGACATTATCTCTGATCTCCGTGCCTTTGCATAAACTATATATGCTCCTCAGACTCCTCTAAGAATGATATCAAGTGAAATCTCCTTCGGGAAGCCTTTCTTAATCCACCCCACATTCACCTCTCAATTGTTAGGGTTCTTTCCTTCCTAAAGTCATCTGGTACTTACTTACCTGTAGAAATGCTGCCTTTCTCCAGAAGACTGTAAATTCCCAGAAAGAAGAAGCTATTTCAGGTTCTGTATCTTTTTCTGAGCAACTTGCATAGTACCTTGCTCTTAGTTGGTACTTAACCAATGTTTCTTGAATTGAATCACAAGATAATCGCCATTTTGTGGATGTAGTAAATGAAGACCAGAATAAGGAGGTAAGGATACATCATCACATAACTAGTAAATGTAAAAACCAGGAGATGACATCAAGGTTAGTATGCTTTCTATTTTAACTTATTATAATGTTCCCATCCTCTTAATTTCTAGCGCAGGAGGCTAATGATTTATTTCATCTGTGTCATCTCTCACATCTGACTGAATCCTTATCATTATGAACTCCATTGATTCTTCTTCTGGTTTTCTCTCTTACTATTTATATACTTTCTTAATAATGACTTTTAAATTTCTTTTGGTGTGTTACTCAAGTGTTTTTTTTTTTCTCCTACATTTTTTTTCCTGAGGCAATTGGGGTTAAGTGACTTGCCCAGGGTCACACAGCTAGGAAGTATTAAGTGTTTGAAACTAGATTTGAACTCAGGTCCTCCTAATTTCAGGGCTGGTGCTCTATCTACTGGGTCACCTAGCTGCCCCTCAAGTGTTGTTGGATTGTTTTTTTTTTAATGGCTTTTGTATTCATCCTGTCATAACCTGTCACATTTTCCAGACTTCTTGTTCTCCTCCCTTGGGCTTGACTCCATTTTTGGAAAGATGCCCTATAAAAGCTTCTTTGACTCTGCTTTTTTGGCCAATCTAGGGATTTTTCCGAGTGCTTGGTATTTTTATTCCTAAGCTACACTTTTCCTGGACTTCCAAGAAGGGTTTAAAAAAAAAAAAAACAAACCTCTAAGACTTTCTGTGGTTTGTTGGTTTGTTTTTTTTAGCTCTATTTTTCAATGATTTTTCTATCAAAGGACCACATTTTTTTTTCTCTTTTAAAATATATTTAACACATACTAGTTGCATTTCTTTGTTATCATTTCTTCTGTTATCATGTGGAGTGAATTGAGTTGAAATCATCAGGTGTGTCCTTGTAGCCTGTTAATGATATATAATGTTGCATTCTCTTTCTCTCTTCTAGCTAGCTAGAGTTGGCTCTCTCATCCTACCTCCACTTACTTCAGCAGATCAGGATGGTTCCCTAGAAAGCCAACCATTTGTTACTACTCAGGCTTCCCCTATGGACAACCCTGAAATGTATTTATCTAGGGAGGAGGGTGAAAAATACATTCTTGCTACTCAAAACAGTAGCTTTTGAGTCTCCACTGGTGGGCATCCCATTTACACAAAATTAATAATAATGATACCATTAATTCTTAAACACAAAATATTTACTAAATGAGAAGAAAAAGAAATAACAATCATAATATAATATTTATTCATTAGAAGGCAAATGGATGAGTAATTAAAATATCATGATCTACCCTTTGACCCAGCAGTGCTTATATCCCAAACAGATCTTAAAGAAGGGAAAGGGACCTGTATGTGCCAAAATGTTTGTGGCAGCCCTCTTTGTAGTGGCCAGAAACTGGAAACTGAGTGGATGCCCATCAATTGGAGAATGTCTGAATAAATTGTGGTATATGAATAATATGGAATATTATTGTTCAGTAAGAAATGACTAACAGGATGATTTCAGAAAGGCCTGGAGAGATTTACACGAACTGATGCTGAGTGAAATGAGCAGGGCCAGGAGATCATTATATACTTCAACAACAATACTATATAATGATCAATTCTGATGGACCTGGCCATCTTCAGCAATGAGATGAACCAAATCAGTTCTAATGGAGCATTAATGAACTGAACCAGCTACACCCAGTGAAAGAACTCTGGGAGATGACTAAGAACCATTAAATCAAATTCTCAATCCCTCTATTTTTGCCCATCTGCATTTTTGATTTCCTTCACAGGCTAATTGTACAATATTTCGGAGCCCGATTCTTTTTGTACAGCAAAATAATGGTTTGGACATGTATACTTATTTTGCATTTAATTTATACTGTAATATATTTAACATGTATTGGTCATCCTGCCATCTAGGGGAAGGGGTGGGGAGAAGGACGGGAAAAATTGGAACAAAAGGTTTGGCAATTGTCAATGCTATAAAATTACCCATGCATATAACTTGTAAATAAAAAACTATTAAAATTTTAAAAAAATAAAAAATAAAATAAAATATCATGATCCATCCATAAGCCAATGTATAGATTGTTCACGAGGGAAAAGTGGTTATGTTTTTGTTTGGGTTTAGTTTTTTTACTTAATAATCTTTTCCCCCCAATTACATGTAAAGATATTTTTCAGCATTCATTTTCATAAGATTTTGAGTTCAAATTTCCTCCCCTCTTTTCCTTCATTCTCCTCAAGATGTGGCTGTATATTTTTAGAAAACTAGCAGAGGAATATGTGAGGGAAATTGTATATCATTCACCCTGATGTCCATTGAATATGCTGTCCATGTGCCATATGGTAGACAAAATTACTTCTTTGCTATATGCTTTTCTTCTGTTCTTCACAACTCTCCTGGGAAAAACTACTTTTCTACTGTTCTTAGGACACTGAAACAGTGTCAAGTTCTTTTAACACACAGCCATCACTGACAAAAAACTGAGAAAGTGTTATACTTACTTCCCCTCCGAACACCTCAAAGTAAAGCAGATGCAAGACTTATATCACCCTCTGTTTTTTCCCTTTCAAATTGTAGAAGACAGTAAAAAGCAAGAGACAATCCCCTCTCTTGTATTGTAGGTGGTGCTGAAGGCAATAAACTCAATCAATTCTTCATATCTGAAGTTTTATGTTTCCTCCAACCAATTTTCAGCAGATAAAGTGCTTTCCTATAGTTAAATAGTTCCTTGCATTATCTGCAATATCAGTCTGTTAGTTGTAGTCAACTACTTTCCATTTCTGAAATCAGCCTTTTATAAGCATCTTCTTTTTTTACTTTCTGTTTTTTTCTATCTCCAGCTATTTCTGATTCCTCAAATGCTCAACTTTTCCTGTTTCTTCTCCTTTTTCTTTTCCTGTTTTCTCCTGAACTTCTAATGTTTCAAATCAGGGCCTCCCCATAAGCAGTGATCTATCTCAAACTCAGGCTGAAAAACACAACATTCACAGTCCTAATTCAAATTATTCAAATAACTCTCTGTCTCTGTCTGTCTGTCTCTGTCTCTCTTTATCTCTCTCTCTCTGTCTGTCTGTGTGTCTGTCTCTGTCTCTCTGTCTCTCTCTCTCTTTATATATATATATATATATATATATATATATATATATATATATATATAAAATTTCCCACATTCTCCAAACAGTTTTGAGTTAAAAACCCTGAAAATTGTCATATATGAATGAACTGGTGAACAAGAATGCCTTACAGTTATTTCCACCTTCATTCAGGGTCTTTTTCTCTGAAATAAACTGTCCTCTATTTGATTCTCTCAGGATAGTCTGGCCTCCTCTCAAGTACTTTTATCTGATGGAATATATTTCTTTTTAGGCTAAATTCATTAGTATTCTCCATATAATCTTTTCTATTTTTTTCCCCTTTTCATCAACTAAAATGTCCACATAACAAAGGGACAGTATCTTATACCCACATTTATGTTCAGATCCTCTTGTCCTTTTACATGGAATATTGAAACAGCATAATAATTAAATGAGAACTCCTGTCTTTCAGCCTCTCCTTTCTACAATTCATCTTCCAGACAATTGCTAAAACAATTCTTCCTAAAACACAAATATGACTATGTCACTTCCTGGCTCAAAAAGTCTTCAATAATTATCTATTGCTTCTAGGATAAATCAATTTGACATTCAAAGCTCTTCATCTATCTTTCCATTCTTGTGAATACTTCTTTCCTTTCATTCACTCTGCATTTTAGATAACTTGCTGTTTCATACATTTAACATTACATCTCCTACATCATTGTCTTTGCATAATCTCTCTCCCACACCTATAATAAACCTTTCTTTCCATCCCTTACAATTGTTGTTAGCTGCTGCCTGCCCCTACCAGAGTTTATATGTCTAAACCATGATCAGAAACACCACAGCATGGAGGATGCTGAGCTACTGAAATAATCATCTTTTAATTAGTACCAAAAGACGCTAGACAGAACTGATAACAAGGAGTCATATTTATCACACTCTTGATATCAGAGCTGTTGATTTATTCCAATCCATTTTTTCCCTTCTGCACTTCTCATTCTCCTTAAATGAGAGATGAATTTTCTCCCCTACTCCCTTCCTTGTCTCTAAGAGTATGTTCACCAGGCTGATTTCAGAAAAGCTTAGAAAGACTTGTGTGAACTCATGCTAAATGAAGCAAGCAGATGCAGGAAAACACTGTATATAGTAATAGCAAGATTGTGTGATGATCAGCCATGATAAATTTAGCTTTTTTCAGTAATATAATGATCCAAGGCAATTTTAATAACTTGGTATGGAAAATGCTATCTAATCCAGAGAGAGAACTATGAGACTGAATGCAGATAGAAGCATACTATTTTCACCTTTTCCTTCCTTCTGTTTTTTCTTTCTCACGGTTTTCCCTTCTTGTTCTGATTTTTCTCTTCCAATATGATTCATAAAAAGTGAATGTGCATGTATAACCTAACAAAAATTAAACAAACAAAAGAGTATCTTCACTTTCTATATTTTTCATGCATCTTCAGAGATGTTTTCTCTAAGATACCATTCATTGTGTGTATGTGAACTTGGAGAAAAAAAGAAGAAAAAACAGTTAAGCAGAAAGTTATGGTTGCTGGAGTGCCAACTAGGTGCTCAAACTGAACCAAAGAGATTTTTATCAAAACTATATGTATAATAAAGTTTCCCCAAAATAGAGATCAAAATAAATCTGCCCCAGATTCTGAATTTTCCTGGGCAAAGAACAAGCTAAGTAGTCATGTTAGGGGAAAAAGAAGTAAACAAAAGTTTTTATTCTAAGCTTTTCTGGGATAGTTAACTCTTAGTAACTCCTTTTCCCATTGTTCTGTGACAAGTTCAAAAAATCCTCTTCCCCATAAGTAAAGAAGTGAGAATATTGATTCTCACTGTGCCCTATTTAATACTTGTTTCTCTTGAGGCTAGATTAATGATCTTCACACAGTAGATATTTAAGTATTTTTAAAATTGAATCATAGAATAATAAGAGAAGTGTCATATATAATCTGCTGTCTTCTTTGACAGATTATGGAGAATGGGGAAAGTGCTGTGGAATTGGAAAAGAGCAAATATTTTCTCAATTTCCAAAAAAAAAAAAAAAAAAGGTTAAAATATATAAATTATAGGTCAGTGAACTTTACTTCTATTCCTGGAAAAACCTTAGAACATATTATTAAAGGGTTGGCTTGTAAACACTTAGGGAACCAATGACTACTAATAGCTAGTATGGCTTTATCAAGAATGTCATGCCAGACTTTTATTTGGCAGAATGATAGATTAGGAGAATGGTGCAGATATCAGAGACTTAAGTAAAACATTTGACACTCCTAATGCTCCTTTTTTTTTTGGAGAAAATGAGCTAGTTATAGTCCAGTTGAATGAATTCAGAACTGGATTATTGACTATATTTTAGAAGTAGTCTTTAGTTGATTGATACTACCTTGGAAGGAGGTCTCTGAAGGATTATGTTAGTGATTTGTCCTTGGACTTGTCCTATTCATCATTTCTTATCAGTGACTTAAAGGAAGACATAGTCAATCAACAAGCATTTATTAAGGACTTATTATTAGGTGCTGAACTAAGTTCTGAGGCTTACAAATAAATTAAATTTTAGACATTTGAAATAATATTTAAATTAAATATAAAATACCTCCTGCCCCCAGGGAGCTCACTATCTAATGGGAGAGACAATATATAATTAGTTGCAAATGAGATATAGATAGATATATAGATAGGATAATTTGGGGGAGGTCTCAAAGGAAAGGTTTCTTATAGAAAATAGAATTCTATCTGAGACTTGAAGGAAGCTAATGAAGCAAGAGCAGTAAGGAGGCTGATGTCGTTAGATCACAAAGTTTAGAGAGGGATAGCATTTAAGAAGATTGGAAAATTAAGACTGAATCAGGCTTTAAAAGCAAAGCAAAGCATATCAAGAAGGATTTGGTATTCTCCAAAAGCTACAAAGAAATAAGGGAGGAGAGAATAAGATAAGGTGGGACATAGGAGGATGTTTAGATTTATGGCAATGGGACAAGGTGTGTAGATTAATGGGAAAAGGATAAAGAGGGAGGTAAAGGGTGGCATAGGATAAGGTGGGTACAGAAGAGTTTTTAACTGGAGTGGGATAAGATATTTACATTAATGGGAATGGGATAAAGAGGGATGGAAAGGATTGGAGAGAAAGTAAGGGGAAGGGCACTTGCAGGGAGATTAAGTAACAGCAAGTCAAGTAGAAGAGTTAACAGGGACAGGAAATAAGAGATACACACAAACATAACAATGGTCAGGAGTACAATTTATTTGAAAAAAAGTAGGGGTGGTAGTCTCCCATTGATGACAAAACCAAATTTTAAAAAAGATTCAATCCAGAGAGAAATCTATATTATGTGTCATATCAATATGGTTTTATATATGTGTGTATGCATGTGTGTATATGTACATGCATATATGTAGGCATAGTATGTGTGTGATGGGTGTATATATATAAATATATCCTTGCTTGAATGTAGATTGCTTGAGAGAGGTGATAGGGAAGAAATGGGGAAAAAAATAAAGTAAAAAATTAAGGGAGAGAACAAAAGGATAATCTACAAGGAAATAAAGACAAGATGGCTTCTATTATTATATATACTTTATTAAAATGAAAATTTATTGTTAGATATTTTGAATCTTCCCTATTGTTCTATTGGGCACATGATGATGATTTTTTTTTCTTTTTTCTATATGTCTTTTTCTATTTTGCTTTTTTTTTTCTTATTTTGCACTTGTTTTAAATAAATAGAAATATTTTTTTAAAAAAGATCCTGGAAGTAATTGGGAGTCATTGGAATTTACTGAATAGGGAGATGACATAGTTGGAAGAGCACTTTGTAGCTGAATGGAGAACTGACAGGACTGATGAGAGTTGAGACTGGGAAAGCAGTCAATAAGCTACTGTAGTAGTTTAAATATGAGAAAATGAGATCTTCCTTCAGGGTGGTAGTTGTGTCAGAAGAAAGAAGGGAACATGTACAAGAGATGTGATGAAGATAGAATCAACAAGACTTGACAATAG
Source organism: Sarcophilus harrisii (assembly GCF_902635505.1). Taxonomy (NCBI): domain Eukaryota; kingdom Metazoa; phylum Chordata; class Mammalia; order Dasyuromorphia; family Dasyuridae; genus Sarcophilus; species Sarcophilus harrisii. Next base: position 248,567,033 of record NC_045427.1, on the reverse strand, counting down.
ATTGGATATGGATGTGGGGTGAGAGAAAGTTAGGAACAAGAGAGGGTTTTAGGGGAAATAATGGGTTCAGTTTTAAACATGTTGAATTTAAGATGTCTATAATTCATCCAATATGTGATGCCCAATAAAGAAGTTGTAGAGATAAGGCTAGAGGTTCAAAGAGAAATTAGAACTGGATAAATGGATCCAAGAATCATCTGCATAGAAATGCAGATGGGAATCCATAGCAATGATGAGATCACCAAGTGAAAAAAAAATAGAAAGAAAAGGGAAGAAGACCCAGGACAGAGCCTTGGGAGACACCTATAGTTAGCATTTGTAATCTGAATGAAAATCCAGCAAAGATTGAGAATATGTGTTTCGATAGGTAGGACGAGAACCAGAAGAGAACAATGTCATAAAAACCTAGAGAAAAGAGAGAATTAAGGAGAAGAGGATGGCTGACAATGTTAAAGGTTCCAGAGAAAATGAGGATTGAGAAAAGGCCATTAGATTTGATTATTAAATAACATATATTGGAGATATTTTTGTAAATTTGTAGATAATATGAAGCTCAAAATGATAGATAATTAACATGTTGGATAACAGAAACAAGATTTTAAAACAATCTCAATAGGCAAGCATGAAGGGTCAAATTTATTAAGGTAAACTTAAACAATAAAAAATTAAATCCTATATTTGACTAAAAAATATAATCCTTGAGCACGGGTTGAAGGAGACATAGCTAGAACATGGTTCTTATGAAAAAGATCTTGTGGTCTCAGTGGATTGTAAGCTTAACATGAGTCAACATCCTGACATGACAGCGAAAAGAATTAATAGTATTCTAGACAGTATTTGGAGAAGGATAATATTCAGAATGAGAAAGATAATAGTTCTACTATACTTTGCTGAGGTCAGACCACTTTTAGTGTATTATGTTCAGTTTGGAGCACTGTGTTTTGGTAATGGCATAGCTGAACTGGAGTATGTCCAGTAGAGGTGATTAAAAAGGTGATAAGAGGACTTAAAAACCTTCCTTATAAATATCTGTTGAAAGAACTGAGGATATTTGGCCTGGGGGGAAAAAGACTTAGGGGAAACCTGACTGATTGACATGATAGCTATTTTCAACTATTTGAAGAACTATCATGTGGAAAATGTATTAGGCTTGTTCTATTTGATCCTAGAGAGTAGAACTGGGACCAAAGGGGAGGAATTTACAGAGAGCTATATGTAATCTTTATATAAAGAAACAATATAAATATTCCTAATAAACTAAGCTGTCTAAAAGTGGGATGTACTGATAAGGAAGACAGCAAGCTTCTCACTGGAAGACTTCTTGTTGGAGATATTACAGAAAAAATTTTGTGTTGGCTTTGAAATTTCTTCTATTTTGTGATGACTGTTAGTAGCATGCTAACATATTATAGCAAATCATCTAGAAAGATCGAAATAGATTCTGAAAACCAAAGATGGTAGTAATGATAATTTGGAGGAAGTGATATAATGCATGGCATGAACTTAAATTTTATTTTGGCTCCATGAGCATATTATGTTTTTTGTTTGTTTTTGTCTAGATCTGTGATATGAAGCGTGAATTTAGGGTTCCTTTGTGGAAAATCTGTAAGCCAACATGGGCACTCCTCCTCTACAACTCAAAACTATTTACAATGAAATTCAAAGAATGGTTCAATAAACATCTCCCTCCCCATAACCCCTTAGGGAGCTCCCTTTAAATCTTCTACTCTCATTATACATTCATGTATGAAGACTAGGTATTTTTAACAGTTAAATGGTTGTAGTCAAAATGTATACTGTTTAACTTCCTTTCATTTGACATTTCATATAGGTCTTACCGTATTTCTTTATATTCCTTATATTTATGGTTCTTGCAGGTTATCTATTATCCATTACATAACTACTAGTTTTGAGCCATCTCCTAACTATTAGAAATTTAGATTGTTTTCAGTTCTTCACTATTACAAATAACACAGTTATAATTATCTTTATACAAAGATTTTTTTCTCTCCTAATTACTTGTTTAGGGTGTGTATGTGTGTAGGTATATGATATACATACCTATATAAACAATTTTTGAGGGGGAGGTAATCAGGGTTAAGTGACTTGCCCAGCCACACACAACTAGTAAGTGTCTGAGATGGAATTTGAACTCAGATCCTCCTGACTCCAGGCCTCCCCCCATCCACTGTGCCATCTAGTTGCTCTTTAGGGTATATTTTCAATAAGGGAATTACAGGGTAAAATTATTTATTATTTTTTATTAGTTATTCTTGCTCTCCTAAAAGACATGGCAAAAAAAGTTTGCTTTTAAAAGTTGTTCAGAATTTTTTTTAGGTAACTCAGCAAATTAACAGCAGAGCCAGATATGAAACCTCAGTCTCTACTGACTTCAGCACCATTAAGTGCTCCTCTTGAACTCTGCCTTGGAGACACAGATTCAGATTTTTGCAGTTAAAAGAGACTTTACAAATCGTCTATGCAAACACTCTAATTAAAATAGCTAAGAGTGTGGAATGTTATGGCTATTCTCTCACATCCACTTGATTATCAAGTGGTCCTTGAAAAGGGGCCAAATGTGAACTCTCAGGCCTTCAAGTCTTCTGAGCCTCTTCAAGTGCCCTGAACACTAGGAAATTCACGAAAATTAGCACTCCTCACAAAAAGGCCCTTACATCATAATTGAAATGATTGCTTCCATCTTCTGCTTAGACTGTGGATAATGGATTTATACTTGTAGTACTTATCATTTAAAGAGCTCTTTACTGCTTTTAACTGTTCCACAGTTACTTAACTTAACAATATAATTTTTTTGGCATATGTGTGATTCATCTGTAGGTGGAACTCCCAGTAGGAAACTTCCCTCCAGTGATGCAGATTGGTAACTCATGAAACTTTCAGTCTTAGAGATTCACTTGGGGTATTGAGAATTAAATGCCTTGCTTATTGTCCCATGACTAGAATTTATGCAAGTCCAGATTCAAACTTAGACCTTCCTGACTTCAAGGTTGGCTCTCTATCCATTATGCCAGATTGCCTCTTAGAAACAATGTAAAGTTATAATAGAATTTGCTTACTTTCAAGCTTTCCTAAAAATATTCTTGTTTGTTCAAAGTTTAGAAATTGGCAATAATCCCATCTGTGTGTTAGCACTTACTGTTCCTCATGTCTGGAATGCATCTTTTGGAATCTCTGGCTTTCTCCAAGATTCTGCTTGGCCTTTCCTTGTCCTTCAGCTGCCAATGCCTCCCCTGACCCCTTCCCAACCCACACTATTTGTTTATATCTGTTATGTATATTCTTTTTAATATATGTGTGCATGTGTGTATTCAATATATGTAATATATACATTATTATATATAATATAAATATATGTAGTACATACATGTGTATGTATACATAACTTCATTTCTTCTGCTAAACTGTAGGATCTTAGAAGGCAGGAATTGTTTTACTTCTGTGTTTGTATTCCAGGTGCCTAACATATAGTGTGAACTTAAAAATAAATGCTGTTTTGATGGATTGATTTCAACAGACTTTTAAATTTTTTTTAGCTTATAATTTTTTATTTATTTTAATTTTTCTGATTTTTTATTAAAGCTTTTTAATTTTCAAAAGATATGCATGGAAAATTTTTCAACATTAACTCTTGCAAAACCTTGTTTCTATTTTCCCATCTTCTCCCGGCCCCCTCCCCATCAACAGACTTTTTAAAAAAGCAAATACTACTACATATGCTAAACACCAAGTATACAGAATCAAAAGCACTAGTCCTTTTTATTTTATTGGGTGGCTATAATATGTATGTTGAATAGCATAATAGAGAGGGTGGTTTGAGAAGATCAAAAGCACAAATGTTTGGAGAGAACATGATAGGGTCTATAGAGGAGATGTCAACTGAATTCAGCTTTGAAAGAAAATAATATTTTAAAAGGCTGAGATGAGAAGGGAAGGATTGGAGGGGGAGGGAGTTTTATGAATGCACAGTGGCTGGCAGATGGAACATCAAGTGAGTATTGTCTAGTCTGGTTGGAATGCAGAGTGAATGGCAGTCATCTGAAATAAGGCTGGAAAGGTATGTATAGCTACTTTGTGAAGGGCTTGGCTCGTTATGCCACAGTTCTCTTTTATTGTCCTGACTCAATTTCCCTAATTATCTTGACTCAGTTTCCCTAAATTGTTTTGCCTCAGTTTATAACTATTCTGCTCAATCCTGTAAAAAAACCACTCCTCCTTCTTAACCAGAATATTTGATAAGGATAAAAGATCTTATATTTTAGAATATCAGAATGCCTCTCCCCATCCTAAGCTATTAGAATATCAGATACTTTCTTATCAAGATGCCTCTCCCCATCTTCAGGGTACCTCCCCCCATCTCTGGTAGCTCACCCCACCCTGTTAGAGTCCCATTCCTGCCCTCAGCACCCTGACTCCGTGCCTGCCTCGATCTACCCCCTGTGTCTGAGGTCATTGAGAACTCACATTGTTTGCTGGATTCTTTGAGACAATAGTCTCATTCAGCCCTGGGACCAAACCATGGATTCATTTGGTCCCAGTAAATCTCTCCCTTTTAAATAAATTATTAAATACTCTCTAATCTCTATCTTGCCTCAATTTCTCTGGCATTACAGGCTCACCAGTTTATGTAAAAAGAGAACCACTGAAAGTTTTGGAGTAGGACAGTAACAAAAATATAAGAAGACTATATATAGGGAGAATAGATAGGAGGAGAAGAGAAACTGAAGATAGGAAGAGACCAGTGGAGAGCCTATTATTTTGGAGAGATGGCATGAGATCTGCAGGAAGGTTGGAAGAGAGGACAGATGTGAGAGATGTGTGAGGAAAAAATTGATATTGGTTTTGAGGAATGAGAGACATAAGAGACTAGGATAGTTTTAACTACAAAGGGAGTAGCATTTTCATAAGAAATCAGGAATTTTGGAGGAGGAAAAAATTTGCAGAAAAGTGATTTCTATCAATGAACCAATCGGTGTGAACTCTTAACAATAATGTAGATCCTGCATAAGTCTCACATAAAGTGCCACAAAGAGTTTTTCCAATGAGTTGGGGTGACAATCTGAGATCTAAGCAAAATCAATTTATTAGCAAGCTAGCAATTGCTACTAAATAGGTAAATGGACTCTCAAGAATCAAAGACCTTGCATGAGACTAACAGTCTTCTTTTAATAGTAAAAAGAAGAGGAACTAATCACAATATATATTCATGTGATTAATACATATTCATAGAATCTAATGCATATTCATGGAACTTACAGGAATGGGGAAGTATCATGAGACCATGAAATTAGGTTGATTTGTAAGATTTGCCTTGGGGGCCTTCCTGACCCCACATGACAATATTAAATCAAGGTAATTGAATACTATAACAATGTGCCATAAGAGTATTACAATTTCTAGTCAAACTAAGAGTTTCTGGGAATGGGGAAATGAAAAAAAAAAGTACAATTTATGAAAAACTTGTTGATCAATAGGTTAGCGACATCAGCACTAGTTGAGCATCATGTGAAGAGATCATAAACTCAAATGAGGAATTTATTTTTAGCTGAACTGAACAGAGCAATTACAAGAATAGGGAAGTTTAGCTAAGTTCCATCAAGAAGGATATCCTGATGATATCCCATGTCCTGACAAAAGTCACATATAATCTTCCTATGATATCTTTATAAAAGCAAAGTTTGGGCTCATACAAGGGGGAATGATCACAAATAAGAGTGGACAACCGATTACACTACTAACATAGAGCCTAATCTTCATTTGATTCTTTCATCACATTCTCTTTTTTTTTTTTCAGTTTTTTTTTTTAATATTTTTTTATTTTTTATTTAATAGCCTTTTATTTACAGGATATATGCATGGGTAACTTTACAGCATTAACAATTGCCAAACCTCTTGTTCCAATTTTTTACCTCTTACCCCCCCCACCCCCTCCCCTAGATGGCAGGATGACCAGTAGATGTTAAATATATTAAAATATAAATTAGATACACAATAAGTATACATGACCAAAACATTATTTTGCTGTACAAAAAGAATCAGACTCTGAAATATTGTACAATTAGCTTGTGAAGGAAATCAAAAATGCAGGTGCATCACATTCTCTTAACCCTGAATGGATGTCATTGGGGCACTTGGGCAGTCCATCAGTTGTTTTACCTCCTCTTATTTTTCAATCATATATTATGACATTCCTTATACTATTTTTCTTGTAGTTCTTGATTTATAACATATTGCAGTCTGCTCATACCTACTTTTGGATAATCCTCTACTTTAATTATTCAGAAAATAAGAATGAAAAAGAAGCAGCAGTAGCAGAAGGAACAGCAATAATATGAACTCTAGACTTTTCAATGCCTTTTCCAGATATTATTTCATTTTGCCCCACAACAACCCTGGTTGGTAGTACATAGTTGTTGTTTATCCTTCAACAACAATCCTAGGAGATAGATGTTATAATTAATTAGACTCACTTTACAGTTAAAGAAACTGAGGCAAATAGACGTGACTTTTGTCACTGGGAGAAACTGGTAGGTAGGTGAGAGCATTAAAAGAACTGTATAATTTACCAAAGGCTTGTCTATAGAGAATTCCTCTTTGATTTGGACTCTATGCTGGACATCCTCCAGAACAATCGAGACTATCTTTGCTGAACATGCATCTCTCTCTTTTATTCTTGCTTAATATTAATAAACATTGAGTAAATTGTTGTTTCTTTTATTATATCTTTCAACAAATCTTTTATAATTTTGTTACATGCTTGGCAGATACCTTGTATCTTTTAAGCAAGCCTTTCCCTCCACTGAAGCAAATAATGTTTTTATTCTCAACAAAGAATAAACACAGTGGGATATTGTATTCTCTATGTCTTCCAATCAGTTGTGTGATTGTTAAGATAGAATCTTCTGTGGAATATTGTTTGTGAAAGATAGCCTGTTCACTTCTCATTCTCTGATCAGGCATGCCCTCTATGTGTGTGTAAGAAAGGTTTATTATTATTATATTATTATGTACATTTTTCCTCCCCCCCTTCACTGAAAAGAAACAAAGAAATACAGAGATTGTGTGTTATATAAGCACAATCAAGCAAAACATATTCCTACATTAGTCATATCTAAAACCAAATTTCTTGTTTTGCATATTAGGCCATTATCTCTATGTTGTGAAGTGAATAACATTATTCTGAAGTCATGGTGGATCATTCAGTTGATAAGAGTCCTTAAGTCTTTCAAAATTTTTCATTTTTGTAATATGATGTAAATTATTCTAGTTCTATTCACTTCCCCTTGCACTGATTCATTCAAGTATTCCTGTGTCTTTTTGAAGTTATGTTCCTCATTTTTTTATAGTAGCCTTCAGTATTAATATTCTCTCAGTACCTTTTTGGGGAATAAGCTAGATTTCTTTGTATACCTTTGGCATCTTTCTTTTTAATAGTTATACTAAGAATTGATCCCTGAAAAATCTGGAAATTGTGTCCCCTCTAGAACATGCCTCCTGTTTATATTCGGTCTGAGTCTGACTGCTTTTCTCACTTTTATTTCTTTAGAAAATGAGAGAGAGAGAGAGAGAGAGAAGGAGAGAGGAGAGAGAGACAGAGAGAGAGAGACACAGACAGAGGAGAGAGAGAGAGAGAGAGAGAGAGAGAGAGAGAGAGAGAGAGAATGATTGATCAAACTGAGTCCCTAAGGAGAAGTTTTTGGAAATAGAGGATGTTAGTATTATTAGCACAAATTTTAAATTGAAGGCAGGAGCAGGTTTCAAGGAAGGTGATGATTTCAGTTTTCAACATCTTGAGAGAATAATCATATGGGCTATCAGACTGCTAGAAATACAAGGATTATAGCCTTGACTTCAGAGGAGGAGCTACAAAGGGAGGGGATAGTATCTTCTTCCTCTTTGTCCTTCTCCACCCCACTAAGTGTCCTGTGCAGAGACTTACCTTCTAATCCAATCCTTAAATTTACAAATGAATAAACAGATTTGGGGACCCATAGTGATTTATCCAAAGTTTACAGGTAGTAATCTCAAAGGCAAAATTTGAACCCAGATTCTCTGACCCAGAGCCAGTGAGTACTCTTTCTCCTCTAATAGGCTTCCTCTCAGGGGTCCTCAAACTTTTTAAATAGGGGGCCAGTTCACTGTCCCTCAGAATGTTGGAGGGCCGGACCATAATAAAAACAAAAATTTTGTTTTGTGGGCCTTTAAATAAAGAAACTTCATAGCCCTGGGTGAGGGGGATAAACATCCTCAGCTGCTGCATATGGTCCGCGGGCTCTAAATTTATGAGACTTCATTTTCAGACATAGGTGCCAAGGTACTAGACTAGAGGCAGAAAGGAAAGGGCTTTGATCTCCTCTCTCTTCTACACCTTTCATTCTACTAGAGGTGGGGAGGGAAGACTGATCTCCTGCTGTGTCTACTGTCTGATGAGGATAAGGGAGGAAATTAGTCTTCCACCCCATCAATGCCATGTCACTTCCAAGGCAGCAGCACCACTTCAAATCTACTACCCAAGAATTTCCCTTCTGTTTCATTTGCCTTTTGAAATCCTACCTCTCCATCAAGTGCCAGTTTAAATGCTACATCCCCTAATCTCTATACTTCCATTCTGTCCTGTCCCTGCCCCTCCGTTTGGCAATAGATAGGATAGAGAATGAGCTTGTGATTTCATTGATAGAGAGAATTCCTTTGAACAATGCAGATCATCATCCTCTTTGCGATTTTCAATCTTAGAGAATTTCCTAGATACTTGTTTAGGATCACATAGCTAATAGATATTATTTGAATTCAGTTCTGAAGCCAGCTCTACTATTCTACTGCCTCTCACCAATGTTATAACAGAGATATATATCCAGAAGTATGCTAAATTAATTCCAACTTCCTTGGAGTGTATTGCTAAATTTTCAGTGTGAGCATTTACACCTTGGAAATCAGCAAACACTACAAATCAATGCATGATTTGTTGTTTTGTTGATTGCCTAGACTAAAGAAAATGCCAGACAAAATATTAATAATTCAAATCAAACTTAAGAGTCATATATACTTTCTCCCCCTAGAGAACCAAATGGTAAACATTTACCAGAACACCCTTACATATGACCTTGATTTCCAGGCACCAATAACAGGATTATCCTTGACATCATTGTTTTACTAAGCCACCTACAGTTTTCAGCTGAAGATGACATAGGGAAGAAGGGGGATGTATCTTAAGGGTCCTTAGCTCAACTTAGAGAGCTAGACTCCAAGATTCGGGCCTTAGGGCTTGCCAGCCAGATTATCTCTCACTCTGGAAATATACTGTTTTATATCGAAGTTATCCTATTCTCCCTTCTGAAAGCTTTTCAAGGTCAGGGCCCCACTTCTATCTCCCCTTGATGACTTGAACATAATAGATTGTTATTGGATTAAAAAATGAACAGCATTATGTATGCTTGGGTTGAATATGGTATCTTTTTTTCATGTTATGAACCACCTTTTCCCCATTCCCAAGTTCTGAGTATGGGGCTAAGCATGCCAGAAATGCTAATAATTCTTGTGTGATGGAATAGAAAAAAATATGACTTTCATAGAGGGAGAATCAATTTTCTGTGATGTCTACAAGGCCCACCTTTGACGGGGTTGAGAGAGGGCAAGATCTGTCTCTAAGTACATAGAGAGGTAGAAGGCACCTAAATGAGAAATTGGGGAAACCTGGTTGAATTTATGTTGAATTTTATATCTCCTGAGCAGAGAGAATATGAGGTCCAGAGCTGCAGAAATGTTCACAGGAATAGGGTCAAACTTCCTTCCCCCAAAAGCATGTAACATAAGAGGAGCAGTCATAGAAGTCCTGCTTCCATATTTTTCTTTGAAATTATGTAACTCTACTGGATTGATTCCTTTAATGTTTTCTTTTGATGTCTTATTAGAATCTGGAGGTAGGACCCTGGGTTCACAAAGGTTGAGCCAGTAGGGGAAAAGCTCTAGAAAGTTTTACCCAGAAGGAAAGATTTCAAAAAGGAGCCGAAATTCCTATAGTACTGCTGTCCTTGTACTGGCCTAATTAGATTTGGAGAGGCTCACTACCAGCTTGGTTATTGGGTAATGATTTTTTTTTTTTATTTTGTTTTAGTAAATTTACAAATCTTTGAAGATCATTTGCTAAAGCATAATAACACTCCTTCATTCCATTCTTTTCAACAGAATCAATCAATAAGCATTTATTAATTACCTACTGTGTGCTAGTCATTGTGCCAGGTTCTGAATACATGAAGATATAAATAAAACCTGGAAAAAGTTACATGAACTGATGCTGGGTAAAATGAGCAGAACCAGGAAACCATTATACACAGTAACAGCAATATCGTATAATGATCACTATGATAAACTTAACTCTTTTCAGCAATACAGTGATCCAAGACAATTCTGATAGACTTTGGATAGAAAATGTTATCTGCATCCAGAGAGAGAAGTATGGAAACTGAATACAAATGGAAGCGTAATATTTTCATTTTTTATTTTTCTTTCTCATGGTAATTCCCTTTTGTTCTGATTTTCCTTTCACAACTTGATTAGTATAAAAATAGATTTTGAATGATTGTACATGTATAACTTAAAAACAAAACAAAACTGAACAAAATAATTCCTGCCCTCAAGGAGCTTACGTTTTATTAGTGGGGTGTAAAAGAGATACATAGAAATTAGGGATAGAGATTGGATCTGGTTTCATTGACACAGGGAGCTCCTGGGTAAAGAATCTCTACCAAGAAATTAAAAAAAAAAAAAATTAAAAAAAAAAAAAAAGAATCTCTACCATTGCAAGTCAGCTCCTTCTCTAGCACTTAGAGCCTGAGAAAGCTTGCCTATAACATGATGGACTCAGTGAGTTGCTCAGTGTCTCACAATAAGTATGGTGTCAGAGGTAGTACTTTAATCCATTTCTTCCTGGTTTTGAGACCAGCTGTCCATACTGCCTCTACACACATTTTAAAAATATAAAATACAGACAAAATTGGAGAGTATAGGAAGGCATTGGTATCAGGGGTGGGGATGGGCAAAGGTCTAATGAAGGAAATGGTACTTGAGATAAACTTTGAAAGAAGCTAGGGATTTCAACAAACACAGGTGAAGAGGGCATATATTCTTCCAAACACAGGTCATTACCTATACAATGTCACAGAGACAGGAGATCCAGTGTTGTGTGTGAGATATAGTAAGAAGGACCACAGGATTCATGAAGGTGAGGCCCCTGTAATAAACTTGGAAAATCGGCTTGTACCTGATTGTGAAGAACTTTTTTCCCTTAAAAATTTTTTTTTTATTACAGTCTTATTTTTAAATCACTTATATTTCCTAGCATATCCCTCCTTTTGTCTTTCCCATTAAAGCTATCCCTTAAGATAAAGAATAAATAAGAAAGGAAAAAAAAATCTCCAGAACTAATCAACATGTGGAAAAGGTCTGACAAATGCATGGTTCCAAAGCTATGATTTCCCCATCTCTGCAAAGAAAGAGGTGTGTGTGTGTGTGTATGTGTGTGTGTAGGGCTTGGCTGGAAACAGGAAACACAGGAGTCTTTTATTCTAAAGTCAATTAGGAGCCTTCGAGTTTTAAAATTAGAATCAGAGGTCTTTCAAGCATTGACGATAGGCTTAGAATTGTGTAAAATGTTCTAATTCTTCTGGAATTTTTGCAACAACTAGATTCTTTCTCCTTTTTTCCATCAAAGCAATGATTTATAATGCAGTTAGAGAAAATTAGTAAAACAGAGCTAGTGTTTAAAGTGGGTTTCATGCTCTATGAGAGCCCTGTTATGAATCATTATTCTCACACATTCCTTGAATCAAAATGCATCATTTATCAAAACTGACAGACACTCAGCTGGAAGACCAGTTGAAGAAAAGCCCCAGTACAGGAAACAAGGATCAATTAATAATTAATCAACAAGCTGTTATTGCTGCTACGTGTTCAGCAGTGTGCTAAGCACTGAAAATAAAAATCTCCAAAAATGCAATAATAAGAAAACAATTTCTGCATAAGCACATAGATACCCAAGTACAAAATATACACACAAACACCAAATAATTTCAAAGAGGATGGGATACTTGAAGCTGGAATACTTGTAGCATTTGTATTCAAACTGTGAGAGGAGTTAGGGCTTCTAAAAGACAGAAAAGAGGAAGCAGGACATTTCAGGCATAGGATCTAGCTTGTATAGGAATATGGAGACTGTGACAGAATATTGTGTATGCAGGACATCAAATAGGGCTGTTGGAATTTAAAGTGTGCAAAGAGGATTAATATATAATAAACGTTAAAAGGTAGATTAGAACCAAATTATAAAAGGCTTTGAATACCAAATGGAAGAGTTTGCATTTTTATCAAGTTCTTAGTTCACAGCAATCAGGTATTGTTGTTAAGTCATTTTTTGGTCCTGTCCAACTTCCTGGACCCTATTTGGGGTTTTCTTAACAAAAATATTGGAATGACTTACTATTTTCTTCTCTGGCTTATTTTACAGATGAGGAAACTGAGTCAAACAGGTTAAGGGATTTTCCCAAGGTTACATAGCTAGGAAGTATCTGAGTCCAGTTTTGAACTCAAAAAGATAAATCTTCCTGACTCCAGATCCAGCACTTTATCCATGTGGCTATTTAAACTGCCTTACAAAAATAGGTATAAAACAAAATAGACAAGAAAAGGCATTTAAGTTGTATTTTCTCCTTAATTCAAAAGTTTTTAATAATTTTGAAGGGATGCAATGATTATAATTTCTTTGTTTCTGTAGGAAAGTATAAATTTTGGGGAAATGTAATTTTTAAAAAATCTGACCTATATAATTTTCTATTGTTATCTAGATTTTTAAGAAATCCTTGAAGCAAATTTTAGTCTTCTTTTGTAAAAAGATGCCGTATATCTTGTCCCCAGAGCTCTCAAAATCTGTGGTTCTGTGATTTGATCACAAGGAAGATCATTGAACATTTGAACAAACACAACATTGTAGGGCAATGGCAATGTGGTTTCTATAAGAGGAAATCATTCCTGACAGATCTTTTAGAAGTCAACTTCAATTTCAACAAACATTTATTAAAGCATCTATTACACAATACTGAGCCCTGTATAGTGTACTTAAGGGATAAGTGGGGGGGAATTGATACAAGAATAAGCCTAGCCTAGTAGAATCTTCAATATAGTATGAAGCATAAATACATATAGGATAAATCCATGAGAAAGGGGCCAATCAGAAATTTTGTGGCATCCTGAGGAGGAAGGAAGAAAGCAACAAGTATTTTTTAATCTGCCAACTATGCACCAGGCACTGTGCTAAATTCTTTATAAATATTCTCTTATTGATCCTCACCAATAACACTGAGAGGAAGGTGCTATTATAATCCCTATTTACAATTGGAGAAAGAGAGTCAGGTAGATGTTAAATGACTCACCCTGGTCACAGAGTGAGTAAAATGTCTGAGGTAAGATTAGAACTCGGTTCCTCCTGGTTCCAGGCTCTCCTAGTAGCTTACTATTACTAATTTCTAAGGGAATCAGGGAATACTTCAAGCTGAATTTTAAGGATAAGCAGGATTTCAATCAGCTAAAGATGGGAGGATAAGGGTACAGCAAAGTCAGTGGCCAATATGAGCGAAGACAGAGATGGGACATTTAGCAGTCTGGTTTGACTATGTCTCAAAATATATGGAAGAAAGGAGTGATACATAAAATCAGGAGAGTTGAATAGGACCAGAATATGAAAGACCTTGAATGCCAGTCAAAAGTGTATCAACTTTCTTGTACACTAAATGATAATTAAAGTCTCCTAGAAGTCTCCTGGGGGAAACAATCAGTAGGAAAATGGAAAAAGCAAACATTGCATGCAGATATATGCTTACAAACCTTTTTATTTCTTTTTCTCTTTTTTCTTGAGGAAACTTTCCAGTTCCCATTCCTTCCTTATCATGGTAGAACAGGCTGGGTGACTAATCACTGCAGCCAGGGTCAGGTGCTGTGAAGAGTACACTGGGAAGAGCTGAAAGGGCAAAAATGGAGACCTGGAGCAGAGATGAGTTTAGGACATTATAGTAACCAGAAAACAATGTTAGAACAGGAAGATGGGACTAGGAGAAAGACTTCATAATCTTAGAGGTCGAGGAGATTGGAACTGGGGACTCATACCAGTATTCCATTTTTTAATTTTTATTTTGGCAGAGTCAATGGGGATGACTATGAGTCATACAATTCTGCAACTCCTTTCCGGCAGCCTATCTCATTTTCTCCTGCTCCTAATCAGTGAAAGCAGGGAAAGATCATCAGGAAATATGAGAAGATGAAGCAATTGCTTAATAGTTTTGCTATGTTACAGCTCTTTCCAGTCACTTTACTATGCATAAATAAATTATATAGCCATCAAAAAGCCAACTTTCTAGATCTTATGAATGAGGTTAGTTGATTGAGAGCACAAAATTTCCCAGTTGTGGGTTTGGAGGCTGAAAAACAAGTCAAGATTTCTATAATTTTCTAATTTCAGAGTGAATTCTTCATTTTCTTGTTTCCAAATCCTTAGATAAATTTTTAACTTGGTCAGCATTGTCCCATGAGCCCTCTGATGTTGAGAGGCAGAGTAATCTAGAGTGTATAGGGTGAGCAAGCAGTCTGTGGTGACCATGGAGATGATTTGGGCTTTGGGAAATCATTATATAAACAAGAGTCCATGAAGAAATTACTGGGTTAGTAGTTTGGGGTTAGTGCCACATAGTGGCCAAATTATATACTACACTCTCTTGATGATTAAAAAGTGAGTCTGCTTTTCTCTAAATAGAAGACAGGGAAATGAGCCTGGTATGTTAAACTTTTGCAACATCAGCAGCTCTGAAGTGTAGACCTAGCCCCTATCATCTATTACATGTGAGATTTCTCATCTGGGATATTTTGGGTTATAGCTATTTTTTTTCCTTCTGTGTTTTCCTTTTTAGTAGTTCTGTCTGGGTAACCACAAAAGTCACACTGAGACTACTCCTGAAAAATTTTTAAATGATTTTAAATTTTGACTTGAATTTTACTTGAGGTTTTTGTTTTTTCTATTTGAGGGATTTTTTTTTTAAATTTACATTTCCTTTCATTTTTTGAAGTATTTTCTTTTTTCCCCCTGAGGCAATTAGGGTTAAGTGACTTGCCCAGGGTCACACAGTTAGGAATTGTTAAGTGGCTGGATCCAGATTCATACTCAGATCCTCTGACTTCAGGGATAGTGCTTTATCCACGGCACCACCTAGCTGTCCCTTTTTGAAGTATTTTCTTGTTTATTCACTGAAATTGTTTCTTTCCAGTCCAGATTTTTTCATATAATAAAAAATATTAAATTTCCCCCAAAAAACAAGTAGTAGAGAGAAAATGATCAAGAGACTCTCAATCAAATAATTCCCCTTCCCTGCAATACAAATGGTGAAATTACAGAATATAATGTGGAGAAAACAGACAATAAATAAAGTATTAAGCTTTTAAATAAGAGTTTATACTTTGCTACCTCCTTAATGAGTATGAAGAAGTGGAGTTTAAATTTGATGGAATTGGAGGGCAGTTTAGTTAGCTATTGATTGGATGAAGGCAAGGTTATCACCTAGTAGTTTTTCAAAAGTCAGAGTCTCTAGGGAATCAATCAAAGTAGGAGACAAAGCAGGATATCTCTGAGGAGTGTAAACTCCGTGAGCTGATAAGAGAACTATCCATGGAAGACAAATTAAGCCCTCATTACTTGCTTCCCTGGAATGAAATAGAAGTCTTCCCAGCCCCCTACAAGCCTTGACATCTTACTTTAAAATTAATTGCCCAGTAGGAGACACGACTCAGTAGAAGGACAGGGCTCTGCCAGTCAAGGTATAAGATAGGAACAGAATATTGATCTGAGTTAGTGTTAACCATTGGGAACTTAAATACAGAGAGGAAAAGACCCAGGGAGTTCAAAGGAGTGACCCAGTCAACAGAGACACTGAGCCCAAGGGAAGAAGAATGAGGATACTGTAAGAAGATATCAAGGTCCTTCTAAACTAGAGGTATGAATTGCCTTGGCTATATGTGTTCCTTAGGTAGATGCCCCTCAACCACAGTATTCTACATGTATACCCACTCTTTTCATTTATGAAAGAAGTTCTCTTGTTTGCCACTAATTAGGATAACTTTTCTAAAAGGCAACAAAAAGCTCTGGATCTTAATTGGTTACTGACTCTTGATTCACCTAAGGAATAAAAATTCCCACCTATGTGAAGTTAAGACTCTTTCTGCAATAGAAGCAGGATAATTTCAGAAAGGCCTGGAGGTTCTTAAATGAACTGAGGCCAAGTGAAGTGAATAAAACCAAGAGAACATTGTACACAAGGTTATGTGATGATCAACTCTGATGGCCCTGGCTCTTTTCAGCAATGAGGTGATTCAGGCCAGTTCCAATAAGCTTGTGATGGAGCCATCAACATCCAGAGAGAGGACTTTGGGGATTGAGTGTGGATCACAACATAATATTTCACCTTTTTTTGTTGTTGTTTGCTTGCTTTTTTCTCATTTTTTTTTAATGTTTCTCATTTCTTTCTTTTTTTTTTTTCTTTTTGATCTGATTTTTCTTGAACAGTCTGATAAATGTGGAAATATGTTTAGAATTGTACATGTTTAACCTATATTGGATTACTTGCTGTCTAGGGGAAAGGGTGAGGGAAAGGGAAGAAAAAAATTTGGAACATAAGGTTTTGCATTTTGAAAACTAAACCTGCATGTATTTTGAAAATAAAAAGCTATTTTTTTTTAAAGAGACCCCTTTTGACTTCATGAGTGCTTGAAGAGCACAAGAATAGCCATACCCTATCTCATAGACCAGACAAATTTCCACAAGGAGATAAGGAGGGTTATATACAAAGAAATTAAGTGCCACTATATCCTTATTGAATATTCTTGCTTTGTTAGCAAAGTAAACCTCCTTTTGTTAATTGTTCTTTGATCTACCCATTTTGTGCCAACATTGAACCTGAACTAACAGGGTGCTGGTAATAGGCTTACTTCTAACACCACTGTTGTCATGTGTATTTGTGGGAGTATGTGCCCTAGGTTTATGGGGAGAATGTTTTGTAATTACTATTCTTAATGATGTAATCTAAGGAAATGCTTTTGCTTTAAGCCAAATATATCCCCAGGCTGATTGTTAAAAGTAAATCTATCAGTAGGAACTTGTGAAGTATAGTTTTAAGAGTAGAAGTCACAGAATACTTGGAAGTTGAGATTACCTATGTTCCTGGTGAACTCAGCCTCTAAGTATAAATGGTGAGGGGGTTGGAGAGGGTCAGATCCAGATAGGATGCTACATTTGTTTTTGTTTCTTGATGGTAACTCCCTCTCTCATGATTGCCCTACTGTATTTCATAGGATTATAAATATGTTCCATTTATGATTTCCATTGATTTTTAAGTTGTTACTCATTTGCATATGGAACCAGCTGCATATTGTTGGTCCATTCATAAGCTTCTTATTGAAGAAATTGCTCCAGAAATTGTCATATGCATTTTCATTAAGACTTTCAATCAATTAGCAAGTATTTATTAAAGTCATTATTATATTTGAGGTACCAAGGAGATAAAGAAAAAAGTAAAAGTACCTGTCCCCAAGGAGCTTTCATTCTAGCTAGGGAGGGAAAGTGCACATATGCAAGCTACCTACAAAATAAATACAAAGTAATCTTAACAAGGTAGTTAGGTGGCTCAGTAAGTAGAGCACTGGGTTTAGGGCTAGGAAGACTGCTTTCTGAGCTCAAATCTGGCTTTAGACACTTGCTTGCTGTGTGACCTTAGTCAAGTCATACAATCTTTTCTTTTTAATACACATTGTTTTATGAATCATGTCTGAAAAATCAGACTAAAAGGGAAAAACCATGGGAGAGATGAACAAACAAAAAAGAAATGAACATAGCTTGTGTTGATTTACATTCCGGCTTCTTAGTTCTCTTTCTTGATGCAGATAGTATTTTCTGGCCCAAATCTAGGGATTGCTTTGGACAAGTCATTTAATCTTGTTTGCCTCTGTTTCCCCATCTGTAAAAAGAGCTAAAGGAGGAAATGAAAAATCACTCCAGTACTTTTGCCAAGGAATCCTCAAATGTATATCCTGTAAATAAAAGGCTATTAAATAAAAAAAAAAAAAAAAAAAAAAAAGGAATCCTCAAATGAAGTCATAAAAGTCAGATGCAACAACTCAACCTTAAAAAGGAAGCACTGGAGCTGCTGAGGGGACAGGAAAGTCCTTCTGAATAAAGCTGAATTTTCAAGGAAATCAGGGATCCCCTGAGGCAAAGAAGAGTAACAGCATTCTAGATTGAGAGATGAATTGTGGGTGAGGAACAGAACCTTAGCATGGTTATATTACAAAAATTGCATATTTGTTTTATAGTTTTATTTGCTTTGAGTCCCTGTTTACATGGCGTTTGATTTTATACTATTGGTTTTCTGAATATGATTTTAAGTAATGTTTGAATGAAATGGAAGCCAACATTGTGGAGAAATTTTGTGAAGCAATAGGTGTAACAACTCCCAAGTATTTCTCAATCCTAGGAGCAGTCCGTGAGCATACAAATAAGGATATTAGAAAGGAAAGGGTTCTCTACTGACTCTATATGCCAAAGAGATCATAAAAAGGAAAAAGACTCACAGTTACAAAAATATTACTAGCAATCTTTTTTGTAGTGGCAAGAAACTGGAAAATGAGTAGATGCCCATCAGTTGGAAAATGGCTGAATTAGTTATGGTATATGAATGTGATTGAATACTGTTCTATAAGAAATGACAAGTAGGCTGATTTCAGAAAAGTCTAGAAAGACTTACATGAACATCACGATGCTAAGTGAAGTGAACAGAACCAAGAGAACATTGTACTCAGCAACAAGATTGTGTGATGATCAACTGTGATAGACTTGGCTCTTTTCAACAATGAGACAATTCAAGGCAATTCCAACAGACTTGGGATAGAAAGACCCATTGGTATTCAGAGAGAGAACTATGGAAACTGAATGTGGATCAAGGCATAATATTTTCACCTTTTTGTTGTTTGTTTACTTGCCTTTTTTTTTTCTCTCATTTTCCCCCCCACTTTTGATTTGATTCTTGTGTGGCATGACAAATATAGAAATATGTTTAGACTGGGAAAAACACTTTTACATCCAAAGGATCTGATCAAGGCCTCATTTCCAAAATATATAGAGAATTGACTCAGATTTATAATAGTTCAAGCCATTCTCCAATTGCTAAATGGTGAAAGGATATGAACAGACAATTTTTAGATAAAGAAATTAAAACTATATGTAGTCACATGAAAAGGTGTTCCAAATCATTATTGAGAGAAATGCAAATTAAGACAACTCTGAGATACCACTACACACCTGTCAGATTGGCTAAGATGACAGGAAAAGATAACAACAAATATTGGAGGGGATGTGGGAAAACTGGGACACTGATACTTTATTGGTGGAACTATAAATGGATCCAACCATTTTGGAGAGAAAGTAGGAACTATGCTCAAAAAGCTATCAAATTGTACATACCCTTTGGTCTAGCAGTGTTACTACTGGGCTTATATCCCAAAGAGATCTTAAAAGAGGGAAAGGGATACATATGTGTAAAAATGTTTGTGGCAGCCCTTTTTGCAGTAGCAAGAAACTGGAAACTGAGTGGATACCCATCAGTTGGACAATGGCCGAATAAGTTACGGTATATGAATGTTGTGGAATATTATTATTCTGTAAGAAACCACCAACAGGATGATTTCAGAGAGGCCTGGAGAGACTTACATGAACTGATGCAAAGTGAAATGAGCAGAACTAGGAGATCATTGTACATGGCAACAAAACTATAAGACGATCAGTTCTGATGGACGTGGCTCTCTTCAACAATGAGATGGTTCAAACCATTTCCACTTGTTCAGTGATAAAGAGAACCATCTACACCCAGAGAGTGAACTGTGGGAACAGAATGTGAAATACAACATAGCATTCTCACTCTTTCTGTTGTTATTTGCTTGCATCTTGTTTTCTTTCTCGTGTTTTTCTTTTCCTTCCTTCTTGATCTAACTTTTCTTGTGCAGCAAAATGACTGCATAAATATGTACACATATATTGGAT
This sequence comes from Sarcophilus harrisii, assembly GCF_902635505.1. Lineage (NCBI taxonomy): Eukaryota > Metazoa > Chordata > Mammalia > Dasyuromorphia > Dasyuridae > Sarcophilus > Sarcophilus harrisii. The sequence goes on along the minus strand of NC_045427.1, from coordinate 248,546,896 downwards.
TTAACGTGTATTTCAACATATTTAACATGTATTGGACTACCTGTCAGCTAGGGGAGGAAGTGGGGGGATGGAGGGGAAAATTTGGAACAGATGGTTTTGCAAGGGTCAATGTTGGAAAAATTACTCATGCATATACTTTGCAAATAAATAATTGAATAATTAAAAGAAAAGAAATATGTTTAGAAGAATTGCGCATGTTTAACCTATATCAGATTGCTTGTTGTCTAGGGAAGGGGAGAAGAGGGGAGAGAAGGAGAATTACTTGGAATACAAGATTTTTGCAAAGGTGAATGTTGAAAATTATCTTTGCATGTATTTGGAAAAATAAAATAATATTGAAGGAAAAAAATTTAGATAAATATACAGTCATTAATAGCAGGGTCATACTGGGAGATAGCACTCAATTTTTTTGTGTGCAAGCATTACTAGTTAGAGTTACTCAAAAATTTCTGATATAATGAAAGTAGGTGATAATGCTTGGACAGTGATCACTAGCCCTCAATTTTGAGGGATTGGTTAAAAATTTGAAAGCCTTTATGGGTAAAGAAGATTTGCATGTGGAAAAACAGTTCTTTTGAAGGAAACTTCACTCACAAAGAATGCTGAGTCTAGGTCTCCTGTGTCACAAGGATCATAGGTCTAAATCAGGAATCTTCTTAGGAAAAGATCTGTACTCCTCTAGGGAAGAACCAGTTGAAATTTGGACTTGTCATGTGACAGCAAGATTAGAGTACTGGCAAGCAACTGAAAAAATGTACAATCTGGTAGAAAATGTTTTTGCAAAGCTTGAGGACAGAAACTCCTGAAATCACAGGAATGCTTACAAAGGCAGGAGAGGCTGGCTTTATGGATTTGGCTAAAATCCATGAGAGGCATATGCTAAAATAGGGATGATGTGGTAATTAGGTTATTCAATCCTTTGTGCTCCTAAGTTTCTAAGATGGGTTTCCTGGCATGAAAATTTCTTCTCTCATACAGGAAGCAGTTATCAAAGGGTCCATAATTCTCTTCTCTTTATCTCTTTATCCAGCCCCAGCCAGAGATAGACCTCCTAGCAAAATAGCTCAGTGTTAGATCACTATCGGTTCTCTGGAAATATTTTTTCCTAAGTTGATACCTCCTCACTCTATTTCCAGTAAGTGCACAAGCAAATGCCAGTCGTTTTCTCTATTTATAAAAAGAGCTGATTCTTAGATCATTCTATAGAATGATCTAAAGTAGAATTTTCTTAGATATAACTTGTGTTCTACTGTAAAGATGGATTGATTTACCAATCAAACTACTCTACCCTACTTCAAATAATGGATAAAATGTCCTATCAATCAATCAATCTCATTCTTAGGTTTCATTTGTCATGTCTGATTCTTCGTGACTACTGTTGGATTTTTCTTGGCAAAACTACTGGAGTGGTTTATCATTTCCTTCTCCAGATAATTTTTACAAATAAGGAAACTGAGGCAACCAAGGTTAAGTGACTTGCCCAGGGTCACAAACTAGTAAGTGTCTGAGGATTTGAATGTATAAAGATGAGGCTTCCTGACTCCGGGTCTGACACTCTTCACTGCATCATTTGGTTGCTCTCATAGATTTTATATTAAGAACTGGAATGAAGCTGCAGAGGAGGAAAGGATCCAATTAACTAAGAAAACTGGTTTGCCTCAGGAGTTGTCCTTATCATTTGCCAAAGTAATTTATAGCCAGGGCCTGTTGAGATTCTGGAGCAAGTATTATATTTCAATAATAACAGAGAGGAAGAGGGTCAGCTTCAGCCTTACCTTTCCCTTCCCTCCATGCAAACTGATCACTCTGGGATTTTTGAAGGGTCCAGAGGACTTAAAAATTCTTATTATCTTCCTATCAATGTCCCAGCAGCAAACTCAGATTAACTAGTGGTATTGTTATTGGGAGCCAAGAACAGACTGGATACCGATTCATAGATTTAGAAGCAATTGCTTCCCATCTTCAGTCTCCACTGTCATTTCCAATCAGGGTCTTAGAAGTACCAATAGAAGAGATCCATACCTGACTGGTGATGAGATCATGCTTGTTCTTTTTAAGACCCAAAGCCACCTCTTTCCCTGATTTTTTTCTTAAATATATGTTAAATACAATATATGTATACACATTTATACAGTTATCTTGCTACACGAGAAAAATCGGATTTAGAAAGAAGGTAAAAATAATCTGGGAAGAAAAACAAAAATGCAAGCAAACAATAAGAGAAAGAGTGCAAATGCTATGTTGTAGTCCACACTCATTTCCCAGAGTTCTTTCGCTGGGTGTAGCTGGCTCTGTTTATTACCGATCAATTGGAACTGATTTGGTTCATCTCATTGCTGCAGAGGGCCACATCCATCAGAATTGATCATCATATAGTATTATTGTTGAAGTGTAGAATGATCTCCTGGTTCTGCTCATTTCACTTAGCACCTGATTTTCTTTTTCTTATTCTCTAAAGGGAAACCAAAACATTCATATATTTATTGTTCTCTTAGAGCCAATAACAACAACTCATCATCCCAGAATTTAGCACTATGATGATGTCACAGTCAGTCAGTCAGTGGACCAGCATTTATTAAGCATCTACCATATGTCAGGGGCACCTAGTTAGTGCACTGGATAAAATGCCAGGGCTGACGTCAGGAAGATTCACCTCCCTGAGTTCAAATTTAACATTAAACACTTCCTACCTGTGTGACTCTAAGCAAGTTACTTCACTCTGTTTCAGCTTCCTTATCTGTAAAATAGCTGGAGAAGGAAAAAGCAAACCACTCTAGTATCTTTGCCAAGAAAACCCCAAAGGGTAACAAAGAGTCAGATATTACTGGAAAATTTCTGAATAACACCAAAAAGAATAGAAAAGAAAAATAACTGAACAACAATAAATAGCACAGTGTTTGACACATGGTAAGCCCCGTATTATTGTAATAGTTATTATTGTCATTATTACATCATCTTTTCTCAGTGCTAGCCCTTTAGATCTCATCAAAATTGAAGCCACTTTTCTCCATGAGTGCATCCAGTCTACATGGCACCCTCTCTGTAACCAAAGATACGTCTGTCCTTCCAACAGTCTTTCAGTGCTGATATTTTTGTACCCTGTCTTCATGATTACTATTTGAAAGTGCCATTACCTCTTTAGATACATGGTTTTTGTCCATATTTCTATCTCTTGCTGGATTCTCTGTCATTTCCAGGTCTTGATTCCGAGTTCATAGTGAAACTGCATTCATTGTTTCCATGGATCAAACATGAGATGTTCCAGACTTGGTGAATGTTGAGCCTTCCTGATAGCAATCCCTTTTGCAGCTTCCTGCTTGCTTGTCTCGTACAATAAGCTTATCAACCAGTAGAAATGTGTTTTCTGTAAGACCACATGCATGGTTGGGCCATAGCTCTTGACTTGCAGAAGCCTGACCATATCCTCATCGTCAGATGCCTGTTCTCAGGAACAGAACCATAACCCCCTTGAGAAGGTGCTGTGGGAACCTGGATCACTCCTGAGGCAGATTTACTGCAGACTGGCAGGCCTCTTACCTAGACAAGAGAAGTATATTGATAGAAAGCTCCAGAGGAGAAGGAAATGGACTGGTACAGGCCCAGATAGGGCAGATAGCCTGATATCATGTAACAAAAAGTCTGGAAGCCCAGAGAGATCATTTGGCAATAATGAGATTACCCAGGAAGCATAGGCCTTATTCATCCATTTTACTACTCAGCCTGAAAGAAAGGGGAAAAAAAGTCAGATGGGTTCATAATTTGAAGAGGTGGCTGGCTACCCAGAGTGGGAAAGGTCCCAGAATGAGAGACAGCGTGAGCAAGAGACAGAACCAGAATAGCAGATAGAGGACATCTATAAAGCCATCTACAATCTGGCTTTCCTCACTTATCTTTAGTCTTAACTATGTGCCAGTCAAGCTTTAACTGAAAAAAAAAAATAACACAATGTGCATTTTAAGCTTTTTCTGCTTTATTAATAATACATTTTCTTCATCACATTTTTTTAAATAGGTATAGATGTCAAATGTTATGGAATATTACTGTTCTGTAAGAAATGACCAGCAGGATGAATACAGAAAGGCCTGGAGAGACTTACACGAACTGATGCTGAGTGAAATGAGCAGGACCAGGAGATCATTATATACTTCAACAACAATATTATATGATGATCAATTCTGATGGACCAGGCCATGCTCAGCAACGAGATCAACCAAATCAGTTCCAATGGAGCAGTAATGAACTGAACTAGCTATACCCAGAAAAAGAACTCTGGGAGATGACTAAAAACCATTACATTGAATTCCCAGTCCCTATATTTATGCCCACCTGCATTTTTGATTTCCTTCACAGGCTAATTGTATAATATTTCAGAGTCGGATTCTTCTTGTACAGCAAATTAGCTGTTTGGACATGTGTAATTATCTTATATTTAATTTATACTTTAACATATTTAACATGTATTGCTATGGGGGGAAGGGGGATGAGAAGGAGGGAAAAAGTTGGAACAAAAGGCCTGGCAATTGTCAATGCTGTAAAATTACCCATGCATAGAACTTGCAAATAAAAAGCTATTAGAAAAAAAACAAAAACAAAGAGGAGGCATCCTGTGTCATGTCAAGCTATATCACGCCACAAGGTATCACGGCACATGACAGAATGTCACGACCTACCGCGATAGGGCACGACGCGTGCGTGGCTTGTGTGGGGCAAGGCACGTGGCGACAACGCGCACGTGACAAGCGCCCATGACGTGGCAGTGTGACACTGAGTCTGACACCGCGGACGGAAGCCCAGACCGCGCCACGCCACGTCACGGCGCACGGCGACATCGCACCGCGTGGAGATGACACGGCGCGACGTGTGACGCGTACTTGGCAAGTGCATGACGTAACTTGAAGTTACTTATTCTTGGACCAGCGGCCACGTCTAAATCCTTGTTGCTGCTGCCACCCTGTGGTCAGGATGTGGAATCACACCCTTCAAAACAGTACCCGCGGAAATGGTTTGCATGACTTCATAAACACAATGGCTAAGCGAGAGGGGGAAAGAGAAGAATTTGAAACTGAAAATTAAAAAAAAAATTAAAATGAACAAAACAAATAAAACTTTGTGCGCGTGCGAGGATAACTGGGTGGCTCGGCGGATCGAGGACTGGGCCCGCAGTCAGGAAGACTTACTGGTGGTGGGACCCTGGGCAAGTCGATGTTTGCCTCGGTTTCCCCGTCTGTAAAATGAGCTGGAGGAGGAAGCCGCAAAGCACTCCGGTCTCCGCCAAGAAAACCCCTAACGGGATTTTAAAAGAACCAGTCACGACTAACCTAGCATCCTTGTGCCGCCATCCTGTGGTCAGTGACAATATTGCAACGGAGTGAGGAGGAAAACGTTGCCTTCCACTCTCCAAATCCAGGGTGGTGGTTGTCCCTTGTACCAGGGCCCTCGGAGCTAGGGCCGGGCAGCGCTCCCCTTCTCCTCTAAGCCTCTCTTCTGAGGAAGGGAGAGCTGGGTTGGGAACATAATTAGAATCGGCTTCAGAGGTCTCACAGCTCGACCAGTATCTGAACTGTGACTTCTCTCTGGGGTTCCGAAAAGCCCAGAAAAATCCAGTCTGTGACCTACCCACCACATACAGGACTGCTGCCATCTAGGGAGGGGGAGGGAGGGAAGGGGAGGGGGACGGAGGAAAGGGGGAGGGGAGGGGAGGGGGAGGGAAAAGTCGGAACAGAAGTGAGCGCAGGGGATGATGCTGTAAAAAATTACCCAGGCGTGGGTTCTGTCAATAAAAAGTTATTATAATAAAAAAGACTCGTGTCTGTAAGAGAGGGGTAATCCCGAAGAGACTGAGGGATAAGGATGCCTTGTGCCCTCAGACCTCCCGGAACACTGCGCAGCTCTAGGGATGACGGATAAGTGGCGCTGACCTGGAGTCCTGTCACCTGAAGGGGGAAAAATTGTTCACTTTGGAGAAGGGAAGACTCAAGCATTTGAAGAGCTGTGACGTAGAAGGCAGACTAGATCTGGTCTAAGAGACATTGTTAATGAGAGACGAGAGACGCAGAGACAGAGCACTAGAGGACGTTTATTCGGAGTGTCTGGAGTCTCCCTTTTTTCTCCTTAGAGGTGACCCCCTAAAAAAATAGTGGGTTCCCTCTTGTTGTCCTCAAACAAAATTGGGGCGAATTCTCATTGCGTATGTTGTGATAAGCCTTCCTTTTAGGTGTCAGGTCTAACTTTTTTTTTTTTTTATTTCAAAGATTTAATATGAACTCTTTATTCAGCTGACTACCTTAGTGTCCTCTGATTTTATATTGTTCACATTCCCCCTTCAAGGGAAAATTGCCCATCAAATTTTTCTTTTTTTCTTTTTTTTTTAATAGCCTTTTATTTACAGGATATATACATGGGTAACTTTACAGCATTAACAGTTGCCAAACCTCTTGTTCCAGTTTTTCACCTCTTTTTTTTTGCTTTTTGAAATTTTATTTTTAAAATTAATTTCTCCATTTAATATTTTTTCCAGTTACATTCTTTTTTTTTTATTTAATAGCCTTTTATTTACAGGATATATACATGGGTAACTTTACAGCATTAACAGTTGCCAAACCTCTTGTTCCAGTTTTTCACCTCTTTTTTTTTTTTTTTTTTGCTTTTTGAAATTTTATTTTTAAAATTAATTTCTCCATTTAATATTTTTTCCAGTTACATTCTTTTTTTTTTTTATTTAATAGCCTTTTATTTACAGGATATATACATGGGTAACTTTACAGCATTAACAATTGCCAAACCTCTTGTTCCAATTTTTCACCTCTTACCCCCCCACCCGCTCCCCCAGATGGCAGGATGACCAGTAGATGTTAAATATATTAAAATATAAATTAGATACACAATAAGTATACATGCAGGTCTAACTTTCAAATTTAACGACTAGTTTCTGGTTCCGCTTGAGAAATGATAAGCTGAGGATTTGGGGAATATAAGAGGAGATTAGTGAGAGTCAAAAGGTCTCCAGAGTATGGAGAGTTTCTCACTTTCTCCTCCTTATCTGCCGTCAGAACTGAGCTTGAGTCCATCATCACTTTACTTAGGGTCATTCACTGCAGTAATTGTATGAAAGCTTCAGGCCTCCCTATTGGAAGTGGAGCTGAGGATAGCTGGAGGGAGGAATTTTCCCTTACAATTTTTAATGAGAGACACAGAAATAGAGGACATTTATCTGGAGATGATAAATATTGAGCGTCTGGAACCTCCCTTTTTGATCCTTAGAGGTGACTGACTTTTCTTCCTCAGGATTCCCAGAGGTTGTTAGGGATGCCTCTTTCCCTCAGTTTCTGTCTGAAAAGGGAGATATTTAAACCTCAAGTTTCTACTCCTTTTGAGCTATTTCTGATCGTTTTTTATGACAGGCTTTCCCTAGATAGATCTCATTTTTAGGTGCATTTTTGCTTTTAACTTAGTCCAAAGGAAGTACAAATTAGGGAGAAGAGGAAAGGGCAGGAAGGAGAGATGGATTATGGTTACATTCAATTACGGAAGTCAGGAGATCTAACTTTGGCCTAGTAGTCAGACATTATCCTGAGCCATGAGGTTGATGAGCTATATGTCTGAGGCAGGATTTAATCATCAACATGCACTTATTAAGTACCTAATATGGGCTAATCTCTGGAGGTACAAAAAAAAAAAAAGATACAAGGCAATCCCTATCCTCAAGAAATTCAGACTCTAATAGTACAAATAAAATGAAAACATCTTTGAACACACAAGATATATACAGGATAAACTGTATAGGTAATCTCAGAGGGAATGCTCTAGTATTATGATTATGATTTCACTAATAATTTTGATAAAATTCCTCAAAACTTAAGCTTTTCTTCCTTCCTTTCTTCCTAATTTTCTTTCTCCTTCCCTTCCTCCCTCTTCCCCTTTCTTCCTCCCTTTCTTTCTCTTCTTTCTTTTTCCTTCTTCCTTCATTCCTTTCTTTCTTTCTCTTTTTTCTTTCTTTTCCTTCCTTCCTTCCTCCCTCCCTCCCTCCTTCCTTCCTTCCTTCCTTCCTTCCTTCCTTCCTTCCTTCCTTCCTTCCTTCCTTCCTTCCTTCCTTCCTTTCTCCCTTGCTTCAAAAAGATACCACCTTTCACTCAACTTTCATCTGTGGCTCCAGATATCTGTAGCAGGTTCAGCAGCTTCACCCCAGTTAAATCATTTCTCTCCCACAAAATCTGGTTAAAGGTAATGAACAGGCATTTAGAGCTTGGTCACATCCGTGACATTTAAAGAGTGAGGCAGTTGTACAAAGTTGTCAATCTCACTCTCTTTCCTGTAACTGGTGATGGCCCAGGATGCAGTGGATGACCTGGACATCTTTGAGCTCTAAGCCCTCCACAGCATCAGCTGTCTTTATGCTAATTGGAACAAATTGTTCTCATCAGCTTATTCTGCCAATGAAAGTCTTCAATTGCTTGGGGAAGACATCCCCCTAACTCACTGGTGGATTTGAAGCTTGTTGTTTATTGTCAACTTAACTTGGTTTAGTGGGAGCCGAGATGGTTCATCCCTGGTGTGGTTATTGAGCATGCTACAGATATTTGGAGTCACAGGTGAGAGATGGGTGAAAGGTGGACACCAAAGGTGGATTGTTGTGCCACAGTTCTGTTTTAATGTCCTGACCCAGTTTCCCTAATTGTCCTATTTAGTTACTCTGCCTCAGGTTATGCCCTCTTAATGTTTGATAGAATAAAGGTCTTACATTTAAGACCTTAGGCTATACTTATTCCCTCTTAATGTTTAATGAGATAAAGATCTTTATCCATTTTAGACATAATTAAAATATCAGGAGCCTCTCTAGTACCTCCCATTATGTCATCCTAAGTGCCTCCCCCCATTAGGTCATCCCTATCCAGGTACCTCCCTCATAATGTCATTATTCTTGCTATCCTATAAAAGAATCTTGTGTCTGACATTCAGGGCTGGATTCTTTGAGACAATAGTCTCATTCAGCTCTGGGACCAAACCATGGATCCATTTGGTCCGAGTAAATCTCTCCCTTTTAAATAAATTATTAAATTGTTCTCTAATCGCTATCTTGTTCAGTTTTTCCAGCATTACAGGATGAGCTTGGAAAGGACTTGTAAAGTCCCCATGATGAGGTTCATTCAGCTATCCTCGATTCCCAGTCAAGGAGCCAAAAATGACGAGGTTTAGTTTAGGGCAGGGAGTTGTGGGAACCTCCTTCTGGTCGGCGCAGGTCATTCGTAAATGAATTTATGAACCTGAAAAGTTAAACTGGCAAAAGAAGTTTATTGGCACTGGGAAGTCAGCTTTTGCTTGGAGGCTGACTTCCTTAGTGGCAGGGTACTGACAGAGAAGTAAAGATCTAGCAGAGAAATCCTGACAGAGAGGTAGATAGGGTCCTGTTAGGGAAACAGGTGAGAGAGGTAAAGAGGGAGTAACGCTGGAAAGAGAATGTCTTTTCAGCAGGCAGAGGGTCGTAGCTATGCCAAGGGGAGAGAGAGGTTCCCTGGTATGATTAGGCCCTCTGCAAGGGATTGGGCTAGAGGAAGCTTGGTTTATGGGCAGCTCTTATTGGGGGCTAGGGAGCAGAATAGAGAATCTTGGAATTGATATGATAAAGAAGGGCAAGGAGGAATATGCAATAGGAGGACCAGGAAGTCTGTTAACTTCATCATCAACAAGTCAGGATAGGAAATAAAAGATCTTTCCTGAATCTATAAACAAAGATCCGCCCAGACACTACCCTGATCACCCATTTCTTACAAGAATTGTAAATAAACCAACTTCTTACACTCCTGAGTCCTTTGTAATATATTTCTAACAACTCTCATCACCTCATACTGTAATGCCGGAGAAACTGAGGCAGGAGAGAGATTAGAGAGTTTTCAATATTTTACTAATTGGAGAGTATAATTGACTGGACAGGACTCTCGTCTCAAATTATCCAGTCAGATAAAGATATACTGGGACCAAGGAAACCATGTTGGTCCCAGGGCTGTCATCTCAAAGAATCCAGCAATGAATAGGAGCTGCCCAATTCCTTAAGTACCCTTCTAGAGACAAAGAACCAAGAGGATGGGGGGGAGACCATAAATCCCAAAAGCCCAGAGACAGGATGTCTGAATACCCAGAGATAAAGATGTCAGTGAGGTCTTGAGGGATATTGTAAATTCTTGAGGACAGGAGGTCTGCTCTTCTTGTTTATCTTGCTATCAATTTATAACCTTAGAGTAAACGGTTCCCAATCTTAATGGACCAGAGTGGGTTTTTACGACTAAGGGGATTTGACAGAACAGTTAAGGAAACTGAGACAAAGGAAACTAGTTCAGGGAAACCGAGTCAGAACAGTTAAAGAGAACTATGGCATAACAATACCAGGACTACTGCCATAGCCTGCTGGTGGGTTGGACTACCTCAAATTTCTCCTCATCTTAATATACTCAATCACTAGTAAATCTCCTAAAAGGTCATCCCTTCTCTCAGTAAACTCTAGGGAGTTCCTATAAAATACAAAATTCTCTGTTTGGCATTCAGAGTCCTTTGTAACTTAGCTTCTTTATATCTTTCCTATCATCTTATTCCTCACAATGTCCTCTTTAACTCAATGTCATTAGCCTCCTGACTCCAGGAACAGCATGCTCCATCTCTTAGCTTCAGGCAAATTTTTTTGGCTCTCTTTCATTGCTGGCAAGTTCTCCTTCCTTCTTTGTGCTTACTGCCTCTCTAGCTTCTTTTAAGTCTCCCCTAAAACCCCACCTTCCATAAAGAAACCTTTTCCAATCTTTTTTTTAACTTCTGTTAATGATTTCCTATTTTTCAATACAAATATATATATATATATATATATATATTTATATATTCAGACATACATATATAACATACATATTGTAATGCTGGAGAAACTGAGGCAGGGATAGAGATTAGAGAACAATTTGATTATTAATTTATTGGAGAGTAAATCAATTGACTGGATTGGACTCTCGTCTCAAAGTATCCAGGATATTATAGGATAGCAAGAACAATGACATAATGGAGGAGGGGGGACCTGGATGGGGATGATCTAATGGGGGGAGGCACCTAGGATGACATAATGGAAAGAGGTACTGGAGTGGTTACTGATATTCTAACGATGTCTAAAATGGTTAGACCTTTATCCTGTCAAACAATAAGGAGTGATTACAGCTTAAAGATATAAAACCTTTATCTCATCGACATTAAGAGGAAATGGTTATAATCTGAGGCAGAGTAACTGAATAGGACAATTAGGGAAACTGGGTCAAGACATTAAAAGGGAACTGTGGCACAACAATATAACACATTACATATATACATATCTAAAATTTTGTTTGTTTTTTTCCCCATTAAATTATGAGCTCCTTGAGAGCAGGAATTGTTTTGCCTTTTTCACACCCCCAACAGCTTGTTTACAGTGCCTGTCACATAGTAGAAACTTAACAAATGTTTATTACTTGATTAAAATAGAGGTAAAGTGACTTACCAAAAGTCACACAAATTGTCTTGAATCAGATTTCAACTTAGGTCTTCCTGATTCCAGGAGCAGCACTTACAGCCTACCAGTTATCTCATAATTAGATAGATAGAGAGACGCTATTATTATCTAGGAGATGAAACGGTAATGTGAAAAACTACATTAGTATTTATTAGTAATTTACTAGTAACATTCAATACTAGCAGCAGATAAGGAGCTATCCAGCTCCTCCCAGAACTAGAGAAAAGGGGAGAAGAGAGGACTTTGAACAGAGAGAATTCTTCTGGCCAGGGTGATCCAAGGGGGAAGGAAAAGTAGAGGGAGGTGGGGGGGGAGGAGGGGCGGAGAACCAGAGAAAAAAGGTTCCTCCCTCCAGTTCCCAAAAGGCAGACCAGATTCCCTCCAACTCTAATTCTCTCCTCCCCTCTCCTCTGTCTTTTCCCTTTCTGCTACTAGTCACCTCTCCCCAGAAAGAGGAAAGGGTGGGGTTGCCCTGAACTCTAAACTCTGGAGATAAGCTTGGACCTTAAAGGAACAGTGTCACCCATTGTCTATACTACACAATCTACAGTGAGAAGGATTTGGTTCATTTGCCATCTAGGCAGTAGAGTTTAGAAAGGTCATTTTAATTTGATTAGGATTAGGGCTGGGATAGGACTACAAACAAATAAATCCAGCTCACAGAAGGAAAATCTTAATTATTAGTAAATATTTACTTATGATCACAGACCAGAAAGATCCTTTCTTCTCATCTCCTCTTCCTTTCCTTCTCTTCTCTGCTTCCTTCTCCTCTCCTCTTCTCTCCCCCACCTTACCCTAGTTAATCTCCAAGACTGGATGGCATCAAAATCAATCCTGATTGAGGTTGGATGATTCTGTCCCCTGTCAAGGAAGATGTGTGAATCAAATTAAATTTATGACCCACTGTTTCCAGCAATCTACTGGTTCAGCCTGGCCCAGCCCAGAGGTCAAAGCCTAGACCAGAGACACCATGATTCCATAGTATAGTGATTCTTCTACACTAAACTTTGTGGAAAACAAACTTCCCAACACCCATACTGTGCCCTAAGGACTTTGATGAGACTCTGTAAAAGAGTGGGAGGTGGGGAGGGAGAAGGAGAGGGAGAGGGAAAGGAAGAGAAGGGAAAGAGAATATTTTTTTCTTTTTTAAAAAAATTATTTTAGCTTTTTATTTACAAGATATATGCATGGGTAATTTTTTAGCATTGACAATTGCAAAGCTTTTGTTCCAATTTTTCCCCTCCTTCCCCCATACCCTCCCCCAGATGGCAGGTAGATCAATACATGTTAAATATGTTAAAGTATATGTTAAATACAATATATGTATACATGTCTATACAGTTATTTTGCTGCACAAGAAGAGTCGGACTTTGAAATAGCGTACAATTAACCTGTGAAGGAAATAAAAAATGCAGGCAGACAAAAATGGAGGGATTAGGAATTCTATGTAGTGGTTCACACTCATTTCCCAGAGTTGAAAGAGAATATTTTTGTCAAGGAAATCCCAATGGGGATCATAAAGAATCAGATACAACTGAATATCAACAACTCAACTGATATTATGGTTCCCAGGAAGATCCAAGAAGTGGGTAATTTATTGGTGCTGGGGTTGTTATGCCATAGTTCTCTTTAACTGTTCTGACTTGGTTTCCCTGAACTAGTTTCCTTTGTTTCAGTTTCCTTAACTGTTCTGTCAAATCCCCTTAGTCGTAACAACCCACTTTGGTCCATTAAGATTGGGAACCATTTACTCTAAGGTTATAAACTGCTAGCAAGATAAACAAGAAGAGCAGACTGCCTGACCCTTCCCTGTTCTCAAGAATTTACAATATCCCTCTAAAATATTCCAAGATACCTTACTGACATCTTTATCTCTGGGTATTCAGACATCCTGTCTCTGGGCTTTTAGGATTTATGGTCTCCCCCCCATCCTCTTGGTTCTTTGTTTCTAAAGGGTGTTTAAGGAATTGGGCAGCTCCTATTGACTGCTGGATTCCAGCCCTGGGACCAACATGGTTTCCTTGTCCCAGTACATTTTTATCTCTATCTGACTGGATAATTTGAGACGAGAGTCCTGTCCAGTCAATTATACTCTCCAATTAATAAATTATTAAAAACTCTCTAATCTCTCTCCTGCCTCAGTTTCTCCGGCATTACAGGGTAAGTAAAAGCCATAGAAGCCCCAGAATACAGAAGCCTCCCTCTTGGGTCTTCTGTAGGGGTGATGGGGGTTCCTATACAAATCAGGCTCTGAGCATATGTACATAGATGCATAGAGAAGGGATCGTCATTTCTGATAACTTTGTTTTCATTATCACAAGAAAATAGCTCTGAAACTTCTTTGCTGAGATTCTAATTCCTCTGCTTGCTTCCAAACCCTAGAGTATGAGCTTCTGGATAAGATGAAGGGTCGGTTGGTGGTAGAAATGGGAGTGTGACTGCTGGGCTTTTTTCAGACTCCACCTGGTATCTAGGGTGAATCACAGGGACTGTAATGAGGTCCCTTGGTTGGAAAAGGAACTCAGGAAATGGAGCATTGACTTCTCTGGACCCAGCAAAGCCCCCACATTCCAGCCTACAGCTTTTGCCCTCCAGTGACTACAACAATCATTGTGCTCAAGAGAAGAAACACTTTGGCCAAGTACCAACTCTTGGAGCTCCCAAGGAGGAGGGAGGGACCAGGAGACTCAGGCTACAGCGAGGGGTGTGGGGGGGGGAGAGGAGGTTAGAAAGATCTACCTCCTTTTTGATGAGAATGGCAAACAGGATTATCTACACCATTCAGTTGAGGTTTAAAGGCACTCCCAGTACCTCCTGGGGTCATTGGCCTTCCAGCAGTCCACACAACAGAGTTTCAAGTCCATTCTCACCTGGGGGTGGGGAGAGGGGGAAGGAGAAGTAATAGGGTGGGATCTTTAGTTCACTTTATTTAGCATATGAACTTACATTAATTTCTCCAATTACTCAGAGGATTCTTTGGAAAGTAGAGGTCAGTACTGATATAGCTGGAGGGAAGGAAGGAGTAGCAGATTAATGGTAAAAAAGTGGGGGAATTCGTAAAATTCAAAATCTAATCTAATCCAATCCCTCATTTTATATTTAAAACCTAGAAAGATTAAATAATTTGCTCAAAGTACAGTCAAAATTTGAACCCAGAGCCTCTAATCCAAGTCCATTGCTATTTCCAATATGCTCTTCTGCCTAGGCTGCTGATGGACAGCAATTCCCAAATGATAAATTCCCACCCTACTTCCCTTCCAGGATAGATCCTCCACCTCTCCTAGATTACAATTTCTGCCCCTACTCTTGCCTCCTTATCCTGGCACAACTAGGGTTAATACCGGGGGCCTCTGCCGGGGGACAAGGGGAGGGCTTGGTTGAGTAAATAGCCTTGTGAAGGGTGAGTCCAGGCCACTAGTCTCCTGTGAGGGCTGGGCCTCCACTCTGGCTGGGCCTCTGCCACCAGAAAGGTGATTGGTTCTGTGGAGGTGAAGGGGAGGGGAGGGAACCGGAGGAGACCGATCACTGGGATTAGAATGAGCGTCGTAGCTGATAAAGGAGCCATCCTGAGCCAGGTCCTGTCCCAGACCCGGTCCGTGCCTGGCAAATATGTCCTCCAAGCTTCTATGAAACCTTTTTACCTCTCCCACACAGCTTAGTCCAGGTGAGCAGGGGTGGGGGGGAATTGGAGGGGACCTTAAGGGAACAAAAAGGGCAGGTGCCAGGCAGGAATGGCATTGTTTTGACTCCAGCAGGCACAGAACCCCTGCATATATTTGGGGGAGGAGGCAGAGAATAAAGCTCAGACTGAGCTCAGGGTTGTCTCCTGATATTTGCAGACTGTCTCCTTGTGTCATGGAATATATCACCTTAGATCCCCATCCCTTATTGTTGCCTTAGAAGTATGGCATCTGGTTAGGGCCTGCAGACACTGGTTTGGCCATAGTAGAAACTAACCCCACTCTAACCCCACTCTGTGCTGATAAACAGATAGATGGACACCTAGACCAGAGCCGAGAACCACAGGAGCCTCTACAGGAATTGGCTAAATAGGGATTCTACCCTTCTGCTGCTCTCCCACCCCACCCAGTCCTTTTCCACCCCATCTCCTTCCAGTTCCTTCCAGACTAGCAAGAGTGGCACTTAGTTCTCAAAGCAGGAGCCCCTGCCTGGCCAACTCCCTGGAGGAGACGTTATGTATGTCAGGCATTGGACACGAGTGGAAGTAGGGGGCAAATGAAACCAGCAGGTGTTAGCTGACAGAAGCAGTGTAAGTTTGGGATAAGCAGATCAAAATGGGTGCACACTCTCTCTCCAGTAAGGAGTGAGAGGGATACAGTCAGTACCAAGAGCCTTATGTTCTAGGGTGGCCAGGGGAAGGGCAGTGGGAACCCAGTTTACCAATGGAAAATCCATCTGCCCAGCCCCTAGGGAGGCTATGAAATTGTTCTTTAAATTGATGATTCTTCCACCTCAGTCCACCACCACCAATCAGTCCCATCCAGAGCCCACAATCCTTTGAAGTAGCTCTCAGATCGCCCCAAATTTCATAGGCTTAGAATATTTATTCCTCCCCACTCCCATCCTGTGGTGGGGGTACAGGTCAGTGAATGAGGTGCCTCCAAGAAGCAGAGATATCACAGGTGCATTCCTAGGATGGCTAAACTCACTGGGATCCAGTGAGAAAACAGTTAAAGACACCCTGTTACTAAGAGTGCTTTGATGTCTTAGGACAGCCATGGGAGAAGATGGTGTCTGGGTTGCTAGCATTGAAGAAGCAAACTGATTAGACATTAGAAATTTCCAACTTCAGTCCCTCTCCCCTTTTCATTACAATATTCCTACCCAATTTATTATTGCCAGGGACTTGGAAGGATAGTGTATAGAGTCTGATTAAATCCCACCTGTGACAATACTAGCCTAGTTGCCTTACTTTCCTCATCTGTGAGATGGGAATAATTCCTATCTGCTATGAAACTGAAACTGAGATAAGTAAATGCTTTTCAAACTTGAAAGTGCTGTATAAATGTCAGTTAATGTTATTGCTCTGGTCATTCCTCTCTCCCTCCCAAGTCTTTAGCAGATCCCTATGAATATTCAAATGACTTATAAGAATAGCTATCATTTATATAGTATCTTAAGGTTTGCAAATATCTCATTTGATACAACAACCCTAGAAAATAATAAGTGCTATTATCATCTCCACTTTATAAATGAGGAAACTGAGGAAGGCAAAAGTTAACTGAGTTGGTCATAGGGCTAGTAAAGGACTAGCTTTTTTGAAATCGGGTATTTCTGATGCCAGGTCCAATGTTCTATGTACTGTGCCAGGTAGATATCATTTCCTTTGACTCCAGTATTTTACAGGCATATCATATTTTATTTATTTTGCTTGATATTCAGTCTGGTACCAATCTATTTTTCAAGCTTTATCTCGTGATTTTCCTCCATTGACTCCATGTTTTAGCCAACCTAGAGTACTCACCATCACTCAAATACAGCATGTACTCTTCCGTCTCTGGGAGTTTGTTCATTACTCTTGATTCCTGCATTCTCTGCCTCCTTCCTGCTTACCTGCTGAGCCCCCCTATCATGGACCCCCATCTTCATGAAGCCTTCCCTGATCTCCCCAATGGGAAATGACTTCATCCTCCTCAGACCTCACCAGGCACTCTCTCAAGTACAATTATCATGTATGGTTTTGAAATGTGGTTATGCTTGCGTCAGATCCCTACTCTAAGAAGGTAAGATCAGTGATGACAACAGGGGCTGTCTATATATATGCTTTGAATCTTCAGTTCTAGGCTAGAACTGTTCCTTGGATACAAGGATGTTTGATACCCTTTGCTGGATTAAATTGAACTTCATTATACAATTTAGGTCAGATTATTTATTTTAGAAACTACAGAAGATTGTTTTTATTTAAGATACACTAATGCTTGGAGGCATTATCATGTCTTGTGGGAATGCCAGTTTCTGATACCATAGTTAAGAAAATATAATTGGGGCAGCTGAATGTGCAGTGGATAGAATGTTGGACCTGGAGTCATTTTTATGAATTCAAATTCAACATCAGATATTTACTAACTATGTGATCCTAAGCAAGTCACTTAACCCTGTTTGCCTCAGTTACCCCATCTGTAAAATGAACTGGAGAAGGAAATGGCCAAACCACTCTAATATCTCTGCCAAGAAAACCCCAAATGGGGTCACAAAAAGTCAGACAAGACTGAAAAATAGCCTGACCACAACAATTATAATAATTATAACAATTCACATCTATATGGCACTTTAAGATCTGCAAACCAATTTTCCTCCAACTATCTAAGATAAGATAGGGCTGATTTATTTAACTGTTTTAGAAAAGTTGCATTAAACAGGTTTGGCAGCAACAGATCCTAGTCTGAATATACTAGAGGCTCCATCCTTTAAAGGGATCTTTATAAATTATTCAAAAAATTTTGAAGACAAGTAATTGTTCTGATGGACCCGGACGTTTAATTAATCTGTAGGGATTCTTACTTAACCTGAGGGTCATCCCTTCCCCACTACTCCAAGGCAAGGACTTCATGGATCAATTTCAGGGCAGCAGTTGGAGGGTTGGGGGGGAAGAGGGGAAGGGGTGTGAGGAACATTTTGTAAACCTGAATAGGAATTACATCTTTATTTCAATATAATTGGTTTCCTACATATTTCCATGTTAAAGATTCTAAAACATGATTATGAGAAGGGGACCCTAATACAAAACAAGGTTACGGACCTTTGACTGGAAGAATTCTCAACAAGCAGAGCTGCTCAGCATCAGCTCTCAAATTGGATTTCCATCTCTACAGAAATGTAACTTGATCGTCGCAATAACTGAAGTTACAGGAACTTTATTTGATAAAATAAATGATTGCACTCATTTGAAGGATTGGAAGAATTTGGCTAGTTTGGACATCTCTCTAAACTAGAAATCACAGAGATAGATTAATATTAAATTATATCAAACTTTCTGACATTAATACCTAAACTCATAGTATTACTTAAGTTTTTTTTTTTTTCCTTTCAGCATATCTTATTAAATAAACACTTTAAATTCTGGTTGTTTGGACCCAAGGTAGCCAAATTTTTCACAAATATCCATAATGATTTAGGGATGCATTCTCTATCAATAATTTAATTTTTAAAATTTAATTTAAAATTTTCAATTACTAAAAAATTTGTTTTCTGTCTCCCACTTTCTTCTGCCCTGCTGGGGGAAAAAAAGAAACAAAATCTTTATCACAAATATTCATAGTTAAGCAAAATGAAGTCACTGGCAATTTGGGAATCTGTTTTCTTAACTATGAATATTAATTGGCAAGATAAAGATTTGATAAGATAAAGAAAACATATCTGGATTCTCCAGGTAACTTTTAAAAGTCAGGTCACAATTCCAGAAGGCACAATGGTCCCTTGGCAACACAAGCCTACCTATTATAACCGTGATCAATGAGAAAAACTTGGTAGAAAATAAAGGTGAAATTCTGTCTTCCTGATGAGAAATAAGTTGTTTCATAGCATTAGAGCTGAAAGGGATCCCAGTTGCCATTGAATCATTTTCAGAACATACCTCAGAGAAACCTAGTGCATAGATCACCTGAATTAAGAGTCAGGAAGCCTCAGTTTACCCCAGTTTCCCCATTTGTAAAATGTGAATAATAATAGCACCAACTTCTAATGGTTGTTGTAGATGTGATCATGATTATGAGATCATGAGATAATATGATTATAAAGTGCTTAGCATAGTATCTGACACTCCAAGACCCCATGGACCATATCATCCCAATATTATCCATGGGATTTTCTTGGCTACTGATACTACAGTGGTTTACCATTTCCTTTTTTCCCCTGGGGGTGGCGGATAGGGGAGGAGATTAAGTGACTTGCTCAGGAAAGCCTAGCTGTTTGAGACTATATCTGAGCTCAGGTCTTCATGACCCCTAGAATTGATGCTGTATTCATTGTTACCTAGCTGTCAGGACCATCTCCAATCTTGATCTATATCTGGACCCAGATGGCTCTGGAGGAGAAAGTGAGGCAGGTGACCTCGTACATCCCTCTCTCACTTAAATCCAATTCACTTACAGGGAGGTACCACCTCCCTGATGTCATGGTCCTCTTCCAGATTGAAAGACAAACAACAGCTGCCTTACTATTTCCTTCTCCAGTAGATTAAGGCAGCTTTATATAGCTAGTTCATGTCTGAGGTCACATTTGAACTCAGGCTTTCTATCCACTGATCCATCTAATTGCTCTTCCCATAATAATCTCTATTTAAATATTATTATCATTAGTACACAATGATGCACACTCTTCACCAGCCTACTTGAAGCCTGAAGTACAAGTGATTTCCTGGATGCTTTTCTTTTCCCTGACTCCCAGACCCTTTAACAGAATTATTTTAAATATCTTAAGAAGCAGTGGGGCTTAGTGGATAGAGGGCCAACCTCAGAGTCAGGAAGAATTGATTAAAGTACTATCTTTGCCTCATACTAGCTCTGTGATGATGGGCAGGTCACTACCTCTCAGTATGCTGGGTAATTCTCCAACATACTTAGGAATGAGGATTACCTTGACCCCTTAGTGGCAGAGGGGCTTATTTCTCTGTTAGGAAAAGGTACTTGAATCCAAATTCTACCTCTGACATTCATTTGACTCTGCACAAATTATTTAGCTTTTCAGGTCCCCCGATACTTTTATAAATTACAAACCAGAAAGCAGGGATACTATGTTGGAAAAGAATTCCTCTTTGTGAGGGTTAGTTAAATCACATGCCTCAACCAAAAAAAAAAAAAAAAACCAACAACAACATAAAACCATCATTTACCACCTGGACCCCGGGCTATTCCTGACTCCAGTATTATCCAGAACTGACTTGATAGAATCATAGATTTATATCTGGAAGACATTGTGGGGATTGGCCAGTCCTAACTTTCTCCACCCCCTCTTCATTTTAGAGAAAAGGAAACTGAGATACCTAGAAATGAAGTGACTTGCCCAAGATTACACCATCAGTAAATAGTAGAAACAAATTTTGAACCTGAATCCTCTAACTTCTATGCCCTGTTTACTATACTTTCCTGCCTCTAATTGTATTCTTTTTTTTTTTTAATAGTATTTTAATTTTTCAAATATATATAAAGATAGTTTTAAACATTCATTTTAATAAGACTTTCTGTTTCAAATGTTTCTTTTATTCCTTATCTCCCTTCTCACCAAGAGAGCGAGTAATTTAATATAGGTTAAATATATACAATTCTTTTAAACATATGTCAACAATCATCATGTTATACAAGAAAAATCATTCCAAAAGGGGAAAAAAATAATAACAAGCAAGCAAAAAAAATCCCAGGAATGTGAAGATACTATGCTTTGATCCACATTCAGTGTCCATAGTTCTTTCTCTGGATATGGATGAAATTTTCCATCCAAAGTCTATTGGAATTATCTTAGATCACTGTATGCTGAGAAGAGCTAAGTTCAATGCAGTTCAGCATTGAAAAAGCATACTATTATAGTGTACAATATTTTACTGGTTCTGCTTACTTTACTTAGCATCAGTTCATATAAGTCTTTCCAGGCTTTTTTGAAATCAGTCTGCTCATCATTTTTGAAACACCATTTTTTAAGGCAATTAGGGTTAAATGATTTGTCCAGGGTCACCCACTAATAAATATCAGAGTTCAGATTTGAATTCAAGTCCTCCTGATTTCAAGGTTGGTGCTCTATCCACTACACCATCTAGCTGTCCCCTAATACAGTTTTTAAAAGTTATTTTCAACCTTAGGATTAAAGCAGAGTTATTCCTGACTCACAGATTCCAGTGTTATAAGGAATATCCAAATTCAGAAACTCATTGATTGAAGTCAGCATCTTCTCTTTTATAATTTATAGTCTCAGAGTGTTGCCTAGAGCACTCGGCTAAAATAACTCAGCAGTGTGTGTTAGAGCTAATACTCCAATCTAGGTCTTCCTGGCTTTGAGGACAACTTTCTATGCACTCCTACATGCAGCTTTTCACCATTGTTCTATATCCTTGACTCCTGAACAACAATGTTATAATAGGATTATTCCTAATACCCGTGTCTTAATAGGCTGTTTTCTTCTTACACTGTCTAGTATTCAGCTGAAGATATAACACAAGAGGAAGAAAGGACTGGGTACCTAGAATACTATATCCTAGGTTCCTAATTCAGACCTCAATCATACTCTCTGGAATAGAGTTGGTTTAATGAGAACCATGGAAAGAAATAGTGTCCCCAGAAGTACCCAATCAGAGTGTGAAACAGGAGGAGCCAAGACTTTCCCAGAGCCTCTGACTGTCAGAATCAGGCTTTCTATGAATTCAAGTCTGGCTAGTCTCAGTTATGGCTCTTACTGGTCAGGTCTCTCTTACTAGAAGTTGGAAGGGTGAGACAGGAAAAATTTACGATGAAAGCAAGTTTATTGTCTTTGTGACAGGTATTGCAGTGTTACAGTAGAAAGGGTGGATGTTGTTTGTTTGGGTCCTTAGGGTGGGAGACTTGAGGAGGAAGAAATAAGCAATTGGGTGGTAGGAAATGAGGAATGGCTTTTGGATAATGGCCTCGGTGGGTTCAGAAACCTTAGGATTTGAAGAATATGACCAGGTTAATCATTCAGCCAAAGGTACCTCCCTTCTCCTTTTCCTAAAGGAGGCTAGAGATCAGAGTAAAGCTAATGTCCAGCCTGAGATGGAAGGCACTTGGTCAGATGGAAGACTTTCAGTTCTCTATTCTTCCCTCTAAAGACTGGAGATTAAGCTGGCAACTGAGCAACGGGAGAAAGAAATAGCTGTTGGAAGCTACTTTTCCTGACAGTTGATTGTCATTCAATAAACATTTTATGAAGCCCTTACTATGTGACTGTCACCATGCTAAATACTGGATTCAAAGGATTCAAAGAAAAGCAAAAACAATTCTTGCCTTCAAGGAATGAAAAGGGAAAAAATGCAAACTATGTACAGTACATGCAGATTAGATGGGGAAGGTGCTGGAGGAGGGGAAGGGAAGGATGAAGAAAGTTCTCCTGCACAAGACAAGATCTGAGTGAGTTCTTGAAGGAAGTCAGGGAAACCAAGAAACCCAAGTGAGGAGGGAAAAGCAGTCCTGATATGGATAAAGAAGAATCATTTTAAAAAGTTAAGGTAGTTGAAAGATTATGCGTGAGTAACATCATGAAGGTAAGTGTAACAGAGATTATACATGAGTAACATCAAGAAGGTAACTTGTCATATTGTAAAATACTGAGGGAAGCAAAGTGTAAGAATGTATAAGAATCCTAGAATGGTGGCAAGGTATTGAGTTATGAAAATTTTTATATTCCAGACAGGAATTTATATTACTCAGAGGTAATAGGGAGCCACAGGAGATTATTGAACAATGTAGTGAGTGAAATGTGTAGCTAAAAAATTGGATTGGGGTGAATAGAGATTTGAGGCTGAGAGACCATCCAAAAGGCTATTGTAATAAGTAGTTCAGGAGTGAGGGGATGAAAGCCTGTACTAAAGTGGTTTTTTTCTGCATTCCCCTTACTTTGGCTGAGGGAAAATCAACTGCAATCTCTGGAGTCCCTACTTCCAGCTATGGTGGGAATGGTGAGAGGGTTTGCAGAAACTCTGGAAAGTTTGAAATACTACAGAATCTGCCTGACAAACAGCTTTCTCTCATCTTATGGAGTATTTCCTTTCTCTTGGTTAATTGTGAGTTCCCCTGGAGAACTCAACTTGTCTTTTTCCTTTCTAAGTAAATGCTCTCCCAGTTCTATTTCATACTTGGCATTCCTGGTATCTATTGTATCCCTTCATTTTGTCTGTAACCCCTTCTCTTAAATAAATTTTCCTTTTTTAAAAAAAGAGTGCCAACTTGCATTAAAAGAGAGATTTTCCTTGTGGGAAGTTCCTGATGCCAATGAAATCACAGATTCAATTCCCAGCCCTAGAGGTTGTTACTGAGTCAGGAGACTGGAAGCCTGAGGACTTCTATCTTCAGGTCTGTGAAATGCTAAGGAAGGACTTTTCACCAGTAGTCCTTTATATTCTTGGAGGACCCAAGCAAGAGAAAACTAACTTAAATTGATATTTATTATTAGTAATTTCAATTACAACCATGGAAGGACTTTTCAGATCACAAAGGGGGGTAAAAAAGTTTGGAATAAATAACTGAGAAAGACCTTGGGGTCTTTACTCTTGAAGATTTTTTAAGAAAAGCACAGATAATAATGTGTCTCTGGGAACTACACAAAAGTAAAAGCAAAAAACAACTATCTTTTTGGGGGTCGTTAGCTATTTTATTTTAAAATATTTTTTTAGTAAAGCTTTTTATTCACAAAGCATATGCATGGGTAATTTTTCCAACACTGACCCCTGCATAACCTCCTACTGCAAATTTTCCCCTTCTTCTCCCCATTCCCTCCTCCACCCAGTAGGCAGTCCAGCACATGCCAAATATGCCGAAATACATGCCAGATCCAATATGTGTATATATATCCACACAGCCATCCGGTTGTGCAAGAAAAATCAGATCAAGAAGGAAGAAAAAGAAAAACTTAGATAAAAGAAACAAAATGCAAATAACAGAGAGAGTGAGAATGCTATGCTATGTTCCATTAGCTATTTTAAAAAGCAAGGAAATGGAGTTGGAATATTGCTTCCCCCCTCCTCCCTTTAGTAACATGCAACAACAGTGTTTATGAGCAAGCAAATGAGTAGAAGCTGAATTTCTTAGAAATAAGAAGCCTAAAATTCTATTTCTGGTTATGACATAGACAAAAACAAGCTACTTACAGCCTTTATTATGTTTAGATATGGGAAGTAGGAGATAGGGAAATGCAAAGGCCAAAGCCAGCCTGCTTGAACCAAGTCTCCTGTCTGCTTTTCACCTATATTTAGTCTACTCAGTCCAGGCAAGCAGAGACTTCAGTCTTCCAGGGTCATGGATCTTTCCCTGAGACAAAAGTCAATGCAGGTCAAACTCTGTGCTGTTGTTTTCAGAGTGACTATAAAATCCAAGTGTAGACTTTCAAGCCAATAATTATAGGCCTCATAGTAGACAGAGGAACTGATCTTACAGGTAGAAAGACTCTGACTATGATACATGCTAACCCTGTGAGCACAGGCAAATCACTTAACCTCTCAGGGTTACAGGTGACTTTCTAAAATTAGAAATTACAAAAGAATTGCTGATCTGTATTGATGCAGTGTGTTTTCCATATTGGAAATTTCATATACCAATGAAATCATAATCCTGGACCAAAACTCAAAACCATATAACCATCATACCAGGAAAAGCCACATATAAGTACTAAGTTCAATGACTCCAGTGAAGCAGAATGAATTTAAATAGAATAAAGTTTCTCCCTAAAATTGCATGATAGGGCCAGCTAGTTGATGAGGGATAGAGCACTGGCCTTGGAGTGAGGAGGATTAGTGTTCAAATTTAACCTTAAACTCTTAATAACTATGTGATCCTAGACAAATCACCTAACCCCCCCAAATAAATTTTGAATAGAAAGGTAAGAAATTAGAGACAGAACTTAAAAATAACAATTGACATTACAGTTCTTTCAATCTTCTTCTCTGAATTTTTCTGGTTTTTTTTTTTTTTTTTTTGTATCAATTTCTCTTTCCGCACCATCTTCCTCCTATCATTCTCTCTGTATCTTTTGGTTTTTTAACCTTCTTTCTCTTCACAGCCTTCTGTCACTGTCTTTCTGCCCCCATCTCATGCTTTCTCAGGATGTCTGTATCTCCCAGTTTCTTTACCTCTGTATTCCTCTGTTTTTTAAATTGTTCTTGGTCCTTGTGTTTCTGTTTGTTTCTTACACTGTATATATTCACTTCTCTTTGTCTCTGATTCCTTGTGTGTGGGTGTGTTTCTTGTACACTACACACACACACGCACACACACACACACATACACATACACACACACTTTTCCCCATGTCTATCTTAGTTTCTCTCTGCATTCTTCTGTCTCTGTTTCTGTCCCCGTTTGATTTTTTTTTTTTCAGTTTTTTTCTGTGATCTCTCTCTGATCTTCATGAGTAACCCTTCTTTCTCAGTTCTGTTTGACTTTTAAATTCCTTCATAATAACCTGACCCTGGTGTACTCCCCTTCAGGTATTCAGTGATCCAGTGACATAAGATTTCTCTTTGCTCTTCATCTCCCTGCCCTAAGCGGTTTCACTGGCCATTCCCCATTTTTGAAATTCCCTCCCTTCTTATCTTTACCTACCAGGTTCCTTCAAATCCCAGCTAAAGACCCACTTTCTGCAAGAAGCCTACTGATCCTTTTATATACCTGTGCTTTCTCATGGAGATTACCTCCAAGTTTAGTCTCTTGGATGTACATGGTTGTTCTCATGTTCTCTTCCCAATTAGACTGTGAGTTCCTTGAAAGTATGGACTATCTCTTGTCATTTCATTACTTAGAACATAGTAGGTACTTAATAAATGCTTTTGACTGGCTGACCTCGGGCTCTGAAGCCACTATACTCAGAGTTCCATAATTTTACTTCTTCACAATACCCTGAGAAGAAACCAGGACAGGGATTATTATTGCCATTTTAAAGATGGGAAACTGAAGTACAGGAAAGTTGAAAGACATACTCAAGTTAATAACAATTCAACTGGAAAGTGCTTCAGGTTGAAGTAGTAAGACTTAATTGATTTTTTTCCTGAAGAGCAACATTTTGTAGCTCCTTCTTTGTTAACAGTAGAGAGAATTTGAGTTTCTCTGCATTTCTATCAAGAGCCTTTCTGTACCAAGATCTTTTAAGGAAAAAGAATTGTAGAATTAAAAAAAAAACAAAAACAATAATAGCTTTTTTTCAAAACACATGCAAAGATAGTTTTTAGCATTCATTCTTGCAAAACCTTGTGTTCCAAAATTTTCTCCCTCCCTCCCCACTTCCCTCTCTCCTAGATAGCAAACAATCCAGTATAGATTAAACTGTGTCAGAATTATAGACTATTAAAGCCTTTAAAGACCATCTAATTTAGTTCCCTAATTTTGCAAATGAGGAAAATGAGGCCTAACAAGGAAAAGGAGATTATCTCAAGGATCACAAAGAATAAATAGCAGAATTCAAATTTTAACCTAGTTCTTTGACTAAATTCAATACCACATTTCCTCAAACACTGCCCAGTTCTAATTCTAATACTAATATTCACTTCATGGATCCAGATAACTATTAAACAACTTGAACTTCACTCTAGACCATCTTATAATATACACTTGAAGTCTGATGGACGTATATGTATCTGTAATACATATGTATATTATTTGCTGTAGAAATACAGCATCATTTTTTGAGGGTCTGTGGTGGCAGAATTGCCACCATTATCCATGAATTGTGAGGATACTCAGTAAAGACAGATGATTCTCTATTTCAGGCGATAAAGTCCACAGTATCATCTATACATCCATCCATCAGTCTGAAGGTAGAGGCATTTTCATTTGGCCTTTCCAGAGTTCTTTCTACATCTGCAAGATTTAGTGCAAGGATTTAGCTTGAATAACAGTGACTAAAGGGGAAATTCTCTGGAGAAGACCAAGGTTTGGAAGGGGCAAATATTGTGTGGGGAGAAATCATGGGTGGCAGAATTGCAGGGGGAAGAGGTTAGGCTAGAGTTTTAAATGCATTCTATACCTCCAGATTCCAAGTGAATATGGGCATCTCCTACAGAAATGTAGTCTTCAGTATCTTCCTGGGAGCCACAATAATAGCAGGAATCATTGCTCTCATCGTCTTTCTTGTGGGTGGCTCAGACATTGTCCTGTCTCCAGAAACCAAGGTAGGTTCTCTCCTGCCATATTCCATCCTCCCTATTTTCCTCCACCCCGCTGCATCTCCATCCAACACACACACACACACACACACACACACACACACAGAATTTCTATCTTTGGGGCTGCTATATGGGGATTTCAGTATTTTTAGATCCAGTGAGTTACCTTAACAAAGCATAAGTGACCTGTATCTCATGGTTCCACCAGTATGGAATGGTGTTTGATGCTGGATCCTCACACACATCTCTCTACGTCTACAAGTGGCCAGCAAACAAAGAGAATGACACCGGCATCGTGAGCCAGGCTCTGTTCTGCAACGTGGAAGGTCAGTTTGGGCAATATACATGAGCACCAAAATTATAGATTCTGAGCCAAAAGTTATTTATAGTATGATTCTTGACAGCTATATTATAAATCTCTAGATTCTCAGAGGTGGAAAAATCTAATCCAAGATAAACTAGCATAGAAATCTCTATTACTTCCTGATGAGGGAGATCATTCAAATTCTACTTGTGTGCTCTTTCATGATGGAGAACCCCTGTCTCCCAAGGTAGCTTATTCCCTAATAGTTTGTTTTTATTCTTTTCACTTGAGTATTTTTTTCCCAATTATATGTAAAGATAAGTGTTCAACATTCGTTTTTATTATTATTATTATTATTTTTTTTCCTGAGGCAATTGGGATTAAGTGACTTGCCCAGGGTCACACAGCTAGGAAGTGTTAAATGTCTGAGGCCAGATTTGAACTCAGGTTCTCCTGACTTCAGGGCTGGTGCTTTACCCACTGGGCCACCTAGCTGTCCCCATCAACATTCATTTTTGTAAGATTTGGTTCTAATTCATTTCTAATTTTTTCACCTTTCCTTCCTTACCTAACCCTTTCCACAGACTGCAACCAATCTGATATAGGTTATACAAATACAATCATTTTAAACATTTCCATATTAGCCAACAAAAGGGAAAAACTAGAAGAAAGAAAAAAACACAAAAAAAGTGAAAATAGTAATCTTCAATCCACATTCAGTCTCCATAGTTTATTCTCTGGATGCAAATTGCATTTTCCAACCCAAGTCTATTGGAATTGTCTTAGGTCACTGTAATACTGAGAAGAGCTAAGTCTATGATAGTTGATCATCACACGGTGTTGCTGTTACTGTGTACAGTGTTCTCCTGGTTCTGTTCACTTTATTTAGCATCAGTTCATATAAATCTTTTCAGGCTTTTCTGAAATCAGCCTGCTCATCATTTCTTATAGAATAATAATATTTCATTACATTCATATAACATAACTTATTATAACTTAAGCCATTATCCAACTGATAGGCATCCATTCAATTTCCAGTTCCTTGCCACCACAAAAAGGCCAGCTCTAATAGTTTAGAAGTTAATTTGAGCTGAATTTTGGAGGGAGTTTTCTTTCTGCCTAAAGATAGAAAAGTCTTCAAGACCCAAAGGGCATGTGGTAGGTAGAGTGTAATCACTGTTTGGAAACTCTGTGAAACACCTTTGTTGTCATAATGCATGGATGATAAAAGGTGAAAAATAAAGAAACTAGAAGAAAGTTTAGCTGAATTCCTGAATGACAGATTCCTATGTCAATATATTAAAAACTAGGAATTTGGTTGGGGGCAATAACTGCTCATATTAATGCAGATGACAATTTGTAAGTTCATTTTTTTTATAGGTTTTTATTTACAAGATATATACATGAGTAATTTTTCAGCATTGACAGTTGCAAAACCTTTTGTTCCAATTTTTCCCTTCCTTCCCCCCACTCCTTCCCCTAGATGGCAGGTAGACCAATACATATTAAACATGTTAAAACATAAGTTAAATACAATATATGTATACATATCCATAGTTATTTTGCTGCACAAGAAATGTGCAGAAGAAAATCAGACTTAGAAATAAGGTAAAATCGGGCTTAGAAATAAGGTAAAATTAACCTGAGAAGGAAATCAAAATGCAAGTGGACAACAACAGAGGAAGTGGAAATGTTATGTTGTGGTTCATATTCATTTCCCAGAGTTCTTTCGCTGGGTATAGCTGGTTCTCTTCATTTTTGAACAAATGGAACTGATTTGGTTCATCTCATTGTTGAAGAGGGTCATGTCCATCAGAATTGATCATCATATAGTATTTTTTTTTTTTTTAATTTAATAGCCTTTTATTTACAGGATATATACATGGGTAACTTTACAGCATTAACAATTGCCAAACCTCTTGTTCCAATTTTTCACCTCTTACCCCCCCACCCCCTCCCCTAGATGGCAGGATGACCAGTAGATGTTAAATATATTAAAATATAAATTAGATACACAATAAGTATACATGACCAAAACGTTATTTTGCTGTACAAAAAGAATCAGACTCTGAAATATTGTACAATTAGCTTGTGAAGGAAATCAAAAATGCAGGTGTGCATAAATATAGGGATTGGGAATTCAATGTAATGGTTTTTAGTCATCTCCCAGAGTTCTTTTTCTGGGTATAGCTAGTTCAGTTCATTACTGCTCCATTAGAAATGATTTGGTTGATCTCGTTGCTGAGGATGGCCTGGTCCATCAGAACTGATCATCATATAGTATTGTTGTTGAAGTATATAATGAACTCCTGGTCCTGCTCATTTCACTCAGCATCAGTTCATGTAAGTCTCTCCAGGCCTTTCTGAAATCATCCTGCTGGTCATTTCTTAATGAGCAATAATATTTTATAATATTCATATATCCCACAATTTATTCAGCCATTCTCCAATTGATGGGCATCCATTCAGTTTCCAGTTTCTTGCCACTACAAATGGGGCTGCCACAAACATTTTACACATACAGGTCCCTTTCCCTCCTTAAAGATCTCTTTGGGATATAAGCCCAGTAGAAATACTGCTGGATGTATGGGCAGTTTGATAACTTTTTGAGCATAGTTTCAAATTGCTCTCCAGAATGTTCACAACTCCACCAACAATGAATCAATGTCCCAGTTTTCCCACATCCCCTCCAACAATCATCATTATTTTTTCCTGTCATTTTAGCCAATCTGACAGGTGTGTGATCATCATATAGTATTGTTGTTGAAGTATATAATGACCTCCTGGTCCTGCTCATTTCACTCAGCATCAGTTCATGTAAGTCTTTCTCCAGGCCTTTCTGAAATCATCCTGCTGGTCATTTCTTAATGAGCAATAATATTTTATAATATTCATATATCCCACAATTTATTCAGCCATTCTCCAATTGATGGGCATCCATTCAGTTTCCAGTTTCTTGCCACTACAAATGGGGCTGCCACAAACATTTTACACATACAGGTCCCTTTCCCTCCTTAAAGATCTCTTTGGGATATAAGCCCAGTAGAAATACTGCTGGATGTATGGGCAGTTTGATAACTTTTTGAGCATAGTTTCAAATTGCTCTCCAGAATGTTCACAATTCCACCAACAATGTATCAGTGTCCAGTTTTCCCACATCCCCTCCAACATTCAGCATTATCTTTTCCTGTCATTTTAGCCACTCTGACAGGTGTGTAATGGTATCTCAGAGTGTAACTTCCTTGTTTTAGAGAACTTCTTAAAAGTCAGAAAGATGACTTACCCACACAACCAGACTTGTCAAAAGTACTATTGGAACCCCAGTCTTTCTGATTTCACAAATCCAGCATTTTATCCATTCATTCAGACAGATCTATGTAGCAAATAAAATGAATCTTTGCAAAAAGGAAACAGAGTATTTGACTTGTGGGGTGTTGGAAGTTGACCCATGGAAGATTATCAAGATTTTCCTTAAACTATGTTTAATGACATCATAGTTGGGAATGCTGGGCTGGAAAAACCATTAAATCCAAGGTATGGGGTACAGAAGGAAGGAGGGGACACAGCAATCACTTTTTAAAAAATTTCTAGATTAAAAATATACATATACAGTAACTAGCATTTATATAGAACTTGACTCTAAATTGGGGCTAATTATACCTTGCTCTGGCACTGTGCAGAAAGTGTTCTAAAATCTTTAAAACATGATATAGATGTGTTCCTATTTCTCTCCTTTTTTCTGCCTATTTTTCTCCCTATCTGCCTTTATGCTTCTCTCCTTGTCTCCTTTTGTTAGTTTCTCTCTGTATTTCTATCTTATTTTCTCATTGTGAATCCCCCATTCCTATCCCTTTATCACTGCCTCTCTCTGTCTGTCCCTCATTGTCTGTCTCTCTTCCCCTCCTTCCCTCCTTCCCTCACTCCCTCCTCCAGATCATTTCTCTCTCTTATACACCTTCCCTCCATCTTTCTCTATTTCAGTTTCCCTCGACATACATTTGCCCTTGTATCTCAGTCCCCATCGCATACTCTTCCAGTTTATTTTTCCTTCCCACTTTAGACTCTGAAGCCAAGTCTTGCACAGGTCCACCATCACCTTTTCAGAAAGTAGGAATAAACAGTTAAATTCCAGTAAAGATCCTAATTTCTAGAGTTGTTATTTTTCAGGACCAGGGATTTCTCATTACGTCAATGACCCAGTGAAGGCTGGGGAGAGCCTGAGAGCTTGTATGGAGAAGGCGTTGACCCTGATCCCAGAAGACAGGCATCAGGAGACTCCCACTTTCCTTGGGGCCACAGCAGGGATGAGGCTTCTGAGGTTGATGGGGACCCTGCATGGATGTTAGTGGGGAGTAGGGTGGGAGATACTACCAATCTGTGAAGGTGGAGAGACTTAAAAAATACGATTTTGGAAGATTATGGAATCTATGATTCTATGGAAAGGTATCTCATAGAGGTAGGTAGAAAGGGCAAAAGTCCCTTCCCTTCTACCTATCAAATCAGCCTGAAGGGCTAATTTGAACAAAAGTGGCTGAATTTGAGATCAGAATTTGGGGGAGTGGGGTAGGCAGGAATCTCAAGAGAGTCTAGGATGAATGATAAATAGATATACTTGTTGAGTTCTTAGCTTGCTTATGGGTGAAGGAAGGCCAACAGGAACCTGGAGATTGACTCTCTTGCTGCTTGCTCTAGCTCTCATCTCACTTTGTCCCAATTCTGTATTGAATTCCTTCATGGTTCCCTTTCTGTACCTCCATTTCCCTTATGTGTCCCTAATAGTTATATAAGGGGAAAACTGAAAGGACTGTAGTTCACTCATCTCAAACTGGATATTCAGTAAGTGTAAGCTGATTAGCCTTAAGCTGGTATGATAAGAGTTCAGAATGGGAAATCAAGAGATATCTAGATTACAATCTCAACTCTGACACTTAGTAGTTAGCTGTATGACCTAAGGCAAGTCACTCTGGGAATAATAATAGTTGTCATTTATGTTGGATTTTTCTTTCTTTCATTCATTCTTTCTTTTTTTTGCCAGGCAATTGAGTCTAAGTGACTTGCTCAGGGTCACACAACTAGTATTAGGTGTCTGTAGCTGGATTTGAACTCAGGTCCTCCTGGCTTCATGGTTGGTGCTTTATCCATTGCCCCATTTAGCTGCCCTATGCTATATTTTCAAAGTACTTCACTTATATTATTTGCTCTTCACCACAACCTTGGGAAGAAGGGGGAATTACTATCTTTGGTTTACAGAGGACATGAAGACTCAATGAAGTTAAGAGATTTGCCCAGGAATACATAGCTAGCCAGCAGCAGAAGTAAAGATTCAGGGACAGCTTTAGCATTCTGTAATGTGACAAGGTTATAACCCTTAAAGTGCTTTTAAAGTGCTACAGATATGGAAGGACTTAGATCAAAAGACAATTTTTTTCTATGGAAGGGGTCTGCAGCCACTTCACTGCCTACTCCCATACTACTTTCAGAGAGAAGAATAGTTCCCAGGCAGATCGGATCTTTGAAGAAATCAGCAAGATCCTGGCCCAGTTTCCGGTCAATTTCCAGGGAGCCCAAATCCTGACAGGAAAGGATGAAGGCTCCTTTGGCTGGATCACTGTTAACTACATCCTGGGGACTCTGGTGAAGGTGCCTTGGGAAATTGGGAAGGGAGAATTGTACAGACCCAAAACCATCAGTGACTGGGAGGGTCTGAGTTACTGATGTACATGGATTTGAGTCACGGTATTTGGGGGGATCAGTATTCTTTCTCAGGGGAGTGGATCCAACCCCCTATGGCTGAGATGGTGGGAGCCCTAGACCTAGGTGGAGCTTCGACACAGATCTCCTTCCTTCCACTTGACCCCATTGCTGACCCAAGCACCCAGGGCACCTTCCGCCTCTATGGATTTAACTACAGCATCTACACACACAGCTACCTGTGCTATGGGCAGAACCAGATGCAGAAACGCCTCCTGGCACATTTGGTGCAGGTGCGTATAGGAATGGGAGAAGATAAAAGGAGTCAAGAAGAGAAATTGGAGGGTGGGACACAGGGACAAATTCAGCAACTGGGGTGGGGTCAAAATTTCAGGCGTAATGAAACAGAGAAAGGAAAAACCTGAAGGAAAAGGGGACCTTGGGATCTCTATTTAGATGCCAGCTGAGAGAGCAAAGCTGATACCAAAGTGAGATTGAAATGGGATCTAGATGATAAAGTGATGAACAATCTGGAGTGGGGCTAATGACTGTATTTTTCCTAGATCAGACCTTCTGAAGTGGTCCGCAACCCATGCTACCATGGTGGATATGAAGATATGACATCTCTGGCTGACCTGTATGACACACCTTGTGTCCAGAACTCCCAGAACTTTGGTCCCATGCAGAACATCAGGGTGGAGGGAACAGGAAACCCAGAAGCTTGTTACTCTGCTATCTATAGTCTTTTCAACTTCTCCACCTGTCAGGGCCAGAAAGACTGTGCCTTTGATGGCATCTACCAGCCTCAAGAGCATGGCCAATTCTATGTAAGATCCCTTCCTCCCAAAAGTTCCACATATATCCCCATCAGTTCTCACCCCAAACTTCCTCATGGCACAAGCAAAGGGAAAGAAAAGGTAGAGGGAGGTAGAGACAAAAAGATGAGAGAGAGAAGAAGAAGGAGAGAGAAGAAAAGAAGGAAGGAAGGGGAGAGATAAAGAAAGGTAGAGAAATGAAATTCAGGAAGATAGGATTTTCATTTGTGGAGGTAGCTAGATTGGACCCTTCTCTTTTTCATTCATAAGTACTTTCAGCTCCACAAAGTATCACTTGTGTGACCGTACTGACCTCTA
This sequence comes from Sarcophilus harrisii, assembly GCF_902635505.1. Taxonomy (NCBI): domain Eukaryota; kingdom Metazoa; phylum Chordata; class Mammalia; order Dasyuromorphia; family Dasyuridae; genus Sarcophilus; species Sarcophilus harrisii. Next base: position 248,512,424 of record NC_045427.1, on the reverse strand, counting down.
AAAATCCTTCCAGCTTTAAATTTATGGTCTTGTGTTTGGAAAAAGTCCTAAGTTTATGAAAGTGTAACTTTTGGAAGTCTTTAGTTGACAAAATTTTTGATTAAAGAAGAGACTCCTTCTATATGTTGGAGGCTGTTGGTGCTTACTAGTGTAACTAGTTAAACCATTGAACAAGCCCTTTACATCCTGAAGTAATTGTTTGAAGTAGCTTTTCTTGGAAGAAAGAGGCAAAGATGAAAGGTTGATAGTTACTGGGATTGATGATAAGGGAGAAAGATTCTGAACTTACCTTCTCTAGTATCTCACTTTGGGTTCCCAGACCCAGAATTTGAGAATCCCCCAATTTCTGGCTCAGGTTATTGAAAACCCTAGAGTCAACCTTATATAGGAAGGATGGAGGCAGAAGAAGGGTTTTGAAAACAAATTTTTTCCTTTACAGGCATTTTCTGGATTCTATTACACTTTCCACTTCTTGAATCTCACGGATGGCCAGTCTTTATACACTGTGAATAGGACCATTTGGGAATTCTGCCAAAAGCCCTGGAAACAGGTGAGAGCTGCCACTTGCAACCCCTCTGGGCAAATGCACAAAGTTTGTCATCTAAGATCTGATCTTTCTTTAGGAGCAGAATGCACAGTGAATCATTATCATAGAAAGTTGGAAGAGAAATCTTTAGAAATCTTTTGTAGATGTTGAAACTTAGAGAATGAGTGAGTCAACCCAAGATCACATAGCTAATTAGTTGCAGGGTAGTAACCAGTACCAAAATCTCATTTGCTCCCTGGTTCTTTCAGCTATTTCACACTATAATTTAAATATCTTGGTGCCTTTCGAATGTACTTAGCATGTTCTGCTGTGCATTGGAATTAGCTGTATCCCTGTCTTCTTTTTCCTACCATATAATTAAGTTGATGAAGGCAGAAATTAGGCTTTTTTTTTTCTTATTTCTCAGAAAAGTGCTTTGAACTGTTTGAAGGTGGTCAGGCCTCTAGATCATAATACCTATCTATGACTAGGACTTAAAAAGTCAGCTTCCTAGCATCATTGACTCTAAGAGAGTGCACCTTATCATCAACAGGTCTACACCTAACTACTGCAAGCAGCCATTTATCTCTCCTATTTTTCCTCACTCCATCACAGGGCCATCCTTTGCTAATACCTATATTAACACCCTAAGCTCTTTATGTCTGACCTCAATCTCTCACCTTTCTATTCTCTTTTTCTTCTGGTTTCAGATGTAATTTAGCTCAACTGATCTAAGGTTCTTTCTCCACTGCCTTGAAGGCCACTAAATTCCTTTTTGATGTCCTTTTTAACTTGAGTCTGTGGATGTGATGAGAGAAAAGTCTTCCAGGAAGGGATGGAAGCTCCAAGGTTAAAAGGAGTTTCATAACTTTACTTGCTCTGTAGCCACTCTTTCCCAATGATAGCTTCAGTTCCTTGGAGCTCGCCTTCCCCTTCCATGTTCCTCATGCTACATCCATCTCCTCTGGTTGGGGATGGTGGTGATGAGGGGGAAGGCCTTGAACCCCATTTTTTTCTCCTACCCCTAACAATGGGGTCTGCAGGTGGAGGCTAGCTACCCTGGGCAGAAACAAAGGCTACCCACCTATTGTACTAATGCCATGTACATCCTCATCCTCCTGACCAAAGGCTACAAATTTGATGATGCAACCTGGGACAACATCCACTTCCGCAGACAGGTAATGATGGTTCTATTCTTCCCCTTTCAGGAAAAGGTTGAATCCACTTCTTGTCATCTACCTCCTGCTCCCATGGGAAAGGGAAAGGAATAAGCATTTATAATGTGCTGAATACTTTATAAAATGTTATCTCAGTGGATCCTCACAGGTGTGCTAGGTGGGATTGTTATTACTCCCCATGGGGCTCTCTATTCAGATGTGTGCAGACACAAAGCAGTGCCAGTTTTTGGAGATGACGTTGCTGCCTGTGGGCTTTAATAAATATGAGCATCATTTACCTTTCATGTCACTGTGTCCATTTTCCACAAGAATTCCAGTAGTGTAGGTCCACCTGCAAACTTAAGGGCAAGTAGTGAACAGTAACATTATCCAACTTCTAAATAAATTTTGTTGGCTTATGCTGTGTGTAGCTTCATTAGCTATTCTAAGGCTGGATCTTGTATGCTTGCTACAGGACAGACTCTTTCTGTGTCTCTTTCAGGCTGCAGGTACAGACATTGGCTGGAGCCTGGGCTACATGCTGAATATGACCAACATGATCCCGGCTGAGGCGCCAGTCATTCAGATGACAGAAAGTTATGGTGTCTGGATTGCTGGTATCTTCTTTATTGTCCTGGCCATTTTAATGAGCATTATTTCTGGAGTCATCTACTATTTTTGGAGCCCTGACTAGGTCTCAGACTTAAGTCACTGTGAATACCTTTGGGGTGGGGCCAGAGGAGCCTGATTCTGAGCTTCTGATCAACTAAAAGACTCGTTTATTTAACTCATGGGGGAATCCATTTCATGTCAGCCTGGGGACCTCAAAGTCTATGGCAGGGAACTTCTGTTTCTGACAAGTTTTTGAGGTTCCTTTTAAGTATGTGGACTATTATATTATATGTATGTTTTCTGTGGGTAATTCTGGGCCTCATTCAGCTCTCTGGAAGGGCCTAGGCTTGGGGTGATATTTGGGCATTGAGGGAGAGTGACAGTCTAGGGGCTGAAGTTCGGGTGTGGGAGTGTGTCAGTTGAGAGGGAGAGGACTGGGAGAAGAGGAGAGACAGCAAGGTATAATGAACAAAGAACTTGATTGAAGATTTAAGATACCCAAACCTAGTGCTGCCTCTGCAAACAGCTAGTTGTATGACCAGGACAAGCAATTTCCTTTTTTGGAACCTCAGTTTTTTATCTGTAAAATAAGGCAGGGGAAGGGTGCAGACCAGATCATTGAGGGTCTCTTCCTGTTCTGCAGTTATATGAAAATGACAGAATGATTGAGGGAGCTCTAATTTTTTCAGAAAGGGATTTGGGGGATGCCTAAGGATGACATCCAAGTGTCTCTGGAATGAGCACTCATATTGTTAAAGGTGAACTCAGATCACCCAAGATAGGAAAAGTAGCTTCAACAGTTCCAAGCCTGAAGTTCACCTCAGGCTTCTCTAGGCTGAAGATTTTTGCATTTGTTCTTCTCTCCATCTGGATATGGTTACCTTGTTCTATAAAACTTGATCCTCCTCCTTCCCTCTCACTCCTCAAATCCTAGCCTCTTAATCCTCATCCTACATACTTTTATGTTGATTTTTGCATATTGTCTTCCCCATAGACTGTGAGCTCCTTGAGAGCAGGGACTGTCTTGTTGTATCATCAGCACTCAACACAGTGCCTAACACATAGTGAGTGCTTAATAAATGCTTTTTGATTGATTAGGGACCTTATTGATCACTCAAACCTTCAAACCTGAGCAGCTTCATTCTGCCTATAGTTTCAGAGGCATAGCTCTCACCCTAGGGTCCAAAGCCTAAGCCTGTAACCCTGAAGAGTATTCCAGGGATACCTTCCTCTGGATCCCTCAAAGTTTTGGGAAATGTGCTGTTACTTTTATTAAAATTGCACTTATCCACACGTCATTTCTAGTTTTGTTTTTTTTTTTCAGCCTCTATATGGCCCACAAAATCATTTGCTAAGGCAACCAAGGTGATGATGAGTTGAAAGTTAGGTAAAACATCCTCCTGCTGTTTTGAGTTCTTTGAATTGATAATTTTGTATGGCCCCTGAATGATGTTATAAATATGCAAATGACCTTGGCAGAAAAAAAGTTCCCCACCCCTGCTTTAGACTGACATCTGAGTTTGGGTGAGAGAAGAATAATTCATTTCAAGTATGTTATTAAAGATTTATTTTATCAGGCACTATGATGAGCACTGGGAATAAAAATAAAGGCAACCCCCCCTACCCCCTCCAGGTATAGTCCTCACCCATAAGACTTACATTGCTTCCTGCCTCTATATTTAAAAAAGAAACAAGTTTTTCATCACCTGGCTTCTAGGGAATAACAGTGACATTGCAATTAATCTGAATTTGGCTGCCTTTTAGTGTTACATTAATGCATATTATTATAATTACTATATTCTTGCTTTGCACCAATTTATACACATTTTCCCATGTTTTTCTGAATTTCTTATATTCTTCATCTCTTAAAAGTACAATGATATTACTATACTACAATGCAGTAATTTTTCAATTGCTGATCACCCACTTTGTTTCTAGTTCTTTGTCATTATGAAAAGTACTGCTAGGATTCCATTAATTTAAACATTTTCTTATGTACAATCTTTTTTATATGCTAACTTCATTTCTATATATATTCATCTCCCTCATCTGTGTTCAGAAAAAAAAAAAAAAACACATAACAGAAGACTAAAGGCCCTTTATCAGGAAGCCATTCCTTTGTAATAAAAGATAAAAAGAGAAAAAAGTTTACTTAGTAAGACTAACATCAGCCAAAAGGGGGAAGGGAAAGGAATAATCTCTTATATAATTCCTATTATGTGTCATATTGTATTGTTCCATACTCATAGTTTGCTAGTTTTGCAAAGAGAAATACAATTTTTCACTGGGCTTAAACCTTGGTCATAATATAATTGTTTCTTTTCTTGTTTTTTTCTACTTACATTGTTATCATTGTATATATTGTTTACACCACTCCACATTTATTTATATGATTCTTCTCATGCTTCTCTAACAGGCATTGGATCTGAACATATATACTCTTGCTCCAGGGATTCACATTTTCTCTCGCTTGTTATATGCCCAGTGTTAAGGAAAATTTCTATAACAAAGTTTAGGTATAAAGTTCATGTCTAGGGTCTACCCTAAAAGGGATTAACATTGGTGCTTTTAGTAAAGGTATTCAATATAAAAAGCAGATACTAGGTATAGGAACAGCTATTTTCCCCATTACAAAAGAAATAGTTAAAACAAAAGATGCATAAGTGTATGTTAACAAATACTTAAAGCATAAAACAAAAACAACATAACCATCAAATATATACATATATATGTATATATATTTATTTATGTTTATATTATACTTTTCCCAAAGGTAAAGATACTTTGTAAGACTGCTAAAAAAAAGTTTCACTTTTACTCTGGGCCTATAGTGTTTAAACTGTGGCCTCTCTAGAAAGGATTCTTGTTGGAATACACAGGAGCCACCTGACAGTGGCTGCTGGAGATCCAAACCAGAATGGATCTCCCCTTGTGAGAGGATGATACAAGAAGACTGAAAGGCCGTTGTGTTGCCTGACCTCTCTCCTCTTCCCTCTGCCTCCGATTTATCTCATTCCCAGTCCATAACACCTGTGTCAGCCAAGGCTACCCAGAAACTTCCTCAGATGCTATGATCCACAGCTGTGGAGGCTCTCGGAGAATTGACCTGTCCCTTAACAGATTCTGGCTTTTGTCCTTTTACTGTGGAATTCTAATAGTAGAGCCCTTCCCCTAGTCATCTCTTGCCAACTGACACTAATTCAATGACTCCTGATCTCTTGAACTCAAGAAGTAGGCCCAAGGAGGAAAAATGCTCATCTCCTAGGAGCTCTGCTTTCACAGAAAGAAATTCAAAACAGGAGAGACAGTTAGGGCCTTATGACTCTAGAGTCTTTGATTCACTTAAGCAAATACATATTGCTCCGTCCTGTGCCTCTTAACTGTTATAGCTGTTAAGTGCTGGGGGGAAGAGAGAGAAATTAGCCCCCTACTCCCCTTTTCCAATTGCCAGATGTCCATGGGAGATCTGTGTTCTGAACCAGACAAGGCTAAAGATGCTGGAAATCTTTTTTTTGTTCTTACAACTTCCTGAGTAGGGGGCTCTCCCTGGCTCAGTTGCCAAGCCTTTTTGACAAAGTTCTCAATCATAGAGACCAATAAAGATCTGTTGTCACCCCAGTGTACAAATCCTTCAGCTCTGAGTCAGAGCACAGATGAATCTCTTCAGAGCCAAAGAAGATTCACAGATCCATTCCCCATGTTGATTCTTCACATCTATAATTTCATACAGCATAGGAAACCTCCACTAAATTTATTTACAATGTGTTTAGCTCTTCCCTGAATCAAAGGAACACAAATCTACTTTGTTGTATAAGGTGTATAAGTGGAGGATGAAAAAGCATAATGGGTTCTGCCACTAATTGCTAGACCATAAGCAAGTCTCTTCTCTGGACCTCATCTGAAATATAAAGCAGTCTGGGGCAGTTAGGTAGAGAGTAGATAGAGTACAGACCCAAGAGTTAAGAGGACCTGAGTTCAAATATCACCTCAGACATGTGATGCTTATTAGCTATGTGACCCTCGGCAAATTACTTAACCTCAATTGTTTTGCTTCCCCCCCCAAAAAAAAAAAAATTAAAAAGGAAAGAAGAGGAAAATAAAAAATTAGAACTAGAATGCAATGGGCTAGGAGGTCTGGAAACCTGGGTTCTAAGGTTGGTAGTCAGGCATGATCTGGCTGCCCTCTAGCTTCTTTCTAATTTAATGATTATTGGACACAGTAGAAAAAGTACTCTAGTACTTTTTAAAAGACCCAAGTTTAGATCCCTGTTTTGCTATTTCTTAACCTTGTAACCACAGAAGTCTTGTTTTCTCCCTCTATAAAATGAATTCATTCAGTGATCTGGGTCCCTTTTCCCATTTCCAAATCCTATGATTCGATTAGTCAGGAAGCTGATGTCCTCAGAAGTGATTCCCTTCCAGAAGCTAGGTGTTCAGCTCTTCTAAAGGAAGTGAGACAAGCTGGTTGTGTGATCTTGGCCAAGTAACTCAAATTCTCAGTGCTTTAGCCAACTTTCTAAGACCACTAATTACAAACAAGATAGAGGGAGTTTCCTCACTTGATAATCCCCTATGCCAGTGAAATCACAGGTCCAATCGATCTCTTTGTCATACAATGTTAAAGTAAAAATCTGGATGACCATTTATTAGCAAAAGATTACAAAATATGCCAATCTTTTCACTGTAGCACATAGTGGATTGTTAACATTGTTGTGGGTGCACATACAGGGTGTCCCAAAGATCTTGATGCAGTTTTGAGTTATTGAATCTAAGTGCAGAGACTTTTCTGGAGGAATCTGTATGTAAATGGGACTCCTGGGGAATGACTTCTGGGGAACACTCTGACTGGGGAAATGGGAACTCTAGTGATGGCAAGGATTATGTTTCTTGTGCACTCCCTGGTGCTGGTTCTTCTAGGGAAGGCTTCAGAAGCTGTAAATCATGGGTGGTTCAATAGGAGGTTCCTCTTTGGTCACACTCGCCATCTGAGCAAAACACTTGGGAAAAATGCCAATGTGACCTGAGCAATGGCCCTCTAGCCACTCCTCATTCACTGAAAAAACAGAGAACATGACAATCAGAAACCAAAAAGTTCAAAGAGATAGTCTTTAGGTAACATTTTGAAATAGCCTGATCTAAATTATTCATACTTCTGACCAATAGGGAACAGAGATGTGAAGAATTCTAAAATTTCTATCAAGTTTGGGAAGATGTTTGGAAGTTTACCTCTCAGCAGAAAAGGAACTGGCTATAGAAATTCTATGAGGGGATTGATGAGGTATGGGGGTTGAAACCAGAAAATATATTGGGGTTTGGGACCATTGTTATGAGATATCTCCAAAAAATGTGTAGGCTTACAGCATCTCCAATTTAGAGGCAAATATTTTATTATGCTGTTGGCAGCATGCTAAGTTCCAAAAGGAAGTTTAGCAAAGTAGGTGATTATGCCATTGACTGGTGGGCTAAGTTCCAAAAAAGGGTTAGCTCACCTGACCAAGGGAAAAAAAAGGATAACCTGATGCCATAAGGAAGGCAAATTTCCTAGAGAACTTGTTGCCATAAGGTGGGCAATTCCTAATGAACCTGTTATTATGACCCTTAGTAAGCAAACTAAATTCCTAAATGGAGTTATCTAAGAAGTAGGGTACCAGTAGGTTCTTTTATAGGATAAAAATTACCTTGGGAATTGATATCTATAGCTTGGACTTCTGAATGGATACAGTAACTATGAGGTTATGATAATTTTCTCAATGCAAGTGTTTCTGCAAGGAATTCAACAAGGGCCTATTTAAGTACAATAGAAGGCCCGCTTAAGGACAAGATTATCAATACTATTCTCTACTTGCTTCAGGGAGTAGCTGTGGGAATTCATTTAAGGACCACTGCCACAAAAGCCCACTTAAATTCAACAAAAGCCTTCTCTCCCCATGGCTCATGAAGCTACCAAGAACTGGGGTCTTATTCACCCCACCAGGATGGCTCAGAATATTTCCATTTTATTTCGGTGAAATATTAGAAGCTTTAAAAGACAGACAACACGGGAGTGTGAGGGGTTAAGAAAAGCAGTACAACCTGGTGATCTGGGGGCAGGTGAAGCTGTCAACCTGCCTTGACACAGAATTCAATTTCTGGCCAGGGAGCAGGTTCACACAGGCATCTTATCTCTAGGCCTTGTTGAATCTTAACTTTTAGAAAGAGGAGTCACAAGATGGACATTTGGATTCTGTCTTTTCCTTTTCCACCCGTGTGAAGGGATACAAACTCTTTGGATCTCAGTTTCTTCATTTTTAAAACAAAGGGGGAGGGACAGCTAGAAGGAGCACCAGCCCTGAAGTCAGGAAGACCAGAGTTCAAATCAAGCCTCAGACACTTAACACTACTAGCTTTGTGACCCTGGGCAAATCACTTAACCCCAATTGTCTTGAAAAATAAAAATAAAAAAATAAAATGAAGATGGGATGGTAGACTAGATCAGGACTTCTTAAACTTGTTCTTCTTGTGACCCCTTTTCACTGGAGAATTTTCATATGACTCCAAATACATAAGTATATAAGTATACAAATCAAACATTTGCTGATAATAAACCATAATTTCATGACCCCACATTCAGTTACAAGATCCTATATGAGGTTGAGAACCACAGGTTAAGAAGCTGGGGACTAAAATGACCTCTAAAACCCCAGCTTCTAGAGCCTAAGATCTCTTGACGTGGTGAACCTCATTTGAAGAGCCTTGGGGGGCAGCCAAGAATATACAAGAAGCTCACAGACTAACCTGAGGGAGGCCTAGATATGACAAGTAGTAATTTTTAATGACTGGTTCCGCAAAAGGAACTGCCCAAAGGCCAGTACCTTCAGAGAGAATGTCCAGAGTATCTCCTTTCTGGAACTCTAGGTCTTCAGGTCCCTTTGCGGAGTAGCTGTACTGAGCAACCATTTGATAGAGCACACGTCGGCCTCCACAGCACTCTGTTCCCTAAGAAGAGGAGATAGCCAGGGTTGAGTGAGAGGATAAAAGGTGAGCCAGGTTGAGTCAGAGGAGGGAGGAAAATCAGACTGGATAGGGAGAGAAGGGGACAACCAAGATGATGAGAAGAATAAAAGTAGTTAGATTGTAATAGAAGAGATAACAATTGGTGGGAAAGGTCAATGTGAAGCTTTGGAAAGACAATCAAATACTTGGTCTAGACCTGAATGTGTAATTATGACTAGAATCAACTCACGAGAGTCGGTTAAATTTTCAGTGTGACTGTTGAGGTTCAAAAAGGAGACCCCCAAAAGGTTGGGATCACAGACCAGTGTCTTGAGGTATCTCAAAAGAATTTGTGGCTTGAACCCATCTCCAGGTCAAGGAGAAAAGTTTATTGTAATTGTAATGCCAATTGAAGTGGTCTAAGTTCCAAAAGGATTTAGCAAAGAACCAGGAGCAAGAAGATAAATTTACAGGAAAAAGATAGAACAGGTGCTTCATGTCATGGATATGCTCATTTTATGGGTTAGAGATAAAACTGAAGAGTGATTCTAGAGGTGGAGTTGAGTGGTTTGGTATACACCTCATTATTGAATTCTATGCCTTAGAGGTAAAGTGGTAAAGTGATACATACCTCATTATTGTCTCAGAAACTTTGTTATTTACTAACCAGCAGATTGTTATCTGACAAGGCCCAGTGGCCTCAGGGCTATTGCCAAATTTCTTCTAGAAGCTATATCCCATTGATATAAATTGTGTTCCCTTTAACCTTTGGGGGGGGGGGCTGAAATTGCATCTCCCTTTGAGAGGAAAATGATGTGAACTGTATCCCCTTTACTATGGGGGAATGGAGATTGGGGTCTCAAGGTCTCCCCTGGGAGGGGCACACTCTTCCCAGACAACACCCTTCCCAAGCCACTATTGAGTGGCTCAAACTCCCAGTTAAGTAATCTCACTGGCAATTTTGCCAGTTTCAATTTTGAATTGAATTGAAGCCCCAAGCCTCAGAAGGCTAATAAAAGACAACTCTGAACCTCAAATCTTTGCTAAATCCTAACAAGATTTTGTCTACTGATGAAGATATTTTCTTCTCAGTGTATATGCACCTTTGCTAATTCCTAAACAAGACTCTGCTCACTAAGAAAGTTGTCTTCTTAGCAAGCTATCTTCTTACTGTAAATAAATCCTCTTTTGCCACAGACATCAGTTTTGTGAATTCTTTGGCAAGGGATTTGCGACATCAACCAGAGGGGATCTCTTACCCTCAATTCTTGCACCTCATCACCATCATGAGCATTTCCCCAGAAATTGATGAACACATTAAGTGAAACTTTAAGTTTGACTTGTTTTGGTTGATTTCTAAGACTTGTAATTTCTCCTTTGTTCTCAAAGAGGACATCATAGAGTAATTGTACAAGAGTGGGATTTTAGGGAGGCAGAGCTGAACAAAGTCCTCAGCCTCATTCTCTCTTCCAGGGTCACCAATGGTAAGACAAAGGTCAAGATAATTGATGAAGGCCCAAGATACAGTGGGTAACGTTGGTCTTTCTAAATCAGATCTTTCCCATTTGTCTGAGGCAAGCCCATTCAATGACCAAAGGCTAGATAAGAATTAAGGCAAAAGATGGTCCAATTTGCCAATCATAAAGCGATCAATTTAGAAGGGAAAGACCTTAAGTTTCTGGTTTAAGAACAGAAAACAATTGTTATTTACATTCATCCTAAGCCATAAAAAAATTTGCATTCTTTTTTTAAAAACACAATCTTCTTTTTTCCCTCCCTCCCTTCATTCCTTTTCCTCTTCCCTTTCCCTTCTAGTGGGTACTTTGCCCAAAGGAATGTAAATTTTGATTGCAGAAAATCAATAAGATATCTTGGGGTTCATGTTCTAGATTTCTTCCTTAAGGTTTCACCTAAGTGGACCACAAAAGGTCCCTGGCCAAGTCATACAATGGTTTGGTTTGGGCCCTGATTGCTTCAGAATGAATATAAATGGCAATTGTATCTGTAAAGGCTGGAAACCCTTAGAACCTTCCCCTACCAGATAAAGGATGGGTTTTGTTTTATTTTGTTGACTAAATTAAAAAGGTCAATCTTGGCCTTATTTCTTTTTTTACTTAGCCTTAATTACTGAATGGGCAATGCCTCAATCAAACTGAGATCTGTTAAAGACCTTAATTTAAAAAGGCCAAGCTCTCTCAATGCATCTAAAGCCAGCTCCAGTTATCTTAAACTATATCTGATTACTGGACCCATGATGCTCTGGAAAAGAAAATGAGGCTGGTGGCTTTGCATAGCCCTCCCTCCAATTCACTTAACATCCACTTCACTTGCAAGTAATGGTATCACCTCCCAGAAGTCCATCTCTAGAGAATGAAGGACAAACAATTAGAAGAAATCCTCCAGACCTAAACAATGAGCCATAAAGACTTGGTTAGAGGGCTCATATTGACTATTTAATGAGTGATTTGAATTTAAGTAGAAAAGTAGCTTCCATTTGAAACACAATGGGTTTTTGAAGGGGGTGGAGGGGGGGGAAGGTGTTTCCCTCCCAGAGCTACATGATTGTTTAGGACCTAGATTTTTATTTTTAAATTTTTAATTTGTATCTATGCTATCTTAGTATTATTTTTTTCTTTTTGAAAAAAAAAATCTGGGACAATTTACTTTTTTTTTCCTACACGATTTTTATTTAGACTTAAAGTGATAGAGAAAATGTTAATGTTAATAACGAAGATTGTTTTGCCACAATTTTCTTTTATGTCCTGCTCAGTTTCCCTAATTATCCTGACCCAGTCCTGACTCAGTTTCTCTGCTTCAGTTTATAATAATCAGCTCAAAGCTCAGTCCTACAAAACCTCCCCTCCCTCTTTAATGCTTCTCCCCATCCCAAGCTATCGGAATGTCAGATCTTATCAAGATGCCTCTCCCCATGTTGGGGTGGCATCTCCCATTAGGTTATCCCATGCCCTGTCAGAACGGGATTTTCAGAGTCCCATTTCTGCTCTTAGCACCCTGTCTCCGCCTCTGCGTCAATCTAACCCCCCACCAAGTCTGAGCCATGTGTATACAGGTCATTGAGAACTCACATTGTTTTCTGGATTCTTGGAGACATTAGTCTCTTTCAGCCCTGGGACCAAACCATGGATCCATTTGGTCCCAGTAAATCTCTTGTTAATAAATTATTAAATACTCTTTAATCTCTATCTTGCCTCAGTTTCTCCAGCATTACAAGATTAAATTTAAAATGTACTTTTTTGTTTTTGTTCCATTTTGTTTTTTAGTAAGCTGGTTGTTAAAAATTTACCAGCTCACTTCTGGGTATTAGGACTTCAACTGGAAATGAAGTGAGCAGGGAGTAAACAAGGATGAAAACAATGATGATGAATTGATGTAAACAGGCCAGAGCATACCTACTGCAATTATTACAGTTCTTTGAAGGACTATTCTGCTAATTAGCACCTGCACTGCAGCTGGCCTTTGCTAATAACCCTTGAAGAAGGCTGTCACAGTGTAGAGAAACAATTACCTTTCTGGGAATTTAGGTGAGTAAATATGTATTTATTCTCTACATTTAACCTGCTATAGTTACAACCTGGTGCACCGGCAACTTTTGCTTCTTTAGAACCCAGATATGAATGGATATTATTCTACAGGAAAGGCAAGAGAACTGATGGGTAGAAAAGTGCCCAGAAAGCTGAACAGAACATACAGGAGGAATCTGGAATCTGGAAGCAGAGCAGCTTAGATAAGGGCTTCTATCCATTCCTGGGCAATTCCTGTTTCATGAATATTTCTTACTGTTTCCTTTGCCCAGAGGCACTGGGATTCTTACCTGGCAGTGGAGTCTCAGTCTTCTGTTCGCTGCTGCTTCATGCCACATCTTTTTACATGCCTCTTCCCCAGAAATAGGAATGAAGCTCCCACTGTCCTGATGGCTGTAACTGCAATGGAGATACACTTATTATTCATTTCATGTCACATGCGTATCTACCAGGGGATAGACTTCTTGTCTGGCAGAGCATGGGCATGTGACAGAAGATTTACTATTAACACCTAACTTCATTACAGAGGCTTAGGGTCCACCCACCCCTGGTCACAGATTGAAATAGATTTTGCCCCTCTAGACAAAAGTGCTCTTTAAACAATTCTTCTGATGTGGTCTTCAACATTAGGTGTGGTTAGCAGAGGAAATGATAAAAATTAATCCCTTAGGCAAGCAGGAAGAAGGCTCTGATGATGGAGATCAGTTTAGTTTCTTGGTCCCACCCTCTAAAGGTGATCCAGTCAGAAATCTAAGTTATATAGCGCTCTTCTCATGGTGTCTTTCTGCTTACCTCCTCCATGCCATGTGGTATGGCATGGCATGCCCCTAAACTCTACTATGCTTCTCAATGCCACTTGTAGCTAACTAACTCTTTTAGGGTGGTTAGTCCCTTTCAGGATTTAGCCTGCAGCCAAGGGCTTGCCCCAACATCATGGCATGCTCCCTATCTACGGGGTAATTCTTGAGTTTCACCAAGGAACTTGTCTTTCATATGCTCTCCCACTCTATTTCATATTTACCATTCCTGTTTTCTATTGTATTCTGTCATTTTGCCTGTAAAAATCTACCTTTTGCCACAGAGAATAGCCATTGTGAATTCTTCACATGATCAAACTACAATTTTTGGTGCCTACCTTCATTTAGTGACAAACTCCACATTATAATGTAATGCCTTGGTTTCCCTAGTGGCTTCCTTCCCCACCCCCTTCCTTATCCCATTGGGACTGAGAGAATAGGGGCCACTGGCCACTCTGACATTCCAAAGTCATAAAACTCCAGATGGCTTATCTCAAATACTTGGGTGTCTTGTGGGCCCAGACTTCTTTTCTTCTGCTAGACCATCTTCTTGACCCCATCCCCCTCCAACCCTGTCAGAATTAAAAAGTTATGATCCTTCCTGTAATTTTCACTCACCCAGTTCTGACACCCACCCCCACCCCCACTGTCTGGCCAACTTTGTTTCCCTGATAGCTGGAGTCCTATAAAAATCTCTGGAATTAATTGCTAGATGCTGTATACTTTGAGACAAGAGTCCAATCCAGCTGACTGGCTATGGCTAGTCCAAATTCTTCACTATTAAAATATTAAAACCTCTAATCTCTGTCTTGCCTCAGTTTCTCCAGCATTACAATAAATCACATTACTTCCATGAAAAGACTACCCTAGTTATTAAAGATGAGTCATAGCCTGAGGGGGAAATTTGAATATTCGAGGCCAGAGCAGAACATCCAATACAACAGAGTTGCACATACTTGCCAAACCCTAAGTCTGGATTACCATCTCTGTCTATTTCCTCAGTTCACTATTCACATTCTGCTGAATGGAGCTAAAGGAAGCCAAAGAACCTTACTGAAATGATTGTTGTAGAGTCCACTCTTTGACTCTAATGGAGTGCTTTCTCCAGCTCATTTTACATATAAGGAACTGAAGCAAATTTAAGTAAACCAGGTTAAGTGGCTTGCCCAGGTTTATATAGCTAGTCAGATATGAACTCATGAAGACAAGATTTCCTGATTCCAGTCAATCCTTAAAGTCAAAAGACTTTTTTCTAAAGGATACTATATCCTGAGAGATTGTTCCAAACTCCTGTCTTCTCAAGCCTCCTATGCCTCTTCCTTTTATTTTCCCCTCTCAGCTAAGTGATTTACTTGTTTCATACTTTATTGGAGAAAATAGAAATCATTTACTATGAGCTCCCTCTTCTATTCTCTATATCTTAAAATCTGATGACATCCCACACTGTTTCCTTTAGTCTCTGATAAAAAGGCTTCTATACCCAATGATCTCATTCCTTCTGTTGCCACTGGATTACTCTACCACCATCTTTGCCTCTAGATTTTTTAATCTCTTCATCTAAAACTATCACTTTATTAATTGGTAATTTTGCTATCTACAAACAAGTCCAAGTTCTTCTCTTGTCTATTTAACTGCCAAACTCCTAGAAGCAGTTGTCTATAATCCCTTTACTTCCTTTTGTCTCAGTCATCCTTCAACCCTTTCCAATTCAGCTTTTGATATCATCACTGTGTGGAATTAAGTGAGTGAAGACACTCTCATGAGAATATAGCTTTAAACTATACTTTAATTGTGACTTGAGACTTTATTATAAACAAACAGAACTATCGCTAAAAAGTTGCAGGTATTTTTCCCCTCCTGTTTCCCACTACCTCTTTTTTTTTTTTTTTTGCTTAGGCAATTGAGATTAAGTGACTTGCTCAGGGTCACACAGCCAGGAAGTGTTAAGTGTCTGAGACCAGATTTGAACCCAGGTCCTCCTGACTTCAGGGCTGGTATTCTATTCACTGTACCACTTAGCTTCCCCCTACCACCTCTTAATTAGTATTTAAGTATCTCTTTTAAAGGCAATTTATTCTTTTATTTCTGGGTTAGATTTTTTCAATTAGAATATAAACCCAGACTTCTCCAAACAATGGGAGAAAAGATTAGGAGGGAGTGGGGGCTTGTGTGTTCAGGGTATTTTAATCTTGTGTTTTGCAGTTTATGCTTTACACTCCCTTTTACTGACCTTGTCATATGGGAGATGCCCTTTCTCATGAGATCATAATAAACCCCTTTTTGCTTTTTCTTACTCCGAGAGTCTGATTGTTTTTGTAGTCAATACTGTCTCACACAATCATTCAACCCAAAGTTACCAGTGATCTCTTTTTGTTTGTTTGTTTGCTGAGGCAATTGGGGTTAAGTGACTTGCCCAGGGTCACACAGCCAGGAAGTATTAAGTGTCTGAGGCCAGATTTGAACTTAAGACTTCTGGGCTGGTGCTCTATCCATTGTACCACCTAGCTGCCCCATTCTGTGATCTCTTAATTGAGAAATCAGATAGCTTTTTCTCAGTCTTTAGTCTTCTAGATCTCTCAGTGGTTTTTGGCATTGCCAATTTGTCTTTCCTCTTTATTTATTCTCTTTTTTTTGAGTTTTCATGACAGTGTTATCTTGGTTTTCCTCCTAGATATTTGATCATTCCTTAGTTTTCTTTTCGGGTTCTTCATCCACATCATGTCCCATAACTATGGGTGTACCCCAAGGCTTAGACCCTCTTCTCTTTTCTTCTCTGTCACTTGGTGACCTTATCATCATTTCCCGAATTTCAGTCTCACATCACCAATGAACAACCTATTGGATATTTCTAAGCAGATATTCATTGGCATTTCAAATATGTTTGAAACATAACTTGTTATTCATTTCTTTAGAACTTCCAAAAAACACCCTCTTCAAAACTTCCTCATTTTTGCCAAGGGCGCTACCAATCTCCTAGGATCACCATTTTGTTAACTTTGACTCCTCATTCTACATCATCCCATAAATCCAACCAGCTGATAAATCTTGTCATTTCTCTCTCCACAATACCACTTCTTTCTTACTCATATGACTATCACTCTGGGGTCAAACCCTCACCAGGACTACTGCAGGTTTTCCAATTGATTTCTTAACTCAAATCTCTCCTGTCATCATTTTTCATACAGTCACTAAAGTGATTTTCCTAAATTGCATATCACTCTTCTACTCAATTAAGTCCAAATGCTCCTTATGGTTTATAGGATCAAATATTAAGTTCCTCTGTGGAACATTTAAAGCCAATCACATCCAGGTTCTGACTTACCTTTCCAGTCTGAATCTCTATTACTTTCTTTCTTTTGCTTTTTGGTCCAGGCAAACACATGACAGACATTCCATCTTATATCTCCTTTGTACTGGCTGCCCTCCACAAGTGTAATATATTTCCTTCTCACCTCTGCTTTACAAAATCTTTTCTTATTCCTTCAAAATTCAGCTCAAGCACTACATTCCTTTTTTTTTTTTTTTTATTTAAACCTGGGGTTATTTGTAATTTAACTTTTTAATTAATTAAATTCTATTTTCCTTCTTTCTCATTTGGAAAAAAAAGGGAAAAAAAAACCCTTGTAACAAATACTCAGGCATCAAATTTTGTGTGAAGCCTTTCCTGATCTCTACATCCCCACCCCTACCCCCCAGCTGTTAGTATCCTTCCTCCCAAAATTCCCTGTTACTTATTAGAATTGTCTCTCCAATAGAATGTAAGCTGGGACAAGGGCTGTTGTTTTTTTTTTTTTTTTTTCTTTTTCTTTTTTTCCCCTTATATTCCCAGAACCTAGCATGTTATCTGGCATATAGTACAAAATAAATTATAGTTGATTGATTAAAACCCTATGAAGGTTGAAGCCTTCATGAATACAGTGGAATGTTAGCAATTAATTGTCATAATGTTGTCTACACTAGTATAGTTCACTGTATTGTTTCAGTAAAGCCAGCAGTAGAGTAGTTGCTGTAATGACCTTAATAGCAAATTGCACAATGGGCCCACTCCAAAATGCTCCTTTAATGTTGAGATGTCTTTTGTCCCTATTAGATATAAATGGAAACAAGAACTTCCAAGTTTCAGGATGGCCATTGTTCAGTCAAAATGGGGTTGGGCAGAGGACAAGGAAGAGCAATAAAGAAAATAATGTGACAGGTGAGACTGAGGTCATTAACTGGAGGGTGGAGTTAAAACAGGAAACTGAGGAGACAGTTCTGGCTCCAGGAAAGTCCCTAATCTAAGAAGAAATATAAAGATTTTTATTTGTTGGATCTGATTCAGAGGACATAGAATCACAAAGTCATAAATTTAAAACTGGAAAGGGCCTTAGAAACCATTAATTTCAACCCTCTCGTTTTATAGGTAAGGAAAACTGAGGCAGAGAGAGCTTAAAGTGACTGGTTTATTGTTTTACAGCTAGTAAATGGCTGAGTTAACATTTGAACCCAGGTCCTCCCAACTTCAAATCCAGTGCCCTATGGGGATCCAGTAACCCTAACATTACTGTGCCATCATGTCACTACCACTTCAGACAGTTTTATGATGGAAGTGGGAGCTGGACTGAAGGAATTTATGGAAGAAATAAGATGATGAAGAAGTAGATATAATGGAAAGAACTTCCTCCAAGGGAAATCTGGCTTCTCAGAAGAAGAATGATCACTGGGGATGTTCCTTCAGACTGTAGAAGAGACATTTGGTAAGAAGTGCTGAACTTCTTACCAAAAGTCAATCTTTCTTTAAGACAGGAGCAAGCCAAGCATGTTCAAGGACAGAAAAGAAGGGGCTAGTGGTAAGGAAGAAACAAAGAGGTTAATTATGAGAAGAAGTCCTTCAGTAGGTAGGAAGGAGGTGAAAAGGAATCAGGGGCTTAAATTTTACTGTGATATTTGGGGCTATTCATCATGAGCTCCCTCTTTTCTACATTTTAAAATCCTTTGATATTACATCTGTTTTCCTCTATTCCAGTTTCTGATAGAGGTGGTCCCTCATCCCTTGATCCCATCCTTTCTTTCTTCTACAGCAGATTAACTCCATAATCATCATCCTTTTTTTCAATCCCTTTCTTAAAAAAGGAAGAACTTCTAGTTCCAGGAGCTGAGGCTAGGACCAATATCAGTGTTATTCAGTTTTTCATCCTAATAAATATTCCTGAATTCTTCCTTTGTCCATGGGGACTGATTTTTTCTGGAATCAGTTGGGTTCTTTTTCTTTTTAAAATTAATTTTTATAACAATATGTACAATCAAGCAAAGCAAATTGACTCATTTGCTTTAGCCAAAAAATATATGTCTCATTCTGCACCCTGACATACATCACCTCTCTGTCAAGAGGTGAATACCATGATTCTTTCTAGCAGGTGCATGTATGCTGGAGCTCACTGTCTTACACAGGGATGCCCTATGTCCTCTCAAGGTCAGGACAAAATCCATACCTGAGCTGCGCACATTCTAATTGCTGCAGGAGTTTGTCTTTCAACAGGGCTCTGAGGACAGGCACAGATGCTCCCCTTTTCACCTCCAGGGTCATGGTGAAAGTACATTGCACACTGAGGTTGATGGATGTGTCTGGGCTGCTGGACACCTCTCCCTGGATTGATGGGACCTGATAGGGGACAGAATGAAAATGGGTTGGGTTTAGACAAAGTTACATTAACTAAATGTGTTCCCAAGGGAATAATACAAGATTTATCTTAGGAATATATATCAATAGGAAAGAGAACAGTTGGTTCCCCAAAGAAGAGATGATATAAAAAACTATAGACTGAATCAGTTTTCCTATGTCCCCCTTTTGTCTGAGGATGGAACTGGTGCTAAGCTTCAGAAAAAAAGATTTTGTAGTTTGATCTACTGGCATATCAGCCTGGACTGGGAGAAATGCTTCCAGAAAACCTGTCCAGAGATATAGTGGGTAAGATAGTAATCTGGGAAGATGGGAGAGGGTTGTTGGGATGAAAGTCTTTGTAAACCTTAAATCTATATAAATGTGAATGGTTATTATTTGTGAATCAATAGGCTGTCTTTCACTTATATATTTGACTTGGTTATTTGCTTGGGGTCAAAGGCCCATAACATTTTTTTTTTTGGCTTTTATTATTTCTTATACTACCATGCCTTAAAACATAGATGCACACTTCACAGAGAATCTGGAGTTGAGGGTGCTAGCCCCATTCCTAATATGAACTTGCTCTTGGTCAGATTACTTGGCTTTTCTGAGCCTCAGGGTCCTTGAATGCTAAATAGGGATAATAATGCCTGACCCACCAACCATGGTTTTTTTGTAAGAATCACCTGTGAAGTTTCTTCAGAAAATATAATTGCTCCAGTAGTGCTATAGCCACAGCTACTGAAAATCCACAAATAAAAGTTTTTGTCACCAGAGTCCTAGACATTTCAAGTGGGTCAGCATCAGAAAATTATATAATTTCATCAGGGGAAATGACATTAAAGAAGAAGCATTAACATCTGCTTTGCCACTATATGCTAATGACTATAGGGTTTTCCTATATGCTACTGAAACTTTCCATTTGAGTGTTCTCACTAGAATGTAAGTTCTTTAAAAGTAGGGACTATTTTCCTTAGAACAGTGCTAAGAATAACTTAATAAATGCTTTATTCATTCATTTATTCATAACATACCAAATGGAAAGTTATCATCATTATCATCAATAGCAGTATCATCATCAGTTCCCTTACAATTCAACCCATTGTTACGTCCTGGGGGAAGGGACCAAGTAGCAAAATTAGACGATGCCAGAGTTTTAATGATGTACTACTGAATACTCTGGCAATATTACTAAATATACTTGGCAGTGAGATGAAAATGCTGCTATGAATCTAAGAAATAACTGGAATGGCACAGAGGTACAATCTAGTGTTTCTTAAAGCTATCATAATGATGTAATTGATATAGAGAAAAGCAGAATGAGATTTTTTTGTTTTTCACTACCACAAGAAGCTGACACAATGAAACCAATCAGAAACGTCAAGATCCCATAAGTATCCTTCAGAACAAATAGGGTGCTAAAGTGGGCAAATCACATGTATAATGAAATGAACCAAAGACACAAATGCAAATATTTTTTTACTTTTTTCTTCCATTCTTTATTGTATTTTCTTTTTATTTATTTTTCATTTTAAAGCTTTTTATTTTAAAAACATATGCATAGTTTTCAACATTCATCCTTGCAAAACCTTATGAACCATTTTTTTCTTTCTCCCTTTCATAGACAGGAAGTAATACAATATATATTAAATATGTTCAATTCTACTATTCATTTTTCCATAATTATCATGCTGCACAAGAAAAACCAGATCAGAAAGGAAAAAAAATGACAAAGAAAACAAAATGCAAGCAAACAACAACAAAAAGAGTGAAAATATTACATTGTGATCTACACCCAGTACCCACAATCCTTTCTCTGGGTACAGATGGCTGTCCATCATAAGACCATTGGAACTGACCTGAATTACCTTGTTGTTGAAAAGACCCACATCCATCAGAATTAATCATAGTATAAAGATAATCTTTATAAAGATAATCTTGTTGTTGCTGTGTACCATGTTCTTTTGGTTTTACTCACTTCACTTAGCATCAGTTCATGTAAATCTCTTCAGGCCTTTCTGAAATCATCCTGCTGATCATTTCTTATAGAACAATAATATTCCATGACATTCATAAGCCACAATTTATTCAGCCATTTTCTGATGACATCCTGATGGGCATCCACTCAGTTTCCAGTTCCTTGCCATTACAAAAAGGGCTGTTACAAACATTTTTGCACATGTGGGTCCTTTTACCTTTTTTATGATCTTTTTGGGATACAGACCCAGTAGAGACACTGCTGGATCAAAGGATATGCACAGTTTGATAGCAACTTTGGGCATAGTTCCATATTGTTTTCCAGAATGGCTGGATAAGTTCACAACTTCATCAACAATGTATTAGTCTCTCCATTTTTCCACAATCCCTCCAACATTCATCATTATCTTTTCCTGTAATTTTAGCCAATCTGAGAGGTGTATAGAAACAAATACTTTCAAAAGGCACCAACATTACCTCATAATAGTATGCAACATAATTAAGCAAGGACCACATGTTTTTGTCAATGGTATCTTCAGCACAGGGCAACTAAAAAAAAAAAAACAACAAACAACTTCATACCTGACCCTAATTTAGATGAGATAAGAAATGAACCACATAAAAAAGAACCTTAGGTAGTAAAAAATATTCACTTAATAACACACCTCAAAAATTGTATCTAATAAAAAACAATCAGTGGTGATCTTAATAAATTTATCTCATAAAATAAATGACAGAACAGAACCAACATCTCAAATGATTTTGGAAAAAGACATGAATATATTTAGGTTGGAATTCTGAAAAGTCTTTTTGAGCCTGATGGTATGAATTAGTGGAACAATTATACCAAAACATTCCAAAAAGCTGGCATCTGCTGTAACTATCATAAATTATTCTTCCACAGTATTTAACAGAAAGTATAAAAATATTTCAGAACTTGCACTCAACTGCATATGTAGCAGCCTTGCCATGATAAGAACCATAAAAAAGATGGAGCTATCAAGGAATATCTTGAAAGACAAGTGTCCAAGCACCATCACGGCAGACATGATCTGAGAAAGCTATTAAACAAATATGAAAGATAACACCAGCATCTAGCTGATACATGGAACAGAAAACTTAAAACACAATATTGCCCAACTGAAGATAACAATAACAACAACAAAAACAACACAGAAAGAATATAATCTGTAGAACAAAAATGTATCAGAAGTCCAGACTCCTTTAATTAGCAATTGAAATCAAAAGAAATCAGAAGAGGGTAAGAGAACATCTGAAGAAGGGGGACATATGGAAAATTCTTGGTAATCTGTATGTGTAGTTACAAGAAGTCTCACATAACAGGAAAACACTAATGCATTGTTGGTGGAGTTGTGAAATGATCCAATTACTCTGGTGAGCAATTTGGAACTATGCCCCAAAGGCTATGAAACTGTGCATACCTTTTGATCCAACAGTGCCACTACTGGGTCTATATCTCAAAAAAAATCACTAAAACAAGGGCACTTAACATGTGCAAAAATGTTCCTAACAGCTCTTTTTGTAGTGATAAAAAATTGGAAAATAAGTAGATGCCCATCAATTGGGGAATGGCTGAATAAGTTATGGTATATGAAAGTAATGGAATATTATTCTTCTATAAAAAATTATGAACAGATTGATTTTAGAAGGTCCTGGAAAGGTTTACATGAACTGATGCTGAATGAAACAAAGCAGAACCAGGAAAATATTGTACACAGCAACAGCAGGATTGTGTAATGATCAACTATGATAGACGTAGTTCTTCTTAGAAGTTTAATGATCCAAGGCAATCCCAATAAACTTTGGATGGAAAATGTCATCTGCATCCAGAGAGAACTATGGAGACAGAATGTAAATCAGTATATAAGGAGACAATATAAATCAATCCGTCCTTTTTTTTTTTCTCATGGTTTCTCCCTTTTGTTTTGATTTTTCTCTCCCAACATAATTCATATGGAAATATGTAAAAAAAAAAAAAAGAATGCATGTGTATAACCCCCCAAAACCATTTTACATGTACCTGGGAAAATAAGCAAAAAAACCAAGAAGTACTAAGAAACAAAACTGCAATTTAGCTCAAGCAAGAAACCAAGAGTTTACTGAATAGAGAAGGAGGGGGATGAAATTCTGACTTCCCTTCAAAACTGGAAAGTGATGGGGTCAAATGGGTTGCAAAAAATCCATAATGAGTGATTCAAAATGGTCACAGTGACACAAATTATTAATAAAGCACTTTACTAGTTTCCAGTAATTGATAAACCTGATTCTAAGTAGAACCAAGAAGTGAGAATACTAGCAATTCCTACAAAGACAGGTCAATTTGCTTTTAGAACTGAAATGAACATTATGAATTTGGAAAATATACTAAAAAAAATTCAAAAAACACAAGGGCTATTACCCTATGGCAGCTCTAGAAAGAATAATAACACATTTCTTTGTCAAAAAGAGCAAGAAGATTGACAGTCCTTTTAGAGAAGATTGTTAACAGCTAAAAAGCTGACAGTTATACTTTTAGGATAAACAAACATCATTTAATGAAGTAACAGTATAATTTGATAAACAGATGTATATCATTGCATTTGCTGGATGTAACTAAAATATAATCCAGGGACAGAACCAAAAGGCCTTCCATAGTTGATAGCTACATGAAATCCATCAAAAATATGCTAACAAAGAAGCACAGAGCTGAATCTTACTAACTTGTTTGGGGAAAGAGAGAGGTTTTCTGATAACAATTTAGTCCTTGCTACCCAAAATTAAAGAAGAGTTGTAGATCATTACTATAAGAAATTTCAGAAACTTAGTGATCGATATAGAGTATATAAAGAAACAGTAGAACCTGCCCAACACTGTAGGTGTTTAGCACCTACAGAAAGGTAAGGCAGAATGAGACACATTTTTGGAGATGGTCAATATGGGAATTTTGCTTGACTCTGCTTATTTTTTTAAAGGTTATTTCTTCCTTTTTCTTTTTTCAGTGTGCATGTGTGTGTAGTTAGAGGGAGAAAAATAAATTCTTGATCTTTGAAAAACTTAATAAAAAACATTACCTCTTGCCAAATACCTAGCAAGACTCAGTAGCAGGCTATTGCAATAGCCCAGGTGAGAGTGATGGCAATATCAAAGGGGAGAAGGGAACATGTTTCAGAGATGTTACAAAGGTGAAATCACAGGCCTTGTTGATTAAATAGAATAAGATAACTGTCACTGTATCATCAGTTATACTACTGGAATTGTGCTGAGGATGCTTTCAGTGATCCAACAGAAGATGCACTGACATCCTAATACTTATATTCAACTACAAAAAGCAGTTCACAGAACATTAGATTCGAGAGAATAACAGCAAGATAGCAATTTGTCCCAGGACATTTTCTCTGTGAACTGCATTAAAAAAGATGGGAAGACTTTTTTTCTCCTTTTTGATCTGATTTTTCTTCTGCAACATAATAAATGTGGAAATATGGTTAGAAGAATCGTACATGTTTTAACCTGAGTTGGATTCTTTACTGTCTGGTAGAGGGAAGAGGTGAGGAGAGAAGGAGAAAGATTTGGGTTTTGTAGGGTTGAATGTTGAAGGCTATCTTTGCACAAGTTTTGGGAGAAAAGTATCATTTAAAAAAAGAATGAGATAATTACAATAATGGTGATGATGATGACAATGATAATGGATGGTACTGCCCTTTGGGGAGTTTAAAAATTAGTGCATAGGACTGAAGGATAAAAGGTTAGCTTAGAGTTTGTACAAGAACAATGTGAGAAAAACATTTGGAGGAAAGGTGAAGGAGGAATCATTACAGTTCTAGTATAATATTTGCTCCCTATCTATTCTACAGGTGTGAGGGAAAAGTTACTGAAAGAATACTTCACACAGAGGCAGCATGGAATAGTGAAAAGAACACTAGACTTGGAGTCAGGAAGACTTGAGTTTGAATCTTGCCTCAACCACTAAGCTGTGTGACCCTGGACAAGTCACAACTTCTCTGTGCCTCAATTTCTTCATCTGTAATAGGAGGGAATTTTGACTTGATGGCATCTAAGATTCCTTTCCGGTTTTAAATCTAGGTTTCTATGATACATAATCCATTCAGGAATGACATCCTGAAATAGCTGCCAAACTCTTACCGATATTTCAGGACATACTGTGGAACCCTTGCCAATCCCTTCAGGAGGAGGGGATCCTGCAGAAAAATGAAATAGAATGAGGAATAAACTAACTCAAGGCCTCCTGTAAAAATGGCTTTCCCAGTTGCAATTTTTAGAAGAAGGAGTTAGTAGCATGCCTGTGACCCATTAACAGAAAGCCCTTCTTTGAGCTAAGAACTTGAGAGTCATCTTACCTTGAAGTGGAGAAACTGGTTTACCAACTTGGTTTAAATGGGGCCTTTTATGAGGTCCTTTTATAGATGAAAATGGGATTCCATTGTGACTTTCCTACAAGGAAGCCAAATTAAAAAATCAAAGTACATATTCACTAGTGTCAGCCTAATGTGTAGTAACAGCCTACACAAGTAGGTGTGTGTTTCACCAACTTGATGACATTGTATGGCCTACTTATTCTTAATTTTGGTTGTGGTTGTTGTTAATTAAGTGGTCTTACAGTATATATTTACTGCACAGGAATTTTAGCTACCTCAGAATTCATCAGTGACAAAGGAAAAAGATGAAGCACTGAAATTTCAATTGTATAGTTACTGTGATCTTTTTGCAAAGAGAAGTTTTAGAACCAATCAAATTAACTAACCCCAGGTTACTGCCACCATTGGGTTGGAGTGATCTTGTTTCCACAGCATTTGTACTAACCAAGAGTTCAATGGACCTTGGCACTCTCAGAAAAAGGCGCTAATTTTCCAATATTTGTTTTCACTGTTATTTAACAGAATCTGGGACAAGCAGAAAGATTTGAAAATGCTAATATTGTCTAACATGGCTCTGGAGGAGGATTCCCTTCCATATAACAGATAGAGGGACCCAAAATCTTGCTCCAGTAAAGGCATCTGGAAATCATGGTAGGCAGCTAATGGCCTAATATTTCCCTATAATCTGGGAAGATCTTGGCTTTTATATTTTCTAGACTTTTCTTACTATAAATCTAGTAAGCAAGAAATTAAAAATCTTGAAGACTATTGCAGGAAATCTGAAAGAGAGCTAAGTTACTACAAAGCTAACAACTTGGTTCTTGGTGGATTCCTCACTTAGGGGTCTCTTTCAGGAAGGACTGACTTGGTCTTGGTTCTATAATTCACAGGATGAGTCTCCTGGGGGCCTTTCTCATTCATCCATTCTCCCCACCCTACCATTCCCTTCTATCGTGCTTTTCAGTCTCACTAATTTGTCTACCTTCAGGGGATTGACAGGCTCTTTCAGGGAGACTGGCCAGTGGATTTTCTGAGAAAAGATCAAACAGAAAAGGTACATTTGATTTCATGTGATGGATGGAGAGGGACAGTAGTTCCCTAATTGCTTCTTGGATCAATTCCTACAGTTGGAAAAGGGAAAGGGACTACCTCAAGAGAAATGACCAACAAGCAAAACTTCAGGATCTTATCCATTTCTCCATTCACTTGGGGCCACCTCCAGACCCTTTCTTTATTTAGGAACATATCTTAAACTATAATTAGGAGAGGAACATCATGACTAGGCCTGCCACACTTTGACTCTGACAATCCATGAAACAGGGAAAAACAAAAAATTGCCCTTCTGCCTATGAGCCTCCCCCTTCTGCTTCTCAGATCACTTTCCTATTACCTCTCACTAAAAAGTTCAAAAATTAATGGGACAGGGTCTGAACCTTCTCTTCTCCATGCTGGGTTAGCACAATTCTCTTTAATTCTCCCCCCCCCCCCCCAGTATTTGTTATTGAATTTAAATGCCAACTCTGGAACCTTTTCAGGCTTTTTTCCAGGGTATCAGCAAGACACCAGCAAGAACTGAACTAGTGAACTAGGGAGGGTGTCCCACATTCCCTAAACCATGAATTTTAGACAAGGAGTAACAAAATTTCCCCCCCATTTTGAACAGGAACCTGTTGTAATAGTATTTATTTTCCAAATGCATATAAAGATAGTTTTCAATATTCACTTTTATACGACTTCGTGTCAGATTGGCCAGAATGACAGGGAAAGATAATGTGGAATGTTGGAGGGGATGTGGGAAAACTGGGACATTGATACATTGCTGGTGGAATTGTGAATACATCCAGCCATTTTGGAGAGAGACTAGGAACTACGCTCAAAAAGGTTTGATCCAGCAGTGTTACTACTGGGCTTATATCCCAAAGAGATCTTAAAGAAGGGAAAGGAACCTGTATGTGCAAAAATGTTTGTGGCAGCCCTTTTTGTAGTGGTTAGAAACTAGAAACTGAGTGGATGCCCATCAATTGTAGAATGGTTGAATAAATTGTGGCATATGAATATTATGGAATATTATTGTTCGGTAAGAAATGACCAGCAGGATGATTTCAGAAAGACCTGGAGAGACTTACATGAACTGATGCTGAGTGAAATGAGCAGGACCAGGAGATCATTATATACTTCAACAATAATACTATATGATGATCAATTCTGACGGACATGGCCCTCTTCAACAATGAGATGAACCAAATCAGTTCCAATAGAGCAGTGATGAATTGAATCAGCTACACCCACTGAAAGAACTCTGGGAAATGAGTATGAATCACTACATAGAATTCCCAATCCCTCTTTTTTTGTCTGTTGGCATTTTTGATTTCTTTCACAGGTTAATTATACACTATTTCAAAGTCTGATTCTTTTTGTACAGCAAAGTAACTGTATGGACATGCATACATATATTGTATTTAACTTATACTTTAACATATTTAACATGTATTGGTCAACTTGCCATCTGGGGAGGGGATTGAGGGAAGGAGGGGAAAAATTGGAACAAAAGGTTTTGTAATTGTCAATGCTGAAAAATTACCCATGCATATATCTTGTAAATAAAAAGCTATAATTAAAAAAAGACTTCATGTTTTAGATTTTTCAGTCTCCCTTCCTTACTTCCCCCTTCCCCAAGACAGAAAGCAATCTGATATGTGCAATACTTTTAAACATATTTGTCATATTTCACATTTGTTATGTGATACAAGAAAAATTAGACCAAAAAAAAACCCCATAAAAAAGAAACAAACAAAAAAATAAAAATACTATGCTTCAATCTACACTCAGTCTCCACAGCTCTCTCTCTGGATGCAGATGGCATTTTCCATCCAGATTTTATTAGAATTGCCTTGAATCACCACATTGTTAAGAAGAGCCAACTCCATCATAGTTGATCATTACATAATCTTGTGGTTGCTGTTCTCTTAGTTCTGATCACTTCACTTAGCATCAGTTCATGTAAGTCTTTCCAGGCTTTTCTGAAATCAGTCTGGTCTTATAGACCAAAAATATTCTATCACATTTGTATGTCGTAATTTAGTCAGCCATTCCTTAATGAGCATCCACTCAAGTGGATAAATAGTAAGAAATTAAAGCAACAATTATACAGAGGCTTACTTTTCAGACTATATCATTTTGATAAAGGAAAAAGACTGGACTAAGGTCCCAAAAATTTTGGGATACCCAATTTTGCACTACTTGAATAATGTTTCTGCCACAAATATTCCATCTGATTTTAGGAAAACCTGTGCATATATACTCTTACTCATAGGGAAAAATGAGTTTGGCCAAAGAACTCCAAAGGTTGGTAGGCCACATTAAATGAGCCAACAGAGAGCCAACAGAGAGTACAGTGGGGGAAATCCTGGCTTTGGAGTCAGAAGAGTTGGTTTTGACTCTTGACTCTGCTAGTTACCCCATGTATGACCTTAAGCATGTCATTTCCGTTCCTCTGAGTCTCAGTTTCCCATCTGTAAAATTAGGAAGTTGGATTAACTGACCTCTAAGCCTTTTGACTATAAGTGAAAGTGCTTTGAAAATTATAAAGCTCCATATGTTTAAGTGGCGCAATTATAAAAACATACTATCCTAATATTTTAATTGAACACATTTGTTCCATACCAGTGTCTGTCATAGTGCCTGCACATAGTAGACACTTATGGTTGTTCTTTGATTGTTGCTATGAGCACCACTTTCTAAATAGAAAGTAAAGTAAAATAGGAAAAACATACACCAATCCCTGCCCCCAAAGTATCTGAATGGGTTCATAAAAGCCCTTATTCTATGCCTATAACTTTTAGCTGGAGAGTCATTTCACAAGAAAGGAAAATGTGATCCAATGGGTCTTTTCTTACCTGTGGTCTGAGAGGCTCAAAACCAGTATACTTGTCATTAGGATTAACAGATGAAATGACCTGGGGCAGAGCAAGAAAATTAGAGACATGTTCTTGGTCAGATTCAGAACTCCATTCCTGGGCACGTCAGAGTGACAAACAGCTCCTCCTATGCATTTTTATTCTACATAGCTATCACTTAGCTATTATTTACATATTTACTACCTAAACTACTTAGGCTGTGAGTCTGTAGTACTAAATATTCTATAATACAAAGTTGAGAATTCATGGTTTGTTTTTTTTTTCATAAAATACTTTGAATATTGGCTCATTCACTTTAGTTATTATCCTCCTTAAAATTAGGTTAAATATTAGAAAAAGCTGGGGCTTCCGCGGGGCAAGGAAAAGTAGATCCTCATCTACAACAATTTTCATGCTGTTTTAACATGTCATCTTTCTTTCCTTGTTGTCCTTCATCTCAGTCCTCCTTGCAAACCTTTGCACATCTTACCCCTAACTCTACTCTCACCTCAAGATCCTCACATCCCTTACTCTCTTTTCATTATTATCTGGATAGAATCCTATGGAGTTGCTGTCTATATTCCTGATACAGAGTGAGTTAAGTAAGTCTAAGACTAATCACCTAGTAATAGGTGGATGGATGAAAGCCTTCACCAACTTTCTCGATTTGTGAGCTTTATGCTTGTTATACAAGATTTAACTTTAAAAAGGAAGAATTCTGTAATGATTTCAAATTTCATTCTCACTTTGAAAAAATAGATTCAGGATTGGATCCTTTGTTGGGGCTAAGACTCACCCTTCACTCCATCCTTTCCTTTTTCCTTTTCTTTTTTTCCCCTTTTCCCTCCTCTTCCTTTCTTTCCCCTCTTCTTCCTTCCTGATTCAAACTTCCACCATTAAGACGTAATCATTTGTCTCTACTCCTGACCTCCCTTGTCCCTGTCTCTAGGACTTCTGGGGTCTTAGCTGATCCTGCTGATTTGAAATTTAGGGGTTTTTTGAAGTTTAAATTAACAGTTTGAATCACTAGCACCAAGCAAGGACTATGATCTCAGCCCAATCTAGTTCTAGGGAAGGTTTTATTGATCCATTCAACTTGTAAGAATTTATAGCTTCCAGAATCCCTATATAAACGAGGCTCTAGAGACTTAGTATAAACAAGGTTGCTTTACCTTGGGCTTCCCCAGGAAATCCTTTGCATGTAGTTGTTCTACATCCTTCTTTGGGGGGCGAAAGATCTCACCCTTGGGAAATTGCAGAAGATCCAGAAATATTCGTTTCTAAAAAGAGGCAAATAATGTCTTTTAAAAATTTTTTAAAAAACTTTTTATATTAATAGTATTTTATTTTTTCAAACCCATGCTAAAATAGTTTTCAGCATTCACCTTTGCAAAACCTTATGTTCCAAATTTTTCTCCCTCCCCAAGAGGGCAAACAATCCAATATAGGTTAACTGTGTGTAATTCTTTTTTTTTTTTTTTTTTTCCCTCCTGAGGCAATTGAGGTTAAGTGACTTCCCCAGGGTCACATAGCTAGAAAATTAAGTGTCTGAGATCAGTTTTGAATTCAGGTCCTCCTGATTTCAGGGCTGGTGCTCTATTCACTGCACCTGTGTGTAAATCTTCTAAACATATTTCCATATTCATCATTCTGTGCAAAAAAAAAAAAAATCAGATCAAAAACATGAGAAAGAAAAAAAAAAGCAAGCAAACAACAATAACAACAAAAGGTGAAAATATTATGCTTTGATTCACATTTAGTCTCCATAATTCTCTCTCTGAATATGGATCCACATCTCTTGGAAATGCTTTAAATCACCTCATTGTTGAAAAGAGCCAAGTCCATCACAGTTGATCATCACATAATCTTGTTGTTACTATGTATAATGTTCTCTTGGTTCTGCTCACTTGACTTAGCATCAGTTCATGCAAGTCCTTCCAGGCTTTCCTGAAATCAGTCTGAGGCAAATAATTTCTGACAATGGCTTTGTGATTTTTTAAAAAAAAATGTGTCTCCTTGAACTGTTCGGTTCTGCACACATAATGTATCTAGGATATACTATTTATATTTATATAATATTTAACATATATAGGACTGCTTGCCATCTAGGGGAGGAGGTGGAGGGAGGGAAGGGAAAGGTTGGAACAGAAGAGAGTGCAAGGGATAATGTTGTAAAAAATTACCCAGCCATGGGCTCTGTCAATAAAAAGTTACAATTAAAAAAAAATACAATTGGCCACTAAAAAAAAAAAGTGCCTCCTTTTATACTCATTATTATCTCTGGCTATAAGCAATTACCACCAAGATTGACTGGCATTATGATGGTCATGGGAAGGATTAAGCTCAATCCTTCGATGATTTGGGGCAGAGTGAAAAGGCACATACTTGGCATCAGAAAGGTCTCTGGAGGGGAGAGAGTGATTAGGATGGGGGGGATGAGGTGTCAGGTAGCTTCGGCAGGAAGGAAGGGAAAAATATAGCATTCTCATTGGCAAAGTTGTTGCTCCTGGATTTATAGTCATTGTGTGGGGGAGGTAGGATGAGACTCTCCCTCACACATGGCATAGATTCCTGTGACAACAATAGTTCCAGTCTACCAATTCACAGCTATGAAACCATAGGTTGATATCTCTTTGGACCACTTCCATTGAACCATGGCATGGGCAACATTACTGCTGATGTGAATGCTGAAGTATCCTTAGATTGTTCTGGGAGTAATCTTCTGTTCTGGAAACAGCTTCTGCCAAGACAGTGTCCTCTACCATGCTGCTAGAAGCATGAACCATATTGTATCCTTCCCAGACTATAGCCACTATGAGACCAGAGCTCATATGCTTGAACAACTTTGGATAGAAGGACTTCTTTAGGTCATAATAATGCTCATCAAGGACTTTCTCTGGGGCCAGTCTCTTCTGAACACCATCTGACTTTACTGTCATCAGTGTCTGTTCTTGAGTTCTAGTAAGTCCCCAGAGATGTAGTGATGTGGAATGGAGGTAGGCATCCAGGAGGTGCCACAGTGTGCAGCATGGGAAGAAACCCATGTCTGGCCCTTAGCCTTGTGACCCTAGGAGACCGGACTTCTTGCCCTCAGCCCAGCTTGGTGACTTTAGACAGAAATAGGGTAAATAGGGCTTTCTTCATTTCTAGTATTTGCCAGAGGATTACAATACTATGGGAATCTTTAATCCTTTGCTTGGATGGTACTACTTTAAGGCCATCTGATCCTTTCCTTTGTTTCTGGGAAGATTAAAAAGTCAACACAACTATTTAATTCACTGACCACCCCTTCTTCTTAGAAATACCAATCATTGTGTCTCAGTCTAATCTTACCATGTGCCTGAAAATTGAAAGTATGACTATTAGACTAGAGAAATCAATATAAAGGATAAGGATTTGTATACAGAATAGAAGAAAAAGGGATTTTTGATGAATCTCTATGCAAACAAGGCAACAAAGACTTAACATAAATAAGACTGTTCTATTTTACTAGTTATTTCTGATGTCCCTGGCCTAGAGACAGTTTACCTGAGAAGAGAGTAGACCGCCATAGTTTTCACCAGCTTGACAGGTGCCTTTTCTCACAGATGGGATTCCAGTGATATCATCCACTTGCTTGACTTACCTGTACCTGCTCTGCAGCAGCTTCTAGAGGGGTTGAATTCCCTTCTGGTCTCCTGGAGATGGCCTTTTCTAAGCTTCTGGTGGCTTCTTCCCAAAGTCCCAAATGGCACTGAACAGCTGCCATATTGTACAACACCTGAGAATGGTAAGGAGAAGAGAGCTGTAGTAAATGTCATCCCAAAGCATCAGCAGGGATCACATCTACAAAGAAAACTTCACTACAAGGAAAACTAAGTATAAGGCGCTATCCAAATCTCTGTAAGTTGGTTGGTTGGTTGGTTGTCTTTCATACTCAAAGAAGATCAAAATAGCATCACTAGGTTGAGATCAAAGTACAGCTGATCTATTATGATTACTATGAATTTTTATGAACTCAGAAGGCTCTACCACAAATCGTCTGTATGAACATTTGGAATTGTGATGTCTCTAAATTTGTGCATTTACATTTGTTTCGAGCTACTGCAATTCTGCTTACCTGTGCAACTAGGTGGTGCAATGAATAGAGTGCTCAGTCTGAAGTCAGGAAGATTTATCTTCCTGAGTTGAAATCTGGCCTCAGACATTTACTAGTTGTGTGACCCTAGGCAAGTCATTCAACCCTGTTTACCTCAACTTCCTCATCTCTAAAATGAGATGGAAATGACAAACTAGTATATTTGTCAAGAAAACCCCAAAAGGGGGCAATAAAGAGTGAGACATGACTGAAAAACAATAATTCTGCTTTACCAATAAGGGAATGCCTTCTTTAATATATGCCATTTGGGCAGTTCTTGTGCTGGTGTCTCCCATGTTTACAACCAATTCCAAAGTTCTTCAGAGAGAGACCTTGAGAGTGAACTTGTATCATTTCTTCTTTCTTCTGTGTGAGTACTTTTCTTGTGTGAATTCTCCATAAAATATTCTTTTTGGCAAACATATATCATGTCCTTTGAACATGGAGAAAACATTCTGAATTTCTCTTGTATAGGATGTCTATGTTGAACTTTATCTGAGAGGAGAAATAAGTAACATTGAGCCACCCATGATTTCTGTCTTAATTTTCTTTGTGACCACACACATAAATATAGCAGCCAGGGGATGAAGCTAACTAACCTACATGGGAATGAAACCCAAAACTCTGACTACTGATTTTTACTTACTGGCTCAAGATTTGGGCTGAAAGATACTTGAAATGTCTAATATGCAGAATTTCCTTGCTATATAATTTTTCTTTTAAAAAAACTATTAAAATTTTTGGATGCATTTTGTTTGGATGCAATGAACACCCAAACAAATTCCTTTATAGATTATATTATTTACCCTGTCCAAACAATTAGATTATTGATTATTTCCCCAAAAAAGGAACTGTTCTTAAAAACCTTGGCAGTATAGTACTAACATTAAACACTATAACTAACTAGAGGTTTTTCTATCTTTCCATGTTTAATTTATTTACTTTGGTATAATCATTATATATGTTGTTCTTTGAATTCCACTTTATTCTACTTTGCATCATTTTATAGGTCTTACCATGTTTTTTAAAAAAATATTTTATTGAATCTTTTTATTTTATTTTCAAAACATATGTAAGGATATTTTTTAACATTGACCCTTGCAAGACCTTGTGTTCTAATTTTTTCCCTCTTTCCTCCCACCCCCTCCCCTAGATGGCAATAATCTAATATATATTAAACATGGTAAAATATACGTAAATCCAATATAGGCATACATATTTATACAATTATCTTGCTGCACAAGAAAAATCATATCAAAAACAAAAAAAAATGAGAAAGAAAATAAAATTTAAGCAAACAACAAAAGAAGTGAATATGCTATGTTGTGATCCAAACTCAGTTCCCACAGTGCTCTTTCTGGGTGTAGATGGCTCTATCATCATCATAAGATTATTAGAATTGGCCTGAATCATCTCATTGTTGAGAAGAGCCACATCCATCAGAATAGATCATTATATCATCTTGCTTATTGTAGTATACGATGATCTCCTGGTTCTGCTCATTTCATTGTAATTCATTTCATGTAAATCTCTCCAGGTCTCTCTGAAATCATCCTGCTGACCATTTCTTAAAGAACAATAATATTCCATAACATTCATATACCATAGCTTATTCAACCATTCTACAACTGATGTCTTACCATATTTTTTGCAAATTTTTCATATTTATTATTCCTTATAGTTCAGTAATAATATTCCCTTATTTACACCCCATAATCTGTTCAGCTATCTTCCAATTACTAGATATATTTTATTTCTAGTTCTTTGAATAGTTTAAATAATGTTGCTATAAATATTTTTTGTACATATGAATCTTTTCTTACCATTAATAACCTCCTCAGAATATAGTCCTAGTGGTAGGAATTTTATACTAAAAGTTAGAAACAATGTACTATCTTAAAAAAAATTTTTTTTTTCAAATTGTTTTCCATAAGAGGTGAACCGTATCATAGCATCATCGGGAGTGAATTAGTGTGCCTTTTCTCCCACAATTCCAACCCACCCCAGTCATTCATTTGTTTGTCAAAAAAGTATTTGTTAAACATTTCTATACCAGGCACTGTGGATATAAAGACAAAAATTAAACAATTCCTGCCCTCAAAGAGCTTACTTTCCATAGAGAAGAAAACATGTACACAGATAAGGAAAAGCAGCATTGGGTGAAAGGGGATGAAAAAATGCATTTCAGGTATTCAACCTGAAATTCAACCTATTCAAAGACACAGAGATAGGAAATGGAATGTCTTATGTGGGGAATTAGCAAACAGGCCAGTTTAGAGGAATGTACAGTTTGGTAGTGTGGCATAGGATGTGGTAAGCCTAGAAAGATAATTTGAAGGCAGATGGTGAAAATCTTGCTAGCCTGATAGATGGGAAGTGATAGACCTTAGAGTTATTATTAGTCTGTACTTTTTTGCTTATAAATAAAGGTAACATAATACCAGTCTGTATTCTATAGACTACAGGATGCCTAAAAGTTCTTTAAAAAGTATTTACCTCATGTAGCAAAGAACACTAAAATGCAGTTTGTACTTTCTGTGTTACTTAGCTGTCAAACTATCATGAGATTTAATATTGGGACCATGGGTCCAGGCTCCACCATTGGGCATTTTAATTATTCTTTTTTAACTTCATAGATTATGAAAATTTTAAGAATAGGAACCAAGTTTTTTTTTTTTTTTTTTTAAATTTCTATGTAACACAGGTTGGGGTAGAACTTGGCCAAGTACCTCACAGCTCTTACCTTTGTTCTTTCCAGCTCTTACCCTTCCCAAACCCTTAAAATCTATGTTGCCCTGAGCTTTCATCGCTACCCTTCTTGGCCCTATGACTTGAAACTTCACTATCACTCAAGTTACCCCAATCTCTTATCTTGCCCCTTACTACTATTCATTTCATTCTTATCTATCATTTCCTAATTATCTCTCCAATTATACTGGGAACAGATCTGAGGAAAGGAGATCAAATATGGTTCCTACTCTCCTGTGTCCAAAAGTCAACAGAGCTTTCTCATCGGAAGTTCCTTATAATGAAATCAAAAGTATAATAATCAAAACTATCACAAATATTTAAACCTGAAAGATAAATGGAAGCCAAGAAACACTTGTTTTTTTATTGACCTATTTACTGTCCCTCACATGTATATATATCCACATATGCACATATTGTCTTACTCATTTAAATGTAAGTTTCTTTAGAGCAGGGGATGTTTTCACCTTTTGTTTGTTTTTCCAAGCACTTAGCAAAATATCTGGCATATAGTAATTAATCTTTTAATGAGTGCTTTTTGATTAACTGAGTCTTCTCAGAACCATTTTTATAAATTTCAAAAATACTTTATGATACAACTCACTTCATATACCATGAATGTTGTTCACCACCATCTGCTTAGTTGTTTAAAATTAAAATAAATACAAATATTTTCTTTATTTAAACAAATAAAGGAAAACCTAGACAGTATATCCCTTAAAAAACTCTAGCCGAAAGCCTTCAGGTCAATTAAGTTGGAATTTTTAATAAATGCATCAACATTTAACATAGCGTAACAATTTTGATGTTCATTAAGCTAATTAGAAAGAGAATTTGTCATCAGAAGTGTTTGTAAATAATGACCTTCATATGAACATTTTGATAAAATGGATCTTTTGCCCTTCTCTGTAAAAACAAGTGACAATGGGTGTTGAATATTGCATACTATCAGACTCTGCTGATGTGTAGATTGGTTTTGTTGAACTAAGGAAATATAAATAAATTATAATTATGTGTGTATATATATATATATATATATATATATATATATACACACACACACATATATATATTCATTCCTTCTTTTGTTTGAGAGAAAAGGAATTATGGATAGAGAGTATGGCATATACTGTCAGGTATCACTGCTGTATCTTTATTTTTTTCCTCTGTCACAAAGAACTGCAAAACATTATTGAGGGGCTCAGGGCATACAACTAGAAATTACAGTGTAAATTAAGTGACTTGCCCAGAGACAAGACTTGAATAAAAACAAAAGGTATCAATCAAACTTAAGAAAAGTGCCAAGTTTATTAGGCAGACCAATGTTAATAAGGAACAAATGGATAAACAAATTGGTTGTTACTTCTTTTCTCTACAGCTCCTGGCACAGGAATGGGCACATAGGAGGCATCAGAAATGCTTACTGAATTGGACTGAATGTTGTCCTTTGAGTTCTATATGCAAAGAAAACAGTCAGGCTGCAAAGGGATAGGGCAAGAACTAGCACTCAGCTGTGGGATTGTTGGTGAGAACAGAGTAGAGATTGAAGTCAAACCCTCTAGCTTGTTTAGATAATTTTAAGAACATTTAAAATGAGGTATCCAGGGCCTACAGCAATAATGATTCTGAGCTCTGTTTATACATGTACTTTGAGCTATTTTTGCTAGTACATTTGGGACCAGAGGTAAGCAGTTAAAAGACCCTCCCCCTACAGACCTAATTACCCAGCCCAGGCTGCATGTCATAGGAGAAACAACTAGGATTACTATTAATATTACTTTTATAAACATACATATTTTCAATCAGAATATTTTTCTCAGTAGGATTTGTAACTATTCATATAGTATTCCATTTAAGATCCAAAAAATGCTTTGTATCAGCTCTGATGATGGTACTTCATACTCGCCATTCCTATCTCCCTTTTTCCTTCTACTCCCCACCCCAAACTTTTTCATACCCTCCACCTTCTTTCCCCTTCCTCCAGCTGAAGAATGCAAAAATAATTCTCTTGGTTTCAAAGAGAATAACTTGATAAAACATAGATCTGAATGGGTGTTGACTATATCACGTCAATTTTAGGACTTTAGCCCTTTGAAAGGTCAAAAACTGGGCATTTCCCTATTTCCTGGATATTACCCAATAATTTTTGTGACCTATAAAATGGAATGCTGGTTAATGTTTCAGCAGGAAAGAATCATTAGCAAATCATGAATCAGTGTTTTATTTACTACCCCCCCCCGCCCCCCATCATATTATTAGCTTTTGGATGATTCCAGGACATGTGAAATCTAAGATGTCTGAAATTCAAAAACACATGTGCACAAATGCTTTGGTAATATCCATTTATTTATTAAGCACCTGTGCTCAGTCTGGAGCTCATCTGAGGTTAATACAAGGATAAGAGGCTTCTAGCTTCAGTAAGGTTTATAGTCTAATAATGATAAGACACCAATAATAGGGTGATATGACACATTACATGGTAAGTACATCAAAGACTATAAGTACTATATAAGGCCTGGGGAGGAGCAGGATTATTGAGGGAGTGTCAGAGAAGACTTCAAGGAAGAGAAAACATTTAAATTAAACTTTAAGGGATAAGAAGGAATTCAATTGAGAAACAAATAAAGACAAAGGATATTTGAGGCAAAGGGAGCAGTCTAAGCAAAGGAAGAGACAGACATTCCAGGTTTGAGCAAGCAGGGATTTGTCCCAGACTTGGTAAATTTAAAGGGTGCAAACTGGTCCCATAGGCACTGTGGGTGGAATATAGGGCTATGGTCCTTCTAATCTAAGCTAGGGAGAGTGATGTGGGCATGAGCAGCATAGTCAACACACTGTACTTTGGCCCTCCACCGTGGTCTTGAGAAATTGCAAAATCAGCTCTTCTTCCACAGGAGCACTAGTTAGAATGCTCTGGGTATCTCCCATCCAAGCCAAGTTTAGCAGAGTGCCTGGGGGCTAGGAATAGGAATGAAGCGTAGCTCTCAGTCTTTAAACCTCTCTGCTGGGGTTTAGCCAGGAAGGGGGCATTCTCTTTCTAACATGGGC
Source organism: Sarcophilus harrisii (assembly GCF_902635505.1). NCBI lineage: Eukaryota > Metazoa > Chordata > Mammalia > Dasyuromorphia > Dasyuridae > Sarcophilus > Sarcophilus harrisii. The sequence continues at coordinate 248,473,015 of NC_045427.1, read as the reverse complement.
CCCATCCAGAATGATGTGAGGCTTAGACTTAGCATGAGTTAGGAAGATTCAAGGGCATTGGCAAGCTGATACCTGACTGAAGGTGAGTGGGGTGAACAACTCCACTTGTTGGGTATGTTATAATAAGAATTCTTTTCATATACAGATTGAACTATATGGCCCTGAAGTCCTTCTTAACTGTCAAATTCTGAGATTTGGTGGGCAAGATGACAGGTAATCTTACAAGGATCAAAGGAACCTGCTACCATAAGCAGCGGTGAATGGGGGCTACCATTCACTCCCACCTTGGAGCATCTAGAGCAGAAGTTGGCATAAACATTGCAGGGCTCTGATATGATTCCTGCCTACCATCACCTCCACACAAGGTGGGGAGATAAGGCCATTTGGGCACACATCTGCTTGGCCTATGTTGGACGGTTAGGCTAACTCCTACTTTTCCATATCTTCACACTTGGGTGAGTCTTCACTCTTTTTCATCACCTATTTGAGGCTGGGTCTTATTTACTGTGAGCACAGAAAAGAAAAAAAATGGGTGCATGTGTCTTCGTAAAATGCCTTCATTTATACAAGAAGAATGGTTAATGAAGGGAAGCAGCTGGTTGGAAAAGAGTACTGGGTCTTCCCGCCTCCCCATCAGCTGCCACCCTGATCACACATACCTAGTACCTAGTTAACAAAAATAATGATTTAAAATGTGATGCTATCCTTCCTTCCACAGCCAAACTCAGAAGTTTTATAAATTCCTCACCTCTCCTTTCTCTCCTCCTACTCACTTAACTCTTTGCAATTTGCTTGCAACATCCCCACTCAAAAGAAACTGATCTCTCCAAGCTGTCAAAGGAAGTCTTGACTGTTAAATTCCATGGCCTTTTCTTAGTTCTCCTTCCTTTTTTGCCTTCTCTGCAGCTAGACCTGCCTTTTTCTGAATTTTTTGCTGGATCATCACCTTCCACCCCAACTAGCTTGGGATGTTTGGAGGCATTCTCTTATCTTTCTACATCCTCTCCCCTCACCCTGATCTTATCAGTTCCCATTTGTTGACAACTCTCAGATCTAGTTCTAGTCACTCCTCCTGAGCTCCAGAACCACATCATCAATTAATTAGACATTCTGTAGGCATCTTCAGTTCATCATGTCCAAAATTAACTTGTTCTTCTCCACCTGCCCAAACTTTCCTATTCTGTTGAGAATATATCATCCTTCTGAGCACACAGACTTGCAATGATGGCATCATCCTCTATTTGTTCTCATTCCTCAACTGCCATATGTCAAGTTTTGTTGCTTCTAATTTTACAGCATTTCTCACATCTGTCCCTTTTTGTCCTCTCATGTAGTCACCATCCTCATTCAGGTCTTCATAAGTTCTCATTCTTAACTTTTGCAATAGCCTCCTAATTTTACTCCTAATTTCACAGATCTCTCTCCCTCCTCTCTGTATTGTACTGTATTTTTGTTTATTTTGTTAAACATTACTCAATCACATTTTTTAATGCTTCAATCTGTATTCATACACAATCAGTTCTTTCTCTGGATACAGAGAGCATTTTTCATCATAAGACCTTCAGAATAATCTTAGATCATTATATTGCTGAGAATAGCAAAGTCATTTACAGCTTGACTTTTTTCTTAAACATCTTTCACATGACTGCCAAAATTATTTCCCCAAAATGCTAATATGATCATGTCAGTCCCTAACTAAAAAGCTTTGAATAACTCCCTATTGTCTCTAGGATAAAATTCAAACTCCTCAGTTTGGCCTTTAAAGTCTTCCAAAATCTGATTCCAGACTACCTTTTCAAGTTTATTTCACATCATTTCCCTTTGTGCATTCCACTTAAACTGCTCTGCTTACTGATGAACATTTTTAGGAGGTTGATCCCATGCTTAGATTATATGCCCTCTTCAATTCCACTTGTTAGAATCCTTTCAGGCTCACTCAGTTCATATTTTTCTTAATCTAAACTGCACTAAGTGGCTCGTATTCTCTCATGAAATATATACTTATTTGTTAATATATTATGTTCCACCATCCCCTGTGCATTGCACCCCTCAATCTCCAGTACAATGTAAGGGAGAAAGGGATAGCAGGGAATTAATTTTTTTGTGTGTTTGTATCTCTAGTACTTATTATATAACTCTTGACTATAGCATTTGCTATAGTCAAGACATTAATAAGACATTTGTTTGAGGCCAAAGACAAAAGTTTCCATTGGACATTAAAATACCAAAGTAACACTTTTTTTTTGTGGTTACAAAGAATTGGAAACAAAGTAGTTCCCCTTTGACTAGGTAATGGCTAAGTAAATTGTGGTACATGAATTTGATAGATGACTGTTCCTCAGTTGTATGCTTTGTAAATCCATAGACCATACTGTTCATGAAATTGTCTTGGCAAGGATAATGAAGTAGTTTACCATTTCTTTTTCCAAACAGGTTAAGTGGCTTGCCCAGAATCATATAGCCAGTTAAATGACTTGGGAGTGGATTTGAAAAGCAACAACAACAAACAATTAAACTAGATATTAAGTAATTAAAAAGACAAAGTTTGGTTTAAAAAAGAAATGAGGAAAGGTCCCTTTCTTCTTTGTAGAGATTGGGGACTATGCGTATGGAACATTATATGCACTGTCAAACTCAATTTGAGTGTTGGTTAGTCTTGTTGAATTGTTTTTGAAATCTTTTAAAAATTATTTGCAATAAAGGGATGGCTTGCTGGAAAGACTTACATGAATTAATGCTAATTGAAGCAAGCAGAACCAAGAAAACATTGTACACAATAAGATTATGTGATGATCAAATCCATCAGGATTTGACTCTTTTCAAGAATGAGGTGATTCAAGGCAATTTCACTAGAGTTGTAATGGAATCATTTGCATCCAGAGAGAGACAAATTCCATGTGGATTAAAGCATAGTATTTTCACCTTTTGGTTGTTTTTATTGTTTGCTTGGGTTTTTTTTTTTCTCTCATTTTTTTTTTTTAACCTTTTGATCAGAATTTTCTTGTGTAGCATGATGAATATGGAAATATATTTAGAAGTGTATGGTTTTTAACCTATATCAGATTGCTTGCTGTCTATGGGAAGGGGTGGGAGTATGGGAGAAAAAGAAAAATGTGGAACACAAGGTTTTGCAAAGGTGAATATTGAAAACTATGTGTATTTGGAAAAATAAAATAAAAATACTAAAAAAAAAAAAAAAAAAAAAAAAAAGGAGGAAAAAACAAAACACCACCACCAACAAAAAAACCCCCCAAAGACAAAAACAAGAAATGGCTTGCTGGAAGGAGACAGGAAAAGAAACACTTATTAACTTGACTTATTTCTCTCTGTCACTACCATCATACATTCTTCAATGTTTATAATCTTTTGATATTATCTTTTATTCTTTCTTCTCTTTTGTCTCTCATATCCTATTAGTCCTATTAATTTTACCTTTGCAAAATATCTCCTACTCTTTGCTCCTATTGCCATCATACTGATACTGATAATTTTCTACTTCCTCGATTATTATAATAGTGTCCTTATAGGTCTCCTACCTCCATTCTGTCCTTACTCCAAAGCAGTCTTCAAATAAATTTGGTCATATCCTTTGACTCCTCAGAAATCCCTCAGTGTGATCAAATGTGAATGACTTTGCCATTCTTAGCAAATCAATGATTCAAGACAATTCCAAATGATGAATGAATAATGAGGAAAAATGCTAACCATTTCTGATCAAGGTATACTTTTTAAAAATTTTATTTTTCTGGGGGCTTTTTGGTTGGTGTTTTCTTTAACAAGATGGCTAATATAGATATATGTTTTGCATGACTGCATCTATATAATCTATATCAAATTGTTTGCCTTCTCAAAGTGAGAGAAGAGGGAAGAAGAAAGAGAATTTGGCACTCAAAATTTAAAAGACAAATGTTTAAAAATTTATATTTAATTGGAAAAAAAATTTTAGAGAAAAAAAAAGAAATTTCTTCCTATTATCCCTAAAATTTCTCCGTAAGGCACTCAAGAACTTCCATAACTATTCCAGTTATTAATTCTCTTTACTCATTTTATGCCTCAGCAAAACTAGATTGTATTCTGTCCTCAGAATGCCTACTACATTCTTATATTTCTGAAGAGTCATAAGTAAGAATTCGTGTACCTGGAATAAGAGTCAGCAAAGGTCCCCTCAGTGAGCGGATAGAAGTAGTAGAAATAGAGACTCTAGGACACTAGAAGAGGGTTTGAGCCGTAAGGGATTATTTCTATAGAACATAATTTCCAATCTAATCCAACAAGTACTTTTAAAAGTTATATCGGTATTATTGTTTTTATATCACTTAATAAACATTCAGTGCCTGCTCTGTGTTAGGTACTATGCTAAGTGCTAAGGCAAAAAACACTTTCTGCTCTCAGCTTTATACTCTAATGAGGGAGACAACATACAACCAACCATGCACAAAGATACGCTTTGGATAAATTGGAGATAATCTCAGAGGGAAGACACTGAAATTAAGGGGAACTGGGAAAACTTTTTGAAGAAGATGGAACTTTAGCTGAGGCTTGAAGGATGCCAAAGAAACTAAAAGACAGATGAAGAGGGAAAGAGTTCCAGGAATTGGAAACAACAAGTGAATATGCTTGGATCGGGGAGGTAGTGTGTGTTTAAGGGAGAGCAAAGTGGCCAGTTTTAGTAGACCAGAGTATATGAAAGAGAATAAGGTACAAAGCAGTCATGTGGTACATTGAATAGACTTGGACTTGGAATCAGGAAGATCTGAGGTTAAATCCTCTTTCATATACTTATTTCGTTATGTAAACCTTTACAAGTCACTTAACTTGTCTTGGCCACAAAGTGGGGATAATAATAGCCCTTTTCTCACTGGGTTATTATGAGGATAAGATAACAGTGCAAAGTGTTTTGCAACTTTTAAAGCAATATATAGATGCAAGGAAGAGAAGGAGGATTCCCCTTGCTCCTTCCAAATCTTCTCCTTATAATAGGGGTACTTCAAATCATTTGGAGGATGTCCATAAGCAATATGTCCACAGCTCTGGATTATAACTCTCAGAGTGATGTGGAGAAACAGATCCAGCTCTTGAATAATTTAGTGCTTTTCAATAATGGTATGTCATAAGTGGCATAGCAACTTTCCTTCTTTCTTCTAATACTTACCTCCCAAGTCTGTAATTTGTACCGAAGACCCAGTTGCTTATAGTCAATGAAGGTATTGTTTCTTAGGTTGGCCAAGGCCATGGAATAATCAGAAAGAGCTTCTGGAAACCTGTGACCCAGAAGAGAATCAATTACAACCCAAGAATCCTATAAATGTAAAGGAGATTCTGTGATGGGCCCTCAGTGACTAGTTGCTAAATGAAAGGTTTTGAAGCAGAGAGTCAAATTCTTGGACTTAATCTTTAGAACAACAGGAAGCTCCAACAGGACCCCAAGGACAAAAGTGGTAGTGGAAAAAGAAAACTTTAGCATCAAGAACAGCAGGAGGTTGAATACAGAACAAGATATGATAGTTTGGATGAAACATGACTATGGCCATACAATTCTATATAGAGACAAATAAACATGGGAGAGATTATGATGACCAAGTGGGTAAAGTGCTAAGTATAGTCAGAACTATATTGAATTTCATTTTATTGCAATAAAAGACTATTCTAAATTTATTCTGAATTGGGACCTTTGAGAGTTTGGCTAGCAACTATCTGTTAATAGGGCAAAAAGTACTTTCCAGAAGGGTGGCAGGGTGCCCTTTACATTTACTACTTGCTCACCTCCCTCTCCCAATGCCACAGGTGTCCCAACTGAGGAATTTAAGGGACACCTGAATTCTAGTCTAGAGGTCTCTGTGGGATTTGTTTCTTCTCATCTTCCCAATATCTCTTTATAACAGACCTTGTTTCTCTGTTTGATATTACTTTATTTCAAAAGATCCCTGATTTCATCAATTTGGGAATCTTGTCCACTGACGGTTTTGAACACCTTCCTGCCTTAATAGATGGTTTCATGAGTTGAAACAACTAAAATAATTCATCCCTTGGTGACCAACTTTCTGGGGATGAGCCTCTCCCCACTTAGACTAATCCTCAAACAATAAAAGCATAGTCCATTGCTGGTCCCATGTTACAAACCACCTCAGTTTGGTGTGACCGGTGAGGGTTTATGTTTTCTGGGCATAGCCTTGAAGATTCTGAGTCACCTTTAGATCACATAATGATTAGGGCAGTAACGGAGAGTACTCTGTTTTTTAAAATATGATCTTGATTTGGAAAAGCAGTTCTGGTTAGGAGGAAAGAAGGGAGATAGGAATTATATACAGAAGCATTCAAGTTTAGGAACAAAGTGAAAAGGTTGGCAAATGCTTGTTTTAAAAGGCAAATGTTAGAATGATAACATTAAAAATGCTTAAAGATAAAGCTAACTTTATCTTTTAAATAAAGTTAAAGATAGCTAACAACAACAACAATAACAAAGTTAGGAAAGGTTGAGCTTCTTTGCCTTTACTCTTACAAAAAGAAGGGGAAGGGGACAACTGATGAATTTATCTGGAAATGGGAGGGATAGGAAGTATCTTTAACATAAATATTCAACTTCAGTTTATTGACAAATGATGTCACTGCTTCCTTTACATTATGTCCCATATCAGTCCTCTATTTAGAATTCCATAACCCTAGTCGTTTCTCATCCAGATTATCACTCTCAGTCTCCAGCTGTGCTTGATTATTCTAAAACAGTCTTCTCTGTTCACACTGATTGTACCACCTTCCTCCTTGGAGTCCTACCATGGATTTTTATTGTTTAAAAGTTAAGGCCACGATCTTCTTCCTGTGCTTCATTTCCCCCAAGGTCCCATGGATGATCTCATCTCTTTGGTGTCCTAGCAATGATTAGAACACTAGTGGCTACCCAAATGATTTATCTGACATGGAAATCTTGTTTCCTTGCTGCATCCTTGACCACAGCCATAATGTATTTTAATATAAGTTCTATGTCTTTACTTTCATTGTCATTACATTCATTCACTATCCCATTCAAAGTAGGAACTATCTTTATTTTTCTCTTTATGTACCCATTTCCTAAAACAGTGCTTTGTGCACATTAGGAGTTTAATAAATATTTATTTGAATTGAACTAAATGTCAATATTTCCTTTATTTATAGTTTATCATATATATGTATATATATATCTTTATACATACTATAATCATTTCCAGAACTTCCAGACCCTTAATTAGAAAGCCTTCTCTTGGAATGAGGAGAAACAGTAAAAGATTGTGATATTGTTTTAGAGTCTTTTTATACATTGGTCTCACCAATATGTCTGATAAACTCTGAAAGGACAGAGAGAGACCATAGCCATCACTATGACTAGTAGAGTGGCACGTAAGGTAGGCCAACTTTGAAAAGTGAGAAAAGAAGAGAAGCAAGAACAAGGTATGTTGGGAACAATAGATTGTAAGAAAATAAACAAGGAGACTTTGTACTCACCTTTCTAGATGAAAGTGAACCTCTCCTCTCAGGAAGAATCCAACAGCCAGACAAGAGTCCTTACTCACTGTTTGATCTAATGCCTAAGGATCAAAGACAAGGTATCAAAATGCTAAACTGCACAAAATAGCTGCCCTGTTTTGGTGTACTAATAAATATAACATGATATATTTGTGAAATAATGCAACCAATTTTCGTAAAATATACACAGAAGCCAGTCTCCTATGGGTCATATAAAAAATATGCTATAAGATCATTTCAGAATTGTGCACAATTCTGTGGGTATTACTTTCAAAAATGCATATCGCAATTATTATGCCTTTTCATCCTGTACAAGTTGTATCTAATTCTTTGATAGTAAGTCTACCCAGAATGCTATGGGATATCTATATCTATTTATCTATCTATCTATAGTGTTGGAACTAAATACCACTTGTTTTAGGTGGCAAATTGTGTAAAGTAGTAAAATTATACAATTGATCCCCTTTCCAGACTTAAGTATTCTTTTGAATGTGCCTTTAATGAAGGCAGCAGTCACCAGTTAAATAAACAAGCCAGCTAATTGAAGAAATGAAGTGTTAATAAAGATCTGATTCAACTAATTTGATAATTACTGACTATGGTCATTATATAAGGGAGACAGCATATTATGAAAAGCACCCTGAACTTGGGATTCAGGAGACATTAGTTTTAAAATCTGATTATGACCTCGAGTAAATCACTTTCCTTCTCTGAGATTCCCTTTCTCCATTTACAAAATGAGAATTCCACTAAAAATAACCTTCAAAGTATCTTTTAGCTCTAAAATTCCATGAAGTTGACTATGCTGTAAGTACTGGGGAAATGCTGAAAATACTACGAAAATTTGGAGAAAAGGAGAGATAAGAATAGGTTTCTTGGGCAAGAGTTTTGAGACATCTTAAATGATAGACATAGATTGGCGGATAAGATGAGGAAAGGTGTTTCAAGTTTAGGCAGAACAACAGGTTCAAAGATAGAGGCAGAAATTTATGTCCAAGGGATAACAAGTAGATGAATCTGATAGAAGTAGATGGACTATATTGGGAAGCAACAAGAGATAAGACTAGAAAGGAAGGGATATAGTGAAGTGTGAAACGCTAGGCTGAAAATTGAAATTCTATATCTATAAGCAACAGGAGGCAGGTTTTTAAACAGGGTTATGAGATTAAACAATATTCAAAGAATATCATTCTAAGCAATAGGGTATATTAGGTTACCTAGAGTAAATTAGCTAGAGAAGAGATTGGAAGCAAGAAGATGAGTGAGCATGAGACAATAAGGGTTTGGCTGACACTCTCTACAAGGTCTCTGGTTGGAGTTTTAGCTTGTATCATTCTCTTATCTCAGAATGATATTCCTGTCTCAGATTAAGCATATACCTAATGTTTTAGTTTTTGTTTTAGTGTGTCTATTATAATATGGGCACCGTTCCTAGGTATCCCAGTAAATGTTTAATAATTGGCCCTCTAAAAAAGTACACATGCCATACTTTTCATTTTAATCTTCATTCAACTTAAATTTTTCTCAATCACTTTTAAAATCTAGACAATCAACAAAATAATAAATCAAGCCCTGATTTTTAGTATTTGTCCATTTGTGCTCACCCTGAAAACTGAGCTATTTTCAGCAAATTCTTGGAAGTTTCCTAAATTATTAATATTCCATTCTTAGTCACTTGTACGTAAAAATGACTCAGCATATAATTTATGCCCATCAGGCATTTTCTTTCATGTCTACTTAATCACTTAGACCTAACTTCTTTTACCTTACTTTGTAATGTTCTCAGCACAGTGCCTAGCACACAATAAATGCTTAATGAATATTTATTGAATATTGGATTACTTGCTGTCCAAGGGAGTGGAGTGGGGAGAAGAAAAATTTGCATGTATTTTGAAAATAAAAAGCTAATGTTAAATAAATATTAACTTTCTAATTATAATCTTAGAAAATTTTTAGATACATATTAGAGACAAGATATGAACCCCCATCTTTTTGCCTCTGAGGCAGTCTCTTTATCTAGTCTATCACAATGCCTTTCAGTCTATCACTCCAGGTGCATTCATTTTCTCCCACTTTTCACCTGAACTACTGAAAGAAGTCACTGATCACCCTGATTCCAGTTTCACTCCTCAATCCCCATATTGCAGCCCCAATAATCTAACTAAGCTAAAAGACTGACCAAAAAGCCCACCACAATCTACTTCAGCCTACTTTCCTAGCCATATTTTATTCTCCTCCTTCTTATAAAGTCTATATTCTAGCCAAACTGACCTCCTAGTCTTTTTTTTTAAAATTTCAATATTACATCTTCTATTCCTAATTGTTTATGCTCTCTTTGTCCTCAGGTTTTTGTTTTGGATACAGTACTTATGTAATCTACTGGAAGAGAATCTGAACTATTTTCTCTTTCCAAATTGGAAGCTAGACACTAGAAGCAGGATTTCTCCTTTCTCAAGCTGTCCCCAATTCCACCCTTCACATAGGCACAGAATAATCAGTCTTCTGCAGTGAAGAGCCTTATGCATATGGACTTAAGTTTCAAGTCACATTTATATTTATATATGTTGTATCCTCATATAAGATTCTTGATAACAGGTACTGCTTTGCTTCTGCCCTTGTATCTCCAATATCTTACACACAGATTCTTCTCCTCAAGGCCAACTCCTCTATATGTATCCTTTATCCTGTTCTTTATCTTCTCTAGCAGATTACAACCTCAATTACTTTCCCCTTTCTTTATTCTTTTTCTCTACAGCCTTCAAACATACCCAAGTATTTCCCATCTTTAAAATACTTCCTGGAGTAGAGCCAAATTGGTGGAGAAAAGGCAGGGACTGGATTCTGTTCTTCCAAATTTCCCCTCCAAACAACTTTAAATAACACTTCAAAATAGATTTTGGAGCAGCAGAATCCATAAAAGGATGGTAATAATTTTCCAGCCCAAGACAACTTAGAAAGTGGGCAAGAAGAGCTCAGTTCAGAGTAGGCTGCTCCACAGATCCATTGTTTGGGTCCGAATTGACTCAGATTAAATGTAAATAGCAGTCATCTTTGCTTTGGCTAGGAACTCTGAGGGTCTTCCCCTCTCAGAATTATTATTTATATTTCTTTGGATGAGATGAAAGAGGAGATTCTTTGTCTCAATTGCTACCTCAGTCAAACTGAGACCTTTTAAAGACTTTAGCTCCCATTTCATCCAGGACCTTGATCTATATCATGTCACCAGACCCAGATGATATGTGACCATGCACAGCCCTCCCTCACTGAAATCTAATACACTTGCAAATCATGGCATCACCTCCCTGATGTTATAGTCCTCTTTGAAAATGAAGGAGAAACAATAAAATCTAGAACTATGCCTAGTATATATTTAATAAGTCTCAGCCTGAGGAAGACTATTTTTGATTTGATGGGTCAGGGAAAACTTTGTGAAACAGTTATCTGAACTTGGCCTTGAAGGAACTGAAGAGTGTGATAGACTTCTAGCTTTAGAACAGGAAGAGATCTTAGGCACCCAGTCCTTTAATTGTACAGATGAGGAAACTGAAGTTTAGGTTTGTTGAATTATTGCCCAGAATCAAGTAGGGTGGAAGAGAATTTTTTTAGTCAAGCATGGGAGCAACCTGTCCAAATACAATGAGATGGGAAAGTGCAGGAGAAGTAAGTTTTAAAACAGTAAGCATGGATAGAACATATATGAAGAGAAGTAGCTGAAATTAAGCTAGCAACACAGGTCACAATGCAGCTGTCATTAGCGTTAATTGACAGGTAATAAATATATAAACATGAACAAATTTTACACCACATTTCTTTGATAAAGATCTCATTTCTCAGATATGTAGAGAACTTAGTCAAGTTTATAGAAATAAGAGTCATTCCTCAATTGACAAATGGTCCAAGCATATAAACAGGAAGATTTTAGATGAACTAATCAAAGCTACCTAGTCATATGAAAAAATACTTTAAATCACTACTGATTAGAGAAATGCAAATTAAGACTCTGAACTACCTTCCCATACCTATCAGATTAGCTAATATGTCAGAAAAGGAAAATGACAAAAGTTTGAGATGTGGGAAAATTGAAACACTAATACACTATTGGTGAAGTGGTATCCTGCTTCAACCACTCTAAAATAATTTGGAACTATATTCAAAGGATTATAAAATCATGCATGCTCTTTAACCAAATAATATCACTACTAGATCTGTATCACAGATTTAAAAAAAACCTTGAAAACAAACAAAAAGAAAAAAGGACCCATATGTACAAAAAATTTTATAGTAACTGTTTTAGTGATGGCAAAGAACTAGAAATTGAGAGGATACCCAGCAATTGAGGAATGGCTGAACAAGTTGTATATGATTTTGGTGGAATTTTACTATACTAAAAAAAAAAAGACAAACAGGATACTTTCAGAAAAACCTGGACTTACATGAATTGATGCAAAGTGAAATGAACAGAACTTGGAGAACATTGTATATAGTAAAAGCAATATTGTATGATGATCATCTGTGAATGACTTAGCTATTCTCAGCAAATGGCCTAAGATAGTTCTGAAGGACATGATGAAAAATGTTTTCCATCTTCAGATAGAATTTGAATATAGATTAAAACATACTTTTTCTTTTGTCTGTGTTTTCTTTCACAACATGACTAACATGACTAACATGTCACAACATGACAGAACATTATAACATTTTTATAATATGTTATGTCTGACTGTACAAGTCTTGTCCAAATCAAATTACTATTTTTCTTAAGAAGGGGTGAGAATCTGAAATTCAAATTTTTTAAAATGATTGTTAAAATTTGTTTTACATTAATTGGGGAAAAATAACTTTTTAATGTAATACTTATCTACTAGTTCCATTACTCCCTTAGGGCTTATATCTCTCCTCCTTTGCTCAGTCAAACTCCCAGAAAAACTGTTTTATCCTTGTTTTCTCTACTTCCTTTCTTCACAGCCCTTTGCAATCTGGCTTCAAACTCCACAGAAACCAATCACCAAAGATGCCACTGGTCTCTTCATTGTCAAATCTGATGGTTTTTTCTAGTCCTTATCCTCCTCTACCAATTTGATGTATTTGTCATTGCTGATACCCTCTCCTCCTAGATATTTTCTATTCTCTGGGCTTTTGTGAAAATATCCTCCCTTGGTTCTCCTCCTACATGACTAACTGCTTTTTCTCTGTCTCCTTTGCTGGTTCATCAACTAGATCACTTCCCCTAATGATGGGTTTTTCCCCATGATTCTGTCCTAAACCATAATAGCTTGAATAAGTTTAATTATCTTCTTTCTGCAGAAAAATGGGGCAGCTAGGTAGGGCAGTAGATAAAAATACTGGACTTAGGATCAGGAAAACTCATGTTCTTGAATTCAAATCTGACCTCAGAAATTTATCAGCAGCATGACCCTGGGCATATCACTTAATCCTGTTTGCCTTAGTTTTCTCATTGATAAAAATGAATTTACAGTGACAAGCTACTCAAGTATCTTTGCCAAGAAAACGCTTCATGGGCTCATAAAGAGTCAGCTGTCACAAATAACCGAATAACAACAAAATGCTGATGAATGACAAATCTATATATCCAGCCCCAGTTCTTCTGAGCTTTAATCCTGTACAATCCCACTTGTCTTTTGGACATTTCAAATTAGATTTCTCAGAGACATCTCAAACTTAACATGTACAAAACAGAATTCATTGTCTTTCCCTTCAAACCCATTCTTCTTTCAAATTTCCAGATTTTTGTTGAAGGTACTGCTGTTCTTCCAGTCTCCAGATTCATAACCTTGGTGTAATAATTGACTCCTCATTCCCCTTCACTTCACATATCCAATCAATTGCCAGATCTTTTCATTTTTACTTCAATAGTATTTTTCTCATACATCTATCACCTTAGTTCAAGCCTTCATCCCCTTTCACCCAAATTCTCACAATGGCCTTTTAATTGGGTCCACATCCCAACTCATTCACTAACTCAGTCTCTCTTCCACAAAACTGCCAAAATGATTATTTTCAAGCATAGTTTTGACCTTGACACTGCTACTCAGTCAACCCCATTGACTCTATTGTCTTAAAAACAAAACATAAAATCTTGTTTAGTTTATAAAAAACTCTTTATTACCTAGCTCCAACCTATTTCCCCAGACTCATTGAATTTTGCTTCAACTCCTTCAATCTCAATCTCAACAAACTATTCTTCTCTCAATTGCTCAACCAGGACACTTAATTCCCTTTTCCCATGGTTTAATTGCATTGGCTGCCCTCTACAGAGATTGTACTTTCTCCTCACATCTGCCTAATATGATTTTTCTTCCTTGAAGATGGAGCTCAAAATATCACCTTTGGTGTAAAACCTTTCCAGATCATCTCAATTGCTTCTGCCCCCTCTGTCAAGCTTCCTTGTATTTACCTGCTTTGCATTTATTCTGTTTGCACCTACATATGGCCAGTTGTTCTCTTCCCTTAAGCTACAAGGTTCTTCTAGCAGGCATTTTAAACTTTATTGTATTTGTATTTCTTGTTCCTAGAAAATAGTAGGCCTTTAATATTAACTGATATATTGATGTTATTTACATGTGGACTCTCCCATATGTAAGTTTTTTGAGGATGGAAATTTTAAAAAAGTATTTCTTTGTGAGTTTTGTCTTTTTTTTTTTTAAGTAAAAAAAGATTTGAGCTACAATTCGTATTCAAACATAAACAGTACTTTCTCTGAATATGGATAACATTTTTTATCATAATGTAGCAGATTGTGGTCCTTTTAAGAAACTGTATTTCCTATTGATCTGTGATGCCTTTCAGATTTCTAGCCCCTCCTGGCTGAGGCATATCCTCCCCAGACAAGTTGTCTTTCCTGGATGCCAGAGTCTTTGATTCACAAATCCAGGTCAAAAAGCATCCCTTTGAATTCCAATAGGAGATCCAGGCTTGTCCCAGCCCCCACTGGTTCTGATCTACTAGGGCTTACCAACCCCCACCAAGACACTCAATAAAATAGTTCCATCAACCAAGGTCTTTGCAGATGGATTTTGGTAGTTCATACAGCTGCCAGGACTTTCTGTCCACTGAGAATTGCATTCTCAGTGCAAAACTCTATTTTCCATAGATCTGCCACTATAGAAGTCAGTCTTTTGGTAAACTGATTTCTATCTAACAATAAACTTTCATTTTGCAACTAATATTTGGGAATTAGTGAATTCTTCCACTCCTAAAACAAGTGGCCGATTTAAAGGGGATTCTTAATAACTCTTTTATAGCCACTAATCTCTAGACTACCAGGAATTTAGACCACTCTAAATTTCATCAATAACTCCTTCAGAATTGTCTTGAGTCATTGTATTGCTGAGAAGAGTAGTCATTCACAGCTGATTACCTTGCTATATTGCTGTTACTTTGTACACAGTACATTTTACTTTGCATGAGCTCATGGAAGTCTTTCCAGGTTTTTATGAGAATATCCAGCTTGTCATTTCTTATAGCACAACAATATTTCATCATAATCACATATGACAATTTGTCCAGGCATTGCCCAATTGATGGATATCTCCTCAATTTCTAATTCTTTGCCCTGAGAAAAGAGCTGTTATACGTATTTTTGTACATATGGGTCCTTTTCCTTTAATTTTTTAAAAAAGTTTTCATCTCTTTTGAAATACATGCCTGGTATTAGATCAAAAGGTATGCATGTTTTTTTTTTTTAATTTTTTAATTTTTAAATAACTTTTTATTGACAGAACCCATGCCAGGGTAATTTTTTTACAACATTATCCCTTGCACTCACTTCTGTTCCGATTTTTCCCCTCCCCCAGATGGCAAGCAGTCCTATACATGTTAAATAGATTACAGTAGATCTTGGATACAATATATGTGTGCAGAACCGAACAGTTTTCTTGTTGCTCAGGGAGAATTGGATTTAGAAGGTATAAATAACCTGGGAAGAAGAACAAAAATGCAAGCAGTTTACATTCATTTCCTAGTGTTCTTTCTTTGGGTGTAGCTGCTTCTGTCCATCCTTGATCAATTGAAACTAAGTTAGATCTTGTCTTTGTTGAAGAATCCACTTCCATCAGAATACATCCTCATACAGTATCGTTGTTGAGGTATATAATGATTTCCTGGTTCTGCTCATTTTGCTCAGCATCAGTTCATGTAAGTCTCACCAATCCTCTCTGTATTCGTCCTGCTGGTCATTCCTTACAGAACAATAATATTCCATAACATTCATATACCACAATGTACTCAGACATTCTCCAATTGATGGGCATCCATTCATTTTCCAGCTTCTAGCCACTACAAACAAACAGGGCTGCCACAAACATTTTGGCACATACAGGTCCCTTTCCCTTTTTTATTATCTCTTTGGGGTATAAACCCAGTAGAGACACTGCTGGATCAAAGGGTATGCACAGTTTGATAACTTTTTGAACATAGTTCCAAATTGCTCTCCAGAATGGCTGGATGTGTTCACAATACCACCAACAATGTATCAGTGTCCCTGTTTTTCCACATCCCCTCCAACATTCTGCATTATCTTTCCCTGTCATTCTGGCCAATCTGACAGATGTATAGTGGTATCTCAGAGTCTTAATTTGCATTTCTCTTATCAATAGTGATTTGGGTATGCATGGTTTGATAGCCCTTTGAGCATAGTTCTAAATTGCTCTACAAAATGGTTGAATCAGTTCATAATTCCACCAATGATGTATTAATATCTCATTTTTCTCACATTCTTTCCAACATTTGTACCTACTTAATAGGTAAGAGGTAGTACTTCAGAATTGTTTTAATTTGCATTTATTTCTCCAATTAGTAGTGAGTTAGAGTTTTTTTTTAATATGAAAATAAATATCTAGATTACTTCATCTGAAAACTGTTCATATCTTTTGATTATTTATCAATTAGGAATGACTTTTATTTTTTATAAATTCTATTCAGTTCCCTATGTTTGAGAAATGAGACCTTTATCAAAAAACCTTGTTAAGCATTCCTTTGTTTCCCAAGTGCTTAACACAGTGTCTGATACTTAGTAGTAAATCTTTAGTGAGTTCTTTTTGATTAATTTTGATTGGCTGATTTATAAATGATTATTGAATTAAATTTAATTGGGTAAGGGGTTATTATTTCCATCACTCAGATACAAGTGAGGTTCAGGGAAGCTGAATTGCTGGAGGTCACAAGTGATGAAATTGGAACTAGAATCCTAGAGTCACAATTATTTTCACAACCCTTCGTCACAGAAGAACATGACTCAGTATTAGGGTAGTGTGCCAAGGAGATGGAGACGAGATGTACTAAAAAACAGTGACTAAAATGTCTTCTGTCCATAGCATGATAAAGGGGCCAGAATACATTTAGAAATTTTATGACTGGGCTATGTTCTAAGCATTGTGTTTGTTCTTTTTTTCAGAGTCTTGTATACACTGTGCTTCTCATTAGTTTTTGAGATTGACCTCATTCATATGCCCACAGGGGTCAGTTTCTCAGGTGCTAGCAAATTCTACCTTAATAAATATTTGGTCTAATTCCATTTTAGTTTTTTTTTTTTTTTTGGTAAGATTTTCATTTTCTTTTTTTAATTTAATATCCCCCCTCAATACATTTAAGAACAATTTCAACATTCTCTTAAAATTTTAAGTCCCAAATTCCCCTTCTTTTTTTCTCTCCCCCTTTCACTGAGAAGGCAAGCAATTTGATATAGGTCATACATGTGTAGTCATGAAAAACACATTTCCATGTAAGTATTGCATGTTTAGATCTGACTCTTTTTATCCCAAGTTGTGCCCTTAGTGGTTAGGGAGCTGGGAAGTCAATTCTGGATTGGGAAATATACTTGTATCCCTTGTGAAGATGTGCTTAAAGTGAATAGTCTTTTTCTCTCATCTAGGTTCTTTTTTTTTTCTTTTGATTCACATCCTCATGATCCTGTTTTTCCTGAAAGTTATAGGATGCTCAGGAGGTTGAGGTGTTAACTAATCCTTATTGATCCCAGACATAGTGTATCTGAGCTATAAGGTTGGAGTATAATCTTAGGCTTCACTAATACCCCTCCCCATTCCTTTGCCCACTTACCAGCAGGGCTGCCTCTGGATTCCCTATCAGCAGGTACACACAGCCCATGTTGAAGCATATCTTGGAAAAAGGTTCTTCAATTCCGGAGAATAGTTCCAGGGCCAAACCCCAGTTTTCCCTATCCAAAGCTTGGACAGCTTCATGCCAGCTTTTCACCAAATCTTTGTATGACATTAAGGATGATTCTAAAGTGGAGCTGGCCTAGTAACTCTGAAGGAAATAAAAGAGCTCTTTGAAAAGGAATAGAGTGAGCACCCTATAGTTTAGAGATTGTAAGAGTGAAGCTGACACTCCCCTGAAGGGAGCTTTACCAGCGCGAGAATCTGGGCCAAGCAGGAAGTAAAGCCCCTTTTTATTTACCTAAGTAAGAGGTGGAGGCAGCTGTGGGTGTGTGTGTGTGTGTGTGTGTGTGGAGAAGGGGAGTAAAAGGTAGCTGGCTGAAAGGATCTTTCAATTGCTGAATTTTGGGAACACCAGCCTTTCAGATCTAGAGAAAAGGTCCTGTTTCTAATAGCTATTGTGGGAATGGGGTATGAATAAGAATAAAATGTTTCACTTTTATACAAGTATTCATATTCTGCATAGACTCTCACCTGTGGTATCTCTCTGTGGCAGTGCTGAGTGATGGAGCACCTGCGATCAAGCTGCTGTCTATGTGTAATGGGGGGTGAGAAGAAAAGAGTCTCAGCCTCATCTGTAAAAAACAGAGGAGGATAGCAAGAATTTTCTGGTTCTTTTTTTTTTTTTTTTTTTCAGGAAGATTCCACAGCCACTGTCCCTGTGGTCTCCCACATTTAAGTCTTTGCCTTGAGCTGAAAGTATTTTAAGGATGTGGTTTAGATTTGAAAAATAATAATCAGATTGAAGTTGATTAAATAAAATGAAAAAAAAGATTTCATTTGGTTACTTTATAGTTATGGGATGGGACATGAGGAATTATTCGTAGGAATATGGGGCAGGTGGGATGAGAGGAGAGAAGGGACATATGTGGGAGAATATCTCTGAGGGGAGTGGGGGAAACATGTGTGTGGGGACAGAAGGGCACCTAAAAAAAACTCCAGAATGGAAATGTATTCCATGAAGAACTCAAGAAGTTGAGGGGTTCTAAAGGGGCCTGGAGACTAAAAGAATATAATATGGGGAAGATTCTCTGAGATAAGGAGGGGTGAGAAGGAGAATTTTGAAAGTAATTTGATGTAGGAAGATGAATCATGGCTCTAGGTCTGTGTGGGTTCAGAGGTCTTAATCCTCTAATAGGCTTCTAAGGATTGGTGAGTTCCTTGCTCAGATTCTATTTCATAAGAGGCCCCAATCATGCTCTCTTTATTTCTGGCTCTATTCATTATGAATTCTCCACTTTCTCAACAGTAGCCCTCTCACACTAGAGATACCTCTGCTCTGATGACAACTTTCCTCATTGCTAAGTCCCTAGCCATGTTATTTCACTCCCAGTAATTCAGGATTTCTCCATTCTTCATTGGTCCATTCACCAGCCACCTCGGCTGGGTACTTTTTCCTTTCCCTTTCCCTCCCTTTTCAACTATATGGTCTTTCTCCATTAGAATATAAATTCTTTGGGGCAGCTACATGGTGCAGTGGATAGAGCACCAACCACGACATCAGGAGGACCTGAGTTCAAAAATGATCTGGACAAGCCACTTAACCCCAATTGTTTCAGCAGAAAAATAAAAAAGATATTAGCAGATGGCCTAGCACAAAATAAATCCTTAATGCTCTAGTTGGTTAGGCCAGTGGATGTAGCACTGGATCTAGTCGTGAAGCCCTGTGTCAAATATAGCTTCAGATGCTTACTAGCTGTGTCATCCTAACTCTGTGTGTGTCTGTGTGTGTGCCCATGTGCATGTGTCAATCTGATGGCTCTTGGTTGGTGAAGTTCAATTAGGGATTTAGAGGGAGAAGACTAATAAGGAATTGGGGTATAGGAGGACTTCTAAGGGAAAAAATGGTTATATGTTAAGGACCATGCCTAGGTGAAGGGGCAGGCCAATTCTCCCAGAGCCTACACAGCTGTGAATCATAACACTTGAAGGAATTGCAAAGCAGCCTTAGCTGATGCAGATGTTCCTTGTGGATTGGGAATGAAATAAATTGGAGGCAAGCGGGAAGAGGAGAGAGGTCAGAGAATGCAACTGCCTCTGTCTTCTTGTATCATCATCCTTTCTCATGAAGAGATCCATTCTACAGGTCTGAGTTGGATTTCTAGCAACCATTGGCAGGTGGCTCCGGTATTGCAGCAGTTATATATGTATATAAGGAGGTAGAGTTCTAATTCTTTTTTTGGGGGGGGGTATTTTGGGGAAACTCAGTAAACTCAGTAGCTGGAATAATTTTATATATACATACATATATACACACACATATATATACATATATACATATATATATATATGGAAGTAGAATTCCAGATCCTTTTTGGATGGGATATTTGAGGGATGGAATAATGACATATATGTGTGTGTGTGAGAATATATATATATATATATATATATATATATATATATACATATATATATGTATATATATATATACATATATATATGTATGTATGTATATGTATGTATATGGAGGTAGAGCTCTAGGACCTTTTTTGGGGGGATATTTTGGGGAAACTCAGTAGCTGGAATAATAATGATATATATATATATATACACACACATATATATGAAGAGGTAGAATTCCAGGTCCTTTTTGGTTGGGATTATTTGAGGGATGGAATAATGACATGTGTGTGTATGTGTGTGAATATCTATGGAGGTAGAGCTCTAGGAGCTTTTTGGGGGGTTGGGGTATTTTGGGGGAGACTCAGTGGTTGGAATAATGATATATATGTATAAGTGTGTGTACACACATATATACAAGCATTGTAAGGTTGACAAAGTGCTTTCTGTGCATAAGTCTCATTTGATCCTTACAACCCTGTGAGATAGCTACAACAGGGATTATTCATATCTTCCAAAGAAGGGAACTGAGAAGTCATGTAGGCCCGCGAGCTGGTCATTATGAGAGGTAGGGTTCTCTGGGATCTGGGGTAGGGAAGCTCTGAGGGGGAAAAGATGAATTGGGATCTCAAGAATTGGTCTCAGGATGTGTGAAATACTAGGATTGTGGGAAGGGACAGAGGAACTTTGAGAGTGCTGAGTCTTGGAGCCAGGAGCCAGACACAGGATCTGGATTGGGGGACTCATAGGAGTCTGAGAGAAATAGAATATAGAGGACTTTGGATTTGGAGAGACTGAGAAGATAGGATACAGGAAGACTCGACGGAAGAGGAGGTGGGGATTTGGAGGGACACGGTGTGGGGAGACTGAAAATAAAATGTGAATATGGGAAGACGGAATGGAACGCGCTGTCGGGGGACCCTGAAGGGACAGGATGTGGGGGTTCCAAGTACCGTGTAGTGAGACTCTGAGGGAAATAGGATGGGGTGGGGGAACACTAAGAGACAGAACGTGGTTGGATTCCGAAGGAAGATCTGGAGGGACTTTGAAGAGATATGCCGACCCTGCCAGGAAGGGACAGGATATGGGGGGGATTAAAAGGGACAGAGTGGGGGGCGGACAGACGGAATCTGGATGGCTCTGAGGACCGAGGGAGCTGGATACGGGAAGACTGGATGAATCCTGATGTGTGAGGCCTCTGAGGGAATATTGGGGGCTTTCAGGGGGAGAAAATACGGGGAACTCTGAGGTGACGAAAGATGAGGGGATTGAGAGTACGAGGAAACTCTGGGGAGACGGGATATAAAGAAAGCGAGTGGAGGGATTGAGGGGGGCAGTGTCGAGAAACTTTGAGAGGACAGGATATGGGAGGGGATCCTGAGGGCGATGCACCTGTGGCGACCAGGTCGGCCACTTCCCGGAGAGCCACACCCCGCCGCTGGGAACATTGGGCCCCGCAGCCCCGGGCGGTCCACGCCCACAGGGTAGGCCCGAGGCCTGGGGAGCCTGTGGGGCCTCCCTGCCCTCAGCAGCGCTCGGCCCGGCCGGCTTCGGTGCGCCCGGAAAAGTCGTCCGGCACCATTCCGGTGCGCAGCTCCGCCGCCGCCCTGCCGCTGACGTTCCGCTGCCGGGAGGGGAGAGGGCGCCGCCCCGCGGGCTCCGAACGCCGGCTCCACGTGAGTGGCCGCGGGCACACCGGGACATGGGGACACGGGGCCTCGGGGGCCGGGTGGGCCCTGGGCTGGAGATCACGGCTCCGGGATCCGAGAGGGCACCCGTGTAAAAGAGTTGGGGAGCATCGGAGCGGTGTAGGTGGGGGTGTCGGAGGGGGGGAGGGGTCCGGGGCACCTAGCGTAATGGTGGGGGAACGCGCGGCTGCTAGGGGTGGTGGATCTGTTCGGGGTCCCTGCGCCCCATCCCTCCCTTCTCTCACAGGGAGCTGGCCCGACGTCCAAATTCCCAGACCCCTGAGACCTCCCAAAGGGGAGCGTCCAACCTCCAGGCACGGTCTGGGACAGTCACCTGCCAAACGCACCCTTAGTGAAGGTCCTCCTTTTTTTTTTTTTTTTTTTTTTAAGGTCTGGCTGAAGAGCCGCCTCCTCCATGAAGCCTTCCCGGAAGGCTCGCTTCCCTCTCCCTTCCCTTCCCCGCCTCCCTCGAAAACCCCCTTCTCCCCCACCCCTCACTCTGGAAATTTTAATTCTCTCCCGCTTTCATTTCTCCGAGTACTCTGTTCGATCACACCTATATACTTCAGCCCATATTTTGATTTGTATTCTTACATATTTGTATTTGGGTTCCTTCCTTCGCGCTAGATTGAAAGCTCCCTAAGATCGGGCCTGTGATGTTCATTATATTTCCAGCTTAAAGTAGAGCCTTGCGCCAGGAGGCGTTTGGTGTTTTGTATTTGTCAAAAGAAATGGTTTTGGGGTAACCCTGGGCATAGGGAGGTGAATGGGAATTCGGGTCCCGATGTGACTGTAATGTTTAGTTTGGCCTTAAGGTGTCAGTGCAGTCTTGGGAGGAGAGTAGTTTAGGTTAGGAGTAACGATGGAATATGCATATCAATAACTGTTTCTGCCCCTGAGTACAGATACTGTACGTTTAAACGAAATGTACAAATGTGCTCTGGTATTTTTGGACATTTTATTTATTGTTTGCTAATACTAATAAAGATGATTTAAAAAAAAAAACTATTGAGACTACATTAATTTAGAATTTAGAATTAGATCTAGAGTTGGGCAATCCAATCCCTCCAATCAAACCCCCTTTAACCTCCCTCAGTGACTTGCAGAGTAGTAAGTGACAACCAGTATTTGAATATTTGAATATTTGTATTTGAATATTTGAATATTGGTTATTTGAATATTTGTATTTGAATATTTGAATATTTGTATTTGAATATTTGAATATTGGTTATTTGAATATTTGAATATTGGTTATCAAAGATTCTTTGACTCCAGATATGACTCTTTCCATTATACTTAGGCTGACCAGAAATTTGTATTAATCCCATTCATAAAGAAAATTCTTATTTGTAAAGTTAATAATTCTCTTAAGATTGACTGAATGGTTTAGTTTAAGGAGTCCTGAATTTGGGAGGTAAGCTTTAGGCTTGTCTTCTACTGCCTTGCTATATAATTTTGTCAAGCCACTCTGTGGGTTTCTTTATATGTACATCTTTCTATTCTTTATAATACATATTTCTTTATATTCTTTATAATACATCTTTTTAAAAATGAGGTTGGATTAGATGATCTCTATAATCCCATCTAGTTCTAGGCTTTCTGATTCTGAAGATCTCAGAATATTTAACAGACTTAGGAGAGTGATTTGTGTGTAAATTCTGGAAAGAACACTGACTGTGGGAGGCAGAAAAATGAGGTTCCAGTCTAGTCCTTTACTGGCAAGCTTAAACATAGATCATTTTTATCTTATTATTTCAGTAAAAATATTGTACTAGGTAATTTTTGAGAATCTTTCCAACCAGATATTTTTAATCACTGCTAAATATAGTGCATGTAAAATAGCTTAAAGAGTTATTTCTTAATACTGATTTTTTTCTATTGATTTCTGATGTATTTATTTCCCCCAAAAGAAGAATAGATTCTTTTCAGTGTTGTTAATAAAATTTATATAGCATTTATCATTTATAAAATAATTTTAGACTGTTACTCAGTAGGTCGTAGAAGTATTATACTAGTTTTACAGATGAGAAAACGGAGGCTTTAGAGAGATAAACTGGACTACTGAAGGTCTTATAGTTAATGATTATTAGATTCAGGGTTTAGATGGCACAGTGGATGGAACATGAGGCCTGAAGTAAGAAGACTTGGATTCAAATGTAGCCTCAGATACTAGTTGCGTGACCCAGGCAAGCTACTTAATCCTATTTGCCTTAGTTTCTTCATCTGGAAAATGAGCTGGAGAAAGAAATGGAAAACCATTCCAATATCTTAGCCAAGAAAACCCCAAAGAGGATCACAAAGAATTGGACATGACTGAAATAACTGAATTACAACTAGAACCAGGCTTTAGGGCTTTTTGTTCCAAGATCATGAATTTTTTTCCACTATCTCCCACTTAATTTCACTGTTGATTGCTGCCTACATGGGTCTACATTACTCAGAATTTCATTTTCTGTTCAATATTAGAGGCTTAATGATAGCTCTTTGAAAGGACTGAGGCAATAAGTAAGTCAGTGATGCCTGTCTGGATAACATGTCATACTAGATTCCAAAAAGAGGTGTTTGAGCCACACTGAGAGAAAAATTAATTTTTAGTTTGCTTGTACTTTTTCTTTCTTTCTTTTTTTTTTTTCTTTCTAATTTGAGGGGGGAAAGACAGCCATATACCAAGATATAAGAGATTCCTTTTAAAAATATTATAATTTGGACGTGTTAGGTAGAATGCTATGAATAGGGAATTGTAAAAGATTGTAATAAATTGGTTCATATTTCCTTGAGAAGGAAATTTGAGCATTTTGTGAGTCCTCTGAGATGTTATTATATATCAGTGGGGCCATCTACGTAATGTTCTACTTTGCCTATCTTTGGCATTAGTTAGCATAGGGAAAACAAGGGAATAGGGGAGAGTCATAGTTTTAATATTAGAAGGGACCTCAGAAGTCACTTAACTCAATTCATAGCTGAATGATAATCCTCTCTGTACAATTCCCTCCAAATGGTTAACCAGACTTAGAAAACCTTCAATAAGGAGGAGCTTAATTCCTTTTGAGAGCAGTAATTCTACTTGTGACCAATACCAATAAATACTAAAAACTAATAAAAATAAACAGTAATAAAATAAAAGATTTTATTTCAATCAAAACTAAATTTGTCTATGTAATTCTTACCCACTGATCTTAGTTTTGCCCTTGGGTACCAAGCAGAACACATCTAGGCCTTCTACATGTTATATCTTCAGATCTTTGAAGGCAGCTATCATGTTCTCCCTAAGTCTTCTCTTCTCTAGGTTAAACATCCCCATTTTCTTAATTTGATTCTCATATGACATAAATTCTAGACTTCATATTCTTGATTACCATACTTGGGCATTTTCCAGTTATCAAATGATTTTCCTAAAATGTGACACTTAGAATGGAGTAAAATAGTGCTATAGATGTGCTTTGACTAAGGTTGAGAATGTAGTTATCACTCCTTAAATTTCACATACTATGTTTCTCAATGTACTTTAAGATGGTATTAGTTTGAATGTGGGGTCAAGGCATAGTATTTTCACCCTTTTTGTGTTTGCTTGGTTTTTTCCTTTTTAATTTTTTTCCCTTGTGATATGATTTTTTTTTTTTTTTGCTCAGTGTGACAAATATGGAAATATGTTTATAAAAATTGCACACATCTAACCTATATCAGATTGCTTGCTGTCTTGGGGAGGGAGGATTAGGGAAAAGAGGGAGGAAAAAATTGGAACACAAGATTTTGCAAAAGTGAATGTTGGAAACTATCTTTGCATGTATTTGGAAAAATAAAATGCCATTTAAGAAAAAAAAATTGCATTAGTTTATTTGACTATCATAGTACACTTGATTCACTGAGTTTGCAAGCCATTAAATCCCTTGGGTATTTTCTTTACAAACAATTTTGGTTTTACTTATGAAGTTATTTTTTTTTTTTTTAACACACGGATAGATAGTACTTTATTTTTATTTATTACATTTCATCTTATAAGTGGATAAGTGTAGTAAGTGCTGGGAATACAAAGAAAGGCAAAAACAGCCTCTGATCTCAAGGAGCTCACAGTTTAATGAAAGAATCAATATGCAAACAACTATGAACAAGTAAGATATATACAGGATAAATTGGAGGTAGGCTCAGAAAGAAGACACTAAAAATAAGAAGTATTGAGAAGAGCTTTTAGCAGAAGGCAGAATTTTAGTTGAGACTTAAAGAAAGCCAGAGAAGCCTGGATGTAGAGATGAGAAAGAACATGCCAGGCATGGGTGATGGCAATGAAAATGCTATTAGTTCTTATGTGAGAATGTGCCTCATGTGAGGAATAGCAAAGATCTAGTATCACTAGGTCAAAAATAGATGGAGGAAAAAAATGTAAGAAGACTAGAAAGATAGAAAAGGACCAAAAAAAAAAAAAAAAAAGCAAAAAAAAAATTCCACTGAAATTTATTGAATGGGGTGGGCATGTGTGTGATATGGTCAGAAGTGTTTGGCAAAAATCAATTTCACAGCTAAATGGAGGGTGGATTTGAGTGTGGCAAGGATAGCAATTAGGATGCTATTGTAATAGCTCAGATGTCAGGTGATGAGAATTTAGACTAGAACGTTCAGTGTCAAAGGTAGAAGAGGGTAGATATCCTTTTTAGTAGTGTGGTTCAGTGTCAAAGATAGAAGAGGATGGATATCCTTTTTAGTAGTGTAGCCACGAAGGGGAAGAGAGACATTGGTTATTCATGGCTAGAGGGGAACAAATGAAGATTTTTTTTTTTTTTTTTTTTTTTTTGAGGTTGAGGGAGACTTGAGCATGTTACATTGTAAGCAATTGGGAAGTAGTTAATGCAATGGGAGCAATTGAAGATAAGTAAGAGAAAAATAATGGATACAGTAATCTGAGAAGGTAGTATCCAATGAGATCATTTGTGTCTGCAGAAACGTTTACCTTGGCAAGGAGAAAGGCTCCTTATTTCTTTCTTTCTTTCTTTTCTTTTCTTTTTTTTTTTTTTTGTGATTTTATTTTATTTATTTATTTTATTATTATAGTAACTTTTTATTGACAGAATCCATGCCAAGGTAAAATTTTTTTTTTCACAACATTATCCCTTGCACTCACTTCTGTTCCGATTTTTTCCCTCCACCCCCACCCCTAGATGGCAAGCAGTCCCATATATGTTGAATATGTCCTAGTATATCCTAGATACAATGTATGTGTGCAGATCCAAACAGTTTTCTTATTGCACAGGGAGAATTGGATTCAGAAGGTAAAAATAACCCAAGAAGAAAAACAAAAATGCAAACAATTTCCATTCATTTCCCAGTGTTTTTTTCTTTGGGTGTAGCTGCTTCTGTCCATCATTGATCAATTGAAACTGAATTAGGTCTCTTTGTCAAAGAAATCCACTTCCATCAGATTACATCTTCATACAGTATCATTGTTGACGTATATAATGATCTCTTGGTTCTGCTCATTTCACTTAGCATCAGTTCATGTAATTCTCTCCAAGCCTCTCTGTATTCATCCTGCTGGTCATTTCTCACAGGACAATAATATTCCATAACATTCATATACCACAATTTACCCAACCGTTCTCCAATTGATGGGCATCCACTCAGTTTCCAGCTTCTAGCCACTACAGACAGGGATGCCACAAACATTTTGGCACATACTGGTCCCTTTCCCTTCTTTAGTATCTCCTTGGGGTATAAGCCCAGTAGAAACACTGCTGGATCAAAGGGTATGCACAGTTTGATAACTTTTTGGGCATAATTCCAGATTGCTCTCCAGAATGGTTGGATTCGTTCACAGCTCCACCAACAATGTATCAGTGTCCCAGTTTTCCCGCATCCCCTCCAGCAATCATCACTACTTTTTCCTGTCATCTTAGCCAATCTGACAGGTGTGTAGTGGTATCTCAGAGTTGTCTTAATTTGCATTTCTCTGATTAATAATGATTTGGAACACTTTCATATGAGTGGTAATAATTTCAATTTCATCATCTGAAAATTGTCTGTTCATATCCCTTGACCATTTATCAATTGGAGAATGGCTTGGTTTCTTATAAATTAGAGTCAGTTCTCTATATATTTTGGAAATGAGGCCTTTATCAGAACCTTTAACTATGAAGATGTTTTCCTAGTTTGTTGCTTCCCTTCTAATCTTGTTTACATTAGTTTTGTTTGTACAGAAGCTTTTTAATTTGATGTAATCAAAATTTTCTATTTTGTGATCAATAATGGTCTCTAGTTCGTCTTTAGTCACAAACTTCTTCCTCCTCCACAAGTCTGAGAGATAAACTATCCTATGTTCCTCCAATTTGTTTATAATCTCGTTCTTTATGTCTAAATCATGGACCCATTTTGATCTTATTTTGGTATACGGTGTTAAGTGTGGGTCCATGCCTAATTTCTGCCATACTAATTTCCAGTTATCCCAGCAGTTTTTGTCAAATAATGAATTCTTATCCCAAAAGTTAGGATCTTTGGGTTTGTCAAACACTAAATTGCTATAGTTGACTATTCTGTCTTGTGAACCTAACCTGTTCCACTGATCAACTAATCTATTTCTTAAGGGGCTCCTTATTTCTGTGAGACAGGTGAAGATGGAGATAACTGGCATCTTAGTTACGTGAAATGATATAAAGGGAAGAAGAGGGAACTCTTGGTGAATGGTCTCAATTTTTTCAGCTGAAAGGGTAGGAGAGGGAGAGTTAATGAAGGTTTAAGGAAGGATGAAAAAGGTTTAGAAAAAACACTAGGGAGGTTTAAATAAGAGCTAGCATTTATATTTAAGATTTTTTTTTAATTAAAGCTTTTTTTTTTTTTTTTTCAAAACACATGCATGGACAATTCTTTTAGCCCTTGTAAAACCTTGTGTTCCAATTTTCCCTCTTTCCTCCCCACGACTTTCTCTAAATGACAAGTAGTCCAATATATGTTAAACATGGTAGAAATGTTAAATCCAATATATATATATATACATATTTATACAATTATTGTGCTGCACAAGGAAAATCAAATCAAACCAGCAAAAAAAGAAGAATAAAGTGTAAGCAAGCAACAACGAAAAGAGTGAAAATGCTATGTTGTAAACCACATTCAGTTCCCACAGACCTTTCTTTGGGTGTAGATGGCTCTCTTCATCACTGAACAATTGGAACTGGTTGGAATCATCTCATTGCTGAAGAGAGCCATGTCTATCAGAATTGATCATCGTATAATCTTCTTGTTGCCATGTATAATGATCTCCTGGTTCTGCTCATTTCACTTAGCATCAGTTCATGTAAATCTCTCCAGGCCTCTCTGAAATCATCCTTCTGGTTGTTTCTTACAGAACAATTTATGTTTAAAATTTGTAATACCTATATTACCTCATCTATAAAGGATTCAAAAGGATTCTTTTGTTTCTGTGAAGGCCCAGGTGAGTATATAACATAAACTTGTCATAGATCCGCTTTACCTGGCTTTATGATCTCTAGCTTTGTTCAATAGTGTGTAAACAGGGACAGTGTCTGTCCATGTGGGGAGTAACCCAAGGCCGTGTTTAGTAGGGCAAATCCTTTGATAGGACAAATAGGCAAGGACTTGAGAAGAGTGTGGAGTTGAATTGGTTCTCTGAGGGTCAAGAGGGACAAACGAGAGTGTAACTAGTGTAGGAGATGGTCTGGGAAAGACCTGAGGGGTGCAGATATTGGAGTTTGCAGTTAGGACAAAGAACAGAATATGGGGTTGCAATGTTGAGGGAGTGCTGAAATGGCAACAGATTATGCTCAGGTAAAAGAATTTCAGAGATTGAACATGATGTGGAACAGCTATTGACCTCTAATTTTGGATCTCCAATTGCCTTTTAGAAATCTCAGACTGGATGTCCAGTAGACATCCTAAATTCAACATATGCAAAAGAACTCTTTATCTTTCCCTCTAAACCATTCTTCACTTCTATCTTTCCTATTACTATGAAGGGCAACACCATTCTTCTCACTATTCTCCAATATCTTGGAAACATCCTTGTCTCCACAATCTCCCACTCCCCCAAGTCCAAGCTGTTGCTGAGGCCTGTTGATTGAACTTTTCTAACATCTCATCACTTTGCACTTTGATTACTACAACAGTTTGCTAGTGGATCTGCCTGCCTCAAATCTCTACCTATTCCAATGCATTCTCCTTTGTGCTACTAAAGTAATTTTCTAAAAGGTAAGCCTGATCATGTTACACTACTCCAAACTCTATTCCTTCCTGTTGCCTCTAGGAGCAAATACAGAATTCTGTTTGGCATTCCAAGCTCTTTGTAACCTATGCGCCTTCTACCTTCTCACACTTTACTCCTCAGCACATACCCTTCAGTCCAGTGACATTGACCTCCTTGGTGTTCCAGGAACCAAATACTCTTATCTCTGCTCTGAGCATTTTCTCTGGCTGTTCCTTATGCTTGCAATTCTCTCTCTCCTTAATTCTGCTTCCTGACTTCCTTTAACCTCCAGCTAAAATCCTGTCTTCTACAGGAAGGCTTTTGCAGTGCCATCTATCTGTAACTTATTTCCTATTTATCCCATGTATATAGCTTGTTTGTTGTCTTCCCCATTAGATTGTGAACTCCTTGGGGCAAATACTATTTTTGCCTTTTTGTATCCTCATCATTCAGAATAGTGCCTGATACATAATAGACACTTAATAAATGTTTATTGATTGATGATTGGTCCTATTCCCACTAAACTCCCTCCTCCTACAGGAAGACTTCCCTAACTCCATCTAATTCTAGTGTCTTCCTTTTATTTTCCTTTTTATCCTGTATATAGTTTTCTTTGTGTATATTTGTTTGCATGTTATCTTTCCAGTTAAGATTGTTAGTTCCTTGAAGGCAAGCACTATTTTTTTACCTCTTTTTGTATCTCCAGAGTTTGGTACAATGCCTGGATTTGACATTCTGGCAGGGTATCTAGATAAGATGGTTGATACTAAAGAAAGAGCTTTGGAATTCATCTCATACTTGAATATTTTAAAGTTTCTGTGGCTTCACCTAATACTGTATACCAAGATAAGGTTGAAATAGGTTCATGATCTAGACATAAAGAATGATATTACAAACAAATTTGAAGAACATAGGATAGTTTACCTCTCAGATTTGTGGAGGAGGATGGAATTTATGACCAAAGAAAAACTAGAGATCATTATTGATCACAAAATAGGTAATTCTGATTATATTAAGTTAAAAGTTTTTGTACAAACAAAACTAATTCAGACAAAATTAGAAGGGAAGCAATGAATTGGGAAAATATTTTTATATTCAAAGGTTCTAATAAAGCCCTTATTTCTAAAATATATAAAGAATTGACTCAAATTTATGAGAATTCAAGCCATTCTTCAATTGATAAATGGTTAAAGGATTTGAATAGACAATTTTCAGATGAAGAAATTAAAACTATTTCTAGTCATATGAAAAGGTGCTCCAAGTCACTATTGATCAGAGATATGCAAATTAAGACAACTCTAAGATACCACTACACACCTCTCAGATTGGCTAAGATGACAAGAAAAGATAATGACAAATGTTGGAGAGGATATGGGAAAACTGGGACACTGATACATTGTTGGTAGAACTGTGAACAGAGCCAACCATTTTGGAGAGCAATTTGGAACTATGCTCAAAAAGTTATCAAACTATGCATACCCTTTGAGCCAGCAGTGCTTTTCTGGGTTTATATCCCAAAGAGATCTTAAAGAAGGGAAAGGGACCCACACATGCAAAAATGTTTGTGGCAGCCCTTTTTGTAGTGGCTAGAAACTGGAAACTGAATGGATGCCCATCAGTTGGGGAATGGTTGAATAAGTTATGGTATATGAATGTTATGGAATATTATTGTTCTGTAAGAAATGTCTGACAGGATGATTTCTTTTATTTTATTTTTTTATTTAATAGCCTTTTATTTACAGGTTATATGAATGGGTAACTTTACAGCATTAACAATTGCCAAACCTCTTGTTCCAATTTTTCACCTCTTACCCCCCCACCCCCTTCCCCAGATGGCAGGATGACCGGTAGATGTTAAATATATTAAAATAT
Source organism: Sarcophilus harrisii (assembly GCF_902635505.1). Taxonomy (NCBI): domain Eukaryota; kingdom Metazoa; phylum Chordata; class Mammalia; order Dasyuromorphia; family Dasyuridae; genus Sarcophilus; species Sarcophilus harrisii. The sequence goes on along the minus strand of NC_045427.1, from coordinate 248,441,240 downwards.
AAATTAGATACACAATAAGTATACATGACCAAACTGTTATTTTGCTGTACAAAAAGAATCAGACTCTGAAATATTGTACAATTAGCTTGTGAAGGAAATCAAAAATGCAGGTGTGCATAAATATAGGGATTGGGAATTCAATGTAATGGTTTTTAGTCATCTCCCAGGTTTTTTCTTCTGGGCTGGGTTTCAGTTATTACCTCCTTGGAAATGATTTTTGATCTCATTGGAGGATGGCTAGGTCCATCAGAACTGGGCATCATAAGATTGTTGTTGAAGTATATAATATCCCCTGGCCTGCTATTTCACCAGCATCAGTTGGAAGTCTCTCCGGCCTTTTGAAATCATCCTGTTTATTTTTTAAAAAAAATACCCAAATATTCATATACCACAATTTATTCAGCCATTCTCCAACTGATGGGGGATCCATTCAGTTTGTTTCCCACTGCTGCCCAAACATTGAAACAGGTCCCCCCTTCATATCTCTTGGATATAAGCCTATAGTAACTGTGGATCAAAGGGATACAGTTGATAACTTTTTGACATATTCAATACTCCAGAATGGTTGGACTTCACAACTCCACCAACAATGACAATGATTTTTTCCCCTCCAACAATCATCATTATTTTTTCCTGTCATCTTAGCCAATCTGACAGGTGTGTAGTGGTATCTTAGGGTTGTCTTAATTTGCATTTCTCTGATTAATAATGACTTGGAGCATCTTTTCATATGACTAGAAATAGTTTCAATTTCTTCATCTGAGAATTGTCTAACAGGATGATTTCAAAGAGGCCTGGAGAGACTTACATGAACTGACGCTAAGTGAAATGAACAGAACCAGGAGATCATTATACACAGCAGCAACAAGATTATACGATTATCAATTCTAATGGATGTGGTTCTCTTCAACAATGAGATGATTCAAACCAGTTCCATTTGTTCAGTGATGAAGAGAGCCATCTACACCCAAAGAAAGGTCTGTGGGAACTGAGTATGGTTCACAACATAGCATTTTCATTCTTTGTTGTTTGCTTGCATTTTATTTAGCTTCTCTCTCTCTTTTTTTTTTTTTCTTGTGTGGCATGATAATTGTATAATATGTATACATATATTAGATTTAACATATATTTCTACCATGTTTAACATATATTAGACTACTTACCATCTAGAGGAAGGCATGGGGGAAGAGGAGGGAACTAGAACACAGGGTTTTGCAAGGGCTGGTGTTGAAGAATTGTTCATGCATATGTTTTGAAAAATAAAAAACTTTAATGAAAAAATTAAATAAAAAAAGTTTTTGTGGGTTTATAGATCTGGTTACTTCTAATAAATCAAAATTTAACCCACTAATGCATGCTTATTTTGTATAATTCTTGCCAATATCTTCCTTAAAAATGCTTGGGGCTTTATCTAAGACCTCTTGACGTGTAGATAGCAGTAGAATTATTTGTGGATTAACCCTCATTTTCACCATGTGACTGTCCCATTTTTCCCTCCAGAACTAATAAGGTCATTGATATCACCAAGGGAAGGAATACTGAGAAGTATCTGAAATATAAATTTAAATGTAAAAAAGGGAGAGTATTTTCCATGTTTAGTCCACTCAGTGAATACTCTCTAACAGATTGGCTGTCTGCAGAAGAAAGAACACTGGGGTAGGCAGTGTGTTAAGTTTGGATAAGCTTTCCATCACTTAAGCTTAAATGGCCTTAGTGGCATTAAGCATTATTAGAGCTGGGAACAGGGGTAAGGAAGATAGTACTACCTTCCAGGCAATGGTTTATATTGCTTATTTTATAAGTACCAAACTGGGGTTTTGATTCTGTATTCTGAAGTGTGCCGGTACTGATTTCTCTGTTGTTATTATTATTATTTTATAGAGTAACAGAAGAGATTGCACAGCTGTTAGAGAACTATCACCTTTTCACAAGTAAGTGTTTTTTTGGGAGGGACCAATGTTAGAAATGTGTGATTATGTCTCTTATATTCAGAAAATTGCTTGCTAGTCATGGAGGCCTGAAGATTGTACTTCTCATGTCTCAGCAAAATTGTTAGGTTTTCCCTCTTTTCCTCTGTCAGTGTTCTCCCATTTCTTGCCCTTTTCCCCTCATGATGCTGAAATCTTCAGAGAACCACCTTTAAGGCAGGATCTTACGCTCCAGTGTTTTTTGACTATTTTCTTCACAGTGTATCTCCTCAGCACTCTGATGAGGATTTAGAGGTACTTAATCAGATATATTATTTCAAGATAACATATTAATGGTTTGTAATAGCTCAGTTTCTTAATAATCCCTGGCAACATTTGTATCTTTGCATGACTTTATTGCTTTAACCCAGAGGTAAGGCTGATAGCCTTGTCTGGAGCCACATTATGATAAGCTGATTCCTAATAAAAGGCTACCTGACCAGTCACAGCCTTAGATTTGTCAGAAAAATCTGTGTACTTTCCAAATGGGAGTGAGAAGCTTCCATGGCAACATCTTCCATCTAGTCCAGTTCTTTCAAATTTTAGCTTTTGCCCAAGACACATTGATAGGTAAGGGACAGAATCTGATTTGAATTCAGATCCTCTATCTCTAAACCTAATTTTTTTTTTTCCCTATCCTCTGCCTGGAACTGCAGAAGGGCAGCGAATTAAAAATGACATAGTAATAAAAGTGAGTTGGATTGTTTTTTGTAAACTGCTAGATCTGATTGCTTTTTTTCCCCTCTCAATTATTGTCCTTTTTAATCCCTTTGTAGTATTTGACAGTGCTGACCATCTCTTCCTTTTGTAGAGTTTTACCTTTTTTGATTTTTGTGACAAGATGCTCTCTTGGTCATCTTCTTGTCTCTCAGGTTACTTGTCAGGCTGCTTTGTTAGATTATCTATGTCCTGTCCCCTCATTGTATATTCTTTAAGGCTTTGTTCTGGAGCCTTTGGTTCTTCTTTCTATATGGTACCTTGATGATCTTATCATTTTTCATAGATTCAGTTATTATCTTAATGCTTTAAGAACTTTATAACCAGCCCTAGTCTCCTGAGTTACTGTGGTGTATCATCATTTACTTATTTATCATTTCTGATTGAATGTTCCATAGATATTTCAAGCTCAACATATTCTAAGGACCACACTCTCTTTCCTAACCTTATCTACTTTTGTAACAGCACCATTCCTTCAAGATATTCAAATTCATAAACTGAGAGTAATCTTTGATTCTTTATTCCTTTTTACTCTCCATGTAATTCCAATTCTTCTTCTAAAACATATTTCTTATATTTCCTCTTTTCTCCATCCATATAGCTATCACCCTAATTTGGGCCCTCATTGTCTCACGTAGGCTACTGGAATACTTTCTTTAATTGGTCTTCCTGCTTCAAGACACACACACACACACACACACTCTCTCTCTCTCTCTCTCTCTCTCTCTCTCTCTTCCTATTAAAACTTTTTTATTTTCAAAACATATGCATAATTTTCAACATTCATTCTTGCAAAACCTTGTGTTCCAAATTTTTTCCTCTCCCTCACCTTCCCCTCACCCTTTCCCCTAAATGGCAAATAATCAAATATATGTTAAATATAAGCAATTCTTCTATAGATATTTCCACAGTTATGCTGCACAAGAAAAATCAGATCAAAAAGAAAGAAAAATGAGAAAGAAAACAAAGTTCAAGCAAACAATATCAAAAAAAGTGAAAATACTATGTTGTAATCCACACTTAGTCCCCAAAGTCTTCTTTCTGGATACAGATGGCACTCTTTTATCACAAGGCCATTGGGACTGTCCTGAATCACCTCATTGTTGAAAAGAAGATTCTCTTTTTTAATCTATCTTCTAGGCAGCTTTCAAACTGTTATTTCTAAGGTACAAGTCTAACAATATCAGTACCCTATTAAAGAGCTTCTTGTGGTTCTATATTGCTGCTAGGATGAAATATAATCTTCTCCATTTGGATTTAAAACCCTTTACAATCTGACTTCAGTCTACCTTTCACCTCCCTTCACACATGCTATGTTTTAGCCAAACTTGCTATTTGGTCATCATTCTTCCAGGTTGAAATGTGCTCCCTCTTTGTTTCTGTCTCTTAGTATTTCTAGCTTCTTTTCCAGTTTTATCATAAAACCACTTCCATCATGAGGCCCAGTCTGGCCCCATCTGCCATATTGCCTCTCCCCTAGCACTGACTTTTTAATGACATAAACTTTGGGTCACTTGTTGTTCTGATCAGTGCTATATTTTCTATGTTTTGAAGTTGAGGGAAGTTTTCTTGTATTATTTTTGGCATTATGGTGTTGAGGTATTTTGATTTGTCATTTTCTTCAAGGAGACTTGGACAACTTAAGTTGTTTCTACTCATCTTGTTTTTGAGGTTAGTGATTTTGGCTTGTATAAAGATCTTATGTGCTTTTAATATTATTGACTTTTGCTTCTTTATAAATGGAGGAAGACCAAAGCACAGTGGTTGGGTCCACTGTAACAAGTCATAATGGGAATAGGTGGAGAAAAGTTACATATGTTGAGCAATAATGGTTGCTTTGTGATCTGCATTTTGTTGGAGAGAAATTCAAATTAACGATATCATAGATATTGAGTTGTATAGGTATATGCTCTTTCCCCCAGTAGAATGAAAGCAGAGGCTATTTATTTTTGTTCTGTATTTCTAGCATCTAGCACTAGTGCACAGGACATTATCAATGCTTAATGGATGCTTGTTGAATGAATAGTGGGAATACCCAAATTCTGATGAGCTCAAGAATCTACTGAAGCATTGACATATACAGAACACCTTCTATAATAGTCTTCCCTATGGAGTAGGAGATGTAAGACCAAGTTAAATTGCAAATTATAATTTAATTTCACCTTTAAGAGAGTTTAGTGCATTTAGTACATAGAACAATATTATAGAAAGGTTTTGTCAGCTTGTTTTGTACAAATAAAAAGTCATAGGAATGAGGATTATAGGTTTTAATGTGGTGTCTTGTTTTGGTGTCCTTTCTGCTGTTTATTTATCCTTCTAAGATTTTTTGTTAACTTCTTTTGTTTTTATATTACCTTTATTTTAAAATAGATCCCTTTTTTTTTTTTATTCTTCCCCAGTGACTCATCTTTTGTAGCAAAAATTTTCTAAAGAAAAAAAAGAAAATAATGTAGTACATTAACTAATTTGATAGTATTTGCAGTATTCCAAACTCATTACCTCCCAATTCTTCAAAGAAGGAAGAAAGTTGAATTTTCTCATTTCTTTGGAGATAGGCTCAGTCATTATAACTATACAGTCTTCAATTTCTTTTTCATCTTCTTTTGTTCTGAACATTTACATTGTTAAAATTATTATGTATGTTTTTTAATTAGTTCTGCTTACTTTATTCTGCATCGGTTTATAGAAATCTTACAGTTTCCTGTATTCTTCATATTCATAGTTTCTTGTAATGCAATAACATATTATGATCACGTACAATAATTTCTTTAGTTATTCCCCTGTTGGTAGTTATCTTTTTTGTTTCTAATTTTTTACTTCAGGAAGACATGCTGCTCTAAGTATCTTGAGGCTTTCTATCTTAGACTTACCTTGGAGTAAATACCTGGTAGTAGGATGTTTACAGCTAGGTAATATTGGTCTAATCTTCATGAATTCAAATTCTGTTTCAGATATTAACTGTGTGATGCTGGAAAAGTCACTTAATCCTGTTTGTCTCTGTTTTCTCATCTGTAGTTTACAAAATGTCAAATTCCCTTTGCTAAGAAAACTCCAAATGGGATCATGAAGAATCAGACATGACTGACCCGACAAAAAAAAAAAAAAAAAAAAAAAAAAGTGGGATATTTTGTAAACGGATATGAATGTTACTTTTCCAAATTGCTTTTTCAGAATGTTTGGCCATCAATTATTTGTAGTATCAGTATTCTTATTTTTCCATATCTTCTCCAACAATCAACTGGGTGCACCATTGGTCATCCTTTCCAGGTTGTAGGATGTGAGGAAAACCTCAGAGTTGTTTTAATGTGTATTTTCTTATTATTACTGATTTAGAGCAGTCTTTTTGTGTTTAACAGCTTGTAGTTCTTTTGATAATTGTTTGTCATGTCCTTTGGCCACTTATCCATTGGGGAATATATGTATGTGTATATATATATATTTATTTAATTCCCTATATGTATCTTGATTATCAGATCATTATCAAAGTTTTGATGCAGTTTTTTTTTTTCCAAATTGGCATTTTTCTGTCTTATCCTCTTTGAGGATTAGCATTGATTTTGCAAGTGTGAAAACTTTTCCATTTCAAATATCTACATTGTCTTTTGTGATTACATCTATTCTTTATTTGGTTAAGAACTTTATCTGTAGTCATCACTGTGAAAGCTACCTGGTTTGGGTTTTTCCTAATTTTTTTAATTGTATGACCTAATTGTATATTAGTTTTGAGCATATTATATGTGATAATAGGAGATGTTGTTTTCACCCTAATTTCTGCTAAATTATTTTCTATTTTCTCAAAAGTTTTTGTCAAACAGGAAGTTTTTCTTTAAGTATTTTTATGAAATTGATTTATTGAGCAGTGGTTATTGAGTTTGTTTCTTTTTCTTCCTTATCTACTAGTCCACTATTTTTTGGTGGCTTTTAAAAAGTCAATTGTTGATATCACTAGAGGGCAGTATTTCCTAATATATCATTTCAGTATTTATTTTCCTAATAGAAAAAAACGATGTGTGAAAAGGCTAAAATAGTAGGTGATCCAGAAATCGTTTAAATTTGCCTAGTGTCCTTGCCAGATCAGATATGTTTATTTTGAAGCATAACTCAGAACTGGAAATGAAATGGACATCTCACATTGTGAAGTTATAACTTTTGAGGAAATAAAAAAGCTGAATAGCATATTCCTTTTATTGACATCTTCACCTCGGTTCTTCTCATTCTTTCTCTTTCTTAAAAAAGAAATTAACTTCTAGACATGGAGTAATTTATTTTATTAGTTATTCTCTTCTTGATAATTAAATGTGTTTACTTGGGGTACTTGAACATGTTTGCTCTCGCTCTTGTGCACTTTCTCTCTCTCTCTCTCTCTCTCTCTCTTTTTTTTTTTTTTTTTTTTTTTTTTTTTTTTTTTTTTTTTTTTTTTTTTTTTTTTTTTTTTTTTTTTTTTTTTTTTTTTTTTTTTTTTTTTTTTTTTTTTTTTTTTTTTTTTTTAGGAATATCTTCTTTTTGAATGCTTGTCTTTTTTCATTGATGTTTGGGCTCAGATTTTCCGAGTATATAATTTTGAATTGTATCTGGAGCTCTTTCACTTTTTAGAATGTATTTTATTTTCTTTTAATTAGATCAATTTTTGCTTTTACTTGATCTGAGATAAGGATGGCTATCCCTGCTTTTTTGACTTCACCTAAAGCATAATAAATTCTGATTTTATTTTCTTCTATGATATTTGGCGGGTGTTTTGAAGTTTAAAATTTCCTTCCTTTTGTGTAAAAGTTATTTTTTCTCTAAATTTTAAGAATTTGTTGTTTTTTTTTTTTTTGGAGTTATTCAATTTAATCTGTGTATTTGAAGTACTGTTTTGCTTTGTTTTTCTGCAGAAGACTTGTGGATTCTTCTCTTGGGGTTTCATAAGGCATTGGTTCACTTTCCTCTGAGTTGTAACATTCCTTTAAAGAATTTTGCATTTTTTTGGGGGGGGGTTAATATTCATTCTTCTTTCTATTTTTAAAGAATTTCTCAGGTTAATTTATATTTTATGCTTTAGAGTCTTAACATTTTTCCCTTTTGAAATCTTTGGTGTTTCAGCCATTTTCCCTTATACCCCATCATTCCTTTTCTGAATCCTCTTCTTTGATGGTGGCAACATCATTCAGTGGGATTGAACTTCAAAGTTTATCTTAGCCTTCTCCCTTGTTGGGACATTTATGTTTTCACTGGGCTCAGTCAGTACCTTCCTAGGGGACAAGGCTGATCCTCTTACCCCAGCTTCCAATCTCAATTGTTTCCTTTTCTGGTTGGGCTAAAATCAGTATTTGCCAGGCTTTGCAGGGTTGGAGAAGGGCATTCCAAACAGAATCCCTGGAGCCTTGGAGCCCCATGACCTGGGGTTGCTCCAGTTATAGTACTAAGCTTCTTCTTCCCCTCTTCCTCATGTGATTTGGAAGAAATGATGTCTAACTTGCAGGGTGAGTTGTGTTGTCATTTTTTATAGCAGGAGGGGATTGCCCTTTTGGGTCCTTAGCACAGACTGATAGGTCAGTTTGTGTATCCTTGGCACAGGCATGGAGGCATATAGGGTTAGGAGTTGGGGGGGTCAAAGGGTTTAGTATTCTCTAATATTAATTTATAAGTCATTTATCTTGACAGTGGTCTTTTTTCAATCTTGTGGATTCAGCTGAAATTGTTCCACATGTCTGGCATATGTTTTGGTGGGGTTTTTTGGGAGGTAATAGGGACCAGAGAAAATGTGTAGTTTTTTCTATTATTGGTTATGTAATCTAGAAGCCACTTTCTTTCCCATTCTGTCTAGAGTTAAGAAGCATTACTTATCAAACCATAATTTCCTCATTTTTTAACCCTTATACTTGTTTCATAGGCATATTTCAAATTCATTATATTCAAAACAGAATTCATTATCCTCCCAGATCTAGATTTTTTCCTAACTTCCTTAATACTCTTTACCACCATCCTTCTAGTTACCCAAGTTTGCAGCTTGGTGTCATCCTCAGGTTCTCACTCATTCATCTTATAAATTCAATCATTTGCCAAATCTTACCATTCCTTTCGCCATATCTCTTGTCTATGTTCAATTCTCTTCACGTATACAACTACTATCCTGGTTTAGACCTTCATTCCAACTTACCTAGATTATGATGATCCTGTCCTTATTGATTTCCCTGTGGTTTATAGGTCTCCTCCCACACTAATATACCCTCTATATAACTGCCAAAGTGATTTTCTTAAAGTGTAGGCCTGACCAAATTATCTACTTGGTCCAGTGGCTCCTTATTAGCCCTAGGATCAAATGTAAACTCTTTGGTTTGGTATTGAGTCCTCTTTTCTCTCCTCCCCTTTCCCTTAACTAGCAAAGATAGAGGTTAAATACCTCTTCTTCTAAACATTTCCATATTCATCTTGTGCAAGAAAAATCAGATTAAAAGGGAAAAAACATGAGAGAAAAAAGTAAACAAACAACAACAAAGGTGAAAATACTATGCTTTCATCCACATTCAGTCTCTCTCTCTCTTTTTCCCCCCTCTTTTTTTTTTTTTTTTTTTGCTGAGGCAGTTGAGGTTAAGTGACTTGCCCAGGGTCCCACAGCTAGCTAAGAAGTGTTAAGTATCTGAGGTCAGACTTAAACTCAGGCTCTCCTGATTTCAGGGCTGATGCCACCTAGCTGCCCTCACATTTAGTCTCTACAGTTCTCTCTCTGGATGGGGATGGCATTTTCCATCCCAAGTATATTGGAATCACCACCTCATTGTTGAAAAGAACCTATCATTACATAATCTTGTTACTGTGTACAGTGTTCTTGGTTCTGCTCACTTAGCATCAGTTCATGTAAATACAGGTTTTTCTGAAATCAGCCTACTCATCATTCTTACAGAACAATAATATTTCTTTACATTCATTTACCATAACTTATTCAGCCTTTCCCCAATTCATGAATATTCACTCAATTTCTAATTCCTTGCCACTACAAAAAGGGCTGCTACGAACGTTTTTGCATATATAGAGTCCTTTTCTCTCTTTCATTATGTCTTTGTGATACAGACCCAGTAGAGACACTGCTGAATCAAAGGGTATGCACAGTTTTGTAGCTCTTTGGGAATAGTTGCAGTTGCTCTCCAGAATGGTTAGATCATATTACAACTCCACCAACAATGCATTAGTGTCCCGGTTTTCTCACATTCCCCCTAAGACTTATCATTATCTTTTCTTGTCATTGTAGCCAATCTGAGAAATGTGAAGTGATACTTCTGAGTTGTCTTAATTTGCATTTTTCTAATCAATAGTGATTTAGAGCATTTCGTCATATGACTAGAAATGGCTTTAATTTTCATTATCTGAAAATTCATTATCTGTCATATCTGTTAGAATTCTTACAAGGTGCTAAGTCAGTGGAATTGATAGAGACAATGGTTGTTTAGCAGGGTGCTTAACAGTTCTCTAGATGTACTTAGTACTTACTACAGTTCCACAAGATTCACACCTTTAAGAGAGCATATGTAAGCTAGGAGCCTCAACCAGGATTGACTTCAGGAGATTCTCAAGCCAGAGATGGCAGTTGGGCAGAACGAAGGAAGACAAGAGAAGTGGTGGCAGACTGTCCTGTGGAAAACACTGAAACCAAGATCTGGAAACTCGCTGAGCCCCAAGTAAAGGAGATAAGATTTTGAAGGAGACAATAAAGGATTTTGGACTTTAATATCTGGCTGCATTTGGAGTGGTTACACTGAAATGAAATGAAGGCTGCTCCCAGAAGCCCCCCAAGAAACCTGCTCCCAGAGAACATTATATTTTAGAGGAGAACATTACACATATCTTTTGACCATTTATCAATTGGGAAATACTTGTGTTTCTTATAAATTTGAGTCAATTCTCTCTATATAATTTTAAAAATGATGGCCCTTTTCTAGTCTTCTTTCATATTACTCTTGTCCATATACTTCATGGTTTGACTTATTAGTCTATTTCTGTTCCTCACGTGCTATGCATATTCTATCTCCTGTCCATTGCCTTTGCACTGGCCTTCCATGCCTAGAATACTCTTCCTATTCACCTTTGCCTCTTAGAAGCTTCAGATTTCTTTATGATTCAGCTTTTTAAGCCTGATTTTGCTTTTTTTATTTGTATTTTTCAGTATCCTAATACTTAGCCTATTGATTGGTACGTAGTAAGTGCCTATTAAATGTTTGTTGTTAAGCTGATTATTTGTCAGACTTTTATAAGTCCCCTTTCCCCTTTTTATAATGAATTTAATAGACATCAACAAACTTGAACATTTCAATGTACAAGGAAGAAACTGTGAACTTGCATTATTCACAGTTTGCTTTTTAATGTTTGTATTAAATTTAAAGTAATAGCAACAAAGCTCTCCTGCTTGTCTGTGTACCTTTCTGAACTTTCTTTTGTTCTCTTCTGTATATTTTTAAAATGTTTGATTGCTCTTATCTTTTTTTCTTCATCACTATCATTACCCCTGAACTTTCTCTTGCTCCATAGAAGGCCTCCTTCCTTGTAATAAGTATAGTTAAGCAAAACAAATTAACACATAGGTCTTGTACTTTTTAGATAGCCATCCTCCATAGTTCACTCTGAGGGTGGGAAAAAGAACCTCAGATGTCTACCCTCTAGCTCTGAGCTGGTACCATGGCATGTAAGAGTTAACAGAGGTAGTGATAATGACAGTGGAAGATTTAAGTAAATGAGAGAGGAAGGGATCATCCCAAGGGAGAAGAAGGCGAAGTTTTTCAGGCATAAGCTTCCTTGTGTGTTACATTAATATTCATGTTTATCAATCCTTGCTACTTCATATATAAGATTGGAGTAGAGATCAGAGAACATTATCTGACAATCTAGAATCAAACTCTAGATTGTGTAATATAAGGGAATGATAAGAAATTTCTAATTGCTTGACAAAATAAATTAATTATAATAACCTGTCAGGAATTGAAATTATCCTGTACAATATATTACTTTAAAGTCATTTTAAGTTTGGAATTTTGTCAGCCCCATAACCACATTTGAATAACAAAGTTATGATTAAATCAACAAAAGGCTTAGGAAATGAAGAGAAGATACATGATTCATTGTGGCTTTTAAAACTTTTGTTTTATCTTCAAATAATCATTTGAATCAAAAATAAAGTATCAATTTTAAGTTTGATTTTTTCATTTATTGGTGTAATTACAACATTTCTATGGTATATTGGTATTTTTTTATTATATTTTTATTATTATATTTTTATATTTTTACTTAATGTGTTAAAACTTGTAATATTTATGAGGAATTAAGTGCCATCTCTTCCCTGCAAAAGGACTTAGGTTAATCCATAGATTTTCCAAAAAGCTTAGTTGTCATAGTGAAATAAATAGTAGACACTATCAGCATAATAGCATATGTAGGCTAATGTTGAACTAATAGGGTACTACATTTTTTTGGTATCATTTTCTTTTTTGTTTTGTTTTGTTTTGTTTTTTTAATCTCCTTTTCAAATCTTTTGAATGTTCATTATGCACTTACCATAAGCAAGGTATAGTGCTAGTCTCAGATGACCCAGAATCAAAATGAGAGTCTCTTCCTCAGAGGAGCTTTCTTTATCTTAATGGACTATAGCACATACACAGATAAAAATGTGCAAAACAATCTCATGTAGGAGAGACTATAGCAAGTGGGTATTCAGAAAAGGGTTCTTCTAGAAGATGGCTCTTGAGTTGGACCTTGAAAAAAGCTCAGGATTCTAGGGGATGGGAGTGGGGAGAAGATGTGAGAAGGGAGTGTATTCCATTTGGGTGTAATGTCAGATAGCTGAAGAGTTGGCATGCTGAAGTCAGAGAATAGCTAAACAAGCCTGTTTGTCTAGAATGTAGAGGACACGAATAAGTGTAATATGAAAAAAATTGAAAAGTGAGTAGAAACTAAATTTTGGAGTCCTTTAAATGTCAGTTTGAGGAACTACAAAATATCTCAGTGTGAATCTGCCAAGACATCCTTAGAACTTGCATGGATTCAGCTATGAAATTCTCTTTACAGAAGTAAAGGGAAGCAAGTAATTGAAATGATATATAGTGTGCATGATTGGCTTGTGCCACTAATATAATGAATGCACTTACTTTGTATAAAATTCTTCATTGACTGATGAAAATATAGATAGAAAAACAACGCCTTTTTTTTTTTTTAAATCAAATTTCATTTTTTAAATCAGCAAAAATTTGCTTTCTTCTTCCACTCAAACCCCTGGAAGAAAAAACAAAAACAAAAACATGTTACAAATGTAACAAAACAAAGTTCTGCAGTGGACATGTCCAAAAAATAAAAAAAATCTCTAGAAGGAGGTAAAATGGTTTATCATGATTCTTCCTAAATCTTTCAAAATTGTATGTCTTTACAATATTGTCATTGTATACGTTGTTTTCCTTGTAGTGCTTATCATATTCTGCAACAATTCGTATAATGTTACAAGGTTTCTCAAACTATTCCCTTTATTATTTCCTAAAGCACAATAGTATTTTATCACACTTACACACTATAATTTGTTTAGCCATTCCCCAATTGATGGGCACTCCTTCAGTTTTTTTGTGGGATGGATGCTAGACCCCTTCCCCAAATTAACTAATCAGAGACATCTTTAGGTACAAAGAGCATTTATTTAGTCCCTGCAGGGAGAGGCCCAGACACACCTGAGAGATATCTCAGCTCCCAACATGTGCTCATCCACTTGACAAGCTGGAAGCAGGAATGCTAGTTAAATAGCAAAAGACCCAAGTATCTCTTCATTGGATAGACTAAAAGGAAGGTCACCAATGGTCACCAATGTTGTCTGCTTCCTGTGGGTCACATCACTTCCTGCACTGACCTAGGGTCTCACCTTTAGAGCCCTTTAGGCCTAGAGATCATGTGACTTCCTGCAACCTGGACCCAAGACTTGATCTGGCTCTGCAGACCTCTGAGAATAGGGATCACCTCTTAGGCCTAGTCTCATAAACTTCTTGAAAAAGCTTCACTTGTCTATCTCACTCAATTTCCAATCTTTGCCATTGCAAAAAGAGCTGTGAATTTATTTTTTTTTAAACATCCTTATTTACAGTTTGTTTTGCTTGGATCTAATCTTTGTTTTAATATTTGTTATTGTTTTTCAATAATGATTCTGACTCTTTCTGACCCAATTTGGGATTTTCTTGGCAAAGGGACTGGAGTGGTTTCCTTCTTCAGTTCATTTTTCAGAGAAGAAAACTGAGGCACACAGGGTTAAGTCACTTCCCAGGATCATACAGCTAGTATGTTTCTGAGGCCAGATTTTAACTCAGGAAGAGGAGTTTTCCTCATTCCAGCCCTGGCACTCTATCCATTGTACTATCTACTTGCTCAAGTATTGTAATCTAACCTTCCTATAATTTTCCTCTTCTCTTCTTTCCTTTCTTGTTCCTCACTGAATGAAATGTACTTTTGTACTCAACTATGTGTATATTCTTTCCTTCTTAGACCAATGCAGATGAAAATGAGATTCTGGTGTCAGCACCTCTCCTGACCCTTTCCTCCTTGTTTGTTGTTCATCCTTTATTCTCCTAGAGGTTTAGAGATATCACCAGATGATAATTTGCATGTGAATTATATTCAAGTAAGGTAGTTGCTCAAAGTGTCAGCCCCACTTTCTCTTCCAGAGTCATTGAAGTCCAGTGACAAGACAAAAGTCAGGATGCAGGGGAAAACCTTGGCATCTTCAATGTCTGACCAACTCCTAAGCACTCCACAGTGCCTGCTTCAGCCATCTTTATGACTATTAGAATAAATTGTTCTCATATTCCCATTCCAGCAAGGCAAAGTCTTCACATGCTTGAGGGAGACATCTTCCTAACTCCTTGATGGATTTGAGACCTGTCAGTGATCATTAACCTGACAGTCCAACTGCCTATGCAGTTTTGTCAGGGTATGGCCAATGTATATGGTACAGCTTTTTGGAGTCACAGGTGAGAGTTGAGTGCCAGATGGACACCAAAAGTGGATGAGCACTTCTGAAAAAGGGTCAGTAAAACTTCACACCAGAAGTATCAGTCCTCCTTAAAGACATACATTCCCCTTGTTTGTATACTTCTCTTGTGTGGGATTAAGGCCACAACACTTCTCTATTGTATTTTTCTTTTATCCCCTTTCCATTCTTTTAAAAGATAATCAAAAGATAATAGCACCTATGTGACCAGGGATAAAAATAAGGTTCAAAGGAGTTTGTCCATTAATCTGTCTGTTTCCATATGCTGAACTGGGCTAGAAAAATAACTCATTTCTCCATTAGGATGTGGTTTAGTGTGATTTATAGATTAATTTGGAGGAATGTTCATTTTCATTTTTGTTCTTTTGAGGGAAAGGACCTTGCTGTATTTCTTCCTATTACTCCTTCAACTTGGTTCTTTCCCTCAGTCTTTGCTTTCAAGTACATGTATTATCTCATCATATTAGAATCTAAGTAGTTTATCCTTGTTTAGACCTTATGAGTGTTTGTTTCTGTTAACTTTTTCATGTTTTTCTTGACTACTATTAGCACTTCAGCGTTTGCATAGCTTTGGGCTTTTCATCAGAAATGCTTGAAAGTTTTCTATTTTGTTAAAGGTTCATTTTTCCCCCTAAAGATTGTACTCAATTTTCCTGAGTTAATTA
This sequence comes from Sarcophilus harrisii, assembly GCF_902635505.1. Lineage (NCBI taxonomy): Eukaryota > Metazoa > Chordata > Mammalia > Dasyuromorphia > Dasyuridae > Sarcophilus > Sarcophilus harrisii. The sequence goes on along the minus strand of NC_045427.1, from coordinate 248,425,905 downwards.
TTTTTTATGCAAATTTGTATTCTTTAGCTTCTGGAATATGGTCTCCTAAGTGCTTTACTCTTTTATACTGGTGGCTGAGCAATTGTGTATAATTCTAACAGTGGCTCCTTGGTACTTGAATTCTTTCTTTTTGATTGCTTTTCATATTTTTTGTTAACTCTGAAGCTCCAGATTTTGATTATGATATTCTTGGGAGTTTTCATTTGGAGGTTTCTTTCATGAGGTTGCCAGTGAATTCTTTCAGTTTCCACTTTGCCATCTGGTTTTAAGAGATCTGGACAGTTTTAATATTTCTTGAAATATGAAGCCTAAGTTCTTTGTTTTGATTGTGGTTTTCAGACAATCTAGACAAAAAAGATTCTTCTTTAAATATGTTTTTATTGAGATTGTTTCTTATATCATATTCTCAAATGTCTCTCCCTCTTGTCTTTCTTGAGAGCCATCCCTTCTAAAAAATAAGTATTTTTTTATAAAGAAAAAAAATCATCACAACTGATCATTGCATTGAATAAGTTCAGATCTCTCTCCTACCTCTATGAGTAGGTGCGTTGGGAGTATCCTTTCATATATCTTCATTTCAGTCCTGCTAGCTCTTTATAATTTTGTTACATTTACTTTTGATATTCTGGTGTGTAAATGTTCTTCCCATTTATATTTTTGTAGTTACTATGTATTTTTTTTTTATTTCACTCTGTATTACTTCACTTATATAATTTCTTATAGCATAGTAATATTTCATTACATTCACATATCATAATTTGCTCATCCATTCCTTAAGTATTGTATATCTACCTTGTTTCCACTATAATGATAACTGCTACTAATATTTTGGAATATGAGGATCTTCTTCTTAGAGATGGCTTCCTTGAGGTATAAGCCAAGTAATAAAGACTCTGGTTCAAAGCGCAGGACAGTTTAGTCATTTGTGTAATTCTGTATTGTTTTCCAAAATGATTATATCATTTCATAGCCACACCATCAATTTATTAGTGTTCTTATCATTCTTGAACTTCAACATTGGCAAAAAAAAAAAATTTAAATGGCAATAGACAATTTGTAGGGTGTGAGGTGAAACTTCAGTATTATTTTCATTTTTATTTCTCTCACTCTCAGTGAATTTGAGTATTCTTTTACATAGTTGTGATTACTTTGCAATTCTTTTGAATATTGTTTGTTCATATCCTTTGAGCACTTATGTACTGGGGAATGACTATTAGTCTCAAATTTAATTATTAATTTTTTATATATCTTAGATGCCAAACCCTTATCAGAGAAATCTGATACAAAAATTCTTTCTCCATTCAATCATTTCTAAATCCATTAATGTTATCTGTGTAAAAGTTTTTCAGTTTTAAGTAATCAGTTATCTGTTTTATCTTTTGTAATTTTCTCTATTTCTTGTTTGGTTAAGAATATGACTCCAATCCTTAGCTGTGAGAGGCATATGATCTGTTTCTCTTCTAATTTTTAACAATAATATAATCTTTAACATTAAGGTCATATGTATATTTAGAACATATTGTGAAATATGGTATAAGATGTTGATCTCAGCCTAATTTTTGCTAAACTGCTCTCCAACTTTCCCACTAGTTTTTATCAGATAGGGAGTTTTTTTTCCTGGATAATCTATGTTTTCTACTTTATCAAACACTGAATTATTATTACTTCTGATTTTTTCATGTCTAGTCTGTCTCAGGGACTGCTTTATTTTTGAACCAATACTAGATGACTTTGATGACTGCTGCTTTATAATACAGTTTGAAGTCTAGAAGTACCATTTCCCTTTTGTTACTACTACTTTTTATCATTTCCCTTGATATTGTTTTTCTAAATGAATTTTATCATTTTATGAAGTTTTTTTTAAAAGTACTCCCTTGGTAATTTTAATGCTATATCATTAAAAGTAAATAATTTTGTTATTATTCTTATTTTTAGCATGTTAGTATGGCCTATCAATGAACAATGAATATTCTTCTCACTATTTAAATTATAACTGAATCTATACAAATCTTTTGTGTGCTTTGGTAGGTTGATCCCCAGATATTTTATGTATTTTGTAGTTATTTGGGATGAAATTTTCCTTTCTGTTATTGTTTCTTTTGTCTTATTATCATTAAATAGAAATATTAATTCATAAATCATTAATTAATTATAAATATTAATTAAATTACTATTTATTTTTAAAGCTAATAGCCAGAAAAAGAAAGTTGACTTGGGAAATATATTGGAAACCATGACATGAGGGGAAAAAAATGAATCAGTTATCAGTAGATAGAGACATGGTATCGGTCATCAGATATTTAAAAAATTATCTTCTGGAAAGGGAATTAAACTTGTTCTACTGCTCTAAAAGCAGTAGAAACAATAGGTGCAAGTTACAACAGATTTCAGTTTAAATTAAAACTTCCTAGTTACTGAATTTATACAGTAAAAGGTGCTGCCTTAGAAGGTGGTGTAACCCCTTCTTAAAGACTTGTAAGTCTTTAAGAGAGGGTTAGATTACCTTATGTCTAAAATGTTATGGAAGGGATTCTTGGTCAGGTGAGAGATGAATTACCTCAGAAGGGATCTGAGAAGCCATCTGAGGTCTCTTTCCATTTTGAGATTTTAGGATTTTGCAAATCTTCCCATTCTCATTGAAACAGTTAAGAAAGACTAATATCATTTTAACTTTGAAATCTGTTCAGATATGCCTTTTACCTTTTCCATACATTTTCTTTTTTGTAATTTTGAAAAGCTCTTGTCTTCTAGGTAAAAGTAGTAGTTGGGATGGTGGTTATAGTGGCACAGAGTCTTCTCTTTAAAGGCTCCTGAAATTCTTTTTTTTTAATGAACATTTCCCCTCCTAATAATGTGTAAAAACAATTTTTAACATTTGTTTTAAAATTTTGAATTCCAAATCCTTTCCCTTCATCTCTCCCTTTCTTCCCTCACATTGAGAAGGCAATCAATTTGATATAGGTTACAAATGTGCATTCATACAAAACATATTTCCATGATGAAAAAACAACATGTGAAAAAACAACAAACAGAAACCAGACAAAAAACCCAAGAAAAATAAAGAAAAAGTATGCCTCAGTCTGCATTCAGATTGTTATCATTTCATTCTCTGAAAATCAAAAAATTTTGCATTATAAGTCCTTCTGAATTGTCTTGGATCATTGTGTTGCTAAGAAGAGCCAAGTCATTCACAGTTGATCATTGTATAATATTGTTGTTACTATATCCATTGTTCTCCTAGTTCTCATCTCATTTTGCATTAGTTTATGGAAGTCTTTCCAACTTTTTCTTAGAGCATTCTGCTCATCATTTCCTATAACACAATTCTTATAACAGTCATGATCCTATACAACAACTTGTTCAGCCATTCCTTAACTAATGGTTATTTCCTTGATTTCTAATTCTTTGCCACCACTAAAAGAGCTGTTATAAATATTTTTGTACATACAGGTCCTTTTCCTTTTTTAAAAAAATTATCATTGGAATATAGTCTTAGTGATATTGCTAGGTCAGAGGATGTGCATAGTTTTATAACCCTTTGAGTGTAGTTTCACATTGTTCTAAAGAATGGTTGAATCAGTCAGTGTATCACTTCACCAACAATATATTTATGTCTAAATTTTCCTACATTCCTTCCAACATTTGTCATTTTCATTTTCTGTCCTATTAGCCAATCCACCAGGTATGAGGTAGTACTTCAGAGTTGTTTTAATTTGCATTTTTCTAATAATAATGATTTAGAGCATTTATTCTTAATGACTATAGAGAGCTTTGATTATTTTATCTGAAAACTTTCTGTTTATATGCTTTGATCATTTATCAATTGAAGAATGGCATTTATTTTTATAAATTTTCCTGAGTTATCTATAAATTTGGAACATAATGTCTTTATCGGAAAAACCTTCTATAAATTTTTTTTTTTTCAGGTATGATGGCTATGTATTTTCCTCCATCCCAATTTTTTTCTTTTATCCTCTCTCTCCTTTCACCCTGGCCATTCTCAAAAGTATCATGTTCTTGACTTTTATCTCTTTCAGTTTGTCCTCCTTTCTGTCAGTTCCTTCCTCTTAACCTCTTCTCTTATCCTCTTTCCTTCTTACTTTCCTGTATGGTAAGATAAATTTCTGTATCCAACTTGAGTGTTAAGTTATTCCATTTTTGAGCCAATTTCAATTAGAGTAAGGTTCACATGGTTCTCCTTACCCTCTCCATTGTGAAACCTTTTACATTTCTTTTATATGAGATAATTTCCCCAGTTTACCTCTCCTTTCCCTCTTCTCCTAGTACATTCCCCTTTCTCATTCCTTAATTTTTTTTTAGATAATTATCCCATCATATTCAGCTCATATTCATGCCTTCTATCAATGTACACTCATTCTAAATGTCCTAATAATGTGAAAGGTTTTAGAAGTTATAGGTATCATTTTCCCATGTAGGAATGTAAATAATTTAATTGTATAGAATGCCTTATGATTTCTTTTTACTTTTTACTTTTTTAATGCTTTTCTTGAGTCTTGTATTTGAAAGTCAAATTTTTTATTCAGCCCTGGTCTTTTTCATCAAGAATATTTGAAAGTTCTCCATTTCATTAAATACTTATTTTCCTACCTGAAGGATTATAGTCAGTTTTGATGGGCAGGTGATTCTTAGTTGTAACCCTAGATGTTTTGTACTCTGGAATATCATATTCCAAACCCTCTGAGGCTTTAATGTAGAAACTGCTAATTGATGTGTTGTCTGGACTGTGGCTCTACTATGTAAATTTTTTTTTTTTTTTTTAACCATTGATCTCAAACTCAGAAAATTGGAAAAAAAAATTGCTACAGGCACAGCAGAATATGAGAAAATTCAAAATATAAAGCAATTACTTTCCATTTCAAGAAAGCCTTTATGATAAATACTACACATTATGTTCAAAGTTGTCCATCTTTGCTTCCTTGTAGATTTTCTTTTGTTCTCTGCTATGTACCTTTTTGTCTTAGTAGTATTTTATTTTTCTAAATACACATAAAGATATTTTCTAACATTCATTTTTTAAGATTTTGTGTTCCAAAATTTTCTCCTTCCCTCCTTTACTGTACCCCTCTGATGTAGATTAGATATGTACAGTCTTTTTAAACATGTTTTCATATTTGTCATATTATATAAGAAAAATCAGATCCAAAAGGAAAAAACAACAAGAATGAAAAAACAAACAAAAGAAGGTGAAAATAATATGCTTCAATCCACATTCAATCTCCATAGTTCTCTGTGGATATGGTTGGTATTTTCCATCTCAAGTCTATTGAAATTGTCTTGAATCATCACATTGCTGAGCAGTAGCTCCACAATTTTTGAATATTTTTTTCTGACTGCTTGTAATATTTTCTCCTTGACCTGGGAGCTCTAGAATTTGATTATAATATTCCTGGAAATTTTCATTTTGGAAGGTGGTTGATACATTTTTTTTTTTCAATTTCTATTTTATCCTCTGATTTTAGAGTGTCAGGGTTGTTTTCCTTAATAATTTCTTGAAAGATGATGTCTAGGCTTCTTTTTTGATCATGGCTTTCAGATAATCCAAATTCTTTAAGTATCTTTCCAGGATCTATTTTCCAAGTTAGTTGTTTTTCCAATGAATTATTTCACATTTTTTCTTTTTTTTCCAATCTTTTTTTTTTTTTTTGCTTTATTGTTTTATGCTGTCTCAAAGTCATTAACTTCTACTTCTTCTATTCTAATTTTTAAGAAATTATTTTCTTCTGTGAGCATTTATATTTTCTTTTCCATTTGGCCAAGTCCGTTTTTTTAAGGAATTCTTTTCCTTCAATGACTTTTTTATAACTTTCTTCCTCTCCTCTCCCTTCTCCCCTCTCCTCAATTTGGTCAATTCTGCTTTTCAAGGCATTCTTCTCTTCAGTGGATTTTTGTGTCTCTTTTACTGTTTGGCCTATTCTGTTTTTAAGGTCTTATTTTTTTCAGTTTGAGGATGTGTGCTTCTTTACCACACTTGGCTCTTTTATCATGATTTTCTTACTTCACTCTTAATTCTCTTCCCAATTTTTTCTCTACTTTCCTTACTTGATTAAAAAAAAATATATTTTTCTTTCCCTCATGTACATGTAAAACAATTTTTTAACATTTGTTTTTAAAATTTTGAGTTCCAGATTCTCCCCCTTCTTTCCCACATCCCCCATTGAGAAGGCCTATGTGAAGTTGTGCAAAACATTTTCATAAAAGTTATGTTGCAAAAGAAAACATAGATCTCTCCCCTCTCCCCCCCAAAAATTCCTCAACCTCTCCCCAAAACATCAAACTATGCTTCCATATATTTGGACACAATCAGTATGGATGGTATTTTTTTTCATCATAAGTCCTTGAGAGTAGTCTTGGATCATTATATTGCTGAGAATAGCAAAATCATTTACAGCTGATCATCCAACAACTTTGCTATTACTATGTACTTAGTACCTTTCACTTTGCTTGAGTTCATGGAAGACTTCACCAGTTTTTCTGAGAGCATCCTGCTTATCATTTCTTATAGAACAAATAATATTTCTTCATAATTTCATACCACAATTTATTCAGCTATTCTCCAGTTGATGGTTATTCCCTCAGTTGCCAATTCTTTTCCCTGAGAAAAGAGTTGCTATGAATATTTTTATACACATGTTTTTTTTTCCTTTTTAAAAAGTCTCTTTTGGGATTTGTACCTAGAAGTGGTATTGTTAAGTCAAAGGATATGCATGATTTTATAACCTTTTGGTCATAGGTCATATCTTTTGATCATTTATCAATTGGGGATTGGCTTTTTTTTTTTTTTTAATAAATTTAACTTGGTTCTCTTATGTATACATTTGAGAAATGAAGCCTTCATCAGAAAAACTTGCTTCAAAATTACTTTTACAATTACTATTGATAATTGTATTTCTCTGTTTATTTTATTTTCTTTCTCCTTTCTCCCTGACACTTCTCAAAAGCGTTTTGCTTCTGTCTAGCCCCTCCCCCACACTGGGATGTTCCCTCTCTTCTATTACTCTCCTCCCATTTCGTATTCTGTTCCTCTCCTACTTTGCTGTAGTGTAAGATATAATTCTATACCATATTGAGTGTATATGTTATTTCCTCTTTGAGCCAATTCTGATGAGAGTAAGATTCATTCACTCTCCCTTCCCTCTCCTTTTCCCCCTCCATTGTAAAAGCTTTTTCTTGCCTCTTCTATGGCAGATAATTTATACCATTCCATCTCTCCCTTTCCCTTTCTCTCAGTACATTCCTCTCTCATCCCTTTTTTAAATTTTATTTTTTAGATATTATTACTTCATGCTCAAGTCACATCTGTGCTTCTGTTTATATACACTCCTTCTAACTGCCATAATAATGAGAAAGTTCTTATGAGTTTACAAGTATCATCTTCCCATATAAGAATGTAAACAGATAAAACTTTGTTCCTTATGATTTCCTTTTCCTGATTGCCTCCTTATACTTCTCCTGAATCTATAGAAAATCAGCTTTTCTATTGAGCTCTAGTTTTTTCATCATGAATGCTTGAAAATCCTTTATTTCATTGAACCCTCTATTTCACCTTTTCCTATGAAGTTTTGCTGAGCAAATGATTCTTGGTTATAATCCTAGTGCCATTGCTCTCTGGAATGTCATATTATTGATCCTTTAATGTAGAAGCTGGTAAAACTTGTGTTATCCTGACTGTGGCTCTACTGTTCTTGAATTATTTCTTTCTGAATGCTTGCAATATTTCTCTTTGACCTGGAAGTTCCAGAATTTAGCTATAATATTCCTGACAGTTTTCATCTTGGGATCTCTTTCAGGAGATGATTAGTAGATTCTTTCAGTTTCTGTTTTACCCTCTGGTTCTAGAATATCAGGACAGTTTTCTTTGATAATTTCTTGAAAGATGATGTATAGGCCCTTTTTTGATCATGGCTTTCAGGTAGACCAATAATTTTTAAATTCTCCAGGTCAATTGTTTTTCTAATGAGGTATTTCACTTTTTTTTTCTATTTATTTGTTCATTCTTTTGGTTTTATTTTATTGTTTTTTTGATTTTTAAAAAAGTCATTAATTTCCATTTACTCAATTCTGATTTTTTAATTAGTTTTTTATTTTCAAAATATATAAATGAATAATTTTCAAAATTTACCTTACAAAATCTTCAGTTCTAAATTTCTTCCATTCTTTCCCCCTACTCCCCTTCCTAGATAGCAAGTAATCCAATATATGTTAAACATGTGCAGTTCTGCTACATATATCTCTACAAATATCATGCTGCACAAGAAAAATCAGATCACAAAGGAAAAAAATGAGAAAGAAAACAAAATGCAAGCAAACAGCAATAAAAAGAGTGAAAATACTATGTTGTGATTCATACTCAGTTCCCACAGTTCACTCTCTGGGTGAAGATAGCTCTCTTCATCACAAGACCATTGGAACTGGCCCGAATCATCTCATTGTTGAAGGGAGTCACATCCATTAGATCAGTTCAAATTTTTAAGGAATTATTTTCCTCAGTGAGCTTTTGTACCTCTTTCCCCATTTGACCAATTTTACTTTTTAAGGGATTCTTATTAGCTTTTTGTATTTCCTTTTGCCTCACTTTCATTTCTCTTCCCAATTTTTCCTCTACCTCTTTTACTTGATTTTCAAAATTCCTTTTGGGCTCTCTTCTTCTTCTTCTTTTTTTCCATTTCTTTCTCTCTTTCTTTTCTTTCTTTTCTTTCTTTTCTTTCTTTTCTTTCTTTTCTTTCTTTTCTTTCTTCTCTTTCTTCTCTTTCTTCTCTTTCTTCTCTTTCTTCTCTTTCTTCTCTTTCTTCTCTTTCTTCTCTTTCTTCTCTTTCTTCTCTTTCTTCTCTTTCTTCTCTTTCTTCTCTTTCTTCTCTTTCTTCTCTTTCTTCTCTTTCTTTCGTTTTTTATTTACAAAATATATGCATGGGTAATTTTTCAGCATTGACAATTGCAAAACCTTTTGTTCCACTTTTTCCCCTCCTTCCCCTCACCCTCTCCCCCAGATGGCAGGTAGACCAATACATGTTAAATATATTAAAGTATATGTTAAAAACAATATATTATATATATCCATACAATTATTTTGCTTCACAAGAAGAATCAGACTTTGAAATAATGTATAATTAACCTGTGAAGGAATTCAAAAATGCAGGTGGGCAAAAACAGAGGGATTGGAAATGCTATGTACTGGTTCACACTCATTTCCCAGAATTTTTTCGCTGGGTGTAGCTAGTTCTATTCATTATTGAACAAATAGACCTGATTTGATTCATCTCATTGTTGAAGAGAGCCATCAGAATTGATTATCGTATAATACTGTTGTTGAAGTATATAATGATCTCCTGGTCCTGCTCATTTTACTCAGCATCACAGTTCATGCAAATCTCTCCAGGCTTTTCTGAAATCATCCTGCTGGTCATTTTGTATAGAACAATAATATACCATAACATTCATATACCACAATTTATTCAGCCATTCTCCAGTTGATGGGCATTCATTCAATTTCCAGTTTCTAGCCACTATAAAAAGGGCTGCCACAAACATTTTTGCACATACAGGTCTCTTTCTCTTCTTTAAGATCTCTTTGGGATATAAGCCCAGTAGTAACACTGCTGGATCAAAGGGTATGCACAGTTTGATAACTTTTGGAGCATAGTTCCAAATTGCTCTCCAGAATGGGTGGATGTATTCACAATTCCAGCAACAATGTATCAGTGTCCCAGTTTTCCCACATCCCCTCCAACATTCAACATTATCTTTTCCTGTTATCCTAGCCAATATGACAGGTGTGTAGTGGTATCTCAGAGTTGTCTTAATTTGCATTTCTCTGATCAATAATGATTTGGAGCACCTTTTCATATGACTAGAAATAGTTTCAGTTTCTTCATCTGAAAATTCTGACCATTTGACCATTTATCAATTGGAGAATGGCTTGAATTCTTATAAATTTGAGACAATTCTCTATTTATTTTGGAAATGAGGCCTTTATCAGAACCTTTAACTGTAAAAATGTATTCCCAATTTATTGTTTCCCTTCTAATCTTGTCTGTATTAGTTTTGTTTGTACAAAAGCTTTTCAATTTCATATAATCAAAATTTTCTATTTTGTGATCCATAATGATCTCTATTTCTTCTTTGGTCACAAATTCCTTTCTCCTCCAAAGGTCTGAGAGATAAACTACCCTTTGTTCTTCTAATTTATTTATAATTTCATTCTTTATGGCTTTTGGGCTCTTCTGTGACCCAAGACCAATTCTTATTTTTCTTCGAGGCTTTGGATGTGTAGGACCTTTAACTTTATCAACTGAATATGTACACTTGTGCTCCAGACCCACCCTATTGCAACAGACCCCTTCTGCCAAACTTCCAAGCCACCTTCGGATAGAAAACTGTTCCACTCTTTTCTTTTTGTGGCTTCTGATGCTCCAAAATTTGTTTAAAGTCATTACTTAAAGGTATTTGGGAGGATTGGGGGGAAAACTTGGGCAAGTTCCTCCCTTCTTTCATTCCGTTGTCTTGACTCTGCCTCTTATTTATTTGATTTTTAAAAGACTTTGAGCTCTTTCATGCACTGACTTATAGCTGTCTCTGATTTATTCTCCTTTGGATTGTATATTTATTGATTTCAAGGTCTATATTTTTATCATGGTAAGAATTTAATAAATGCTTATTGTATTGTTTTATTATAAATAAAAACATGTTTATTTTTCATTATCATTTAACGTTCCCTGATCCTTAACCTTCTCCTATTTCTCCTATTCTTGTGATAATCTCAGATTTCAAGATCTAGAGTAGTTTTTCCTCTTACTCTCACTTTCTCTTGACCTTCATGCACCCACCTCTGATTTTAATTCTCTTTTCTTCTTCCTGCCATACCATATGGTGATCATATCATTACACAATTTCTATTGCCTAATACTCTCCATCATTTAGGATATGTTGTGTGAGATTGAGTACCTATTTAAATATATTATATTGGAGAGATCCTTGAGAAAGAACTGTCAAAATGAGAGTAAGTGATTGATATACAGATAACTTTATTCCTAGGACATTAGCAGGTGAGAGATTAACTAGTGAGAAGATGCAATCAACTACTCGATAATAAAATCTAGTAATTTTATGTATATGTGATAATAATTAATTGATACTTATCAGTTCATTCTAAGTGATTGACTTAAAAAATTGATAAAATAAGAGGAAAAATGTGAAAACTTTTTTTACAATATAAAAACACATATTTTTAGCCATTTGTGTAAACTCACCACTTTTGTTCAATTATCATGTAACCAGTAATTGTGACATAACTATACAAAGATTTGCCCTATGCTTCTTTATGAGAAACAGGTAATCCAGGATTCTGGAAGACTATTTTGGCATAACACAAATTCTGGCAGGTTCTTTCATGTAGGAAAGGCTTTGAGTATAGTTCTGATGAGTTTTGTTTAACAAAACCCAGCCTGGTTAAATATGGAGAGGCATTTTACCACTAACAAAGAAAAATACAAAATACCCTCAGGCTGGCCTTCTGTTTCTGCAATATCTAATAATAATGTGGTAGAAAAGGGGGCAGTGGCAGCTAAGAATAACACACCTTTTTTATGCCATCTATAATCTTTAACTTTACTTTTGGTACTCTTAATTTGAAATCCATTTATACTACCCATTTTATTTACCTTGCCTGTATTTTCGAAGGAACTGAATATCAATCTTGACATTCTTGCTTTAAACCGAACTAAAAGAAAAAGTAAGTTACAGCTAAATGAAAAGATGGATCATGAGCTATACTTTGAGAGAGGAAAAAAAACCTGTACAGTTGTCTTTTTCATGCCGTTCAAGACAAAATGAATATTATTTCACTGGATATTTTGTCATCTTTAATAGCAGTGTGGCTATAGATAACTTTAATTCATTTGATTCTTCAACAAGCTTGGGAGACTATATAATTATAGGATTATAGATTTAGAGCTGAAAGGCACCTAATAAACTAACAAATTTATTCTCTTCTATCCACAAACTCATTTTTCAGATGAGGAAACTGAGGCAAAAAGATTAGATGATTTGTCCATGGTCACAAAAGAAGTGTCTGAGTATTTAAGCTTAGGTCCTCTTGATTTCATATCTCTCATAATATTTCCTTTTTTACAGATTTTTACAGACTGTAGTTTGAGAGGTAAAGTATAGATAAGTGCTAGAATTGGTCCTTGATTTCAGGCCTTCTGACACTAAGCTTATTGTTTTTTGTTTTTAAACTATAGCATACTGTCTGTCCTGCTATAGGCCTAACCAATAGACCATTTTATTTTAGATAGATTCTCTTGGTTTGATAAATTGTCAGGCTCTTGTTCAACATCTATGCATCTTATAGTTAGAATGTGATCTGTAAATATTCATTGAATTGGATTTTATTATTCTGATACCTGATGCATTTCACTGTTCATGAATTATATCTTCACCTTAATAAAAGTCATAGAAGGCAAAATAGTTTCTTAGGAAGAGTCTGGAAACCAGTTAATCTTAGGTCATCATTAATTCTGTGAGATTTTGAATAAAGTGCTTCTTTTTGGATTCATTGGACTATGAGATTCCTTCCAGCTCTGATGTTCCATAATTATATGGAACAGCTAAGGAATTCCATTAAATGAAATAAAGATATATATATATATATGTATATATATATTTATATATTTATATTGATGGCACTCTAGTCATTTGATGATTACAGCATGCATGTTTGTTCCCAGGCGGAGCATATATATATTAGACTTTGGCTATTTAAATCTGTCAATATTGCTGAGTCTGTATGATATAAAACATAATAATTGAGCAGTTTTTTTTTTTTATATGGTAGAAATACAGCAAGACTAATATCAGGAAATTTCTTATTGGATCATTATTACCAAAGTCATCTAGAGATGTGGTTTTTTTCCCCCAATGATCTGCCATGTTATCTATATAGAGAAGAATAAATGGATTGTGAGTGAGCATTTTTACTCAGAAATAGGCAAATGACCAGGATACATCTGAAGCTTGTATAAGAAGCTAACTAAATAAGCACATCATTTGAAATATAGATTTATATGAACTGATGCTTAGTGAAATGAGCAGAACCATTATACATGGCAATAGCAAGATTATACAATGATCAATTCTGATGGATATGGCACTTGTCAACAGTGAGGTGATTCAGACCAGTTCCAATGGTCTTATATTGAAGAAAGCCATCTGTATCCAGAGAGAGGACAGTGAGAACTGAAATTGAACCAGAACATAGTATTTTTACTCTTTTTGTTCTTGCTGGCTTTTATTTTGTCTTCTTTCTCATTTTTTTTCCTTTTTGATCTGATTTTTCTGGAGCAGCATGATATTTGTGGAAATATGTATAGAGGAATTGCACTTGTTCAACATATATTGCATCACTTGCCAGCTGGGAGAGGGGGTATGGAAAGGGAAGGAAAAAATTAAAACACAGGGTTTTGTAGAGGTGAATGTAAAAAATTATTCATGTGTATATTTTGAAAATAAAAAGCTTTACTTAAAAAATATATATATATATACACACACATATATACTTCTTTATACAGGGCATTTTTAGAGGCAATATGGCATAGGAACTTGAGCTAATTTTAGAATCAGCAAGTCCTGCTTTTGACATACACTGGCTCTCTGATCCTGGACAAGTTAGTCACTCAGTGTCCTAGGCAACTCTCTCAGACTAGTTTGCATAGCAGCCATGTGTCCCTTTACAGAAAGTGTTCGTTGTTACCTTTTGGGTCCTCACCACTCTCCTGCTGGACAAAGCCATTACCCTTCTACTTTTTTTTTTTTTTAATTTAATAGCCTTTTATTTACAGGATATATACATGGGTAACTTTACTCCTTCTACTTTTTAATTTATGATGTAGTGGAAGCTCTTTTAGCTCACAACTGCTTTTAAAAGGTATCACTCTATTAGAGGCATAAGCAATTCCTTGATGTTGGAGAAGGGCCAAATTTTTCAGATATGCAAATTGAAGAGATTTTTGCTTTGTTTAGTAGGCTTCAAATTTTTTCTTGAAGTAATCATAGTGCATAGCAAAATAGATACAAAGTCTATCTTTTTCCCCTTTGTTTCTCTCCCCAAATCAAACCAAGAAGAAGGCACTCCTGAGAAATTTCCTCTCTTTCAGTTTAGTGGAAACCAAAAGCTCTGATATCCCTTCACCCAACAACAGAATTCAGCTTTCCCAGGGAATCTTTAGCAACAGCAGCTCCAGCTGCTAACCAGCAAAGCAACTCCTTCTAGTCAGCAAGATCCCAGGAAAGCAGCTGAAGTGTCAGTCATGTCAGCTGGAAACTTTCTATTTCTTCTGGCCCTGGCCTCTTTTGACTCTGTCTGGGCTCAGCTTACTCTCTTGCTCCTGCTTCTATCTCTCACAGCTTCTTACTGGCTTCTAATGCCCACACCTGGAGCTTCCTCGTCTTTGGTGACTTGCCTTATAAAATAAAACTCAAGTAATTTTTTTTTTTTATGTCAAGTATACACCCAATTTGTTGTTGTTCAGTCGTGTCTAGCTCTTTATGAACCTCTTTTTGGGGTTTTCTTGGCAGAGCTACTGGAGCGGTTTGTCATTTCCTTCTCTAGCTCATTTTATTTATAAATATATAAATAAAAATTGAGACAAACAAGATTAAGGGACTCCAGCTAGTAAGTGTCTAAGGCCAGATTTGAGTTTAAGATGAGTCTTCTTGACTCTAAGTTCGGTAGTCTCAATGAATAATAGTTATATCATCTTCCAACAGTTCCCGAAAAGATACTCGATTTATAACTTTGTGAGTTATAAATGCTAAAAAACATTCAAATGCAGATGAGATGATGGACTACAATGTTTTGTGCCCTTGTTGCTCTCTCAATTAGTGCTCTGCCTTCAAAAAAAGGCATCTGAGGGATCATTTTCTATCTGATTCTCAGAGCAATCTCTGTCTCTAATATTTTATCTGAGAAACTGTTTCTTTATAAATTGATTTTGTCAGTTTTTCATATGCAAATTTTCTTTGTGTCACAATTAGTATTTGTTGCCCAATAAATAATAGTCGCATATGAAGTGGCCTTTAGAAAGATCAGCAGCGTAGTTATACGGTACTGTGGTAAATACTGCTGGTAGTCAAATATAGAATATCAGAGCTTGGAGGGAACATATCTATTTAATACAACTTCTTATTACAAATGAGGAAACTGAGGCCCAGGGAGTGAAAGTAGCTTGCCTGAAGAAACACCGAATTAATGGTAAAGTCATGTGTAGATCACAATTTCAGTACTTTTCTCCCCACTATATATTGCTTATCTTAGAAAGAGGATTATGGAGTAAACATGAGCAACTTTCCTATTTTTTTTTTCCTATTTTTTTTTTTTTTTTTTGCCGAGGCAATTGGGGTTAAGTGATTGGTCTAGGGTCACATAGCTAGGAAGTGTTAAGTGTTTGAGTCCACATTTGGACTCAGATCCTCCTGACTTCAAGGCTGGTGCTCTATCCACTGTGCTACCTAGCTGCCCTCCTACCTCCACCCCATGTTTCTTTTGAATAAATGGCACTGAATTGGAATAGAAAACACTATTTGGAGATGGCTTAGAGATAAGGGAGATCTTATCCATGTTATTGTTATCCATGTATTGATGAATTACAATGAGGCTTTGAGAGTAGATGCCATCAAGTTTTTATAGTTTAAAAGAGAGAGCATAGTGTTGTGAGAAGCAACATGGTGTAATAGGGTTGAGCATTAGCCAGAAAGAACTGGGTTCAAATCCTGTCTCAGATACTTAGTAGCTATGTCACCCTGGGCAAGTCACTTAATATCTCTGAATTTTACAGTTTCCCAATCTGTAAAATGAGGAAGGTGAACTTGATAGCTTTAAGTGGCCCTTCTGGATATAAACCTGTGATTCCCTGATGCATGGAGCTTAAGAGATTTCAAGTAACACAGGAGATCCTTGAATCTAGAGCTGCTTACATTAAGCTCTTCCACTCTATTATGCTCTTCTTCTGGCTCTATCTTACAATTTTAAATTTTTGACAAAGAGTAAATAAGTCTTGTGGATAAAGAGGAAGATGATTTTGGTGACAAAATTTTTAACCAATCTGTGGGAAAATACTAAGCATATAGAGCATGAAAATAGAGAAAGGAAATGATAAATGCGCTGGATTGAGGTTAGCCCTGCAGGAAAGTTCTGAAGATGTTTATAATACTTGATATTTATATAATACTTTAAAGGTCACAAAGATTTGATCCACATATTTTCTGAATTAATATACTCTTTATTACATTACTAGCACCTTTAATGTGCATGTATTTTGCTAAATTAATATAAATTGTATTTTATGGAACTATCACTGGTTGTTTTATCAAAAGACAATCTAATCTTTTCCATTCGTAGAATGACACTGACATGGAGGCAGTTTTTATCTCAACCCTGCTGTTGTAATATCTCTTTTGCAGCAATGTTCAGGGAAGAGACCTCCAACTTTTTACACCAGGTATGATTCCCTGGGATCAGAGGCAAGGGAACTATGGGAGGGAAGGAGTTTCCTAGCTCCACCAATTCCAAATAACTTGGAGGAATTTCAGGGTTACCTGGTTTGGCTTGAGATCCCAGAGACTGTTGGAAAAATTTGGAGCTCCTTGGAAGAGGCATCTTCCTAAGAAGACCCTAAAATAGCTTTTTAAACTTTGCTTATTGAAAAGACTGTTACTTAGTCCATTATATTTCAAGCTATTTAGAATTTTAACTGTTTGGGATTTGGTAGCCAATTATGATGTTTGAATTGCCT
This sequence comes from Sarcophilus harrisii, assembly GCF_902635505.1. Taxonomy (NCBI): domain Eukaryota; kingdom Metazoa; phylum Chordata; class Mammalia; order Dasyuromorphia; family Dasyuridae; genus Sarcophilus; species Sarcophilus harrisii. The sequence continues at coordinate 248,409,100 of NC_045427.1, read as the reverse complement.
CCAGGAGACTGAAGTGAAATTCAAAACATGGAGAATTTAGATTATTAGTAAGTTTTAGCAAACAACTAAATTGCTAATGGAAAAGCTGTAAGACTGTAAACTTTGCCAAGTATATGCTGAGAGGATGGAGCCCAGCTGGCTCTCCTGGCAATGTGTTTTTAATTTAGACTTTATTTAGGGCGCAAAGGCTGGTATACTGATAATGATAGAATAGAGTGTCCAATATGTTCCTTCTGTTAAGACTCCCATTTCCTGTACAATGATTTTTACATTTGATATGTTTTAAAAACATATTTTAGTATTCATATTTAAACTATACAATTTTATTTTATTTTTTCTCAATAGTTTTATTTTTCCAAATACATATACAAATAGTTTTCAACATAAATTTTTGTAAGATTTTGTGTTCCAAACTTTTTTTCTTTCCCTCCTTTATTCCCCCCTTCCCCAAGACACTGGACAATCTGATATAGGTTATAAATATACAATCCTTTTAAATATATTTCCATTTTTTTCATGTTGTACAAGAAAAATTAGACCAAAAGAAGAAAAAAAAAACCACAAGAAAGAAAAAGCAAACAAAGAAAAAAAGGTGTAAAGAGTCTGCTTTGACCCACATTCAGTCTCCATAGTTCTCTCTCTGGATGCAGATGGTATTTTCCATCCCAAGTCTATGGGAATTGTCTTGGATCATTGCCTTGCTGAGAAAAACTAAGTTTGTCAAGGATGATCATCACATAATTTTGGTATTACTATATACAATGTTCTCCTGTAAACCAGACAATTTAAGTTTGAAATATATTGCCATTTAGGTAACATATTCTAAAATTTTATTTTTGGCTTCTGAATTGTGTCTTTCATTACACCACACTCAGGAAACAATATATAATTGTCATGCTTTACATTCTTGAAAGTAAGTCATGTTGATTCAGATAGTATGGAAATTTCTTTAATAGTCTTTAAAAAAATGATACATTTTATTTTTGAAAGCTTTGTTTTGAAAGCATGTTCTTTGTTTCTGAAGTTGATCTTAAGTTGGAGAGGTTTCTGATACCAGTAGCAGGCACTATATTGCAGGTACCTTTTATTTTAAATAACTTCAACATAAGATTAGCTAAATGCCAGAATTTTCAAAGTAGTGAATAAATTTCTCAGAATTTTAGAGTTTAGAGGGACTTCAGAAATCATTTAGTCAAACTCTCATTTAATTAGTGACAAAATTGAGACCCACAGAAATGAGGTGACTAGTCTCAGGTCACAAAGCTAATAGTTGTTAAATCTGAAACTTTCATTCAGGCCTTCTGATTCCTGGAAGTCCCAGTAATCTTTCCAATACACTTTATTTATTACTTTATTAAGTATTCTCAGATTTCTCATAGTTACAGTTTTCAAAGAAAGACCTTTACAATTTTATCCTGTAAATCAGGCTTATTGAAAATGGACATGGGAATGTCAGTGCCATCTTCATTTTTCCATCTTAATTTGGTCCATAACTAGATAAAAATAACATTCAGAGATGATATTTCAGAAAAATTAATAAATGAAGGAATACTTGTCATTCTTATCAAGCTGAGGAAACAGTTTTTAATTTCCCCATATTAGGTGCAGTGTGAAAGTGATTAATATTTTTTAATAAAGATTTTTTTTTTGTTTCAGTGAAGTATTTTCATGATTTCATTATACATGAAACTAAAATATTTAATTGTCTAGGCTGGATACTAGGAAGTCTGGTTTATGCTTAGCCAGTTAAAATGTGTATAGTGAAATATTCATCATAGAAAGTCTTTGGTGATTTGTCACAGGACTCTAGATTTAATAATGTGTTTATTTTGAATGTTTGGTTTTGCTTTGTCAAATAGCATGATAGCAACTCATGCTTTTTTGCATTCACATGATATATAATATTTTTTCTGTCTGCTTAGTTTTATTTTCTGTATGTCTTTGTTTTTTAAGTGTGCTTTTTGCAATAGATTGCAAAGGATTATTTTATCTATTCTATCACTCCTTTTCACTTTATTGAATTGTTTATTCCATTCACATTTAAAATTATAATAGTTGTCTGTGGAGACAGTATAAGATTCTTTATCTTTGATGCATAATTTCTATTTTGGAGAGCTTTGATAGGTTTTGAAGCTTGGAGAAAATGTCTATGCTTTATCTTATTGCTCACATGATTTAGAAGTGGTTCTTATATTCTTTCCACTTTACTACACTGCTTTCTAATTGCCTCAAATATTAGTAATCTCTCTCTTAACTGAGGAATTGAAGTATAAGCAAGATAAGCACTTATCAGGGATCATAGGACTTAGAAGTGGCGAACTGAAAGGTCATCAATTTGTCCAGGTAATAAATGGCAGAGCTGATAGTTAGACTTAAGACCTTTGATTTCAGATCCAGTATTCATTTTCTATAGAGGAATGTTCTTTGGATAGAAGTTAAGATTCTATGATTGTTTATCTTACAGTACTGCTTTACCCAATTTGTCAGTTAATTACAGGTAAAAAAGAAAAGCTAGAAAACTCATACTATACATTAGTGCTTGAGTGGAGTACAAAACTTCTGTTCTCATTTCTTACATTATTTAATGTCAGTGTCCTTCTGGGATTGTGTTCTGCCTAACTTGTATGCAGTTTAAAAATAAGACTGTGAACCATCTGGTTCAGCTTTGCTACTACCACTTTCTGCCAGTAATCTGATATGTTTGGTTAAAGAAATTAGTGACTGTAGAGCTGGTTAAGTGAAGGAAAGCTGAAGAGTGGAAATTGGAAATGCTTGTTCTATGGAACTACTGAGAATTTGTTCATTGGATCAATTTTCTGGAGACTAGGATGTAAAAGAGGTTGGACTCAAGTGTAACTTATTAATATAAATCCAACTTTGTTGGATTCCTGCTGTTACTCAGTAGTAGAATATGTTCAACAAGGCCCATCTGCAGAATTTGGCTTATCTTCACATTGGCGGATGAGCCTCACCCAACTTCAGAGAAAAATTTGACTCAGGGCTGTAAAACAATAAAATTAATTATAAAGCTGCTTTATGAATTACAAAGCAATTGAATTAATATTTTTAAAAACAAACTTTACTTTTAATGGACAAATGGTAAAACAGTAGTCATTTAGGAACTATTTCAGTTTTGCCTTTAGATCCCCAGTGCCTGACATGGTTTCTGGTAATTAATGGGTGTTTAATAAAGGTTTGTTGATGAATAGATAAGAAATACCACGACAAGGAGGAAAATCATGGAATTTAAAAGAATAGTTTAAAAAGTTTTTTTTTTTTAACATTAACTTAATTTTTTTTTAGTTTCTAAGAAAAACTTTTCTATATGTTTGTCCACTTTACTTATAGATGAATCAGATTTTTCTTTTTTTTTTTAACCTTTTCTTTTTTTTTTTAATTAAGGCTTTTTATTTTCAAAATATATACATAGATAATGTTCAACATTCATCCTTGCAAAATCTTGTGTTCCAATTATTTTTCCTCCTTTCTCCCAAGTCCCTTTCCTAGAGGCAAATAATCCAATATATGTTAAACATGAATTCTTCTAAATATATTTCCATATTTATCATGCTGCACAAGAAACATCATATCAAAAATTGAATAAATGAGAAGAAAACAAAATGCAAGCAAACAACAACAAAGAGTAAAAATACAATGTTGTACACTCATTTCCCACAGTCCTCTCTCTGGGTACAAATGACTCTCTTCATCACAAGACCATTGGAACTGCTGTGAATCATCTCATTGCTGAAGAGAGCTACATCCATCAGAATTGATCATCATATAATCTTGCTATTGCCGTATATAATGATCTTTTGATTAATCAGATTTTTCACGTTTCAGCAGAAACATTGCTATATAGTAGACTCCATGTGTTAACCTGATGGACCAGTTAATCAGTGCTCAAATCTGACTTACAAGATGCTGGAAATAAGAGATTTAGAAAGCTAAGTAGACTTATTAAGGATATGCAGAGATGATCAAGCAGAAATTGTTGCCCCAAGATTCATTCCTACTAGTCTTGAAACAGTGCCGAGCCTGAGTTTTCTACATTCTAAGGTATGTTTCAGGTACTTCTGAGATCACATTGCATTCAGGGTCCTGCCTCATTACTGAAGCAGCCTAAAATTCTCTTGAGGAGAGGGGTTTTTTGGTTTGCTTTTTAAAAAAATAATTAAGAGATTTTTATACCTCAAAGTAAAAAAATTCTGGCAGTGGCTTTATGCCATCAACTGGGTCAGTCTTGTACAGGGAATCTCAAGGGAAAATGGGGGCTAGAAGACACTTGAAACATGACAATTATGACTTATCATCTCTGAAAGGGGCCTAAAGGAACTGAAACAAATAGCATGTGTCTGCCACACTGGAAGATTGTACACTTGGGCCTTGTAAATCATTTCATGGGTAATTAATCTTCTGAAACCCCCTGCATTACTTGACTACAGATTTATTTATTGCCCATCTCTAGATACTCAGTATCTCTGAGAGAATTTCACACAAAATATTAGACTATTATTCCTGCCTCAAGACTCTTACTCAGGGGTTCTTAACCTTTTTTGGTATTGTGGATTCCTTTGATAGTTCTTTGACACCTATAGAAACCGTAGAATAATGATTTCAAATGTGTACATTAAATACAAAGGATTACAAAGGAAACTAATTCTATTCAAATTCAGTTACCAAAATATTAAAAAAAGAAAACACTAGCCTACAGATCTCAAGATTTTCTCTAGGCTATTCTAAGAGCAAAGACCTGGGATATTATGTGGCTCAATGAATGCCAACTAATAGCCAAAGCCAATAATTAGGATTTATATTTCTTTTTTTTTCTATCTTGTCCTCCCCCCCCTTTTTTTGTTCTTTCAATAGTAGTTTGTTTTAACAAATACGTGTAAAGATAATTTTTCATATTCATTTTTGTAAGATTCTGTGTTCCAAATTTTTTCTCCTTCCCTCCTTTACTTCCTCCCTTCCCCAAGATAGCAAATAATCTAATGTAGGTTATACATGTACAATTCTTTTAATGTATTTTCATATTTGTCATGTTGTGCATTGAAAAAGCAGACCAGAAGGAAGAAACCATGAGAAAGAAAAAAGAAACAAACAAAAAAGGTGAAAATACTATGCTTTGATTCATATTCATTCTACCTAGTTCTCTCTTTGGTTGCAGATGGCATTTTCCATCCCAAGACTATTGGAATTGCCTTGACTCACTGCATTAGTGTAAAGAGCCAAGTCCATCACAATTGATCAGAATTTGTATTTCTCTGTGTTGCTGGGATGATAGTAGAGCATTGTAACAGAGGTGTACTTGGGTATTTTTACATTCATAGCAAATCAAAAGCTACTGTGGACTCCTTAAACTTCATATGGATTTTTACTATAATATCCAGAATGAAGGAAGTAATCTCAGTGGACCATGTTCTTATCATATATATAGAGTGTTGTCTCTGGTTCTGGGTGCAACATTTTAGGAATCATTAGTAAATTGGAGTATATGCACAGGAAAGAGAGCTAGAGAGTGAGGAGACTTGAAGCTGTATCACACACAATTAGGGGTTGGTAAACTAGAAAAAGAACACTTATGGGGAAACATGATAAAATTTGCTCTAAAGTTTTTGAAGAGTTGTTTTGTAGAAAAGAAATTCAGTTTGTTGTGTTGACTAGAGGATAGAACTGGGATTGGTAGGGTAAAGGAAAAGTATTTTGGTGTAACCTGAGGAAAATGCTTCTTTTAGGAAATTAGAACTTGTAAAAATGAAACAGATTACTTTGAGGAATGAAGAAGTCCCTGGACCTTAGAGACTTTTAAGTAATGTCTGACTGTTTCTTATGTGTTTTTGTAAATAGGATTTGTGATTAAGGCAGGAGTTGATGATACGTGAAATCGGTTTCAATTCTAAAATTCTGTAGTTTTAATGGAATTAATAAAGACTGAATTTGCTGTGCTTTACCTGAAATGTATGTTTCTGACATTTTGAGTTCTTAGTTCATAGTACCTTGCACCTGTTTCTGTTTTTCCATGAGTGGCTTCGTACCATCTTGATCTCAGCCCTTGGCCAGGTATGATCCAGGGCTGGGCTAAAAATAGCTGTTAAAACATTATCTAAAATACATGGCTTTTCTCGTGTAATTGTAGTCCACTACGATTGTGTGTAGTCAAAGACAGAATGAAGAGTCCAGACTTGGCACTTCCTTTCATGTTACAGGGATATTTTTGCTTTTAAAAAATGTTAAAGAAATATGCCACAAACAGCTGAAACATCTTACCTGGCACCAAAATCAGAAATATCCCATGTGCTTCCAAGTGGAAGAAACTAAGAAGATAAATAAAGTTATTTAACCCTTTACTGAGAAAACTGAGGTGGAGGGAGGAGGGGGAGACAATGACCTAAATGAAATAGGGTAATAATTATTAGGGTAAAGAGTGAACTACATTTTCTACCAAGAATATTTCTGGATTTTCCACAAGGAGCATGTCATTTATGTGGAATTTTTATAATTTATTGTTAACTTTTTTGCTATAGAAACATTTCCAGTTTTGTGGGGTATGAGTCTATGAGATATAAGGCTTACAAACAGCTTTTTAAGAATGCATCTAGTAAGCTATTTAACTCAACTCCATACTTCTTTTCATTCTCTTAGTTATTTGAATCCCATGCACTATTCTCTTGATTTTTTTTTTTTCCTGTTCTTTAGCATTGGACCAGGGTCTGAAAGGATCATCCCTTTGATGGGATTCTAGTGGCAGTCAAATAGTTGTGGAAATCCCCTTTTGGTCAGAGGCGCAGGTTCTTCATGAAAGAATTCATGAACCTGAAGAGTTTTAGGTAGCAAAAATGGAAGTTTATTGTTGGATGAGAAGTCAGGTTTGCTAAGAGACTGATTTCATAGTGGCAAAGTCCTATTAGAGAAATGGAAGCTGGCACTGAGAAGACAATATCTTCTCAGCAGGCAGGGTCCTGACAGGCAGTAATACCAAGGGACAAGGCATAGTCCTACTTAGGACATTCTACAAAAAAGTGAGTTTAGACATATCCTTTAATAGGGAATCTGAAGGCTCCAGTTTCAGGTTGAAAAGAAAACTAAAGTCCCCAGACCTATATCTCCAATTCACTTTTTGAAATCACTTTTTGAAAGCTTCTGGAATTTGGAATTTCCTGAAAAGGGTTTGCATCTCCCAAAGATCAATGGGGTAATTTGCCTTAGAAAAGGCCAGCCTGAGAAACACAGACTCCACGTAGTCTGGGAGACCCTGATTTCTCAGTTCAAAAGGGGACACAATTTCAGAATGATAATTTTACAGATTAAAGGGAACACAATTTCACATCCCTGACACCTTTGGACCTTGACAGGTCCAATGATCACATTATTGGGCAGTAGACTTTTGAAAATAATGCATTTTTATGTTGTGCTTATAAGTTTTTAGCCCCCCCCCCTTTTTTTTACAATACTCATTTTTAATTTTTAATTTGTTTTTCTATTATTAGTGATTAAGAGTAAACTCTCATATGATTATTAATAGTTTGCAGCTCTTTTTGCAGTTGACATTTGATTGACTTTCTATTCAGTGTTCTTTTATTTTTCATATCCTTTAACCACTTACATAGTATACATATGTTATATATACATGTCATGTATATATTATATGTATATTTCCTATAAATCTTCAATATGAGACTTTTGTCATAATTATTTTATGCAGTTTTCCAGTTGATAGTTTATCTTTTTCTAGCTGCATTAATATTGTTTATACAAAAGGTTTTAAAATGTTATTTAATCGAAAGTATTTTATTTTTTGTAATACCACTATCCCCTTTTTGGTTAAGAATTTTTCTCCACTTAAAAAAAATAAAATCCTCCCCATTTAATTCATTAATACCTGTGAAAACTACTTTTTTTCAATTTCTTTTATTTATTTATTTTAAGATGTGACCGTTTGTGATTTGTTTCAAGCTTATTATGCTATGTGGTATAAGATGCTGGTATAAACCTAATTATTTTTTAATCTATCTATCTGGTATCTCACTGTATCTAGGGCCATCTCAGTCATCTGTCTATATCTTGCCATTGGACCCAGATGGCTCTGGAGGAGAAAATGAGGCTGATGACTTTGCAAAGCTCTCCTCACTTAAATCCACATTTGTATGTCATGGTATCACCTCTCTGGTATCATGGTCCTCTTCAAGAATAAAGAACAAATAACAACAATCAGTCTGTCTGTCTGTCTGTCTGTCTGTTTATTTTGTGGAACTTCTTTACAGTTTTTCTAGCAATGCTTGTTGATTAAATCTTCTTGGAAATAGTTTATATTCTTGAATTTTTCAACTCTTATTAGTTCAGTTCTTTCTGATGCTTGCTTAAGTAATCTATTCCACTGATCAACTTTTCTATGTTAAATGATGATCAGATAGTTTTAATGATTACTTGAAGTCTTTAAGTGATATTTCCTCTTCATTCCCAATTCTATAAAATGACTTCTTGATAGTTTGACTGACATAGAACTAAATCTACAGATTAATCAGGTTGTGATCTATTTGTTCATATCTTTTGTTCATTTAGCTATTGGAGATCTTCCAATCATACTACAGGACCTCTGAAATGATTTTAGAATGCAAGACTCAAATACTTTATAAATGCAGACAATATACCCTTTCCTCCTCAGTGAGGTTGAATTCTTCACCAGCAACCTTCAGTGAACTACTGTGTGAGAGATTTCACCAAAACCTTCTACATATGACATGATGCCAGTTTTACTTCTATTCTTATCTTTTTTTATTAGAAAAGAGTACCCTTGAGTTGATATTTTTAATTCACCTTGACATTGCTTTTATCATAAATTTTTTATTAGAGGTAGAACCAAGATGGAGAAGTAGCAGAAAGCAGTATAATGCATTATTCACTGTCACCCCTATCTCCATTTCTCTCAAAGTATCTAGAAAATGCACCAGACTAAATCATAATGGGAAAATCTAACCAAAAGTCACGAGTCATTTTTCCAGCCCAGAAAGACAGAGTGGCTTGCAGAGAAGGGGCTTTGCATCAAGACTAATGAAAGTGCAAACTCATAGATGGGTACTTCAATGTGAATACGTGCCAACTAGTAACTTTGTCACCCACTTTCCAGCTTGGAGTCAAAGATACAGGATAGTGAGACCTGCATTCCTCTCCCCACCTCTGCATGTACTGAGCTGTATACTGAGAGATAAACAGGTTCAGAAACAAGCAGTGGTGTTAAGAGTAGAGGAGCCACAGTCAGGATCACACACACACACACACACACACACACACACACACACACACTTTTTTTTTTTTTTTTTTTTTTTTTTTAAAGCCACCACTATAGAGGAACAAAGAACCAGAAATACTGTATTCTGGAAGGCAGAGGAAATTTAGGTTTACAACCAAGAATAACTTAATTAGCAAAACTGAGAACAATCCTACAAGAGGGAAAAAAGAATCTTTAATGAATTAGAGGATTTCCAAGCATTCCTGATGACACGATCAGAGCTGTTTAGAAACTTCAGACACAGAAGCTGAAAAATATGAATAGGTAAAAATGAATGAACAAAGATAAAGAAAAAAAGATAAGACTGCTTATACTCTAACATGGGAAGAAGATGTTTCCCCATTGAATCCTACCATTAGCTGGGGTTTCAGAGAGTACTTAATTAGATAGAAGGACTGCTAGATGGTACAATGGATAGAGTACCAGGCCTGTAGTCAGGAAGATTCATGTATTAGTAATGTGATCCTATGTAAGTCATTTAACTCTGCCTCAGTTTCCTCATATGTAAAATGAGCTGGAGAAGGAAATGACAAACCACTCCAGTATTTTTGCTAAGAAAACCTCAAATTGGAGTCATAAAGAGCAGCATATAACTGAAAATGACTGAAAAACAATAATAGTTAGATCAAAGGTCCGAAAATATTTCTATTATATCTTGAAAAACAATTTATACAAATTTAAACAATGTATACAAATACAATAACATTGTAACAAAGACAAAAAACTTTGAAAGACTTAGAAACTATGATCAGTATATTGACCAAGCACAATTCCAGAGGACTAAAGATGAAATGTCATCTCCTGATAGAGGTGAAAAATTTATGAGTTTATAATGTAGAATGAGTATATTATTTTGGACTTGGCCAATGCAGAAATTTGTTTTTCTTAACTATACTTGTTTATAATAGGGGTTTTGTTTTTCTTTGATCCTTAATTGGGAGCAGGAGGTTGGAATGGGAGTAAAAGAAGGCAAATTTTTTGCTAACTGAAAAACATTTTTTGAAAGTTTTTATTAAGGGCCTAACTTGATGGAAATGCTGTTCTTAAGTACAATTACATAGACAAAGATTTTGCCCTCTGGTGATTATAGAGAAATGACATAGGTAGAAGTATAAAGTGCAAATAATGAAAGCAAGAGGAGCAATGCAAGCAGGGGTGTGCTGGAACCAGCTCTAATAGGCTTGTAAGAGATTATAAAATTTTCACTGTAAGTATTTACACCAGAAATTGACAATCACTACCATTCAGTGCCTGATATATTATTTTGTGGATAGTTTAAATTTAACGGGTTAATAATATAGATTGTTTTAGAATGTGTGTTTATAAATCCTGCTTCTTCTTTCAGCCTGGCTATTAAATATTCACCAGAACTCCCCCCATATTGCTCTTTAAACACAACTTGAGGCATGCAGTAGAAGGCATAAGGACTGAAATCATCACCAGACTGGAGGCCTGGTGACCAGAGGCTGATTATAATATTAATAATAATAACTGCCATTTATATAGCATTTACAAGATGCTTTACATTCATTATTTCATTTGAACCTCCCAGCATTTCTGAATCCAAAATTATATGCAGTAGCTGTAGTTTAGTGGAAAGAGCGCGAATTTAGATCATAGATTTGAATCATAGTTCTTTCTCTTATTAGCTATGGAATGTTAGATGTTTCATTGAGCACCTCTGTGTTAATTTCCTCTTGTGTAAAATTATCTGATAGTGCCTGAAATAGCTGTTTCACAAGATTGCTATTAAGTTAAAATTAGGCTGTCACAAAAGTCCTTTTTTGATACTTTATCACTGTGTGATGATGATACCAGGTTATCAAAATTTATGTCAACAGAACACAATCTCTGACAATTTTCACCAATATGGAGTTCTTCTGGGTTCAAGCTAGCGAAACTAAAATTAAAAAGACACCTTTCTAGAAGTTTGGCCCCTGGTGAAGAACTCTTTGGACATGATACCTTCTGAAAAAAGAAAAAAACAAATTTTAAAATAGTCCTCAGTCCTGTGGGGCTCCTTTTAACAGTGATGGTGGTGGGTTTGTAGAAAAGTAGACAAAATGTCCTAGGGATCCTACAATTTATAGATTGTCTACAAGTCTTTTAACTGTTGGTGCTTTAAATGTGAGAACTTGGTCAAATAGCTGGGAAGGTGATACATTACTAGAGGAACTAAACTATATCACTATTGTCATTCTGACATGTTTAACTAGAATATGGTAAGCCATTTATGTAGCAAGAATGAGAGATAACATATGGACTGAGAGGAAATCCTCTTATATCTTAGATAGCTCTGATATGGATGATTTATGGAAAGATATGGAAAAGAATTACATAGAAAAAAAATCAATCTTAAGTCAAGATAAATATTATAGAGGGAATACTCAAAATGATGAATTCTTTTGAAGTAGTTCTATGATATTTATATAATATGATGTAAAAGTGAGTAAATTCTGTGGTATCTAGTGGTTGTAATGCTTGGAGATAAATTTTATAATTTTAATAATTAATAAATATTAATCACCCTGAAGAAATATAGCTTGTGCTATCAGCACCACACTTTCTTTCTTTCTTTCTTTTTTTATTATAGCTTTTTATTTACAAGATATATGCGTGGGTAATTTTTGAGCATTGACAATTGCAAAACCTTTTGTTCCAATTTTTCCCCTCTTTTCCTCCACCCTTTCCCCTAGATGTCAGGTTGACCGATACATGTTAAATATGTTAAAGTATATGTTAAATACAATATATGTATATATGTCCATTCAGTTATTTCCGCACCACAGTTTCTTGACAAACTAGTTAAATCAGGGAAGTATATGTTGGGGATTAGAAATAGTTATAAATGTCCAGATCTTCTTCTTTCCAGGTACAAATCTGAGCAAATAGCATTTAACTAAGTATGTTTAAGGAAGCAAAGCAAATATTTATCCTGTCTTTCCCATAGAAGACAGAAGACATTTTAATGTAAGATTTTGTTTAATGATAGAAAAATCCCAGACCAGGAAATTTTAAAAGACATACTTAATAAAAACTAAAGTAAGGGGGCAGCTAGGTGATGCAGTGGATAGAGCACCAGCTCTGAAGTCAGGAGGACTTGAGTTCAAATCTCACCTCAGATACTTAACACTTTCTAGGTATGTGACCCTGGCCAAGTCATTTAACCCCAATTGCCTCAGCAAAACAAAAACAAACAAATAAAAAAAAAAACTAAAATAAGTACGTACAACTTAAGGATAAGAAAAATTCAGTTTGTGGTAGTTTTTCTTCCCATGGGCTCAATGTATCTCTTAAGTATACTTGATAAAACTTGCTTGTAACTGTGCCTTGAGATTATTTTACTTTTTTTGTAAAAGAAGAAATTTAGTGACAATCCTGACTCTCACAGCAGGTCATTATTCTGCTATGAAGAGAACCTCATTGGCTTGACTCTGATGAGAATCTTGAAGGTCTACTAAATAATACAATGTCCAGCATATTTCACAGAAGGATTCATGAAAATGTAGGCACTATTAGGGGGAGAAGTAACATTCAGAGCATGCTGATATACAGAAAACATAGACAAGATAGTGCTTAGAAGTGGCATAAGCTGAAAGCCTCCCTCATTTTTTCTTTTGCTGTTTAGTGGCTAAAGAAGTCAAGTTTTGCCTCCCTAAGCCTCTCTTCAGTGGGTTTGTAATTAGCCCCTGGTGATATTCTATTAGGAATGATGCTAGTAAGAAGAATCTATAGAAAAGTAGGCTTTCTAGATCCGGTCTGGGCTGCTTTGCTTATTTTTTTGTGTTTTTATTTATGCCCAGTGTCTCTTGTAAGCACTTATTCTTTTCTTTGTTAATATTAGCATGCCACCTTTTCCTTTAATCTCTTGACAAAAGAAATGCCAGCAGTAATTGGAGAAGAATCTCATTAATTTGTGCACATTACATAGTTTAGTAGATATGGAAATTAAGAAGAAACCTTGAAAAAAAAGACAAATAATAATGTCCAAAATTAGTACCACTGTGAATTAGTTTTGATGCAACAGAGATTAAGACTTATTTTGTATAATGCTTATTACAGACAGTGGCAGAAACCATGTAGAAAGGAAGTATTGTTTTCATATGGCATTTCTAGATACAAATGGCACATTTATAATCCTGTGGAGGAAACCTGAACTGAGAATCAGGAAGCCTAGAGATCTGGCCAAAGGTTTGCAGATAAATCACTGCTTCCACCCAGGAGAACAGAGAGACAACCTTTTGCCTCTTCTCTATCTTACCAACATTAAGTGAAATAATGACTGATGGATAGTTTTATCACACTAGCGTAATTTGGGGCCATGATAAATCATTGTTAAGCCTATTGCCAGGATAATACCAGCAGTGGATGGTGAGTAATCCTGTAAAGAAGAGATATCAGACATGTGGCTTATAGCATTCCTGCATATTGCTCAAACCTAGATTAAAATGTAATTGGGAAATATTTAACAAAATAAATAAAACTACAGTAAAACAAATAATATTACATTTTAAAATGAAGTCAATATATGTCCTCGAGAAGTCACTATGAATAATTTAATTGTTTATATTTCTACTTGGCTTTGACGCTACCATTATAAGTTATTTCTTGGGATACTGGGTGAACAAGAAGACATCCTATGTAGGTTGAGATGAGGCCAAATGTTATGGACAAGTGTCTGATTGTCAGTCAGAAGAAAGTGAAAGATGTGAATAGATGAAAAAAAGGTAAGGAAAGTTCAGGTTTTTTTTTTTTTTTTTTTTCCATTTATAACCTAGAAGGAAGGGAATATTTAGATATATGCAATCAGGTGAAAAAAAATGGAAATTGATATTAGGAATTAGAGATGGTCCAAGTATAAGTTGAATATATGTGTAATATTTTTTACTTTTACATGTGATAATCTCTGGGACTTGGAATTCAGGTTAAATCTCATAAAATATTTTTTAATATTATACTTCAGCTTTCTTGATCCTTCAGAATTGTGAATCTACACAAGTAATTATAAAGCGGGGCTATTTCTTATGAGCATCATCCAGTGGTGTCCTTCAGTCTTATTTGTCTGAGTGTGTGTGAATATCCTCAATTATGAATGTGACATAGTACCTATGACTAATGCATATGGTTAATGAAATCTAGACCTGTGACATGAGAAAAGCCCTGATATTCCTGTGAAATTCAGGCTCAAGTTAGTACCATTGTTTACAGATACTTTAAAACCATTCTTCTTTTTTAAAAGAAAGGGATGGTCACTTGGTGAACTAATAGAACTTTGTAGCTGCCCAATAGAGGAAAATCCTAGTATTGTTTCTTTTTCCTTCAAAATACACTTTAGCTTTGCATTACATTACCCACAGAATGCCTAATTCAGGCTGTACTCTGACATAGATAAGGATGTCCAAACACTACTAACCATTAACATATTATTTTAAAGAAATTGAATGAACGGAAGGGAGATAGATCTGTTCAACCTTTTTAGACACCATGAAACACAATCTCAAAGTAATAACTTTCAGTATTCTAGAAACATGTTGTTACTTGTAAATGCCATTTCTCTAATCCCTTGACAGAACAGAAATTTCCTTTTCCCTCTCCTATATTCACTACAAGCACTCTTGGCGTAGGGTAGGAGGGTAAGGGTTTCTCCAGGGACTTGCTTTTCATTGTTCTCCTGGTTGGCAGGGATTTAAATGACAAGAACAATCCCAAGCTTCAGTTTGTAACTGGCTTTACACTGGCTTTACACTTGTAGCTCCAGACTGCTTACTGTGTCTCTTCTTTTAGAAAGTGCATCCTGGCATCAGTAACTGCTAATAACTCCTCTGGAGATTTTCATCAATGATTCAGAAATGATGGTGTTTAGGGAGTTTGACAGCTGTGTCCTCTTTGTTGGGGTGGACCTGAAATCCTTTCACTATTTGTTGCCTTCAATGGAGCAGATGTCTTAGAGTGCCCAACGCTGCATGACTCCACGCGCAAACAGGCAATTAATAGATGCTTTTGGATGAGGATAAGGTTGTTGCTGATTGCTTGCATCCTATCAGCAACTGAATCCCCTCCATCTGTCTAAATATTTTAGTCTTGAAATAAACATGCATTAGAATGAGACAAGAATAACCTTTAGCCCCTTTGGTGCTGCCTGTTTTAAAGGTTTTTTCTCACTTTATGTTCAGAACCATAAATAACCCTAGTGGTCTTTTAGGAGTAGATAGAAAAGACTTTAAATAATACTATTTGGGCCAGATGAGGAAGTCAATATCAATTTGGAATAATCCTTTTCAAGTACTTCCTCCTCTATGTAGTCTTGATGTGAGCCACAATGAGTGCTCTTATGTACAGGAGTAGTCTAGAACTCAACCACACATCTTTCAATAGATCCAAAGAGCTCATACGAAAGGACAGTTAACTATATCCTCACCAGATCACTTCACTTTGGAAGCACTAAAAAGTTTTAGGCTACTAGATTGAATTGTGAATACAGCAGAAGGGAATAGAAAGATAGAAGCTTAGAAAGATAACTTTCACAGAATTGAGCAGAGCCCAACACTAAGTAAAGTCCAAAGTCAAGAAATAGGTTAGAAGAATAGGCAGACCAAAAAAGAACTCAACCATAAAGACCAATTATAGTGACAAGGAAGCTTATGACAGAAACATCAAAGAAAATAATGATGTCAAGATAAGCAAAGCCTCGAAGAAAAGTTGTTTATCAGACATACGCCCTATAAAAATTCTTAGAAGAATTAAAGATATTTTTTAAAGCGCTTAAAAAAAAAAAAAAGAGATTTTAGAAACCAGATAAGAGTAGCAGAGGAGAAAATGGGAAAATTCCTATGCAGGAAAATTTTGAAAAGGAAATTAACAGCTTCAAGAATGAATAGAACAAAGACAAAAGAAAGAAAATAGAAGAACATGTGAAATATCTAATAGAATAAATAGCTGACTTGGAAAATAACTATGAGCAAGATAATTTGAGAATCATTGTGAAAAATAAATAAAAAAAAAAGAGCCTAGACATTACACTTCAAGAAATTGTAGAGGAAAACCACCTAGATCTCTTAGAACCACAGGGCAAAGTAGAAATTGAAAATATCCATCAGTCATATCCTAAAAGAATTTCCCCAAATGAGAATTTTCAGGAATATTACAACCAAAATCTAGAAATAAGTCAAAGAAAAACTACTGTAAGTAGCAAGCAAGAAATAATTCAAATACTGTGGAACCATAGTTAGATATATGTAGATTTTAGCAGCCACTACTATAAGAAACATAGGACTTGGAATGTGATATTCCTGAAGGCAAAGGAGGTAGTATTTCAGCCAAGAATACTCTATCCAGTGAAACTGAGTAATCCTATAGGGTGAAAAATGGGTTTTTAAAGAAATAGAAGACTTTTAAGCCTTCCTGATGAAAAGACCAGAGCTGACCAGAAAACTTTACATTAAAACACAAGATTCAAGAGAAGGATAAAAGGGTAAACATGAGGAAAAAATCATAAGCAACTAAATTAAATTAAACTGTTTACATTCCTATATGGGGAGAGGATACTTGCAACTCCTTAGAACTTTATCATGCTTAGGATTCTTAGAGGGAATCTAATTAGACAGAGGACCTGGGTATGTTTCTTTTATATTTGAGATGATTTCAAAAGAATGGGAGAGTGGGGAAAAGAAATGTACAGGCAATATTTGAACATTGCTATCATTGGAACTGGGTCAAAAAGGGAATAGACATATACACATTTGGGTACAGAAATTCATTTTCCCCAACAGGGAAGTAGGAAGGAAAAGAATTAAAAGAAGGGGTTGGAGAATAAGAGACTAGATTAGAGAAGGTAGTAGTCAGGAGCAAAAGAGACTTTTGAGAAAGAAAATAGGATAAAGGGAAATACACTATTAGGAATTATAATAGGAATCATAATCAAATGAAATTACTAACCTATAAAACAGAAAAGGATATCAGAATGGATTAGAAACCAGAACAGAAAAATTATGTTGTAAATAAGAAAAACATTTGAAACAGAAAGATACATATGGAATTAAAACAAAGGGGTAGAGCAGAATCTATTATGTTTTAACTGAAGTAAAAAAGGCAGGGGGTAGCAATCATGATCTCAGACAAAGCAAAAGCTAAAATAGATACAGTTAAAACAGATAATAGGGAAATTACATTTTGGTAGGGGGTTTTCCTCATTTTTTTCTTAACAATAGCTTTTTTCTTTCTTCTTCTTCTCCTTCTTCTCCTTCTTTTCCTCCTCCATCCTCTTCCTTCTCCCTCTTCCTCCTTCCTCTTTTTTTTTTTTTTTTTTTTGCTGAGGCAATTGGGGTTAAGTGACTTGCCCAGAGTCACACAGCTAGGAAGTGTTAAGTTTCTGAGACCAGATTTGAACTCAGGTCCTCCTGACTTTAGGGTTGGTACTCTATCCACTGTGCCACCTTGCTGCCCCTCTCAATAGCTTTTTATTTTCAAAATGCACTCAAAGATAGTTTTCAATATTTATTCTTGTAAAACCTTGTGTTCCAAATTTTTCTTCTTCCCTTTCCCCACCCTCTTCCCCTAGACAGCAAATAATCCAATATATGTTAAACATGCAGTTCTTCTGTACACATATTTCCATATTTATTATGCTGCACAAAAAAAAAAAAAAAAAACTCAGGTCAAAAAGGAAAAAGAAGAGAAAGAAAGAAAGACAAGTAAACAACAACAAAAAAGTGAAAATACTATGCTATGATTCATAGTCTTCTTTCCCCATAGTCCCCAAAGTCTTCTTTCTGGATGCAGATAGCTCTCTCCATCACATGTCTTATTATAATTGACTTGAATCATCTCATTGATGAAAAGAGCCAAGTCATCAGACTTGATCATCACATCTTGTTGCTATATACAATGTTCTCTTGGTCTACTCACTAAGCATCAATTCATGTAAGTCTCTCTGGGCCTCTCTGAAATCATCCTGATGATCGTTTATTCAGAATAATAATATTCCACAACATTCATATATCATAACTTATTCAGCCATTTCCCAATTGATGGGCATCCACTCAGTTTCCAGTTCCTTGTCACTGCAAAAAGGGCTGCTACAAACATTTTTGCACATGTGGGTTCTTTTCCCATTTTTATCTCTTTAGGATACAGACCCAGTAGAGATACTGTTGGATCAAAGGTTTGATCGCCCTTTGGGCATAGTTCCAAATTGCTCCCCAGGATGGTTGGATCATTTTACAACTCTACCAATAATGTATTAGCGTCTCACATTTGCTCCAATATTTATCATTATTTCCTGTCATCTTAGCCAATCTGAAAGGTGTGTAGTGGTACTTCAGAGAAACTACATTTTGTTAAAAGTACATTGTTCATAACAATGAATTATTATCAATACTTAACATATATTCACCAAATAGCTGAACATGCAAATTATTTTTTTAAAATTTCAGTGGTATTTTATTTTTCAATACATATAAAGACAGTTTTCAACATTCACTTTTGTAAGGCTTTGTGTCCTAGATTTTTCTTCCTCTTTCTCTTTCCCCCTTCCCAAGACAGCAAGCCATCTCACACAGATTAAATAATGCAATTCTTTTAAACATATTTTCATATTTGTCATGTTGTATAAAAACAGATCAGACCAAAAGGAAAAAAAATACATGAGAAAGAAAAAACAATCCAAATAAAAAAGATGAAAATACTATGCTTCAATCTACATTCAGACTCAATAGTTCTCTCTCTGAATGTGAATGTCATTTTCTATCCTGAGTCTGTTGGAATTAGAGCATGCAAATTCTTAAAAAGAATTACAAGAAGAAATAGTAAAATTGTATTCATTTAAATCTCAGTTTAACCCCTCAAACTTAGATATATCTAACTACAAAAATAAATAAGAAGTTATTTAGATGAATAGTATTTTAGAAAAGTTAAATATGTTAGACCTCTGGAGAATATTGAATAGGAAAATAATGACCATATATCTATTTCTTGGTTGTGCATGCACTTTCACACATGCACAAAATGACCATATTATTAGGATATAAAAGTCCCATAAACAAATGCTGAAAAGCAGAAATATTAAATGCATCTTTTTTTTTCTGGTTCTAATACAATAAGAATTACATTCAATTAAGGGCCTTTGAACCATAGATTAAAAACCAATTGGAAATTGAATAACTTGATCCCAAAGAATCAGTGCATCAAAAAAATAATTGATTTCATAAAAGATAATACCAACAGTGAGATGATGTATCAAAACTTGTGGTTTGTAGCCAAAGTAATACATAGAAGAAAATTTATATCTCTGAATACTTATATCAGTTGAAGAGAGAATAAAACCATAAATTAAGCATTGAGATTAAAAAGAAAGCATAGAAAAACAAATTTTAAACCCCCTAATTAGATATCAAAATAGAAATCTTGCAAAGGAGAGATTAATAAAATTTAAGTCAATTTCCTTAGTAAACATTAGATCAAAATAGTAGCAAAGAGATTATAGCAATATATTATGAAGATTATACACTATGACCAGGATGAATTTATACAGGGAATTTAGGGCTAGTTCAAATGTTAAGAAAACTATAAACACAATTGACTACTATATCAATAAGAAAAGTAACAAAAAATCATGATTATTTTAATAGATTTAGAAAAAGTTTTTGACAAAATACATATTTTTTCCTCCTGTTAAAAACATGGAAAAGCAAAGAAATAAATGTAGCATTTTAAAAAATTGATAAGTATCTAAAACCAAGAGTAAGCATTATCTGTAATGATGATAAGCAAGAAGTCTTTCCAGTAAGTATAGGGATGAAGCAAGGAAGTTCATTATTACTATTACTGTTCGGAATTGTATTAGAAATGCTAGTTAATAGCAATAAGAGAAGAAAAAAAATAGAAGGAATAAGCATAGGCAATGATGAAACAAAACTTACTTTTTGCAAATGATATGGTTTAGCTAGAGAGTTCTAGTTACATTTCAATTAATTAAAATAATAACTTTTACAAAGTTGCAGGATATAAAAGAAAACCACATAAATCATCAGTATTTATATTACCAACAAAATTAATCGGGAAGAAATAGAGAAATTCCATTTGAAATAACTACAGACAGTATAAATTACTTGGGAATTTACCTACCAAGACACATAGAGGAACTATATGAAACTAGTTGTAAAACACTTCACACAAATAAAAACACATCTAAATAACTGGAAAATATTAATTATTCATGAGTAGGATAAGCCAATATAATAAAAATAATTTGTCACCTCAATTAATTTACTTATTTAAATGATTTACCAAACTACCAAAGCATTCTTTATGGAGTTAGATAAAAATAAATTCATCTGGAAGAAGGTCAACAATATCAAGGGAATTGGTGAAGAAAAAATGGCAAGAAAGGGGTCCTAGGAGTGCAAAATCTCAAACTGTACTCCAAAGCTATAATCATCATAACAGTTTGGCACTGGGGATGAATTGGAGAAATTAACCATTGGCATAGATTAGTTACACAAAATACAGAAGCAGATTAACATAGTATTCTAGTGTTTGATAAACTTTAAAAAAGGAAGTTCACAATGAATACCCCCAGTTTTCTCTGTAAATTAGGATACATGTTTCTCTGTTGAGAGAAAGTGATAACAATAGTGAATAGTAAATTGAAAGAGAAGAGTATATTTGAAATAACCACCATACAAAGTATGAGAATTGATCAGGGAAGAATGAAATCATTGCCATGGCCTGGAAAGATTTACATGAACTGATGCTGAGCGAAATAAGTAAAACCAGGAATATAGTGTACACAATAACAGCAAGATTGAACAATGATCAACTAAGTCTTGGTTCTTCTCAGCAGTTCAGCGATTCAAGTCAATCACAATAAACTTTGGATAGAAAATGCCATTTGCATCCAAAGAGGGAACTATGGAGAATGAATGTAAATCATACATGCCATGTTCACTTTTTTTTTTCTTTTTCTCTTGTGGTTTTTTTCCTTTTGTTCTGATTTTTCTCTCACAACATGATTAATAAAGTGATGTATATTTTAAAAAATCTTAACTATATATATATATGATTGTCATGGAACAGTGAAGGTCTAGTTAAGATAAAATATCAGAGAAGGTTTGTGAGAAGTTAGAGGGAGAAATTAAAAGATTGGACTTTATGATCCAAGGGAAAAATGACATGTTTCAGCCTTCTGGATCTAGTAAGAGTTACAGGTGATGAAGAGATCTAGGAGTGGACTCTTTATAGTTTGCTAAGTTGGATTGAACATGTAGATTTTGGGTATTGAAGAAGTTGAACTTGGAGACCAGAATATTTCAAGAAACATCAACACGTTTTGAAGTATCCTAATGTGAAGGTAGGGATAATGTAGACTAGAACACTGTGAACCAGATACTGAATTCCTTGAAACAGGAGGAAGAATAACCAGAAAGTTGGTCAATGTTACAAGTATTAAATTGAGGAATATAGAGATGAAGTGATCCTCAAACAAATTGTTAATGAAAAATGACAAAAAAGAAGACTGGACATATCATCAAGGAGCAAAGATTGTTATTTTTTTCTCAATAGTATTTTAGTTTTCCAATTACATATAAAAATAGTTTTCAATATTCATATTTGTAAGATTTTGATTTCCAATTTTTTCCCTTCCCACTCTTTCCTCTCCCCAAAACAGTAAGTAGTCTGATATAGTTTATACATGTACAATCATCTTAAACATATTTCCATACTATTTATGTTGTAAAAAAACAATCAGAACAAAAGGAAAAAAATGAAAAAAAAAAAGCAAAAGAAGATGAAAATAGTATGCTTTGATACACATTCAATCTTCATAGTTCTTTTTTCTGGATGTGGATGACATTTTCCATTGTAATTGTCTTGGATTATTATATTGCTGAGAAGAGAGCTATCATGCCTATCTATTCCTTCTGGTTCCTTGTATTAGGGACCATGGGGAAAAGGAATACAGTGGTTAAGGATGCATTAAGTTTAAGAAAACTAAACAGATTTCTGTTAGTAATAATAATAGCTAATAGTTAACATTTATGTAGTGTTATTATATGCTTAAGCATTGTGCTTTATACTTATCATTTCATTTAATTTTCATAACAACACTAGGAAATTAATGTTCTTATTGTCCCCATTTTATAAAGGGGGAAGTTGAGGCAAATGGTAATTGCCTTCCCCAGTCTTACATAGCTAGGAAGTGTCAGAGGCTGGATTTGAATTGAGGTCTTCATGACTTCAGGCCTAGTGTTCTTTCTACAGTACCACCTACTAATGGAAGACAGTATGAGGTTAAGAGATACAAGATGAGGGGAAGTTTTTAAAATTTAGAGCAACATTTTCCTGAGGTCATAAATAGTAAGAAAGAAAAAAAGATATCAGCCATGGAGGAGTTAAGCTGAGGTACATAGGAACATAATACAAGTAGAGTCAGTAGAAGAAGAGATTTTCACTTCAGGACAGGCAGTTCTGAATCCCAGGTATAAGGAGAGCAGAATCTAGCAGGTGAGTCAACAGAAGGGCAAGAGGAACCAGATGATTGGAGTTCCTATGTGATAGGAACATCATCATCCTTTGTGATGAGTGAAGACTGAGTTGGTGTGGAAGTGGTGGTGGCAGTTTGCACTACTAATCTTTAGGTTAGGTGGGATGGGGGTGATATGGTGTGATTGATGGGTCTGGCTATAGATAAGAGTTAATTCTTTCTGAGCTTCTGAGTCATTAAGAAATTGATGTGTAGGATCTTAAACTAGACTGAATTTAGACTTGGCTCTTGTCTGGGTAGTTTCATTCCTCATTGGGGAACAGGTACTCAAATCTCCCAATTCTTGGACATATAAGTCTTCTGTTTCCTTAAGGCCTTGAAGCTCAGGATTTTTAATGGATATAAAACTTCTGCATGAGACCCTATATTACTTCTGGTATCCTGAGGCTTGTGAATCTTGGTTTACTTGATCAGATAGTAATATCCTTAGGGCAAATAAAATTCTTCCTCTCAACTTACTCTGACATTAGAACTGTTTAGTAGTGAATGCTAAACCCAGTGCTTCTTAGGATGAATAAAACTGAGATCTTTTTAGAACCTGGGGAAATATTTTGCCTGGTTTCGTGGAAACATATTATCACTCTTCTGGATATAAAGTTGTCAAGCATCTTTAGCCCTTTCTCTTCAAGTAGCATTTGCTAATGTAGTAGATCAGATCCAAGGTATCATTCATGTGTTCAAGTGGAAAGTAGGTTCATTTTTTTGGGTAAACAAACTGTTTTGATCAGATGTTCTGTCATATTGCAATGGCTCACAAAAATAATTTGGCTTTAGTTAGAATTAGACTTTTTTTTTAATGAAAAAACTTAAATTAATTACATATGTTGATTGTTAATTTTAAATAGCATCTAAAAACCACTAAAAGGAGTTAAATCCCAATAAGGTCTTGAGAAAGACCAGGTCCCTGGGAATACAGTTCATCTTGGCATGGTGACCAGTAGCCTCTGTTTTTCAGACCAGACACCACATTTTCAGCTAGAGACAATTTGGGTTCCAGGCAGATTGTTCTCATTTTACATTAAGGTCAATTAAAAAGAAATCAAGCAGTGGGGAGAATTTGGCATTTGTCTTTACCAGCTGTTTTTATTCTCGGAAATACATTAGCTTTTAGTGTGTTTCTTCAATTTATAATTTATAGATAATACAAACTGCACCCTTTTTTATTAAGCAATGCATGGGAACAACGACTGAACTTTTTATGATGAGAATTCAAGATAATCTTTATGTACTCTTGGCAAAGACACAGTAACTAGTAATTGGTGGACTCTTGTATGTGGTCTGGAATTGACCCTCAGCTTAATTTCATCTGATCTATGGGGCAAGGTATGCTATGATATGTCTATTGTTGTGAATATGCAATGTGGCTTTAGAAATCTTAGTAGCAAAAAAATTTTTTAATGCCTCTAGAGAGAGATGTTATAACATTAAAAGAAATACCTTTCTCAAAAAGGAAAAAAAAAAAGAACCAAGATATTTCCCAATTTGGTAGGTTTTCCTGAATACTCTTGTTTTGAAACTGAGTAGCAATTTAGACATTTCTTTAACAAAATTTGAAAATGTTACTCATGTTTCCAATCTAGAGGATTTTCTTTCCTCCTAGATCCCCTAGGGGGAAAAAGCAGACAATCTCTTTTCTGTGTGTTTTTGTCATTTTCTATGTTCTGTCGTTCTCTGTATCTATCTATATGGGTGTCTATCTTTAAATATAATTATGTCTCCATCCCATTATGATTCCTTTCTGTCTTCTCCCCTGTGTCTTCATGTTTTTCTTTTCAATGGTTTCTATTTCCACCTCTTTTCTTAATAGTCCATAATACAGGACTGAAATTTATGTTTCCTCTTCTTAGTTTTAAAAAGTCAACAATTTAACTTTGTCTTAAAAGTCAATAACAACAGTTATTTACATTTACATAGCTTGTTAAGACTTACAACATGCCTTCTTCACAACAACCCCAGCAAAGAGGTACGGCATGCTCCTTTCTTGTGAGAACATGAAAAAATTGAATGATTTGTGTACATGGTCACAAAACTAGGAAATGTTAGCACCAGGTTCAAATGTAGGCCTCTTGATTTCAGATGCCATGCTTTTTCTTCTATATTGTGCTGCTTCTGATAGATATGGTAGATGTGACAGAAGCTTTGCTCTGAAGAAATTATAATCCAATAGTAAGGAAGTGATGTTTACACAAATAACTGATGTGGAACACAGATTGTGGTGAGTATAAATGAGATATTTAGAAACAGTGCCATAAGAATGATAAGGGGAAAGAAATCATTTTCTAGCTGGGTTGTCAAGAAAGACTTCATAGAGGAGGGAGAATTTGAGTTGGGCCTATGAGAAAAGGAATGTCTTCTCTAGCTCTGAGACTCATTGAGCCTGAATAAATCTTTTTTGTACCCTACTTTTCTCCATTCCCTGACTCCATTCTAATAATAATCATAAAGGGGAAGAGATATTAATATGAATAAACAGCATGATGTTGTTTAAAAAAATCAATATGATTCTGGAGTATATTAATTTCAATATAACATTGAAGTAACCTTCAACTGTATTTTTTATTGTTTTTTTTGAATAAAATAAAAGTCTGAAGCACTTAAGTCATTTAGTTATGGAAACCAAAAGGCATAATCAGATTAGAATGGGGTATGGTAATGAACACGATATGTTGTTAAGAACACTAAACTAAAACCTAGTTTAGTTCTGTCTCTGCCACCTTTTAGTTTTTGAGTTTATAAGATAGATGACTTTGAGTTAAGTAATTTAATATGTATGGATTTCCATTTTCTTACCTGGCACATTGTGGGAAGGAAAGGATGTTGGAAAAGATGATCTTCAAAATAATTTCTAGCTTCAACTTTCTTTAATCTTAAATTTTCCAAGTAACTTTACAAGGAATGTGCTTAAGCATATTCTCTATCTCCTGATATTCCAGAACAAGATCAAATGAGTTAGTAGAAGAACACATTGCATTTTGAAACAAGAAAGAACATGTTCATCACATTTCCCTACCTTCTACCACTACTTCCCTTGAGGACAACCCTTTCCATCCTCCCTCCAAAGAGTTTTTTTGTGCAGACATTAAAATAGAATCAGATGGTTCTGTACTTCACATTCCCAGAAGTATTTGTAATTCCTTTTTCATTAATCTTAGGTAGTCTTCATTCTGGAAATGATGAATTTGTATTGTGGTTTGGCTGCTTAGAGGTGTTAGACCAAATGCTTTTTCAGTGGGTATGACCAAACACAGGCTAGAAAACACAGCTGGTATTAATTTCCACTGAAGTGTTTCTTTCCTTCCTACACATATCCATTCATTCTCTTCTTAGTCATATTGATATTGGTAAAAGATATGTAGATTTTGGCTTTGAAATCATATCTAAAACCAAGGGAGAAAAAGGACAAACAGTATTCAGAAAGACTTTTTTTCTCAATTATTACATCCATTTGGAAAAATCTGAACAATATCAACTAATGTCTAGGCTTTAGCTAAGAGCTTTTGCTGTTAAAGTAGAATTTTAACAGCATGACACAGTACTGTATTTGTAGTATATTAAATGACTTAACATTTTAAAGGGCTTTGCAAATTTTAAAAGTTCCATATAAATGCGCGCTCTTATTGTTATTATTTTTATTGCATTTTTGCTATTGAAGCTTTAGTAAAAATACCTGGAAGTCTTGTTGTTAATCCTTTGTTTTCTAAGAGAATTTGATTTAACTGAAAATTGCACAGTTGTCATTCTCTCTCTTCCAGAGTCATAGAAATCCAGGGGCAAAGCAAAAGTCAAGACTATTGATGATGGCCCTGGATACAGTGGGTGACCTAGCTAGGTGTCGTCAGTGTCTGACTAAGTTCTGAGTGCTCCGCAGTGCCTGCTTTCAGTTGCCTTCATGGCTGTTGGAACACATTTTTCTCATTTGCACATTCTGCTGGGGGGAAGAGTTTTCATATGTTTGGGGTAGACAACCTCTCCTACACTGATGGGTTTTTGAGGTCCATTGGTTATCCTCAGCCTGGCTTAGCTTGATCTGCTCAGAGTGTGGTCACTGCACCGTGGCTTCTTGGAGTCATGGTGAAAGTTGGATGAAGGTGGATACCAAAAATGGATGAGCCGCCCTGAAAAGGGCTCAGCAAGCCCTCACCTCAGATGTTAGTCCTTCCTGAACAACCTGTACACTTTCTCTATTTCTAGTGGGGCAACACCATTCTCTTAGTCCCTCGATCTTGAAACCTAGGAATCATCCTGAATTCCTTACTATACTGTTCTATTTCCAAATCTATTGCCAAGGCTTATCAATTTTACCTTTGTAGTGTCTCTCAAAAATGCTCCCTTTATTATTCTAAGAAAGCCATCACCACTCTGAAGTTTCATCACTTTCTGCTTAGACTACTTTGAAGGCCTGCTAGTAGGTCTGCCTGCCTCAGTTCTCTTCCCATTCTAATCCCATTCATCCACTAAAGTGATTTTTCTTTAGGATAGTCTGATTGTGTCAACCCTTTACTTAGTAAACTCCAGTGACTCCCTATTGCCTCTAGAATCAAATAAAGCATGCAGTTTGTCATTCAAAGCCCTTTATAACCTAGTTCCTCTTATCTTTCCATTCTTCTTATACTTTACTTCTCCATCCATGAATGCAATGTTCTCTTCTCTAAAATATATTGTTCTCCAGGAGCAGGTTTCTTGGGGGGCTTCTGGAGGCAGCCTTAGTTTCAGTTCAGTGTAATAATCATCTCAAATGCAGCCAGCTGTTAAAGTACAGTCTTTTATTGTCTCCTTCCAAAATAGCCCTGTTAGTTTTCTTAGAGGCCTAGCTTTCTCCTTGGTTCCAAGAGCTCTTGCTGCTAGTCTTTTGCCTCTGCCAGCTTCAGCCTCTCATTCTCTCTGAATCCAAAACCTCCAGCCAGCACAAAGGTGATGTATGGAATGAATCTGACTCTGCCTCCGAGAGTGGGCTTGTGGGTTAGTGGTCTTGTCTTTCCTGACTTGTGAATCTCCTGGACTCCTCTCTTACTTGTGAATCTTGTAGAACTCCAGTGAGTACTAAATACATTAGTGAGCTAGAGAAATGTTAAGTACCATGCTAAATTAGATAATTGACTTAGCACCTTGTAAGAATTCTAACACGTGAACTTTTTTTAATTTTATTTTTTTTAAAAAGCATTTTTATTTTTTTTCTGAGGCAATTGGGGTTAAGTGACTTGCCCAGGGTCACATAGCCAGGAAGTATTAAGTGTCTGAAGCCAGATTTGAACTCAGGTTCTCCTGACTTCTGGGCTGGTGCTCTATCTACTGCACCAACTAGCTCCCTCCAAAATTATTATTATCTTTAAAAACATTATTTCCTTTATAAATTTTAAGTTCCAAATTCTCTCCCTGTCTCCTGCCTCCTCCTGCACCCAAGCAAGCAATATATCAATATAAATGTGAAATCATGTAAAACATATTTTCATTATTAACCATGTTGCAAAAAAAAAAAAAAAGGCAAAAAAGTGATAAAATTATACTTCAGTTTGCACTTGGAGTTCATCAGTTCTCTCTCTGGAGGTAGATGGCATTTTTTTCCTCCCATCCTGAGTTGTTTGGAATCAGAGGCAGCTAGATAGTTCAGTAGATAGAGTTTAGGAATCAACTGAGTTGAGTGTGGTTTCAGATACTAGCTGTGTGATCTTGGATGAGTCATTTCTTTTTGCCTTAATCCACTGTAGAAAGAAATAGTAAACTATTCTAGTATCTTTGCCAAAAAACAAACAAACAAACAAACAAAACCACTATGAACAGAGTGATCCATGGTTCACAAAGTGTCAGACATGACTGAGTGACTGATCAACAACTACTACTACTACCAAGTTTGGAGTTGTCTTGGACCATTGGATTGATCTCAGTAGCCAAGTCTTTCACAGTTGATCATCTTTATGACATTGTTACTGTTTACAGTGATCTCCCAATTGTATCAGTTCATATAGGACTTTCCATGTTTTTCTGAAACCACCCACCTCATCATTTCTTATAGCAAACCAGTACTGATCACAATCGTGTGTCTCAATTTCTTCTGCCATTCTCCAATTGATTAGCATCTCCCCAATTTCCAATTCTTTACCACCACAAAAAGATCTACTGCAAATATTTTTGTACATATAGGGATTTTTTCTTTTTCTTTGATTTTCTTGAAATACAGACCTAGTGATAGTATTGCTAAGTCAAAGGATATGCAGTTTTATAGTTCTTTGGGCTTAGTTTCAGATTGTTCACAGAATGGTTGGACTAGCTTACAATTCTACCAGCAGTTCATGAATATAATTATTTTTCTGTCATCCCCTCCAGCAATTGTCTTTTTTGCTAGGTGTGAGGTGGTACTTCAGAGTAGTTTTAATATGTATTTCTCTAATCAGTAGTGATTTAGAGCATCTTTTCATGTGATTATGAATATCTTTGATTTCTTCTTCTAAAAACTGCCTGTTCATACCCTTTGATCATTTATCAATTGAGGAATCTTATTTTTATAAGTTTGATTCAGTTTATGCTAAGTATATATTTGAGGAAAAATTATCAGAGAAAACTGCTGTAAAATTTTTTTAATATTACTTCATTGTCTATCATTTGTTATTGTTGTTTAGTTGTTCAATCATTTCCAACTTTATGTGACCACATAAACTTTGTCCATGCAATTTTCTTGGCAAAGATACTAGAATAGTTTAACATTTCCTTCTCTAGTGTGTCCTCTTCATTTTACAGATGAAGAACTGAGGCACATGGGGTTGTCAAATGACTTGCTCAGGGTCATACAAGCTAGTAAGTTCTGAAGCTGAATTTTAACTCATATCTTCCTGATTCCAGACTCAGTTTTTGCCTTAATCCACTGCAGAATTCATTGTACCACCTAGCAAAATGTAGTTTTCCTGCTTATCTCTTTTATTAGGTCTATTTTTGCTTTTGCTTTGTCTGAGATCATGATTATTACTCCTGACTTTTTTTTAATATGCTGAACATATTAAATTTTGCTCCAGCCTTTTATTTTAACTCTGTGTGTGCCTTTCTGTTTCAAATGTATCTGTTGCAAACAGTATATTGTTGGACTTTGATTTGTAATCTATTCTGCTGTCTGCTTCCATTTTATGGATGAGCTTATCCAATTTACATTCACAATTATGATTATTCATTATATTTCCCTCTATCCTATTATCTACTCTTACTCTTTACTCCTCTCTTTTTAATCTCATTCTTCTTCAAAAGTCTATTTTGTTTTTAGCCACTGTCTCTCTTAATCTGCCCTCTCTTTTATGCTCCCCTCCCCTTTTTCTTATCCCCTTTTCTTCCTGTTTCCCTACTGGATAAATTATATTTCTATCCACCACTGAGTGTGTGGTCTTAATTCTTTGAACCAATTCCAATGAGAGTGAAGGTTAAGTATTTACTGATAGGATCCTTTTTCTCCCCATTCTCCAATTTTCTTCTACACTGTAAAAACTCTTTGTGATCCTCTTTTATGTAAAGACATTTTTCTTAGTCTACCTTTCTCTTCCACCTTCTCCTTTCTTACCCCTTCTTTTTTTTTTTTTTTTTTTAATTTTGAAAATCATTCCAGGGGCATCAAAATGGAATACTTCTTAGCTCTTTTGTCCTTGGGCAAGTCACTTAACCCCAATTGCCTCAAAAAAATAATCATTTCAATATAACTCACACCCATATACTCTATGTAAACTCCTTTCAATTGTCCTAATAATTATAAAATTGTTATATGTATCATCTTTCCATATAGGAATATAAGTGGTTTAACATTATTGAGACCCTTATGATCACTCTTTCATGTTTATCTTTTTATGTTTCACTTTGAATGTCAAATTTTCTATTTTCCTCTGATTTTTTCATTAGGAATGCCTGAAAGTCTTTTATTTCATTAAATGTCCATTCCCCGCCCTGAAAAATTATACTCAGTTTTGCTTCAATCTGCATTTGGAGTTCATTTAGTTCCCTTTCTAGAGTTGGATTGCATTTTTCATCATATGCCCTTTGGAATTGTTTTGAATTGTTGTCTTAATCAGAATAGCTAAGTCTTTCACAGTTGATCATCCTCACGGTATTCTGTAACTGTATAAATCATTCTCCTGCTTATGCTCACTTTACTTTGCATCATTCATATAAGTCTTTCCAGGTTTTTCTAAGAGCATCCTGCTTATTATTTCTTACAGTACAAGAGTATTATGTCACAATTATATATACTTGTTCAGCCATTTGTGAATTGATGGGCACATCCTCAGTTTCCAATTCCATTTTTTTTATGTTTCTTTTGAGTTTTGTAATTGAAAATCACATTTTCTATTCAGTTCTGATCTTTTCATCAGAATTACTTGTAAATCTTCTATTTCATTAGGATCACTTTTGCTGCAAAGGTTATTCTTGATTGTAATCCCAGATCTTTTGTCTTCCAAGTCCTCTGCTTCTTTAACACAGCGGCTGTTAAATGTTGTGTGATCTTCTTGATTGCCCTAGTATCTGAATGAATTTTTTTTGACTGCTTGAAGTATTTTCTCTTTGACCTGGAAGCTCTGGAATTTGGCTATAATATTTCTGGGAGTTTTCATTTTGGGATCTTTTTCAGGTGGTGATTAATGGATTCATTCAATTTCTGTTTTGCACTCCACTTCCAGGATATCAAGGTAGCTTTCTACCTTGATGATTTTTTGAAATATGATATCTAAATTCTTTCTTTGATCATAGCTTTCAGGTAGTTAAATAATTCTTGAGTTTTCTCATCTGCATCTATTTTACAGGTCAATTTTCACATTTTCTTCTTTTTAAAAAAATTTTTTTGGCTTTGCTTTATTGTTTCTTGATGTCTCATGGAGTCATTATCCAGTTCTGCTTTCTTAAGAAGTTATTTTCTTCATTGAGTTTTGTCTTTCTTTTACCAAGCTGTTAATTGTCTTTTCATAATTTGCTTCCATTACTTTACCTAATTTTTTCTCTACCTCTCTTATTTGATTTTGAAAATTTTTTTTAGCTCTTTCAGGAATTCTTCCAGGAATATATCCAACTCATATTCCTCCTCCTTCTCCTCCCCACCCCCACCTCCACTCTCTTACTTCAAGCTCTACTTTTAGCTGTTTTGACTTCATTTTCTTCTTTGATCTTCCCTGTCACCATAATACCTTTATATGGTCCTTTTTTTTTGTTGTTTGCTCATTTTTTCCCATCCTTTTTCTTGATTTAAAACTTCATGTTAAGGTTGGGCTGTGTGCCCAATGTGCAGGGTACCTACCCTGCCTATGGGGGAAGAGGATGTGTGGTGAGAAGGGGTTCTGTTTCAAGCTTCAGGATTTTTCATACTGTTCTTTTCAGAGTTCTGGAGTTTTGGAAGTTTCAGTGCTTTCAAAATGTTATTTTGGGAGAGGCATAGTCACTATTCTCTTGGTCTGCACTGTGGCCCTTAACCTAAAAAGGATCCTTGATTCCTTGGGATTGCAAATGATACTGCTTCTCAGGACCCCTTCTCCTTTGGGTCTAGAAGTGATACTTTCCTCAGGGTCCCGTATCCTTTGGGGCCAGAAGTGATATTGCCCCTTTGGGTTTCCTCTCCCTAATTTTGTAAGTGCTCCTTTCTATCCTTAAACTGTGATCCAGAATTGGTTATGGACAATGGAGTTGCCAAATAGCATCTAGTCATATGTCCAGTGCTGGCATAAGGATCCCTTGAAATCTCTTTTTGATCAGTTGCCAGGTTTTGACTAGAGCTCAGGTGAGTGCTTCTTTATTCAGCTGTATTCCATCCCATTATGTTTTTGTTTTGTTTTGTTTTTTTCTGAAACAGTTTGAGTTGTGACTTGCCCAGGGTCACATAACTAGAAAGTGTTAAATATCTGAGACCAAATTTGAATTCAGGTCCTCCTGAATTCAGGTCTGGTGCTCTATCCACTGTGCCACCTAGCTTCCCCCCATCCCATTATATGTTAATCAGGGTTTTTTTCCCCTCTTTGCAGATGTTTTTGCTTTGATATCTGTTTTCTTTTCTCATTGCTGCAACTAGTATTCCTAGAATGATGTTAAATAGTGGGAAGAATGGACATTCTTATTTTGCCTTCTCTGTACTATTTTATAATGTTTTCTGTTATATTTATTGCTAGCTATTGGTTTTAGATAATGTTTTTGATCTTTTAAAAGAAAAGCCATTCTGTGTCTATGCTTTTTAGAGTTTTTAACACAAAAGAGTGCTATATTTTATCAGACTTTTCTGCATCTGTTGAAATAATCGTGTAATTTTTGTTATTTCTATTATTTATGAGTAATTAATACCATTTATTTTCCTTGTGTTGGACTGATCATTATATCAGTGATACAAATCCAACTTATTGAATTATTTTTAGCAATATTGTGATCTTTTTTTTTTTCAAGAATTATTGAGAAATTTTGCCTCAGTCTTAGTTGGTACAGTTGTCTTATAAATTACTTGCCATCTCCCCTTTTTCCTTTTCTTTTCTTATTTTGTTTATCAGGACCATGTTTATCTCACAAAATAAATTTGATACAATGTTTTATCTTTATTTTTGAAAATAATTGTTTCAGCATTGTTAGTAATTGGTTTATAAAGGTTCGATACAATTCAGCTATAAATCTATATGACTGGAGTTTTTTTCTTTGACAGCTCATTTATGGCTGCTCAGTTTCTTTTTCTAAGAGTTAATGTTATAAGTTCTCTTTTTATTTTGTAGGTACTCATCTATTTCCTTTGAATTTTCAGTTTCATTAGCACAGAATTGTATATAGTTATTTCTGATAATTTTTTAATGTCAATAGTATTTTATTTTTCCAATTACCTGGAAAGATAGTTTTCAACATTCATTTTGTTCTTTTTCCCTTTTAAATAATAGCTTTTTATTTTCAAAAATAATAGCTTTTTATATTTCAAAATTTTATGCAAAGATAGTTTTCAACATTCATCCTTCCAAAACCTTGTATTCCAAATTTTTTCTCCCTCCCCTCCCTCATCAACCCTCTCCTAGACCACAAATAATCCAATATATGTTAAACATATGCAGTTCTTTTATACATATTTCCACAATTACCACAACATTCATTTTTGTAAGATTTTTGAGTTATTTATATATCCAGTTTTTTTTCCCTCCCTCCCCTGCTTCCCTGTTCCCTAAGACAGAAAACAATCTGATAGAGGTTATACATGTGCAATAATTTTAAAAGTAGAAATTAGAACAAAAAGGGAAAAGCCATAGGGAAAAAAAAGCAAACAAAAACAAAGGTGAAAATACTATTCTTTGATCCACATTGAGTCTCAATAGGTTTCTCCCTGGAAACAGATGGCATTTTCTATCCCAAATCTATTGGAATTATCTTGAATCACTGTACTGCTAAGAAGAGCTAAGTCTGTCATAGTTGATCATCACATAATCTTGCTGTTACTGTGTAGGTGTTCTTTTGTTTCTGCTCACTTCACTCAGCATCTGTTCATATCAGTCATTACAAGTTTTTCTGAAATTAGTTTGCTTATCATTCCTTTTACAACAATAGTATTCCATTACATTCATTTATCATAACTTATTCATCCATTCCCTACCTAAGGACATTCACTCAGTTCAAATTCTTTGTCACCACAAAAAGAACTGCTATAAATATTTTTGCACATATGGATCCTTTCCCCTCTTTTGTGATTTCTCTGCATTACAGATCCAGTAATGAAATTGCTGGATCAAAGAGTTTATACAGTTTTATAGCCCCTTGGGCATAGTTCCAAATGACTCTCCAGAATGTCTGGTATTTTTGATAATTATTGTTATTCCTTCTCTGTTGACAATTTGCCTTGTTCCTTTTATTGTGATATTTGATTTACTCTTTTTCTCCATCAAATTAGCTAATGTTTTTTTATCATGTTGATATTTTATTTTTTAAAAAGTAGTTCTCTTAACCTCACCTATGCTATAAATGAAGAGGCTATTCAGGGATCTGCTGATTACTTGAGGAGCTTTGACCAGCTCCATTCTCAACCTTGACTCATTTGTCTCTCCTGAGACAATCTGGTGGGGCTTCCTGCTCCTACAAGCTTGTCATGTTAATGTTGAACTCAATGTGATCATTCTCTGGGCATAGTCTAAGGAAGGTTAGCTCTCCCAAACTCAAAAGATCCACCATCCTCACCTTCTCTCACAGCAGGGATTACTGGTATGGGCCATCATTCCTAGCTTTGTTAGTGTCACTAAAAAATCTGCTCTTGGTTTTATTAATCACTTACACATTTTCATGTTTC
Organism: Sarcophilus harrisii; assembly: GCF_902635505.1. Taxonomy (NCBI): domain Eukaryota; kingdom Metazoa; phylum Chordata; class Mammalia; order Dasyuromorphia; family Dasyuridae; genus Sarcophilus; species Sarcophilus harrisii. Next base: position 248,374,021 of record NC_045427.1, on the reverse strand, counting down.
TCCATTTTTTCTAGAATTTTCCATGTTTACTTCCTTTAGTATTATTGATTTGTCTTTTTAATTGCATGCTTGGATGATTCCCCTTTTTCTATTTGCCAGTATAAATTTTCAAAGTTACAAATTTTTCTCTGAGAACCGCTTTACCTTTGTCCCTTAGTTTTTGAAGTATTGTCCCTCTGACATAATTTCTTAATATTATTTTTCCTTTGGTTTGTTCTTTAATTCACATTCATGATATCCATTGCTTGTATTTCCTTTATTAATTACTATTTTAACATATGATCTGTAAAGGATATATTTTTCTGCCTTTTACCTTTATTTATACTTTAAAACATTATAAATTTTTTACAAATGTGCTGAAGGATGCTTAGAAAATATGTATTTTTGGCAAATTAAGACAACTTTGAGATATCACTACACACTCTCAGATGGGCTAGGATGTCAGGAAAAGATAATGCTGAGTGTTGGAGGGGACGTGGGAAAACTGGGACACAGGAAAACTGGGACACTGATACCTTATTGGTGGAATTGTGAATACATCTAGCTGTTCTGGAGAGCAATTTGGAACTATGCTCAAAAAGTTATCAAACTGTGCATACCCTTTGATCCAGCAGTGTTATTACTGGACTTATATCTCAAAGAGATCTTAAAGAAGGGAAAGGGACCTGTATATACAAAAATGTTTGTGGCAGCACTTTTTGTAGTGGCTAGAAACTGGAAATTGAATGGATGCCCATCAATTGGAGAATGGCTGAATAAATTGTGGTATATGAATGTTATGGAATATTATTGTTCTGTAAGAAATGACCAGCAGGAGGATTTCAGAAAGGCCTGGAGAAAGAATGAAACGAGCAGGACCAGGAGATCATTATATATTTCAACAACAGTACTATATGATGATCAGTTCTGATGAACATGGCTGTCTTCAACAATGAGATGAACCAAATCAGTTCCATTTGTTCAATAATGAATAGAACCAGCTACACCCAGCGAAAGAACTCTGGGAAATAAGTGTGAATCAATACATAACATTTCCAATCCCTCTGTTTTTGTCTGTTTGCATTTTTTATTTCCTTCTCAGGTTAATTTTACATTATTTCAAAGTCCAATCCTTCTTGTGCAGCAAAATAACTATATGGATATGTGTACATATATTGTATTTAACATGTACCTTAACATATTTAACATACATTGGTCTACCTGCCATTTGTGGGAGGGGGTGGGGGAAAGGAGAGGAAAAATTGGAGCAAAAGGTTTTGCAATTGTCAATGCTGAAAAATTACCCATGCATATATTTTGTAAATAAAAAGCTATAATTAAAAAAAGAGGGGAAAATATGTATTTTTTAATATTCCCATTTAAGAGATGCTACACATCTGTCAAATCTAATTTTTTCCAGTGTATTGTTCACTATTTTCTTTCTTGTCTATCCTTCTGTTGGACTCGTCAAGCTGAAAGGGAAAGATAATGAACATTTCCAATTGTTATTTTGTTTTAATCTTTCCTGTGGACTTGTCTATTTTCCTCCATGACCTTTTAGCCTATACCATGACAGTGTTTCTTATCTCTGCTGTTTCATGCCCTTTTCCTCTCTTGGGCTAGGCTTCAATCCTTTATTGTCACTTGCTGCCTGTCTTCTGAGCCCTTCTTGTCAGTGACAGTGGAAACTTAACAGTATTTTCACTTCCTTCAGAATTGAAGAGATTCTCAATCTTTTTTTGTGTCATGGATGACCCCTTTGGCAGTCTGGTGAACAACCTATGTATTGCTTCTCAGTATAATGTTTTTAAATACATAAAATAAATTTATTAATTACATATTAACTTATTAAATACATAAATAAATAAAAAATAAATGCATAAAATAAAATACATAAGATTACTGTTATGCCACAGTTATCTTTTAGTGTCCTGACTCAGTTTCCCTAATTATCCTGACCCAGTCCTGACTTAGGTTTTCTAAGTGTTCTGCCTCAGTTTATAATTGTCCTGCAAAACCTCCCCTCCCTCTTTATCAGAATATTTGATAAAGATAAAAGATCTTATGTTTTAGAATATCAGAATGCCTCTCCTCATCCTAAGCTATCGGAATATCAGGTACCGTCTTATCAAGATGCCTCTCCCCATGTCTGGGTGCCTCCCCCTATTATGTCATCCCCCTCTCCACAGACTCACCCCACCCTGTCAGAGTCATGTTCCCTCTCTCAGCACCCTGATTTCAACCCTGCCTCAGTCTACCCCCTGCATCTGAACCATGTGTATATGGGTCATTGAGAACTCTGATTGTTTACTGGATTCTTGGAGATGATAGTCTGATCAGCCCTGGGACCAAACCATGGATCCATTTGGTTCTAGGAAATCTCTCCCTTTTAAATAAATTGTTAAATACTCTCTAATCTCTATCTTGCCTCAGTTTCTCTGGCATTACAATTACATATCTTATACATTTATCAAAACTTTTTTTTAAAAGTTCATAGACACCAACTTAAGAACCTCTAAATTTCTAAATTTTTGATTGCTTGTGTTCCAAGCAATTGGAACCCTTTAGTCATTTTTCACCTCCTTTCTGCTCATCCTCTCAACCTCCCAAGAATGTCTGGGAATGAATATTCTCAGGAATTCTTTCTGTCTTTTTCTGATATGGATAGGAACAACTAGGGTTAACATTCATCATTTTTTTAAATGAGTGTTTATTGATACTTTTATATCCACATCAATATCTGCTCTCCCATACTCCTTCATAATGAAAAAGTACAGGAAGTAAAACAGATCAACCCATTAGCCATATTAGAAAATGTATGCCTAATTATGTATTTATCATTTACCCCCTCCTGGTGGATAGGGTCACTTTTTTTTTTAAATCATCAACAGCTTTATTGTCCTAGAACTGAAATTGTTGATCAGTTTTTAGAGCTAAATTTCCAAAGTTGGCAACCTTTCATCAGAGGCCCAAAAGGGAGCTGTTGGGGAGAGGAACAGAGGTAGGGAACTTCCCCCATCCCCCTTTTTTTGTTCTCTCTATAGGTTTCAATTCAGATTTAGTGATAATCGCAAGAGGAATGGGATTATTTCTTGTGATGGTAAGAGGAAGAAACATAAGAGACACAAGGAGGAAAAACCAAAGGCCAGCTAAAAATTAAAGTCTTTAGGAGTGCTTTCCACATGAGATTTTTCCTAATCTCTCTAAGTACTAGTGCCTACCTTTCCATCTTGTGCTTCATGACTTACCATTTATTTTGCATATATTTTCTCTGTGTTGACATATGTACATGTTTTTTTTTTTTCCGTTATAGAATGTAAACTCCTTAAGATTAGGGATTGACTCATTAGTTATATGTGAATTCCCAGTGCCTAGCCCAGTGGCTGGCATAGAGAAGGTGCTCCAATAGATGCTGGCCAATTGAGAGATGCTTCACTGTCACTTTTCTAAAGTTAGGATGGTTTGCATGTTTTTTCATTGAAGGCATGAAAAACAGTAAATTTAGGCTTCATTTCCCTGAGGTTACCTTGTATGGAGTGTTCCTGGAAATTAAAGCCAAGTTTCTTGACTTCTAGTTGAGTTCTCTGCTCCTTTGACCATTCTACCTCCCTCTACTAATGGATTTTTAATAAATTGTATTTTAAGTTCACTGCTCAAAAACCAAAAGGCCTATGGAAGGAATTTCAGTATGTCTAAAATAGTCAAGATAAATTATTTACTAAAGAAATAAACATGAATTCATGATTCTTTACTTCAGCCATATGGGAAGAAATGACAGAATTGGACTCTAGTTTCCCAAGCAAGGGATAAGAATATGCTGAAGAAAATAGAGTCTAGAAATAAGACAATTTTAATGACAGCCCACATTGCAAGGAGGTTTGTATGAAATTTGAAGATATGGACAAATGAAACTTTTTTCAGATATGATCAGCATTCTCTTTAGGACCAGAATTTAATAAAGAATGTCAGATGGGCAAAAACAAATGAAATTTTTATTTTTTTAGGGTAAAGGATTAGAGAATCTTTTTCATCTTATTCTCCCAGAGTGTAGTTTAGAGTTAGTTGTGTGGATTTATCCAAGAGAGTTTGTTTTACCTGGCTTTGCTACTTTTGAAAAATAGGACTGGTAGGAATAGGAGGAGAGGATTTCCTGGATACCTTGGTTCATTCACTTCCTGAAACAGGTTTTTTCTCAGACATCATGGTTCTCGACCTTTCTTTAGCACTAGACATTGTTGATAATCTCTTGGATATTCTCTCTTTTCCAGGTTTTCATGACTCTGCCTCATCCTAGCTCTACTCCCTGCCTGACCTATTCCTTCTTATTCATCTTTTTTTTAAAATAATGTTTCAATTTAATTAATTAATTTTGCTGAGGCAATTGGAGTTAAATGACTTGCCCACAGTCACACAGTTAGGAAGTGTTAAGTATCTGAGGCCAGTTTTGAACTCCAGTCTTATTGACTTCAGGGCTGGTGCTCTATCCACTGCACCAACTAACTATTTCCCTTCTTATTCATCTTTGCTGGATTTTCATCCATGTAATACCCATTAACTATGGTATCCCCTGATCCTTTGTTGTGGTCCCTCTTTTATTTTGCCTCTATACACTCTCATTTGATGATCTCATCATCTGCCCTGGATTCAGTTATCACTTATATACTGATGATGACTAGATTTTTTTTTCTATAGCCCTACTATCTTTCCTGGACTTCTAGTACCTTATCAACTTCTTTTTAACTATCTAGAACTGGATATCCAATAGACACCTGTAAATCAATATTTCTAAAACCTTTCTATTTGCCTCCTAAATCCTTCCTTCTTTTGAATTTCTTTATTATTTTGAGGGTATCAGCATCTTCCCAGTTACTCAGGTTTGCAACTTGTTATTATACTTGAATCTTCACCTTCACTCATTCCACATATCCATTCTATTGCCACATCCTATTGTTTCTATTCTTACATCTCTGTTGTATGTCTCCTTCACTTCCTTTACAATGCAATTAATGTTGCAGTTAAGATCCTTGTCAAATCTCATTTGAACTGTTACAATAACTTTCTTGTTTTTCAGGTTTTCATGTCTCAAGTCTCTGCATCTCTTTTTAGCTGTGAAGTTGATTTTTTAAAAGCATAGGTCTGACCATTCACATCTCCCCTTAAGGAACTCTGTTAGATTCCTCTTAGTCAAAAAACATTTATTAAGCGCCTTTGATATACTAGGGACATATAGCCCATGTACACAGTTGATTTGAAGTATTTAGTTAACATTTGGCAACTTATAAGCTAAAATGTGAATTCTGAGAACAATAATATATTTAAACAATGAAAATAATTTAGTCATAATGTTATTTTTAAAGGAAAGGGTTATGTAAATGTAGATTCTAAAGAAATTTCTCTCTCCCTATTCTCCTACCTGTCTCAAAGAGACAACTTTGATCTGTAAACTCTCTAAACAAAAGCCTCCATTACACTGACCATCAAGTGGGCAAAAATATAGGAAAAGTTAGGAAAAGATAACATGCCTGTCACCATCACAAACCATTCTATTGAACTTAAGAGAGAAATTCTTTCAATAGTGTTGAGTGATTTGACCAAATCCTTATTAAATTGTATAGTCATTAACAGAAAGTCCAGTCTAGGATCACTGACTATAGATTTCAACTCTCTCCCCCTTACTCTTCTCACTTTCTCAGTGATCCATCTGGAATAAGTATTCTCTTTTATACATGTGAATTGCAACTAATACTTCACTTCCTGTTCCCTATCCCTTAAGTACAGACTCTGCCCTCAAAGAGTTTATAATCTAATGGAGGGGACACTACGAAACAGCAATATGGGAAGAAGCTATATTCAGTGTATGGACAATCTATATTCAGGATAAATAAAAAATAATCACCAGAGAGAATTAAGAAGGATTAGGTTTTCAGGTGAGGAAGTATTTGTAGTTTAGGGCTTATTTGTTTGTTTGTTTGTTTTTGAGGCAGTTAGGGTTAAGTGACTTATCCAAGGTCATAGAACTAGTAAGTATTAAATGTCTGAGATGGGCTTTGAATTCAGGTCTTCCTGACTCCAGGGCTGGTGGTCTATCCGCTATATCATCTAGCTGCTCTCTTTAAGAGAGATTAGGAGAACCTTCTTGTAGAAGGGGAGATTTTTAGCTAGGTTTGAAAGGAAACCAAAGAAACCAAGAAGTAGAGATTAGGAGGGAAAACATTCCAAGCATGGGGAATAGCCAGTGAAAATGTCTGAGTTTGGAAGATGAAGTATCTTCTTCAAGTAATAGTATGGAAGTCAGAGTCACTGGATCACAATGGCTATGGAGAGAGGGGTAGGATAGAGAGGAAATATAAAGTGTTCTTTTGCACACTATCCCCCCTATACCTAGAATACTCTCCTCATCCCCACTGGTTAGGATCCTTGGTTTCCTTTAGCTCAAAACACATTTTTCAGGAGACTGTACCTGTTCTCTCTGTCTGATGATGCCTTTTCCTCTGACGTTGCCTTCTATTTTTCTCCCATTCTCTTGTATATACATAGTTATTTATATGTTATTTTCCCCATTAAATGTGAGCCCTTTAAGGTCACGCACGATTTTGGCCCCTTTTTTGTATCTCCAATGCTTAGCATACTTTCTAGCACACAAGAAATGCTTAATAAATGTTTATTGACTGATTGATTTTAAGTCTGTATAATGAACATTTGTTCCCTTGGAAGAATTGATTTTAATATAGAGAGTAAAACTGTAATGTTTTCTGATTGCAAACTACTTTGGTAGAACAAGAGACCCTTCCATTTCCATGATCAACATGAATGACCATAATGAATGGGAAGATTGGTGTTATTTTAACAAGGTACCAATTAGGTGACATCTGGTTTTATTAAGTATAATATCTAAGTTCATTCACACTTTTGACCCCTTGTGAACTCTGGTGGTATACGTGGCTCCGTAGACCACTTTGCAGACCCTTTTGGAAAATACTAGGGTGTGTTTGGAATTTACTTTGAAAAGCAAGTCTAAAACATAAACATGTTTTGCAAATCAGACAAATTAAAAAGAGAGTTTGAAACACAAGGAATTTACAAGGCAGAAACCTTTCTTGATAATTTTTTTTAACATACATGTACATTGCAGTTTATCCACTAAAGAATGACACTCACCTTTAGTTAGTAATGGACATATGTGTCTCATAATTCCACAGACGACATATATACTTTAAAAATATTAATACATCCTTTTGTGGGTCTTAATAAAGATTATATTCATTTGATAACTTTTGAAATTATAATTATTCCATATATATCAGACTTATAATTAACTAGTCACTCATAGAGCAAAGCAGCTTAATTTAAAGTTTAGGAGAGAGATTAGAAACTGAACAAATGAATTACTGTCATTCTTCCCAGCTTTTATTATTCATGCCAACAATCTCTAGCTCTGAAGAATATATTTGCCTGGTTGGCATACATGATTAATCATAGGATGGTACACACAGTGGTTTACATGTACCTTAGTGTAATGAAAGGCCCTGAATCTTGGATGTGGAAACACACAAAATTAAGCAATAATTATTCTGCAGGGAATAAAATAAGTTTTTTTTTTTTTTTTTTTTTTTTGTTTTGAAGAAGATCTGGGAGTAGTTTTCATTGTCTTGCAAAATAGTTGCCCTATAGAACACAAGAAAAATTCAGAGAGAAATATCCAGCATAACATTTGTTTTACTTTCTTGACAGAAAAATGACACTGAATTTCTACCAGCAGAGGGGCCTAGAGACCAGTAGAGAGATCATTACCCTCGATTCTGGCTTGATGTTTGAGAATGCAGTATTGGAGATCAGGGTCTAGACAGAAAATTGCAAAGAGAACTGGATCAGAGATACTTAATAGCAATTTCTTTATTTGACAGAATGGCAGGGTTGAACCTAATGGACTCATAAGATCTTTCCTGACTTGAAATCTTTGATCCAGTGATTTCACTGAAGCCTCCTTTTTCTTTGTCTGGTTAATGTAACTATAAAAATTATGACTAGGAGGATATGTAGACCTCTTTGTTGTCTCATGTTGTTAGAGACTGTAGTTCTTGGATGAATTCCAGAGGAAGGGGCAGGCTCTGAAAATGTAGTATACTGAAATTTTCAGGTTTCTTCGTTACTTTGTTTCCAGAGGAGCATCATCATGCAATGAAAGAGATTGGTTTTGCAGTTAGTAGACAGACCTTACTTCAATTCCTTTTTTGTAGCCTGACATTTGACATATGATTTAGAGTGTCATTCTCTCTGAGACTCAGTTTTCTTTCTTTTTTTTTTTTTTATAAGTTGTATATATTAATGCCAGCCCTACTTACTTCATAGGATTATTGAGATAAAGTTGAAAATGTTTCTAAAAGTGAATTATCATGACTATTTTACTTATTTTGAGTGATGAGAATTTAGTTCATTGATTTAAAGAAGAGTCTTAGCAAGTGGTTATTATGTTTTCATAATATTCCCTTTTCTGTGTCTCAGTTTTACTTCTGCTCTAGGTGGATAACCTTGAATTTCCTTGCCTGACTGATGGGATGCAGGAAGACCCCAACACTTTCTTGGTAGCTCCTTGAGGACTAGGGTCTCAAAATTAATGTCTCAATGAATTTTGGTCCTTTGAGTCAAAGTATTATGTGGTACTTACTGAATTATCAAAATTTAGATCTTTTACTGTGGTTTATGCTTTTTTGAGGGAAAATTTCAGTGGTATGTGGTTAATAACTGAAGTTTATTAACTCAGATTTTGGGGAAAAACCCTACCAAAATCCAAAGAAAACTTTACTAGCAATTGATAATGCTTTGGATTATTTGAATTATTTATTATTATTATTTGCTTGCCTTTTAAATCTTTCATTTGCTCCTGTAGGTGTAAGTTCACCACCCATCTTTATATTGGCCTTATGGTCTCCTGAAATCTTGATTTTTCTCCCCCACCCCCCACCCCCCCATCGATATTGTGCTTTTTGAAGCACAGTTACATCAGTGACTTGTGTGTAAAAAGAAAGACAAGTATAACCAGAAAGAAAAGTCATATACCAGGAGTGAGGCATAACAGTCTTGAGTTTTGCAACTGTATCAATATATTATTAAAAGATTCAGAGACCACAGGTACCATTGGTAAATTGTCTACGGAGAAGTTAGAGAAGGACATGAATAAGAATTACACAAGAAGAAGCTTGAATGTATTGGAATGGAAGAAAGACTAGATCCATAGAAGCATCAAAATTATCTGAGGATTTCAGTGGTATTTAACTTTTTTCTCTAGCTTGACTAAGGAATGGAACTTTATTGTTTAATTCTCAGGGTGATAATGGGTTACAAATATAATAATAGCTAACATTTATGTATCACTTGTGCCAGGCACTGTACTAAGAGCTTTATAATTATTCTCTTATTTGATCCTCACAACAACTCTGGGAAGTAGGTGCTGTTATCGTCACCATTTTACTCCAGGCCCAGGACTATTGTACCACCTCAGTGTATCATTACCAGGGATAAAGATTTTGCCATAGATGTTTAATTTTCAGAAAAGAAGAATAAGCTATGATATTTTTAATAGTTGTTTGCAGTTCCTCATTGATAATCATGAACATCATTTATCAAATAACCAGACAACTGGTGAAATGAGAGATAGAGTGCTGAACCTGGAGTCACGAAGACCTGAGTTCAAATCCAGGCTCAGACTACTACTACTACTGGGCAAGTCACTTAATGATCTGCCTCAGTTTCTTCAATTATAAAATGAGGATAATAAAATAATTTTTGTAATTGTTTTTATAAGAATATTTTCCCCCTTTCTTTCACATTCCCCATTTGATACCATTCAGAAACAGTAGAAGTTCTATCTCTAGATTAATATGAGCTTATTTTATATCAGATATTATTTTCCAACATCTCAGTCTATTCACTGATAATTGCATTTACCATGTTTTTTTATTTGTTTTTCATCATATTACATATGTTTAATTTGAGTATAACCAGGTGGTCTCAGAAAGCTGTAACACATTGCATTTGTACATTCCCTTAACTCTGACATGCTTCTGATTTCTTTCTGTTTACTTTTTTTCTTCCATGTTCCCAACTACTAAGTTTACTTTTCTAAAGAAACTTCTCAAGACTTTCTTTTCACAACTTGAAACTTACTTCACTTTGGTCACAGTTTGTGTTTCTTTTATGTGTGTCATAAAAAAGTTTACCATGAGAGTTAGGAAATAGATTTTTAGAATAGATTTTTTTAAATCCACATTTTTAGGGACTGAAGTGTTTCCTAGTTTAGCATATTAGGCCTTCCCTAATTCCCCTTGTAGCAAGTAATCCATCCCACCTCTAAATATTCAGCACTTAGTTTGTACTTTTATTGTATGTTTATTGTATTCGGGATTTTAAAATTTGATTTATTTTATTTGTGCATGTTACCTCTAGGATATTCTTTCTATATGTTCTATAAGGGTGGGGTCAAATCTTGTTTATCTTTGTATTAACCTCCTAAGTAATTAGCATAAAGTCCTACCCAGTAAGTATTTGAATAAATATTTGTGTAATGACTAAGGGAATAAATAAGTTCATAAGAAAGTGAACTTGTACTTTTAAGGGATAGGAAACAGGAAGCAAAGTATTGGCTGCAGTTCACATGTATAAAAGAGAATACTTATTCCAGATGGATCACTGAGAAAGTGAGAAGAGTAAGGGAGAGGGTTGAAACCTGTGGTCAGTGCTCCTAGACTAGACTTGCCACTGGTCTACACAATTTATTAAGTATTTGGTTAAGCCCTCAATACCACTGACTGAGGTTCTATAGAATGATGATGGTGACAGACATGTTGTATTTTCCTGACTTTTCCTATAAATTTTGCCTACTTGATGGTCAATGTAGTATTGGTTTTTGTTTAAAGAGTTTGCAGCTCAGAGTTGTCTCTTTGAGATAGGTAGGAGAATAGGGAGAGAGAAATCTCTTTAGAATCCACCACCTGTATATACATTTCCCATAACCCTTTCCTTTAAAAAATGACAAACTCATATAACAACTTTAAATTATTTTCATTGTTTTAATAGCACTATCTGCAAAGGATCTCTCTTCTTGGAAAACTAGAAGTATGAACTTTTGACATCACTTTTTTTTCTAAATGAAGCATCTGGGAGTAGTCTACTGCTTTGGGTTAGTGTGCACATATTACTGTTCTCAGAATTCACATTTTAGCTTATAAGTTGCCAATTGTTAACTAAATACTTCAAAATCAACTGTGTACATGGGCTGTTTTCTATCATTTTCTGACACTTGCAGAAGAGCACACTGCCAAAAAATCATAACTTGGAGTGCAATCCCACATTATGCCTTATAAGATAGATAACTAGATGTTTGATTTAAAGATTTTAGGCTCTACACATTAATTTCTTCTATACTTAAATGGTACTATGATGTTGTGGATATAGGTACTCTCTCATAAGATGCAAATTATAATACATCTATATCCTCTTGTCCTGTGCAGCTCTTGTTTGTTTCTTCCTGTAGATACTCCACAAAGGGTGTACTCAGTGGTCTGTGGGCTTTCTTCTTCATTTCTCAATTTTGAATGACTATTTACAGAACATGGAGGCTATCTGTCAGTTATCCCTCACTCTTGCTGTGTGGTTTCTTCCTTCTTTTCTGGTCATCCACCTCCCTTTTACCATCCTCTTTGTTATCTTTCTTGTGCAATTTTTATTGGTAGTGTGTTATAGATTACTTCTACCCACAATGAACCTTTTCATTGCTTTTTGGGTGGCCACTATTTTAATTCATTGGAAACTATGGTATTCTATGATTCACAGCCATATAGCATCACTGGAAAAATATTGTTGTTGAATAGATGAACTTTGCTTCAGGGAGAAGCTTAGGGTCATTAATATCATTGTATTACTAACCAAAATTAGTCAGCCAGCCTCCTGTTTATTTCTGGGTTCAATTCATTATCTTTCCAAAGTGTTTTTCAAACAGTTTCCTATGGGTTTTTGATATGTGTTCTGATATATAAAAGTTCTATTTAATTGCATATCATAATTTGCATAAATTATTTTTATCAACTTGATTTTTTCTACATATTTAGTTAAGTTGAACTATTTCAGTGATGATGTCTCATTTAAAAGCTCTGAACTCTTCTGAAATTGGCTGTATTCAGCATAATACCACTTCTTAATAGGAACATCTAGAAGATGTCAGTAACTATAAGTCCCTTTTCTATTTGGACCTTCAGCTGGACATTCTCCTTGACAATGGCCAGAATTTTTAGTGAAAATATATTTCCTTCTTATTGTTCCTGCTGTTACTGTTGTTTTGCCTCACTTTAGTTGCAAATGTTCTGAATGTTCTGATATATGTGTAATCTTCCATAAAAACAAATCCTTGAGAAATTATTTCATCTTTACTGAAATACACAATTGTATTTTGTCCCAAAGTAATAGTGTATCCATGCCTATGGGGCAAATCCTACTCATGTTATTTAAAATGTCACATTTGACCTTCCTCAATGTTCCAATGCCCATAAGACTCTTTTGTTTATTGGTTTAGTTTCATGTAGTATCAAAGAATTTAAAGCTAAGAAGGACTTGAAATATGTTCTAGCCTCAAGAAAAGGAAACTCAACAGGGTTAAGTGACTTGCTCGTGTTTCTGGAGAAGTCAACAGCACTCAGAATTCATATCCAGCTCTATTATCCTAAATCCAGAAGATTGCTGCCACTCTGCCCCAATAGTTGGATTTGTATGTGTGTGTACAAATCTTTGCTAAAATACATGGAGCTTTGCTTCTACAGCCCAGGCCTCTTACCTCTCTCCTCAAAAGGAAGTCATCCAGCTGAACATGATCTATTCATGCTCATAGAAGGCTGAAATTGTACTGGACAGTTGATTATTACTTGTAAAATGTTTGTCTTTATTTTGTATGTTTATGTTCATGTACATTTTGTCTGTCTTAATACAACCTACCACATTGTAGGGACTTAAAAATTGCTTGATAATTAATTTTAGGAATTAGAGAGGTGGTAGGAAGGACATTTCAATTAGAGGGAACAGTTTGAACAAAGTCTTAGGAAGGTTAATGCACAGAACTTGTTACAATATGAAGGGCTCAGTGGACCTTTTTGACTAGCTAGGAGGGCATATGAAGGGGAAAGGGAAGGTTGGAAAGATAGTTTAGGATTATATTTTGAAGATCCTTTAATTTTTTTTATCCTATAGATAATGAAGACTTGTGGAAGTATAACCAAATCACTTGTATATTTTTGCTGGAAGTGAAGCTTGGAAACTGTTTAAGATCTAAATCCATAGTAGGAAATGTGAATAGATGTAAAGTTACATTAGAGTTTGGGCATTCCCACGTTCAAGTAGATAGTATAAACCAGAAAAGGAGCTGGAAAGCACTACCTTCACTGCCTCCATCCCACTATGTTGGCTACCATTGCTTCTTGGAAATCAAACAGGCCTTGGCAGATGAAAAGCCTGTCTGTCCACATAAAGTTAGCTTGATTTTTGATCCAGTTCTAAAGCCAGTGGTTTAGTTATTACATCAGAAGTAATGAAGCCAGTTACTCAGAAGGCTGCAGTTAATTGGATTTCTAAAGAGCCCATTAAAGTAAATACTGTGCCATGTATTCTGATTTTATGTGGGTGGTGCTTCATTTTATTTATTTATTTCTTAAAACCTGTTATGACAGGAACTACACTGTTGTAATAGCAGATCTGGGAAATCTGACACTTATTTAGTAGCTGGTGGTAGAATTTGGATGGTTTAGAGAGATTATTAAAATAATATGACAAAACGGCTTTTGGCTCATTTGTGTGTGTGTGTGTGTGTGTGTGCGTGTGTACTATATTCTGCAAATTAACATTGCAAGATGTCTCTTGCTGACCTTTTAGCTCATTCCTCTGGGAGTTTCTAAGACAGAGTAGGGATGTGCCCCCTTTCACTTACCTAAGACTACTGACTTGGTGGAAGACCAAGGGCATCTAGGTCTGTTAAGATAGCTGGTAACTTACCTCCTTCTCTTCACTTATAAGACTCAGCTTCTGATTGCGTCTTCTGATACACATTCACTCTGAACAACTATAACCAATTCAAGTACCAAAATAAATCCAGCAGACGTGAAAACAAGAAAGACGACTCACTTCATATTAAATTGTTGAGCTAAATTTAACATTTATCAGGAACTGAGCTACTTTAATGTGATGTAAAAAAACAAGTGGACTTTTTAAAAAAGGAATTGGGGAGGAAACTAACAATAAAGAGAAATTATGATTTTTGCTACTTTCAAAAATGGGAGCAGTGCCTAAAGCAATTCCCTTCTGCCAAGAATCTTTCCATTTTTTGAATTATGAGACATAACAGTTTATTGTCAGTGATTTGAAAAACTGCAGAATGACTGGGGGCTGGGTGGGGAAGGGAACAGTATTGAACAATAAGTGGCATTCCTTAGAATGTCAAATTAGGACCATGGGGAAAGCTAGCATTAGTTAAAGAGTTTTCTCTGAGTTGAACCTCCATAGCACATCATGATTACCATTGGTATTGGTCCTTTCTTTCCTAATGAAGGGGTTCTCAGAGCCAAGAGACCCTACTTGCTGTCATCATCCAGCCCCCCTGTGTACTCTAAATAAAGTGAACTGTTTAAATTAGAACTGTAATTGTTTATACTTAGACCAAATCAGGGCAAGTTAAAATTTTTCAGGGAATGTATCTCGAAGAAAATAGAAGTCTGTAAGAATTATTATCCTTGTTATTATTTAAAAAAAAAAAGAGGGAGGATTCTAGGAAGATGATGGAGTAGGTCAGTAAATCTCTAGATTTCCTCCATTAACAGAAGAAATTTGCATCTCAAGGAGAATATAGACTGGTGAAAAATTAAGAAGACTTGGCAAAACAAGGATCCTTCTGGCATTACCAGGAGGTAAGAAGATATGAAGAAAAAACCCAGACCAGGGATTAACCTGTGTGAAGTGCAAACACTTTTAGGCTAGTGTCATTAGAAACACCAAGTGGGCACTTCTGGGAGCTGGGTTTGGCTGGAGCCTCAGCAGAAACCACAGAAATTTTTACGTTCTGGACTTTGTGTGGAGCCAGGAGTTCAAGTCCAGGAAGACTGAGGGAACCTGGCTGATTAGGAATGCCAGACCCAGCTGTGCTATGGAGACATGCCCCTAGACACAAAGGAACCAGCATACCCATGAGTGTAGAAGCAATGGGGAAGGAACACTGCTTACCTGTGTGTACTTGCAGGAAAGTGGAACTTTTGGTTTGGGGTTCCAGGGTCAGAAAGGAGAGCTGAAATGAAGCTAGAGAAACCATTCTCCACCCCTATGATTAGAAATTCTTATACTACTACTTCTCATTAAAAAGGAAAAAAAAAAAGAATGGACAAAGAAGAAAGAACTCAACCATAGAAAATTACTATGGGAATAGGGAAGACTGGAGTTTATCTTTTAGAGGAGGATGGTGAAGTAAAAAGAGCTTCTACCCCAAAGTGTAACATTAAATGACTTCCTGCCCTGAGAAAATTTATAGAACTCAAAAGAGAATTTAAAAATCAAATGAAAGACATTGAAGAAAAACTAAAAAATAAAAACCACCCAAGAAAAACAAGAATATTATAGGAGGAAAAGTTATCCAACCAGAAAAGGAGCTACAGAATCTTAAAGATGAAAATAACTCTTTGAAAATCATAATTGTGCAAGGGGAAGCCAGTGAAGCTATGAGACCAAAAAATAACAAAACATAATATAAAGAATGAAAAAATAGGATGGAATGGGAAACATAAGAAGAACCACAGATCTGGAAAACAGATAAAGAAGAGAAAATATAACAATAATTGGAGTAACTAAAAGCTGTGACCAATAACAAAACAAAACAAAACAAAACAAAACTTGATACAATAATGCAAGAAATAATCCAAGGAAATTATCCTAGAATGATAGAACAGGAGGGGAAAGTAGAAATAGAAAAAAATCCACTGATCACCACTTCAAAGAGTTATTTTGGAAAGTATATAGGACTATTATTGCAAAATTTCAGATTAAAGAGAAAATTTTGGAAGAAACAAGAAAAAGGCAATTCAGATATGCTGGAGATAACAATCAGAATTGTATGGGACTTAGCAGCAGCCACAACAAAAGACAACGGATCCTGGAATTATATTTACTGACAATCAAAAGAACTAGGCTTGTGGCCAAAAATATATCCAGCAAAATTATCTATTCAATGAACTTGCAGATTTACAGAACTTTCAACAAACCAGAACTTAATAGAAAATTTAACATATAAGAGCCAATATCAGAGATCGATTTTAAGGAATTAACATGGACAAATTGTTTATGTTTTTTACATAGATATGAATATCATATGTTTAAGACTGACATTAGTAATTGGGTAGCTCAAAAGAAAGATTTATATAAATGAGATGCATAGGAAAAATAAATACAGAGGCATTAAAAGAGAGAGAATGGCTTGTAATTCTGAAAATTTACTTATATCGGGAATAGATTAAATAGGCAACACTACAAATATATCATGAAGGTTATAGCACCCTTCAGAATCTATAAAGAAACAAGGGGGGAAGAAGCAAAGGGTAGGGGAAGAGGATAAGAGAAGGATTCATGGGTGAGGGAAGTTAAGGAGCAGAATTGAAGAGTTAGCAAGGGATAGGAAAGAAGAGACACATTCAAACACTACAAGGATCAGGAGTTGAATTTATTAGGGAAAAAAAAAGAGCACAGTTAGTAATCATTGATCTTAGACAAAGTCAAACTTAAAGATTCAGTCAAGAGAGAAATTTACATTGTATGTCAGCTTTACTAATATTCCTCTAGATGCACGTTTATATAGGTGTGTGTGTGTGTGTCTGAGCATATGTAGATAGGTATGCATGTTGCTCTACATATCTGTATATAAATATATATATATGTGAGTTTGTGATGGGTGTAAATGTATATGTATGTTTGTGTGCATGTGTATGAGCATGTATGTATGTGTACCTATTAAATATAAAGTAAAGAAAGTACACAACAGAAAACAAAAAGATGAACACGTGTGAATATAATTTCTTCTACTATTATATATCCATTCTTGAACTGGAAATTCATTGTTATACGTTTTGAATCCTCCTTGACATTCTGCTGGTCACATGACAGTGTTCTGCTTTGTTTTGTTTTGTTTTTCTTTTTTTTTTTAATAAACAAAAATTTTTTTAAAACTTAAATTGGGTAGAAAATAAGAGTACAGGTAGTCTGGAAAAAGTTACAGTCAGACTGTTGTTTGAAGGCCAAGAAGACTTTGGGTATAGGACACAGACAAAATTTGTCTAATTGTTTTGTAGTAGACAAATTTTGTCTAATATAAACTGGTAATGGTTGATATTTCATAAGAAAGTTTAAGATATTGCTTAGTAGCTATTCCATATTTTTAAGCCTGAAGATATTCCCAGTAGGAAAAGCCTTCTCTGGCCCAGTCCCTTTATTTTGGACTAAAATTTACTCTGGGCAACCCTGAATAAGGATACCCAGGTTTACCTTTCTTTCCCAGTCATTGCATTGAGGGCTTGGTTTTGGCATTATAGTAAAGGGGGAAGAATACTGACACTACTAGTCAATTCCTCCTTCATTGCCATAAATATCTACTATTAGTCTTAGGGTTGTGAAACTTAAGGAAGGGAACTGGTTGCCTCTTCTTCTCTTTCTTTGTCCTGACATCCCTCCCCCAAGCCTGATTTGACCAGCCCAAGGCCTTGACACTCATATCTGGGCACAATAATCATTCTGGCGCTACTCTCTGCTCCCTAAGTGGCCTCAGACAAATTACTTAACTTTTTTTTTTTTTTTTTTAGCTCAAATCTCATCTACAAAATAAGGAGACTGAATTAGTTGATTTCAAGGTCCCTTTTGGCTTTAAACCTATGATATTGTGATCTGTGCATAACAGTATCAGCATTCTAATTTCCCATTGACTGACAGGTAAGAAAACACATTTATTTCAAATGATTTTGATTTTTTTTCTGCATATTTTATAAGAAACTTTGACATTCTGAAGAAGAAAGATTCTGGAATTAGATTTCTTAACCAATGGTAAGGAATACTTGAGCCAATGACTAGAAACAAAAGCATTGATGGGCTTCCTAGGACAAGCAGGGTAAGCTCTTTGTCAAGGAAAATTCTCTTCTCCATTTGTGGGGCCTGAAGCTGTACTGACAGATATTAGGACTGGAGCCTTGGGCTTTGACCAATAACTAAAGAAATGATGAGTGGAGAGCTGTTCCAGTTCCCTGTTTCTAATTCAAAACACCATTCAAATGGTTCCTTTTAATACAAGTTTTCGACCAAAGGATATTTGCTAATATGAAATAATCTAACACTGGATTTCAGTGTTTTACGGTCCTGCTGAGTTTTAAAAAGGTTCTGTGTAGTTTTACATTAATTTTGTATAAAAACAAATATTTCTAGGCATTGAAAGAGATTAAAAAAGAAACAGACTTCAGTTCTTGCTCTCAGGGAGTTTAGTTTTGTTGTAGAAACAAGATGAATACATTTGGAATAACTGTTAAAAAAGGAGAATTGTAATGGATTTGAAATATAAGAAAAGTATATCAACAAAACACATATATAGTGTATCAAAAGAGTATCCAGGCAGGATCTGGTTGGGGAGGGGTTAACAAGGAGGCTGAACTTCAGCATTGTGGCTTCATAATTAGTTTATATGAATGAGACCTGACAGTGACTATGATCAGTCTGACCAAAGCCACTTGTTGATAACAGTTCAGGAAGACTCAGGGTAGCTACTATCTCTTAATTTTCAAGTCTAAACTTCTGGACCACCTTTTTAGTAAGATATCAGAAAAAGCCTTTGTGCATTCAAAAATGAACTTATGACTTTTTTTGATTCATCTAAACTTAGTTGTGAACTATTTGCTCCTTCTACTTTACTATCTTACTTCTTGATTCTAAACATTCAAGGATTGATGGCATTCCATTTCCCTCCTAATCTATTGAATCTCAGAATTAAGGAATTTCTAGCTGTTTCATGTATGTGAGTCTTTGAAAAATTCTAGTTTGAGACCAACTATCCTTCCTGTTCTCCACTCCCACCCTCACCCCTACCCCCACTCCTCCACCTCTTCCTCCATTTCCTGGTTGAAAAACAAAGGATGAGCAATTCTGATAAAGTCTGGATAGCCAAGGCTCAGGGAGACAGCAGTGGGAAATTAGCAGTTACTGAGATTAGGCAGGAAGCTGTTTCAAAGTAGCATTGTAGAAAGGGTCTTATCCCCAGCAGCCTTTCAGCTGAAACTGACTCCTTTTTTGAACATGTAGCTACTAGAGGCAACTACAGTCTTCTCTCACCCTACAGTGTAGCCAACTGGGGAAGGAAACAGCTCCGGAAAGTAAACTACTGGGAAATAATTTAATCCTTGTTTTTTTGCATAGCTTCTTAGAAAGCTTTCTGATTTCAGCTATTCTCTAACTTCTCTATTCCACTTGTGTCTGCTCTTAATGTTCTGTTCCTCTTAGCATTGTGTAGTTCATCTCTTCTAGCAGCAGCAAAATCCTTGGTTCCCCTGAGGTTTGTCAGAATTAGAGGACTGATAGTGATAACCAATTGCCATATCCATAAGCAGCATTAGTCATAATTTAGAATTTAGTGACATTCCATGTTTTATTTTAGGACAGCTAGAGAAAAGCATTATTGATTCAACTTTTAGTGGAGCAATAAAGCTATATATCTTAACCTTTGGTTAGTTACCAAGTCTTGCTCTTTCTACTTCCACAATATCTCTTACATCCAACCCCTTCTCTCTACTCAAGTTCATCAGCTTAATTTAGCCCCCCATCACTTTGTGCCTTAATTATTGAAATAGTTTACTAATTGGTCTCTTTGCCTCAAGTTTTTTCCCACTCCAGTTCATTCTCTGTGATGATACCAAAGTGTTTTTTTTCTCCCAGCATAGATCTGACTATGTTACTCCCCTTCTTAGTCAATTCCAAAATCTTTCTTTCTGTTGCTATTAGGATAAAATACAAACTTCTGCCTAGCTTTTCTTTTTAAAAAGTATTTTATTTTTCCTGTAACATGTAAACAGTTTTAAACATTTGTTTTTAAAACTTTGATTTTCAGATTCTCTCTTCCTCCCTTTCTGTCCCCACCTAGAAGGCACATGTAAAGTTATGTAAAACATTTACGTTGTGAAAGAAAACAGATTCCCTCCCTCTTCCCTCCAAAAAAACACCTCAAGAAAAATTAAGTAAAATTTTTAAAAAGTATACTTCAATCTGTATTCAAACAAAATCAGTTCATTTTTCATCATAAATCCCCCAGAATTGTCTTGGTATTGTATTGCGGAGAAGAGCAACATCATTCATAGCTGATCATCTTACTACATTGCTGTTACTTTATACACAGTACATTTCACTTTCATGAGCTCATGGAAACCTTTCCATGAGCTTTCTTTTATGAGAGCATCTTGTTCATCATTTCTTATAGCATGATAATATTCCATCATTATCACATACCACCATTTAATCAGCCATTCTACAGTTGATAGATATCCACTCAATTTCTAATTCTTTGTCTTGGAAAAAGTGCTGCTATAATTTTTTTTACAAATAAGTCTTAAAAAAAAACTCTTTTGGAATATATGCCTAGTAGAGTTATTGCTAGGTTAAAGGGTATACATGATTTTATAGCCCTTTGGGTATAGTTCCAAATTGCTCTACAGAATGGTTGAATCCGTTCACAATTCTACCAACAACACATTAATATCTTATTTATTTTTCCCACATTCCCTTCAACATTTGTCATTTTCCATTTCTGGACTATTAGCCAATCTAATAGGTATGAAATCATACCTCAGAATTGTTTTAATTTGCATTTCTCTAATTAATAATAAGTTAGAGAATTTTTTTTGCAATGACTATAAATAGCTTGATTACTTCAACTGAAAATTGCTCATGTCTTTTGATCATTGATCTATTGAGGAATGGCTTTTTTAAAAAATTTTGACCAAATTCCCTATATGTTTGAAAAATGGGACCTTATTAGAGAAACTTGATTCAAATATTTTTTCACAATTACTGCTAACTGTATTTTCACTGTTTATTTTATTCTCTCTTTTCACCCTGTCCCTCCTCAAAAGTATTTTGCTTCTTACTCACCCTTCCCTCAATATATCTCTTCCCTGTTCATATCTTCTTCCCCTCCTACTTTCTTGCAGGGTAAGAGAAATTTCTACACCCAACTGAATGTGTTATTCCCTCTTTGTGCCAATTCTAGTAAGAGTAAAGTTTATTCACTTTTCTTCTCTTCTCCTCCTTGCCCTCCACTATATTTTTCTTGGCTTTTTTATTGCAGATAATTTACACCATTACACCACTCCCATTCTTCCAGTCCATTCCTCTCTCATCCCATTATTTAAATTTTTAAAAAGATATTATCCCTCCATATTCAACTCAGAACTGTGTCCTCTATCTATACATACTCCTTTTAACTGCCCTAATAATGGCAAAGTTCTTATGAGTTACAAATATCATCTTTCCATATAGGTATATAAACATTAACCTTATTAATTAGTCCCTTATGATTTCACTTTCCTGATTACCCCCTTATGCCTCTTCTGAATCCTGTATTTGTTAATCAGTTTTTCTATTCTGCTCTGGTCTTTTCATCAAGAATGCTCCCTATTTCATTTAATATCCATTTCTCTCCCTAAAGTATTATACTCACTTTTGCTGGGTAGGTAATTCTTGGTTGTAATCCTAACCTTTTTGCTCTCTAGAATATCATATTCTAAGCCCTCCAGTCCTTTTATGTTTATGCTGCTATTAAGTTTTATGTCCTAACTATGGCTCTCCTGTACTTGAATTGTTTCTTTCTGGATGCTTGTAATATTTTCTCTTTGACCTGGGAGTTCTGGAATTTGGTTATAATATTCCCAGGAGTTTTCATCTTGGATTTCTTTCAGAAGGTGATTGGTGGATTTTTTCAAATTCTATTTTATCTTCTAATTCTTAGAATATCAATCAGGACAGTTTTCTTTGATAATTTTTTGAAAGATGATGTCTAAGCTCTTTTTAAATATATATGATGGCTTTCAGATAGTCCAATAATTTTAAAATTCTCTTTCCTGGATCTGTTTTCCAGGTCAGTTGTTTTTTTCAGTGAAATCACTCACATTGTTTTCTATTTTATCATTCTTTTAGTTTTGTTTTATTGTTTCTTGATTTCTCATAAAGTCATTAAATTCTATTTGTTCAGTTCTAATTTTTAAGGAATTATTTTCTTCAGTGAGTTTTTGTATCTTATTTTCCATTTGGACAATTTTGCTTTTTAAGGCATTCTTCTTACTGGCTTTTTGCCAGTACCTTCTTTTGCATCACTTTCATTTCTCTTCCCAATTTTTCCTCTATTTCTCTTATTTGATTTTCAAAATCCCTTTTGAGTTTTCCCATGATCTGAGAAGAATTCTTATTTTTCTTGGAGGCTTTGGATGTAGGAGCTTTATCTTCTGAGTGTATTTTGATCTTCTTTGTCTCCGTAATAATTTTCTATGTTCAGAATGTTTTTCTGTTGCTTGCTCATTTTTCCAACCTATTACTTGACTTTTAACTCTTTGTTAAGTTAGGGCTCTGCTTCTAGGTGGAGGACACACTGTCCCAACCTTCAGAAATTTTGTGCGACTGTTTTCACGAGATTATTCTAGGGACCTATAAGTTTTCAGTTCTTTCAAGGGAGTATGATCCAAAGAGAAATGTGCTTATTCTTCTCCTGGTCAGTACACTAGTCTGGTAGAGACCACAACTTGACCCCCTTACTGTCTGTGGGTTGAGACCTTTGGAAGCTGCTGGCACAGCTGTTACTGCTGCTGATTCAGTCATGAGGCCCATTTCTGCTTTGGTGGGTTTGGAACTGTGCTCCAAACTCACCCTAGTAAAATACACCCTTTCTACTGACATTCCAAGTTGGAAAATTGTTTCATTCCATCTTTTTGTGTTTTCTGATACTCTTAAATTTTCTTAGAGTCATCATTTAAAGGGATTTGGAGGGATTTGGTGAAGATGTCAGTGAATCCCTGCTTTTACTCTGCCATACTGATTCTGCCTCCCCCTGTCTAGATTTTAAACACATTTATAAGCTGATCCCAGCCTATCTTTCTAACTTCATTTTCCATTACTCTCCAATCCATACTTTTTGATGTGTTCAAATTGGCCTTCTCTGTTTTTTCTGTTTCTGTGGACTTGCTCTGACTGACTTCCATGCCTGGAATGAACTTACTCCTTAATTCTCCCTGTCTCTTCCTTCAAGATATAGCCCAAGCACAATCTTCTACATTAAAATTTAAAAAAAAATCTTTACAACTACTAGTTCCTTTTATTCCTATTTTGTTTAGAAGTAAATAGGTGGTGTACTTCATAGAGTGCTAGACTTGGAATCAGGTAGATTTGCCTTCTAATCCTGCTGGAGACATTTGTAGTATGATATTGAGCAAGTGTTTTAATCTCTATCAGCTTCAGTTTCTTCATCTGCAAAATAGCAATGATAATTGCATCTATGTGACTGGGTTATTATGGGAATCTAATAATAAAATATGTAAAGTACTTTGCATAATATAAAATACTATATCAATGCTAAACACAGTTATTATTTAATGATTTTGTCTTTTAAATTTATTTTCTTTCTCTTATGTATATATTCGTATACATGTACATTTATTGCTTTCCCAAAAACATGTAAATTCCTTGAGAGTAGAGCTTGCTTCATTTTTGTATTTATATTCCCTTTTGCCTTGCACGTTATAGGTGCTTAATAAATATTTGTGAATTCATTGACATTGTGTTACTATTGTAGTATTATTATTTAATAGGTAATGTGTAGAATCGCCAAAGACTTTAGTTATGGTGGAATGAGAGCTAACTCTAGGGTTTTTAATTGATTCACAGGTGCCTAACATAAAGTTTGCTTGGGGCTTCAGGGTCTTTCTTTTTATGTATATGTGTGTCAAGGAAATAATTATATTTTTTTCTTCCTAGTCTTTTATTTGAAGTGTAGACTACCATCTTGCATTGGTGTACGCCATAACCAATGGACCAGGAAAGCAGCACCAAAGAAAGTGTGGGTGAGTCCCTTTTCTGTACTAATCTGTATTCACTGATAAATGTTTTTAAGTCTTTCATTGGGTGGGAGATAACATTTCCCCCCAACTCCTTGAGAGGAGGGGAGTGTCCCATTTTGTGTTTCTTTTCTATGATAGTGGTGCTTTGCCTTTATATGGTTCCTTTTATTTGTTGAGAGGGCTATTATAAGTTCACACTCCTTTTTGTCCATGACATCACTCTCAGTATTAATATATGGTCAGTAAGTATGATTGGCTGATTGACTGTAGAATATTCTATCATGAACCAAAAATGGGGAAATCTTTGTTTGCTTTTTACAAGAGGTTTATCTGCATGGTTGGAGTTTTTGATCACTAATTCACATCAATATCTTGGAATGTGAGTGAACAAATCTTAGTTACTTTAAACAAACTCAAGAAGATTGCCTCCTGGCTTGCTGATTTTTCCTTCTTATGTGTTTACCAATGTTATATCCTAATTCCCATGCTTAACTCCTCTCCTTCCATCCCCAATCCAAGTCCAAAGAAGGAAAATAGGAAATATGTCTTTCATATAAAAAACTAGCTTGTATAAGCAAACAGAGATGTATTAGTTGTGGAATAGTGGAATTAAGTTACTTTCTCAGGCTTTCAAAAGAAGTCATTAATAGATTTGGATGGGGATCTCACAGTTTCTAGTCTGCTTTCTATGAGAAAATGCTGATAGACATAGTTTAGCTAATAAAGAAATAAAAATCCCACCCCACATAAGAATTTAAATCTGTGATACATTGGAACTGGCTCGGGCTTGAGTAGAGATGAGTTCTAAGTATTGGAGCAGAGGAGATTTTACATCTGTAGGTATTATATACCTACAGATGTAAAATCCCTACATAAGGTGCAAGAGGAATAACATTATATTGAATAGTGTTTTATAATTTCATAGAGATTTATTGGATTATATAATAATTAATAGTTATAATTCATAAACCATCTCAGTTTAAATTATGAAATAAAATGATAGCAGTGTACCTTTTAAAGAATCTAAGAAAATGAAACAATCAGAATTGCTGAAATAGATGTGAGATTCATTTCTTTATGCTTGTAAGGAAGAATATATCATGAGGGAGTTTGTCAAGTGATTTGCTGAAAATCAGATATCGTCTTTGTCTTTTCCCTACTCTTTTAGTCTAGTAATCTTATTTGGTTATTGGTTGTGAATCCTACTTCTCATTTTTTGGTCCATAATCTTTTAGCCTTTTTAGATTTATCAGAAAGTTTCCTGTGCATCCATATTTATGACTGTGTGACACCTTTGCTTAAGAAGTTCTAAGGGCTTCCATTTGCCTAAAGGATAAATTATAAGTACACATGTTTGACATTTAAAGGACTACCTAGAATCATTGCATATTACTCTCCTATAACACTGCTCTATATTCATACTGGTCTACTTGCTAGTCCTTTTATCCAACATTTCATTTTCCACTGTCAAACCTTAGATCTGTCCATCTCTCATGTCTGAAATATACTCCCTTCTTAGGGAATGTATTTCTTTGCCTTTTAGAACAGATGCATCTCTATAGAAGTCTGTTCTTATTCTTTTCCCCAGTTCCCCAAGTACTTGGGCCTCTGAAATTACTTTATATTTATATGATATTTATGTTGAGTTTAATAATAATAATAATAGCTAGCATATATGTAGCATCTCTTATGCCAGGCACTGTGGAAGTAATTTACAGACATTATCTCATTTATTTATATGTTGTATTCATGTTTTTTCCCCTTCTTGTGTGTCTTGACATTCCTTCCTTCCTTCCTTCCTTCCCCTTTCTCTCCCTTTCTCCTTTTCTTTCCCTTTCCCCTTTCCTTCCCCTTTCCTCTTTCTTTCCCCTTGCCCTTGCCTTTTTCCTTCTCCTTCACTCTTCCCCTTCCCCTTCTCCTTTACTCTTTTACTTCCCTTTATCTTTCCTTCCTCTTCTCCTTCCCTTTCCCTTCTCTTCTCCTTCCTCTTTCCTTTCCCTTTCCACTCCCCTTTCATCTTCCCCTTCCCCTTCCCCTTTCATTTCCCTTTATACTTTCTTTTGCCCTTTCCTTTCCTTTTCTACTTTCCTCTTTCCTTCCCCTTCTCTTTCCCTTTCCCCTTCCTCTTCTTCCTTTTCCCCTTCTTCTTTCTTTTCCCTTCCCACTTCCCCTTCTCCTTTCCTTCTCCTTCCCTTTCCCCTTCCCCTTTCCTTTCTTTTTTTACTTCCCCTTCCCATTTCCTTTTCCTTCCATTTTCTTTTCCCTTCCCTTTTCCCTTCTCCTTTCCTTTTCCCTTTCCCTTTCCCTCCCTTTTCCCCTTCCTCTTTCCTTTCTTTTTCTCCTTTCTTTTCTCTGTTTCCTTTTTCTTCATACTTCCCCTTCCCCTTCCTCTTCCCTTCCCTTCCCTTTATCTTTCCTTTCTCCTTCCCCTTCCCCTTCTTTTCCCTTTCTACTTCTACTTTTTCTTTACCCTTCTCCTTCAAGCCCTTATTCTTCCCCTTCCCTTTCTTCTTTCCTTTCCCCTTCCCATTTGCTGCCCCTTCCCCTTCCCTTTCCCTTTCCCGTCCTTTTTCTTTTCCCTTTCCTTTTCTTTTGTCTTTGTGTCCTAGACACTTAACAGTTCCTGGCATATAGTACGTGGTCCATAAGTTAATGTTGTGAAGTACCACCTCACTTATGAGGTTGGCTAAGATGGCAGGAGAAGATAATGACAAATGTTGGCAAGATATAGGAAAACTAGAACACTAATGCATTATTGGTGGAATTGTGATCTGACCTAGCCATTCTGGAAAACAAGTTGGAATTATGCCCAAAGAGCTATAAAACTGTGCATACCCTTTAATTCAGCAATGCCATTACTGATTCCATATTCCAAAGAGATCATAAAGGAGGGGGAAAGACCCACATGTGCAAAAATGTTTGTAACAGCTCTTTTTGTGGTGACAAGGAATTGGAAATTGAGTGGATGCCAATCAATTAGGGAATGGCTGAATAAGTTATGGTATATGAATGTAATGGAATAGTATTGTTCTGTAAGAAATGGTGAAGTTGCTGACTTCACAGAAGCCTGGAAAGACTTATATGAACTGATGCTGAGTGAGGTGAGCAGAACCAGTTCAACTTCGTACATAGTAACGGCAAGATTATGTGATGATCAATTTTTATCGACTTAGCTCTTCTCAGCAATACAATGATCCAAGACAATTTCAATAGACTTGTGATGGAAGATGCTGTCTGCATTTTCATTCAGAGAAAGATCCATGTAGCCTGAATATGGATTGAAGCATACTGTTTCATCTTTTTTTGTTTTGTTTTTTCTTAATTGAGTTTTTTCCTTTTGTTCTGATTTTTCTTTCACAGCATGAATAATATAGATATATGTTTAAAATCATTGTATATGTGTAGTATAACCTACTTCAGATTGCTTGTTGTTTAGGGAGGGGGAGAGGTAAGGGAGAAAAGGAGAAAAAAAATTGAAACTCAGAATCTTACCAAAAAATGAATGTTGAAAATTATTTTTATATGTAATTGCAAAAAAAAATACTATTAAGTGGTGAAAAAATAAATTATTGTTCAATGAAGGAATGACTAAGGAGTCAAAATTTTATTTTGAGAGCCTTCTGTCCTTCTTGAGCCCTTTTCCCTTTGGGAGGAGACAGAAATATTCACCTTTTTTTCCCCTGAACCTTTTGAAATTTTTGCTCAAAAATACGAAAAAGTCCATGTCATATTATACATGGTACAACTGTTCTTAGCTGTCACAAACTCTTTAGATAACATATTGCTTCCAGTATTGCATTTTGTCAGCCAATTCTTCCTTGGTCAGAATTAAATCCAGAATAACTGTTCTCCTTATTACTTCTTCTATCTTTAGGAAAGTGAAATTTTCTGCAAGATATCCCAAGAATTTATGAGATGTTGCAAAAGTTATAGTAGATATGAGGATAATGAAGTCCCTCTGTCACTATTATATCTTGTGTGTCAGTTTTCATAATTTATATTAGGAAAACATCATCCATATTTTCCATCTAGTCAGACAATCTGTAGGACAGAATAAATAGTATGTCTATTTCTATTTCTTTTTATTTTCACATAATGCTCTCTAGTGAACTTTCATATGAATTTCTATGTGTGTGTGTATATATATATATATGTGTATATTTATTTATTTTCTTTACATATACTGTTATCCTAGTTATGAGTCTTATACCACCAAGTTTTAATGATACTTCTGAGATCATATTCATAAACTTATGTTAAAACTTCAAATTTACTTTTTGTCTGCAAACATTTGTATATACATCACTGAGGTCCTAAATGTTCTTTTGAACTCTCTTCCTAGTTACTTTCTCTTGTGAATTGCTGTACATAACTTCTAATCTTATTCCCATTTCTGTGACATAACTCTTGTCTTTCATTGTATCTAGTTTTACCATTGAACCCTGAGAAGCTTAAAATGAGGATATGTAATACATCCAAAGAGATTTTATCCAATATAGTTGGGAAACAAAGACTGAAATCTATTTTGGAGTGCTTCATATTCATTAAAAAAATGCCCATCTTCCTTTCCTTTTCCTGACCACTCTCACATATTCAGTAAGCTTCGTTTAGCAAAATTAAAATCACTTCTTAATATTTCAAAATTTGATCTGAGAAGGTGAATTATAGTGGCTGAATTATTTAATTGTGAAGGGAAAGAAACCTAGAATAAAACCTTGTTAGATGGAGTTTAAAGATAAAATTTAGTTATGTTAATTGTAATAGTTTGGGATCCTGTGGCCTCTTGGTGTTTATGTGAAACGTGTGTTTCCCCTTCATTTCATAGTTATTGTTTGGCTAAACTGGGTGATGGATGATAGAGAAGGCAGAGTCTAGAAATATGTTCAGAAATGGACAGGAAGCCAAGAGAGGTCTCTGCCAGCACTTCCTTCCTGTCTATAAGAGGAGGAGAAGGGAGGGTAATAACCTTGGCTTTCATTTATCCTGAGAAAAGTGTCACCAGGCTAGCCATATTACAGGAAAAATGGTTTATTCTTTCCTCAAATTATAGTGTCCTTCCTTTCCTTTAGCAATTAGGTTGCTCCAAGAGCCACATAAATAGTGAATCAGATGAAGGATTTCTCTGAAACAGGGCAAATAATCAGAGAATCTGTAATGAAGATGGAGAAATACAGAAATATGATGTGGGACTTGATGAGGAATACTTTTTTTCCCCTTTATACTTTAAAGTTATATACATACCACAATAAGTCATCTTGTCCTAATAGCACCAGACATTTTTGGTCTTGATACAACAGAATTTTTTAATAATCTTGTTAGAAAGGAAAAAGAGAATAGTAATTTCAGACATCATTTTTATTTATTTGGAATACAAAGGGGCACAGGCCAAACTCAACCCAGATTTTTAGCCTTTGTATAGTATCTGGTCAACAGTTGTCCTTGAGGCAACGCCTGTTAGACGATGAAATCTTTAATTCTATAATTGTGGATTACCATTTGCTCACTCACTGCTATGAGGAACAGAATAAGGGGAGGTTGAAAGGGAATTTAATTCTTTCTGGCTTAGCTTTCTTTCAATTTTAAAATTTAGGTTTATTTTATTGTTGAGTTTGTATTCTCTGCTCTCCTTTCCTCCTTGAGATAATTGAGAAAATAGATTTTATTTTATTTTTTAAAATAAACATGCAAGATCAAATAAAACAAATTCCTCTATTGTTCATGTGCACTCTGGGTCCATCATCTCTCTCAAGCAATGGGAAGTATATTTTATCATGATTACTCTGGAATTGTTGGTTGATCATTATGTTGATCAAAGTTCTTAAATATTTTAAAGTTGTTTCTCTTTCCAGTATTATTGTTATTATATATTGTTTTCTCCTGGTTTTTCTTACTTCACTTTCCTTCAGTCCATACAAGTCTTCCTAGGTTTCTCTTAATCCATTACCTTCCTCATTTCTGTCCCCTGCCTCATTATTAATTTATTTTAAGCATTGTTTTAAAATTTTAAGTTTTGAATTTTCCCACTTCTATTCATGCTGCTCCACCCACTGAGAAGGCAAGCAATATTTTATTAGTTATACTATGAAATAATGCAAAACATATTTCCTTATTAGCCATATTTTTTAAAAAGCAAGAAAAATAAAGTGAGAAATTTTTACGTCAGTATGTACTTAGAATTCATCAGTTCTCTCTCTGGAGGTAGATAGCATTTTTTTCATCATGAGTCCTTTAGAATTATTTTTAATTATTTATATTGCATTGATCAGAGTAGGTACTTTTTTTTTTTTTCCACTTGGGAAGTGTATAACAGAATCATCATTACAACATTGCTATTATTATACACAATGATCTTGTTTTCATTTCACCTTGCATCATGTCATGCTTTCCAGAAACCACTCCCCCTTGTCATTTTCCCTTGCAGAAGAATGTTCAATCACAATCGTATATAACAACTTGTTCAGCCATTCCCCAATTGATGAGCACCACCCGTAAACATTTTTATCCATATAATTTCTTTTTCTTTGATCTGTTTGAGATATAATCCTAGTAGTAATAGTAGTAGTAGTAGTATTGCCAGATCAAAGACAAAATATGCAGTTTTGTAGCTCTTGGGCCTAGTTCTATACTGTTCTCCAGAACTGATGGATAAGTTCACTTCTTCACCTGTTTTTTCCTCATTTCTTCCAGCATCTGTCATTTGTCATAGAAATAAGGTGATACCTTAGAGTTGTTTTAATTTGCCTATATCTCAAGCTATAGATACCTTTGATTTTTTTCTTCTGAAAACCACCTGTTTTTACCCTTTGACTATCAAGTGGGGGATGGCTTTTATTTTTATACATTTGACTCAGTTCTATATTCAGTACATGTTTGATAAATGAGGTCTATTCATTGCCTATGGTGCCTTTTAGCAAAAGGTAATTTCCCTGATTATTCTTTTAATTAGGTCAATTTTTGCTTGTGTTTTGTTTGAGATCATGTTTATTACTCCTGGCTTTTTATAGTTTAATGGAAGCATATTAAAATTTTCTCCAGCCCTTTATTTTAACTGTATGTGCTTTTCTGTTTCAAGTGTGTCTCTTATAAATCACATTGTTAGATTCTGGTTTCTAATTCATTCTGCTATACACTTCCCTTTTATGGGCGAACTCATCCCATTCACATTCATAGTTGTGTTTAATAACTGTGCTTTTCCCTCTATCCAAGTTTTTTTTTTTAAACTTTCTTCTTTATCTTTCTTTTTATTCTGTTCCTCCTCAAAAGCCTATTTTGTTTTCTAACTGTTGTCTTTGTGCACCTCTCTTAAGTGAGAAAAATTTTCACTTTCTATCTCTTAGTTTTCTCCTTTTCCCTACTATATCCCTTTTTCTTATCCCTTTTTTAAATGAGCAAATTGTACTTGTTTATTTACAGTTATAATTTTTAAATAGTAACACAAACTTTTTACATTAATACCATGGGAAAAAATCCCATGACTGAATAAGGCAAAAGCCAAAGACTTTGGGAAAGTTTTATAGGTACCAGGAAAAGGAAATGTAGTATAACATTCATAGGGCAGGATTATAAATACGAAGTCTTTAGCAATTCAATTCATTTGCTTTTAGATAGTAAAGCAAATTATTTCCCAAATTAAGGTGCCTCATAACTACTTGATTTCCATTAAAATAACTTAAAAGTAGTTGATTGTTAGATTCTTTTCTCACTCCTCAAAGCATTAAGTTTATATTTTATGACCTGAAAGTCTATGGATCTGCTACATTCCTTATAAAAAAAAAAAGATTCCAGAAAGTCATTCCATGACTCCAAACATATTCTAGGGCACCCTCCCAAATATGTTCAAAATGGATTAAAAAAGCTCAACTAAGAAAGCAGCAAAATTAAAACAGATCATGTATGTTTCACTGCATCTTGGGAGAAGAAAATTTTTTTCAAAATGGTTGAACTTTGAAAAACAAGTGCTAAAGTAAAATAGCATTAAGAAACAAGGATGTGATGATAAGGCATTTCACCTATATAGTGTTCTGAGTAGTAACTTTTATTTAGTCTCATTACAGAACAGAACTTCAGGTGAGTATAAAACAAAGCATATATTCATACCTGCAAGTTTTGAAACATACAAAACCAAATAGTTCACTTGTGATGGAGACTACTTTTACCGGTTATGTTTTATCTTTTTCATTTTGAATTTCAAATTTATACACTTATGCACTTATCATAATGCTTTAATCATTCCATTTTACTCATTATTAACACTTAATCTAGTGTAATGACTGCGTATTTTAAAATCAGCCGGAGTCAGGAATTCAGGTTAAGGGAAAATCTTCAATCTTTATTCTCAGTAGAGGTGAAGAAGGATTGGAGGTGAAGGGGGATCGGAGGTGATGCAGCTGCAACAGGAAGCCAGCCAGCAGCCTCTCCCCGCCTCTCTTCCTGCCCTTCTGCCTCCACCCACCAAAATCATCATTTCCTATACAACACATCAGGACTTGCTCAGAGTGGGCGGGGCCATTCTTTTTCCAAGCATATATATTAATAGAGTATAATCCAATGACTATTTAGCCTCACGTGCTTGGGATCTCAGTGCATTAATTCGAGCTTCAGCCCATTACAATCTAGCTTTCTCTATGGTAACTATTAGAAATGGCTTTCGTATTTTTTTTTTTTGGCTTTAGTATTTTTAAAGCATTTATTTGTAAGTGTTCAAATTATTCCCCCCAATTGTGCATAGATAAGTGTGTGATTTATAAAATATATTTTTAACTTCATAGTAGGGTTACATTATTCAATCAGTTGGAATCTCCATAACCACCTCATTTATTGAATTCCAATCCTTTTAAAAACAAGAATAATAAGCAAAATATTTACTGTTCTGTAATGTTTTTAGTCTTTGAAAATATTTGTGTTACCCTTCATTTTGGGAGGAGATTTTTCTAACGCTATTGACTCACAATCATGCCCTTTGTATATAAACTTTTCTATGTAATTTCTTATGTAAATTCTGTAAACTTTTAACTATCCTAATAATGATAGAGTTCTTAGGAGTTACATATATCAACTTCCCAGTTTACCTTTATTGAGACTCTTATGATTACTCTTTCATGTTTACCTTTTTATGCTTAAGTGTTTTGTTTGAATGTCAGATTTTCTTTTCAGGGCTGGTCTTTTTTTTAAACCAGGAAGGCATTAAAGTTCTCTATTTCATTAACTATCTATTTTCCCAAAAAAGATTGCTATTCAGTTTTACTGGGTAATTCTTGGATGTAATCTTAGCTTTGTTGTCCTCCAAAATATCATATTCTAAGTGTTCTACTCTTTTAGTTTGAAACAACTAAATATTGGGTGATCCTGATTGTGGCTACATGACATTTGAAATTTTTCTTTTTGGCTGCTTGAAGTAGTTTTTATTTAATCCAGGAGCTCTGGAATTTGGCCATAATAAAATATAATAATCATTTTGAGATCTCTTTCAGAAAGTGATCAGTAAATTTTTTTCACTACTAGTTTACCTTGTAGATCTAAGTTGTTGGGGCAGTTTTTCTTTGATAATTTCTTGAAACATGACGTCTAGTCTTTGATTATGGCTTTCAGGTGGCCTGTTTCCTAGTATTTTAAGCTACGATTCAGCACCCCATATGAGATCTCATAATTGAATGTGGGGGGGTCATAAAATTATGATTTATTATCAGTAAATGTTTGATTTGTATACCTATTTTATAAACATATATGTCCAGGATCAATAAAAACTTCTTGGTCAAAATGGTGTTATGAGTAGAAAAAATTTAAGAAGTTGTGATCTAAGACTTTGTAAATTATCTTTCTAGGATCTCTTTTCTAGGTCAGTTGTTTTTCCAATGAGATATTTTACCTTTTCTTCTGTTTTTTTTTTTTTCATTCTTTTGACTTTGTTTTAATGTTTCTTGATGTCTTGTGGGAATCATTAGCGTCCTTTAAATGACTAATATTTAAGGAATTATTTTCTTCAGGGAACTTTTTTTTACCCTCTTTTCTAATTTATTCTAGTATTTTTAAGTAGTTCTTTTCTTCATTGAATTTTATACCTCCTTTTCCATTCATTCTAGTCTTTTTTTTTAAGGAGTCATTTTCTTCAGGGAATTTTTGCACCTCTATTTTAGGCCAATTCTGTTTTTTTAGCTGCTATTTCCTTTAGTATTTTTTTGTATCTCTTTTATCAAGCTGCTAATTATATTTTCAAAATTTTCTTGTATTTCTCTCATTTCTTTTGTCAATCTTTTGTTGATCTCTTTCTTTAACTCTTCCAGGAATTCTTGTTGTGCTTGGGTCCAATTAATATTTTTCTTCAAGACCTTTTTTTTGTAGTTTTTTTTTTTTTTGTCTTCTTTCTTCTCATTGTAGTAATTTTTTATGGTCATTTTATTGTTGTTGTTAGTTGCTCATTTTTGCAGCTTATTTCCGACTTTGAATTTTATGTTAAAGTTGAGCTCTGTACACCTTGGGATGCCGAAGAACGGTCCTAAGTAAGCTTCAGTCTTTTTTGTGTTGGTGTTTTGAGAATATTTCTAAGCATCTGCAAGTTTTTGGTGCTTCCAAGGTGGTGTGATTCTGGGAGAGATCTAGCCACTGTTTTCCTGGTCTTTGCTCTGGTCTTTTTAAGGGAAAAGGTTCTGGCTTGCTGCAGCTGTATGTATTTATGCTCCTGGTGCTTTGGTTCTGTGACCATGGTCCCTGATCCCTTGTAAAAAAAACCCCAGCACTCTTCTTTACCTTGGAACTTGCATATTGGTAATAGTTATCAATCAGCATCAGCTGTACCCAGTGCCAGCATAGGTCCTCTTTAATTTCTTTCTGACTAGTTGTTTGACCCCTTTATCATTTTTGGACTGAGAAGCTCCTGAAATTGGTGCTGCTACTGTAGCCACTGGTGATGCAGCTGCTTGTGTGGGCTCCTGACAGGCCTCTCTCCTGGTGTCAAAGACTTCTGCTGACCTCTTAAGTTTTCTTAGGCTGGAAAAATGTTTCACCCTGACTTTTTGTTAGCTCTGGTGCTCCAAATTTGATTTGATGAGTTATTTTAAAATTGTTTGAAGAGGAATGTTGAGAGAATTCAGCTGTGTTGCCTCTAATCTACTCTCTTGGGTCTGCCCCTCCCACTTCCTCATTTCTTGTTGCATAATAATATTCCATTATATTTATTTACTATTCCCTAATTGATGGGCACTCTCTCAGTTTCCAATTCTTTGTCACTACAAAAAGAATTGTTATAGATATTTTTGTACCAGTGGGATCCTTTTCATCATTCTTTGATCTCTTTATTGTATAGACTTAGTAGTGGTATCATTAGGTCTAAGGGTATGTCCAATTTTTTGGACATAATTTAATTACTTTGGACATAATTCAGGATAACTGAATTAGTTCACTCACAGCCCCTCTAGCATTTGCCATTTTCCTCTTTTTGAAAACTTTGTAAATCTAATGGTTGTGAGATGGTACCCTAGAGTTGTTTTCATTTGCATTTCTCTAATTATTAGTTTTTAGAGCATTAAAAATTTTTTTCTCGATAGTTCTAATGGCTTCCCTTATGGTAATATGCTATGTTTTTATATAGCAGAATTTAAAGATTTTATATATACATAGGACTAATGAATGGCTTGGGATGGAAAAAATATTCCTAAAGTATCAGTTCTTTGCTCTCATAGAAACCCGTTTAAGTATGCCAAGCACTTGTTTTCTTAATGTAGCATCCCAAGAACTAATCATAAGAATCTGAATAAGTTCTCCCCTCCCCTTTATATGATTAGTATATCCTTGTCATTCTTTGCCGTGGATCTTTGCCTAGCCTTTTCAAATAAGGATAATACAAGGTTCAGTTCAGGAATGGGCATTTTATGGTCTAGAGATGGCAAAGGATCTTGAAAGTGTATTGTATGTCTCTATCCCTAGAATACACAAGAAACTGGATGAGGGTGAGACCACTTCACCGAAAAGATCTTTTTGCCATATTCAGTACTGAATATAGGACAGAGAACCTTTAGTTTACAATAAATTGATGTTAAAAATAGAACTGTTATAGTCTCTATTGTGAAAGTTGTTTTTCTTCCTAAATATGCATGATGCCTTATTCTTTGCTAAGACATAGAGCAACTTCCTCTGTCTGGGTTTGGGGTGTTTGAACTTTAAAAAGCCCCAGAGTCTCCCCTACTATATCCACATGCACATACAAATAATTACTTGGGAATATTTGGGGAAAGGAGACCCTAACCCTTGTATATCAACATTTCAAATTCCTATCCAAAACTTAAATTGTTTCTCATCTCCCTTGAATGCACAGATAATTATTACATATTACTTGGAGCGTGGAATATGCTGGAAAAAAAGAAAGAGACTAGAGTTTTTTTCTTTTTTTGGCTATTAACAAAGTATAGATGATATCTAAGATCTTGTTAAGATTCTTTTTTTTTTCTTGTATTTTTTGGCATGGAGCTTTACAATTTAAATCTAAACAACTAAATGTCTCTAAATGAATAAGGAAATGTCCCTTAGTCCTTTAGTCAACATTAATAGGAACTCACACTTATGTAATGTTAAAGTTTATAAAACACTTTGCATAAATATATTATCTCATTTGATTCTCATAAAAACTCTGTAAAATATTATAAATATTAGTATATATATATTTTACAGATGAGGAAACAGATGTTCAGAAAGATTAATTGACTTAACCATGGTTGCCTAATTAGTAAACATCAGAGGCAAGATTCAGATCAAGATCTTTGTTTACTTCAAATTCAGTATACTTTCTTAATAGTTTTTTTTAATTTGTTTGTTTGGTTTTATCACAACTCCATCACAATTGCCTTTGCCATAAGAGGAAAATCAGAGGTATATAATAAGATCATAGCAAAAGTATTCTTTCTGTTATTGTTAGAAACTTATAGAAGAGGAAATGAAAGAATTTGCTATTACTCTTCTTTTTAATCTCTGGCATATTTTCCTTTTCCATGACACTGAGTAACTGTGGATCTTCCTTTTGACCTGTACAGTTTTTGTTGAGGTCTAATCTACGTGTAACATTTCAGATACTCTTTATTTGGTTAATACTTACTTTTCTGCCCTCAAATATTTCCACTACAATTAGCGTCTGCCCTCTAGGTGTTTTGGCATTTTCTGCTGATGACATTAAATGTCATGTCATGTTATTTTGGTATTCTCTTTTCTCTTTTACCTTCTTTAGACTCTTCATGATCCATTTTCTTCCCTGGCTTTGCAGTATTCAGGTGATAATATCTCCTTGCCTTCTCAGATAAGCCTTTCCACTTTTCTGTGGCTTCTGATACTCATGTAGTGTGGCTAGTACATGCTCACTGCTCGGCCTTCTCTACTAGTGCTATAAGAATGCTGCTTCTGCCACCTCAAAGAGATTCTACAGGGAAAACACATAAGAACATTATTGCTAAATTTCAAAACCCCCAGATCAAATAGAAAATTTCATAAGAAACAAAAATGCCTGCCTAATTCAGATATATTGGAGCTTCAATTAGAATTGTACAATATTTATCAGCATCAGGACTGTAGGTCCTAGAATATTATATATTGAAAATTGAAAGAATTAGTCCTGTAGCCAAAAATATCATACCCAGCAACCAAACCTGAACTCAATAGAAAATTTAATATATAAGCGCCAACATCAGAAACTAATTTTAAGGGTTTCAACAAGAACTTTATCTTTTATATATAGAAATGTAAACTATTTGTCTAAAATCAACATCAGTAATTGGATAGTCCAAAAGAAAGATTGGGGCAGAGCTGAGTATAATCTGACTCTAAAAATCAAAACCATCT
The DNA here is from genome assembly GCF_902635505.1 of Sarcophilus harrisii. Lineage (NCBI taxonomy): Eukaryota > Metazoa > Chordata > Mammalia > Dasyuromorphia > Dasyuridae > Sarcophilus > Sarcophilus harrisii. The sequence continues at coordinate 248,336,084 of NC_045427.1, read as the reverse complement.
AGGAAAATAATCTAGTAAAAATAATAATTATGCTATACTATTAGGATGCAGAGGAAGAAGCATTATTAGAAGGGGGAGGAGAGTTAGTAATTCTGAAAAACTACTTACATATTAAGTAGTTGAGAATGGTTTTGAGAACCAGTACTTGCTAACCATTTCAGAAATGATTCATTTACTTCATAGCATTTGGCAGGTATTTACTGCTGACTTACTCTCAAATTGAGATATCAGTCTAAAGCTGAACATTATCTTTCTCCAGTAATTAAGACCTGCCTTTTCTGTTGTTTTGTTTTCTTTTCCCTGCTGCTTTTGAAAATACAAGTTGTTTTTTTTTGTTTCATACTTTCACCAACTAAAGTTCTCTGACAACATAGAAGATGCATGATTTATAGATATAATATTAAAAATATTGACCTCATTATGTATCACCAAGAAAAACAGAACCTCTTTGGAATTAACAATTTTCCAAGTGTACATCCTTAACTTTATATTGTCTTTATGTGGTAATTTTGTCTATTCTAAATATGCTTATATATATGAATTTATTTCCCTTGTTAGAATGTAAGCTCTTTAAGCATAAAGATGGTTTCATTCTTTGTATTTATATTTCCAAAGCTAGTGTAGTATCTAACATAGAGTAAGCATGTATTAAGTAATTATTGGTTGATAGAGTATGGAGTAGATGCTACATTAGCTTTGGAGTAGTATCTAACATAGAGTAAGCATGTATTAAGAATGTGAGAGATAAAGAGAAAAGAAGATGGGATTAAATAAAAGTTATACAGGTAATTTTGTAAAGACATGTACCTATGACATTCTAGAATCCTTTCCCAACATGTTTGTTTATGATTGAGTCCAGACAGTGAGATGAAGTAGGCACAGGAATAGGAGAATGGGCCTGAGTGAAGGGGTTTATGGAGGAGGAACAGTTTGTTATGGCAAGACTTGGAAAGCAATAATGCTGTATTTATACATTTGCCAGCAGCCAGCCATATGACCCAGAACATGATATGCTCAAAAGCTTAGTTTTTTCTATTTATAATGTGGACCTTTTTTCCATTGAGGATACAAGGATGCATATGATAATACTAATTTCTTTTTATTTAAACATTTTATGGTTTACATGTCACTTTTCCCTTAACAACTCTGGGAATTGATTTTATAAGAGATAGCCTATCTACCTTTGCACTGACTTTCCTCCATGCCTGGAATGCACTCCCTCCTCATCTGTCTCCTTGAATCTTTTTCTTCTTTCAAGATTCAAATCAAGCATCACCTTCTACTTGAAGCTTTTTTTTTTTTTTGATCCTTTCAACTCCTTCTCAAATTACCTTGTATTAAATTACTTAACATTCTTTTTTTATGTAATTTGTATATTTGCTTACATATATGTTTATTGTTTTCCCCATTGTCCTGTAAGGTCTTACGAGTTGGGAATTTATCACATGTTGCATTTACTTACTATGCTGCTTACACTCTAGCCAGCATCCTTCTATCTCTCCCCATGAGTTCCCTCACCCCCTTCCCAGTTCAACTTGCCCGTAGAGCTCTTATCTCTGTTAAGAAAGCTTTTTCTTTTTTTTCTTTTTTTTTCATTAATTCCCTTGAAATTCTTTTTTTTTTTTTTTTAAATAACTTTTTATTGACAGAACCCATGCCAGGGTAATTTTTTACAACATTATCCCTTGCACTCAACTTCTGTTCCGATTTTTCCCCTCCCTCCCTCCCCCCTCTCCCCAAAGATGGCAAGCAGTCCTATACATGTTAAATAGATTACAGTAGATCTTGGATACAATATATGTGTGCAGAATCAAACAGTTTTCTTGTTGCTCAGGGAGAATTGGATTTAGAAGGTATAAATAACCTGGGAAGAACAACAAAAATGCAAGCAGTTTACATTCATTTCCTAGTGTTCTTTCTTTGGGTGTAGCTGCTTCTGTCCATCCTTGATCAATTGAAATTAAGTTAGATCTTGTCTTTGTTGAAGAAATCCACTTCCATCAGAATATATCCTCATACAGTATTGCTGTTGAGGTATATAATGATTTCCTGGTTCTGCTCATTTTGCTCAGCATCAGTTCATGTAAGTCTCGCCAATCCTCTCTGTATTCGTCCTGCTGGTCATTTCTTACAGAACAATAATATTCCATAACATTCATATACACAATTTACTCAACCATTCTCCAATTGATGGGCATCCATTCATTTTCCAGCTTCTGGCCACTACAAACAGGGGTGCCACAAACATTTTGGCACATACAGGTCCCTTTCCCTTTTTTAGTATCTCTTTGGGGGTATAAGCCCAGTAGAGATACTGCTGGATCAAAGGGTATGCACAGATTGATAACTTTTTGGGCATAGTTCCAAATTGCTCTCCAGAACGACTGGATGTGTTCACAATTCCACCAACAATGTACCAGTGTCCCTGTTTTCCCATATCCCCTCCAACATTCTGCATTATCTTTCCCTGTCATTATGGCCAATCTGACAGGTGTATAGTGGTATCTCAGAGTTGTCTTAATTTGCATTTCTCTGATCAATAGTGATTTGGAACACTCTTTCATATGAGTAGTAATAGTTTTAATTTCATCATCTGAAAATTGTCTGTTCATATCCTTTGACCATTTATCAATTGGAGAATGGCTTGATTTCTTATAAATTAGAGTCAATTCTCTATATATTTTGGAAATGAGTCCTTTATCAGAACCTTTGACTGTAAAAATGTTTTCCCAGTTTATTGTTTCCCTTCTAATCTTGCCTGCATTAGTTTTGTTTTGTACAAAAACTTTTCAATTTGATATAATCAAAATTTTCAATTTTGTAGTCAATAGTGATCTCTGGTTCTTCTTTGGTCATAAATTCCTTCCTCTTCCACAGGTCTGAGAGGTAAACTATCGTATGCTCTTCCAATTTATTTATGATCTCATTCTTTATGCCTAGATCATGAACCCATTTTTTATCTTGGTGTACGGTGTTAAGTGTGGGTCAATGCCTAGTAAAAAAGCTTTTTCACTTCATCTTGCTGGGAACCAGTACTCCACAAAATATGTCTTGGTCATCTTCTCTTTACACTGTCTGTACTCTGACATCATTTAAATCCCTATGCTTCCAACTCCAACCTTGAACTCTATCCTGTCTTGCTCCCTATCACATTATTCGTATCTACTATGTAAGCTTTGGCCTTCTGTTTCCCAAAATTATTCTCCATGATTTTTTGTAACCATACTGTCCCTTCTCCCCCTTTTCAATTCCCTTTTATGTATTGACCTCTCATATAAAAATATAAGCTTCCTTTAGGGCAAGAACTGTCTTGCTTGCTAAGTCAACAAGCATTTATTAAGCGCCCGCTATGTGCCAGGCACTCTTTTTTTTTTTTAATGGCTTTTTATTTATAAGATATATGCATGGGTAATTTTTCAGCATTGACAATTGCAAAACCCTTTGTTCCAATTTTTCTCTTCCTTCTCCCCACCTCTTCCCCCAGATGGCAGGTTGACCAATACATGTTAAACATGTTAAAACATAAATTAAATACAATATAAGCATACATGTCCATACAGTTATTTTGCTGCACAAAAAGAATCAGACTTTGAAATAGTGTACAATTAACCTGTGAAGGAAATCAAAAATGCAGGTGGACAAAAATAGAGGGATTGGGAATTCTATGTAATGGTTCTTAGTCATCTTCCAGAGTTCTTTCCCTGGGTATAGCTGGTTCAGTTCATTACTGCTCCATTGGAACTGATTTGGTTCATCTCATCACCAAAGAGGGCTGTGCCCATCAGAATTGATCATCATATAGTATTGTTGTTGAAGTATATAATGATCTCCTGGTCCTGCTCATTTTACTCAGCATCAATTCATGTAAGTCTCTCCAGGCCTTTCTGAAATTATTCTGCTGGTCATTTCTTACCGAACAATAATATTCCATAATATTCATAAACCACAATTTACCCAGCCATTCTCCAATTGATGGGCATCCACTCAGTTTCCAGTTTCTGGCCACTACAAAGCGGGATTCCACAAACATTCTTTGGTCCAGGCACTCTTGCAAGTGCTGGGGATACAAAGGCAAGAACAATATTCATATATCCCTATATCTTAGTATAGAGTCTTACATATAATAAACTCTTAATGAATGCTTTATCTATCTATATATTTATCTATCTCCACAGTGTCTAGCATATAACAGCTGCTTAATAAAACTGATTTTTTTTGACTGATTGATACCCATTTTTCAAATGAGAACACAAGCCCAGAAATGTACTTGCTCAAAGTTGCATAGTGAATGACAGTTGAGATTTGACCAACTTTAAGTCCACTATTCTTTAATGCTTCCAGAGCTTCTTAGAAGGAAGATGGAGATGAATTTGATATATGTCACATTTAGAGAGGAACATGTATTGCATATATTTTTTCCTAGGGGGATCGTTTACCCCAAATCTGAACCTAAGTTTTGTTACAAGAACCATTCAACGAGAATATAGAATGTGTTATCTTCCACTAAAACTTCCCTAGAGGGAAATTAGAACTGCATTTCTGTCCAAGTTTCAAGCAGGTTGCTGGGTTTGGGCTAACCCTGAATGTATGTGTATTTGTATGAAAGTTCTCCTAACACTTCCTTCCTGCATTTCTGAGGAGAGGGGTGGGGGTGAAAGGGGCAGTAGTGAAGAATGTTTCACTGTTTTTCTTTGAGGGAGGAAGAAAGCTGAAGAAAACAAGAGATGCGATCCTAAGTAAATACTGACCTTTTATTTCAGCTCAGAGATGTTTTTCACTGCCTGGAGCCTCTGGGGAGTAACAGCATCCTCCTTGCTATTGTGCTGCCTACCCCAAAAGGGGGCTAAAGTTCAGCTTTTATGATGTTCTCACTCTGGGCTTATGGGAATAGAGGCCACATTCCTTCTCTTAGGGTCAACTGAGTGCAAAAGACAGCAGAATCCTACAGGCTATATGGTCTAACCTTAGGACATTAGGCCAATTCAAACTGAAACAGAAATGGATAGATAATTTAGGTGACTTTGAAACCAACCAACCTGTTTCTGTAAAGTAATTCATATCATGGTGTGGGAAGGAATATTTCGTGGACTAGTTGGGGACAATAGCTTTCTTTGAATGATGGTGTCTTGCTACCTCATAAAAATATTACTTATTGATGTCAAAATACTCTTAAGTATTTTTCCAAATACTTTTCCTAAGGAATTCTTACTGTGTTCTTTTCTATATTGTCTTGAGGACAAACCCAATCAAATGTCTTTGCATTTTAAGTGGAAAGGTTTTTATCTCATCAACACATTCATCTTTTGGTCAAACTCATCTCTTATCCTCTAAGGAGCTGCCATGATGTCTGGAAGTGTCCAACCTTTGTTATACCCAGAATGCTTCACAGTTTATGATCTTTACTTACCTTCCTAATGGAAGTAAGCTTATTCCAGACTCTCTCATTAGCTTTACAGTATGCTGTGAATAACTGCATGGAAATAGATTGCATTTCAAAGTCATCTAAATAATCCATTTCTGTTTCAGTTTGAGTTGGTCTCATACCTAAGATTAGACCATTTAGAGTGTAGGATTCTTCTGTCTGTTATTATCAGCTGACCTCAAGAGAAGAAATATGAGCTCTAAGAAGAAAGGGTTAGAGAGATCAGAGAAAGTTTATAAAAGATAATGCATTTGTTAGGTTTTAAAGGATAGGTAGTAATTCAACAGTTAAACAAGCAGAATCTTGACACTAGTGTTGAGTTAATTTGATTGCATTGGTTCCTTGTAGGGTGCCAGGAGAATTATGAAACCAATTCTCTCTAGCTATTAAGGCATAACTTTCAGTAGTGTTTATGTACTTTGTCCATGCATGGATTCCCTCTACCATTATCCAGCCACCAAAGATACCAGTCTCAATCTTGATGATGATAACAAAGGTGGAAGGGGAATATTACTTTCCAGTAACTTTTTTATAATTTCTTGGGAACTGGACTAGCTAAGAATAAGATCATTGTTGCAGAACTAAAGGTCAAGGAGGGGAAAGTCTCAGTTTATACCTGCACAACATGCTTTAGGTCTACTTGTTTTCTGCATTACATTCAAATGTTAAAAATTTTAATTTCTGTAAAAACCACAGGGATGTCCATCATTGCAGCCAAAAACTACAACTCAGCATCACTATGGAAGGAATGTGCATGTGAGAAGAAAATACCATCTCAAGGAGACATACATAGCCGCACCATAGCACTGCAGAAGTTTTCATGAGAACAATTCAAATCTATGAGGGCCTCATATAAGTTAAAGAACTTTCCTTTCAGTCAGAAGAGAACATACTCTCTGATTTGACCCCATGGTTTTTCAGAGACATTCTCAGCCAGGGGAGGCAGGGATTGAGCAATACTAAGCATATTGAGTAGAGACACACGTAAGCAAAGACCAGTGTTTTCTGGTCAGAATCCTGGAACCACATGGGTCCATTCTCAGTATGGTGTGAAATGTTGGTCTAAACCTAATTTCTGCCAAACTACTCTCCAGTTTTCTCAGTACTTTCTGTTTAATAGTGAATTCTTATCTTAGTATTCAAGTCTTTGGGTTTATTGAACACTTTTCTATGTTAATTTACTTGTGCATGTTTTATATCTAATCTGTTTCAATGATCAAAGTCTATTTTTTAACTAATATTAGATGGTTTCAATGATTTGTAATGTAATATAATGTATTGTATTATATGTAATATAATCTGAGATCTGATATTGCTGTGCCCAAGTTATTTTCCTCAAAACAACCCTGTGAGGTAGTTTTACTATTTTTATTCCCGTTTTACAGATCAGGAAACAGATTGAGAAAAATTAAGTGACTTTAAATTGTGTCCCAGCCAAGTAAGTGTTTGAGGAGTAAAATTAGAAGTTTTCTGATGAATGTGAATACACAGAGAACTCAAAAACCAACTTCGATTTCTTAAAAAAAAAAATTTGTATGGAAGAAAGGGCAGGTGACAGAGGATGTCTATAAAAGCATGTCATGGTCTTTAAAAAAAGATAAGAGCACTAACTTTGGAATGAGTGAAGGCTAACAAGGAAAGCTCAGGACAACAAAAAGGACAGCTTAAAAAGCTGTCCCAGGAAAAAGATAAAGTTCAAAGACAGAATCAGGCCTCCACTTCTTGTGGAGTGGATGAGCCAAAAGACAACTGAGAGAAGACAGTGGCTCAGTTTTTGCTTTTGTTTTTTCTGTCAAGGAGATTGACCTTTGGACTGGAAGGGACAGAACAAAAATAACTATATAATTTGAAGATTTAAGATAATCATGGGATTTATAAGAGATTGCTTAATTATCCTTGATAAATTCAAGTCACCTGGCCACGTGAACATCTTAAACAACTTGACAGAGGTCATCGCTGTCAATCAGTTCAGAAATATTCAGGAGAATACAAGAGATAATCAAAGGTTTGGAAAAGGGCAAATGTCCCAATTTTCTTTTTTTTTATTATAGCTTTTTATTTACAAGATATATGCATGGGTAATTTTTCAGCATTGACCCTTGCAAAACCTTTTGTTCCAACTTTTCCCCTCCTTTACTCTACCCTCTTCCCTAGATGGCAGGTTGACCAATACATGTTAAATATGTTAAAGTACATGTTAAATACAGTATATGTATACATATCCATACAGTTATTTTGCTGCACAAGAAAAATCGGACTTAGAAATAAGGTAAAAATAACCTGAGAAGGAAATCAAAAATGCAAGTGGAAAATGTCCCAATTTTCAAAAAGAAAAATATGAACCCTGCAAACTACAAGCCAGTTAGCTGTACTTCAGTAGCTGGCAAAACCTTATTACATTATCAAAGAGATGACTGATCAGTTTCTAGGAAAGGAGACAGCAGGTGTAAAGAACCAATGTATTTTCAGCAAGAACAGTCATTCCAGACAAACTATTTTCTTTTTTCCAAGAGTCATAGAATTAAAACTGAAAGAAATCTCAAAATTCCCATATGCTCATTTTATAAATAATAATGATAATAATAATTAGAATGATTATTATTACTATAGCTAACATATGGATAGTGTTTCCCTATGAGTCAGGCACTGTGCAAAATGTTTTAACAGTTATTATTTCTTTTGTTCCTCACAATCCTAGGAGGTAGGTGCTATATTTTCCTCATGAGAGTAAGTGACTTGCCCAGGCTCATATAGCAAATACATGTCTGAGGATAAATTTGAACTTAGGTCTTTTTGATTCCAGGCCTGGTGTTCTTATCTATTCATTGCATCATCTAAGTGCAAATGAAGAAACTGAGGCCCAGGGGTTGTGAATTGCTCAGTGAGTAACAACTTACAGGTAGCAAGTATATGACTATTTTACTTTCCTACCTGAAAACCTTATTTCTTTCAAAACTCATCTCAAGCAACCCCCTCTACACAATCTTTTCTTGATCCCATTAGTATCACATCCCCATCTCAAAAAACTACCTTGCATTCATTTGCAAATATTTTGTATATGCTTATAAACATGCATATTGTTTGCTCCCATAGAATATATTGTCCATGAGTACAGGTTGTCTTGTTCAGTGTTTTTGAGTCATGTTTAACTCTTCCTCATCTCATTTGAACTTTTTTTTGGCAAAAATATTGGAAGGATCAATTTTTTCTCCAGCCCATTTTACAGATGGGGAAACTGAGATCAAGAAGAGTTAAGTGATTTGTCCAGTATCATAGAGCTACTAAGTATTTGAGACTGGATTTGAGCTCATATGTTCCTGGTTCTATTTGCTGTGCCACCTAGCTGCCTGGGAACAGTCTATTTTTATTTATGTATTTATATATACATATATCTGTGTGTATATATATATATATATATTTTAAATTATGTATTTATATACATAAAGAGACTATTCCCTTTTGACTTTGTATTCCCCAGACACATAGCTCCCAGAAATAAGGCAATGTGTCCCAGGCAGACTATATCTAAAACGTCTAGGAAAGACATTGATAATCTGGAGAACATCCTTGGAAGGGCTTCCAAGATGGTGAAGAGGCTCAAGTACATGCCATTTAAGGATTAGCTGATGGAACTGGGGTTGTTCAGGTTTGAGAATAGAGGATTTGTGGAACATACCCATGGTAGCTGGCTATATTACCAGTCGAGAGCTTAGATTGTTTTATTTGGCCCAGAACTTGGAGCAGTAGGTGAAAGTTACAAAGGAATCCATCTTATTTTGATCTCAGGAAGAGCTCTCCATAGTCAGAGCTTTCCTGGCATGTAGTTGGCTGCCTGTCTGGAGGTAACGGGCTCCTCATTCCAGGTTTTCAAGTATAAGCTAGATGACTGCTTAGCAGGTATATTGTGTTATACAAGTCATTGACGTCCCATTGAACTATGATATTTTGTGATTCTCTGAAGGTGGACTAAAGTTTTCCTTTAATAAGCATCAATAACATAACCACTAACCTCCTGATTCTTCCTCCTGTCCTGATGTCTGGCTCACAAAAACTTTGCTTTGTAGTTCTTTAAGGTGTTTGACATTTAATGTTGGATAGTATAATTTATTTGTTGACTTCTTTCCTTCATTAGTGTAGGGGCTGTGTCTTATTTACAATTTTTATCTCCTCTATGAGGCCCGTAACACATGTTTATTGAATGAATGAATGAATGATACTACAGGACATACATATATGGAAAAACCCTGCAGGCCATTCTTGAGCACTCATTCTTTGGGCCTTGGGCCAAGAATAAGTGGGTACAGTCACAGGAGGAAGTTCATCTGAAGATTCCAGTGCACTTCTCAATAGCTCTTCTGTCATAGGTCAGAAGATAAGCAAGTAGAAGGGAAATTCCTCTTCATTCACTTTAATTCAACAAATATTTATTATGTATTCAGTATACGTCAGATATTAGACAAGTTGCTGGGGATGCAAAGACAAAAATAAAATAGTTTTTGCCCTCAAGGAACTTACATTCTTATAGTAGTAGTATGTAAGTACAGTGGGACAAGAAAAAGGACTGATATTGGGATGTAAAGACCCGAGTTAAAATCCTGCCTCTGACACTATGTGTAGGCCTCAGTTTCCTTTTCTGTAATATGAGGCTATTGTTCAGGTGTTTATTCAAACCCCATTTGAGGTTTTCTTGACAAAGATATATGTGTGGTTTGCCATTTCCTATTCCAGCTTATTTTACAGCTGACAAACAGGATCAAGCATTTTACCCAGGGTTGCAAAGCTTTTTTTTTTTTTTTTTTTTTTTTTTAAGTATTTGAGACTGGATTTGAACTCAGATCTTCCAGATTCCAGACCTAGGCTTTATCCATTGTGCTATCTCCCCCTTATGATATATACTATGGTCTCTGAGGACCTTTCCAATCTAGATTTATGATCCTATAATAAATAAGAGCAAAATATATTCAAAATGAATTCAGAGTGATTTTTTTGGTTGGGAGTGTGAGGGTAAGGCACTAATTTGGAGAAGGAAAAATGTCAGGAAAGGCATTTTTATAGGAAATGGCACTTCAAGTGAGTCTTACTCACTAGGGATTCTAAGAGGTGAAAATGAGGAAGGAGAGCATCATGTCAATTATTAGTATTCAGGAATGATTTCCAATCACAATGTCCTGTTATTCTTTCTATATATTCACACTGTGTTACTTCCTTCAATACTTTGCCAGTTTGAATACTTTACTCTTTCCATACTTTAATTTTTGTGAGTTCTGGTGTCCAAAGCAATTCTTCACCTTGTGGTCAACTTTCTCTTGATGAAACGAACCTTTCTGCACTCAACGTAGCCAACTTTCAGGCAGCAAGCTTTTTCAAATGATAAGACACGTTTTATGTCTGTGCCTACTCTCAAATACTTTTTAGCTTGATTTAGGACTTGTGAAGGCTCCTGTTCTACTGGCATATCTTTTAGTAACATGATTACTTCCATACTGTAATAAAGCACTTGAGTTTTAAAAAGAAGTGTTGGAAAACTCAAGGCCGGGAGATATTTTTACCCATAATCATCTCTTTCCCAAAGCTTCCTATATCCTTTTTTTTTCTGTACTATATTCACAAATGGTTCATTTTCTTTGTTCCAATGCCTGCAGACCACAATTCAGATTCCATAATTCACTGACTATAAGGTTGAGTCATTGTGAAGACTAACACCATAACACTAGCCCCAACAAGAGTCTGTTTTAAAGAATCTGTAGAAGGTATCTGGAAACAAAAGTAGGAGGATTTATAGTTGTGGCCTTATATCCTAAGAGTGAATAGATGAGGCTGTCATTGATCAAGTTAGCCGATAGTTTACCTTTCATCTCCAGTTTCTGTGACTCTCCTTGACCCTGGAAATTCTTTCATCTCCCCCATGGGAGTCTATCCCCAATTTGAAAAATGTTAGTGTATAGTCTTAATTTTACCTTTGGGTTTGACAAATAATATATATTAGTTTCAAAGAGTTACTTCTTGTCCAGTTGAATTTTCCTCACTATTCTTGTGACATCACTTTCATTCCACTGTAGCACTTTATACAGGGTGGTCATGAGCAGTCATTGGGGGGTGGGGTGGGGATAAACTGCATTTTCTTCCTTCCTTTTCCCTTCCCCAGGGCTAGAAAAGTATTTTCCTATTGAAATGTCCATAGTTCAAAAACATTTCCCCCTCTAGTCCCAACCCCTTAAAACCAACCTTTACATTAACAAATAAAATGAGAAGTAAAAAATTCAGTGTAACTAAAGTTCAATCTGTTCAAAGCTTTCATGATTATATTGAAGCCTTCCTTGGGAATTTTGGAAACCTTGTAAGCAGAATTAAAATAATTTCTCAGCAATGAGAGAGCAAGCTGGGGACTCTCCAACAGATGTAATCACTCAAGGAAAACTTTGTTTGCCTTGGCTGAGTTACTCCTTCATTTTTTCCCTCTTTCATGCAGCCGCCAATCCTCCCCTCCTTCCTTTTCCCTTATTTCCCCCCTCCCCCTTTCTTCTCCCTTCCTTCATCCATTTCTTTCTTTGTCTCTCTCTCTCTGCCTAGACACTCATTGCATTTTGGATCAAACAATAGCAGCCTGGCTACTTCCAAAGCCAACAGAAAATCCAAATAAAAGAAGGGGGCCTTTGGTTGTCATAAGAATTCGTGGCTACTCACTTCCTAGAATTAAACCCTCAGTTCTGATCTGTAACCTAGCCAAGTCTGAGACAATGACAGGGTTTCCATTTTGTTCCTTTGATAGAGACTTAGATACGTGCTCTAAATGGGAAAACAAAATCTGCGTCATGATAGAAAGACAAAATCCAGTTTCTCACATGGTCAGTCCATTCCCCACTTGTGGCACGTTCCCCACTTACCAGCACCCAGACTATTTTGCATTCCCTGGCAGAATTTTAGAGTCAGGTTTACACTGGGGAAAATATAATTGTTATTTGTCTTAACTATTAGAGCATTTTGTCCAGTAATAGAAAATACATGTAGATGATTGAGAAAAGGTTGTAGCATAGATGATGTAGAAGAGGTCTTTTTGCTATGTAGTTCCCACAATTCTTAGAGAAATGGCAAGTCATTTATATATTTCATATTTTCAGAGTGAATATTCAGAGATATGTATCTATATGAAAGCATATTGGACTTTTTTCTTTTAATTTGAAGAAATGCAATCTAGAGGAGACAGAAAAGAGACTCAAGTGATATGAAGAGAGATCAGTGAGTTATGGAAAGTAATGATGCATTGAGGAAGAGAGAGATTGAAAAAAAGTATATGGTTTAGTGGAAATTTACAGTGAGTCACCTGTGGAGAATGGTTTGATTGAACAACACTTTACCTTGTAGTGTTCATCTCTTATCCAGTATTTGATGGCATCTCAACTCTGATCATCCCGGGGCTCCATTGTTAGTTATATTTATGTTACCTAGAACTGCTAACTAAACTTACAGGAAAGTGGACTACTTCCAAAACCAGCTGTTTTCTTAGAATGAATAATGTGCCTGATTGTTTGTGACCTCACAGTTGTTAGGCAGAAACTCCTACTCCACAGTAATTTAGGCAATTCCAAGCATATTCTGACCAAAAGATTTTGGGTTGAGAAGATTGAATCTGAGATCAGGTCTGTCTAGGAAACTATACTTACCTGATTTGATGCTTCTTTTTCTCAGCGATTGTGCTGGACTGATACGGAAACCTTGTCTTTCTCCCCAACAACCCATTCTTTTCTGTTTTCTAGTTCCTCACACATACTTTGGACCTCTTCTAGTGGCATCATTCTTTTACTTCCTTACTATTAGAAGTTTTCCCTTCAATGACAGAAATTCTGAAAGAAGAAACGCCAAGGCTTGGCTAGTAACAGTTAAAATTTCCTGATTGAAAGTGTCTTTAAGCAGCTGAAATTTACTGATATTTAACTACCCATGGAATGTGTTATTGATTTATAAACCATGGATTCAGATGAATTCTTTTAAAAATTATATCCTTTTCAATTTCAGGACAATTCAGAGAGCCATCTGCATCCAAAAAGAGGGCTGTGAGAACTGAATGTATTTTCAACTTTTTTGTTATTATTTGCTTGCTTTTTTTCCTTTCTCATTTTTCCTTTCTGATCTGATTTTCTTGTGCAGATATGATATGATAAATGTGGAAATGTACATAGAAGAATTGCACATGTTTAACATATTGGATAATTTGCTGTCTAAGGGAGGGGAGTGAGGGAAAGGGAGGGAGAGAAATTTGGAACACAAAGTTTTGCAAGGGTGAATGTTAAATTATCTTTGCATGCCTTTTGAAAATAAAAAGCTATTATTTAAAAAAATAAATAAGAATTATATCCTAATGTGGCCCAGGAATTCATAAAGCCTTTAGGATCTGCCCTGTACCACAGCAGTATCAGAGAGTATAGCACACAGGATTATTTCACAGATGTAAGTGGTGAGACAGAGGGTTTAATGACTCCCTCTGAAGCATATGGCAAGTTAATAACAAAGCCTGTAACAGAATTTAGGGAACTCAAGATGCTATATCCCTTCCTTTTATTGCTTCTAGAATGACATTGCCGGCTTCTTCTCCTCAATCCAGGGTTGATAGTGATACTATCAGTCTCATTCTTAGAAAGTGAAGTATATATTAATGTGTATGAGGAGTCGGATTAGTAAAATATGCCCAGAAATTGCTGGGTAAAGAAACAATAAGAGCTTTCATACTGTAAATGAGACCATGGACCAATGGGGAAACTTAAAATACCACATAGAAAATTGGGAGTTTAGCCTAAGAAGTAAGGGTTGTTTTTTGGGGGGAGGTACTAAAATATAATTTTTTTCTTAGAATTTCCAACTAATCTTAATACAGTGGCATAATAAAACTCCCCAATGAATATCACCTTGAGTATCACAAGACCCTCATCCTTGACAAATGGGAGGGAACATTCAGGCACAAAGAATCTAAGGGACTTGTTGAATTGCTCACAACTGGGCAGTCTCTCTTCTTATTCCAAGCCTGGTCTAGGTCAAAAGGCCTTGTCCATTCTCACACCAGGCCTTTAGAACTTGGGGTTTTTCTTGAGTACAGTTCATAGGCCATTTAGGATAAATGTTTCCATCAAAGAATTACCTACCCAGTAATTAATTTCTAGTCCTTGTGATTGAAGCGGGAAAACAGAATAGGCAAAAAGAAATAGTTAAGTGTACTTGCCTTAAGTTGGATATTTTAATATTCTCTTAGCCAAAGTGGAAAAAGACTCAAAGAAATTAACATTTTAATTGAAACCTGGGGGAACTAGGAGAAGTTGTGATTTTTCTTAATGGTTCTTTTTAGTTGGGTTAAATTTTATTTTATTTTAAATTATATTTACTTTTTGAAATTACCATTAAAAATGACAAGTATGAGATACTATTTTCTTCCACTTCCATCCCACGCACAGTCCTTTGTTACTCTGCTAAAAACAGGTGAGGTTTTCTTGTAAGCAGGTGGACCTTTGTGCTGAAAATTTAGTCACCTCTGCTTCTTTTCCTCAAATTGTTGTGTGTTTGGGGTTTAACTGAAGTATTTATCAGCCACATAACATTTTATTTCATCTGGAAGACTTGTTAGGAGATAGCTTTATTTAATTTCCTCATATACATTATTTCAGATAATCTATACCCTCTTGTTGCTGAAATTTTAAAGCTTTCAGAAATGTCAAATAACTTGCTTATCTTGTTCATTCAGATAAACACCTCTCAACATCCTGTTTTTCTTATGTCATACGAACAGGAAGGGAACAATTGTTTGAAATGTGCGTCAACAGTAGCTGTAACCAGGCAATTTCTGAGTCTCCCATCTACCATAGAAACTTAGGAGTATATGCTCCATATGTCTGGAATATAGAGACAGCCAAGTTCCAAAATCTTGGAGTAAAGGATGAAAGCTTCTGAGAAAGCTTGAGAGGGATTTTGGTAAGAGATCTAATAGTCCTGGAGGGTAAATCATATGGTCCCATCTGAAGAGGAAGAAGTGACTTAGGAAAACTTTCAAAGACTTTTTTAGAGATTCTGGAACCAATGGACAACTACTTAATGTCAAAAGAATACTAGGAAGGTTCCAGTATGTTCCAATGTACCTCTGTAATGAATTTAAAGGACACAGGAGGAAAGTGAGGGGATAGGCAGGCATGGATGGGTGTTGTGATCTATATCACTGGAGGAAGGATGTAATACATTGAACTGGTGGAGAGTACAGTAGAATGTATTGTAGCTTATGAGAGAATGTAAACTCTTTGAGAATAAGGGTTGGTGATTGGTTGTGGGTTTTTTTTGTTTTGTTTTGTTTTGTTTTGTTTTTCGGTCTTTGTACTTCCAGCACTTAGTACTTTGTTGGTTTTTAGTATTTGAAATGGAATAATAACAAGATCTGGAACTCAAAGGGACCATTTAGAAACAACCCCATCTGTTTACAGATGAAGAGACTGATTCAAAGAGACGTTATATGATTTGTCCAAGATCCATACAGGTAGTAAATAGTAGAATTGGGACTCCCAAGTTCTTGTCACTTTGCCATGTTAGGAAATAGAAAAGATCAAAATGCTTTGGAGGGAAGAAAGGATAGAGAAACAGTGACAGAGAGTGCTACAGAGTATTCATGATGTGTAAACTATTAGGTTTATGTGTACTCTACAAGAATTAGGACTTTTTTTGTTCCTTTTCCTGAATCTTATTCCAGAACACTTTATGACTTTTCCCCTGTTCTTGTGTGAGAAGGGTCACAAATTTAGATTGGGAAGTGATATTGGAGGTTCTAAATTTCAGTGTCCTCCTATTACATATAAGTAAACCGAGGCCCAAAGATATGCTATGACTTGCCTAGAGTTGCATGTACTCAGATGAATTGTAGTCTCATGAATATATGTGATCTTTCTAATAATGCTAGTCCATCTAATTCTGCCCATTCTCTGTGACTCTTTTCCATGTCATCTCAGTAGTTCACCAAAATGCCGAGACCTTCCTTGCTTTCTTCTTAAGTCATAAAAATACCAGTTGAGCACACAAGTGTCAATCTTTATCTGTTATTGACTAAATGAAAAGACCCATTTATTTATTTTTTTATTTTTTGCTTTTTTTATTGAGGCAGTTGGGGTTAAGTGACTTGCCCAGGGTCACACAGCTTGGAAATTAAGTGTCTGGGATCAAGTCCTCCTGACTTCAGGGCTGGTGCTCTATCCACTGCTGCCCTAACCCATTTATTTTTTATCATGTATCATCCTTCATTCCATGTTCCCTTATTTGCTATGTACTGCAATCTGCATATACCTCCCATGGGCCTTTTCATTGTCTTTTGAGTAATACTTATTTTTAATTCTTCTGAGATTCGGTTTTACACGATATCATTCAACAACATTCATAAGATATTGTAAATAAAAAGACAGATCTTCATTTCAGAAAGAAATTTGGGGTCATTAAAAGAATTCTTCACTTTCCTGAAGGCAATCTAGCCAATTAATCTCCTACTGTTTATTTTATTCCAGTTTATTCATTCTCACTGTCTGTCTCACATATGCATGAGAAGCTCTACAGGTTGTCTATATAATAATACCATATCATAATCTAGGCAAATAAAATTCATTTATTTGGTTTTTCATGTGTGAATGGTAAGACCAAATTCTTGCAAATGGTATGGCTCTCATTTAGGAGATTCTGAACTGTTTCAAGGCTTGGTGTAACCAACATAATGTTTTTTTTTTTTTCCTTTCTTTCTTTTTTTTTTTTTTTTAAATTTAATAGCCTTTTATTTACAGGCTATATGCATGGTAACTTTACACATTAACAATTGCCAAACCTCTTGTTCCAATTTTTCCCTCTTATCCCCCCCCTCCCTAGATGGCAGGATGACCAGTAGATTTAAATACATTAAAATATAAATTAGATACACAATAAGTATACATGACCAAAACGTTATTTTGCTGTACAAAAAGAATCAGACTCTGAAATATTGTACAATTAGCTTGTGAAGGAAATAAAAAATGCAGGTGGGCATAGATATGAGGATTGGGAATTCAATGTAATGGTTTTTAGTCATCTCCCAGAGTTCTTTCTCTGGTCATAGTAGTTCAGTTCATTACTGCTCCATTGGAAATGTTTGGTTGATCTAGATTTGCTGGGATGGCCAGGTCCATCGAACGGGCATCATATAATATTTTGTTGAAGTATATAATGATCTCCTGGTTCTCTCATTTCACTCCAGCATCAGTTGTATAAGTCTCTCAGGCCTTTCTGAAATCATCCTGTTGGTCATTTCTTACAGAACAATAATATTCCATAGTATTCATATACCACAATTTATTCAACCATTCTCCAGCTGATGGACATCCATTCATTTCAGTTTCTAGCCACTACAAAAGGGCTGCCACAAACATTCGTGCACATACAGGTCCCTTTCCCTTCTTTATAATCTCTTTGGGATATAAGCCCAATAGTAACACTGCTGGATCAAAGGGATCCAGTTTGATAACTGCACAGTTTGATAACTTTTTGAGCATAGTTCCAAACTACTCTCCAAAATGGTTGGATTCATTCACAACTCCACCAACAATGCATCACTGTCCCAGTTTTCCCACATCCCTTCCAACAATCATCATTATTTTTTCCTGTCATCTTAGCAATCCTGACAGGTGTGTAGATGTATCTTAGAGTTGTCTTAATTTGCATTTCTCTGATTAATAATGACTTGGAGCATCTTTTCATATGACTAGAAATAGTTTCAATTTCTTCATCTGAGAATTGTCTGTTCATATCCTTTGACCATTTTCAATTGGAGAATGGCTTGATTTTTATAAATCAGAGTCAATTCTTTATATATTTTGGAAATGAGGCCTTTATCAGAAACTTTAACTGTAAAAATATTTTCCCAGTTTTTACTTCCCTTCTAATCTTGTCTCCATTAGTTTTGTTTGTACAAAAACTTTTCAGTTTAGTATAATCAAATTTTCTATTTTGTGATCAGTTGATCTCTAGTTCTCTTTGGTCATAAAGTCCTTCTCCTTCCACAGGTCTGAGAGGTAAACTATCCTTGTTCCTCTAATTTATTAATAATTTCATTCTTTATACCTAGGTCACGAACCCATTTTGACCTTATCTTGGTGTCACGTGTTAAGTGTGGATCAATGCCTAGTTTCTGCCATATTAGTTTCCAATTTTCAGCAATTTTTATCAAACAGTAAGTTCTTATCCCAAAGCTGGGGTCTTTGGGTTTGTCAAAGACTAGGTTGCTATATTTGTTGATTGTTTTATCCCTTGAACCTAACCTATTCCACTGATCAACTAATCTATTCCTTAGCCAATACCAAATCAACCAACATAATGTTATATGAAAGAAGGAGCATTTGTAGGAGCTATCTATTTTTACCTAATCCTTCCTTAATTTGGATTTTATGCTAAATCTACTCCAGGAAATCAATGAACACCTTTGATTGCTGTGTCTTTCCCAGTGTTATGCTTCTTATGAATTGTTTTTTCAAAATTTAAATTGTTATTGAATTTTTTTAATCATTTAAATTTTAGGGGTTTTTCCCTATTAAAAAGCATAGGAAAGTCATTTATTCCAAAAGGATACAGAAATTTAAAATTAAATTATTTGGGAAAAAAAGGAAGCAAATAAGCATATGTTAAATGCCTATTATGTATATTCATATATAGTATATAGCACACACACATATATATATGAATATGCACGTATATGCATATATTTTAGATAATATTTGTAAAGCACTTAGCACAGTGTCTGGCACATAGTAAATGCTTACTAAATGTTTCCTTCTTTTCTGTAAGCATTCTCTCTCTCTCTCTCTCCTCCCTTATCTCTCTCTTCCCCCTCTCTTTTTCCTTCTCTCTTTCTCTCCCTTTCTTTCTCTCTCTCTCTCTATCCTTCTATTTCTCTCTCTCTCTTTCTCTTTCTCTTCCCCACCCCTCTCTCTCTCCTTCTCCCTCTTCCCCTTCATCCCTCTCTCTCTGAATTTAGTACAATTTCATCTCCATTAGGGAAATTTTTTCTCCAATAGAATTTCTTGGTGATTCCTAAAACTATAGCTATGCTTAATACTGGGAGGAAACTTAAATGTGTTATCTGTTTTTTTTAATGTAGTGAATGAGAGTGGGGAATGAGAATAACATGCATTTCACTAAAGTCATATTTTTTTTGCATCCAAAGAGCACTTTATATATATTAGGCATATATAATTGCCATATTAGTTATTATTTTAATCATATTATATGTAATTATATGTTTATAAAATATATTATATTCATAAATATATAACATATATGTAAATATATAATTATACTTTATATTATATTTAATTATATATAGTTATAGTATATTAGCAGAATGATTTTTTCAAAAAGATATTATAGGAAAAAGTACTGAAATTTTGAATAAAATAAAAATTCAATTATATTTTAAATATTTGTCAGTTAATCTCCTAATAGCTGAGTTAAGGAAGTCTTTGGATTAAAAAGTGCTTTAATTTCCAAGGAATTATCTTTTTCACCAGAAGACAGAGAATTGTGTAGATTATCCTCTTTCTCAAGGCCAGTGATACTTGAGTTAATTGTTATCCAGAGAGGATTGAGCTAGGCCAGAGTGGTAATCATTCAAAAGAGATAGCAAACTGTACAAATTATCAAAATGGTGATGCTGCTCTACTATCCTGATTAGGACTTTTGGAATGAATTAGGAGACAAAGATGCTAACATGGCTGGAATATAACTGTCACAGTGATGAGCACCAAGAGGGCTCTGGCTCTAACTATCTTCTTAACCAGCTCTCCTTATCCCATCAATTTAATTTTTTTTAATTAAAGTTTTTTTTATTTTCAAAATATATAAGTGGATAATTTTCAACATCCACCCTTACAAAATCTTGTGTTCTAAATTTTTTAATTCTTTCTCCTTACCCCCGTCCCCTAGACAGTAAGTAATCCAGTATATACTAAACATGTGTAATTCTTCTATACATATTTCCACAAATATCATGCTACACAAGAAAAATCAGACCAGAAAGAAAAAAAGGAGAAAGAAAAAAAAATGCAAGCAAATAACAACGAAAAGAGTGAAAATGCTATGTTGGGATCCACACTCAGTGAAGTGTTCTTTCCACAGTTCTTCCGCTGGATGTAGATGGTTCTCTTCATCACAAGACCATTGGAACTAGATTGAATCATCTCATTGTTGAAGAGAGCCATGTCCATCAGAATTGATCATCATATAATTTTGCTGTTGCCATGTATAAATGGTCTCCTGGTTCTGCTCATTTCACTTAGCATCAGTTCATGCAAGTCTCTCCAGGTCCCTGAAAACATTCTGCTAATCATTTCATATAAAACAATAATACTCCATAACATTCATATACCATAACTTATTCAGCCATTCTCCAACTGATGGGCATCCATTCAGTTTCTAGTTTTTTTGCCACTACAAAAAGGGCTGCCACAAACATTTTTGCATGCGTGGGTCCCTTTCACTCCTTTATGCTCTCTTTAGGATATAAGCCCAGTAAAAACACTGCTGGATCAAAGTCTATTTTTAGTCCTTTGGGCATAGTTCCAAATTGCTCTCCAGAATGGTTAAATTAGTTGACAACTCCACCAACAATGTATTATTGTTCCAGTTTTTTCACATCCCCTCCAAGACTTATTGTTATCTTTTTATCTTTTCCTGCCATCTTATCTAAGCTGAGAGGTGTGTAGTGGTACCTCAGAGTTATCTTAATTTTTATTTTTCTGATCAATAGTGATTTAGAGCACCTTTTCATATGATTAGAAATGATTTTAATTTCTCCGTCTGAAAATTGTCTGTTCATATCTTTTGACCATTTATCAACTGGAGAATGGCTTGAATTCTTATAAATTTGAGTCAATTCTCTGTATATTTTAGAAATGAGGCTTTTATCAGAACCCTTGAATATAAAAAATTTTCCCCTGTTACTGCTTCCCTTGTAATCTGGTCTCCATTGGTTTTGTTTGTACAAAAACTTTTTAACTTAATATAATCAAAATTATCCATTTTGTATTCAATAATGTACTCCAGTTCTTCTTTGGCAAATTCCTTCCTTCTCCACAGCTCTGAGAGTTAAACTATCCTTTGTTTTTCTGATTTGCTTATACTATCCTTCTTTATGTCTAAATCATGAACCCATTTTTTTTATTTTATTTTATTTTTTTTTATTTAATAGCCTTTTATTTACAGGATATATACATGGGTAACTTTACAGCATTAACAATTGCCAAACCTCTTGTTCCAATTTTTCACCTCTTACCCCCCCCCACCCCCTCCCCTAAATGGCAGGATGACCAGTAGATGTTAAATATATTAAAATATAACTTAAATACACAATAAGTATACAATCATGAACCCATTTTGACCTTATCTTGGTATAGGGTGCAAGGTGTGTATGGATCAATGCCTAGTTTCTGCCATACTAATTTCCAATTTTCCCAGCAGTTTTTGTCAAATAGTAAGTTCTTATCCCAAAAGCTGGGGTCTTTGGGTTTATCAAACACTAGATTACTATAGTTATTAACTATTTTATCCTATGAATCTAACCTATTTCACTGATTGACTATTTCTTAGCCAGTACCAAATGGTTTTGATGTCCACTGCTTTATAATATAGTTTTAGGTCTGGTACAGCTAAGGCTACCTTCATTTGCATTTTTTTCATTAATTCCTTTAAAATTTTTGACCTTTTGTTCTTCCAGATGAACTTTGTTATTATTTTTTTCTAGCTCTATAAAGTGATCTCTTGGGAGTTTGATTGGTATTGCACTGAAAATAGATTAATTTAGTTTCGTTTTTATTATAATATCATGGCTTACCCATGAACACTTGATATTTTTCCAATTGATTAGATCTGATTTTAACCATCAATTTAATTTTAAATATTTAATCCCCTATTTCCTACTGATGAGGTCTTGAGTAGCCAAGTGAGCTTTTGCTCCCTAAGCTAGCAAGAAGGATACTGATGTGTTAGAGACTTTCCTTCTGAGAATTGCCATGTGTGTCATGTCAGCTGGTAAGGTGGACCCAGGAGGTAAAAAGGGGCTTGGCCTCTGAGGCAGGAGGTTTTGTCTTATAGGTGTTTCCTTGAGATAGCGAGGGATGTGTTCTTTTGCCAGATCTTTTCTTAGGATACAGCACTAACTCCAGGTATCTCCCTTCTATGGACCCACCTATGCAGTGCTGAGTGGGCTAAGTACAATGTAATCCCAGAGGAGAGTAAATTTAAATGGCCAGCTTTGAGTCCATAGGCTGAGAAAGATGCAGAGACATATATATATATATATATATATATATATATATATATATATATATATATATATATATATACTTACTTCCTGCTAATCCCTGCTGAGATTACCAATAAAGAAAGGCTGTTTGGCACCTTAACATTGGCTCATTTTCATGTGTATCTGGGGAAGATTGGTATGTATGGCCCTGGCGGTCAGTAGCCTCAGAAAGAGGTTTCACTGATTGGATCTTAAATGAGCATTTTGTTTTGAAGTAGGTCTTTTCTTCAAGTAGACTTATGATTACAAATCCAGTTCCAGGTGAGGGTTTCTAGAAACCTTACCTTTACTTTTCCAACCAGTAAGCCAAGTTATAATGCCATACCCCCAGATTATATTTTCTTTATAAAAGGTAAACTCTTGGTTTATGACATGATAAAAGATCTTTGCGAAATCCCTTTCAGGGTTGCCCTGCCAAGGTGTCCTGCCTCTTGATGTCCTTTTCACTTATTCCCCCCTACCCCTATGCCTCATGGTATCTTTCTCTGTTATAGCTAACTCTTTTAAGGTGCTAAATCCCTTTTAGGGTTAGCCCACCAGTCAATAGTACAATCTGCTTTCCTATTAACCCCCTTTTTGGGTTAATCCACTAAACTCTATGGATTTAAATAGCTAATCAGTGGCATACTCCTATTTCATGGCATATTACCTTTAATAGGCTCTACGTATTCATCCTGCTGGTCATTTCTTACAGACCAATAATATTCCATAACATTCATATATGACAATTTATTCAGCCATTCTCCAATTGATGGGCATCCATTCAGTTTCCAGTTTCTAGCCACTACAAAAAGGGCTGCCACAAACATTTTTGCACACATAGGTCCTTTCCCCTTCTTTAAGATCTCTTTGGGATATAAGTCCAGTAGTAACACTGCTGGATCAAAGGGTATGCAGTTTGACAGCTTTTTGAGCATAGTTCCAAATTGCTCTCCAGAATGGTTGGATCCATTCACAACTCTACCAACAATGCATCAACGTCCCATTTCCCCACATCTTCTCCAACATTCGTCATTATCTTTTCCTGTCATCTTTGCCAATCTGACAGGTGTGTAGTGGCATCTCAGAGTTGTTTTAATTTGCATTTCTCTGATCAATAATGATTTGGAATACCTTTTCATATGGGTAGAAATAGTTTCAATTTCATCATCTGACAATTATTCATATCCTTTGACCATTTATCATTTGGAGAATGGCTTGATTTCTTATTAATTTGAGTCAATTCTCTTTATATTTTGGAAATGAGGTCTTTATCAGAACCTTTAACTGTAAAGATGTTTTTCTCTCTTTATTGCTTCTCTTCTAATCTTGTCTGCATTAGTTTTGTTTGTTTAAAAGCTTTTTAACCTGATATAATCAAAATTTTCTATTTTGTGATAAACAATAATCTCTAGTTCTTCTTTGGTCACAAATTCCTCTCTCCTCCACAAGTTTGAAAGGTAAAGTATCCTATGTTCCTCTAATTTATTTATAATCTTATTCTTTATGCCTAAATCATGGACTCATTTTGATCTTATTTTGGTGTATGGTGTTAAGTGTGGGTCCATGCCTAGTTTCTGCTGTACTAATTTTCAGTTTTCCCAACAGTTTTTGTCAAATAGTGAATTTTTATCCCAAAAGTTGGGGTCTTTGGGTTTGTCAAATACTATGATTGCTCTAATATTGACTATTTTTGTCCTGTGAACCTAACCTATTCCACTGATTAACTAGTCTATTTCTTAGCCAATACCAAATGGTTTTGGTGACTGCTGCTTTATAATATGGTTTTAGATCAAGTACAGCTAGGCCACCTTCATTTGACTTTTTTTTCATTAGTTCCCTTGAAATTCTTAACCTTTTATTCTTCCAGGTGAATTTTGTTATTTTTTTTTAGGTCATTAAAATAGTTTCTTGGGAGTTTGGTATAGCACTAAATAAATAAATTAGTTTAGGGAGTATTGTCATCTTTATTATATTCGCTCGACCTAACCAAGAGCACTTAATATTTTTCCAATTGTTTAGATCTGACTTTATTTGTGTGGAAAAGGTTTTGTAGTTTTGCTCATATAGTTCCTGATTTTCCCTTGGCAGATAGATTTCCCAATATTTTATACTCTTGACAGATACTTTAAATGGAATTTCTCTTTGTATGTTGGATTTTGTTAGTGATGTATAAAAATGCTGATGATTAATGTGGATTTATTTTGTGTTCTACAACTTTGCTAAACTTATGGATTATTTATTTCTAATAGCTTTTTGGTAGAATCTCTGGGGTTTTCTAAGTATACCATCATTCATCTGCAAAGAGTGATAATTTGCTTTCCTCATTATCTATTCTAATTCCTTTAATCTATTTTTCATCTCTTATTGCCAAAGCTAGCATTTCTAACACAATATTGGACAGTAATGGTGATAGTGGACAACCTTGTTTCACTCCTGATTTTATTGGGAATGGTTCCAGTTTATCACCATTACATACAATGCTTACTGATGGTTTTAATTAGATGCTACAGACTATTTTAAGGAAAAGTCCATTTATTCCTATACTCTCTAGTGTTTTTTAATAGGAATGGGTATTGGATTTTATCAAGTGCTTTTTCTGCATCTATTGAGATGATCATATGGTTTTTGTTAATTTGGTTATTGATATAATCAGTTATGTTAATAATTTTCCTAATATTAAACCAGCCTTGCATTCCTGGTATAAATCCTACTTGGTCATGGTATATTATCCTGGGGATGATTTTCTATAATCTTTTTGCTAATATTTTATTTGAGATTTTTGCATCAATGTTCTGGGAGAGATCTTAATTTTTTTCTGTTTTTCCCCTGGTTTGGGGTATCAGTACCATGTCTGTGTTTAGAAAGAATATGTAGAACTCCTTCATTTCCCTATTTTTTCAAATAGTTTATTCATTGAATTAATTTTTTTAAATGTTTGGGTAGAATTCCTTAACCATCTTCCTAAATTTTTCTTAGGGGTTGATTAATATTTTATTTTCTTTTTCTAAAAATGGACTATTTAACCAATTTACTCCTTCCCTTAATCTGGACCCAAAAAACCCTTTATTTATTTTTTGGGAAAAAGGTTATTTTCAATTTCCCCATTTTTCCCCATTTTAAGTTACAAAATTTTTTTTTTAATTTTCAAGGTTTTTTTGGCAAAAAAGTTTTTAACTCTGTTTTTTTTCTTTAATTTTTTTCCCCTTTTTTTTTTCAAATTTAATTGGGGGAAATTTCTCTTTTTTCTATTTTTTCTTCAAACCCAATTATTATTTTTTTTTTTTTATGCAAACCTTAGTTTTAAATTTTATCAATGTTTTTTTTTTTTTATTTTTTTATTGTCCCTTTTTTTTTAAATTTTTTGTGTTTGATTTTTTTTTTCATTTTAGGCAAGTTTATTTATTTTTTTTATTTTTCTGGCTTTTTAGAATAATTTTTATTAACATGCGTCATTACATTTTATGTTTTATTTTTGTTCTTTATTTAATTGGTCAGTTTTTTGTTATTCCATATCTGGAGAGGTTCTCTTTTTCTGTTCCTGTTTTTTAAGATTTTATTAACTTTTCTAGTTTCTATTTCCTCTTTAATTCTTTTTTTTTTTGGTTTTTTATTAGTTCCAAGGTGAAGTGGATCTCCCTTTATAATTTTGCGTCCTTTCTTCTTTTTAGCTCTCTTAACTTCCCTTTAAATTTAGATGCTATACCACTTGGTACATATATTTTAGTATTGATTTTTTCATTATTATGGCCCTTAAAATAGTGCCCTTTTATCTCTTTTTAATTAGATCAATTTTGCTTTTCTTGATCTAAGATCAGGATTCCCATATTTTTTTGACTTTACCTGAACCATAGTAGATTCTGCTCCAGCCTTTTCCTTTATTCTGGGAAACCCTTCTTCAATTTGTTTCCTGAAACAACATTTGCAGGTTTGCTTTTAATCAGACTGCCATCCACCTCTCTTTATCCTATTCCACATTTATAGTTAAGTTAGTAATTTGTGTTTCCCCATCTTGTTAACCCCGATTATGTTTTTTCTCTTTCCTTTTTCCTTCCCCTTATTTTAAACTTATGAGCACCACTTGTCTCACGCAGCCCTCCCTCCCTCTTAGAGTCTTTCTCCTTTTCTTAAATCTTTCCCTTTCAATTTCTGTATTCCCTTCTATTTATCCTACCCCTTCCCTTTTCGCTTTTCCCCTCCCACTTTTCAATGAGGTGGAAGAAGTTTCTCTGTAATTTTTTTGTCTAATATCTTCTCTTTGAGCCAATTCTGATGAGAATAAGATTCACACTATGATTATCACCCTCCCCTCTTTCCCTCCAATATAATGGATTTTTTTTGTGTCTTTGTGAGATGTAATTTCCCTCTTTTTACCTCCACATTTCCCTTTTTCTGGTACAATTCCCTTTCCACCTCTAGATTCTTTTTTATATTATAACAGTAAGCCAAATTATACATGTACTCTTTATGTGTAGCCATAACAGAAATACAGTTCTCAAGAATTCTTTTTACCTTTTTATGCTTCTCTTGAATCCTGTATTTGGAGGTCAAACTTTTTGTTTAGCTCTGATTTTTTCATCAGAAATGTATGGAATTCACCTATTTCATTGAATGTCCATATTCTTCCTTGGAAGAAAATACTCAGTTTGGCTGGGTAAGTTATTTTGGGCTTCATACCAAGTTCCTTTGTCTTTCGGAATATCAGATTCCAGGCCCTTTGATCCTTTAATGGTAGAAGCTGCTAGGTCCTGAGTGATCCTTATTGTGACTCTTCAGTATTTGAATTGTTTTTTTTTTTTTTTTCTGGCTGTTTGAAGTATTTTTTCCTTGATCTGATAGTTCTGGAATTTAGCCTCAATATTTCTTATAGGTTTAATTTGGGGACCTTTTTCAATAGGTGATTGATGAATTCTTTCAATGTCTATTTTACCTTCTTTTTCTATGACATCAAGGCAGTTCTCTTTGATGATTTCTTAAAAAGTAGTGTCTAGGCTCTTTTTTTCATCATGTATTTCAGGGAGTCCTATAATTCTTAGATTGTTTCTCCTAGATCTATTTTCCAGGTTGGTTGTTTTCCCCATTAGGTATTTTACATTTTTTTCTTTTTTTCTTTTTTTTTTTGCTTGACTGATTCTTGTTGCCTTATTGAGTCATTCATTTCCATTTGTTCAGTTCTGAATTTTAGTGTGTTATTTTCTTCATTTACTTTTTTTTTTTTTTACTTCTTTTTGTATTTGTCCAATTGAATTTTTGATTGTGTTGTTTTGTTCTATGGAATTTTTTTCCATTTCATAAATTCTGTTTTTTAGAGAGTTATTTTCTTTTTCTGTATCACAAATTCTGTTTTTCTGGAAGTTGCTTTCTTTTTCCAGTTTACCAAATCTATCTTTTAATGAGTTACATGCTTTTTCCATTTCACTATGTCTATTTTGTATTGCCTTTTCCAAACTCTTGCAAGGCTTTCATTTCCTTTCCCCATTTTTCCTCTAACTTTCTTTTAAGATCATTTCTAAGTCCTTTTAGGAGAGCCTTGTGTGATGGGGACCAAGTTATTTCCCCCCTTGGAGCTTCATCTGGAGACAATCTGCCTTTAGTCTCCTCAGGGTTTGAAATCTGTTCTTCTCTTTAGCCGTAAAAGCTGTCAATTGTTAGTCCTCTTTACTTTTTTACTCATTTTTTAAATTAAGTTAAGGTCTGCCTTTAGGGTGGGGGACAGCCTTTCCAAGCAGCCACAGCCTTGCTGGATCATTGCTGATTCACTCCTGGTGTTGGCTCTGCCACGTGGAGTTCTTAGCAATGCCCCAGGCTTCTATGCTATCTGCCCTGGTGTTTGTGGTTCTAGTCTGCTCAGCCACCCTGAGCCTGCACTGTTCCCGGAATCTGAGCTGTCTGTGCTAGAGTTTGTGGTCAGCTGCCCTGGCTTCACTGTCTCTCTCCCACTTCCTGATTGAAGCAGACATTCTCTGGTCTGCTTCCTCCTGCAAGCTCTCTGCCGTGGGGGAAGTTTCACTGCCACACTGAAACTGCTCTGCCCTGGTACTGGTTCTGTCTGTGCTGGCATTTATGGTCAGCTGTTTGTGTTTTGCTGCCTCTCTCCCATTTCTGATTGAAACAGATCTTTTCTGGTCTGTTTCCTCCTGCAAATTCTCTGCCCTGGGATACTGAGCTATCTCTGTGCTGGTGTTTATATTGGTTGGCCTGGTTGCCTTCCTCCTGGTTCCAATTGAAATGAACCTTTTTTGGTGATCTTTGAAATTATCTTCTGCTGATAATTCGTTGCACTCCCAATATTTGTGGGTTCTGCCCATCCAGAAATAATTTAGAGCTAGATTTTAGTTATAATATTACTGAGAGCTTTCATTTAGAAGTTTCTTTCAGGAGGTAACCATAAATTCTTTTTCTAGTTTTCTCTTTAGTTCTAAGAGATCTGGACAGTTTTCTCTTAAGATTTTTTGAAATGTAATCCTAAGGCTCTTTTTATGTTTATGACTTTCAGGCAATTCATTGATTTCATTCATCCCCAAGAGCTCTGATTCCCCTTCTGAGGCGGGATGAGTGGTCTCACTGAACACCAAATCCCTGAAGATAACACTCACTATAAAGTCCCTTTCTCTCCTTAGAGAATATTTCTCTTCGTTCATAAGAGTACTTTATCTTTGCAACTTCTTTCCGTTATTTAACATAACTGGCATTTCAAGGCCCTTCAAAGTATGACTTCAGTCTACAGTTAAGACTCTCTTACAACTAGTGAATCACCATTCATATCAAAAGTATTCCTTAAAAGATATAGTAATGAAATTGGAGCAAAATGTTTGTAGTTCTACTTTACAAATATATCTAAGGAGAAAATTCTTAAATAAACAAGAAATAGAAGAGGACCAAAAGATAGAAAAGGTATTTCAATTACATGAAATTTAAAAGGTTTTGTGCAAATAGAATCAAAGCTACTGAGATAAAGGAAATTATCAAGTAGGAAAAAACCCATTATGTCAGATATCTCAGACAAAGGCCTGATATCTAGGCTCTGTTAGGAATCAATACAAATCAATACAAAACAAATAAGACCAAAAAACATTCCCCCAAAATAATAGGGAAGTTAGGTAGGAAGAGGACAAAGGATATTAATAAACAGTTTTCAACTATGCTTCTTTTAGGTTTAACTTTCTTACTGCAATTTCAGCTATAATGTCATTGACTGATATTATTCATGTTTTCCAATAGCATATCCACTTGTATATTTGAAAAGATTTAGATTAATAGTATTTTTGTTAATCCTTTCAGAATCAATAAAATCATATTCTTTTTTTTCAATTATGTAACAAATATTTATTAATTCCTGACTTAAATACTCTTCTAAACACTGAAGGCTACACAGCAATGAATAATACACTCTTGCTGTTTGGGATCATATGATTAGATGAACACTGAATTGTTTGGGTGACTAACTCATACTGTTAATGATAAAATCATATTCTTAATACATACACCTTCCTCCTCCCTCCCCCCCCCCCGCCTCTCTCTCTCTTTCTCTCTCTCTCTCTTACACACACACATGCACTCACACACACACAAGTTTTCAAAAGAATTGCAAATTATAGGAAAAAAGGTTTTAAATCATAAAAAATAAGAGAAATTCTAACTAAAATAATCCTGAGTTATAAGACTAGAAGAAAGGGTCAGTTTGAAGGATTTTGAATGTCAAATAGAAGATTTGATATATTTCATACTGAGGGTGATAGGAAGCCACTGAATTTATTGAATAGAAGGTTGCCATGGTCAGACCTACACTTGGGGAGGATTAATTTGACAGTTGAGTGGAATATAGATCAGAATAGAGAGACTTGAAATAAGGAGATTAATCAGAAGGTCCAGAAGATACTGGAATGGTAACTATCAGAGGGGAGGAAGGGACATATATAAAAGATATTATGAATAGGTTTGTTAGAAAATTGGTTTTGGGGATGAGAAAGTTAGGAGTCAAGGATGCAAATCTAGGTTGCAAGCCTGGGTCTGGGAGGATGGTCGTATCTTTAACAATAATAGAGAAGTTAGGTAGGAAGAGGATTTGTAGAAAGATAATGTATTTAGTCAAACATATTGTGTTTGATATGTCCTCAGAATATCCAATTTTAGGAGTCCAGAAAATAAAGGAACTAGTTCAGAGCTACTTACTTAGCTTTCCATTCTTCTTAATTAGCTAATATTAAGGTTTGTAGAGCCACATACTATTTAATAAAGCTCTTGCAAAAAAAAAAAAAAAAAAAAGGTTTTATTAGTAAATTTTTCCTTCCAGGCTTGACTTGTGATGATCTTTTTGCCAGCTGTACAAATGTTTTTAATTTGAAAATGAATTTAGTTTCCAGCATTTTCAGCAAACTTGGTGAAATAACAACTGAATTTTATGATGTCTAAAGCCCAGAAGACAGTATTTGCCCCTAGCAGATTGTGGGTTATGGCTCTAGCTAGTGTTTCAGTGTGTGCTCATTGGATTGTGTGAAAGAGGGGGGAAAAAAAAAGAAAAAAGTTTTATGAGTTCTCATGTGGCCAGTGGTTTAACATAGTTTTAAATTGTATTCCCAGGCCCAAAGGGACTTGAATGAGACTTGCAAAATGGCATTATTGAGAAAAAGAATAAAAAGTGACTCTAATTAAAAATTGCTTTTCACAAAGATTACATTGAATGTGATTTGATTTCTCCTTTACTATACTGAGGGTATACTAGGCCTACACAAGGCCATTACCTGCCAGTGATATTAGTATCTGTCTGAAAGAGAACCTGGGATTTGCTGAGGATGGAAGAAATGATGGAAGTTTAGAGGGTCCAAGTATTTGTCCACTCAACTGATTGTATTGCAACAACTGCCAAGGTATCACAACAATGTTTTTAGGAGAAAATGTAGTTTTCTTGGGTTTTCTTTTGTTGTAAAAGGACCAACTAATTAAAAGAAAGGTAGTGAATGTCCCTCAATTGTACTGTATCTGAACATAAATTACCATAATTCCACAAAATATATAGAAGGTTATTGTTGTCTTTCATTCTTAAAGGACCAAGACATCAGGGAAGTGATATCATGATATACAAACAAATAGGATTTAAGTGAGGGAGGACTGGGCCAGGTCACCTGCCTCTCATTTTTCCCTCAGAGCCATTCATGTCTAGTAGCTAGAGAGAAATCAAGATGACTGGAGATAGCCCTGGATGAAATGGGAGACGGGTGCCTTTTTAAGCTAAGGTCTTCAACGAGTGTCAGTTTGACTGAGGCTGCACCCATTCAGTAATTAAGGTTAGGTAGCAATTGAGGCAAAGAATCTCTTCTTTCACCTAGTCCAAAAAAAAAAAAAAAAAAAAAAAAAAAAAGACAGGAAGACCCCTCAGGGTTTCTACAGATTTATCCCACTTTACACAAATCTTCTTATAAAGATTTTTTTTTTACAATATCATAGGCCCTGACAATTCAGAAAATAATTATTCTAGAGCTTTTTTTTTTTTTTTCTGAAGCTGAGTTTTATTTAACCTTTTAGGTATCAATTTTAAAAAATATATATTTTTAGCCATGCTAGATTGGATTGAAGGACAGCATAGTAGAAAGAAAGTAGGCCTCATGGCAAAGAAGAACAGGGTTCATCATATTTGGGGCAATTGCACCTACCCAAACTGACTACTCAGGAGTTACTCCAAATGATGTACAGAAAGAATTTATTAGAATCTCGAGAAGTAGACCGTCCTGGCCTGTGGGCCCGAAAGAACAGCAAGGATACCCACAGGAGGAGAGTCATTCACTTGAAAATGCTTACAACTTTTATACATTTCAGACAAAGAACCCCCAAAATCCCACCCTCTATAGGTTGTGATTGGTTACATAAACCTTTATCTCCCTATTTGGTCAGTGGAATGCAGTGACAAAGGTGATATACAGCTTTGGCCATTTAATTCCTTCTTTGGACAATGGAATTGCAGTCTAGGTCTCATCTAAAATCACATGACTGGGGCCTATAGGCCTGATCTACTTGAGTTAACAGTCTCTGATCAATATGTGCTTAATCTGTAAGTTCTTCACCTTTCCACACAATTCCCCCCTGTTATTAATAAATATATATGTATATATATATTTCCTCATGAAGAACTAACATTGTGGTCAAATTCAATTAACATTTCTACACATTGCTTATTAATCTTTTCATCAGGATCATCCCCTGCTACTGTCTCCCATCCCTCCTTTTGTAAAATCATCATTTTAATGGCATCCTCTGTCTGTAAGATTCTTGACAGTGACCTCCGAACTATTTTTGTTACCAATGTAATCATACAGGGCAAACATAGTGGCAATAGGATGATTCCACTTATAGCTACTAACCCATATCCCAACAATTGTTTTCACCAGCTTCTACTGAACCATGACCACCAGCCAATACCAAAGGGAGATTTCCAAACCTGCACAGGTATATGTGCAGTCTTACGGATGTTCTTCGTGATTTCCTTAACAATTTGCCCATTATCATCAATCTGCATACAGTAGGTGGACAAATTCAGTTTCCCACAGACCCCTCCTTCCTTTGCTAGCAAATAGTCTAAGACTAGCCGATGTTGTAACACTGCTTCCCTTGTCTGAGTTGCCTGATCAGCCAGTAAGTCTAAGGCTTGAGTGGTTTGGTTGGTTATTATCTCTAGGACTGCCTGTAGCCTAATCAGCCCATTTAACACATATATCAGCGTTCTGTGCCCCCAGCTACCATCCTGGGCCCATGTTGCCGGTCCATACTCTTTTATAATTCTCTTCGGAGGCCAGGCATCTCCCCACCCATCGGCATCATTTGTCTGGGTCAAAGAAGTATCAATGCGGGTTAGGGAGCGATCCGCACTTTGTGTTTCCCTTTCCATATCTTCATATAACCGTATCCCCAATTGCCTGCCAATGCTTGATGAGAGAAAGAAAAATTTAGATCTAATTAATCTTATATAACAAACCCCAGTCCAATTTTTGGGTAAATGGGTATAAGCCCTCTCACCACAGATCCAATAATGTCCCTTCAGGGCAGGATTATCATCATACCAAAATATAACGGGTCCACTTGAAGATGGGAAATACCTGACATCCCAGGGACTGTCATCTCTAAAGATAACTTTCAACTACCCATTGGCAGGTGCAACCATTTTCCCCTGTTAGATCCTGACGGCTCCAGAAATTATTAAACATTTTCCTAACAGTGCCTTCTCTATTCTCCCACTTCTATGGAATGGATTGTGTAATGTGTGAATGGAAGTATAAGTTGAACCTGGTGCTGTGCTATTCAAGGTTATACGTGTCCATATTTGGGGTCCCTCTGGATCAGGGATTAAACAGGCAGGTGCAATTAAAGATTGCACACCCCTCACTACTATTAGAATATTGGATACAGGGAACTACTGATCCGTCATAACTGGTTTGATTCCATCTGTTCACATACCTACTGCAGTCTATGGCAGTTCCCTTCTCTGGCCTGCGAGTAAATGTCCATGTACATTCACTTTCTCTCATCCATAGCCCTGTACCAGACTGATTCAGGCAATATCTCCCTAACATTGTACTGGCCAGAGTCCAGTGGTGCTTTTCTTCTGCTGACCAGAAACCTGTTCCATTGTGTATTATTGACCTGTTGCTCAAGATCCAGGCTGGAGACAAGGGAACAGGAACCCAGGGCCACTGTGTAAGCTGATCAGGTCCACACATCCAACAGTCAGTCAGTCTAAAGCTAATGGCTATTGTTTGGATCAGGGTTTGAAAGGTATTCTCATGCTCCACTGCTCTTGAGGTACCAGTACAAAAGGAGTACCCACATAGAATTACACATACATATAGAAGGCATAGTTCCTAACCCTTTGGGTTTGGTTCACACCCCATTCTTCCTGATAGTATATAATACCCCTAATCCTAACAATACAGTTCAACAAAATGTAATATCTAGTATAAACAAGAAAAGTCTCAAGAGAGTTCCCCAAATGAGACAAGTCAAAAAGATTTTACATGCACAATTCATCAGTCTTTGCTAGGCTTCTTGTAATTTCAGCCACACTTTCAATGTTCCTGGATCAATCTCTACTGCCCACTTCTTGGGCGCATCCACGGGACCTTTGACTCAAGTGTGATGTGTCCAACCTCTCTCTTGGTGCGTATCACCGTATCTGAAGTCAACAGGATCTGGAATGGTCCTTCCCAGCTCAGGGTCAGCTTGCCCTCCTTCCATGTCCAAACCAAGACTCGGTCTTCATGCTAGAACTTATGCACTGTGAATCCTAAGGGAGGAGTCTGAGCAATAAGCCCTTTCAGTTGTAAAGTTTTCGGATATTACAATAAAGACAGAACATATTCCTTTAAAAACAAATCCTTGGTCTCAAATATTGGATCCAAGGAAGAATTTTGAATCCCCTTTTTGGATAAGGGTGACTATACAATAATTCATAAAGTGATAACCCCACATCCCTTCAGGGTTTTGTTCTATTCTTAATAAGGCAAGGGGAAGGCACTTGGTCCAGGGCAATTGTGTCTCTAACGCCAATTTAGTCAGTTGCTGTTTAATTTCCTTATTCATCCTTTCTACTTTACCTGATGAGGGCGGATGCCCTGGGGTATGTAAGTCCCATGATATTTCTAGAGCTTGGGCCATAGATAGGAGGATCTTAACTGTGAAACAGGTGCCTTGGTCCGAATCTACCTGCTCCACCATCCCATACCTCAGAATGATATGCTCAAGGAGTACTTTTATGACTGCTGAGGCAGTTGCCCAGACAAGGGGGGAGGCCTCCACCCATGAGGTCAGATGATCCACTACGACCAACAGGTATTTGAGACGCCCCACTGATGCAGCTCGGTAAAGTCCACCTGAATGCTTTGGAAAGGTCTGATACCAGGGGGCCTTCCTCCTTTCTAGACTTGTCATTGGGCTGCCCTATTCATCCTCTGACAAACGGGACACCTGCTGACCTATTGCCTGCTATTGTGTACAAGTCAGTGCCACCAACTTAGTCAGCACCACATCACACAGGTCTCAGACACCCCGATGACTGCCCTGATGTAAATGTTGGAGCACATGTCTCATACGTGCTGTGGTCAGTACCTCTCTGTTGTCAGGGAGGAACCAGTGCCCCTCTTTATCCTCCTGAGCACCAAGGCTTTGGATTTCCTGCTTCTTTTCTGGGGTAAGGGAAGGTGGAGGCATCGGAGGCAGAAATGCCAGAATTAGCACCATCATTTCCTCTATACTTATAGATTCCTCTTCTCCAGCCCATTTTGCCTCCTCATTCGCAAAGCAGTTTCCCCTTGTCTCAAATGAATCTCCTCTTTGGTGCCCCTGCACATGAATCACTGCAATTTTATTAGGTAACATAAGATTAATCAAAATTTTAGTGACCAATGCCTTACTGTTTCCATTCTTTCCCTCAAATAACTTAGAGGATCTAAAATTTTTTTTTCCTTCACTTATATAATGAACTAAATGTTTTACCTCACGTTTCACAAATTGCAATTGGTCTTGAGAAATTCTCAATCCCTGTGCTCCTAAATAATTTAACCAACTGATAGTGACTAAGACAATGTCACTCTTTTTCCTTCCTGCCACAAGAGGATCATCTACATATTGTAAGACTTTTAACAGTAAGAAATTTATCCCAGAATGTTCACACAATTTTTACATACCCAAGTAGATGTTTCATAAATTGAATATTATACCAATCATTTTGCTTTTAAAATACCCAATACACAGAAAAATCCCAAACTACATATTGTCCATAACAAAAATTTTTTCAAAAGGACAAAGGCAAAAACTATTATCCTTGGAGTCCCTTTAAATAATTGGCATCAATACAGTTAATTAAAACTTCCTATTTTCACATAAAAGAATCTGAAAAGTTCTTAAAAACATAAATTAAACTTTTTGAAATAACCCTTTCAAACTATAGATCCCATTTATGATCATTTCCTTAAACAAGAAAACCATTATGCTTCAAAGAAACAAATATTCAGTCAATTAACCAAGCCACTACAGAAAATGACTGAACGCATTTGGTAGGGGGAAGGGAAGAGAGGATTCCATGTGGCCACCCTTCCCCCACTCCTGGACAAAGGATTCCCTCCTGTTTCTCCACTCAATTTCCTACTTGGGAATCCTTCTCAAGATTTAGGCAATCAGTTTATTTCCTTTCATTTTTCAACTGATTCCTTCTTGATATGATTCAGGCTCTCAATTTCCTCCTATAAATCAATCCTTTAGTCTCCTGCCTTCTTCTTTCCAGTTCCCTTCAGAACTTTTAAGATTCACAATATAGTGAATAGCTAGAAAAACTCCATAAAGTATAACTTACAATGTTAACAAATTACCCAATATATTTCCTTGTTTTCCACGTCCAACATTCTAAA
Organism: Sarcophilus harrisii; assembly: GCF_902635505.1. Lineage (NCBI taxonomy): Eukaryota > Metazoa > Chordata > Mammalia > Dasyuromorphia > Dasyuridae > Sarcophilus > Sarcophilus harrisii. The sequence goes on along the minus strand of NC_045427.1, from coordinate 248,298,961 downwards.
TTTGAATTCCTCAATGCACCCTTTCTTTTATTATTTCTTGCAGACTCCCAGCCCCTCCTGGGTCCCATGTATTCCTTTTTAGCAGCATTCGAGTTATGGATCTACTGAATCATGATCCTATTTCTCTCTCTTTCTCTCTTATCCCTGGGCTTTTCCCATTCCTTTCTTTGCCTCTCTTTGTCTTTAGCCCAATCTTCATCTCTCCTTACATAAACCTTTGTAGCTTCCTCCAATAAAGTTTCCAAAGAAGACCGCATCCACCCTTCAATCTTCTGTAACTTCCTATTTATATCCACCCAGGAATTAGATACAAAGTGCACCTTTAACATCTGTTCATTCTCTGGCTATCAGGATCTGTTCCTGAATACTTTCTTATTCCTTCCCTAATTCTTTCTAAATACTGCGCTGGTGACTCATCCTTTTCTTGGGTGATAGCTAAGGCCTTGTTTATATTTTGCCTCTTTGGGAAGGCATCCCTCACCTCCACAACTATTAACTCCCTCAGATCTTGCATATTCTGTCTATGCACCTGATTATTACCATCCCATCCTGGGTCATTCACTTCTGTTCAGCTGGGACCACCCCGTCATTCAGGGGTAGGTGCCTCCTTTCCCATTCCCGCATGGCTAAATGCCCTAAGCTCATTTCTTGATAGGGGTGCATTCATATATCCTCTTGAGCCCCACCTAACGGGACTTCCCTGAGGGGGAACATATCGGCATCCCCAGCCAGGAGGGGGACCTCTCTACGTATATCCCCCACTGAACTCCATGTCTTTCTTGGGAGTGATCCTGCCTCCTCCCTAAAGGGGAGGCTCTGAATATCCTTCTGCACCTGGTGCAATTCCCTGGAAATAGGAGCATAAGGTCCTTCTCTTATCTGCTCTCTGGGAGCTTCAGCCACGAACTGGGCCTCAACGGCTGAGGGGGCAGAGCTTCTAAAGGGTCCCAATCCTGCTTCTCTTCCTTTACTACTTTCTCTTTAGCCCCTGGCTCTTTTTCTGTTTTCTTTACTCTGGTTTCTGGGGCTGGTTCAAAAAGACTTTAGCAGACCCATCAAGCCAGAGATTAGCATAAACAGATTCCTCTGGGTTAAAAGGTCTTTACCATTCACATACAAATTCAATTGTTGACATACCCAATCCTAGGAGGAACCAAAACTCGGCCAAATCAGTTCCCCACCAATATTTTGGCTGCTCCAAACAAAGCAGCAATATTTAACGATCTTTCTTTTGTCCTTTCCTTTGTATCTGAGAATTTCCTTCCAGTCCTTAAGTTGACTTCCTAATGGGCTATCCACTGAAATTCCCTGACTAAGGTCCTGACACTCACTTTTGGACTGTGATTTCCCCATCTCACTTAGTTCCCCAAACTAAGTTCAGCAGTTTCTCAGCATCTTCCCTTGGCAGTTCTTTACCACTGGGGCCTGTCACAGTCCAGCACTCAACAAAATTTAGCAAGGGCTATTCCCTCGGGTTCCCTAAAACCCAGCCAATAAGACCCCCAAACTATTCCAAGAGCTTACCGAGCCACATGGTGCGGATTCTAAACTGCACCGGCCAGTCAGGACATTTGTTTCTTCCAAAGTATTAGTTTCTGTACATCACTGAGTCCCCCTGCTTTGGTCCATTGTCTGATAGGGAGGGAGGATGCACACGCTTGAGTCGGAGACCACTGGAAAAATTCTTCCATGGGTGCCCGCCTCCGCTCAAGGTGCACACCTGTCTCCCCAAAAGGCACCAATCCCAGACGAGCCCCCAAAACTGTTTGGGGCAATTGCACCTACCCAAACTGACTACTCAGGAGTCACTCCAAATGATGTACAGAGAGAATTTATTAGAATCTCGAGAAGCGGACCATGCTGGCTTGTGGGCCCAAAAGGACAGCAAGGATACCCACAGGAGGAGAGTCATTCACTTGAAGATGCTTACAACTTTTATACATTTCAGGCAAAGAACCCCCCAAATCCCACCCTCTATAGGTTGTGATTGGTTACATAAACCTTTATCTCCCTATTTGGTCAGTGGAATGCAGTGATAAAGGTGATATACAGCTTTGGCCACTTAATTCCTTCTTTGGACAATGGACAAATGGCAGTTCAGGTCTCATCTAAAATCACATGACTGGGGCCTATAGGCCTGATCTACTTGAGTTAACAGTCTCTGGTCAATATGTGCTTAATCTGTAAGTTCTTCACCTTTCCACACAATCATATCCTGCATCAGCCATCTCCTGGGTATGTGACACTGTCCTAGTCACTTAACCACTCCGTGTCCTAGGCCATTCTTTGAGAGTGTGAGTTGCAGAGAAAGTGAAGATTTTCATTGGTAGAATTTTCCTATAAGGAAATTCTATATGTTATTAAATTTAAGGGCCCATATTGAATACTTTGGTGCGTCACTAAACTTGAGGTCTCATAAATGTAGGTACTCTTACCAGGGATTTTTGTTATTTTAACTCACCCTGGAGGTTCCTTATGTTTGTTTCATTATTTCTGTTTCCTCCCTCTCTGTAAGCATACCATCTTTCCATGTAATTCTTGTTCATGTCTCCCATATTTCCTATATGGGATATCTTGCAGTGTACTATGGTTCTTCCTTTAGTTCTCTTCATATTCCATGAGCACTGGCTCTGGATCAGGAAGACTTACATTCAAATCTAGCCTCAGATACTTTACAAGCTTTATGACCCTAGGCAAGTCACTTAACCTGGTTTGCTTCAGTTTCCTTATCTATAATTTGAGTTGGAGAAGGAAATGGCAAGCCCTTTCTTTATCTTTGCCAAGAAAATTCCAGATTGGAGTCATGAAAAATGTGACTGAACAAGTTCATCTGTTATGCTTGACTTTTGTATTATGAACCTATTTCTTCTTTTGGTCATATTTACCCTTGATGATTTCCTATACATTGCTTTTAATGGGCAGATAATTATTTATAATATTCTGCAGCTTATTTTAAAAATGAAAATTTTCCCTACTTTTCTCTGTGGATATATTGCAACTCTAATTCTTTTTTTAATTTTTGTAATAATATTCCAAGAAGCAGTTAGGTGGTACAGTAGATAGAGTGCCAGCCCTGAAGTCAGGAGGACCTGAGTTCAAATTTGATCTCAGACACTTAAGACTTCCTAGCTGTATCATCCTGGGCAAGTCACTTAACCCTAATTGCCTCAGCAAACAAAAATACATATATATATATGTGTGTCTGTGTGTGTGTGTGTGTGTGTGTGTGTGTGTATACATATATATATATGTCTTCTGTTTATATTTCTTCCTCTTTCTTTTTTTTCCCTACCCTATCCCTCCTTAAATAGTTTGCAACATTTACCCTTGCTACACTAATAAATTGATATTCCTAGATTCACTGCTATATACTATCATTGGAAAAATATTGGTATTAAAAAAGACAGGTCATTTTCATAAAGCTTAAGGGTTATTAAGAGTTTTCTCAGTATCCTTTCCATATTGATTAGTTTTGTCTTTGTTATCTTTGCCAATATGCTATGTGTGAAGTGAAATATTTGAATTGTTTTTATTCATAATCTGTAATTATTTTGAGAACTACTTGTTTATATACTTTGACAACTTGTCTATTGGTGAATAGCTCTTGGTCTTTATGTATTTGTGTCAGTTTAGTTTGATAGCTTTATGTAACAGAATTTGCCTGTTTTACCTTTTTATGTTTATAATAACAAATCCTTGGTAAATGGGTTCAACCAATTTGGAATTTTGGTTTGGAAACAATTCAGAGCTCTATAAGAAAATTAAATCAAACTATTCATACTCTTGAAAAACCCTTAGACTTAAAAGTGTTTCTCACAAAATTCTTGTAAATTTTGTAATTTTTGTAAATTAAATTTTGTAAATGCTTCTTATTGTTTTATATTGTAGTATAATGCCGGAGAAACTGAGGCAAAAGAGATTAGAAAGTATTTAATATTTTATTTGAAAGGGAGAGATTTACTGGGACCAAATAGATCCATGGTTTGGTCCCAGGGCTGAATGAGACTATTGTCTCCAAGAATCCAGTGAACAGAATGAGTTCTCAATGACATATATACACATGGCTCAGACACAGGGGATAGACTGAGGCAGGGGCGGTGTTTAGGGTGTTGAGAGTGGGAACACAGGACTAACAATCTGGTTCTGACAGGGTGAGGGGAGGCATGGGAGATATCTGATAATTGGGATTACAGAATGGGGAGAGGCACCCAACATTCTGATGATGCCTAAGATAGAAGGTCTTTCTCCTTATTTAGATCATAATAATTAGGAGGGAGGGATAGTTGAACAGAAAAATTATAAACCAAGGCAGGACAATTCAGGGTAACTGAGGCAGGACAATAAAAGAGAACTGTGGCATAACAGTAGTAGTATCATAATATTTTACCATATTCCTCCTTAAGATTTTACAAAGGAGTAGATATCCTAAACTAATATTGATTTTTACTACCATATATCTATGCTTTAAAAGACAATCAAGTTTCAGGGTTATTGGGCTTTCTTTTTGTGACAATTTTTTTTTTTTGCAGTGTTATGATTTCCTTAGAAAATAGTGAATGCATAAATTTCTGATGGTTTATTCATTTTCCATTTCTAATATCATGTCAATTTGATAAAGTCTAGACTTAGGGAACCAAAATGAGATTAGGGTTTCTGGTGGTCAGGGAGTTAAATGATAAGGTTTAGTGGCAGGTTCAGGGTTCAAGGAACCAAATGGAGAGGTTTGGCTCCCCTGCAACCCCTTGGGATTCGGCGCAAGGGTAAGGAGTTTTGGGGAACTCCCTTCTGGTGGCGCAGAGATTCTCTGTAAAGGAATTTACAGACCCGAAAACCTAGATTGATAAATTATAGGAATTGGGAAGTAAGGTTAGAAATACTCCTTAAACAGTAGAATTAGCCAAATGGATAAAGAAGCACAAAATTCAGTGGAGAAAATAATTCCTCAAAAACTATAATTGATCTAATGGAAGCTAATGACTCTGAGATATCAAGGAAAAATGAAAGTCAAAAGAATGAGAAAAAGAAGAAAATGTGAACTATTTCAATGGAGAAACAACTGACCTGGAAAATAGACTGAAGAGAGTTAAGAAAATTTAAGAATTATTGGACTGCCTAAAAACCAGATTCCAAAAAATAGCCTACAAATCATATTTCAAGAAATTACAAAGGAAAATTGCCTAAATGTCTTAGAATCACACAATATAAATCAAAAGAATCCATTGATTACTTTCTGAAAGAAATCACAAAATGAAAACTCCCAGGAATATTTTAGTTAAATGGCAGAACTCCCATGTCAACGAGAAATTACTACAGGTTGTTAGAGAGTCTTCAGATACTGTAGAGTCATATTAAGGATCTTACAAGATTTAATAGCTACCACGATAAAAGAGCAGAGGATTCAGAATATGATATTCTGTTAGGCAAACTCACTAGGAATACAACCAAGGATAATCTACCCAACAAAATTTAACATGATCCTTCAGGGGAGGTAGTGGTAAAAGGGAAGCCATACTAAGGGAGTCAGTGTTCAGAACCAAAATAGTTTTAAGGAGGGATAGGGTAGGGAAAAAAAAGAAAGAGGAAGAAATATAAACAGAAGAAAACACATCATAGTTGTGAACGGGATGAACTCACCCATAAAGTAGAAGTGAATAGAAAAATGCATTAATAACCAGAATTCAACAATATGTTGTTTTCAAAAAACACACTTGAAGCAGAAAATAAACACACACACACACACACACACACACACACAGACTTAAAAATGAGAGCTAGGGCAGAATGTATCATGCTTTAGATGAGGTAAAAAAGACAGGGGTAGCAGTCATGATCTCATATTAAGCAAAAGCAAAGAGATAAAATTAAAAGAAGATAATTAGGTAAATTTCATTTTGTTAGAAGATACCATAGACAATAAAGTAATATCAATACTAAACATATATGCACTAAATGTCATAGCATAGCATCCAAATTCTTAAAAGAAAAGTTATATAAGTTGCAGGAGGAAATAAATAGTAAAACTACATTAGTGGGGGGCCTCAGTTTTTCCTTCTCAGAGGTAGATAAATTTAATCATAACATAAATAAGAAATAAGTTAAGGAGATGAATGAATTTTTTTAAGTTAGATATGATAAACCTCTAAAAATAATTGAATGAGAATAGAAAGAAGACCCAAGTTTAATTTAATTGTGTGATCCTGGACAAATCATTTAATCTCTCTGTTTCAGATTCCTCATCTATAAAATGCAGAATAGTTAGATGAAGATCAAGTGAGATAATATCTGTAAAATACTTTGTAAGTCTTGAAGTACTGTGTAAATATTTACTATTGTTATTGTTTGCCATAATTTGTTCAGCCATGCCATAACTGATGGTCAGTCCTTAGATTCCCATTCTTTACCTCAAAATAAGCTACAAACATTTTAGTATATCCTTAATTAGAATTTGTTTTGCTTAGGTCTAATCCTTCCCTGAATTTGTTTTTGCTCTAATTTATCTTTCTCTCTCCTTCCTCTTTTTTCCTATTTCTTACTGAATGAATTGTATTTCTGTATACAACAGTATGTATATGTTGGTCAATTAAGTTGAGAGTGAGGTTCAAGTGTCAACTGTTCTTTTTCCATTTATTTTTTGTTTGTGTAGATTTCTTGCATACTCTGATAGTAAAAGATAATTTCCCCCATAATTCTTTTCCCCCTTTAATGTATTCCTTTTGCTTTTATTTTCTTTTCTTTTAAAATAATTTTAAAATCACATAACTGTCTACTTAGACCTTATGAACTCTGATGATAATAGCGTTTTGAAGGGTAATTAAATGATTATGATAATGATATGATTTTATGAACTCTGATGATAATAGTATATGTATGATATATACATATCATTTCTCCATAGTGACATTGAAACTTTTTTTTTCTTTTTTGCAAGGGCCCTTATGATTGCTTATTCACGTTTACTTGTTTATGTTTCTCTTGAATCCTGTGTTTGTACATTCTAGTCTTTTTATCAAGAATATCTACTTGACTATTTTATTAGGGAATCATTTTTCCCCCTCTGAAAGGTTATTCTTAATTTTGCTGAGTAATAATTCTTGGTTATAAACTTCTCTTTTTTTGCCTTTTGTTAATACACTATTCCAACCATTCCATTCCTTTTTGTGTTGACTGCTAAATTGTGTGCATTCCTGATGTTGGCTCCTAAATATTTTTCTTTCTTTCTGACTGCTTGTAGTATTTTTTTTTTCCTTTGATCTGGACCTTCTGGATTTTCACTATAGTCTTCTTGGAAATTTTTTCTTTTGGAATTCATTTTTAGAGGTGATTGGTATATTCTTTTTATTCCCATTTTACTCTGATTCTAAGAGATCTGGGCAATTTTATTATAAGATTTCTTGAAATATGCCTATATTGTTTTTTTGGTCTTAATTTTCAGGCAGTTCATTAATTCTTGAATTTATTTTCTTGATATATTTTCCAAGGCACTTATTTTCACTATAAAATGTCTTTCTTTCTTTTTTTTTTTTTTTTGGTTAATATATATTGTTTCATGGAATCATTAGCTTCTATTTAGTCCATTATAATGTCCAAGGAGTTTTTTAGTAGGGCAAGGTTTTATATCTCTTCTGTCATGCTATTAATTACTTTTTCAGTTCTTATTTTTATTTGTTTTCAATTTGTTGCTCTAATATTCTCATTTCATTTATCAAAAACATTTTTAACTCTTTAAAAAAGTTGTACTTCATCTCTTTCTGGGATTTGAATTTATTTTCAAACAGTATTTTCTCTCAGGTTTTGCCTGTAGATATTTTAGAGTCATTCTTTTCTTCTGGATTTGTGTTTTGAACATACTGGTTAGCTTTTTTATGGCGGGCTTCTGTTTTTGTTTGGTCATTCTTCCATTTGACTTTCAGACTTCAAACTTGCTGTTAAAGTGATACTTAAGTGTTAAAACTATAACAATTCTGAAGGGAGGGTCTGCTCTGCTCTTGGTGCTGCTTTTTAGGATAGTTACTGTTATATTACTCCATTTTCTTAGGGACAGCTCATACTAGGTTTCTAGAAGTTATCAATGGTTCTGCAGGGGTCTGAATTAGGAGAAAATCTGAGCTCTGCAAATTGCTAATGTGGACTTGGGTCTGAGTAGCAGTCAGCTATTGCTGGATTCTGCCACTGTTAGCTACTTGGAAAGCTTTGCTAGTTCAGAGTCATGGAACCGAAAAATTCCTTTGATCTGTAATACTTGCCTGTTTTTCATCTGAAGGCTACCAACTGGACTAGAATGAGGAACTGAGACCTTGCTTTGTTTCAATTGTCACAGGGCTTCTGTTTACTTTTTAACTTACTCTTTTCTGGTACACAGTTAAGGACCCATAATTATTCCTTAGGACAACTAGATGGAGAGGCACAAAAAATGTCGAGGCTGAAGTCAGGAAGATTCATTTTCCTGAGTTCAAATCTGATTTCAGGCACTTAGTGACCCTAGGCAAGTCACTTAACTCTGCCTTAATCTATCCATCTGTATAATGAGCTGGAGAAGGAAATGGCAAATCACTCCAGTATCCTTGCCAGAAAAACCCCAAGTCTCTCCCTAGTTAATGCAGCTGGTCTTTAGAAAGCAGACATTATCTGTTGCTAGTGAGGCTTTTTCAATATGATGTAAGCTTGAATTTATTGTTTTCTAGTCCAATCTTTTAGAACTGAGAGTCTCCTCTATACCAGGGGGAGTCATCAGAATTGGAATTTTATTTTGTTTTTTCAGGGGCTCCAGATCTTTGATTTTATTGGTTTTCAAGAATGCTTAATGAAGATACTCTATCAGGGCAGATCTAAGACCCTTTTGCAACTTAGGATCCTAGAAAATTGTCTGGATCATTGACTTTCCCAGAGACACTCTGCTACTATGTATCAGAGGAAAGAATAGGACCCAGTACTTTCTGACTCTGATATCAATCATCCCATTATCCATCTTGCCACATTATCAGGTTTGCAAAATTACAAAATTAAACATATTTTACAGATGACTAAATGAGATTTAAGATGTTAAAATGACTTGCTTATGATTACAGAGATAATATGCATCAGAGTTGGATTTAAACTCAACTTTCCTGACCATGTGTTCAAAATTATTTCCACTATCTTGCAATATCTTAATTATTTTTTTTGTGCCTACCACCAAGTTTGGTGCTATGTACCATTCAAAACAAGTAAACAATATGATCCCTATCTTAGAGGAACTTTGGATAAAATAGTTATATTATTAAGTTCTGACATCTTCAATGAGGTATTTTACATTTTCTTTCATTTTTTCATTCTTTTGTAGTTTGCTTAAGTCATTAGTTTCCATTTGCCTTCTTCTAGTTTTTGTGGTTTTCTTCAGTTTTTGTATCTTTTTTTCCCCATTTGATTAATTCTACATTTGAAAGTGTTGGTTTCTTCAGTGGATTTTTATTGGGCTTTTGACCAATTTTATTTTTTAAGAAATTGCCTTCCTTTTCCAAGTTGTTAACTCTCTCTTGCTTCTCTCTCATTTCTTTTCTAATTTTTTCTTCTATCTCTCTTATTTGCCTCTTAAAGTCTTTTATAAGCACTCTCAGGAATCCTCATTGGACTTGAGACCAATTCATATCAGTCTTTGAAATTTCCTCTGTGGATATTTTGTTCTTGTCTGAGTTGGTGTTTTGATTTTCCTTGTCATCATAGTAGATTTCTATGGTCAAGTTTCTTTTCTGTTTCTTGTTCATTTTCTTTCCTTTTCTTTTTGTATTTCCTCTTTTTAAAATTTTATGGTTGAAATCTGCTTCTGGATTAAAGGGGATGCTGTCCCAAGCTTCCTGTGCAGCTCTGAGCCTTGACTTTGAGCACAGGGGCCCCTTGTATTTGATATTTTGTTCCCAACAGGGGATAGCTTTACCTGCTCTTTCCAGGAAACAGCTTGGTTTCCCAGAATTTGCTTTCTGAATTGATACTGGGGGATGCCCCACTAGGCTGCTTCTCTACTGAGCCAGGTTCAAGGATCTTAATTGCTGATCTGACTTTAAGATCCTCTCACTGACTTTCCCAGACTCTGTCTGAGCTGGGATGAACACTCCTTTCACCCCAGTGAGAATGACCTTTTTTGAAGTCTTTCCAATCTCTCTTAAGCTGGAGAGTAGTTTTATTCAGTTAGGCTCTGTTCAGAGGCTTGGTTTCATGTGGTTTTTGAGGGGAACTGAAGAGCTTGAGCTGTTCCCTGGCTTTATTCTATCATCTTGGCTCCATCTCCGGAAATTCTCTTAAGTTCTGACATCTCAAAGTATTCTTATTGTTAATACTCACAATATGAATGTATTGATTGCTTTATGTTTGTGTAGGGTTTTGTTTTACAAAGCAGCTTTCTCTTATGGAGTAGTATTATTCTGATTTTACAAAGAGGAAATTGAGGCACAGAAAAATAAAGTGGCATGCATAATACCACAGTTTCACATATGTCTTAGCCCAGGAACCAAACACCATCATTATCATAATAGTCAACATTAACAAAGCAGTTTAAAGTTTGCAAAATACTGTATACACATTATTTCATTTTAGTCATATACACTGATTTTATGAGTTAGGATTGGCATAGTGAATAGAGCGCTGGATCTGAAGCCATGAAGACCTAAATTCACACACAATGTCAGACATTCTCTGGCTGTGTGTGACCTGGGGCAAATCATTTTACTCTTCTGACTGCCTCCATCTCCTCATCTATAAAAATGGGGATAATAATAGCACTTATATACCAGTTTTATGAAAATAAAATTAAACAATATTTTGTAAACTTTTAAATGCTACATAAATGCTAGCTATTGCTATTGTTATTCTTGGATATTATAGATATTATTGTATTAGATATTATAGATTTTACCTCATTGCAAATGAGGAAAATGGGAATTTTGTTAAAGACTTCCCTGTGGTTAGGTATTAGAAAGTATTAGAGTTTTCTTGATGTTGAGTTCATTGCTCTCTCCATTTATATCATGCTGCTTCTCAAAGCATGCTGGCTCATATTTATATAGCACTTTATAAATAGTATTTTATGTTCTTAAATTATTTTCTTTGATCCTTAGAACAACTAACTCTTTTAGGTAAGCAGAACAGTTATTATTTGAGAAAACTCATGAACAAACAACTTATACAAAAAAATGCATGAATGTACATTAAACTATTTACTTCTCTCCAAATTTTGTACTAATTTTTATAAATGTGTTCACACATTTTTGCCTAATTGAAACTTGTTGTTGTTCAGTTGTTTTTCATGTCTAACTCTTTGTGAGCCTATTTGGGATTTTCTTGGCAAAGATACTGAAATGGTTTGCCATTTTACAGATGAGGAAACTGAGGCAAATAGTTAAGTAACTTACCTAGGGTCATACAACTAATAAGTGTCTGAGGCCAAATTTGAACTCAAGGAAACATGTCTTCTGTCTCCAGGCTCAGCAGTTTGTATACTGTAGTATACTGCTAGTGGTATACTAGGTAGTATACCACCTAGTTGTCCTTCATTGTATATATTCACATATTGACACAATCCACAAACTTAGAATTTTTTTATATCTATATGTTTACACTAAGAGATTGGCATGTCAGAATAAGCCAGTAAGCCAATTTCTCATTATCAACATGTATCGTTGAGAGGGTACTCTGTGTACACGACTTGTTAAACCTAGTCCTCATTTTGCCTTCCAAAATTCTAGGACATGGGTTGATTTCCATGACATTGTGTCTCTGTTGCTATTATTATTATAAGACATTAGTGTCTCTCATAGAAATGATAAGCTTAGCTTCATCCATTAAGTTTTGAATCTCAGAAGTTCTAGAGTTTGATTGGAAGAGAAGAGATATCAGAATACTGATTTGTAATGATAAAACTACTTTAGTTGTAAATATAACATTGAGAGTTTTTTGTTTGAAAGAATAAGTATGAATCTTCCCTCTTGTTCTTGTTAAAGCATTGCAGGAGTGATGTCTGTTGTTCAGTTGTTTGGGTTCCAGAGGGAGGTTTTTGACGCTGTAATCCTGACTGACAGGAGGTTAATGGTTTCCAAAAGAGTGGCCTGGAATGCCCCATTTCTCTCCACTAGAACAATGCTCCAGTGTGTCTAGGCTGCCTTATAGAAGCAATAAATCTGTTTTGTTTTGTTTTGTTTTTTCTCTCCCTCAATCCCTCCTCTTTCTCCCCCACCCCACCCCCACCCCTGTCCCTAGGCCAGGACCCACTCCTGTTACTGAAAACCCTTCAAACTCTGTGGACAAAGAGAGAGCTGCAGAAGGTAAGTCCTTTTCTTGGAGCCTGCCCCCCTGCACAATGGAGCTCCTGGCTGTATGCAGAGCATGTCCAGCCCAGTGCAGGGCTGTCAGGACTGTAATTGTGTTTGGTTACATTACGCAGAGGGAAAGCCCTGCCGATTGGCAGGCTGGGGGAGGAGGCAGGTCTGTCTGCTTCTCAGCAGACCTGGGGCACAAAGGAGAGCATTCCTCAATACTAAGGCAAAAGGGCTGGAAGCCTAAAATTTCAGCTCTTTTTTTCTTCCTCAGCACAAAACCAGAGTGAACCAATTTGGGATCTATGAAGCATGTTGTAATTCTTTGTCCTTAAATAGCACCTTTGGTAGAGGTCAAAGTACTTTACTCTCATTAACCTTCACAGTACTCTAGTGCAGTAGCTCAGGAACAAGGATGATTATCTTAATTTTCTTTAGAAACAGAGAAATAACAGATGGATAGTGTCCATCTTCTCAAGGCCAGAGCCACTATTCCTCTCAATCCAATCTCTACTTAGCTGTGTCTTGCAAATCAGTTTTGAAAAATAGACAAGCAAAAAAAAAAAAAAAAAAAAGAATTCTAAAAAAAAAAAAAAAAAGAAAGAAAAATAGACAAGCCACAATTACTTTTTCTTACCATGCTGGTTTCATAGCAGAAAGTGTTCCTTGTCTTGGGATGATGCCTGCTTTTAGAAATCCCAGTCCTCAGGTTCTTTTAAAGCAACAATCCAACTTCCTATGTATGTAGTTTAGTAACCTATAGCAGAGAGAAGATGATAACAACAATAATAATAACAGTCAATACTCAAGCCCTTCATCTATTCTGGGTTTTAAGTGGGGAAAGGTATACATGGTTGTCTACGTTTTCCCATCTCTATAAGCTCTTCACCATCAAACTTGAATAAAAGGACTAGGAATTAACCTCAAAGCCTGATTTCAACTCCCTACTACATGCAGCTTACTCCACATTCAGTTCCTCTAGCTCTGCTCTTCCCCTGCCTGTCCTTTTGTGGTTATTACTTTACCACTCCCCCTCCTACTGACCACATGAGTACCATAGGCCTCTGCTTATGGTTCTGTATTCTTGGCACAGAATACTAGGACTTCAGATGTTATCCCTGAATATAGTGATCATTAGTCTAGAACGGTGAACATTTTTGACACAGCTGTCAAAGCTGGTCCAGCCTGAGATAGTATTTCATCAATTTCACCTAGAGGTCTTGGAAGATTTAGTTGCATCTTCAGCACTTATACAAAAAATTTAGGAAAAATTAAAAATGTCATCTCAACAAGTACAAAATTATGGCAATTTGAATACCCATATTCTGAAGCGTTTTGGGATTAGGTTAATCATACTTAGGAGTATCATAAAAGGTTTCCTAAATCAGTTAAGATGTGAGATCATTTTTGAGGTAGTTTTGGGACTTTACATTTGCAGAAGTTTGGGAACAGTAGCTTGACAGGGTCTATTAAGTTTTCAGTGAAGCTAAAGAGTCTGTATATTTGATTTTATACTTACTCTGATAAAAAATTAACTTCAAAATTCACTCCTTGAAAAGTCAATGCTTTGAAGCTCCTTGATAACCTTTGCTTGAAGGTCTCTGTGCCTTTCCCTCCACCTCTCCACCCCGCAGCTCACTAGCCTACTGGTCTTTATTAAGTTTAGTGGTTAAAGAAGTGCAGAATAGGAGCTGTTTCTGTACTCATGAGTTACTAAAAACCATCATCTAGGGTCCTGAGGAGCATAGGGCAAGCCTAAAATCACACACTTTATTTTTTCATGATTTTGAAATATAATTGATTTACTATTATCTTTCCTTTCCTCCAGATAACAATATATTTAAAACTAGGAGAAGGTGAGGAAATGGGAGGAATGGAACAGTAATCAAGAGACTTTGAGGAAAATAATGGAAAACATTCTTGTAAGAGTTCAACACTCTAGAGAGACATAAATCACCTGTAAACAAAATCTCAAGTTGCAGATTCTGTAAGCATATGCAAATCTGTCAAAATGCCATTATTTAGAAATGCATCCCTGTAGTGGAAAGAGAGCTGACCTGCAATGTCTGAGAGATCTAGTGCAGTTCTTATGGGTGTGTCAGTGACACCAGGCAATCCTCTAAGACTAAGGTGCTATATTCAAGCTGATCTTCATTAGTAAAGCAAATTTTTCCATCAGAAATTCTGATTAGAGACAGTGGTCTCTAAAGTAGAATTGTGGAGTAATTAGAAGCGATAGACCACTCTGGTTGTAGTGCATTCTCCCCAAGACAGCCATTCATGAGGCTCATCTCCAGCACAACAGTAGGTGCTTATATTCCCTGACATCCCTTATTTTGTCCCTTCCATGATGCAAACTCCACCTTCTTCCCTTCGGAGACAAGAATAGACTCTCAGGGCAGTTAAAACTTAACTGCTGGCATGGCAAGCAGATAGGAGTCATGTAACTTTTGGGGAAAAATCATTCCTCTCCCCACTCTAAACTCATCCTTTGTCTCTCTAATAATTCCTGACTCTGGTGTGCTTTCCCTTCAAAGATGATAAGGGAGTAAGAGGCATCTCCTCCCTTTTCACTTGGGGTGGAAGAGAATGAATTGTACAGTATGAGTAGGCATGGATGAGGTTGTTATATGAGAGAGAGAGACAGAGACAGAGAGAGAGAGACAGAGAGAGAGACAGACAGACAGAGACAAAGAGAGAGGAAAGAGAGAGACGGAGAAGAGACAGACAGAAACAGAGACAGACAGACACAGAGACAGAGAGAGAGGAAAGAGAGACAGAGAGAGAGGAAAGAGAGAGACTGAGAGGAGAGACAGAGAGAGGAAAGAGACAGACACAGAGGAAAGAGAGAGACACAGAGACAGAGAGGAAAGAGAGAAAGAGACAGGAAAGAGAGATACACAGAGACAGAGAGGAAAGAGATAGAGACAGAGGAAAGAGACAGACAGAGACAGAGAGGAAAGAGACAGAGACAGAGAGGAAAGAGACAGACACAGAGATAGAGAGGAAAGAGAGAGACACAGTGACAGAGAGGAAAGACACACACACACACACACACACACACACACACATACACACACACACAGTACTTATTAAGTACTGATCGCCTATCATGTGACGGGCAAATAAATGCCAGGAATACAAATATAAGCAAGTAATGCAATTACTGACCTCAAGGAGCCTGTATTGTAATAGGAGGAAAGAACATTAGAAATTTGGTTAGGGGGATATCAAAAGCAATGGCATGGTATAGAGTTAAAATAGCCATGAAATGATTTTTAGTTACCAGTAAGATGAGACAAAAACCCACATGTCAATCAGAAGACTTCACAGAATGGAGTACAGGGTTGGGAAAAAAGAAGGGGGGAAGTTCAAGTTAGAATGGGGGAGATATGAGAGAGAAAAAGGATGCTGGCTGTAATATAGGCAGCATGGCAAGGAAATGGCTGAAAGTCAAAATACATACAAAATAAATTCAATGATTTCTGCCAAATCCACCTTCTTCCACACTTCTGTTATTTTTGAGTGTACCAAACCTTTCTAGTCACCCAAGTAGAACATCTCTATGTCATCTTCTACTCTGCATTCTCTCTTACTCTATATGTCCATTCATTTGGCCAATCTTGTTTGTCTGTTCCACAATATATCTTATATCAGTCCCTGCCTTTTCCTTTTGTATCATTGCCATAGTCTTCTACATGCTTTCCCTACCTCAAGTCTATCTCCTCCCTACTCCATCCTCTTTATACCTGCCAAAGTGATATTCCCTAAAACTAAATTCCAATCATGTCATTGTCCTGTAGCAGGGTTGGGGAACCTTTTTTTCTGCCAAAGGCTATTTGGATATTTATAACATCGTTCATGGGCCATACAAAATTAATCAACTTATAGAAGTCAATCAATGGGAGGTTGTTGTACCTAGCTTTCATTTCATTGTCATCTGTGGTTGCCTTAGCAAATGATTTTGTGGGCCAAACATTTCCCACCCCATCCTATATTTTAGTGATTCTTTGTCAAACCTAATATCAAATATTACTTCATTTTTCTCATCCATTTTAAATTCTATTTTTGTATTAATCATATGATAATATAATGATTATGTATATGTATCATAATGTTAGTTATTGTCATATTTGTATAATAATATATGTATATAACTTATGAATGAGTAAATATAAACATTGAGGTTTGTATTCAATTATTTTTTTCTTGTGGTGCCTAGTCAAAAACCTTTGGAGACTATTGTCCTCTGCCAAAGACATCCCAGAATCTCAGGTTCTATTCCCTTTCATCCCACCATCTCCTTCCCTCTTCATTTCCCCTTAAAAAAAAAAAGAAAGAAATGGATTTATAACTTTTGCTGAATTGTGTAGAAATAAAATTCCTAGTAAGAACAGTCAAAAAAGATCTTAGTGTGATTAAATAGTTGGTATTAATTCAGCTATACATTGATACTAAGCATATTTATTTAAAGTTCAATGTTAAGTTTTTAATACAAAAAAATAAATCCCATTCCTGAACATGGGAACTTGAGACAACATTTCTTCCTAATATAATGTATAGCAAGTTTCCTGATTTTTAGTCTCTTCATAAAGCTCCTTGTTCTTTTATCACTACATTCTTCTAGTTTCTGTGGCATGATGTTTTGGATGCAAATCTTATAATAATGAGTAAGAGGATTCTTAAGTATTTGTATTCTATAATGACATTGTTGAATTGAGGGAAAATATATTAATATGAACTAGAGTCAGAATGATTCCTTTATCATATGTTAGCTGCCCAACCCTGAACCCAAAGTCCTGATATTACCTTTGTTTCATTGACCATGAAGAAAGGCCTACTTTGGCTCCAAGGAATGAGTACCAGAGTATAAGAACTCAAACAAAGAACCCTCCCTATAAGACTAATCTTTGGGCTTTTTAAGTAGCATAAAGAAAAATATATAATTATATGTAAATTGAGAGATGTCTTAAAAACTAATAAAGTTAAAACTCTAGAAATTTGCATAAAAGGCAAATATTGTATATGCCAAAGTAGTGACTATAAAGTGAAGTAAAAATATACTCAAATATATACTTCTAAATGACATTGTTGCTTTGTTTAAATAAATATTGACTAGGTTTCTGCTAAGTACCCTTTGTGTGGAGGGTTGTGATGCAAAAATAAAATAAGACACAAACTCTGCCCTCAAATGCCTTATCATTTGGCAGGAAAAATAACTTCAAAAATGGCATAATACAATGTTGAAAAAATTATTTGCTTTTGCTTCGTATATCCAGCATTTGGCACAATATCTGCCACATAGTGAGCTCTTAATAAATGTTAATTGACTAAGACTGCCATGAGAATGGTGCTGTGAGGGCAGAGAGGGATAAGTATGAAGTAGTTATCTGGGAAGGCTGTACTTACTCAAGTGATACTAATGGTTAGTAAGCCTTAGAACATAATAGATATTTTCTAAATATTTATTGTATAAATGAGTAAATCAAATCATTTTTGAAATTTTTTTCAGAGCTAATTTGCAAACCACCCAATAAAATGTCTTGAAACCATATAGTGCAGCTCATTTTGAGTTACAATGAATACTCTGATTACTTTCATTTTCATCAAATTTGACTCAGAATGACTTAGAATTTTTTCTAGAAATTAGATATGCTTTAAAAATATGAAGATTTACAACCTCAGACTATATTTAAAAGAATATGTTGTGGGCAACTACTTCATGACACTCACATTGTCACAATTATTATGTTACACACAAGCTTTAGTTTTTTTTTTCTTGCTATAGCCTTGCCCTGGGAATACTGGAGATGAATGTTTGGAATACTGTTATTATTAATGTATGTGTGTCCAAGAGGACTGTGCCTACAGCTCTTTAACATGCCCGTTAAATATCAGACATATTACTTTATAGGTATACTTTAAACAAGATCTTATCTAGTACTATACAGAAAATTTCTTACTTTTCATACTGGATTTCTTAGAGAATTGAAATGGATGGTTATACTCATAAGAAAGGAATAGAGCCTCTTGGTTGAAGAAGCACTGGGTCTGAGAAAATATGATTTATTTCTCATTCAGTCATTCTGTGACAGTAGGAAAATGATTTTCTTTGTAAAGTGAGGACAATTTAGACCACTGAAGCAAAAAAAAAAAAAAAATTTTTTTTTTTTTAAATTCTGTTATTGCCGAATGAAGGGTTAGAGCAATTAGATTATTCTGAGGAAGGTCTTAGCCTTGGGCTACATCTCCAAATCATTCTTTTAACATTGTGTTTTATGTGAAGCTCAAGGCTTTCTGATGGAAAGGGAATGGGAGGCCCCAGGGTAGAGCCAAAACTTAAAAGGATCTTTCTGACTAATTGACTCAGTTTTAGGAGCTTGCCCAGCCAGTTTCTCTTAGGCTTATTACTTGAATGTACTTCACTTCAAGGTCTCTGCAGAACATTTCTCTTTTTACTATAGCCCTCATCTAAAGACAGTGAATATTGGAAAATGTGTTACGTTAAAATCCAGACCCCAGGGTGCTGGTGGAGGTGAATTAGAAGTCCTAGGTAATCCCTCTAGAGATTTCTGTGATTAGAGACTTTGGAGGAAAAAGATTATTGATGTATGAATTGATAATAACTATCATTACCCATTGCGGCTGCCAAACCATGCTTCTTTTCCTTTTCAGAATCAGTCACAGAGCCCTTGCAATCAACATGAGTTGGTGTATTGAAGAAATACATTAAAAAAAAAAAAACAGACAATGAGAATGTGACTCACCAGATTCATAATTTTTTAATGTAAGCCATGTGCTGAGCAGCTGCTGCCAGAGGAGACATGGACAAAAATAAGGGGTACCTCTCTAGTATGGTTCTCCTTTCATTGTTCAAAAGCTAAAATGTAGATGTATAGTTCCATGGCATTGTCCTTTGAAATCTGAATTACTTTGGAGAAATCAAGAGAGATGTTGGTTCTTAGGAACTTTGGAAAATGTCATACAACTTCCTGTTTCTTCCTCTGATTTAGGGAAGGTATATATGCTAATAAGCTCAGAAAACTGTGATTTATTATTGTTTCAGTTGTGTTCAACTCTTTGTGACCCCATTTGGGATTTTCTTGGCAAAAATACTGGAGTGCTTTGCCATTTCTTTCTTCAGATCATTTTACACATGGAAAAACTGAATCATAAAGGGTAAAATTACTTGTCCAGGGTCATGTAGCTAGTATGTGTCTGAGGCCAGATTTGAGCTCAGGAGAAGAAGTCTGCCTGATTCCACACTAGGCGTTATATCCACCATATCTTCTAGCTACCAAATAAGAAAGCTTTCTTTATATATTCCCTTCTCTCATGACACTAAGAGATGTATGAAGTTCAGGTATGGAGATAGGGGGAATGACTTTCTGAAAGTTCTTACAGGCCAATAGTCAAAAAGAAGGATTCCTGAAGCTCCTGAGTCAGTATATTTCAGTAAAGAAATTATTGAGCCTTTTAAAAAGGACCCTGAGCTAGAAGGGATGGGGGGGGAGGGAAGCCCTCTTATCTTAGATATTAGTAAAACTCTAAAAGGCAGAAAATAGATTTAGAACTGATATTTTGACATCTTTCTAAATAGAACCATCAATTTGCAAACCTGTAGAAAAGATACAGAAAATAATTGTTCATGCTTTAAGTCATAATTTCTTCTTTTCTTTCATTTTGTTCTTGGTTAACTTAAAATGGCATTATACCCTTGGGAATTTGAGAAATACTAAATTAAGAAAATTGATTAAAGGAGGAAAAGAAGTATCTTCTGGAGTTTATAATTTAACTAGAAGAGAGGGGTAGTAGTTATTGATAGAGATTTCTCTCATCCTTTTATCATACTTCCCCCAATATATTCACCATGAGATGAAGGGCACTGTATGGGTATTAAAGCATGCCATGCCAGCTCTTCTAAGCTCCTTGGAAACACCCAACAATGTAAACATTTTAAAATAATTGCTGTGGGGTCACATATATTAGATTGGGAGAATCTGTCATATATACATTTTAGTCTTCTCTTGGTCCTTTAATTCCAAACTCCCAAAGTTTTAAATTTGGAGTTTTCCTTCATTGAGAGCTTTACAATGTTTTTTCTTATTCTGATGTCATTGTTTTGAATCCCTTATCCTGTTAATGATTTGAAATGGAAATCTGTGCATGAAAAAAAAAATCACACTGTTGCTTGAGGCTGCAGAAGTCATTTCTTACATCTTTAATTTTGATGAAAAAGAACTTGGATTTACAAGATGTTGTCTTTAAGCTCAGCTTTGCTGTACTGTTTTGCTCTTCTAGTTTGCTTGCTTCCCTCTCCCACCCTCCACCCCCAGTTGTGGCTCTTAGGTGTTATGCTGATTATTTTTGGCAGCAGCTATTATATGATAAGTCTGGGTCTGGGAAGAGTTAAAGAGAAAGCGAGCTTTATTTATGTTCCTTGCTCAGCGCAGGTATGTTGGGACTGCAGATAAAGCAGCTTGTAAACCTGTCTGCTTTCACCATCACCACCTCCTTCCAGATAAAAAAACAAGCCCCTTTGTCTGCCCTGCAGAACAACCTCTCTGTCTTTATGGGATAATTAGTGTGGACAATTGCTGTTTTCCTTGTTGGGTTTAAGGTGCAGTGGACCAGAAAGGAATCTTTAGTGGTATGAAAAGTCAGTGGGGGCGAGGATGGTGGCTGAATAGCAACAGTTACCTCTCTCAATAGATTAAATTAAAAAAAAAAAACCCAAACCTTTGTGTTGAGAGTGGGGGAGGGGAGTTGTAGGAACTTTTGAATGCCTGACAATGTGGGTTTTGTGTCTCTACAGCTCCGGGAAGTAGCCAGGCAAGGATTCGCTACCCTAGAAGATCCACTTGCAGGCCTTTTGGACATGCTGGAGAGCTATAAAGGCTGGAAGGGAAAAGGACATTCATTGGAGTATTACATCACCAATGAATTAGTTCACTGGCTGAAGGAGCACCCTAGGGAGCCACAGGTTAGGGCCAAGAAGCTCAGACTGTCAATAAAGGTGCTCCTGTTTGCAGAACTCATATCTTTTCTGGGTCCTACAATTCTTGCTGTATGTCTTCTTATACTGGTTATGATCCTGTAGACTGTGAGCTCTTCCTCATTGGCTCTAAGGAGACTGTTTAGTGCTTTCAACCTGAATCTAGTGATTAGTCGCTCTGTGATCTAAAAGACATGAATGTTGCATTGAGGTATACCAAAAGTGTAATTTATCATGAAGTATATAGCATAACAGAATAAAGGCCTAAAGGACCGAGATAACCTTTGGAATGTGTATTATCAAGCCTCTGATGATTTTGAACCCTTAGTCATTTCTGTCCAGATTTTGTTCTCCTGAAATATGATGTTCTGGGCTCAAGCTGGTTTTTCAGTACTGTTGGCTTTTGAAAGCTCTGACATTCACTATGTGATCTTGAATAAATTTCTTACATCTCTGGGCCTCATTTATCCTATCTATAAAAACTCAGGTTTCGATTAAATGAGCTCTGAGCACCTCTCTAGTTGCTAAAACTCTGTGATTCAATTTGTTGGAAATGGAGCCTCCATCTCGAATGCTTTATGTTGAGCTCCTCTAGCAGGACTATCTGGTGGAAGTGGTGATACTTGCAGCACTCTGGTAAAACCCGGGAACCTATTTTTTGAATATTAATTTATACTTATCAAATTATTTTTTAAAATTGCTATCCCCCAAGTTAAGGATTCCTGGATGAGTGGTAGGGTTTCATAAGTGCAGTACATGCTATTAAGTTGAAATTATGTATGTCTGATTTCCCTAGTCTGGCTTGAAGTTGAAGAAGTTGCAGGCTCGAGCATTTGGGGTTCTTGCCGAGAGCCAGAGTAATCTCCTTGAGCCCCTCATCAACATTTATCAGCTGCAGAAAGCCGACCGGAACACTTTGCTCGGAAATGTCAATCATCTTTACCATAAGGGAAAGTACAAAGAAGTGAGTATGACTTTTTAATGTGGTTTTCAGATCTAGGACTGTGGCTCTGAATGAAATAAATCCATCTAACATCTTGTCCCCCAGGGATAAATTCTGTTTTCTAATGGCAGTAACATACTTTAGCTGCAGCATAGTTACTACTTCCTTTGTCTCCAAGTCTATATCTTTTCATTAGAGGAGGAAAGAAGTCGTTATAAGGGAATGAGAAATGAAAGTGAATTCCCTTTCCAAATGGAACTAAATCTTTTTTCCAGTTACAAAAGAGTTTAGAAAATCAGCCACAGGAAAAGTTGACTGCTCTGCCCTGATCTTATTGATGGGCTTAGGAATCTCATCAAGATAAAATGATAAAAATAATAATTGACACATAGTGTTTTAAAGGTTACAGAGTATATTACATAGACTCTTTCATTTGATCCTCACAATAACTAGAGTACTACAGGCATTGTTCCCATTTTACAGACAAGAAAACTGAGGCACAGAGAGCGAAAATGACAGTTCATAAGTGCCAGATGTGAGATTCAAACCCAATTTTTCTGAATCCAAATTCAACATGTTACTCCATGACATGTTAAAGTTTCAGATCTTTTTGGAGGGAAAAAAAGGACTCTGATTAAACATTCAAAAATTCTTATTTTTAAAGGGAATTGTCTATTACATTTTTTAGTTCTGGTATTCCTGATTCATTTCTGAACATAAAGGTAATAATGAATCCTTTGACCTCTTCTAAAGTTTTCCTTAAAGCATGGAAGTGACCCCGGATTTTAGAAGTGTCAGTGGAGCACAAGCTCTGGAAGATCCTACAACTCAGAAAAGACTTCAAGCACAGTCCTGGTAATGGACTCTGTCATCCATGGATAAATCTAGTTAAGCTTGGGGAGTCTCATCACTAGAGAATGTAACCTCCAGATGATAAATATTTTAACCACAACTCATGAAACCATCTACTAAGATGTGGGTAGAACATCCACACAAATAAAATAGATCTTCAGCATCTAAATGGCTCTATATGCTGCCCAAAGTTGGTAAACTGATCTTGGAGGACCATCTAGCCCAGTACACATATTTTTGGGGCCACTATACTTTAAGGATAGAGATGATCAGAAGCTGACATGGCTCTAGTGATTGCCTATCCTGGCTGCTTCCTATCCAGGTAGTCTTTGTCAATTAAAGCACTCTTTAGAAGTTGCTGCTGCTCTAAGGAGAACTATAGAGGGCTGCAGAAATCCGAAGCTTCTTGTCTTAACCAGTACCTCAACTTTCCCTGTTGCTTTAGATCTGCTCATAAGGTATGTCATTGGAAAACACGGAAGCTTCTCTAAGGTACAAGATATGAGATGGGTAGAAGGGGATTATTGATGGCCAATTTATTCTCCTTGAAGCAGATGCTGTGCCTGTGAACTATTCATGGGAACACATTGTTCAATCACTTTTGTGTTACAGCATCTTCAGGGCTTATTGTAGATCACTGGACTGGGACTTGAGATTAGACCAGTGATTTTATTGGTAGACAAAATTCCTAAATGATGAGGAAATTCTCTCTACCAATACAGGCCTACCACACTTTCTTTGTACCTGACTGTCCAGAGCCATGAAAGCTTAAGTGACTTTCCAGAGTCACATAGTATATGTGTGTAGGACATGGGGTTTGAGGTCAGGTGTCCCTGACTCTAAGGCTGGAGTCACAGCACTTCTTACTCTTCTGTCATAGTTGCTTTTCTGGGGTTCATCACTATACTAAAAAAATCTCTTATGATGGACACTTAATCCTAGGTTGGAGGAAGCATGTTGTCAAAGAGAGAACAGTATGTTTAGGATTCTAGTCCCAAATCTGCCACTTACTAATCACTTAAAACTATCTGAATCCTACTTTCTTCTATAAAATGGGGATAATAACACATGTGCCACCTTACTTCACAGAGTTGTTGTGGAGGTCAAATGTGGAAGCATTTTATATATTGTAAAATATATGCATGGGATATTATGTCATATAGAATCATAAAATTGCACAGTTAGAAGGAAACTTCTAACTAACATGACAGTCTCCAGTACAGGATTCATAATAGGTTCATTCAGTTTATTCACAAATATTGTTAATGACCCGGACTTCATTATCTCACAAAGCCACCTATTCCATTGTTGGATGGCTCCAGTTATTAGATAGTTCATTCTTATATGGAGCCAGAAGTCTCCGTTCTTGTAAATTATTTCATTGATCCTAGTTTTGTCCTCTGAAGCAGCATAGAGTATGTCTTTCATGCCACGACCCTGTAGATGTATGATTACAACTTTTATGTTCTCCCTAAGTTTCTTCTGCTCTGCCCTTAACATCCCTAGCTATCTTCTTTATCTGATTTTCACCATCTGATCTTCACTTATCTGTCCCCTCACTACCTGTCATTCTCCTCTTGATGTGTTCAGGTTTATCAATGTCCTACCTAAAATGTGGTCACCAAGACTAAACTGTTTTCCAAACATATTCTGACCGGAGCGGAGTGATATTTATCTTTATGTATGTGTCCTGCTTTTCCAACTGGACTGCAGACTCTGAACATCAGGATAATATCTGCATCTCTGGGTAGCCCTCTACCCAGGGCTCTTCAGGGTTCTTCATGTACTAGGTGCTCAGAAAATGTTTGATGAAGATGATGGTGATGTCAGAAATCCTAATGGAAGAGAAAATAGCCCGAATGTTGTCAAGAAGTACTCCTATCAGATCATCCAATAGCACTGTTTCATTCATTCTTTTAATGAGAACAGAATCAGAACGTCTTCAGCAATTTCCACACAAGTTCCTTCTTAAATTGGGAAACTTGGAGTTTTTTCAAAAAGTTTAAGAAGTCTGTTGATAGTTTTTATGACTTTATTACTACTAGTTTCCCACATCTGGAAAAATGCGAAGAGGGAATGTTTCATTGTTCTTATTTATCACAATTCTGGTTTTTATTTCTGTAACTGTTGCCTCCTTTTAAGGCATGTGTGATAAGAAAACTAAGAAGAATCTATATCTTCTATATCCCTTCCAGGATTCCTTTTTCTTCACTTGTAGATTTAAAAGACAAAATAAATTTTAAAAACATATTTAGCATTCAGATTAAAAAGTCTCTTTCCCTGCAACTCAGTTTACTCACTGCAGCATTTTGTTGTTCTGTGTATCTTCCTCTTAAAAATAATCTAAAGATGTGCCAGCTCTAAGGACAGTTAATACAGACTTGACTAATTCTTGTGGTAGAAGTGAGGAGCAATAGCTGTTCCCAGGGATGAGCAAAAGGAGCTCACATCTGAGCCCCACATTCCCAGCCACTTGATGGCACAGTTGCTCCACAGGAGGTGTGCTGAAGCTGCATTTTTCTGACTATAAATAAAGATAATGCTTAAAGATAGAGGTGGAAACTTAGCAGGAGCTATTTAGGGTGTTTAACAGTATCACAGTGGTTAGTTACCCCTCCTTAGACTCCTCAGACTCTGGAGAGAGTCAGGAATCATGTCTGACTTATTTGTTCTCTTAAATGGAGCTTTGTACAGTGCCTGGGCCAACATATTCGCTTCTTGAGAAGAGTGAGCCACACAGAAATCTAAAGGGTTTACTTGATGTCCTTACAAATGTAGCCCTGAATTGTATGTTTTCATCCTTCAGTGAATGAAGTTCTCTGAAGGTGACTTGTATTTTAATTTAAATATGATTGTCAGTGACTATCTTGAACTCCACCGTGGTCCTCAGACTAGGTCTGGACCGAGTGAAGTGCACACCATGTGTTTTGCAAGGCTCGAAGCCGGTGATGGCATTGTAGCCTTTCAGAAACCTTTTCTTGAGTTCTCTGTTTCAGCATTGGTGAATGGCTTTATGGAAACCAAGATGGCTACTGGTCCTTTCTGAACAATGATGGAATTCAGCAGACTAGCGGCTAATATAGTGCGATGCTATTCTCTGAAGAGACTCTGAATAGGCCAGGCTGTGCTTTAAAAGAAAGAAGGGTAGGCAGAAGGCAAGCTAGTGTTTCATGGTCATCTTATGTTACACTTCAGCCTTTCAAAGAGTGTCTGGGGCTGGTTGAATGAACCTCTCTTGCACTCCAAATGCAGGAATGTAAAGACAAAGGGGACTCTTGTCCCTTACAGGCCCCTTTTTCGAATAAAAGCCATTGTCACATGAACAGGGGCAGCCTGGCAGGCTGTGCATGCTTCAGTGCCCCATGATATCGCTAAGTCTCAGCAGAAATCACATTCAGGACCCTGTCAGCTTTGATTAGCAGGGTCTCATGACTTAATGTGCTGCGATATTTCATGTCTAAGGGTGGCGGCTGTCTTTCTGTGGGATGAATGCCCTCTTTTGTCCACTGAGTTATTTTATTTACATTTTTTAAACAGCTTATCAAGGTAAAAAGATAGCATTTCTATAAAAAAAAAATCAAATTCCTTTGCTTCAGGACCAAGTAGTAAATGCTTCTAAAGTCAGATACAGTGAAACTTGTTTTCATAATCAGAATTGAAGTTCTGGTCTTGTTTAACAGCTTTATATTCAATTCAGAACAGGTGGCAGTGGACTGCATTTAGGAAAGAAACAATAAATAATCTTTTTAGCTTGTCACAGCCAGAAATATTCCCGACCTAGAAAAATCCCTCAGGCTTCTCTCCACAACAGGGCACTATTTTTTTTATCTGCATCACTTCAATTTTATGTAAAAGCAGAGTGCCTAAGCAGAAAGCTGTGGGACAGTTACTTTTGTATGTCAGATGTTCACATCTGGGTGAAGATCTGGGTGGTTCCCCATTTGGAGAGATAGGCACTTCTACAGCCTTTTAATTGGAAGGTTGGCTTTGTGTTGGTATTCACATGGTGATTATTGCTCATAATAGTAAAAATCATAGTGTAGAGTTTAATTATTCTCACAAGTTCTGTTCTTTATAGAAGCCAATAAAAATGTACCATACACTAATTGCCTCAATTTTGAAACATGAAAAATGATTGGTTTTTCATAAATCTATCTCATTTGGATCATTATTAGAAAGAGTAATTTTGTCTCCAAAAATGAACCTTTGAACTCATAAAATGAAGACCTGTGTGCATAAATCAAAGACTTTACCAGCATGAAGGTGTAATTGTTGGGCACTTCTGTGTGATGATAAACTTATAAGACCTGGAGACAGCATAGTGCCAACATTTTAAATTCTTCAATTGCTTCAATATGTGCCAAACCTTGGACTGGGTACTGAGGATGATACAGGAAAGACAGTGCTTTATGATGTGAAGGAACCCATAGTATGCTTGAAAATACACACACACACACACACACACACACACACACAATTATCGAATTGCAAATGGCAAAGGACATACCAGGGAGAAATCTCTTGAAACACAAAGTGGAAATGATCAATGTGTGGGCTAAGATTAGTTGGGAAAGGTTTCATAGAGGAGATGAATTTTTAGAGGTATCTTAAAGGAAGTGATGGGCATGTATTGGCAGACAGAAGATTCTCTTAAATATTAGGTGACCTCTATCCCAGGGGTTTCTGGGGATGCTGTCACTACAATCTTCTGGGATGGTGCAGGGGTTTCTTCAGTCAGATGTCTCCAAAGCAAGCTGGATAAATTCTCATTGTACAAGACTACTAAGCAATGTTTGCAAGGATTCGGGTCTCTGCTGCTGCCTTTGCTTCCTGCAAATGATGTAAAATACAGTCCTCCAAGCAGGCTCAAGCCCTGTTGCTTTATTGGTGAGTCCTAACATGAGTGTCGGAGCAAATTCTATCTCTGCTCCCTTTCCACTGTCTTTGAAACTGCAGGATTTTCCTGTTGCCTCCAGTATCTAGTCTACTGTGTGCAAAGGCTGCTTTGTGAAAGTGTCTGCCTTCCAGTTCTTCTGCTGACCAATTAGAATTAGATGAGGATAATGAATTGAGATGCTCCACTCTGAAAATTGATTTGTCCAGGTATCAGGTGGGAGCTAATAACCAGCTTGTCATTCTCATTTCCTTACACTCCAGTAGCAAGACAGGTTGTCATTTGGACCAAGACTGGTTTGTCATTTGGTTTGTCATTTGGACCAAGATTGGACCAAGACTGACCCTGCTACTGGTTCTCTTGCTGTTGAGCCACCTTTGCCTCAGAGTCAAGTCTGCCTGTTGGTTTAAAACAAGGCCACCTGCTTCTGAAGACTTTCCATGAGCAGACTCCCTGCTACAGTTGTTTTCCACCTCTCGATGCTAAGGTTGCATCCAACTGTTGGTAAATTCTTTTAAAAAAAATACATTATATTGATGCCTTTTGTCTGTATGCTATATTCATTTCCCATCCCAATCCCCCACTCCCTCTTGAACCCTTCCATTTGATAAAAAACAATACAACTAAACAAAAGGATCCAATATAGAGACTGTCTGACAATGTGCACCCTATTCTGTATGAGTACTTCATTGGTGCTGTGCCACCAGGGAGGAGATCTATTTTATTATCTCTTGTCTGGGACTTTTATTGACTTTTCCATTATTCAAAATTCAGCTTCCTTTCATTTATGTTATTATAGTCACTTTATATAGTCTTCTTTTGGTTCTGCTTATTTCTGTCTTTATCGTTTCTTACATATCTTTTCTTGTTTTTCTGAAGTCTTCATATTCATCAGTTTTTATTGCTCAATGATATTTCTTTGCATTTATCAGTCATAGATTGTTTTTTCCCCAGTCATTCACCAGAATGAATGGGAATTAAGGGAATTCACTTTGTTTCCAGTTCTTTACTACTACATGGTGCTACTCTGGATATTTTGTTATATTTTAGGCCTTGTTTTTTAAACTTCTTTAATATATATATATATATATCCCTTCATAGCTCCATCAGCAGTGCACTAGAGTGCTTATCATCCCACAGCCTCTTCAACAATACCTGTTTCATCTTTTACTATCTTTGTCATTTTGCATGGTATAAGGTAAAAGAAATTTCAGATTTGTTTTGATTTTCATTTCTCTTTCCACTAGTGATTTAGAACATGTCTTCATGTCATCTCTTAGTAAACTCTTGAAGTACCAAGTCTGCTTTCTCTTTGTGCTCCTGCCTGTTTTTGCTTCCATTCCATTCATGTCCTGGTGCTCTCAATGCTTTTCTCAGTCACGTGGGTCAAGGGAACTACCCAAGAGTCTAATGTGATTGCTGCTAGAATGATTAAACTCTGAAACATCACTGGTGGACACTTGGACCACGATGATGATACATATTACATAGAGCAGTGGGTACATATTATAGGTGGCATTTTTCCTGGTTTTGGTTCTGGTGCCAGCTGGGTTCTGATACCAGGCTTCTGCCCATAAAACAGACCTTCAGTTTGAGCCACATCTTCCCACTACTCTCTCTAATCTCTTAAAATTTCTGGGCCTGTCCTCCTGCAGTGACTGAGCTTCCACATTGGCTTCTTGTACATTCTGCATCACCTTTAAACTACTATTTTTGTTAGACCACAGGGAACAGTCTTTTCTGGGAAAAGGCAGCCTAAAATTTCATCTTATACTACAGCTTTTTATTCAAGTTTCATGCCTGCCTACCTGCCTGCTTTCCTTCCTCCTCTCCCTCCTTCCTTTCCTTTCTTATCTTTTCTTTCACTCTCTCTATTTTTCCATTTCTTTCTTTCTTCCTTTGCTTTTTTCTTTTTCCTTTCCTCCTTCCCTTTCTTCCTCTCTTTTCTTTATCTCCTTCTTTCCTTCCCTTTCTTCCTACACAAGATACATATAAGCCTGAATTGAATTTTCCTTTGCTATATCATTTCAAAAGACATATTATAAAATCCAGAAAATTTTGCAATCGTGAAAATATGTTGCTATGCCACAAAATTGGATATTTTTATCCTTTCCCTTAGCTTGTATTGTGCTGTGACACCATTCTCAACACTGGGGCTTGAATGGGTCTAGGTTTGGCACAGTACCAAGAATTTACAGTCTAATGGGGAGCTGAGACAAACAGATGTAACAGTCATCTCTGGATTATTTCTTTATGAATTACTAGCCTTGTGAATTTTCAGGAATAAGCATTTACCTCAAACAGACTTTCACAAGCCACTTGGAATATTCCTTGGCCAATTTTTCCTTTACTAGTTGGTATGTATTCAGGAACACAAAAATAATGTTGGTGTTAGTTTTATGAAAACAAACTATTAAGAAAATAGTTTATTCCTAAAATTTGTACAGTTTTCATGATTTATTTTTATTTTTTATTATAGTTTTTTATTTACAAGTTATATGCATGGGTAATTTTACAGCATTGACAATTGCCAAACCTTTTGTTCCAACTTTTCCTCTCCCTCCCCCCAACTCCTTCCCCCGATGGCAGGTTGACCAATACATGTTAAGTATGTTAAAGCATATATGTCCTAACAGTTATTTTGCTGTACAAAAAAGAATCAGAGTTTGAAATAGTATACTCTTACCCTGTGAAGGAAATCAAAAATGCAGGCAGACAAAAATAGAGGGATTGGGAATTCTATGTAGTGGTTCATAGTCATCTCCCAGAGTTCTTTCGCTGGGCATAGCTGGTTCAGTTCATTACTGCTCTATTAGAACTGATTTGGTTCATCTCATTGCTGAAGATGACCACATCCATCAGAATTGATCATCATATAGTATTGTTGTTGAAGTATATAATGATCACCTGGCCCTGCTCATTTCACTCAGCACATGATTTTTTTTTAGATTTCTACTTTCGATCCTTTTTTATCCCTCCTTCCAGCAGAGCCAACTTTGTAAATAAATAAAGCAACATATATATCGATTGTTGTGTTTC
The DNA here is from genome assembly GCF_902635505.1 of Sarcophilus harrisii. Classification (NCBI taxonomy): domain Eukaryota; kingdom Metazoa; phylum Chordata; class Mammalia; order Dasyuromorphia; family Dasyuridae; genus Sarcophilus; species Sarcophilus harrisii. Next base: position 248,267,957 of record NC_045427.1, on the reverse strand, counting down.
TACTAAAGTATAATTGTCCTGAAGGCATTATAATATTATCACAGGAGATAGGCCATTGCCTATCTACTTGTCTCTTTCTTGCTCCCAGCCATAAATAACCTGGTAAACCAGCTCTCTTGTCTCAAAAATGTTTATTTGCCTCAGCAGCACCAGATATGTAGCTTATATCACTATTAAACTTAACTTGGTGGGAGTGGAGAACCGGGAAGAGAGGAGTGGAAGGTGAGAATAACCCAGTTGTTAGAGGGAGAAGAGAGACTGGGTAGGGTCGATTTTGAAATCAGCAGCTAGATGGTTGTTTATGTTTGGCCAAATCATATTGCTTGCTGTCTTGGAGAGGGAAGAGGAAACAGGGAAAGAGGAAAATTTGGAGCTCACAGTTTTATAAAGAAGAATGTTAAAAACTATTTTTACAAGTAATTGGGGGAAAATACTATTAAGTAAAATAAAAAGAAAGAAACCAACAGTTAAAAGTTTCATCTTATCCAGAGAATAATAATAATAAAAAAAGCACTGTAAGATAATGAATTTTGATTCAACTTTGGTCTAGAAAGCAAGTATAAAAATTTTTTCATCCACAACATGAAATATGGCTTCAAGTATACAAAAAACTGGAAAATGGCTAGTAAAGGGAAAGGCTTTTCTAGTCACCTGGGAATAAATTAGCCAGGGTCTTGACACAGGATTGGGTACTAGAGCCAGAGTAGAACAGGTAAATTTGAATAAGGTAGTTAGAGAAGAAAAGGGCAAATTTAATAGAAGATCTTATGCTGGGAGTGGATGCTGGAGTGAAAGGGTAAAGATTACCTGGAAAAATTGGGTTTAGAAACAGAATAATTTGGTTTTTGAATCTAATAATATGATAAAATGTATACATTAATTAGGTATCTCTAGAACACTGAATTGCCTGTAGATATGAATGTGCCAAAGTGTCAGTGGATTTTCTGATATTGTTTTCCTTTAGTTTAATTAAATTTGAGGGAATCTGTTAGATGTTATAAATAGATGATAAAGAACTAAATGTGGAAGTCAGGAAGATTTTACTTCAAATGCTACCTACATACTTCCTATGTGACCTGGGTAAATCATTTAACCTCTCAATCCTGTTTCTTATCTGTAACATGGGGATAATTACAGCATCTACCTCAACAGATTGTTGGGAGCTTTAGATGAAACTATGTAAGTGAAGTATGTTGCAACCTTAAAGCAGCACATAAATATTAATTATCATTCTTTGAGCCGCTGGTGTGAAATATGTTATCCTAAAAATAGTCAATGGTTTATGGGCTTAGTAGTAGGCAAGAAGTCAAGGGGAAAGAGATTAGGAAATTACTTGTGTGTGAAACATGAATAACAACAACAAAAAAAGAAAGCATTTTGAAAGGCATCTTGTTGTAAAATGGAAGAACACTGCACTTGGAACCTGAAGGCTTGAGTTCAGATATTCCTTTGCTACTTTACTTCCTGTGCAACCTTGGGCCAACTGCCTAAATCTTTGGGCCTCAGTGTTTTCATTTATAAAAAGATGGGAGTTGGGCTAAATGACTTCTGGGACCCTTTATGATTCTAAAATCATATAAGCACTGGGCATACTGTGACTACAAGAACCAGAAAATTGGGGCTTTCCTGTATCCATAGAGCAGATTGTATTCGTTTCCAGGTCTTGTCACATAGCCCTGTGAAAAATCAAACGAGCTAATATTTGCAAAAACATGTAGCTCCGTGCCTGGCACAATGTAGGCACTATGTAAATTCTTATTCCCTTTCCCTTCCCCATTCTTTCTTTTCCTGTTGGTGATGAAATCCAGAACATTAGCTGTCCATGTAGTTTCGCAGTGTAGGATTTTAGAGCTGGAAGGTTATCTAGTCTTAGATATCTAGTTTAGATAACCAAAAAGTTATCTAGTCTTAATGCTTTCATTTTACAAACCAGAAATCTGAGGCCATCGATTTGAAGTGATTTTTCCAAGATCATACTTCATGACTATGATAGCAATTAGAAATAGAACCCAGGCTTCCTGATTTCTGCCTAATGATCTGTGCACTAAACTTTGTAGTTTGTGTTGACATAGAGCTAATTTGACACGTATGGTGGGCCAGTGACTGATTGGAACATAACAATAATAATAATTCCCATTTATGTAGTGATTTAAGGTTTACAAAGTGCTTTGCTCATAATAACACTGGCAGACAGGTAGTAATAAGTATTAATATCTACATTTTATAGATGAACAAACAAGGAGCTTGTTCAGGGTCACACAGTAAGTATCAGAGCAAGAATTTGAGCCGAATTCTAGGTTCAGTATCTATACTTTGCCTACCTCTGGATCTTTGAGATATACTATCTGTTTTAAAAAAAAAAAAAAAGGAGAACAAAGACTTATAAAGAAAATCCACCTTTAGAAATCTGAGTGAAATTCATCCATTGAATCCTCTCTGTTCATAGTGGATCTCTGCAACATAATGCCAAGTATAGTTACTATTGTATAGAAGTATAGTTACTGCTGTTGTGTCATTCTCCTTTCATTTTCTTGGCAACAGGAAAATGCTTTTTTCCTACCTAGTATCTCCTTCTATTACCTCCATCAGGGATCTCCCTTTCCTCCCTTTTACACCGGGTGTCACTAACTGAAAACAAATGATTTGTCTAGTTAGCAAGCATCAGATTCTATAAGTAAATATAATGTATGTCCAATTTCCTGACTGTAGATTGAGCCTGTTTGCTCCTCCCTGTTTTCCCCTTTCTTAGAGCCAAATGTGAAGGTCCCAAAAAGGCAGCTGTGAGCCTCTATTTAGCTGAGTGCTGCAGCTTTTGTCCCTTGGAGTGTCTGAAGGCTTCCTCTGCACTATATAATCTTTTCTGTGGGATGTTTTCCTTCACGGCTGAATACATGTCCTCCAGAGGGAAGATATCTTGCTTATGGAGTTTCTAGTTCTCTTTCCATATTCATATTATATATCCAGGGAAAAGCTCAATGAATGAGAGTCAGGAAATCATATTTCCCTGTATTTTCAGAAATAACTTGCATTTCAGGCTAATCAAGGCATTCCACTTTACCATTGTGACAGATGTTTTGTTTGCTTCTCACCGTTCTTTCACATTATTCACATATTCACTTTTTCTTTTTGTGCCAAGTATATGAGAATACAGTTTGCTTATACAATATGTGCCAAACATAAATTTCTAAAATGAAGCATTCTTCCCTTATACTATGATTTTAAAATTTTCAGGTGATTAAGTGATGATTCTGTATTTATATTGCTGTGGGAGTATTAAGTCTTTGTAGCCTCAATCTAATATACTAAGAAACTGAAGGATTGAGGAATCTTTGTCCAAAGCTGACTTCAGGTGAATAATTAGAAGTCCTGTCTCTCAAGTAGAAACAACAATAATTTCAACTTAAAGAAAAGTAGTTTTCTTTTTTCTCTTTGGAAATCTGACTTTCTAGAGCAAGTAAGTTTAAACCAAGTTTTTCTTTAAACATGTTGAAGTTATTTTCCAAAATTTTCCCCTTAGTCCCACTTAGTATTTTTCTAGACAACAGCCCGGTGATCAATCATCCAATTGCTATTTCAAGCAATTTTCAATTAAAAAAAAAGTGTCTAAATAGTATAAAGTCTCACTCCTGTGGGGCACCATTGTCCTTGAAGATACTTGCCTAAAAGACCCTCAATAAGACATTTCCTTTTATTGGTTAGATTTCAGGCAGAGGTTTGCACTTTGCTCAACCTCTAGGACAGTTATCAGATTGGAGAAGAACCCATCGAAAGAGGAATTGTTAGCAAAGGTCAAGAATCAGAATGAAGGCAATTGACTACATGGAGACCAGACCAATTGGCAGAGGGATGAAAAGGCTTCTTGATGCTTATGCCTGCCCCTACCCTTTACTCCACCCCTTCTCATCTCTCCATGAATGCAGTCTATAGGGTAGGGAAGGGAACTGGAAGAAGTGACCAGAACCTTTCCCATGCTTCTATTTTGATCTGTGCTGTGAAAAAAAAGAGGGGGATGGGAAGATGAGAGAATAGCTTAATGTAGCCTGTATGCCTGTCTGTATGTTTGTTCATGCCTGTTATTTTTATATGTAATGGGAGCTCGATCTATGGGAATTATTAATAGCACCAAAAAACATCAACAGTACGTGCTAGTAGTCAGGGATAGAGAAACCGTTTTCTCTTGTGGATTATGGGCATGCTGAAATGCCATATAGGATTCCAGAAAAAGAGGCAACACTGCCCAGGAGAAGTGTATTCTTTTATGGGCAAGTTCTCCAAGACAGGAGTTTTCAAGTTCATATTCGGGAGCATCTCAATGGAATTGGTTTCAGATTAACTGTTGGGTAGCATTCTGGTTTGATATAGCCATAATTGGGCTTCTCATTAATGGAACAAAATTATATATTACTGAAAAACAGTCTGGGTTTGGAAATTTGTAACTTTAATGGTTGCCAACCAAAACATTGATGGGTGTTAATTTATTTTAACGCAGATGTTTTTAACCCATTTTTTGTGGACCTTTTGGAAGTTTGGTAAAACCAAAGACCCCTTGTCAGAATTGTGATTTTACATACATAAAATGGGATACATAGAATATAAAGGAAATGGATTATATTGGAATTATCAAAGTATTAAAAAGTTCATGGATCCCAGGTTATGTGCTTACTCTAAGGAAATAATCAGCTTTTTCTTCCTCACCTTCCAAATACTTAAAAGACAGCTACTCTGAGAGTCAGCATAATTCATATAAAAATGATCTGTGACCCAGAGCAAAGGAGCATGTTTAATATCTCTTTATCTCACTTCCCATGAATGTCTGAGTGCTAGGGGAGGGCCAGGGCCAGGGTTTCATAGCCAAGGAGCCACCGCCCTCCACTCCAGCTGAATTGTACAAAGTTGTAATCTGCCATTAGAACAAACTGAGGGAGTCACTAGGGAAGAGACCGTCATTCATTGGGCACTTGATGTACTTGAAAGGGTTAAAGGGAGCTCCTTTGAGTGAGCAAAGTTTAGGGGAAAAGAGAAAAAAGTCAGAGAATTGAAAGAAAGAGTGAAATGAGGAGAGGAAACTGTGTAGAAACTTTGCTTTCAACATCAGCTTCTATCCCAGAACTTGGCCACTTAAGTGGTAGAAGCTCTGGTCAGTGCTTTTCTAATTCTCCACTCTTAAAAACTCATTGGTTACAGGAACATAGAGGAGCCTTGCTTTGTAGGTACTCCTTTCATTCAGGTAACCTCCTGAACTAGGTAATTCCTTTTTTGTAGGCCAGTTTGGTCAGGATGCCCATGAAATGCAGAGAGTCCCATTGAGTTTGTAGAAAGGAATGAGTTAAACATGATTTAATGTTACATAGGCCCTTGCATTTCTAAGTAGGAATATCAGAATGATCACTCTGAATGTTTTATCCATCTGCTAACTTTGCTGCATTTCTTTCAAATACACGTATGAAAAATCAGTTCTCTTCTCTGTATTTTCCAGGCAGTCATACTAAGTACAAAGCTAAAGTTACAACCAGAATTGGATGTGGAAAAGGTAAGTCATTTGTTTGCATATGTGATGTGTTAGAATCAAGCTTCAACAAAATCAGGACCCAAACCACTGTCCTCAAGATAGTGCAGCATTCCTTCTTCACAAAGAAAATTCTTCTGGGAGATTCAGAGGTAGGTAGGAGTGGGATTCTATTCCAGCTCTGCAGAGAGTCTGGAGGAAAGAGTGGAAGAAGGATGCTATCCATCAGTCAAGAAAAAAGCTCTTTGGACAGACTTAACAGGGTCAGAAAGGACACTGTATTGATCAAAAGAAATTAGAATGGTGTAATCTCTTTCCTCCCACCATTGTTACAACTATAAACAAGGATGTGGAAATCCATTGGGTGGCCACTTAACACCACTTTGAGTAACTAACCCTGACTTGCATCCAGTGCATTGAGGCCAGCTTAATTTCTTTAGAGCACATAGAGCACATGACTGTATTTCTTCCCCCTTCCCCCCCCCCCCCCCTCCTCCCCCCCCCCCCCAGTCCCTTTTGGTTTTAAGCCTAAAAGAGTTAAGAAAATCTAAATATGTTTTTGTTTCATTTACTCTCAATAAGTGTCCTTGTCTCATTCTTAATCAAAAATGTTCTTTCTGACTTTTGACTGAGGTCTGAACTTATTAAGTGTTTAGGCTTATAGTCCTATAGATAGATAGATGGTACAACTGCAGTGTTGTAGGTTAGAAGTATGAAGTTCAACATTATCATGTTTAATTGAAATTAAAGCTCTGAAGAGCTTTCTCCTTCCTGGGTTTCACAGCTCTTTATACTTTCTGGGTCTGAGGCCTGGCCATTTATTTATTTATTATTATTACAAAGTGTTCATCATAATATGATTGTTGATGTGCGTGTGGTTTTCTTCCCTCCACTTTAGATGTGCACACCTTTGCTTCTTCAGGATAAAGCGAACCTTGTTGAGGACTATGTGGCTGACTATCCACACCTTCAGAGCCAACTCTTACAGATCATGGATACATGGTGTCATCCCAGTTTTAATACTAGAGATATTGCTAGGTAAGTCATCCAAAGATGCCATGTAGAGTAATTTTGCAGTGTAATTCTGCTCTCTAGACTTAAGCATCTAAACCAGCTGGTTGAGAAGCAGAGAACATGGCACCACAATGGGTTCTAGAGTCAGGTTCCTCAGCAAAAGTTTTAGAATCTGCTACCTCAGCAGGTTTCAGAACCACATGCCTGAACAGAATATAAGCAATTAAAGGTATGGCAAATCAAAAACAAATGAGATTAAAAATACTTTGGAAAATTACTTTTCCTTGTAAAAGGAACAAATGACAACTTTAACTCTTCACATATCTTTTACCAGAAGTTTCTGGATATTGCCCCAGGAACTAATCATTTTTCCTTACATGTATATAGTGCTTTATAGTTTTTACACACTCATAATCACCCTATGAAATAGATGATACAGAAATGAATCTCATTTATAGATGAAGAAATTGACAACTCCTTGGGGTTAACTGATTTTCCTATGCTCCAAGCAGCATATGAACCCACGCCTCCAGTTGTACATGTGCTTCTCACCATGTTCCCAGTAGCCACAAGATGTGTATAGAGATCCTACATTTTGTAGGGATTTTTAAGTTGGGGTAAGGAGGGGGAGTCTCTGTGGAAGTAGCTAAGAAATCAGTAAAGGCCAAGAATCTGAGTACAGCCTCTCATGATTTTTTTTCTCTTGAGAAAGTGTAGATCTGTGTCTGTGTACATGCTTGTATGTAAGTTGTTGTCTCTTTTGTCTGCTGTGATGGGATGAAGCAGACTGATATGTGACAGTGGTAACTCCTTGTTCTAGCTCCTTCTCCCTTACTAATTCTATTCCTCAGTATTACACATAGTTTGGAAAGGAGTGAAAATATTCCTTCCTCAAATTTCTCATAGTACTTTGCCTGACTCTCTCTTTGCATTTATTTTTCTCCCTTGTATAGGGGAAGCTATACAATGGATAGAATGCCAAGCCTAGAATCGTTAAGCCCCAAGTTGAAATTTGGCCTTAGAAATTTATTGATTATATGACTCTGAGTAATCATTTAATCTATGTTTTCCTCAGTTTTCTCTTCTAGAAAATGAGGGTGATACTAGAGCTTACCTTGCAGAGCTGTCATACGGACCAAATGAGATAATTGTAAAGTGCTTAGTATAATGCCTGGCACATGGTATTAGGTAAATGTTAGTTGGAGTTAATTATCATCATCATTATTAATTTGATTGCTCTGTACTGTTCTCCCTCATTAAATTAAAAACTCTTTTAGACCAGGACTTATGATTTATCTTTTTATTCCCCATACCTTTCATGTTATATATGCTGAATATGTACTAGATTAAATTGACTAGAATTCTCTGTGAAGATTCATAGTCCCGTAACTGTCTCACAGGCCTGACTATAAGAATTGAGTGAAGGAGAAACACAGACTCTTGTCTTGAATAGTCTTCTGCTCTGACACATACCAATAATGTTATTAAAAGAACTATGGAAAAAATCTGTGATGATGTACTTGCTTGTCTTCTTTCTTGCAGACAGTATCAAAATGTGCCTCCCTCAAGAGCAGACAAACTGAACCAGAAAATGCTGAGCAAACTTGTCTTCAGGCTGCTGGGCCAGTACAACCTAGATCCAGGTGTGTGGCTTTCTTAAAAATCATTTCACCAGCAGATTTCTTTTTTATTTAAAAAAATTACAAACCCAAAGAAGCCTTTCCATCCAGACCAGCAGTAATCAGGAGCTAGTTCTGAGCCATGGTTCCATTAATCTTAATTGATGTAATCTCAAAGTGGAGCGTATGAATTATGGAAACAGTCACTTCTTTTGTCGGTATGGGATGCCAGTGAGAGTAGTGTGCTGTTTCATCCTGTGGTATGAAATAAATCCTGACCTCCAAAGAGCTTAAGTCCTTGGATTCTGATGTCTAGCTATGAGTTATCATTCTGTTTCCTAATGAAATAGGCCACCCATAATTCATCAAGGCTTCCAGAGAGGAAGCGTTCACCCAGGGCAGAGAAAAGAAACATGGCAACAGTCCATCTTGAATTTGGTTGGAAGAGGGAGGCTGTAGTTAAAGGATATTTATACTACTCTTGCAACTCATTTAGAAAACAAAACAAAACGGAATTTATGGTGTTCAGAGGAATCATTTAAATAACTTCCCCTTCAGTCCCAGGCTATTCTTCCCAATCTGTTCATTACATTGCTTTGTATTCCAATTGGAGGAGCAGGGGGCATGAAATAGGGAACAGGTTCCCAGCAGGAACCTCTGGGTCACTCAGCAGGCCTGAGTCTGCATTCATTGCCACTTGGTCAAGCACACGGAATATTGCATGCCTCTCCTCTTCCCCTGCCTCTGAACTCCTGAGGGATTGAGGGAATTTGGCTAGCTCTGAGAGCAACGTACCATTCTTCCCCATAAAGGGAGATGAAGGAAGCATGTCTCTGCAGGCTGGTTTCCTGCCAAAGGCTAGTAGAGTTTACTTGGGTGCATTCTTCAGCCCTTCCTGCATCTCTATCCTATCTTCTCTTCCTTTTCCCCACAAGAGAACAATTTGTGTCCATTCTCCCCAGACCCAGAGCAAAAAAACCCAGCTGAAAGCTTCATTTTTGCTGGTGTCAAAGCCTCTGTTGTCAACTTTTAAAAAACTAACTTCCCTAAGGGGATCTAAAGACTTCTTTTCTATACTGTTCATTAAAGCCCGGCAGGATATCACGGATTGAGGCCAGAAGAGCACCCATACTCACTGTGTACTGTGGCCATTAGCATCATTAGGAGAAAAATCAGCCGTCCACCTGGCAAGCTCTGGAGTTCCATGGCTCTGACCTTCTCTTCCATTTAGGACAGTCTCATTCTGGTCTCTGTGACCTTGCTCATGCTTTCCCCACTTCTGAAATGCCAGTCAAAATTTTGAACTTCCTTCAAGACATATCTTTAGGAAGCTTGATAAGACCAGTATACTATAGTGATATTAATTTTATTGGGAAGATCTGACACTTGCTGTGATACAAGAACCACATTATCTAATATTGTCTTATTATAACTTTAAAGCTGTTTTCTGGGTTTTAAATGGATACATGTTTTATATCCCTGACTACTGTAGAATACACAAGCTGTGTATTCTACTACTTTAGAATACCCAAAAGTCTCGGTGAAGTTTTCAATATTAATAATCTCAAAAGCATAAAAAACAAACTTACAAAAACATCATTTGAAGGTTTAATTATTTGAATTTTCTTTATACTTATTTGGTTTTGTGAATGTTGAATGATAAATCTTCAATTTAAAAAAATTATGAATTATGAATTATGTGTGTGACACTTTCTGGGTAACACTGGATAAAAGTGAATTGGCAGAGAAAGTCTTCTAGCTTAGTGACTCCAATCACTGGTTCTATTTCCATTTTTCTCATGTTTTTGTATCAGAACTATCATATAAAAACCTCATTCTTTGGATGGTCTTAAGGCTAGGATTACAAATGCACACTTTGAGTCACAACAGCAGCTGATGAAAGTTTTTACAAAGTTTTAAAAATCAACAAAACACCATTATTTTAAAATGTTAAGTAATAAATTTTTAAAAATCAGTTTGTAGCATTTATACATCTGAAGTTTTTAAAGCTTACATCCTCACTGAGACTTTTGGCACACCCTGTATCCTTCTCAGAAGCTGGAGCCCTTTCTTCAGCTTTCCCAGTGCTTGTGCTTGGTGCTTTCTCCATATCTAGTGCATGTCTTCCAAACACATTCTTCTCATCCCAACTTGGTAGAATACTGTTCATCATACCCTTTGCCTTCCCACCTCCTGCCATCTCTCAAAATGTACTTTTTGAACCATTTTCTCTAGCTGTGTCCCCTTAATTCTTTAGAATCCAAATTAAGTTCCCCTTCCTTTCTGAAGTCTTCCTGATCACTTCCCTCTTCAAAGTTCCTTCAGTGTTTCTGGGCCATACCACTAATTCCGGGACTTCTCACAGACTGTGTTGTGTTGTTACTTAGCTGTTTCATGGCTATGCTGTGCTTCCCTAGCTTTACTGCCAAACCTTTGAAGGCAGCCATTTCCTCTTCTATTTCTTATTTCTTCGCCTAAACCCTACCACTGGGCCATACACATATTAGGTATTTAATAAGTTCATGTTGAATGAATATATGAAGTGATTGCAGAATTAATGAATTAAGAGAAGGGCTAATTGCTTCCTATTGACCAGATGTTAAGGTGCAGTATTTATTAGTCTTCTGTATTCCTAGTATTTGTTTATATAGTATGTGTTGCTATAGCTCCTAAGTGCTTTCCAGAGTAATGTAAACACAGTAAGTTTTGCTGGGAGTGAGTGGGTATCCAGGTGCTTATGAAGACTGAACACTTGGGAGGGAAGTAGGGGAGGATCACTTCCTGCTTTGGATGTTAGCCATGAGACCCAGTCATATTGTTTTGTAAACAGGAGCCAACAGTGTGATGTGGCAGCTAAAAAAAATGAATTGAGATTTTTAGGCTGCATCAATAGAAGTCTTATCACCCAGAAGGAGGGAAATGATAACACCATTGACCTCTGCCCTGGTCAGACCAAATCTGGAACATTGTGTTTAATTCTGGACAATATGTGTTAGAAAAGACACTGGCAAAATGAAAAGTGTATAGAATAAAACCACCAAGATTATGTAGAGTCAGGAAATCATGACAGCTGCAGAAGGGTTGAAGAAATTGAACATGCTTAACCTATAGAAGAGTAGATTAAGGGAAAGATGATAGATATCTGTAGTTTACATTGCAGTCCACTAAAATTCTCCCCCCCCCCTTTTTTTCAGATGAACTTTTATGCTAGCTGTACCTCTTCTGTTTTGTATTTATAAAATTGATTTTTTGAATCCAAGGACAAAACTTTTATCTTTATCCTTATTTCATTTAGATTCAGGCCAATGTTCCCGATTTTCGGGATCTTTTTAAATCCCAACTCTGCCATCCAGGGTTTTGGCTCTCCTTAGTTTCATGCTATCTGCAAATTTAATAAACATGCCATTTGCCTTTATCCACATAATTGATAAAAATGTTAAATTGTCTTAATCAAAGGTTCCTGGGACTTTCTCCTGAATGTAGCCCCTCAATCAGTTCCAAATTAATTTAGCTTTATCGTCATGGTATTCACTTGTTTCACTAGCCTGGTACCCCTGCCAAGTATGTAAATGAGGCTAGGCTGGTGCAACCTGTTCTAGAAAAATGCATGATAGCTTCTGGTGATTATCACTTCCTTTTCTAGATATCTATTTTCAAAAACAGATTCTAGAATTACATTAAAAAAGATTTTGTATTTTCAGTATTATATTCTTATACTGTGAAAAGCTTGAGGCATGATTCTCAAGGTTTCTACCCCATTCTATGTTTATGTTCCTTGCTAGACAAATTGGGGTCAATTGTTAGAACAGAAATTGCAATGTAAAGAGTTACACAGGAATAAGTGTGTGCTTGTAGCCATACCCAAATATTTTTGAGACTAGACTTGGCACCCTGAGAGTCTGTATTGGAATCAACATTGTCTAGGTGTGTGATCTTAGGCAGATCACAGCACTCTAGTTTCTACGACTGTTGTTTGTTTGTTTTAATACAAATAGTTTTTATTTTTCAAAATATATGCAAAAATAGTTTTCAACATTCATCCTTGCAAAACTTTTTGTTCCAATTTTTCTTCTTCCCTTCCTACCACTCCCTCTTCTATAGACAAGTAATCCAATATAGGTAAACATGTAATTTTTCTAAATGTAGTTTCACATTTATCATGCTGCACAAGAAAAATCAGGTCAAATCGGGAAAAAATGAGAAAGAAAAAAAACAAGCAAATAAACAACAAAAAAGGTGAAAATACTATGTTGTGATGCACATTCAGTCCCCATAGTCCTTTCTCTGGGTGTAGATGGCTCTCTCCATCACAAGTCTATTGGAATTGGTCTGAATCACCTCACTGTTGAAAAGGGCCAAGACCATCAGACTTAATCTTCATAAAATCTTCTTGTTGCTGTGCGCTATCTTCTCTTAGACCTATACACTTTATTTAGTATCAGTTCATGTAAATCTCTCCAGGCCACTCATGAAATCATCCTGATAATCATTTTATTATAGAACAATAATATTCCATAATATTAATATACCATAACATATTTAGCCATTCTCCAATTTATAGATATCCACTGAATTTCCAATTTCTTTCCACTACAAAAAAAAAGGACTATTACAAACATTTTTTGCACATATGGGTTTTTTTTTTTCCTTTTTTATGATCTCTTTAGGATACAAATCTAGTAAAGACTGCAGAATAAAAGAGTATACACAGTTTGGTAGCCCTTTGGCCTGCAAGTGTTAAATGGAGATAATAATAGAACTTATGCCTATTGTTAGGGATTGTTGTGAGCAGTAGCTGACAATGTTTTAAAGTGCTTTTTAGCTATTTTAGCGCTTTTATCAATGTCAGCTATCATTATTACGTCGGTTACAAAAGCATCATATGTTGTTCCTCATGCTCTCTGTTAAAAAAGAAGGGAGTTCAGCACAGTGGGTTTCTTGATTCCTTGTCCTCAATTAGGTTCTCTTTTCTCTGATGATAACAATCCAGATTCATCATCTCTCTGTTGGTTGTGCTTTCCCTGATAACCCCAAGCCAGTTGCTTTACTTCAAAGGATTGGGGTTAGGTTCTAACTTGCCTACCTTGCCAGGTAGCAGAGAAAAAATTTTAGTTCAATTCAAAAAGTATTTATTAAGCATCTGTGTGGTTGGTTCTGAAGCAGATATTGTGGGGGTACAACCCAAGAATTGGGACTGATTATAAAATTTTCTGCTTTCAAAATATACCTGTAATTTATTTCTCTCCTTGCATTCAAGTTGCTGGCAGTTTTATGGAGAGATAAGATTGATTTTTTTGAAACAAAAAACATTGAGACATAATAGGTGACTAAGGCATGGAGTAAAGTAGTTTGTTCAAGACTACAGCAGTAGTTTTTATGTGATCTTGCGCAAGTTACTTTATCTTTCTTCACAATGGGAATTTACAAATTACTTGTACTATTTCAAAGTGATTTGTCATTTTATTTTTTCTAGTTACATATAAAAACAAATTTTAATGTTTTTTTTAAATTTTGAATTCTAAATTCCTTTTCCCTTCAGCTCTCATGCAATTTGATTTGATTATATATATATATATATATATATATATATATATACAGTCGTGTAAAACATATTTCCATATTGGTCATGTTGTGAAAGAAAACATGAACCCAAAGGAGAAAAAGAAAGAAAACAAAACAAAACCAAAAAAAAATTTGCATTTACATTCTATCAGTTCGGGAGGTGAATATCATTTTTCATCATAAATCCTTCAGGATTATCTTGGATCATTGTATTGCTGAGAACAGCTGAGTCATTTACAGTTAATTATTGTACAGTATTGCTATTTCTATGTACACTGTTCTTTGATTCTGCTCACTTCACTTTTCTTCAGTTCATCTAAGTCTTTTCAGGTTTTTCTTAAACCATCCTGTTTATTATTTCTTGTAGCAAGATGGTATTACAAAAGACATTCCCCAAATGGTGGCATCACCTCAATTTCCAATTCTTTGCCACCACAAAAAGAGCTGCTATAAATATTTTTTGTATATGTGGATTCTTTGCCCTTTTTATTGAGCTCTTTGGGGTAGAGATCTGGTTTTGGTATTTATTGCCGGGTTAAAAAATTATGCTTCATTTTATAGCTCTGTGGGCATAGTTCCAAATTGTTACTCAGAATGATTAGAGCAGTTTACAACTCCACCAGTAAAAGCATTAGTATCTCAATTTTCCAACATTCCCTCCAATCTTTGTCATTTTTCTTTTGTCATATTGTCCAATCTGATAAGTGTGAGATAGTAACTCAGTGATTTTTAATTTGCATTCCTTTGTAATCAATAGTGATTTAGGTCATTTTTTCTACATGACCTCAGATAGCTTTGATTTCTTTTTCTTAAAAATGCTTCTTGGAGTCCTACCAAATTCCTTCTATGACACAGACATGGTACTGATACCTAAACCAGGTAGGCTGAAAACAGAGAAAGAAAATTATAGACCAATCTCCCTAATGAATATTGATGCTAAAATCTTAAATAAGATATTAGCAAAAAGACTACAGAAAATCATCTCCAAGATAATACACTATGATCAAGTAGGATTTATACCAGGAATGCAGGGCTGGTTCAATATTAGGAAAACTATCAATATAATTGGCCATGTTAATAACCAAATTAACAAAAACCATATGATCATCTCAATAGATGCAGAAAAAGCATTTGATAAAATCCAACATCCATTCCTATTAAAAACACTTGAGAGTATAGGAATAAATGGACTTTTCCTTAAAATAATCAGCAGCATCTATTTAAAACCATCAGTAAGCATCATATGTAATGGAGACAAACTGCAACCATTCCCAATAAGATCTGGAGTGAAACAAGGTTGCCCACTATCACCGTTACTATTTAATATTGTATTAGAAACGCTAGCTATAGCAATAAGAGCTGAGAAAGAGATTAAAGGAAAAAAAAAATGCTTCTTTATATCCTTTGATCAATTGGGTTATGGCTTGTATTCTTATAAATTTGGCTCAGTTATCTTTATATTTGAAAAATGAGGCCTTTATCAGAGAATCTTGCTGTAAAAAAAGTTTCAGTTATGATCACTAACTCTGTATTTCCCACCATCCTGTTCTCTCTCCCTTTTCACACTATCCCTCCTCAAAAGTATTTTGCTTCTCAACAAACTGGGAAAACATCTTCACAGTTAAATGTTCTGATAAAGGCCTCATTTCCAAAATATATAGAGAGCTGACTCTAATTTATAAGAAACCAAGCCATTCTCCAATTGGTCAAAGGATATGAACAGACAATTTTCAGATGATGAAAATGAAATCATTACCACTCATATGAAAGAGTGTTCCAAATCATTATTAATCAGAGAAATGCAAATTAAGACAACTCTGAGATACCACTACACACCTGTCAGATTGGCTAAGATGACAGGAAAAAATAATGATGATTGTTGGAGGGGATGCGGGAAAACTGGGACACTGATACATTGTTGGTGGAGCTGTGAACGAATCCAACCATTCTGGAGAGCAATCTGGAATTATGCCCAAAAAGTTATCAAACTGTGCATACCCTTTGATCCAGCAGTGTTTCTACTGGGCTGATACCCCAAGGAGATACTAAAGAAGGGAAAGGGACTAGTATGTGCCAAAATGTTTGTGGCAGCCCTGTTTGTAGTGGCTAGAAGCTGGAAACTGAGTGGATGCCCATCAATTGGAGAATGGTTGGGTAAATTGTGGTATATGAATGTTATGGAATATTATTGTTCTGTAAGAAATGACCAGCAAGATGAATACAGAGAGGCTTGGAGAGAATTACATGAACTGATGCTAAGTGAAATGAGCAGAACCAAGAGATCATTATATACGTCAACAACGATATTATGAAGATGTAATCTGATGGAAGTGGATTTCTTTGACAAAGAGACCTAATTCAGTTTCAAGTGATCAATGATGGACAGAAGCAGCTACACCCAAAGAAAAAACACTGGGAAATGAATGTAAACTATTTGCATTTTTGTTTTTCTTCCTGGGTTATTTCTACCTTCTGAATCCAATTCTCCCTGTGCAACAAGAAAACTGTTTGGATCTGCACACATACATTGTATCAAGGATATACTAGGAGATATTCAACATATATGGGACTGCTTGCCCTCTAGGGGAGGGGATGGAGGGTGGGAGGGAAAAATCGGAACAGAAGTGAGTGCAAGGGATAATGTTGTAAAAAAATTACCCTGGCATGGATTCTGTCAATAAAAAGTTACTATAATAAAAAAAAAAGTATTTTGCTTCTGCCTACACTACTCCCTCCAATCTATCTAACCTTCTGGCATCCCGAAACTTCTCTCTTATCCACTTTACTTCCTGCTTCCCTGTAGTTACCTTAATAGATTATACCCTAAGAGATACCTGTAGATTTTTATACCTAGTTGAACTTGTAGGTTATCCTCTCTTTGAATCAAATCCTCAAAGGATTTTTGCCAAGGACTTGGTAGACCTTAAAGCATCATACCCATGTGAATTATGATTGTCACTATATAATTCAGTTCACATGGGCCAAGCAGCTCAGAATAATAGGTCACCAGGCTGGCATTATAAGGCTTCATATATTTGATTTGGGCTCTGAAGGACCTATAGGATTTGGATAAGTGAACACTCATTCTGAGAGCAGTGTAAACCAAGGTGGAGAGCTAAATGAGCCTAATGTGCTTCAGGGAGAATGAAGAGACTGACATGAATGGAGAAGAGGGTTTGTATTTGAGAGTAGTATGAGATTAAGTTTGAGAGGTAGTTTGAAAAGTAGTTATAGAGAGCCTTGAATGTCAGACTAATGAATTTGATCTTGATCCTGTGGGGAGTGAGGAGACAGGAGATAGGAAAAAATTATGTGGCACTACATCTCAAAGGCCTAATATTCTAGGACTCAGACTGGATGGTGATTGGTGTAGATATATATTATCAAGTGAAAGTGGTGGATTTGGAAACCTAAATTACAGATTGGTATCTCTGAACTAAGGAATCAAGAAACCTGGGTTCTAATCTTGGTTTTCCAACTAACTAGTATCCACTTATTTTTTCTAGACCTCATTTTCCTCTTTTGTAAAATCAGAGTGTTAAATTCGATCTAGTCTCTAGAAGAACTTAATTGACCTGAACCTGATGAAATCTTTCTCAGGTAAGGGGAGAATGAGATGGAAACAGCAGAGGGCAGAAGAGGACTATATAGGATTCAGAGGGTTTTCTCAGGTAAAGTAGGAGCATCTCTTCCTTCAAACTTAGCTCCTAGGCTGCATGAATCTCCTAGAGATTCATGGCGATCACTGCATCCCTTTCAGAGATGTAACATGCTCTTAACAGTCAGGGCATAATTCAGATGTAGAGCTGCAGAAAAAGTGAAGAGATAAATGTCTTAATATTTTATTAACCTGAATTTGAAAATAAGAACTTGTCCAGAGCTATCTTGGTATATTTGAAAATGTTGCTCAATTAATAGCTATGAGGACTGACAGGTTGAGATAAGCATAAATGGGAACTTTCTCCTGTTTAACAGTAAAAATGAAGCTGCTTAAGCATACCATAGAATCTTAAAGCAGGGTCAGAAGGGTCTGTGCTAAGGAACTGTGTCACCATTATTGCACTCACAGACTTAACAACCCCTTGGGAATATTTCTGCATTTTTGAAAAGGTTGTTAATAAAGGAGGTTTCATAGTCTCCCTCCAAATTGACATTTGATGCCATAGAATCTTTTTTTCATCACCATCAGATGATAATTATTAAATCTTTCAGGGATGGCTGCATTAAGTAATATACTGATTCTGCTGACTTCATATGTCTCCTATCTAAAAGAAAATGAGCAAGGACAGGGTAAATATCTAGCTTAGTTTTTTTTTCCTCTGGAACAAGGCTATATCTTCTCTAAGTGAACTGGAAGAAAAAGTTTCATTTTCTCCTTTCATAGTCTTTCCTTTAGCTTATTTACTGAAGGCAAAAATGTGGGCTTTCTACTCTATGCCTGTCCAGGAAACTACTTGAGCTATTCCTCATAAGAGAGCCATGTTTCCCACAAAGCATTTCCCTACAACTCTTTCTTTTTCTCTTATCTGGGTGAACATGTGGAAGGTTGCCTCTTCTAGTTGACTATGAGCCTCCTTTCCAGCCTAAGAATAGAGAAGCAGACTCATGTTTATTCAGTACCTTACTTTATCTCCTAAATCAGTCAATAAATATTTATTTTCAAGAGACAAGCAAAGCTAGGAGCATGTTCTCTCTGCCCCTCGAATGTATATACTATTTTAAAGTAGGCAAGATTCAGACTTGAAATGATTAAAGAAAATTATAAAGTTCTCAAGTAGTGGACATTTTCAATTGTGTGTGTCCCATAAACATCTCAAAATTCAACATGTTCAAAACAGAACTTATTTTCTTTACCTGTTCCTGAACCTTCTCCCTCCAGTCCCCATGGTTCATAATCTCAGAATCATCATCCCCTCCTCAATCTCTTCCTCTCCTCCATATTTTTTTATTAAAGCTTTTTATTTTCAAAATATTGCATGACATGCTTATTTTATTTATTTATTTTATTATAGCTTTTTATTTATAAGATATATGCATGGGTAATTTTTCAGCACTGACAATTGCAAAACCTTTTGTTCCAATTTTTCCCCTCCTTTCCCACCCCCTTCCCCCAGATGACAGGTTGACCAATACATGTTAAATATGTTAAAGTATAAGTTAAATACAATATATGTATACATGGCATGACATGTTTAACATATATAGAATCACTTGTTGACTGAGGGAGAAAGTGGTGGAAGGGAGGGAAAAAATTAAAACACAGAGTTTTGTAGGGGTGAATATCAAGAATTATCCATGTATATGTATTGAAAATAAAAAGTTTTAATTAAAAAAAAACATATGTATGGATAATTTTTCAACATTGACCCTTGCAAAACCTTGTGTTCTATCTCCTCCATATCTTATCAGTTGCCAATTCTTATAGATTCTATAGCCACAACATCTTTTCATGTAGCCCTCATTGAAAAAAAATGAGGGGTTCACTTCTTTCCTCTTAATTTTTTACCCTACTATTTTTTCAGCATCTTTTTAATTGGTCTTCTTACTTTGTCTCTCTCCTCTCCATTCCATCCTTCACATACAACTGTCTGAGCTTTATTTGCAAGGCCTACAGATCTGACTGCATCATACCCCTTCTCAGAAAGCCTAGGCAGCCTCTTCTTGCCCAGATCAAATAGAAACTCCTTTTTTTGGCACTTAAAGCCCTTTCCAATCTAGTCTCAAGCTTCTCTTTTCAAACTTATTATGTTTTATTTCTTTTCATATGTACTCTGATGGTCCAGCCAAAGTGGCTTTCTTACTATTGTTCCCGCCAGATTTCATCATCTGTCTTTATGTCCTAGCACTGGTTGCTCCCCAAGCCTTTAATGTACTCCCTCCTCATCTCTGCCTCTGAGAGTCTATAACTTTCTTCAAAGTTCAGCTTTCTCTTGCGCATTTCTTGATTCCCCCTTTCCCCCCACTGTGCTTTTCCACCAGAAAATTTCCTTGGATCTATTTAGTTTGCAGTGTTGTATTTATGTATATGCTCAAATCTTAATTCCTCTGATAACCTCCTTGAGTGCATGGATTATTTTGGTCTGTAATCCTCCTACCCATCTAGGGAACTGGATGGCCCAATGATTTGGAATTAGGATGACCTGAATTTGAATCTTGTCTCCAACACCTATTAGCTATGTAAGTGACCCTGAGGGAATCACTTAATCTTAGTTTCAATTTCTTCATCTGGAAAATGGTGATAATAATAGTGCCTATCTCACAAATTTGTTGTGAGGATCCTATGATTTAATTTGCAAACACTAAAGACATAAAAATGCTAGCTTTTATTATTAATTACTGCTTGTTATTTTATTGATTAATTGGATATTTGGGTTTTTAACTATAAGTGTAAATTTTGGGAAGGAGTGAGACTTGGTCTCCCTATCTCATCTAGGCTGGAAATAAAGCGTCTGACTACCACAGGCCAAATCCCAGTGCTGATTGACACAGAAATTTTGACATACTCTATTTCTGACCTGGACCATCTTGCCCTTCCTAAGGTAGCCTGATACTGCTTTCTCCCACATATACTGGTGCTGGTGTTAGTTTGGACACCTGATTGTCCTTAACCCTCTTGCAAATCAGAACTTCCCACTTTCAATGATCTACCAGCCTCAGCCTCCCCATCGCAGGGATGATACACCCAGCTACCATAAGTATTCCTAGAAATGAGAAGAATTAAGACTGTAGTAGTTGGGAAGATTTCATAGAGAAAGTGAATCTTAAAAGACCTTTTCATATCTTATCAGAATGATAAGAATCCCTTCTAAGCAGACATATCCAGAAAAGATTATCCAGCCTTTCTAATCCCAGTAGCTCCTCACTAGCCATAAAATTATTCTCACCTAAATGTTATCTGTTTCAGTGTATTTTCCCTAAAGAGGGAAAGCAGGATTCCAACATTTTTTTGCATGACAATCCAGACTTCATGAACTTGAAGTCTGTCATCAGGATTATCAGGATCCAGCCCCAAACATGAAAGTTTCATGTTATGCATTTCTGTGTTTGGCATAGTGGTTCCCTCCCTAACTGAGAAAATCCAATTAGGGGCTGACTGCATTGTCACAGTGGCAGCCTCCCACGCTACTACCGATTCACCGTGGCCAATAGCCAGCATGGGTAGTCAGTAGTAGCAGCAGTAAATGTTTGCCACTGCTTTTGCCTGTGGAAGACCTTGCAGGGAATCCTCGTGACTGCCGTCAGCAGCCCTGGCGTGGAGTAGCCTGGGCCAAGCAGGGATGATGACTGCCTTTGTTTAGAGGGTAGGTACTTTGAGAAAAGCTTTCCTTGTAGGGTGGTCAGGAAGAATCACTGGCTGTAAGTTTTACTCCTATTTGCAAGCATGTGTAGAGTATACAATATTCATGGTTTTTTGTCATTCCAATAGCATTTATCCTTGACAAAGATATCCCAGATAGAGGTTGCTTGTGTCTGACTAATAGGTTTGGGTGCAGCAGGTTAAATTCTGAAATAATTTGTTATTAGGGATGATGTGCTCCAGTTTGAACTTTTGATGAAATGACAAATACTTTTCACTTAGACAATAGCATGATGAAAGCCACCAAGTTAAAACAAGATGACTAAGAGGTGCAGACTAACTGATGGCAAGGGAAAACTGCCTTTCTCTGTGTTCAGGTATAAAACATAAAATTGCTTTATGCAGGACATTTGAAAAAGTCAAAGAACTTCTGTGCTATGTCCTATAAAATTATCTAGCTATTAGCATATTCTTAGCCCTAATTCTTTGATATTTGGGTTCCAAAATGCCCCCTTAATCAATCTCCCTGCCTCTTCCCTCTTTGGCCTGTCCCATGTATGTTAGTGACTTGTCTGAAATGGCTACTCTGGGCTTGTATACAAGGCTCAGTGAATAATGGAAGAGCTGTCCAGACAGAGGTGGTGGATCAGATCTCTGGACTCTCAGGTCATAAATAATCACGACTAGAAAAGATTTTGGAGACTATCTAGTCTGCCTCCTTCATTTTACTTATGGGAAATTGAGGCCCAAAGAAAGAAAAAACTTGACCAAGCCTATGCAAAAAAATTATAGCCAAGTTAGTACTAAAATGCAAGGCCCTTGTCTGTCCTGAAGTCTAGAATCTTTTTTTTAACTTCATCATGCTGCTTTCCAAAGAGGACAAAAGCTGAGATGTGGCCATTATATTATCAAATAAACAAGCAGTTATTAAGCACCTACTATGGGCCAGGCACTGAGCTAGGTACTTTTGTTACAAAAAGAAGAAATTGGATTTGCCTGTTTTTCAAAGAGCTTAATTACAAGGAGGGAGACAATTTGTACATATTAAGTAAGAATAGGAAAGACATGAAACCTAGAATAATTTCATTGGTGTAGGGAATTCCCAAATGGGGAAATACCATCCACCCAAAGAGATTGGCACCTTTCCTGCAACTCACATCATCTTCAAAAGTCACCTAAGTTAAATGACTTGCCTTGGGTCACACGGCCAATATATATCAGAAATGTAACTTGAATCCAGATCTTCCTGACCAGCTCTTTACCCACCATGCCATTGTCTCTCATAGAAGAAACATGAGATAGTTTAAAAATAAAAACACTGGTACTTGGGGGGATCAGGAAAGGTTTCACATAGAATGTGGCATTTGAGTTGAGTTTTGGCAGAAATAAGTGATTCTATAAGACAGACATAAACCAAGCATAATGGGAGCAGCTAGTATAAGTGATGGAGACATTGCTGTTACTACCTAAACTAATCTATTTATTTAGTGCTATACCAATAAGACTTCCCAAAAACTGTTTTGATGACCTAGAAAAAATAACAACAAAGTTCATATGGAAAAACAAAAGGTCAAGAATTTCAAGGGAATTAATAAAAAAAAAATCAAATGAAGGTGGCCTAGCTGTACCAGATCTAAAATTATATTATAAGGCAGCGGTTACTAAAACTATCTGGTATTGGCTAAGAAATAGACTAGTTGATCAATGGAATAGGTTAGGTTCAAAGGACAAAACAGCCAATAACCTTAATTATCTAGTGTTTGACAAAACCAAAGACCCCAGTTTTTGGGATAAGAATGCATTATTTGACAAAAATTGCTGGGAAAATTGGAAATTAGTATGGCAGAAACTAGGCATTGACCCACACTTAACACCGTACACCAAGATAAGGTCAAAATGGGTTCATGATCTAGGCATAAAGAATGAGATCATAAATAAATTGGAAGAGCATAGGATAGTTTACCTCTCAGACCTGTGGAAGAGGAAGGAATTTATGACCAAAGAAGAACTAGAGATCACTATTGACTGCAAAATAGAAAATTTTGATTATATCAAATTGAAAAGGTTTTGTACAAACAAAAGTAATGCAGGCAAGATTAGAAGGGAAACAATAAACTGGGAAAACATTTTTACAGTCAAAGGTTCTGATAAAGGACTCATTTCCAAAATATATAGAGAATTGACTCTAATTTATAAGAAATCAAGCCATTCTTCAATTGATAAATGGTCAAAGGATATGAACAGACAATTTTCAGATGATGAAATCAAAACTATTACTACTCATATGAGTGTTCCAAATCACTATTGATCAGAGAAATGCAAATTAAGACAACTCTGAGATACCACTATACACCTGTCAGATTGGCCAGAATGACAGGGAAAGATAATGCAGAATGTTGGAGGGGATGTGGGAAAACAGGGACACTGATACATTGTTGGTGGAATTGTGAATACATCCAGCCATTCTGGAGAGCAATTTGGAACTATGCCCAAAAAGTTATCAAACTGTGCATACCCTTTGATCCAGCAGTTTCTCTACTGGGCTTATACCCCAAAGAGATACTAAAAAAGGGAAAGGGACCTGTATGTGCCAAAATGTTTGTGGCAGCCCTGTTTGTAGTGGCCAGAAGCTGGAAAATGAATGGATGCCCATCAATTGAAGAATGGTTGAGTAAATTGTGGTATATGAATGTTATGGAATATTATTGTTCTGTAAGAAATGACCAGCAGGACGAATACAGAGAGGATTGGCGAGACTTACATGAACTGATGCTGAGCAAAATGAGCAGAACCAGGAAATCATTATATACCTCAACAGCAATACTGTATGAGGATGTATTCTGATGGAAGTGGATTTCTTCAACAAAGACAAGATCTAACTTAGTTTCAATTGATCAAGGATGGACAGAAGCAGCTACACCCAAAGAAGGGAAATGAATGTAAACTGCTTGCATTTTTGTTCTTCTTCCCAGGTTATTTATACCTTCTAAATCCAATTCTCCCTGAGCAACAAGAAAACTGTTTGATTCTGCACACATATATTGTATCCAAGATCTACTGTAATCTATTTAACATGTATAGGACTGCTTGCCATCTTTGGGGAGAGGGGGGAGGGAAGGAGGGGAAAAATCAGAACAGAAGTTGAGTGTAAGGGAAAATGTTGTAAAAAATTACCCTGGCATGGGTTCTGTCAATAAAAAGTTATTTAATTAAAAAAAAAAAAGAGAGATGCATTGCTGTGCAGGGGTCGGGTGTAATATAAAATGAGAGGGGAAAAGTAGGATTGGAGCTAGGGTGTGTTGGGTTTTGCAAACTCGAGTTTATATTTGAGTTTAGAAGCAATAGGGAATCACTAAAGTTTATTGAGTAGCAGAGTGACTCAGTTAGTTTTACAGATCAACACTATGGAAAATGGATTGGTTTAGGAGAAACTTAATGCAGGAAGACCATTATAGCCTAAATTAAGGTGTTGGCTGAATGTGTAGTGAGAAGGGGTCAAATGTAGAGATGTTATGAAAGTAGAAGCAAGACTTGGCAACTGATTGTAACCCAAATCTCATTTGATTTGTAAAGATGGTTTGAGGTTCATCACTCTCTGAATGATGAAAGTAGAGTAATGGAGATAAAGCCAAGAAGTGGCAAGGAGGAGTGAAGCGTATTCTAACTCAGTGAGTCCCAGGGTGTGAGGGAAAGTGCAATCACTGCTGGAAAAGATGGCTGGGGCAGTCGCATAATCAAAAGAAAGCCAAGTCTTGGTGCAAGAAAATGGAAGGAACCAAAAAGAAGGTGGAAGATGAAAGCATGTTTGCTAACTCTGAGGGGGCCTTTTAAAAAGCCCAGTGAATCCCTTTGTTTTTGTCCACTTGCATTTTTTATTTCCTTCTCACATTAATTTTACCTTATTTGTAAGTTCAATTTTTCTTGTACAGCAAAATAACTGTTAGGACATGTATACATATATTGTATTTAACATATATTTTAATATATTTAACATGTATTGGTCAACCTGCCATCTGGGGGGGGGGGGGGGGGGAAGGAGAGGAAAAGTTGGAACAGAAGGTTTTGCAAGGGTCAATGCTGAAAAATTACCCATGCATATGTTTTGTAAATAAAAAGCTATTTTAAAAAAAGCCCAGTGGAAGAATGAATAGGTTTGGAGTAGGGCATTGGGGGATAGCAATAAGGGAGTGGGCAGGGAGGAGATAGAAAGACAGTTAAAATGGGCAATGCATGACAGGATGGGTGCTTAGCATAGGAAATGGCATGCAGAAGGTACTTAATAAATGATTGATAGATTCTTAATTATTGAAGAATGAGTTCTGATAGGTCATCCCCATCTCTAAGGGTAGGATGGAACCTGGTCAGGGCTTAGGCAGCAGCATGTAGCTGGAGAGGTGGGGAGAGGTCTCTGTATGGGACCAGTCTTGGACAACTGATGAAAGGAACACAGAGAAGTGGGAACCAGATGACATGGTATTTCAAGACTAGGGAAGAGAGGACCATTTCCTTCCTAATGTGAGAAAGAGGTTCGGAGTAAGGATCTCAGTTGGGGCAAAAGCTCTTCTTAGTCATCAGCTTAGAGCAACCACAGCCTCAGTAGGGGCTGCTACCACTACTGGGGGCGAATGGGCTTTCCGCATCTTATCAAGACATAAAATTGGTTAAAATGTTGAAGGGGAAATATGTACAAGGTGACAGTAATTTCATGACAAAGTAATTTCCTGTTCTCTACCACCAATTCCCAGGGTAGGAAAAGAAAGCACAACCAACACACAGTAAGTCTGCTAACAAGTCATGGAGCTGAGGTATTTTCTCTCCTTTGTTTCAGGTCTCTGCCCAAACGTCATGAACCAGCGACATCTTGGAGCTCTCAGGTACCTCTTCTACAAGAGGTTTGTCGAGGTATGCCTGCATAGCACATGCAAGATGTATTTTGCTATGAAGGTTTGTCCATGTTAAAAAGAAGGGCCTCTACTGCTATACTTCTAAGGAAATACAACACAATTCAACTTAAAATGTTTCTGACCTTTGGACATACAGTACTCGCCATGTAGTAGGCACTTGATGCTTGCTGACTCATTGATAAAGTCATCAAGAACATGGAAGAGAAATGTAGTTTGCCTGTATCTCTATCAGTGGGTTTAGGCAGTCCATCATAAGCATTTAATGCTGTGCCATGTCTATGAGCCTATAGTCTCTTCTGGCGGTTTTCAGCCAGAAACTACATCTGAGTCCTCTGGCATTTGGGATCATTTACATATGTTAGAGGGTGAGTGACGTTTTTTTAATTGGAGGACTAGAAATCTACCCAATAATCTCACATCTTCTCCTGTGCAATGGAAGTATGTATGTAGTATAAACAAGTATAAACAAGTGACTACTTTTTCCCCATGATGAATGTAGGCAGAAGTAAAAAAAAAATTTTGAATTCCTTCACATTTACCAAAATTTTTAAGAATACAAAGAAGTAAACCATTTAACAAATTTTGTTTCCACTTGTTAGATGCTGAGGACATGATATTTGACTTTAACACTGAATTAATCTCCCCGATGAGTGTCTGTCACCTCTCATAGCAGACAGGTTTGGATTAGAGTTGTGCGAAAATATTGACTTCCCAAAAGGCAAGAGACCCATTCTAAATAGTGGAGTAGTTTTTATGATTTGTGTGTGTGTAACTACATAAAAAAGGTAAAAAGTAAATGTTATATAAATTCCTAGAAAAATTAGAACCAATTTACTCATCTTTAAGCTTATTCAAAATCACAATTAAGGTTGCATTTGGACAAATATGCAAAGAGGCCACAATGAAGGCCATCAAATGCCTATGAGAAAACACCTACTTTCTTGGTTAGCGAGCTGAAGGGGGACCTCAGAGATCATTTGATCCAATCACCTCATGTTATAGTTAGTGAAACTGAGGTCTCAGTCCAGGATTATACAAGTAAAAATGGCAAACTATGATTTCAACTCAGGTTCTCTATGCCTAAATCCAGAACTCTTTCCAATGAGCCATGCCCACTCTTGACTTAAGGTTTCATTTGGAATTTGTCCTCCTCCCAGAATACCAGACATGAACTAATCAGAGCAGCCTTGGTTGAAGTATGAAAAGGGCTATGTGGGAAGCTGGAGTTCCTGTATTCCACTCTTCTGAAGGAAAAAAAATAGCACTGGGTATATTTTAAATTAGATATGTTGTTCTTATGGCTAGAATTTGAGTGTTGACAATAGAAAATGAGTCAGGTAATTTATTTCAAGTCACTATTAATCTTGTGGTCTTGTGTCTTCCTCTTCATGTCTAATGCCTTTACACCAGAGGATTTATTTTTATAAACAGTTATATTTCTGTTCTAATTGCTTTCCAGAAAAGCATGACCCAGGAGAACTGGGAAGATCACATTCAGGTGAGTTTAATGTATTATCTGTCTCTAAGAAATTAACTCATTCCAGAGTATGTGAGCATTGAGCTTGGAGCCTAGGATTAAACCCTCTTTGACCTGTTAAGTTAGACAGTAGAAGGACTAAAGAAGAAAAAGATTGGGGTGCTGAAGTAGAAACCTGTCAGCTTTTTAGAAGTCTGGCCATTTTTGCAAAGGAAATATAAAGTTCCTTCTCAATTTATGTAGAAGTTGGAATTTTTAATGTATATTTATTACTGTAAAGAATCATAAAGAGGAAACTAAACACCTTTGTAGCTATGCAAAAATATAAACTGTGACACAGACTTGCTTCAAATGTGATAAAGGCACATTTTTATGCACATCTATCATTTTTACTGATCCATCTGAATATTAGCTGATAGCCTGTATGGAGGAGAAAGCTTGAATCAGGGCTTTAAAAGCATTAAAGTTAATTTTTTAACTTAGATTGAGTTCCTAAAAGCTTGACAAAATTACACTATTGCTTTTTAATCCATTGAAATTTTTTGTTATTAACAAAAATTGACTTAAAGCTATAAATAGAAGTCTATATTCATACTTACCTCTGTATGATATATTAAACTATTTTCTGCAGATCCAGGCTGCCTCTGGGCATATAACCATTTGCTGTTTGTAGAGTCTAATATATTCATTTACTTATAACCTGCAGGACCTGACATTTTATGTGTGTGTGTTTTTCTCTCTCCCCTTTCTCCCATCTTTCCCTTCTCCCCCTCCCCCCACAACTTTGAAATTTTGTTAGGATAACATTACTTTGCAATGAGGCTTCCAAGGACCTCACAGCAGCCATATATGTAGGCACAACTGTCATGAAACTTCATATTTTGGAAATTTACTCAGATTTGTGAAAACTAATGCTTAGTTCTGGCTCTATTACTGAAGGAAAGGATTGTAACTCTGTGCCAGGTCATCAGTTGAGAATGTCTACTAGATTAGAGCAATATCTCCATTCAAACTGTGGGCTTGGGATGCATGGGAGGCACTGTGTTATCAGGTGAATATAGAGGAAATATTCTGAGTTCCTTATAAATCACATTCCACAAACACCGAAATGAAAGATAAATGAAATTAAGGATTCTCTGTATGCTGCACAAGGAAGCTACAAAATAAGTTCACCTTCACAAAAAAAGCATTGGCCATGTATTCATTGGGAGTGACTGCAGGAGCTAGTTGATAAATCTTATGATATAATGTGTTCACTTTTCTGGCAATTTTCTAACCAACACAAGTCCCCATTAAATCCTACAAGGAACTTCCCTGTCATGTCCTAGCCCCAGCTTTGATGAGTGAAGTAGTTCTTTGGCCTTATGTGAGGGAAATAATAACATCTAGCAGAATTTCTTACATCATAAATTATTCCACAGATATGTGTGTCTCTTTTTTTTGGGGGGTAAGCTGTGTAGACAAGGCAAAGGTAAAATAAGGAATGATCTGTTTATGAAATCACACTGACTGGTTTGATTGTGAAGTTTTACAGTAGCTCCAAGTTTTACCACTAGCTATGGATCTCTCTTCCTCCCCCAAGATTCTAACCCAGGCTCTTTTCTTTTCATCCTTCCTGATGTCATATTTGGTGATCTCATTAGCTCCCACAGGTTCCATGATTGTCACTCTGTAAATGATTCCCAGATCTTTATATCTTCCCTGATCTGAGCTCTAATCTTGAATCACCAGCTGCTCTTGGACATTTTGAATTGCATATAATCTAGGCATCTCATACATGTCCAAAACTCACTCTCTTTACCCCCAAATCTTCCCTTCTTCCTAATTTCCCTGTTACTATCCAGGGACCCCATCATTGTTCCAGTCCCCCAGGCTTCCAGTATCATCCTTGACTCTTCAGTTGTATTCACTCTGTATATATACTCAGGTGTCAAATCTTGCCATTTCTACCTTTTACATTTATTTGTGTATATCTCCTTCTCTCCATTCATGCTACCTTTACCATGGTACAAGGTCCCATGACCTCACATTTGGATTGTTAATAGAAAGCAAAAGTTTTCTAATTGGTTTACCAGAGTTGGACTTGGTTCTTAAGTCTCTTCCCATTTCAGGTCATCTACCCAGCTGCAAAAGTGATTTTCTTAAAACATAGGTCTAGACGATCATGCTACTCCACTTCCCTGCTCAGTAAACTCCAGTGATTCCGTTAAAATCAGGATTAAATATAAATTCTTCTCTTTGGCATTTGAAGTCTTTCAGAATCTTGATCATTCCTACTTTTACTTTCCTCCATGGACTCTATGATCTGACTTCCCTGTCCTCCTTCTTGCTGGTAGTCAAACACTTCACCTCAGAGGTTACTGGGTTCCATTTACATGGTCCTCTGAATTAGCAAGACTGATGTCATAGTGTCAGCAAATCCATCTGTGGCTGTCTCCAAAGCAGAGTAACTGTGCTTTCAGAAATAAGATCCTGGCGACTCTTGCTTGGTCTTCTTCTATAGATGGGGAGACACTAAGCTGAGGAAAGTGTAGGGAAGCACACACTAACATTGATTCCAAAGGAGGAATTTGTAAAACATCTCTGAAGATCCCTGTCTTCCCTGGGCTACCTCATGATGCCTCTGGGTTCTCCTTCTCAGATCTAGAATAGTGATTAGATGTTGAGTTTTCCAGCTCTTCCTCTGAGGGCAAAGGCAGAGAAGGAGACAGTGACCATGGCAGACAGACAGACTTTAGAAAAGATTTTGTTTCTAGTCTGTCACTGTGGTGTTTGGACTGCAATGTGGGAGGGATAGTCAGTCCTCACTCCCCTAAATGCCTTACACCATAGTAAAGGAAATGATTAAGGAAATGTCTGACCTCCAGGAAAAAAACAGAAATAAACTAGCTTCTTCTTGCCAAATTAAATCTGACTTTCTCACCCTGGCATTCAAAATCCCCTATGTTTCACCATTTTTACCATTCCATTCTCTTTCTCACACTGCTACAACCAGAGGCAGAAAAATGGTAAAAGGTAAGGCACAGCACGTTCTTACTTAGCTTCCCTTTATCACCTCTTGTCCTTTGTTACCTCCCCTCTTCTTGGAATCCCTTTCCCCTTATCCCCACTTATTAAAATTTCATAATATGCCAAAGGGCATCAAGTTG
This sequence comes from Sarcophilus harrisii, assembly GCF_902635505.1. NCBI lineage: Eukaryota > Metazoa > Chordata > Mammalia > Dasyuromorphia > Dasyuridae > Sarcophilus > Sarcophilus harrisii. Next base: position 248,237,429 of record NC_045427.1, on the reverse strand, counting down.
TAGTGAAGAAAATCCAAAAGACCTGAGAGAGAAGTCTGGCTCTGCTTTTACCTGTGTGACCTTTGTGAAAATACTTATAGTCTTTCAATACCTCATTGTTTTCCTTTCTCATTAAGTTGAGGGCTGGACGAGAGTTTTTGAAGTTTCTTTTCAGCTGTTAGTGCTGTGATTGTCTACATATTTGGTCATATCAAATAATTTTTAAAATAACTGTGTTAGCTGGGCCCTGGACATCTTTTGTTATGCAGAGATTTTTGTTGCTACAGTGTTGGCTGAGACAGGAGTCGGAGCCCACACTCAATCTCTCCTTCCTGCTTGGGGAAATGAGGCACGTATGACCTCGGGGCTGTGCTTCTGGGAGCAGAAGGACAACCCAGCAATTTTGCTCACAAAACTATCATTGCTACTCTTAATGGTTCCACATTTCAGTTTAGTAGCAAAAAAGAAACCCAAACATTTGACCATTATCTTAGCTGATTCTCTTCAGGTGCTTTTGGAATATAGCCATCTCTGCTTTGTAGCCCAGCAGCTGTGGAACAGCTGTATAGGAACCCTGCCCAACTATTTAAGACTCAAAGTGAAGAAAAACAGCGCATCCAATTGAGACTTCGAGGGGAATCTCTGGCCGAATGCAATCCTTTTACTTGGAGTTTTGCCAGGATGTTCTCCATTTCAGTTCCATACTTAGGGTAGGATCCTTGCTGTTTGTGATTACATGGGAGTCATGAAGTTGTTCGATACCTCTTAAGATTGCAATGGGACTTGGACCAAAGGTGCATCCTAAGCACCTGTTCCCATTTTGTGTGCAAATGGGAACATATTTGTCCTGCCCAGTTCACATGGGAATTCCATTTCAGAGCCTGAACTAGCCCCTGACCTCCTAAGGCTCAGGCCTTCATTTTCTCTTGACTAGACTAGCCCCATCACTCAGGCTGCTGACCTCTCATGCCCCACAGATCCCTGCTGCAGTGATAAAGGCCTCCTGCAAAAGCCAGCTGCTAACCCAGCTCAGCACTGGAAGCCACAGAGCCTCTCCTCTGACTTCTCTATTGTCAGTCAGAAGCTTTATGGATTTGTTTGCTTTTCTACTTTAAATGATTTTACCATGAAAATCAAATGATTTTAGCACATGAGTCCTGTTCTCAGCAGAGGACTGCAGGGGCAGATGCCAGCAATTTGTTGCAAATGTATAACTATATTCCCACAAAACCTTTACTTTAGTTGCAAGTAAATTGTGCCAATGTGAAATTCAGATGTTAAAATGTGTTGTGTGTTGGCATTGTAAAATTCATCAGAAGAGGATTTCGAGAGTTATTTTGACTCTTTTTAGGAAGTATTAGAGTTAAATCATCTCATGCTGGCAAGAGTGGGGAGCATACTTGCTGGATGTTGAGAGGTGAGGAATCTCAAGTTCAAATCTCACTGCTTCCTTTGATAGTATACAATTGTGGATCTAAAAACTCACAGTTGTGAATTTCTTCTCTATATCTAAATGTCACTCCTCACAGTTATAATGTTTTCTTTCGTTAGAGGTAGATCAGCAAATAGACAAAATATCTTAACTTTCTTCTTCACACACCTCTTCACAACTTTCAGTGTTGAGCTTGTCAGTCCATTTTAGCTTATTTGGTCCTCATAAAGGTTAATGAATAGAATTTTGTCTACACTATCCACTTGGGACTTTAATAGGGGAGTCTTTGCTTTATCACCAGCTCTTCCCCATCAGAAATGTGTACTCCATCCTGGGAGCCTCTAATAGGTGAGCCTTTGTTTTCTCTTGCTCAGAATTAAGCCTCCACCTCACTTCTCAGGTGACCTACTATTCTAGACCTTTCCCTAGCTTTCCTGTTCTCATTTATAGTTTGTCTTCCTGAATTAAAATGTAAGCTGCTTGAGGGCAGAGACTGTCCTGCTTGCTTATACTTGTATTCCCCAAATTTAACATAGTGCCTAGTATATAATAAGTATTGACTAAATGCATATTCATGCTTGCTTTCTCTTTCTCTCACCCCTCATCCTTCTCTTCCTCCTATCTTTTTTTTTCTCCATCTACTTCTCTATGCATACCTTTTAGAAATAGAATTTGTAGTCTGGTATCAACGTTGTCCATTTTTCTAATTAAGCACAATTGATCATTGGGAATGTCATTTAACTGACTATAAATCCACTTGACTGTACCATTCATTTCACCCACATTTATATATTGTGTCTACCATAAGAAAGTTTGTTCAGTGCCTTGCTGAGATCTAGATATGCTCTACCTTTGGTACTGCCCTAGTAATTCTTTCAAAAAAGAAAATGTGATTAGTTTATCATGACTTGTCAATTAATCCATGTTGACTGCGGGTGATTACTACTTTTCTAAGTACTCATAAACCAACTCTTTAACACTAAGAATTTTGATAGGAATATAATTCTAGAATAATCTTTAAGTATTACAGAGCTCAACTCAGGGAAGGCACAGGAAAGAGCTTAGGGATTGTGGGCCAGAGAAAACTTGGTGAGAGACCAATTTGTTTGATGCTACAGTGATTAGTGGACATGAATGGTTCATGCCCCATCATCAGTACTAGTTTAGACTAGCTTTTGGAATCCTTTTTCAGGTGTCTGATTTGGCCATTATCTCTTCTAAATCTGGGATATTGTAGATGAGACCTCAAATATCTTAAACTAATATGATGTGTTAAGAAGTAATGTTTTTTACAAAGTAAAGTAATTTATATTTCTGTCATAAATGTTTTGTAATCACTTGAAAATCCCTGCTCAGCATTCTCTCCTCTCAGCAATAATCAGACAGTCCAATCCTTTAACAATTATCCTGACTCATTAAATAACCTGTAAATGGATCAGTACTTGTCTGAAAGCTGCCTCAAGATACACATTGGCTTCTATGAGGATTAGGCAAATACCCAGCATTCACAAAGGAGTGTAGGCTATCTACACTGGGTACTTTGTCCCCATTGTGCATTTAGGCAAAATTATTTGACGAGTTTAGTGCTAGAAAGAGATCCAAGTAAATCCATGAATATTTAGAGGTTAAAAAAAAGTGTAAGTGTGCTTGGGTTGGGGGAAAATTCTCTTCACTGAGAAGTCATATAAGTGGCAAGAAATAGAAAACTAATCTTCACTCTTTCTCTCTGAAAGAATGCATATCTCTTAGGAATGTTGTAATTATGGATTTAGGAAATCAGGCCAATTTGCCAGAGTGTGAATTTCAAGATTTATTCATTCTGCCCTCTCAAGCATTGCTTCACCAGAACAGCACCCGGAGTTGAAATGCACCAAGAGGGATTAAAACAGAGAGAAAATCACTGCAGGTACTTCCATTCACCAGAGATCTCACAAACATACTTATGCTGCTTTGGCTCAGAGCCAGATGAGTTCTGGGAACCCTGGAAAACATGGAAAAGTTGTAACCTAAGCCCCTCTCGGGTGTCAAAGAAGAGCATCAGTAGGGCTGTAGTGCAGTCCCACCATCCTCCAGGTGGTGGTAATTTTTCCCCATAGAGAATTTTCCCAATACACAGAGACAATGGTAATTAGAATTTCAAGTCAGTTTAGTTTTAGGAAATGAAAAAGAAATGCATAGTGGGATTCTGTGGCCCCTCTTACAATTTCATACACATGCAGAGGTTTTAAGTCACTAGTTTAAAAATTAAAGCTAGAGATGTTCATAGTCTAAATGTCCTTAGCAAATGAGAGTGAAATATACTTAGAGGCTTTATACATGTTAAAGGAAGCCTGAGCATATTAGTTAAAACTATTTTTTAGTACAGATAATACCATAGATCATTTGAATAAGTTACCACTGAACCTTAGAATCCTAGACTAGAAGGAAGTTCAGAGATCACCTAATCTATTTTATAGTTTGAGAAAATTTTATAGTTGAGAAAATGGAGACCCAGAGAGGTAGGTGACTTGTCCAAAGAGGCAAATTTCAGGAAGTTCCTGGAGAGCACCATGTCAGAACGTGAGCATGTACAAGGTGATGCAGAAGAAATAAGTTAAACTATATTTGAGGATGACAGTCTCCAAGATTATTGGTTTAGAACTGGAAGGGACTTTAGGAGTCAAGCTCTCTCATTTTACAATTTTACATTTTGCATTTAGGATTACATTTACAATTAGGAAAACAAAGACTCAGAAAGCTTTAAGTGACTTAGGAAAGCATGTAGAATGAAGCAAGAGCCTTGTGACTCTCTGTGGCTATTCTCCTGGTGTTATATCATCTTCTCATAAAGGTGTACGGTTCAATTGATAAGAATTTCAGAACTCTAGACAAACTTATTTTTACTAGTCTGTTAGGTATACTCTGTCTTGGCGGGAAGATAGTCATTCCTGGATTTTAAGCTGTTGTTCAGAAATCCAAGTTCCAGTCTCAGTTGTCGTCTTCTTAACCAGCTGTTCGCTTACCTAGATCAGCTGAAACTCAGGGGAGATACTGGGGATTAGCCCATTGTAATGAGGCTGCCAAATAGAATGGCATGTAGATTCTAGAAAGATTGAATGAAAGGGTAAAAGATCAGATTTTGAAAAGAAGTCCGTGATGTTTGGGGCTCTCCCCTAACTTGTCCAGTTGATTCCAAGAAGGCAGCTACCCAGTTGCTAAAACAGCTCCTTTGGTTTCAACTGTCAGTAACAGAATTCTGAGTCAGATGGCCCATAGGGAGGAACCAAAGATGTGTACTAATGCTTAATTACCTATGCTGATAAAAGAAAAAAAAGACATCCAGATAACTTAAAAAAAAAAAAAAAGGCAATGGGTAGTACAAAATGTATAATTGATTTTGGAATATGCTAGATAGAGATCCAGAGAGAAACCATATGGACCCCTGTCTCAGAACCACTGCCCTGTCCTTTTGGACTTTCTCATGCCTCACTCTGTAGGTGGTAGACTAAAAATAACCTGAACAAGTGATGCAGAGTAGAAAGGATTATTTCTAGAACTCAGCCTAGCCATGATGAAGAGTTCTGGAGTATTATTTTTAATAAACTTGTTTGTAAGTATTGATGCCTAAGGTCCCTTATCTTTAAGAAAAGATTAATCCTTCCCATCAGCAAAACATTCATTTTCTTTCCCTCCCACATCTCCTCTAATTGAAGGATTCAAAAAGAAGGGAAAACCCCATTATAATATGCATAATTCAAGTAAAACTGATTCCCACATTGGACATGTACAAAAATGTTTCATTCTGCATTTTAAATCCATCATTTCTTTGGCAGGAGATGAGTAACATGCTTTATCTTTGATCCTCTAGCTTCATATTTTATCATCATGCTGATCAAAGTTCTAAAGTCTTTCAAAGTTTTTTTCCTTTATGTTATGTATAAAGCATCCTCTTAGTGCTGTTCCTTTTACTTTGTATCATTTCATAGACATCTTTCCAGTTTCCTCTGAAACTATCCATTTCACCATTTTTTATGAAGCAATAATGGTCTATTACTTTTAAATATTGTAATTTATTTAGCCATTTGCCAATAGATGGAAACACCTTACTTTCCATTTTTGTTACTATAAAAAGATATATCAATATTTTTCTATATTTGTGTCCTTTTCCTCTTTGATTTCTTGAAGCATGTGTCTAGTAGTAGTATAACTATGTTAAAGAGCATTCACAGTTTCATGACTTTTAGATCCTAATTCCTAAATACTTTCTTGAATGGCTAGACAATTCATAGCTTCACCAACAGTGTGCAAGTATGTCTGTTTTTTGATGGCTTCTATCAACAATTGTTATTTTCCTTTTTTATCAGTTTTACTAACTAGTGGATTGAGGTGATACCCTAAGAGTTGATTTAATTCACATTTCTCTAATGATTAATGAATTGGAGCATTGTTTCATATAGCCATTGATAGTTTAGATACTGCCTCCTCATATTTTTTGACCAATTATCTATTGAGGAATGGCATTTATTCTTATACTTTCAAATCAGTTCTTTATATATCTTGGATAGAAGACCTTTTTATCAGAGAAATTTACTATAAAGATTTTTCCTTGTTAACTATTTGCTTTCTAATTTTAACTGCATTAATATTATTTGTACACAAAAATTTCATTTTACATAATCAAAATATCATTTTAATCATCCATTCTCATATCTCCAACTGCCTGTTGTCCTGTAAACATCTTTAACTCAACATGTCCAAAATCAAACTAATTTTTTTTCCCTCTAAAAACCTGCCATGGTATAAACCCTCATTTATTTGGACTATTGTTTTTCAGTTGGTGTCCCTGATTCAAGTTATTCCCTACTTCAGTCTATCCTCCATCCATTTATAAAAATTATCTTCCTAGGAGGGATAAGAAAGAGGGAGAAAATTTGGAATTCAAAATTTAAAAGAAAAAAAGAATGTTAATAGTAAATAAACAGAAAAAAAATTTAAATGATCTTCCTAAAGCACAGATGTCACCATATCATCAATGCCCCCCCCTCAATAAACTCTAGTGGTTCCCTATGACTTTCAGAGTCAGATATAAATTCCTCTGTTTGGCCTTCAAAGTCCTTCATAACCTGGCTCCCTCTTACCTTTTCAGTCTTCTTACACTTTGTATACTCCCTTGTACTCTACAATCTAGTGACATAGGACTTTTTGCTGTTCCTCAAACAAAAATTCCACCTCCTAGCCCTGGGCATATTTTTTAGTATGTCCTTCATGCCTGGAATCCTCTCCCTCCTTATTGTCATCTTCAAGGCCCAACTGAAATACCACCTTCTACAAGAAGTCTTTTTTTATTCCCTTAATATTAGTGCCTGCCAGTTTATCCTATATATTTTGCTTATACGTAATTGTTTGTGTGCTTGTCTCTTCCCTAATTTTTGGTCATGAATATCTCACATCCATAGCTGTGAAAGTTAATTTTTTCCTTGTATTTCTAATTTGTTTATGATGTCAACTTTTATGGATAAGTTTTATGTCTATTTTGAATGGCTCCAGTTGGTATCTATCTTGGTATGTGGTAATTGAAAAATAGTCTAACCTTCTCCTTTTTTCCTCCCTATACTAGGATGAGAGTATCATCTAGGAAGTAGGTATAAGTCTTGAAAAATCTTTGCCTAGAGTATTCAAGTATGTTTGTCTCTTCATGTATGACCATTATCTATATCTTCTCCATCAGTTTTATTATTCACAATATGACTACAATTTAGAAATAAAATTATTACCATGTAGGGAAAGATAAATACCAAAAAGTTTACATATCTAAGTTCTAAGCTCAAAGATGTCAAGAATAAAAGGAAGATTAAATGGGAATTTTATACAACTTGATTTTTTCATTAGTAAGCAGTCATTTGTTTTTGTCAGAAAAATAGTGAATCTGAAGTCAAAATTCCAAAAGAAAGTATATTTTCCTACAATTCCACTAAAGTTGGATTATTCCTGGGAGTAAAATCTTATACCACAACTTAAAATTAGAAGAAATCTTGTATATTGCCTCTTTACGCCTTCATTACCCCTTCATTAGGAAATTGAAACCAGAAAGATGGAACAGATAGTAAATAACAGTTTTGGAAAGAACTGAAGGTTTGGTGAATTTTCTAAAGCATATAAAGAACTGAAAAATGTCTTAAGGTTAAGAGATTAATGTATATCTTTTGCAACATAATAGAAATTTAATTTTTTTTCCACTTAATAGTGGAATACTTAATAGTATTTTTCCAATTACATGTAAAGATAGTTTTCAACATTCATTTTTGTATGATTTTGAATTCCAAATTTTTTCCCCTGCCTCACTCTCTTCCCCCTTCCTCAAGACAGCAAGTAAGCTGATGTAGATTAGGCATGCAAATTTATAATACAATCAATTTAAACATATTGGAAATATAATTACTTATTTGTTCTCTGTATATGACATTCTGTCTACCACATCTGTATCCTTGCACAGGCTGTCCCTATAAGTAGAAGATTGTCCTATATAAAGGCTGCTTCTCTCCCAGTTTTTGGTGTTGTCATCTTCCTAAAATTACTTTATATGTAATTGCCCACTCCGCCCCCCTTCAAAAGTAGAGACTATCATACATTTTTTCCTTTGTATTATAATATAAGTGCTTAATATTTGTTGAACTGAGTGATAAAGAAGGGTAAGATCAATATTGTTTGCACATAGAGTACAAGGTATATAGTGTATATACAAGTAGTATAAACTACTACTATAATGCAGTAATTCTATCACAGGATATCAGCAACTTCAGAGGCTATCCAGTCCAACCTGTACCTAAAAAGGTACAACCATATTCTACAATATTTCTGATAGTCATTCAGCTTTTTCCTAAAAGACCTTTCTTGAAGGGGAACCTATTACTTCCCAAGACAGTCCATTTCCATTTTTGGACAGTTCTACTTCTTAGAAAGTTTTTCATTTGATTGAGCACAAATCTGCCTTTCTTCAATTTCCACTCATTGCAACTAGTTTTGCTCTATGGGACCAAGAAGAACAAAATTCCTCCTTTGACATGGCAGCCCATCAGCTATTTGGATACAACTATCAGATCCTTGCTAAGTCTTCTCTTCTTCAGGCCAAATGTGTAGTTCTTTTAACCGATATTTGTATGGCATAATTACTAGTGCCCTCAGCATCCAGATTACCTACTTCTGGTCATGTCCTAACTTATTAGTATTCTTCCTAAAATGTGACAATATTAATTATCTTTCATGCTTATTTTAATATTTTTATAGATACATGATCTCATCAGTATTGGTATATATCCTCTGCTAATACAGATTGTAAATACATCATTCCTACTCAACTTGTATGATTCTTGTCTATGTCTATCCACAGATCTTCCATAGAGTTCATACTCTAAATCTGGAGACCTTCCTCCATTGTTTTTTTTCCCTTTAATAATTTATTGATAGCAGTGTAATACTCAGACTATCCATTTGTTAGCCCTCATTCATGCTTCATTAACAACCTACTTCTTTTTCTAGTTTTACATGTTTTGTCACTGTCTTTTATACCCCTTATTATACATTAATCATTGTTGGCAATATGTTGCAGCCTACTTATGTACCCACCATATGTCTTTCAGTTGACATTTGTATCACCTGCAGCCTTGATCAGAAAATTCTTTTCCTTACAATCATATAACAAAATCGGGAAAACATTGGTGTTATGGATTTGATTTTATGATAGCAAATAGCCCCTGCTCATAGAAAGTGTTGCCTATGAAATAACCATGTATAGATAAACCTTATCTAATTGTAGACTGGTAGAACAGACTGCTAGCCTCCTAAGATACTCTGGTAAGGAAGCAAAAATAAAATCAAAATACAATGCTCCCATTGCTTAATGGAATGTGAAGACCATTCAGAGCAGCAGCAACATCTGGCATTAGGACTGCCTTTGGAAATCTTCTAGCCTGGGACTGAAGCTGTGACGGACTTCTGTTTCAGGGGAATGACCAAGAAACCTACTGGGCTGGTGAATCAGTGCCAAAGAATGTCTCTCTGAAGAGAGAGAGAAAGAGATCGCGCAGAATAGCTTGCTGCCTCCTGGGTGCCAAGGCAGAGGTGGGACAGGAAGGGCAAAGGATATCCTGAAGAATGTGAGGGAGTTTCCATGTATTGTAGTCCATGTGGGAACCTGGGACCCTGGGAGGAGGGAGCCTGGAAAGGCTCAAGGCTGTTTGGAGGATGAAAAAGACAGCCAAAGGAGGGGTCAGCTTGGGGGATCTTCCCCAAGGTGATTTAAATGCCTCACTTGAATGAGATAAGGAGACAGCTGAAGTGCCAGTACCTAACTGGGCATTTAGCATGTGACCAGTGCAGAAAAAGACCTGTTTTGCAGCCCGATAAAGCACATATCTGGACAATTGTACTCCTTATTAAGTAGATAAAAATCCAATCATCCTGTTTTTAAAAAAATTCAGCACCTATTCAGTGGGCTTTTGCCATGTCGATCATAAAAGGATCCTAGATCATAAATTTCAGAGCTGGGAGGAACCTTAGAAGTGACCTTTTTTCCTTTCATTTTACAGATAAACTAAAGCTTATAAAGGGGATTTTCAGGGAGTTAGTGGCAGCACCACATCCTGGGTTTCTGCTTCCATTTCAGGGATCTTTTCAGAACACCTCATTGGTGTGGTGCAAGAAGTCAGGAAGATCTGACTTCCTAACTGTGACCTTGAACAAGTCATTTAACCACTCTTTGCTCTAGTTTCTCAACTGTAAAATGGGGGAAACGCTAGCACCAGCTTCCCAGGGTGGTTAAGGATCCAATGAGATATTTATAAAATACTTATCACATTACCTGGCACATTATAGGAAGTTAATAAATGTTTTTTCTCTTCCTTATATCATATCAGCTCCCTGGAAAATGATCACAGTCCTCAAAAAATTTTAGTTGCTCCCCATAGTCTATAGCATAAAATATATTCTTCTTAGCCTGGCATTTAAGATCTGCACAATCTGGGTCCTACTAACCTTTCCAGCTTTATTTTATATTATTGTCCTTCAGGAAATCTATATTCTAGCTAAACTAGACAATTGGCTTGTTGATTCAACCCTTTATAGGCTCTGTCTCCTGTCCCCATGAATTTGTACAAGCCTTTCCCCTTTCCAAGAATGCATTTTTTTCTCATCTCTGCCTCTTCAAGACCCACTTTAAACAGTCTGCTTCTTTAATCCCCTTACCCCCAATGTGATTGTTTTGTCTCTTAATGTCATATATCTATGGATTTGGGGTCATGAGAGCTTTCTACCAATGCTGATTACAGCTTATCTGTAAATTAGTAGATAAGTCTTTGGTAGTTTCCTGAGGCTCAGAAGTTAAGTGATAAGCCCTTAGTCACACAGCTATGGTAAGTCTTGCCAATTCTATGCTCAGCATTCTGTTCACTATATTATACTGGCTCTCAGTTTTCTTTGTGCTATAATTATTTTTATATGTATTATGCCAGCCCCTCCTCCCTCCTGTAGGCTATAAGTTTCTTGAGGTTTGGGACCATTCCATCTATGTCTTTGTATCCTATGCTGAACCTAGTGTCTTATACACAGTAGGTGCCTAATAAATGTTTTGAATTGGATGAAGCAATGAACATAGGGCAAGAAGGATGTAAATCTTCTGGGGCTAAGACACAAAGCTTTCTCATCTTATCAAGGTTAACTTGAACAATTGGTTCCATTCTGCCCAAAACAAAGTTTTGCAAGATTTGGTCCACTGGAGACCTGTCATATAGCTTAACTTATCTTTTCCCCTCTGCCCTCTCCCTTCATCTCTGTGTACTTTTGTATGGCTTTTTTCTTCTAAAGAAAAATCCTTGGGCCACCAACAGATTTATTTCCTGATCTGAACTGGAGTGTCTAGCTTGAAGACAACTTCTCACCTTTCCCATCACAATAGGAATCTAAAGAATGCAAGTAGATGTTCCTGGCCACATTCCAAACATTCAAACTCTGTTTGCACTTGTGAGAAGGTAGGATAGGGAGCCTGATCTCCGGATCCTCCAAGATTAACGTCTCCTTCAGCCATAGGGATTGCCTGGCACTAAGCAAGGTAGAGTAGTACCTTGGATGCAGAATCTGCTTAACTCAGAATATTTTCAGAAGAATACCTCCTGTTTTCATGTCTATTGTTTTACTGATCTGAAATCACACCATCCATCATTGTGATTAGGATTTGTACCCAGCAATTAGGGAAGGGTTGCTGGGATGCGGCTTTACTGAAATATAGCCCGTAGAAGAACATGTAGCTGTTCTTGGTTGACTAAAGATCAGTGCCACCAAAGTCCAAGGCTGACAGCATTTGTATATACTCATTGCAACTTTTAGAGCAGTCCTTTGAAGAACATTTTTGTACCTCATATCCTGTACCAAATATCATTCCGTGAGAAATGCCAGAAGCAGTTTTATTGCAAACCCCCTTATACAACTGCTCTTAACCAAACTGTCCAACTCTAAAGCACATTGCTATTCTGAAGTCAAAATACAAAATACACATACAACTTGGAAGCATTTTAGACAGAATTAAAGAAAACAAACAAAAGCTGTGAATAGCTGAAAGGTAGTATATAGAAAGAACTAAGCCCCATAATAAAGAGACATAAAAGTTTCTGCAATAGAAGAGAATAGATTCACAGGAAATGGTGATAACTGGTACCAAAGAGCCTTCTTAAACATAAAATAGCAAGAATCAAGAAGAAAGGATTCATAAGTGAGCAGTAAAGAAGATATAAAAGGTTGGAAAACTAGATTGATAAGGACAAGTTTTTAAAAGTTGGATTACCTGTTAAGAAGAAAAGCCTGAAAGTGAAGTCAATACCAAACTAATTACTATTCCATTCTCAGTTACCTCTTCCACCAAGGAGAGCCTCTTCATCTCCCACCAAGACCATAGTACAATTTGGGTCACCATCTTTTAGGACAAGAATGGACCTGAAATCAAGTTTAGGAAAGCGCAGTCACAATGATCCTGTTCTTTTGTTGTTTTTCTTCTCAATACCCTACCAGGGATTATTGTCCATTGTATCAAATTCCTCAGTAGGCAGGAAAGCCTTCCCCAAACTACGTTTTTCTCCCTCTTTTCCCTCCCTTCTTCTTTCACATTATTCTCATGCTTGGTTCTCTTAATTTCCCCTTTGGATTTTCTTCAACCTGCCTGCCTTGTGCTTTCTGGGTATTCCATCACACTTAGGAGCATCAGAAAATTGAGTTAGCTCTGAAAGAAGCCTTGAAAGTCATGTAGTCCAGACTTTTCATTTTTATAGAAGAGAAAGATAAGACACAGAAAATCTATGTCCTATTCAAGGTCACACATAAAATAAGTAGAGGTACTCTTAATTCTAATCCAGTCCTTTCACATAAAAATTAAGGCTTTTTCCATTAACAACAATTCATTGCAAAACATTTTTGAACTTATTTACAACTCCATACTTTTCCTCTCCCTTCTATGTGGATTATCACATAATATCCTGAACTTGGAATGCTCTTTCTGTTCTTTTTTGTAAAACTATACCCTTTCCCTCCTTAAAGCATACCTCTTCTTCACATCTTGGTTACCCCCCTCTCAATTCTAATCACTTTGCTCCTCGGTTTTCCTTGGCACTGATGAGTGCAGAATTTGCACTATGGTAGTTTAGCCTTATTTCAGTTTGGTAAGTTTTTAGCCTTTTCCATATGTCTGTCCTATCTCCATATTCAGCTATAAGGCTATAAGAGCCAGAACCATTTTCTGGAAGCCCATTAAAATTGTAGAATATCAAAACTTGAAAGATTCGGCATAGATTACCTCATCCAGCCTTTGCCTCTCATTTATGAGAGAACCAAGACATAGAAAAGTGGCAAAATTTATCTATGGTCACATTACATTTTGTACAGAATATACAAAATAGGTTCTTGTGTTTTAAATATCTGACTGAAAAACACAGGGCAGATTCTGGTTTTTTTCCAGCTCTATGTAAGCAAGTGCTCCTCTTACAATGTGACCTACAATGTGGTCTCATTACTTCTTCACGTGTTATCTTGCATTCATATTTTCCCCCTGAGCTGTAAAGAAGGAGAAGGAAAGGTGGAGAGAGAGAAATGGAAAGAAAGAGATAAAGAAATGGAGAGATATAGAACGAGAAATGAATAGAGAGTTGGGAAGACAGAGAGATGGAGGGATAGGGAGAAAGTGATGTCCTTATTCCTTGATTCCTTGTCAGTGACTTAGCTGAGGGAATTCCACAAGATCTTATAGCCCATGAAGACCAAGGTGGTGGGAAAGTCAAAGAAAGGAAGACAAAGGAGATCTTATTTCATGACCCATGTGACAAGAGATTGCCAAGGATTTCAGTTCCCTAGTACTGTCAGGAAGATGAAAGAGAAGCACATAAATAATATCAGGGGCTAGAAATACCATCCCCATATATTATCTAATCACAATTTCTGGCTCAGTACCTCATCAGCTGGCTTGGCTTTCTTTAGTAAAATACATGAATGACATTCATTAAACATTTGCTGTATTTATGGATTGTGGTAGTGACCTGTCCAGGGCTCCACAGAACTTTGCAGAAATAGCCAAGCTGTGCAGTCATCAGTGGGGCTCTCTCTTCTTGCAGTGGGCTTGCCAGGTCGTGATAATACTCTGTATTGTTTTTGTACACTTCCCATGAGAGCACTTGGAGAACTTCATAAATACAAAATAGGTGTTAGGAGCAGGGCATACTATGAGCCTCTGTTCCAAACTGTGAGGCAGTCTGACATCATGGTTGTTAATAGTAAGCCTCACCCAGTGCCAGAGTCACTTTAATTTTCATGTGGGACTAACGGTGTGCCTTTGCCATCCTATTTTGTACCTTGTGTCTTTCACCAGGTGCAGAGGGGAAAGATCTGCTTTCAGAGTTGTCTCACATATCAGTAAAGATAATTTCACTTAAGTTCCTTCATTCATTGTGACCTTGCCCATCCTTTTATTTTTTTATTTTTATTTCTTTTTTTTTATTTAATAGCCTTTTATTTACAGGTTATATGCATGGGTAACTTTACAGCATTAACAATTGCCAAACCTCTTGTTCCAATTTTTCACCTCTTACCCCCCCCCCACCCCCTCCCCCAGATGGCAGGATGACCAGTAAATGTTAAATATATTAAACTATAAATTAGATACACAATAAGTATACATGACCAAACCGTTATTTTGCTGTACAAAAAGAATCAGACTCTGAAATATTGTACAATTAGCTTGTGAAGGAAATAAAAAATGCAGGTGGGTATAAATATAGGGATTGGGAATTCAATGTAATGGTTTTTAGTCATCTCCCAGAGTTCTTTCTCTGGGCGTAGCTGGTTCAGTTCATTACTACTCCATTGAAAATGATTTGGTTGATCTTGTTGCTGAGGATGGCCAGCTCCATCAGAACTGGTCATCATATAGTATTGTTGTGGAAGTATATAATGATCTCCTGGTCCTGCTCATTTCACTCAGCATCAGTTCGTGTAAGTCTCTCCAGGCCTTTCTGAAATCATCTTGTTGGTTATTTCTTACAGAACAGTAATATTCCATAATATTCATATACCACAATTTATTCAGCCATTCTCCAACTGATGGGCATCCATTCAGTTTCCAGTTTCTAGCCACTACAAAAAGTTGCCCATCCTTTTAAAAAAAATTACCACTCTTGTTAAACTTCAGCTTATTTTATACAAGAAGGCCTTCTAATCCTTTTCTATTTCAGAATATGGTAGGGGAGAACTTGTGGCTACAGGAACAGCTGATCCAGCTCCTGTTCAGTTACTGTGATGCTGCCACAGCTGCCCAGTGGGCTCTGTACTACCACCTTTCTGGTGAATGTCTGCCTGATAAAGTGGCTGAGAAGATGCATGGACTCCAGCACCAGGAGAGGTGAGGTGTTTATCTCACTTTGTCTCTGTGTTTTGGGGAAAATACAAGGTTGTAACGAGAGTAAGCATCGAGTCTTAAGTCCCCAGAAGCCCACAGTTTTACTCACACTTCTGTCAAGTTAAATATTTCTAGATTACTGAGGTGCCTTTTTCCACGATAGACTTTGGCTTCCCTGGTCACAAATGATATTTTACTTTGCTTTATGGAGGATTTTCCCAGAGCATCAGAAAATCGCCTAGGTTGTTTTAGCTCCCTAGGTGCCACTGTTGCTACCTCTGTGCATTCAAACTGGTTTGAAAAAAAGAAAAAAAAGGAAAGGCATGTTTTAAATGGAATAGCTTAGACTGGCCCCTAAGATTAGCTTGTTCTTAGAACAAAGGAGCTTTAATATGTTCTGCCTTTCCATTTGATTCCCATTTTCCTTGTTTTGCTCAGTAGCCTATTTGAGGATGATTAAAACGCGCAAGAAAAAAAGAAACTAAAATGTCTGTTTAGCAACAGCAGTGTCTGGACAATGGGAGTTTTGTGAGATATAGCATATAGAGGAGAGAAGCCAGAAGATAGGGAGAAAATTTTGGAAATATTCAAGTGGCTATGGATCTGGATTGGGAATGAAGATAGTTGATTGGAGATTCAGGTGAAAAGAATTTTATTAGCAAGTAAAAAAGCTGCACATGTAGGGGAATGGTAGGATGGGATGAAAAACTGAAAAGGAGTGCATCTGGTCAACTAATGAGCTTAGTAAGGAAATTGGGTAAAGATAAGCCATCAGGAGAAAAAGAAAGCACCAGCAATGGTCCCATGCATCAAGAGCAATGACCAGATACCTTTGAAGGATACACTAAATACAGCAGCTCCTCTATTAAAGAGAAGATCTTATATCAGACTTGGCCATTGAAACTTGGGCTCCTTTAATGAATAGAAGTTGGATAGGATTCATATATTTGTAGAGATTTGGGAGCTCTTTAGGCTCTCGGTACTCATTGTTTAAAAATTAAGAAATATGTCAGTTTTGAAAGATCCTCACTAGTTAAATGCAGCATTTGCTGTAGAGCCACATCTAAAAATGAAATATAATTGCCCTCAAGGTCATTGTAGTACTACTGGCCCTGATCTCTTTCTTAGGGTCAGAGGCCTCCTACTTGATGTGTCTCCTTCAGTGTTTAGGGACTAAGAAGTACCTCACTGCCTTTTGACAGTAATGGTAACACATTTCCATTGTGGTTTATAGTTTAGCAAGTGCTTTTTGAACAGCAGCCCCAAGAGCTTAAAATTATGTAGTCTAAGTATTATTGTTTTACAGAGATTGTAAGTGACTCATCCAAAATCTCACAGCTTGGAAGTAGATGAGCCAATACTTTAAATTCAGGTCATTCATCTGCAAGCCCAGTGTTCTTCCATGACAGTTCTCAGTTAAGGGGTCTGAGTTTCCTTTTGCAATCAGAAGCTGGGTGGACTACAGCAAGCAGGAGCTGTGAAATTTTACATCTTAAATGAAACATTCTACACTAATGTTAATTTAGGCAGCCCATGTGCCATCCTATAATGCTCTCCCTGGACTCTGGAAAAAGTCCAACTGGGTAATTAACATACTCTGTTGCTTAACATACTCTTTTGCTTTACTAGCCACTCCAGCTTCCATGGTCTTGTTTTGTGATTTGCCAATCTGTTTTCCATTCAGGCTCCACTATCTCTGATATCCCTCTTCTTGCTCTCACTCACTCATAGTCATCTCATCCTCATGGGACTGGGTCTGGGTCTATAACTCCTCACTGGCTTACTTCTATTCTTCCTGATCTTATCTGCCCTGAAGACTTTGTCAACCTTCATATGACTAAATGTGGAATTAGATGGCTGGCCAGTTTGCTGGCTAGAGAACCATTGGAACATACTGCATCTTTTAACCTCAAATCTTATTTGTATATATTTAGTAAAAAAAAAAAAACAGGTTAGGAGAAAGCTGTAAAAAGAGTGTGATGATGTTAAGCTAAATGAAGTAATTTTCCATCTTCAAGCCTGTAGTTACCATCAACTTCAAAGGATAAGTTCCCCTCAGTTTACTATTTTATTATCTTTATGTTACAGGGTGGAAGTGACTAAGGAAAGAACCTGTGATTCTAAAATGGACAAAAAAAATGATCATTATTATCAATTACCCATACCCAGAGAAAATATTCACTTCTTGCATACCTGGGAGGAAGTGGACAAATGCAGGGATGTGGTACTTCAGGTAAGCCATTCTTCAGGCCATGACACAGTCAAATTTGACACTTTAGCAACTGGGAACCAAGATGGAAATACATGCTTAAAACTTGCGTGTTTATCATCATTTCTTTCCAGTTTAAATGCTGGAAACTGATGAATGCATGTATTCTCAAACTCAGCTTTGTAGAGCTTTAGCAAGGCCTTTCTTTATTAAGGTAGGCAAAACTGGGCAGGGGCTTTGGTGAAATATTTCCTGGGTGAGACAGACCTAGGTTGGCTTTATCATGAACGAAGCCCTTACTGTATTTGTCTGTGAGGCACTTACCGTGCAGGATTCCTGGAAAAGGAGTGGCATTATTCTTCAAGCATATTTTAATATGACATTTTTTCAAATTATAAAGAAAATCTCTGAATACAGAAATTAATTCTCACCTGCAATTGCAACTTGTTTGGGTTGGTTTTGTTTGTTTTCGGTTTTTTGCTAGCTTTACTGTGCACATTTCTATTTGCAAATGCCTTAGGGTAAAAGAATTTTACTTTCCCAAAACTCTTTATAAAAACACTCTGCTTCCAGACTGGAGACCTTAACCTGATATTGTACAGATGAGGGTACATCCATTTGATAATATAGTAAGGACTAACTGCCTTTTCTTCGAATAGTGTTATTCAATGCATAATTCAAAATAGATAGGAAACCAATTATATTGAAACAAAGGAAGTCAATTATATTGAAATATAGTTATCAGAATATTAAAAAAAATTAAAAGAATTTCACAGACCCCAGGTTTAGAACTAGAACTTCTGACCTCAGGGATGCTGATCTTTGCCTTGATGCAAACAGAAAGTAGCTGAGAGTAAATAACAAAAATAGAAACTTCTACAGAGATGAATTTTTAGATTTTTGAATACAAATTTGCTCCTCAGAATTCATTTACATTTTAACCAGGTTTCCTTTTCTCTATTATGCATTAACTAAATTCTAAATAGTTCTGTGCCAGGGAGGAGGTGTTTTTTTTTCTCTTAACAAGTAGAGTTCCTGTTCCTGTAGAGAGATTTTTCAGTGATTAGTTTCCCCAGGGTGTCACCAGTTATCTCTAGGGTGTATCTCACCAATTATCTCAAAACTATTCTCAAAGTACAATTAACTCTAATTCCCTTTAATTTAAAAGTAAATATTGGTAGAGCTATAATGCAGTTTTCAAAGGAGATGTTGCTAAACCCAAAGAGGGTGATTTCATTTCACAGCTCTCAGTATTGTGGGAATCCTTGTATAATCTCGAGGTAAACCTCATCAGACCCCCTCTCCCCCAGACCAATACTTGGTGACTGCTCTTGCAGCTGTGCACAGCTATCTGGGAGAAGATATTTCTGTTGACACTGTCAGGTCCACCGATGAACCTGACCACAGATGTGGTCTGGCCCTGGCTTCACTGAGGTGGAGAGTAGTCTCCCATGGTCAGAGAAATGGCCTTGGCTTTACCTTCTTGAATTCTCATGTTGCTCTTGCTGACTCTGCCTAAAACTGCCCTTCCCCACCTCCACTGCATTTGCTGAAGCTCTCTGTCTGTTCTCTACTGGACCATTTTTATTTCTACTTTAGAGTTTTTGTTTAATGATGGAATTCATTAGGCCTAACTCAGATACCTCATCATGACATGGGAGTGATTCTGAGCTCCTGAAGGCTATACCAGCAAAGTGTAATCTCTGGCAGGCCCTAGGAAGCTGGAAGGGCTTTGTGGAGAATTCTGGCAGTAAACTGCCTGTCTGTCGTCCAAGTACCTGCCTCGTGAAATTCACAGCCGCTCATCAAGTTAATAACTGGGTGGTAAATGTTTTCACCTCAGCCATTCACAGCCTCCCACCATTACTAAGGTATAGAAGAGTTATGACTTGCATCTGTGGAGAGAGCCATCACCAATGAAATCACTTTTTATATACTATTACATGTGTCCTGTTGTCAATGTTCCAAGTAGTCTGAATCTTCATTCTTTCTCTTCCCTTCTCCCTCATTCAGCTGCTGTTACAGCCCAGGAATCAAGACCATTTTGTACTTCTCTGTTTCATAAGTTACATAATGGCAAGGCCACAGCTGAAGAGGCTCTCTGTCCCTTACTGGGCCTGCCCTGGAAACATAGTCTCCTACTAGGGCCAAATTCCAAACCTTTCTAGCATGATAGAACCTTCCAGAGTTTGAATTATTCTGTCACACATAGTGCTTAGAGCTCTATGGAGGAAAAGAGCTATAGATATCATTTGTGGGAAGTCCGTTGATGAGTTCCTAACTGGCCCCATGGGATCCTGGGCAGGAATTTCCCTTTGTTTCTGATTGTTTTGTTCAAACTCTGTCTTGTCTTTGGATGTGCAGCCTGGCCAGGTAGTCGGCATTGACATGGAGTGGAGACCTTCCTTTGGATTGGTGGGAAGGCCACGAGTGTCGGTGCTACAAATTGCCACTAAGGAACATGTGTACCTGCTGGACCTGTTGCAGTTCTCAAAACTGGACCAGGAAGAGAAGGAGAAAGAGCTTTGTCATTTCATTTGGAAGCTCTTTTCGGATCCATCCATTATAAAACTAGGTAATAATAGCCTTAAGGCTTGTACTCTGAAAACTCCATCTCTAACTTACTGTATAAGACTCTACTTTTCTCATCTTCACCCACTCCCAATTCCCAGGCTTCTATGTTTTTACTTGGTTATATCCTGTAAGGTTTTTTTTTTCTTGATAATAAAAGAATAAATAGGTAAATATAAATGTTAGCATGTACTCTAGACTGGCCATTTATTTACTGAAGGAAATCTGTTTTTGTTTTTGTTTTTTTGTTTTTTCAAGACTGTGAAGTGGCTCGTTTGGCTGATTCACAAATGAAACTATTAGAAAATGCCCTAAAGCAGGGATTCCATAGTCTCCCTTGTAACGAGAGGGATTGGTGAGGAGATGCCAAGGAATCTGGCTCTATTCTCCTCTATTTCTGATTTCAAGAGAACATCATTGTAATGAGATTTTCTGTTCCAGTTGGCCAGCCAAGATGTACCAGACCAGATCTGGGCCTTGACCTCGGCCACTTTTTAGCTTCTTTTCTGTGAGACAGGGTAGCTTCAGTTACTTTGATTATAACATGGCATTCACTAGGTCTTGGACCAGTCCTACATTATCCTAACTTCTCTCTATATAAAGATACTATTTACCATGATTCCCTCTCCCCCCTTTGGGATTAAAGAGCTGATAGTTGGAAAGAAGAGTCAAATGTTCACACATATGAGCACAGGTATGATTTATCCATCCCTACCTGAACATGAAGTTTAGTGGGAAAGAAGACAATAGACCTCATGAAACACATGCCAGTGTTTCCTGTTTATAATGTTAGAAACTTTTTTCTAGGTTATGGAATGTCTGGAGATTTGTGCAGCTTATCAACTACATATCCAGCTCTCAGAGAGATGGAAAAGCAGGCACAAGGAATCCTGGACCTGCTGCAGGTCGACAAACAGGTGAGGATGGGGGTTTCTTCCTCACTGGTGAAAAGGGAATCAAACAGATAGATGATCTCTTATGTTTTGTTATGTTATAGACTTGGAATCAGAAGACCTCAGTTCAAATCCTGCCTAAAACACTTCCTAGTTATATGACAATGAATGTCATTTTATCTCTCTGAGCATCAAATTTCTCTTCTTGAAAATAAGGAAATTATATTAATAGTATATGCCTTATTTATGTAATTATTACGGGGAAAGTGTTTTACAGCTTTAAAGATGACATTCATTAGCTTGTTAAGTTTACAAAACTGTTTAACAAATATAATTTCATAACAACCCAGAGAAGAAACTAGTACAGGCAATAGCAATGTGCTGCTCAAGAAGCTTTGGTCACTTCCTATTGATTCTAGAATAAAATGCAAACTTCTGTGTGTAGCATTTGAAGCCTTTTTCAATCTGTCTCCAAACTCTCATTCCCATTTTATCACACATTATCCCACTTTGTTCTCTCCATACTCCAACCAAACTGATCCATTGGCTGTTTTCCCTATAAAATTTTCCATGTCCTATCTCCAGGCCTTTGTATGGCCTGTTTCCCAAAGTTGTGATGCAGAATTCCTCATTTTACCTGTGCCCCTGGAGACCTCCAGATCTTCTTCAGCTTCAAACCAAAGTCCACCTCCTCCAGGAGACCTGTCCCAATGAAATTACTTTATATTTGATTGGCCTAATTTTTACATAAGCTCCTTGAGGGCAGGGACTATTTTAATTTTCATCTTTGTATCCTGAGTGGCTAATTTAATGTCTGGCACAGAAAAAGTACTTAATAAGTGCTACTGAATTGAATTGAATATCCTATTTAAAAGATGAGGACTTTTTGAGTCTTAGAGAGGCTAAGGGGCTTGTTCATTGTTACACAGCTATTCAGTGTCAGAAGTGGAATTCAAGACTAAATGTCATGACTACAAGTTTAGGGGACTGGAACAAATGCCAAATAAGTGTGAGTGACTATTAATATCATTATTCTATCCTCATGGGCCTCTTCCCATGTTAGACATTGATTGATGTACTGCCTATGGGCACACATGATTTAAAGTTGTGGGCCAATTCACAGAATGGACTCATTTGGACTAGGGTTTTAAATCATAGTGGTCCAGTTGACTTTGGGGAAGTAGCACAGTGCTATAAATGAAGAAGAATCCAAGAAAACTAGAGCAAGGAGATGACAACAGTTCACATTTCTATAACCCTTTAAGGATTACCAGATGCTCTTCTCACAACACTATCAGGTTGGTAGTACAAGTCTTACCTGCCTTTTTATAGATGAAGGCCCTGATTTTAGGAGAAGTTCAGTGACTTGCCACAGGTCTCACACTTAGTAAATGTCCAAGGCACAATTCTAATCTAGGTCTTCTGATTCTAAATCTAGTATTTTAGCAGCTGTCTTAGCTGAAAGGGACCACAAAATATCTAGCATTACAGAACTTGGGTTGGAAAAATGAAGCCTATAGGGCTAAATGACCTGCTCCCCAAGTCTCATGTGTAATAGCTCAAGTCCCATAATTCCAAATAGAATTATTGCTATGGAAATAATAAGGAATATTTCAAAATATAAGCCATGTCAAGAGACACACAAATTTCATGTAATTATATATTGACTTACATAGATAGGATCATAGTGACATTTAAATTCACAGTGAATACACAAACATAAAAATAGTAACAGATTTTTATACTAGACATTAAAACTTTCATTAATCAGAATGTAAAAATTATCATTAATTGAATTTTCTGCTCACCTCAGAGTTAACTAGGAAAACTTTTTTTTGAAAATTTTTCTTAAGTGTGTACATTTTAAAAATAGCTTTTTATTTACAAGATATATGCATGGATAATTGTTCAGCATTGACAATTGCAAAACCTTTTATTCCAAATTTTCCCCTCCTTCCCCCCTACCCTCTCCCCCAGATGGTAGGTAAACCAATACATGTTAAATATGTTAAAGTATATGTTAAATACAATGTGTGTGTGTGTGTGTGTGTGTGTGTGTATTCATACAGTTATTTTGCTGCATAAGAAGAATCGGACTTTGAAATAATGGTGTACATTCTTTTTTAAGTATAATGTATTATAAATTAAATTTGTTCTTTATGATTTGTGATTTTATAGTAATGATGATAGCTAACATTTTATGTAGGACTTACTCCATGCCAGGCACTGTACTAAGTACTTGGCAGCTTATAGCACTTGATCTTCCCAACAACCCTGGGGCATAGGTGCTGTTATAATCCTCATTTTACAGTTGAGGAAATTGAGGCAAAAAGTAAATGTCTGCTAATAAATATCTGAGGTCACATTTGAACACATTTTTAACCCAGGACCTAACACTGTATCTGCAGTGCCATTTAACATGTTATACTATATATTCAAAAGATGGAGGAGATTGTGTTGAAATTTGTAATGATCCTAGGAGAGGGTCTAGAAGTTCTTCCTACTAATCCTTTATATGTGAATTTGCC
Source organism: Sarcophilus harrisii (assembly GCF_902635505.1). Classification (NCBI taxonomy): domain Eukaryota; kingdom Metazoa; phylum Chordata; class Mammalia; order Dasyuromorphia; family Dasyuridae; genus Sarcophilus; species Sarcophilus harrisii. The sequence goes on along the minus strand of NC_045427.1, from coordinate 248,213,914 downwards.
TTGTCAAGACATGGATTTTCTCTGAAAGTTCAATATATGGTAGAAAAGTTCTAATTAATTGAAGGTTCTAGTTAGTTGTCATTTAATCTCTATCTTTACATGGCATAATAACCTGTTCCCAATAAGCCTTTAACAAGTGTTTGTTCAGTTGAAATAGGTTCCAGGTAAACAACATTTTCATGTACTTACATGTTCATAATTTCTTTATTAAATTAATACAAAATTTATAGGAAAATGCCAGCAATTTTTATAAGTTTCTTGGAAAGTTACCTTTACTTTTCCCTAAAAAAAAAAAAAAAAAAAAAAAAAAAAAATTAATGAACAAGGACACATTTAAGACAATCCAATGGAAACATAGTCTCCTAAAAAAGAACTAGAATTTGTTGGGAAATTTACATACTAGAATAGGAACTGCAGGGCTAACTTACTTAAAACACAAAATATTTGCATTTCATGCATGGAGCATTTTTGTACAAAACTGCTTCTACAGAGTAGATAGAATTGTCTTCTAATATATGTCATTGAGAAATCTAATGAAAGAATTAACTTGGGAAGTTCAGTTATTCTGCTAGAAGTATAAAGGTCCATAAAACAAACTTTCAGAGGTAGAAGGAACTTTTGAGGTTATCATCTCATCTCTTCCTACATTGCAGAGAAAGGAACTTCTTCTTTAAAAGGGAACTGCATCCATGGGAGAAAGGGGAAGTGTATACTGCAAACACTAAATCTCGTATCTACCCAAAGAATAGAAATCACTTTCCATTAGAAATTAAAGAGAACTTCAAAAAGTGTCTTGGTCAGTTCTTAATGTTTCCAGTTGTACTCTTACAAGTATATTCCCCATCTTCCTCTAATCAATATATATTTTTGATAGAGGCATTTTGTCTCCCTATAAGATGTATTTTTAAAATATCATAGCTTCATAGCTTTTCTGAGCTTAGTACGCATTTTTTTTTTTTTTTGTTAAATGTTTATTGTCTTTCAGGCTTTCCTTTTATTTTCTTAAGCTTAAGATCTGAGCAGCAATAAAAATAAAAATAGGATTTATTCTTCATTGTTTGTGGCTATCCCCATCTTGAGCGCTTAACTCTTAAGGATAACATTTTAAAGGCTATATTGGAAAGATTTCATTACCCCAGGATTTTTACTCAGTAAATCCTGAAATTCCACCAATCGAGACTTATTACTTTGGCTTGAACGTCACCCTCTCCAGACTCTTTTTTAAAAAGAACAAATCCCACCCAGGAAGAAAAAAGCCTTCAAACCTCAACTTCATTGTGAGCAATAGGTAGCTGGCAGAGAGCCCTGGGCTTCTGGAAAGAAAGGGTTTCTGAAGATTGTGGGATGCAGAGAAAGTCATGAAAACTTCTCATGTCTCAAAACTTTACTTTTAATTAATCTGGTCATTTCACATTCATTTCTTTAATTCATAGTTCAAAATGATAATGTTATTCACTGACTGAAAAATAGCAAAACATTTTCTTATTATTGTTGTAGGTGACATCATGTTTTATCCTTGTTTATATAGTTGCAGAAAAATTCTGGATTGTGGAAGAAGCATCACATACCCGTGGAGAGCCTGTGTCAAGAGCCAAGCTTTATAACTAAAAGTCCCAGGCAGGCAGAAAAAGGACTCAGCCTCCTAGTGCAGAATCTCCTGGGCAAACCACTGGACAAAACAGAGCAGCTTTCAAACTGGGAGAAACGGCCCCTCCGGGAGGAGCAGATCCTTTATGCAGGTCTGATGGGCAGCAGAGTCAAGGGCACAAGCTTCTGAACTTTGTCAAGATCATATGTCAAATAGCAAAGGGTCTGGTCAGTGGGGCCCATAAAGCCACAGAATTTTTGGTCCATCCTCATGTGGATTAGATTATGAATGTATGTTGTCTTAATGCTCTGCTTCTCTGCTCCTCACTCATTCAAGAAGTGGAGTTCTTGAAGATCTGTTGATGGGTACCATGAGTGACCTTGCTGACAGTATTTGTAAAAGTCTTTTGAACAGAAATCCAAAAACATAAGATAGTTCTGTCATCTTTACAAAAGCTTGCTCTGCCTCCATCTTCCCATCCAGGATAATAGCTGAACCAGGTTCAGAATTTGTGTTCTAGCTCATGAGACAGGTTTCATTTACGCATTGTCCACTTCAGAGCAGCTTAATAATGAAAGTTCAAGTCTTGAAAAACTGGAGTAGGATTGGCTTGTGAACTGGTGTGGTATGAACCCACATTTTAATTAGAGGAACACCACTGGGAGCAAGGGAGAGAAATGTCTTTATTTTCTCCTTACTGACAGAGGAGGAAGGGAGGAAATGTGCTCATCTAGTCCAGTCAGTGACTTCATTCATAAAGACAACTCAATCCCTCCAGTGAAATACTCAGTCATTTGGATAATTGATTTCTTTTAGGTGAATAATAAGAAAAACAACAATAATACCTCCCATTTGTATAATGCTTTATGCTTTCAAAACACTGTTCTTTCTATTATCTCATTAGATTGTCATAACAGCCTTATGAGATAGGCAAAGTGGAGATTATTATCCTCATCTTAAAAATGAGGGAACTGACACGTGGAGAGATGAAGTGATCTGTCTGACTTAGAATCAGGGAGTGTAGGGTAGAACTCGAGTCTCCCAGACCAGTGTTCCTATTTCTTTATCAGGTACTGTGTGATAGGTGTACAAAACTCATTAAGGAAAATTAATTAGCACCAGACTGTTAGCCAGTTCTCAATAAACTGAAGAACATAGTCCAGTGAAACTTCATAATGCTTAAAATGCTATAGCATTGTAAGTACTGTTAGTGGACTTTTTCCCCATATATGAAGGCTCTTTTATTGTTTCCCCTTATTAACCTCAAAATCTCAGAGTACATGATCCCTGTGAATCATTTTTAAGCCGATCTAAAGTAGCATAACTGAAGTGAATAAGACTGTTAGGTTCACCAGGAATTTTTTATGTGTTGACCCAAGACCAGTGCCTCAGAAGTTCATTACCCACTCTTATTTCTTCCCTCTTCACAGCTTCGGATGCATACTGCTTATTGGAAGTCTATGAGATGCTTTGTAAAGATCCAGCCCACTTTGGCTTGACTGCAAACCTGAAGGAGAATCTTGGCGGCAAACAGAGTACAAAGCCAAGGGCAAAGAAGTCGCTCAGCAAGCAAGCGACACAATCACCTCCTAAACAGGTTGGTCAAAAACTTCCTAGAATGTGGTGGATCTGAGTCTATATCACTCACATATGATGATGTGTTGATGCAGGACCTGGTTTTTGGGTCCTGGGCTACCTGCCATCCTCAGTGAACAAACTGCTTCCATGCTCAGTCTAGCAGATGTTAGCTCTTCCAACATTTACCTGGAAGGAATTATTTTGCACTTTGTGGGCACTTGCTAAAACTCATTTTCTTCATCCTAGAAAGGTGAAAACTGAAGACATTAAAAACAAGTGGCATTTATATAATGTTTAAATTAAGTATGGACAGTGTTTTATATACATTATTTCATTCAGATATCACAATAATCTTTTAAGTGTTAAAATTCCCATTTTATAGTTAAGGAAATTGAGATTCAAAGTTTGTGACTTATCTAGAGTCAAATAACAGAGAAATGTCTTAGTCTGACCAGTCCAATATTCTATCCACTATACCATAGTGGATGTATATATGTGTGTGTCTGTGTATTTATATATATATATATGTGTACATGTGTATGTGTGTATGTATATGTATATGTGTATGTATGTATATATGTGTGTATGCATATACATATACCCTTTTGCTTCAGTTTCCTATCTGAAAGATGGCGATAATAATAGCACTTACTTTCCAGAGTGGTTGTGAAAATCATATCAAAGTTGTAAAAGTATTTAGCATACTACCATGTACATAGTAAGTGCTATATATAAGCACTTATTCCCTTCTCCATCTTCGGATTCCAAATCTAGAGAAGAAAAACAGAGACTTATTTCAAAAATCCAATAAATGAGAACTATCACCCCTTTTGGGTGGAAAGTAATTTTAGAATAGAAGAAAGGAAGTGCAGCTTTCACTGAAGGGAATAAACCTAGAGAGGATCCATTATATAAATTTCTTCTAAAAAACATTTTGATAAATTCTTGATTAACAAATTCATAGATTACTAAGGGAGAGTATAGTCTTAATTCTGAAGCTTGATGTTAGGGAGCATAGCCAAACCCCTTTTCATTGTTTGTCATGGTAGTGCTGTTAGGGACAGAGTTGAATCTGGATGAAGTATTCATCTGACTTGTCATTTCTGATGTTCTCGTGTTCACATCAGGCTCAGTCCACATTCACTTCAGTGTTCTTCTCCACTTTCTAAATAATCCTTGAGATCCCTGCCCACATGGATAATTTTCTAGTATCAGAATTTGAACCTTTACATAAAGAACAATCGCAGGAACAATTTGTGAAGGGCAGTCTGGGAGAAACAAGACAGTGATGAGATATTTAAAGTACTTTGTCTGGATTTCCCTGTCTTTAACCCTGTCACATTCATTGAACCTTCTGTTACACTTATTTATATACATGTATATTTCTCCTCTTGTAGACTTGGGTTTTTTGGTTTGTTTGTTTGCTAAGGCATTTGGGGTTAAGTGACTTGCCCAGGGTCACAAACCTAGGAAGTGTTAAGTGTCTGAGGCCAGATTTGAACTCAGGTCCTCCTGACTTCAAGGCTCAAGGCTTCTAGGCTGGTCTATCCACTGCACCAACTAACTAGCTGTCCCTCCCCAACCCCTCCCTCCCCCTCATAGACTTGTCTTCTCAAAGGGAGGAATCCTCTCAGTTTTCTTCTTAGTGCTTACAGTGACTAGCACAATGTATGGCACTTAAATATTTGCTGAATTGAATTGAATTCAAAAACTATTAGGAAAACTAGAAAGCAGTCTTTCAGAAATAAGGAATCAACCAATCCTCACGTTATCTACCAGTATTTTAGGTACAATAATAATAATACCACAAACAGATTAGAAGAGCAAGATAAAAATATTTTTATAGCTATGGATAAGAGAAAATTTCATAACCAAAAAGTGGATAGAGAGGATCACAAAAAATAAATGGTTTGGTTTTAATTACATAAAGTTGAAAAGTATTTGCACAAACAAAAACAACATAGTTAAAATCAGGAGAGAAATAGGTTAACTGGAGAAAAATCTTTGTGAAAGGTTTCTCTAATAAAGGTCTCATTTCCAAGATATATGAGGAATTAGTTAAAATTTACATTAATAAGAATGATTTCCTAATAGAAAAATGATCAAAAGATATGCAATTTTCAAGGAAGTAAATCAAAGCTATCAATATGAAAATATGTTCCAAATTAATAATGAAAGAACTGGAAATTAAAACAGCTCTGAAGTTCCACCTCATTCTTGTCGACTGATAAAGGTGACAAAAAAGGAAAATGACATTTGGAGGGGCTGAGAGAAAATGCATACAGATCATAGGCCTGTAAAATGGTCCTGCCATTCTGAAAAGCAACTAAAAATTTTGCTCCCAGCGTGTCTAAACTTTGCAAACCCTTATTAGTAGTACAAAGGTACTACTAATACTAGTATTTTAATACTAGGCAATACCCCAGAGAGATTAAATCAAGAGGAAAGGGACCTATATGCACAAAAATATTTATAGCATCTTCTTTGTATTGAAAAGGAACTGAAAACTAAGGAATATCCATCAATTTGGATTTTGTCAAACATGTTATGTTAAACAAATATAATTAATTAAATTGTAGGTACTGGCATCAGCTGGAGAGACACTTTCTGCCAGTGCTTTTCCTGAGATTTCTGCCAAAGACTTCAATGTGGTGTGTGACACCATGCTTCAGGGCCTGGCTCGCTACCTTCGTTGCCTGGGAGTGGATGTACGTGTACTTGAGAATACTGATGACCACCGGCAAGCAGCTGAGGTCAGTTTTCGTATAATTAGTTTTGGCTAGACCTCAGACTGGCTGTTCTGAAATCTATGGGTTATCTCCTATTATAGAATATTCCCTTTTCTTCTCTGCTTCAAGTTATGATACAACATGAGGCACACCTTAATGAAATTGCTTGAAATTGCTCAGATTTGGCCCTTTGTATCATCCTTACTGTAGCTAAAACCAATTTTTTTTCTTTTTTTTTTTAAACCCCCAAAAACAATTTCTAAAAAGGATTTATGCTATAGGAAGGAGACAAGAATAACCTCTAAGAACTGTCTTAGCTCTAAAAGACCATGATCCTGGAGGGATGCTACTCACCAGGTTCTAGAAGTGACTCAGTAGGCCACAGCCCAGGATGGATCAGGATCAGTGGCAAGTTCTCCTGATAATTGAGCTTTTGAACCACTTTTTCCCCCTCAAAGGTGCCTCATTAGAGAGTTTACACATTTAAGTCACACATATCTTCATATGTTTTCCTTATTCCAACTTTTCATGTTTATTACTATGCCTTACAAGTAGTAGCTGCTCCCTAAACATTTGTTGTTTGAGCTTATTAAAAACTGGTATCTTAGGAAGTGATGAAATGTGAGCTAGGGTGTTTGCCAGGGTTAAAGAAGTCATATTATGCATTGTCCTGTTAAGAATGGTGGGTTTCTATTTGTGTCTTAATTCTGAAACTTAGAGTCCCTCAGTAGAGGCCCTCCTCTGGGTGACTTTAGGTACGTCCCTTCCTTTTCTAAATTTACTTTTCTTATGTGTAAAATGAAGGGGTTCAGATGAGCCTCTTGAGTTCTGTGATCTCTTCCTTCTCACTGTCCCTACTCAGGACTGTGTCTTACACCACCCAAATGGATAGGAACTCTGTCCAATTTTTAATTTAAAAAGGAAAAAAACCCACAAAACACAACACTTTACAATTTATGTTATATCACAAATGTGAGGTAGATAGTGTCATTCACATTTTATGTGGTTGACTAGTTGCTCCTAATACCACAGTAACATTCCAGTTAGTCCAGAGACAATTGATAAACTCTAGAATTGCCTATTGAATCTCTCCTGGGAAGTTTTACCAAGTGGGGCAGAGAGACCTGAAAATATTTGCATGGGGTCACAAAGCTATTAAGTGTTGGAACCAGAGCTCAAACCCAGATAAAACTTCCTAAAGACGATGCTACAACATGGTTGTGGAAGCTGTTCCAGTATTATTTAGTCACTGCCTGGGAGTTTAACTGGAATGTCCCTTTGGTTGTAAATAACCACATACCCAAGAGTAGGACCTTGGCCTGGATAACCTAAACCTGCAGTTGGTTTTGTAATATAATATGTGGTTTCATTTTTTGAACTAGGTTTTTCTTTTTAATCGTTTGCCTTTCCTAAGAAAACAACAGCTGACTAAGAGGGGAGAATGGTTGGGGCATCACAAACGGGGAAGGCAGTTTAGAATTTTTTGCCTTGGATAATCCATGTAGAGATAATTGGCTATGTTTAGAAGGGACCACCATTATTGCATGTAAGCAGCTAAGCTGGGATTTTTCCCCCCTGTATTTTTCAACTGTGTTATCAACTCTGACTGACTAGGAAGTGAAGATTCCTGTAGCTTCAATGTCATTGCTCCATCTCTTGTAGAAGAGAGAACTGATTCAGGCAGAAATCCTGGAATTATTTGAAATGTGGTTCCCATTGTCTTTGTCAGCCCTCAGTTGCTAAAGCAACTGTAAACATTGTTGCTCTCTGGAAAGGCCTCCTTCTCCTTGTGGATTTTATCCACCTAAGAAAGGGTTTCTTTTGGAAAAGTGTGTGGAAATGTAGGTGCAGGAAGAGTGAAGATTTATGTCCCCAGAAGACTGATAGTTGCCATTTCTCTGAAGTTGGGATCCCTTTTCTAAAACAGCCCTCAGTCTCCCACAGCTTCATTGGGCCACGGTAGACCAGCCTTACTAGGAAAATGAGGAGAGAGCCTGTACTCCTCTACCTGCCCATCTCAGTTTTGGAAATCTACAAGAAATTTCTCTCCCTCACAAATTCACAGCTGCTTCAGCTCTGACATGGGCCTGAGGGTTGGAAACTGTCTTCTTTTGCATGTGAAATGGCAAATACTCAATTCTTAGGCATTTGATGAATGAATGGAGGTAGAGTGGTAGAACTGACTGTAGTCATATGAGGAGTGGGTGACTGTGGCCAGTATCACTATGTTCCCAATACCTACAATTTCAGGGCTTTCAAACCACTGGAGATAGGCTTTTAGTACCCATATAAGGTCTCAGACTTTGAAGCACACTTGCCCATGTGTTCAAAAAAATTCGGTTTAGCCATTTTTGGTGATTATGAATGTCAAATAAAAATAGAAGTCAAGTGCTTATGAACATTTTTTCTTACACATGTAATTTCAGAATGGCTTAGTGATTACTGAATGCAGTAAATTCTTTTTCTTTGGAAATTCAGAAATAAACATGAAAAGTAATGACAACTAACTTTTCAGTAGCCCAAGAGTTTAACTTTCTGAGAATTCATGTCTACTTTATCCGTGCACTTTAAAACTGGGAAAGACTTTTATATTCATATTAGAGGCATCAAATGGTTCCGACACAGTAGAGAAATTGAATGTTTAGGAGAAGAAAGACAAGAGCCTGAAAAATGAAGAAGAGAACAGTGACTTAATTGTAATTATCACCTAATTGATGTCCATTTTCTTGTCCAAGTTCCAGCTACTGAAAACACTAGCATTGTTGATTTCTCATTATTAGTCATCTAACAAAGCACACTTCCATGCTTTGCTCTATCTGTTATAACCTTCAGTTTCTTTAGTAAGCGTCACTGGTGCATTGTTGATTTCTCATTATTAGTCATCTAACAAGGCACACTTCCATGCTTTGCTCTATCTGTTATAACCTTCAGTTTCTTTAGTAAGCGTCACTGGTGTCTCAGACCCTGTACTCCTCTGATTTCTTCCCTTCCACCAAAATAATACAATACAATATACAATATGATCTTTAGGATATGTGTGTGTGTGTGTGTTTATTTATATGTGTTTAGTTATCTCCATCTTTCCCCTACTGAACTTAAGATGCTTTTGACCACTTGCTGATATAACAGTAGGTAATTGAGTTTCTGCTGAGTCTTGAGTCCTGGAAATATGATTTTTCATTTTGTTCATTATAACAAAATCCCACTGCAATGGAACAATTTGTAGAGTTTGTAATAAAGTTTTAGTAGTAGGAGGAGTAAAAAAAAAAAATTGAGCTTCAACTTACACTTCTTTGAACAGATAACAAAAATTTGAATTAATAAAAATCTAAGTTAAATTTTACTGATTTATTTTTTATCTGAGATCTTGTTTTCTAACATGCCAGATCAATGCTTCCCAAAAAGAGAAGCCCAGAAGAGGTAGGACCATGTGCCCCAAAGAGTAGCCAGTTTGTCCCTGATGTCTCCTGGGAGCAACTCAGGATTAGTACTTCTCTCTAAAGAGTGGGAACATCTCCTAAGGAGAAGGCCTAGCATAGGACACTTAACACACTAATCACTAAGTAAAACTTGATTGATTAGATGATTAATTGTGAAGTGCACACCTTGCTGAAAATATGTCCTTGGGGAGAGGGAAGAGACTTTGGAATATTGGCTCCACTGATTTTGAGGAAGAGGAAAAGTCAGGTCAGTGGAAAAGACAGACATTTCTTTTACCTTTTACAGAATTCCTCTTCCTGAAGCCTCAGGGTCCTTTATATTTCATTCTCTAAGATGTGAGAGACTCTTAGGGATTAGTAGTGGTATAATTTGTCTCCAAAATAACAATTCCCCAATAATTAAACTCTGGCAAGTAAGGTACCAGTTAAAATATCAACTGAAACCTTCTTTGGGAATTGGCCTTCAGGATGTATGGTTAATTGGGGTCAGTGGACTCATGCTTATCACTATTGAAAATAACAAAGAACAAACTTTTCACCTGCTATATAGTCTTTTTGAAAAGATACCATATATAGTCTTAGTTCTGTCAAAAAACACGAGTTATAATCAGAAAGGTGTGTGTAAAATGGCCAGGTCCTAGCCTTCCAACTTGATAGTATAAAAAATGAAGTCTGGAAGGGAATATGGGAGGATCTCTAAATTTGGACATGTGAGAGAATATTATGTACCTTCCTTCCTAACCCTGCCACTCCCTTTCTCTGTAGCAATCTTTCCTTACTCTTCCCCACACTTGCCAAAGCTAGGGTGGCTGTGTAGAAACAGATGTCCCTAAATTTGTGATTCCTCTTAGTTCTGAGAACATGTTTTTTGGTTATAAACCCTAAACAGAGAGTTGGGGCAAGATGGAAGTGAAAAATAGTAAGATGACTCCAAGACTTGGAGTAGAGCCTGGAAGTCAGCAGTTAAAACAGAACCATAAGGTAGAAATGGAGGAGCAGTCTAGAATGATGTCAGAGCAAAACCATAGCTCAGAATCATTTGGGGAAGCTGAAATCAAGATAGAGAGAGAGAGAGTTAGAGGTCAGGCAGAAAGATAAGAGCCATGAGCACAAAGACACTGACATTGGTCAAGGCACAAATGCCAGTAAATGGACAGAAACCAGGTTTTCAGGATTTGTAGGAGCAAGAAGGGCAGCTGGGAGACACAAAGAACAAGAAAGAATCTTGATAATGGAGATAGCTTTCTTGTTACATATACTCAGTGTTTTTCTTAGGGAGTCAGAAACCAATCCCAGCAAACATTCATTAGATGAGGTTGAGCTGATGATTGGGAATGTCTAAGTGGAATGATCTGTGTGTAAATAGAGTTTGAAGTAGTTTTTGACATGTAGATCCTGATAGTTGCTTTGTTCCCTTGAAAACCCCATCTTCCTGTTCCCATGCTCCTGTTTGTTTTGGACAGATTTATTGAAAATACCCTCTAGTTGATAATCACTTTCTGCTTCTAAACCTTTTCCTAAGTTGCCTTCTATGCTAGCCTGCTAAACTTTTTCTTTCATTGAATTCCAAGAATTCCTGAAATCCCACCTCTTTCCAGATTCCCTGACTAATTAGGAGACAGGAAGATTCTCCCCAGTCTCAGCTAGGCTAACTATAAAGTTTCTGTGATACCCCTGGCCTTAGCCCATTACTTATACATAATGCAACTTTAACCCTTGGCCTACTGGTTTCACTAGCTCAGAGACCATGTTGTTTTTCCTTCTCAGACAACATCTGATACAATAAGGGCAGTTGCCTCTCCACCCAGAAACTTGTTTGGGGTGTTCGAGAGCACCTTGGCAAATATCCCTATTTCCCACCAACATACTCCCATGTGAAGAAGTACAGAACATCCTTATTCTCTCTTTTTTTTTTTTTTAATTTTTTATTTAATAGCCTTTTATTTACAGGATATATACATGGGTAACTTTACAGGATTAACAATTGCCAAACCTCTTGTTCCAATTTTTCACCTCTTACCCCCCCACACCCCCTCCCCTAGATGGCAGGATGAGCAGTAGATGTTAAATATATTAAAATATAACTTAGATACACAATAAGTATACATGACCAAAACATTATTTTGCTGTACAAAAAGAATCAGACTCTGAATTATTGTACAATTAGCTTGTGAAGGAAATCAAAAATGCATGTGTGCATAAATATAGGGATTGGGAATTCAATGTAATGGTTTTTAGTCATCTCCCAGAGTTCTTTTTCTGCATAGCTAGTTCAGTTCATTACTGCTCCATTAGAAATGATTTGGTTGATCTCGTTGCTGAGGATGGCCTGGTCCATCAGAACTGGTCATCATATAGTATTGTTGTTGAAGTATATAATGATCTCCTGGTCCTGCTCATTTCACTCAGCATCAGTTCGTGTAAGTCTCTCCAGGCCTTTCTGAAATCATCCTGTTGGTCATTTCTTACAGAACAGTAATATTCCATAATTTTCATATACCACAATTTATTCAGCCATTCTCCAACTGATGGACATCCATTCAGTTTCCAGTTTCTAGCCACTACAAAAAGGGCTGCCACAAACATTCGTGCACATACAGGTCCCTTTCCCTTCTTTATAATCTCTTTGGGATATAATCCCAGTAGTAACACTGCTGGATCAAAGGGTATGCACAGTTTGATAACTTTTTGAGCATAGTTCCAAACTACTCTCCAAAATGGTTGGATTCGTTCACAACTCCACCAACAATGCATCAATGTCCCAGTTTTCCCGCATCCCCTCCAACAATCATCATTATTTTTTCCTGTCATCTTAGCCAATCTGACAGGTGTGTAGTGGTATCTTAGAGTTGTCTTAATTTGCATTTCTCTGATTAATAATGACTTGGAGCATCTTTTCATATGACTAGAAATAGTTTCAATTTCTTCATCTGAGAATTGTCTAGAACATCCTTATTCTCATAGAAATACTGAACCCCACAAAGATATAAAAGATTTTTTTAAAGTGACAATTAAAGGGATCGATCTCTTAGTACCTATGGGTCTCCAGTAACTGGCATCTCAACTCTTAGTGTTCTGTCCTAGATTCCACCACTTAGAGTATCATTTTTTGACACTTACTTCTCCCACCACCTTTCCCCCACTATGATCTGTGACCTCTCCTATACAGATCCAAAATGTTCCTCTATTAGATAGCATGTACCTATAGGGAACCAAGGAGTCCTCTGTCATTTCCAAGTAGAATGAAGAAAACTATTGTCTCTCAATCCCTTATACCTCAGATTATATCATATACCCATGCATAAGAATACTGCCATTAAATTTTTTCAAACCTCACCTTGGCTTGGAGGTGATCCTGGCTTCTCAAAGGCTTTACCGGTGCCATGCAAGCTACCAAGGCATACCAAACCTAAGTAACTTTGAAGAAGCTCTTCACCAGGTTTGCTCCTGAATGATGCATTTTTCAGTCACATAAACCTTTGAAGACCCATTACCAAATCAGAAAATCTGTGACTGTGTTGATGAGGGAGATTTCCCACTGATGAAATCTCAGATAGTTGAAGAACTAACATAAGTAGGGCAAACCACAGATTACAGCCAGTATTCCCCCAAAGCATCAGTATATACAAAAAGCTTAACATCTGGAAACCTATAAGGCAAAGGTTAGCCCTACCTCCTAATGTCTTTGGAGAGTAGCAGAGTTCTACTTTGGTGGTAAGAATGTTTTCAAATTTCTTCATCTGACAATACCAGCAAAGCCAGTTTTAACATATGCATGTGAGTTACATGACTGGTACTTAATGTTTCAGAGATTTGTTTCTCAGAGAAAACTCTGACTCTTCGTTGGACCAGCATATAAACAGGGCTGTCCATACATTCTAAATCCTGTAATGTCCTCTTTGGATGAGTCATTTTGATATGTTCCCAAGGTATGCAGGATGGTTCAATTCAGCCTATGCTGTCATTTATAGGCACAAACCAGAAGCTAGAGTCTAGGGAGCTTCTGATGGGGAGTCATAGCCATGAATACACTGCCATCTTTCCAAATAACCAGACCTGAAAATGTCAGGCATACAGACAAGTAACATATATTTACTAAGTGCCTCCGGTGTTCTATCAGTGGAAAGAAATATAGATTCTTAGACATGATCATGTTGGTATGTGCTTAGATTAATGATTCCCAACTTTCAAATATGAGGACTTTTATTATAGCTTTTTATTTACAAGATATATGCACGGGTAATTTTTCAGCATTGACAATTGCAAAACTTTTTGTTCCAGTTTTTCCCCTCCTTCCCCCCACCTCCTCCCTCAGATGGCAGGTAGACTAATACATATTAAATATGTTAAAGTATATGTTAAATACAATATATGTATATATGGAGGATTTTTTTAATGTCAAAAAACTTAATACCCCACACATGGCAGTAGGTTGTATTAGATATTAACATTTAATAATTAAGAAAACCTATGATAACAGAAAGGTACTTTTTGAATGAAATATTTTTGTAATCATAGTAGCATATAAATTTATTTGAAAAAGAGTAATGTACATATACATGTGTGTGTGTGTGTGTGTGTGTGTGTGTGTATTTGTGTATATATATTTGTAAGTCATTGTATTTTTCAGGTTACAGAGGCAATGTTTCTTATTCAGAAATATATTTTTATATGAATGGTTATTTGTAATATTGAGGCACAAACCATAGTTCTTTGAAGCTAACTTTCAAATAACAATGCTTGGTACAAATATGGATTTATGAACTCATTAGAATGACTCCATGACTCCTCAGAAGTCTATAGTCCACAGATTTTTTTGGTCCTAAAAGGAAAAGATCATTTTATTAGATATGTATTTCACCTGAGAGCAAGAATATTTGCACAAAATAGACAATAAAATGTTCTTTTAAGTGACTGAAAAAATAACTGAATGACTTCTCAAGTCCCTCCTGAACAATTTACTCCAAACCACAATGTGGATTTGAGGGTAAGATGAATCTTTGGGATTCTCTCAGTAATTCTGCTCTCAGGGTGGAAGGAAAGGAATGAAAATATCCATATGGAGGAGCCAACAGGCCTCCCAAGAGAAACAAGATACCACCTGGATTAACCTGATCATCTGAAGAGAAAAGATCAACATTGTGGGGGAAGGGAGCTAATTCTGAGTAGTCCTCAAAAAAAAAATTTCTAAGAGCAAAGATATGTAGAGATTACAAAGGCAGTATGCTTGAATCCTCACAACCTTAGCTGAATTGAGATTTAGCATCCCCTTTATCTTCCTGTTACCACCAAAACTAAGGATAGAGATCCTGTTCAGTGCCTGTCAGACCTGTCACAGTCGTGTCATTCATGATTATGAAAGCCTGTGAATTATCTGTACATGCCCTGGTCTCACTTCAAAGAAGTGATTTCAAGATTAATTTCCAAGATATTTCAATTTTACAGATTTATACATATATGCACTTTATAAAATAAGTATGTACTAATAAAATGAACTCAATAAAACAAATTATATTTTTCTCATTGACTGTCATTAGAAAAGTAGATATGATGATTGAGGAAAAATAGATTGAGTAAAAAGTTTTGTTTGATTAAAAGATGGCAATTTACCCCATGACATAGATAGAAATGGATTATAGATCTGGTGATTTTCTAATTTTACATCATTGATCCCAGAACTTAACTTCCCAGCTTTTCCTTTTGTTTGGTATAGAAGGCTCTGATGTCACATCTCCAAGTTCATTGTTTAATATGAAGTGTTCCAATTTAAACATTTAAGTTTCAGGCTTATTTGATCAATAAGTTCAAACTTTGATACTGTAACAATTAATCACATTAAGTAGATGTTGCAAAACCTAACATTTTTACTAGGACAGGGTTTGAATGACTGGAGCAGCAGATTAAATGCTATTCAAGTCCCAGCTATAAGAAAGGGCCCAATCCCATCTATTGCTGTCGGAGCTTTGAATCCTTCCTACAACTTCTTTATCTTGCCCAGAGAGAGAACCCCAATAACACTGCAAAATAATAATAAGATTAGAATTTTAAATTCATGAAAAGTTTCAATCATTACTTTCTTGTATTTGAAACATCTAAAGAGATAGGAAAGACTCATGAAACAAGGAAGAGAAGGTTATAGGATAGAGTCTTAGAGCCTAAAAGGGACCTGAGAGGTCATGTGGTCCAAACTCTCTCTCTTATGGATAAGGAAACTGACTGAAACCCACAGAAATTAAATTGGGGGGGGGGTGAGGAAAGGGAATAAGTATTTATTAATTATTTATTAAAAGCTTACTATTTGCTAGGCACTATGCTAAGCACTTTTTACAATTATATTATTTGATCCTTACAACAATTGTGGAAAGTAGATGCTCTTTTTATCTCCATTTTTCACTTGAGGAAATGGAGACAAACAGGAGTGAAGTGATTAAATGTTTGAAGTTGGGATTTAAATTTAGATCTTACTGACTTCAAGGCCTGAGTTTTATCTACTGCATCACCTAGCAGCCTAAATGACTTGACCAAGATCACCCAAGGGGTAAAGGGTAGAGCTGGGATTCACACTCGGGTCTTGTAACTAAAACCAGTACTCTGTTTTTTACAATGCTGCTTCTCCCCAAAGTGGGTAAATCTCATTGTCACATTTAAGAAAGAAACTAAAACTGGGAATTTAAAAAAAAAAAAAAACTTTGATCTGGCAACATATTATGAAAAACAAAACTTGAATGGGAAAGAAAATATTTATGAGGCAAACATTTTAGCTCCAGACGTCCTTAAAACCACTTTCAATAGATGATAGTGGTTAAGACTGAATAATAGTTACCCTAGTGCAGAAGAATGTCACGCTGATCCTCTGGGGGATCTCGAGTAACTTGTCTTCTCATAGAATGCACTAGATTTGTCTTGGTGGGTTAAGGAGCAGGACCTGACCTCTTGGGACAACAGATGAATCCCTGAGGAGGTAGAAAGACCATTGGGAGCCTTGTAATTTCATCAGGCACTTCTCTTACCTTCCCTGAAGGAATGGAGCTAGGATGGGGTGGCTCCTGAGAGGACCTACGTTTCCACACCAACCCAGCATTTGTGATACATTCAGGTTGGAGTTCACTCTGACTGAGTGCAGGGTTCACTTTATTCTTTGTGGTGGTAGAAATTCAATGCTCTGGGATTTAAACAGCATCAAGAATGTGATGGGCAGTTACTAAGTATGTTGGAGGTGGGGCCGTTGGGTCACAGGAAGAGACAGCACTGAAAGGATTGTCTCAATTGCCTGCCTACTTAATCCCTGATTGAATGGTTATGATGAAACTGTAGGTCAAGACTAAGAGAGAGCTTTTCACTTTCTAAGGTCTGCTTTGTGCATATTTCTACCAACAAGATTTGTTAGTGTAGTCTAACTTGGAGCTATCAAAAGGGGATCAGTTACCTGGAAAATCCTAGGTATCAAAACAGCAGAATGTGCATGTAATCACTGAACCTAGTCAGTCAATAAAAAGGCATTTATTAAGCACCTACCGTGCATCAGACACTGTCCTAAGTGCTGCTCTGGTTGTTAATCCCCAGTTCTGGAAGAGGACCCTAGCAGTAGGAAGGTGAAGCCATGACTTGCAAAGGCAGAAACAGTCCCTGCCCTTGAGGAGCCAATATTCTAAAAGAGGAAGCAATATGTCAAAAATTGTACATGCCATTAGCTCTGAAGTCAGGAGGACCCGAGTGCAAATCTCATCTCAGACCCATGACAATTCCCTAGCTGTGTGACCCTGGGCACACACCAGATTTACTTACTTAACTACTTAACACCAGATGCCTTAGGGGGAAAAAAATTGTATGTGCAAGTTACACAGAGTATAAATGAAAGGCAATCCCAGGAGGAGGGCACTGCTAATAAGAGAGACTGGAAAAGCCTTCCCACCGACAGTGGAATAGGAGATAGCCAGGAGGCCCCTGGGAGTGAACAAGGACAGCATTCTTTTTGTGAATGGGGTGGGGGAGGGGGAGAAGTAGGAGTCAACCAGTAAAAAAAAAAAGAGAGTCGAGACTTGGAATGTTAAATATATCATGAAGGCGGCCAGTGTCACAGGATTCTAGAGTGAATGGAGAGGAGTAAAGTGTAAAAAGTTTGGGAAGGCAGGCAAATGTTTGGTTATGAGGGTTTTAAAAACCAAAGAGGATTTTATATTTGATACTGGAAGTAACAAGGAGCCACTAACTTTATTGAGTTGTGGTTACCAACACACCCACGTCTCCTTCATCTTCAAAAAATTCTCATTTGAGTTTCTATCCCCAGTGACTATCCCATCTGTCCTTTGTGGCTGAACTCTACTTCCTCTCTTCTCATTCCCTTCTGAACTCTCTACAATTTGTCTCCAGCTGCATCGAGCCACGAGACTGCTCTCTCCACAGTGACAAGGGATCTCTTCCGCCAGATCTAAGTCTGGCTTCGGTCTTCATCTTTTTTGACCTCTTTGACGCCATTGGTCCCATCAATCACCCTTCCCTCCTTGATGCTCTCTTCTCTCTAGATTTTCTGTACATCACATTCTCCTATTCCACCTCTCTGACCCATCTTTCTAATTCTCCACTGGGTGGTTTCCAGATCATGGCTACTTACCATGGATGTCCCACAGGGCTCTTTCCAGGGTCCTACTCTCCCTCTATGTTACTTTACTTGATGATTCCATCAGCTCCAATGGATCCGATTATTATCTTTATGCTGATGATTCTCAAATCTCCAACTAACTATAGGATATCTCCAATTGGAAATCTAGGAGACATCCTAAATTCAGCATGTCCAAAATTGAACTCATTTTCTTTATACCTGTACCCTCTCTTCTTTCAGACCTCCCTATTACTGTTGAGGAGACCGCCATAGGTGTCGTCTTTAGCTCTTTGCTCTTTCTTCCTTCTATATCCAATCTACTACCAAGACCCGTTAATTTTATCCTTGTCAGATCTCTTGAATACACCATCCTACTCACCACTTTTCTCCTTTGATACTACCAATATTCTACTAGTCTCTCAAGTCCTTACATCCAGATTCTTGCACTAGTCTGCTGATCAATCTGACACAAATCTCTGCCCATTCTAGTCCATTCTCCATTTTGCTGCACTGTGATTTTGATAACACAGGTCTGATGATATCACATCCATAAATGTGCAAGCGCACATGTATGTGCATAACACCAGTCCTCCCCACCCCGCCTCAGTAAACTGCAATGGATCCCTATTTGAGGATCAAAAACAAAATCTACCTTCATAGCCTGCTCCCAACCAAACTTGAATCTACTTGTACCTTACACCTTCTTTTCTCCCTTCTCATTCTGTTCATAGTTAGAGAAACTTTCCCAAATGTTCATATGTACTATTTGCGTCTAACCTGTGGCAGAGTACTCCAAGCTCACATTGGTCTGATCAGTCACAGTCAGACATACTATAACTCAACGCTACCATAGTAATGTCAAGAGGAAGAGTGATTTTAATAATAGCTTTTTATTTTTCAAAATATATAAAGATGGTTTCAACATTCACCCTTGCAAAACCTTGTTCCATACTTTTCTCTCTCCCTGTCCTCCCCTAAACAGCAAGTTTATATGTTAAACATGTTCAATTCTTCTAAACTTATTTCCACATTTATCATGCTGCACAAGAAAAATCAGATCAAAAAGGGAAAAAATGAGCAAGAAAATAATAACAACAAAGGTGAAAATATTATGTGGTGATCCACAATCAGTCCCCATAGTCCTTTCCCTGGATGCAGATGGCTCTCTTCATCACAAGTCTATTGGAATTGGCCTGAATCCCCTCATTGTTTAAAAGAGCCATGTCCATCACGGTTGATCATCACATAATCTTGTTGTGCTGTGCATGATATTGCTGTGTACGACTACTCATAGTGATGTCATTTTGATCCAACCAATTGTACACCACCTCCTCTTAGTCCCCATACTCTTCAATTCAGTTACACTGGTCTCCTAGCTGCATCACTTGTCTCCATCTCTAGGCTTCCTTGATTTCCTTCTAGACCCAGTTAAAATCTCATTGTCTCTCAATCCCTCTTAATTCTAGTTTCTTCCCTCATTGATTATCTTCTGCTTATCCTGTATATAGTTTATTTGTGCAAATTTGTATGTTTTCCCCTCCATCAGATTGCAAATTCCTTGGGGGCAGGGACTAAGTCTGGCCTCTTTTTGTATCTGTAGTTCTGTACATAGCAAAATGTCACATAGTAGGTGCTTAATAAATGCTTATTGAATGACTGACTGATGATGTGGTCAGACTACTGCCTTTAAAAAAAAATCACCCCTTTCCATATCATCATCTTTGTAGGAAGTAATATTCCTTTTTGTTCTGAGGAGGGACAAATAAGATATTGATTTATTTGTCATTTCTGTCAATTAATTCATAATAACTTAAATTCTGCCTCCAGATTGCCAGAAAGGAGGGGAGAATCATACTGACCTCTGGATCGCCATATCAGAAGGTAAAATCTCAGTTTTTCAGTCTTTCTGTATTCCTTGACTTTGTACATACTTGATCTTGAGAAAGGGAAAGCCTTAGCTCTTACCCACGTTTCCGTTTATATTTCCAAAGATATTTTCTCTGATACGGGCCATATGTGTATGAGACTTTTTGTGGAGATTAGTTCAGAGTTGAAAGGGGGCTCCCCTAATCTTCCCAGAGCCAATTGACTTTGAGTCATGGGTACTTACATTCAGGTGCCCTCCTAGGACTCTGTATCCACAGAGTTCCTTTGGGTCAAGGACCTTTTTTTTTTCTTTTTTTTTTTTAAACCCTATAACCCTTCTGTCAGCTCTCCTCTCCTGTCATTCTTTGAAGACCCAGTCTCTGCCCTGATCCCTGTTGGGCCTGGCAATACTTCTCTAAAAATCGGGAAAAATCGCCAACTTGGACCTAGATGCAAAGAGTGACAATTGAGGATTTCCACAGATTGCTAGAGTGGTGACAAATGTAGCAGTCTGCCCAGAGTAAGGGTGCCATCCACAGCCATGAGTGTGCCACATAGGCCAGACACAGAACCCAGGTCCTCTCTGAACGTCATGGGAAGGCTGTTATAAAAACCAAGCTCTCCCTGTGGGAGGAAGAAAGCTTCTCTTTCCACCAGGCTCAGTTCTGTGTCCCGTATCTGTTTTGCAGCTGCAGGCCCAGGTGGGGGAAGGACGGTGCTTCTCCGTAAACTGCTCTGAAAAGGCCAAGCAGCAGGCTCTCAGCGTCCTGAAGCACTTCAATGTCCGTGTCGCATTCACCGACGTCTTCAGCCGCTGCCAGGTAGGCCCTGGGCTCCCAACGTCGCCTGCATGATGCGGCCCCTAAATGGCTGTCCTTGTGGTGTCTTCTGTTCTGGGGCTCTGCGAAGCGTAGGGGTGGTGTTCAGTCAGGCAGGAATAAGATGCCATCATTCTTAAGCCAGTTTAACAGCACTCAAGTCATCCCTTGAGATCTCTAGGGGCGTCATGGAATTCTCAAAATGTATCAAAGCAAACTATATTGGAGTCACTTTAACTTGAAAAGTAAACATATGCACCCCACCCCTGGAGCATTGTGTTTGAGGGGTCTGGCCCATGCAGCACATATGGCCAGGCTCATGTCCTTATTTCCAAAAGGCTTCAAATTGCTGGGATGATGGGTTAGTGGAAACAGGTAAGGATCAGTAGCAAACTTCTCTTTTCTCCATTTTGGTTTTTCAGTCCCCTCACTCAAAAATACATTAACACATTGAATGTGTCTGGTTTTCTTTTTCTCTCCCTTTTGATTTAAATATAAGTCAGCTGTGATTCTGAATGAGCTCAACTAATCTCTAATACAATTAGAGAAGTATCTTGAGGGCAGTGATGAGCCGGTGGAGTTTTACAGATGGCTCCTGTTGATTTTTTGGCTAAGAGAAATTGGTTAGTTGTTTTGTTTGTTTTCCTTCCCATCTGTGTAAAGTGACCCATAATGTAAAGTCTTACACTTCCTGCATAGGTCAAATCATGCCACCTGCATAATAAGGCTTTCCTTGTTTTTCCCAGCCTCAAGGAGCAGCCCCCTCCCAAACTCCTATCAAACCCCCTTGGATTTTCATTCTAAGTATTTTGCATATACTTCTATGTACACTTTGGTAAAATACAAGCAATCTCATTAAGAGCAGGGAGTTTCATTTTTGTCTTTGTATGTCCAAAGATTGACATAACCAGGATAGTTGATTGATTAGTCCACAATTGCTGCTGCCACTGAAGTCAAAACTCTCAACAAGGTGTAACATAACTATCTCCTACCTTAAGCATATTTCTTGGAATTTTAATTGTTTCAGAAGGCAAGAAAATCAATTTTAAAGGCAGGAACAATACCTGGTTTAAAAGATAGATATTTATATCTAACAATTAAATTGTTATTGCGGCTTTTTAAAATAAGTGTTCCTTCATGCAAGTTTGTTTTGAAATGGGGGAAAAAGATATATGTCTTTAACTTTCTATTTGTTCTGATCATGACTGTCAAGATTGAATATTAGTCAATATGGAACACAGATTAAATTAATATTTTAGGCAGATCAATGAACTTTAGCAACTCTATGGCAAGATAAATGGAAAAAATTTTAGAAAGGAATAACCTGGCTAGGAAGATATCATGAACCATACTTTTGGCCAAGCTCTAGGGTAGAATCAGGAGGACATTTGTTACTGATGATTTATTACTATAGCCATGGGTCCGTTGTCAGTAAGGTTTTTATTTATTTATTTATTATTTTTAATCACACTTAGGTATCTGCTCTGAAGAGTGGTTTAGAGCATGCTAAAGTAACATTTCTAGTTCATCGTATCAAAATATTATTGGTAAGAGTAAATACAGAACAAGAACATAGAATATAAGTCAAGAGGGGGCTTAAAGAATGGGTCATCATAGAAAATCCCCCATCTGTGAAGGATACCCTGGCATATTAGGGATTGGGTTGACAACAGAAAGGAAAAGGGAGTTGAGGGTTTTTTCCTACTACTAGAAGAAACAAAAAGTGTACTTTTACTAAATACTATTTTACATCTTCTGCTTGACATCTGCAACTTTGAATTTGTGACTTCATTAAAATTCAAATCCTATTAAAAAACAAAAAGAACTTTAAATTTAATAGCAAGCTTCTTTATACTTTCCAGGTTTGAACTCATTTCTCTGTGTGTCCATTGTGGAGTTTAGATTTATTTTTTTTCCTGCTGAATGAGTCATGGTCCCCCAAAAACTTATCTCTCTTGCTCTCCTTTACCTGAAGACCAGACTTTATTCATTAGAGGATAGGATCCTCAGCTGACCTTAATTCTTTATATTGATAAGGTTGATTTCTCTTTTGAAGCTTCTAAAAATCTTTGACCACAGCATGATTTAAGGGGTCCTCAAACTTTTTAAATAGGGGGCCAGTTCACTGTCCCTCAGACTGTTGGAGGGCTGGACTATAGTAAAAACAAAAACTTTGTTTTGTGGGCCTTTAAATAAAGAAACTTCATAGCCCTGGGTGAGGGAGATAATGGTCCTCAGCTGCTGCATCTGGCCCGCGGGCCATAGTTTGAGGACTCCTGATTTAAAATAAATGAAAGGAGGCAGCCTGATGGAAAAACCCAAGAACTGACAAGGTACACTTTAAAATTGAGATTACAGAGCTTTGTCCATATTTCCAAGTGAGTTTTATCATCTTTGAAAACTAAGAGAGAAAAAAATCTCTGCCTGGAACAGCACATCTCCATGGACACCGATGCATGCAGAGCCTAAATGTCACCCAAGTCCATGTGATGGGGGGAAGTGGGTACCACCCTGACCATGTGAAAATGCTCCACTGGGGGTACCACGTGAGCAGCTTTGAAGTCAGCCTGGGAACTCAGGCCATATTGGTGGGTGATTAGTAAGAGAGACCCCTCGAGCTGTCGATTAGGTTGGAAATGAGCCTGTCTCTTGAAAGCCTCTGTGCCCACAGTATACTCAGCAGGGTTGGGCTCCTTTCATGTGGCTGTAACGTCAAAGCAGATGGAGCTGAGAACTCACAACTC
Source organism: Sarcophilus harrisii (assembly GCF_902635505.1). NCBI lineage: Eukaryota > Metazoa > Chordata > Mammalia > Dasyuromorphia > Dasyuridae > Sarcophilus > Sarcophilus harrisii. Next base: position 248,190,552 of record NC_045427.1, on the reverse strand, counting down.
TCGCCTTTCTCACTCAAGAAGGAAGGAGGAAGGAGCACGAGAGCCTGGCCTCCTCCCCCTTGCAATCAGAGCCCAGGTTGGGTTGTGGCCCGGCTGGGTGGGGTGCCCAAAATAAGAAACTTCCTAAGATAAGCGACCTCCTTCATTCCTTTATGTAGATGGACCTAGAGATTGGGAGCCTGAAGGAGGTCCTAGCCAGAACAAGACCCTGCCATCTTTAAATAGCATACATAACATGCTGTTCTTTGCTCATAAGGGCCTTTTTAGGGGCCTGGGATCTCTTTCATACTTTGCATTCGTTTTGCCTTTAACCTGTGTTATTGTTTTTAGTCTCTTTGTGGTCAGAGAGGAGACATATCATTGAATCTGTGGCTGACATTTGTCATAACATCACTGGGGATGAGCTAGAAAGTCAAAGGCACGCAAACTCGTGCATGCCTTTAGCAGCATTTCCTGACCTCCAGGCTCTGCCATCCATGTAGCCTGAGGTTTGATTGGGGGTTGGGGGGGGGGTCGGGATCATTCTTCATATGTGGAAGGTAATGTCCCTGTGATCTTATGTTCCCTCTGCACCCACCCTGCCCTTCCTCATCCCCCACCCTGCTCAGCTTAGGCTCTTTGAAGCACCCCTGTGGCTTTTCTTTCCTAATTTCCTGTGAGTTAGTGTCCCTTCCATATTGCAGAGGCTGCCCCTGATTCCTATACATCTCCTAAGCATCATAATTGCTGTGTGGAGATCTGAGTTGATTACTAGAAGCCTTGATAATAAGATAAGAGCTTTTTAATACTTCTTTTGTTGGTAGAAATGTTCCTAGCCCTCTGAGGTATTGTAAACAGACCCGAGGCCTGTGCTCTCTCTGGCTTTTGCTTCCTCTTCATCTGCTCTCCCCACACCTACCTCCAATCCCAAAATGGGAGATGAAGAGGAGTCTAGTTATTCTACCCTTTAGACCCAGCTTTGACTTGAGGTTCTGGATTAACTAGATTTTCTCATCCAAGTACAAAGGCCAAAGACAGTTTCATGATTAGATATGTAGTTAGCAAATACAGTTATTCCTTGACCTCTGTTTGCCATGGCTTTCGATAGGCAAAGTGGCTGAGCATGTAGGTGATAGACAATTTGGCCCTAACCATGCACTGCCTCCTACTACGGTAATTATTTTGTCCAAAACTTTTCCAGAGTTTTGTCTAAGAAAAACAGTTTGGTTGTGTCTGGGGAGTTATTCCTCTTAAGAAGACATGCATATATGTCTATATGGAAACACGGTTAGAATTGAACTCTTGCGAACTTAGGCAGCAGGGGTTATAGAGACAAAAATCACAGATCGGGGGTGAGGGTAATTGCATAGCGGTTTTATCAGGTTATTTCCGGGCTGGGCTGTTTTTCAGAAGGGATATCAGGTTTGGCCACTGGGCTGGGGGTCAACATGAGCCAGGCTGAGTTGGTTCTGTAGCATAGCAGAGGGAGTTCAGCGAGGGTTCAGCAAGGGAATACTACAGGGAATTTCTTGATACGTTCAGCTTAAGGAATGCTCAGCCTGGCCTCCTCTGGATACTAGGGAGCTCGAGCAAATCAGGGTGGTTAGTAAAACTCATCAACTGCCTCAGTTCCACAATCATTTCTTTATTCTCTCAGGTAGCAAGGTGATGCCCTGGAATCAGGAAAACCCAAGATCAGATTTGGCCAGATACTTAGTGACTATGTGACCCTGGACCAGCCGCTTAACTTTGCTTCACTTTGCTCATCTGTACAATGGAGATAATATCACCTCCCTCCCAGTTTATTGTGAGGATCAAATGAGATAATTTCTAAAGTGCTTAGCACACTGCCTCTGGCACATAATAGGCCTTTAAATGCTTGTTCCCTGCTTCCTTCCCCCTCACCCTTACAGCATAACTATGAAATATTTGCTGTTAATGAAGGATTCCAGCCATATTTGAATAAATCCTTGATCTGGTTGATGTGAGTGTATCCTACAGTACTGCAAGTTGGAGCCTCATCCATGCTTTCCCATTTTCTGCAGTTCTTTGTTTTCCATGGCTGTCCCCCCCAGCCTGAAATTCTCTCCCTCCTCATCCTTGAGTTCCTGACTTTCTCTGACTGTTTTCAGGATGCAGTTGAAATCTTTCCTTCTGCAAGAAATCTTTCCCAGTCCCCCTTCAGGTTTTCTCTCTGAGATTATTTCTAATTTATCTTGTTTTTACATAGTTGTTTGCATGTCACTTCCTTTTTTGACTGAGCAGAGCAGGGACCAGTTTGATTTTTTGCCTTTTCTTTGTAGTCTCAGTGCTTAGCTCATTCATTGCCTGGCACATAATAAGTATTTAATAAATCGCTCTTGACTTGAAGAGGTTCTAATAAAACCAGAATGCTTTCTAGGCATAAGGAAAAAGCAGAGACAGGAGGAGATAGAGTTCTATGAGTGAGAAGCAGCTAGAATGTGGGGAGTGTGGAGACAGGGTCTTGTGTAGAAGGTAGAGCCAAGTTGAAATGACAGAAGCACGCTAGCCATCTTTCTTTTATTCATTTAATATTTTATGGATATAAACCCAGCATTTAATCTGTTCTACTACAGAACTCACTACAAGACAATTCTGTCTCCCTTTCCAGCCATGTGTATCTTTGATGATATATTTTATGCTGCTTCTTTTGCCAAGTCATTTTGTAAAATATTCTGCAGTTCATTAGTACCCATTGCACTTTGCAGCACCTGCGATTTTGATTGTTCTAAAGCTGATTTTTCCCTAACTTCTCTAACATCATCAAAAGAATACTGCTATTACACCGTTGGGCTTTTGAGATTATTTTAAAAGCACTATGTAATTTCTTGGGTGTTTGCTTACCTCTTATTCAATCCTAGGCCCAGTTAGTATCTCTCTGCAGTGCCTATCCAAGATTATTGGCTGTTCACTCAACTTTTTCATTATCTGTGCAATAGACATCTTTATCAAATTGGTTTTTCCTGTGTTGACTGATAAGAGCTAGCTCATGAATAACTGTAGATTTCACTGAAGAGATGATCCTGTCCTGCTGTAGTGTGGTATACTGTTTTTCAAAGTATCAATGACCAGAGTTACCATGTCACATTCAGGAAGACCAGTAAAATAGAGGAAAGGAAGACTCTCTCACTTCTCTCTTCCTGTCTTTTGGTAGCACTAACGGGCTGATGCTGGACAGGTGTCCATGGAATGCCCTTTCATTTCCCTGGCTGCCACAGAAGCCAGAAAGGCCACGGCTGGAAGTCAAGAGTTGAAAGAATAGCATGAAAATTCATTTATGATTTTCAGACTTCCTCCATAGCCTCAACCTCACCTCCTGTCACTTCTCAGCATGTTCGTTTCTGAGCAAGAACATCTGCACACCATCCCACGTACCTGACATCTCAGCTCCACCTTTGTGTCTTTGCTCATGTGTTCTCCCAGCTGGATGAAAGTCCCCTCCCCCTCCTCTTTGCCAGCCCCTCTCCTCCCATCCTTCCAAACTGTTCTCTAAACTCCTCTCCTCCAGGAAACATTTCCTAATTCTTCCCACCTGGCTGGGATTTTGCTTTTCACCACATTCCCTAAGCATTGAGTTCCAAAAGTTCTACTTTTCCAACAGATGTTTCAGTGACTGCAGCTTTGGGAATTAGACCCAGCTATCATGAAAGGGTTTACAGGAGGCATGAAGCAAGATCTCAACCTCTGCAAGTCTTCAATCCCAGCCCCCAGATCAGCAAGCTGTCCTTGTAATTTACCTCTGTCTTCCTCAAGTTTGTGATCTTTCTGATTCTCAGGAATAAGCTTTTCCTGCCCTAGAGAGGGGGAGGTGATTGTCTCCTTATAGAAATTCTTGTTTCTTCTTAAAGCTATAGACTCAGTAATTGAGATCAGAAATAATCCTGACTTTTCCAGTTTGAGAGTTTGCAGGTGCTGGGGAATATAGACTTTTTTAATGATCAGATAATATAGATATGTACATGACTCTTTCTATCTCCCTGTCTGTCTCTGTCATTCTCTTTGACTCACCCTGAGCCTATGAGGAAGCAAGGGAGCATTTGTCCTGGACTCTGAGCTCTATAACCTGGTCTTGGGTGTTCCAACCCTGGTTGTTGTCTCGACTCAGATCCTGCTCCTTGGGATTCAGCTGCCCAAGAGAGGCCGGGAGACTGCTCTCCTTGCCTCTGAGGAAGGAAGGTGGCTCTACAGCTCTTACTCCATGAGCCACATTGTCAGATGACTTCTCATGTCTCACATGCCACGGTTTGGCCACTGGTTCCTCCTAGTTCCCAGCACAGAACACAAACTGCTGTTTTTGTCTGTCTCCTTAGGATTTCACAGGGCCCCAAAATTGCCTGGCTGGTCCCAATTCTCACCAGCAGGCCTATCAGAGACTTCCTCGTTCCCACAGACTGTGTACTTGACTGCCAAGATTTCAGTATCTTCAGAAATCCAGTGGAGCATGAAGGTCATAGTCAGGGAAGACTGAGAGCCTGGGATTTTTCCCCCTCTCACCAGCTCAGGGCTGATGGCTGTCTTTCCTTGCTAGTAACTGTTTTCACAGGGTTAGCATGAAGTTTGTCTTTTGCCCAGACTAGGGCATGCCAGGCACGGAGATGTTGCAATGCGGCCAGGCCTTGTCTGGAAGACTATTTGTGTGCCGTGCTCCCTGCAGCATCAGGGTCTCTCCCGGAGATGTTTGTCACTTAGCCGGGTTGACAGGCACATTGTGCACTCCAGCTTTCTTTCATACATCTATGTTTTATCTTTTTTCACTTATAGTCTATAGGTATGTTTTCAGCTCTTCAGAAAGAACGTGTGTTATTTATGCTAGTTCTTAAAGTGTAAGACTGTGGACACTGTGCTAGCTACTAAGATCCAACTGTTTTTGGCTTACAGAGAAGATTCTGCTGTTTTGCTACAAAACCTGCAGTTCTTTAGGCTTCTGAAATTTGTTTTGAATAAACAACCTGAGTGATATTTTGTGACTGTATCTTCTGATCTTCTCCAATTCCTTTTTGCCTTAATCCCTGATCCTTTCACAGTTCCTTGCCTGTGAAGAGATGTGCAGAGAGTAGGACTATTTCTTTGGTAACATTTTCCCATGGCACCCAACACACTGAGACATGAGACTTGAGGGATGAATAGGACTTTGCCCCAGGGCACTGACACCTGGAAGAGGGCAGACTTCCTCCCCAAAGTTGACTGCTGTCCTGGTTCTCCATGATTGCCTCTGGCAGGCAAATACATACATACACATAGAGCCTATCTTGATAGTTGACCTCCTTTCCCTCCCCCAAGGATGAGGGTTTATGTTCTCTGCAGAGTAGACCCCTGCTAGCACAAGCACACCTAAGGTGATGGGACTGCCCTCTGTTTTGCTGTTCTAACGCCAACCCCAAATGAATTTCCCCAGGTGTAGTTCTTGCTAATTATGCCTCTGTTGGCACACTCAGAATGTACATTTGGATATGTATAAATAAGTATAAAACACACTTAAAATGTAATTCTCACATAAAGACTTCTTTAGATTAGAAACAAATTTTTCTCTTTTGGCCATTATGCTTCTGATAGTTTCTGTGTTCCAGGAATGAATGGAAACTTCATACTTGAATGAGATCTGGAGCTTTACCACTGGAAAGGAAAAGTCAGTAAACAAACTAAACAAATGAAGATTTGTTATGGAAAAGAAATAGGCAGATAGGAAGTAAACTGTGATGAGACACTGAGAAGCCTCAAGCAAGATCTTGTTGGAGAGGGGAACAGAGAATACATTGGCCAGTGTGATAGTAAACCTCCTTAGCAGGAGGTCTCACAGTCAGTCAAAAAGCATTTATTAAGCACCTGCTATGTGCCAGGTACTGATCTAAGCTCTGGGAAGATAAAGACCAAAAAAGGCCCTGCTCTCAGAAAGGAGAAACAGCATGCACACAACTCTGTACAAACAAGATGAATTGAAGATAATCTCAAAGCTCTAGTTTAAAGACAGATCTGAGGAAAGCTTCTTGCAGAAGGTGGGACACCAAGGATTCCAGGGCAAGGAGGAAGCAGAGACGAGGAGGGAGGAAATTCTAAGCATGGGAGATTGTTTGGTGCTCAAGAAGCAGTGAAGAGGCTTATGTCACTAGACTGCAATATATATGAAAGGGAGTCAGGTATAGGACGACTGGAAAGATAGGAAGGAGCCAGGTTCTGAGGACTTTAAAGTCAAACAGAGGAGTTGTGTAATTGTGGGGATCAGTTTTTGACAGCTGAGTGAAGGATGGATTGGAGTAGGAAGATACTTGTCAGGGAGACCAATCAGGAGGCAACCACGATGGTCCAGGTTTGAATGAAGGGGGGACAGTGTCAGAGGAGTTATGGGGGGAGGGGGGAGAGGAGGAGAAGTCGAGAATGATGTTTAGTTCTGAACCTGGGAGGCAGGAAGGATGTTGGTGCTCTCCAGAGTCCTAGGGAAGTTAGTAGGGAGTGTGAGGGTGAAAAGAAGCCTAAACACTGTCTTCTGCACTCCCCTTGTTTTACAGGGGACGGGACTGGGTCCCAGAGAAGTCAACTGACTTGCCCCTGGGAGTGGTGATCAGGAAAAACTTGAGCTGGGAAAGGTCACTGTCCGAGGCACACATCAAAGCTAATCTTTGGTTCTACTCCTGCTTCTTATACTTAAAATATTCTTTCTTGCCAACTTGTTCTCATCAGTACGCCAGTGGCCAGGAAGCATCTGCAGCCACTGCCAGACTAGGTGGTGGGGATATCACCCTTGCTCAGTCCATCTCATGATGCCCACTGATGGGGCAGAGGGCAGTCTGTCTGGCTGCCCTTGATAGAATTCCCATGGACACGGAGACTGACTGACGTGCATTCGTCTTCCCCTTCCCTTCTCTCTACCCCAGCCCCTGGGCCACATCTTTCCTGATCTTCAGAACCCACTGGATCACATTACTGATAATGCCCCAAACTCCATGTTTATAAGGCAGCACTCTGTGCTTTGTAAGCCTGCTTCCAAACCCTCCCGGCGCTGACTGCCAAGGGACTTACTTCTGCATGAACTGAACTGCCTTTCCACAGCGCTGATTGCTTACACCTGTGACTATTGTGCTTGGTGCTAGTTCCCCTCATTGCTGCTTTAGAACATGGATACCTCTTCCTCCAGGACTTTCATCAGCAGGGATGACTTCTGTGATAGACTCCATCCCTTTGGTGCCTTAGGAAGCAGCCTCCGCAAGCTGATGCCATGTGGAAAAGAGAGCCACTCTCATCCGGTGGCTGAGCTTCGGATGGGGAGGTTCCCGGTCTGCCGGGCCCTAGGAGGGACAAGCGTACAGTGCTCTGTGACCTCAGGCCTCTCCTGCAGCTTTGCTTCTTGTGACGTAACATGGAGGATTGGGGAGAAGGATGTGGCTAAGAATGGTCAAGCAAGTACCTTTTACCAAGCATCTTCACTATGATGCTTCACATCCCAAAATGGCAGCAGATAAAGGAAGTTAGCTTAGGAGACCCATTCAGCATTTTCTTACATTTGATGCATATCAAGTGTGCAAAACAAAACAAAATCACCTCCTGTGTCTTTTTGCTATTGTTTCCTTCACTGATATTTGTACTAACCAACCAACCCAAAACAGATTTGGTAGGAGAGAGGCATCTGTGGAAGAAGTCAGAATCAAGTCATAGAGAAAGGCCTCATGGTTCAGTAGAAAGAATATTGGATTTGAGATGAAAAGACATGGGTTCAAATTCTGCTTTGACAATTACTAGCTGTGTGAACCTGATCAATTTCTCTGGGCCTCAGTTTATTAGCTGTGAAATATAGAGGTGATAATGCTTAGAGTATCTCCCTCAGGGGAGTTAGATTTGGAAAGACCTTAAAAATTATCTTCATTTTGCTTGTAAGGAAGCTGATAGGATTGGTTTCAGTAACGTGCTCAAGGTTACACTAATGGTGTCAAAATTTAAACTCAGGTCTTCCACATCCAATTTGTAAGTAGTTTTTTTAATGTGACTTGTTATCATTATTATTGGATAGAGGCTTTTTTTTTTTTTTTTAAACTGTAGAAGGTAATGTGAGACAGCTGTCCACAGCTCTGGTTGTGATAATCCGAGGAGGGACATACTTATTAGAAGTCCCTGATTTATGTATCCATGATGTCAGGCTTCAAGAGTTAGCAAAAGAGCCAGTATCCTGGGCTTTGTCTGGACCCTCTCCTCTTCTCCTTCCATACTCTTCATTTGACAATCTCATCAGCTCCTGTGGATTTAATTTCCAGCCCTATGGTGATGCATCTTTAATCTTCCTATCTTGCTCTACTGACTTCCAATTTCTCATCCCAACTACCTATAAGATATCGCAAACAAGTTGTCTAGGAGACATCCCACACTCAATATGTGTAAAACTAAACTCATCTTTCCTCTGCCCTTCCAAAATTTCATTTTATTGTCAAAGGCACCACCATTCTCCCAGTCCCTTGGGCTCACAACTCAGGAGACATCCTGGATTCCTACTTCTTACTCTCCATATCCTGTTGCCACACTGTGGCCAAGGCCCATCAATTTCACCTTTGCAACAGCTTTTACATATTCCCCTTCTCTGCTCTGACCCTATTAACTATTAACCTCATCACCTCACACTGTTGCCATAACCTGCTTGTTGATCTTCTTGGTGCAAGCCTCTTCCCTGTCCATTCTTCCCTCAGCTATCAAAATGGTTTTCCTAAAGTGCATATCATACCTCTTACTCAATAAATTCCAGTGTCTCCTTCCAGGAAGACAGAATTAAATACAGAATACTGTTTGGTATTTAGAGCCCTTCATAACCTAGTCCCCTTCTACCTTTTCAGTCTTCTTAAACCTCTTACCACTCCCGTACACTCTTTTTCCCTCGGTTTATTTTAATTTTTTTTTTATTTATTTTAAACTCAAACACAAAAAAAAAAACAAAAACATTTATATGTACACAGCACAACATAAAAATAAGATTAATATAAAATCATAATCTCTTATTTCATTACTTTTTTATAAATTATGCAATAAATACCACACATAGTTTTCAAAACTATCCTGCTTTTCTGCGCTCTTCTAAGTTTTTTTTCATTCTTTTCTGTGTACTTTTTATTTTTTTCTCCCTCGTTCCCCACTCTGCCCTAGAGAAAGTTACAATTAGACACTATGTGTGTATGTGTGTGAACATATTATACATACTTCTGTTTATCAGTTCTTTTTCTGGAAGTAGATAGCACCTTCTTAAGTCTTTTGTAGTTTATTAATACTCAAAATAACTTGGTTATTCAAAGTTGTTCTTAGAACAATATTGCTGTTACAATATATGTGTTCTCTTGGTTTTTCTTATTTCACTCTTCATTATTTCTTTCCATGTTTTTCTAAAATCAATCATCTCTTATAGCACAGTAGCACATTATCACAATCATATACCACAATTTGTTTAGCCATTGTGTAATTAGATAGGCATCTCTTAATTTCTCAGCCTTTGCCACTACAAAGAAAGCTGCTTTAAATATTTTAGAACATATAAGTTCTGTTCCTTTTTCCCTAATCACTTTGTGAAAGAGACCTAATAGTGGTATTGCTGAATCAAATTGTATTTGCAATTTTATAACTCTTTAGACATAATTCCAGATTGCTTTCTAAAATGATTGGATCAGTTCATTGTTCTACCAACAGTGAATTAGTATCTCAATTTTTCCAAATCCCCTCCAATTTTTGTTGCTTTCCCCTTCTTTCATTTTAGTCAATCTGATAGGTATAAGATGATATCTCAAAGTTGTTTTAATTTATATTTCTCTAATAAACAATGATTCCAAACATTTTTATATGACTATATATAGTTTTGATTTCTTTGAAAAAAAACTGCCCATTCAAATCATTTGACCATTTACCAGTTGAGGAATGACTTATTCTTTTAAATTCGACAAAATTCTTTACAAATTTGAGATAAAAGACCTTTATCAGAGAAACTATCCATAAAACTTTTCCCCAGTTTTCTGCTTTTCTTTTAATCTTGGCTACATTGGTTTTATTTGTACAAACTCTAATTTAATGTAAGTCAGATTTATCCATTATACACCTCACAATCCTCTCTTGGTTTATTCCTAAATGAATCTTCTATCCATAAATCTGATAAGTAATGTGTTCCTTCTTCTTCTAATTTTCTTGTGATAGCTCCCTTTACATTTAGGTTATATTTTCATTTTGACCTTAGTCTTGTAATTGATGTAAGAAAATGATCTATGTCAATTTCTGCCAGACTGCTTTCCAGGTTTCACAACAATTTTTATCAAGAAATGAATTCCTATCCCAAAAGCTTCAATCTTTATATTTGTTAAATACAAGGTTACTATAATTATTTGCTACTGTATATTGTTTGTGTACTTTCACTGATCTACCTTTCTATTTCTTAGCCAATACCAGATAGTTTTGATAATTACTACTTTATAGTACAGTTTCAGAGCTATTACTGCTAAATCTTCTTCCTTTATTTTTTTCATTAATTCCTTTTATTCTTGACCTTTTGTTTTTCTAAATGAACTTTATTATCATTTTTTCTAGCTCGGCAAAATAATTTTTTTTGGTAATTTAATTGGGATAGCATTGAATAAATAGATTACGTTAAATTGTCATTTTTAATATATTGGGTCTGCCTGCCCATGAACAATTAATATTTCTCCAATTGTTTAATTCTGACTTTGTATAAAAAATTTTTTTATAAATATGTTCATATAGTTCTTGGGTTAATTTTGGTAGGTATACTTCCTGGTGTTTTATACTGTCTACAATTTTTAAAATGGAATATCTCTTACTATTTCTTTTTGCAGAATTTTGTTGGGGATATATAGGAATGCTGATGATTTGGGGGGTACTTATTTTTATATCTTGGTACTTTACTAAAATTGTTGATCGTTTCATCTAACTTTTTAGTTGAATTTTTAGAATTTTCCAAGTATATCATCAAATCATCTGTAAAAAGAAACAGTTTTGTTATTTCATTGCCCATTCTGATTCTCTAAAATATACTCTTCAATCTAAACATTTACCTCCTTGCTATTCCTTGAACAAGATTCTCCATCTCTTAACCTCAGGCATTTTCAGTGTTTGTCTCACTTGCCTAGAATCCTCCCCTTTCTCATCTCTGCTTTCTTCAAGTCCCAACTAAAATCCCACCTTCTACAAGAAGACTTTCCCAACTTCTCTTAACTTTAGTGCCTTTCTTCTGCTAATTATTTCCTATTTATCTAACTTATTTATATGTGCCTGCTGCCTCCCACATCATATCTTGAGGTCCTTGAGAACAGGTACTGTCTTTTTCCTGTCTTTATATCCCCAGCTCTTAACAACAGTGTCTGGCATGTAGTAGGTGCTTAATAAATGCTTATTGACTGACTAACTCTTAAAAACATGCTAGATTTTCATTCATTTTGTTTTTTGGTTTACTCAGGCTCTTCTGTTTGTTTTAGCATCTTTTAAGACTGTTTAGGTTGATTACATGGACTAAATTATTATACTCATCTTTAAGAAGAGAAACAACTACCTTGCCTTCACTAGTATTTTCTTTGACTTTTAACTCTTAGTAGTCAACACAGTAAGATTGACCCCACATTTTAACTGCCACACTAAATTTTGTACCCAAGAAATAATCTCTGATTTCCCATGATTACATGTGGTTATCTAGCCAAAAAATATCCCAACAACCAGAAGGAGAGTGTAGGCGTTTGAGCTAAAATGGAAATCTGAAAGGTCAGCTCATGTTACGTGAGGATCATAATGTTATTTTTAAGAGTTTCTTTGGTTCACATGAAACTTCATTTCTCATACTGTCCTGCACTAAGAATAAAATTATGACAACTTCTTCATCCCCAAAATGTCCTAGTCTCCATGGCATGCTGACAGAATTCTTTAGGACTGGGATGATTTCACTGTCACAAGGGCACCCCATGGAATCTACTTTCTATTTAGGAAGTGTTCAGGTCAATAGGGTCATCTTTATTGTTAGAAATAGACATTCCCAAGGCACTTTTATGTTAGCAAAGGCTCCTTAGGATGTTACTTATTAATTTCAGTGTGAATGGCCCAGGGACATAGGGTGCTGTGACTGACTGTGACTCTCTGCTGGTACTCAGGAGATAGATAGTTCAGTTTAACAAATACTTATTAAGTTCTTGCTATACGTAAGGCATTGCAAAAGTTGAGAGTGATAGGCAGTGGCATATCATGTCAAAACTTATAATGGAAAAAAATTTATATCAGTATCACAGTTCCCAACTGGCATAGTGACCAGCATAACACAGGGGTTCTCCTCTCTTCTCTCCATGCTCATTCCCTTTAAAAATATATTTTTATTTTTACAATGAATATCAGTGGAAGTTCTCAAAAAAAAAAAAAAAAGAATTGTAGACTATTAGCAACCATATGAAAGAACACTCTAAATTACTAATAAGAGAAATGCAAATCAAAACAAACCTGAGGTTTCACTTCACACTTACCAAGTTAACAGAGATAACAAAAGTCATATATAAACAATATTGGAAGATTTGTGAAATAACAAAGATATCCAAGAGTAAATGGAAAGTGCAAGGCCAAAAGAAGAGAAACTAGATGTTCATGTTTAACCTATGTTGTATTGCTTGTTGTCTTGGAGAGAGGAGCAGAGAGAAAGAAAAATTTGGAACACAAGGTTTTGCAAAGGTGAATGTTGAAAACTGTCTTTGCATATATTTGGAAAAATAAAATATTATTGAAAGAAAAAAAACTACATGTTACAAAATTATTTTTTAAAAACACAAGCTTAGCTGCAAAGCAGGGATCACTCCCATTCCTTTGCAGAGGTTAGGGAGTATGAGTTGGAGCACTAGGTGTAATTACCATTTTCTTGTGGGGTTTTTTAATGTGTTGATTTGTTTTGCTGGTTTTTAAATTTTTTTAAAAATTTATTTTTAAAATCATTTTTTAAAAAATTATTTTTTTATAAGGAATGGCTATCTGGGAAAAGAGAAGAAGAATGATACAGACGGAAATCTAGGTATTGTGAAACCAAAAGATATCAATAAAAATTATTTTAAAACAATTAGAAAATAAATGCAGTGGGAGAATAAATTTACTTTATTGAAACTCACCTTACAGTCAGCTTGGATGGAATTCATTTTTCATAGAGTGAGGAATGTCTTTGCACAAACATATTTGCCCATATTGGGGAAGAAAGTGATGGCATCAAAATGAAAGTATTCCATCTGACATAATAGATACTTGATATATTTTTGTTAAATTGAAAAGCAAATAATTCATCTCTAAAAAATCCTCAGAACTTTCCCTAGGATCAAAATCATATTCTTGAAAATTATTTTCTTTGTTATTTTTGTTGTTTTTTTTAACAATAGCTTTTTATTTTTCAAAACACATACAAAGATAGTTTTCAACATTCACTCTTGTGATACTGTGTTAGGATCCACATTCAGTCCCCATAGTCCTGTCCCTGGATGCAGCTGGCTCTCTCCATCGCAAATCTATTGGAATTGGCCTGAATCACCACACTTTTGAGAAGAGCCAAGTCCATCACAGTTGATCATCACCTAATTTTGTTGCTGTGTACAATGTTGAAAATTATTTTCACAAGCAACAAATGAAGAGAAAACAGCATTTTGGAAATTGAAGTAGCTAGTTTTAAAGCAGAAATTTCAGTGTTTCTGCACTGAGGGCTAAGAGGAATAGTACCAAAAAAGAGGGGGGAAAAGCAGTTCTGTATAAACTGGCCAAACACTTCATTTGGCAGTCCAGAAATGAAAGATAAGTATTCAGTTCTCTTCTCCCATTCCCTCTCCTTCCTCCCCAATCTATATCTCAAAATTCTGAAGAGATCATCTAGAAAAATGCAAGACCAACCCTTCAAGGCTGGCTGGAGCTCCTCACAAGCTTAGTGACAATGACCACTGTTTTGCGAGAATATAGGCTTCTGGAGAATGGGAACTTATTTTCCTTATCTTATAGGTCTCCTAATTTAATAGATTTTTAATAAACATTTAAAATGTAAGTGAATTCATCAATAAATGCATTAATGAAAGAAGAATTAATGAATTAGTGATGACTCTTGTCTAGACTAGTCTAGTAAAAACCAGAATACTCCTACTTCTGTGAATTTGTTTCACCTGGTCTTGGAGATTGGGTCATTCATAATTAACAGAAACAGCAACATTAGAAAAAGAGAAAGTCCCAGAGCTCAGGGAAAGGGTTCACCTTTATTGTCTCTTTGGCCTCAGAAGTTCTTATCTCAGATTACTTGGTGGAAAGAAACAGTTATACAAAGCATCATCAGGTATATTGGATTTCTTACAGGTGATCAGTGAGGTGTGAACTTGAAAGATTATACTCAGAAAAAAAAATCAACTCTGAACTTGTATGTAGATGTGATACAGAGAATCTGGATAGTTAACTCAGGTCACTCACTACTGGAAGACAGATTATAGCAACAGTGGGCCTCTTAGCAAAGAAGGAAATGGAAGGATTTGACTGACTCTGTGCTGGGCATTATTAATAACAATAATAACAACTAGCATTTATATAGTGCTTTACGTTTGCAAAGTGCCTTACAAATAGTTTGTCATTTGATCCTCACAGCCACCCTGTACGTGGGTGTTATTATTTTCCCTGCTTTAGGCATGAGAAGTTAAATGACTTGTCCAGAATCTCACATCGAGTGCTGAAGCATAAAGAGTACAGGCTAGCCCAGCTTCCTAGGTCTAGTTGACCTCAATTTAATTCAATTCAGTTCAACAGTATATTAAGTGTTTACTGTGCACAGGTTATTATTCCAGATACTGAGAACACAAAACTGAAAAAATTTTAGTATCTTTCCTCAAGAAGCTCACAGACTTCTGGGACAGTATACAATATGAGCATAGCTGCTTATGATATGATGTGATAGGGGCAAACCAGTCACACAAAGGGCTTTGGGAAAAAGGAGGGGAGAATTCCTACTGGAGAGATCAAGGCAGATTTCATGGAGGAGGTGCTACCTTAAGTTAGCTGAAAGGAGTTGTAACAGGTGGAAATGAAGACACCTGCATTTCAGACTTCAGGTCAATCTAATCAGGAATGCATGAAGATCATAGGTAAGAGGTTGCAATGGGGAACCCTAAGTGGTCCAGTCACTTGGGAACATTGAGTATATGAAAGGGATTGGTTTGAATTAAAACTTGGCTTCACATGGTGAAGGGCCTGAAATACCACGTTAAGGAGTTTCTATTTTATCCCACAGATCAGCATTATCTAAATTTTTGAGCACACATTCCCATTACATATATATATATATATCTGTGTACATGTATATATATATATATATATATATATATATATATATATATATATATCTGTGTACATGTATATATATACATATATAGGTACTTATAAACTTAAGTATATGTATGTACTATCATATTACTCTAATTTGTATATTACAAAGAATACAAAATAAGCATTTTAAAAAGAGATAATTATTGAATAAATGAAATTTTAAAATTTTTATTTATCAGTACTACAAAAAATCTTCAGAGCAGTGTGCTTGAATATGCTTTGTTATTATTGTATGCCTTGGGAGATGAAAATAATAATTTGTTAGTAATTACTTACTTGGTTAATTTGATCAATGTGAATTGAGCAGACCAGAAGATAATTTTCTTTTTTCTTAGATAACTTTTTAATGAAACATATGCAATATAGCACTCAAATTATATTCATGTTTAGATGGTTTTTAGTTGTGTTTTTGTATGATGTATAGCACATCCAGAAGACTTACAGAAGACTATAAAGTCCCTGGAGATAGCAGTAAAGCATAATACTAAGGACTTTAAATTCCAAACAGAGGAGATTCTATTTTATCCTAGAAAGGGGATAAGGAGCCGCTGGATTTTATTGTATAGCAGGGAGACATGGTCAGATGTGTATTTTAGAAAAATCACAGATGTGTAGAAAATGGATTGGAGAGAAGAAAGTTTGAGGCTCAGCTGTTAATGTAGTGCAGCACTTACAAAATACTTGTTCACTTGGCTTGAGGCAGGGAGAACAATTAGAAAGCCTTTGCAGTAGTCCAGGTATGAGATAATGAGGGCCTGCACTGGACTGGTGGTTATGTGGGTGCAGCAAAAGGGACTTTTTTTTGAAAAAGATGATAGAGACAGAAACCATAAGATTTGGCAATTACTTAGATATGTGGAGTGAGTGAAAGTGAGGAGTCAAAGATCACATCAAGGTTATAAATCTTGGTGACTAAAGAGTTAATGGTACCTTAACAGAAACAGAGACGTTTGGAAGAAGGGTAAATTGGAGGGGGAAAATTATGTAATGGGCTATACGGTACAGTTCACAAACCACTTATGCATTTCATCCCACACATTGGTATCCTGAGTGGAAAAGGGAAGGATAGAGTGCTCTTCCTCATCAGCCACTCCCTTGAAATGTACCTGCCACAGCCACATGGTGATCTGGGAGCAAGGGACAGGTGTATTTCAGGAGAAGGGGGAGTTTTTCCCATGGTACCTGTCCTGCTCCTGCTCCTGCCTGAGTGCCTGAGTGAAGGCTTGTTTATAACTGCCCTGAGGGACCATTGGGTTATTAGCTCTTTAGGGTTAGTGTTTTAGACTAGAGAGACTGCTGAAATTGTTTTGTCTCTTGTAGTTCATTTTTATTTTCAAGAGACATGAAAGGTCATAAGGATCAGTGTCTAGTCCTCCCAACTTGTTGGTCATTTTACTCTCATGCTAGAACATCAGAACCAGGAGGGGCTAAAATAATTAATCATCTCTTATCTAATCCCCCTGTGATGCAGATGCAGGAGTGGTATCTTCAACATTTATTATAATACTGTATATAGCAGCAATTAATTAACAAATGTAAGGCAGCATGCTAGGATAAGAGCTCTGGTTTAGGAGTTAAGATAGACCAGAATTTGAATTATTCCTCTAGCACTTAACTGGCCATATGTCCATAGCCACTGACTTACTCTTCTTAAACCTCTTTTTTCTTCTTTATAAAACGGGAATGGTATTTATAATACCTACTAATAGGATATTGGTGAGGAGCAAATGAAATAATCTACATCCAGCATTGTATGAACCTTAACACACTATATACATTTTAGTTGTTATCTTTGTTACTGAATGCATGCAAGGAGATAGAAAATTAAGATAAGACTGGATCTTCGCCACAAAAAATTTCTAGTCTAGAAGGATAGTTTACATTCTGAAAAGCTAGAAACATTTCTGTTTCTGCCAACACAAAAAGACTTGAGTGACTAGAAAGCTACTTGCTAATGCCTTCTATGTGAATTTATTTTACATAGTTTAGATATTTGTAGTAATAGCTATCTTAGTTCCACAGAGGAAGTAAGCAATATATGACTTATTTGTTAATCAAGAAACCAGTTTGTATCTGATCTTTTGTTTCCAAGGCTAAATTTTGATACATTCATAAACTTTTATGTGACCTGAAAAAGCATCATTACATTTAGCAACCTAAATGTCACTTGTTACCTATAATCCCTTACCCACTCCTCATATCCTAGTTCCTAAATGTAACTGTAAATGCAAAAACCTACTAATTAAAGTCACATTAAAAAGACCAGTAAGTGTTTCGAGGAAGCATCTTTCCTCTAAACCCTGCTAAAATCTGCTTGCCAGATCCCAGAATGCTTATTATCAGGAGCATAGCAAAGGTCCCTTTTTAACCATTCATAGCAATTTTCCTCAGTTTCTGTCTGTGGAATGATAGGGGTGTACAAACAATTGTGTATTAAAGGTGGCTAGACAAGTTACCTTTACTCAACTGACTGGCCTGACTGAACTTAAGATTTCCTCAGCTATCCCAAGTATCCTCTGCTTGACCTTCAGATCAGCAGTCCCGAATTGGACCATTTATCTATTCTACAACTATACCTGGCTTGTCCCAGATCACTAGAACTACACTTCAACTCTACAGTCCATTTATCTTGCTATTCTCTCTGCTATGAAAAGCATCCTTTAAAGAAAATCTTCATTATGATATACCATTTCTCAAGTTATTATACTATATCTCTCCTTTCTCAGCCAAATCTTAGGGGGGAAATGGTTTATACTTGGCAGCCTCTGCTTCCATTCCTCTCACTTCCTAATCCTTTACAGTTTGGCTTCCCACACAACTGAATCTGCTCTTTCCAAAAATACCAATAATATTCTAATTTCTACATCAGATGGTCTTTTCTTATCCTTCTTTACCTGTCATCTAAATCTGGCACTCTTGACTCCTCTATCTTCCTGATTACTCTCCCTTTTTGGCCTTTTGGGACACTACTTTTTCTTGGCTTTTTCCCAACTTGTCTGACCTCTCCTCATCCATCTCCTTTGCTGGAATGTCATCCAAAGAACTGTGGATGTACTCCATGGTTCTGTCCCTGACCCATTTTTCTCTACACTGTCTTTCTTGGTAACTTTATCAATTTCTGTGGGTTTAACTATCATCTCTATGCAGATGATTCACAAATCTATCTGGCCAGCCCAAATCTCTCTTCTGAGTTTTAGTCTTATATCACTAGTTGCCTAATGGACATTTCAAACTGGATGTTCAGATAAATCTTAAATTTAACGTGTCCAAAACTGAACTCATTATCTTCCACCCAAAACCTTCCCCTTTTCCAAACATTCCTATTTCTGTCAAAGATACCACCTCTAGTCTCCCAGGTTCATAACCTCAGCATCATCCCTTTTACCATGAGTGTGCGATCGCTCTCTCTCTCTCTCTCTCTCTCTCTCTCCCCCCCTCCTATCCTCCTCTCTCCCCACATATCCAGTTAGTTGTCAGATCTTGCCATTTCTGTATCTGGATCTGCCAGATCTGGCCTAGCATGCCATCTGATATCTTTTATGATACCCCTTTTATCCGCTAACACAGATAACACCTTAGCCTATATTATTGTTTTAACCTTCTGATTTTTCTTCCTGATTCAAGTCATTTACCACTTTCTTTAAAAACAGGTCTGAAAATGTTAGTCCCTTAGTCAACTTCAATGGCTGCTCCCTGTTGCTTCTAGGATAAAACATAAACATTAGCTTTGGTCTTTCACAACCCATTCCCCAACCTGTCTTTCTAGCTTAATTGAACATTATTCCCCCTCCCACACTCTATGATTTAGCCAAACCAGGTTTCTTTGCCTTTCTCACATGTGAAAGTCCATTTTCCATCTCTCTGCCTTTGCATTAGCCATCCTCCATAATTGGTATACATTCCCTCCTCATCCCAAACTCATAGAATCCCTCTCTTCCTTCAAGGCCCAGCTCAAGCACCACTTTATGAACCATTTACTGATTCCCTCCAAGTTCTAGTTCTCTCCCTTCCCAACTACTTTGCATTAATTAATTCTTTTGTATTTATTAGTATTTATTCTCCTTAGTTTAGGTATATTTATATATGTATTTCTCTTATGATTAGAATATAAATTTCTTATGAACGAGTATTTTATTTATTAAATTTTTATTTCTAGCACCTAGGCCTATAATAGGAGCTTATTAACTACTTGTTGATTGGCTGATTGATTCATCTAAGCAATTTTCTTTCATGTCTTTCCATCATTTTTCTAATGCTTTAGAAGCTTTCATCTAGGTCTTGATCACTATTGCGCCATTTGGACTATCAATCTGTTATCCCTTATTTTCATTATATGACAGAGATTGAGAGAAAGAGAGAGAGAGAGAGAGAGAGAGAGAGAGAGAGAGAAACACCTATGTACAAAACACTATGCTAAATACCAGGAATACAGATACCAAAAAAAAAAAAAAAAAAAGAAAAAGAAAAGAAAGAAAGAAATAGTTCCTTACTTCAAGAAGCTCACATTCTACCAGGAAAATTGATTTAATTCAGCAAACATAATGTGTCTACTATGTGCAAGGCACTGTTAGGTTATTGAATAAAATATAAGAAATTCCTCTACCAACCTCAATCAGTTTAACAAAAATAAGGAAATCCATGACATTCCAAAATGCAAAAGCAGATAAACCAACAAGATTGTAATGTTTAACTTTCCTACTGTCATCAAACGAGGGATTTACATGGGGATTATGGCTAAAGTGAGTAGCTATTTCCAGAAATGGAACACTAAAAAAGGAAAACCCAGAGTGTGAGCTTACAATAATCATTCCACCTTACCTCCAGGTTGCAAGATAAAATATACACTTCTTGAGCCAAAGTATGTGTTTTAGTAAAGAGAGGAAGTAACAGCAATAAATTTAGCTTCAGTATCTTGAGGCCATGTAATTTAAAAATGCTTGACTAGGGGATATAAGAAAACTGAACCCAACCTAGCTTAGTCCACTATGCTGGCCTTGGAGGAAATACCTTGCCTCTTCTTTCTTTCTAACCATTTTATAATATTTCAGGCTTTCTTAGTCTCCCTACTTACCAAAAAGAATACAGCTTCCCCAGATCACTATTAATCAGAGAAATGCAAATTAAAACAACTCTGAGATACCACTACACACCTGTCAGATTGGCTAAGATGACAGGAAAAAATAATGATGAGTGTTGGAGAGGATGCGGGAAAACTGGGACATTGATGCATTGTTGGTGGAGTTGTGAACGAATCCAACCATTCTGGAGAACAATTTGGAATTATGCCCAAAAAGTTATCAAACTGTGCAGACCCTTTGACCCAGCAGTGCTACTACTGGGCTTATACCCCAAGGAGATATTAAAGAAGGGAAAGGGCTCTGTATATGCCAAAATGTTTGTGGCAGCCCTATTTGTAGTGGCTAGAAACTGGAAAATGAATGGATGCCCATCAATTGTAGAATGGTTGGGTAAATTGTGGTATATGAATGTTATGAATATTATTGTTCTATAAGAAATGACCAGCAGGATGAATACAGAGAGGCTTGGAGAGACTTACATGAACTGATGCTAAATGAAATGAGCAGAACCAGGGGATCATTATACACTTCAGCAACGATACTGTATGACGATGTATTCTGATGAAAGTGGATTTCTTTGACAAAGAGAAGATCTAACTCAGTTTCAATTGATCAATGATGGACAGAAGCAGCTACACCCAAAGAAAGAACACTGGGAAATGAATGTAAACTGTTTGCATTTTTGTTTTTCTTTCTGGGTTATTTTTACCTTCTGAATCCAATTCTCCCTGTGCAACAAGAGAACTGGTTGGTTCTGCACACATATATTGTATCTAGGATATACTGCGACATATTTAACATATATAGAACTGCTTGCCATCTAGGGGAGGGGGTAGAGGGAGGGAGGGAGGGGAAAAATCGGAACAGAAGTGAGTGCAAGGGATAATGTTGTAAAAAATTACCCTGGCATGGGTTCTGTCAATAAAAAGTTATTATAATCATTTTTTTAAAAAAGAGATAATGAGATGACTTCTATAAAGTGAATATTATAATAAAATGAATTATAATAATTTTTTGTTTCCCAGTAGGAATAAAAGTTTTGTTTATATTAAAAAAAAAAAAAAAGAATACAGCTTCCCATAAGGCAGTTGAATGAATCCATCCTCTCAAATGGCATCAGTTTGGCTAAGTATTTTCTCAGTGATATTAGAAGTGTAGAAAATTATTTCTGAGATTAGCTTTTGAGCACATGGGATTCTCTGGCAAACATGCTCCAAAGTATACTCCACTAGAGTGGTTCTCAGACGCCTCAATTATTCTCTTGTACAGTATCCTCTGGGAAATGGATTCAGGAACCTCTGCCTCTGTACAGGTCCCAGTCCTTTATCTTGGCCTTGCCATCAAATGAAGGGAATGATCTTAGATAAGTTGTCCACATCAGCTTTTTCAGTAGTTGCTTCCTTTGAGAGAAGTTTGAGATTTCTAGGTACCTTTTTTTCCCTAGGGAGGGAAACTAATGGGATATGCTCCTGGACTAGTATTTTTTATTTACTGTGAACCCTGAACAATTTCCCTTTATCCCAAGTACTCTAAAAGATTCACTTTTTCTATTGACTGAATCTACTGTTCAAGGAGCTGTTTCAGGAGAAAGTTATCTTTTTCCTGAGTGACATGTGTTTGATGTCAGAATTTTCAGTGTGTGGGGAAGTTGGAATGCCTTGACTTATCTCCTGATAGAACCAAAAGCTAAGGAGAAAGGGTCTTATATATACCCTGGGAGGGAAGAATATCAAGAAAGGCCTCTTCAATAAAGTGGGAGTTAAACAGCACTATTTCCCTTGTTGTGAGGACAGATAAAAATAATGACAATATTGACATAAGGCTTTACTCACAGCAACCCTGTGAGGTGAGCA
The DNA here is from genome assembly GCF_902635505.1 of Sarcophilus harrisii. Taxonomy (NCBI): domain Eukaryota; kingdom Metazoa; phylum Chordata; class Mammalia; order Dasyuromorphia; family Dasyuridae; genus Sarcophilus; species Sarcophilus harrisii. The sequence continues at coordinate 248,168,294 of NC_045427.1, read as the reverse complement.
GTACATTCATTACCGTCACCAATTTCCAAGTGGAAATTGAGGCCTAGAAAAGAAGCTCCAAGAATTGCCTTTGACCAACTAGAAGTATGAGGGCCCTGGTCTCTTGAATCCCTACCCAGCCCTCTTTCCACAACACTTTAGAATGCCAATAATAATAATTCATTAAGTACATAACACTTTAACATCTACAAAATAATTTCTTTGCAAAAGCCCAGTTAGGTAGGCAGGGAATTATACCAATCTTATAGAAAGGGAAACTGAAGCTTAGGTTAAGGGACTTGCTTGTATTCACACAGCTAAATGTCAAAGCCAGGTTCCTACTAGATCAGACTCAGTGTGCTAGCTACATCCTTAATTTGCTTCATTTTATTTAGAGAGCAAATAATACTTCCATTCTAGTATACACCACTTTCACACTACTTCTAAACTCTTCCTTCTCTGTAGAGGAGCTGAGAATTCTCTGCTTCAATTTCCCATGGCTGCAGTTTGCACTTGGCACTCAGGATTGGAAAGGTTATCTGAGATCATGCACTCACATTGTCATAGATGAAACAAGGACTTTTTTGCATTGAAAGTCTCCAAGGGGAGATCATCTTTGCAAGTAATGATGTTATAAGGGAACAACTTTTGCCAAAGACAAAACTGGACTATATATGTAGTAGCTTTAGCAAAACAAAATGAGAAGCAGAAATAAAAGATGTCACTTCTCCATGTCTGTCTCTGTCTCACTTTTTTTTTTTGTGCTTATTGCCAGGATAGAAAAATCAAAGGAACCAAGCAAGAAACTCTCAGACTCATAAACTGTCTGAGTTGTGGATTGTATGTCGATTTCACTGGATTTGGAATTGGAGAGAAAATGGGTGTTTACATAAAGTCAGGAAGAAAGGGAGTAGTTTATTGAAGGCTCATGATAAGGCAGATTACACTGATCTTTGAAAGATTGAGTTGGCCTAGAATTGAGCCTCCTCTGCCCACTAGATGCCAAGTACATATACATATACTCCTTATTGAGCAAGAGGACTAGTCAGGGCTTCCTGTTCTTCATAAAGCCACAGAGCCCTGGGGCATTTCCTAGTGGGACAGTAGCAGGGAAAGCAAGTATTTTCCCAGGGTCACTTTCCAGCTCCTTTATGCATATTTTTATCAATCTAATCAACTTACCCTGATCTTCAGAGCCTTCATCATGTGCCCTCCATCTTCCTAAGTCTCTCTAGCCTTTGACTCAATCTTCAGAAAGCCAGTTTTCCATGGATTCCATCCATTCTGTCTAGGGAATCCTTGAATGATGTTCTCTCTAGAATGTCCTTTCCTCCAGTCTATACCCCATCCTATCTCTGTATGGCATCATATGGCCTTATGTGGTACTTAGGAAACAGGCAAAAGGTACGGCTTGTTCTTCTTTTGGGGAAGACAGAATCCTTAAAGATTGGTGCTGATCAGGGATTCTTTAAAAAAAAGTGAGAAAAAAATTGAGGTAGTTCACCATGAGCTCCCTCTTCTTTATTTCATTTCACTCAGGTACCTTCTGCCACAATATCCTATTTTACTTCTGTCTCACATGAAGAGAGGTCTTTACTTCTTACTAAGGCTAAACCTTCTAGCTGCACAAGTGATCCCATTTCATCCCATCTCCTCCAACAGATTGCCCCCTCTGTCTTCCACCACTACTTTTAATCTCCATCTCTACTGGATCCTTCCCTATTGCCTACAAGAGTACCTATGACTTCTTCACCCTTAAAAACTCTTGCTTAATCTTTCCATACCCGGAATATTACTGTTCTGTAAGAAATGACCAACAGGATGATTTCAGAAAGGCCTGGAGAGACTTACACGAACTGATGCTGAGTGAAATGAGCAGGACCAGGAGATCATTATATACTTCAACAACAATACTAGATGATGACCAGTCCTGATGGATCAGGCCATCCTCAGCAACGAGATCAACCAAATCATTTCTAATGGAGCAGTAATGAACTGAACTAGCTATACCCAGAAAAAGAACTCTGGGAGATGACTAAAAACCATTGCATTGAATTCCCAATCCCTATATTTATGCACACATGCATTTTTGATTTCCTTCACAAGCTAGTTGTACAATAATTCAGAGTCTGATTCTTTTTGTACAGCAAAATAATGTTTTGGTCATGTATACTTATTGTGTATCTAAGTTATATTTTAATATATTTAACATCTACTGGTCATCCTGCCATCTAGGGGAGGGGGTGGGGGGGTAAGAGGTGAAAAATTGGAACAAGAGGTTTGGCAATTGTTAATCCTGTAAAGTTACCCATGTATATATCCTGTAAATAGAAGGCTATTAAATTAAAAAAAAAATCTTTCCATACCCACTATCATCCCATATATCTTCTCTTTGTGGCTAATTCTCCTTGAAAATTTCAATCAACATGTCTCTACTTTCTTTCTTCCATACCTCTTCATTTTCATTTCTGGCCTCATCATTCAACTAAAACCATTTTCCAAAGTTACCAGTGAGCTATTAATTGTCAAATCCAATGACCTTTTCTCAGTCCTCATTCTCCTTGACCTCTCTACAGCCTCTGATACTCTTTTCTCTCCATGTTTTTTGGGACACTACTCTCTCCTGGTTCTCTCCCTGCATATCCACCTACTCTTTCTCAGTAGCTGGGTCTTCAGATTGTGTTATCTAACCATAGGGATTCTATCTTGGGCTCTTTTTTCCTCTTTCTCTATATAACTTTACTTGGTGATCTCATCAACTCCCATAGATTTAATTACCATCTTTTTGTTGATGATTCTCAAATCTACATATTCTGCCCCAAACTCTCTGCTGATTTCCAGTCTCACATCTGCCACTGCTTTTCAGACATCTCAACCTGGATGTCCAGTAGACATCTTAAACTCAATTGGAAGTCCAAAACTGAGCTCATTATTTTTCCTTCCAAACCCTTTCCCTTTCCTAACTTGCATATTACTATTGAGAGCAACATCATCCTCCCAATTCCTCAGGCTTGCAACCTAAGAATCACCATCCCTCACCATCCCTCTTCACCCCACATAACCAACACCTTAAAATTTAATCTTTGCAACATCCCTTGATAATGGTTCTTTCTCTCCCAATGTAAGTCCCTACCTCATCACACCTGCACTATTGTAATAATAGCCCGCTGGTAGATCCACTTCCCATACGTCTCTTCCTACTTCATTCCATTCTTTATTCAGCCTCTAAAGTGAATCAAGTCCCACCTAAAAATCCTCTCTTCCACAGGAATCATTGCCCAACTTCTCATAATTCTAGTGCCTTTCCTTTTGATTTATTTACTTTTTATCCTGACTCATTTGTTTGTACTTATTTGTTTACATATTGTCTCACCCATTGGATTGTGAATTTCTTGAGGCTGGATATGATATTTTGCTGCTTTTTGTGTCCTTGATGCTTAGCAGAGTACCTGGCACACAGAGTAGGTGCTTAATAAATGTTCATTGACCAATTATTAAAGCCTCATTCTCATTCAAGGAGATAATTGTTCTAACTCTGCTCTTCCTACCATACTTTGCTTTTTGCCTCATTAATATCACAATCCTGATTACTGCCTGCTTATTGTGGTACAGCCTGTTACCTTGGAAATGATGGTGTTCTTCCAAACACCAAGTGACAACTTCCTCAATATGCCCACTAACCAAATAACTGGGCTGAGGAAATAGAAGCTCTTGTTTAAATATGGGCAGTTTTATAATGTACAAGTTTAATGAAACTGTTCAGGGAAACTTCCTTTTACAGAAAAGAAGTGAAAAGTTGTTCCTCCTGATTGTAATTTATTTACAAAAGAGCTAGGCTAAGAACTCATCTGCTAGAAAGAAAACCCAGAGAGGACAGGCATCTTTAATTCAGGTTTTTAACTCCCCTACAAATATACACATTCAGTGGTCCCAGGAATCCGCAAGTTAGGAAATGTGTATATCGAAAGGTGTGAGGCTTTCTTTAATGGTGAAGCAAAAACGAGATTCTTCTTGCTCACCCGGTGACATAAATAAATTATTAAGTACTCAGTTTGTAGGACATGGAGATCGTGCTACCACTAGACCTATGTTGGATTTTTGTTTTGTTTTCAAATTTTTTTTTTATTTTCAAGCATTTATTTTTTCTCCTTAACACCTCCCCACCCCCACAATAATCAAAAAAGGAAAGCTAAACCCTTGTAATGCTTAATCAAGCAAAACAAATTCCCATATTGACCGTGTTCAGAAGTGTCTCACACTGCATATTTAGTTCATCAACTCTGTCTGGAAGTGGGAAGCATATTTCTTCATCACAGATCTATAATTTCAAGAAAGTGGAACAAATTCTGTCAGATTAGCCAATCAAAGAAGTTGAATATCCATGGGGTACAGAATTTTGTAGAGTTGTGACAAACGCCCCAAGTTCTCCTTCTACCAAGGGGCTTCCCTGCTTTGCCATGTATCACTTTTGCCATGCTTCCACTGCCTGTTTTACTAATAGGGAGTCTTTTCTTAGACTTTGATCTTGGGACTATAGATTGGCCCCATCCCCAAAGTCCCCTGAGCTTTGAATTCTTTCAGACTGATCCCTGATTGACATTATGCTCAAACTTTGATCTAAGGCCACCTCTAGTTCTTAAATTGCATGGCTTTCAGTGGGGAAAGCCCCTAGACAGAACCTTCCCACTTCTTTATGTCAACCTTTCTGTTTTTAATTCGGTAATTCCTGCCTAATTTGGAATATACTTGGTGTGGTGCTTCTGTGGTAACATGTCCCTTAAAAGGGATGAGGTCAGGGACTGGAAAAAGGATTTCCCAGGGAAAGGGATTGCTCCCCCTCATTTGTCTGGTGTTTGTGGCCCAACTTTCCCATGGCATCGAGTTCAGAAGGCATCAGCCCCCATGCCTTTGATCTTTTTTTTTTCCCTCAAGGGGAAGAGATTAAAAAGGAGACAAAAAGTTAGGGAGAATGGAACCCATGTAATGGGCCTCTGGAGCACGTCTAGATCTAACTAACATGGAGGGGCTCCTGAGGGGGCTTGCTGGGGCAGGTCCGGATCTCCTAAGATGGAAGCTGACAGGTGTTGCAAATGACCCCTCCCCCAGGGGGTTCCAGTATCCTTAATGGGGTTAGGGAGGATCTAGGCTCCCTGCCAATGGGGCCTGCCCCCACCAACGTGCTTCCCCCAATTGTAGGGGTTAGTCCTCTGCATCCCAGTTCCATTCAGCCACAGAGTCAGATTAGCTTTTACAAAGGAAAATTTACTTCAGAAAGTTAAAATCACAAATGTCCCTCCCCCAACCTGGGGAAGATATACTTTCTTCTCACCCATCCCCTTTAGTACTGTTTCTGCCTCTGGGGAGGGAAAGGTGTCTGCAGGGCACAGTCCCATTTGCAGGCCAGGCCTCCACCCCCACCTCCCCTTCCTGCCTCGGGCTTGAGCATCAGGCCCCTGCTATCCCCCCCCCCCCCCCTCGCCCCTCCACCCTCAACCCGGCCTTCTCTGAGGGAGGCTTCAGGATCTCTTGGGCTTGAATTCTTGGTCCAGTGAGGATCATCTCCAGATCTAAAACTGAAGACAAATGGAACAGAAGATAAGTGAACGTTGCCAGGGCCCTCTTTTGGAGCTGAGATAAAAGAGGGGAACGAGGGAGGAAGGCCTTCCCCTCTCACTGGTATAGGCCTCAGGACCTGGGCTGTGGGGAACTGGGATCCTCACCCTCAGACACAAGCAGCCAGGAAAGAGTTACAGGCCCAAGTCTCACTAGTTTGGAAAAGGAAGCCTGTTCTGGTCATGTAGCCATTCAGAGAAGGCTGCCCCTTCCAGGGCCTCCATCTTAGGAGATCCGGGCATGCCCAGGCAAGCTTTCTTAGGGGTGCCAGCTTAGTCAGTCTGGGCACAAAGGCCCTGCTGCACACAAATAGTTAATTATCTCCCCCTGTTACTTGCCAACCCTTTGCCCCTTGGGGAATGCCCCGATTTCTGGGGAGGAAAAATCAAGGGAAGGAAGATTCTGGGGCTTTGGAACCTTTGGATACTTCATCAGAATCTTTTCTTAAATGTAGTAACTACAGATGCTATAGTCTTTTTTCTTTTGTGTGAACTTTTCGACCTAAATTTGATCCTGAAATCTAGAGCAACCATGTGGCTGTACCTGGGCTGTGTCTACCCAGCGCTGGCCACAGGACACATGAGCCTGGTTTTGGTGGGGGCTTTGTCTTCATGAACACCCAAGCAAAGTTTCTTCATCTGGGACAGCCTCAGGGATGGTCAGTCTTGAGGCTTTGTTCTTTGAGCCAGCTTCATGGATGGGCAGTTGCAGATTAATAGAAATTTAAAGCTATTAAAAACCTGCTCAGTTGACAGATGAGGAAACTGAGACCAAGGGTCATGAATGATCTGCCTGAGTTTATATCGCTAATTAATTTCTAAACTGGATTAGAATTCAGCCTTCTAACTTTGCATTGTACCAAGTACTCTTTCCACTGTACCATCTGCAAACTTGACCGGGAGTTTCTTTGGCTGCCATTCAGGAGACTTTGGGTTGAATATTCCTGCCAAGAGAAGAAATCAGACACTTTGGCACAGGTGGCGAGAGCTTATTAGAGTCGTGCCAGAATGTGGTTTCATTAAGAGTCCAACTGAAGCCGTTGGTTGAAATTTGACCTTGAAGGTGTTATCATCCATTTTTGCACAATAGGCAAACACCAATACAAAGACCAGTGAAGCAAAGTCCATTTTACTCCCATGTTGCCCCACTAACTCATGCATAGCAGCTTCCATCCTGGGCCCACCTGCTTCTGGCACAGCTCTCGGAAGAGATGGTAAAGTTTGGTGGGCAGAAATAAGGAGAGCGGCTCTGTCTTCTGAAGATCACCAACAGAGGACCTGACTGGGGTACTGTAATGGGCTGAGGTTTGAGTTGATGCACTGAGGTCCCAAGTACGTGAGGCTAAATAGTAATTGGGCTATACTCTATTAATATACATGATTGGATAAAGAATGGAACCCAGGCCCAATCTCTCCCAGCTTCTCTTCCTGTCTCTCTCTCTGCCTCCACCCACCAAAATCGTCATTTCCTATACAACACATCAGGACTTGCACGGAGAGTGGGCAGGGACCATTCTTTATCCAATCATGTATATTAATAGAGTATAGCCCAATTACTATTTAGCCTCACGTACTTGGGACCTCAGTGCATCAACTCAAACCTCAGCCCATTACAGGGTACTTGCCTCTTTCCAACTATCAGGACGACATGGCATCTGACAGAAAACACCCAGGTCCAAGGTGGATTCAGTCTGACCTAGAAAGATCAGGTAGGGAAGGTCTTGGAGCAATAAATATATCCAACATTCATCATCATAACACTTTTTGTTTATATAAGGCCTTCCTAAGAGGATCTCTAAGTACACCTAAGAAGCTTCCTACCTCAGAGAAGGGATTTATTATTGTTGTGAGGGAAGGAAAGAAAGACTATAATGTAATGGCATGAAAGAGGGATCTTCATTCTTCTCCAACCATCTTCCTTCTGTTTACTGCAACCTCTCATCTCCCCAAATAGAACCAGATTCTCATGGGCAGCATATTGACTTAGAAAATCACAAATTAACATTATCTATGTTGTACTATATTTTTGTTTATCTTATTAAACATTTCCCCCATTTCATTTTAACCAGTTTCATTGACCTATTCGAGAGTTTTGCTTTCCCAATCAGCTGTGAGTCTCCAATATATACCAAAATAGATGATAAGAGGACTTGGGGTTGGAGGTAGGGAAGGGTATACTTACAGCAAGAGGATCAGAAAAGATCTCATTTAGAAAGTGGCACTGAAGCTGAACTTCAAAGAGTTAGGGACTCAATGAGGCAGAAATCTAGCCAGCGTTAAATCTTCATAATCTACCCTGGCTACCTTCTTGCCACCTATACTGCTACTATCCATGTGCCCTCTCCTGCCTTCTATCTCTTTCTGTGGGAACCATAATCAATTCAATCTGCTATTGCTACTGGAACATATATATCACTTAGTCCCCTTCTATCTTTCACTCAGTCTCTATTACTTTCCAAACCAAAACACTTCAGTCTCAGATTCTGCTTTATGTCTTGTCTTCCACTGTTTTATATTTGCATCTCAAGTGCTTAACACAAGGTTTAGTACATATTAAGAGTTTATAATTAATTTTTTTTATTCAATCATTCACTAAATAGTAAAAGCCTTCTGGATACTGGGGATGTTTAAAAAAAAAACCAGTTTGGATAATACACAGTCCTTTCTCTCAAAGAATTTACAACCCGTTCAGGGACAAGACACACACATAACAGATTTCTCATTGCATTGAAATTCAGAGCCTCTCCCAAAGTATTGACCCCATTTTGTAGAAGAATTTAAATCCCACAAGACCAGACAATACTTTGGATCCCGGAACAAGGTGGTAACAGAGAAAAGCTTTGAGTCCAGAACTTGCAAGCTCCAACTTCCATCTCAGACATCAGAGCATTGGTTTCCAAACAGCAGCTGTTGTAGTGCTCACAGAAGGAACAGCCGAGTGTAGTAGGATGAAGATGACTCTCAGCTGAAGTTGTAGCTCTGTTGCTTCCTATTTCTTCCTTGTGTGACTTTGAGCAAGTCTCTTATCTGCTCTGAACCTCCCCTTATATGTAAAATTAAGGGATTGGACTGGATTCTCTTTAAAAAGCCAAGAAACATTTTAATAGCCTTTTTGTTGTCTCCAGTTCCTATATGGGATAGTAACCAAGCATCCCTAGCCAAATTAATTAATTTTAGTGTCCTAAAATCCTATCAAACTACTTTTTCATTGATTTTCCCTTCCTAATCTAAATTTACACACACACACACACACACACACACACACGCTTATGTCCTTAAACCATATTCTTTCTAACAGACCTCAGTGAAGAAAAAAGCCGAGAGATATGGCCAATTTGGGCCTCTCTGGGCCTTATCTTATCTTGTGCCTCCTAATTGGTAGGGCCACTACTCTTAAACAGCTAATACCTTTTTCATCCCCATGAGTGACTGGAGCCCATGGGCAGAATTGTAGTTGGTAGAAACCTCAACCAGAATCTCACTGTGTCAGCTGAGGTCAAAGTGCCTGTGGCCACTGGGGGGAAAAAAAAACATAACAGAAATCTCTTCAGTGTGGGTCCTTCCACTTTAAAATTTGTGAAGGATTCTCCAGGATGGAAAGTGATTAAGGTGCTTTAAATCTCTTCCTCACTCTCAACCCCCAAATGTCCTTCTTTTAATCTTGGTAAGTGGGAGTTGAGAAAAAAAGGAAGAAAACAGCAATTGGCTTTTGGTTATTTTATTTTCCTTGGGACCCTGCATTTTATTAGACATATCCAGTTAGTCCCATCATCTTTGAATACAGCTTGTCATAAGTCAGCCAGCCTCTGTAAACTAGGCTGAGAAATGTTCTCGACTAGATGAGATTCTCTCTGCTCTCTTTGAGCAGACTGAAGGTCTCACTTGGAATGTACACATGAGGATTTTGAATTTCATATTAGAATCCTTTTATGGCCTTCAGTCTATGAACCTTTATCAGACCCATTGCCTGAGATCAGAATTCCTTGGTTTCCAAGAAGAAAAAAGAAGCAAAATGAAGAGAGAACCCCTAGGAGGAAGAAAGGAGCACCAGTGTCGTGTGGCACTCTGTGGGGGTGGAAGCATGGTTCTTGGTGGGGAACAGGGGACAGGAGACTTTCTGAACTCTGTGCTAAAGGGAGATGTGAAAGGCCTCACAGAGAAACGGTCAGTGGCACTTTCCCATGGCCGATGTTACTCAGGCCGAGTGCTAATGTGAGTAACAGCTGTAGCACAGTCAAGGTTGAGTAATGCTTTTATCCCTTCCCCATTCGGAGACCCTCGTCCCTCTGTGCCCCTAGGACCAAGGTCAGAGTTCACTCACAATGTCATGGGTCCCACCGCCATGGTGGGGGGATTGGGAGGGGGTGGGGGAGGAAATTTGCCTCTCAGTCGGCCCTCTGCCTTTTGGCTGGAGGAAAGAAGCCAGAAACATGCCTATTCCTGGGAGTCAGGCTGTGCCCTTGGCTTTCTGTTCCAACAGACTCAGAGGAACCAAAAATAAAAAAAGAATGAATGGAGTGAAAGGAATTGCAAATAGATAAAATAACAGCAGAAAATTGTTCTTTATTTTGAAGGTGGGTCCAAAGCTATCAGCAGCATTGTAGGATAGTAGATACTGTGTTGAATTTGGAGTTAGGAAGATTTGAGTTCATATTTTCTCTAACACTAGTAGTGTGACTATAGAAAGACAGTCACTTAATCTTTCTAAGCCTCAGTTTGTTTATCTGTAAAATGGGGATAGTAATACCTAAAGTACTATTCTTACAAAGTTTGGGGGAAATTCAAATGAAATGATATACGCAGACCCAAAAGTGCTGCATCAATATCACATAGTATAGTTGTTATCATTGTTGTCATTCTCTTCAAAGATCCCCAGCCAGAGGAGATATCTTGGGAGACATCATTCAGAATTTGTGCCTGGGATGGAGATACATTTAAGGGAATTGCACATATTCAACCTATATTGGATTGCTTGCTGTCTTGGGAGGGAGGAAGTGAGAGAGTGAGGACAAAAGGTTTGGAGCACAGGATTCTATAGAAATGGATGTTGGGAACTATCTTTTGTATGTGTTTAGAAAAATAAAATATTAAAAAAAGAATTTGTGCCTAGAAAATACTGTCATATAGGTGCCTATCTCTCACGAAGGAAGATGTATCTTTCTTTTCCTCCTGGGCACCAGCAAGCACTCCCTGATTGTTCTGGAGCCACTTTGGGGGAATAAACCCTTGTTTCTTGGGGAATTACCTCATCCCATACTATGTGAAAAGAAGAAATTTTTCTCCCTAGAATTTTCTGTTCAATCTGCCTGTGATCATCAAGGGGAAGAAAAAGTCTCCCTATGACTATGACAATAAAACCTTGGCAGTGTTTCTGAAAATATGGAGTCTGTGCTGTTCTACATGACTTGATTGCAAAGAATTGTTGAGATCCTCCCCATCTCGTAACTGTCAGTGGCCCTGTGCCACACCAAGATCTTGGACAAGCTGCTACTCCTTGCCCTGTCACAGTTGTTCCAGCCTGCTGTCACAAATCATTGTGGGAGGTGCTAACCTCTCACAAGTAGATCTTGTTCTTGAATTAGGAAGCAAAATGTTCACTCCTCATTTCTAAGGCTGTATTCTCCAAATCAAGCCATATCGAGAACCTCAATCTCTGAGTATCTCATTGAATGTGACCTTTTCTTTCCTGGGTTCTGGGTTTCTGTTCCTCCTTGGAAAGTCCTGGCTTTCAAAACTTGGCTTAGCGAAAACCAAGGCACAGCTGAGAGTCCCACAATGACCTGCTCTCTACAGAGCAGAGGTAAGTCACCAGACATTAAGTGACATGACCCACTTTTTTCCCACAGAGACTGAACTCCATCATTGCACATTAGGTCTGGTTCATCATAGGGAGTTTTGCCAAGAGAATCCAAAACACACTTTTCTTCCTCTGGCACAGTTGGGTTTCTTCAGTAGTGTTCTTATGTGATTCCCCGTTGTTATTCCTATTCACAACCATCTGTCACTATTATCTCTCTCTTTACTCCACTGCCATGACCCAACCTGGAAATTTCACTGATCACTTACTCTTTTATGCATCTATTTTTGGACATGAATAAGAAAGCTGAGGCCTTCTATAGATGTTTAGCACTGAGACTTCATTGCGTGGACTGATCATATCTGTTCCTGGCAAGAAGGATCTGTACTTCCAGAATAGAACCTTCCTGGATTCAGAATAAGGTTAAGCAAAGATGGTTTAATTATAGAAATGAATCCCCAAGGGGCCATATTACAGGTGGCTCATCATAATAAAATATATAGACAATGTTATAAGCAAGGGTCTAGTGTCCATACCCCTGGAAGAGAGTTATCAAATTGTCTAGGATCAAGAAGGGTGAAGATTACTGAGACAGACTGAATCTATTCTAATGGTGTCATTCATAGTACTGATGCTCATGTTGTAAAATCTCTGTTGGTTTTCTATTCTCCATTACTTCCTATCTCTTTCATGGCTCCTGTTCTCATCCTTATTTCTCTTACTCAGAGTTCTCTTTTGGTTTAAAAAGATCAGAAGAGACTAGAAGTCTCCTTTTCCTCTGAACTGTATGGCCTGGGAATATAGAATATAGTATTTCTTCTAGTCTACTTAGCAGATGAAGTGTGGTCCAAATGAATTGAATGATGTGAGTCAGGGAGCATGTATGTTCCTACAGTTCTGTTAGGAAGCCTCACAAAGCTCTTCTATATTATTATGTATCATGATTATTTGTGTTTGTATGTTATATTACTAGATTGTGCACTCTGTCAGATCAAAGAGTCTTGTCTAAAAAAAATTTTTCCCCAAATCTTGAAGTGAGATATTCTGTACTTGGTAGGCACTGAGCAAATGAATTATGCAGTTTACAACTACTCCCCCTGTAGCCAGAGGTTATCCATAATCTTCACTCACCTATGTGAGAGAGAGAGCAGCTCAGTTTGAACATGTGTCAGTCTGTCAGGGTCACAGGCAGGAGTGGGAAGAGCTTAACTAATTACCCAAATCTATACTGGTTTTATTCCTGAAAAGGGGAACCCTTGCTTTATCCTCAGTTCTATATATCAGAATTACAAGCTGTCTAATGTCTCAGTGGAAAATTCTGTTTAGTTTATCAGTTTGCTTGTTTATCTATATTTTGTATTTTCATATTTTACATTTTTGTTCCCTGAGATTAAGGAACATACCTATACAGCTTGCTCTATGCTTTGCCTAGAAAAACAGTAGGTACAAAGCAGAATAAGAGAAATGAAAAATGAAATATAGTTTTTTTAAAAGTAGGGGGAGGAGAAAAAGAGAAATAAGACACTATTCAGTGATCTCAAAAGATCTGGAGAAAGAGTCATCTCTACTATGCAGGTTAGAATAACTATAGTAGTGCTTTGGATAATGATGTCTCCAAACAGCCCAGGAGGAATTCTGCGATTTCCCATGGGAGAAGAAAGGCTTTCCTCAAGCTCTGGGCTTACTCTTTCCTCTTTGGGAGGCTGAAAATGTTAGATGAAGTTTCACAGGCCCTTTCACCCTTAGTAACCCCTTCCGTTCCTAAGCAAACCAGATTATCAACTATTTCTCTTCAGATCACTCACCCAGACTTTCCACCTGAAGTCATCCTTAGCAGTCACCAGTAACAGAATTATCTTTGATGATAAAGTTTCTGCTTCCAGGCCTCTTTGGCAGATTGTCCATACATCAAGAAACACAGTCTGGGAGTGAATCACAAGTTGTATGGGGGCAGACTGTGCACTCTTAGGTCTCCTGCTTTCCTACCCCTGGAACACCCATGGGTAATGCTGATAATAACTGTTTTGATGACCAAACAAGTGGCTGAATTACCTCACTGGAAAATTATTTGGGAGAGGGAGATATTTGCTCTATTTTTAAAGGTCCTTCCAAGGGGAATGGGACCACCAAGATCGAAAGAGATGGTGGATTTCTAACTGAGGGATCTTCTGTTATTCTTCCTTGAATCCATTCATGATTCACATGTGCCCAGGCATTCAGCCCAGAGTCATTTCCTCAAATCTTATTCAGAAAGTTTCTAGTCCCCAAAGGGAAATTCCAGAGCAAGAGAAACTCATGTCTTTCTACAGAGTCTTTCCCTCAGGGTTCAAGTCTGGGACCAGGCAGGGTATCTTAACCTAGGCAAACCTGAGAATGCACTGAACCTGGAGAAATTTGTGCTCCTTGAAATGGAGGAGCCAAGAATGGAAGTAAACTGAAGAAACTAATGAAGGGTACCCCTATTTCATACCTTATCTCTCTCTCTTCAGTTCTGAATTCATTTGGTATTTTCTTTAAGAAAGCATCATGGTATGGTAGAACACTAATTTCTGAGTCAAGAGATCAAGGTTCAGCTTTTGCCTCAGACTTATCTGTGTGAAATGCAAGTCTCTCAAAGTCACAATTTCTCCATCTCTAAAGTGGAGATAATGATACCATACTAAGCTTAACTGCCTTGGGCATGTTGGGAGGAAAATGCTTTGTAAACCTTAAAGTAACTCTTTATCTTAACTTTCTAAGACTCTGGGGCTCAGGCTAGCTCTTGATTTATTTAAGCTGGTAAACCAAATTTATTATACCTGTTATTATAATTAATATTTCCAGTTTTATTCTGCTAAATAGTTATTTAATGAATACCTACTATGGGTAAAGGTCTGTCCTTCTCTGGCAGTGATTATCTTAACAACTGTTAAAAAGCTGAAATAAATGGCTTGTGGAAACCACTTCCTAGCAGGCATATCATTTAAGAATTCACCACTGTCTAACATAACATATATGATCAGATTTTTTTTTCTTTTACTGGTGATTTTCAAAATACAAACCTATTTCTGATTTTAAAATGAAAATCATAAAAATAAATAATTAATATTATGAGAATTCATTTTATACAATTTTTAAGGTAGTTTAATAAATAAGAAAGTATACCTGTATTAAGTCCTTACGGTGAGCAAAACAGGGCTTAGGTATTCACATATACTGCAACAGTATCTCACCCTGCCTTCACCCCAGACTCAAGAAGGGGATTACAAATAAAATCCTAATCTGAATTTTTAGGGAGTTAACATCAAGACTTCCTTAAAGACAAATCTAATGATATTTCTATCCTACAGGCTAAACCAGATCAGTGAAAGATTTTCTTCAGGTAATTTCTGATAATGATTCTGCCTGCCACTATGCCTAATGGGTTGCTGTTTACACTTTCAATGAAAGAAAATTGGAATTTTTTGAGTATCTGATGTTGAAATAAATTTTGTGATTTTTTTTTTAATTTCATTTTTACTCTCCGGAGGTTGACAGAAACTTAATCTGCTTGCATCTCTTTGTCTGCACTAAAACCAGAAAGTGTTATAAAGACCCCAGGATGTCCCCAATGCCTTGGGAGATGTTTTAATGAGCTTTTCAGAACTTTGACTTACTCTTTTTTTTCCCTGAGAAAACAGGAAGTTGAGTTGGCTGAGAGGAAGCCCACTTTAATCCCCCGAGATAGCCATGTGGTGAGTTGGGTTCTTCAAAAGCTGGCAACAAGGCCTCTGCCCTGCTGGAGACAGACTCTGAGAATCTTAGTCGCAAAATGTTGGTTCCCCAGACACCACATGATAATGAAAGGAGAAGTCATATGCTTAGAGAACAAAAGGCCTGAGTCTCTCCCAAGTCCCAGATTCACTCAATAGCTTCCTGGAATTGACGACTGGGAACCTTCTTGTTCCTTCAGCTGAGCAGAGATACCTATCTTCCAGAAACCCACTGTTGGAATAAAAATTAATGCTCTCAGTGGAAATGTGAATAGTCAATTATTTTCTGTTCCCTACATAGCTCAAACTCTTATCCCTTTGGCACACATCTCAGCATATCCAGTAGGGACTGGACTGGCCCTGAAACTAAGTTATCTTATCTGCTGTGGAAAGGAACACAGAACTCCTGGGTCAGGGGACTTGGATGTAATGTAGACTTCTTCATCATGACAGTTCCTTGCCTGCTTCTCCTAAAGAACTTAGAAGTTGCTCAGGAGATCCTTGGTCTGATTTCCTGCAGCTCTACCTAGGATTGCCTCCCCGCCTGCCAGAATTCAGGCATTATCAACTTGGACCTTGTAGAAGAAGCTTCCCAATCTGACCCTTCTCCAAGGCATTCCAATATTAAATTTCTTTTCCTGATACACAAGTTTTTCTCTGTCTTCCCTTGCTCCCTCAGTGCTTATGCTTCAGCCTCTCTGCCTTTAAAGGTAAAGTTTGATCATCAGAACTAGCTACCAGGAGGAATGACCTACGTGTCCCTCTTTTCCCCAGAGCTTTGGGAACAGCTGAGCGTTGTACAGTGTAAAAGCAAAGAGGCAGAATTAATTTCAGATCCATTATTTATCCTAAGGTCAGAGGCAAAAGAATGAGGTATGAACTTCAAAATCTAGAGTTTTTTCCTTCAAAAAAGAATGAGAAAATGGTAGGACATTGAATAGCCAATCAGGGACAAGTATCTTCAAGAGTTATTTAAAGTTATTTAAATAGTGTGAGTTATTTAAAATGATAGTGTTTTAGAGAATTATTTTAAATGATATTTTTGGATTTGTCTGGGAAAGAATTAGTACTTCTCCCTATCTGGTGGAGACAAGTGAATAACTCAAGTGACTTTCTCAAGTCCTTACCTAGCAAGAAGATCAGTCTTTACTCAGATTTCATGGATATTGTGTCACTTCTCTTAAATAAACTAAATGAACCTTATAACTTTAGGCCTAGTAGGTTTTGTGAGAAAAGTACTGCATGAAATAGGCCAAGAATGAAGCCATGGATTAAGCAGTGTTTTCTCTTCTGCCTTGTTTTTTTCTCCCTCCTCCTCAGCCCCATCTGAACTAAGCCAGCAGCCAGGCAACATGACTCTTATCAGCCTTTGCCAATGCAATTTCATAAACTCATTCCTGGGAACAGCTGAGCATCTATAACAGGGCTCAGTTCCACAAGTTATATCTCTATGTCTCCATAGGCCCTATCTCCATGGGTTAGGTATTCCATCTCTCTCCCTTTAGAGTATCCCTGTCATTGATTACATACATGTATACATATACACATATGTATTTTCAAAGTTTTCATAATTTCTTCTTATACTTGTAAAATGCTGAAGATTCACGTTGATGTTGAAACACACTTATTTGGCCCCTGTTCTGCATCAGATGTGTATAGATTACATCTCTGTGAACAGTTATAAGTCCATAGGCTATGTTTGCATAATCATTTGGGGACCCATAGGTCGTCTGTCATTGGGTTACCTGTTTGTAGGTTGCTGAATCATTTTGACTTTTTAGTGGAAGCATGCCAAAGATGTGGGAAGCTCTGAAGCTTCACGCCAAATGTTGCCCCCTCTTTCTCCTGACTGTGTAACATCTAAGCTCTTCAAACTGTGTGGGCCAACCTTGTGACACCTTTGGCACCCTCACCAGAAATGGCCTCTGCCCCCCCAAAGCCTTTCCCATCATACCCTAAGGTCTCTCCCCAGCAGTATGGTTGTTTCCAACAAAGTGGGCAGAACTTTATCTGATCCCACTCCCCATTTCCAGGGGAATTGGATGGGCCTGGGTGTGAGGTCCATGTGATCTCGGTGCTGGTGATGGAGAGTCTAGCCATCCCATAGACATGGGTGCCATCCTGCTTTCTGAAGTCATTCAATCAGTAGCCAGGGGGTCCTGATAACCAACTGTCCATGGAGCACACTCAGAAAAAGCAGTTGTAGAATTGATCTTGGCAGAGCGAGTGTCCCATTTCAGACAAGTGCTGAGCCAGAAGATAGCTGAGACCGGTATCTAACCAGAGTGTTTTATTTGACAAGTAGAAGGTTAAAATATGCTCCTGAATGAAAGCTGCCCATGGATACCAATGGAGAAGGAAACGGACATAGCCACCCATGCAGAAGATCTGCTCTTTACATTCACTAATGCTTTCCTGATATATTGAAACATGTCTCACTGTACCCCAGAAGAGGGAAAAGACTATGGTTGTGCTTCATGGTGTTCCCCCCAATAAGCTCAGAGGACACACCTGTTCACAGTCTCGATTAACAATAGCTTCCATTTTTATGTAGCACTTGATAATTTACAGACTGTCTTCTTCATTGAAATTTAGAGTTATACTCATGATCATACGCTTAGCAGGTCTTGGGGTGAGGACTTCAGTTTTCTCCACAATCCTCAGATGTTTAAGCCATTAGCCACCCTGCTTCAGTAGAGTAATGCATCTATGCAGATCTTCACAATCACTCCCAGTTTGGGACCTGCCTACCTCCCGAAGCTCTGTGTAGTTCAATAACATGTAGAAACCACTTCTGGTTTCAACAGGATTAGAGTTCTGCTTTTCCTGGCTCACAGATTCCGGTTCAGTTTCTTCTCTTGGATTCGTGCAATACACTTGCAGCCTTGGTGCCAGGATCCTTGCATCTGGAAGGACAGCCCATTCATAATGCGCCTAAGTCAAGTCGCATTGCAGCCAACTTGGCAGCAGACATGGGAGGAAAAAGTCTGGCACAAAGCTCCTCTTTTTATTGTGGTTGTTTGTTGCTTCCAGTTGTGGAGAGAGCAGGGAGGGAAGGGGGCCTGGTTCTCCTGGCAGTGCCTCACAGAAATGTTTGCTTTAGATGAGTGATCTGGCCAGCCCCAGCTCACCGCTGTATGTCGTCTTAGAAAGCTACCCGACATTTGAAGCACTTCCTGGAAAATGCAGTGGTGGTGTTTCTACAGCGGGGCTGCCTTCATCTGCTACATTCTCCTCCTTTAGTCTGCAGTAAAGTCAAGAGTCCAAAAGAGAAGGAATGAGCAGGACTGTGTTTATTTCCAAGGTCCCTGGGAGAAGGACTTCCAAGTAAAGATGAGTTCATCTGTTCCAGAAAAGAAATAGAATTTGGGGAAGTCATAGATCCATAGACTTTTAGGGCACAAAGGGACCTGGTAAGTTCATGGAAAACAGGATTTGCATCTTATTTTGTCTCATTTATATTCTGAGCTCCAAGCCCAGTGCTTTGCAAATAATGACTATTATTACTATTATTATTATTAATGGTAATAGTAAAAATATGCTTATGGCTGTCAACTTGAATGTCTTCATTATACGGAAATTATATCCCAAAGAAATAAAGTGGCTTTCTGTAGTCATCAAAAAAGTGTAACTGAAGCTACCAAAAACAAAATCTAGAGCTTCCAACCTCCATGAGAAGAACACTGTCAAGAACTGAGAAAAGACTCAGCCTTAAAGAGATAAGGCAGCTAGAGAGTGCCATAGTGTGAGAATCAGTAAGACCTGAGTCCAAATCCAGCGTCAGGCACTTAGTGATTGTATTATTTGGGATCGTATTGGGATCAGTCACTTAATTAGTCTGCCTCAGTTTTCTCATTTGTAAAACGACATAATAATAGAATCTACCTTGAAAGGTTGCTATGAGTATCAAATGAAATATTTATTAAGTGCTCAGCACAGTGCCTGGTACATAATAAGATATAAATGTTATCTGTTATTGTTGTTAGGTGTAGGGAAAGTCCCCTTTGTAGCTTCTTATTTCTATTAATACCCCTACTATTCTTATTATAGTTGTTTATAAAGCCTCAGTCATCTTTAGCTCATTCTTCTACTTCACCTACTAAATCCAGTCAGTTCTCAAGTATTATTGGTTATTTCTCCAGTATCCCTCACATTCTTTTCCATTCTCATTACAGTCAACCTAATCCAGATCCTTATTTCTTCATGCATGGATTACTACTCCAGTAGCTTCCTAACTAGTATTTTTACTAATCACTGTTTTCCATCTAATTCACTTGCCTATACTGCCAGAATCTTCCCGAAACACTTCTTTCACCATGTCACTCCTTTGCTCTGACACCTTGAGTGGTTTCATACTGATCTTCTTATCGGCCATATGCCTTAGAGTGACCTTCAGGGTCTTCCATAATTTGGCATCAATCTACCCAAGTCACCATTCTGTCATTATTCCCAAAGGTGACCATCTCTACTTTAATTAGAACCACCTCTTTATCATCCCTAATTCTTGTGCACACTACTGCCTCTGCACCTTTATTCTGGATGCTCTCTGTACCCAGGATTCCCCTTTTCCTGCTGTAAACATATCCTCCCTGTACTCCACGACTCAATTTAGGTCTAAGTATCTGTCCCATCAACAAGCATGTATTTAATGCTTGCCCTGTGTACCAGGTACTATGCTAAGCACTAGGGATACAAAGAAAGGCTAAAACAGATGATCATTGTATAATATTGCTGTTATTGTAAACGATGTTTTTCTGGTTCTAGTTACTTTACTTTGCATCAGTTCATTTAAGTCTTTCAAGATTTTTCTGAAATCAGCCTGCTCATCATTTCTCATAGAACAATAGTATTCTATCACAATCATATACCATAACTTGTTCAACCATTCCCCATTTGATAGGCATCTCTTTAATTTCCAATTCTTTACCACCCCCCAAAAAAGAGAGAGTCTAACTATTTTAACTATTTTTCTTGTTATAGGTCCTCTCCCTTTAAAAAAAAATCTCTTTGGAATTCAGGCCTAGTAGTGGAATTGCTGCATCAAAGGGTATATCCAGTTTTATAGACTCTCCAAAATGGTTGGATCAGTTCACAACTCTGCCAATCGTATATTAGTGTCACAGTTTTCCCATATTTTCTCCAACATTTGTCATTTTCCTTTTATCATATGATCTGTTCTGAAAGGTGTAAGGTGGTACCTCAGAATTGTTTTAATTTGCATTTCTCCAATCAATAGTGATTTAGAGAATTTTCTCATGTGACTAGATAGTTTTGATCCCTACATCTGAAAACTGCCCATTCATAACCTCTGACCATTTATCAATTGGAGAATGATTCTTCTTATAAATTTAATTCAGTTTTCTATATATTTGAGAAACAAGGTCTTTATCAGAAAAACTTACTGTGAAAAAATTTTTCCCAGTTTTTGAAGAATTCTGGGTTTTAACCCATTCTTCAATCCATTTACATTTTATGGGTTGATTCACCTCATTCACATTCATAAGTATGATTACTAATGATGTATTTCCCTCATTCTAATTTTTCCCTGTTTATCCTTCTCTCTATTCTTTTATTCTGTTCTTTCTCAAAGGTGTTTTGCTTTGGACCATACCTTTCCAAATCCTGCCTCCTTTCTATTGGCTTTCCCTCTCTTTTATCTCTCTCCCCTCCTACTTCCATGTAAGATAGATTTCTATACTCTGCTAAGTGTATATGTTATTCCCGCTTTGAGCCAATTTTATTCAAAATAATATTCAAGGGGCAGCTAGGTGGTTCAGTGGATAAAGCATCAGACACTTAATACTTCCTAGCTGTGTGACCCTGGGCAAGTCACTTAACCCCAATTGCCTCAGCAAAATTAAAAAAAAAAAAATTCAGCACTACTTGCCACTACCACACCTATCTTCCTCTTCACTGTAAAAGTTCTTTCACACCTCTTTTATGTGAGATAATTTGCCCCATTCTGTCTCTCCTTTCCTCCTTTTCTCAATACAGTCTTCTTTCTCACACCTTAATTTTTTTTTTTTTTTTTGGATATCATCCCATCATAATCAACTCATACCTGTGCCCTCTGTTTATGAATATTCTTTCTAACTCTTCTAATAATGGTAAAATTCTTAGGAGTTACAAGTATCATCTTCCCTTGAAGGAATGTAAACAGTCTAACCTTATTGAACACCTTGTGGTTTCTCTTTCCTGTTTACTGTTTTATGTTTCTCTTTAGTCTTATATTTGAAAACTGAACTTTCTATCCAATTCTGACTTTTTCATCAGGAATGCTCGAAAGTTCTCAATTTTATTGAATGTTGGTTTTTTTTTTTCCTTCTGAAGGATCATACTCAGTTTTTCTGGAAAGGTGATTCAGTTGTAATCCCAACTCATTTGTTATCTGGAATATCTTATTCAAAACCTTCTGATCCTTTTATGTAGAAACTGTTAAATCTAATGCTTTCCTTTCTCTGATCCTACAGTATGTGAATTATTTATTTCTAGTTGTTTGTCTCATTAGACCTGAGATTTCTGGAATTTGTCTACAATATTCTTGGAAGTTTTCATTTTGAGATCGCTTTCAGGAGATGATCAGTGAATTCTTTCTATTGATAGTATTATTTTTTCAATTGCATGTAAAGATGGTTTTTAACATTCATTTTTGTAAGATTTTGAGTGTCAAATTTTTCTCCTTCTCTCCTACCCTTCCCCAAGAAAGAAAGCAATCTGATACAGGTTATACATGTACAATTATTTTAAGCACATTTCTATATTAGTCATGTTGTGAAATAAAAATCAGAACAAAAGGGAAAAACTTCAAGAAAGAAAAAACAACCCCCCAAAATGAAAATGGTTAGCTTCAATCTGCATTCATTTTCCATAATTTTTTCCTTGTTAATTTTTTAAAATGATATTTGTACTCTTTTTTTTTAATTATGGCTTTCAGGTAGTCCTGTAATAATTTTAAAATTATCTCTCCTGGATCTATTTTCCAAGTCAATTGTTTTTCCAGTGTTATACTTTAGATTTTCTTTTTTTCATTCTTTTGACTTTATTTTTATTGTTTCTTGATATCTTATTAGTTTCATTAGCTTCTCCTTGTCCAATTCTGTTTTTTAAGGAATTATTTTCTTCACAAGCTTTTGTGCCTCCTTTTCAGTTCAGCCAATTCTTCTTCTTCTTCTTCTTCTTCTTCTTTTTAATAACTTTTTATTGACAGAACCCATGCCAGGGTAATTTTTTACAACATTATCCCTTGCACTCACTTCTGTTCCAATTTTTCCCCTCCCTCCCTCCACCCCTTCCCCAGATGGCAAGCAGTCCTATACATGTTAAATAGGTTACAGTAGATCTTAGATACAATATATGTGTGCAGAACCGAACAGTTCTCTTGTTGCTCAGGGAGAATTGGATTCAGAAGGTATAAATAACCTGGGAAGAAAAACAAAAATGCAAGCAGTTTACATTCATTTTCTAGTGTTCTTTCTTTGGGTGTTGCTGCTTCTGTCCATCCTTGATCAATTGAAACTGAGTTAGATCTTTTCTTTGTCGAAGAAATCCACTTCCATCAGAATACATCCTCATACAGTATCGTTGCTGAGGTATATAATGATCTCCTGGTTCTGCTCATTTCATTTAGCATCAGTTCATGTAAGTCTCTCCAATCCTCTCTGTATTCATCCTCCTGGTCATTTCTTACAGAACAATAATATTCCATAACATTCATATACCACAATTTACTCAACCATTCTCCAATTGATGGGCATCCATTCATTTTCCAGCTTCTTCTAGCCACTACAAACAGGGCTGCCACAAACATTTTGGCACATACAGGTCCTTTTCCCTTCTTTAATATCTCTTTGGGGTATAAGCCCAGTAGAAACACTGCTGGATCAAAGGGTATGCACAGTTTGATAACTTTTTGAACATAGTTCCAATTTGCTCTCCAGAATGGCTGGATGTGTTCACAATTCCACTAACAATGTATCAGTGTCCCTGTTTTCCCACATCCCCTCCAACATTCCATGTTATCTTTCCCTGTCATTCTAGCCAATCTGACAGGTGTGTAGTGAGATCTCAGAGTTGTCTTAATTTGCATTTCTCTGATCAATAGTGATTTGGAACACTCTTTCACATGAGTGGTAATAGTTTCAATTTCATCATCTGAAAATTGTCTGTTCATATCCTTTGACCATTTATCAATTGAAGAATGGCTTGATTTTTTATAAATTAGATTCAATTCTCTATATATTTTGGAAATGAGTCCTTTATCAGAACCCTTTGACTGTAAAAAATGTTTTCCCAGTTTATTGTTTCCCTTCTAATCTTGCCTGCATTAGTTTTGTTTGTACAAAAACTTTTCAATTTGATATAATCAAAATTTTCTGTTTTGTAGTCAATAGTGATCTCTAGTTCTTCTTTGGTCATAAATTCCTTCCTCTTCCACAGGTCTGAGAGGTAAACTATCCTATGCTCTTCCAATTTATTTATAATCTCATTCTTTATGCCTAGATCATGAACCCATTTTGACCTTATCTTGGTGTGCGGTGTTAAGTGTGGATCAGTGCCTAGTTTCTGCCATACTAATTTCCAATTTTCCCAGCAATTTTTGTCAAATAATGCATTCTTATCCCAAAAATTGGGGTCTTTGGGTTTGTCAAACACTAGATAATTAAAATTATTGGCTGTTTTGTCCTTTGAACCTAACCTATTCCATTGATCAACTAGTCTATTTCTTAGCCAATACCAGATGGTTTAGTAACCGCTGCTTTATAAAATAATTTTAGATCCAGTACAGCTAAGCCACCTTCATTTGATTTTTTTTTCATTGATTCCCTTGAAATTCTTGACCTTTTGTTTTTCCATATGAACTTTGTTGTTATTTTTTCTAGGTCATCAAAATAGTTTTTGGGAAGTCTGATTGGTATAGTGCTAAATAAATAGATTAGGTAGTATGGTCATCTTTATTAAATTTGCTCGCCCAATCCAAGAGCATTTAATATTTTTCCAGTTGGTTAGACCAGATTTAATTTGTGTGGAAAGTGTTTTGTAGTTTTGCTCATAAAGTTTCTGATTTTCCCTTTAGCCAATTCTTCTTAAGGAATTTTCTTCAGGGGATTTTTTTTTTTGCCACTTTTTAAAACCATTTGTCCTATTCAGTTTTTTAAGTATTCTATTCTTCAGGTTTTTTGTGTTGATCTTTTTGTGCCTCTTTTACTAAACTCTTGACTTCTTTTTCCCATGGGTTTTTTGCGTCACTCTCAATTCTTTCTCCAATTTTTCCTCTACCTCAATAATTTGATTTTTCAAAAATTTTTTTTGAGTTCTTGTAGTAATTCAGGGGAAATGCTTTAAACTAATTTACATTTTTCTTTGAGTCTTTGCATGGAGCTATTTTGACATTATTGTCTTTTGAATTTGTGTGTTGTCTTCATTGTCACCAAAGTAGCTTTCTGGGGTTAGATTCTTTTTTTATTCTGTTTTGTTTTGTTTTTACTCATTTTCCCCACTACTTTCTTGACTTTTAACTTTATGTTAAAATTGGGGTTCTGCTCCCAGATTGGAGAGGGCATGATCCCAAACATCAGAGTTTTTTTGCTTCTGTTTTTAGAACTAATGCTGAAAGTCTGTAAGCTATCACTTCTTCTAAGGTGATATGATCCAAGTGTGGTCACTGCTTTTCTGGCCTGTGTTCAGGTCTATGAGTGCCTACAAGCACTGTTTTCCATCCAAGAACTGTAACCACGGAAGTTTATTGAGTAGGAAACTGGCATGGTCAGATCTATACTTCTTTTGAAAAATCACTTTGTTAGCTAAAGGGTTGATAGATTGGAGTAGGGAACCAGGGAGACCAATTAAAAGGGTTTTGTAATAGTCCAGGCAAAAGTTTATAGTACCTGAACTAGGGTGGTGGCTGTATGAATACAATATAGACAAGAAATGTTGTGAAAGGAGAAGCAAAAACATTTGGCAACTTATTGGATATAGGTGAGAAGGGTAAATATAAATGAGGACTCAAGGATGACATTGAAGCTATGAGTATGGGTGAGAAAAAGGATGATAGTAACCTTGACAGATATAAAGAAGTTTGAAAAAGAGAATGATTTGGGGCAAAAGATAACAAGTTCTTTCTTCAGAGTATTGAGTTTTAGATTTCCATGGACCATCCAGGTTGAGGTGTCTAATAGGCCGTTGGTGATGCAGTCTGGAGGTCAGGAGAGACAAGGACTAGGTCAATAGATCTAGGGATCATCTGTATAGAGATGACAATTGAAGCCATGGGACCTAATGAGATCATCAAGAGAAAGCAGAAAAGGACCCAGGACAGAGCCTTCAGGAATACACAAAGTTAGTGTGCATCATGTGATGAATCAGCTAAAAAGACTGAGCAAGAATGGTCAGCCAGCCAGGACCCAAGTCCAAAATATGGTCTCAGACAATACTTCCTAGTTGTGTGACCCTGGACAAGTTACTTAGTTCCAAAAATGCTACAGAGCACCGAGAAAATACCATCATATTGGACAATGAAGACATAATTTTGGAGAGGGCAATTTTAGTTGAAGAATGAAGTTGGAAGCCAGACTGCAAAAGATATAAAGGAAAATGAGAAGAGAGGAAGTAGAGACACAAATTCTAGATGGCTTTTTCAAAGAATTTAGCCTAGAGAATAGAGAAATATATCAGGGTAAGGGGATGTTAGGATCAACTGGGGGAGAGGGTCCTTATAAGGATAGGAGAGATATGGACATGTTTGTAGACATCTGAGAAGGACTTTGATAGGGAGAAATGAAAATAAGAGAGAGAGTGTGTGTGTAGTTGATAGTAGAGACAATTTTCAGATAAACAGAAATAGACATTAGTAGGACCTTGTCAAGGAGAAAGACCACTTTCCCATCAAAGATCAGAGAGAAGACAATAGAGAAAGATGTCTGAGTCATATAAAATGAGAGAAGCAGGAACTCTTGTTGAATGGCCTAGTTTTTTTTTTTTAGTAAAGTATAAAGCAAGTTTCTCATCTGGTAGCAGATGCCACATAACTATGCCATATAACTAGGACCTTATTATTTGCTGTCCTGCTCTCTAAATGTGTTATACAATGGTTTTATAACATTAAGGTTCTTCTTATCCCTCATCATCGACACGCAGCTCTTTGTGGGTAGGAAATATGTCCTATTATTGCTTGCTAGACGTTTGCAAGGGGAGTAAATACATGTTGAATTTATCGTGGGTATTTATTAAATGTAAATGAAGCATGGACAAATTACTTTTTTATTGGGGGAAGGGAAGGGGATTGTTTGTATCTTATCATTGAACCATAAAGAGCACCGAGGCTGAATTTCCTAAACACAGCTAGGGTTTGGTGAACATAAAGAGACACAGTGTAGAAAGGGATGCCCAGATGAGAAGAGTTGGCAGGGCTTCCACATGATCATGGATGGGCTCCTCTTGTTGCAGGTACACTGGGCCTAGTGGTGTGGTAGATTGCCTCATTAGACTCTAGGCTTCAAGCCATGTTTGCAGCCACTGTTGAGGCGGGGCCTGCTGCCAGCTGCCCCACTCTGTCTGCTAGGAGGATCATGAGACTGTTGCCCACAGGCTACCCCTGCAACATGAAGGCCAGGCCCTGTACACAACAAGGCTTGGTCAAGCCCCCAGCTCCTCTTGCCCCTTACATTGGGGATGGACAACAGAGACGTGCAGTGTGAGGGAAGTCACTATGGTCATCCCTGCCAGATCTGCTGCTGCAACAAGCGGGGGGCTGGGCATGCTGCCCCTTACATAAGGGGATATGCTGTGCCAATCGCCAGCACCCCAGTGGCCTCTGCTGTGGGGCCAAGGGCACTGGATGTTTTGAAGGAAGAAACTTTGATGGGATACCCCCCAGACACTGTCCTGAGTGGGACATCCCATCCAAGTGCTTTTTGCTTAGGCCTCCTCAGGCTCCATATCATCATTGTCATTATGCTGATCCTTGCTTTCTCCCCAGACAGCTTCCTTTCCCCCTCAGATCATAGCCTCGGTCTCCAGAGGGTGAGGGTGGGAAGCAGAGAGGCAAGAGAGAAGTCTCTAACACTATAATTCTCTATGGCCATTCATCATTTTTAACTTTAAGGGCTCCATTTGTCCAACTGCTCTGTTCTCTTATATCCAGTGATACTACAATAAAATTTTTAACATTTTGAGGAAAGAAAGAAAGGGAAGAGACAGACACAGAGACAAAGACAGACAGAGAGAGAGAGAGAGAGAGAGAGAGAGAGAGAGAGAGAAAGAATAAGAATATCCCATGAGTTTGCTTAAACAGATAGAATTTGTTTGTGTGTCATATCCCTGGCCCTGCTGCTGCCCATGGTTTCATGCCTCCCTAATGATTTACATGAGAACCAGCATATTATGTCCTCTTTCACCCTTTTCTTTTTTCCCCTCTCTCTCCCAATTGGATACAGAGTTTGAGCTAGTATCACAGCCAAAATCCACATTGAACTCCTACTGATAGACAATTTCTCTCTGGCAAAGCAAACTTCCTATTCCAGAAAATTCCAGGAAGTCTGTTGACTTACAGTTTCGTTATGTCTTTCTGAGGTAAACCTCACCAAGAAGGCATTAAGGTAGGGAAGGGAATTTTCTGTAACTATATTAATATTAACCACAACCATTTCATGGACAAACCATCCCCTGGGATGTCAGTCCTAATGTCAGGAAAGCCATGAAAACAAAAAAACAAAAAAAATATGATTTATCAAATTCAATGTTCCAAATGAATATGTTATAATCATTACATTTATACAGTGTCTTCTGTTAGGATTATGGGATTGGAGGTTAGGGTTCTCTTGAGGAGGATTGCATTCATTTATCTTAAGGTCGTTAAGAAAAAATAAATTGATTTTGATTTGTCCCTATTGTGGTTCACTTTTCCTAATGGTGTCCAATAAATTTGGCTGAAGTTATGTGTAATTGACATCAATTCTGCCATCTGTCAGACATCTATTCCTAACTCATTCTAACCTTGCTAGTCACCTTAATCAGGTCATCTCCCAAACTGTGCTTCAATATTTGTACTCGTAGATTAGGAAGAATGCTATCTTTTACTGGGGAATGTTAATAACAATAATAATAATAGCATATCATTATAATTATATATGTTATATAACATATATTATATATGTATAATATATTATAATAATAAAAAAAGCATTCACCCTAGGATTTGGGACATTTTGATGAGGAAATAAAAATTGACTTAGAGGCTTTGTAGAAGTAGATATCCTCTGCAACACAATTAGTAGCATTCTTCTTGTGTTTTTATATCCTATTTTATTGATATCTTTTGTTTCATATTACCTTCATTTATGAACAGATTTCTCTATCTTTTTCTTGATGATTGATCCCTCATCACAAAGAATAGAAAATAAAGCAGTTCAGCAAAACAAACCAATAGATCATCCAAACCTGTCAATTTATGCAGTACTCCATACCCACAGTCTCCTACCTCTGCAAAGAAGGGAGGAATGTATATTTCCCCAACTCTTCTCAGATCATTATAAATTATAGAGCTTTTTAGTTTAGTGTTTTTCTCATTTCTATTCACATGCTCATTTTGTATATTGTCTTCCCAGATCTGTATCGATTCATAAAAATTTTGCTTTGCTTGTTTTAGTTATTCATATTCATTGTTTTGTATCGTACAATAATATCCTATTATGTTCATGTAGCACAAATTGTTTAGTCATTCCCTAATAGTTAGGCATCTATTTTATTTTCAGTTCTTTACTACCATAAAAGGTGCTTCTATGAATATTTGTGGTGTAGAAACCCTTTTTTTTCTATCTTAGACCTTCTTGAAGCATATAGCTAGCGGTGGAATCTCTATATTAAAGGATATGGACGTTTTAGTCACTTTTTTTACATATGTCCAAATTGTTTTTTTGAATGGTAAAATTAATCCATAGCTTCACCAACAGTGTCTCAGTGTGCACATCTTCCCCTAGCCCCTCCAACATTAACTATCTCCGTGTGTTTTGTTAACATTGAGAATTTCATCATCCTTTATGGCCCTCAGGCTATTCTCTCACAAAGCAAAGGGATGGTTCTATTAAATTTTTAAATAGCCCACTAATGGAAAGGAACATTGTCATGGATATCTTAGAACAGGAAATAAAGAAAACTGCATGTTTTTATTAGATTTTGGAATATATGTTGTTTATATTTTTATAAATCAATCTTCCTGCTTTATCCTTCTTCCCTTTTATTAAGGAGGGAGAGAGAGACTGGATCTTAGATTGGTGCAAGAAACCTCCAGAAAGGAAACTAGCAATGCAGGTTAGCACTTGTTCTACAGTTTATGGTCTTAGAAAGTAGGAGAAGGTGGTCAGTGGTGTCAAATGCCACAGAAAAGGTCAGGAAGAATGAGAAAAGGTCAACAGATATGGCAAGTAACAGATTAGTGATAATTCTGGAAAGAGCAGTTTTAATTAGGAGGTCAAATGGAAAGAGATTGAGGAATGAAAGAAGAGAAAGTAGAGGAAATGAGCATAGATAATTTTTTTTTCTAGGATTATGACTGTGAAAGGGAAGAAAAATATAGGATTCCAACTTGAAGGGATGATAGACATCAGGAAAGAGTTTTTGAAAAGAGAGATTTGGGTATGTTTGTAGGCAGAAGGCAGAAGATGTTAGAAAGGGAGTAAAGTTTGGGGACTATCTCTTTCCCTCAAAGGCACCATTAAAAAAGAAATATCTAGGTCTTAGAAAGTTGCCTGGGCCACCAAGAGGTTAAGTGATTGCCCAGGAACATATAGGCAAGATGTGTCAGATGCCTCAAGAGTCTTGCTGATTCTAAGATCAGTTCACTATCTACTTTATACATTGCCTCTCTCTTTGTCCCACACACTAATAATAATCCCTGTTAGCAGAGTATCCCAACTCATACTTTATTGAGGAGATAAAGGCCATATGCAATGAGCTTTCACCTATTTCCCTTCTCTTCATCTCCAAGCTCATTGAGATCACCCACCATTCTCTCTTTACTGTGGGCTAGACCATGAGTGGAATTGGGAAGACTTGAATTAACTTCCACATTCTCATAGTACCAATTAGCACTCTTATGAGCCAAGATTTTATGGACCAGACTTGGGGCAGTTTGAATTAACTTGGTCCCCAGGTAGATTGATCTGGGACTCCCTATGGACCCTTTCTTCTTCTTTTTTTTAATCGTAGCTTTTTATATACAAGATAAATGCATGACTAATTTTTCAGCATTGACAATTGCAAAACCTTTTGTTCCACTTTTTCCCCTCCTTCCCTCCACCCCCTCCCCCAGATGGCATGTAGACCAATACATGTTAAATATGTTAAAGTATATGTTAAATACAATGTATGTATACATGTCCATATAGTTAACCTATGGACCCTTTCAGGAAGAAAGACAGAAAAACAAATTTAGAATCTTGTGAGGGATCTCTGAGATCCTAGAGAGTTCCCCTTCCAATGGCTCTCTGCTGGCAACTTTTATCTCCATGAACTGCTTTTTAACTATCTTGGGAATTGCTTTTCCACAGGACTTGATGGATATTATTTATTTTTTTAATGATTTATTTGAATCCTTGGCTCTGAGTCCATTACACCAGATATGATCTCTAGGCTGATGATTCCTAGATCTGTACATCCAATAGTCTCTCTTCTGAGCAACAGTCCTACATCACCAGTTGCCTATTTCAAGATGGATATCCCATAAGTATCTTAAAATTCAAAATGCAACTCAGTTTCTCTCACTCCAAATCCATCTCTCTTCTTAACTTCCCTAATTCTGTGAAGGGTCCAACTGTCCTTCTGGTCACCCAAGTTCATATCTTCAGAGTCATCCTTAATTCTTCATTCTCTTTTATTCCCAACATCCAGACAGTTGTCAGATCTTATTGATTTTATCTCCACATCTCTCACATTTATCCCTTTCTCTATACTTACACTACTAATACCCTGGTAGCGTCCTCATTTTTCTTCCTGTATCAGATATTTTCCCTCCACAACCCATTCAGCACATGGCTGCCAAATTGATTTTCCTAAAGCACAGATCAAACTCGGTCTTACTCAATAAACTCTACTTTTGATATAGTTTTGCACAATGGGACCCATTCTTACTTTTGCAGCTTTGTGTTACATGGGGTTACTCCCTATCACACTCTCCATGCTCTAGCCAAACTGCTTTTCTTCCTGTAGCTCACATATCATACTCCATTTCCCATCTTTGTGACTTTCCATCAGCTATCCCCTGTGCCCAATATGCTCACCTTCCTCACTCCTGCCTCTTGGAATCTTGGTTTTTCTTTCAAAACTCAATTGAAGTCTTTCCTTTCTTTTCTGATCTCTTTGGTTGATAGACTTGTATTTATTTTGCATATATTTAAGTGTGTATGTTCTTCCCTTTTAGAAGGTAAATCCTAAGAACTGGGAGTGTTTCACTTTTTTTGTCCTTGTATCCCTAGTGCCTGGCACATAATTATCCATAGGCAGCTTGGTAGTGCAGTTGACAGAACACTGGAAGTACAAGACATCCTGGAATCAGGAAGACCCAAGTTCAAATTTGATCTCAGATACTTACTAGCTCTATGGCCTGCAGCAATTCTTGTGCCTCGATTTCTCATATATAAAACAGAAATGTTAGCATCTATCTCCCAGGATTGTTGTGAGGATGAATGTGATAATATTTGCATAGTGCTTTGCAAACCTTTAAAACACTATATCAATTCTACCTATCATTGTACTAGAATGCACTTAATAAATATTTATTGGATTAAATGGAAATGAATAATTCATCTATAAGTAATAGAGAGTTGATATATGTGTCCCAGGCAAAGAAGTAGTGACCTGTTGTCTCAACAGGCCCTTCCTTTCTATAGACAAATATGTGGTTTATTGCCCCCTGACTTGACATGCCAAAGCATACTGTTTATCCCTGGGCAGCCTGACCAGCAGAGCACCTCCTTACTCAGTGCACTATCAGGAATAGGTCATGTCTCAAATTGGGCTCTAGAACCCCATGAGGCATCCTGTGAATGAGTCGTTTTGTGAGGTAGAGTTCTCACGCTATTAATACCTCATTTGAGATAAGGGAAGAGGGAAAAAGCCCTGCATGGAAATATTCCTTCTTTAAGTGGCACAATGTGATGCTTCTAAAAATACATGTTTGTATTTGCTAGCCTCTTAATTCAGCTCTGTGGGAGCCTCCTCTGCTCTTGGAGAAGCCGTTTGCACTGTGGACCTTAGAAGCATTCCCTAGTGACCCCAACTCTTCCTGGAATAAAGGGTAAAAGAGGGCAAAGAAAAGGATTGTTCCTTAACCACACTTCACTTTTCTTAGTTCACATCCTCTCAGCCTCATTTTTTTTTCTTTCTTCTATCAGGAAGGCCTTCATTTAGTTCAATGAATATGTTATTAAGTGCCTACTATACACATGACACTGGATTAGGTTAGGTCTGATTAATTTCTCATAGAAGTCCTGCCAAATGTTAGGAGAGCCCAGACCAGAAAATGACTACCCCACTATCCCCCCAAAGCTCCTGAAAGGTCTGGGTAGGGAAATATATAGTCCTTTGAAGTTACCCAGACTTTTTCTGTGACACTTGAAAGATCACAACACTTCTTATTTCCCTCATTCAATTGTCCATCTCCTGCAGCCTTGGACAAAGACATTTGACATTTAGTATACAATTATACAACCAGCCACACATTAATTCTGTGAAGTTGGCTCACTCAGCCTGGTCATCACTCCACTGCCAATGCAACCAGAGACAGATTACAAAACCCTATGGCCAGCAGGCCCCCCCAAAGGTGTGATCACTTCAAGTCCAGTGAGGGATTTTCTCCTACAGGCTCTCTCCATTTTGAGCTATGTTTTTGGCAGTCCTCCTCCCAGCGAGGATAAAGAAGAGGAAGGAGGATAGAGGGCCTGGATCTATTCCAGTCCAATCATCTCCATCTGAATCCTTTCCCACACCAGTCCTGCTGATGGAAGAAAATTTAACTCGGGGCACAACCCCATGAGCCATGTGGAAAAACTCCTGCCGTTTGGAATTGGATGCCCAATCCAATCTAGGGAGACAGGTCAGAGAGCACAATAAACCTGCCTGAGGAAGTTCAAAGATGTTCCTATTTCTCTAGTATATTTACCTTATATGTAGTTTTGAGATGGAAGTGTAATCTCAATGAAAAGAAACCTAAAAATCATCACATAGATGCTCTTCTTCAGGACAGAAAAATAAAGGAGGGAGAAGGAAATATAGAAGTTATGATTGACTAACCAGGAGAATTCAGGGTAGGGCAAGAAATCAGGACCTTTTATCCAGATCACTATACCGTAGGAATGCCCAGTCATTGATAAACTGCTAGACTTTAACTAGGAATCGATCATGACTCTTAATTCCGGCTGGTTTCAAGGAAGTACAAAGTCTCCATCTTTTAACAAGTTCTATCTTCTAGCTGGAAATAAAGGTAAAGGGAATGTGAACTGGCTACTTAAACAAGCTTTGTGACTTTGGAAGAGGAGCACTTTTCAAAGCATGGGTGGAGACAAATTAAGAAGGAGAAAAAAGCATTGTACTGGAGATTCTATGGAGAAGGGAAGTTTAAATAAACAGTGGTAATGGCTGGTATGTCATTTCCAAAGGGATCTTTAGCAGTGAAAAGATGGCCTCATAAAATAGGAAGAGCCAGAAGAGACTACAAAAAGTTATATTAGGTCCTCTTTGTGTTTGAGGAATTTGGAAAGTGGCAGTGAGGTTTTATGTGGCCATCCCTAGAGGGAAAGTGGTTCAGTGGAAAGAATTCAGGCTCAGCACTTAAGTGTAATGGGTCCTTCCTACCTGTGTAACCTCTGGTCAGATATAACCTCCCTGGGTTTCAGTTCCTTCCCCTATAAAGTGAAAGGGGTTGAGTCAGATGACCGAATTTTATCCAGTTTCTGTAGATTTGAACTCTGAGTCAGGATACCTGCGTTCTAGTCCTAGTTTTGCCAATATCTGAATTAGCCCAAGTTTCCCCGTTTATCAAATGGGGAAAATACAAATTACCCAGTTAATTTCACAGCGTTCATAGATGATGGATTTAAAACTGGAAGGGAAGCAATAAAAATTCATATAGCACCCACTATGTGTTGGGCACTGTGCCAAATGCTTTTTATAAATATTATCTCATGTGATTCTAAGAGATCTTTAGAGGTCTCTCATTTTACAGATGAGAAAACATTTTCCTATGGTCATGCAAGTAGTAAATGATAGAACTAGAATTTGAACACAGGTCCTCTGGTTCCAGGACCAGCATTTTCACACTACACTTGACCATGCTTATATTGGGAGACTCTAGGAGTTAGTGTGAGAGCACTTTAAAAATAAGCTACACCATGATAAATGTGGAAATATGTTTGGAAAAATTGCACATGTTTAATGTATGTTGGATTACTTACTGTCTAGGGGAAGGAGGTGAGAAGAAAGAGGGAGAAAAATTTGGAACATAAGGTTTTGCAAGGGTAGAGTGTTGAAAATTATTTTTGCATGTATTTTGAAAATTAAAAGCTTACTAGCTTTAAGAGCAAAAAAAATTAAATTTAAAAATAAGCTATACAAATTTATAGCAACATTATGATTGGCACTAATAATAAAAGAGGTGGCAGTTTGATAGTCTAGATCCAGCTCTCTAGGTTTCTGACTAGGAGGTTTTGTTTCTGGAAGAAGAGGAATTTATCCCCTTCTCACTGACTGTTCTGTCAGTAGACTCCATCCAGAGCATGTAGTT
The DNA here is from genome assembly GCF_902635505.1 of Sarcophilus harrisii. Taxonomy (NCBI): domain Eukaryota; kingdom Metazoa; phylum Chordata; class Mammalia; order Dasyuromorphia; family Dasyuridae; genus Sarcophilus; species Sarcophilus harrisii. Next base: position 248,133,404 of record NC_045427.1, on the reverse strand, counting down.
AGTACACAACTACATTGTAACCATTATTTCTTTCTCCTTTACTGGCTCCCAGTCTCCATGAGCCTAAAGTTTGGTGGATGATAGATCTGTTTTCTCTCTACATTAACCTTCAGTGTAGGGGATGCCTTTTCTGCAAGGAGTTGTTTCCTGTTTGAGTTTTTCTTCCACCTTGACCCATGCTTCAGTCTTCCCCACAAAGAGGGAGAACAGTAACAGTAGTGTGCCTGTAAAGTCCCCTTCCTCTGCTCTACAGGTGCAAAGGGTTTCCGGGAGACACGGTGTGTGTCTGGCTAGAGAGCTGCTTCAAGCTCTTGGGGAGGAAGGCCATGAGTAAACATTGGTACCCCGGGGTCAGCCGCTGGGAAATCCAGCTAGAAGCTGCTATCTACTGTGGTCTCAGATCTACTAGCATTTCCTCTTCTCCCAGCTGCTGGCTTCCTGCCAGTCCAAATAGTACCCCCTGGACTCAGGCAGTCTGTGCAGCTGACCTCACCCGTTCTCCTGTGCTTTTCACTCCTGACCTCGGTGGTAGTGAAGAAGATGAGAGATGTCCAGTGGAGGTGACCGGAGCTGTGCTCATCTGCTGCTGAGAACACAAACCTGGGAAGCACAACAGCGAAGGAGGGAAACTTTCCTAGTGATTCCATGTCCATGTACAAATCTAACAAACTGAATTTTAATACAGATAAATATAAATTCCTCTAACTCAAAAACTCAACCACAGGATGAAGGAGCTCTGGATTAATAGTAGTTTGTGCAAAGAATAACAGTAACAATGACGTTTATGTAGCTTTGTAAGGTTTACATATAACACTTTTTACACATTAACTCATTCATTCTTCACATTATCCCTGTGGAGTAAGGATTACAGGTATCTTATAGATGTGGTATCTGAGGCTCAGAGAGGTTAAAGGATTTGCCTGTGGTCACACAGTAAGTACATGTCAAAAGTGAGATCCACTCCATGCCCATTTTTTTCAATGTTCAATGCAGAATTTTAATTGATTACAAGCTTAAAATGAATCGACAGTGTCACATAGCTGCCTAAAAAAAAAGTTTTTGAAATTATAGGCTGAATTAAACTTCTCTTGGAAAATAAGGCTTACATCCTCCCAAAGACCATTCTTAATTTCTGTGGACCTCTGAATGCAGAAAAGACGTTTGCCTTCTCTTCTTCCCTAATCATACCCTCCTCTTCCCAGCATCTCACTGGTAGCCCCCTAAGTGAGAAGATTTGAAAATACTTTTGAGGGTAGGCCAGAGAATGAGTGCTGTAGACTAATGACTGTGTTCCCTTCTCAGTAGCCTTAGCTTGAGCCTGCTTCTCTTGAATCCTCAGGGTTATTTTTCTTCTTCAGATGTAATTTTCTTCCCTAGAGAAAATGCTGTCCTATTCTGTGAGTTCTTCTCTCTTTCTACTCTGGCCAGCATTCTGAGACTTCTCTCCTGGGACCATCTGGTGTCTTCAGGGAGCAATAGGCAGCTGCACGGGGTATTTGGCTGCTTGCCACTTAGACAGCGAATTTAGTCACCAAGATCCTCCAGCTCACAAAACCACAGGTTTAATTGGTTGCACAGAGTGGGTGTCTAGTGGTTTCACCGGAGATGAAATCAGACAAAATGTGGGAGCGCAGATTTTCATAAAATCTCCCATCTGCATTTCTTCTGGATTGGGCATGGTTGCACTGTGGCTGAGAAAGAATGCAGAGCACTGCAGGGAAACCCTGAATATTGCAGGGTGAATATCCCTGAAGGGGCCCACAACTTGGCCCATAAATAGAGCTAAAAGAATCTTTCCTTTTGTGATATCCTTGCCCAAAAGGCAAGACGACTCAGGATGGAGACTGTGGGCCCCTGGAATTACTATGAGTAGAAGTGAGACCTGTCTTTGCCAAAGAGGAACCTCTCTTGAGTCATCTCTCAGCAATGAAATCTTTTGGCTTCTGTGGAAACGCCACTTTGATCTTGATTCTCAAGGACTCCCCCCCCCCCCCAGTTTGGTTGACTTCCTCCCATCTGTTTTATTCCCAAGGCCTACCTCCTGCCCACTCTGCCCCTCTCTGGGTGAATATCATCTCCCCTCCTGGGGATCAGCTGGCTTTGGCACAGACGAGCTTGGGCCCTCTTCCCTCCTTCCATCTTCACGTTCCCCTGGTGTTTCCAGCCATGTTAGGGTTCAGTGATCTGGCTTTAGGTCGTCCCCTGCAGAAGTTGTGCATTTGATATCCCTTCCCTCAGAAGCCTCTGTCTCTGCAGAAGTGTGGTCCGAAGTCCAGGGCCGATTCGTAGCATCACAAGGGAGCCCTGCTCCCAGGCAGAGCCTTTCCATGCCTCTTCCTCTTTCCCTCCTTGCCAGTAACACCCCTGAGTGGCAGGAAGGAGCAGAGCCTGGAAAGCATTGCAGACTGGCGGGGGAAGGCCAGGCCCTTCTGGGCACACCCACCACCCAGGACAGGACCATGCATGTGGAGGTACTTAGTACTTCCTGAATACAACAGTGTAGGCTTTTGCCTCCTGCTAGACCTTCTCAGGAAGGCTCCCAGCAATGATGTACTAAGTGAGGAAGTCTGTCCCACCCCCAGGAAGCTTCCCCAGGAAGGGCAGAGGTGACCCATGGAATCGTGGCTTCTCTGCTTCTTAGCTGGGCAATTTGGATTAAAGCTCTTAACTTCTTTAACTTAACTTCCTTTTTTTGTAAAATTAGGATAATGAGATTTTTCTATGTCCTTTACAGTGTTGTTACAAAGGAAGTGTTCCATAGAATATAACATCCTTGAGGATTGCTTTTGTCCATGTCTTCCCAGCACCTGGAAGAATTCCTTGTAGGAAGTTAGGCACTTAATAAGTATTGGTTAAATTGAAGTGAGTTTGTCCTAAACCTCAAAGTACCATCTAAATGTCCATGATCTTTAGCCTTCTTGCCTGCTCAACTCACCTGCCCTATCAACAAGACAAAACTCTAAAAGGAAATATAGAACTGTAGAAGCAAGGGCCTTCCAACCACCTAGACCCAATCTCAGCCTTCCTATTCTGAACTTGGTACCCCTAAGCCTTATCCCTTTGGTTTCCTCCCTTAAGTCCTCTGGGAGAACAATCTGTTGGAAACCTACAAGGATCCATTCCCTTTCACATTTTCTGCCTCAGTTCTCCCATCTTAATAGAGGTTTCTTACTAATGAGTTGTTTAAATACTCCTCAGAGGCCCTTGCTAGATGGACAGAGCTGTCTTGTGTGCACCAGGTCCATAAAGAAAGGTCCGATAGGAACAGAGTCTTTCTCTACTGGTATCTTGTCCAAAGAGCAATTATCTCCTTGGTGCCAGGCTATTCAAAAAGGAGCAGACCAAAACAATCTTTTACAGTGACTGAAACTAGATTGGCCATTTTCTTGGGATACAGCTAGGAAGACAGTGGAGATGAAGTAGAATAACCCACCATTGGTCTTCTCTCCCCTCATTTCCCTGCCTTGAACTCTTCTGGATTGAAATCCAGGAACCTCACTTCAAATGATACAGTCTAGATTCACAAAAAGTTCCCCACTGAAGACTTCTTTCTCCCCCTATACTGAGCCTCTGAGCCCCAGGGAAAGAGGTCCCTAACCAGAGAAGAGACCCAGTACCTTTCAGGAGACTAAGGAGGTGGCTGTTTAGGGAGGTCATTGTTCATTGTTGTGTGTTAAAGAGTTAATAATTGCTATCTAGATAGTCCTCTACCTCCCAGGCACCTGGAAACGCATTGTCTCCTTTGCTGCATCCCAAGAAAATGGCCAATTGATCACCATAAAAGATTATTTCAGTCTGCTTCTTTTTGAACAATCTGACACCAAGGAGATAATTGCTCTTTGGACAAGATCACAGGAAAGAATATTACTCTGTTCCCTTTATCAGGCCTTTCTTCATAGACCTGGTGCCCACAAGATATCTCTTCCATTTAGCAGGGGTCTCTGAGGAGTATTTAAACAGCTCATTAGTAAGAACCCTCCATTAATGTGGAAGAATTGAGACAGAAAATGTGAAAGGGAGTGGGTCCTTGTAGGCTTCCCACAGATTGTTCTCCCAAAGGGCTTAAGACAGTATGCTTTAGGGTCTCTTCCCCCTCCCCCACAGATCACAGACCATAGACTATCGCCCAGCTGCCCTGGGGAGCAATATTCAGATCACCTTCCTCATTAGCTTGGAATTGATAGTCTGCCCCAAATAATACTGGGGCAGAGCTATCAGACCAGTCCACTTCTATGCCTAACTTGGTCTGGACAACCAGTTAGCCAAACCAAGTTAACAGCTGGGAATGGGAGGCAAGGGATTTGAGAGGGAGACACCAAAGCAATCCCATTAGGAAGCAAAAATTCCACCTCCTGGGTGATCAGCTACAAGCCTATATGAACTTACAACTGTGCCCTCTTTTAGAAGACAACTGAGGCTATAGAGGAATAAAGCAGGAGGGAAGAGGCCCAAACTTTGTGAGTGAGACCAATTTGGGATGCTTGGCTTTGAAAGCAGACTAATAATAAGAGAACCAAACAGGGCTATAGAGAGAAAAAAAGGAGCTGTATGCTTGATAGATAAAGGGGAGTTTTCAAACCCAAGAAGAAATCATTACGTGTCTTTTCAACCCTGTAAACACCAAGTCTCAGGTTGAGCTCTTGGAGACTTTCCTCCTGTGTAAAAAAGGTATGATGATACCCCTCACAGAGTTTTGTCAGGAAAGTACTATATAAAATTAAACTTTTTTGTTATTTATCTTTAGCACAGTCACATGGGGAATATGGTTCAGTGCTTGTTGAGTCAGAAGGTCTAGATTCAAATCCCAGTTCTGTTATTTAATCCCTTTGTGACTTGGATAAATCATTTAGCCTTTCTGGGCCTGCATCTGGACCTGAGGAATGAGTGAGGCAGGTAAGAAGACGTCTAAAGAACCTTTTAACTCTAAATCTATAATTCTGTTATCTTAGGATATTAATGATCAGTTTCAATTCCCCTACAAAGCATATGAAGCATAAGGGAGTATAAAAGAAGGGGATCAGGGGATGGAATTGTGGCTGGATGGTGATCTGATACATTGCTCCTATTTTCTGGAAGGGGAAACAGGAGTTCAGAGAGGAAATTATTTGTCCTAGGTCACATTGCTAATAAGAGGCAAAAATGGGGTTCTGGCCCTGCTCCTCTACCACCAGGTCATCACATTTCTACTACACTATACCCAGAGGGGCTCGAACCCCAGCAGCCTCCTACAAATATCTCAGATGACAACTGCCTTTGTTACTGGGCTAGACAGTACATAACACAGGCTTGGAATTTAGAGGTTTGGGTTCGGATTTGGGCTTTGAAACACGTTTGTTATGTGACCTCTCTAATTCAATGGCTAACAAATAATAAGCCCTTAAGAAATGTCTGTTGATTATTGACTGGTTGTCATGAAGAAAACATTTTGCAAACTTTAAAAGCCACATAGCTAAAAATAGCGAGCATTTGCTTAACACTTTGAGGTTTCTAAAAGTTTCTTTATAAGAATTATCCCACAACAAGTCTTTATTATTATCTGAGCTTCAGAGAGATTGAGTGTCTTGCCCAATCAGGTCACTAGTAAGCTAGGTAGTTACTAATTCCTAGTCAGTTAGGATATCTAAGGCTGGATTTTTTCTCAGGTCTTCCAGCTTGTAGGCCCAGTACTCTATCCAGGGCTGAGTCAAGCTGAATACATGACTGCTAGATTTTGAATCAGCTCTCTTTCCAGAAACCATGGGAGAATTTTTTTTTTTTTTTTTTTTTTGCTGAGGCAATTGGGGTTAAGTGACTTGCCCAGGGTCACACAGCTAGGAAGTGTTAAGTGTTTGAGGTTGATTTGAACTCGGGTCCTCCTGACTTCAGGGCTAGTACTCTATCTACTGAGTCACTTAGCTACCCCAAAAATTTTAAATATAAGTTAAGAAAGTCCAGGATGATGATGGCAGCATGTCTACAGCTACTTTTACCCTTTTGTTATTTCTGGCCACAGATTTTCCAGCTTGAAAATCAAGGCTTGAATGTGATTGTCTCAATCCACTGGTCTTTAAGGCGTTAGTTACCTCCATGTGGCAAAAGGTGTCCACTTATTCTCAAGATAGCTCTATCTTGGAAATAGTTCTCCCCCAGCACCCCAGGCCTCCCATCTCCCTCCCTGAGATCTGAGGGACCTAGGAGTATAAGGAAGGATTGCTGCAGAGCCAGCGCTGTGCAACACGTTGGGCTTGTTCTGCCCCCGCACACAGAGCCACTGACCACACAGCCCCGGAGCACTGGGAGGGCACAGTTTTCCTGCCTTCTGCATTTTCCCTGGAAATTTTGTCTGTTATTCTTAGGGTGGCTGACATGGGGTCATTTTTCAGCAGAGAAATGAAATCCTGGAAAACTGGGACCCCAGAGCTGCCTCCTGTTATATATATATAAATGGAATGGAAAATTATTTCAAATAGAGAGTGCGCTGCCCTCTGAGAATGTTCTCACAGAACGACTCCTGGGATTTTTTTTGTTGCCTCCTCAAAAGGGGAACTCTCTCATTGGTGAAGACTTCCCGGCCTATAAGTGTCCCATGTGCCTAGGCTGACCCCAACAGTGCGAACTCTCTGCCTGGAGACAGAGAGAGGTGTGCACTCCAAGGGCTGTCCTTACCTACTGAGTTGACCCAACATTGATCTGTGTCCCCACTATTAAGAAAGAAGAGCCCTGAAGAGCTCTTTCTTACCCTGTTCTCTTAGCTACCGAGAACATGGATTTGTGAGATGACTGGCCAGAGTTAGGGTATCAGTCTGTAATAAAGAAGCAGAATTCTTTCCCAAAGTGCTGAGAAATATGGCCATGTGGTCATATAGGAATTGAAACTACAAACCTGATCTTGCTGACAGCAGAGGAAAAGCAGCCCAGACTAGCCAGGAATATGTTATACACACGAGGTAATTTCATTGCTTCTCTGCCAATAGTAGTGTTGGTAACTGATAGCCATTGATGTATTTGGTAAAGTGCAGTGTGTTGTCTCTTTTTCACATACCACTTTCCCTCCCCTCCCAGTTTTTACTGTTGCCTTTTGGGTTTGTTTTTTTTTAACATCCTCATAGTATTCCACCTTATTTCATCATCCCACCCCCCAAGCCAGTCAGGATTGTACTCTAAAGCTACCCATCCCATCTGCTGTGCTCTTTGGGATGCTTATTCCTTAGTAAACAAACTCGCTTTCATCTTAAATCTTTGCCATTCTTTCCATCTTTTCGGCTCTCACTGAGACTGGTTGCCTCTAAATGACACAGACTCCCTGGCCACCCTTTCCAGCTGCTTCCTCATTGCAATTTTCATGCTTTCCCTTTACACCCATCAAACAGTAACCGCTGCCCCTTGACTCAACCCATTTCTACCAAGCAGTCAACATTCTGATAGCTATTGTCTACCAACCTCCAGAATACTTTTATTTCTTTACTCGGGGAATTCATTGCCTAACACAGTCTTCCTTCTTCCCCGAATTCTGCCCTCATATTTAGTGGTTTTAAAATACATATTGATATTCTTGCAAACACAAAACCCCCTAGGTTCTCAATTCACTCCTTAACCCCACCTCAGCCACATACTAAGATAGCTACATGTTTGATCCATTCATCACCCATAAATGTATTACTTCTATGCTCATGATCTCTGAAATTCCCTTATTTGATCACAATCGGTTATCACTCTATCTCTCCTTCCGCCTTGTAATCTCAAACCCTGTTTTTCATCCTCATAGTAATCTCTAATCTCAGGCTTTCCAGTTCTTTCACACACCATCCATCACTCCCATACTGACTACATTTTCCTCATTTCCCTATTTTATCCATTAGTGAACCAGCTTAATTCTACAGACTCTTCTTCGAGTCCCTTGCCTCCTTTTTCTATCATCGATCTTGCCCTGCCAAGCCTTAGTCTTGGATTACTTCTACCATGTCCTATCTTTGCTCCTATTCTTGTGTGGCTGAACAAAGTCAGAGAAAGTCTCAAAACTGTATTTACTGAATCCACTACAAATTTATGTTACATAATTTCACTAGACTCTCATCTCAGCAAACCAATCCTTTTATACTTCCTTAAATTGGTTCTCTGTTTCACTTACCAGAGTGAAACTTTTCCAAACCATTACTTTCCATGTGATATTGATTTTTAATTCTTTGAAGGCTTATATTCCACCTGTCATTGTCATACAACTACATTAGTAGGATGTTGGTATTAACTTTGGTTTTGTTTTTCTTCTTTTACATTGGAGGTAGGGTAGAAAGAAAATAAATGTTTGTTGGCCCTTTGCTTTCATAGGAAACTTAAGGTTATGAAAAGGGCTTTAAAGTTTCCCAAATGAATTCTAATTCACTCTCATCTTCTGCCTCAGCTCTGGACCCAATTCATTATTTATCTCTCCCAGACATACATACTGATTTTCATTTTTATATAGCTTATTTACAAGATATATGCATGGGTAATTTTTCAGCATTGACAATTGCAAAGCCTTTTGTTCCAATTTTCCCCTCCTTTCCCCCACCCCCTCCCCCAGATGGCAGCGATACCAATACATGTTAAATATGTTAAAGTATATGCTAAATACAATATATGTATACATGTCCATACAGTTGTTTTGCTGCACAAGAAGAATCGGACTTTGAAATAATGTACAATTAACCTGTGAAGGAAATAAAAAATGCAGGTGGACAAAAATAGAGGGATTGGGAATTCTATGTAATGGTTCATAGTCATAACCCAGAGTTCTTTTGCTGGGTGTAGCTGGTTCAGTTCATTACTGCTCTATTGGAACTGATTTGGTCCATCTCATTGTTGAAGAGGACCACGTCCATCAGAACTGATCATCATATAGTATTGTTGTTGAAGTATATAATGATCTCCTGGTTCTGCTCATTTCGTTCAGCATTGTCTCTCCAGGCCTCTCTGTATTCATCCTGCTGGTCATTTCTTACCAAACAATAATATTCCGTAACATTCATATACCACAATTTATTCAGCCATTCTCCAATTGATGGACAGCCACTCAGTTTCCAGTTTCTGGCCACTACAAAGAGGGCTGCCACAAACATTCGTGTACATACAGGTCTCTTTTCCTTCTTTAAGATCTCTTTGGGATATAAGTCCAGTAGTAACACTGCAAGATCAAAGGGGATGCACAGTTTGATAACATTTTGAGCATAATTCCAAACTGCTCTGCAGAATGGCTGGATGTATTCACAATTCCACCCACAATGTATCAGTGTCCCAGTTTTCCCACATCCCCTCCAACATTCCGCATTATCTTTCCCTGTCATTCTAGCCAATCTGACAGGTGTATAGTGGTATCTCAGAGTTGTCTTAATTTGTATTTCTCTGATTAATAATGACTTGGAGCATCTTTTCATATGGCTAGAAATAGTTTCAATTTCTTTGTCTGCGAATTGTCTGTTCATATCCTTTGACCACTTATCAATTCCAGAAATACATACTGATTTTCAGGCTCTATAGTTTGCCCATCCTGGTGCATATTAATGATATGGAGTGTAGAGTCTTCTTCATTTATTTGGTCTTTCCTATGAATAGTTAGTCCAAACTCTTCAGAGTGATTACAGATTTCTTCCAAGTGGCATTGAAATATATTGAAATGTTCTAGGTATCCATATAATCAGTACAGTGTCATCCACAAACCTCATCTTCAAGGAATTCCCCTTCAGCTTTGACTCAGTCCTGGACCTCTTCCATCACAGTAGCAAATAACCTTTAGCTTCTTTTTGCTTTATACCTTCCCTAATGTTTATGATCAAAGGGTCATTAAATATGATAATTTTGCATCTATCAGGGAACCCCAAGTGATTTTAAAATATGGATGGGGAACATCTTGTTCAAAAAGAGTCTGTAAGTCTCCACCAAATCAAATTTTTAAAAAAATTTATTCACAAACAGAAAACACAGTAGAATTTTATAATCTTGTTATATTTCCCCCCATAGTTCTCTATATATCTGCTCTCCCATTTACAGTACTTTTGAGAATCATCTCTATAAATGAATCACTCTTGATGAAAATATTAGGAAACATTCAGGTTTTCATTTATTGTTTATGAACAATTATTTATTTTCATAAACAATAAACAACAATGTTCTACAACTTTTCCATTTCTGACAAAGGACTATCATGAAAGTAGCTGACCCTACATATAGAACTTTAACATTTTACACAACTCTTTGTCATATGTTATCTTCATTTGATCCTCACAGCAACCCTTTGAAGTACCATTATCCCATTTTAAAACTGAGGCACAGAGGGATTCTGTGACTTTCTAAGGAACACATTAAGTGGCAAAACTACTCTTTCAACCTAGTCTTGTGTTTCTAAATCCAGTCTTCATCCCAAGATACTACTTTGTCTCATTCAAGTAATTAGGAAGATCTTATCCATAGAGGACTCATAGTTAAAGCTTTGACTGCCTCTTTGTATTGGTGTACTGGTGTATGGCTGCACACAAGGAAGAATTGGAATGACTGTCACACAAAGCCAAACCCAGAAACAGCCAGGGAACTTCCAAAAGAAATCTGGCTTTCAATACAGGGGAAATATAAAGTACACAGGAGAGTTTTGGCTCAAATTGTAGCCTTTTTTTTTTTTTTTTTTTTTTTACTGTTGACTATATTTTCCTTTTCTTTATGGGGCCCTGGTTAAGTGTCAAGGTGGAGTGGTCTAGAAATGAAAAGTGGAGGAGAAAGTTAGACCTATTTTTGATAGGATCATTCAGATACCTTGAAGCTAGCATTACAATGAGACTATTCCAGTGTCCCTACCCCTACCCTAACAGGTATAAAGATAAATACTAGATCCACATGTGACCTCATCAACATAGAGGCAATTTTTGACATTCTTTTTTTTTTTAATTTTCAGTTCCAAATTCCCTCCCTCCAACCCCTCTGCTATCCATTGAGAAGACAAGCAATATTGTACCCATTATACATGTGAAGTCATGTAAAAATAAATGACAACTTTTGGATGAATAAATTCCCTCGGGCGGGGCAGGTTGCCACCTTCTTTGCAATATATAGTCTTAGAGTTGCCTAGAGCTCAGGAAGATTTAAGTGGCTTACCCAAAGTCACACAGTCACTGTGCATCAGAGGCAGGACCTGAAGCCATCTTCCTAAATTTGAGGCTGCCTCTGTGTTCATTTGAGCACAGCACCTGCCATCTCCCTCTTCTCCCTCCCATAATAGTGTCAAAGCACACCCTACTCCTCTAATACAAGCTTTATTTTTTTTTTTAATGTAACAAATAGGTTTTCTTTCTTTATTTTTATTCTATCCTTTATATTGGACTGTTTATCTATTCTCATTTAAATTTGTTTTTTTTTTTTTTTTATTTAATAGCCTTTTATTTACAGGATATATACATGGGTAACTTTACAGCATTAACAATTGCCAAACCTCTTGTTCCAATTTTTCACCTCTTACCCCCCCACCCCCTCCCCTAAATGGCAGGATGACCAGTAGATGTTAAATATATTAAAATATAACTTAGATACACAATAAGTAATACAAGCTTTATACGAAGGTCTCTTCTGCCCCCACACAGCAATGTTCTAACAGAATTTTCCTGTTCTTTGTTGGCCCCCCAAAAGCAGTTTTATGGTGGGATTCTACTCTGCATGGTGCCAGGACTTATGAGGAAAAGGGTCAGTGACCACGGAGAAGGGACTGAGGAAAAGAGCACTCCCTTGGGGGAGCAGAGGAAGTGTCTGATGTCTCACAGCTACCAGGGCTTTGTCTCCCCTAGGGGCTGCCACCTCCTGGCCAGAGGAAAAACAAAGGGCTAGGCCAGGAGATCTAAGCAAATGCAGTGCAATCAGTAGTTATGATGTAGTTATAATGGCAGAGATGGAAAATGCCACAGGGAAAATCCAGACTCACCCCAGCCCCAGGGACTAAATCTTCCATCTGACTGGAACATAAAAAGACAAGTATATAGGAGGGGTAGGCTCTCTAACTCACAAACTGGGGAAGATGGATAGTGTTAAAATGGTCCTTTCACTCAATCATTCAACAACATTAATTAAGCGCCCACTCTGTATACAGTCTATTTCCTAGCTCTTACTGAAACCTGGCTTCCCCTAATGCCAGTCTCTCTGGCCACTCTTTCCAACACTGAATGTATCTTCTCTCATTCTCCTCAACTCACTGTCAAGGTAGGGGAATTAGAATATTCCTTGTTCCTCATTGCCCCTTTTAGGTTCTCCCCTGCCTTCATCACTCTTCTCCTTTGAGGCTCATGCATTTCATAACTGTTGTCTACAGACTTCTAGATCATTTTCCTTTCATCCCCAATGACTTCAGTACCTGACATAATTTTTCTTCTTCCAGACTCCTGCCTCATTCACTTCAGTATACCTTTTTTTTTTTTTTAACTTTAGAAGAATGATATTTTTTTATTCAGAGTACAATCTGACATTTTCACCTTAATTTCTTCATCTCTTAATTCCTCTATAATGTGTAGCTACTGAAATTTATAACAAACATCTCTCTGTGCTTTTTGAATGATATTTAAACAATACAAACTTTATTTTTATCTTTGGTGTGGGAAACCAAGAAGACTTGTGTTCAAGTCCCACTTCTTACAATTACTGCTGTGATGCTCTATGACTTCAGTATACCTATTGATTCTCCCCCCAAAACCCTAATCCTTAATCTACTTACTTCCCATAAAGCTACTTCTCTACTGCACCTCAGAAATACATAAAAATCATCATAATTTTTATTTTTGCCATCTCCTACAAATGTGCCACTCTCATATTCAAAAATTCCAAAATCCCTTTATCTCACTTGAATCTATTGGATGTCTTCCTCTTTCTCTGTCTTCACTTGCCAAACCCTCAATCCTTGACCCTTTGGTTCTCGCCCAGGCCATCACCCCTACACTAGCCACTCTATTCTTCATCTTGACCCCTTGGTGAACGAGTTCAACTGCATGCTGTCTTTTTCTTTTGAATCCCCATTGCCTTTTCATATTGCTAATTGCACTCTGCCAATCCTCATCAGCCTTGGATCACTCCTACCATCCACTTTTAGTTACTTAACAAAAGTCATTATTACATCCCATGATATGCTTACTGCACCATATAGTTTTCTATGACTTTTTAATCACCCATAATTTTAACTTCTTGAATCTTTCATGGTATTCCATAATTTGTAACTATACAAGCATCTCACTTACTGATATGAAATGACATTCTAACATAATTGGGGGAAAATTCCATGAGATTTATAAAGAGGTTATTTAATGTGTATTTTAACTGGAGCCATATAATTTGATGTCATATACATTAAGAAATTAATCTTGGTTTGACTCCCTTTTTATTTTTAAAGTCATACTTAAAGTCTATTAAGAATTAATAAAGAAGTATTGTTTGTTTGTTTTTTTTAAATGGGGTTTTGTGTCAGGGAGGAATGTGAGTTTACCAAAAGTGCTACATAATTTTTCCCCAGTACTATTCAGTCCACTCACTTCTTCCCATTCAATTCTAAGCTTACTTTGTTTCTACCTATAGTACCTGTCCAAGATGTTTGTAATAATGTAATAACTCAGATGCCTGCTTTAGCCAGCAGTTTTTCAAAACGTTATCTTCAGTCTTCAAGTAGATAACTTGCCCTTATTGTTTTTTAAATGTGGATTGTTATCTGAATTTCTTATGAATAGCTGTGAATTTCATTGAAGATACGTTGTATTATTTCATATTCTACCATTTCTTCTCAGATAAAAGCCTGATCTAACTTTTTTTTTTAACAGAAGGTACTATATAGCTACTGTTAAAAGAACTGGAGCCTCTCCTAATATGTTTATGTATCTTTATGCAGAGCATGCACTAAAAACATCTATAAATACAAGAAAACAACATTTTGACTTAGGAACAAAAGGAGTATACCAAAATGTCCCAGGGTTATTTATAAAGAAAAACTTATTTTAATTTGATAATTATTGAACAGGCTGCCCCAAAGCACTATAACATTTAAACTGTCTTTGTTTATTCTGACAAAACCCGCACTACAAAAATATAAATTAGTCCAAAGTATGTTGAGAACATTAAAGTTTTTGATTTTCATATAAAAACTATTCTTTTTAGAACTTGTGACCAACATAATGTCAAGAACAGTTGATGTAACATGGCCAGGGGATAGGAGGAGGAGGATTAATCATAGTTTTTTGTTTAGTTTGGTTTCAGCTTAAGCCCATTATGGCTATGCCTAGCCTTAGATCCATTATCATCTTTTCTAAATAAAAGAATTAAAAAGGGCGACAAACCAAGAAATTTTGTTAAGTATTTGATGTCTGTGACTATATGCTATATGACTCTAATAAAAAATACATTAAGCAGCCTCTTCATCTCACAGAACTTTTCCGCAATGACATCAGAATGTCATTTTGCACTCAGTTAAGTATAAAATTCTTAATATGTTCCAGGGAAAGATAGAGATTGAACTCTCCAAACTTGAATCGGTTGAGCTAGTGAATGAAGATGACAAATATCTTGGTCTCCTTTAGTCAAAACACACTGAGCGTAAAAATATCAAAAAGAAGGCCATGATTATTAAAGGGACTTACTGGCATTATGAAATTAAAGCTAAATGGAAAGAGCACATTTAAATCAATTAACACTTGTTTGAATGTACATTTTTGTAACTACAGAATAGACCAGAACAGATCTGGAAAATATCCTAATAAAAGCCCATAAGATATTAATAAAACACAAAGATCATCACCCTGAAGGCAGCATCAAAATAATGAAGTCTTCTTGTTCAGAAAAGAGAAAGAGGCTTAATATACATTTCTTTTTTTTAATAGAATAATTCTAAATTCATGCAAAGAGAGTTTTCAACATTTGCCTTTGTAAAATATTATGATCCAAATTTTTCTCCCCCTTTCTCTTCCCCCAAAACAGCAAGCAATTCAATATAGATTTAACATATGTAATTCTTCTAAACATTAATATACATTTCTTAAGGAACATGATAAGCAGCTCAAAATCCTACAGAAATAGTTTTGCAAGAAATAAACATCACCTCACTAATTGTTCTTTCTAAGTTACTATTGATATCTTAATTGCCAAATTTAATCATTTACTCATCTTTCTTCTGTAGCTTTTGACACCATTAATCACCCTTTTCTCTTTTATTCTCTCTTCTCTAAGTTTTTAGGTCACAGCTTCTCTTTTGGTTCTTATTCTACCTATGTGACCACTTCTCATTTTCCTCTGTTGGTTCTTCCTCCAAGTCATGCCCTGTAATCATGGGTGTCCCACAGATGTCTGTTCTGGATCTTCTCCCTCTGTACTGTTTCACTCAGCCTCGTCTGTTCCTCTGAATTCAATTACCATCTCTTTGCCTTGGATTCACAAATCTCTTTATCCAGCCCTAACCTTTTCATTGATCTCCAACTTCACATTTCCCAATTGCCCAATAGATGTCTCAAACTGACGGTCCTATAGACACCTTAAACATTATTTCCCCCTCCCCAGATTCCTCCCTCTTCTGAACTCCCCTATTACTATTGAGGGCACCAATATCTTTCCTACTGATGAGGGCTCCCATCCTTGGTGTCTTCCTCTATTTCTCTTTTGCATTAACTTTATATAACCAACCTGCTGCCTAGAGCTATTGATTTCATCTTTGCAACATCTCTCACATAGGAACCCCTTCTTCCCTCTGACACTGCAATCACCAGAGTACAGATCCTCATCATCTCACACCTGACCTGTTGCAGTCTTTGGCTGGAAGTCTACCTGCTTCAAGCCTTTCCCTATTCCTGCTCCCCTCAAATGTCAAAGCTGTCTTCCTAAAGGAAAGCAGACTTCCTTCAAGTCTGACCACAATATCCTCTGATACTGAATAAATTTCAGTGACTCCCTATCATGCTCAAGATCAAATATATACTCATCTGCTTACTTTTTGACATGCTTTATAACTGAGCCCCTACCTCAACTTTCCAAGTTTCTTTTACTTTATACTGTTCTTCTCTGAAACATACTAAGAGCTATCTTAGATCTGGCTTTCATGCTGTTTCATTGGTAAGACACTCCATCTCCCTACTATGGCCATTTTCAGTAGTTCTCTCCCATGCTTGGAATGCTCTCTTTCCGATTCTCTGCCTACTTATTTTCCTGAATTTCTTCAAGTCCTCACTAAAATCTCACCTTCAGCAAGGAGCTGTTCTTGATACCCATTAATTCCAGTGTCTTTCCTTTGTTGATTATTTCTAATTTTACCTATATATACTTGATTTGTACACAGTTGTTCATATGTGCTCCCTCAATTAGGCTATGAATTCCTTAAAAATGGGACTATCTCTTTGCCTTTTTTTTTTTTGCATTCTAAGTACTTAGCATAATGCTTGACAAGTAGTAGATGCTTGATAAATGTTTGTTGATGGACTGACAGTAGTATAACCTAATAATATGTATACATCATTGGATTTGTTGAGTGGAACTAAAAATAGCTTACCTCCAGGTGGAGCCTATGAAAAATAATTTAAGAGAAAAAAAAAAGAAAAAGAAAGAATAAAATCTATATGTCCTGAGTACGGCTGGTGTTCAACTGAGGATATTTTCTGTGAGCCTGCACAAAATAAGCTTGAATGCTAACACTTTTCTTCAACTTAAGAACAGAGTAAATAGATCACAGATTTTAAGCTAGAAGAGGGCTTGTAACCACATAGTCTGATCCTTTCATATTACTGATATGAGGAGTAACTTTCCTAATGTCACACTCCTAAAAAGCATCTGGGGCAAGATTTGGACCAAGATTCTCTTGACTTTTAAGATCTTTCTTTTATCTGCTATACTGTGGTGCTGTCTAGTTATTTTATCCACCTGTATAGTAGCCTTTGAAATATGAACTGTACATTATTAATCAGAGAAATGCAAATTAAGACAACTCTAAGATACCACTACACACCTGTCAGATTGGCTAAGATGACAGGAAAAAATAATGATGATTGTTGGAGGGGATGCGGGAAAACTGGGACACTGATGCATTGTTGGTGGAGTTGTGAACGAATCCAACCATTTTGGAGAGTAGTCTGGAACTATGCTCAAAAAGTTATCAAACTGTGCATACCCTTTGATCCAGCAATGTTACTACTGGGATTATATCCCAAAGAGATTATAAAGAAGGGAAAGGGACCTGTATGTGCACGAATGTTTGTGGCAGCCCTTTTTGTAGTGGCTAAAAACTGGAAACTGAATGGATGTCCATCAGTTGGAGAACGGCTGAATAAATTATGGTATATGAATATTATGGAATATTACTTTTCTGTAAGAAATGACCAACAGGATGATTTCAGAAAGGCCTGGAGAGACTTACACGAACTGATGCTGAGTGAAATGAGCAGGACCAGGAGATCATTATATACTTCAACAACAATACTATATGATGACCAGTTCTGATGGACCAGGCCATCCTCAGCAACGAGATCAACCAAATCATTTCTAATGGAGCAGTAATGAACTGAACTAGCTATGCCCAGAAAAAGAACTCTGGGAGATGACTAAAAACCATTACATTGAATTCCCAATCCCTATATTTATGCACACCTGCATTTTTGATTTCCTTCACAAGCTAATTGTACAATATTTCAGAGTCTGATTCTTTTTGTACAGCAAAATAACGTTTTGGTCATGTATACTTATTGTGTATCTAATTTATATTTTAATATATTTAACATCTACTGGTCATCCTGCCATCTAGGGGAGGGGGTGGGGGGGGTAAGAGGGTGAAAAATTGGAACAAGAGGTTTGGCAATTGTTAATGCTGTAAAGTTACCCATGCATATATCCTGTAAATAAAAGGCTATTAAAAAAACAAAAAGAAATATGAACTGTAAAAGAATAATAATATGAGACTAGTTTGTACCAAAACGACTTCTATATCAATCTCATTCAAAAAGATAAGAACAAATTATTAATAATGATGAAAAAATATTCTAAGAACCAAACCAGACTGAAGGTTTCCTTTCTTCCATTCCTCAACCCATTTAAAAAATATTTCAGACCTTACTGGTGCTTGTTAAAGGAAAAATCTATAAATGATACCACCCTAACCCACAGCCTTGTATACTGTTCTCCCACAATTCCGTTCCTAGAACTTAGACTCCCAGCGCTCCTAGTGTTTCATCGAGTCAGGGTTAGACAATTCTACAGGAATCTTCTCCCATTAATGGCTATGCTATAAGTCTCACTTTGTAACAAGAAAGTTTCCCCAAGCCTTAGTAACTACATAAGGCCCTGGAGACATATGCAAAAAGAAGAGCTTGATAAGCTAGAATATAACATGTTTGTGGGCAATAAAGCCCCCAATTACTGTCTGTCTTTGCCATTGATTTGCTTAAAACTGTATTAGTCAAGAGGAGTAAGCCTATTTCTGAAAGTCATCACTGCAAAGGTTGTTTTTCCCTGGAGGATTCCAGACAAAGTTAAACTTAGCTTCCACTTTGTTTTCCTTCTCTGTTATTTTGGTGATATTCTCTGGTGGGAAATCTACTTAGTTTGCAAAGGATTCCCATCAGCAAAATGAAATGGAATTCTTTTGGTTTATTAGGCAGTGGTGGCATATTGACTTAGGAAACCACAAATTAACATTTATATATATATATGTATATATATATGCATATATATATCTCTATATATCTTGTGTTGTGTTTTACTTATTTCATTAAACATTTTCAATTCATTTTAATCTGGTTTGCCTGGGAAGTTTTGCATGCAGTGAGTTTGGCACCTCTGGATTAGGAGATAGCAAGAGTTTGCTGAGTAGGGATGGAGTGAGATAAGAAAAAAAAGGAAGAAGAAAGGAAGGCAGAAAAATATCAGTGTGTTGCATTAAAGGTAAGCTCATGTCTTTGGGCTAAGAACACTCACTTTTATCCTTCAAATGTAATTAACTGTCTAGACAGCTTCTGGGTCTTCACTTACCAAGCCTTCCAGGTCCTTTGGTGTTATTCTTCAGTATACTTCAGGTACTATGGCAGCATAGTTATTGAGAACTACAGCTCTCTTCTCCATGCAACGAGAGAGCTATCCCAAAACAAAGTCAATCTATCTTCCCTAATAATGTTTTAAAAGCCTTTTAGTAATTTAGTGCATTTAGTAATCTCCCGAAGAGATATCTAATTTTTTCAGAGAAAGACATGAAAGTCTTTCTAAAGGCCCAAGGCTCACTGTTGGGAGCTGACATCATCTCAGATGGAATTATTCATTTTTCTTTGAACCCCGACTGGGGAAAAATCAATGGAATAAATCCTAAATGTTTTCCAAAAAAATTAACATTGATCAATAAGTGTTTATTGAACATCTACTATGGGTGCAGTCCTATGCTGAGGCTATGGTGCAGACAGAAGAAGCAAATCATCAGTGATCTCTCGATTGCCAGATCCAATGTCCTTTTCTTAATCTGCCTTCTTGACCTCTCTGTAGCCTGCTGATCATGCTGATCAACTCATTACCCTCTTCTCCTTGATACTTGCTTCTCTCTGGATTTTCATGACACTGCTCTCCCCTGGTTCTCTCCCTACTTATCCAACCACTCTCAGTCTCAAACTGTTGGATCATCATTCAGGTTGTATCCATTAACTAGGGGTGTTCCCCAGGGCTCTATCCTGGACATTCTTCCCTATGTCCCTTATTGATCTTATCAACAGCCATGGATTCAATTACCATCTGTTTGCAGGTTATCCCCCTATTTATCTCTCCCTAATCTCTATGCTGACCTCCAGTGTTTCATCTCCAGCTACCTATTAGACATTTCAAACTGGCTGTCCAGTAAATACTATATCCAAAATCAAACTCTCTTTCCCTTCAAATTCTCACCTCTTTAGAACTTTCCTATTACACATCACCACCCTTCCAATTATCCAGGCTTCCAATTTAGCTGTCATTTTCAACTCCTCACTTTCACTCCCCCATCCCATTTATTGTCAAGTTCTGTTAGTTCTACCTTCATGATATCTCTCGTGTAGCCCCTTTGCTCCTCCAACACTGCCTCCACCTGGTGTAGGCCCTCATCACCTCATACCTCAGCTGTTGTAGTATTCTTCTGATCAGTGTTCTGACTCGAGTCCTTCCCTTCTCCAGCCCATCTCTACTCAGCTCTCAGAGTCATCTTGGTAAAGCAGAGATCTGACCATACCCATCCCCCATTCAATAAGCTCTCATGGTTTCCTATCACTTCCAAGTTCAAATACAAGATTCTCTGCCTGCCCTTTAAAGCCCTTCCTAACCTGGAGCCTTCCTACCTTCCCAGTCTTCTGGCACTTCACTCTCCTCCATGTACTCTGTCATCTAGTGACCCCGACCTCCTTTCTATTCCTCACACAAGACTTCTTTCTCCTAACTCCTGGTATTTTCACTGATTATCCTCCAGGTCTATAGTGTCTTTGTACATCTCTACCATTTGGACATCCTTCAAGATCTACCTAAAATCCCACCTTCTACAGGAAGCTTCCCTCATTCCTCTTTCAAGCTAGTGCCTGCTCTCTGTGATTACCTCCAAGTTAACCTATGTATAATTGTTTCTACATAGTTGTCTAAAGGTTGTCTTCTCCAATAGATTGTGAGCTCCTTAAGAAAATGGACTGTTTTTGTCTTTCTTCTTATCTCCAGTACTTAGTTCAATGTCTAGCACACTGCAGATACTTAATAAATGCTTGTTGACTTGACAGAGTGTTCCCTATTCTTGGGTAGTTTATTGTGAAGGTTTTCTGGAGGCAGCCTTAGTCTCAGGTGAAATAAATAATTACTCCAAAATCACAGCCAGCTGATAAAAGATCAGATCTTTTATTGTGTCCTTCAATATAGCCCGGTTAGTTGAGGCCTAACTCTCTGCTTGGCTCCAAGAGATCTTGCAGCTTTGTCCTTGGCTTCTGCCTCTGCTTTCTTCAGCCTCCAGTCAGCACCAAGTTGGAAGATGCAATGAATCTCTTGCCTCAAAGATAGGGCTTGTGGGTTCCAAGAGCTCTCTCCAATTCCAAGTAAGACTCTCTCGAGCTCCCAGAGTTTCTAGTAACTCCTCAAGTAACTAACTCAAGTAAGTACCTCAAGTAAGTACCCAAGCTCCAAGAGCTCCCTCTATATATGTGATCTCCCAAAGGTTAACTCGGCCTTCTGGAGGGAGAGGGATTCTGGGTTATCTCTCAGAGTGCAAAACTCTAACCCTGAACTCTCCCAAACGTGTGAACTCCATTGAATACTTAGATACTTATGAGCTCTCTAAAGGTGTGAACACAAGCATTGTTCTATCAGTTCCACTTAGTACCTTGTTTCTGGCCCAAAATATCTCTTTCTAAGATCAAATCAATCACACTGAACCATGCCAAACCAGATAACTATTGTCTCTATCAACTCCAATGTCTTAACACTTTGTAAAGATTCCAACAGTTTATACTGTAGTTAAGAAGACTATTCAATTTTGACTCATTAAATATTTGTTAAGCACCTGGTTATATGACACTGTACTAGACTTTGAGGAAAACATAAAGATGAACATAAAATCCCTGCCCTTGTCAGGATTCACATACATGAAGCAACACATAGCCTAAAGAAAAAGAAGGAATTTTGGAAATTTTTTCCAAAATTGAACATGTGGGCACATAAGGAGTGGCTACCTGAAAGGATTATTTATTTGGTATATACATAAGATTCTTTTATCCCTTCCTAGCATTAGACACTCCTGTGACCCACACATAGCCATTCCAACTTCATCCCTGAAGAAGGTGGGGGTTGGGGGGGTGAGGAGAATGACAAGGCAATGTGTCAGGATGACAAGCTATATGGCAGAAGAGCCATGGAAATTGGGGATCATCAAGCAGGAATGTCCTTTAGAAGGGGACATTCCCAGTGACTTTCAGCATGGGAAAATACTTTATCAAAGAAACTTGGGTTTTTTAAAAAATCTAAACATGAACCCTTGACACAGCACCACATAATGTCTATTTTTAATTTTTCTTCTAGCTCCTTCAGTTCCTTCTTCACTATGGTCAGTGGCATGCAGCAGCTTTCATAGTAGTGAGATTATTCAAATTTCCCAAAACATTAAGTGAAGTCAAATCCAGAGAAAGGTATATCCAAGAGCACTGAACAAATAAACCATTTATTCCTTTCTCTTTAGCATTTACATACTGAAAGCCCAAAAGGAACATGGATTAAAAATATCTTCATTGATAAGGAAGTAGGACTGAACTTTGTTGAAAGGATCTAATAATAGTCACTTTCCTTGTTGTTTCTGAGACACTGGAAATCTAAGGAAATGAATAAATTCAATATAATTAATTCATTTTATTTTATTAATAATTTAATAAATTCAATTCAAAATAATTTGTCTTTACTGAGCATTTACTGTGTACTTGGTCATATATTTGGTCCTTCTATTCCAGAAGCATAATTCAATTTGACCAATGTTTCTTAAGTGCCTACTGTGTGTAAGGCAGACTTGGAATTATTAAATGCAAAGCTCTCAAGAGCTTTACATTTTCCTGGGAGAAACAAGTGGTACATAGTAAAATAATTCAAGATACTTGAGGAGGAAGAGAATACTAACTTGTAAGGAGATTGGGAAAGGCTTTCTATAGAAGGTGGCTTCTAAGGCCTTCAGATTAGCCCTGAACAAATTCTGAAAGGCAGAGATGAGGAATGAGCAAATCCCAGAAATGAGGAAACCACTGTGCACAGGATGTAGGCAGAATGCCAAATTGGGCAACAGCAAATAGGCTTCAATGTAGCATGCATGAAAAGTAATAATAGTTTGAGATGTAGAGGGGTTTTTTAAACTTTTTATTTTTTTTCTTATCAGACTTTTTTTAATTATAACTTTTTATTGACAGAACATATGCATGGGTAATTTTTTTACAACATTATCCCTTTCACTCACTTCTGTTCTGATTTTTCCCTTTCCTCCCTCCATCCCCTCCCCTAGATGGCAGGCAGTCTCATTCATGTTAAATATGTTATAGTATATCCTAGATACAATATATGTATGCAGAACTATACAGTTCTCTTGTTGCACAAGAAGAATTGGATTCAGAAAGTAAAAATCATCTAGGAAGAAAAACAAATAATGCACACAGCTCACACTCATTTCCCAGTGTTCCTTCTCTGGGTGTAGCTGCTTCTGTCCATCATTGATCAATTGGAACTGAATTAGATCTCCTCTTTGTCGAAGAAATCCACTTCCATCAGAATACATCCTCATACAGTATTGTTGTTGAAGTGTATAATGATCTCCTGGTCCTGCTCATTTCACTCAGCATCAGTTCACATAAGTCTCTCCAGGCCTCTGAAATCATCCTGTTGGTCATTTCTTACAGAACAATAACGTTCCATAACATTCATATACCACAGTTTATTCAGCCATTCTCCAATTGATGGGCATCCATTCATTTTCCAGTTTCTGGCCACTACAGAAAGGGCTGCCACAAACATTCTTGCACATACAGGTCCCTTTCCCTCCTTTAAGATCTCTTTGGGATATAAGCCCAGTAGTAACACTGCTGGATCAAAGAGTATGCACAGTTTGATAACTTTTGGGGCATAGTTCCAAATTGCCCAGAATGTTCCAGAATGGTTGGATCCGTTCATAACTCCACCAAGAATGCATCAGTGTCCCAGTTTTCCCGCATCCCTTCCAACATTTCTCATTATCTTTTCCTGTCATGTTAGCCAATCTGACAGATGTGTAATGATACCTCGGAGTTGTCTTAATTTGCATTTCTCTGATCAATAGTGATTTGGAACACTCTTTCATATGGCTAGAAATAGTTTCAATTTCATCATCTGAAAATAGTCTGCTCATATCGTTTGATCATTTATCAATTGGAGAATGGCTTGATTTCTTATAAATTAGAGTCAGTTCTCTATATATTTTGGAAATGAGGCCTTTATCAGAACTTTTAACTCTAAAATTGTTTTCCCAGTTTGTGGCTTCCCTTCTAATCTTGTCTACATTAGTTTTGTTTGTACAAATGCTTTTTAATTTGATATAATCAAAATTTTCTATTTTGTGATCAGTAATGATCTCTAGTTCTTCTTTGGTCACAAATTCCTTCCTCCTCCACAAGTCTGAGAGGCAAACTATCCTATGTTCCTCTAATTTATTTATAATCTCACTCTTTATGCCTAAATCATGGACCCAGTTTGATCTTATCTTGGTGTACAGTGTTAAGTGTGGGTCAGTGCCTAGTTTCTGCCATACTAATTTCCAATTTTCCCAACAGTTTTTGTCAAATAATGAATTCTTATCTCAAAAGTTAGGATCTTTGGGTTTGTCAAACATCAGATTGCTATGGTTATTGACTATTTTGTCTTGTGAACCTAACCTATGCCACTGATCAACTAATCTATTTCTTAGCCAATACCAAATGGTTTTGGTGACTGCTGCTTTATAATATAGTTTTAAATCTGGTACAGCTAGGCCACCTTCATTTGAGTTTTTTTTTCATTAATTCCCTTTAAATTCTTGATCTTTTGTTCTTCCATATGAATTTTGTTGTTGTTTTTTCTAGGTCATTAAAATAGTTTCTTGGGAGTCTGATTGGTATAGCACTAAATAAATAGATTAGTTTAGGGAGTATTGTCATCTTTATTATATTCACTCAGCCTTAAGGTTTTTATTTTTAAAACATATGGATAGATAATTTTCAACATGTATCTTGCAAAACCTTGTGTTCTAATTTTTTTTCTTCCTCTCTTCCCTCAACCCTCTTCCCTAGACATTAAGTAATTCACTTTATGTTAAACATATATAATTCTTCTACACATTATTTCCATAGTTATCACGCTTCACAAGGAAAATCAGATCAAAAAGGAAAAAAGTGAGAAAGAAAACAAAATGCAAGCAAACAACAAAAAGAGTAAAAATGCTATGTTGTGATCCATGCTCAGTCCCCACAGTCCTCTCTCTGCATGTTGATGGCTCTCTCCATCACAAGACTATTGGACCTGGCCTGAATCACCTTACTATTGAAAAGAGCCACATTCATCAGAACTGATCATCATATAATCTTGTTGCTGTGTACAATGGTCTCCTGGTTCAGCTCATTTCACTTAGCATCAGTTCATGTAAGTCTCTCAAGACCTCTGAAATCATCCTGCTGATCATTTCTTATGTAACAATAATATTCCATAACATTCATATACCACAACTTATTCAGCCATTCTCCAACTGATGGGCATCCCTTCAGTTTCCAGTTTCTTGCCACCACAAAAAATGCTGCCACAAACATTTTTGCAATGTGGGTCCTTTTCCCTTTTGATTGTCTTGGGGTATAGGCCTAGGAGAGACACTGCTGGATCAAAGGGTATGCACAGTTTAATAGCTTTTTGGGCATAGTTTCATATTGTTCTCCAGATCGTTGGATTCACAATTCCACCAACAATATATCAGTGACCCAGTTTTCCCATGTTCCCTTCAACATTTATCATTATCTTTTCCTGTCATCTTAGCTAATCTGAAAGGTGTGTGGTGATACCTCAGAGTTGTCTTAATTTGCATTTCTCTGATCAATAGCAATTTAAAGCACATTTTCATTTAACTAGAAATGGTTTTAATTTCTTCATCTGAAAATTGTTCATGTTCTTTGGAGAATGGTTTATATTCTTATAAATTTGATTCTCTACATATTTAGAAATGAGGCCTTTATCAGAACCCAGTTTACTGCTTTCCTTCTAATCTTGTCTGCATTGGTTTTGTTTATACAAAAACTTTTTAACTTAATGTAATCAAATTACATGTCATCCATTTTGTATTCCACAATGTACTCTATTTCATCCTTGGCCACAAATTCCTTCCTTCTCCACATATCTGAGAGGTAGCCTATCCTTTGTTTTTCTAATTTGCTTATAGTATCATTCTTTATGTCTAAATCATGAACCTATTTTGATCTTATCCTGATATAGGTTGTTAGGTATAGGTCAATGTCTAGTTTCTATCCTACTAATTTCCAATTTTCCCAGCAATTTTTGTCAAATAGTAAGTTCTTATCCCAGAAACTGGGACCTTTGGGTTTATCAAACACTAGATTACTAGTCATTGACTAATGTGTCTTGTAAACCTAACCTATTTCATGGATCCACTGCTCTATTTCTTAGCCTGTACCAAATGGTTTTGATGATTGCTACTTTATAAATTAGTTTTGGGTCTGGTACAGCTAGGCCACCTTCATTCACATTTTTTTTCATTAATTCCCTTGAAATCCTTGACCTTTTGTTCTTCCAGTTGAACTTTGTTATTATTTTTTCTAGTTCTATAAAATAATTTCTTGGAAATTTGATTGCTGTGGCACTGAGTAAATTTAGGTAGAATTATAATGTTTATTATATTAGTTCGGCCTATCCATATTATATAGCTGATTAGATCTGACTTTATTTGTATGGAAAATGTTTTGTAATTGTGTTCATATAGTTCCTAACTTTGCCTTGGTAGGTAGACTCCCAAATATTTTATATCATCTACAGTTATTTTAAATGAAATTTCTCTTTGTATCTTTTCCTACTGGACTTTGTTGATAACATTTAGAAATGCTGATGATTTATGTGGATTTATTTTATACCTGCAACTTTGGTAAAATTGTGAATTGTTTTTAGTAGTTTTTTAGTTGATTCTCTAGGATTCTCTAAATATGGCCTCCTATCATCTACAAAGAGTGATAATTTGGTTTCCTCCTTACATACTACAATTCCTTTAATTTCTTTTTCTTCTCTTATTCCTAAAGCTAACATTTCTAATATATATATACATTGAAAAGTAGTGGTGATAGTGAGCAACCTTATTCCACCCCTAATCTTATTGGGAATGGTTCTAGTTTATCCCCATCACAAGGGTTATTTTAAAACAAGGGTTTTTAAATAGTTGCTATTGATCATTTTAAGGAAAACTCTATTTATTACTATACTGTTTAGGGTTTTTAATAGGAATGGTATTGGATTTTGTTAAATGCTTTTTCTGCATCTATTGAGGTAATGATGATTTCTATTAGTTTGGTTATTGATATTGTCAATTATTCTAATAGTTTTCCTAATATTGGACTAGCTCTGCATTCCTGGTATAAATCCTACTTTGTCATAGTGTATTATTCACTAATAACTTGCTGTAATCTCTTTGTTAACATTTTATTTAAGATGTTTACATCAAAAATAATTAAGAATAAAAGATTTTTGCAACAATATTCATTAGGAAAATTTGTCTATAATTTTCTTTTTCTGTTTTTAACCCTATCTGGTTTAGGTATCAGCACTATATTTTTGTCATATAAGGAATTTGGTAGGACTCCTTTCCCTATTTTTCCAAATAGTTTATATAGTATTAGAATTAATTGTTCTTTAAATGTTTGGTAGAATTCACATGTAAATCCATCTGGCCCTGGAGATTTTTTTCTTAGGGAATTCATAAATAGCTTGTTTGATTTTTTTTTTCTAAAATGGAACTACTTATATAATTTATTTCCTACTCTGTTAATCTTGGCAATCTATATTTTTGAGATATTCATCCATTCCACTTAGATTATCAGATTTATTGGCATACAGTTGGACAAAATAACTACAAATTATTGCTCTAATTTCCTCTTCATTGGTGGAAAGTTCACACTTTTCATTTTTGATACTAACAATTTGATTTTCTTCTTTCATTTTTCTAATCAAATTAACTAAAAGTTGATCTATTTTATTGTTGTTGGGTTGTTTTTGTTTCATAAAATCAACTCTTAGTTTGGTTTATTAGTTAAATAGTTTTCTTACTTTCAATTCTATTAATTAATTTCCCCTTTTATTTTCAGAATTTCAAATTTAGCATTTAATTGGGGGGGGTTAATTTGTTCTTTTTCTAGCTTTTTTAGTTGCATGCCCAATTCACTGAGCTTCTCTTTCACAATTTTATGCAAATGAACATTTACTGATATAAAATTTCCCCTAAGAATTGCTTTGTCTGCATCCCATAAATTTTGATATGTTGTCTCATTATTGTCATTCTCTTAGATGAAATTATCAATTGTATCTATGATTTGGTGTTTCATACACTTATTCTTTAGTATTAGATTATTTAATTTCCAATTAATATTTGTTCTATTTTCCCCTGACCTTTTATCACATGTAATTTTTATTGCATCATGATCTAAGAAAAGATGCATTTATTATTTCTGCCTTTCTGCATTTGATAATGGTCAACTTTCGTGTAGGTTCCATATACTGCTGAGAAAAAAGTATATTCTTTTCTGTCTCCATTCAGTTTTCTCCAAAGGTCTGTCATATCTAACTTTTCTAAAATTCTATTTACTTCCTTAACTTCTTTCTTATTTATTTTGTGGTTCAATTTATTTAGTTGTGATAAAGCAAGGTTGAGATCCCCCATTAATAGAGTTTTACTGTCTAATTCTTCATGCAGCTCTTTTATCTTCTCTAGGAATTTGTATTCTATACCACTTGATTGCATATATGTTTAGTATTGATATTATTTCATTATGTAATGAAGATAGCAAAGTTCTGAAGTGTGGAATATGAAAGAAAAGAAACTTAGCAAAAAGTAGTTTCCTTCCTTATCTCTTTTAATTAGATTTATTTTTATTTTTGCTTGATCTGAAATCAAGATCGCTACCTCTGCTTTTTTTTTTTTTTTTTTTTACTTCATCTGAAGCATAATAGATTCTGCTCTAGCCTTTTACCTTTACTCTGTATGTAGCTCTCTGCTTTAAATGTGTTTCTTGTATACAATATATTGTAGGATTTTGGCTTTTAATGCAGTCTGCTATCCATTTCTGTTTTATGGGAGAATTCATCCCATTCACATTCACAGTTAAAATTACTAACTGTATTTCCTGCCATCTTATTGACCCCAAGTTATACTTTTCTCTTTCCTTTCCCCTTTTCCTCTTTCACAGTATTTTGCTTCTGACCACCACCTCCCTAAAACAGCCTCCCCCTTTCTCATCCCTTTCCCCTTCTACTTCTGTTCTCCCTTCTATTAGCCTCTTTTCCTTTACCCTTTCTTCTCCTACTTCTCTATAGAGTGAGACAAGTTTCTTGTAAAGCGTTTTTAGGACTAAAGAGTTTTTATTTTGTCCTCGAGGTCACCAGCAAACAGAGCAGAATTATGGAAACTAAGGGAGAAGAGAGCATCCAGGAGGTGTCCAAAAATGCA
The DNA here is from genome assembly GCF_902635505.1 of Sarcophilus harrisii. NCBI lineage: Eukaryota > Metazoa > Chordata > Mammalia > Dasyuromorphia > Dasyuridae > Sarcophilus > Sarcophilus harrisii. The sequence goes on along the minus strand of NC_045427.1, from coordinate 248,104,237 downwards.
GCCAGTAGAATGACATTTAAGAAAGAGTTGTTGGATTTAGCAATTAAGCAATCATTGGTAACCTTGTAGAGGACAGTCTCATTGGCATGAAAGGTATGGGATGCCAAATTGTCATTATATAGAAGGTGACATATTATGTATAAATAATTCTTTTTTGTTTAGCTATGAAAAAGAGAAGAAACGTAAGATAATGTTATATTGTAGTAATGTAAGAGAGGGCTATGTGAAAAAAAATTTTAAGTAATTATTGGCATCTTTTGTTTTAATATCACCTTCATTTCTCAATGTATCCATATGTTCTCTACCCAATGAGTCAAGCTATCTCATGTAACAAAATTAAACTAAACTAGCCAACACATCAATGGAATCTATCAGTTAGATACAATGTTCCATATTCATAATTACTCAATAATGCAAAGAAAGGAGAGATAGATTTTCTCTTCTCTTTTCTGGAACCAAGTTTGATTATTATCATTTAAATGAAAGTTGTTTAAAGATTGGGACAAACTCATGAACAACTTGTCTTGCAGCCGCAGAGAATGAACCAATGGCTAAGTACTCAGTACAGTGCCTGGCACATAGTACGTATTTAATAAATATTTATCGATTTAAATTCTATAGTCTCTGGATAAGGAGAAGTTTGGAGAAGAAGGAGAAGAACATTGATTTAAACATATTCTTAAAGAAAACAGGAGAGGATGAGATCTGAGAGCACAAATCAAAGGATTGGCTTTGGCAAGGAGAAGATCTATCTTTCTGATTGGAACAAAGGAAGAGAAAATTGTAGACAAGATAGAAAAGTTCTGAAGTATGAAATATGAGAGAAAAGAAGCTGGCAGCAGATGACCTCTTATTTTTTCATTAAAGTAAGCAACAAAAACTTTTGCTGAGAGAAAAGAGGAAATGAATGGTAAATGAACTTGGAGAGAGAACATTTGGAATAACTGCTATGAGAACCATATCGAATTAATTTTAAAATTAATTGAAAAAATAATTTCAGCAAAGTAGCAGTATATAAAATGCCCTCTGCCTTTCTCTATACAAAACTCAGTAGGAAGAAATAGAAAGGGAAATTAACTCCATTCAAAATAACTATGATAAAATTTTGAGCAGTCTGCTTACCAGGAGACACATAAGAACTCTATGAATACAACTATAAAACTGTGGTGTTCTTTTTCCAAAACACAGCCAGGTGATAAAAGAGTTCAGATCTTTTATTGTGTCCTTCAATATAGTCTGATTAGCTCAGAGGCCTATCTCTCCGTTTGGGTCTAAGAGCTCTGCCCGAATGTCTCCAAATCCAAAGATTTGTCCTTCTGACTCCAGCCAGCACCAAGGTAGAAGATACGATGAATCTTTCTTGCCTCAAAGATAGGGCTTGTAGGCTTTCTTCTCTGGAGAGAGAGAGAACTCTGGGAGATAACCCAGAATCCCTCTATCTCCAGAAGGAGGAGTTAACCTTTGGGAGATCATATATATACAGGAAGCTCTTAGAGCTGGAGAGAGTTTTTCTTGGGAACATTGACTGGGGTCGGAGAGGAGCGCTCTAGAAGAAAGCCTGAATTTGAATTCTGACTCTGATACTTGTGTGACTCTGGACAAGGCAACTTCTCTGTGTCATCACTATAGACTTGTGAGGATCAAATGAATTAACATATGTAAAGCACTTTACAAATCTCAAAGTGCTTTATCAATGCTAGCTATTATTATTTGGGTTAATAAATAACTGGTGTTCAGACTCCCCACTCTCGCAGGAGGGAGTCTCACCCCAAAGTATCACATGATGAGGCACACCCAAGAGATATTTGCAAGTGGAGCAAGCTCTGAGATCTTAAACCTAAGTCATTCAACAAGCCTACTGTGTTCTCAAGCCTTACAGAGATTCCAAAGCTATATTTACAAGTTTCTAATTATAATGTGTTTTTCAAGAATTTATTTAGAGTGTAAGTACTTTTCAATTAGGAATTCTTTCATTCGTTGTAATTGTGTGCCTAATATAGCACATAGTAAGTGTGCAATAAATACTTGTTCATTGATTAATTGATTGATTGGCAATTGCCATTTGCTTCATCAGGGTCCTGTAGCAATCAGCCAACAGATTGGTAAAGTCCCAACTAGGCTTCAGGGAGCTCAGAGCCTGGAGGAGAAACAAGCCTCACACACTTGAACAATTGATGACAGAAGATTGTTATCAAGTCCTGGATTTTATGGTTTAGGCTATAATATCAAGCTGACGAAAAGGAAAAACTAGATCCCTGTGGACTTTAGGCATCAGGGAAGTTTTCACAGACTTGGGGTTTGAAGACCAAGTAAAATTGAGATCAGTAGAAAATGGTGAATACAAAGGCATGAAATCAAGACACAGAGGTGGGAATTAACAGAGCATGAGTGATAGACAATGTCTATCCTGTCCAATGTTAGAATTTATCTTGAGGATAAAATTGGATAAGAAGAATGGAACAGATCAAGGATGGCCTTCAGTACTGCTCTGAGTACTTCTTACTCCATGTTGTAAGCAGTGGAAAGTCATGATAAGAAAATAGTATTTAGGGAGCTTATTCTGACAAGTTTTCCAGGTGGGTTGGAGTGGGAAAAGAATGAAGTTAGGGAGACCAGGAAAGACCAGAGAAGAAGTATGTTGTAATAATTCAGTGATGAGGTGGTAGGAGCCTGAGCTGGGGACTGGTAATAACAATAGTGTCATGGTAACATTCATTATCTTTGCTTTCTGGCTGAGAATATGGACCCAAAAGCATGTGATATCAACTACACACACTCAGCATCTTAGTGGTTAAGCTCAGGAGGTCCTGTCCTTCCTCCTTTAGCCTTGGCTGTTATCTTTAACATAGTACCAAATGAGGCAATGAGATACACCATCAATCTTGTGTATCTTGGACAGGCTGAAGTATTGGAAGATTGGCGACAGAAGACCTAAGAAATAAACACCAGCGCATATCAGGAGATGTTTATGACCACTGGAATTGGTGTTTTCTGAGATTTAACCTGATTCCCAATTGGTTCCTTAACCCTAGTTGTTTGGGAAGATGATGCTGAGGCTGTCACAGAGGGCTGCATCAGTCCTGGAGTGAAGAATGGTCCTTGATCCTTCTATTGGAGTAGCCAGACCCACTGAGCAGCTGCTAGAGGCTGCGTGGGTCACCTCAGCTGGTCCTGCGCGACTTCGTGGCTCATGTGGCCAACATGTCAGCAAGACTCAATCCAGTTCAGGACTGCATATGTTTATTAAGCATTTGCCGTATTCACAGCAGTGTATTCTGCATGGGGGGAAACTGCATGTTTTGGGATGACAGATTCTCCTTCCTTTATGGGGTTTGTGCCTGCTCTTCTCCTGTATGTGCCATTGTGACTCAAATTGTGATGCCCAGACCATGCAGTCTGAAGTCACCCTGAAGTAGGATTCTCAGAGTGCCCAGAGTAAAAGTGCAGGACAGACAAGCTAATGGAGAGGAAAGAGGATTCAGGACCACACACCACTGTTTTCCCAGTATTTTAGTTAATGTTGAATAGAAAAGAATGAAATGATTCTTAAATGAATGACCCAAATATCAACTTCCAGGACACAGTGAACTGGAAAATAATCAGCCTATTCAGCATAGGATGTGGCCTGAATGGCACAGGTCCATTCCAAATGCATTTGTTTTCCTTGTAGTGTGTATACTATTGCTGTTGTTGTTGTTGCTGAGAGCGACTGGTCCTTTGTGGCCCTTTGGTAGATGGCGACCTCAGAGGGACCACGAGATCCCAGAAGCCTGCCCTAGCTGTTTCCCAGGATTGACTTTGGCATGGAAGGCATTCTTACAGAAGCTTTTTCTTCGTAGGAAATGTCAGTGGGGAGCCTGACACCTTCTGTACAATCCCGCCCAAGTTACTAAACAGAGACCTTCTTACAGTGAGAATCACAAATTTGTCATTTTATAAGACTTAAAATCTTCTCATCTTTGAGCTAAATGTTCCAATTCATTCAACTGATCCTTGTTTATTGGGTCTGTAGCCCTTTATCTTCCTTGTCATGCCCCTCTGGACGAATTTGAATTTGTTAATGTCCTTAAAATGGGCTGCTCCAAACTGAGCACCACAGTCCAGAGATGAACAGGGCAGAGGAAATCATTCCCAATACTGTGGAAGAAGCTTATGATGCCATTTTGACAGTGAGAGATGCACTCTTATCTAATTATCTAGTCCCATCCTAACATTTCTGGGGAATGAATTTCTCTACATCCTCTACTACTTGTACTTGTTGAAGAAGTTATATGTGTGTGTGTGTGTGTGTGTGTGTGTGTGTGTATACATACATACATATACACACACCACATATATACATATTTGTTGTTGTTCACTCCTTCCGGTTATGTCTAATTCTTTGTGACCCCACTTAGGGTTTCTTTTTTTATATTAAATTGTGGGGTTTTTATTATAACTTTTTATTGCCAAAACATATGCATGGATAATTTTTCAACATAGACCCTTGCAAAAATTTCTGTTCCAGCTTTTCCTCTCTTTCCCTCCACTCCCTCCTCTACATGGCAGTTAGTCCCATACATGTTAAATATGTTAAAGTATATATTAAATATAATATATGTATACATATTTATACAGTTATCTTGCTGCACAAAAAAAAAAAAATCAGATTTAGAAAGAAGGTAAAAATAACCGGGGAAGAAAACCAAAATTGCAAGCAGTCCACATTCATTTCCCAGTGTTCTTTTGCTGGGTATAGTTGGTTCTGTTCATCACTGATCAATTGGAATTGATTTGGATCCTCTCATTGTTGAAGAGAGCCACGTCCATCAGAATTGATCCTCATATAGAATTGTTGTTGAAGTGTACAATGATCTCCTAGTTCTGATCATTTCACTCAGCATCAGTTCATGTAAGTCTCTCCAAGCCTCTCTGTAGCCATCCTGCTGGTCAGTTCTTAAAGAGCAATAGTATTCCATAACATTCATATACTACAATGTACTCAGCCATTCTCCAATTGATGGGCATCCATTCAATTTCTAGCCACTACAAACAGGGCTGCCACAAACATTTTGGCACATGCAGGTCCCTTTCCCTTCTTTAGTATCTCTTTGGGATACAAGCCCAGTAGTAACACTGCTGGATCAAAGGGTATGCACAGTTTGATAACTTTTTGGGCATAGTTCCAGATTGCTCTCCAGAATGGCTGGATTCATTCACAACTCCACCAACAGTGCATCAGTGTCCCAGTTTTCCCATATCCCCTCCAACATTCATCATTATTTTTTCCTGTCATCTGGTGTGTAGTGGTATCTCAGAGTTGTCTTAATTTGCATTTCTCTGATCAATAGTGATTTGGAACATCCTTTCATATGAGTAGAAATAGTTTCAATTTCATTATCCAAAAATTGGCTATTCATATCCTCTGACCATTTATCAATTGGATAATGGCTTGATTTCTTATAGAGTCAATTCTCTCTATATTTTGGAAATGAGGCCTTTATCAGAGCCTTTAATTGTAAAAATGTTTTCCCAGTTTGTTGCTTCCCTTCTAATTTTGTCTGCATTAGTTTTGTTTGTACAAAAGCTTTTTAACTTGATATAATCAAAATTTTCAATTTTGTGATCAATAATGATCTCTAATACTTCTTTGGTCACAAATTCCTTCCTCCTTCACATATCTGAGAAATAAACTATCCTATGTTCTTCTAATTTATTTATAATATCATTCTTTATGCCTAGGTCATGAACCCATTTTGATCTTATCTTGGTGTATGGTGTTAAGTGTGGGTCAAGGCCTAGTTTCTGCCATACTAATTCCCAATTTCCAAGCAGTTTTTGCTAAAGAGTGAATTCTTATCCCAAAAGCTGGGGTCTTTGGGTTTGTCAAACACTAGATTGCTATAGTTATTGACTTTTGTCCTGTGAACCTAACCCATTCCATTGATCAACTAGTCCACTTAGGGTTTCTTGGCAAAGATACTGGATAGATTTGGCCATTTGCTTCTCCAGCTCATTTTACAAATGAAGAACTAGAACAAATAGGGTTAAATGACTTGCCTATGTTCACACAGCCAGTAAATATGTGATGTTGTATTTGAACTCACAAAGATAAATCTTCCTGCCTCTAGACCCTGTACTCTATCTGCCGTAGCACCTAATTCACTCACTTTCACACATATCCAGGGAAAGATGAGATGAGCAAAGGTGAGAAGAATTAATGAAAGAAATTACATATCCATCCACCAAAATCACTCTTGGTTCTAGATAGGGAATAACACAATAAAATGGAAACTGGGCCTTGGATTCAGAATCCTAGTTTCAGTTACTATCCAAATGACCCTAAACAAATCCTTTCACTTCTGAGACTTGTTTTTTTTTTTTTAATAGCCTTTTATTTACAGGATATATGCATGGGTAACTTTACAGCATTAACAATTGCCAAACCTCTTGTTCCAATTTTTCACCTTACCCCCCCACCCCCTCCCCTAGATGGCAGGATGACCAGTAGATGTTAAATATATTAAAATATAAATTAGATACACAATAAGTATACATGACCAAAACGTTATTTTGCTGTACAAAAAGAATCAGACTCTGAAATATTGTACAATTAGCTTGTGAAGGAAATCAAAAATGCAGGTGTGCATAAATATAGGGATTGGGAATTCAATGTAATGGTTTTTAGTCATCTCCCAGAGTTCTTTTTCTGGGCATAGCTGGTTCAGTTCATTACTGCTCCATTAGAAATGATTTGGTTGATCTCGTTGCTGAGGATGGCCTGGTCCATCAGAACTGGTCATCATATAGTATTGTTGTTGAAGTATATAATGATCTCCTGGTCCTGCTCATTTCACTCAGCATCAGTTCGTGTAAGTCTCTCCAGGCCTTTCTGAAATCATCCTGTTGGTCATTTCTTACAGAACAGTAATATTCCATAATATTCATATACCACAATTTATTCAGCCATTCTCCAACTGATGGACATCCATTCAGTTTCCAGTTTTTAGCCACTTACAAAAAGGGCTGCCACAAACATTCGTGCACATACAGGTCCCTTTCCCTTCTTTATAATCTCTTTGGGATATAATCCCAGTAGTAACACTGTTGGATCAAACACTTCTGAGACTTGTTTTCCTCATCTGCCAAACTGAGCTCAGAGCCCTGTCATGAAGAAGCATTTTGTAAACCACAAACTACTGTATAAACGTGAGCTCTTGTAACTAAGTTCCTTTCTACTGAGAAGTACTAGAGATCGTGTTCTGAAACTGTAAAGAGGAATTGAGGTTAGGGTTTAGTTGGGGTGAATTTCCCAGGAGCCCAGGTTTTAAACCATGGAAGACGTCAGGAAGGAAGAAGATAAGATGAAAATGCTATAGTGGTCAGAGCTGACATTTGGAAGCAGGAGACGGTCCCACGTCCCAGCCCTGACTCTATCACTGACTAGCAAATAAGTTTCCTAGTCTGTGAAATGACTCAGACTATGTATGGGACCAAATTGGGACAATTGTAAAGTGCTTAGCACAGTGCCTGACACATAGTAAGTGCTGTATAGATGTTAGCTGCTATTATCATATTATCTCTAAACCCCTTCCAGCTCTAAAGTTTATAAGAAAGATTTAAAGAGCATCTTTTCTAGTTCACTTATTTTATAGAAGAAGAACCTAACAAGACACAGAGAGATGAAATGTTTTTTCCTGAGGTTACACAAATAGTAAGACAGTATCAAAATTTGAATTCAGGTTCTCTGATGATAGTTTCTGGGTTTTTTCCTCTATACCACTCTGATCTCTTCTGAGCAGCTCAGGAATCCTCACTAGACACTTTGTCAAACAGCATAGACATTTAACTTAGAAGTAGGTGGTTGAACCAGCTAGTCAACTCTGTTGTTCTACTCCTGAGTGGTCTGATGGGCATTGGACCAACCATTGGACCACTTAAAGAGACCCTGACAGCTCCTTCCAAGGACTGAGCCTAGATTCCTGGCCCATTCTCTGATTCCTCAGTGAATGCACTGGTAATTTGTGTGTGACAGGGCTTTAAAAAAAACAAAGAGCTAGAGAGCTGAAAATTTGTGTGGAAAATGAAGGAAATATCTGCGGATCCTGGTTGTGGCTGTGAGTGGAATTGTTTCCCAACATGTACACCATTCATAATGTTTCATTTTCCCAACTTTAATTCCTGAGAATATAGACCATGAAGTACACACATTCCTCTGCTTTCCCTCTTTCCTTGTAGTTTATTCAGAGACAGAAAAAGAGGTGAGATGAGATGAGATGAGAGTAGAGGAAAAGGGTGGGGGAGAGAGAAAGAGAGAGAGAGAGAAAAGAGAGACAGACAGAGACAGAGAGAAACAGAGAAAGAGAGAAGAGGAGAGGAGAGAGGAATATAAGAGGAGGGGGTGAGGAAGAGGAGGAAAAAAAGGGAGATGAGAAGAAAGGAGAAAAGGAGAACAAGAAAGGAGAGAAGAGAGAAATGAGAGAAGAGATGGGATAGAACCCTTGTTTAGTATATCTAAATAACTGAAGCCAGATCCACATTTCCTTCCATATCACCTTTCAGATGCTCCATCCTCTTTGGAAACAGTATCCTGTCTGGCTCCTCTTACTTCTACAGCCCCATCAGGAATGACTACAAGAATGAGGGTTCCATAGCTAGTATCCCCAAGCTAAATGGAGTCTCCAGGGACCAAAGAGGAATAATTATGGATGGAGCTTCTTGTCCTTGTGTTTCAGACCATGAGGGGCTAAGGGCCAGGGATGAATAGGCTAAAAAAGCCCCTGGACACCCTCTCTTTGTCTGCCTTGGAAACAGCAAGGGATTTTGAGGAACTATTTGTCTATGCCTTTGAAAATGACAATGGAAACCTGTTTCAGTGACTTCTAGGACCCAAAGAAGAGAATTTTACAATTCTCCTTCAGGACCAAACCACATTAATGCTTATTCTTAAACTTAACAAAACTTGTCCTCAGATTTCCAAATTGAGGGTACAGAGATTAAGAATGGCATTGTCACCCAAAGCCCAGGAGTTTTGCCCACCAGTAGGGCAGGGTTTTTGGGAAGAAGGGGGAGGTGAGTGGCCCATTTCCCTCTTTGTTTGCCTCTAATGTCTGGTGCTGCCTCTGAAACGCTTGTAATTCTAATATATGACCTAAAAATGGAGAGAGGCCAAAAGCAAGACATGTCTGTGCCTCACCAACTGACCTCTCTCTTCCTCCTGCTTCTCTTTTCTTTCTCCTTTTCTAAAAACTCTGCTGAGAATGGTTCTCACGCTGGCTTTTTCTTCCCCTGCCTCCTCCTCTCCCTCTTTTGTCAGGCCCCCCAGCCCAAGGAGGAGTGCTAGGGGAGGGCTCCACCCCCCAGACCTCATTCCCACACTCATAATTCCTGGGTCACAGGAGACACAAAAGGGGTTGCTGTGCTCTCCGGCCCTAGCTTGGTGGGGGGTTGCAAGGGGAAAGGAGGGAGGGAGGGAAGGAGAAGGAGGAGGAGACATGGCACAATCATTTTTTTTAACCCAAGCTTTATTGGCTCTACCTTACTTTCACACTGAAGATGACCTTCTTCCCTATCCCCTGTGCTCACCCCCTCGTTAATCTTCCCTATTCTCCTGGGGCAGTCTTGGTTTTCTTTTTCTTCCTCAGTGACTCTGTTTCTCTGGGAATTTTAGCCATTTCCCTTCCATCATTCCCCCCATGATAATACTTTAGAGAGAATACTAAGTGTAAGGAATGCATGAAGTAGGGATCAGGGGTGGAGGCAAGGAAAAGTGGTAGAAAGAGTGACTTTTTAATGTGGGGATTTAAGCTTTCCCAAAGTTATATGTCTCTAGGTGTTCCTGAAAGCTGTTCTCTGGGAACAAGAAAGGGTTAAGTCTCCAGGCTGAGGTGGCAACAGTCCAGGTGCCAGGCAAAGGCATCTGGATCTGGAAGGCAGGGTTGGGAGTTGTAAGATAAAACCTTGGTCTGCCCTTTAAGAATATTCTGAATAAAGAAGCTAAAACTGTTTCATCTTTCCATTGGAATGTTCTACCTGTGCCCCCATTGCCTGGCGGCAGTATCTCATCCCCTTCTCTACTTTCTGCACATAAGGTCCAAATGTTTCCTCCTCAGGTCACGAGTTTCTGCTGTGTGTCCAAGTCCTGTGTTTGGTTGCTCTGAGATGGAGGTTAAAAAAAAGAGCAGATATGGCCCCTACCCTTGGGTAGCTTACAATCTGACAAGAGAGACAAGAGCCATACAGTCACAACCAGTGAAAAACTATTCCTAGGAAGAAAATGGAAATTTGAACAGAATAGACAAAAACAAACAAATAAACCAAGTGATACAAAATTAAAATCCTTTTATTTGAAATTGAGCATAAAAGACCATATACCCTAGAAGCAATTCAGGGAAAATGCAAACCAAAGACTTAAGATGACACAATCACTACCCTCAAGGTACTTACAAGGGACAAGATATATCCATAAATAACTTCAATGCAAGTTATGTGTGTGTGTGTGTGTGTGTGTGTGTGTGTGTGTGTGTGTTTGTGTGTTAATAGGAGTCCTTGCCAGATAAGTGGTCAAAGAATATGAAGAGACAATTTCTAAAAGAAGAAATGCAAAATATCAACAGCTATATGAAAAATTTTCTCAAAATCATTAATAATTAAAGAAATGCAAATTAAAGCAACTCTGAGATTCCACCTCACATTTATCATAGGAGCAATGATGAGCAAAAGATGAAAATGGCAGATGTTGGAAGGGTCATGGGAAGTCAGGGAACATTAATGCACTGCTGGTGGAACTATGCACTAATCCAGTCATTCTGGAAAACTTTCATAGCCAATCAAATTATTGCCATCCCTTACCCTGGGTAGAGATTAAAGTCCACAATGCTTCGAACTGAATTCTCTGGTTTCTTTCAATGTTCTTTCTGTTGCCCAAGCAGGACAAAAGAACAATTCATAGGCAAATGAGATTGAGGCAGAGGTGTGCTGGAACTTGTTCATACCAGCTCTTATGAGAGCTGATTGTTAAATCTTCTATAAGCATTTACGCTTCAAAACCCAGTAAATATTACATACACATCGGGCTTTATTTATCATTTTGTGGGTTGTCTAGACTTAAGAAAGTGATAGGTAAAATGTTGATAATGCAGATTAAACTCTTTTGGCAGTTTTTGTTTTTGGAAGGCAACTCTATCTGGAGCCCCTGGACCTATGTCTAAGTATTTTGAGGCTTCAAGAATTGTGGGCATGCCTTTTAAGTGAGGGTCTCCTCACTCACTTCCAGCTTGTCTGAGCACAGAACACAAAAGCTGTAATTTCTTTATCTCTTTGCCAATATGCACTTCACTGAGTAGCCTTGTAATGTATTTGGATTGCTATTTGATTGCTGAGGTCTCTAGAAGGCCATTCTTAGACATTCCCCTTCCCTCCTAATAAAAAAATTAAAATAAAGAACCCAGGATATGCCTTCATGAGGTCACAGAATCACAGGGTTTCTACTTGCCTCAACACAGTCCCCAGAGATGCATCTCTGCTCTCTAGAGGTGAAGTTATTTCTTATCTGTGACCCCCATTTCCCTTGCTGAAGTATGAGCTCATTTTCTCTTGTTCTATCCTCAGTAGAGCTTGTGAATAGCTAGGCACCCCCATACCCTCTATCCTCCCGCCAAGGATGGACCTTTCCTTTAGGTCCTCAAAGCCTGTTAAATTATCTCCCTTCCAGCCCATATAACTCCCAGTACCCTAACCTTGTCTGTGAAGTTCTCTTTAAATTCAGTCTTAGATTTGGCTACTTTCTTCTATACTTGTTTACTCCTCTCCCCCTTCTCCTCACTTTCACATTCTCCTCCCTGTCCATGATACAAAGTTGTCTCAGGCACAGAATCCTAGTAAGAGATTAAATCTATTAGCACAACGAATGTTTGTGACAGCCCTTTTTGTAGTGGCTAAAAACTGGAAACTGAATGGATGTCCATCAGTTGGAGAATGGCTGAATAAATTGTGGTATATGAATATTATGGAATATTACTGTTCTGTAAGAAATGACCAACAGGATAATTTCAGAAAGGCCTGGAGAGACTTACACGAACTGATGCTGAGTGAAATGAGCAGGACCAGGAGATCATTATATACTTCAACAACAATACTATATGATGACCAGTTCTGATGGACCAGGCCATCCTCAGCAACGAGATCAACCAAATCATTTCCAATGGAGCAGTAATGAACTGAACCAACTATGCCCAGAAAAAGAACTCTGGGAGATGACTAAAAACCATTACATTGAATTCCCAATCCCTATATTTATGCACACCTGCATTTTTGATTTCCTTCACAAGCTAATTGTACAATATTTCAGAGTCTGATTCTTTTTGTACAGCAAAATAACGTTTTGGTCATGTATACTTATTGTGTATCTATTTTATATTTTAATATATTTAACATCTACTGGTCATCCTGCCATCTAGGGGAGGGGGTGGGGGGGGTAAGAGGTGAAAAATTGGAACAAGAGGTTTGGCAATTGTTAATGCTGTAAAGTTACCCATGCATATAACCTGTAAATAAAAGGCTATTAAATAAAATAAAAAAAATCTATTAGCACAAAGCATCAGATTGAAAATGAAACAGTTCAACCTATTTTGCCTACATCAAAATAGCTAAATTGTCTAACATTTTTTCAGTGAATTTCCTGCATGGCCTAGCATGTTATGTAAAAAAAGTGGCTACAGATACAGTTTAAGTGATAAGATAAAAACTAGTTTAAACAATACTTTTCTGTCACCCAGAAGTCTAAGGCCAGCACTTTTTCACATTTATAGTATGATGATGATTCATCAATTCCCCTCCAAAAAAAAATCCTCCTGAGACCCTGAAACTTCTGACTTCTACATCAGAAAAGAAAGATGTAAGTACATTTGGCATAGCTGTAATCTTAAGATATCATATCATATTCTCTTTCTTTGAAAATCTATAATCTGGGCATGGTACATAGAGCAGCCTTCTGTTAAATAAGAAAAGGGCTCTCTGATTGACAAGATATAGTTGCTTCCCCATCCATCCTAGACCTTTTCATTGCTGCAGTGCAGCTGAGCCTGGTCTGGTTCCCAGCTGGGCAACAGAGTGATGTTGTGGATCGCCCAACTCGGTCAGCCTCTCAACTTCTAAGCTAGGATGCTCAGCAGAAACCTGGGCGGATTTGGGACAATTCAAGAACTGGAAAGACTTCCTAGGGTTACTCTATGGTTTTAGGGAGCATTATAAACTCCCACATCCACTCCAAGTGTACTTGGCTTCTGACCTGTTCCTGTGGCCCCTGAGGCTGGCAGCATCTCGGGGTCAGTGTGGGCCAAATCTTCCAACACTCCAGACCACCTCATCAGTTCCCACACCAGCCTCCAAACCGGGCCTGGCAGTCAAAGTGCTTAGGAGCCTGACTGCGCCTGTACCTCCTCTAGTGGCTCCCTCATAGGGTGGCAGCCTCTCCCTTCATCAGGAAGTAACAGCTCACAAGGATAAAAGAGAAGGTGGCTCCCTGAGTATTTTCAAACTTCTAGGAATAATATTGGAGACTCAGACCGAAACGGATCCCACTGAATCGGCCATTTCACAGGAAGTTCACTCTGCTCATTATTGACATAATTGTCACCCTGTCCTTCCTACTATAGCTCTTGGGGAATGGTAGGTCTTAGAAAGTGGTTCCTATATTGAATATATTAGAAGCTAAATCTATCAGGACAGCATTATTGGAGGAGAAACAAAGGGAAGTTGAGCATCTAGACTATGGCCATCCTTGTCCCCTGTCTCCTCTCCAGCTTAAAGTCAAGAAGACCTGGATTCTAGCCCAACCTCAGATACACAGTGTGTCACCTTGGACACATCATTTAATCTCCTGATATCCTAGGAAATTCTTTGAATCTATTAAGTCACAGAGCAATTGCAGGTCTATTTTAGGAAAGGATATTTCCTCACTGGAGTTTTCTTACATTGATGAAATAACAAGTCCAGGGTGAGGGCACAGAGCTCACAAGTATTCTGAGGTCCCATTTTTATACTTCCCATCATAACAAGTAGCCTTCCAAGTCCATCAGTTCACTGAGATTTATTCTCCTTTCCTCGGCATGTCCAGAAAATATCCATTTAAGTCTCTTCATCTTCCCATAGTGAACTTAAGCCTCTATTTCTTCCATATCCATTGTCCCTGCTTCCAAACTGAGCCAAGTCTCCTTCACTTACCAGTTACTGAATGAGTTGTCTCAGTGAAGCTTACAGCTTTGCACACCAGCTTCCCAACCACAGTTCAGATGGCAGTCCTCCCCAGCCAATCTCATGAATCACATTTTATCTCTTTACTTCAGGTCTTTAAAGGGCTGTCACCTCGAAGAAGGATTAGACTCGTTCTGTTTTGCCCCAGAGGGAAAGCTTAGGTCTGATTTTGCTCTGAATCCTCTTTTCCCTCAGGAATCCATCAAGGAGGCAGATCTTAAAAGTGATATGATTTGGTTTGTCAGCTGGGAAAGGATTTTGCTCCTTTCTGAATTTTTGCAAATCCATTTCCTCCACACTATTAACTTTCCCCAAGAAACTTTCTTGACTTCCTTTTTGTCTTAGCTAGGAAATAGAGTGGCACCCCTCACTTTGATTCCTGGGTCCAGAAAAGCAGAGGGGAGACAGCTCACCTCCCCTCTGGTCACTATATCTTTGAAACCTAGGTGGAGCTACCCGACATATTTTCTGCTGTTTGACTAACCCGGTAGCAGTATTCCTGGGAGTTCCCCAAAAGGTTTTTCAGTCCTTCCGCCTGCCTTTCCATAAGCATTAAGTGTCTTTGCACTGTCCCACTGGGGACTAAATGTTCTGGGTTCAGTAATCCTCTTTGGGAGAGGAGAAATTGAAGTCAAGGCTCCCAAGAGCCATGCTGGCATGGTTAGAAATGTTACTTTTACTCACCACCTTCCCAACCGTAGTTCAGGTGTCAGTCCTCTCCAGCCAACATCATGAATCACTTTTATCTATTTACTTCAAGTCTTTAAAGGCTGTCACCTGGAAGAAGGATTAGACTCGTTCTGTTTTGTCCCAGAGGGCAGAATTAAAAACAATTGGTAAAAACAGTAAAGAGGCAAATTTAGGCTGGAAGTCAGAAAAAAGTGACAATTAGAGCTCTTCTGAAGTGTAAAGTATAAAGTGGGTTGGGAAATGTGGGCTCCTCCCTGATCCCCATAATCTCCTCCATTTATTATTGGAGGACTGTAGGCAAAGACCATGTGACCGCTTGTAAGGTATGAGTTATAGAAGGAATTATTTTCCAAGTATGACTGAGCTAAATCATCAGCAAGGTCCCTCCACACTTTGAAATTCTTTGATGCTCCAGCCCCTGTAAAATATGAAACTTTAGTGACTACAGATCATAGGTATTAAACCACCAATTGTATGCTCATTTAAAATTTTTGGTAGTGAATCCCTATAAATCCTGTTCAAATTATCCTAATAAATCCTAAAGGAGTCACTGTTTTAGTGACCTTCCACATCATGTTGCCCTGCCAACATCCATTTTTTTAACCTTTTTTATTTCCAGGCTGGATCCCACACGTATCTGCTGATTTATTTTGTTCCAACAGTTCATAGATTTATAGGATCACAGATTTAGGGCTGGAAGCAACCAAAGAAGTTGTCTAATCCAACCTTTCAGGATTAAGATTCAGTCTGTGGCTTGGGTCAGGATTTAGTCTGTGCTCAAAGGTCAGTCTGTGATCTGGATCAGAGATGGGTCCGTGGCTAGGGTTAAGGTTCAAAGCTGTGGCCAAGGTTAAATGTTAGTGTATGGCTGTGGAAATGTACTTCCATACAGGTATAGATCTTTAACTTTTTGATAACTTTGGCCTTATCAGCCTTATGTTCTGATCACAATAGTCCTTATCTATAAAACAACAGTGATCACCAGAGCAATTCTCTGCACAAAATAGATGAGCAACAGAGAATTGTGGACCAAATACAAGTGACGGTTCATGTTCCCCTGAACAGCCTTCTGTTCCATAGCCCTGGTATCCAACTATGCATGGTTCAGTGAATGCTCATTGGCAGTTCTTGCAGTACAGTCCCCCAAACCTACTGAGGGCAGATGAAGTCCTAAAAAGGTTCACCCATAATGACCTTTGGTCTTCTTAAGTGAGAGCTCTAGTCCCTGCAGCCCTTTTTTTTTCTGCCTATTAGTAGACTGCCTCTTTCTTATTTCCCATCAAGGACTCTCTAATCAATCCAACTCCACAGTTTCTGAGTAAAGGCTAAGATTAAAGCTCTGTTAACGCTCCCTGATGGTGAGAAAGGAGAGAAGAGCATCCTCCTCCACAAGAATGACCCCAATCCACATTGACCTCCTTCTTCTTTGACCTCCAGGTACATTCAGAGCAAGAGCTACATCCCATTGACTTATTCTTGTATGGCATCACTCTGTTTTATGTCTGTGAACTTTGTCTTTTCACAGAGGATGAGGTCTTTAGGGTCTTTTCTCTTGCTGTTTCCCCCACAGCACAACTGAGCACAGAGCTAGACAAAAGGGAGTCTGTAAAGATTCATATTCTTTCCCCTTCTCCTCACCTATATCATCCTCATCAGACTCCAGGTCACTAAATATCCAGCTATTTCTATAGAAAGCTGAATCCCACCCTGCCTGGAAGTATGCACTGACTTAACCTTTGAGGTTGCATACAGTTAAGTCTGTTCTGACTAGGTCTGTCAGTAAAGTGATTGTAGTATAGACACTATTTCAAACCACACCTAAGTCAAGGAATGCAATCTGTGATGGCCAAGTATATTGGGATGGCTTTGAGGGAGAAGCACGAATTTTTTAAAACTTGCCTTTGTGAGAGCAACTCACATCTAGAGAGAGGACTGTGGGAAATGTGTGGATCACAACATAGCATTTCCACTCTTTTTGTTGTGATTTGCTTGCATTTTATTTTCTCTCATTGTTTTTCTCTTTAGTTTGATTTTTTCTTGTGCAGCAAGATAATTATATAAATATGTATGCATATATTAGATTTAACATATATTTTTCCCATGTTTAACATATATTGGATTGTCATCTAGGGGAGAGGATAGGGGAAAACTTGGAACACAAGGTTTTGCAAGGGTTAATATTTGAAAAATTATCTATACATGTGTTTTGAAAATAAAAAGCTTTAATTTAAAAAAATAGGATAAGAAAAAAAAGAAAAAAGTTACCTTTGTATAGGTTTTTTCTTGGCTATCAGTCACACTTTGCTCTCTTAGAATTGGCAGAGAGGAACATAGCTCCTGGGCCATAGCTACTGTTTCTTCCAGGGTAACAAAGCCTCCTTCCTCCAAATGGGTTTTGTCAGCTTTGAGATCCTAAAATTAAAGAGAAGGCTTCATTCTTGAAGTAAGTCCTTTGGGTAATGAGACATTTTTCAGAAGAATATTTCTATGACCCCCAGAGTCCCTGGGTTTTCTCAGAATTGGGGTTTGACATAAAGGACATTTCACTGGCAATACTTGTACCTGATTGCTGAGAGTTTGTCTATCTGCATGTGTTTTAGCCCAATCATGTTGGGCTCCTTACCTACTATCTTAGGGATCCTTGGGTATATGCTGCAGATTGCCTTTTCCAGCCAGGGCAGCTCTACTGACAACATGTGGTATGATAGAAAAGACTGAGGAGTCAAAAATTAGTAACTCAGCAACTAATTGGCCATGATTTAAGACAAGTCTTCTTAGCTTTGGGGACTTCATTCTCTTCATCTATAAAATTCAAGGGTTGTAAATGATCTCTATCTGGGTTCCTTCCAATTTTAACCCTCTATTTTTCACAAGCTACTATCCTTAGAATGTTTTCCACTGTACTACACACCCCTCTGCCCCACCAAGCTGTTCTCATCACTATCCCCAATACCTACTGTGCTCTTTTCCACTTCTTCCAAATTTTAAAGGTTTTGTTTCTTTTTGGAATGCCTTATCCTCACTTCTCTTTCTAAATTATACTAAATCTCAACTAAATTCTTTTTTTTTTTAATAGCCTTTTATTTACAGGATATATACATGGGTAACTTTACAGCATTAACCATTGCCAAACCTCTTGTTCCAATTTTTCACCTCTTACCCCCACACCCCCTCCCCTAGATGGCAGGATGACCAGTAGATGTTAAATATATTAAAATATAACTTAGATACACAATAAGTATACATGACCAAAACATTATTTTGCTGTACAAAAAGAATCAGACTCTGAATTATTGTACAATTAGCTTGTGAAGGAAATCAAAAATGCATGTGTGCATAAATATAGGATTAGGAATTCAATGTAATGGTTTTAGTCATCTCCCAGAGTTCTTTTTCTAGGCATAGCTAGTTCAGTTCATTACTGCTCCATTAGAAATGATTTGGTTGATCTCGTTGCTGAGGATGGCCTGATCCATCAGAACTGGTCATCATCTAGTATTGTTGTTGAAGTATATAATGATCTGGTCCTGCTCATTTCACTCAGCATCAGTTCGTGTAAGTCTCTACAGGCCTTTCTGAAATCATCCTGTTGGTCATTTCTTACAGAACAGTAATATTCCATAATTTTCATATGCCACAATTTATTCAACCATTCTCCAACTGATGGACATCCATTCAGTTTCCAGTTTTTAGCCACTACAAAAAGGGCTGCCACAAACATTCGTGCACATACAGGTCCCTTTCCCTTCTTTATAATCTCTTTGGGATATAATCCCAGTAGTAACACTGCTGGATCAAAGGGTATGCACAGTTTGATAACTTTTTGAGCATAGTTCCAAACTACTCTCCAAAATGGTTGGATTCGTTCACAACTCCACCAACTCCATCAATGTCCCAGTTTTCCCGCATCCCCTCCACAATCATCATTATTTTTCCTGTCATTTTAGCCAATCTGAACAGGTGTGTGAATAGTATCTTAGAGTTGTCTTAATTTGCATTTCTCTGATTAATAATGACTTGGAGCATCTTTTCATATGACTAGAAATAGTTTCAATTTCTTCATCTGAGAATTGTCTGTTCATATCCTTTGACCATTTTTCAATTGAAGAATGGCTTGATTTTTATAAATTAGAGTTAATTCTCTATATATTTTGGAAATGAGGCCTTTATCAGAACCTTTGACTGTAAAATATTTTCCCAGTTTATTGCTTCCCTTCTAATCTTGTCTGCATTAGTTTTGTTTGTACAAAACTTTTCAGTTTAGTATAATCGAAATTTTCTATTTTGTGATCAGTAATGATCTCTAGTTCTCTTTGGTCATAAAGACCTTCCCCTTCCACAGGTCTGAGGAGGTAAACTATCCTATGTTCCTCTAATTTATTAATAATTTCATTCTTTATGCCTAGGTCATGAACCCATTTGACCTTATCTTGGTATGCGGCATTAAGTATGGATCAATACCTAGTTTCTGCCATATTAGTTTCAATTTTCCCAGCAATTTTTATCAAACAGTAAGTTCTTATCCCAAAGCTGGGATCTTTGGGTTTGTCAAAGACTAGGTTGCTATATTTGTTGACTGTTTTGTCCCTTGAACCTAATCTATTCCACTGATCAACTAATCTATTCCTTAGCCAATACCAAATAGTTTAAATCTCAACTAAATTCTTACTAAATTCTACTAAAACTCAGGATCCAGTCCAGCTCCTTGAGTTTTCTCCCACTTTTCCCTGTTTAGTTTACATTGATCTTTCCTTCTCTGATCTCTGAACCAACCATGCTGGCTCTCCCTTAATGATACACTGAACTTTGCTGTTCCCTTGTCTTCCCCTTTGTGTCATCTCCCCAGCTAAAAGGGTGAGTTCCCCAAGAGCTAGGACCAGAATGGTCACTCTACTTAAGTACTTCCTTCCTGATAAGTTCCAGAATCCTTGAACTGGAAGAGACCTGCCAGGATCCAGGCAGGAGAAAGATACTGCACTTGGATCCCAGCACAGTTATCACTGTTTGCCAAGTTGCCATTTTTCCAAGTCTTATGTGCTCTTCAGTGCCCCCTTTTCCTTTTCAGTAGGTGGAGACTCATTCCCATCAAGTCTGATAGAAATGGGTGTTTACAAGATGTCCCAGCTCTCCCCTCAAGACATACATGCCCAGCCTTCTAACAGATCCCTGCAACCCTGATTGAGAGTACTGGCAGGCAAGGATCCTGAGAATCAGTCACAATAATGCTACAGACCCCTTTCTGGTTTTGAACAGCCAAGCCTGCGTCTTTGCCTTTGAATGAGCCTGACTAGAAAGCCCACAAAGTGTTAAGCCTTTAAAAGGGGCTCCTGGAAGCTGGGCATCTTGCCACCCTCAGCGTTGGACACAGAGCCTTCTCTAATTACCATGGCATCACCTGCTAGAGAGAAGGGGCTCCAAGCAAGCTTTTCCGGGTCACTGTAAGCCCTGGCAATGCCCTGATTTTAGCTGACCAAAGCAAGGAAGAGCCGTTGGAATCTGGCACTTACACTCTTGAGCTCCCCCTGGGACTCTGGTGACTGTTTGGTTTCTTTACTCAGGAGCATCAAGCTGCTCCACCCACCCTCAGTCCTTCCAGGCGATTAGGCTCTTTGGTACTTAAACAGCATTACCCTTCCCTTCTAACAGTACTGAGAGAGCTTAAAATAAGCTTTCAGGCCCCAGGATCTTCTCCTCTTGCGCCCAGAATGCAGGCTCATTTCACTCCTCCAAAGCTTCCAAAGACTAAAGTACCGCTAATTGTCTCTTTCTTAACTGCACTTATCATGCACTGTGCTAAGTATTGAAGGCAACATTCATAATGGGAAAAAAGCCTGGGAATTAGTCAGAAGCCTGGAGTTCAAGTTTCTTTTCTGATCCAGTCCCCTTCATGCTTTGGTTTCCTCTTCCATAAAACAGTATTAATGGTGTTTGGACTTGCTACCTCACACACTTGTCAGGAGGAAACTTCTCTGCACCCTAGAAATCTGAGTTACTGCTATTAGTAGCTGGTTTATATTATAGTTATATGTGTGTATGTCTTGTATCTCCTTTCCAGATTGCAAGTTCCTGATTGTCAAGGCAGGGTTTTTATCTCATTTATCCTCACTCATCTTTTTTTATAGCTTTTTATTTACAAGATATATGCATGGGTAATTTTTCAGCACTGACAACTGCCAAACCTTTTGTTCCAACTTTTCCCCCCCTTCTTCCCACCCCCTCCCCCCGATGGCAGGATGACCAATACATGTTAAATATGTTAAAGTATAAGTTAAATACAATATATGTATACATGTCCATACAGTTATTTTGCTGTACAAAAAGAGTCAGACTTTGAAATCCTCACTCATTTCTTTAAGAGAGGCAGTGAGTATGTTGTAGTGGGAAGAACATTTTGGAGTCAAAAGGGAATTGACTAGTAGTTAGCTGGGTGACTAGAGATATAACATCCTGAACTTTAGTTTTTTTACATATGAAGTGGGTATAGTTCTTTCACTATCTACCTCACAAGACTGCTCTACAGATTTTACATGTTATATAAAATGGGAATGGTTATTATGATTATCCTTCACTAGGATACACTTGTGACAAATGAAGCCAGAATTAGGTCCTAGTAATCCGGGAGACTGTGGGAACAGAGAGCAGGCATGCTGGACTGGGCTGCTACTGACTGATGGACCTTTTGATTCCCACCAAATTTTTAACAACCCTTAGGGAAGGTGGGAACAGAAGTGGTGCTAAGGGTTAATATGAGGAGGTGCTAATGCATCGGAGCTGGCCCCTGGTTTCCTGTTTGTACCAAGATGCAACCTCTCCCCCCACCTTTCCTCAATTAGCCTCCATCTGGCCATCTCCATCCCGTCCTACTCACCACGAGTTCTCTGTTTGTAGGAATTTGCTAAATCCATAAGGTGTGTAATTCTTGAGCTGCGACTGTGGTGGGGGAAGGGAGGAGACTTACAATTAGGGCCCTTCCATTTCTGGGCATTGTTGTTTTGCTCTAAGAGTCTGATCCCCTCCCCTTCCCATGGGGGTAATCTGGGACCATATGTGCCATAGCAGGAACAACCAGCCCAGCTGCCTCTCCACTACACCAAGCCTTCTCCCTTCCTTCCCTCGGATTCTCTATCAGAACCTGGAGAAAGAAGGCTCATTTCTTGGGCCAGGGCCAGGAGGCACTTTAGAAGGCAGTGCTGATTCCTGTTCTGAGTTTTGTTTTTTTGGTTGATCTCTCTGAGGTCTTTTCCATTCCATTCTCAGACCATGGTGGTCTCTGCAAGGAGCCTCTTTCTCTTGGATGGGCTGGCTTGGAGCATTTGCTCCCTGTCTCGAAGCGTTCTTGTGCCCTGCACTTCTTTTAGAGGCTTTTTCTAAGTACTTTACAATGTCAAACTTAAGGAGGCCATGGTTCCATTAAGCAAACGTTAATCAAGAGCTTCTAAATTCACAGTTCTGCACTAAGGATAAAAACTTGAAACATGATGCCCTCTTTCCATCCATGATGCCATCTGCTGGGGATGGGGTGGATATATATGTAAACAAATAAATATAGGTAGAATGAGTTGAGAATGACTGGTTTTACCCATTTGGGGTGGAATTTAACAGACTGCATTCTGCTTTAAGTACTTGTTTTCCCCCATGGAATCAGAAGAAGTTGAAAGGTTCCTCAGAGGTTATTCCCCCAGCTCCTTTTTAAATGATGAATCCTGTCTATAGTATTCTGCATAAAATCATCCAGCCTTTACTCAAAGACTTCCTTTCATTCCTTGCAGCTTTCCCTGGGTCCTCTGTCCCCATTCCGTGTCTTTATGTGTATCAACCCTAAAAAGAACTCAGGCAGGTCCTGGAAGTACTGTGGGAACATAGGTTCTGGAGCACCAGCATGGGCTGCAGATCTATACCTAGGTAATCCTAGGAAACACATTCTGGAGGCCTGCTCTGCAGAAGCACAGACCTTGCACTGTGCCCAACCCCAGCATAGTTCTGAATGCCCAGAGGCCCCAGACCCAGAGGTTTGACAGCTACTGGCAGCCCCATCACCAGGTGAAATTTGGACTAAACTTGACAAGCACCTCCATAGATAACTGTACATTGAAGCTTTTGCCTCGTCAAATTATTTCAGGAATCTAGCTGTTTCAGTAGTCTTCTGGACCAGATATGGCAGTTACCAACACAGGAGAAACAAAGCCACTATTTACCTCCCGGTGTGGCCTTAAATGATAGCCCCCTTGTCCTTCCCTCTTAAGTTATGGAAGCATTGTCTCTTTTAAGCTGTTAACTCCTTCATCCTATTGTGGCTATTTATCCTTCATTCTTGAAGAGGACCAATGACACCTCGAGGATGAGCACTTCCCCTGAATTGGGTTGAAGTGAAGCAGAGTTGTACAATCATCAGCCTCCCTCTCTCCTTCAGAGTCATGGAAGTCCAATGGCAAGAACAAAAAAGAATGAACTGGAGATGGCCTGGGAGGTCGTGAGTGACCTTGGCCTTTCCAAATTAGGATCTTTCCCAGGTATGTTTGTCTGAGACAACTCCCTCTCAATAACAAAGGAAAAGGTAAGAGTTGAGATAGAAGATGATCTGATTTGATTTGCCATCAAAAAAAAAAAAAAAATATATATATATATATATATATATATATATATATATATATAGCAGTCTGGGAGGTAAAGACTCTTAGAGTTTCTGGCCAGAATAGAAGAAAATTGTTTTTTACACTAATCTTGAGCCATCAAAAGCCTAAACAACGAGTCAGAGGCCTGGGGTTCTAGCTGAGACTTGAAGGAGGCCAGTGAAACCAGAAGGTAGAGATGAGTTCCAGGTATAGGGTGAAAAAGCTTGGAGTCAGGAGATGGAATAGGGGATGTGCACAATCCCTGCCTCAGAGAGCAAAGAGGGGGAGATAAGATATAAGGAAGTGGTGGATAGGAGCCAGGTGTGAAGGGGTTTTCTGTTTGATCCTGGAGGTATTAGAGAGCTATTGGAGCTTATTCAAGAGAGTGGAAGAGGATGACATGGTCAGACCTGTGCTGAAAAGTCAATTTGACCTCTGAGTTGAAGATGGATTGGAGTGAGGAGAGACTTAAGATACGGTCAGAAGAAGGGAAGGGAATAAGCACTTACAAAGCACCTATTATGTGCTGGAGCCATGAGATGAGCACTGTTATTGTCCCATTTTGCAAATTAGAAAACTGAGATTAAACAGCAGTTGAGTGGCTTGCCAAGGTCACACAGCTAATGAGGCAAGGACAGATTTTAATTCAGGGTTTTTTTCACGCCAGACCCAGCACTGTATCCGTTGCACCATGAGCTTCTCTGCATTTCTCAGCTCGTTGGTGCTTCGCTTCTAAATCCTAGGAAACCTTGACTTGAATAAGAACTGATCGTGCTACCTATCCAGACAGCACCTATCTGAAAGGTATTCTTCCTTCCCAGCTGAGGCCCAAGTGAAGAGACTATCTAAAGTAACAGGAGATGTTCTCAGGTTCTGGGATCTGGCAAATCCTGTTTTCTCATACCTGGAAGGGAGCCACCTACTCAGGCACTTCGGAGCATCTTAAAATTCCAGCCTATCACAGACCTGAACCCAGAGTCTTTCCTTCCCAGTCATGCACAGCTGCCTGTGCTCTGAAGCTTGGAGCTCTCGGTCCTTTAAGCCCTGTACTTCCCCCTCACCATCTGTGACCTCATCTAAGGACTGCAGGGAATTACAAATCAGTGTCCAGCTTGAGAGAGCATAGATTGTGTATCAGGTACGTCGTTACTTATTGAGTAGCGAGGGTCCTCAGCTGCCTCCACTAATGCTGGATAAAATCTGAGCTAAGCCAAGACCTTCCCAGCCCGGGTTTGCCTGTTTCTTTGGTGCCCTTTGGGATTTAGGTAGCTGGATGCAGTTTTCCCAGAGAGTAGAGAGAATGTGGGGGCATTGGACTCATATCCTCAGAGCTGGAAGGGTGCTCAGATGAGGCTGTGTCCTCTGGGCCTCCTACCCAAGGCAGGAGCTCACACTTTATCCCTTGGTAGGGGGTTAGCCTCTCCAGGAGCACTTCCAGTGACTGGGAGTCTGTTGGGCTCTTTGCCATCCTCATTGTCCCCTGGAGGGAGGGGTACTTCACTTTATCATGCCCTGCTTAAAATATGAATCTGAACAACTTCAGATTCTGATGCAGAAAATCCACAACCTAAAATCCACTCATTAAAATCAAGCCAACTTCACTTCCTGTGTCCGCTGTATATCAAGATAACAACAGAGTCTTGACAAGCTCTCCAGAGCTGCCAGCTCCCTGATAGTGGCCGGACTACAATTTGCTGCTGCTAAAAGATTAGATTTGTCCTTTTTATTGGCCCTGCCAAAGGGTAGGACCTACTGGCTGTCTTAGACATCGTCTGGGATCTCTCCGAGAGGAAAGGAAGTAGCAGATTGTGGAGGGTCTCTGAAAGGACTAGCAGTCAAAATCCCCCAACTAGGCATGTGGATGACAAGCTACAGGGGCCTGACAAGGGAGAGAGACTGCAAGGGAGGGGAAAATGTCACAGCAGACCACAATAGAAGAGCAAGCTCAGAATGGTCCAGTGCAGATCAGTAGAACAGTCCAGGGTAAACCAGTGAATTAGGCCCTTGGTAACTTCTCTTCTCATGTATGTGACCCAGCTCTTGATGAAAGGCTGGATTGGAAAAGCTAAGTTGGGTAAACCCTGCAGACTAACACTTATCTGTGCCCATGTATCAGATTAGGAGCTCTTTGGTCAGTTTGGGCTTGACTTTCAGATGCTGTGTGATAGAAAGGCATTGAACATGAAGTCGGGAAGAGTCGAGTTCAGATACTGCCTCAAATAATCCCTGACTGGCTAAATCACTCAATTTACTTGCCCTAGTTTTCTCATCTATAAATTAGCCTGAATAATAGTATCTACATCATTGTGGTAATTGTGAGGATAAGGTGAATTAATATTTGCAAAGTACTTTACAAACCTATATAAATGCCATTTATTATTCTGTATTCAACCTACATGTCCAAGTTGTAGTCTCAGCAGGAACAGTGAAGACCCCAAGGGCTCTGGAAGATAACATGGTGGACCCTGGCTATCACAAACCTGTCTGTCAAATTTAAACCTTCCTCACACAATTTACATGAAAGGTTTACAGGCTGTAATGTGAAAAGACACACCTAAGTTCAGGGCATTCCTTTTTCATATTTTTTCAGCCTTTACAGCAGTCAATCTTCCCACTGATTCAATCTCTTCATATGTGTCAAGTGATAGAAAACTCATCAACTACCGAGCAATCCATTTTACTTTTGGACAGTTCTTAGTTGTTTGTTTAAAAAAAAACAAAACTTCCTTATACTGAGCTGACATCTAACTCGCTGTAACATCTACCCCTAATCCTAGTTCTGTCCTCTGGGGCCACACAGAATATATCTAATTCTTGCTCCAGACGATGACTCTTCAATTATTTTAAGGCAGTTCTCATGCATTCTCCCCCTAAATCTTATCTGGCTTCTCCAGGCTAAGTGTCCCAAGTTCCTTCAACTGATCCTTATATGGCATAGTTTCAGGCCCCTTCTCCATCCTGATCAGCTTCCTCTGGACATGTGCTAGAAGATCAGAGCCTGCCTAACCTGAGGCACGCAGAACTGAACAGGAGACTTCAGACGTGGTCAGACCAGGCACAGGACAGGAGCAGTACGGCCCTCACATTCTGAACACCAGATTTCATGCAATTTAAGATCATTTCAGGTTTTTTAAGTGCCATGTCACTCTGTTGACTCATATTGAGCTTGCAGTCAATTAATTTAGTTCCCCTGGGCTTGACCACTGAGAAACTGAACAGTAAGGTCATAGAATCATAGGTTCAGAGCTGGAAGGAAATTTAATAGTCATCTATATTAACTCCCTCATTTTACAATCCAGAAAGCTAATGCCCAGAGAAGTTGTGACTCACCAAGATCACACTGGTGATCAATATTCAAAGCCAAGTCTTGATTCCAAATCCATCATTCTTTCCACTATAGAGCACCAGAATCTGGCAAGTGACCAATGATATTTACTTTGTCACATAGATCCTTGGAGAAGACATAGCTGTATGTGCTGGTTTAAATGGTTTCTAGGGTTGTCAAACTGATGCTGCCTGTATTTTCCAGCATCTGACTTTCACTGTCACTGGGCATCTGATGAAGTCCTTTTTTTTCTGTCTCTAAATATCCCTAGAAATGCCCTGCCAAGTAGTCTAGTGCTGTTTTCCTATTTTACAGACTAACTAAGTGAGGCCAAAAGGTTTTCTGCTACCCAGAGTACCTGCTTTCCCGCCCTCAGTCTAGATGGGAGACTGCTGAAGTACCTCAGTGGTTGTTTATCCTTCCAGTCAAAGAAAAGAGAATTGGTGGAGACTAGAACAAGTTTAGGAGAGTTCGATGTGAATTTCATTAAAGCATACTGGGGTCAGATTTTATGAGCTTAATTTCATTAAGTGAAATATTTATCAGCAGAAAGAGGTGAAAAAGTCAGCACTTTCTTCTCAATTAAGTAATCTCTGGGGTTTTTTTACAGCTTCTAGAGCAAGAAGCCAACCCATTCAGCCCAGAGCCTCACATCTTACAGTTCCCGAATTGTGCTCCTATAATCTACTCAGAAAACTCACCAGATTAAACCTTGACAATCCCTGTTAGTAAGGAACAACACAAGCACCAGTCCTTTGCCTATAACCTAATATCTTCCCAGAAGATACACAATCATGCATCCTTATTATTAGCCAAAGGCATTTCAGATACTATTCTACAAGGATCTATCCAAAAAGATCACCTGCAGACACCAGTGGAGGGTCCTTGTCTCATCTATCTGCCCCTAGATAGGCAGTCTGGGTGAGGAAGAAGTGGGGTTTAGAGGGACCTAGTGGTTTCTCTCTGTTTAGAAAGGGTGGGGTGGACAGGTTGGCATATTTAAATCATCTTCAGGATTGCCAGAAAGCTAAACAATGAGTTTATTTTCTACCTTTGGGAAAGATGGAAACTGTCGTCTCCTTAAATTTATTATTTTTCTCTTGGTACATTTTCCCAGCCTAGAAAGCAGAAGTGGTGCCTGAGAACCAGGATGAAGGTTGAGCTCCACCAAAGCCCAGAATGGGGAATTGGGTCTGGACAACTTTGTTAGGTCCCAGACCAAGACAGGGAAGGAATGGAGAAGAAAGGAGGGTGGCAGAGTCCTTCGGAGATTACTATGGATTGATATTTGTACAGTGCAAGAAGGTCTGGGGACCTGAAACCTAGGGAGATGGTTTAGGAGAGTGGGGGTAAAGGGAATCTCATTCCACCCTGATTCCATTTTATCTAGCACAGCAAATATTTATAGACAACTATTTTCCACTATTTCTTTTGCCAGGAAGCAGTATGGTATAATGGATAGAGTTTTAAGATTAGAGCTAGGAAGACTTGGGTTCAAAAACTTTACTCAAGCACTTGCTATGTGATCCTAGACAAGTCACTTAAATATTTTGTGTCTTAGTTTACTGATTTGTAAAATGAGGTCGTTGAATTTGATAGTCTCTAAGGGCCCTTGCAACTCTGAATCTGTAAACCTATGATAACAAAAAGATAGAGCTTGGTCAGTGGCCCATAAGTGAAAATGAAGGTGCAGATTCCTAAGATGTCTAGAAGACTGGAGGGTTGGACAGACTTAGAACCTCGGATTCTGAACAGCCTTAAATAGAAGGCTGAGGGTTAGAGTGGCTGCCCCTGGCAGGAGAGTGACAAGATGAGTGTTTTAACATGATTAATCTGATGGCAGAAGTTGAGCATAGAGGATTAAAGACACAGGGACTGAAGATTAACAGTAATACAAACAAGAGTGAGACAGCAGGGGCTGTGTATGATAGAGCTGATTATTCTCCCCTTTTCAAAGTAATTGTTTCCGTAAGGAGAATACTGAAGTTCCCGAACACATTCCACACTGTGTTTCTTGTATGTGCATAGTTCCAAGAAAGAGGTCACAGACAAGTAAAATGTAGGGTCTTTGCCTGAAAGGAGTTCACAGTCTGTGTAAAGAAGATAGGAGAATCTAGAATATTTCTCAAGAGTCAAGAAAAGTCATAAGGCAGTAAAAAAAGTGCTTCTTCTTGTTGTTCTACTCATTTCAGTCATGGCTGACTCTATATGACCCCATCTGAGATTTTCTTGGTAAAGACACTGAAGTGAGTTGCCATTTCTTTCTCCATCTCACTTTACAGAGAAGGAAACTGAAGCAAACAGGGATACGAGACTTGCTCAGGATTACACAGCTAGGAAGTGTCTGAGACCAGTCTTCCTGATCCTGGGCCTGAGCCAGCACACCCCCTGGCTACCCTAAAATAAGTGCTAGATTAGCATTTTGGACCATGGATGTGCCCGGGCAGAGCAACATGTCTCTGAACAAAAATGGCCTTGGCAAGCCTCACAGAGGAACAGAACCAGAATTGGGCACTGGAAAATGGATGGAGTTTGGATAGGCAAAAAGGATGGTGATTCCTAGGTTACCTCCGAAGAGTCTTTGAATACTATGCAACAGAATGTGAATCAAACTAAGCAACCTTCCTTTGGATTGAAACCAAGGGCCTTTGGATGTCTGAAAAAGTGGTTGGGAGATAGCCTTCGGTTTAATTTCAAGTTCTACATTTATTAAGGACTTATTTGTACAGACCACTAGATACAGGTTAGATTAGACACAGGGCCCTTCCCTAATGAAACTGATAGACTAGGTAAGACACATTAAGAGAATTATAATACAGAATTGGCAAAGACATTAGAAAGAGGCAAGAAGAGTGCTTTGTGAGGTCAAAAGAGGAATGGCTTCTGCACCCATACCGAGAAATCCCTTTCCCTTGACCCCAGGCATGCTTTTGAAGGGGTCCAGGAAGTCAACAGACTTGATTCCCCTTTTGGGGTTTTGGTGGGGAAAGGCTGGAGCAGGTGACCTTCCCATTGAGCCAAAGTTTGATGTCTGGCTGATTTGGTTCTCAGGCACCACTTCTGCTTTCCAGGCTGGGAAAACACAAGCAAGTGAGGAAAATAATAAATGTAATAAGGCAATAATGTCTGCTTTTTTCAGGGCACCAGAAAAGGTAGAAAGGCCCTTTTGTTGAAAATAAGCAGGGACTTACCACGAGTGGCCCATCCCAGGCCAGTATATTACTATACCATCGTTGGCTTATTCTCACAGTTGTGTTACTGGGATCCCACTGTTTCTGGAGCCTTGCCAGACAGGACAACAGGAAGCCTCCCAGAGGCTCCCAGTTGCTTCATGGTCATCTTGTCGGATAGCGTTCTGGTCTGTAATCATTTAAAACAAAAAAGTGGAGGGTTGTAGAGTGGAAATTATGGAAGGGTTCTGAACTTGGAGTCAGGAGACTTGAATTCAAATCCTGGCTGTTGTAACTGGGTAAATTACTGCATCTCCCTGAACCTAGAAATCTACTACTTTATCTGTTAGGAGGAAAATGCTTTGTAAATCTTAAAATTAGATATGAATATGAAATGTTAAAATATGGGTAAAGAATTTAGGCAGAATGACCACTCTCCCATCATACTTCTGGGTTCAAGAGGAATGAGCAGAGTTGGGGGCGGGGGGGAGGATGAGCAGGGCTGCTTTCAGAATGCCTCTTGTCTTCCACCTCCTGTGTCTGGTTCCCTGTCTTCTTTATCACCGTGGTGGAGAGCACAGCTTTTCTCACCTCACCAGCTTCAGAGTATTCCCTTTACAACTCTTTCATTTCCCCCAGTCCACCCCCATGACACTTCGAATTGCTTCTTGCTCCCACCTCTGTTGTGAAACTCCTTGATCTCTTTCCAGTTTTTCTTTCTCCTTCCCACTGTTTACCCTACATTCCTTTCAAATGATCTCTCTTTTTTTCCCAGTGATTTATTTTTTTAATTTTATTTTTTTTCATTTTGATTTGAGTTCATAAAATGATCTAAAGTCAAATGAACCCTAACTCAAGGATGCTCACCTCTGCATCACTGGTGCCCTATACTCAATGTTTCAAGAATCTGTGATTTCATAGTTGTTAGGTACTTCCTCTGACAGCACAGACCACAACTTTTCTGTTCCTTAGGAGGTGGTCTTTGTGAGTGAGAGTGGCCAAAAAATTCATCATCTTGTGGTCAGCCTTTGATGAGTTCTCTGAATCCGCTGAGCTGGTGGTCGGATGATAAATATCACCAGGCCTTTGCTATACTGAAAAAAGCACCTATACTAAAAACCTATACTTCCCTATACTGAAAAAAAAAAGGCCTCTACTGAAAACCACCTCAGTCTGATGGGACCTGCCAGGATTCATTCTCCTACTGGCAAATCCTTCAAGAAGCCAAGCTCACATTCGTGCCACAGAGAGGCACTGGAGGATTAAGTTAGGATCGCCCATTTAAGGTTAGAAGAGACAGCAGAGTCCAGCCCCTGCATTTCCAATTGAGGGACCTGTGACAGAGAAAGTTTAAGGGACCTGCATAAATCACACACAGCTAGAAATATGTGGGGCAGGATTTGAACCACCATTTTCAAATCAGAGCAAAAAGCTGTTTCCTTCTCCACCACTACCTCCATTCTTGCTTGGGCCCTCTCCATCATCAGTTCAAGCTGTTTGTTCAAAAGAAACTTTGTTGAGCATCTGTAACTTTCTGTGTGCTACAGGCTGTCACATCTGGATTGTCTCTCCAAAAAGCGTCAAAGCAGGGCCTGCTGAGTTCAGTGATTTTAACCTTATGTCCCCTTTCTGAGCTCTGGACAATTTTGCTGCTATCACCTCTCAGTCTCGTAGTCTAGGAACAAACACCACCAGGTGGTGACCAAACAATACTCGGAAATATTGAGGTATAAATTTCACACACATACACCCACCCTGCCCTCCTCCGAGTTCCTCACTTGTCAGGCACATTAGAGGGCTGGGGGCTTTATTTAAACAGTAGTCTAAATAGTTTCTTCACCTGTGAAATAGAGATAATAGTACTACCCCTCCCCAATGTTGTTGTAATGATAAAATAAGATTTATATACATATATATATATATATTATATCTAGAGAGAGAAAGAGAGAGAGAGATGCTTTACAAAACTTAAAGCAACCTCTATCATTTATTTTAACACAATTGGTTTTCTTTGTAGTTTTATGTTTTTTATTTTATGCATTTAAAGGCATTTATTCTGAAGATGGGTCCATAGGCCTGCCCAAACTACCAAAGGAGTCTTTGACACAAAAACTGTTAAGAATGGCTGCTCTTGGAGTGTAGACTCTGTTAGAGAAAATATGGACAGACCTGAATATGGCAAATACTAGGCAAATGCAGCAGGACCTTGGGAAATTTAGCAAATACCTCTACCTACCTAGTGCACAAACATGCTGTCCTAAAAATAGGGAGTCTCAGGAACCTTGGACATTGCCTGAGGGTTTGCTGGAGTGACACTTCCCCTCCCTTTACTTTCAAAGGAAGCTACTTTTTCTCCAGAATCACCTTGGGCTATTTTTCTACCTGCTCTTGGCCCCAGCCCCCAGGACAGCCTGTCTTTGGCCATTTAGCATGAGGCCCCAGCCTAGACGCTCTGTGTGCGGCCTGGCCCCTGGGACAGACAGCAGGCAGCATTTCCACGCCCCCGCTGCCCCCGCTGCCCCCTCCCGGGCTTGCTCTCTTTGTCCCCCTGTCTCTATCTCTCTCTATCTCTCTCTCCCCCTGCAAACACACAGCCCTTCTCTGTGGCCTGACAGGCCATGGGAGGAGGAGAAAGGTTGAGCTAAGTATCTGGAACTTCCCCATCCTCGCTGCACCCCGAATGCTGCCTCCCCTCTATCTCCAGCTTCTTTTTCTACCACTTGGTCTGAATCCATGCCTTGTTTGCAGGGCTACGCAACAGGCTGACGGGCTAAGCCCCAAGTCAGCGGATGTTCTTAGACTACTGTTTGGACTGAAATCCTTTCCTGAAGAACTGACTTGCCATTCCTCCCCTAAGGGGCCAGCTTTCCCGAATCTTTTCAGAGAAGTCTCTGCCTCATTCTCTCCAGAGTTGCCCTAACCAGGGCAAAAGGCCAGCTACCTACAGCTACCAGCTCTGAGACCCCCATGAGGCCCTGGCTCAGGACCTCAGCCCACCTTTATTGCCCAAATCAGCATCTTTCCTTCATCTTCCAAAACGTCAGCCTCTGTTGCTTGGTTCCCACACTTCGGGGGTTGTGGGGGGACTGCCCCCTGCCCGCCTTAGGATGCAGGCTTTGACCAGACCCAAAGGCAAGACAGTGTCCGGTCCCCTGTAGGAATACCTCTTTGGGGGACTGGGAAGCAAACAGTTCTTGGCACTCCAGGCTCACTCAAGGGAGGAGATTTAAACTGGCAGAGCCCAGACCTGTCAGCCAGTTTGCTTTCCCTGCTCCCCTCTGGCCATCTTCGGGTAGATGTCACTGTCTGGCCATGATTCAGTGCCAGGGATGGGCTGGCACCCTGGGGCTCGGAGGATGGGGAGGGTATCACGTCATCCCTCCCGCAGGCTCACTCCCTTGGTAGAGTGCAGTGTCTCACTTTCAAGGGGAAAAAACGGTGTTGCAATCAACTCCCATTCCAGGTAGACAGGCTGGAGGCAGCCCCCACCCACCGTGCGAGCCCAGGAATCCCAAAGAGAGGTGCCTCAGTCCCTGGCGAGGTGGGAGGGGGCAGACCCGGGGCTTCCTTTTGAGTCTATCTTAATCACTCTAATCTGAGTAACCCCCTTTCAAATGCCTGTCACTCTCGGTGCTGTAACGCACCCTCACTCACAGGCTCGCAGAAATTCCCAGCCCTAGCCCCTCCTCCCGCCCGGCTGGGCGGGCTCTCTCCGACTACTCGGGCTCTCTCAGGCTGTTTGTTTCCCACTGCCTTTGCTGTGACTAAAGCGAGCCCGCCGGCCTGCCTGCCTGCCCGCCTGCCTGCCCATCCTCCCACTTTCCCACACTGCTTAGCAATCAGCAAGTTCTCACACTCACCACCCCCTCCCCCCTCCAAAGGCCGCCTAGTCTGCCTAAGAGAGCAGGCCCGCCAGCCTGGCCTTCAGCTTCCCCAGATCTGGGAACTGCCCCCCTTCTGTAGAAAGACCCTGGGCTTCCTTTCCATTCCTCGCTGCCTAAGTTCTCTTTCATTCTCATCTTTCTTCCTTTAGCTTCATTGCCGGCTCTGAATCCAGCTGTCCATATCTGCCCTTTCTCCCCTCCCCCTTCTCTTCTCTGATTCCCTTCCATATCCTCTCCGTTTTCTCTTTTCCCCCCCTTTCCTTCTTCCTTTCCCCATCCCCCTCCTCCTATCTGTCCCCTCCCCTCTCATTTTACCTTTGCTTCTTTTCCCCCTTTCTACAGAAACTGTAGTGGTATAGGGAGAATCATACACTTACCTTAACGATTGGAAAATACAGTTAACAGTGATCAAGGAGTAGAGGGAAGCCTAGGGAGAAGGAATAGCGGTGATAAAAACTATACTAACTTTCAAAGTTCAAAATTTTAATCCCCTCCCCTTCTTCCCTTCAAATGACAACCACATTTTAGAAATAGAAACAGGACGGTCTTCTTCCATGACACTTGCACAGAAATTTCAGGACACTCAGAATAAGATCCCACACCTTATATTTCCAGACTTGCATGAATCACAGGTACCAGTGAAATTACACTATGCAAAGCTGCATATTTTCAAAAACAAGACAAACGTGAGAGAGGACAAAACGCAATGGTGTACAAATCCTCAGGGGATGCTCCTGTGTTGCTCAGCTCATCTCCAAGGATAGCATTGACTAGGAGATAGCACCAAGGATGTCAAGAGCAGCATTTAAGCAGAGAGAATGTAGACCAAGAGTTCTCAACCCTCTAGCAATCTAAGGAAGCCTGTGAACTCTTCAGAATAATATTTTTAAATACATCAAATAAAATACACAAGGAAACAATCATATGAAAATGCAGTTTAAAAAATATTTTAAACCAAGTATGGGTACCCCAAGTTAGAGGAAAAGAGACTAGATAATTTCTAAAGTTTATTAAGTTTACATGTGATTATTTCTCTATTCTCTTACAAAGAAAGTAAGAAAAGGAGAAAAATCCCATGGAAATGGTTAAAAATTGTGCTTCCCTTCTCTACCACCTTATGGGTAGTGCCAAAATACACACAATTCTTTCTTTCTTTTACCTCTGGTCTCTTTACTGTACGACTTAGGCCAGAACTTTGTAGCGGCAAACCTTAGAAACCTTAAGCAACCTGGGACTCATGAGATAATTAAATTGTCTGATCAGTCAAGGACCTCCTATACAGAGGGTCCTGTGCTGGACACTGGGAAGGACAGATCCAGTGGATGAAAGCTCTCTGAAGAATCTTCATGTGGCAGAGAGACTAGTTGTTTAACCCCAGGGCACAATCTGAGAGAAGGTAGATTTAGGTTTAACATTAGAAAAAATCTTCTTAGGAATTCAAGTGATCTAAAAGTGAATGGTCAGCTTTTGGGAGGTAATATTTCTGAATGACTCTGGGCAAGTCATTTAACCCCACTAAATCACTTTGCAAACTTTAAGGCATTATTGAAATGTCAATTATTATCAGGATCTGGGCCGACCTTGCCCTTTGCCTGAGTGGGATCGCAAATTGAGGAGTGCTAATTGCTGAAAATTCTCTTTTTTTCCCCCTGCTCTTTGGGCACAGAAAACAAATCAGCAGAGATGTTTTTTAGTTTTCATGGTCTTTGGGGCTGCCCTTTCTTAGTCTCCCAGATGGTTGGAGCAGAGACATGGCAAACTATAGGACAGAAAGTATCAAGAGCTTCTTAACTTTCATATGATTGGATTTGAGAATCTTGGTACCTATTTCTCTGGATCTTCTCTAAGGAAGCGAATGGATATGGAGGATATAATAAGGAGCAATCATTAGAAACACAAAGTAACTTCATGTCTTATTTTTTTTCTTCAAGGTTCAGCCTGTCTCAATGATTCTGTAGGTTTAACTCCAAATGTAGACTATAACTTTTTTTCTGCTCACTTAAGGACACAAAGCCTAGTGCTGCTGGGTCTCTGGCCTGACCTCAGTGCCCTATAAACCTAACCCCTGGTCAGGAAAGACAAAACTGCCTTTGCCTTATCTCCATCTGCTTAGAGAAGAGTTTAACCTAACAAGATTAGCATTGGAGTTCTCTGTCTCTTTCTCCTTTTTTCTTTGAATGCTTTGCAAAGAAAATAGCATTAGGATCCTGACAATGGGCTCCAGACCTCATATGCTAGGGAAGGAGGAATGGGGAGGACCCTGATGTCTCTGCTAGAAATGAAAAGTTCTGGTGTCAGTTCCCAAATCTCTGAGTTTTCTGAGCTCAGGGGAATTCAGTCCTTGAGGTCAGGGGGCCCTCATTCTTTGAGTCCTGGTAGTGCCTAGTGCAGAAATAGTCACAGTTTGAGTAAATGATTGTAAGCTTCTCAAGGGCAGGAACTCAGCTTTGTTTCATCTTTGTATCCCAGCAAATGCATGCACATGATAAATTCTAAACAAGTGTTCATTCAGTTGAACTGAATTGGCCAGAAAAGGGAAAATTGCTTTCTTATGGGGCTGTTGTTCCTTTGTGTGTATCTATCTTCCTGTTACCATTACAATAAACAACCAATCCCTGACCCCACCAAAAACTTCTCTGAAAGAGGTATGGTGCTTTGTCCAGATTACTAACTGTATCAGTTAACATGGTTTGTATTCTTTCTCTCTCTCTCTCTCTCTCTCACATAAACACACACACACTCACTCTCCCTCCCTTCCCCCTCTCTTCTTTCTCTTTCTTCTCTCTCTCCTTCTCTCCTTTCACTTTCTCTCTGACTTTCTCTCTCCTTCTCTCTCCCTTTTCTCCTCTCTCTAACTTTCTCTTTCCTCTCTCCTTTCACTATCTCACTTTCTCTCTGACTTTCTTCTCAGTTTCTCTTTCCTTCTCCCCTCTCTCTCCCTCCCCTTTCTCCTCTGTCTCTCTACTTTCTGTTTCCTCTCTCTCCTTTCACTGTCTCACTTTCTGACTTCATTCTTTTTTCAATTTCTCTTTCCCTCTCTCTTTCCCTATCTCCATCTTTCTCTCCCTATTCCCCCATCTTTTTTTCCCTCTCTTATCTCCTCCTCCCTCTCACCTCCTCGCCTGCCCCTCTCCCTCTCCCTATATTTGTCATCTTTTTTTCCCAATGTCTTCTTCACTCCTACCTTCTCTGTCTTTGTCTTTCTCTGTCTCTGAGTCTCTCAACATTACATCCACATTCCCTAACTTGAAAGGAGCCATACATCCTAGAGACCTAAGTCATTTTGAGTTTGAGAAAACAGTCTTGTTCAATACAGAGCAGGAGAGATCCTGACTCACTCTACTTGACCCAGTGAAGAAATAATTATGGAGGTAATCCATTTTCTTTTAAAATTGTACCCCTCCCAGTTAGAGAGCCACCTTGGGGTTTTCCCAGATTCATATTGTCCCTGAAGTTGTCAGGAGGTGAAGCCCACCAGTCATGCTAACCGAGGGCCCAGAAAAGGTACTGGGTGACCTCTCTCCCCCTCCCCTCTGCCTACCCACAACTCCCCTTTTGGATATTTCCCCCTACTACATTGTCCAGAGCTTGAATCAGACCTGACAAAGGGGATTAGGGGATAGCCCTGCTAAATAGAGGAGCAGGTTGGATTCCGTGGGAACCAGATCCAGGGCACAGGGAAAAGGGTCCAGGCTAACCCCAGGTCACACAGAGAGCCAGAGCAGGAGCCATGCCCGCCGGCCGGAGGAGATTCTCTTGGACACTGGCTTTTGTAGGGCCAAGTCCCATCAACCCAGCATGTATCATGATCCCTATTGACAGGGACAGAAAAGAGCTATTGTTAGTCTAAGAAGCCCTCCCTTTCAGGCCCCCAGCTCAGCTCTCACAGCCACGTCACAGTCATAGAGGTATGAGGAGGTGGGCCCCCCAAAATAGGCAGCCCCACACTGTCTGCTTCCTGTTATTTGTAGAAATAAGAGGAGCCCTCAGCAACATTGTCAAGCAGGAGTTTGTCTTTAACATCCCTCTACCCCCTGCACATCCCATCTATCCCTCCATTCAACAAAAATGTTTTAAACATTAGCTATGTGGAGAGCTCTTATTACTGGTACTGGGGAGTTTATATGAATTTATATAAGTTTAGATGAAAAATTACTCTTACCCTCATGGAGCTTAAAGTCTAGCAAGTAGATAAACCACAAATGTTATATCATAACAATGCTAAGTGCCTTAGAGAGATTTAAGAAAAAATGCTATAGAAGTTCCAGAAAGGTTCCACATCAGTAAGGGCGGAGAGCCAAAAGGAGGGCAAGTAGAACATCCTAGACAGAGGGGACAATATGAGCAAAAAACCCAGAGGCAGAACCAAGAGTAGGTTGGAGAGGTCCTGAGGGCAGTGAATGGTCTATTCCTGAGGAAAACATTGGAAATGGAGGTCAGGGACCAATTGTTTAGAGCCTTGAAAGCCAAGCAACCGAACATACTTTGCTTTGCCATACACTCTCTCTGTCTTCCTCATCTCCCTCTTCTCCCTCCCTTCTTCCTTCTCTTTTTCTCCTTTGCCTCTCTCTTTCTCAACACACACACACACACACACACACACACACACACAGAGGCACTAAAAGAGTGCTAAAGAGAGCATCTGCATTCAGTCCTCCCATCACAAAGCACAGGTAACCTCCCTCTTATAGCCCTCATGGCCATCAGTGTGGGGATCCAAGACTGCTGACCAGCTCCTCTTCCTTAATGCGATAGTCCTGCCAGTGTAGCAAAACACTGTTTGCTTAGTCTCTTCCTACAGGCTTCAGCCCCTTGGGCCCTTGCCAGATCTGAGGTAAAAGAAGCTTCTGTTTCACCCTGGCTTAGAAACAAGCCTTTGGTGCAGTTTAGAAGCATCAGATGCACATGTACTTGGTTCTGTATAGGGCAGTGCACCCGAATCTATAAGTCATCTGGGTTCAAAATCTGAGACCAACCACTGAAAACTCCTTTCTCTCTTCCTGTCCCTCCCCAATTGGGCCCTCTTTGAGACCTGGAAGTCTCTTTGTTAGTCACTGACAACATCACAGTCAGTAAATGTTAAGTGCCTTGTAGGGGTCGGCCCAGTCAGCTCTGAGGATACAAAAAGAGGCAAACACAGTCCGTACCCTCAAGGGGCTTACAGTCCAACAGAGTGGACAGCAAGCAAACAAATGTGTACAAACAAGCTATGAAAAGGTTAAGCACGAAAAAATTAAAGAGAGGAAAGTCACTAGTCGTAAGGGGTTGGGAAAGGCTTTCTGGAGATGGGACTTAGTTGGGAAGGAAGCCCAGAGGCAGAGAGGAGAAGGGAGCACAACCCAGAAAATGTCTACAGTATGGAGATGGAGTGTCTTCTTTATGGGGCAGCCGGACAAGGGCCACTGCATTGAAGGACATGTCAGGGAGTAAAGTAGGAGAAAGGTAGGAGATTTTGGAGGGCTTTGATGCCAGAGGATTTTGTCTTTGATCTTGGAGGTGATTGGGAGCCGCTGGAGTTTGGGAAATGACATGAATTGTGGGTTTTAAGTTGAAAAGGACCTTAGAGATCACGGGTCTAACCCCCTTGTTTTATACACTGAGGTCCCGAGAGGTTGCAACTGCTCAAGGCAAGTAGATAAACCACAAATGTTTGGAGTCAAATCCTGCCTCGGATAATATTGGGAAAGTTACTTGACCACGTTTGGGCCTTCATCTGTAGGAGGATCAGGTTTGGCGAGGTGGCCTCTTTCCGTTCTAGGTCAGTGACCCTAAGTGGTAAGACCAAATGCAGCGCATGCTGCCTGCTGGGGCTCCAAGCGCCAGACGGGGTTTTAGGAAGTCCCCATAGTCCAACCAGGATGCCCCGATGGAAAGGAAGGTGACTTCCTCGGATCAAAATGTACCTGAGCAGGACTTAGAGATCAACCCATTCCTTTCGTGTATGAGGAAACTGCAGTCTGGGGATGTTAATTCAGGGTCACACAGTAGGTGTGAGAGCCAGAGCAAAACCTCTGGGGCTGACTCCAATCCAGAGCCGTTTCAGATAGGTAACCCAGCTGTCCTCCAGCCGAGGCTCGTGTCTCTGTTATCCGGAGGGGTAATGCAGTGGGTCACATCTTCCTGGGAATAAGTTAAACCAATAGTACTAGAAAACACATTAGATTTCTTCAAAGTAACTGTAAGCCAGACCCTAAGCATGGATGTATAAATGCTCCTCCTGGTCCAATGTCCAAGATATTTCCTTCTACACTGAGCCAGGCTCATCTAGACCCTTCATTCTTTATTGTACCCCTGCTCTCTCCCCAGCCTTTGGGAAGGAAAAGGCCACAAAGAGACTGGGATGAGCTTCTCAGAGACAGCTGAGAACCTGACCATCTGAGGACAGATTCTCAGGAAAGTGTCCAGTTGTGCACATGTTCAGCACCCAAAGGCATTGGGGGGGAGGGGCGAGGAGGAGACAGTACAAGGGGACAAGGATGCACAGAAGGAACTTGTTGTGGTTTGAAAGTATCTTCTGCTACTAGTAAGTAGGTGAGACAGGAAGAGAAACTGGGTCAGCAGGCTGCGTGTGGGCACCAGGCAGCTGGAGCTGGCTCTGGGTGGGGCCGGGTTTCTGCTGCATTCAGAGAAGGGATGCTGGGTATGAGGAGAGGCCACTTGGGGGTAGCTAGTCCTCAGGGAACTGGATAGCCTGCTCAGGCGGAGGGTGTGGGAGCGCAGGGGGCCTAGCCCCAAGAGGGAGGCTGTGGGAAGACTGCTGAGAAAGCATCCCTTCCCTGCAGTTTGAAAAGGAAAGTGGACAGAGCTGTTGCCAGGAGAGCCAGTCTTGGAAAAATAGGAATAACAACACTTGCTGGTGCTTGTAAGGAACTTTGAAGTTTACAAAGCACTTCCCAAGCTTACAGCAGCCTTGTGAGGAAGATAGGAGGCTCTATTTCCCCCAGTTTACAGATGAGGAAATTATGATTCAATGAAATGATAGGACCTGATCACCCTCATATGCTGGTAAATGATTTTGTGATATTTCCAAACCAGACTGAACTAGATCTCTCACCTCTATGTGAAATGCTTATTCCATCCCATGTACTGTCTGAGGGAGTAGCCGGAGGACTGGAGAGGCAACAGGACATACTCTAGAGACCCCCTTGACAAGTGACTAGCCTGAGATGCTGCCTCAGCTCTGCTGTCCAACCGAAGGGTAAAGGGAGAGAACGTAGCCACCTGTGGTCTGATGGACAGAGATGATCAGGAGAAACAGCAGCAAAGCAGAATCAGAAGGGGGACGTGCACATCCCAGAAGGGAAGGAGATTTGAGGAATCCGTGTTTACTTCAGCGTGGAGGCCAATGGTTGAACTGCTTTGGTTCCAGAGATACTGGACAAATATGAATTCATATAGACAAGGAGACAAGTTTGCACACACGGGGCAGATATGGAAAGGGCTCGGTCTTTCAACCTAGTATATTTCATTCCTATATCTGTGTGCTCAATCGTTTATAGATTTTGCAACTCTTACACTTATTTTTGGCTCAGAGGGTTTTTTCTCTCCCCCATGGCTATGTGTATTAACCAGGTTAACCACTTCAGATTCAGCTTCAACTTCCTTTAATTCCACCATATTGTCCTCAAGCACAGAGGCTTTACAAATTGCATTGAAATGAAAAATAATAAATCTCAAGACTTTTTCATCTTTGAGGCTTCAAACCAAAAACATTTCTGATCACAAATAGGGACAGAATGAATTTTCTGGGATATTGTTTAGACCTGGGATCCCCTATTCCCACAACTCCGATTCCTAAATCTACTATAATTCCTTCTCTTGCTTGTGATAATTATTGCCCAGTGTCCATATCCCCATCCAATATATACTGTAAGAGCGAGCTGCTCAGCCTAGTGCACATGGGCCCATCAAAGCTTGGAAAGGTTCAATGACATGATCATAGCACTGACAAATTATATCACTGATTTAGATCTGTCAGGGACCTTCTGAATTACCTTGTCCAGAGGTGTCAAACTTGAAGCCCAGTGCCCACCAGCCATCATAATACTGCCCTCATCAGATTAAAATGCAGTTGTGATCATTTTGTTCAATCTCCTTATTTTATGCATGCAAATGTCTGGTGACCTAGAGGTGATCTGTGGTAGAAAAAAGACTAGAACCTGAAATAATTAACTCCTAGGACACCGCACTGCACCAAATAAATATACAACTCTGACACTGACCAAACCTGAACTGGTTAATAATGCATATAAAAATGCAGTGTTACACAGGTAATGTTAGTTTGTGATTTTCTGAGTCAAAATACAGCCCACAGGGAGCCATTTATATTTGAGTCTGATGCTACTGATTTAGTCCAATACCTTCATTTTCATAGGGAGAAAAGGAGTCCCAGAAAGTTCTCACAGTTAATAAGTAGCAGGGCCAGGA
This sequence comes from Sarcophilus harrisii, assembly GCF_902635505.1. NCBI lineage: Eukaryota > Metazoa > Chordata > Mammalia > Dasyuromorphia > Dasyuridae > Sarcophilus > Sarcophilus harrisii. Next base: position 248,061,897 of record NC_045427.1, on the reverse strand, counting down.
CTGGAACCTGGACCCTTGGCTTCCAAGTCCATTATTCTCTCTCTAACTGGTGCAGCCTCTCAGTATGTCCTGGGATTCTCATTTTAAGTCGGTCTCATCCTAAAACAGTTTATTACTCTTCTTGGCAAGAAGGGAGGATTCACAGAACTATGCCAAAGGACCCCACTGAAGTCACTCCTGAGGAATGTACACCTTCAAGGCACTCTGTCCACTCCCATGCTAGTTCACTTGTGTCAAATCGCAAACTCTTTGATCTCTTAAGCCTGAGAGATCATTGAGTAACTCAAGAACAATGCCTTTTGCTCCTCATTTGGCTGCTGTTAGCCTGCGAAGCCATATGAGGAAGAAAGACAAGATTCTCAAGACTCTTTGGACAGTGGAGTCCAAAAGGGATGCTGGTGTGGTCAGTATGAACAGAGGTTGTCAAGATGGCAGATTTAGTGTCATACAATGTCCTGGGAGTCAAGAAACTCAGGCTCCGCTCCTTTCTCTACCACAGATCACCTCTGTGATCTTGGAAAGGTCTCTCCCCACTATGGGCCAAAATCTTTATGTATATAAAATTAGGAGATTGAACAAAACAAGCAATGACAGAAAGAAACTTGATTTGGACTCCTGTGTAACCAATAGGGAAATACCTTAAACATCTTTAAAGTGGAGATCACAATTCTTATATTACTCAACTCATAAGATCATTGTGAGAAAAGTGCTTTTTAAATCCAAAAGCATCATAAGCTGAAATTATATTAGTTGTCTGGCTCATGCATATCCCAAATTATATCATGATATAAATCAGGGTCTTTGGGGATAGATGATACAATGGAAAAAACATCAATATCATAATCAGAAAACCTGGATTCAAGTTCCTCTTCTGCCTATCACTTTCTTCTTATGGGCCTGTTTTCTCTTTTTATCAAATAAAGGGGTCAGACCCCTAAGATTTCTTCTTAGCTTGATAAGTCTATGAATTCTGATCTGATACACATCTTGAATTAAAAAAAAAAAAAAAAAATGTGTGACTTAGCCAGTACTGCCCTAAACTACTCTGTCTTCTCTACCTTGTTGGGCTTACCCTAACTCTACAAAATACTGAAGATTTGGGAATATAATGGTAGTTGGAATCTTTTTTGTTCCTTTCTAGCACTATATCAAAATAAATAATTGCCCTTCTCATCCCTTGTGCCAGGGCCTATGACATCACTGGAATTTCTCTTTCTCTTGGCTCTGGGTTCAGATTTAAGGCTGGTATCTCAATGTAAAGGCTCCCCATTGCTAAGGGATGGGTGAAGGAAGCCAGCTGGAGAGGAAAGTGATGTGATTGGAAAACAAATTCAAAATCGTATCCGTTCAAAAAGAGATCTCAGAAAGTATTTAACAAAGAAATATTTTTCTTTCTCTTTTCCTTGACCACTATTGTATGGCTCTGGGAGTTGAATATCCCTTTGGACTCCTGATAGCCCTATTCTTTCTCTCTCTCTCTCTCTTTCTCTCTCTCTTTCTTTCTCTACATGCATGGGTAATTTTTCAACATTGACCCTTGCAAAGTCTTCTGTTCCAACTTTTCCCCTCTTTCTCCCTACCCTCTCACCTAGATGGCAGGTAGTCCCATACATGTTAAATATGTTAAAATATATGTTATATCTAATATATGTATACATATTTATACAGTTATCTTGCTGCACAAGAAAAATCGGATCAATAAGGAAGGAAAAAACTGAGAAAGAAAACAAAATGCAAGCAAACAACAACAGAAAGAGTGAGAATGCTGTTTTATGATCCACACTCAGCTCCCCACTGTCTTCTCTTTGGGTGTAGATGACTCTTCATCACTACACAAGTGGAACTGGTTTGAATCATCTCATTGTTGAAGATGGCCAGGTCCATCAGAATTGATCATCGTATAATCTTGTTGTTACTACATACAATGATCTCCTGGTTCTGCTCATTTCACTCAGCATTAGTTCTTGTAGGTCTCTCCAAGGCTCTCTGAAATCATCCTGCTGATCATTTCTTATAGAATAATATTCCATTACATTCATATACCATAACTTATTCAGCTGTTCCCCAATTGATGGCATCCACTCAGTTTCCAGTTTCTAGCCACTACAAACAAGGGCTGCCACAAACATTTTGGCACATACAGGTCCCTTCCCCTTCTTTAAAATCTTTGGGATATATGCCCAGTAGTAACACTGCTGGATCAAAAGGTATGCACAGTTTGATAACTTTTTGAGCATCGTTTCAGATTGCTCTCCAGAATGGTTGGATCTGTTCACAACGCCACCAACGATGTATCAGTGTCCCAGTTTTCCCATATCCTCTCCAACATTCGTTATTATCTTTTCCTGTCATCTTAGCCAATCTGACAGATGGGTAGTGATATCTCAGAGTTGTCTTAATTTGCATTTGTATAACCAATAGTGATTTAGAGTATTTTTTCATATGACTATAAATAGTTTCAATTTCTTCATCTGAAGTCTATTCATATTCTTTGACCATTTATTAATTGAAGAATGGCTTGAATTCTTATGAATTTGAGTCAATTCTCTATATATTTTAGAAATTAGTCCTTTATCAGAATCTTTGAATGGAAAAATGTTTTCCCAGTTTATTGCTGGTAGCCCTATTCTCAATCAGGATTCATTTATTGATTCAGTCAACATTTATTAAACACTTCTTGTCTATCTGTATGATCTTGGGCAAGCTACTTTAAACCTCATGACCTGTTTTCTTCTTTGTGAAAGAAAAGGGTTAGAGTAGATGGCTTCTGAGATCTCTTCCAGGCTTTAACTAAAAGCTATGAAGCACTGTGTGCCAGACATTGTGCTGGATGCTAAGAATACAAAGATGAAAACAAAACAGACCCTATTCTCCTATTTCACAATAAGAAATGATGAGACAATTCCATAGAAACTTAGGAAGAATGAACTAATGCAGAGTGAAGTGAACAAATCTAAAAGAACAATACTATAATACTCTTTTTAAAAAATCTTAAAAGACTTAAGAATTTTTATCAATGAAGGGGACAATCAGAAGGCTGAGGATGAATCATGCTTTCTAAGTGACACAGTGGCTGGAGCACTGGACTCAAGAGTCATGGAGAGCTGAGTTCAAAACTTGTCTCAGACATAAACTAGTTGTGTGATCCTGAGCCTTTCTCAGCTTCAGGGTCCTTATCTGTACAATAGAGATAACAACTGAATTTACAAAGGTTTTTATGAGAGTTAAGTGAGAGAGCACATCTAAACTGCTTTACAAACCTTGAAGCACTGTATAAATGCAAACTATGATGATTATGTTTCCTACCTCTTGGCAAAAATGTAATTAATTAGAGGTACAAAATGAGGCATACATTTTCACATATGTCCAATATATGTCTGTTTCATTTGATTTTACTTATTTGTTTCAAGAGAGGGCTTTGATATTTAGAAACAGAGCTATAGGAGAAGGAGGGATTAAAAGTGATGAAGAAGAGAGGTAGAAAGGAAGAAGAGGGAAAGGAAAGAAAGAGGCAGTCTGTCCATCCTGTTTTCTCTGTCTCTTCTGTCATCCCCAGTCTCTCACATATCTTCAATTTCTCCCAGTCTCTCTACTGGCTGCTTCCTGACTGCTTACAAACACAGTTGCCTCCTCCATCAGTTCATCCATCCTTCTCTGCTAACTTTTATCCCGTATCTTCTCTATTGTGGCTAAATTCCTTGAGAAAGTAGTCTACTATAAGTGCTTCTACTTTCTTTTCACTTTCCTAACTTCCTGCAGTCTGGTTTCAGCTGCTCTCTCCACAATTACCAATGACTCTTAATTGTCAAAGCTGATGTCTCTTTCCCAGTCCTCAGCCTCCTGTAGCCTTTGGCCCTATTGATCACCCTCTTCTCCTGGATGCTCTTCTAAGTTTTCACTGCTCTCTCCAGATCCTTTTAACACCTTCTCAGTCTCCTTTTCTGAATCTCTGAGTGTCCCACAGGGCCTTCTCTCACAGCCTTCTTTCTCCTGCCCATATAATCTTTCACTTGGTGATATTATCATCTCCCATGGTTTCAGTGAATATCTCTGTGCTGAAGATTCTCAGATTGCTGTATCTTATCTATAACTTTTTAGAGATCTTCTGCCTCATAGCTCTAATTGCTTCACATCTCCAATCTCCATCTTTAAACTCATGACTAAAACTAAACTCCTCATCTTTCCCAAAAGACTACTCCCCCTTCCTAACTTTCCTGTTTCTGTCGAGGGCACCAATATGCTCCTAGCTGTCCCTGTCAAATCCTCTCTCACAGTACCCCCCCCAATATCCGCACTGTTGCCAGTGTCTTTGGATTTTACCTTCATAACATCTCTCTTCTGACATTGCCACAACCCTAGTGCAGGCCCTTGTCACCTCCCATCTGGCCTGTAGCCATAGACTGCTTGGATCTGCTTGCCACAAGTGCAGCCTGCTCTAAATCATCCTCTTCCACACTCCAAAACGATCCTTCCTCCATGTCACCTCCCCTCCTCAGGAAGCTCTAGGAGGCTCCTTAACACTTGTAGCATTAAATAGAAAATATTCTGGCATCCAAAGCCTCACATGACCTAGCCCCTCGTCTGCCTTTCCAGTCTTCTCACACACCTCCCCCCCAGGTTTCCTTCTTGTTCTTCCCTCTAGATCCTGTTTCCTGACTCCTGGCATTTTCACTGACTGTGCCCCTGCCTGGAATACTCTCCCTCCTCATCCCCACCTACGGGAAGGCTTTTCATATGCTCCTTAATTCTACTGACTTCCCCAATTTATCCTATATAGGGCTCGTTTTTACATAGAAACCTTGTTTCCATGTTGTTTCCCTTCTTAGACTAAGAGCTTTTTGAGAGCAGGGACTGTCTTTTATTTTTTTATACCTCTAATGATTATCAGAGTGCCTGGCACATAGTAGATGCTCGACAGATGTTCATCAAATAACTGATTGAGTGGATAAAAAGTCTGAACTGAAGTAAAACAAGAAGACTGGTTCAAGGGTAGCTTCTGGCACATTCTGGTTTTGTGATCCCAGGGAAGTTTGAGGGTCCCAGACAAGTCTCTGATATTGCCAAGTACTTGGTCATCTACTCAGGAGCTCCCTCTAAATCAATGAAGTCACAGAAATTTAATATGTACTTTTAAAAACAAACTGTACATAATAGAGATTCATAGGTTCATATACAGTCTCCTTTTTGTGTTCTTTATAGATAGAAATGATCATGGTTTCTGGATGTTCATCAAGTTTATAATGTAAAAATCCTTTTTTTTTTTTTTTTTAATCATCTCTGCTTCTTAGGAACTTAGATTCTATCAAAAGAAACCGTACATGTACAGGTTAACAAGTACAAAGTAAATTTAGGAATCACTAATGGCTAAGGGTGGAGGGCAGGGTAGAGAGATTCCTGAGTTCAGTCTTTTTTTTTAATTATTAATTTTATTTTTTTATTATAATAACTTTTTATTGATAGAACCCATACCAGGGTAATTTTTTTTACAACATTATCCCTTGCACTCACTTCTGTTCCGATTTTCCCCCTCTCTCCCTCCACCCCCTTCCCTAGATGGCAAGCAGTCCTATATATGTTGAATATGTTGCAGTATATCCTAGATATATCCATAGATATATGTGTGCAGAACCAAACAGTTCTCTTGTTGCACAGGGAGACTGAGTTGAGTCTTGAAGGACTCTAGGAATTCTTTGGAGCAGAAGGAAGGTGCATTCCAGGTCTGGAGGATGGCCTGTGCAAGGCCTGGAGATAGAAGCAGGAATGCTGTTTATTGGGATGGCAAGTAGGCCAATGTGACTGGAACACAAAGTGCATGGAGGCAATGACGTTCAATTAGCTTAAAGAGAAAGGAACAGATGCAAAAATCCTGGTGTTTTCTGAGAGCTGTTTCATTCTGTGGCTCAAAAAGGTTTGCACCTAAGTCACTTTTGTTCTTTCCAAAGTGCCCTAACCAGCCAGAAAGGATAATCAGCTACAGCCTCAATTTTATCTTATACTTAAACACAATCCTATGGGAAGGATTGGCCACAAAGATGTTTTTCATGATTTGAATGAAAACATTCCTTATCTATTCTTCATGCCTAAAGCATATCTTTCCTAGTCCAGATCGTTGTCTTTTGAGATCTTCTTTATTCAATTAGTTAATCAAAAAACATTTATTAAGTACCTATGATATGCCAAATACGGTGCTAAGCACTGAGGATACAAAAAGAGGCAAAAGATAGTTCCTGCCCCCCAGGAGCTTACAGTCTAGTAGGGAAGTAAGATTTTTTAGGGTTTATTGGACTTGCTATCTCTTCCATGAAACTTTCCCAGACCTCTCATTCACCAAATCCAGCTGAGAAGAGCCCCCTCTTGGTATTTGTTCTGGCATTTAATATGTTCCCATCCTTGCCCTTGACACATTTCACTTGTACCAGACTTATTTACTTATATGTCAGAGTTCCATTTTAGATTAGAAAATTTCTGAGGTAAGAGACCTCTTCTCATTTCCAGTAGCAAGCACATGCCCTTCAAATAAGTATTAGGCACTTAAGTATTTGTTGAATTGAAAGTCCAACCAAACAAACTACAATAAAGAGGCCAAATCCATTTCACATGTGATTCTAGAATGTAAGTTCCTGAAGAGTAAAGACTGGTTTTTGTCCCTGCATCCCCATTGCCTGGTAAAGTACCTACTTTGTAGTAGTTACTTAATACTAATTTATTAAGCTGTGTTGACAGAGTAATGCACTGAACACTAGAAATACAAAGGCAAAAGACAGTGCCTACCCTCAAGGAGTTTATAGTCTAATGGAGGAGACAACATACATACAAATACACACAAAGGAGACTATATATACGATAAATAGGAGTTAATTAATTAATTGAGAGAAGGCCCTGGATTTAAGAGGAGTTGGGAAAGGTTTCCTGTAGGAGATATGATTTTAGCTGGAACTTAAAGGAAGCCAGGGAGTTCAATTGTCAGAGCAGTGGAGGGAGAAAATTCCAAAGAGAAGAAACAGCTGGAAAAAAAAGAATCAGTCTAGAGATGGAATGTCTTTTTTGTGGAACAATCAGGGAGGCAGTGTCATTAGATTAAAAAGAACATGTCATGTACTTCTACCATGTTTAATATATATTGGATTGCTTGCCATTTGGGGAAAATGGTGGGGAAAGAGGTTGGAGCACAGGGTTTTGCGGGGGTTAATGTTGAAGAATTATCCCTGCATATGTTTTGAAAAGTAGAAAGTTTTAATTAAAAAAAAAAATCTAAAACTGGGGATAGAAAGTACATGTCAGGGAATACCAATCTAAGATGTCTAGAAAAGTGGGAGGAGGCTAGGTTAAGAAGGGCTTTGAATGCCAAGCAGAGGATTTTTTTGCATTTGATTCTGAAAGGTGATAGCCACTAGAGCTTATGGGAGAATGGGGGGAGGGACCAACATTTCGTGTGTTTGGGCCTTCCCTTTTGTAAAATCACTTTAATGACTGAATCAAGGATGGATTAGAATTGGGAGATACTTGAGTCAGGCGGGCTCACCAGTAGGCTAGGCAGTAATCCAAGTGTGAGATGAAGAGCAGGGGCAGTGTCGGAGGAAAGGGGCTTATTCAAGAAATACTACAAAGATGAAATCATAGGCCTCCACACAGCTTGGGCATTGGGATATAGGGGAGAGCAAAGAAGAAAGATGAGGAGTCTAAAATGACTCTTAGTCCCTCAATTCTCCTAGGAGTCATTCTAGACTCCTCATTTACAGTAATGAGCCGGGGAGAAGAGCTGGGGGGGAAAGAAAATGAGCTTTGGAGATAGTCATTTTAAGATTTCTACTGGATATCTAGTTTGAGATGAAAGACCGCTAGAAATACACAATTAGAGGTCAGCAGAGAGTTTGGAACAAAATAAGTGGTCAGTATAGAGATAATAATTATATCCTAGGAGCTGATAAGAGTATTCAGCAGCATAAGAGAGGGCCCAGGAGAGAATCCAGAAAGACACCTCCACTTAAAGGGCATCATCTGGAAAAGGATCCTGCATAGAACAGGAGCTGTCAGAAAGGTAGGAGGAGAACCAGGAGAAAGGGGTGTCCTGAAAACTAAAAGGAAGAAAGTATTAAGAAGGAAGAGGTGATCACGAGCATCGAAGGCTGCAGAGAGGGAGAATGAGGAGTGAGAAAAGATCATTGGATTTGGCAACTAAGAGACCATTAGTTACTTTAGAGAGAGCAGTTACAGTTGAATGAAGTCAGAAGCCAGGTTGTAAGAGATTACGAAGAAAGGAAGAGAGAAAGTGGAAGCACCTATTGTAGAAGTCCTTTTTGAGAAGAGTAAAAGAGAGTTAGGGCACTGTTTAGCAGGAGCAGAAGGATCCCTATGAGCTTTTTTTCAGGAGAAGAGAGACCTGAGCATGTTTGTAAGCCATAGGGAATGAACCAGAAGCCAGAGATTGAAAATAATAAAATTGAGAAAAAGTGAGGACAAAAGGGACAGTCTGTGGAGGAGAGAGGCTAAATGGGGTCACTTGAACAAGCAGAGGGGTTGGCCTTGCTAAGGAGTGAGGCCATTCATCCTCTGAGAGCAGCATATCTAAGCAGTTTGCTGTTTGAGCAGACAGATTTTGTTCACTAAAATCAAATCTGCTTAAGATATCACGGTTAGTGCAGTCTCACCTTTTTTGTTTGTTTGTTTTTAAGGAACATTTTCTCAAATGAGAATTCAAAGACACTTTGACTTTTGGCCAGTGAGTGAGCCCACAACTGTTGTCTGAAAATCTGCATTTATATTCAAACCCTGACACCTACAATCTGTGTAAACCTAAAGAAGCCATTTGACTTCTCCAAAGCTCAATACTTGCTGTATCTAACACCCAGAATTAGTCAGAAGTCACTTTTGTAAATTGTTAACAGGCTTTCAAAATGAAAATTGTTTCACTTCTTTGCAAAAGTACAAATAGACAGTTTTCTCCATCTCTGAGATGATCCAGGTCTTCCTGGAACAGGGTCTCTGGGCTAGGCATGGGTAGAGGAACTTTGTAGTTACAAGGACACTGAGGTAAAAAGAATTCCTTCAAGGGGAGACCATTCCTACCCAGAACAGGGACAGATTTTGACACGAGAGCTATCCTCAACTTTAGGATATTCCCAAGGATTTCTGATTTGGCAACCGCAGGTTTACTGCTTACTCAGCTCAAGTCACCTCCAGGGTCCCCTCCCCTCTCCTCTTCAAACATTCTTTTTCTCCTCCATTTCCTCTCACACACCTCCTAATTACTGTCTTCCCCGGCCCTAACCCAGGCCAAAGGTGCTGCCCAAGGTGCTGAGAGGATCATTTGGCCTCAGCCATTGGGCCTAATGATCCGGAGACTGTCTTTCATCCCCAGCCCTTTGGCTCAGGATCAACCCCAACACCTGTTTGACATTTTACTCCTTTGGGGAGAGGGCAGACAGACCAACAAATCAACAACTCTGGGGTGGGAGAGGGGAGAGGGCCACAATCTCTACTGAAGTGAAATCTAACAGATCTGTCCTTGGGGGTGGGGAAGGCGACGGTGCTGAGGGAGCTGGGGATAGCAGATAGACAGACAGACCCAGAGAGTCACTGACCCGTGAGGATTGCAATCAGTTCTTGAATAAAGCAGACAGATATTCATATTGTTGGTGGGGGAGGTATGTAAGACAGAATAGAGGAAGAGGGTTGGGGTGGGCAACCACCCCTAAGAACACCTATATAACAGCAAGCTAATTATAAGCAGCCTTCACTGTCACTCAAGCTCTAGAGATATGGGGCTGCAGGCAAGGTTTGACTTAAATCAAACTACGAACTAAAGGTAACTGTATTAATCTGATGAACATTCTCCAAAGAACAATGATAATAGGAACCCTTATGTGGAGGTAGAGGATCTATATTCTCACCAGAATTTTTTTACTTGCTATCCCTCTACCCTTCTTGAACAAAGTATTTAACCCTTCTACACCTCAGTTTCCTCATCTTTAAAATGGACTAGAGGGGCAGCTGGGTGGCATGTTAGATACAGCATCAGCCCTGGAGTCAGGAGGACCTGAATTCAGATCTGGCTTCTGATGACTTATAAGGTTCCTTTTGGTTCCGAATTCTATAAAAGGCCATATACACTCTTAAGAAGGGGAAAAAAACCTAGATCAAAATCTTCCCCCAAATAAATCTGAATGATGCTAAAATATTATCAGTGGGCTCAAGGGTCTGTCTTGTGGGTTACAAAGGGTCTTAACTTGCTAAGAACTGTTGTCTAGGACTGTTTCTCTTTCTTCTATTGTATCAGTAGAAGATCTAATGTTTTGGATCTGTGCAGACTGGAAACTGAAGCCTACAAAGGATTGAAGACCATGGAATAGTCTTCTTAGATAGCATTTTATAGTCTACAGTGATCCCCACATACCCCTAAGCTTCTCTTAATCTATCATGGCTTAGCCTTCTAGGGACTTGCCTAAATCCATAAGTCAGAAGTCACTTTATATTCTTAACCTGTCCTAATTTCCAGGGAATGAGTGTTGTCGAATGCAGGAGAGATTTTCTTCAAGTTTGGGCTGAGTCCTTAGTTAGTCTCCCATAGCCCCTTCTTTTAGGAGGATTGAATGAATAGGGGAGAACCTCATTGAAAAGAATTTCAAGTTGTTTACCCTGATTCATTTATTAATGGTAGGAGTATTTTATGTCCATTTGGAGTACAACAGTATTCTTATCCCCATTTCAGAACTTGGATATAGAAGGTTCTGTCCCATCCTAAGTACAACTTGCCTTCTTGGATACATTGCACTGTCAGATTGCCTTCATGGCCTTAGGCTCACTTTTTCAGATCACTCATCCTTCCCAAACTCTTCCACAGTCTCTTTCCTGCAAACAGGACAAATGATTTTACTTTTATTTGTTTTTATCCTGGGGTGCCTGGCTCATTCTGGAATTCACTAAAAATATGCTTGGGAGAGGGGAGAAGGAAACGATGTGAGAATTTCCAAAAGGAAGACCCAGCAGTCAATAAGAATATTCAGCTCAGGTCAATGTATCCACTCTAGTAGGAATGTCACTTAGGTCAAGTAAGTACTCACTTGAAGCCAGATTATTTCTTGAATTGGCTTTAGGGGATGAATGCTGTATCTGTAAGAACCTATATGGATTCTACTCTGCCAATTCAGAGAGAAACCTATGTTAGAGACTAAGCTGTTATTTTATGTGTACTCACTGTTGTCTTACATTTTACTTAGTAATACACAAAGGATGCTTTCTGTTAATTTAACCTAATTTGTACAAAGTCAGTTTCACAAGCAGTTCTTTTTTTAGTTTACAAATAGATTTTTAAATGGTTTCTTCCCTGTTTTGATGACCATTTCAATATGTTATCTATCCCCTGCTTCCCATTCCTACCCTCCTTCACTTCATTCTCTTAATATGCTGGAGCTACATGTGAATAGTGCCCCCCCCCCCATCTTTTCATCTGGACTTCTGGAAGTAGAGACTATAATCATATAGAGACTCCACCTTTCTACCAATCTCAGGACCTAACTGCTCTGTCTTTTGACTATCTGTGAACATGATGGTGTAGTTAAGGGATTTAAAGTAGGAATGGACATTAGAGTTGATTGAGCTCATTTTGCAGATGAGAAAATTGAGGTACTGACAGAGCTGGTATTTGAACCCAGACCCTTTGATTCTAAATCTAAGGTGCCTTCTATTATTTTCCAGTCTGCCTGCAATAGAAACTTACTGATGCCTCTTGAGTGCCTAGTGTAAGCTATGGGCTGAAAGGGAGATGGACACAAGATGCCCATACTGGGAGAACCTCATCCATCAGCAAATACTAAGATCACTTCAACTTACAAAAGACCAATATCTGTTCATTGGCCAAATCCCTTTAGTGTATTTAAATGTTTGTGTGTATATTAAGTCCTGTTGAAGGAAGATAAGGGAACCTATGACAGATAGATATTTATCAGAACTAGAAAGAACTGAGGTCTTCAGTGGAAATACATATATAATATATATGTCACAGCATTTATGTAGCACTTTAAAGTTTTCAAAATGTTTTTCACAACATATTTCCAATGTATGTAAAATAAATATTTTTGTTAAGAAGCTGAGAAATTGTTACTAGCCCAATATCACTTAGCTAAATGACGGAGCTAGACTTGGAATCCCTGTCCCTCCAGAATCCAAGTCCTCTTTCTGAAATGTCCCCCTAACTCTCTGAAGAGGATTTGATTCACAGAGATCCACACAGCTTGTGCAAAGTGAGCAGCACTCCCGTAGTTTCTCCAGGATCTCTAAGGGGAAAGACTTTTACAGATTAAGAAACTGAGGAGATGCTGAGGCAGTAAGGTTTGGGAAGGGCTCTCAGCTATCTCTCCTGATTTGTTCTGAAGTCTTTCAAAAGGCATTGAGACTATGTTCAAATATCCATAATTACACATTGACTCTCTTCACTGTCTCCCTCCCCCTTCCCTCTCCACTCCCTCCCTTTCCTCTCCTCTCTCTCCCTTCTCTTTTCTTCTCTTCGGATCAGACTGACTCTCCCCAGGCAGGGGCGTTGCTGGGAATTCCAGTGAGTTCCCAGAGCTGGGCCACCCCCACCCCGCCCCCCCCCCGGCCCGCCCCCTGCCTCTCTTTCACGGAGCTAAACTCTGGGAACAGTCTTCTCCCTCCTTTTCCCCCCCCCCCCCCCAACCCACCATGGACAAATGGCAACACACCAGATAGCATTTGCTGAGTCCCACAGCTAGGGGACCGGGACATGTGTGTGAACTGGCAAAGCAAAAATGCCACGGAAGGGGTGGAGTGGTAGAGAGATTAGAGTCCCGACTGGGGATGGCGGGGAGGGGGGGAAGGGGGACCCTCTATACCTCTCTAGGGTGAGCCCTGAGGTGGCCACGTCCCCTGACTGTGCTCTTGGAGCTCTCATGGCTTCTCCCAAACTTCCATTGTCCTTCCCATCTAAGCCTACAAATCCTTCATCAGTTTGTGCCCTCATTCTTACATTTCCTTTCCAATCAAGGGTACATATGTACATTTCAGGCCCCCCAAGGAAGTTTTTGCCAAAAGCTAGTTCCCCATTCCCTTGGGAATTATTTTCTGTAATCCTCACCTTCACTTCCCCCTTCTGGGGTGATTCTCTCCAGTTCCATAAAGAACATAACCCATCCTTCAGCCTCCCACTTTGTTCACATAGACACAAACACACTCATACAAACACACATATATAATAGTTTGGGAGGTGAAGGGGGCCAACCATGGCATTTTCCCTTTGAACATTGAAACTGGCATGTTTCCCAAAAACCCATTCTTACCAGCAGCCTAGGACCTCCCCCAAAGCCTGTGTTACCTCAGCTAATCGGATCTCCCTCTTTCCTTCACTTCACCCCTTCCTTCCTTCACTTCACCCCTTCCTTCCTCCTTCCCTCCATCCCTTTCCTCCTTCCTTCCTTTACTTCACCCCTTCCTTCCTCCTTCCCTCCATCCCTTTCTTTCCTCATTCCCTTCTCCTGCAGCACTGGCCTGTTTGTCAACTTCCCTGACTGGGACCGATTCTCCTTTACCTCCCACACACCACCCCAGCCCTGCCTCCTCCTCCCCTTCTTCTCACACAGGTGAGTGAGCTGATGTGAAAGTTCTAGTTATGACTCAGAAAGAAGGTGTGAGCAGGGCCTCCCTGCGCCTGGGCAGCAGCCCCAGCCCAGTGTGGCAGGACTTTCCCACACTCCTCAAGGGTGTGTTTCCCAGGCTAGTTGTGTTTTCGGAAGGTGCTGTTGCATGTTACCCCTCCTGAGGTCAGGTTGCTCATCCCTCAGGCCCTCCTGTACTGCACTGGTTGGGTGGGACCCCTTCAGGAGCCATGAACCTGAAACAAGCAGCTTGTTTAAAAACAAAAAAAACAACAACAAAAAAAAAAAACAAAGAAAATTGATGTAAAGTCTTCTCCCTGATGTTCTCACTTGCCTTTCCATCTTCCAGGAACCGACTTTTAGATAGCATCATGGTCCAAGCATCTCTCAGCTTCTCACTGGTCTTTGGGAGTGGATCCTTCACATTTAGAAGTGAATAAAAAAAGTGTAGGTATTGAGAGGAGCAGTAACTTGCCCTGTATTTCAGACTTATTTTTCCCTTTTGGCCTCCCCTCCCATCCCTATTCCATCTCCCCTTGGGGTGGAATGAGGGGAGTAAAGTTCTTGTAAGGAATATTCACGATTATTTCAGGCTAAAAAGGATGCACTTTATTCAGAGCAAAAAGGTACCTCAATTGTCCTATGTGTTAGATACAACAAACATTTTAAGTGCCAACTATTTATAGGCCTGTCAGAGTATGGGAGAGATACATCTTATTTAGATAAGATATATTCCTTACCCTCCAGGAACTTAACAGGTTTATTTATGGTCCAGTGGAGACCAGATCTGAATCTTTGAGTCAGACACTTAATAATGCATCACTTTGAACAAAACATTTAAACTCTATGAGCCCAAAAAATAAATAAATAAATAAATTCTATGAGCCTCAGTTTTCTCTTCCATAATATGGGAATTTAAAAAAGAAAAACCACAAGCATTTACTGTCTATTATGTATGCACTGTTATTTTACAAATACTATTTCATTGGATCCTTAGGGGAGGTAAATGCTAGTATTATCCCCATTTTACAGTTGCAGAGACTAAGAAAGACAGAATTCAAGTGACTTGCTAGGGGCCATACAGTCAGCAGCTTCTGAGGTCAAATTTGAATTCAGGCTTTTCTGATTTCAGGCCCAGGGTTTTATCCACTGTGCTGCCTATTTGCAATAATACTTTCATTACTTACTTCACAGAATTACTGTCCAAAAAAGTCCTTTGTACAAGGACTCTACAAATAATGTGTTATTTGCATTTTATATCTTGTCTATCCTGTTGCTGCCCTCCCTGGAAGAGGTGGTCACAGGAAAAGGAACAAACATAGCTGAGACTGATATAACATGGATCATGGATTTGAAAAGTCTTCTTTCTTAACTTTTCATATTAAAACCATGATTTTATTTTTATTATTAAGCTCCTTTCAGCCCCCAAAAAGAGAGTAGCAGGAATCTGGCAGAGCCCTGCCCTGGCTCTCTTGATCTGATTTGATGGGATGTCCCTGAGGGGTGAGAATCCAGGGCCTCCAGCCTTAGACCGGGGCTTTCCCCAATCAGGAAGCAGCTGGTGATAAGGTCCTGCTTTCTGCATCATTTCTCTAGAGCTCTGTGCTGCTGCCTTCTCGTGAGAACCTTAGGAGTGAGGCAGATAGACACATAGCCTGAGAACCACCAGACTGAGAACTCTTTCCCAGAAACTTACCTGCTTGTTTATCTGGGGTCAACCAGATAGGGCCAGATGCTTTCCGGGGGCATCTATATGATGTAATGTCAGTCCCATGCCTGCCTGACCAGATCAGCCAAATGTTCTTTACCATCACTATCTTTATCCTCATAATCATCAATTCATTTCAGCAGTATGGTGTACTGTGGTGTGCCCAGGCTCATGATGGGATATAAGTAGGGGAGATAAGAGAAGATCAAATAGAGAGCCATAAGGAAGCACATAAGCTCCCTGGGGAGACATGCAGGAAGCAGGGAACAAGATGAAGCAGTGGATGGTGGAGTATTCATGGGAATGGTACCTGCCCATTCTTTGAGACCCAGACCAGATTGCTTCATGTCTGAGGCTCTCAGGTGCTTTGGAATAGCCCTTCCTTCCTAGGTCTTACTTACCCCACCTGCCTGGTGAGAAAGAGGAAGAGCCAATGATGAATCAGAGAGGAGGGAGGAAGGAAGAGAATGATTCTCTTGGGAGACAGAATGATTGATGGTCAAAGCATGGGTGCTCCAGGCAATGTAGGATTTTATTTCAATAACCTTGATGCCCAGGGGTAACCTCAACACTGTTCCCACAAGTTCAAGTATATTGTTCTTAGTTTAGAGCCATGTTGCTGAAGGGTAGAATGAGAAAAACACTGAATTTGGAGCCAGGAGATCTGGACTCAAATCCCAGTCATCATATTGAACCACTGTATGACCAACTTGCCTTTCACACTTTTGAAATCATTCTCAACTACAAGTTACCCTTCCTGAGCCTTATTTTCCTCATGTGTATGATAAAGCTATTACTATATACTTACTATACTTTGTGAGAAAAAAAATATTCTATAAATTTCAAAGCATAATAGAAATGTGAATTATTATTGTCATCGTTGTTGTTTCTGATCAGGGGCTTAGCACAGTGCCAGGTGCATAGCCAGCATTTAATAAATGTTTATTGATTGATTAATCAGTAGAGCAGCTGAGATAGAAGACAGTGAATTCCACTCTTGTGAAGCAGAAAGTTTAAGTATCTGTTCCAAGGCTGTGCAGAATTCTTCCTTGTTAGAGAAATTACCCCCTTTCCCATTCTTACTGATGTGAGAATCATTTTCTGGGCTCCTACTAGTCTAGACTTCAGGTGGGGAAAGAGAAACCTTTTGTCTGTCCTTTGGCATGGTATTTGCTGGTTGCAATACCAATGACATTTCCTTGTTTCTTCTTCAGAATTAGGGATCTCTGGTGTTGTATTTGCAACCGTCCCCATTCTGATCACGTACACAAAGGTGTGAAGAGGTGACTCAGTCAGTACTTTTTACATCATAGGTGCCTTAGAAATATTTACCAAATTGAATTCAGAATGAGGAAAATAAAAGAGAGAAAACTTTGAGGGAAAGAGGTGGCAAAGAGTAGAGATGAAGGGGTCCCCCATGGAAGTTCTCAGAGAAAAACCTATTTCAAGACTCATTGAATCACCTGGGAATTGAGCATACAAAGGGAAGAGTAATTTAGGTGTGCAGACTAATAGGCAAAAAGCAAGCGTTCTCATCTCCAAATGATTTTCATAGTTGGAGGTTCAGTAGCCCCTACCCAAGGCTTCTCCCCGCATCCACAGCAGAGTCAAGGTATGAAAGTTAAGAGGAAGTCAGGAAGCCACTAAAGAACTAAATTCTTCCCTGAGCAGGGAAGAACTTGCTTTTCAAGCTTTTGAAATAGATCTGCACTGCCTGTTGGCTGGTACAGGCCCAGACCCATAGTGCTGTCACCTGAGGCCGGGCTGACCCTGGTCCCCCAGCCAACATCCCGGAGCCAGCTAGTTCCCACTCCCAGGCCGCAGCGGCGCTGCCGTGGGAAAACCACTACCTGTGACTCCCGAGGGGTGGGGATGACTGAGCCAGAGCCCATTTCAGAATGGGCAATGAGTGTTTGGTCTGGGAGCTCCCGGTGACTCAGTGTGAGCTGGTACCCAAGGCTCCTCCCCCGGGAACACGCTCCCTCGGCACATGACAGCTGGTCTTGCTCGCTCTCTCCTTGACCGACTCACTTAAGTCCTGGGACCAGCGTGGAGTTGGGGCCAAAGCACAGCCCTGCTCAGCCTCTGAGGGCACCCGGTCCATGCTGCTGGACCAGGGGCTCGCACCTTCCCCACAGAGAGGAATCATGCAAAAGGCAGAGCTACAAGCTCTCGTCTCCTCCCGCTCCCTGTTCCCTTCTTGTACATCAGGGCTCCCCACCCCACTTCCCCTTCTCCTTAGCGCTTATTACCACCATGGCCCCTGTGCTGGCCCCTGGCTGCTCACTCTGCCCATAGAACTCTTTCAGTGTCAGGGAGGTCACCGAGGGGAGGAGGTCTCGGAATGGCTGGCAGATCCGGGGAGGGAAGCGTGAGACAGGCCAACTTTGACCCTGCTGCTGGGCTCGGTTTTGAGAATGAAACTAGGCAGAGAAGGGGGCTGCCGGCAGATCTGTCCTGCAGGCTACCTCAGTCTAGCCACCAGGACTATTTATGTGTACTCCCATACAAACTCCCCTCTCCCCACTGGTTAGATAGCCACCGGCAGGCCATGGAGTTAGGAGGTGTCTCCCAGCCCCTTCAGATATTTTCCCACCGAGAAGCCTTTGTGTCATCATCCTTAATGAGAAAAGGAAGAATGTTCCCATGAATTTGGTGTTAATTGTATCAGCACCTCCTTCTCAAGGCCCTTCCCCCCTTCCCCACCCCCACGCCTCATCTTAACATGACAGGTCAGGGGGAAACAAGCCCTTTAGTGGGACAGGGAGTGGGGGTGGGGCTCAGGCACAGAAGATCTGGCTTTCCCTCCCCAGCTATAGGTCCTCCCCCTACTGTACCCCGTCAACAGGTCACGGGTCTGCTAGCAGCCAATTTGGTGCTCCAGGGAGAGAGATCCAGCTGTGCTTCCCCGACTAAGGCCAACAGGGGCCAAAGGAGGCTTGGCCGGTTGATTCCTAGAAATGGTTAGCCAGCAACCTAAAGGATTCACAGGCAAGCTGAGACATCCTGGGAAGGGCTACCAAACCCCCTGATCTGCAGCTGGGGGGGTGAGAATACCAGAGAGCTACTTAGGGCCCCAGAAAGGGAAGGGGCCTAATTGGAAGTGGTATTTAAGAACCCCACAGTCACACCTGTGTCCAGTGGATTAGAAGGCAGACCTTAGAATTGGGTGCAGTGATACAGGTCCTAGCCGGAGGGGAGGGTGAAGCGGCTATAATACATGATTGCCTGCCTGCCCGGTGCAGGACCCCAGGCAGAACAGAGGTCCCTGTTCAGTCATTAAGCAGAACGTGGAATCCAAAGGTAACAGCCCAGCTGCTCCCTGCCTCTCTCCCTCTCCCCCGAAAAAGCTGCCCCAGCCCCTGAGTGCGTGGGAGGTCAGTTGCATCAGTAAGTCACCCTGTTACACGGTCACACAATGAAGCAGCATCACAAGTGTTGCAATTCTTAGGGCCTGTGGGAGAAGGGTGTGGCAGGGAAGTGAGGGCCCATAAGCCCTCTTCGCCATCATGGGCAGTCACCAGGGCTCCCACTCCCCAGGGAGCTTCCTCATTACTCCCCTGCCCACAGAAGCCCCAGCATCTTCTGGTCACATGGTAGCCGGGCTCCAAGGACGGAACAAGAGACCAGCTGGGCTTGCTCCCAGCCATTCCCCACCCCTCCCTCCATCCTCCTCCCTCTCTTGCTAGGAGATTTCCCTTCCTGAGAGTCTCCTCTCGGCTCCTAGCAGAGCTCGGACCCACAAGAAAGTGAGTCGTGTCCCCTAGAGCACATGTGCCCCCTGTGGCCGGCATAGGCCGTGGGGCCTCTGAGGAGCACAGCGAGGCCGCACACTCAGGGCCGGCTTCTTGTTCAGGTCCCTCTTGCTCTACTTTTGTCTCTGCTGCCATTGTGCCCGGTCCCCTTGAGATGACTTGCCTCCGTGTGCCCTGACCTCCTACTCCGAGTAGTGACTAAATCTGTGGAACCCCAGAGACAGGCTGCAGTGCTGGGGGATGGGCACCTGCCCAAGGAGGTGGGGGGCTTGTGAACCAAGACCAAGGTAGAGGATCCGGCACAGCAAAGGGGCCGCTGAACCCAAAAAGGAAGGGAAGGGGGTGGGTTGGACTGCGGTGAAACAATCCCACATAGGGCTGGCTAGAGCCGGACAGGCAAATTCTACAGTGTTGGAGGAACGCAGAGAGAATTGGCTTGTTAAAGCTGGAAGAAGCCTTAAAGGTTTTTTTCAGCCAGGCTCCCCGCGTTTTCAGATGGGGAAACTGAGGCCTAGAAAGGGGAAGGGGCTACTACTTAGCGGCAAGTTGGTTTTGTGCGTGTTCAGCCTGTGGCTTTGTCTGCCAGCCAGGATACTCCCAGACTTTCCTTAACATCCCATCTAACCCCTCCGCCTTGGTCTCCATAGGTATGTAACTGTGACAAGTACCTGAAGATCTCCAAGGAGAAGATCAGACACTTGATGAAGATTAGTGGCTACCTGTCGGGGGAAGACGACACAGGTGAATAAGCTGGCAAGCGTGGATGGTGTCTGGGTCCGGAGTCTGTGCTTTTAGTCCAGGTGACATTGATTCCCTCTTGAGTTCCTCAGACTCCCCCAGCTGCCATGCTCAGGCCTCTGTCCAGCCTGTTACTCACCCTCATGAAGGCTTGCCCAATTCTCACTGGGAAAGCAACATGTATGCTGCTTACAAAGTGCTTCCCCAAAACTCTACAAGACAGTGAAAGTATTTTCATGCCCATTTTATGAATGAGAAAAGAAAGGCACAAAAAAATTTTCAATGTGTGCACAAGTAAGCAGGATCCAAGGTACAGTGTCAAGGAGACAGGAAAGCTCAGGAGACAGTGTGCCCCAGGAAAGTTTGAGGAAGCAGAGGACGCTTTCATGCTTCAGTAATTAACTGTTCATCTGACTTTCCTAATCTACAGTCACTCAATAAGCAATTATTAAGTGCCAACTATATGTCAGACATCATGCCAACCACTGGGAGATGGGAAGATAGGTTAAAAACAGACCCTGCTCCCAAAGGACTCAGTCTAATGAGAGAGACAGTGGGCACCCAACTATACACAAACAGGATTAAGGATAAATTGGGAGTGCTCTCAGAGGGGAGGCCCCCAAATTAAAGAGATCAGAAAGAGCGGCTTGTAGAAGATGAGGCTTTAGGGAGCCCTCGAAGCAGGGAAGCCCCCAGACAGGAATGAGGATGTCAGGGATGATGGGGACTGAGAAAGGCCACTGGATTTGGCAATGAAGAGCTTGCTGCTAACTTTGAAGAAGGCAGTTTCAGTTCAGTGATGTTGGAAACCAGATTACAGAAGGCTGAGCAATTTCTCAGAAGTGTTGGAAAGTGCTACCAGCTGTATTCTGTTCTCTGTGACCCCAGGGCCCTCCCATCCATGCACAGTTTGCTATTTCCTTCTCCAGGAAATTAAGTGACTTGCCCAAGGTCACACAACTAGTAAATATCTGAGACAGGATTGGAACTCAAGTCTTCCTGACTCCTGGCCTAGCCCTCTATTCACCAAGCCAACCAGCTGTACCTAGAGAGGAATAAGTAAAGGCCACCTAGAGATTTGAATGTGAAATGTAGTTAGTACTCAGGATATATACACATCAAGGGCTGGTGGAGGCAGAGGGAGATTAGAGCAGATTTGTAGGCAGCAAGAAAACTAGAGAGAGACTGAAGATTGAGGAAGGGGAAATGACTGAGGAAGCAATCTAATGAAGAAGAAAAGAGGCAGTGAGATGAAGTGGAAACTGATCTTGACAAGGAGAAGGGCTGCCTCATCACAGGAGAAAATGGAGCAGAGGTGGAGAGATTCAGGAATGACATCAAGGAATTTTGAAAGCAGAAGAAGGGGGTTTCAATGCAAATGACCTCAACTTCTGGGTGAAGCAAGAGTCTAAATTCTTCAGATGGAAGGTGGAGGGAAGAAAGTGAATAGGAAATTCAGGCCCTCTTAATCCACTGCCTGCTTCCCTTCCATCTGCAGGGGTCACTCCCTGTCATTGCCAAGAGCCAAATTACCAGGAAAATCTATCTACACTTTCTCCCACCTTCTCTGACTTCTTAAGCCCTGTCAAGCTTCCAAGCCCACCACTGGACCAAAGCTGTCTCTTCCAGCATTGCTAAAAATCTTTTCTCAACAAGCTCCTCTTCCTAGATATTCTTAACTCCCTGGCTTTCATATTCTGCTTTCTCCTGATTCTCAGTCTCTTTTGCTGGATCTTCATCCATCTCCTACCCATTATCACTCCAGGACTGTTCCATGGAGCTCTATCCTGGGCTATCTGCTTATCTCTAATTCTCTCTCTCTCTACCTTATTATCTCTCTTATGTTCAATTACCATATGTGTACAGAAGACTTCTTTTTTTCCCCACTATGCCCCAAGGCCCCTTTCTAAACCCTAACTCCCAACTCTGCTTTTTTAGCTTCCTTTTGTATGTAGTTTTCTCCCTTAGGAATTGTAAACTCCTGGAGGACAGGGATTGTCTTTTTTTGTGGGGGGGGGAGGGTAATTGTGTTTCTTCCCCCCCCCCCCAGGAACTAAATAAATATATTAATTAATTGATTGAAATCTATATATTTAGCTCTAATCTCTCTTGAATTTTAATCTCTTCTAGACTTCTCCACCAGAATGTCCCATTGTCATTTCAAACTCATCTCTAAATAGAATTCATTATCTTCTTCCCTTCCATACCCCCAACCTTCTAGACTTTCTTTTTTCCTGAAGTATTACTATTTTTCCAATCACCTAGGTTTATAACCTTTAAAGTCATCCTATATTCTCGTCTCTTCCTCATGACCCTCCCCCTTCCATATCTAATTACTTGCTAAATTTCATTGATTCTGCTACCCCAAAAATCTTCATTCACACAGCCAGCACTCCAGTTCAGGCCCTATTCTTAGTGTCTCCAAAAGTAAACCTCCCCACTCCACCTAGCTATCAAAATAATCTATCTCAAATTGACCTTGATCTCTAGCACACAAATCATCAATAGATCCCTTCTCCTGAAGAAATGCAAACTCATCCACTTTCAATCCTTAATCTGACTTCAGAAAGGTTACCCATTACTCCCCTTCACGAATTATGTATTATACCCAAACAAGCATTCTCCACATAGAGATTTGACTCTTCCTTCTTGACTCTACAAAGGCTGTCTCTCATGACTGAGATGCTTTTCTCCTCTCCTCATCTCAACCTCTCAGAAGTCTTAACTTTTTACATGCAAGCCACCTCTTGAAATGAACCTGTACTGATCTTCTCAGCTATTAGTGCTCTAACTCTCCTCAAATTACATTGTGTAGTCTGACCTATTTATAAATGTGTATTCCCCTAATTTAAAAGTAGGCTTCTTGAGGGTAGCTTTTTGTCTCAGATCCCCAATGCCTATCTATCACAGTGCCTTTCCACAGGGTAGCCATTTTATAAATTCTTAAACTGATCACACTAAAAATAGAAAGGTCCTTCATTCCAATGACCAGAAATGGAAAGCATTGGTTGTTCCCTGTGCCAACCTGTTCCCATAGTTTGGCAGTGGTGAGTATGGGTACCAGAAGGACACTTAGACATGGTGCTTCCCCAAAGTAGAGCTATAGTTAGTTGTGGAGAGGGAGAGCAAGAGTTTGAAACAAGGATTTTCACTTGCTCTGAAAAATCTCACATTCCAGGTCTGAAGTCTTTCTAATTTAAGGAACTTCTAGAGAAGATTAGTATGAACTCAGCTATTTTGAGTAGAGTCTGACTTAGAAGGATGATTAAGAGAGACAGGATTTAAGGATTAAATTATTTCCATTTCAGTGAATAGGATCTGAGATCCTACCTCATGGCCTGGAAACTATGAAACTCTCCTTCCCTTTGGAAAAGAAATTCCATATAATTATGCTTCTAATTGAAACTTACCCCAAATCTTCCATGTTTTTGATTTTTAAATGGGAGAGGAAGGAACCTTTCCCTTATTGTTACTGCCCCATTACTAGGAGCTAGGATCCTTGTCTTATTTCATAGTAGTTCTATGAAAAATGTTGTTTCCAGTCAAAAACTAAAACAGCAGTAGGTGAGTCTGGTGAAAAACAGAAATTCCTCTCCAGCTGCCCATTATACAATTTCTAGTTAGGGCCTGTGTTCTCCTGTAGCTTTACCAGCAAGTTGGTTGCCCCAACAATGAGAGGCCAGGTAGGGAGCTTAGACTGGTTGCCCTCCTACCCTTGCTCCAGTGCTTTTGTTTTATGGCAAAGCTGGTGTGTTATTAAAGGGACAATTAATTGTTATCTAATCGTTCATTTGCATTTTGCACCTGGGGCACCAAGAGCTTTCCCAGGGTTGGGGCACACTTTCCACCCAGGTTGTTTGGACTTGTGTTCATTCTCTAAGAAAGTGTTCAAGCCCAGACAGCTCTTCTTGGGGGAGGGAGTTCTTTTCATGATGGTCCATGCAAGGGGTCTGGGGCATGAAGAAGAGATGTGTGACCTTGGATGGGAGAGAGCTAGGAGCGTCTCTTCGTTAGGTGTAGTCCTGAACCCTGTGCCTGGGCTCCCAGACTTGCTGAGAGAGATGCTTAGTAGATCACAGAATCTTGGGGCTGAAAATTGGGAGACACCTTAGAGATCACACAGGACAATCCCCTCATCTGACTGATGAAGAAACCCAGACCAAGAGAGAAGTGTCTTCCCCACGGCCACAGAAGTTAATATTTGTATGACTGAATTGCCGGTTCCCTGACAACCCATCCTCACTCCACTCTGTCATGCTTTGGAAATCAGATGAAAGTAGCTCAGTGCATTTTAATAAACAAAGGAAAACTGAGATCTGCTGAAGGGACCAAGGGCTCTTCCATATAAAGCAAACCTTGAAGTACTACATTCGTGTTAGCTCTTCTATTAACATTCCTAATGGAACTCTGGATCAAGGGCATGAGTGCAGTTATCAGGTGTCATGGAGGAAGCTAGGGCAGCTTATTTGATGGAGTTAAAAATCAAAACGCATTCCTAACTCCTCTGTGTGAAAACTCTGAAGACTTGGGAGCCACTTCTCTACCACATTATTGAATTACATCTTCCATAAAAAAAGGATTAGTAGTAACCGTAAAGGATGAGACAGGAGAATCACCGTTCCCAGGCTGCCTCCAAAATTTCAGAGGAAGAGTAAGATGAAACAGGATTGATCCTTCCTCCAAACCTCACTCACAGCAAAAATAGAAATAGATTCAGAGACCCAGAGAGCTCTGACTGTAAACCTCCTAAGCCACACAGACACAAGAAAGGAGGTTGAATATATCCAAAGCGTAGATACCTTGTACTGGGTTTATCCAAGGGCCAATGCTCAATGCCCTTCCCCCAGCCCTCAAGTACACTACCCCACAAGCTCTGTTTCTACACAAAGAACATTTGGGTCTCTCCAATGATCCCAGGGTGACCATTTGTTTCTTAGCATTTGGCACAGTTGTCCCCAGTCTTTTCCTGAGAGCCCCACACTGGACCAGGTTGTGACAAAAGAGGAGAAAAAGGGAGTCCTGCTGGGAGGGAGGACACCTCTGCCATCATTCCCATCCCTTTTTCCCATCACTTCTCCCAAAGGCTTCCTGGGCCTGGGCCTGGGCCTGGGCCTGATTCTGCCCCACTGGGTGCAAACCTCCAGCCAAACTGAAACTCTCTCAAGGCAGGAACCATTGAAGGAGTTAGGGACAGTGGAGAGTGAGCTCCATTTGGAATCAGGATTTGAGTTCAAATCTTTATTACCAGCTTCACAACATACCATTCTTGTGACTTTGGATAAGTCATTTAACCTCTTAAGGACCCAGTTTTCTTGCATGAAAAATTCACGAGCTGGACTAGAAGGCTTTCAAGGTCCCTTCCAGTTCTAAATTGGTGATCTTGTGGTTACCCTGGCAGGTGACTGATTGGAAACAAAAGTAGGGTCAAGCAAAAACATGAGGAAGGTATTAGCTAACAGCTGCCTCCTCCCTGCCACTGCCCAGCCTCAGTTATCTCCTTCCCCCCAGCCAAGGCCACCAAAGTCTCCTCCACAGACAGTTTTCAAATCCTAGTCCTAGCTCCTACCAGAAATGCTTGGTCAGTTGATAATAGGACAGGAGTGGATCCGTGAGAAGTAAGCTGTGGGCATTCTCTGGGCTGTCAGAAAGGCATAGGCCACATTGCCCGGTGTTTGTCACCATCCCCTGGGAGCAGGCTGGTTCCAGGAGGAGGCTTTTGTACTCCGGGGCAGCCCTGGTAGTCCTTGTCTCCTCTAGGGGGCTGTGTTGTGTGGCCTCTGTCATTAGTCACTTTCATTCATTCATTCATCCATCCCTTCATCTCTCTGCTTCTTGTTCTGAAATTGCTGCGCTCTGGGTTAGTCTGGCTTCACTTTAAGAATCTTTCCCTGGCCCTAGGACATGTGAGTGTGTTACCGTGTATCGGGTAAAAAATAGTTGATGTCATTTCTGTAGCACTTTACAATTTACAAAGCACTTTGATGCAATATGTATGTATGTATGTATGTATGTACACACACCTCTCTATCCATTTATCTAGAATAGCTTTTGATATAGTGTCTATATACTGTATGAACCTTGGTAGAAAGAGAAACTCATCAGCTCCTTGTGGCCAGGCCTTGGGCATACAGCCAAGCAGAACATCTCCCACTGGCACCGATCCTTGGACCCTTTGAGCCATCTATTTCTTCTCTGTCCCATACAGGCTTACTCAGTCAAGCTACTGGGGAGCCAGGATAGGCACCTCCTCCTCCTGCTAATAGTCTTGGGAAAGGTATCATTTTCTTCCTCCCTAACCAAGAACCCTGAACTGATAGATTTCTGCAATAGTTCAGCCCAGAAACCACTTTAAAACTAGGAAAAATCTGTCTAAGTTACCTCTGTCAGTCAGTATATTTACTGGTTTGGCTCCCAAGGATAGCAGTTTAATTTGCAGGGAGGCTCATGGGACAGCAAGTTCTAACTTGTGTTTAGGGTTTGTCTCAACCCAGAACTGGGAAGACAGGAACTTCTGGGAATCTGCTCCCTTCACCTGTCCTCTCCTTGCTTCTTCTAGGTCCTCTACCTGCCCCTTGGCCCTTAGCCCCTCCTTAGGCACTGAAAATTGTCATCAGTATCTGTGAAGTCCATCTTTTTGCTAGAGAGAATAGAGAGGAAAGCATCCCCTCTTGGGGAGACAAGAACCTCCATGGCATAAGCTGTAGATACCATGGTCCAGAGTCTGAGTCAGTCAGAGGCCCTGAAGCACTTTTCAAAAGGGAAATGAATGACTATTGGCAAATCATTTCTGTCTGTATCTAGATTTCCTTGTGTATAAAAAAGAAATAATATTTGTCCTTGCTCATAGGGGTCAGATGAGATAATTGATATGAAAGTGTTTGATTTCTATAATGCACTCTAAAAATATAGGGATTATTTTTAAGTAATGGGGAGCCACATAAGGTTTCTGAACAGTGGAGAGAAATGACAATGGTGTTGATAATGATGATGATAACAAGATGACATTCATATAGCATTTTAAAATTTGCAAAATATTTTATATATATTATCTTACTTGAATCCCACAATGACCCTGTGAAGTACAAGTATTATCATCACTTCATTTTACAGATGGAGAAATTGAAGTTCAAATAAGATTAGGCCTTGCCCATTATGATACTACGAGTATCTGAGAAGATACTTGCAGCCAAGCTCCACTCTAGAGCCTTTAGCACAAGATGAGTCTGATAGCATTATATAGGAAGAACTGAAGATGTAGAAGGGGAGAGATTAGAATGCTAAGACCAGTTAGGATATTTCTTCAATAGTCCAGGCCTAAGGAAATGAGAATTTTAAACAGGTGGTATACAGTATTCTGTAGAAATGAAAAGGAGGCATCAAGGAGGACAAAATCTCATTACTTCAGGCCCCTGATTGAAGTTAATATTTATAATGTAGAAAAGTTCATGTTTGTAATATAGGATAAAACCTTTAAAAGTTTACTTTGCTAATTACTGGTATAAATAAACAGTAATGGGGAGCAATTGTCGACAGGGCCCCTCGACTAGCTCTGCCCCAGATACAGCCTGTGGTCAGGGAGGCAGCACTCAGAGCTTAGACACCAGATCATCAGAATCCACTTTTCCAGGTATCTTCTGTGATCTGGCACCCTAGGGCAGTGTGGGCACAGATTCACAAGCTAAACAAGAACACACAGGATACATTCTGCCGGGGTTTCCCTCAATGTTGAGAGAGGTTCAAGTAGAGCACCAGCATCCCCAGAGGGGAGGTCCTCATACGCTCAGCAGCTATGTGCTCTGCTATCTGGGTGATCATCGCCTGTCCTTCTCATCTTCTCCTTGCATCCCTGTCCTTATTCTCCAGCAGCACTAGGGACCAATCACTTCTGCAGTGAAAGCCCTGTTTTAATCTGAATTCTCATGTTAAGCACAAGCAGTCTCAGCATGAGAGAAAAAGCCACATAAATTTCTTGCAGAAAGCTACTCTTTTTTTTTTTTTTTGTCTCTGGGTTTCCAGCGCCTTGAACACATTATTTAACAAATATTTATTGAATTGAAATGAAGCTGGTTCAAGCCTCGAGACTGTCTGACCATGTCTGCCTTCCTACCCCTCAGAGCTCAGCTGAATGAACTTCTCTGCTTTACTAATCACTGTTTTTCAAACTTGTAAATCATTTTAGCAGCATCCTGTGTGTGTGCACCCACATGTGCATGCAGAAAGAGCAATTAAAGTAGACAGTTGATGCTTTTTATTTTGTGTTCCTGGACTTAACTAAGACAATTTTTTCAAAAATGTTTTGTGATAGTTTGAACTTTTCGCTATGGCCTGCTTTTCTGTAGACTTAGTAAAGTGCATGCCCACCTCAGTTCTCCCTGCCCTACCCAATCCTTCCCTGGGCCCAAGCCGAAAACTGCTGAAAGATCTCTGCCTGCCCCTTTTCCCAGTGAAGGTGTTGCACAATCCCGCTCCTTTGTCCTCCTTGTCTTATCTGGAATATCTGTGACAGATAGCAGCCACCTTCCCTGCCTACCTGTAGCCAGGACAATTTCTCAGCCTTGTAACTTTCCTTATCATCCAATCTCAAACCAAGAACTTGTTTCCCAGAGACCTTTGAGCTCCAAGAATGTTCCTTAGGTGTGTTTTCCAACCCATGCAGTCTTTTATAGTCCAGGTTCTGCTACTCCAGGATCACCCAAGTAGGTCAAGTGCCTGGCAGGGTACTTTGGGATATATGGGCATTGCAGATCTAGGGAGAAGTATAAAGATGGGTTCCCCGTTCAGTGGGTATCTCACTGCCTGGGGACTTAACCACATGCCTCAGCAGCGGTAGGGCGGCAGCCAAAGCAAGCCTTGGGGTCCTGCCTTCCTATCAGCTACAAGGTAGAGGGTGCCGATTCAGGGCACGAGATACCACAAGGATGACACTGTTCCCTGTGAGGAAAGGGTACTTCCTTATCCCAGTCACACAGGAAATGGGCACAGTGTGATTTTAGTCACGGTGAGAAGCTCCGGGAGCCATCTACAAGATACTGTGATACTGTGGGACGGGGGCTAACTCTGGATTCTGTTCCCGAATCCCCAGCATACACACCCCCCTGTATGTCCTTAGGCCAGTCACTAAGGCTCTGGCGGCCTTAGTACCTGAAATGTAAAGTGATGACTTTGGACTAGATATCTGCTGAATTCCTTCCAGTGGTAAATGCTGTGATCGTTTCTATGAGCCCTCTTCACCTAGGAGATCAATGATATTTTTCAGAGGGCTAAAGGGATTAGAGTAACTGTGTCTATGGTCAGTGGCTAGATTAGATTTATGGACTAGGATAAAGATCTGGTTGCTCAGTCTGTGGCCATGGCTAGAAGCAGAGGATTTAAAGGGGGCTCAGTGCCCAAAGCTCAGGCCCCAAAGTCTTTCTTGTTTGTAAAATAGGGATAATAGTAACCTCTACTTCACAGGATTGTTGTGAGGGTCCACCAAGATGAAATATTGAAAACACCCTGTAAATGTCAGTTATCATCATTATTGTTGTTATTTTTCTTTCCAATGTATCACATCTCCTCCTCAGAGTGGAGCTCTGGGGGCCTGGAGAGGCAGGAGCCCCCAGATGTGGGTCTTGTAAGCAGCTGGTTCTAAATCAATCCAACCTGCTCTAAGCTCTAAACGCTAAACTAATATTCAATTCAATTCAACATTTATTAGTGTGTGGAAGACTGGGTGCTGGCAGTTGCAGAGAAAGAAACAGTCCTTGGGCACTCGGGGAATTTGTCCTCCACTGCAGGGCTACACCCAGTATACAAGAACAGTATTGCAGGGGAAGTGGAGGCAGAAGGGGGTGCTCACTCCTGGGGAGGGACGTGACCCCCACGCTGACCTTTGCCAACAGTTGAGGTCCTCGGAGAGGCAGATTGGTCTGCTTGACTCCCTTCCACACTCCCCCAGGGCACAGTACAAAATGCATCTTTATAACCAACCTTTTAAAGCTGGCTGTTCTACTGAGGACCTTTTGAAGTCTATTTATACCGAATGCCACACTTGGGCCCTGAGGCCAGGTAGCAGAAAGGTACAATTTTATAAATTAACAGAATTATAATAAAGGTAGCAAAGAAGCAGGAGCCAAGTAGGAGGAGCAGCAGCAGCAGCAGCAGCAGCAGCTTAAAGCCCTCACAGATCAGGGGTGAATCTGATGTGGATGGCTCCACTTCCAGGGTCGAGCCTTTTCCACTACACAGAGCACATAAAATGGCACGGGACTGAGTGTGATCCTGGCTGAAATGTGTATTTCAGATGGAGCCATAGGGAGAAGAAGGGAGGGAGGTGTCCTGGATCAGTCTGCAAAGGGTTCCCAGGGAAAGGAGCTAAACTCGGCCTAGAGAGCTGGCAGGGGGCTCTGCAGAGCCTAAAGGGAGAGGGGAATAACAATGAAGAGAGGACTCACTTTCCCAAGTGTGTTGCCCTCATGCTTTTTACAAAGATCATCTCTTTTCTGGGTGCCTGTGGTCCACAGGCAGTCCTTATTTCACTTCTTGGCTTCCACTAATTGCAAAGGTGCAGGTGGGTCGAGGATACCACCCAAGTTGCCCCTAAATAGGAGCAGGGTGGAAGGATGAGGGCCTTCCCTTCCCCCCGCACACCTTGCTCGGACTCTTCCTGGTGCGGTTTCTAGTATTTCTGGACTCACTGGCTTGAAGTCTGTCTCTCCCCCCAATCCCTCACCCCACTTCCTTTCACAGGTGCTCAGGTGTGGGAGCAGGAGGAGAGCTTTGCGAATGTCTGTGTCTGGAAAACCAGACCCCTTAGATCGGGTCAGAGTATTTTGTGAGGTTCCTTTAAACCAGCCTCGTCTGATTAATCTGGGAGTTAATGTGGGCTTTTTCACTTTGGCGTTGGGAGGACGAGTCCTTGCTCTGGTTATGACCAGGCACCTCACCTGTTTGTCAGGGACTCTGCATCCAGCAGAGCTTCACTTCCAGCGACCCCAGCAAGGAGACTCTGTGAGCACCTCCCATCTGGCAGGGGGCTGGTTCTACTAAGTGCCCACAGCCTCTGGGGGCCTCCTCCTCGAGGCTGCCCGTGACTCTGGCTCCCAAGTGCAGGCATTTTGTATATGTGTGAGAAAGGAGAGGAGCTAGGCCGAGGGTGTGTGAGAGGATGGAGTGTGAGTGAGCAGAGAGTGAGGCTGAGGCAGTGTGGGAGGCAAGGGGAGGGCCCCGAGCCGGTGCCGGTGCCAGTTTGCCCTCTGGGCTGGGCGGGTGCCCCTTCCCGGGCCCACATTCCAGGCACCCAGCTCACCTTGCCTTGACTCCCCACAAGGCCCCACTGTGCTGTGTGCTCCTCTCTCACATAGATAAGGCTGCTTCCTCTCCTCCCACCCCACCCCCCACTTAAAAAGCCCTCTGGGGTTGGGCCCTGAGGAACTGATGACCTTTTCACAGCAACTTTTGTGTGCGATGTAAGCTTGTTTGTCTAGTTGGCACCCTGCTCTTGGGCTCCTTGTGGCCTTTTCAAACCGCTGGGACCAGGGGGCGGGTGTCTTCAAAAGCCTTTCAAAAGGATCCCGTCTTAGGAGGGAAAAAGTTTTACAAGCTCCCATTGAAAAATGGTTACTTTGAAGTGATGTTGCATTTTCTACCCTTTGAAGCAGACAATTAAAGGAGGCTGGGAGTGAAAGGCAAAGAGCTGGACTCCGCTTGGGGCTGTGAAGGCTGGCTGAAATGGCAGTGAGAAGGGTCCAGAGGCAGGTCCTAACGGGAGCTCAGCCTGAGCTAGGCCAGAGCTGGAGTGGAGAGGACAGGAGTGAGGAGAAGAGGAGAGGAGAAAAGGGGAGGAGAGGAGGGAAAAGGGATGGGACAGAGAGCTGGAAGAAAGGAAGAGAGCCAGAAAAAGAGGACAGAGGAGAACTGGGGGGGTGGGGGGGGAGGGCACAGAGTAGAGAGCTAGAGGAAAGGAAACAGAGCTGGGAACAGACGGGGACACCCAGACAGCCCTCTGCCTGGCCAGCCTTTTCCGACAGGATTTGGAAAGGATTGGAACCTCCCACGTCGTGGGCTTTTCCGGGGGGAGAGGAGCAGGGGGGTGAGCAATCCCAGATGGAGGGATGCAGGGGAAGTACTGTGAAGTAGCTTCCCTCCTTTCAGATTAGAAATCACCAGGACAGACCGAAGAGAATGGGGAGCCCCAGTGTAAAGAAAGGAGCATACCAAGCATTCCTGGAAGCTCCGAGGCGCACAAACGCAGGCGCTCACTCAGTGCAGGGGGTGAAAACCGTCACTTCCAGAAAGAGTCCTGGCCCCCAAGCATCCTAGCAAAGTTAACTCTTCAGAGGCTGGCTTGGAAACAAAGGAGCCTTGGGCCTGCCACTGATTCCCAGGCGATCTTTCTGGATTTCAAGGCTGCTGCTTCAGAACTTGAATCTGGAAGCTATGCTGGTCTCCTCCACCCTGATCCCACTGCAGCACTGGCCACCCTCCCTCAGCCCGGTGACACTCCCGAGAGCACTCCTGTGCTTCACCCCAACTGATAGCTGCAGTTTAGAAATCGAGGGGAAAGGCAAGGAAGATTTTGAAAGCTGTTTGGAGGCAGTGTTGAGTCTTTCCTTGTTTGAAGATAACTTCCCAATTCAGAGGGTCTAGTCATTGTTGCATATGTGGAACCAATAGCTAAGTTCTTAACCTTTTTTATATTTTATATCTCTGTGACAGTTTGGCCTTTGGCTGGCTTCATTCTCAGAATAATGCTTTTAAAAAGCATAAGTATAATACATAAGATTACAAAGGAAACCATTTCTAATGAAATAGTTAGTAAAAAAATTTCTTTCCTAGTCTGACCTGGTCTATCTGAAATTAATTAGCAAGAAGTCTCTAAATTTAGACTATCCTAAATTCCCAAGGGCTATAAACCTTCCTGAAAGAAAGTACAAATTTTATATTGTGATAATGGTCTTTGTTAATTTTCTTCTTTCACTCATGGCACCCTTATAAACAGCTTTGCTGCCTTGAGGTGGAGTATCTAAGGTAAAAACACTTGCCACCTATCTTCACCTTTACTTTGTTCATCTTCTGAAAGGACTCACTTCAAAGCATTTTGTTGATGTTCCATCCTGCCAGCCTCTTTATGATCCCACTTAGGGGTTTCTTGGCAAAGATACAGGAGGGGTTTGCCATCTCCTTCTCTAGCTGAGGCAAACAGGGTTAAGTGGCTTAGTCAGAGTCACACAGCTAGTAAGTATCTGAGATCAGATCTGAACTCATGGACACGAGCTCCATGCTCCATGCTCTGGAGCTTGTGCCAGCTAGGTGCCCAGCACTTATATCAGACTTAAACTACCAGACACCCATATTTGTGACTAAGTCTAATGATATCAACCCGGGTCCAACAAGGCAGTGTATGAATAGAAATTGAACCAATAGAAATGCCAAGCAAAGAAATGCATATCGTAGTACTAACATTATAAAAACATAATATGAGTTTGCTTATTCAGGCTAAATGCATGTCTGGAGCATAGATGAGTAAGAGGGGGTAGCCACGTGAATACCATTACCCAAAGAGTATAGAAGGGCATAAGCATTGCTCTAAAACTGGAGGGAACTTCAGATATCATCTAGTTCCTACCCTGATTTTACAAATGAGGACTAGGGCCGTAAAGTCACATGCCTAATGTCACATTAGTAGTAAGCATCAAAGGGGGGATCTGAACCCAAGTATCCACAGTCAATATGTTCTTTTCCATTGTCCCATTATCCAGCTGTCACAGATGTTTTCCCCATTTAGGTTCTTCTCACTTCTGATTGAGACCAATTCCACAAATATTTATTAAATAAAAGCTTTGTGCCAGATGCTGTGCTCCAGCACTGGGAATATAAAGATGAAAACTGACACAGCCACAGCCCGTGGGGAGCTTACAATGTGTCCAAAACAATTCACTCTCTCTTTTCTCCCCCACCAGCATCCCACCCCGCCCCCAATCTGGAATCCCTATTACTGTCCTTGACACTGTTTGCTCATTGTTTGTCCTGTATTCTGGAAGAGGGCCATGAAGTCAGGAAGGCGATGCCATGACTTGAAAGTGAATTGGATTTAAGTGAGGGAGGGCCGAGTTCATGGCCAGATATATAGATCAGAATGGCCGGAGATGGCCCCAGACACACCACCCAGATCCTAGTCAGCAGGTCTGCAACCTGGTGTCATCCTTGATACTCCCATTTATTCACTCTATGTGCAATCAGTTATCAAAACTTGTCCCGCCTGCCTCTCCCAGCAAGTGCCATTCTCTTCATTCACAAAGTACCTCCTTAGTTGGTGTCCTCAGTCCCCCTCATCTCTAGTACTGAAATAGCCTTCTCATCAGACCCTGGCTTTCAGACACAGGCCATCCTCCTCCGAACTGTCAAAACAGTTTTCCTGAAGCATTAGCTTGACCCTACTCAATAAACTGCAGTGGCTCCCTATTACCACCAGGATTAAATGTGAAAGATGGTGGTAGTGGTCATTCTCCACCACCTGACTCCGTCCCACCTTTCCCATTTTCCCCCACTTTACTCCCTGCCACATAATCTGTAGTGAAGCCATGCTAACCTACTTGCTGTTGCCCCAATCATAGTGCTCCATCTCCTGCCTCTGTCTTTGGGTGGATTATCCCCTCATCCTGCTCATCACTGCCTTATGGTGGGAGGCTTCCTTCAGAACTCGGCTCAGATACCGCTTTCACAAGAGGTGCTTTGGACACAGGAGACAAGAATGAAATAGTACCTGCCCTCAAGGAGCTTACGCATCCACAAATATGTTTATTACAGGCAAAATGGATGAGATCTTCCCCAGTTTCCCTGATGCTCGTGACTTTCCCTCTAAATTTGCCTTCCATCTATGCGTATCTTGTCTATTTTACACATGCATAAATTCACTGGGGGCAGACCCTGCTTTTCTCTTACCTCCGGCACCTGACTCAGTACATATAGAATGATGAACCCTTAGTAAACGTTTAATTGACTAACCTAGGGAAGACACAATAAATATACAAGTGGGAATAATATCAGAAAGGCAGAGAAAGCAGAGATTTAGACAACATGCTCTCGGAAGATTTGAGGAGGGAGAGGACTCTGCATGGAGACAGGGTTTCCCAGAGAAGCTGGTAGCTGAGCAAAGCTGAGGAAGCAATACATGCCAGTGAGGTAGACAGAGTACAAATGCAAAGAGACCCAAGATAGCAGAACGAGTTCCAGAAACAGCGAAATAAACTAGCTTAGCTGCAACATAAAGTATGTATGTCAAAGGCAATAGAGTGAAATAAAGCTGGGAAATTAAAGCCAGATTGGGGGCAAAGAGGAACCTTAAGTCCCAGACCAAGGAGTCTATATTTTATCCTATAGGTAATGGAGGAAAGCAGAATGTTTTTGAGCAAGAGAATCACATAATCAACCCTATATCCATTATTAGGAAGATTATTTTGGTACATATGAAAAATAGATCAGAAATTGTAATAATAAAAATAGTAAGCAATAGTCCAGAAGCCAAGGATGATGAAGGCTTGAGCTCAAGGAACCTTTTTGGAGAAGGTAGGATTTAAATGAAGCCATTTGGATGTGAGAAATTTCCTAGATTTGTTTATTTTTTATTATGTTTTTACAGGCTGCCCCAAGAGTCCTGAAGAGGAATGGGAGCTGTGCCCCAAGGCAGAGACTCCAACCTTATCAGAAACGGTCCCTGAGCAGCTCCCAGGCTGTACCTATAACCCAGACTGCCGCTGGCTAGGAGACTCAGACCTGGATGCAGAGTCCCTCACCCTGAAAAATGGGACCACCCTGCAGATCAGAACCATCCCTCTTGGGGTGCTGGAGAAAACAGACCTATCCCATTTCTATTGCTGCACTCAGTGTGGCAAAGTGTTTTGGGAAGGCTCCCATTTTGGGCGAGTGGTCTCTCAATTCCAGGAGATCTTAGACGGTTCAGAGCCCCAGACTCAGAACTTGTATGAACTGAGCTGAGCTGGGCTGGGCTGGGCTGGGCTGGAAGGTCCGACCGTGGCTTCCTTCTGTGGTGGGAGCCAGTTACCAACCACAAATGCAGGCTTTAAACCCTCCCTATGGAGGAGACAGATAAGCCCTAGGCATCCTATCCTATTCTATCCTGTGCTGTCCTATCCCATTCCACTCATATTCTGCTCCTGGATACAAGGTGGAAAGTTTGGTTTGCTATTCACTTTGAGATGTTTAGCGTGAGCATACTGCCGGGTGTGTGTGTGTGTGTGTGTGTGTGTGTGTGTGTGTGTGTGTGACATACTGGATAAAACACTCCCTGGAGAGGGGGCTATTTCTATGAAACACTTATTCTATTTAAAAAAAAGGAGAGAGAGAAAAAGAAAAAGAATGCTAACAAAAATCCTGGTAATGTTTTCCTAAAAGAGACTTTTAATCAAAGTCTCTGTTATTTTGGGTCATTTCTCTACAATAGTCTCCTCTGAGTGGAGAGAGACAAGTGAATGGTGTGACCTAGGGTTAAAAATCCATCATCCCTTTTTCCTAGCACTGAATCAATCCTACACCCTTCTTCCCTCCCTCTTTCTTAGTTGCCAGTTTTTGCTTTGGTGCTTACTCATCTGGGGACAGATTTCTGATTCTAGGAAAGCTTTAGGAATCTGTCTTTGAACATAGTCAAGGTATGTTTAAAGGAAGAAGAAGAAAGGAAAAGGCTGGTTTGGAAGCAGTTAAAAGAATAGGAGGAACAGATGAGAGCAGGAAGAAAGATGAGGAAACTGTCAGAGGGGAAGGACAGATTAAGGAAGGATCTGTGATCCTTTAGGAATCGCTCCCACTGCCCAGTGAGTGGAGCTGGCTACCACTAATGTAGTGGATAGCACTAGAGATAGGAAGCCCTGAGTTCCTATCTTCCCTCAGATGGGGGAATTACTACCTGTGCAATTCATTTCCCCACTCTATTAAACCTCAGTTTTCTCATCCGTAAAGTAAAAGGTGGATTTGATGACCTCCAAAATCCTGTCCAGCTCTTAAATCTATGTACTATGAGTGTGATTCTAATAATCACATTTATATAGTATTTTGTTTTCATTACAGTATATTTGCTTAATTAGTACTGATAGGGCAAATGTTATCATCATCATATTCCAAATGAAATTGAGACTAAGGAGAATGTCTTGCTCAACTTCACACAACCAGTGTGACATTCAAACCCAGATCTCCCTAGTCTAGCACTCCTTCCACGGACTACCTCCGAGATCAATGAATCACAAGGCAAGAGCACTTCCCCACTCTTGAGGGGAGGAGAGATATTTGGAGGGCTCCAATTCATTTTAACAAACATTTATTAGAGATCTACTACATGCAAGGTCTATGCTAGCCTAAAGTCACCAAGACAAAATACCCAAACCGTCTATATCCCCAAGAAACTTACATTATAAGGGAGAGTAATATAGACAGGGCTGAAGTAATCGAGCATAAAGTCTTCCAAGAAAAGCCAGTTCCTACTAATAACTAGAGAAGGTGTGGGGAGAGGAGATCCAGAAAGGCCTCATTCTGAGGCAGTGCCCAAGCTCGCTTGCTTTACAGATGAGGGAGCTCTTAAAAGGTCAACTCTGTTTAGAAACCTTCTCCATGGGAGGACTGGTGGAAACAGCCCCATCCTTCCAGCTCAGGATCTAGGTTCCAAGTCCCATCTGCCTGGCTCTGAGTGGGCTGCATGTTGAGGGAAGCTAAAAGGCTGAGCCTCTCACTGGCTTTGGAATTTCTAGGTGATGTTTTCTAATAGCCCCTTCTAAAACATTCCCCTTTGGAAGATCGAACCTTGATTCCTGTCCTTACTGGACAAAATACCCTAGACCTGCTTGCTCCCTTGTCCTGACACCTTTCCCTCAGCCATCTTGGAGACAGAGCTTATCCTCTAGTCTGGGCTGATTTGAATTTGCTGTACTTAGCTTTTGTAAAGTGATTGGGGGGAGGGGGGGTTACCTTTTTTTTAAAGGAATTTCTTTTTCCCTTTTTTATTGAATTGAAAATACAATCTAAGCAGCCCATCATATTTTAATGTCACCTATGCTAAGCCTGCCTAAATGAGTATTAATGATTTTACCATTGCTTTGCCAGATTTTCTGAGCACCCATTCTCCCTCTACAGACATTTCTCTCCATTATCCAGAATGAGGAGCATGAAAAGAGTGAATCGCTTCATATGCCCCTATATCTCAGTAGGACAGCCTCTGCAAGCTCAGAACAATCCCCCATTTTCTCTTCTCTCTCTCTTTTCCCCCTCCTCTTTCCTACAGGGAACCTTTCTTCCCCTTCCCTCACAGCATAGCTGAAGGGGACATTAGATATACTTAACCTGAGCCCTGACAATTCAGCCTAAACTATTCTCTCATTCCCAGTATCTCTGGATTTGAAAGGACTTTGGAGGCAACAAAAATCCCTTCTAAAATATAGCTCGTGCATGGTTATCCAGCCTTTACTGAAGATCTCTAAGGAGAAAGAACCCACATTTTAGATAACTCTATTGCTGGGAAATTTTTTCTGACATCAAGTTTAAATCTGTCTTTTTATAACTTTCATCTGTTATTTCTGCTTCAGTCACCCGAAGCCAAAGAGGACAAACCCTATTCTGCTACCCTCAAAGGCCCAATCAAATACTTCAAGACAACTATCATAACCCCTTCTCTGTGTTTTCTTCTCCAGTTCTTCATATGGCAAGATCTCAAGGCCTTTCCTCATCCTGATAGTCTTCTTCTGGACATCCCCTGGCTTATCAATCACTTTCCTAAAATGTGGCCAGGATCGAGCACAGGATCTCTGACCTATTCTAGCAATCACCAGGAGCCAAATGAGAATTTTCTGAAGTGCTTAGCACCTGACCTGGCACTTAGTAGATACTCAATAAATGTTGATTGCCTTTGTCTCTTCCCCCAGCTTCTGATAACTCTTCCTCATCTGGGAGTTATCCCACACTTTCCAATCCTTGTCCGGCAGCTCAATTTTCACTTTAGCTTTACTTAGCACCTTTTTCCAGTTGCCACCAGAACACCTCTACTGCATCTAAGCATTGCCGTGCTACTTCCTGTGTGATCCATTCAGGCTCGTTCTCATTTCTAAAGTGAGGATGTTAGACCAGACAAGTGTCTACACCTCTTCTCAATTATGAACCTATGTCCAAAAGCAAATTCATTCCCTTCCAAACAGGATGGCCCACTAATTAACTAGATCTTCAGAAAACATCCATGAAGAATTGACCTGGTAATGTTTGATGAAGCAATCCTGCTTGTCCCCATCCCAGGCCAGCCAGCCCGCCAGATTCCCTGATCCAAAGAAACACTGGAAGTTCTGTGGCGAAACTGGCAGTGGTCTTAGTTTTATTATTATTAAAGCTTTTTATTTTCAAAATATATGCATAGATAATTTTCAACATTCACTCTTGCAAAACCTTGTGTTCCAAATTGTTTTCCCTCCTTTCCCTACCCCCCCCCTCCTCTAGATGGTAAGTAATCCAATATATAAACATGTGCAATTCTTCTATATATATTTCTACAATTATCATGCTGCACAAGAAAAAGGCAGATGAAAAAAGGAAAAAATGAGAAAGAAAACAAAATGCAAGCAAATAACAACAGAGAGAGTGAGAATGTTATGTTGTGGTCCATGTTCAGTTCCCACAGGTTCTCTCTTTCTGGGTATATATGACTCTCTTCATCACTGAACAAGTAGAACTGGTTTGAATCATCTCATTGTTGAAGAGGGCCACGTCCATCAGAACTGATCATTGTATAGTCTTGTTGCTGCCACGTATAATGATCTCCTGGTTCTGCTCATTTCACTTAGCATCAGTGCTTGTAGTTCTCTCCAGGCCTCTGTAAAATCATCCTGCTGATCGTTTCTTACCGAACAATAATATTCCACAGCATTCATATATCACAATTTATTCAGCCATTCCCCAATCGATGGGCATCCACTCAGTTTCCACTTTCTAGCCATTACAAAGAGGGCTGCTACAAACATTTTTGCACATGTGGGTCTCTTTCCCTCCTTTGAGATATAAGCCCCGTAGTAACACTGTTGGATCAAAGGGTATGCACAGTTTGATAACTTTTTGAGCTTAGTTCCAAATCGTTTTCCAGAATTGCTGGATCCGTTCATAATTCCACTATGTATCAGTGTCTCAGTTTTCCCACATCCTCCCCCCACACCAACATTGGTCATTATCTTTTCCTGTCATCTTAGCCAATCTGACAGGTGTGTAGTGGTACCTCAGAGTTATCTTAATTTGGCACTAGTCTTATTTAGCTAAACCCTAGATCACTTAGGCATCAAAGCCCCGGAACTTCTAACACTTGATTCAGAACCCCTGGGAACAGATGGCACCCTTGCTTTCACTGTCTCTTTAGCCACCGTCTCCCAGCCCTCAGAGCTTCCTTGTTCCTATGTTGCTCACTCCCACCACCCTCCCCCAGGAAACCCAGCATGTTGGGTACATTTTGTCACATCTACAAGAAAACCAATTCACAACCTCCCCCTTCCAAGAGGCGGCCCTTGGTCCTGTGAAAAAGTAAAGGTTTCCTGCCCCTACTGAGACCTGAAATAAAAACGTAGAACCATTGCAGATATGAGTTCCCCTGTTAATATGCATCAAGCATACCTACTATAGCAGTGAAACTATTCTTAGACTTATCTTACAGTCCCCAGTAATAAAGACAGGCAGGAAAAAGGCTAATTGACCACCACTATAATGGCCACTTAGATTAGCCAATATAGATGGAATGTCACCATATGTTTCCCCGGCTATGGGTCATCACCCCATTGGGTCCATTTGTTCCCTCTCCCTCTGGGAAAAAGCTGAGAGCAGACTGCCGTCTCCGAACTTTATTGCTGTTGGTGATGGCTTGCTTCTGGGTCACAGGGAAACACTCAGCCATTTGCCAAGGAGGCGTGAGTCAAGGGAGACTGGTTTTAAGGTGGGGGGGAGGGAACATAAGGGAAACATCCTTTGAAGGAACCCTCTGATGCTCTTGGTGAATGGTATACACATACATTCCAGGAGAGAAAAAGGTCTATGGAGCAGAAGCTGAATCTTTATTTGTCCATGAGTTAGTTAACTTGAGGCTGAAGTTGGTAGAGAGTAGGAAAGTTGTGTCCTGGGCTACAGCCCAGGCTGTGGGCAGAGTCAATCCTGTGGTAGAATTTAGGGATTAGTTTGTAACTGGATGTGATGGGGCATAAGATTCAGTCTATGGCCACCACAGTCTGCTGCATATGCTACACATATATATTAAGTGCCCACTTTTGCCAGGAACTGTTCTTGACAAAATGAGACAGTCGCTTATCTCCATATTCAGTTTTCACAGCTCCATCATGAACCATCCCTGACCTCCCATTAGGGCCACAGTTCACATTTCCAGCTGCCATCACAACCCCTCTCTATGTAGGGAAGTCCTCCTCAACCTCAGTTTCTACATTGGTAAAATGGGGAGCAATCAAGCAATGGGCATTTATTAGGTATATAAGTGATGGTGATGTAAAGACAAAAATGAAATTGCACCTCGCCTTGGGGAGCTTACATTTTGGTGGATGGTAGTAAGACAGCTCACAGGATGTTTGTGGGGAAGTCTATATTCTGTCAAGGATAGAAATGTGTAGTATGTTAATATATACAAAAAATACAGAAGATAACCAAAAGGAGAGACACAAGCAACTGAGGGCTCGGGAAAATAACTCGTATTGGATGTGGCAACTGAAGCAAACATTGAAAGAAACCAGAAATTCTAAGAGGTTCAATTTCAATTCAGTAAACATTTATTAAGTACCCACTATATGCAAACCACTGGGGGGGGGGTACATAAAGAGCAAAAGAGAGCTCTGTCCTCAAAGAGTTTACAGTCTAATGAGAGGGAGAGGACAACGTGCAAACACTATACACAAAACAATATATAGGATAAAAAGGGAATAACTAAAATCAAGAAGGCACTGGCATTAAGAAAGGTTAGGGATGGTTTCCTGTGGAAGATGGGATTTTAGTGGGAACTTGAAAGCAACCTTAGAGGTCAGTAATCAGAGTGGAGGAGGAAGAGTTCCAGAAATAGAGAACAGTCAAAGAAAATGCCTGGAGCTGAAAGATGGAGTGTTTCATTCATGTAACAGCTAAGAGATGAAGAGGAAGTTACTGGGGATTGACTACCTGCAAGGAATGTGCAGAGTCCTCTATAAGAAACAGCAAGATGACTGATGAGTCAGGAAAGATAAGAGTGCACAAAAGTGCAATAATGAGTGAGGAAATTAGGAAGATAGATGGGAGTCAGGTCAGGAAAGACCCTAAAGCTAACACAAAATTTGTATCTGGTCCTAGAGATAATAGGAAGCTGCCAGAGTTTGTTGATCAAGCATCTATGCTCTAGGAAAATCACCTCGTCCTCTGTGAAGGTGGATTAAAAGAAGAGTCTTGGGACAGGGAAACCTGCTTTAGTCCAGGTCAGAGGCAATGAGGGCTTCAACTGGAGGGGGAGGGGAGGTGGCAATGGAAGTGTTCCTTGCATGAGGACACAAAGAAAGAATGGAAAAGACTTGGCTAGTGATTGGAGAGGAGGAAGATCCAGGCATCCCAGATAACTCAAAGGATACTGTCCTAAAAATAAACAAGGAAGTGCAGAAGAGGGGTGACTGG
Organism: Sarcophilus harrisii; assembly: GCF_902635505.1. Lineage (NCBI taxonomy): Eukaryota > Metazoa > Chordata > Mammalia > Dasyuromorphia > Dasyuridae > Sarcophilus > Sarcophilus harrisii. Next base: position 248,019,448 of record NC_045427.1, on the reverse strand, counting down.
GGGGAGAAGTAATAAGATCTAGTTTTGGACACAATGGAGTTGCTTCTAGGAAATCTAGTTCAAATGGTAAATAGATAGGTGGTGGTAGGTGAGCCATAGGGCTCAGGAAAAAAATGACGGCTAGATGTCTAGATCTGGGAGTCAACAGCATGAAAATGATAAATTCAGAGGCAAGAGCTGATAAGGTCACCTAAAAGAGGGAAAAGAGAGAAGAGGAAAGGGCCCCTGGATAGAGCCTTGGAACAGCCCCAGTTAGAGAGCACAACATGGGTGATGGATGATTCAGCAAAGGAACCTGAGAAGGTAAAATCAGATAGGTAGAAGAACCAAGTGAGAACAGTGTCCTGAAAACTGTTAGAGAAGAGAGTATTCAGGGAGAGGGGGTGGTGAAAAGTATTTAGTCCTGTAAAAATGCCAAGAAGGATATAGGGTAGGGACCGAGACATTATGGTAGGCTTTGAAGAGACAAAGCAAGACTGTGATACTTGCCAACCTTCAGAAATTTACACTTGACTGCTTGTATTAGAATACTTCACTTGAGATAATGTGAAGTTTTCATTTATTCAAAATTAGACATCTAAAGAAAATAGTGAAACTAGGAAATAGTATTCTGGTCCTAGAAATCTGACTGGTTTTACAGGTAAGTAGCACCTTTAGAGTGAATTAGAAGGGGCAGTTAGATGGCACAGTGGATAGAGCACTGGTCCTGAAGTTCAGATTTGCCTCAGATATTTAATACTTACTAGTTGTGTGACCCTGGGCAAGTCACTTAGCCCCAGTTTTCTCAAAAAAAAAAAAAAAACCCAAGATTTTTTATTTGGAAAGGCTCTTTCAAAAAAAGAAAAGCAGAGAATATATTCAGGTGTTAGGTTCAGGAAACTAATTAGATTCTGCCAAATATACCCTTCTTGCAAGCTGATGCCCGGGCCCTGTATGACACAATCTCTGAACTGTTCATTGATTCTTGCTTCTTTCAGATTTCTTCATCTTACACAAATGTGTGAAAGAAACTAGGCTGTTTGGAGAGTCAAAAACAAAATAAAGAAATAAACTGATTCTTAAAGGGCGGAAGAATTGATCCTAACAATTCAAACTGTGCAGAGATATAAAAGCTTGTCTTGAGAGTACAGTGGATTTCCCATCTCAGGAGGTCTTAGGGAGGGAGGGGTCAGAGTGGGGTGGAAGGGCCTGATTACTTGCTGAGGATATTGTCAGATGAAATTCCTGTTTAAGCATGATTTGGACTAGATAACTTCCAAATTCCATTACAATTCTAAAAGTTTATAAAGTGTTTATAAATTCTCTTAAGATTTTGTGAAAATGAATTGAATTAGAGTATGACTGCCAGTGTTAGAAGTTAATAAATCTGAAAGATTTAGGGGAAGGAAGACATAGATAATGAAGGCCTGTATAAAGATACAAATGGCCATTAATACAGGTTGTTCCTAGGACTTTGAGGATTATAGCTAGGTTGGAATACAGCATTATGGGGGAAACAAAGTCAGATTGGGGTTTGTAGTAGGAGGGGAGCCTCTAGGTTAAGAATAATATAGTGGAGTGGGGTTTTTTCCTAATAATATCTTTTTATTTTTCAAAATAAATGCAGAGATAGTTTTCAATATTCACCCTTGCAAAACCTTGTGTTCCAAATTTTTCTCCCTCCCCAGGCCAGCAAGTGATCCAATATAAGTTAAAAATATGTGCAATTCTTCTGGACAATATAGTGGAGTATTAGGAGGAGTGTGGAAAGAATTCTAGTTCTGGAGTCAGAAGACCTAGATGTGGTTCATTACTTGTGTGATGTTGGGCAAGTTAATTAACCTCTTTGGGCTTTAGTTTCTTCATCAGTAAACTAAGAGGGGTGAGATGAATTACATGGCCACCAAGGATCAATGCTCTTACAACTTTGTGTTTTAAGGTTAACGATATACTTCCCCAGGAACATCCTATCTTGTCATCACCCACCCATCAGAAAAGAAGCTCCTTGAGGAAAGGTACAACTTCATTTTTGTCTTTAAATCCCCATCAGCTAGCTATCCAATCAATGCCCTTGTCTATGGTCATGCACCTGTCAGGTGTCAGAGTCAGATTGGACTCCAGGTCGTGATCAGGCATCCTCTCCAGCACACCCCATCCTGTTCTTCTTCCCGTGCCACAGAACCATGGCCAGAGCACCAAAAGGCCCCGGATTTCATTTCTTCTCTCAAGAGTTCTCTCAAAGAGATACCTGCACCCTGACCCATCCAGGTCCTATTCTCATTAGGACCCCACCTTTAGGCGGCTTGTCAGAAGTAAGAACCTGGCTCCCATTATCTGCCACAATAAACTGGACGCCGGAGCCCAGAGCCGGGAAACTTGGCCTTGATCGTCCTCAAGGAAGTAATAAATTGTCTAGATTTGAATAAGGGGTAAACATCAAAGGGAGTCAGACTCCCTCCTTAATCCATCTAAAGTTAGTAGGATGGGATTGGTTTACTCTAATTCAAGGCCTTAGGGTTTTATTTATTTGTTTGTTTTCATGTAAAAGGCTGGTCAAGCCTTCTTAGGATAGTGTAAAATAATATTAATAGCTTAGATAGCCTTTATCAACCCTGGTGGTACAAGTACCGGATTATTGTTTGCTTTCACAGATGAGAAAGCTGAGGTTTAGAGAACCTGTCATTTTCTTTCCCTGAACCAAAGTTTCTTAGGCTGCCAAATAATGTTGGACTAAAAGATCCCTAAGGTCCATTATGGCTGTCTAGATAAACTCTATAAATTAGACCTGAAATGCAAGCAGAAGTTTTCTGGTTCCCATTCTAGTGCTATTTCTTTTAAATGTTTTATTGAGATTTTTTTTTTTAAAGACCACTGTCCAATGACTCCTTCCTTTCCTGCCTAAATGGAGCTCTCCTTTGTAACAATTAAGCAGTGTCTAGTAAGATAAATTAATGTGTTGCCCAGATCTGAAAACATATGCCTTCTAGCTCACTCATAGTACACCATCCCTAAACCGAAAAACAGCTTGCATGCTCTATCTTCAGTCTTCTGCCTTTCTGTTTAGTCATTGCTCCAAGGCTCTTTGCTTTGAACTCCCTTGCCATCTGGGACACCTCTCGATGGTCTGATACCCTCTGGGTTTGGAGAATCACCAGTTATTTTTAGAGATACTTTTTGAGCCTTAAATGGGGGGGGGGGTGAGTTAAGGGGGTAGTTGAGTCTTTGCAAACCACCCTGTGCCTGCAAGGAGTTTCTTTTTATTTGTTTTCTAAGGGACTGACTCTCTCAGTCTATTAGAATATGGGAGATGCTGGAAGATTGGTTGCCCAGGAAACAGTTTCTGCTTGGAGGGGTCCCCAGTTGTCTGTCTCTTTCAGATGTGACTGGGCTGGAAATGCTTCTGCAGATGAGCTTGCTCCTGCTTCCCGCACCTCCCCTTCAAAGGTCTCCCCTTGAGCAGGATTTGGCATTAATTCTCAGTGCACTTTACAAATGAATGTACAAACACCATTTCTCATCCACCAGGAATGTGTCTCCTCTCCCCTCCCCACACATCCCTTTCCGGGCACACTTCCTTCCTGGTGTAATCTGGATCGGAAACAAACCTTACTGTGTACTTGGCTGGCTCCCCAAGGGGAGGGGGGTGGGGGGAGAAAGCCTCTTGGCTTTCTGTTGGGTCAGTGGCTTAATAGCTCGGCCTGAAGTTACCTTCCGTCATTCAGCTGATTCTCAAGGGACCCAGACGGAGGGAAGGCCAGCACTTCCTTACTGGTGTTCCCAGTGAACTGTGGTCTTTTTACTAAGCAACTCTTCTCAGGTGTGGGGCTCAGTTCCATGTTTATGAATGTGGATAGCAGGGGCAGGGGAGGGTTCCTTCCTCCCACCACCTAACAGCTCCCCCTCACCCCCATGAATGCAAAAGCTCCTTGAACACTCTGATTCAGGCTTGTGATGGAGACAGCCATCTGCATCCAGTAAGAGGGCCGTGGGGACTGAGTGTGCATCACAGCATAGTATTTTCATCTTTTAAAAAAGAAACAAACAAACTTGAACACTATATCATATTCAAGGCCTTGGACCTCATCCACCACCTTCTAAACCTGAAGATTTTTAAAGCACCATATTCCTAGATCAGGAGTTCCCATTCCCAACAGGCGCGCTGGCTGGATGACCTTAATTGTATAACTTATCAATATTGATAAGTAAGAATTTGTATGTTATATAGTACTTTTAAGGCTCAGAAAGCCCTTTATCCATTTGATCCTATCCAATCCCTACAACCACCTGCCAAATGTACATTATTCCCATTTTGTAGATGGCAAAATTGAAACCCAGAATACTTAATTATTTGCCCAAGATCACACAACTAATACACAGGAGAAAAGTCCAGTACTCTTTTCACTACATGATAAACTACCTCATTTCAATTTGTGTCCTTGGGCCTCATTTGTCAGATTTTCTTCCTGCCTATTTATTAGAAGCAGTGAAAGTACAGTAGCTGCTTCTAGACAAGACAAACACTGACTTCCCTTTGCTGTCCCAATCACCTCCAGGGAGAGGGATTTCCTTCACCTTCACATGAGATCCAGGACTAAAAACCAGAATTCCCAAATTAGAAGGTTCCTCAAAAATCGTTTAATCTCAACCCATACCTGAACAGAAATCTCTTCTACAAGTCTTAGTCAAGCCTCAGATTACAAGCACCCAGCAATGGAGAACCTCACATCTCCAAAAGGATTCTGCTCTAAGATGGCTCTAATTCTAAAGGAGTTCTCCTCGTCACCCAACCACATCAGGGATCTGGAGAAGCCCCATTTCTGCTTTGTATGGATAAGGAAAATAGAGGCCCAGAGAGGTGCTTGTCCAAGATCATACAGAGGGTGAGAGTGCCAGGCCATTTGACTTCAAACCTAAGCCATCTGCCTCCCCCACTCTTTTATACGCCACCCTGCTTCCTCCTAACAGAGGAAGGAAGGGTCTTTTCCAAGGGCAATTTCTTCAGTTTAACTTCCTATGGAATGGTCTCCAATTTCCTCACCTTCCTGGCCATTGGCCTCTGAACTTGCTTCCGTCCATGTCCTTCCTAAAACCTGGTACCCAAAAGTGAACACGGTATTCCAGATGTAGTCTGACCCTCAGCCCTCAGCTCATGGTGAGTAATCTCATACACCCCTGGGAAGGGAAATGGAGACAAGGAGGATATTTAAAAGAAGTGGAGGAAAGGGGGAGGACGGGTGTAGAATGTTGGGAATATCATAAAATCCAAGTGCACTGTCCATTTATGTACTCACATATGCCATATGTGTTCACACAAATGTGCAAGCATAAGATGTAATCACTCCCTAATTGACTTGATTGTTACTTAACCCGTGAGTCAGTCTTAGAAGACACATATATGTAAGAATTATCCTAAACTTCTAATTTCTCTCCCTGAAATGAGCTTTTATTTTGTTTTGCCCTTAATTCTCTCTTTATGTTTTTGTCATTTTGACTTCTTAGCGTGTGTGTGTGTGTGTGTATGTGTGTGTGTGGTGTACACAATTTTCCCCAATTACATGTAAAAATAATTTTAACGTTGATTTTTTTTTAATTGTCACTTCCAAATTCTCTCCATCCCCTTCCCCTTCCTGAGACAATATGCAATTTGATGTAGGTTATACATGTGCAATTCTTGGGACCACTTTTCCAAGTCTGAACTCTGACCCAAGTACACTTTTTACAATAGAGACTTGTAACATTTTAATCCAGAATACTACTTCTCCAGCCATAAACCTTTATGCTCCAGCTCTTCCCTGTGAGAGGAGAAAGGTCTGTCTGTTGAAACAGCTCCTTGACCGAATAACAGAGGGAAATTGGACTTCAACTCATTCCCAATAGCAATGGCCAACAAAACTGAGTAGGAAAAAAAGTCAACTTCCCCCAGCTGCATCCTGAAAAGTCCCTGCTCTCAGCGTGACCCAGCCTGTGCCTCCCAAACCTGCCCATGGATGTGACTGGGAGCTTTCATTTCTAAAGAAGTCAGAAGAGTTAGCCAGTTACTTTCTCCCTCCCCCCCCCCCAGCCTTAGTTTCCTTATTTGTGCAATTTGGGGGAGGGGAAAGGCATGAACTGGCTCACTCTTATTATGTTCATCAGTAAAAATGAAAGTTGAACTTAACTTCTAAGGTCCTTTCTAGCTTTAATGTGCTATGACCTCAGTTTCCTCATCTGTAAAATGGAGTTCATAGTACTTAAATTACTTACCACTCCCCACAGCTCTGTTGTGAAGAAAACGATTTGTAAACTTCAAATGCCATCAAAATGTGAATTCTTATAATAGTAACAATAAGTCAGAGCAGCTTTGAGGTTCCTTCACTCTCCATAGTGAGGTTCCTTCTGTCTCCACTTAGTAAGCTGAGTGTCTTACTATAACTTTTGGATGACTAAGGTGTTCAGGGAGCCAAACATACTGATATTTGAAATTAGAGTGACCTCTGGAACAAAGACCAGACAGTCTAGTCTTTGATTTGAGCCCCAACACAAAGCATTCGGTCCCTCTTTAAGATCTGCGAAGTGCTTTACAAATAAAAAATCCCATTGATCCTGACAACAATCCCAGGATATAGGTGCTTTCTTCATCTATAAAATGGGGGAAACAAGGCAGAAAGGTTAAGTGACTTGCCAAAGTGATTTGATTGGCGTATGGGGTCATATTTGAACTGAGGGCTTCCTGACTCCAGGCCTAGGACTATATCCATTGCACTGCCTAGCAGCACACATATTCATATTTACACACTTTATGATGTCTGTATATATACACTCATACACATATACATTCAATCACATTTATAATTGACATTTAAACACTGCTTTCTATACGGTAACAATCTGATTCTTATAATAACATGAGAGGTACTGCAGTTACAATTAATTTGCAGATGAGGAAACTCACTCATACTCAAAGACTTTAAGAGACTGAAAAATGGTAGGATTCCAATTTCTCCTGATTTCTATACTACCCACATGTGCCTTCACACATACATCTAATTTGTACACCAACATACTCTCACACACCCCTATAGTCATCCACATATCCACATACTTGTGATCATATATACTCCCACAGACATAGAACACATTCACACACCCCTCTCAGAATGCTAAACAATGACTGTCTCCTTTTGACAGGGCCAACATTGAACAAAGCACTATGGGAGCTGTGTGGTTCCCATAGATGGTTGTGATGGAATTCTAGAGGTTGAGTCAGAAGATATAGTCAGTAATTTTTTTATTTTTATTTTATTAAGCATTTATTAAGCACCTACTATATATCAGGCACTGTGTCATGGATTAGGAAACAAAGAAAGGTAAAAGACAAGTTTCTTGTCTGAATCTCAACCATCTAATAGGGACAATATGGAAGAAATTATGTACAAACAAGATATATACAGGATAAATTGGAGATAATCAATAGACGGCATTAGTATTAAGGGGAACTGGGAAAGACTTTTTTGAAGAGGAAATTTTAATTGGGAAGCCAAAAGGCAGAAATGGTGAGGGAGAGCTTGGGGGTTAGTCGTCAGTGAAAATACCTGGAGGCTTGAGATGGAATGTCTTTGTGGGAAGAAGAGCAAGGAGGCCCGTTAACAGGTAAAGTATATGAAAGGTGGGAGAGAGGTCTGAAGGGCTTTGAATGACCTACATAGCATTTAATATTTGATTTTGGAGACAATGAGGAGCCACTAGAATTTATCTAATGTGTGTGTGTGTGTGAGAGAGAGAGAGAGAGAGAGAGAGAGAGAGAGAGAGAGAGAGAGAGAGGAGAGAGATGGTCAAATCTGCAATTAGGTCTTGGCTTTATCTTTTCTGTGTAATGTCAATTCACCTTCCTAAAACTGTTTCCTCATCAGCAAAATGGTGATCTTGTATTTTCTCTAACCTGCTCCCACAGTGCTGCTGTGAGTTAAGTGCTTATAAATATGAGCAGTGATGATGACAGAGTTTACAGAGTTGTCACCTCTAGGCCAGAAGTGTTGCTGTGGGGAACCCTCATTAGAGCCTGCCTCCTGCCATGGGAAAGCAGGACTTCAGAGGGCCGGAGTCCCCCTCCCCTGACCAGCCTTCCCTCCCACACTCAGTGTTTTCTGAAATATATTTACAAGTGTGAAATCTGGCTCTGACATCCAGGTTGGAGGTCAGGGCTGGGTCGGGGGCTGGGTTTTAGTAAACTTCTCTCACTTGGGGACTCAAACCCAAGTGCCCAGGGCTGCCAGCTCGGAGCCGGGGGCAGCCTCTGCACTCTCCGAGGGTCCAGGGTTCATCATCTGTCTGGACCTGTTTCCTGGAAAGGCGGGAAACGAATGCTCGGAGTTTACAAGCTAAAGGCCTCTGCAGGAATGTCCCTGGAGGCGCAGGGACATCGTTTTGGAACCAATTTTTATTCCTAAGCTCCAAGGGCCAGCCAGCTGTGGGACTGGGGAAGGGGAGGCCGGGACGGCCCAGGTTGGGCTCTGGGGGCGCCGGGCAGGGGGGGGCAGGGTTTGGCCAGGCAGGGATCGTCTGCCCCAGCCCCAGAAATGCGTCCAGTTCTTCTTCCTCTCCGGGTTAGCCGCTCGGAGCTGGGCCGGTTTGTTATTTGATCTCTATCCTCTCTCGGCCTTTTCTACCGGGTTTCTGTGCTGCTGGGAAGAAAAGCTCTCCTCTTTCCCACGCTCCCCGACACATTTTAATGAATTAACTGGAAGCCCCGCCCCCTCCTGGCAGCCTCGGGCCCCTCCCCCAGTGGCAGAACTCCTTTAAGGTGGCCTGCAGGCCTCATTGTTCGCTCCTGGCTCTTGTCCGGCTTCTCTTCTCCCGGGCTGGTTTTTGTCTGTGTGGTCTGAGCATGAAGTTTTGCAGAAGGGAAACAGACCAGGGGAGGGAGGGTGCTAGGTTCACAAGGCAATTCCCATCCAACTGAACAGTTGTTTCGGCAAAAATCGAATTATGAATTCGAAAAAGTAACCCGGGGGACAGGCCTTTCAGGTACCTCTCCTCCAGAACGTCGGCACAAAGCGCCCCTTCTCAGGGTTTCCAGGGGTCTGCCCCGTGGCACTCCCCTCCCACCCACTCTCCCCGCCGGCGGCGCCCGATTTACCCAAGGCTGTGGGCCGCTGGCATTTGTCTGGGCATGAGGAGAATTCAACAACGATTCCACAAACATTTATTAAAGGCTCGTTACAGTGTGCAGGGCTTCGGGTGGAGTGCGGAGGCGCAGAGATAACACTGGACAAAAGCCCTGTTCTCAAGGCGCTTACTGTCTAACAGATGCCGAGGTTTGGGGCAGGGCGGGAGCTCCCGGCGGGTGCTGCCCTCACGGCTCATCGGTCACCTAGAAGTCTCCGAAATCTGTCTGAGAGGTTAACCGACTTGCCGGGCAAGGCTCTGCCCAGTCTCCTGTCTCACAGGCTGGCCCTTAATCCAGTTTGCTTTTCCTTTACTTGGTGCTTCTAGATTGTCTCCCCGCTCTTGCCTTTTCTGTACCTCCTGCCGAATCCTGGCATCGGCCCTCGTGAGGGGGGAGGGAGCAGGAAGAAATGGGTTAAAGGAGCGACTTCAGGGAGAAGGTTGCTGTCAGAGCAGTTGTGGAGCACAGGGTGCCCAGGGAGGTCACCAAACCTGGATATTTAGGCAAAATTGCATGGGAAATTTTTTTTTTACTTATAAAATCTTTCACCTAGAGATTGCTAAGTGTGCCCCATGCCCGGCAGGGCGGCAGCTGGTTTCATAACTGGAGCCACCAATCTCAGGAAGGTTAAATAGTAAGTATAGTGGGGAAAAGAACCAGAGATTTCACCCTGTGGGTTCACCTCCTGTTCTGAACTAAGCAGTGCTGATAAAAGATTCCCGTCCCTGAAAACAAAGCTGAGGTTTGCTCAAATGTTTTGTTCTGGGCCTCCTGGGAAAGCAGTGTGGTGTTGCTCTATTTTTTCAGCAGCCTCCGAGATAAAAACTGCTTCTGCCCAGCAGCAAATCATTCTCAGACTTCATCCTCCTCACAGGCTACCTAAGTGGGGACCCCACCCCCATGTCTTATTTGATAGCCTGTTGATGGGAAGTGACTATCTTTCCAGGCAGTGGTTTCCACTTTTCAACAAACAGGGTTACTGAAAAGGTATCATCCTCTTTGCACTCCAATCTTGTCATTCCTACTTCTGCTCTTTGGGATGGAGGCAAATGAAGTCTGTTCCCAACGCAGCTTTTCAGATGCTTAAAGGCGGCTGTCATGTCTTTCCTGAAGATCCCAAGTCTCCTCTTCTCCAGGCTATCTCAGGTTTTAGCCTGAATTCCTGCACCAGGGTTTTTTCCCTCATGATTGTGGTCCCCCAACCTCTGGACACACTTACCAATATTCTTCCTAAAATGGGGCACTGAATTGTTCTCTATTAAAAGCAATAAATCTGGGAATCATTAAGCAATAAATGGATCACTGAGGTTTAGAGCTGTTCTAGGACCTTCGAAGCCATCTTCATTTCACAAATGAGGAAAGGACTCAGAGAGGGGAGTGACCCCTCCCCGAAGATCAAACACAAATAAGAATTGGTGGGGCTAGAATCTGAACCAGTTTTTCTGTCTCCAAAAGCATACTTCCTTCTACCATATCACAACACAAGGGCTTTTCTTGTTGATGTTCTTTTGTCTTGAGACTGAAAAACTAATCAGGATTCCTAGAAGACTGAAGAGCAAATAATGAAAAAGCAAATAAAAAATGCGCTTTCCTTCTTTCATGCCTTTGGAACCAATGTCTTTCCTTTGAACCTGAAGCTCACCAGATATGGAGTTCTCCTCATTCTAAGTGGCCGTGCATAATGTCTGGTAGGCATAAATATCCAGGAGTGGGAAGCTGAGAGGGAAAATCACATCAAAGGCGGTTCTGTGCAAGTTGGAAGAGAGTCCTATCAGCCAAAGATTACAAATCAGAAGCAAGGATTTGGAAACACAAAATCCTGAAGGGAACAATGGGATCCTCTACTGAAGAGATAAGAAGCTGAGAAATGCAATACCTTACCTAACATGGCAAACCAGGGAGACGGTGGGAAAGACTCATTGAACCTTACAGGCTCCAATACATCCCATACTCAGGCCACCAAATGAAATCATTTTCCTCCCCTGTTCAGGGACCTGCAGTGACTCCCCATCGCCTACAAGCCTCAGTTCAATTCAACAAATATTATGTAATCTGTACTATTGATTGGGGAGGCAAAGAGGTAAAGCATCAACCTACTGGCCTAGTATGCAAGGCCCTTCCCAGTGTGATCCCAACCTGCCTTTCCAGCTTGGCCTCCCTCTGCTCCCCACACACATCCCACACTCTTAACTATAATCTTACCATTCCCCAAACATCACTCATGCTTTCCTGCCTGCGTTGCTTCACATTGTTCCTTCTGCCTGAAATGCTCTTCCCGGCCTCCCACTCACCCACCCCCGACTTACGCCCTACCCATCCTCCAAGGATAAACTCAAATGTCACCAGCTTCCGGAAGGCTTCCTGACCTCCTTTGATTAGATCTCCCTCCTCCAAATTAACAGAGCGTTTTGTCTGAATCTCTCTTATCACCCCCATCAATTAGTTACCTATTTAGATGAATATACATACATATATCTAAAAATATATATGTATATGTATGTTTCTATGTATGTATGTGTAGATGATAGTCTTATGTTATATGATAGCTATTTGGGATACTACCACCAAGCTCCCTGGGGACAGGAATTGGGTTCTGCCTTCTGTTGTTAATGCAGACTTGGAAGCTAAGTAACCTGTTTAGCTGGCTGCCTGGACCACAGCTGTGGGAAGGGAGAAAAAGCACTGAATCTAGAGCCAAGTCTGAACGATGGCTCCACCACTGATTAGCTTTGTTCTGTGCCTCAGTTTACTACTCTGTATAATGGGGATAATAATACATATGCTCCCTACCTCAAAGTCTTTTTATGAAGAAAACTCTGTCAACTGCAGAGTGTCATAGATAGAAATGTCAACTGTTTTTTCTTCTAAACATAGTTCCACATTTATCATGCTGCGCAAGAAAAATCAGATCAAAAAGGGGGAGAAATGAAAAAGAAAACAAGCAAATGAAAAACCACAAAAAAGGTGAAAATGCTATTTAGTTATTATTCTCATCCTCTCTGAGTAGCCACTGATCAGTCATTGGTAGAGGGCCCGATCATTTCCTCATCTTTCACCATTGATAAGGGCTCTATAAGGATCCATATGGACCAACCAGACCCTGACCCAGGCTGTGTGGGCTCACACAGATGGGCCAGGCAGGAGCATCCAGGAGCCAAGCCCCTAACTATTGCATGCCAGAGCCAAGGAACTTTAGCTGGGAGACCTCACTGATTTAATAGCCTGAGTTTCTGTAATTGTCAGTGACAGTTTTTTCCCACACTGAGATCACAGAACAGCCTTTGTCTGCAGGCACCAGTTCTGCCCACCCCAGCATGGACCTAAATGGAGTTTTTCTCCCCTTTCCCAATTTTCACTCAAGCCCTTAGGAAGAGTCTTCCAGAGTATGCTCCTCCTGGTGAGAGTGACCTTTGCTCAAACTGAATGCTGAGTTCACTTGTCCATAGTATGAGATTCTGTGGTGTGTTTGTTACTTGTTTTGTAAAATGTATAAAATGATGTAACTAGCTCTACAATAAAAACAAAGTTCATAGCTACTAGATATTTTTAAATGACTATTTTTTTTCATTTTAGAAAATGCTGCCATTTTTTCATCCCAAACCTAACATACATTATTCTGAACACGTTTTCTTGGTCTGTCTGCTGTCCAAGTATTTAGTTTTTGCTTTGCTTTTTTGTGCCATATTTCTTGTGTCATTTACTATTTGGCCTTTCCCACACCTACCAAGGACAGTCTGATTGGTTATGGAAAACTCAGTGGCAAGGCAAGGCAAGAAGCATTTATTAAGCAGCTATGATATGCCAGACACCATGACAAGCACTGGAGATAAAAAGGCAAAAAAACCTAAAACAACAACAACAAAACCATTCCAGCTCTCACTGGGCTCCCAGTCTAATACAAAAATATTTACATACCTATCAATCAATAAGATTTAGACAGGATAATCTGGGATATAATCTTAGAGAGAAAATACAAAGATTAAGAGAGGTTTTTTGCAGGTCATACTGGGCAGATGTGCTGTTAACATTTATTGAAGACCTACAATGTGCCCAGCAGTGCCCCACCCTCAAAGGGCTTCCATAAGAATGGGAAAACCTGGATTCAAATCCCTCTACCACCCCCAGACACTTACCATTTCTCTAACCCTGGGGAAATCTGAGCCTCAGTTTCTTCATCTGTAATTTAAAAACATGACTGCCTATTTTTATAGGGTTGTCATGAAAATCGAATGAAATGTGGGTAAAGTGATATAAAATATTAGCCATTAAAATAAGAACAAGTTGACCTTTTTATATAGCAGAAGCAAAGAAATGGAAACAAAGTCGATGCCCATCAGTTGAGGCACTGTCAACTCAATTGTGGTACATGAACAAGATGAAATACTGCAAGAGATGCTGAATATGTAGGATGCAGAGAAGCTCAGGAAGAGAGAGGTGAACAGATGCAAAGTAAAGTAAAACAGAACCAGGAAAATAATCTACTCTACAAATGAAAAAAGGGAGAAAAATTAAATATTGTATATTCATAATGACTAAGCTTGTCCCCCAAAGAAATTAGAAAATTCACTTTCCTCACTTATTTGCCAAAGTAAGGGATTCTGAGTGTGGAATATCCCATAGACTGAGCAGCTCAGCTAATATGTTTTATTGAGTTGCTTTTTTCTTTCTTTTTAAAAAAATTATTTGTTACAAAAAGAGAAGAAAAAAGGTTATATTTGGAATTAATCTTAATTCCAAATATAACCTTTTTTCTTCTCTTTTTGAGAAGTTTTTTACTCTTTGGGTAAAAAACAAAAGATATTAATAAGACAAGATAAAAAGATAAAGAAAATTTAATAAAAATCAATAAAAACTACAGGAAGTAGGGAACAAACAATAATATCCTAGATCCAGACACACAGAGTGGATACACTTTATAAACAACAATAAAAGCTAGATTTCTATATGGTTGGAAAAACCCTTTACATATATTAACTTATTTGATCTTCACACTGAGAGACAGGTGCTATTATTATCCTCACTTTACAGATGAGAAAAAAAATCAAGAGGAGAGAGTTTTAAGTGTCTAGCTAAAGGTCATACAGCTGAGTGTCTGGGTCAGGATTTGTACTTGGACTCAGGTCCAACACTCTCCCTACTGCACCACCTAGCTGCCGCACTAAAGAGTAGATAAACTTCAACTATTAGTATGAGCCAGAGAAATTGGGTGAATCTATTACAAAGTAATAAGAAGTAATATCGTGGCATAAGAAAAAACACTAGCCTTGGCCCTGGAGACTTTACATGACTAAAGTAATTTCAGTAGCATCCAGATGAATTCCAAACTCAGGAGGACCCTGAGGGAGCAGACCTCTGTGCAGAGAGAATATTATGTCCGTGGATATGCTAGTAAATGTTTAATAATCAACTCCCTGAAATAGCCCAACACATGTTTAGGTTTAATCTGCATTATAAAAATGTTCTTAATCACTTTCTTACATCTATCTAGACAATCAATAATAAAAATTCCTGATTTTAGCATTAGCTGATTTCAGAAATATACATGCTAACTCTGGAAATTTAACTCTAATGCATATACGTACACACACACACTGTATCATCAGAGAGAAGGGATCATAGGACACAAGGCAGAAAGTTAGATTGAGTTCCAAACAGAAGATCACATGATAAAGAGGCTATACTGAAAAAGAGAGAAGTACACCAAAGACAAACACCTACAGCCACTGATACAGAAGGAAGCAACCTGATTGCACAGAATGCTACCTCTGGACTCAAGGAAAGATTTCCAGTAACCAAGAGTTGTGAGTTTATCCTTTGGCAGAACAGGCTTTCTACAATTTGTGCTCCACTCACCATTGCATCCCTAAGTTTAAAAAGCACATATTAACATTATCCATGTTCTATGTATTTTTTATTTTCTGCAAGGTAATTGGGATGAAGTGACTTGCCCAGAGTCACACAGCTAGTGAATGTTAAATGTCTAAGGCCACATTTGAACTCAGGTCTTCCTGATTCCAGAGCCAGTACCTACTGTGCCATCTAATACCCCTAAGTTTAAGTCCACTCTTCCCTTTGTGGAAGATGTTTCCCAGATTTCTTAAGGATGTTCTCCACCAGCTTCTTACTGCTCAGTAGATATCATTTTAAAAAACCTAATTATGTCAAACTGACTTTCAATGGGAAGCACACTAATAGGGACTCTCAAGTGACTGTACTAGCTCTTCAGGTTATCTTTAAAACCTTGAATAGGAACAAGAGCCCCCTTTTGGCAACACCAACCAGTAAGTGCAAATTGGGGCTCCTACATTAGGAACATTTTTTGTGACCTTAAGAAGTTATTACATGTATTTCATAACCTGAGATACTTCTTGGGGATAAATCTGGATTTCTTTTAAAAAGTCAAAGGTATTCAAAGCCCAGTTGGAAGGCTCTTCCTTCTGTCTTCAGCATAGCTAGTATCTCCACATTCACTCGTGGACCTCTCAAAGAAGTAAATAACCAGATGATTTTTTTTTTACTCTCCCCCTGGGTATACACTCAAAGGGTTATCAGCCCTATTAAGCCCATGAGTCTTCCTTGATTTCAAAGAAACCATACTCAACCTTATGAATGTCCCCAACTGGAATTATAGCCCTTAATACACTACCCAGGCTCGAGGGACAGTTTCAGAAGTTTGCAAGGGAGTCTGTGAATTCCCCTAATAGCATTGAGACTTGGAAGATTCAAATCCCTTCCACTCATACAAGTCATTTGACTAGCACTGCCCTCTTTTAGGCCTCATTTTTCATTTGCTCAGTGATCAGTTGGAATGGTTGGGGGATTCATTTTATGTGACTTGAAATACCATGGAGCTCAGAGGGCTGATGGGGATCATCCTAGATCATTCAAGAGCTTTACAATTCATTGTTCTATGGTAAAGTAGACAATTCCAGAAGGTATCTGGATTATTAAGAGGGGGGCGGGGAGAGCTTGATCTGTTTCTTCCCTATATTCCCTACATCATCATTATATGATGCAGGCAAGAAACTGTGACAACTTGAAAGCTACATCCACTGAATCCTTACAGTTCAATTCTGTGTTAGACAACCCTAGCCAGGACAACCTGCAGGTGCTTTTGCTTGCACTACTGACCTGTGGCTTTCAGGAGGAAGAAATCTTTATAGACAGAAGCATTTTCTATTTGCTTCTCTTTAGTTTAATCTTTTCCCCTTCATCTTCGCATGGGACTCAAAATAATACAAAAGCCTGGTAGTGGGAAGTTCAAGTCCTGATTCTGATTTTCACTGTGCTTGCTTGAACATTTTTACCTTTTCCTTAATTTTCTCATCTATGAAATGGGGCAATTAGAATAAAATATGAAACAAACATTGAAAGGTTTTCACTTCAAAGTTCTGTGATTTTATGGGTATGGGACATGTCCTACATACCAAAGCTTCTGAAAATGTGGGTTGTAACCTCATATGGACTCACATAACTTAATGTGGGGATCACAAAAAACTGACAACAGTAAAAGGCATAAAATGTTCCACCAAGATTTAATTTTTTACATAAAAATAAATGACATCCATCTCATTAGTATGCAAATTTGCTTTTGTTTCAGTAAATGATAAAATTATATGTATGTCAAAGAAGTGTTTAAAAATAAACTCCTTTATGATTTATTATTAGCAAATGTTTTGTTTACATATCTATTTTATATACATGTATGCCAGGGTTGTGTAAGAAGTTCTTGGACAAAAAATGGTCTTGAGTGGAAAAAATTTTAAGAAGCCTTGTACCACCAATCTTCCCTCAACCTCCTCTATGCAAGATCTCTCTCTCTCTCTCTCTCTCTCACACACACACACACACACACACACACACATCTTTGTAAGGCAATTTCATGGCCAAAAGAAAAATCATTCCCTAGTGGCTAACTTTTTGGAAAGCAGTCTCTCCAGTCTATAAAGAATGGAGCCTTGATAACAAGGCTTGTCCTAAGATACATTGTCCCAAGTCTATTGTAGACCAATACAGGAAGCCCTTCCAGCCTAGTAGATGCTGCCAGATGTTGTATTTTAAAGATGATAGCATTTTTTAAGAGCTGACATCCATGTCACCAAGGACCATAAGAGAAGGACTTATTGGAGGTTTATGTGAGGAATAATTCAGAAATCATATTCTGCTAACTGAAAGTAATAAAGACACCACTGTGTCTCGCTTAATAGAACACTTTGTAGTTTCTAATTTCATTAATATCTCCTTTAGAGCAACCAAAGTGTCAATAGTTGGCTACTGTTTCAACCACTAGGTGTTGTTTGAGCTGCCCTTGGGGCCATTGTGGTCCATAGGTTAGTAACAAGGATTAGAGGAATAAGATTAGAAACCATTAGAAGGCAGTTAGTTCTGGCCAAACACAGATAGGAGCTACAGTGACTAGATGGAGATGATTTTCAATCTGTCAAAGGCAGAGGTTGGGGGGGGGGGAAGGCAGGGGGTAGGTAAGGGGGACAAGTAGGGAACGAAAGAGAGAGAGCTGGAAGGAGGAAAAGGGAGAGAAGAAAAAGAACTGAAGTAGCTATTGGCTATCAAGATAATCCAATCACTGTCCCTGGGAAGGGGAACTAATTAGAAGGAAAGTTCTCATGAAAAGACAGCTTTGCTTGTCCATGTGTATGAAAGAGCTCTGAGTCAGTGGTCAAAATTAAATCTGAAAGTCTTTATCCTGCTGGGTTCTCTGGTCACTTTCAGTCAGGTTTCCCTATGAGTTTAGAAAACCTCAGACTTCTTCATTTTATTCTCACAGACTTATCTCAGATTAACCATTAGTTAGTTAATGGGATGGGGCCACTTCTTAAAAGCTTGTTATATTTCACCAGGAAGTGCATGAGAGGGAGGAAAAAACCCCTTTTCCACATTGTATAAAACAAGTTATTTCTCAGCACTTCCAAACTACCCTAATTGAGAAGAGGAGGAAGGGGAGGGGGGGGAAGGAGGAAGGGAAGGGAGGAGAGAAAGGAAGGGGGGGAAGAAAAAGAGAGGGAGGGAGGCAGAAAGACAAAGAGGGAAGAAGGGAAAGAAAGAGAAGGGGGGGGGGGAGATAGAGACAGAGACACAGAGAGAGGAGGGGGAGGAGGGGAAAGGAGAGGGAGAGGGAGCACTTGTGAGGTCATGTTGGGTGGGGGTGGTCAGGAAAGAACTCCACCCCCTCAGACCTCTGAAGTTTGTAAGAGAGAAGTCATTGTTAAACGTACTATTGAATTTATTCAGCAT
Organism: Sarcophilus harrisii; assembly: GCF_902635505.1. NCBI lineage: Eukaryota > Metazoa > Chordata > Mammalia > Dasyuromorphia > Dasyuridae > Sarcophilus > Sarcophilus harrisii. The sequence goes on along the minus strand of NC_045427.1, from coordinate 248,001,072 downwards.
CCCACTACCTTCCACCCCAATCTCTATCAGAAACATATAGGAAACAGCAGAGACAGACCATTCCTGTTTAACCTGCCAAATAATTTTGGGATCCTTTTTCCTGACAGCTACTGACTTCTCCCACTATCCCTGGTTTTCAATTGGGACATAAGAGCTAGATTTAGCTAAAAGATGCTGGAGATCATCTAGTTCAATGCTCTTCATTTTACAAATGAGGAAATTAGGTCCCCGCCAGATTAATGACTGCCATTGGTCACATATTCTTACTTCAGATTCAGTCTTCTATGCTACATTGCCTCACAAAAATTTATTCAGTCCTATGTATCTAAGCTTGTACTGGGGAAGGGGCAGGTGAAGAGAAATCCTAGCTCTCCACAAACTTGCAATCCCTCCAGGCAGACTTTCTGCTATAGGAGGCTCAAACAGGCTGATCCTTGACCCTCATCCCAAAATAATTTGAGTAGGAGGTATGTTCTACTCCCCAAGGCAAAAGCCAATGTAACTAGTAAATGGGAAAAGCTGGAAAACTGAAAGAAGCGCTATTAACAGTAATAACACCTGCTTCATCTTCTAGGTCATGGCCTGCTTCATCATCCTCACTCATCCACATAGTTCAAGGTTCCTTCTAGCTCTGGTACTGACTCTTAGGATCAATAGGGAAGCATCTTGAGTGTGATCTCCCTTCAGGCATTTCATTTATTTTGACATTTCTGCCTAATGCAATTTTGTATTCCTTCTTTCATACCCTTAATTTTATATTCATTCTTTTATATTCTTTATTTTATATTCCTACCTCTTTTATATACTTTCTTTTTAGAGCTACAAATTCAGCCACTGGAAGAAATCTGGTCCCAGGCCTATTACAGATTCAGTGGAATTCACCCAGAGAAATCATAACATTTTTCAAAAGGAACCTTAATTTCCTTTTCTATAAAATTTCCTTTTTCTGTAAGTGATTTTCATTTAAATAGGGTTATTCCAACCTTATCCTCCTCACATTTTGAATATCAATTGAAATAACTGGATGGGAAGTTGCTTAGAAAAGAATGCTAAAAATGTAGATTCATAAGATCCCAGCTGTAGAGCTGGAAGGATTTCTGAAGCCATCTAGTCCAAAACCCTCATTTTATAGATGAGAGCAAACAAAAGCCTGGGGAAATTAAGTGACTTTGCCCAAAATGGCACAAAGGCCATTAACTTCAGAGGTGGGATTATCATTATTTCAGGAGTACTAGGTGTTGACCCCGGATTGCCCTCCTCCACTTTAGTTCTAAAGAAAGGAGGGCCTATCAAACTGTGCATACCCTTTGATCCAGCAGTGTTACTACTGGGATTATATCCCAAAGAGATTATAAAGAAGGGAAAGGGACCTGTATGTGCAGAATGTTTGTGGCAGCCCTCTTTGTAGTGGCTAAAAACTGGAAACTGAATGGATGTCCATCAGTTGGAGAATGGTTGAATAAATTGTGGTATATGAAAATTATGGAATATTACTGTTCTGTAAGAAATGACCAACAGGATAATTTCAGAAAGGCCTGGAGAGACTTACACGAACTGATGCTGAGTGAAATGAGCAGGACCAGGAGATCATTATATACTTCAATAACAATACTATATGATGACCAGTTCTGATGGATCAGGCCATCCTCAGCAACGAGATCAACCAAATCATTTCTAATGGAGCAGTAATGAACTGAACTAGCTATGCCCAGAAAAAGAACTCTGGGAGATGACTAAAAACCATTACATTGAATTCCCAATCCCTATATTTATGCACACCTGCATTTTTGATTTCCTTCACAAGCTAATTGTACAATATTTCAGAGTCTGATTCTTTTTGTACAGCAAAATAACGTTTTGGTCATGTATACTTATTGTGTATCTAATTTATATTTTAATATATTTAACATCTACCTGGTCATCCTGCCATCTAGGGGAGGGGGGGGGGGGGGGGGTTAAGAGGTGAAAAATTGGAACAAGAGGTTTGACAATTGTTAATGCTGTAAAATTACCCATGTATATATCATGTAAATAAAAGGCTATTAAATAAAAAAAAAAAAAGGAGGGCCTCCAAATGAAGTTTAAATTATTTAATTGGGACATGGATAATGTAAATCAGAAGAACTAGCTAAGCAGACAGTACTTAGAAGTCTCCTTGTATATATTTGGTAGGCATTGAGTAAATAAATAAACAAACAAATGAATGGAAACCAATATCAGGCATTATAGTACAATGAAACTGATACTAGAGTCATGACATAGATTTACTTCTGTATGATTCTGGGAAAGCCATTTAACCTCTTCAGCTTCAGTTTCCTCATCTGAACAATGAGGGAGTTGGATTAGATTAACTATGAAGGTCCCTTTCCCATTCAAAATCTATGGACCTAATCTTTTGCCTGATAATATGTCATGCACTATAGCCTACATTATTGCATCCTAGTGCAATATCCCAGAGGAATGGTCTTTGTAAATCAGTTGTGGAAACCCAAATCAGAAAAGATGGTGGCAGATGAGTTTTCAAGGCCAATATTCAAACTAACTCTTAAATAATCTTCCCTAGTGACTCTTTATATAACCTCTCAACCAGGAAGAGATATTGAATTTTAGGCCTATACTCAATTTCTCTTCAATTTCATCATCAGGAGAGTTAAATTAGGACACAGTTGAAGGAAGCTGGTGAGCAAGCATTGAGCCAAAACCAGCCCTTGGCCTGCACACACCAGCTGTTTCCTTTCCCAGATCTTCTGAATGCTGGCTTGAGGATCCACCAAAAATTTTCACTTTCCTAAATTTCCTTTCTTCTGCAACGATTCCTCCATTGTGTAAATTGTTGTCTTAAGAAACCCACAGGGGACTTGAGAGGTACCTTGTTAAGATGAATTCCAGGACTGGCTTCAAAGTGAACACAAGTTACAACTTGTCAGACAATTAAGGGACTGCATCTTACTCTGTAAACTTGGAAAATTATTCCTTTTTAATTTTCAGAGACCACAGAACAAGCTATAAACTGTAAAAACCTAATGAGAAAATTTGACAGGTAATGTCTCCTCCTGCAAACATGTTTTAATAAGCTGACTGTTATGTTGGTCAGTTAAAAAAAAAAAAAACTGTTTAGAAATGAGTCACTTCACAATTCTATCTCACCAGTAAGCTTCTTCCCAGGATTTACCTTGAGAAAGCAATTTCAACAGAGAGAAGTGAATGATGTTTTTACTTCCAGTGGAAATGAGTTTGATTTAATTTGAACAAAGTAGCCTCTAGGCCAGCTTGGAGTCTTAGTATTCAAGGACCTAGGACTAGAGATCCACTTTTTGCATGCTTTAATCTTCAGCTTCCTGTAATTTGAGGGGCTTAATAAAGAGTCAATAGAGAAAGAGACCAGACTTTATTATTTCATGTGTAGAGAGAAGAAAGGATAAGAAATCTTCCCTACAATTTAGGAGATTTAAAAAGAGTAGCCTAGAATGTAGGCTTTTGGCCACTGAAAGGTTGATCATGGTCCAGGGTCACTAGGCGTCAAAGACAAGATAAAACGGCCAGATTCTTCCTGGCTTTGTATCCAACGTGCCAAGCAGTGTCTTAAGAAGAAATTCCTTATTTTTGCTAATTACTGAGGGATAGGTATTTCAGAACTATACCCACTTGTGTCTATACTTGCTCACATACCTTCCTCGATCAAAATGGAGCAGACTAAGTTAATTAGATCATTATTCCCTATTCAATATTAAAAGAGCTACTCATTACTGAAGTAAACTTCTTCCCGACCTGTCTGCATCTCTCCCCTCCCTCCTCCTCTCTCGGAATATATTCTTACAGAGTAGGAGGGCCGGGCTTCTTCTCCTTCCTAATTCTAGACAGCATTCCTTGACTTCATAGGGATCCGAGAGGTCGCGTGATGCCCAAACACAAAGCAAGCTGGAAGGCGTATAAAGTTAGGATGCTAAAATGTGCCTTCTTCCAACTGCTTGATTTGCAAGGAAACTGTCGAACCGAAGATGGAGTATCAGAGAGAGGCAGGCAACTTCAGAATCTGTGTGTTTGTGTGTGTAAGTGTGTGTGTGTGTGTGTGTGTGTGTGTGTGTGTATCGCGTGCGCGTGTGAAGCTTCCTCCGCCTTGGTAAATAAACTGACATCTTTTTACCTTCATCTGACTCGTTTCTCCTTGGGGGGACCTCAGTTCGCCCCGCTCCGCTCTCCTGTTCACTGGCTCCCTCTGCCTGTGCAGCGAGCGAATGAAACCGACACTAGAGGGTTTTCCCGCAGCTCTTGGACCCTCAGTCCCTTCTGCATCCAGGGACTTGACACGCCGAGTAGCTGGGCAGCGGCCAATCTTCTGGCCATTTCCAACCTAAGGGTCGCGGTCCCTGGGGTCTGGCAGAGAGGGGCAGCTGGGGAGGGGGGTCTCGTCTCCCGCCTCCGGGCCGGCCCCACCCCCTAAAAGATCTCCACTTTCGTTCCTTCCTTCCCCGCCAGCCGCCAGTCTGGGGGGTGACCCCGCCCCCCAAAGGCTAACCGCGCTCCCTCCGCCCCCTGCTCCCACCCCCACGTGGGTCGCAGCCCAATAAGCAGCCCCACTCCCAGCCCGGCGGTCGCGTCACGGGTGCACCATTGTTATGCAAATATAAGCAGCCTAAAAGGCGCCGAGGTTGCATCTCCGCGGCAGAGCCGAGCAGAGGCCGCGTGGGGCTGTGTTTGAATCTGACCCGACAGGACATGCACCCCGCGTTGTAATAAGGAGGCGCCTTTTCCCCCGCTTCCCAGGCTGTCCCCACCTTCTCGGGCTTACTAGTCTTCTCCCAGCTGAGCGAAGCCCGGCGGCAGCCCCCTCGCTCGGCCCCCGGCGCGGCTGGATGCAGCGGCGGGTCCCCGTGGCGGCAGGAGGCGGCTTCCCCCCGGGCGCGAGCCGGCAGGGAGCCCGGCCCCCGGTCCCGAGAGCAGGGGTCCGGGCAGCGCCGGCCGGTGCCGGGGGCCCGTGTCCAGGACGACAGAGCTGAGTGGCCGGGTTCTTCCATGCGCCCCTGCATCCCGCGAAGAAGACAGGGGCCGAAGCCGAAGCCCTCGAACTTCGGGACCACGACCACCCCCGACGCCGCTGCCGCCCGCCGCTCCTGGACCTGCAACCCCAGCCGCTGGGTCCAGAAGCTCGACCGGCCTGAGCGAGCTCTCGGCCCTGGAGACTTGCTGGGGCCGCGCCCAGCCCACGCGCTCCGGAGCTGAGGAGGGCCCCGCCGCGGCCGCCGCGCCCCTCCCAGTCCCAGGCCCCAGGGCCCGGCCCGGCAGCATGAGCCAGGCGGAGCTGTCCACCTGCTCGGCCCCGCAGAGCCAGCGAATCTTCCAGGAGGCGGTGCGCAAGGGAAACACGAAGGAGCTGCAGTCGCTGCTACAGAACATGACGAACTGCGAGTTCAACGTGAACTCATTCGGGCCCGAGGGCCAGACAGCGCTGCACCAGTCGGTCATAGACGGTAACTTGGAGCTGGTGAAGCTGCTGGTCAAGTTCGGCGCCGACATCCGCCTAGCCAATCGCGATGGCTGGAGCGCGCTGCACATCGCCGCCTTCGGGGGTCACCAGGACATCGTGTTATACCTCATCACCAAGGCCAAGTACTCGGCCAGTGGCCGGTGATGGCCGGCGCCGCCCGGCCGGGGGCAGAACCGGGGAAGGCGCCGCGCACTGCACTCTCCACCCGCCTGGGCGCCTGTCCGCAACTCCTCTGCGCCCTCCTTCCCTCGCACGACTCAACTCCGGGAGGGCGCAGGCACATTGGGAGCAGGGGACAGCAGAGCAAGAGGCCCGCGGACCACATCCGTTAAGCCTAGCGCCCAGGGGACCCACCGGGGGTCCAGGGTCGCGGAGCAGGCGGCGGGCTCAGCGAAGAGTGTTCAGTGTGTGTGAGTGTGTGTATGCGTGCGCGTGCGTGAGTGTGTGCGCGCAAGAGACATGAGGGAGGGGGAGGGATTTCTGTGTGTTGTTTTTTTTTTTTTTTTTTGTAAAAAAAAATCCTAATATTTTCATTTTAAACATCAAAAGCTGCTTGGACTCCTTTTTCTCCCCTCCCAAGACGCCCTCCCCACTACCCACCCATCCCCCTGGTGACTGACCCGCAATTACGTCTGGAGCCCTCTCCTCGGCGGGTGTCTGGGGCTGGACTCTGGTTTTGTTTTCTACTGTAAAATTGTCTGCCATCTACCTCGGCTGTGCTAGCACAGGAGTATTTGCCGTTTCAGTTAGAAATCTGGTCAGATGCTTTAAAAATGGACTTTCCCCTCGGTGTCCTGGGAACACCCCCGTCTGCTGCCGCGAGTGGCTCCCGCTCCCACCACCCGCTCTTCTCCCTATCCAGACTCGCTGGGGGAGGCTCCGGCCAGCCAGCCCCGGATGTTGTCCTTTTTATAAAGTATTCTGGCACAGACATTGATCCCATTTCCACACTTAACCGTTCCCGGTCGCTGTTATTCGGGTTTCATTTTTTCTTCCTTTACAAAAAAATGTAAAAGGGAAACAAAAATCCCTCCTAGGATCTAAAACCGGGACAGGTTTTTGCATCTTCTGCTTTCGTCCACGGGGCGGGTGGCTTCCATCTGAAAGATTTTTTTTTTTTTTTTTTTTTTTTTTTTTCCCACGGTTTAAAAGTTAAGACCAAGTACTTTCCTTAATTGTAATGTGTATGTTTGGAGGGCTAGGGCTCCCTCTATCCATTATCAGCATCTAAATCTGTGAGATCTCTGGTTCTGGATCTCATTTGTTGGGGTAGGGAGATTGGACGTTATCTTTGGGGAAAGTTCAGAAAATCCAGCCCCCCTCCCCTTCTCCCTATGCACCTGAATTTAGCAAGAAGTCACATAAGTGATGCCAGGTCCTCTTAAAAAAATTTTTTTTGTAATGTGTTCCGAGGGGAAAAAAAATCCAATGGAGTTTAGTGAGTTCTGGACTGAATTCAGGGTTAGGAAAACGGGGGAAGGGGCCTGGAAGGAAGAAGTGGGCCCGACTTTGAAGGCAAGAGGAGGAGGAGAGACTGGCGCACTCATCAAAGAACGCGCTCCCCCTGCTGCCCATGCTCTCGCAAACAGCTTGGAAATCCTGAGCGAATGAATGGGTTTCTCCATCTGGTAACTAGGGATCGCTCTTCTTTGACGCTGAAACAGGAGGAAAGAAGAAACCACCTTCCGTCGCTTTGGGAAAGTGGCCTGCACGTCCAATTGGCAATGCTGCTCTTAACTGCCCTGGCACAAGGACAGCGGGGAGGCAGAAATTCAAACTGGGGCCCCCCTGCCGTGTGTTTTGTGTGTGTGAGTGTGTGTTCACCCCGAGTGTCTGCACTAAGAAGAGATAGATCACTGCCATCTCCTTGCTATATAACCTTTTCTTTCTCTCCCCCCCACCCCCGCCCCCATTACTCCTTTTGGCCCGAACCAAGACGATCAAAGGAACAAAATAGTTTTGTACTGGGGCTGGGGGAGGTGTTAAAATTGTTATAAACTATTTATCTTGTATGTTGTATATTTGTGGGTGAGGTTTGTGAGCCTGGTTTTTGTTTGGAACTATTGTGAGTGGTCAATGTGGTTTGTGGGAAAAATATGCATTTTTTTTTTCTAGTCTTAAACTAAAAACTTGAGTCTGCCGGTTTTTCTCATTGCACTGAACACTGCTTTAGCTAATGGCTTTCACGAGCAGTTTTCTCTTTGGAAAACTTTGGCTATAATGAAAAAAGCTCCAGGTTTAAAAAAAAGGAAAAAACCTTTGGGAAGCATCTCTCATTTAATGTTGTAATTTACCAGAACTTTTTTTTTTTTTTTTGGTTTGCAAACTTTCTGTGTGAGCAATGGAGAGATTCCACCACTTTGGTGATTCTCCTTTGTAGTGATGAGGGGGGAACAATACCTTTTCTAGTGAGTTTTATTATAGTTACCAGATGGTTGCACATTTTTAAAAGATAAATGAATTTGCCACAATTAAATGTCATAACATTTATGACATAATATAAAATATTAACATATTAAGCCAAGTTCTAGATGATTTTTTAAAAAAGAAATCTTGGTTATAAACCCAGTTCTTAAGGGAGTTGTGTCCAGTGTTGTGAAAACAACATGTTAACCCATATTTATATTTTTATAAAATACCTATAAGACTGTGAATCTCTTGTGTTAATTGCTAAGTGAGTTTTAAGAAAAGTATTGTTCCTCTTCAGCCTCCTGGAGCTTTGTAGACCTGATTAGAAATGGAAAATTAGACCTTGGGAAGGGGGGGAGGGGAGGTTGCTCTGAAAATGTGTGAGCTGATGTATTTTTTTGCATCACTTCTGTCCTGAAAAGCTGCTGCCCTTCCTAGTCCCTATAGTTTCAATTTTCTATGCAACCCCACACCCCATATTGTTTTGATTCTGAGAAATAAAAGGGATGGTGAATAATTCAAATTTAAATGAGATTTCCCCTTTATTTGGCGCATAGTGCTGCTTGACCCTTCATGCCAAAATGAGGGGTAGAAGAGAAGAGACAGGTGGAGGGAGGCTTTTGTGTGTGTGCATGACTGGTCATCTTTGGCAGTCATCCCTGGTGATTTTATTTTGGAAGAAGATAATGTCAGTGAGTTAAGCAGACATTGAAAGCTGATGCACAGATTGCTCCAGAAAGGAGTTTTTCTGTAGTTTTTTTCTCTAGATGCAAATACCTTTTAATTATGTTAATTAATGTTAAGAATTTTAGGCTTATATTGAAGCTGTATATGGGTCACTATATGATCATTTCTAACTGGATGAAGTCTGTACAGCACAGCATCTTCCTGAGTGTATGATATAGACTGGTAGTCCCAGAGTGAAAAATTTATAAATAAATTTTTCATTGATCTTTTTATAAAAAAAATAAGTTTGGCCTTTCTTTTTTTGGGGGGGTGTTCCTTCTCCTCCAACATTGTCTGATTTGAAACCTTGAAAATGGGATCTTACCTGGAGTAGGGGTGGGGATGGGGAAGAAGGCAGGGGAGATTGGAATAACAAATTTACAAAGGTGCTATTTCCAAATATTAAAGAGATTATTTGAAAATCACTACTTCTCTTGAGCAGCATATGTTTGTATAATATCTATGTATGGAAAAATATATGTTATAAGTATGTACATGTATGTGTATACACACACACACACACACACACATATATATATATATATATATATATATATATATGTTCAAGGAGGAATCAAATGAGTTTGACATCCAGGGTAATTTGCCTAACATAAAAAACTCAAGATTTTCCAAACAATTAGAGAAGTCTCAGGGCTGAGTACTTGCTTAGCTGTCTCTCAGTTTAAACCACAAGGCAGATAATTATGCTTATTGTTGATCTTGACTACTTCTGCCTTTAAAAAATCCCCTGGGCTAGCTTAGTTTGTTGTAAGACATATTTTACAGCAAGCTCATTCTTAGAATCTTTATCTAGTGAGCTGGAGGCTACCTTAGTCTGTGTTTCAGCGACTCTCTCCAAGTTCAGTATACTCCAGGGGAAAAAAAAGTAAGCAGTGTACACTTGTATAGAGGAAGTACATAAAAAGGGGATTTGTGTTTTAATAGAAAACAGAAAAAAAGCTCTCAGAGACTCAGGGACGGCAGTGTTCAGCTAGTCTTGTAAGACCCCAAACATCTTGGAAATTGTCTACATATTGAAGACAGCCACTCACCCAGTTATGTATTTGAACCAGGAAGATCCCCAGCCACAAACTGAACTTCAAGTATCTACCATCAACATGATTTTCAAATTGATCCCAGAAGTTCTGATTCTGTGGAGTGGATACAGGAAGTCAACATTCTCTTGTAGTTAGACCAGTGAATAGACTATGTATACATGAGCTTGTGGTTAACCCATAGTAGACAGATTGGGAGGCTCTGCCAAAAAGTCCCTTCCCTGGCTGCTCTGGGAACAAGTTGACCATGTAAATTTGAAATAGGACTCCCAAGAGACGACTTAGCTTTAATCCTGTCATGCTTTATATTTACATATACGCCATCCCTGGAGCTTTACCTAGATAAAGAGGAGTTACTATAACAGGAAATGGTAGTCAGTGATCCCCGAGCTCTGGTACTAGAAACAATTTAAAGAAACAGTCTAGTTTTTCTGGGCAATTTACACATTCTGACAGAAACATTTTTTTAAGAGTTTTGTATTTGTATGCTCTTCTATATAATTTGTCAGTTTGTTTTCAGAAATCTTAAGTTATAGGTAACAAAAGCTGCTTTTTACAACTAGGACCCAAATCTCTTTCCCCAGAACTACAACATCACAGAGTATTTTCAGAATTCCAGCCCATATACCTGTCAGTCATCATTTCTTACCTCATGCCCATTCTTTTAAAATCAAGTATAAAATGTGGTATCCTTTTATATGGTATTCTTCATTCATGTGCTTTTTGAGGTATTTTCATTAGAGGAATGAAGGGGAAAAAGGTGGGCTAGGATTGAGATTCAGACCACTTTCTGTGTGAGCTTGGCAAATGCTTCACATTTCTAAGCCTCACCATCTTCACATGAAGCAGTTAGACTAAATGGAGTTATAGAAGTAATTGTTTTCATCCTAAATCTTTTTTTAGTTCTTTCATTTTTAGTACTCGGTGAGATCTGACTCTCTCCTAGTCACACTTCATCCCTCACCCCCCATTTCCATTGTAGACTATGCTTTCAAGTCCAGATACCATGATCTTGGGGAACTGAGAATGCTCCTAAATCTCCATTTCCTTTCAGGCTCTTAATCTGCGATCTCAACAACATATCCTTATTTGATAGTCATTCAATTCAAATTTAGCAACCTCTTTAAAATCTAGGTAAGCCTGGTTTGTTGTTTTTGATTGTTATTGCTCTCAAGGGATTTAGAGTCTAAAGGGGGAAGACTATATGCAAACAAATAGATACAGATATCCTGTATAAACTATATACAGAATAAATAGGAAATAATTAGCAAAAGGAAAGCACTGAATTAAAAGGGTTTGAGAAAAACTGATAAAGCCAGGATTTTTAGTTGGGACTTGAAGGAAGTCAATAGGTGGAACTGAGGAGGGGAGAGTATTCCAGGATTGGGGGACAGCTAGAGAAAATGATCAAAGTGGAGAGATGGAGTATCTTGTTCATGGAAGTGACAAGGGGAGTCCCAAAACACACACACACACACACACACACACACTCTCTCTCTCTCTCTCTCTCTCTCTCTCTCTCTGACTTTTGGGGGAAAGTTTGGGAAACTCACTCAGAGAAGCTCTCTCTGAGAGACCTGCCCCAGGGAATCAAGATAAAATGGTTTCATTCTGTTATCTGGGTGGGACTGGTTGAGTCCAGGACTTACTTAGCCAGAGCTGGAGATCGGGATTTCTATCCAACTCTATTGAGTTGGAGATTAGTCCAGGGATACTTATTCAATTCCAAGATTCACTATTCTGATTCTAACTCAAACTGCTCCCAGCCCCCACCTAGAGCTGCCCATATAACAAGCTTCCTCCAGCCCACCCTTACACAGGACCCAAAAGCAGGAATTACGCCAAGGAACCTCAATCTCTCTCTCTCTCTCTCTCTCTCTCTCTCTCTCTCTCTCTCTCTCTCTCTCTCTCTGCATATCTGCGACCCTCTGCCCTGAAAAGACATTCTCTTTTCAGTATTACTCTCTCTTTATCTCTCTCACCTATTTCCCTAACAGGACCCTATTTACCTCTGTCAGGATTTCTCTGCTAGATCTTTACTTCTCTGTCATGTCCTGCCACTAAGGAAATCAGCCTTCAAAAGCTGACTTCTCAGTTCTAATAATAAACTTCTTTTGCCATTTTGACTTTTTGGGTTTGTAAATTCATTTATGAAGGACCTGCACCAACCAGAAGGGAATTCCCACAACTCTGTGCTGTACCGAACCTCATCATTTTGGGCTCCCTGACCATGAATCAAGGGGAGCCGAACTTCATCAGAAGGAGATCAGTGTCAACAGATTGAAGAATAAGTAAAATGTAAGAATGAAGAAGGAACCCCGAAATTCCCTACTCTTGCACCGAATCCCAAGGGGTGCAGAGGAACCAAACCTCTCCATCTGGTTCCCTGAACCCTGAACTTGCTACTAAGATAAGGTTTAAATTTAGGGAACCAAAATGAAATTAGGGTTTCTGGTGGTCAGGGAGTTAAATAAGGTCTAGTGGCAGGTTTGGGGTTTAGAGAACCAAATGTAGAGGTTTGGCTTCCCTGCAACTCCTTGGGATTCGGCGCAAGGATAGGGAGTTTTGGGGACTCCCTTCTGGCGGTGCAGAGATTCTCTGTAAAGGAATTTACAGACCTGAAAACCTAGATTGATAAGAGGTTTATTATGGGGATTGGAAGTAAGGTTAGAAATCCTAACAAAGAGGCATAGGGAAATAGGTGAGGATAAGGGGAAGATAACACTGGAAAAGAATATTATTCCAGTGGGCAGATCTATGGAAAATGGAGTTTTGCACTGAGAATGCAGTTCTCAGTGGACAGAAAGTCCTGGCAGAAAAGGAAGCTTCCAAGGTCCATCTGCAAAGACCCTAGTTGATGGAAGCTCATTATATTGGTTGTCTTGGTAAGGGTTGGGAAACCCAAATAGATCAGAACCAGTAGGGGCTGGAAGAGCCCAAGTTGGCTCAGATCTGATGGGGGTTGGGACAAGTCCGGATCTCCTATTGGAATTCAAAGGGATGCTTTTACCAGGATTTGTGAATCAAAGGCCCTGGCATCCTGGACTGGTATGTCTCAGCCAGGAGGGGCTGAGAATCTGAAAGGAATCACAAATCAATCTGAAAGGAATCACAAATCAATAGGAAATACACTTTCTTAAAGGGACCACAACCCACTTCAACTAGACCTTATCATTTAACTCCCTGACCACCAGAAACCCTAATTTCATTTTGGTTCCCTAAAACTAGACCTTATCATTTGGTTCCCTACTAAAGGAACCCCAAAACTAGACCACCTCATCATATTTTGGTTCCCTGACTCATAAGCCTCATCAAGAAGACTTGAAAGATAGGAAGGAAGTAGATTATGAAGGATTTGATCCTGGAGGCAATAGAGAGCCACTGAAGTTTGTTCAGTTGGGGGCTGACATGGCTGAACATGTGCTTTGGGAAAACTACTTTGTGTCTCAATTGAGGATTCAATAGAGGTGGGGGAGAGACTTAAAGGAGATAAATCTACCAGCAGGCTATTTTCAATAGTTCCGGCATGAGGTGATGAGAGCCTATACTAGAGTGGTGGTAGTGTCAAAGGAGAAAAATGGAGCTTATTAGAGAGATGTTGGAGATGATGAAATTAACAGTCTTTGGTAACAGATTAGATATAGAGGGGAGGAGACATAGGGAGGAATCCAGGATGACTTCTAGGTTATGAGTTTGAGGGATTAAAAAATTGTGTTACCTTCCATAGTAATAGGAAAAGTAAGGGGAGGATTTAGAATAAAAGATGAGTTCTGCTTGGGACAAGTTAAGGTTAAGATGCCAATTGAATATCCAATTTGAGATGTCTGAAAGGCAGAATGGAAGTCTGGAGAGAATTTGGGGCAGATGTGAGAATCATCAGCAAAGAGATATAATTAAATCCATGGAAAATGATGAGATCACTAAATAAAGTAGTATAGAGGGAGAAAAAGAAGACAATCTAGTAAAGAGTATCAGAGAAGGGGCAATCAGAGTATCAAGAGAGGATCAGATAGGAGAGAGTGATCAATAGTGTCAAAGATGTGATGAATGAAACCCCAAGAGACAGAGCCTGTGAGTAATTGATAACCAATTATTAATTAAGCTAGTTAATAATTGATAAATTGATGATCATGGTTTCCTAAAATATCTAAAGACACTCTTCCTCACCAAGTAGAGATCCTGAGAGCCCTAAATAATCCTTCTGAAAGGGAATTCCTCTGATGAGTGGAAATCAATCCTGATTGGCGGATATTTAATAAGGAGGTGGACTAAAAGTCTTCTGCTCCTCCTGGAAAGAATATGGCTTGAAGAGACTCAGCTGCCTCCAGCAATCTGGACAGGGAATCTATTAACAATCTGATCTCTCTGGCTGGTTTACTCCTTCGTAAATGGAGGGGAACAAGAACAGGAACTCCTTCTCTCAGAGCAAGGTCTCTCCCAGACTGTACTCTCCTTATATTCTAAAAAGAATTTAGATACCTTAGTTAGGTGGGGTCCTGCCCAAGATTTACTAGTATGTTCCTTGAAGGTTAGGAATAATCTTATCAATCAGTCTTGTCCAGAAATGGACTGACCTTTTAAAGGAGCGGGGGCTTAAGAGAAAATAGAAGGAAAAAAAATCTAGATTGAAATTTAATAATTAGTTATTAATACTTTAGTTAATAATAGTTATTACAATAATTTCTCTCAAAGGCTACAGAGCAGTCAAAAAGAATGAAGACTGAGAAAAGGCTGTGGATTTGGCAAGAGATTACCAGTAACTCTGGAGAGAGCAGTTTCCATGGAATGATAAAGCTGGAAGCTGTATTGTAAAGGGTTGTGAAGAGAGTGAGAAGAAAGAAAGTAGAGACACCTATTGAAAATACTTTTTTTTTTAAAGTTTAGCTACAATGGTAGAGAAGATAGAGGATGATAATCAGTGGAGATAGAAAGGTTTGTTAAGAGATTTTTTTTTAGAATGGGGGAGACATGGTATATTTATAGGCAATAGGGAGTAAGCCAGCAGACAGACAGAAAATAAGTAAAAGATGGACTCAACGGAAGAGACAATCTGTTGAAAAAGATGGCATAGAATGAGGGAATTCCATGGGAATGGAATAACCCTTAAAGAGTTAAAAAGAAGTTAGCCTGGGTAAGAAATAAGATCCCTTACTCTAATCTTTTATCACCAAATGCTTCTTGGATATCTCAAATAAGATGCTTTATAAACATTTTATTCTTTTTTTTTTTTAAATTATAACTTTTTATTGACAGAGCCCATGCCTGGGTAGTTTTTTTAACATTATCCCTTGCACTCACTTCTGTTCCGACTTTTTTCCTCCTTCCCTTCACCCCCTCCCCCAGATGGCAGGCAGTCCTATACAAGTTAAATATGTCACAGTTAAACATTTTATTCTTAACATGTTCAAAACAAAACTCACTCTTTTCCACAAACTCTCCCTTCTCAACTTTAATATTACTGTTGAGGTCATCACCACTCTTCCCAATCACCCAGACTTGATATCTTGGTGTCATCTTTGACTGCTAACTCACATTCATTTCACATATTCAATGCATTGTCTGATCTTAGTGTTTCTATATTTCACAAAATCTCTCACCAATATTTTTTCTACTCCACAAGCCCAGTTCAACTCTCAACTAAACTATTATAGCAATTTTCCAACTGATATCCTCTTCTCTAGTCGTTCCCTACTCCAATCTATGCTCCATTCAATAGCCATGGTGATTTTCACCCCACTACTTAATAAATTCTAGTGACTTCCTATTACCTTTAAGATTAAAAAAAAAAAAATCCTGTTTGGAATTGAATGAGGCAACTAGGTGGCTAAGTAGATAGAACCCTGGGCTTGAAATCAGGACGACTCACCTTTCTGAGTTCAAATTCAGCCTCAGACATTTACAAACTGTATGACCCTGAACAAGTCATTTCATCCTATTTGCTTCAGTTTTTTTCATTTGTTAAAATGTTCTGAAGAAGGAAATGACAAACCACTTCAGTATCTTTGCCAAGAAGATCCCATATTAGGGTCACAAAGACTTAGACACAACTGAACAAAAACAAACTGGAATTGAAAACCCTTCCTAGCTTGAACCTCTTATCTTTCTAATCTTCTTACACTTTACTCCCCTTCCTGAACTTTAGTATTTAGTTTCACTGGCCTATATGTGGTTCATCCATACAAGGCCCTCACGTTTCCCTTTATGTGTTCCTTCAAGATCCAGGTCAAATCTCACTTTTTGCAGAAGGTTTTTTTTTACCCTATTCCCCACAATGCTTTCCCTTCTAGACTCTTCCATTACAATTGTTATTGTTCAATCATTTTTCAGTAATGTTCAACTCCTGGTGACTGAATTTGAGGTTTTCTTGGCAAAAATACTGGAGTATTTTTTTCCTTTTCCAGTTCATTTAACAGATGAGGAAACTGAGGCAAATAGGGTTAAGTGACTTGCCCAGGGTCACAGAGCTATTGGTTGCCTGAGGCCAGATTTGAGCTCATGAAGATGAGTTTTCCTGAGCCAGGCCTGACCATCCACTGTATCAACTAGCTGCCTGCCTGTGTATATAATATATAGCTGTAGATATAAGACATACATAATATGTGTGTATGTGTATATATATACACACAAACATATGCACATAATTATACACATATTATTTCTCCCATTAGAATGAAAACATTTTAAAGTTTTTTATTGTTTCAAATACATGTAAATATAGTTTTCAACACTCACCTTTGCAAAACCTTATGTTCCAATTTTTTTTCCCCTCTCCTTCCCCCTCTCCCTCCTCAAGGCAACAAGCAATCTGGTATAGGTTAAACATGTAATTCTCTTAAACCTATTTCCATATTTGTCGTACTATGCAAGAAAAATCAGATCAAAAGGGGGAAAAACAGGAGAAATAAAAAAGGAACTTTTAAAAAGTGAAAATACTATATTTGATCCACATTCAGTTCCCATACTCCTCTCTCTGAATATGGATTCCAAGTCTATTGGAATTGCCTTGAATCACTGCATTGTTGAAAAGAACCAAGTCTATCACAGTTGATCATCACATAATTTTGTTTTTGCTGTGTACAATGTTTTCTTGATTTTGTTCACTTCACTCAATATTAGTTCATATGTCTTTTCAGGCTTTTCTGAAATCAGCCTGCTCACCATTTCTAATAGAATAATAATAGAATGAAAACTTCTTGAAATCAAGGAAAATGGTTTTTCTTTGTATTCACAGTGCCTAGCATATGATAAGGACTTAATATATGTTTGTTGAGTGACTGACTGACTTTGGAAAAAGCATGGTGTTATGAATAGGGCTTTCAGACCTATGTCAGGGAGAACTAGGTCCAAATACTGCCATTAGACAATTATGAGCTATGTGTTTCTGGATAAGTCACTTAACTATTCAGTAACTCATATCAAAACTGCGCATACCCTTTGACCCAGCAGTGTTATTACTGGGCTTATATCCCAAAGAGATATTAAAGGAGGGAAAGAAACCTATGTGTACAAAAATGTTTGTGGCAGTCCTTTTTGTAGTGTCTAGAAACTGGAAACTGAGTGGATGCCCCATTAGTTGGAGAATGGCTGAATAAATTGTGATATATGAATGTTATGGTATATTATTGTTCTGTAAGAAATGACCAGCAGGATGATTTCAAAAAGGCCTGGAGAGACTGACATGAACTGATGCTGAGTGAAATGAGCAGGACCAGGAGATCATTATATACGTCAACAACAATACCGTATGATAATGTATTCTGATGGACGTGGCTCTCTTCGACAATGAATTAATTCAGACCAGTTCCAATTATTGAGTAATGAAGAGAGCCATCTACACCCAGGGAGAGGACTGTGGGAACTGAGTGTGGACTACAACATAGTATTTTCACTCTTTCTATTGTTGTTTGTTTGCATTTATGTTTTCCTTCTCAGTTTTTTTTTCTTTCTAGATTTGATTTTTCTTGTGCAGAAAGATAACTGTATGGATATGTATACATATATTGGATTTAACATTTATTTTAACATGTATTGGAATACCTGCCATCTGCCCAAAGGAGGGGAAATTTTGGAACAGAAGGTTTTGCAAGGGTCAGTGTTGAAAAATTACCCATGCATATGTTTTGTAAATAAAAAACTATAATAATAATAATAAAAAAAACTACTCAGTAACTCAGTTCTCTCATCTCTGAAAAGAAGGGGTTAGACTCCCTCTATGCCTCTTCTGGCTTTAAATCTATCTCTATCATCCTTTTCAATCTTGAAGATATTCAGCGAGCATTATTCCACACTATTCCCTTCCAGGGTAGACAAATAAAATTAGGGTTTGCTCTAGAAAGGAAAAAGAAACTAACCAGAATATCCAAAAATAGATTGTTTAACATATGCATTCCTAAGTTTTATTGGGCTTTACTGGGTGATTCCAGAAGTTTAATTACTACATGAAAATATACTTCTGTCCAAAGAGAAAATGGCCTCATTATGGCCAGACTATTCCTTCTGTGAAATTCTAAAAGTGGTCATTAGCTCATCCAAGTGACAGGCAGTGGATACAGGACAAAGGCCTGGGCTCAGGGAAGCCTGTGATCTCACAGGATTTAGAGCTAAAAAGGAAAGGACCTTAGGATCAAAAAGGCCAATCCTTTCATCATCCTTTCATACACACAAGGAAACAAAGACTGAAAAGTTTTATTTGAGGGCATACAACTAGTAGATGATAGTTGGGATTCACACTTAAGTCCTCTAACTCCAAAGTCAGAACTCTGTCTGGTTCTGTTCATTTTAGTTTGGACCCTGGTTCTATCACTAACTAAATATATGACACAGGCAAAACATTTCCCTTTGGGATTCTTTTTTCATTTGTAAAAATGAGGGGACTAGTGTTAATAGTCAAGTCATAAATATCTTCTAGCTTTAAAATCTTGACTTAACATTTCCCATCCTGCCTCACTTACCCCTCATAAATGACAATCAAAGAAGTTGATATAGCTAAAAGATGTTGGGTAATATGTACCACAGGGTTTTGGATTCAATCACTCCTGGGACAAACTTGTGTTCTAGTTTTCTTTATGTATATCCAGTTTTGGAGAGTTTCCATTGAGAAAGCCTCATTTTAGCAAGGCCATCATGAGAGCTCTTGCTCAGTACCTCAGATAGGAGAAAGGACCTGGCAGATGGGCTTCTATCGGGGGTCTACCCCAAGTCATTTTATCTCAAAACAATAGACTTATTTGCATCTCCTTTAATTAAGTTTTCTTTTCTGAAAGACACATTTGACTGAGAAAGCCTTTGTGGCTCTCAGGGGGGTAGCACAAAGATTTTTTCTTCTTCTTGTGGTATGGCAGTAGGGAAGAGACAGTCCTCAGCATTTTTCTATTGATGGAAAAATGTTATGAAACTGGCGTTTGTAGTTGAGAAAACTCTCTCCACTTATGCTTTTGCTTAAATTGATAAAAGGCAGAGTTTTTATACAGTAGATGAAAGTTCCGAGTCTGAAGAATTTACTTTTCTTTTCATGCAGATACAGATGGTTAAGAATGATTTTCCCTTCTTCAGGGAAGAAATAATCACACTGCCCTACATATGTATTTTGAAGTTATTCTGGCTCTCTTTTCATAGTTCTACATCAGAACAATAGCAACAACAACAAAAACCCAACAAATTCTTAATCACGTACGAATTGTTTTATTTCTAAAAAACTGCCAACTTCTCCAGGCAACCTCACTCAAATATATATATTCCTGAAAGCCAGAAAGAATCACCTTGGGAGCTGCTGGGATAGCATCCTACAGTGAGTGACAGAAATCAGCCAACCATGACAGGAAGTCAGCCACAGCAGGTGATGCAGACCAAAGGCTTCTGCTGAAGCACTAGAGTTGTAAGAGCTGTAGACACACAAATTTCCAACTGCAGGCAGTATTTTTTTGGTACAGTCTGGTCAAACAAACAAAAAAAGTAGTCTATCTTTTGGAGAAAATTGTAGTATCATAATTGGCTGACTGATGCATGAGCCCTAAGTGATTAGAGAGCCAGTACTGGGTTGTGATTACTATGTTCATCTGCTAGTAGAAGGTAGCTGTGATTTTGTGTGCATGCATGGATTTTGAGTATGTGCAGTTGTCCATGAAGAGCATAAATATGTGAATAACACGGAAGAGGAAAGAGTATAGATAGCTGCTCTTGTTTAGAGGTTCTCTAGATATGGGATTTGAGTCAGGCAGCCTGCATGAGAATCCTGCTTCTGCTGATAAAGACCTGCTTGATCTTGGAAGAATAACTTAATCTCTTTATGCCTCAGTTTCCTCATCTATTAAATGATAGAGTTGGACTAGATTTCCCGAAAAATCTCTTCTAATTCTCTATCTTTGACCCTACATTCCCAAGACAAATTAATGAATATTATCCAACAAGCTAATACCAAATCCCTCTATTTCTTCCATGCAGTTAATAGAGAGGGATGTCATTTAAGTTGAGAAGTTATTTTTTTAATTGCAGCTAAAACTATCCCATAAAATGTTAAAGTTAAGTCTATATTCCATTTCATCTTTGTTCTGCCTGTCATTATTCTCATTCCAGTCTCCAAAATTTTCCTGGCCTTTCCCCTAAGTGTCCATCTGCTAAAGAAAGCAGATTCTAAATAACCGGAATGCAACATTCTTTCTGCCTGTGCTAGTTTGGGTAAATAATTTAATTTCCCTGGGCCCTAGTTTTCCTTATCTGTCAAATTAGGAAGTTGAGCTAAATTGTCTCTAATATCCTTTCCAGCTCTGGACTGATAATACTATAACATAAGTGAAGAGGGAGGCAGAAAACCTTGTCTTTGTAAGTATTAGTAGAGTTTTTTTGCGGGGGAGGAAGGGATTACTCATTGGGTGACTAAAGGTTAGGAGACAGGATAGCCTAGAGAAGTTGGGAGGAAATAGAAGGGTAATGGGTGTGGTCAGAGGAAGGAGGACCAATGATGGAAAGGGGTGGGGCCAGCTGTGAAATTTCCCAGGAGAGTGAAGATGTAAAAGTATTTCAAAGTATTCTAAGTTGGAAAGGTAGGGGGTGGTGCAGGATGGGCAGAGTGAAGGGCTATAGATGCAAAAATCTTGTTTTACCTGAGTCACTTCATTTTCTTCTCCCTGCAACTTGGCGTTATTCTTACAATAAAGTGCAATAGGTTTGGTGCTGTGAAGTCCCTGACAGACATAAATCTCTCGAACCAGTTTTCCATACTTCCTAAGATTACCTGAGCCTTGGGTTTCCCACCTCTCCCTTAGAGTTTCCGGCTTCCCCTGCCCTACCGGGCCTTTCGCAGTGAAGAGCTACGGAGACTGCCTTTAGGCCCCTCCCCCTCCTCATTCACCTAACTCCCTCCCCTTTCAAACTCCCCAATTCAGTCTCCTCATTCTTTCTTCTTTCTCCTTTTTCCTTTAAAGCTATTTTCCCCCTATTCATTCCCAGGGGCCTCTGCCCTTTTTTCCTTGACTGGTCCCCTCTCGGGAAGCAGCTGCTATGCTAATGAACCCAGAAGAGAAAGGGAAGGAGACAGGAGAGAAAGGCCCAGAGCTCTCCAAATGCTGAATAAGTCCCCATGGAGGGAGGAGGCGGCCCTTTCTGACAAAGGGGGTCTCCAGCGCGAGCCCCTCCCTTTTCCCCCAACACCAGCACCCTTTCACATTCAAATCCATTAAACAGGGCTATTCAAAGCCTCAAAGAAAATAGCTGCAAGTCTCCAACCCAAATAGGCAATAGACCAGCATCCAGTCTCCCCCCTCTCCCCGCCGCCCCTGCCCCAGACCCTCCCGCCGGAATGTAAAACAGGTCCCGAGCAAGCAGGGCGTCGGAGCGGGGGCGGGACAGACGAAGTGCGGCCTTCGGCTCCCGTCTCACCTGAGCTCTCATTTCTCCCGAACCCCCCCCCCCCGCCCCCGGGGCCCCCGTCCGTCTCCAGCCCGTGCTCAGAGTGAGGGCTCCGGGCGGTCCGGGCGCCTGGCGCGCTGGCTTGGGAAGGGGCGCGCAGCCGCGGAAAAGCCCCGGCGGCTCCGAGCTGGGGCCGCGGGTGGGAGCGGCCCCGGCGGTGGCAGCAGGAGACGGAGGTGTTATCGGGGCAGGAATGGAGTTGAACCCCCTAGAGATAGCGGGAGCTGCCACCCCGGACGTCTGCGCGTGTTGCAGGGCGGTGGGGCTGTGGCAGACAGACGGACCAGCCGCGGGCGCGGGCGGGCGAGGGGCGCAAGCCAGCCCTGGACGGGAAACACCGAGCAAAGCGTCTTAAATTTGCGCCGAGGACCCTGGCGCCCCCAGACGCGGAAGTCTCGGCCTCCGGCGCTTGCCACCGCAAAAGCCTCAGCCCCCGACTCAAGCTCAAGGGGGAGCGATGGGGGCTTCCCGGAGGCCATGGAGACGCCCGGCTAACTCTGGAGCTACTGCTCCGAGGTCAGAACGTGATAGTTTGAAAGGGTCTGCTAATATTCTAGAGACTTTGTTTAAAAAAACACAACAACCCCCATAAACAACAGCAAAAAAAAAAAAAACAAAAAACAAAAAACAAAACACAAAACACAAAACCCGCCCCGCCCCCCCCGCTTTCATTGGCTACTGCCTTCCTGGCTGGGACATCCTTCCTTACTCTCATTGGTTGAATTTGCCCACAATTTAAATTTACGGCTCCTGAATGGGTGACTGTTAAGGACTCAGACCCGGCTGTGACTTGAATATTCCGCCTTGAGGTTCTCACACGCTCCACTTTCCCAGGCTGGATCCCTTGGAATTAAGAGCCAGGAAGGTGTAATGTATACCTCAAACCGAAAGAGGGCGGTAGAAAGAGCGCCCAGGCAGGGACGGGGTGGACAATTATCGCCATCTCGTGGTTTAAGTCATGCATAACAACTCCAGGAGAGCCCCAGCTGTTCTCCAATTCTGAACTCTCAGTGTCTCCACTTTTCCCCCCTCTCCTCCCAAGTTCCCCAACACTCAGCGCAATTGTTGAAAAAAGCCAAGTCTTGGCCATCCTCAGCAAGGAGATGAACCAAATCATTTCCAATGGAGCAGTAATGAACTGAACCAGCTACACCCAGCGAAAAAGAACTCTGGGAGATGACTAAAAACCATTACATTGAATTCCCAATCCCTATATTTATGCCCACCTGCATTTTTGATTTCCTTCACAAACTAATTGTACAATAATTCAGAGTCTGATTCTTTTTGTACAGCAAAATAACGGTTTGGTCACGTATACCTATTGTGTATCTAATTTATATTTTAATATATTTAACATCTACTGGTCATCCTGCCATCTGGGGGAAGGGAAAGGAGGCGAAAAATTGGAACAAAAGGTTTGGCAATTGTCAATGCTGCAAAGTTACCCATACATATAACTTGTAAATAAAAGTCTTTTAAAAAAAATAAAAAAAGGTTTGAATCCCAGAAAAAAAAAAAAGAAAGAAAAGAGCCAAGTCCAAGATATCTCATCATCTTGTTGCCATGTACAATGTTCTCTTAGTTCTATTCCCTTCACTTAGCATCAGTTCGTAGAAATTCCTCCAGGCTTTTCTGAAATCAGCTTGATGATTGTTTCTTACAGAACGAACCATAATAAGTTATGAACAACCATCACTTATTCAGCCATTCCCCGACTGATGGGCATCCGTTATTTTCCAGTTCTTTGGACGGCCACAAACATTTTTGTATATGTGGATTCTTTTTCCGTTTTTATGATCTCTTTGATATACAGACCTAGTAGAGACACTTGCATCAAGTTTCTCTTATAAAAATTTCATTTCTAAAATATATAGGGAAATGAGCCAGATTTGTCAACTATCAAATTATTTGTCAATAATCAAAGGATATAAGTGGGCAACTTTCAAAGAAAGAGATAAAAGCTATTAATAGCCATTTGGGGAAAAAATTTCTCTAATAGAGAAATGCAAATTAAATACCTATCAAGTTAGCTAAGATAAAAGAAAAAGGAAAATAATAAATGCCGGAAAAGATATAGGGAAATAAGTACAGTAATGTATTTTTTTAAATTATTGTTGGAATCTTTACAAATTGTTAAGCCATTAGAGTTGATAGAGACAATAATTATCTAATTTGGCATGGTTCAATGTGATTGGTTTGATCTTGGAAGGAGATGTTTTGGGCCAGAACTTGAAACAAGGTACTAAGTACAACTGATAGACTATAATGCTTGTGTTCACACCTCCCTTGAAGTTCTTGGGGCCAGAGAGCACTCTGGGAGATAACCCAGAATCCCATTCTCTCCAGAAGGAGGAGTTAACCTTTGGGAGATCATATATATACAGGAAGCTCTTAGAGCTTGAAAGAGTTATTTAGGAGCATTCCCAGGGGTCGGAGAGGAGCACTATGGGAGGAAGCCCACAAGCCCTCTCTTCGAGGCAAGAGAGATTCATTGCATCTTCTACCTTGGTGCTGGCTGGAGTCGGAAGGACAAAACTTTGGATTTGGAGACATTGGGATGGAGCTCTTAGAACCAAGCAGAGAAATAGGCCTCTGAGCTAACTGGGCTATATTGAAGGACGCAATAAAAGATCTGAACTTTTATCACCTGGCTGTGTTTTGGAAAAAGAAAACCACAAATTATAGCTTTTTATTTACAAGATATATGCATGGGGAATTTTTCAGCATTGACAATTGCAAAACCTTTTGTTCCAATTTTTCCCCTCCTTCCCCTATTCTCTCCCCCAGATGGCACTTTTAAATAATGTACAATTAACCTGTGAAGGAAATAAAGGCAGAAGGACAAAAATAGAGGGATTGGAAATTCTATGTAGTGGTTCATACTCATTTCCCAGAATTCTTTCGCTGGGTGTATGTAGCTGGTTCAGTTCATTACTGTTCTATTGGAACTGATTTGGTTCATCCCATTGTTGAAGAGGGCTACGTCCATCAGACTGATCATCATATGGTATTATTATTGAAGTATATAATGATCTCCTGGTCCTGCTCATTTCACTCAGCACCAGTTCATGTAAGTCTCTCTAGAGGGCTGCCACAAATATTCTTGCACATACAGGTCCCTTTCCCTTCTTTAAAATCTCTTTGGGATATAAGCCCAATAGCAACACTGTAGAATCAAAGGGTGTGCACAGTTTGATAACTTTTTGAGCATAGTTCCAAATCATTCTCCAGAATGGCTGGATGTATTCACAATTCCACCAACAATGCATCAGTGTCCCAGTTTTCCCACATCCCCTCCAACATTCGTATTATCTTTCCCTGTCATTCTAGCCAATCTGACAGGTGTGTAGTGGTGTCTCAGAGTCCTCTTAATTTGCATTTCTCTTCTTAATAATGATTTGGAGCATCTTTTCATATGGCGAGAAATAGTTTCAATGTCTTCATCTGAGAATTGTCTGTTCATATCCTTTTGACCATTTATCAATTGGAGAATGGCTTGATTTCTTATAAATTAGAGTCAGTTCTCTATATATTTTGGAAATGAGGCCTTTATCAGAACCTTTGACAGTAATGTATTGTTGATAGAGCTGTAAATTAGCCTGAACATTTTAGAAAGTAAATTGGAACTATACTCAAAAATCTATTAAACCTCTGACCCCACTGATATTGCTTACAATACAAAGAAGTTTTTAAAAGGAAAAATTTTTATATGTAGAAATATATTCATAGCAACTCTTTTTGTGGTGACAAAGAATTGGTGAGAAGAAGCCCATCAACTGGAGAATGGCTGAACAAGTTGTAGTATATGAATATGGTAGAACTACTATGCCTTAAGAAATGATGGAAGGGATAGTTTCAGAGGAAAACGGAATACATAAGAACTGACATAAGATGAAATGAGAAAAACCAGGAGCATAATTTATATAGTAATAGCAAAATTGTAAAGATAATCAACTTTGAAAAACCTAGTAACTATATTTCAGAGTCTGATTCTTTTTCTACAGCAAAATAACGTTTTGGTCAGGTATACTTATTGTGTATCTAATTTATATTTTAATATATTTAACATCTACTGGTCATCCTGCCATCTAGGGGAGGGGGTGGGGGTGGGGGTAAGAGGTGAAAAATTGGAACAAGAGGTTTGGCAATTGTTAATGCTGTAAAGTTACCCATGTATATATCCTGTAAATAAAAGGCTATTAAATAAAAAAAAGAAAAGAAAAAAAAAAGAAAAAAGAAAAACCTAGTAACTCTGCTCAGTGATCAACTACAATTCCAAAGGACTCATGATGAAACATGCTATCTACCTCCAGATGGAGAGCTATATATTCAAAGTGCCAAATGAAGTACATTTTCTTCTATTTCTTTTTCTTGTTACTTTGAAAACATGACTAATATGGAAATTTGTAATGGGATCTATTTTTATTACCTTTTCAATAGATGGGAGAGGGAGACAGAGATGGAAAGGGAAAGATTTTGGAGCTGAAAATAAAATAATAAAGCTGAATTTTTTAAAAGTGTCAATTAATTGATTGAGGAACAGATAAAGGAAAGGATTTAAGTTTGTTTTCCTTGGATTCAGAGGGAAGAATTAAAGTTGGTTAATTTCAGGGAAAACTTCTTTATCTGTAAGAGTTATTCAAGAATGAAATGGGCTGCCCTGAGAGGTGATGGATGGTTTCCTTCTTCCATGAGGTCTTTTAGCAAAGACTGAATAACCATTTGTTAGGTATGTTAGAGAGTTAATCTTTTGTTCTAGTTTGAATTAAATGGTCTCTGAAGTCCCTTCTAACTAAACTTCTATGATTTGATAATTCATGTTTGTCTTTATCAACATGGCACCAGAAAGTTAGCAGGTGGCCACCAACATAAAGAAATAATTTGTTTTGTTCTCTTCTGCCTCCTCAGTATGGGTCACAGCAATCTCTGTATAGGCTAGTGATGAATTTCATGTTCCCCATTCTCCTCTCCCATCATTGGTTCACTCTTTAAAATCTTTACCCACCAAGATCTAGGACTGGGAAGTGGGCATATGTGTTTATGTTTACTCATATAATTGTATCTGGATTAGTATTTGTTTGAATAGATATATAGGTATATGATTGTGCAAGATATGCATGCTTTTGTTTCTTTCTGTGTGCATCTCTGTATGTTCATCAATACCTCTGGATGGATGGATGTAGGTATCTCATGAACTTGAGTCATATCTGAAAGGGGTGAGATTTGGGGTCCTGTAAGCCCTTTGGAGGACTATTTTCATTTCCTTTCATATCTTATATTCCTTGAGACAGTAACATCCCCCCACATACCTAGAAGCCTTTTAATGAATGCTTGTAGAATCATTGTGTGTATTCATTCATTCATCCAACAAGCATTTATTAAGTGCTTTCTGTGTTCAAGACACTAAGCTAAGTGCAAAAGTATACCAAAAAATATCCAATACCTAGTAAAATGTAAGTTCCTTCAGGCAAGGCGCTCTTTTTAATTTTGTCTTAATATTCTGGCACTTTGTGTTTTGCACACAGAATACATTTAATAAATGTTTAT
Source organism: Sarcophilus harrisii (assembly GCF_902635505.1). Classification (NCBI taxonomy): domain Eukaryota; kingdom Metazoa; phylum Chordata; class Mammalia; order Dasyuromorphia; family Dasyuridae; genus Sarcophilus; species Sarcophilus harrisii. The sequence goes on along the minus strand of NC_045427.1, from coordinate 247,973,946 downwards.
TAAATCAGATTGAATTATTGGAACATAAATCATGCCCTTCAATGAATTTATGATGTAGAAGGTATGATAAATTGTGCACATTAGATATAATACCATTTGGAATGTAACATGTACAAGAGAAATACAAAATACAAAGAGATCTGTGCAGGGAAAAATAAATTACAATTTGGATAAATTAGAAAAAGGGGTGATATTTATGATGGACTTAAAGGATAGATAGATTGTTATTTGATTGAAATGTAAATGAAGAACATTCCAAGTATTGGCAATGCTGAGAAAAGGTAGAGATGGAAAAGTATGAGATATTCTTGGATGATGAGCAATCTAAGTATGATAATATGGATAAAATAGTTTGGGAGCAGATGATGGAGGACTTTGAATATTTGGTTAGGGAATTAGTTTCTGATTCTATAGTCAATGGGGAGCCATTAAATGTTTCTGAGCTGGGGAATAGTGTGATCTGAACTATATGTCCATGGAAGAACAGTCTTATAGTAGTATGTGAATAGGATGGATTGAGGAATTATAGGCAGGGAGACCAATCAGGGACTATTAAAACATAAGGGCCACTAGATAGCAGAACAGATAAAATGCTAGGCCTGGAATCAGAAAGACCTGAGTTTAAATTCAGATACTTACTAGATGTATGATCCTGGGCAAATCACTTAATCCTATTTACTTCAGTTTCTTTACCTTCAAATAAGCTGAAAAAGGAAATGACAAACCATTCCAATATTTTTGCTAAGAAAACCCCAATGGGGTCACAAAGAATCACACGTGATGAAAAAAACCACTGAAAAACAACTAAACAATATCTCATATAAAATATAAAGATGAAAACTAGAATAGTAATAGTGAGAATGAAAAGGAAAAGATTAATGCAAGAGTTGTTTTGATCTGGTAACTGATTGGATGTAGCAAATTAGGGAGAGGGAAGAATGAAAGAATACCTTGAGGTGATAGACCTGATAGACTGAAAAAGTAGAGCAGATTTTCAACAGAAGGGCCCTGGATTGTAAGGGGGAAAATAGAGGAGAAGAAAAGGGCTCCTTGACCATTTGTTTCCTGATTGTTACTCCTCATAATCAAAGCTTATAGGGCATATGATTCTGTTTTAGGGTTCCAATATGTGTGGATCTGGATATCTAGTGCAGACACGGAAAAGGAAAAGAATAATAGCATGTTCTCCAACCATCTTCTCATCTATCTATCACACATTCTCCTTTACATCATATACATTTTTCAATTTCTCAGTAAATGTTTTCTGTTTTTGATCATGAAATTATGAATCTTTATTATTTATAGATTTTTAAAACTTTATAATATATTTAATATATAATTTTCTTCAATTTTTTCTTTTTTAAAAAAATAGTATTTTATTTTTCCAAATGCATACAAAGTTAGTTTTCAATATTCACCTTTGCAAAGCCTTGTGTTCCAAATTTTTCTCCCTCTCTTCCCCTTTGCCTCCCTTCCCAAAACAGCAAGCAATCCAGTATAGGTTAAACATGTGCAATTCTTCTAAATATATTTAATAAATATTTGTTATGTCATTGAATATAAATAACTAAATTCAATTACTATTTACCTTAATGTTCAAATTCTTCTTTATTTTGAATAAATCATTCACTTTACATTTAAAAACAGATGTTTAATTCATGCCAATGCATAAAGTATCTTAAAATTTTTTCCGTCGCTTCTGAGTCTCATCGGGATTTTTTGTCTGTTCTTTCTCATTCAATTTGCAATTTATATGGCCTTAGTTAGTGTTGACTTTGTTTTTTCTGTCTGTTTTCTTTACTTTGAATTATTTCCTAAAGGTCTTTCCAGATTTCTTTGAATTACTGGTAGTTGTGCATCTTAACTGCATTAGTTTTTTATTATAGTAATGTACCATAATTGATTTAACTATTCCCCCATTGTTGCTCATTTAAATTGCTTCCAGTTTCTTTGCAAATATATTTAATGCTGCTATGAAAATCTCTGAAAAAATAATTCTTTTGTGGGCCACTCTTGACAATACTTTCAGGGCATATTCCTAACAAAGGAATTATTGAATCAAAGGATATAATTTTTGTAACTCTTAGGTTACAAAATTTCTCATCCAGCTGTTCTCCTCTGCACTGTGCAATCAGGCCCCAGGAACATCTTCATCCTGGAAGAACATCTGGGCTCTGGAAATCACACCTCATCAGTACCCTCTGATTGGAGAGAGAAGGGAATCTCCCAGAACCTCCATTTAGGGAAAGTTCCCAGGCAAAATAATTTCATTTCCCACCGGGATGCATTGCATTGGAGTTCCCTTTTCAGCTTCCTTATGTATGTTAATTTCCCTCATTAGAATATAAGCTCTTTGATGGCAGGAACTATCTATTTCTTTTTTTTTTTTACTGATAAATTTTATTTTTCTCTATGGATTCTATCACAATGGATGTTCAAAATATTTTCCTTTTTTTCTGAAGCTTTTCTCAACTCAACTTCACCCTTAATCTCTCTCTCTTTTTTTTTTATAATAGCTTTTTATTGACAGAACCCATGCCAGGGTAATTTTTTTTACAACATTATCCCTTGCACTCACTTCTGTTCCGATTTTTCCCTCCCACCCTCCACTCCCTTCCCTAGATGGCAAGAAGTCCTATATATGTTGAATATGTCGTAGTATACCCTAGATACAATGTATGTGTGCAGATCCAAACAGTTTTCTTGTTGCACAGGGAGAATTGGATTCAGAAGGTAGAAGTAACCCGGGAAGAAAAACAAAAATGCAGTTTACGTTCATTTCCCAGTGTTCTTTCTTTGTGTGTAGCTGCTTCTGAGGGACTATTTCTGACATGATTAGCACCCTCCTGGCAACGTAAAGAGCGCTAAATAAATGCTTTTTTTTTTTTTTTAATCTGAATGGCTGATTACGATGTAATACCAAACTGCTTCCTAGAAGGATTCTACAAATTTGCAACGCCGCAAGTAATGAACATACATATCTATTATACATATAATACATACATATATATTAATCATATCTATTTCTGCCAGATCTCTGTGTCTTGGTTACCCATTCGCGCCCACCCCTCAACTCTATTAAACTGCAAGTTCCCCAGGCAGCACAGGTCCTAGCACATAGTAGGTGCTCAACATTTATATTTATAGAATAGAATAGAATGGAACGGAAAATTGGAGGCACCAGACCAGGTCTAATAATGGGGTTTTTATTAACAAGGTATTTTTGTCCCCAGGAGGATGCAATCCTTCGCTACGGTCACAAGGTGGAAGCAGTAGCTCAGATGCTTGCCCAGCCAGGGCCGTTAGACTATCTGGAGAAGTGGGGACATGGACCTAGTTCAATCCTTTCCTGAAAACAAAAAAACCTCTGTCATCGGTGCCCACATCTTATCGCTTTCAAGTGTCACTTTCCTCCGGGCTTGGAAGGATAATATTCAGGGACGGAAAGACTGGCAAAGCTGTTTCTGGTCGGATGCTTGCCCTTGCTCCATCACCAGGGAGTCTCTCCCGGGGAGGATTCACATTTATCACAGACGACAAACTGCCTGATGCGATAGAGCTGCTCATAGACTCTAGCTTTCCTATTTACATGAAAGTCTCAGAAAGACTCCGTTTCGTCCTTGAGATTAATTTCAAGACCCGGGAGGGAGCAATCCAAAATTTTCCAGACTGAGCTCGCTCTGGTGGTTAGTGGAGAGACTGGAGCTTTTACCTGCACCCGCACCTACCAGAGATGGACACCCAGCAGGTGTTTCACGGAGGAGGGGTCAGATCATTCCTTTGATGAATAAGGACTATAGGGAAGTGTAATCTATGAAGAGGCTGAAGGAAAATCATGCTCAAGCTAAGACCCAAGAGTATCAAGGAAGAAGCCTCAAGAGTTACTGGAGTCATACATTTTATAATTTGTTTTGTCTTATAAAAGGTGATGGTGATGACTAATGTGGAAATATATTTAATATGATTGTACATGTATTTATATCTTGCTTCCAGTCTTGGGGAATGGGGAGTTAAGAGAGGAAGGGAGAAAAATAAAATACTATTGAGTGAAGAAAAAAAGGAGATGGTGAACTCACAAGAGTTCTGGACTAGAAGTGAGGAAGATTTCAAATTCAGTGTCACTTATTGTGTGATTATGGTCCAATCATTTAATCTTCCTGAGCCTGCTTTTCTCATCTCTAAAGTGGGTATAATTATAATTATAGTATTCATCTAATAGAGTTGTGAAATTTAAACAAGATAGTATTTGTAAAATGCTTTGCAAACTAAAATTCTACATGAATGTCAGTCATTATTACTGTTGCTTGGTTATGAAAACAATGGTTCCAGGACCCAAATCTGAATATTAGTGACCTCATTAAAGAGTACTTCTGGCAGACTATGTATTTCACATGCTGAAGCTGAGAGGTAACAGAAATAAGCAGAGCTGAAACTAGGAATTTTATCATGGGGCAAAAACAGTTGGTGGGGAAGTAATAACAGTAAATCCCTTAAAGCAAATGTTCTTAACCTGGGATTAATAGATAGATTTCAGGAGGTCTATGAAGATGATTGGGGAAATAAATAAATACATATATATCTTTTATTTTTACTAGCCTCTAACTGAAATTTAAATTAAATTCCTTAAATTATTTTAAAACATAATTCTGAGATGGGGTCCATAGGCTTCATCAGACTGGCAAAGGGATTTTTTTTTTCATTAAAAAAAGTAAATAATTATTTACTAAATGACTACTATGTGCCAGATAGCATGCTAAATTTTGGGGATACAAAGAAAGTCCAAACAGCCTCTGTCCTTTGAGGAACTCACAAATGAATGGGGAACAATATGCAAGCAACTATGAATAAAATAAAATCTATATACAAGATAAATGTTCATCTTTAGTTTTCTTTTTTTTTAGCTTTTTATTTTCAAGATATGTGCATAGATATTTTTCAACATTCACCCTTGCAAAATCTAGTGTTCCAAAATTTTTCTCTCTTCCTTTCCCTACCCCCTCCCTTAGACAGCAAGTAATCCAATATAAACATGTGCAATTCTTCTATACATTTTCTACATTTATCATGCTGCACAAGAAAAATCAGATCAAAAAGGAAAGAAAATGAGAAAGAAAGCAAAAAGCAAGCAAACAACAATAAAAAAGGTGAAAATACCATGTTATCCACATTCATTTCCCACAATCCTCTTTATGAATGCAGATGGCTCTCTCCATCAAGTCTATTGTAATTAGCCTGAATCATCGCATTGTTGAAAAGAACTACAACCATCAGAATTGATCATCATATCTTGTTGCTATGTACAATATTCTCTTGGTTCTACTTCACTTAGCATCAGCTCATTAAGTCTCTCCAGGTCTCTCTCAAATCATCCTGCTGATCATTTCTTATAGAATAATAACATTCCATAACTTTCAAAACTTATTCAGCCATTCTCCAACTGACCCACTCAGTTTCTAGTTCCTTGCCATCACAAAAAGGGCTGTTACAAACATTTTGGCACATATGAGTCCTTTTCCCAAAGAGATTTTTTTATGTTCACCAGGACATAAGAACTCCTGTACTAGAATGTCCAACTACTAACATCATGGGAGTTGAGAAGAAAGATCCAAGGGAGAGAAAATACTTTTCTTTATGTCAGATATCAATTCCTTGAAAAAGTACCAATCATTCTCTCTAGATAAAGTTCTAGGGATAATATTCATAAGAATTTACATAAATCTATTCAACAGACATTTACTGAGTCAACAAATCAAGTCAATAAGCATTTTTAAAGTGCCTTTATGTGCTGAACCCTGTGCTAAGTGTGGGAAATAAAAGAAAAGAAAAAAAACCCAGTCCTTATTATTCTCCTTTTACAATCTATTAGGGGAGACAGAATGCAAATAATTATGTACAAATATGTACATATATACATATATAGGATAAATTCAAGATGATCTCAAGGAAGGCAATAGCATTAATTGGGACATAGATTTTTTGCAGAAGGTCGAATTTTAGCTAGGGCAGCTAAATGGCACAGTAGATAAAAGTGCCAGGTCTGGAGTCAGGAAGAACTGAGTTCAAAATTAGCCTCAGACATTTATTAGCTATGTGATCCTGAGCAAATCACTTAACCCTGCTTACCTTAATTTCCTCATTTATAAAATGAGTTAAAGAAGGAAATAGCAAACCATTTCATTATCTCTGCCAAGAAAACCCCAAAAGGGGTCACAAAGAGTTGGACATGACTGAAAAATGATTAGATACCAACAGGATTTTAGCTGAAACTTGAAGGGAGGCATGAGATAAAGATGAGGAGAGAAGCCAGTAAAAAACGTCAGGAATCAAAAGCCTGAGTGCCTTCTAACAAGAGGTCTCAAGGAGGCCAGTGCCACTGGATGACTCAGAACATCGGTGAATGAGGTGAAGACTGAAAAAGTAGGAGAGGGCAAAGTTATGAAAGACTATATTTGAAATTCAATTTTATTTTATTAGTTCTGAATTTTCTCCTTTTATCTTCTCCTTCCACAGCTCATTGAAAAGACTAGAAAAACCTCTTGCAGATATGTGTAGTCTTGTAAAAAAAATTTTCTCATTAACCATGTCCAAAACAAAGAAAAATAGCCTTCCATGGTTTCAATTTGCAGTTTGAGTCCACCAGCTTTCTACTTTAAGTTAGATAGCATGTGTATGGAAGAATTTTTTTTTCTCAATAGCATCTTATTTTTTTCCAATTATATGTAAAGATAGTTTTCAATATTCATTTTTGTAAGATTTTGAGTTCCAATTTGTTTTCTTCTTCCCTCCCTTCTCTTTCCAACTTCCCCAGACAGTAAGCAATCTGATATACATGCACAATTGTTTTGAATATATTTCCTTATTAGTCATGTCAGTGAATGAAAAATCAGAAAAAAAGAGAAAAACCACAAGAAAAAAAAAAGCAAACCAAAAAAAAAAAAATATGAAAAGAGTATACTTTGATTTGCATTCAGTCTGGATGTTTCTGAATGTGGATGGCATTTTCCACCCCAAGTTTATTGGAATTGTCTTGGATCACCACACTGAGGAAAAGAGTCAAGTCTATCACAGCTGATCATCACACAATCTTGCTGCCACTGTGTACAGTGTTCTCTTGGTTCTACTCACTTCAGCATCAGTTCATGTAAGTCTTTATAGGCTTTTTCTGAAATCAGCCTGCTCATCATTTCTTTTTTTTTTCACTTTAAGTGAATATGTAATGTTGGTTGGTTTAATTCATGGTTAACTTCAGAGAGCAGCCATTAGAGAAATGTCATTTTAATGGGACAATGAGGATGTATAGAGGTTTAATTTGCTTTAACCTTCTTAGTGCCAAGCCCTCCAAAGGCAGCAGCCCCTCAACTGTAGAAACTAACACAAAAGGTGGCTTAAGGAGCCCTTTAAGATGTCTACCATTATGCTAAAGAAATCTTGGGTTTGGGAGGAAGGTGAGGGCTGGGACATTTTGTTTAATAAAACATAATTCCATTATAAAGTACCATGCTACATCAAGAATTCATTACATATATTATAAGACCAATTCTGCTCATCATTTCTTTTTTTTGCTTTCTGGAGCAATTGACTTGCCCAGGGTTACACAGCTAGAAAGTGTTAAATGTCTGAAACTAGATTTGAACTCAGGTCCTCCTGACTTGAGGACCAGTGTTCTATCCACTGCACCACCTAGCTTCACCCTGCTCATTATTTCTTAAACAATAGTATTCCACATGGAAGACTTTCAGGAGAAACAAAGACAGAGAGAGATAGAGTTAGAGAGGGCGCAATAAATAGGACAACCCCTGCATTCAAGGAATTTATAGTTTAGCGAAGGATGGTGAGGAGGAGGGAGAATCCATTTGGAAACAAAGAAATAGACTTCAACTTTTCTCCTCCACCTCAGTGATTTCTTAGCCACTGGGAGTGGAAAATCTGGAGAGGAAAATATAAAGTGAAGAATCACATCGTTTTGTTTCATCCATTTTAAGTGAAGAGAAATTCTCCCATTAGAGTCCTTACCTTGATTGTCCCCCAAAGGCACTAGACACACAGAGCCTTCCAGCACCCTAGATTTATGTCCTGATGAATCTTGCCTTTCCCAGGGTCACCCAAAGTGCATATCTTCCTGGAAGTTTGTGCAATTTTTAGCAACGTTTCTAAACCTTGATGGGCTGTCTGAACATTAATGGTTCAGCCCTGAGTTCCCTATGCCCTATGCTCAAGGGCAGCTGCTCTAGAATATCAGCCTCATTCACTTTTCCAGGGGTGAGACCAACTAGCCACTGGTCTGGAATTTAGAGATGCCATAAATATTCGTTGGATAATTAAAATTAAAGTCATTTTAATTTTATGTCAGGCTTTTTTTTTTTTTTGGTTATTTTTTTTTAGTCTTTTCTGACTCTTTATGACTCCATTTGGGGTTTTCTGGGAAAAAACACTTGAAATGGTTTGTATTCTCCAGCTCATTCTACAGATGAGGAAACTGAGGTAACCAGAATTAAGTGACTTGCTCAGGGGTCACACAGGTAGTAAGTATCTGAAGCCATATTTGAACTCAGGTCTTCCTGACTCCAGGCTTTGCACTTTATCCACTGTGCCACCTACCTGCCTCATTGTTCAAAGCTCCCCCAAGGTAAATCACAAATAAATTTAATGAAGACCAGTATTTATTATGCCAAGGGGTCACAGGACCAGTTCTAGGTATGATTATAGGATGAAAGTATGTAAATTTAATTTTAAAAAATATTTAATAATAACAAGAAAAAAACCAAAAAGTATATTGATTACAGCATTATATACAGATTACAGCATTAGGCTAAATCTAAAGATAGAAATTTAGGGTTCAAAAAGTCAATCTCACAAATACAAGTTAGAGGAGGCATGGTTATACTATTTGTCTAAAAAATAACTGTTGGTTTTAGTGGACTATGAGTTTTTGGTGGATTATAAGTCAATACAGAATCCAAAAAAACCTGAGATTTACGTTGATTTACATTAACAGTCATAGATTCTAGCCATAAGGAAGGCAATCCTGCTATTGTGAATCTTCTCTGGTCAAACCATAAATGGAGTATTTAGTGTTCACAGCTCAGTTTGCAAAGGACGTTAAAAAGTTGGAAAACATCCAGAAGAAGATAGCCAGAATGGTAAAGGACTTTGAGTCTATGTCATAAGAAAATCAATGGACATAACTAGGGGTGTTTAGCCTAGAAGAATAGGGGGTAGGGTGGGATGTGTTAGACATGGTCAACTATTTGAAAAGCTGTCATATGGAAAATGGATCAGATTTGTTCCATCTGCACCCATAAAGCAGAATTCAAGAGCAGGGAGTGAAAGTTTAAAAGAAGAAAATATAGGCTTAATGTCAGGAAACCTTCCTGATAGAGCTAAGTGTAGGTGAAATAAATTACCTTGATAAATTACACTGGAGGTTTTCAAGCAGAAGCTGAATGACTAAATATATTGGAGCAGGGATTCTGTCTGGAGTCTGGATTAGATAGAGGTCCCACTGGCGTCCCTTCCAACTTAAAATTCCTTGAGTATGTGAACTTGCTTGTCCAGGGCACATTTAAAACTTATGACTGATACTATGTGGTTGTTGATTCCTTTTGCTAATATTAGCTGATAGATTGGGTGAGCATATTTTTAGATTGTTAGAGAGTAATAAAATGGAACAGCATAATTTTAGATTGTTAGAATAGTAGAATTGTGGTTTGAGAGATGTGAAACATTTACATGAGGCATTTATCACAGTCACAAAGGTTTGGCATTTATTATGTAAAATAGCTCATAGGTTCAACTAAATATGACTAAGCAAAGCAATATGCTTCTGTGTTGGGGGACTTTTAAAGCCTCAGGTGAGAGAAGGAGCAAGGGCAGGGTTTCGGGAGCAAGGGGAAGAACCAAGGTAGGAATTGGGGAAGAGCAAGGAAGAGGCCAGGGAGGAATAAAGAAGGAGCCAGGTAGAGTCTACATGACTGACCAGATGCCAGACTTGTTTTAAGATATGCTGATCAACAACCAAATCATTTCTAATGGAGCAGTAATGAACTGAACTAGCTATGCCCAGAAAAAGAACTCTGGGAGATGACTAAAAACCATTACATTGAATTCCCAATCCCTATATTTATGCACACCTGCATTTTTGATTTCCTTCACAAGCTAATTGTACAATATTTCAGAGTCTGATTCTTTTTCTACAGCAAAATAACGTTTTGGTCGGGTATACTTATTGTGTATCTAATTTATATTTTAATATATTTAACATCTACTGGTCATCCTGCCATCTAGGGGAGGGGGTGGGGGGGGGGTAAGAAGTGAAAAATTGGAACAAGAGGTTTGGCAATTGTTAATGCTGTAAAATTACCCATGTATATAGCATGTAAATAAAAGGCTATTAAATTAAAAAAAAAAAGATATGCTGATCAAGACATCCAGTGGATAGATTAAGATTCTGACTATGGAGAGTGGATGAGCAGATTAGAGTTTCGATTTGCACATCATTAACAAGGAGAAAATACTGCAAGCACCCAGAGACACAATTCAAATATCAAGGAATCACAATCAGCATTAGCTAAGACCTAACAGTTTCCACATTAAAGGATCAGAGGGCCTGGAATATGATGTTCTGGAAGGCAAAAGAGCTTGGATTACAAGCAAGAATCAACTACACAGCAAAATTAAGATTATCTTTCAGGGGAAAAGATGGACATTCAATGAAATAGTGGATTTTCAATAATTTCTGATGAAAAGATCACAGCTGAACAGAAAATTTGGTCTCCAAACAACATACTCCAAGCATACTTAGAGGGTGTAGTTATAAATTGACTTTAATATGATAATATAAAAAAGAAATTGGGGTGGAAAAGGGATTGTACTAAGAAAAGAGGAAAGGGGAGGTAAAATGGGGTAAATTATGCTACATAAAGAGGCAGGAAAAAACCTATTATAGTTAAAGGAAAGAAAGAAGAGGGATGAGCATTGTTTAAACTTTAATCTCATCAGATTTGGCTCAAAGAGGGAAATAACATATGTCCTTAGCTTGGTATAGAAATTTGTCTCACCTTATAGGAGTAGTAGGATAGGAAAGGGGAAATGGGGAGGCTAATAGAAGGGAGGTCAGAAGTAAAGGGGGAAAGGTATAAGAAAAGGGAGATGCTGAAAAAAGAGAAGAAAGATTGAAGGAGGTGGTAGTCATAAGCAATACACTGGTAAGGAGGGAAAGGGTGAAAGGAGAGAGAAAAGTATGTTGGGAAAAATAGGATGGTGGGGAATACAGATATAGTAATCAAAACTGTGAATGTGAATGGGATGAACTCTCCCATAAAACAGAAGCTGATAACAGATTGAATTAAAAGCCAGAATCCTACAATATATTGTTTGCAATAAACACATTTGAAGCAAGAGAGATACAAAATAATGGTAAAAGGCTGCAACAGAATCTATTATGTTTCAGCTGAAGTTAAAAAAAAAAAAAAAAGCAGAGTAGTGATCCTGATCTCAGATTAAGCAAAAGAAAGAACAGATTAACTAAAATATATTAAAAAATAATTAAAAGAGATAAAGAAGGAAACTATATCTTGCTAAACGATACCATAGATAATGAAGATATATCAATATTAAACATAGATGTACCAAGTGATATAGATCCAGTTCTTAGAGAAATTAAGTGATTTGCAAGAAGAAGTAGACAGCAAAACTATACCCTCATCCTCCCCTTTTCAGAACTGGATAAATCTAATAGCAAAATAAACAAGAAAGAAGGTGGTGAATAGATAGAAAAGTTAGGTATGATGGACCTCTCAAGAAAATTGAATGGAGATAAAAAGGAATATAACTTTTTCTCAGTGGTACATGGCACCTACACCAAAATTGACCATGTAATAGGACATAAAAACCTCACAATCAAATGAAGAAAGGCTTAAGTAGTAAATTCATCCTTTTCAGATCATGTTGCAATAAAAATTATGTATAACAAAGGGTCATGGAAAAACAGACCAAAATCTAGTTGGAAACTAAATAATCTAATCCTAAAGAATGAGTGATCGAAACAATAAATCATTAAAAATTGATAATTTCATCCAAGAAAATAACAATAATGAGACAACATAGCAAAACTTATGGGATGCAGCCAAAGTGGTTCTTAGGGAAATTTTTGCATCACTAGATGCTTACATAATTAAAATAGAGAAAGAAAAGATCATTGAATTGAGTCTATAACTAAAAAAAGCTAGAAAAAGAAAAAAATTCTAAACCCCCAAATTATATACCAAATTCAAAATTCTGAAAATCAAAGGAGAGATTAATAAAATGGAAAGTAAGAAAACTATTGAACTAATAAACAAAACTAAATTGGTTTTATGAAAAAACCAACAAAATAGATAAATCTTGGTTAATCTGATTAGAAAAAGGAAAGAAGAAAATCAAATTACCAGTATCAAGAATGACAGAACCCATGCCTGGGTAATTTTTTTTTTTACAACATTATCCCTTGCACTCACTTCTGTTCCGACTTTTCCCCTCCCTCCCTCCATCCCCTCCCCCAGATGGCAAGCAGTCCTATACATGTTAAATATGTCACAGTATATCCTAGGTACAATATATGAGTACAGAACGAAACAGTTCTCTTGTTGCACAGGAAGAGTTGGATTCAAAAGGTAAAATTAACCCCGGGAAGAAAAACAAAAATGCAAATAGTTTACATTCATTTCCCAGTGTTCTTTCTTTGGGTGTAGCTGCTTCTGTCCATCATTTATCAACTGAAACTGAGTTAGATCTTCTCTTTGTCTAAGAAATCCACTTCCATCAGAATACATCCTCATACAGTATCGTTGTTGACGTATATAATGATCTCCTGGTCCTGCTCATTTCACTTAGCATCAGTTCATATAAGTCTCTCCAATCCTCTCTTTATTCCTCTTGCTGGTCATTTCTTACAGAACAATAATATTTTATAACATTCATATACACAATTTACCCAATCATTCTCCAATTGATGGGCATCCATTCGTTTTCCAGTTTCTAGCCACTACAAAAAGGGCTGCCACAAACATTTTGGCACATAGAGGTTCCTTTCCCTTCTTTAGTATTTCTTTGGGATATAAGCCCAGGAGTGACACTGCTAGATCAAAGGTATATACGGTTTGATAACTTTTTGAGCATAGTTCCAGATTGCTCTCCAGAATGGTTGTATTCATTCACAACTCCACCAACAATGCATCAGGGTCCCAGTTCCCCACATCCCTTCCAACATTCATCATTATTTTTTCCTGTCATCTTAGCCAGTCTGACAGGTGGGTAGTGGTATCTCAGAGTTGTCTTAATTTGCACTTCTCTGATCAATAGTGATTTGGAACACTCTTTCATATGAGTGGAAATAGTTTCAGTTTCATCATCTGAAAATTGTCTGTTCATATCCTTTCACCATTTATCAATTAGAGAATGGCTTGATTTCTTATAAATTAGAGTCAATTCTCTATATATTTTGGAAATGAGGCCTTTATCAGAACCTTTAACTGTAAAAATGTTTTCCCAGTTTGTTGTTTCCCTTCTAGTCTTATTTGCATTAGTTTTGTTGTACAAAAGACCTTTTAAATTCATATAATCAAAATTTTCTATTTTGTGATCAATAATAATCTCTAGTTCATCTTTGGTCACAAATTGCTTCCTCCTCCACAAGTCTGAGAGGTAAACTAGCCTATGTTCCTCTAATTTATTTATAATCTCATTCTTTATGCCTAAGTCATGGACCCATTTTGAGCTTATCTTGGTGTATGATGTTAAGTGTGGGTCCATGCCTAATTTCTGCCATACTAATTTCCAATTTTCCCAGCAGTTTTTGTCAAATAATGAATTCTTATCCCAAAAGTTAAGATCTTTGTGGTTTTCAAACACTAGATTGTTATAATTGACTATTTTGTCTTGTGAACCTAACCCATTCCACTGATTAACTAATCTATTTCTTGGCCAATACCAAATGGTTTTGGTGACTGCTGCTTTATAATATAGTTTTAGATCAGGAACAGCTAGGCCACCTTCATTTGATTTTTTTTTTCATTAATTCCCTTGAGATTCTCAACCTTTTATTCTTCCATATGAATTTTGTTGTTATTTTTTCTAGGTCATTAAAATATTTTCTTGGAAGTCTGATTGGTATAACATTAAATAAATAGATTAGTTTAGGGAGTATTGTCATCTTTATTATATTCGCTCGGCCTATCCAAGAGCACTTAATATTTTTCCAATTATTTAAATCTGACTTTATTTGTGGAAAGTGTTTTGTAATTTTGCTCATATAATTCCTGACTTTCCTTTGATAGATTCCCAAATATTTTATGCTATCAACAGTTATTTTGAATGGAATTTCTCTTTGTATCTCTTGCTGTTGGGTTTTGTTGGTGATGTATAAAAATGCTGAGGATATATGGGGACAGTATCAAGAATGAAAAGTAAAGTCACCACTAATGAAGAAGAAATTAAAATAATAATTAGGGGCTATTTTGCCCAACTGTATGCCAATAAATCTGATAATCTAAGTGAAATGGAAGCATACTTACAAAAATAGAGATTGCCCAGATTAACAGATGAGAAAATAAATTACTTAAATAGTCCCATTTTAGAAAAAGAAATTGAACAAGCCATTAGTGAACTCCCTAAGGAAAAATCTCCAGGATCAGATGGTTTTACAAGTGAATTGAATTCTACCAGACATTTAAAGAACAATTAATTCCAATACTATATAAACTATTTGGAAAAATAGGAGAAGGACTCCTACCATATTCCTTTTATGACAGAGATATGATGCTGATGCCTAAATCAGGAAGTGTCAAAACAGAAAAAGAACATTATAAACCAATTTTCCTAATGAATATTCATGCAAACATAAAATATTAGTAAAAAGATTACAGCAACTTATCTCCAGGATGATACATTAATAACCAAGTAGGATTTATATCAGTTCAGTATCAGGAAAACTAGCAGCATAATTGAACATATCAATAAACTGTGATTTCAATTGATGCATAAAAAGCATTTGACAAAATACAATACCTCTTCTTAGTAAAAACATTGAGAACATAGGAATAAGTGGATTTTTCTTTAAAATGATAAGTGATATTTGTCTAAAGCCATCAGCAAGGATGGAAACATTCCCAATAAGATCAGGGTGAAGCAAGGTTGCCCAGTATCAACACTACTCTTCAATATTGTATTAGAAATGTTAGCTTTACACATGCATTTTTGATTTCCTTCACAAGCTAATTGTACAATAATTCAGAGTCTGATTCTTTTTGTACAGCAAAATAATGTTTTGGTCATGTATACTTATTGTGTATCTAAGTTATATTTTAATATATTTAACATCTACTGGTCATCCTGCCATCTAGGGGAGGGGGTGGGGGGGGGGTAAGAGGTGAAAAATTGGAACAAAGAGGTTTGGCAATTGTTAATGCTGTAAAGTTACCCATGTATATATCCTGTAAATAAAAGGCTATTAAATAAAAAAAAAAAAAGAAAAGAAAAAAAAAAGAAATGTTAGCTTTAGCAATAAGAGAAGAAAAGGAAATTGAAGGAATTAGAATAGGTAACAAAGAAACAAAATTAGTACTCTTTGCAGATAATATGATGGTATAGTTATAGAATCCTAGAGAATCAACTAAAAAATTACTAGATAATTTTTTATCTAGTAATAAGCCAAATTGCAGAATACAAACTAAAACTACATAAATCATTGGCATTTATATATGTTATCAACAAAATCTAGCAGCCCAAGAGATAAAAAGAGAAATCCCACTTAAAATAAATATAAATAATATAAAATATTTGGGAGTCTACCTACTAAGACAAAGCCAGGAACTACATGAACATAATTACAAAACTCTTTGCACAAATAAAGTTAGATCTAAACAACCAGAAGAATATCAAGTGCTCATGGATAGACTAAGCTAATATAATAAAAATGACAATTCTACCTAAATTAATCTACTTATTCAGTGCCATGCCAATCAAACTGCCAAGAAATTACTTTATAGAGCTGGAAAAAATAATAAAATTCAAAAATTCAAAAAAACAACAAGAATTTAAAGGGAATTAATGAAAAAAAAATGCAAAGGAAGATGGCCTACTTATACCAGACCTAAAACTATATTATACAGTGGTGGTCATCAAAACCATTTGGGAAATAGAATAATGGATCAGTGGAATAAATTAGGTTCACAAGACATAGTCAATGATTATAGTAATCTAATTAAACCCAAAAGACTCCAGCTTCTTGGATAAAAAGTCACTATTTGACAAGGGTAGGCAGGAATGGAAATTTTTACATCCAGTGCTTCTAATAAAGGCCTCATTTCTAAAATATATGGAGCACTGATTGAAATTTATAGGAATACAAACCATTCCCCAATTCATGAATGGTCAAAGGATATGAACAGAAAATTTTCAGATGATAAAATTAAAGCCATTTCTAGTCATATGAAAAAAATCACTATTGATTAGAGAAGTATAAATTAAGACAACTCTGAGGTACTATTTCACAGTTCTCAGATTGATTAAGATGACAGGAAAAGATAATGATAAATATTAAAAGGAATGTGAGAAAAATTGGAATACTAATGCATTGTTGGTTGAGGTGTGAATCGGTCCAACAATTCTGGAGAACTACACCCAAAGGGCTGTCAAACTGTGCATACTCTTTGATCCAGTAAGGTCTCTACTTGTGTATATCCCAAAGAAATCATAGAAAAGGGAAAAGGACCCACGTATGCAAAAATGTTTGTGGCAGCCCTTTTTGTAGTGGAAAGGAAATGAAAATTGAGTGAATGCTCATCAGTTGGGGAATGGCTGAATAAGTTATGGAATATGAATGTAATAAAATACTCTTCTTCTATAAGAAATAACTAGCAGGATGATTTCAGAGAGGCCTGGAGAGACTTACATGAATTGATTCTAAATGAAATGAGCAGAACCAAAAGACTATTGTATACAGTAACAACAAGATTATGTGATCAGTTGTGATGAACTTGGCTCTTCTTAACAATGAAATGATTTTAATAGACTGGTGATGAGAGAGCCATCTACATCCAAAGAGAGAAACTATGGAGAGTGTATGTGGATCAAAGTATTTTTACTCTGTTGTTGTTTGCTTGCTTGTTTTTGTTTTTTTTTCTTTCACCTTTTGATATGATTTTTCTTGTGCAGCATGAAGAATATGGAAATATGTTTAGAATAATTGTACATGTTTAACCTAGATGGGATTGCCTGCGGTCTATGGGAGGAGGCCGAAGGGGAGGGAGGGAGAAAAATTTGGAACACAAGGTTTTACAAGGGTGAATGATGAAAACTCTCTTTGCATATATTTTGAAAATAAAAAGCTATTATTTAAAAAAGAAAGAAAGAAAGAAAGAATATCTTTGCAAGTATTTTTTTTGGGGGGGGAGACAAACTGTTGTGAAAAAAAAAAGTTATTGAAACTTATCCTAGAGACTTATTTAACTCAGGGAATGGGCCATGGATAAAGCTTACGGGTGGCCTAAGTATAAAAGCCAGCCCCAAGGGTGGCAGTCATGGCTGTCTCTCAAGCCTGATTATGAGCCAGCTTTATTACCAAAGGCACAGAAAAATCTAGTTCTAGCTAATCACAGCTATTTCTTTGTTGAGTAATCTTTGAATACTTTGGCTAAGTAAATTTGTCTTTGCAAATTGTTAAAAAGATTTACCAGGATCTCATTTCATTCCAATCCCAAACCTGTACCATCATCAGAGAGGTCTGAATTAAACTGTCCTACAATAACTTTTTTTCCTGGAGGAAATAGAGTTTTTAGCTTCCAAGAGACCAACTCTTTAGTAATATAGAACAAAGAGTTAATTAGAACACATACACATTCAATCTATTGTAGAATTTCTTTACCTCAGTGACCAAAATCTACACCTATATTACAAGCCTCCAGGCACAATTTGCTTTGGGATTAGAAAATCCCCTTTAATTTCCATTATTTCCTGATTGGCAGCTTTTCCTTCCACTTCCAAATGCCCAAAAAGTAATTTCTGAAGTTGCCTTCTGAGAAACCAAAGAGGGCATTATGGGTCTGACACATTAGAATGGGAAGGAGAAAGAAAGAACAAAGAGTTAGGAGGAGCAGCAAAGGGTGTATCAAAGGCTTTGTACTTTAATTCTTCTGTCACAAATTCCATCCTTTTAAATACTAGTACAGCTGGCAACAAACCTCCCAGGCTTTGATCCACCTTACAAATAGAAGAGATGTCAGTACATTGTGCAGAACTGGATGCCAGGGGTGGGGAAAATCTCAGGTTGACTGAGTTCCCAAGCACTGGGGGCCACCTGGTCTCTCCTCCACTCCTTCTAGGCTACACACACCTAAGCAATCTCTTGAATAGTTTAGTGATAGCACTTTAATGCTTTACATTTAACATTTAATGCTTAACATTTAACACTTTACATTTATTATCTCATTTATAAGGTAGATGGTGGGTCCCCAGCCCTTGTCCCCAAAATTTCCTCTCTCCAAAAAACAGAAAGGGGGAGATGATGAATTGGAGTCCCAGATCTATTCAAAACTACAGATCTAGCTGTTATCTATTATCTGCTTACCTCTTATCTGTTTATCTGTTGCTCCTTATTTGTCTTGAGCAAAAATCCCATTTTGTCTGATTGACCATACCTTGCTAAAAGACATCCTGTTGCCTTACTTTTCCTAGCTCCTTCTTTAACTTTGTTTTATAATTTACAGCCTTGTAGGCTATTAGCCTGCATAGTAAAGCCACAAAATTTCATTATATAAAACCCTCCCCAAATTTTAATTGCTAGACTCTCTTTAGGGACTAGTTGGTTAGTTACTGTGTTAATAAATTCTTTTGTGACTATTATATATACATACGTATATATACATATATACGTATGTATATATATATATATATATTATTTTGTGAATTCTTTCAAATCATGAACGATGACTTCATTTGGTGCTATTATTCTTGCCATTTATACAGATGAAAAAACTAAGATTGAAAGAGACTAAGTGATTCACCCAAAGTCACAGAGCTAACAAGCATCTGAGGCAGAATTTGAATTCAAGTCTTCCTACCTCCAAGGGTAGTATTGTATTGGCTGAACCATCCAGCTAATCAGGAAGCCTGCTCAAATGCAGTCTAGGGTCTATAATCCCATGATACTCTCAGATATGAGATCGTTTTATCTGGTACAGAGAGTGGATGGAGAAAAAAATAAGAAGAAATAAGAGAGTAAAAAATAGAACCAGACTGGGGTAGCAAAGAAGATTCAAACACTACAGCTCATGCTGTGTGGTCATGGGACAGCCCTGCTCCCTCCTTGAGATATCTAATTCAGTCCTTATTCCCAATTCTACCAAACATCTTTCCCTGTTGCCTTATCTTCTTCCCACTGCCGCCCTACATTGGACACATTGCTGATCCCCTGCTCATTGACTTCTATACCCTCCTAACTTCACAAAGCTCATCCATTCCTGCTAGATACATTACATTCCCAGCTCAATCTGAACTCCCCAGGCACTCCTTTCATTGTGCTTCTTCAGTAAATGTGTGGGTAATTTATTAGGCTTTTTATTTCTTTTTTTTTAAAGGAAAACATTTTTTGAATTCTTAATCATAAAGAATTATTTATATTCATCCAACAAACTTGAGTCAAAAATTTAAGTCAAGTTTATTTATAAATTAGCACTTAAACTTTACTTTAAAAAATACAAACTTAAACAAGACATAAAATACTTTTGCTGTAGTAGCTACGGGCATGTACAAAGGTGCAATCAGTCTTCATGATCCTTATCTTTTACTAGATAAAACACTAACCCAATCTGATCAAAACAGGATCAGCGTCTTTATCTTTCGGTACTAGAGAATGAGACATTGTTTACTCGGCATTATGAACTTAAATTCCTCAATCACATCATAGTACATTTTTTAAGATTATACATATGTAGTAATGCAAAACATTTCCATAAAAGCCATGTCATGGGAAAAAAAAAACTCTTCCAAAAAATCTTCAAGAAAAATAAAGAAAGTAGAAAAAAAAACATGCTTCAACTTTTATCCAGATACCATCAGTTCTTTCTCTGGGTGTGGATAGCATTTTTCATTAGAAGTCTTTCAGAGTTGTCATGGATCATTGCATTGTTGAGAATAGTTCATATTCACAGCTAATCATTGTACAGTATTATTGTTATATTATACACAGTACATTTCACTTTGCATCAGGTCCTGGAAATCTTCCCATGTTTTACTGAGAGCAACCTACTCATCATTTCTATAATAGATTTCCATCATAATCACATATCACCATTTTATTCAGCAATTCCAACTGATGGGTATCTTTTCAATTTTTAATTCTTTGCCTCCAGAAAAGAGCTGCTATAAATATTTTGATATATAAATCATTTCCCTTTTTGCTTGTTATCTCCTTTGCATTGTAGTATTTCTTCCTTTATTTGTTTGTCTATTTATTTAGTGAGACAATTGGGGTTAAGTGACTTCCCCAGAATCATACACCTAGGAAGTGTGAAGTGTCTGAGGCCAGATTTAAACTTGGTCCTCCTGACTCCAGGGCCAGTGCTCTATCCATTGCATAATCTATCTGTCCCAGTGTTGTGGTACTTAACAAACTGGGGCTAGTATGCAACAATACAAGAGAATTGAGAAATGGTTGGGACATTGTACCTTGTTTTTTACATCTGCTAATTTAAAAAAAAAAATGCTCTTTCACAAGAATAACTTTGTTAACAGATAAGATGGCCAAGCATTGAATAGTTTTGTCAAAGGCCTAGAATGTGGAATGTTCATGTGCTTCCTAGAACTCTCAAGTGACTCTGCCAGTATTTGTAAAACTAGCAATTTTTAAAGAAAGAATCATTATAATAGTAGCATAATCAATTCCACTTTCCAACCCAACTGAGGATATTTTAAAATTGTTGGCAACCATCTTCAACAATGAGATGAACCAAATCAGCTCCAATAGAGCAGTAATGAATTGAACCAGCTACGCCCAGCGAAAGAACTCTGGTAGATGACTATGAATCACTACATAGAATTCCTAATCCCTCTATTTTTGTCCACCTGCATTTTTGATTTCCTTCACAGGCTAATTGTACACTATTTCATAGTTCAATTCTTTTTGTACAGCAAAATAATTGTTTGGACATGTGTCCTAATATTGTATTTAATTTATACTTTAACATATTTAACAGGCATTGGTCAACCTACCATCTGGGGGAGAAGGGAGGGAGAAGGAGGGGAAAAATTGGAACAAAAGGTTTGGCAATTGTCAATGCTGTAAAATTACCCATGCATATAACTTGTAAATAAAAAGCTATAATAGTAATAAAAAACGAATTTGAGGTAAGATTTGAACTCAGATATTCATGCCTCCAAAAAAAAATTGTTGGCAACAATTCAAATATTGTCTCTGCCTAAGCTCAGCAATTATTCCATTGCAATCACAACTTTACTAATTTCATCTTTCAATTGCTGATTGATGTCAAGAATGGTAAAATGAAATTCTCTCTTTCTCCTGTTTTTTTAATCAAAGTAATGCTGGGACTCAAATGTGTCGTTAGCAAGAGTAGATGTTTTTCTTTTAATTGGGGAATCAATTTGTAGCATTATATACTTTGGAGTCCTTAGCCCAACTTCCCCTCACACTAGAATTATGTGTCCAAAGGGTTTACAGCAGGCTATATTTCCACAGGCACAGTATTATAGGGATAGGATCATGGGGTTGTTCTCCAAAGCTATCTGCTCTAGCCTCCATTCTAATGTCTTCTCTTTAGCTGTTGTTTGCCTTCTGTTCTCCAGTGACTTCACAGATGATGTCTTAAGTTGCAAGTGAATTGGATTTAAATGAGGCAGAATTGCCAAAAAGTGATGAGCCCACTCTCTTTTCCTGAGACATCAAAATCTAGTGGCGGGACAAAAATCAAGACTACTGATGATGGCCCAGGATGAACTTGTTGACTTTGCCTTTCATGTCTGACCAAGCCCTAAGCATCCCACAGCGTCTCCCTCATACATAGCCTTTGGAACAAATTGTTCTCATTCATTCATTCTGTCAGGAGAAGTCTTCACATGCTGGGGATAGACATGCTCCTAACTCAAACCTGTCAGTTACCTCAACCTGGGTTAGCTCATCTTCCAGGAAGAAAGTGGACACTGAACTTGCTACAGATTCCTGGAATAATAGGTAAGAGTTCAGTTAAAGCGGACTCCAAAGGTGGAGCCCTGAAAAGGGCTCAGCAAGTCCTCCTCATACGAAAGCTGCTGGTCTTCCCTGGACATCCTATATACTCCTTTCTCCAGTATTAATTTCCAGTATTAGTTAATATATCCTCAAAATCATCAGTATCATTGGTTAATGTCCCAATTAATACCAATTAGCTTTTACAAAGGGATATTTATTGAGAAAAGAGAGCAAGAATAGAATTATAAAACATTTTTCCTCAACCACCTCAACCATTCTCAAAGAGAATGAACTCAAACTAAATGTGGTTTGGATGAATATTCACCCAACCAAGTTTGCTTCTAAATATGGCAGTCCAGTCAATGGACAAAATAATTTCCTTCCTTGCAAAAGTTAGCCTGTTGGTGTGAATCTATGGGCAAGATCAAGCAGGTAGAGTCTTTGCTCTTCACCAAGTTTGGCTGTCTGCAAACTGGCATGAATTCTAGCCTGAATTCCTGCTCCTTTCTGGACCTTTTGAAGCTCATCAGTTTACAAACTAATTCATCTCGTTTCTAAACTCCTTCACTTAAGACAGGAAAGAATAAACCCAACATAGAAATAGAGCCTTTTATTCATGGCTTCATGTTCACTATGACAGAAAGAAAGTTAGCTGACAGGAGTCCATTTCCACCTTTCTAATATCTGTATTCCAACCTAAAGGCTTAGAGTCATCCTTTCCTTGATCAATACTAGGGGAAAAGGGCACTTGAGCTGTCCTTAGCTGTCCTTCCCTTTGGATGTCTTATATACTATTTGTTCAGTACCAACTCAGCAAACAATTAAAGGTTTTTCTCTACCACAAAGTGGACAGGAGTCAGCCATAGCATACTTGTCCATACTTTGTAGTACACATGAGGGATTACATTAGATTTAATACACTTTTCATGCTCATAGGAATTATGCTTTCATTGGCCAGTCCTCCATTAACTTCACATCGTTCTTTACATTGATCTTATATCATCATGGAAATATTCTGTATATTACTGTACTTTAAGAAATAATAAATATGACAAAAACAGAGAATAAAAAAACTTAAGTGAATTAGTAAAATGGAAAGAAAGCAGAGCCAAGAAAGCAATGTAATGCAAATGGAAATGCAAATGGAAAAAACAACCACAGAATGGTCAAAAACAAAGATTTCAAAATTACAAAAACAAGCATAACCCCTAAGAAGAGAATTGAGAACATACTTCCCATCATTCCTCTGAGCAGTTGGATGGTTCACAAGTCTGGAATTTTAATGTTTTCAGATTTTTTTTTTGATGTATTGATCAGTTTTGTTGACATTTTCCTCTCTTTTTTTTTTATTTCTTAATTTAAAAAAAAAAATTCTTTGTTATGTGGAATGGTTCTCCAGAAATGGGACAGGGAAATACAAGGAGAAATTAAAACAATATAAAACCAAAAGAGCAACAAAATTTAGTTTTATAAAAGGAAAACTAGGTCACATCAAATCACAATGAAAGAATTTTGTATACTTTTCATTTTTCTCACAACAACAAGTGAGATTTAGAGTTTAAGAGCCATACTTTTATCATGGTCTGAAGAACAGAGTTCATCATGTGAAGGACAAAGTCAAAGGTAAAGGAATTTAGTCCATGGATAAGACCCCTGACTTTTATTTCAATGTCAGAGAAAGAATTGTTTTAATAATCTCTCGTAAAGCTTATAAAGCGATAGAGTGGTTTTCTTAAATAACAGATGCTGCTTCTGCTCTGCATGCATCTCATTTTTGACAGTGGATCTTCAAATGGACTCCTACTTATGAAATCTACATTAATATGTCACACGCGACTCCCCTCCCTAGAATCTGAATAACAAGACATCAAAGACAATTCTGTTGTGTTTACTTGAAGTGCATGCAACCAGTTTCAGCTATAATTTCTTCAACTATTAAAAAAAAAAAAAAAAGTTAAGTGGTACAGTAGATAGAGTGCTGGGCCTAGAGTCAACAAAGCTCATCTTTCTGAGTTCAAATCTGATCTCAGACATTTTTAGTTGTATGCCCCTGGGCAGTCAATTAACCTGTTTACCTCAGTTTCTTTGTCTGTAAAATGAGCTGGAGAAGAAAATGACAAACCACTCCAGTATCCTTGCCAAGAAAACCACAAATGGGTCACAAAGAGTCAGACTGAACACCTGAATAACCTCAAGGATTGTTGTGAGGATCAGATGAGATATTTGTAAATGAGGATCACATGCACACATAGTGGGCATTTAATAAATGCTGGTTTTCTTCATTCTTTCCTTTCTAGAATGAAGTTCAAATGATGTGTACCATTCATACATAAAGAATGTTACTGTTTTTCTTTGCATTTCATTTAAATTCATCCCAATATATCCAGACATAGTAGATGTGCCATCCAAACAGATAGGCATCAGAGATTGGCTAAACTTAAGAATGCCAAGATCATTAAATTGGTCAAAAATAGGCAGACCATCAATGGCAAATAGTTTCTGAGTAGACATGAAATGTTCAATAAAGCTGTTTTTCATTTTCAAAATACCACACCACAACAGCAGTGGCCATGATCAGTAATATAATTAGCAATTATGAAAATAATTTTTCCATTTGGTGAAAATACAGTCTTTTGTTATACAATATTATTTAAAAACTTAATTAAACAATTTTAAATGTGACTAATCAGGTTGCATTTTTTGAGATTATTGAACTTGTTTTGCCATTACAAGACCTTATTTTTTGGAGCATATGAAAAAGATTTAGAAAAAGCTTTTCTCAGAACTGTACATTTGTTTATTGTAACCCTTGAATGTCCTTTTACTTTTTGCCAACAATGTCAATCAGTTACTCCATTATACTTTGGTTATGTTACTAAGCCTATCTGCCCTCATTAAATAATACATGAATAGTTGGAGGGGCAGATGGCACAGTGGATAGAGCACTGATCCTAAAGTCAGGAGGACCTAAGTCCAAATCCAGCCTCAGTTACTTAATATTTACTAGCTACATGAGCTTGAGCAAGTCACTTAACCCCAATTGTCTCACCAAAAACAAAATAATAACAATATATGACCTTATTAAAACTTTTATCATGAAAAATTGCTGTATACATTAGATAGTGACAATTACTAGTTCTTATAACATTGATTAGCCCTAGACCAATTGCTGGATTACTTTTCAAAAAAATTTTTGATAATAGCTTTTTATTTTCAAAATACATGCAAAGATAGTTTTCAGCATTCACCCTTGCAAAATCTTGTGTTCCAAATTTTTCTCCTTCCCTTCCCCCGCCCTCCTCCCTTAGACAGCAAGTAATCTTCTAGATTATTTATTAATAAATGTTGGATTCAGTTGACTTTTGCTGCATCTTTAGAGGAAAAAAAATATTAAAAGCAAAATCCTTTGTTGTTTGATGAACTACATATTAACTACTTATACTTTTTATACCAATCAGACTGAAAATTTGTTGTTCCCTAACATCAAGGAAATACATTCAATTTAGAATGTTAGGACCCATAGGTAATTGATATTAGTGGTCAAATCTGTTTTTTGGAGTATAACAAATTGCATCATCAGTTGACTTAAAATAGGAACTACACTGACTTTGACTAAGAGGAAAAATTTATAAATAAATGGTCAAAGGATATGTACCAAAAAAAAGAATTGCAAAATATTCTTAACCACATGAAAGAAATCTTTATGTGACCCTGGGTACATAAGTATATAAGAGAGGTGTACAAATCAAACATTTATTGATAATAAATCATAATTTTGTGACACCCCTATATTCAATTTTATGGAGTCATGATCCACAGTTTAAGAAGCTTTGCTCTAGATCACCAATAATAAGAGAAATGCAAATCAAAACAACCTGGAGATTTTACTTCACACCTCAAATTGGCAAAAATTACAAAAAGTGTCAATAGCCAATGTTCAAGGGGTTATAGAAGGATAGGTACACCAATACACTTTTGGTGTAACTATGAAATGGTACAACCATTTTATAAAGCAATTTGGAATTATGCAAAGAAAATGACTAAAATACCCATGCCCTTTGATCCAGATACTCCATTACTAGACCGATATAAGGAATTCATCAGTAAAATAAAAGTTCCCATGTATTCTAAAATATTTATAGCAGCACTTTTGGGGATAATTAAGAATTAGAAATAAGGTAAGATGCCCATCAATTATGAAATGGCTTAACAAAATCTGATGTAATGGAATGGAATGCAGTCAATTCTTAACATTCATGCATTTAACTTTCACGACTTTAAGCATTCCTTTGCTTTTATTAGTAACCTCATTTTCATTTTCACAGTGGCAACCTCACACATTTGGAGCTATGAGTAATAGAGTTAAAAATGAGAAGTGCCATGCTTGCGAGTTTGTGGAACAGTTGGTAATCCTAACCAAGCATTTCACTGATCTTGTTCATTATACTATTGTAAAGCATTCCCTCTGTGTTCATTGCATATTGACTTTAAAACTAAAGTTTTATATTTCCAAAATATATAGAGAATTAACTCTAATTTATAAAAAATCAAGCCACTCTCCAATTGAAAAATGGTCAAAGGATATGAACAGACAATTCTCAGATGAAGAAATTGAAACTATTTCTAGTCATATGAAAAGATGCTCCAAGTCATTATTAATCAGAGAAATGCAAATTAAGACAACTCTAAGATACCACTACACACCTGTCAGATTGGCTAAGATGACAGGAAAAAATAATGATGATTGTTGGAGGGGATGTGGGAAAACTGGGACATTGATTCATTGTTGGTGGAGTTGTGAACGAATCCAACCATTTTGGAGAGTAGTTTGGAACTATGCTCAAAAAGTTATCAAACTGTGCATACCCTTTGATCCAGCAGTGTTACTACTGGGATTATATCCCAAAGAGATTATAAAGAAGGGAAAGGGACCTGTATGTGCACGAATGTTTGTGGCAGCCCTTTTTGTAGTGGCTAGAAACTGGAAACTGAATGGATGTCCATCAGTTGGAGAATGGCTGAATAAATTGTGGTATATGAAAATTATGGAATATTACTGTTCTGTAAGAAATGACCAACAGGATGATTTCAGAAAGGCCTGGAGAGACTTACACGAACTGATGCTGAGTGAAATGAGCAGGACCAGGAGATCATTATATACTTCAACAACAATACTAGATGATGACTAGTCCTGATGGATCAGGCCATCCTCAGCAACAAGATCAACCAAATCATTTCTAATGGAGCAGTAATGAACTGAACTAACTATACCCAGAAAAAGAACTCTGGGAGATGACTAAAAACCATTACATTGAATTCCCAGTCCCTATATTTATGCACACCTGCATCTTTGATTTCCTTCACAAGCTAATTGTACAATATTTCAGAGTCTGATTCTTTTTGTACAGCAAAATAATGTTTTGGTCATGTATACTTATTGTGTATCTAAGTTATATTTTAATATATTTAACATCTACTGGTCATCCTGCCATTTAGGGGAGGGGGTGGGGGGGGGGTAAGAGGGTGAAAAATTGGAACAAGAGGTTTGGCAATTGTTAATGCTGTAAAGTTACCCATGTATATATCCTGTAAATTAAAGGCTATTAAATAAAAAAAAAAAAAGACTTCAAAAGGAAAGGAAAGAATATGTAATAGTATTTTTTAAGTATAATCTTTTTTGTTCTAAAACATGTAAATGCTCATTCTATGTGGTTTAAAAAAAAAAAAAAAAAACTAAAGTTTTATGTTGCAGCTATATCCTTAAAGTATAGTGCAAGTCCTTTGGATTCTAAGATGATGCTGAGACCTTTCCAATCTCCACATCTTTCAATGCCAGTGACAAAAAAACACAAGTAATTTCTCCCTTGGTTTTCACAGGGTGGCTGTAGTAGAGAGATTTACAGCAGTATAGCATATAGTACAATTCCCTCATGTCACCATCTTACACAGTAAAAAGTAAGATTCAAGTTAAAAAATGTTTTAATTTTAAGAATTTTATTTGCTATAGAGTATTTGTAGCATTGTAGATTTCACGTGTAATGAAAACTAAATATTATTTGAAATCAATGTTTTTTTTTTAATTGAGATCACAAAAGGTCACAGAATTCTAGAGATTGCTAGCAATAAAAATGTTTTACATATTACCAATTTTATTTGTGTACTGAATTTTATGGGTTATTTCATGGTTACTGTGTTAAGAAAAATACCTATTATCATAATTAATGTTTTGTTATAAAGAACTGTATGAAGAAAAGTACATTAAAAAAAATTCCTATCGTATTTTATTTTTCCAAATAAAGATAGTTTTCAACATTAATTTAATTTTTAATAGTAATTTATTTTTCCAAATACATATAAAGATAGTTTTCAACATTCATTTTTGTAAAATTTTGTGTTCTAAATTTTTCTCCTTCCCCCCCACCTCATTACCTTTCCCTTTCCCAAGACAGCAGACAATCTGATATAGGCTAAACATGTGCAATCCTTTTATATATATTTCCATATTTGTCATCTTGTCCAAGAAAAATCAGACCAAAAGGGAAAAAAAACAAAAACAAACAAGCAAGCAAACAAACCAAAAGGTGAAAATCCTATGCTTTGATTGATATTCAGTCTCTATACTTCTCTCTCTGGATGCAAATGACTTTCTCCATCCTGAGTCTATTGGAATTACTTTGAATCGTCACATTAGTAAGAACCAAATCTTTCACAGTTGATTATCACACAATCTTCTTGTTACTGTGTACAATGTTCTATTAGTTCTGCTTGCTTCACTCATGATTCAGTTCATGTAAGTCTTTCCGGGCTTTTCTGAAATCAGCCTGCTCATCATTTCTTATAGAATAATAATATTCCATTATATTCATATACCATGACTTATTCAGCCATTCCCCAAATGATGAGCATCCACCCAATTTTAATTTCTTCCATTTACAAAAACAGCTGCTCCAAACATTTTTACACATATGAATCATAGAAAAGTATATTTTCATCATTCTGTAGTAAAAGATTATATGGTTTTTGGTGATTGCAGAAACCTAATTCTCTATTTTCCATAGATACAATGTATTAACATTTGTTTTTGTTTTTTGGCAACATTTTCTAGGAATATTTCCCCCACAAAAGTTGAGGATTGATTGTATTATGGTTCTGTAAGAAATGACATGTATGATGAATACGGAGAAGCATGGGAAGATCTACATGAACTGATGCAGAGTGAAGTAAGTAAAGCCAAAAAAACAAAATATACATTAACTAAAATAAAAGTGAATAAAAACTACACACCAGAAAGCAAAAGTCAATTTAACAAAATTATAAAGATCACCATGGCTCAAAATGAAGAAAGTGAGAGGATACCTCCTACCCCACTAACCCACCCCTTTCATGGAAGTAGGATATCTTCAAGTATTGAGTATATTGCACATGATTTTGGACTTTTTTCAATATATCAATTGGTTGCGGTGATTGTTTTTTCCTCTCTAAAAAAACACTTTGTTGTATGGGGAAGGAGAGGGATACTTAGTAAAACTTTAACAATGTAAGAAACAAAATATCAGTAAAAACTTTTAAAAAGAGAAAAATTACATTTCTATTGATCACAAACTTATTTCACTCATTAGAACTGGCAGCAGCATTTTCATACGTCTTTAATTAAAGCATCTGAGCACACAATACCATTGGTACATATACATTGGTATAATTCCTTTTTTTAATCTTAAAAAGCAATTCATATTCTAAAACTGAAAAGAGTCATCAGATAATTGAATCAAAACAGAAAGATAAGGACTTATTATGCTAACTCAGGGAATACATGCAACAAAGATTATAAACTCAATTCTTCACTGAGCAAGCCTGATACATATGCTTCTAGAGGTCAAATAAGACACTAGATCCACAACGCTGGATAAATCACTTAACCCTTGTTGCCTCAGTTTCCTCATCTGTCAAATGAGCTAGAGAGAAGGTAATAGCAAAGCACTCCAATATCTTTGCCAAGAAAACCCCAAATGGAGTCACAAAGACTTGAACGTGACTGAACAAACCAACAAATAAGTCAGATTATTTTCTTTTTGTTTGGTGAGACAATTGGGGTAAGGATTAAGTGGCTGAAGTCGGGTTTGAACTCAGTTCTTCCTGACTCCAGGGTCAATATGCTATCCACTGTACCATCTAGCTGTCCCAGATCAAAAAAAAAATTTTTTTTTTTAGATCAAAGGCAAATTTTATTTTTTTTTATTTTTTTTTTATTTAATAGCCTTTTATTTACAGGATATATACATGGGTAACTTCACAGCATTAACAATTGCCAAACCTCTTGTTCCAATTTTTCACCTCTTTCCCCCCCACCCCCTCCCCTAGATGGCAGGATGACCAGTAGATGTTAAATATATTAAAATATAACTTAGATACACAATAAGTATACATGACCAAAACGTTATTTTGCTGTACAAAAAGAATCAGACTCTGAAATATTGTACAATTAGCTTGTGAAGGAAATAAAAAATGCAGGTGTGCATAAATATAGGGATTGGGAATTCAATGTAATGGTTTTTAGTCATCTCCCAGAGTTCTTTTTCTGGGCATAGCTAGTTCAGTTCATTACTGCTCCATTAGAAATGATTTGGTTGATCTCGTTGCTGAGGATGGCCTGGTCCATCAGAACTGGTCATCATATAGTATTGTTGTTGAAGTATATAATGCAGATCAAATAATTTTCTAGAAAAACAGTTGGAAGGAAAGGGGAAGACTTGCTAAAAGCAAGTTGACTTTTTATATATTTCTATAAGATCTATATCATTCACTTACTGTATAATACAAAAATCTAAACTTTAAAAGAGCATATTGTTAAAAAGCAAAGTCAATGTTGGGGAGACAGGGAATGTTGCGGGTGCGGCTGTCACAGCTGGTTTGAATGCTTCTGCTCTTTAATGACCACCATCATGTCATACCTTTCACCATGGCTACATAATTCATCAAAGAGCTTAGAATCTCCTGTTTTTTCATATATGAGTGAGTAGATTAGAGGCTTCATCTGCTGTGTGTATTCTGCAGTACTCCTTTCCTCATTAAACCTAAATAATCCAACTGCCCCCCATAGTTCTAGTTGACCTGCTCTCATGAGGGTCACCAAAGATCTGCTTTCATCCCATCAAGATTGGATTCACAGTGTAGGACCTACTTGGGGATGTCAGAGCTAATTCACCTCCACATTCTTGTGGGAGAATGAGCCAAAGTGACAGATCCAGATTCAGTGTTAGAGAAAAGAAGGAGGAGAGTGTAGGCTTTAGGAAAATGTGAAGAGACATGGATTAAAAGACAATAATACTTCCCTAGCTGCTTGCAGTCTATTTAAAAGTTCCTTGATGGAAATCCAAGATAAATGTGTATTTTTGGAATAAAAAACACCAGGTGCTCAAAAAAAAAAAAATCCCAGCCTGATTAACATACCAGAGCAGTTGTGAAGAAGATATATTATAAACATTAGAGCATTGTACAATTTGCTTACGATTCTCATGAGCAAGCAGCATGGCACAGGGCTGGTCTTAAAGTTCAGGAGATATGAATTCAAATATCTCCAATACTACTTATATAATACCCCTGCCTAGAATTAATCACTGAATGGATGCAACATCAGTCAAAGTAATACCTGTTAAAGACCTTAGTTTAAAAAGACCAAGGTCTCCCATTGTATCCAGGGCCATCTCCAACTGCTTTGATCTATATGTTGCCACTGGACCCATATCTCTCTGGAGGGGAAAGTGAGGCAGTTAATCTTGCACAGCCCTCCCTCCCTTAAATCCAATTTACTTGGATGCCATACCATCCTGATGTCATGGTCCTCTTTGAGAAGGAAGAATGAATGACAACAATATTGCTCAGGTAATTAATTGAAAGAATATTATATTTGGAACCAGAAGATCCGGATTCAAATCTTGTCTCTTCTACTTGGGGCTTGTAAGACTCTGGGGAAGTCACTTAAGCTTTTCTGTTTGTTTGTTTTTTGTGAGGCAATTGGGGTTATATGACTTGCTCAGCTAATAAGTGTTAAGTATCTGGAGCTGTATTTGAACTTAGGTCCTCCTGACAAATGCTTTCTCCATTGTGACATCTAGATGCCCATTTAGTTTTTTTATTCTTCAATTTCCTCATCTGTATAATGAGGAGACAATTAAAAGACCTCTTAGATTTCTTGCAGATTTAAATCTATACCCTATTATCTGACAAATTATAACTGGCTTTACCCTATATTTACTAAGCCATATGTCTGTTGACTTGCACTTTGGAGTCGAAGTTAATAGAAATTTTTGATTGAGAAAAGTTGAAAGTTTTAGCAACTAGTTATATTATCCCAGCTCAGAAAGACTCTGATAGAAATAAACTACTGTACAATGCTCTTACAGAACATAATACCATCCAAGATGAGTTTTCCAGCTGAGCCTGAGGTGGATAGTCAAGTAAATTACAGTTGTCATTGAGAGGCAAGCTAGTATAAACTAGTTCTCTGAGCCACATTTTAGAAAGAACATTAATAAGAGATAAAACATCCAAGGGGAATTAGGTGAATTTTTAATAATAGTTATTTATTTTCAAAATACATGCAAAAATAGTTTTCAATACCCAGCCTTACAAAATCTTGTGTTCCCCTGTCAGATTGGCTAAGATGACAGGAAAAAATAATGATGATTGTTGGAGGGGATGCAGGAAAACTGGTACATTGATGCATTGTTGGTGGAATTGTGAATGAATCCAACCATTCTGGAGAGTAGTTTGGAATTATGCTCAAAAAGTTATCAAACTGTGCATACCCTTTGATCCAGCAGTGTTACTACTGGGCTTATATCCCAAAGAGATCATAAAGAAGGAAAAGGGATCTGTATGTGCCAAAATGTTTGTGGCAGCCCTGTTTGTAGTGGCTAGAAACGGGAAACTGAGTGGATGCCCATCAGTTGGAGAATGGCCGAATAAATTGTGGTATATGAATATTATGGAATATTACTGTTCTGTAAGAAATGACCAACAGGATAATTTCAGAAAGGCTTGAAGAGACTTACACGAACTGATGCTGAGTGAAATGAGCAGGACCAGAAGATCATTATATACTTCAACAACAATAGTATATGATGACCAGTTGTGATGGACCAGGCCATCCTCAGCAACGAGATCAACCAAATCATTTCTAATGGAGTAGTAATGAACTGAACTAGCTACGCCCAGAAAAAGAATTCTGGGAGATGACTAAAAACCATTACATTGAATTCCCAATCCCTATATTTATGCACACCTGCATTTTTGATTTCCTTCACAAGCTAATTGTACAATATTTCAGAGTCTGATTCTTTTTGTACAGCAAAATAACGGCTTGGTCATGTATACTTATTGTGTATCTAATTTATATTTTAATATATTTAACATCTACTGGTCATCCTGCCATCTGGGGGAGGGGGTGGGAGGGTAAGAGGTGAAAAATTGGAACAAGAGGTTTGGCAATTGTTAATGCTGTAAAGTTACCCATGCATAACCTGTAACCTGTAAATAAAAGGCTATTAAATTTAAAAAAAAAAATCTTGTGTTCCAAATTTGTGTCCCTCCTTTGTCTCCAATCCCTCCCCTAGACAGCAAGTAAGTGAATATAGGTTAAACATGTGCAATTCTTCTAAACATATTTCCACATTTATCTTGCTGCACAAGAAAAATCAGATCAAAAATTTTTTTAAAAAAAGAGAAAAAGCAAGCAAATAACCACAAAAAAGGTGAAAATACTATGTTGTGATCCATATTAAATCCCCATACTCCTCTTTCTGGATGTAGATGGTTCTCCATCACAAATCTATTGGAATTGGACTGAATAACCTCTTTGTTCAAAAGAGGCAAGTCCATCAGAGTTGATCATCACATAATCTTGCTGTGATTATGTACATTGTTCTCTTGGTTCTATTCACTTGACTCAGTATCAGTTCATGTAAGTCTCTCCAGGTCTTTCTGAAATAATCCTGCTGATCGTTACTTATAGAAAAATAATATTCCATTCATATACTATAACTTATTCAACCATTCCCCAAGTTATAAGCATCAATTCAATTTTGGAGAAAAGATTTAAGGGGAACATGATAAATGTTATCAAGTATTTGAAGGACTTTCATTGAAGAAGAATTAGATTTATTTTCTTGAGCCTAAGGTACTATGGATAGAAGGTACAGAGATGTAGATTTAAGCTTAGTGTAAGTAAAATCTTGCTAATAATAGTTGGCAGCTAATAGGTATCTGAGGCCAAATTTGAACAGGGGCCTTTCCTGACTCTGGGTTCAGTACTTTGTTTACTAGATCATCTAGCTGCTGTTAATAACTGGAATGGGACTTGGTCTGTATCTTAAAGAGATTATAAAAGAGAGAAAAGGAACCACATGTACAAAAATGTAGATTTTTTTGTAGTGGCAAAAAATTTGTAAATTGAGTGTATGTCCATCAGTTGGGAAATGACTGAATAAGTTATGGTGTATGAATGTAATGGAATACTATTGTTCTATAAAAGATCAGTAGGTTGATTTCACAAAGGCCTGAAGAGACTTACATGAACTGATGCTAAATGAAGTGAATACAATTAAGAGAACATTGTACACAGTATTAGCAAGATTATGAGATGGTCAATTGTGATGGACTTGGCTATTCTCAGCAATGTGGTGATTCAAAACAATTCCAATAGGCTTGAGATAGAAAATATCATCTGCATCCAGAGAGAGAATTATGGAGACCAAATGTGAATCAAAACACAGTACTTTGACCTTTTTGATTGTTTGCTTTTTCTTTCTCATGGTTTTCTCTCTTTTGATCTGATTTTTCTTTTTAAAATTTTTTTATTATAGCTTTTTCTTGACAAAACATATGCATGGGTAATTTTTCAAAATGACTCTTGCAAAAACTTCTGTTCCAACTTTTCCCCTCCTTCCCTCCACTCCCTCCCCTACATGGCAGTTAGTCCCATACATGTTAAATATGTTAAAGTATATGTTAAATACAATATATGTATACATATTTATACAGTCATCTTGCTGCACAAGAAAAACCGGATTTAGAAAGAAGGTAAAAATAACCTGGGAAGAAAAACAAAAATGCAAGCAAACAGTAACAAAAAGAGTGAAAATACTATGTTGTAGTTCCACACTCATTTCTCAGTGTTCTTTCCCTGGGTGTAGCTGGTTCTGTTCATTACTGATTAACTGGAACTGATTTGGATCCTCTCATTGGGGAAGATAGCTACTTCCATCAGAATTAATACTCATATAGTATTGTTGCTGAAGTGTATAATTGATCTGATTTTTCTTGTACAATATGACAAAACATGTAAATATGTTTAAAAGAATTGCATGTATTTAACTTAGATTGCTTGCTGTCTTGGGGAAAAGGATGCTTAGGGAGGGAGAAAAATTTAGAACAGAGTTTTTTACAAAAATGAATGTTGAAAACTATCTTTACATGTATTGGAAAAAGTAAAAGACTATTGGAAAAAACATGCTTGTTGATTAACTCCAACAATATTAGTGTTACTGAAAATTTGAAGGTAACAGTTTTCCAGAAAATGGAAAAATGTTCTCAAGGAAACTTGCCAGCTCCCATCCTGCTTTTGCCCTAGAAATGCTTTTGGTCCTTAGGTCAAGTTGCAAAATTTAGACAGTATCAAAGCTTAAGGCGGAAAGAGAACAAAGCTTATTGGCAATCTCACCCAGTATTCTCCAGGATAAGACCTTTCCTATAAGGGTGAGGTGTTGAAGCAGGAGTGCCATGATCAAGAGAGTGAATGAGGAAGCATTATCCTAAGGTTGTTTCTGGAGTCCTAGAAGACAGTCCTTCTCCAGCCAACCCAGGGGGACTAGACAGTCCAGTAGTAGAGGGAGGACCTGAGTTCAAATTATGACTGCCATTTCTACTTGTTTGACAAGAAACAATTCATCAAAACTCCCTTTTATTTCTCCAACTGCAAACTATGGGCTAGGATTGGGCTAGATGACACTGCGGTACTTTTCATTTCCTAAAAGCTATAACCTGTCTGGTTCTCTCTCTCTACTGGGACAAGTCTCTGCTCGCTGCCTTTGGCTCCATACCCGCAGAGGGCTCTGGGCTCAGCCTGCGGGATCCCGGATGAAAGCAGAACTGGGACTGTCCTTTTCCAGCTACAGGGCCTGGCTATGTGGTGCGGTGCCAGGCTTGAAGACCCGAGTTCTAATTTGGCCCAGACTCTTGGTTTGCCGTAGGGTTTTCCCAAATAGGGACCATTTACAGCTGCCTGCCTGAGTTTCCTCAGTTACAAAATGAGGATACTAACAGCACTTACCTCCAGCGTTGGTGCGAAGATCAGGCTCCTGGAACCTAGTAGGTGCTTAATAAATACTTGGATCGCAGTGCCCACTGTAGCTGCCAGTGTCAGCATCCAAGAGCCCCCGACCCCCAGCTTAGGCACCTTCACTCCTTCCCCACGGCAGGCTGGCCCGGAGCAGCCGCTACAAGCAAGGACTGCAGCCCTTCGAGGTCACTAGTGGATCCGTGTTCCCCTGGGGAGCCTGCGAGGTGAAAGTGGTTTGACTCGGGACAGAAAGAGGAACTCCATAAGTGTGTGCCCGACACTGTCCTTCTTCCAAGTCTTTCCCGGAGCCCCAACCTGCGGACTCTGTCTGGAAGCGTCTCTAGCGGCAAAGAGACGAGGGTGTGGGGCGGGCGGGACAGGGAGAGAGAAGCCGAGGTATCCGAGGAAACCGACACCTAGGCACGGCGAGGAGAAGGCGGCCGGCGGCGGCGAGCCCCCTCCCCGACATCCTATGCTGCCAGCAGGGCAGGAAAGGTAGCTCAGGCCTACCTCCATCTAGGCTACACCGTTAGGGACCCTGCTCCTGACGTCGGCCCCGAGGTGGGGTGAGGGAGAAGGAGCGGAGGAAGGGTCTTCACCAAGTTTGCCCTTCCGGCCTCTCCCTAAGACCTGGTTAAAGCTCAGGCATCCACGTGCACTTAAAAACAAGCTGCTGCCTGCGCAGTGCGGGGGAAGGAAGGGGGGGGGACACCGCAGACACGGCACTGCCGGGGAGGGGTGCTCGGGGGCGGAGTGCAGGTGCAGGTGCAGAGCTGCTGGTGTGGGGACTGGGTGTGTGGGAGCGGACGCCAGACTGGTTACTGCTGGGGAGGGGCTGCTGGGGGGTGCGTGGGGAGCGGACGCCAGACACGCCACTGCTGGGGAGGGGCGCACGGGGAGGGGCGCACAGGGGAGGGGCCGTGGGCGCTGCTCAGGGGATGCGTGGGGAGCGGACACCAGACTGGTTACTTGCGGGGGCGCAGTGCACTGGGGGCGGACAGCAGGGGTTCGTGGGAAACCGACGTCAGACCAGCTACTGCGGGGGCTGGGGAGATGCATGGGGATCAGGGCACTTCCCCTTGGGTGAGGCATGGGTCCTGAGTAAGAGGTCCAAGAGCATGGGTCCTGGAGAATGGGCCTGGCCTCTCGGTTTGCCCTTTCGAGAGGTAAAGGTTTCCGCTTCATCCCCACCTAGTTCCAGCTCACTTTGCTGAGAGGGAAAGTACAAACCAGGGATTGAGTAATCTGGGATCCACCCCCTCCTCCGGCCCGAGTCTTCTTCTCAATGAAGAGTCTGGCCCTCCCCCTCAGTGTCGGGACAGATAAGGAAACAAACATTTAAGTGTCTGTAGATGCCTGTCACTGTGCTAAGGCCTTTGCAAATATTACATCATTTGCTCCTCCCAACAACCCTACGGCTGCTATTATCCCTTTATATTTAAGGAAAAAGAAGTTAATAAAAGTTGTCATAGAAAGTTTGAACAGAAAGAAGGGCCCTTGAAGCCATTTAGTCTGACCTCCCGTTTTAGATGGGGAAACTGAGGCTGAAATTTGAAGAGGCTTGTGCGGGGTTCCCAGAGGTGGGTGAGATCATCTCAGTACCCAAGTGGCCTTGGGAAAGGCATGACTGTGCTCCGGACATGCCCCAGTTTATCATCCATACCCCACTTAAGTGTGAAGTGCTATATGTTGCCCCTTCATAATAAACTCCAGGAGCTCCTTCTTACCTCCAGGATCAAATATAAAGGACTTTGGGCATTTTCATCCCTTCATAAAGCAAACCCACTATTTTCATTTACACTGTATATATGAATCAATTGATCAATAAACTAATAAATAAACATTTATTAAGTACCTATGTACAGCAATGCACAATGCTAAGCTCTGAGGATACAAAAAGAGGCAAAAGACAGTTTCTGCCCTCAAAGAGTTTACAATCTAATGGGACGACGACATGCAAAGAAATATATACAGAATAAACTATATGCAGAATAAAAAGTAAAAAATTAACAGAAGGATTAGAATTAAAAGGGGCTGAGGAAAGTTTAATAGTTAAGTTAATTTGCACGTTGTCTTCCCTATTAGAATTTCAGCTCCTTGAAGGCTGGGATCCTGTTTTTACTTTTCTTTATATTCCCAACTTAGTACAGAATCTGACTCATAATGATTCATAAATGCTTGTTGATCAACTGCCTGACTGTGGATCAACATAACCTTCTTCTGTGAGGGTGGAAGGGACAACTAGAAACATGATTGTGAGTACAGTATTACAACTGTTCAAGGCTGCCATACCTACCTTGAATCACATACTGACCCTTGGCTATCGAAGATGACCTTACTACTACTGACTCCCATCAGGGAGGGAGGAGGTGGGCCTGACATTCACATCTTCCAAGGTGATTAGTTAGGGTCAAGGTCCAGTTTGTGACCCCAGAGGGATGCAATCTGAAGTTAAGGTTAGTCTATGGCTGAGACTACAAATCAGTCTGGCGTCATAGGGCTTCCTATGGTTTACAGGTTACAGGTTTACAGGTCTTTGGCTGGATCAGATCAGTTTGTAGCTGGGGTTACATCACAGTTTGTGGCTGGGGAAACAAGATGAAGGTTCAAACCCATGTATATCATTAACACTAATCAAGCAGATAACCAACCAGGCAGACATTTATTAAGTATCTTGAAGGCCATGGAAGAATCCTGACAAACGCCCCCCCCTTCCTCAGAGTCTCAGCTTTCAGGAAGTTTCTCTCCTTCCATGACCCCACCTGGACTGGTGTTCTGTGGGGCAGAACATCTGGCACATGATCAAGCAGGAGTTGAACATCAGTCTTGGGAGGCGGGGAGTTAGGGGGGTGTAGGGAAGAGTTCCCCAAGTCTGACCTGCAGCCTCCAGCACCAGCCCTTCCCTCAGCTCCTGAAGCTCCTTGGTGTGTCTTGCCTTTGCAGAGAAGTCAGCAATCCAGATGGCTGCTGCCCCAGCCTAGGGGAAAATCTTCAAGAAAGCAGCTATAGTCTTGTGTATAAATAGAGGCTTTGGCCTTCCTCCTACAAGCAGCACTTTGGGCTCCCCCACACCCCACGAGGCAGTATTCCTAAGGATAAGCCTGGGGACACTGTCCAAACCAGGAACCACATGGGCAAGGCAGGAGATGGGACAGCCTGGAGGAAGATAGGGTCCCCCTCCCCAGCCCTTCAGTGCGGGGTCCTGGCCGTGTTCCAAGTTCACAAGACAAGGGGGAGGTCAGAGGGGAAGTGCGGGAAGAGCCGGGCCCCCTACAGCAGGTTGACCTTGGCCACCACCTGCTTGCAGCCTGTGACAGAAAACTCCCCTTCCTTGGTGTTGTAGTAGCTGAGCTGCCCGGCCAGGCTTTCGATGCGGCTCTGGTTGGGGTAGAAGCCCTCCCCGACCATCTCGTCCAGGAAGCAGTTCATGATGTCCCACTTGTCCAGTAGGACAAAGGGGACCACCTCGGCCACCTCCCAGAGCGGGTGGGTGCCCGCCAGGAGGCTGTGCACGGCCTGGCTGAGCTCCTCCCTGCGGCGCTGGGGGCTCAGCTGGCTGGAGACGTTCTGCAGCACCAAGCGCGTGACCTCGCTGCCCCCGATGCTGCTGATGAGCACATAGATGGCATTGAGGAACTCGTTGGACTGCTGGGGCTGGAGGAAGCCGTGTAGGGTGTCCAGCAGGGCCGGGGACATGAACTCCACCTCGTCCAGAATGAACACGGGGATCTTCTCCTCTACTTCGGCCCGCGTCACCATGTCGGTGATCCTCTCTGCCAGGTCCTGCTGGCAGGCGGGGCCCTCCTGAGGGTCCGGGCAGTGATGCATCACGTAGTACTGTAGCACAAAGTCCCCGTCCATCACCGAACGGAAGTGTTTGGCCAGCAGTCGGCCCACGTGGCTCTTGCCCACGCCGCTCGGGCCGTTGAACGAGATGACCAGGGGCTGGCTGTGGATGTGCGTGGCCAGATAATCCCGCAGCAGCTCCATGATGCTGTCCGTGGCAGCCTTCTGGCCAAACACACCCCGCTGCAGGGCTTTCTCTAGCCCGTCAAGGTCGTACTTCTGCAGGTTGTCATCAAGATTCTCGATGGCGTTGAGGATCTGAAAGCAGACAATGGCCACAAGCAGCAGCAGGCAGCGTTTGGCCTTGCTCTTCTGCTCGGTGGGGAGGTACTTGCGAGAACT
Organism: Sarcophilus harrisii; assembly: GCF_902635505.1. NCBI lineage: Eukaryota > Metazoa > Chordata > Mammalia > Dasyuromorphia > Dasyuridae > Sarcophilus > Sarcophilus harrisii. The sequence goes on along the minus strand of NC_045427.1, from coordinate 247,933,207 downwards.
CTCTGGGTACAACACGACCCGGGATTTACGGCGCTTCTTCTTCCGTAAGGAGGATTCCACCGGGGCCTCGAAGGTGAAATACTGGGGTTTCTCGAAATTGGCGCGGTGGTGGAAGTGGGACGTGGGGGTGCTGCCCAACTTGGCTCGGTCGAAAGAGATCTGTCTCTGAAGCAGCTGCGAGGGGGACGGGGTCAGAGCCAGGGGGGCTTCCCCAGGAAGGTTGGCTCGTGTGCGGCTCCTGCGAAGAACTCGGAATTTTCTACGCAGGCGAATGATAGCCCTCACCTGTGAGGAGACCATGCCCCCTGAGGGAACCTGGGAAGGTCGGGGGCTCGGCTGACCTCCTTCCATCGCTCTTGATGATACACCATTCAGGTCGCTTTTCCTAGAACAGGAAGATCATGTTTTAAGAGCCTTCTCAGAGGTCTGCTATGGACATCTCAAGCTGTCAACTGGGATCCTGTATCCCATGCTCCTGACCTTCTCAACCCTAAGCAATTTCACAACAAATGGGAAAACAGATAACAGATCTAATACTGAGAAGTTCAGAAAACAGGATGGAATGTTGAGATTAGTTCTCAGTTCCAGTCACCCCAATCCCATCCAATCTTTCCAACATCCCAGCCACAGAGAAACAGGGAAACAAGTAGATAAAGAGTCCTGGCCTGGAAGCCTCAAAGCCTGAGTTCAAATGTAGCCTCAGACATTTATTTGCTTTGTGATCCTAAGCAAGTCCCATAACCTGCTGTTTCAACTCTAAAAAAGTTAAAATGAGATATTTGCATAGTTCTGTTACATAGTGAGTACTTAGTTAATGCTTGTTTCTTTCCTTCTTTTGTCACTGGTCCTTATAGTTCCTATTACTAAGAAGAGGTACAGTTCCAGAGAAACAGATTTGGGTATGGAAAACTAGATTGCAATCCTGGTTCTCTTATTTAAGACATTAAACAAATTTGATTTCCCCCTTGGGGCTCCTATTTTCTTATCTGTAAAATGACAGGCTTGGTTCAATGAGATTATCTCTAAGGCTCTTTCCACTGGGCAGACAAGACAACTTACTTCCCAAATCCCAGGCTTTCCTGAACTGGACAGAGCAGGTAATCTTGGCTGCTCCCAGAGATCACAGATGAGCTCAGATAATCTCCCAGAGCTATCCTGAGAAGCGGCTGTGTCCTTCTTAAAGGAGGTAGCTAGTGTCTCAGCCAGGCTGGGCTGGCCCAATGGGAGTGGGTGTCAGAGCCTCACCCCCACCCACCAGAATGCCTGGGCCCCATATGCAAATCCTTCAGGTCAGAAGGGAATACACACAACTCTGCCTAGTGAATGAGGAAGTGACCAGGCCGGACAGTGGGAGGGGTGGGTGGTTCTGTGGTTTTGCTTGCCTAGAGGGCTTCCTGGTAGAGGGGTCAGTGGCAGATAAGGTTTTTGACCCCATCTCCTCCCCCCAACCAAAGTCAACACTAAGTTCAGTGGGTTTTCTAGAAAGGAGGTTCCTGGGTTGGGTTTGGGGAAAAGGGTGTGAGTAAGGGGAAAGGGAACAAGAAGGCCCCAGGACTAAACCCACACTGCCAATCTGCTTCCCGTGAAAATTCCATCTCCCCAACTCCTATAACTGGATAAGCAAAAAACGTTCCCCTGGTTCCCTCCTTAAACTTATCTTCTAGTCACTAGGAGACTAGTAAAAGCTAAAAGCTGGGAGAGCAGCACAAGAAAACCCCAGAGAACTAAGGGCTAGGGAGTAAGGAATAAATTCCTTAGGGCATTTCTTGGGGCTAGAGGGAAAGATACAATTTAATTGCTAGTTCACAGTGTGAGGGTCTCTATCACCCCTAGGATGGACCCCTCTCCTTAAATCCCCTTGATCTCCCCATTCAGACACAGGTTAGGAAAAATCCTACACAATTTCTCCCCTTCCCCCCCAATTACTTCAGTCAGAAAAAGGGAGATAGACACTAAAATACAAGAGAGACAGATACTTAGAGCCAGGCTGAAGGAGAGGGAGAGAGGGAGAGACACAGACAGAGAAAAGGAGAGACAGAGACAGAGATTAAAGGGGGGAAAGGACAGAGAAGTGACAGAGGCGGGCAGATAAATGAGAGAAGGACAAAGAGACTAAAACCCAGAGAGAGATGCAGAGACAGATAACAGGCAGAGGCAGAGGGAGATGCAAAGAATGAGACAGGAGAGGGGCAGACAGACAGGCAATCACACACAAAGCAGCAGCAAGAGCCGGCGGGGACAGACAGGTTAGCCACGAGGCCTCCCTGGCCCCGGCCAGTCCGTACCTTCTGTGATCAGTGTCAGGCCCTGAGCCAGCCACCCCAGGGCGCCCTGGCCCTCTGCTCTGCCTTCCTCCCAAGAGGCCAGTCGTTCCAGCTGTTCAGGAAGCAGGAAATGCCAAAGCCTCCCTGGGCTGGGGGCTCCCAGGCCGTCTCGTGGAGGGAGGAGAGCGCTTGGGGGGGAAAGGTCAGGAAGCTGTACACAGGGGCATCAGGGGCGATGGGCTTCAGGAGACCTCCAGCCAGGACCCAAGACCAAGACACCTGCCTGTCCGGAGAGAGCCAGAAGGGAGAGGAAGCTGATGAGAGGCTTCCGCCTCGATGCAAAGGAAGTGAGTCAGGGGGGGCGGGCGGGACGCAGAGGAATGAACCGGGACCTCAGAGCCCTCACCTCAGGAGGGAGGGGTCACCCAAGTCCCAGGAGAATCATTCCAGTGATGACTTCTCACTGTTTTCACCATTTCCTTCTCTAGCCCATGGATGTTCTTAGAGACCTTCCTCTGAGACCACTCCCCCACACCTGACTCAGCCTCTCCCACTTCCCTCCCCTCTCCTAGGAGGTCAGAAAGAAGTCATGGACTTGGGGAGGGGGACAAGAGCTACCCTGCCTCCAATCTGAATGTGAGTAGGGCCCCCATTCCCCCTGGGATTTACTGGTACTTCCTTCCGGACTGAAGGTCAAGGGCTATTGCCTCTAGGGGCTGAGAGTGGGCACCGTTCAGGGATTTCTCCCTCATTCTCCCTCCTTTGGCCTCTCTCCCTCCCTGCTTCCCTCCCTCTTTCTGTCTGTCTGTCTCTCACTCTCTCCCTCTCTCTTTCTTTCTCTCTCTCTCTTCTCATTTTTTTTTCTCTCTCCCTTCCCTCCCTCTTTCTTCCTCTCTCCCTCCCCTCCTCCTCTCTCTCTCCCTTCCTCTTCCTCCCTCTGTCTTTCTCTCTCTCTGTGTATCTCTCTGTCTGTCTCTCTTCTCTCTTTTTTTCTCTTTCTCCCCCTTCCCTCCCTCTTTCTTCCTCTCTCCTCCGTCCTCCTCTCTCTCCCTCCCCCCTCTCTTTCTTTCTCTCTTTCTTTTTCTCTTCTCTCTCTGCTGTCTACTTTCTAAGGCCTAACCCTGCCCTGGCTCTTCACCTGTTCCTCTGTCCCTCCCCTTCTGGTGGTCTGGAGTCACCTTGTCCCACCCCACTTCATTCTCTGACACCCCACCTCATTTTACCCTACCATTGTCTGAAGGCAGCTCCAACCCTCTCTGCCTTGGCAGGGTGCCCAAGTCTGTGGGTCTTGTAGTCTGGGATAAGGGAAGCCCCAGGGGACCAGATCCCCAGTTTCAGTAGGGAATCACTCCACCTTCTAAGTCATGTACATTCAAAACCTTCTACAAATTAGCTTTCATCCTCCTAGCTCTTCAATCAACAAATATTCAATCAAGACTTGTGCTAGAGTAAAGTACAGACTTTGAAAGTCAAGAAGATCTGGGTTTATATTCCTGGCACATTTACTTACGAATTGTGTGATCTTGAGCAAATAAATCCCTCTCTGAAATTCTCTTTTTTCTTCTGTAAAACAAGGCTGCTAAAGTTTTCCCTGCCTACTACAGAGTTATTATAAAGGACAAACTACATATACATAGAAAAGTGTGGAACCACAAAGGAGAGTTCCTGTTTTCATTAATTGCAAACACTGTCAAGCCAAAATCGCCATCATATCCAGCCCACAATAACTTCCATTTCAGCTCCACTTTATTCAACTAGGCTCCCTCTGCTTGGTCCTGTGTCACCCCCAGGCTTCCATAAAATAGTCTAGGGCCACTGTACCTCTCCATAGAATCAAAGAATAACAGAATAGCAGAGTGAGGAGAGGCCTTGAAGACATATAAGTCATTTATCTCTTCCCCTCCCCCAAAAAGAATTTTTCTCCCTACCACATGAATGACAGGTAGTCATCCAACCTCTACCGAATGATCCCCAAGGACCAGGGAGACTACAACTTCCTCAGCAGCCCATTTTACTTTGGGCTAGCTCTAATTATTAGGAAGCTTTTCCTTTCATCCTGCCTAAATCTAGTTCTTTGTACCATTCTATCCTTGGTTGTTGTTTTGCCCTCTGGACCTAAACAGAATAAATCTAATCCTCTTTTCACAAGAGGATAAATACTTAATGACAGCTATCTCATTTCCCAGGGAATCTTCTCTTCCCCAGGCTATCCATCCCTAGTTCCTTCGATTTATCTTCATATGTCATTAAATCAAAACTCATTCCAGTTCTTCTAATAGATGTTCTCCAATTTATCAATTAACTAGCCAGGCTTCTTAACCTTAGAAAATGTATCTACTCCTAACTTCCTTGCCATTCTTTTATTTAGGTTGGAAACCAGAAAATGACCTGCTTTTCTATAAGTGACCCCCATCCTTTGGGTTGTTCTTACCCAACCGGTCCTGATGACATCAGGTCCCAGAGCCTGTGAGGCTCTCCACCTACCTCTGGACACCATGGTATTGGGAGTCAGAAGGCCCTGACCCTCCTCTGGGAATTTCACAATGAGCTGCTCTAGATGTCATCACAATCGTATCAGGACTTGAGCCCCACAGGGCTAGCAGGTTCTGGAACATCTCCATCATCACCTGGAACTCAAAGACAGTCATGACCTTTCCCCCTGCCAGCTGTATGGCTGTTCCCACTTCCTTGTTCCCAGCCCCTCCAGATGGAGAAGCTGGTCTCACCCTTCATCCTCCTCCCTCTCTCGGGTCACCAAGTTCCCTCTCTGCTTTCTCTCTACTTCCCTCCTCTCCGTGTCCATTCCCAACCAGGGCCACTTCGGCCTTCACCCAGACTGCAGCCCCCACAGCCTCCCCACTCCATCCTGCTTAGGCTGATGGGTTTTAGGTTTTTTTAACCGGCCTTCTTTCTGATTCTAACAACTCTGGAGCCCTAGGGAAGAAGCCCTCTGCCTATGTGGTCAGTGGCTGCCCTGCAATTCAGGGAGAGAGATGGTGATCTGTCCTGGGGCACATAGCCATTAGTTGTTAGAACAGGACTGGGGTCCAGGTCTTCCTGCCTCTGTCCACTAAGTCACCCTGCTTCTCACTGGCAAACTGGTCTTCCTGTAATTCAGTAAACTCCTTATTCTCTATTAGATCATATGTTAACTCTCCAGCCTGGCATTCAAGGCCCCCATAATCAGATTTCTACCTCATCAAATATCTCCTGCTATTTCCAATACAAACCCTCTACTCCAGGATGTTTCCTTCATTGCACCCTCCCCAAACATACCCTATGTGTTCCTGTTTCTTCATGCCCTGTCTTCTATATAGAATGTCCCCTTTTTATTTCTACTGCCTCAGATACTAAATCTCAGCTAGGGTTCCATCTCCACTAAGTCCACAAGGACATTCCCTTTCATCCTTTTGCCTGAAAATCATAGGCAGAAGGCAGCTGCACGATTCAGCTTAGGTAGAATGATGGATTTTGAATTAGGTAGATCTGAGGGCAAAGGGATCCTCAAGGTACTTAACTCCTATCTTCTCAGTTTCCCCATCTGTTAAATGGGTATAATAATAGCACCTATGTCCCAGAGCTATTGAGGATGATAAAATGAAATAACATTTGCCAAATGCTTTGCAAACTTAAAGTGAGATATAATCATATCACTATTATTAATCCCTGTTATGAGTGATAGGGTAGGTAACATGGACATGGAGCTCCAGCAGCTGAAGAAGGGGGCTCTATTATTAATTCCCAAAGGGAATTTTTTCTATAAATTGGCTGATGGCTGCTCTTGAATTCATTCCATCAGTCTGTTTATATATTAGTCTGGTAGCTGTTATCACCCTCCCCTTCTACCCCATCCACCCCATCCTGGACACTGCTGATAATACATAACTAGTGACTCCTTCTCTTGCTTAAAGCAGCAGCTGTTTCCTTCTCTAGCACCATCTTGCCCTTCCCAGCCTAACATCTCAAGCCAACTAGACCCAGCATCTGAAAAGTAGACTTAACTGTGCCAGAAATGTTTCCTTAGTGTTTATCAGATTCCGGGAGCTGTGAGCCATATAGGGATAGGGTTAGGCAACAAGGACACATACAGATAAAAGATGACTTCTGCCCTTGAATCTGGTTAAGGTAAAAAGGCATAAACACATGCGGGGAAATGACAAAAGGTTATGGTGCTAGGTACCCAATAAGCAGCACAGACAACAGTTTGATAGAGTGCTGGACTTGGAGGCAGGAAGAGCTGAGTTCAAATCCAAAGAAAAGTATTATCTTGATGAGCCTGGAAAAGTCACAGTAAGCAGGACAGACAATAAAGGTTCCAAAGTTCTGTGATCGAGGAAGCACTTCAGCTGTCACAACCACCCCCTCATTTCCACTGCCCCCAGCTCAATTCTCAGTTCTTGCTTGGTCTTCTGTAATATGTAACTGTTGTACCTGCCATACCATCTCAACATTGCTGCCCCAAATAATCTTGCTAACACTTTGATCCTGTTGTTACTCAAAAACTTTCAATGGCTCTTCATTGCCAAACAAATGAAGTACAGACTCCTGATCCTGACAAATGAGGGCCTTCTAAGTCTGACTCCTACCTACCTTTCCAGCCTTCTTTTAATGCTCCTTTCTTTCAGATGCTCTAAATTTTACCAAATGGGACAATTTTTGCTTTCTCTTTTCTTATCTTTTCCTTTCCCATCTCTGCGTTTTTTTTTTTTCATTCTCTCCCCAAATTGGGGAAGAAGCCTTCCCCCTTGACTCCTCACCCTTGATCTGAAGTCCTTTCCTTCTTTCAGAGCTCAAATTAAATTTCACACACTCCATGAAATCTTTCCCAAGGATCAATCCCTTCTAAAGAAGATTCCTTTCTCAAATTTCTTTGGCACTTTATCCTGACTTCACTTTCCTTTATATCAGAATTATATATGCATATGTCTTTCTCCCTATTTTATTACAAGACAAGTAGGTCAAACAGTGGATAGTGTTGGACTTGTAGACCAGAAGCCTTGAGTTCAAATCCTACCTAAAACACTTATTAGTTGTGTGAGCCTGAGCAATTTACAACCTTTGACTGCCTCAGTTTCGTCATCTATAAAATGGAAACTATGGCATAAATGAGGCATAAATGAGATAATACTTTAAAAGTGCTTTAAAAACTCTTAAGTGCTATGTAAATGCTGTTATTGTTGTTGTTAGTTCCTCACCAGCAGGGTCCATATTTTATCTGTACTTCCAGGGCCCAGAACATCGTTAATACTATAAATGTTTGTTGAATTTAGCCAAACAATCTGCCAATATTTGTTAAGCACTTATTATGGTCCAGGCATAGCATTAAGTTTTAGGGACAGAAAGACAAAAGGAAATCAGTTGCCTTTGAGTTTTCATGCTAATGGGGGAGAGAAAATGCCCCTCTACATATGTACAAACAAAACAGATACATGAAGACGGTGGAAGGCTGGAGAAGGTGCTAGTAGCTGTATGAGGGAGACTAGAAAAGACCTCATTCAGAAGGATAGTGGGGATCAGCGCTGGATCTGAGTCTTGAAGAAAAGCAGAGATGGAAAAAAGATGAATGTTGGTAGTGGAATACATTCTAGGAAAAGAAAGTCCAGTTTGTGCAGAGGGAAAAAAAATGTATAATACAACTAGAAAGGTAGGGTGGGGATCAGGTTGTAAAGAGCTCAGAGGAGATTTGGCAGTGTAGATGTGCTAAGCTTTGAAGCTCAACCTTGGAAAAGGAGGTAGGAAGGCTAGAGAGATAGTGAGGAAAGAAGGAAGACCAGGGAGAGGGAGCAGCAAAAGCAAAGGTGCAGAGGTTGGAATCAGCATGCTGTCTTAGGGGAGGGGAGGGAGAATGAGGAGCTAGATTTGGCGGGAGGATCATGTAATTAAATGATAAGATTGCAGATGTGAGCTAGAAGCTAAAGGATGGAAAGCCTAAGGCCAGGTAAAATTCAGACTTCATCTTGTATGCAAAGAGGAACCACTGAAAGGTGTTTTTTGTGGGGCAGGGGAAAGTGAAAGTAGGTAAGAGCCAGTGATTAGCCCTTTAAATTAGATCAATCCATGAGATAGGGAGAAGAGACTGGAAACAGGGAAGATCCTGAGAAAAGGATCTCCAAATCTTAACCCTCAGTTTGGGGGCTGGGTCCAACATTGTACCTGTGCTCATAAATAGTCCCATTTATTACACTTTATATAAATAGTTTATATATACAAATAGTATAAATAGTTTATAGTACAACAGATATGTAAGGACTAGGGGTATACAACTCCTTGTTGCATGAATATACACTCTCCAGTGGTGTTCCCTGTTTTTTACATGAAAGTCTGTGCTTCCCAATACTAGTGATCTCCCTGGGGGCAGGGCCTTGATCTAGTTTACCTCCCTTTCCTCACAAAAGAGATGAGCCTGGGCCCTATGTCCCATCTAAATCCCATTTCTTCCTTTCTTTGCATTGGACATTCCTTCCAGTCTTTTTCAGTTCATTTCCCAAGGTCACTCCCAGGACCAAGATCTAGAGTCTAGAAATTTGCAGATCTTGACCCAAGGCAAGGGGGGATTGGGAGGGGCAGAAGAAAGGCCCATATTCTCTTTCTCTCTGAGCTGGGAAATTTCCAAATTGGGACTCAGGATGGGAAGCACGTCAGAGCCTCCTTTTCTCCATCCCTCACCTTCCCTGCCCTTGTCCTTCCTAGTTCAACACAGTACAGTCCCAGGTCTCTCCACTCCCTTCACTAAGCCCGCCTCCTTCCTCTCCTGGTCCCAGTTGTCCCTCAAAAACACTAACTCCAGGAGATAACAGGTGCTTAGGCCTTTCCATGAAGGTACAGAGCTCTCACTTTGCAAAGACCTATGGACCAATGGATACCAGCCCTGGGGTGGGTGATGGGGAATTGGGGAAGGGGATAGTGTCTCTGCTTCCTTAATGGAGCAGGGTCTCATTCTCTGGGGAAGCTCATACTCCACATGAACGGCCTTCCTGTTGGACTCCCGGCCTCATCATCCTCCTTCAGGCCCAGGAAAGCTACGTGCAGTTTCTTGGAAACACTGGGGGAGGGGTCCCTCAGGCCTTTCGGATGATCCTGCCAGCCTTCCGCCAGTCCCGTAGCCGCTCCCTGCGCAGAGAATACACCAGCGGCCGAGAGAAATCAGGACGACCTGACCGAGACCTAGAAAAACTGCAGTGGACAGAGACCTGGTCACTGGGGGTCCTCCACCACCCCATAAATCCCAATGCCTTTAAAGCCAAGCCATCGGCCATCTATATGGCCTTTGCATAGTATAGTGGTAGAATGTCATCAGACTCAGAATCAAGGATTTGAATCCTGCCTCAGCCATTCACAATCTGGTTTCCTCATATATAAAATAACAGTAGCATTTATCTGTGTATGTTGTAGGAAGGATCAAATGAGATGATGGATGAAAAGTGCTTTGTAAACCTGAAAGCAGCTACATAAACGGCAACTATGACATGCTATTTTCTTCCTCTGTCCTTTTCATCAAAGAATGTTGGATGTCAGAGGGCAACTTTTACCTGAAGCAGGAATCTTCCATATAACAGCACCAACAAGGGGTCCTTGCACTTGAACACCATCAGGGATACTAAACTTAAACCACCTAGCCAGGTCACCTCTCCTAGTAAAGGACAATTGTGTCAAGAAGTCTTTCCTTACATCGATCCAAAGTACGCCTCTCTGAAGTTTCCACCTGTCTCTTCCTAATTCTGCCCTCTAATGCCAAATAAAACAAGTAGAATCTCTTTCCACAATATAACTTTTCAAATACTTGAAGATGAAGCCTTCTACTATATTTTCTCTTCTCTAGACTAAACAATGCCAGGGCCTTCAATCAATATTTATACAGCATGACTTTGATGCCCATTCCAGTTCCCTTCCTCTGGACACTCTTAATGGTGTCCTGAGAGGAACAACTACCTCCCTTGTCCTGGACACTCTGCTTTGTTTCATGAACTTTAAAACCAAAGCTTTTTTGGCTGTCTCATCCCATCATCATCAAGCTTTGAATGAGTCCACTAAAACCCTATTTAATGTCCTGTCCTCAAGAATTGCCTCATTATGCAATATTGCTACCACCATGCAGTACTTGGACAATTTATTTTTTGGAACTCAACACAGTCTTTTAATTTATATGTTAGCTTTTCCTTTTGTCTCTGTGCCTCTCACACCATTCTGTATGGCATGGAAGGACCAGGACCCACAAGGAAGAAACATTTTTCTCCCCTTATATTAAACCCTATGTATTTGCAACTGGGCTGCTCTCCACAGATCTGTGGAACACATTTCAGGACAAAACTAACAAAAGAGGTAAGGTTTCAGAATGACATCCACAAAGACTGATGGATAAAGCCAACAAAGGGAATGACTATATGAAAATAGGTAGACAAGGGATGCTTTTTTTGGTGTGGACAACTGAATGAGGACAAGATCAACCACTGGAACATCACGGTAAAGATGAAAGGGAAAAATAAGAGGTTTGTCCTCTCAAACCCAGACACTAGAACTAAAGAGTGATTTTTGCACTCTCTTACTTCCTATTTTCCCTAACTGGGATAGAGCTGATAGAACTCATGCCTGGAAGAGGAATGGGGACAGCGAAGACTGAAAATAGTTCAGAGGCTGACAGAACGAATCTGTCACTCTTCTGTGCTAATTCACACATTTGTAGACAGCTGTCATCCCCAAATTTGTCTCTTCATCAGGCTATATATTTCAAATAACTTCAACTGATTCTGGCATATGGATTCACATTACTCTCATGATCCTGATCATCTTGCTGGGGACCACAGTCCAGCTTGTCAAAATTCCCCCCAAAATGTAGCACCCCAAAATGGACCCAATATTCCAGCTGGGATTTGACCGGGACAAAAATCAACAAAATGATCAACTACTTCATTCTGAACACTAGACTCAATTAATGTAATTTGTTTACATTAGCTTTTTTTAGGTGCCTCCTTATAATGCTCATTCAATCACAATAGCATTTCTGATAAATTTAGCCTTTCTCACATTGATTGCTGTCTAGTCCATCTCTCTCATCTAGCATTTGGACAACTGATTTTTTTTAAACTCAGGTGCAGGATTTTACATTTATTGCACTTAAATTTTCTTAGATTCAGTATATTATTCCAGCCTAAGGATTCTGTCATCTCTGCCCATCTGCCCCCAGTTTGAGAGTACTGGCAAATCTGATACGCCATCAGTTTTCTACCCCTTCATCCAAATCCCCGATTAAAAAATAAAATCATGAGACAGTGCTCTAATTGCACCTGTTTACGAACTACTCCTCTAAATAAAGTGGAGTGCATCAGCACATCCGGAGAGGGGGCACGTCTGGTCTTTATGGAGCTCAAAAGAGCGTTCTGTCTATCCTCATCCGGAAAGGAGGCTCCTCTTCCTCCCTTCATCTTCTAGCAGGATAGGTTTTTATCTTTCAAAGCAGGTTCAGAGAAACCTCACATCACAAAGCTCTCAAATCACGCCCGTGTGCCCTGCGGCCATCCATCCCCGCATGAGAAGTTTGGATTTGAGGGATGATGGTGGGGCCCTGCTCCTCGGGAAGCGCCCTCCCCCGCCTCCCACCGCAATGCCCTTGCCCCACCTGGCTGACCACAAGGGCCCCGCCTGTTTCTTAGGCTTGGCTCGCTGCCGCTGCAGCTCCATCCAGCCGCAGAATAATTCCTGGAGAATCACTGCGTAGAGGAGGAGGAGGAGGAGGCGGGGGTCCATGCGGGGCACCTCACTCTCCATGGTCGTTGGGGCCGGAAGATGCCCACTAAAAGGGGTAGGGGTTGGTGGGGAAAGGGGGTGACGGGGAGGGGAAAGGGATGGGCGCCGCAGCCCCGGCTGAGGATGCTGGTGCAGGGACTCGCTGAGGTCCGCGCGCGCACGCGCCACCAACAGCCCACACTATCCTCCTTGGATGCGTGCTCTCTCCGTGCGTAACGCCCCGGAGGGGAGAGAACCTGCGAGTCCTTCTCCATGTCGTCACCCCGTTCCGGATTGCGCTACTAGCTCAATTCCCCTAGAACACTGATAGTTCGTGTTCGATTTCAAAACTTCGTGGATTCCTGTCTCTCGACCCCAGGGTCCACTAAGAATAATTACTGGATGGATAAAAGGCACCGTTGCCCTTGGGTTTTCTTGGTTGCAGACCATTTCTTGATGAATTTTTATACCACCCTAGAATACAAGATGTTAAAATTGGAAGAGCCTCGGAGAACATCTAGTTCCACTCCCCCTACTCACCATTTTACAGATGAGAAGGATATGGAGAAGATGGCTTACCCAAAAAATCACAGAAACAGCAGGGACTGGAAACTAGGCTTCCCGCTTAACCTACGAAACTCAACTTTCTTGGGACCCAGACTTCAGAATTGTGCAGCTAAGTTTAGCCTGATACATCTGTGCCCATAGTAGTAGAGGAACAGACAAAGAGCTGTTACAGTAACAAGCTGTTGTTTGATTGCAGGGAGAGGGGACCCCAAAAGAACTCAAATTAAGCTCAGACCGGGGTCCTTGGCTCTGACTGGTTTAGAGGAAGGAGAGCTATCCCATAAGAAGGCCTTAGCAAGGAAAAAAAAAAAAAAAAAAAAAAAGCTGTGCCTGAGATGTCTGACAGAGAATATATATGTGAAATGAAAACATAAGCAAGGGAAAGAGAATCAGTTTTCTTAGCAAGAAAACATGGAGTTGAGAAAACAGATTTTTCTCTACACTTCAACTTCACCCTGTATTTTCTTCAAACCAAGAGGGCACAGGAAAAGATATCTTTGCCAGTGACATCCAAAAAGGGAAGTAGCTCAGCTTCAGTCCTGGCTCATGATAGCTAAGGCCCCCAAAGGATTTCCTTTAGTGTATGTACTATCAAAATGGATACAAGAATTTCTTTTAAATACCTAGTGTCTCCCCTTTGTGTGTAAGTTCCTTAGCTATGCATGGCCCTTGCATTTAATAGAGCCACAGATTATTATTGGTGCTCAGAAGAGAAGCATATATCTAAAACAATAGATGTTTCCAGCCTCCATTTATTGCCACAGAAAACCAAAAGCTGCTCCAGCTTTTAATATCTACCATATAATACACAAAGTCTTCTTGGGAGTACGTAATTTTGGCAGAGAGCGGCATCAAAAGGCACATAGATCCAGCTGGCCACGATCAGTGGGACCTAGGCCAAAAGCCATCAGCCAGGAGTCAATGCTTGATTCTTCACTTCCCAAAACCTATACCATAAAGGGTAGTTATTTAGAAGTCTCTTTCTCAATACAGGAGATCAGAGAGTATTTTCAAAGCAAGTGTGGATTTCCATAAGGACCCCTCTGAGGCATGATGGATGAGTGGAGAGCTCAAGGTTTCTTTCTGCAATCCCAAAATAAGGATGGGGGCCCAGGAACTGGGGGTGGCTATCTATCATCCATCCTTCTCTCTCTCCCCCTTTCTCTCTCTCTCTCTCTCTCTCAGATAATCAGGGTTTTGAATGCCAGAAGAGTTTGTATTTGATTCCTGAAATTATTGGGAATCACTGGAGTTTAAGAGTGTTGACAAGATCAGGTCTCCAATTTAGGAAAATCATTTTGGTGGCTGAATGGAAAATGGACTGCAGTGGGGAGAGACATGAAAAACAAAGATCCATTAGCAAATTCCTGCAATAGTCTAGGTATGAAGTGAAGAGGGTCTGCACTGGGAACAGTGGAAAAGGGGTTAATAGGCCTTGGCAACAGTTTGAATATGGAAAGGATGGGGGATGGTAAAAAAGTCAGGAGTTGAAGATAACATAAATTGTGAGTCCAGGAGAATGGGAGGATGGGACTTATAATACATAGAGAACAGGAAACTACTGTTGGTGCTCTTCAGACTTCCACATTGCTTCCATCTTACAAATGAGAAAACTCCTTAAAAGTAAAGTGCCTAAGGTCTCACAACTAATGTCAGAAACTAGGTCTCTTGAATCCAAATTTAGTATTTATTCCACTATGAAATGCTGCCTCTCATATACAGAAGCTAGATAATGCAAATAATTTATCTTACACATTAAAAAATAGACATGGAGATGATGTGACTTGCCTTACCTGTATAACTGTGGCCAAATCATTTGGCCTTTCTGGTTCCATTTCCTGATTTATGAAGGGATAGAAACCAGATTATCTGGATTATCTAGATTATTAAGTGCCCTCCAGCTCTTGACATTATGAATTGCTAGTCTTGTCAAAAAGACTTATGAAGATGGAAAATTTTTTTACTGTCTATTAATCTGGCTCTATCTCCTCAGATTTACATGCTATTGTTCACCAATGTGAACTCTCCATTTACTTCATGTTCTCTGATCATACCTTTTCATCTCCAATCCTGTTAGAGTTGAATGTAGAATCCAGCTCCCTACCTGCACCTGTCTATTCCACCAATTCCAGCACTCAAATGCATCTTCTTCATAACTTTTGCCAATGTTCTGGATTAAAAGTGATTTTACTAGATGTCCCTAGCTCTCTGTTGCTTCTCAATAAGATTGACATGTGGGGTCTTATCTTTCTGAGCATGTATTGTGGGATTCTTAAAATATCTTTTTACTGGGTCTGTATCCCAGAGATCATAAAAAAGGGGAAAGGACCCACATGTGCAAAAATGTTTGTAGTATTCCTTTTTGTAGTGTCAAGAATTGGAAACTAAGTGACTGTCCATCAGTTAGGGAATGGCCAAATGAGTTATGGCATATGAATATAATAAGAAATGATCAGGAAAGTGATTTCAGAAAGGCCAGGATTTACATGAACTGATGTTCACTAAGTGAAGTGAGTAGAACCAAAAGAACACTGTACACAGCAACAAGATTATGTGATGATCAACTGTGATGGACTTGGCTCTTTTCAACAATGAGGTGATTCAGAATAATTTCAACAGTCTTGTGATGGAGACATCTGAATTCTGAGAGGACTATGGGGACTGAATGTGGATCACAATGTAGTATTTTTACTTTTGTTGTTTTCTTTCTCACTTTTCCCTTTTGATCTGATCTTTCTTGTGCAGCATAAATATGGAAATGTTTTTTAAAAAAAAAAAAAACTATGGATTTTGGCAACCTGTGCCCCCTTCTCTTTTTTTTTTTTAACAACTTCATCACCTAATTTATAGAAACAAAGAGGATAACACAGGGGGAAAAAAATCTACATACCTTTTTATACCTTTCTTGAAGCCCTTCAGAGGTCCCTGCAACATAGAAGGATCAGTAGATATTTGCTGAATGAATGAAAAGTGAGAGTAACTCTAAGAGATGTAGACACCATAACTAAGACAGCAACATTAACATTGGCTCAGGCCCTAGTTGACTTACTTGTGCCATGAGCCCTCATTAAAGCTGAAAGTGGGATGAGTAAATGTAGACAATCACAGCTCTGACTCAGTTATCCCAGTTCTGCTCCTTGTGAGATATTCATCGCTGAGGACTTAGCATTGTATCATTTTTTTTTCTTTGCAAAAGGCATATGGAAACAAGACAGTTATTACTGTTCTAATTGATATTAAAACAATATTAGAGGAATAGTTTTGCTCCTCTGTTTAAATGAGGATCTCTTTCCCAGTCAACTTGGACGAAAGGATGGGCAAAGACCAGTTAAAGGCCCTGACCCTCTCAATCCTTCAATCAAATAGTCCCAGAACCAGCCTCTCTGGGCTCCCTGAAATGCTACAAGTTTGTAGTTCTGTCAAGTATATCTAGGTCTGGATTCCAGCATGGTGGCTGAGTTAGGGACTCACGCCTAGGAAATAGCTTTCAGCAACGCTTTGGGAACTGGAAAGTTCTACAATCAGGACTTGATAAAACTTTCCAAGCACACCAGAGTCTGAAGCAAAAGGGAACCTAGCAATTGCATACAAATCTCAGCCAGAGAGGAGACTATTTTGATCATCGATTTCATTGACTATAGTGTTTAAAAATTGGACTAGACATGGATTGAAGACACTTGGGTTCAAGTTCAAGTCACTGCCACTTCTTATATGATCTTGAACAAGTTACAAACTCTCTTGCCTCAGTTTCTTCATCTACAAAATGAGGATAGCATCACCTGCCCCACCACATCCCTGGGTTGTTATGTGGGTCTGAGGAGACCCTGTAAACTAAAGCCCCACTGAAAGCTGAGGGACTAAAGGGTGGATCTTCAAGAAAGCAAACAGCCAATAGCCTAACCAGGGATTTAAAGCAATAATGCCTTATGCTACAATAATGCCTCTATTGCTATATGCATTCTGATAATTGTTTCAACAGTAAAGAGTAAGAAAAGAACAACAATCCCCATTGACATAGGGCTTTAAGATTTACAAAATGTAATCTACAACAACTCTGTGACATAAGTAGTACAATTATTATTAACTTTAGTAAAAGGTTCAAAAAAGATGAGTTACTCAAGATCACATAGCAGGTTAAAATATCAGTATTCTCTAGTCCAGATCAGGTCCTGATTTTAAGTTCAGAGTTCTTTCCACTATACTGTGCTATCCTTCACAAGGATAGAAAACTCATTCTCCGGATGATTGGAGACAAAACTGTGTGTTTGTGGAGAGGCCTTCCAAATGTATTTTTGACTTCATCCTCAATAGCCCAGGCCACTCTCCTCTCTAACCCCTAGTGCCAGCCCAGGGTTCCTTGCTATAGATCTCATCCAGTGCCTGCTGCCCTGAGGCCTACCTCCTACATGGCTTCCCACCCTGAAGCTGGCCCCTGCACTTTCATTCTGAACCAGTTGTTCTTGGCCAACATTTTAACTGAGGAAAATTAAACCTCTGAACAAGTTAGCAGCTTGGCGACCTGCTCTGCTCAGTCAATGCAGATAAAGGGAAGATTTTACACTCCTGACAGTATGGTGTCACAAAGACTTATCAGAAGTGAAGATCAGGAGGCAAAGGCATAGCCCACAGCACAGCAAGACAACACTGAGGAGGGAGGTCTTAGAGTACAAGCTACTATGGGTGAAAAGAGCTGACAATGCCAACAATGCTGGCTACATGTCTTCTTCCAAGGGGAAAAGTCTGTTGTTCTAACTAGCAGCAACAGTTAGCAACCACCCGACTATGTAGCTTGTCTAAAACGGAAGAACTTCCTGGGGACAGACTACTAGCAATCAGCAAAGCAGCCACAGGCTCTCTTTCTGCCAGCAGAGACAAAGAAAAGCTTCTCTGTCACTTGTCAGTCTACCATGTGATATTTAAGAGAAATACAATTAGCGACACCAAATTACACAAGATCTTATGATCCAGCCAGATCCTATTTAGATAAGGGAGTCCTCTCTTAAGTTTCCCAAACAGGAAAGGTGCCATAGTAGGGAAGACATTTGACTTGAGTTAGTTAGCAAACTGGAGTTCAAATCCCCAATTCTGCCACTTACTAGACATGTGACCTTGGGGAAAGTACTTTCACATGAAGGAGTCTAGACTTCGGGGGTGCCTTCTAGCCTTAACATCAGGAATTCAAGCTTTGAACAATGATAGGTTCTCAGTATCTTAGAAAGCAGCCTAATTATAATGGATAAAGACAATGAACTTTTGTTCAAATCAAGGTAGTGCTAAGACTTCGGGTGTACATTTCGATGTACTTTTTTAAAATTAAGAACAACTTTAACAAATAAATTTATATCCATGCTCAAAAATTCTTTTTTCTACAATCATTATGGGAAGAATCAAGATTCTCCCTTGCAATCTGCCTTAGGGATTAGAATTTTTGGCTCTTGAGAAATTAAGTGTATCATGCAGACCCTGGCAGTTTGGAAGAAACTATTAATAATCAGTGCTAATTACACATGTACATGCCAGCACATGCACATTTACAAACACAAACACACTAAATAGTTTATATGACAGCATTAACTACAAAATACAAACTAGAGGGCTACCCCAAGTTGGTTTTTTCAATTGGCTCTCTGTAGTCAAACCCTCCGACTCAAGAAATTATAAAATGTCCAACCTGGAAGGTCTTTTCAAAATCACCCAGTCCAAATTTTTATTTATTTATTTTTTTTTTAAAGCAAAGGACACCGAGACCCATAGTACTTAGAGGAATAGGAGCAAAGAACACAGAGATGTGGCAGAGCCAAAACTTGCAAGTCACTTAGAAACTGGTCCAGTCCTCTTTTCCCCTGAAACAACCAACTTTCCTGTCTGATGTGATTATCATGCCTAAAAAAAACATGTTCCGTAGGTTATTTACTAAAACTACTTTCATCTACATAAATGAAAATAATAAAATTATTTATGCAATTTTCCCCTCAGAAAATTGTCTCATTTATACAAGATATTCAAAGAACATTAGAAGACCTTATTTATTTTCAGCAGGTACCTGTGCAAAACCAGATCTACAAAGTCAGTCAAAGTAAAGAGTATAGTTGGTATATTTTCATCATTATCAGCCATGCTGATAAAACTCAATCAGCATCCATTTACATGATTGTGGGAGAATAAGCATCTCAGCTTTTATCATGTGCATTTGGAATCCTAGAGGCAGTGTGGTAAAATAGATAGTGTTGACCTCAGAACCAGAAGACCCTAGTCCAAATCCCCTATTATTATTACAGTCAATCCCCCATATTGGCTGTATGACTCTGGGCAAGTCACTGTACCTCAGTGCCAAAGGAGATTCTCTAGGACTAGGGCAGATTTGACCTGATATGTATTTTCTCACTTGATATTCCTTATATCATGACATCAAAGTCCTTCTATTAGCACTTCAAAGCAGATAGGGGCTGCAGAAGAACACACTGCCAGAGAAAAGCTACTCTAGGGCAGGAGCCATGCAAAGCCTCAAACTGATGGAGGTTTGGGGACTTCTGAACCCAAAACATGAGAGGAAATGTGGCTGTGGGTGGCACAATGCTGCCATTCTGAAGCAGACCTAGCTCTACCTCTCCCTGCTTTACTCCTCAGGAGCTCTTGCCCAGCACTGTTATTGTCCTGCCATTTTCTGTGGTAACAATGATGCCCTTTCTGCTCCCAGCCCTCCCACACACCTGATGGGCACAGGTTGCCTACTAGCTGTCAGAGAACAATGCAAGTTCAGCTATATCAGGAGCCCCTGCTATGGTCATTTAATGCTCAACTTCTCAGAAGCAGGCTGGGAAAGCGTCTTCTAGACCATTTTGTGGCTGTTGTCTTTAGCTAAGCACATGGTAGCAGAATCACTGTAGCGACTGAAGAGGTGGCCAAGTACAGCACTTCAATCACTGGGGCCAAAATGAAAATGTGGGATGGATGGGCCTGAAATGAAGTCCATTTTACATAGGTTTGTAAACTTATGAAGGACTTGCTGAGCAAATTACTAGGGTAAAAAATTGTTGGTAGAGAAAGAAAAGTGACCAACCTGAGAACAAATTTTCATTACAGAAGCACTTGCTTTTATATATATAATTTTCAAATGTTTAAGTAATCCTACTTAACAATGCCTCAAAATTTAGCACTGTTTCCAGTATTTACTGGAAAAGTACTAGACTATTTCCTTGACAGTAAAGATAAATGTTCACCATTTCAAGGCATATTCCCCCTCAAACTAATGTGGTTTGACTGTGAATTCAAAAGCCCCATAACCTCTTGAGGAATTAGATAGAAAAAGTCTCATTCTTTTGTCAGGTCCCAAAAATTGCCAATGTGGGGATTCAGGAGGCAGCTTATAGTTTAGTTCTCTAAGTCTTTGTGAGGCCTAAGTGTCTTATTTCCTTTCATTAAAGGATGTATCCAAGGTTCGGCTCAGACACCACCAAGATGAGAACATCGTATGAGCACATGATTTATTCTATTCTTGCTTAAGATAGAAGGTGCCTTTTTAACCTAAGTAACTACTGTTCTTCCATCTTTATTATAGTAACAAAAACAAACAAACAAAAAAACCAGAAGCCAATAAGTTTTCCAAGGCATTTAAAATTGTAAGAAAACACATAAGACTTCTGAGAGGCTGAATGCATACACACATATAGCCACTGCTGCTGGGGAGGCTGAGGATGGTGGATCACTCGAGTTCCAGAGATCTAAACTGCAGTAGGAAGAGTTAAAGTTTATAGGTGTCTGTACTGTCTGGCACCAATATGGTGAGTCCCTGGAAATAGAGAGTCACAAGTCTGCCTAGGGAGGGATGAACTAATCCAGATGAGGAACAGAGCAAGTCAAAACTTCCAATCTTATCAGTAGCCAAGTCATATTGTGAAGGGCTGCTGTTTTTACAGCTTGAGTGAGACAGAGACATCAAGTCTTTTAAACACACACACACACAAAAGACAAAGTATAAAACACAACATCAAGGCTGAGGTCTAAAAGAGATCTGTCAGAGAGTGATAAATCAAAGTATCTTCTGGTTCTATGACCCAATTCAAGGAATCCAGCAGCAACACTAAGTTGGGATGGGGGGGGGGTGGGGGGGAGGAGGAGGGAGGAAATTTTTAAATATTTTCCTCCTAACCTGAGAGGCTTCCCCAGGATTAAAAAGGGGGGGAGGGGAGCAGGGGAAGGAGTTTTTTTTTAAAAAAACTCTCTAAATTCACCAACCATTAAAGAATGACCTAGTCCTAAAGGAGTACGAGATATCATCTTCATCTCACAGATGGAGAGACTAAGGCACAGAGGTTGCCTACATAAAGGTTACATAGTAGGCTAGAGCTGGAATAATGAATAGAATTCTAAAGAAATAATTTCAAATAATTCCAATCCCTCTAAGCCTAGACTACAAGATTATTCAATTCTGTACTCATCTACCAAAGGGGTTCATGGAGACCCTATGACATTTCATTTTTATCATGGACACTCACCCAACACTTCATTGAAACCACCATGACCACTTCTGAATAGCTCAGGTTAAGAGAGGTGAACAATTCTTATCTTCCACCATCTCATTCCCTAATGAGGAAATTTCTTGTATGTGCGCACACACACGCACACACACACACACACACACTTTTCAGACCCTTCCTCAGACCCTTCCCACTGGCCTCAAGAAAGCTAAGAGTTATTAACTGCAGACTTTGTAACACTTCAGCGTTCAATGTAAAGTCCTCAGGAAATTCTTCACAGTGTAGTGATGACAAACAATTCCCCCACCTTCACAGGCTATGGAAACTTAGAGGTCATCAGGTACCATAACCATGACCGAGTCCAGGGTTAAAACACCTCAAAGGGTTGCTGGGGTTGGGACAGCAGGAAGGGGTAGCTCTAAAGCAGGAGCTTCAACCACCTGGGCTGGACTAGGTTTGCAATGTTCCAGGTGTTCCAGTTTCTCTCCAAGCTGATTGTAAAGATCCTTCACAGCCTCCCCACTCTACAGAAAAAGGAAGAGAAGATGAAACTCATACTTTTGTTTTCAGTTTTGTTACTACTACAAACACTAAATCTTATTATTACCCAAGTGTTCTAACACAGACAACTGAGATGTGTTTAAGATATAATTAAAACTTGAAAGTAATTACACTTCAGAAGCTGCTATCTAACTAGAGCAGAGTTTTTCCATTTAGCAGGAGCCTGGGGACAGGACTTGGATTTCAAGTTCAAAAGCACTTTTCTTTGAGCTTTTAAAAATATAATCAACAAAGGGATATCATAAACTCACCTGACTAGTAGGTTCCAAAGTCTTTTGGAGGGACTCCAATTTAGTAGGAGCCACTTTGTGATGCAGGTGAATCAAGAGCCTGAGAACATGGCGGTGTACATTCTCTTTTCTAAAGAGGAAAAAAAAGAAAGAAAGAAAGAAAAGAAATAAATATCATTTTTCCTCCCCACAGGATGGAATAGGTGGCTGAACTAGGCAGGCATCCAAGAAAGTGAAAGTAGACTGGCTGGCTTTTCAGGACAATGAATAATGGAGGTAAAGTCTGTGCTACTTAATATGGGTGCTTCTTCCACCTGTAGCACCTTTTTCTATTCAGAAATATCTTGCTCCTCACACTGGTAAACAATGGACATGTTTAATAAGACTAGCTAGTTTAAATTCTTTCTAGTCCTCAAATATTTAAAGATATTTATGCTATGCTGAAAAAGATTTCTACATGAAGCATTTTAGATGAACAATATTCAAAAGACTGAATAAAAACAGTCAGAATCATAACATGATCCAAATGATCTTGTAAAGGACATAATACAAGCTTGTTCTGGAACTGCTTTATATAAACACCCCTAAAACTAACTTACCTTGAGAGGCAGGTAAGGAAGAATCCATCAAATAAACTAGTACAGAATTCTTCCACAGCAAATTCATCCGCTAGCAGAGTAAGGTTCCCAGTGAGCAAGTGAAGAAATATATCACTGAAGGCTAAATCTCCAAATGTCTCAACTGCAATGGTAATTGAAAGTTAACTAACCAGAGAGTCTTTAAGAAATAATTCTTTCAATAAAAAATAAATCTTTAAAACTTTAACTTAGTAAACATCAAATAAAATAAACACTCTGCAGGGAAAGTAGAAAAGGATGATTATATGCAAAACTGACGATCTCTATTATGTGCTGCCTACTTTTCCCTTTAAGTACATAATAAATTCAACATGCTAAATTTTCAAAGGTGTCTTTTTTGTCTGTTTCTGTCTAGACTTCTGCTCTTTTCTGTGCATTAAGAAAAACTGTTTTGGTGACCTTTTTTCCTGTTTTTTTTTTTTTTTTTTTTGACAACCCTTCCTATTGCTAATCCTTTCCCTGTTTCCATTAACACCCTAGGAATAACACCGTAGGAATAATAAATATTCATAGTTAAGCAAAACAAATTCCTATATTGACCACTTCCAAAAATGTATGGGACTAATTCTTAAAAAGCAGAAAGTTAACTAGGCTACATAGCATCCATTCATACCTCTTTCCCCTACCATTCCCACCCCAGAAAAAGTCTTTAAAGTTAGGGTGAATTATCTCTCTCTCTTAATTCTGCTTCTTACTTTTTGATCTTTGAAATGTTCCTTACCTGTAAGTCTTACCCTGAAACTGTCCTCAATGCCTAAGGCTTTTTAAAATATCCATCCACTCCTGTGAGCTTCTCAAAATCCTGGAAGATTTATCTGCCCCACCGACCCATATTGGCCAGCCTTCATTTCTATTCTAGTCCTGCCTTTCTAAACTTCTAATTCCCTGCACTTACTTGGCCATCATTCTTCCTAACCTACCTCTCTTTTAACTATCTTTATGTATTTTCTTTCTTCATTAGAATATAAGTTTCTTAAGGTCAGAACTGTCTTTTTTTTTTTTTAAACTTGTATTAGTATCAGGAGTGCTTGGCAAAGTGCCTGGCACATAGTGTTAATACAAGATAAAACTTCTGCTGCCTTACCTTTGGTTGAAAAGCTGGCACCAAATAGTCAAGAGTACCTACATTCTAACACCAGTGCCAAGCCTGTATAATGGGCTCCCCTGCCCTCATTCCTCATGACCCCAAGGATATAACTTCTGCACTGGCTCCCAAGAGTCAAGGTCTTATATTCTTCTATCCTTGAGCCTTCTTCCCAATATAGCAGAAAGAGTGATAAACTTAAGAACCAAAATATAAGGTTTCAAGTCCTAGTTCTACCATTTACCATTCTCTGACCTCAAACAAGTCACAACATCTTTGAACCTTAGTTTTATCTTGTGTAAAATGAGAGAACAATACTTATACCACCAATGTTACAAGATTATTGTGAGAAAAACCCTGCATAATATTAACTGGTATTTATATAGTGCTCGATGGTTTACAAAACACTTTACATACATTATTTCATTTGATCCTCATAAAAACCCTGTAAAGCAAGTTTTACAAGTATTATCATCACTAATTTTCAGATCTGGAAACTGAGATTCTTGTGATTAACAAGTATTAGAGGGAATATTCAAGGTTTCCTGATTCGAAGTTCACAGTTTCCTTTCTACTATACCACTATAACTATCAATTATTCTTCTTCATAATTTGCCATTCCCTGTCCCATGACAGGTTAAGAACTGCAAAAGAACTCTGGGAGATGACTACAAACCATTACATTGAATTCCCAATCCCTATATTTTTGCCTGCCTGCATTTTGGATTCCTTCACAGGCTAATTGTACAATATTTCAGAGTCCAATTCTTTTTGTACAGCAAAATAACAGTTTGGTCATGTATACTTATTGTGTATCCAATTTATACTTTAATATATTTAACATCTACTGGTTATCCTGCCATCTAGGGGAGGAGGTGGGGGGAAGGAGGGGAAAAATTGGAACAAAAGGTTTGGCAATTGTCAATGTTGTAAAATTACCCATACATATAATTTGTAAATAAAAAGCTATGAAATTAAAAAAATTTTTACTAAAAATAGTAAAGTAAACATACTTTACATTAAGGCTCTTTGACATCAATCTCTGATCCAAATTCCCTTTTGTCCTTACCCATAAGACTTTGATGAGAAAAAATAAACAAGCTAAAACTCACCTAATCCAGGCAGAAGTCGGAGAAAAGCATTTTTATTCCTTTGCTTTGTTATATGAAGGACATAATAAAGCCCCATTTCACAAGCCATCCTATGCTCCTGCAAGAACCTGGTACCAATCAAGAGATCACACCATCAAGACACTAATATCTTTGCTCATCTGACTAAAGTAATGGCCAAAGTTTTTAGCCACTGTGCCTTATATATCATACCCCAATGATACAGTATGTTATTATAAAGGTTAAATTTCTGTGGTTTCTGAAAAGTTATCTGAAATAACATCATTAGCAAATCTTTAGGATTAGAGAATTTAATCACTATAACACATTTTCATCTAGTATAATATATACCCCCTTTTCTTTTAAGTATATTTTTTAAAAGGTTGACTTTTAAGATGCTCACTGCCTAAAGACTTTGCATCATTTTGTATAGATGTTCTTTTCAAAATTGTTGATCATTTAATTGACATACTTGATAAAGCTTTCAGGAAGGGTATTAGGGTATGTGACTGATGCCTTCTCTTCTGTTGGTAGTTTCTGATCTACGTTGAAAGTATAATCATCCACCACAAAAGACATAAGCATTGGCAAAAACCTAGTGATCAGCTCTGCCTCCTGGGGAAAAAAAAAAGTGGGAGGAAAGGTTTAGATTAAAGGTCCTTTTGAACCCAAATGAAGTATAAACAAAATCTTATTGAAGTTCAAATTTCTCACCCTGGCAATGGAGGCCTTTCATAATTTTATTCAATCCTTTGTTCCCAATTTTATTTCCAATTTTTCCCTTATACAAATCTCCCACTCAGACTGGTTCCCCACAAGCAAGTACCTTGCTTGTTATCCTTGCTCCTTATCAAGAATATTTTTCTCTTTATGGCACTCCCACTTAAATTCTACTTCTTTAGACACAAACTGTATCCCATCTAGAAAGCCTTCTCAGAATATTCTAACCTATTCCAGTTCTCCCATTTCTGTTATAAGTCTTTTTTCCAGGATCACATGCTTAGGTACTAAAGAATTTCTTTCTATGGTATCCTCTAATTATTCTATGGGAATAATAAACTCCAGTGAGATTGTGAATTATGAGATCAAAATAGAGACCGACACATACTTGAATTCACTAGCACATTTGGCACAAGGCCTATAGTAATGCTTTAAAAACTTATTCAATGTACAATTAAATTAAATTAAAAGTTAAATATATTTTAACATGTATGAAATATATTGGATTGCTTGCCATCTAGAGGAGGGGATGGGGGGAAGAAGGGGAAAACCTGAAACACAAGGCTATGAAAGGGTCAGTGTTGAAAAATTATCTGTGCATCTTTTGAAAATAAAAAGCTTTAAAAAAAAAAGATTAAAGTTAATTTAAATGCTAATTTTACAAAATAAAACTTGCTGCAAGGAAGATCCAAATGATACTTGTATGAGCTTTTAATGCAGGCCTACCCTGATACTACCCAAATCAGAGTTTTATATATATGACAAACACATTCAAAGGAACAAACATTGCTGTGAAGTCGTAAACAAGCAGCTCAACAGGAAAATGGAAGCTAAACAATTAAGAGTTCAAATGCTATTTTTGCCATTAACACACTTTGTGACCTTGGATAATTTCTCAGGGCTTCAGTTTTCTCATCTTATAAATGAGAACAGAACCAGCTTCTATTTAAAGAGCTCACAAGAAGGATTACAAAAATATTCAAAATAACTTAAAAATATCAAAAGTATGTTATAAAAATACTTATTACATAAATTTGTATCATTATTTATCACTAAAACTACACAATCTCAAAGTATGTTTACTAATTATGCTGACAGAAAACCAAGAAGACAGTGGGTTCACTTGTAAACTTTGTTATAGAATGAATGGGTCAGGGTTTACAGCTTCTTCTTTTGATGGAATATTGTGTTTTAATACAAGGAGCTTCAAAAATCCCAAATAGTATTCATTCACATCAAGCCAACTTCCGCATGGTTGTTTACTGGTAGCACTAGAAAGTATATTCATTAAAAAATAATTTTGCCTGACTGAGAATTTCAATAAACATTTAACAATATCTCCTGTGTTACTTAGAAAGGCAGATTACTATATAATGATCAATTCTGATGGACCTGGCCATCTTCAGCAATGAGATGAACCAAATCAGTTCCAATAGAGCAGTAATGAACTGAACCAGCTACGTCCAGCAAAAGAACTCTGGGAGATGACTACAAACCATTACATTGAATTCCCAATCCCTATATTTTTGACTGCCTGAATTTTGGATTTCCTTCACAGGCTAATTGTACAATATTTCAGAGTCCAATTCTTTTTGTACAGCAAAATAACAGTTTGGTCATGTATACTTATTGTGTATCTAATTTATACTTTAATATATTTAACATCTACTGGTTATCCTGCCATCTAGGGGAGAGGGTGGGGAGAAGGAGGGGAAAAATTGGAACAAAAGGTTTAGCAATTGTCAATGTTGTAAAATTACCCATACATATAATTTGTAAATAAAAAGCTATGAAATTAAAAAAAAAAAATAAAGAAAGAGTTTACTATAAAAAAAAGGCCTGGACATTTGGCAAGCATGGTACAAAGTCATAGAATAATGGAAAGGACCCCTACTTAGTTAGTTTAACCCACACCTAAATGGGAATCTTCTTTACACCATCCCACAACAAGTGGTCAGCAACTGATGGTGAAAAATTTACTTTCTTCTTGGAAGCGGCTCATTCTGCTTTTAACAGTTCTAAGAGTTAGGAATTTGATCCTTACATTGGGCTAGTCTGTTTCTGCAACTTCAATCTATTACCCTAAGTTCTATCTTCTGAGATAGAGAAATCAACATCCAAAGGCAAAGTTGTTTTGTACCCCTTCATGGCCCCAGTCATGAAGTTCGTTACAGAATGAGACTCAAAATGTTATAGCTAGAAAAGATTTTAGAGATATGACTCGACTCTAATCTCCTGCCCCCATCAGAGATTTAAAGAGAGAGAGAGAGAGAAAGAGAGAGAGAGACTGAGAAAAGAGAAGTGACTTGTCCAAACTTAAATAACTAGACAGAACTGGAACTAGAACCCAAGACTCCTAAATCCTAGCAGTACTCTTCCTATCACACTCTTCTGCCTAACTATAAAAAGAAGCTTAACAAAGATTTGGTTAAAAACTAAAACAAAAACAAAAAAAAACAAAAAAAATATAAATCCAAGAGGAAAAACCATAACAAACTTTAGGTAACTATTTTGGACTGCAAAATGAGGATAAATTTAATGTTCAAACAAAATCTGATAAAATAACCATTTGGGGAAAATAAAAGTAAAGAAAGGCTTAATATAACTTTTAAATTTAAAAAAATTACCATTTTTGGCTCCTTGAAGACCTGACTGTCAATCATGTCCCAAGCCCCCTGTCCCAGGGAAAGCATTCTTAGCAATAAAAGTAGATCAGGACTCTCCTATAAATATAGGGGAAAAAAATTTGTTTAACTGCTCTCTCATCTAATTTGTTTACAATCTTTAACCAACACACTTTTAACAAAAATTGGATTATTTTCTCTTATTACTAAAAGTATCAGCTTCACAGAACCAAAAAAACAATTATCACCACACAATATGATCACAACAATAAAAGACATCCAAACGCTAGTTAGTATGGTGACTTCAGAAGACTGACAAGGAAATATATTTCCCACTTTTTGGCAAAGAGGTGATGGTGCAGACTAATTCAGGTATGGTCGGATACAGTCAACATTTTCCTCTATTTTGCTTAACTATGATACTTTGTTATAAAGGAACATTCTTCTAAAGGTAGGAGACATCACTGGAAAGTGATAATGACAGTAAGAAGAAAAAGTTTCAGTTCAATTAAAAAAGTGTCAGCTTCACCCTCTATTCACATGCACTGGTTATTTCAATCAAAATATATATATATATATAAACCTTTCAACTAAATCAGGTAAATTATTCCTTCTACATAGCTTTTTAAAAAATTAATATATATGCTTATGTATAAGCTAACAAACAAATAAATAAGAAATGGCAATGGGATAGTTTCATAAAAACATGGCAAGACCTTTGAACTGATGCAAAGAGAAGTGAGAAGAACTAGGAGATCACTGTATACAGGTAACTATATTGTAATGATGATTAATTGTGAAAAATATTGTCTATTTAGATCAATACAACAATCCAAAACAATTCAAAGCACTCATGATGAAAACTGTTATATACCTCCAAAGAGAGAACTGATGAACTGAGTGCAAACTGAAGTATAATTCTCTCACTTAACTTTTTTTCTTTGTTTTGAGATCTGACTAATATGAAAATATGTTTTGCATGATTTAACAAATATAATTGATATATTATTTATCTTCTCAGTGAGGGAGGGGTTAAGGGAGGAAGAGAATGCAGAACTCAAAATTTAAAAAGAAAAGTATTAAAAGTTAAGAAAAATTTTAAAAAGAAAAAAATGCAAAATTAGTAGATCATATAGTTTCATTTTTATGATAAGGTTGTTCACTCTTAAACAGTCAAGAGATAGTGACAAATTTAAATATTAAGAAAAAATAAATTCAATTATAAGAAAAAATATCTGTCTCAATGGAAATCCTGTCAGGAGCTGAGCAGCATGTCTCATCATGAATCCTCTACAGCTGTGGTTGATAATGGGGTGGATCAGAATTTTTGAGTTTTCCAAAGTCAATTGTTTTTTATATCACTACTATGATATAAATCGTTTCCTGGTTGTAGTCACTTCCCTCTTCATTAGTTAATACACGTCTTTTCAGGTTTCTCTGAAACTATCCCTATCATTATTTCTTACAACATAATATTACATAATACTGTAATTTGTTCAACTATTCTCCAAAAGATTGACACATCCTAAGTTTCCAGTTCTTTGCCACCACAAAAAGAGATGCTATAAATATTTTGATTTTTCCCTCTTTTTGTTATCTTTAAGATACAGATCTAAGATTGGTATTGTTAGATCAAAGGATATACTTTCTAGAAGGAATGGATCAATACACAGATCCACCAACAATGTACATATCTGTTTTCTCAGAAACCCACTAACATTCATCATTTTCCTTTTTGGGGGCATTTTTGTCAATCAAAACGATATGAGATAGGAGCCCAAAGTTGTTTTCATGTGTATTTCTCTAATACCGATTAGAGCATTTTTTTATATGGCTTTTGATAGTTTGGATTTCAACTTCTAAAAACTATTTGTTCATATCCTTTGACCATTTATCAATTGGGGGATGGGGCTCTTAGTCTTTTAAATTTGAATCCCTGTATATCTTAGAAATGAGATCTTTATCAGAAAACTTGCTACAAAGCCTTTTCTTTTTTGTACATGTATTTTAAGCTATTACAGTAGACATGAGAAGCATATACCTAAAACATCTACTCCCAAATACTCTTTAGTAATTTGCCACTAGCTAAACAAGAAAGCTGCTTCTATCAGGTTTTCATAACAAGGGCAAGTCTAACTCAAGTTATGTCCTCATCAGTTTCTGCCACTCACCCTGGGTAAGGTTTCCTGACCCACCAGTTCTTGCAGATGTCTTATGGTGCTCAAGGACAGGGTATTAATCGCAAAGGGATCACATAGAATCATAGACAAATCACTGAAAGGAATAAGTGATAAGTTTATATTCCCATATTAAAGACATCCCCATAACCAATCTATTCATCTTCTTAAAGAACTTTATTTCAATATTAATCAAGATCTTAATACATCCCCAGGAGAGGAAAGCACTTATACTAAGACTTATAAAAAGTTAGTGCTATAAAGCAGTGGTGTCAAACTAAAGCAGGGGCCATAAAACCAAAATTAAGGATCTCTGTGGATACATATTAACTTAGAAAACCATGTTACGACAAATACAGAAATCAGTTTAGCATTGTACATGCATAATCTATATGAGATTACTTGCTGTCCTAGAGAAGAGGGAAAGGGAGAAAAAAATTTGGAATACAAAATCTTACAGAAATGAATGCTGAAAACTACCTTTACATGTATTTGGAAAAACAAAATACTATTGAGGAAAAAAAAG
Organism: Sarcophilus harrisii; assembly: GCF_902635505.1. Taxonomy (NCBI): domain Eukaryota; kingdom Metazoa; phylum Chordata; class Mammalia; order Dasyuromorphia; family Dasyuridae; genus Sarcophilus; species Sarcophilus harrisii. Next base: position 247,902,510 of record NC_045427.1, on the reverse strand, counting down.
AAAGAAAACCACATGCCAACTATAAATTGTGTTTTTGATTACTTTTGTTAAATATTTCTTAATCTGGTCTGGGCTGCCTGTGTGTTTGACACCTCTGCTCTAAAGGAATTCAGAGTGTCTCTAAATAAACTCCCTTAGTTTAAGATAATGAGAAGGTCCAAAAGAGAAAGAGACCTGCCTAAGATTATGGTTAATGGCAGAACTGTGACCAGAACATATATCTTCTGACTTAACTGATATTTCCACTATACCACACTGTTCTTTTAGAACCATTCATCTACAATCTATAAACTGGGTTTCAAGCAAATCTATCTGTTCGCACCAGCTATAAGTATGATTTTTGGACAGATCAAGTTATTCTAAAACATAAAGAAAACAACCACAAAAAAACACTGTTTTTTTGAAAAAAGAAATTTTTAATCTTAATAGGTATAGATTATCATTGATAAAAACAATTTTTGAGATGAAAATAAGAATTATTTTACCTCCTTAAGATGATCACCTTCTAAGTCAAATTTTGGTTCTAAAAATTTGGTTTTAAAACCTTACCCAAGTTTGAAGTTGAATAAAAATCAGGTACCTTAAATTCTCAATCTTTCCAATAATTGTGAATGAGAAGAATACATAAAAGTGAACATTTATCAAGCATTATCTTTCAAAGGATGCTTTATTTAACAGAATACATAATGCCATGAAAAACACCTCATAAAAATTCCTCTTGTGAGACTGTAAAAATATGTAAAAGACAAAGAACTGCAACATAATTGGACCCAAACCCCCTAATTATCACAGTAAAGTTCAAAATCCACTCCTTACAACTAGAATCTGGCATATAAATACGCTAAAAAAAAAGGAGCAAGGTCTTGTCAGACCCTGTTTGAAAGGAAGCGATGCCTAAGATTTTTAAAACCCCCAAAATAAACATTTTAATTAAGAGTGATAATATGCTAGGGAGTGTGGGAGAGAAGGCTATTATAAGGACAGAAGTTGAAAAATCATTGTTCAGATCTGGAAGGAACCTTAGAAGTCACCTATCTCAACCCTTTATTTTACAGATGAGGAAACTGAACCCTAGAGAGATTAAGTGAAAGACAAAATCACTACAGTAGAACAAAGCAAAGCCAAGGTTCATACTAAAGTCTTCAAGTTTCAAATCCATTTTTCTTTTCACTGTATTGAGCTATTAAAGCTGTTTGTGCTCTACGTGCTTGAGACAATTCCACTCACCCCAGCACTTGCTCCTGACCTTTCTTTACTCCATCCAGGAATCCTTGCAGCTCCCGAGCTCTTTTATTGTCAACAAACTTTTCTCGGATACAAGCATCAAGACACCAGGTGAACTGTATAGTTCAGAGGAACAAATTCAAAAGATAAGTCTTCTAATTACAGGGTTATAAACAGGTCTTTGACAAAGTGTAATAACCAAGTTTCACAATTTACTCTTCTCCTACTGGCTAAATCAAATCTTGTAACAAATACTGTGAGCATTTAAAAAGTGGTTTAAAAATTATATGATGTTAAAGAATATTATAATTTTCTGCTGTCTGTCATACTTATTCAATAAACAAAAGATACTATTTCCTAGAACTAGCACTGAAATTGTAAAAGAAAAATAGGACAAGGAAAAGGGCATTTTTCTCTTTCTATGGATAAAATCAAAATATGTAGAGACCTAACTGTAAAGTTAAAAGTCTAGGTCAAAACTGATTCAACACTAATGATTAATCTCAGTCCAATGAATGAAAAAAAGTGATTAAGCATCTTATATATGCTAAGCTCTTTGCACTAGGCCCTGGATATTCATGAATAAAGGATGAAATAATACTGCTTAGAACGAGCTTATATAAGACCAGAAAATTGATGGTAAACACAGTTCTCTCCTATCAGTAGAAGATGGGGGCTCCAAATGTAGAATATGACAGATATACACTGTCAAACTCAGTAGAGGTTGGTTAGTGCTTAAATGTTTTGTTTTTAACAAGGGCAGGTTCAATTATAGTGGACAGGAAATAAGAGGGAAATAATTGTATAAAAACAAAGGGTGTTGGTTAAAATATCAAAAAAAAAAAATATTGTCTATCTTAGGCTGAACAGCAGAACTTTGATTAGAGAAAGAGAAGGCTCAGTTTGCTCTGAGGGCCTATTTAAACGTAGAAAGTGACCAGTGTGGGAATTTGTTTTGCTGGACTATATGCATAATTTGCTATACGGTTTTACTTTTCATTTTTCTTTTATTATTCAATTGGTGAAGGGATGAGGAAAGAGCAGTGGGAAATATAAATGCTTGTAAAAATAAGGAATACATTAAAAAGTAACCAGAAACAAAAAAATCTGGAGGATCTATAGATCCTCCTTTCCTCCAGAATCACTTTGTCATTCTTCAGACTATATCACTTTATAGATACAGAGACCTCTGAAGGGGTCAGTTCAGAATAATAATGCTGTCCTCCACACTTCTTAGTCTTCTAAGAAACACATAGTTTTAAGAAGTGACATCTTTGGACATATTTTAGTTTTTCTCATTCTAATTTGGAAACAATTAAGTTCAAGAGTGCCCAGGAAAATTGTTAAGAAGGGCTCTTGGACATCTTGTTTCCTTTAAAATTAACAGAATTGATTTTTCTTGGGCAGCATGATATATATGAAAATATATAAAGAAGAACTGCACGTGTTTAACATATATTGCATTACTTGTTGTCTATGGATGGAAGGGGGAAGGGAGAAAAATTTGAAACACAAGATTTTGCAAGGGTGAATGCTGAAAACTATCTTTGCAAGTATTTTTGAAAATAAAAAGCTATTGTTAAAAACAAGAAAAGGCAAAGAAAAGCAGAGATAAGTTACTACCCTCAGGGAGTTACCACTGTCAGAGAAAAACAACAAATAAGTAATTAAGTAAATACAAGAAAAAAAATAAAAAATAAAATTAACAGAATTTCATGAGCAGAATTTCTCCTTCCTTAGAACTCCTGCATAAACTACAGTACAAGGATAGCTGGGAAGGCATTAAGGTCTGGTTTAATACTTCCCAGTAACTATCATTCACATCTGTTTGGGCTATTATAATCTTAGCAATAAGCCTCACATAAGTGTTTTTCAAACTCAAAACTTAAGGGCAATATAAAGACTAAAATGGTGATTCCCAATTGGTTTTTGTTTCTTATCAATGTTGATTAGTTTACTATATACTCAATAAGCTTAAGACTACTACCAGAAATGCCAAGAGGCAAGAACGATGATTTGAAAGTTCAATTAGTCTAAAGAACTTATCTGTTAATTCAGAAATAGAAAAGGCAAGATGTCATTATGATCTTGTCTATGATGACATCAGCATTTTCCCATTTGGGGTAATATGACAGGATCACCAGATGCTTAACAGCCTGCATGTAGCAGGTGGCAACATATTAATATAAACCTGATGAAGATCCCACAGTATTTTTATCTAGTACCTTATGGCAGGGATCCACCATGCAAATATCACTGATGTCCAGGTCATGTAATGACATTAGCAGCTCAGCTCTCAAGGTACAGTAATGGACATTCCTTGTCCGCAGGAATAAGGTTCGAAGGAACTGCAACACCATGTCATAGAGTTTCACGTTCTTCCCAATCATCTGTGTCAATTTCTGTACTACCTAAGTCCATCCAAAAGAAAAGAAAACAAAATGATTTATTCCTCTAAAAGCACTCCCAGTAATAGTGTTCAATATAATATATAACTGACAGCAGGGAGCCTACCTATGTTTGCTCAATTAGCTCAGAAAACTATTTCCCATACAGGAGAGGAGTCACACAGGCCTCTAAGGCTGCCCTCAGATATCTCTAACAACCCTTATCTCAAATTTCTTTATGTTTTATCAACTGATGTAGTAGCTCTATCTCCCAAATAGTTTATTTATACGATATGTAAACAATTGTTTTAAATTTAAACCACTCAATTATTTCAAATCAAGCAACTGGTTATTTTGGTTTTTATTAATTCATTTTATGATTATGAAAAAATGCCCATGTAATTTAAAAGTGACCTAAAGGACAACAGAAAAAAGTGCTGTAGGCTTAAGTAGTTTGCAGCATATTACCAAGGAAATCTATCAGAGTATGACTAAAAGAAAGAGGTGGACTGGGCATGAAGTGAAGCCACAGGACTGCAATGTAGAGCACAAATGTCACAGCAGATTAAAATATTTAACTGGGAAATGTTTAAGAAAATAAATGAAAATACAACATAGATAATATTGTGGGGGGTTCCTGTCTATTTGAGTTTGACACCAGCAGTGTGGAGGATAGTGCAGTTGAACTAATTCATCTTGTGAGGGATCAGGAGAGGAAACGGAGGAGGGAGTAACTGGTCCAGACAGAACTACAGAGTGGAGAAAAGAGGCCAGAGGAAAGAGGCAGCACAGGGTTAGTGGTTTTAACACAGAGGTTAAGATGGAATGGCAAAAGGTTATGACCTCATAGGAATTTCAGAGTTCATGACAAGAAGTGGAATGCTTGCAGGTAATGACAAGATGAAGGCTCTGAAGAGGACAGTACAGTAATGCAAGATATAGCTTTCTGGAAGGAATGTAAAAAGTATCTTGTTCAAATCATTCATCTTATAAAGGGGGAAACTGAGGTCCAGAGAGGAAAAATAACTTCACTTAGGTCATTTGCTAGTCCTCTGGACTTTACCTACTATGGAGCAAGGATCTAGGGAGGATTACTTTGATTTCAGCACCTTTCCTGTCTTCAAGCCCCATCCTCAAAGTCCCATCCTCTAGCCCCCAGAAGACACTGCCAATGCTCTCTCTGAAAATGAAACTTTTGGCAACCACTCTAGTAAATCCCTGGCAATACTGATTGATCCATAAACACCCTATCCCTTTATCAGCAGAGGCCAGTGATACAGTGGGGGCTCTATTTGGCAAAAGATGATCCATTTTTTATGCCTAGTAAAATGCAGGCCCCTTGGAGGCAAAGATCATGGATCAAGGGAAGTATCAGTCAAGGGCATGGCATGATTTGAAACACAGGCCCCAGTCTATGGTTCAGCGCTGAGGACTGCTTGAAGCTCAGAAAGGTGGAGGGACTTCCCAGCTTATCCTTCCCAGCTCTGACATCCTCTGATCTAATCTTGGTTTGATAAAAATGGCAACCATAACTAGCATGTATATGGTGTCTAATGAATGCTAGATATTTTACAATTATTATCTCACAACAACCCTAGAAAGTAGGTGCTGTTATTTTCTGATCCTCATTCTGAGGGAATGATAGAAAAACTGAGGCTAGGTTTTGTATTTCTTTTTTTTCCCTATGTAGTAGAAAAGATGGAAAATAAATACCTGTTAATTGGAGAAAAAAAAAAAACCAAAAACAAGTTTGAAAAACAAAAAGTCAAAATCTGTCTCTGCAGTTGTTTCTAGTTCCACTCTATGAGAGAGACTATAGCAAGTCTAATCCCTCTGACATATGATAATACTTAAAAATCACTACCATGGCTCCCTTACACCATTTTTTTTTTTTTTTTTGCCAGAATAAACATCCCTAGTTCCTTCAAATGATCATCCTAAGTTAAGGTCTCATCACCTGTCACTATTGGTCCCTTTCTCTGATATGTGTCCAGCTTATCACTAGTCTTTCCTAATATATGACACCAGAACTGAACAGCCTCCCCCAGAAGTGGCCACGTTGTGTTGAGAAGAGGAGGTGAGACTACTACCTCCCATGTTCTGGATACTGTTCCAGTGATCAAATGCCTCCATAGGATTTTCTTAGGAGCATGTCCAATCAGGCTGCCCATCCCTCTCCACCTTTCCCAATGTTCTTCATGAAGTCTGAAATTCTCACAATTAGATTCACTCCTTTGAATCAAGTTAAATTCACAGTTAAAAATCATATCTCTAAATGAGGAATATGTTAGCAGTTTATGACTAGTCACTGTTACACTACTACCAATCAGTGTAGCAGATTAGCTCAGAATGAGGTCTACGAAAGCCACTCTGCAGGCCTTTAAGACCCAGATGATCCATAATACCACATTGGAAATGTGGCATGAGCAGAGAAGCAGGGTAAGTAATTACAGTGTAAATATATATTTCCCTTTGAGCCTTACCTCCCCTTGACGTCTTGTTTTAGGAGATGGACTAAAGAAGTTGTGCAGAACAGATACTTCATTGCTGAAGAGGATGTTCTCCTTCTCTAAAATGTACTGTTTGAGCAGTGGAGAAACTTCATCCCCAAACAAAGCTTGGTTATCCTGCCAAATCTGCCGCTTCACCTCCACAGCACATGCCCGATATAGTTCCTTGTCAGCCATCACCAGCTTCAATTTTTTTTCAGGAACCTGCAAGAACACTTGAGTATCAAAGGTTTTATCTTGATCAGCTTTTATGTTAAATACTGTAAATCCAGCTGTCACAACAATCCATCTCCAAAGAAAGTTGCCATCCTTCTTTCTAAAATTTAGGTAGAATGCCCAAATAATAGTAATAGTAACAACAACACTAATTTAAACATTTCTTAACTAAAAATCAAATAACTTCTTAAATTTCTTTTTCAGAAGGATATTTCTAATTTCCAAAATTCAAAATCCTTTGGATTTTGCATAACTGTTGAATGGAAATGTAAAATGGGGAAGAGAAGGTAACTTTTTCTTCAAAGTAAATGCATGCATACACATTACTTTAAGAGGTAGAAAAAAAGGCTTTTTTTTTTTTGGCCAAACTATAATAAAATGTTCTCACAAAACAATTGGACCTGCACCATATTGGCTAACAGGCACCAACATACTGAGTCCCTATGTCTGGAAGCAGTAAGACCTGTCAGTCAGCTAGCATTGATTAAGTGAATACCTGTGCCACGAGTGTACTACTTGATCTTACCTTTGGCAAGTGTTTCATTACACACATCACTACTGGCTGGAGTGAGGGCATTTTCACCAAGGAAAAACTTTTCTCCAAGAGATCTTCTAGCTTCTTGTACCTAGAAATACACAAATGATAATTATAATAGATTCATCTTCTCTAAATGCAGATTGAAACATACTTTTTTAAACTTTATTTTTTGATCTATTTTCTTTTGCAATAAGCTAATATGGAAATATTTTGCATGACTTCATATGTATCATTCATACTAAATTGCTTACCTGAGGAAACCAGAATAGCTTTCGTGTTTATAACCAGTGTAATAATCATGACTCTAATGACAGAGAATCCTGCCTGTTTTTTTCTCAAACTGTTTACCTTTCTTCAACCTTTCCTTCAGCAGCAATGGCAGACACTCTCTCCAACAACTTGTCTCTTAGCTCATCAAAGACTGACTGGTGGAACTCTAGCCGAGGTGTCCCATGCAGGTCCAAGAAAGGCAGAGCAGATTGTAATGATGGCAGTAGGACACCATTTTCTGTCTAGTAAAGCAAAGATTGGTATTAAATAAAATTCATCTTATAGAAGAGATACCCCCCTCCAAAAAAGAGAAAACAAAACACATTTAAATCTGCTCCATATGAACTAAAAATAAGATCTTTTGAGAAATAGGCATTTCTCAAATCTTCTCAGAGTCACTGAATGATCCAAATCATTAGAAACAAACTTGAGAAAGAGTACTGAACTTGAAGCTGGAGATCTGGGTTCAAATCTTGCCTTTAGAATTACTAGCTATGTGACTAGCTATGTGGCAAGTTATGATCTCTCTGAATCTGCTTCTTCATCTGTAAAATAAGGCTAACAGTATCTCATTCCTGTGATGACTAGATCAGAAAATAATAACAAGTGCTTTCTAAAATTTAAAGTGCTATACATAATATGTATTAGGTAGTACAGTGGAAAAAATTAGGAAAACATCCTCATGACCTCAAATCTGGTCTCAGAAATTTACTAGTAGTGTGACATTGAGTAAATCACTTCTTTTCTGTTCCAGTTTTTCATCTTTGCCAAGAAAATCTCAATTGAGGTCATGAAAAATTGGACACAACTGAAAAAAATTACTCGACAACTGATAATAAGACAACCATCCATAATACAACCCAAAGATGGTGACTCTATATTGTCACTCCAATTTCATTAAACATTTCCTTCAGGTGGGCAACTCATGAAGAAAATCCATTCGTTTTCTTGATTTACTTCTATATTCCTTAGAGATCTCATGCAATACCTCAATTTTACTGAAGAAAACTAAGGCCCAGAGAGGGGAAGTGACTTGTCCACACATCACATAGTAAAAGTAATAACTGAAATTTGAATCCAGGTCACTTACTATCTAGTCTGGGGTTTCAATCTTGAGCATAGCATTAAATATGGCTAGCCCTTTAATGAATACTTGCAAGATTGTGCTGCATAGAACGCTGAGTTTGGAATAGGTAAGATCGGGGTTTAAATCTTGACCCTGGGCAATTCATTCATGCATGGAACAAGTACATTGGTGTTGGTGGAAGCAGCACTAACCTTGAAGTCAGGAAACCCTGATTCTACTCTCATGGCTGAAACTAGCATTCATTGTGTGACCCTTTCTCTGAGATTGAACTTGCCCATTTTCTAAATGAAAGTACTGAACTAGATGGTATCTAAGGGTCCTTCAAGTTCTAACATTCTACAAGTCAATCTTTACACTCTGATGAGGGGAGAAAGGTTGACTGGTAGTGGAAGGATTCAAACATACTTGCTAATTGACTAGAACTAGTAAATACCTAAGGCCACTCAGTTGTATTAAAAAAGGCCTATTCTCATTTCCTTCACTTGTAAAAACTCATGGGTGACTTAAAAACTATATTTCTAACTCTGGGGCATATGATCATCCTAAGAGTAAAAGCTAGATTGGCATTAGATGCCACCTAGTCCAACCTTCTAATCTTACAGATAAGGAAAATGAACCCCATGAAGTTGGGTCAGGATTTAAATCCAGATCTGATTGCAAGCACAGCACTGGGTCTACTGCATAACCTGGCTGTCTACACATTCTTCTATCTAATAGCTAATTTGCTTTGTGCTGCATCTTGGGCCTATTCCCTCTGCTCTGGGGGAGATTCCCAGTCTCATGTTTTCCCTTTTCTCTATGGTCTTTTATAGACTATTAATAATAACAATCCTATTTACCAGTTTTTAAAAGTACCCTAGAATTACACTTCATCTAGGCCAGATGATTTGAACAAAAGGCAAACTGATCCTCCCTCATCTCATGTTTCAGCTCCCTAGTAACTTTGTTTTGTCCTTTTCAAACCATAAATCCAAAGCAGAGGAGGAAAAAAAAAAAAAGTGGAAAAATTCTGCCTTTTTTGTCCTTTATTCTCTATATCTTATCCTAAGCACTAGTCTTCACTTTTCTTTGATCTTTCTTTTTTGACTAATATAGTTAAAACAACAAAACCTTTTTGGTAAATGTAGAATTTCTCAGTCCTGAAACTATTTTCACTTCACAAACTTTTTTTTTAAATCTTTGCTCCATTATTTGCCTTTAACACATGTAAAAAAAAAAAATATATATATATATATATATATATAATCTAGGTATTTGAAGGGATTTGTAAATGCAGTATTATGTCAAAGCAGAAAAAAAAAAAAACAATGTGAAAAAATTTAATCTTAGGCTATGTTAAAAGAGGGATAGAGTCCAGGAGAAATGATATCGAGATGTCTCTGCACTGCTCATATCACATCTGAAATAATGGATCCAGTTCTGAGCACCCCAGAAGGGGATTAATCAATTGTTACGTATCCACTGAGCAACCAGAATGTCAGAAGCCTGGAAAGCACGTTAGTCCCTGGGGTTGTTTGGAGTAGGCCAAAGACTTGGAGGGGATATGTGTCTCAAGGAGAGGGATCAGATACGTTCTTCTTGGAGGCAGAAGGCAGAACTAAAAACAATGGATGGAGGAGAAGTGGATTTACGCTTAACGTAAGGGGGAAAGTTCCTAACAACTAAACACGGACTGGGGGGCCTTGGAGGGTTCTTCCTTGTTAGAAGCTCTTCAGGCACAAGGGCTGGACGGTCGTGTCAGCTTATGCTGGGCTGAGAATCCGGATCCTGCGTGGCCTGGACCACTAACCCCGAGGTCTCTTACACCTCGGAGACGCCGGCACTCTGGGTTCTGAGTCCGCAAAGGGAGGAAGAACCAGCTCTCAGAGGCCGCTACCGGGGGCCCCGGGGATCCCGCACCTGGAACTGCTCGATGGCTTTGAGGGGCTCGGTGCAGTTGGTCAATGTCTCCTTCAGGTCCTCGCCGTTGGCCACCCCCAAATCCTGCAACCCGGCGAACATGGAGGAAGCGCCGGTCCCCGCTCCCGCGGCTGCGGTGGCCCCGGAAACGGCCCCGGTCCCCCCCGCAGCCCCTGACCCTGGTCCCGGGCGGGCCTTCGCCTCCTGAGCCCCATCTGCCCGTTCGCCTCCGGCTGCTGCCGCTACTACCCCAGAACCCCGCTCTCCCGGCCCTCGAGAGCCCGCAGTCCCGGCCCCGGCCCCGGGCCCGGGACCAGGTTTTTCACCGGCTCCCTCCAGCTCGGCCGGTGCCCGCTCCAAGCAAGCCCTTCCGTCCCGTCGCACAGAGCTTCCGGTCCTTCCTTCACCCTTCCGCCCGGAAACGCCACGCCGGCACCAAGGTTCCTGAAGGCAACCTTCTAGCCTGCCCAAACAACCGGATGTTCCGCTCACCGGCGTTTCCGGCGACGTCACTGGCCCCTCCCACGGGCCTCTCTGCTCTAAGTGCCTTTCAGATTCTCCCCGCGCCAGCTCCGTACTTTTCCCCCGGAGAATCCGGAGCCCAGACTTTTCCTTTTTCTACCTCAGCCCTTTGACATCCCATGAGGCCTCGGGCGAGTCCACGGCCCCTGCCCTGGACGTCATTTTCTCCTTTCCAAAGTGAGGGCGTTGCGCTAGATGACGTCTGACATTCTGGCACCGGGCGTCCCCCGCAGGCCGCGCTCGTTCTTCCCCTCCCCCCCCCCCGCCCCCTAGGCATCCGTCCTCGGGCAAGTTGGGCTAAGTGCTTTCCGGGGCCCATCTTGTGATGATAACGGGTTGTGGAAGTACCAATAGACAAACATTTCTTAAGCAGAGTGCCAATCACCATTCTAATTGTGGGGATAAAAGGGAAAAGCGCCCGCCCTCAAAGAATTTCTGTTCCTACAAGATTAGGATAGAGGGGATGGAAGTGGATGGCACCAGCAGCTTTTGGGTGGTGGAGGAGAAAAAGGCCCAGAAATTTGGGGGAAAAACTTTCATATATAACAATGTATTTTAATATAATTAAATAATTTTAAATAAATAACAATAATATTTAATAAATAACAATAAATTTAATAAATAACATAATAAAATAAATAATTTTTAAAATATATAACAATAGCTTAACATATAATGCTTACTATATGTCATTTGGTCCTCAAAATAACCTTGGAAAGTAGTTGCTATTATCCCAATTTTACTCTGGAGCAAACAAGTTAAGTGACTTCCTCAAGGTCAGACAACTAATAAGTACATCTACGGCTATATTTGAACTCAGATCTTCTGGATTCCAGGCCCAGTATCCCAGCCACTGCACCATCTAGTTGTCCCAAATCACTTTAAAATGGAGTTTTCCGCTGACCTTTATTATCTCTAGGCTTTTCCTTTGTCACTAAGTCCCCAGGGCAGTCCTTACAATGGCTACTTTTTGACTGTGGGACCTTGCCTGAGTCACTTTCCATCTCAATTTCCTCATTCCACCCCAGAGATAACATTGTCACTACCTACCTTCCTGAATGATAATGAATTTTGGAAATTTGATGCTTTATGATTATGAAATGTGAAGTTTTATCGATTATATATAGCAAAAGTCTTATTAGTATTCGTACTCCCTTTTTTAAAATCCAACTAATCTGTGTCTTTTAAACCTGGGTGATTCTTAGCTGTATATTCATAGACTATATTCGTTGCAAACACAATTTTAAATAAGTTTGTGAATTTATACTCTAAATAAGAACATTTTTCTGAGTCTGATAGCAAATGCCATTTGTTTCTCATGTATTATGTTCAATTGCAACTTTCCTGAATTGCTTGGTTTTTGGACCTAGTTTTTTATGAATAAGGTTGTTTGCTGGATTTGGGGGGTACAATTTTCTTTTAATATCATAAAATATATATACATAGTATATATTAAAATCAGATTTTTTAAAGCATCTTAGTTATCTACAATTACAAAGATTAAATTCCTATCTACATTTAAAAATAAAATTTATTCTCTCAGTTTTCAATGAAAAATCTTATGACAAAATTATAAAAAGTAAAATTCTGGTGAAAAACAAAGAATAATTGCATTTTTGAGTGAATATGTTATGTGAGAGTTGCATTTTGAAAAAAGTTGCAATTTGCATTTTGTGCATGCAATGATTTCAATGTGATATATGTGGGTTTCATTTTTAAATTTTTTCTTTTAAATTTCTTTAAATTTTAATATTTTAATTTAAATTTTATTATCTAAGTGTAAATGTTTTCTTTTTTTATTTAGTAGGGAATATTTGGAATTTTTCACATCAATACACATTCTGTGTACAAATTTTCAGCCTCTGGGGATGCTTTACTTTCTCTTATTTCCCTTTTTTTCTTATCCCAAATCTCCTTACCTCTAATCATTTCCCTTTTCTTTTCTTTTTTTTCCCCATTTCTCTTTACTGAAGAGTGTGATTCTCACCAGTTCTGAACCCAGAACCTAGTAGCAAGTTAATTTGCACATATTTGAAAGTGTTAAGAGATGTTGTTTTTGTTTTCTTTTCCATTCCGAAAATATCTGTAATGTGATTGTGTAATATTTGGGTCATGTGAATTTGAGAAGATAAGAATCTGGTTGGGATGGAAGCTGAGCTCTTTGATCATATTATGAAATAAACTGTTGTAATTTGGGCTGCCCTCCCCCTCTGCACTTGCACTTGTGGGTTGTTTTTGCAGAGGGTGGAGGGAAGAGGGTCAAATGCCTTCAGTTCTAAGTAATTTATTGTTTGGGATTCCTAAAACTAGCTTGAGTACCTTCACCATTATTAATAGACATAATTAAAAGTAAAATCATTTACTGTAATCCCTACTTAAGTTCAGTAGTTCTATGGGGACAATAAGGACCCATGGAATTGGGTATTTATGTTAAAACTAGCACTAATACAGTGAATCCTGAGAGCATAAGGTCACCAGGCTGCCTAAAGAAGGGTGAACCAACCCAAGGTGGAAAAACAGAGCTGGTTAAAGCTTCCATGCTGATCAGTGTGGTAACCTAAGACAATTCCAATAGATGGAAAATGCCATCTTCATCCAGAGAGAGAACTATGGAGACTGAATGTGGATCAAAGAATAGTATTTTTACCTTTTTGTTTGTTTGCTTGCTTTCTCTTTTTTCTTTTTCCTCTTTTGGTCTGATTTTTCTTGTACAACATGACAAATACGGAATATATTTAAAAACATTATACACGTATAACATATCAGATTGTTGTCTTGAGTAGAGGAAAAAAGTAAAAGAGAGGGAGAAAAAATTTGGAACACAAAATCTTACAAAAATAAATATTGAAAACTATCTTTACATGTATTTGGAAAAATACTATCAAATAAAAAAAATTTCCATGTTGATAAATATTAGAAGAGAACTAGCATTTATTAGGCATTTATATATTAGGCACTGTACAATGTGCTTTATTTTTTAAAATATTTTCCCTAGTTATATCTAAAAAACAAAAGTTTTTTTTTACATTTGTTTTAAATTTTTTTGAGTTCTAGATTCTCTCCCTTATCCCCACTCACAATTAAGAAACTACATGTGAAGTTATAGAAAACATTTCTATAAAAGTCAAGTTGTGAAAGAAAACATAGATCTCTTACCTTAATGAAAATAAAAACCCTCAAGAAAAATTAAATTAAAAAAAGATTGAGAGAGAGAAAAAAAGAATGTTTCAATATACATTCAGACACAATCAGTACCTTCTCTGGGTATGGATAGAATTTTTCATCATAAGTTCTTCAGAGTAGTTATGAGTCATTGTACTGCTGAGAATAGTAAAATCATTTCAGTTGGTTATCCCAGAACATTATTATTATTTTGTATACCATATATTCACTTTGAGTTTATAGAGGACTTTCCAGGTTGTTGTTATGTTGTTGTTTGTTCGTTTTTCGGAGAGTATGCTGCTCATCTTTTTCCGGGGAACAATAATATTCTATCACAAACACATAAAGCAGTTTATTGAGCCATTCCTCAATTGATGGGCATCCCCTAAAATTTCCAATTTTTTGCCTTGAAAAGAGCTGCTATGAATTTATTTTGTACATATAGGTCATTTTCCTTTTTTTTTTTTTTTTGATCTTTCTTGGTATTCATGTCTAGTAATAGTGATGTCAAGTCAAAGGATATGCATGAATTTATAACTCTTTGAGCACATATTATATCCTGGTAATTTATCGACTGGGACATGGCTCTTGTTTTTTACAAGTTTGACTCAGTTCCTTCTATGTTTGAGAAATAAGGCCTTAACAAAGAAACTTGATTTGAAATTCTTTTTACAATAACTGTTGCTAACTGGCAAAGTGCTTTACAAATACTATCTCATTTAATAATTACTAATGCTGGGTCTCTGAGTGCACTGTTAACTTAAGTGAGATAGGGAGATCAAATCTCAAAACATAACAAAACAAAACTGAGGCAGCCAAACTGCTTGTGGATGCTCCAGATAGAAGGCTGGCCTCAGAGTCAAGAACTGAGTTCAAGTTCTGGGCAAGTCATTTAAACCTCTTGGTGCTCCCAAGCCCCAAGAGTTTCCTTGATAGTTTCCTACACTAATGAAATCACAAACCAATATTCTACTGAAGTCCTCTCCCAGTGCCAAGTAAGGACTGGGGGCCCATGGTTAAATCCTCGATCCCATCCACACCTCAGAAATAGGACTACATATGACAGCTTGATTTATTTTGTTGATTTTCTAGACTTGAGGAAGAAAAATGTTAGTAATGCAAATTAAGTTCAAAAGTGTCATATTGGCATCCTCTCCCCTCCTCCCTTCCTCCACTCCCACTCTGCAAAGAGCTGGTTGTTAACATTTTTCAGCACACCCCTGGGTGTAAGCAAGGTAGTTTGCTGTCCCCTCCCAGAATTATCTTGCCAGTACTGGTTGTTTTACATGACCCTATCATAAGATTTCCATTTTGAGGGGAAAAGCATCGTGTGTTCTTCAGGTTCCATTTAATAAGTAACACCAAAGGGACTTTAGAACAGCGCCTAACCCCTCCCAGAGAGCTAATTTTATCACATCTTTCCTTTGTGACCGGAAGTTCCAGTGCTGCCAGGCCACTTCGAGTCTAGGCAGAGGAGAAGAGCTAGAAAGCACCGGTTACTTTGCCCGGAGTCAGCTCCCCAGGAACATCAGTAACTAGATGTTCTAGGAGAAAGGTCTGGCCTCCCTCCCCTCCCCTGCCCAGACTTCCAGGATTCTGTCTCAAGGAATTGGCCACTTTGTCCTCTGGAGAACTTTTTCTTTCTCTTTCAAACCAGAGTAGCTGCCAAGACTCCGTTACCTTTGGGGATTGGTAACAGGGACAATGAAGGAACTCCCATGGGGTCAGAGACTGGTGACACCTGAGGAAACCATTTTCACTCTCTCAGCCCCAGACAATGAGCTGCTCAGTGAATCTGCCAATTCAGTCCAAATAAGCCTAATCTAAATTCAATAGGAGTTACACAAGGAGAACACAAGTTCAAAGAAAAGCCATTTTACACAATTTAAAATTTA
Source organism: Sarcophilus harrisii (assembly GCF_902635505.1). Taxonomy (NCBI): domain Eukaryota; kingdom Metazoa; phylum Chordata; class Mammalia; order Dasyuromorphia; family Dasyuridae; genus Sarcophilus; species Sarcophilus harrisii. The sequence continues at coordinate 247,886,800 of NC_045427.1, read as the reverse complement.
CAGGGGCAGCTAGGTGGCTCAGTGGATAGAGCACCAGCCCTGAAGTCAGGAGGACCTGAGTTCAAATCTGATCTCAGACACTTAACACTGCCTAGCTGTGTGACCCTGGGCAAGTCACTTAACCCACATTGCCTCAGCAAAAAAAAAAAAAAAAAAGAAAGAAAGAAGAAAGAAAGAAAATTTACAAAATTAGTTGAGGGTGGAATTTCTTTTTTGGCCCAGTTTTGTGGTTTTATCAGTATAAGTATAAGATGCTGAGGAAACTCTCTACCAAAGTAGATCATTAATCATTACTTGCTTTATAATCTATTATCTCTGATAGTTACTTCCAGACCCTGAGACATTGTCACTTGCCTAGGAACATGAAGAAAGTACTTGTCAGAGGCAAAACTTGAACCCATGACTTTGACTGAGACTGACTCATCCATTATGTCCTGATGCCTCTCAAATTACTTTTACATAATACAAATAAGACCATTTTATTAAAGTTATATTTAAGCTGGAGGACACCAGGACCTCTTGGTAAAATGGAATGTTGCAATCAAATTTTATTACACACCAAAATATGAGAAATCCAATCTAATCTATCAAGCATTTAGTGAGCACCTACATAACATGGGTGTAATGGCCTGTGGGAGTCAATCTTTGGAGCATAGGTAGATATTCCTTACCTTATTCCAGTCCCAGAACTGTGTGGAAACTTGGGGTAGCCAGTTTTCTGCTACATGTGTCTGAGGGGCTTCTAATTCTAATTGACTTCCAAGCTAAGAGAACTAATGACTCAAGAGCTGCAGACATGGAGCTCAGTGTGACCATAATAGGGACCATCTATCTGCCTCTCACTTTTGTCTTTTGGCTTTGAAGTAGAACTACTCTGAGTTCTGTCCTTGAGAGACAGGTGAAGGGAAGGCAAGATGATTGCCCGGTTTCCCATTTGGTCTTGGTGGCTGGGAATCCATAGCTGTCTCCCTCTCATTGTCCTTTCCTGTTCAAGGTAGATGAATATTTCAAATGGAAGTGATGATCTTTTGAGTGTAGAAGACCAACCTGCAATTGGAGGTGATTGATGGTGGTAGCTGTGATGTCCACCCAAGCAATAGTGCTGCTAGGAGGGAAAGGGATTACAGATAGAAATACAGACATTTGAAAACAGTAGCAATTAAAGTATGATTTTTCATATCTCATGACAGAAAGTAATGTCAGCTATGGGCTGTTAAAAGACACTGACCCTTAGTGGAGAATTACACCTAAAGGAAACTTGGAGGATTCAGCAACAAGAGAATAGGACTTTTAGTGTAGGAGTTATGAATTTTCCCTTTGACAAATGTGTTCTCTACATGTGTGCTTCATTACCATTAATTTATGTGCATTCTCTCTATGGATATTCAGGGAGAATATATCCCAGGGTGTTTTTAAGGGGGGATCCTTTGTTCCAACTGTTTTTACAACATGTTATAAATACCTTTTCTAAAAGCTAATCGAGAATACTGGTAGGTTCTTGATGGAGAGCATATTAGTGGAGGCTCAAGAGCAATAATAGTAAAAAACAAAAAACAAAAAAAAACCCACCCTTAAAGGCTTTCCTCAGAATTTGAATGTAAAGTAGCAGCTGTCTTGTGGGGAGTTCCAAGGCAACTTGGCAGAATGAGCCCCAAAGAAGTACTAAACTTTTTTATATGTAAAGCAATATGACGGATGTTAAGGATACAAACATAAAACAAAAAAGTTTGTGCCCTCAAGGGGCTTATAGTCTATTGGGAGGGTTACATTATGCAAATAAGTATATACATAATAGTTTGATTTGAGGTGGAAGAGAACTCTGATAACTGGGGATATCAGGAAACACTTTTTGTAGAATATAGTAGACTAACTGAACTTTGAAAAAAGCTAAAATCCTAAGAGGTGAAAAAGGTATTCAACCTGAGCTTGAGGGACAATCTGGAAGACAATTTGGGTAATAGCACATAAACTAATCTGACCAAAAAATCAGGTGTGTAATAAGGATTAATAAGTAGTAAATTGCAATTACTTTAGTAAAGTAGAGCCAGGTTGTGAAGGGCTTTAAATGTCAAGCTAAGGGAAATTATATTTTATCCCACAGGTAATAGGAAGCCACTAAAAATTCTTAAGAAGAAGAGTAACATACTTTAGAAAAATATTTTATCAACTGTATGGACTGTGAATCAGATTGTGCAGTCCCTTCAGTCCCAGAATCTAATCAAGGAGTAGTTTGGCTAACCTCCACTATATTGATCTGTAAAGTTCAAGGATATACTTCAGATTCTTAATTGCCCTTAACACAAGTACTCAAGTTAAAAAAAAGAACAGGAGCAAAATTTTGAGAACTCTGGCTGTATTTTCAGCTGATCCCTAACAAATAGAGATATTTCTGTGATTCCAGGAGGATCCTGGAAAGAATAGCAAGGAAATGAAGCAAATAAAAAGTGTGTATATGGAGATATATTTTTTAAAAATATTTTTATTTCATTATTTCCCAAGTACACATAAACAAATTTTTAACATTCATTTTTTTAAAATTTTGAGTTCCAAATTCTCTCCCTCCCCCTATCCATGACATGTGGTCATGCAAAATGTTTCCTTATTAGCTCTGTTATAAAAGAAAGCACATACTTTAAGTACAAACAAGAAAAATAAACTTCAAAAAATATGCTTCAATTTGCATTCAGAATTCTTTTCTATTCAGTTCTCTCTCTGGAGGTAGACAGCATTTTTCATGATGAGTCCTTTGGAATTCTCTTGAATCATTATCTGGATTAGATTAGCCAAGTCTTTCACAATTAATCATCCTTACAATACTGCTATTATTGTATAGTGTTCCGGTTCTGCTCACTTTACTTTGTATCGATATTCATTTAAGTCTTCCCAGGTTTTTCTAAAACCATACCTCTCTTAGCACAACTAGTATTCCAACACAATCATGTACCACAGCTTGTTCAGTCGTTCCCCCCCAAAATGTTGTATCTCTCAATTTCAATTCTTTGTCACCATAAAAAAAAAAGCTGATATAAGTGTTTTTGTTTATGTAAGTCCTTTTCCCTTTTCTTTGGTCTCTTTGGGATACAGATCTAATAGTGGTGTTGCTGGGTCAAAGAATATGAAGAATTTTATAGTGTTTTGCCATAATCCAGAATGGCTGGATTATATATCCTGACATAATCAATCATATTCCACAAATCCTCATTAGAATAGGTCTACCTTTCATTTTAATAGTCATTCAATACTTGCTAATCAATCAGATTTAATTGCTACCCTTAGGGCATATAAATGTTAATTGGGTTTCATGAGGGGTCTTTGGCATTCCAAAGTGCCACTAACCCTTTCATTAAATATTGTTAGCATGATGAATAATTAATTATCTAGAAACTATGTAGATCTTTTTGTATGTCACAACAGAAATGTGCAACCATAGTACACTGGAGAAATTAATTTTTTGTGGGAATAGAACTTCCCTTCCATTATGAAGTTGGGGTTTTCTCTTGGGAAACTATTTTGCAGTATCTGCCCCATAAAATGAAGAATGCTGGCAATCCCACTTTTCTTTAATTGTTCATAAGTGACTCATCAATTCTTAGGAATAATTTTAGAACTAAAGTTTGAACCTAACTTGCAAACTTTGTTGTTACCTGAGGAAATATTTTGGCAAATCTGGAATATCCCAGATTAGTGAATTTTCCTTAATTACTAATTTTTTTTCTTTTTATTCTCACTCTTTCCCTTACTGGCAATGAACCTACTCAGCCTCTATCCCTGCATTCCTGGACATGCCAAAGGAAAGCCTAGCTTTTTCTCAACTCTGCCAGCTCCTACTTTATAGGTCTTCCCCACCTTTATAGTCAAGACTTGCATTCAAATAAATGTAAGCTAAAAACTATCCTAAATTTAACATCCTATAACAGAACTATAACTTCCCACATTTTTGACATTAGTATTCATGAAGCTCAGGTCACACTGTGCCTTTCCAACTTTAGCTTCCAATGCTTCACTACATGAATCTAGTTCATTCCCACTTTTTCGCCTTTATTAATGCTGTATCTGATCTGGTGGCTTCTTCTTCCTTCTCTGATATGACTTTATCCCAAGTTTTCATCTGTGCTCTTAAGAACAACCCTTGTCAGAGATGATAAAAAAAGGGGAAAGGGACCCACATGTGTAAAAATGTTTGTAGCAGCCCTTTTTGTAGTGGCTAGAAGCTGGAAACTGAATGGATACCTATCAGCAGAAGGATAGCTAAATAAATTATGGTATATGAATGTTATGGAATATTATTGTTCTGTAAGAAACGACTAGAAGGATGATTTCAGAGAGGCTTGGAGAGACCTACATGAACTGATGCTAACTGAAGTGAGTAGAACCAGATCATTGTACACAGCAATAAAAATATTATATGATCAAATGTGATGGGCAAGGCTCTTTTCAACAGTGAGATGATTCAGGCCAGTTCCAATGGACTTGTGGAGAAAGCCTTCTGCACTCAGAGAGAGGACTGTGGGGACTGAGTGTGAATCATAACATAGTATTTTTACTTTTTTTGTTGTTTGCTTGCTTTTTTTCTTTTTCATTTTTTCCCTGTTTGCACTTTCTTGTGCACTATGATAAATGTGGAAATATGTATTGAAGAATTGCAAATGTTTTATATTGGATTAGTTGCTGTGTAAGGGAGGGAGTGGGAGCAAGAGAGAGAGAAAAATTTTGAAACACAAAGTTTTGTAAGAGTGAATGCTGTATTTAACATGTATAGGACTGCTTGCCATCTGGGGGAGGGGGTGGAGAGAGGGAGGGGAAAAGTCGTAACAGAAGTGAGTGCAAGGGATAATGTTGTAAAAGATTACCCAGGCATTGTCAATAAAAAGTTATAATTATTAAAAAAAAATTTAAAAGTACCTATATGTACCAAAAAAAGAATGCTGAAAATTATGCATATATGTGTATATTTATTAAAGCTTTTTATTTACAAAACATATGCATGGGTAATTTTTCCAACATTGACCCTTGCAAAACCTTTTGTTCCAAATTTTCCCCTCTTTCTCCCCACTCCCTCCCCTAGCTGACAGGTAGTCCAATACATATAAATATGTTGAAATACATATTAGATCCAATATATGTTTCCAACAGTTGTCTTGCTGAACAAGAAAAATCAGATCAAGAAGGAAGAAAAAGAAAAACTGAGAAAGAAAACAAAATGCAAGCAAATAACAAAGAGTGAGAATGCTATGTTGTGGTCCACACTCAGTTCCCATAGTCCTCTCTCCGGTGTAGATGGCTCTCTTTGTCACTGAACAATTGGAACTGGTTTGAATTAATTCATTGTTGAAGAGAGCCACGCCCATCAAAATTGATCATAGTATAGTCTTCTTGTTGCTGTGTATAATTATCTCCTTAGCATCACTTCATGCAGCATCACTTCACTTAGCATCAGTTCATGTAAGTCTCTCCAGGCCTCTCTGAAATCATCCTGCTGATCATTTCTTACAGAACAATATATGCATATATTTTGAAAATAAAAAGCTTAAAAAAAAAAAAAAAACAGCCCTTGTCGATAACCATGCTTCACTTTGTATGTGAGGGGCCATTTTCAGTTGTCCTGATCAATATCTTGACACTGGACAATTATGGCTCCACAGGAGAAAGTGAAGCTGGTGACTTTGCACAGCCTTCTTCCATCACATAATCCAATTTACTTGCATATCATGATATCATCTCTTCTAGTGTCATGGATCTCTTCAGAAATGAAGAACAAATGGGAGTAGCAGCAGTAGCAACTTTGTACATGTAGGGGAAATGTGACTTCTGATTGGGTGAGAGAATACTGAATGTCAACATAAAAAAGATAGTTGGAAAATTGAAAGGCAGTCAAGAAAGTCAAGCTCAGACTTCTTAAAAATTACATTTCATTTTTTTCCCCTCCCACCTCTTCCTTCACTGAAAAGGAAGAAAAACAAAATCATTACAAACATATATAGTCAAGCAAAACAAACTCCTCCATTGGCCATATTTCCCCATAAAATACATCTCAGTTTGTACTCTTGAGTTCATCACCTATTAGAATGTTTTTATTTATTTCTCACTCATGCCATAAGAGGACCCCGATGCCATGGTCCTCTTCAAGAACAAAGGACAAACAGCAGCTGCAACCTCTGTGTGATAGAAGTATACTTTCTATTCACTATGGTCTTTTGTGTAATCAGCATTTATTGGAAGGAGTTAAATTATCCATAGCAAACTAAGAATTACCTTTCTCTTGAGAGTCATTAGGACTTGTGTTTATTCTGAGCTCCGAAATATTATATTCCTAGACTACCAACATCAAGGTGTGGTAGCTAGATATAACTCAAGCAATTAAAGTATTCATCAATTGGGGAATATCTGAACAAATTATGGAATATAAATATAGTAGAATACTATTGTGCTGTAAGAAATAAAGTAGATAGTTTCAAGGAATATGGGAAGACATAAGAACAGAGGAAGAGTGACTTGAGTAGAATCAGGAGAACAATCTACATGATATTGTAAACAAAAACCCCAAAACAAAACAAAAAACCCTAAGTTTGACTGAATAACTCTGATCAACACAATGACCTTCTATGATTCTGCAAGTCTGAAATATGTTACTTACCTACTGACAAAAAGGTGATGGACTCAGAGTTCAGAATAAACCATATTTTTAGACATGGCCAATATGGAATTTGCTTTGTTTGACTATATTTGTTAATGAGATTTTTTTTCTTCAATGAGAAGGATGTGAGAATAAGATTGTTAGTTATACATACATATATACATAATGTCTGTATACCATATACATACATGCACAAAGTATATATCTCATGCACCTGCAAAAATATAGATGCTCTTAAAGGTTCATTATTGCTCTGATGTCTGGACAGGGAAATAAAATTTTTTAATTTAAAAGTTTCTTTTCATATTTTTACAGCTCTTGTTGTATTGGCAAGGAACTGGAAATTGAGTAGATGCACCTCAGTTGGGGAATGGCTGAATAAGTTATATGAATGTAATGGAATATCATTGTTCTATAAGAAATGATGAGCAGGTTGATTTCAGAAAAGCCTGGAAAGGTCTATATGAACTGATGCCAAACGAAGCAAGCAGAACCAAGAATGTTGTACACAGTATCAGCAGAATTATGTGAAAATAAAATATCATGGACTTGGCTCTTCTCAATAATATGGTGATTCAAAACAATTCCAACAGATTTGGGATGGAAAATGGCAACCTCATTCAGAGAGAGAACCATGGAGACTAGATGTGGATTGAAGCACAGTATTTAACATTTTTTGCTTTGCTTTTTCTTTCCTGTGGCTTTTTTCCCCTTTTTGATAGTTTAACCAGCTTTCCAGAAAAAAAAATTCACAAAATACACTTTTAGATTTAATCTGCATTATTAAAACATCTGTTAGGTATGGATAATCAAAACAATAAATCAAGTCCTAATTTGTAGCCTTTGTTGACCGAGATATAAATGCGTGCTATGAAAATTTAACAAACAACCAGTGAGGTGGTGGCTCTAGCACATCCTTGGCTAGATCCCCCAGATCAGATATCCATGCCACTTTAAGATGAGGCTTATATTACATGACAACCATACATGTGATTAGTGTGTATATACACACACGTGTGTGCATGGCACATATGTGATTAGCGTATATACATATATGTGCATGTATTGCATATATAACAATCACGTGTGATTAGTGTATCTATAATGTATATACAACATGTATTACACATGACCACATGTGATTAGTGTATATATCTAGTAATATATGTATTATACGTATATATAAAATCTATTCCCTATCCAAATCCTACTTAATCTGACCACTGAATTCAAAGATCTGACAAATAGTCTCATTGGCTTATTGAGTTTAATTTTATTGAAAGTTATAGAAAGAAGTTAGCAGTCTCTAGACAGCTCTAAGCAAGCAGCCAGATGATATATGGCTTCCCAGCTGGGGAAGAAGGGGATGGGTATTTGTGATGGCCAGTGCTGAAATGTTTCCCCTAAATCTGGAATTCTGAGATGAGGAACCTCATATTTTTTCATTATTTTTTTGTAAAGGTGGGGAACAGTAATAATAATACCCAAATAAGTAGTCTAGATCAAAATTCATATGTAAAGGAACTTAGGTTGAGCTAAGCTTGATCCAGGTGATATTTAACTGAGTATTTTCTCCATCCTAGGTTCAAGTACCAGGTATATTCCAAACTTGGGTGATAGCTGGCCTGGGAACTGTGTAATGTTCTCATTATAGGCATACTTTCTCAATACCACCCAACCTGTCAAAATCTCTTCTCACTTCTAAACACCTATAGATTTCTCTTGTTCACTTGGTATTTAATATAGCATAGAATACCATTGCAAAGTAATTAAACTTGATTTTTATATTCTTTTCTCTCTATAAACTACAAACTAACAAAGTACAGACAATGCTTATTCCATCTTTACCTCCCTACTTTTGGAACCACAATAAAATGCTTTGAACCATGAGGGCTGCCAGTATAAGCAAGTTTCTAATATTTCCCCAGGACCTCACAAATGCAACTTCCCCTTGGTCTCTAGGAGTCTGGGGTGCTCAATTACAACTGTTTGCCTCCCTTTCCATATTTGTAAAATGGAGATAATAGCACCTACCTCCCTGGATTGAGATTGCAATAATATAGTGCTTAACATAGTACCAGGTATATATAGTGGGAACTATGTAAATATTAACTATTATATGTTTTTCCACCCTGCTGACAATTCAGGAGACAACCACAAACATGGCCCTGCAAAGCCAACCTGAACCCCACAGGAAATTAATTCCTTCTGCATCAAGAAGGGAAAGGTCATGGAGAAAAGTAAACTAGAGAATGTTTAACTCCAATCCAACCGCTGGCAGTTTTTCCTAACTTCGAAGGAATCTCTTATCTCTAGACACTAAGGAGACTGTCTCCTTCAGTACCTACATCTAAAGTGGCAGGCAATCACTTTCGCTGATCTGCTGGGCTCAGTCATTGCTTCCTTCATTGACAGAATCCATACAACTTCCTGCTCTACTGCTCTCCTTGATATTCTCCTCTCCCTCTTTTTTCCTTTCTTGCCCTCCTTTTTCGCTCTCCCTTTCTCTGCCTACCCCCAACCCATCTCTCTGTGTCTCTCCTATGTTTATGCTAGAACTCTGGGGCCAGACGAGAAAGAGTATGACATCCTCTTTTTTCCACAGACAAGGAGAAAACTTGTCCTTGGCCAGCCATCACAGCACCAATGCATCTTAAACGAAGATATTTGTGCAGATGCATGAAATACATAGTGTATGAGCATGGATGCATGGCACTTACAGTTTTCCACACTGCCAAGAAGAAGTCATTGAAGAGAGTCAACTGCGGCCCAGAGGGAGGCAGGGTAACTAGACAGTCTTGGTGGAAGGGAAATGGAGAGGGGGCTGGGGCAGCCCATCCTGGGGTGAAACATGTCCCACGATGAGGCCCGCACCGAGATCAGGCAAGATTTTACAGGGTTGCAGTCTTGCTTCCCTGAACTTTTTCCAGCTTGACCGTCCACTACCAGAACCTTTCTGTGTTTCCAGGCCCCTTGTCTGAGGCAAGCTTTGAGCTTAGGTCTTCCTGAGCACAAGTCTATTCTCTATTTTTAGCTATTACTCTATATTATATGTGTGTGTGTGTGTATATATATATATATATATATATATATATATATATTATGTGTGTGTATATATATTGTATGTAATATATATACACATACATACTACCACGATGCCATCTCACTATAACAATGATCCAGATACCCTGCTTTCTCCCTCCCCTCCCCCTCACTCCCTCCCCCTACCCCTCACAGGGACAGACAGACTGGAAGTTAGGAGAGTGGTGGGGTAAAAGGATTGACTGTGGAACAGAATGGGGAAGCTCAGGGTAGCATTATCTGCATATCCATCTGAGAGATGGTCTTCTGCATGGAGCTCTCAACCGCCTAAGTCCAGGCCCTGGGTCTTCTCTGCCCACCAGACCTTTTCTAGCTTCTTCATGTGGGTTCCTGTATGAGGAGAGCCAAAGCCAGGCCCCTCCCGGCCCCATACCAGCCACTCCCAAGATGACTTCATTCTTGCACTGAAGTATTTATAGCCCAAGGAGAATCAGATAAAAGCACTTCTCCAAGTGGAACACATAGGTTCATGCTAAATCTGAGCTGACCTCAAAGGAGAAACTAAGCTGGAACTAGGAAATAAGTAGAGGGAATCAGCCTTTAAGGTCATCCAGGAGTCATGGAGGCTTAGGCTGGAAAGGGGCCAGAGGTTTCTAAGGCCTGGTTCTGGTCAAGCTCCCAGAGTCTCCTATATCCACTTAGGACCTGCCTCTGGCCCCAACTTGAGTGTCCCACCCCGAAGTGGTTCCTGCCCCCTTATTTCTGCAGCTCTTGGCAGAGGAATGAACATATGACCCAAGTCACCCCACAGCTTACAGAGGGTCTGGGAGCACAGTCCTGCAAACTCCCCGCTAGGAAAGGCACAGTGCCTCCTGAGGACTCTCTGCCAGCTGCCCCGGCCACACCAGGGCTATGGAAATTGAGGCTGCTTTTCAGGCCGGCTGAGTCACACTAGATTGTTGGTCCCCTAAAAGATCAGAGTTGACCTTGGGACCTCAGGCCCCAACTTGGAAGAACTGACATGGGATTGCGGAGCTATGACTTCTGGAGACAGGCAAGCATCTCAGGCTGAGGTAAGACATGAGGGTATTCTAGCCTCAGCCTTGTAGGAGAGGTTTTGGTGAACTCTTCAAAAATAACTTGGAAAGAGCAATGACTGGCCGTAAGGAAGCCTCCTGAAGGAAATAAAGACATGCAGAGAGCTTGGACACGGGACTGTGGGGCCCAGAGTCTGCCCAGGCCAAAAAAAGACCCATCCAGAGGAAGGGGACCCTGAAGGTGAAGAAACCTGAAGCTATGAAGAGAGGCAATAGCAAGGGAGGACCCGCATTCAAATCTCTTAAGATTGCCATGTGGAACTGGGATTCACTTGATTCTGCTTGGTCTTCAGAAGGCATTACAAAAACAAATGGAAAAATCAAGGCAAAGAAAAACTTAGTAATTACAGAGGAGCAAAAGTGGAATGGACTGAAGGTCTTCAGGGAAAGCCTGGGTTACCATTCCCTGGGAATTGGAGAGGGGAGTCCTGCCTCATGCAGGGGACTGAACTAGATGACCTTTCCCACAGTAAGAGTAGATGATTTCCTAAGAGTTCTATAGCATTGTAGACAAGGTTCTCTTAAAACAGTGGTGTGGGGAATGGGATCACTCTTTTGTAACTCTAGGATCAGCTCTTGAACCTCAAGCATATATCTGGAGTTAAGAATGTTGGATCTGGTGTCTGACAAGCTGAGCTCAAATCCCAATTCTTCTGCTTTAATGTAATTGAAATCACCATCTCTCTGAGCCTGTTTTCTTTTTGGTAAAATGATTGGACTGCATGGTCTGAGGCTCCTTCTGGCTCAAAATCTATGATGCAATGGTCACTATAAGCATCACTTATCAGGGGATACACATTAGCCCAAATAAAGAATTTTGAGCCTCTGAAAAGTTCCTCCCTGTCTTTTTTATAAACAATGCAACTGACTCCCATTAACCCCTTAGTTGATAAGTACAGAATGCATTGTCATGGTTTCGCTGAGGATGACTTGTTCAAACCAAAATGGAAAAGATTATTTCATGTTTAAAATTTGATGTCATTTCTCCCAGGTATGTCCACTTTGCCTTTTTTCCCTTGGAGCATGAGAATGATGGTCATGGCCCCTGCAGGCACCATGCAGGGTGGGAGGGGATCAAGTGGTTCCGGAAATCAAGTGCTTCAAAATCAGCCACCTACTCAACCCCAAGGAAGCCAGAACACTCCTGATCCCAGCACACAGCAGCAGCCCCAGCTGAGGGCAGGCAGGGCCAGATAGGATAGTGCAGACCACCAAAGTCTGGAGAAAGGAGAACCGGGACTTGTAGGGGCTGTGGAGGCTCTTGCCCACAGAATAAGCTCCAAGCAGGCCTCTGGCTCAGACCAACCCTAACAACTCCTTAGAAGAAATCTAGACTGGGTTAGCTGAGAGCAAAGCTTTCACCCAACACTATGCCTTTTGGGTCAATTTCAGAGCTTTCTGGGCTAGGCCAATGTTAAAAGGGGCTATGGACAGCGCAATCCCATAATGCCTGAGGGAGAGTTTGGGGGGATAGGTGTGTGTTTTACTCAATATTGGACACAAACAGCATACACACTAACACAAAGCTCAGAACTTCTACCAACTAACTCCCTCAGCCAGAGGTCTCCCCTTTACTTTAGGCAAACCCAAGCCCGATTTACCCATCCTGGGACCCCGAGGGGTTTGGAGATTACTCTTGAATCTTGCCAAGCCAAAAATAGCACTTAAGGATGCCCAGAGGCCAGGACCAAACTGATTGACCTTCCCCTGAGACCTGTCTCCTGAACTAAAAGGACTCCATATCACATGAGGGGAGAAAGGGAATGATTTCTTAAAGATAAAAGATCTAGTATCTGCTACTGGGAAATATAAAGACCTTAGCCTTGGGCTGGACCTAGCTCACATAAAAAAGCACCTCCAAGTGTAGAGTGTTGACAGCTGGCTTTGGCTGAAGCCTGCCCCACTCCCCCTTTGTGCCATCTCTCCTTGGTTCTAGAGCATCTTTTGGGGCAGTTGCCCAGCTTTGCTCTTCAGTGAGGGTCTGAAGCCCTGAAAGACTGCTGCCCTCAGCTTTAGAAACAGATCAAGGCTAGAGTAGGACAGAGAGAAAAACAAATATAGAGATAGAATAAAATAGCAAAAGAGCTAAGAGAGAAAGTGAGGAGGAAGTAGCCCCCAGGACTTTGTGTTCTCATGTATTATATTACATTTATAATTGTGTGAGTTTTGCTCATAATACTGGGAGCGTTATTATGTACTCTGTTCTGAATGTCGTGTGTGTTTCGAATGTCTGTGTGTGGAATAGAAACCATGAATGGAATAGAGAATCTAGGAAAAAAAAAATGTATAACTGTATAACAAGAGAGGCAAGGAGCCTGGGCTGGGGACAAGCCTGGGGCTCTGAGACAGAGGCCTCTGGTTTCAGAGGATCGGAAGAAACCCAGGGAGAATTTGTAACCTTTGAGTTCTATCGAGCAGCCCATGGCCCTGGGAGTCCCAAGTTCTAATGTATAGTACAGGCCACTGGGGGATCCAGGTTCAAGAGCGCTTTGAAGGCCCTGAGGTTCCAGGGTCTAGAGGGTGCAGAAGGGCCCGGTCTCATGTCGCTTAGGCCTGCGCTCCCCCTGGATGAGAACTCCAGGGGTTGACGGGAATCGGGAGTTGTAGGAATCTTCAACATAGTATGCAGCTGGCCCTGGAGTATGAGCTATAAGGAGGAGGAGAACTGATGCCAGAATCCCAACCCCCCAACTTTGAACCTGGCCACCCTCTGATTAGCCCCAACACACCTTCTTTCTACATTCTCAGGTCCCACTCTCCAGAAATCCTAATTCTTCCCAAGGTTCCATCTTCTTTGTGAGTCTTGGAAACTCTCTTTTTGGACCCAGAGACCCCAGTCTTCCCACTAGAACATTAAAGCTCCATTCCCAGCCTCCTATTTCTGCCCCAGAAACCCTCTCCATTTGGTGTTCAGAGGTCTTCCCAACTCCCCTTCATTGCCCCCCACAGATTTCAATTCTGTTTCTTAGTCTTTAAAGCTCTCTTCCCCTTCTCATTCACAGATTGCTCATTACTCACTTGAATTCTAAGACCTTCCCCAGACCACTGGTTCCCCAGAGAACTTCCTCCTCATCCTGGGGACTACACTGCATACCCTTCTCCTTACCAGGACTGATCCAACTGTTGAAGGTCTGGGACCGGCTCATTGAGAAAGCAGGAGATCGAGGTCCTTTAAGCTGAAAGCCTGGGAGAACATTGTAGGTGTTGGGGCTGGGCCGAGTTTCCTCTGTGGGAATAAAGCATAATGAGTGACCTGGAAGGAAAAGCATTAATTTCCCTGTATATCCCCTTTTCCCCAACCTCCACCCTCTACCACCCCAGACCAGAATGATGGGGGGTTATTGGATGGGGTCCTGGGACAGCAGGGGGCTGCACTTACTGGCCTTGGTATTCAGCCTCTTGTGGCCAAAGCTATAGGCAGGGAAGCTGGGTCGGCTGGGCTGCAGGGGTCCCAGACTGCAGGGCTGTGTGTAGTGGAATGGAGATGGCCACTGTAGAGGTGTCCAGATAGGGTACAAAGGGTCAACAGAATGGGTGCTGGGGCTGAAGCTGTGCACAGAGAAGTCTGAGCCCCTGCACCCCCACTTTTCCCTCTACCTGCCTTCCACCTGCACAGGGGAGCATCCCATACTGTTGGGCCCACACACGCTGCCAAGAATCCCTCTAGTCTCCGGTTTGGGAACTAGGCCAAGACCTGGGAGAATGAGTCCATTGATCTTAGTACAGAACCACGGGACAAAGCAAAGACCTAGAGGCTGGGCCAGGGTAGAACCAGAGTCCAAGGTACAACCAGGGGTCTGGGGCCAGGCCTGAGAAGGGGAAAAAAAGGTCATGTGTACCTTCTGCTCCTTGACGAAATCTGCCTTCTGTGTGAAGGGGCTTTCACTCTGGAACCAGGTTGTTTGCCATGCCCTGCGACCACCACCATCTGCAGGGCATGTTGGGAGTCAAGAAGATCCCAGAGAAGGCAGGAGGCAGGGGCTGGGGAGGGAGGCAGGGAGGAGGGTGGGAACCAGGGGGGGGGGGCAAGCAGGCAAGACCAAATGGGTGGTGACAGGGGAAGGGCCTAGGGTGAAGAATCGACATTTCCAGCTCCTCTGGCAGATGTGAATACCGGTCCTTTCCTTTCCCCCAGGCCCACCACCCTGGCTGCTTCTCAGCCATGCTGGGACCAGGAAGGGGCAGGGGCAGGGACAATCTAAACCTCTGAACAGGGAAAGAGATAGGTACCTGTGCACAGTGGTAGGGATGGGAGAGGGTGTAGGGAGCTGCCCCCTCCTCCAAGGAGGGTTCCAAGGGACCTTAACTCTTGGTCACTGCAGGTCCTGGGCCCAGTTGGCCCATGGCCTCCTCAAGGGAGGTCCACCTCAGGGGAGAGCCAGGACTAGAGAACTTTGAAAGAAGCAGGAAATGAGGAGGCGTCTTCCTGGTACTGGGGGTGGTCACAGTAAGCTCCCACCCAGTAGCAAGAACAAGAGGTGAGGGTTATACATATAGGCCGGGAGAGGGAGAAAACCACAGATGGGCCAGCATCTGTGCCTTTCTGTTACCTCCCCCTACACACCCTCACACACATATCATATCCCCTCACATCTCTTCGGTCGGAGGTGCTGGGCTAAGTTCTGGTTTTTTCCCATTCCCACCAACTTTCACAACTCAGATCCTGTTCTACCACTCTCCTGCCCAAGGCTCTTCCTCATCAGACATGCCCACGATTCTGTCATGGGCAGCTGGTGCTGGTGGAGGGAATAAAGGCAATACCTCTTCCTACTCTCGCTGCCCCCCTCCTCCACAGAGCAACCATTAACTAGTATGTTGTACAAGCAAAAGTTCAAGTTGAAAAAGGAAATTTCTGTAGTCTCTTTCCTGGAGTTCACAGCTAAATATCTAAAAAAAGTAATCTCCCCTTGTTGCTTCTATTTTTTTTCCTCCCACTTACTTCTTGCAATCTGGTCTCCAACTTTGCCTACCCCTCCAAATGAAACTAGTCTTCCAAGGTGACCAATGAAAAAGAACTGACATTGTCATCAGCCCTCAGCCTTTTTATTTTTAGTTCCTCTCTCTCTCCTTTTTCTTCTTCTTCCTCTTTTTTTCTGGGGCAATTGGGGTTAAGTGACTTGCCCAGAGTCACACAGCTAGGAAGTGTTAAGTGTCTGAGGCCAGATTTGAACTCAGGTCCTCCTGACTTCAGAGCTGGGGCTCTATTCAGTGCGTTACCTAGCTGCCCCAGTCCTCATCCTTCTTGACCACTTTGCAGTTTTTCACAGTGTCGATCACTATTCTCACTCATGCTCACTTCCAGATGTTTCCACGTCACTTAACTGATTATTCTCTAACCTAGCTGATTACTCTTATTCCAATCTCACCCACTCTCTTTGCATGGACATAGCCAAAGACTCTGCCCTTCTCCCTACATACCCATTTCCATAGTTCAATTATCAACCTTTGCAGATGATTTTCAAATGAGTATATTCAATCCTAATCTTTTTCCTTATTTAGTCTCAAATTTCTACAATGGTCCAGTGTCAAATTTCAAATATTCAAAAATGGACCTTCGTTACTACCACTTGAACCTACTCCTCCATACAATTTAAGGGCACTTGCTTCCAGTCACCCAGTTTCACAACTTTGACACCATCTTCCTTCCATTCCTTATCACCATATCCAATCAGTTGCTAACTATTGTTGATTTTACATTGGTGACATCCCCTGAATCATTCCACTTCTCTCTACTCCTAGGGTCACTAGACTAATGTAGATTCTCATTCTCTCTTGCCTGGATTTGTAGCAGTCTTTTCATTGGACTCCTGGCTTTCCCTTCTCCTTTCCAGCTGCCAAATAACCTTCCCAAATCATTCTGTGTCATTCTACAGGTCAATAACCTTTGATGTTACCATTAGACATCTCTAAAATACAAACTCATTTAAAGCCCTTCACACACTGTGGCCTCAGCTTATTTTTCTAAACCAGAGTTAGCATTTTCATCATTCCTCATACTTATTTTTATTTCCTCTCCCCCCCCCCCCCTCTCCACTTTCCTTTTTCCTTCTGTCTCTGTTTTTCTGTCTCTCTCTGTTTCTCTCTGTCTCTCTGTGTATCTGTTTGTCTTCCTCTGTCTCTGTCTGTCTCTGTCTCTGTCTCTCTCTTTTGGCAAGGCAATCGGAGTTAAGTGACCCATTGCACATTACAATCTCACTCTCCCAGCCAAACTAGACTGCCTACTCTATATGGCATCCCATCTACCATTTCTGAGTCCTGGTTATTCCCTGAGCAAAAAAAAAAAAAAAAAATTCCTACATTACTCCCAATACAATTGCTCCTCACCACTTTTTCTAAAGATCTCTAGCTTTTCCCCCAAGGCTCACTCATAGACCACCCCTTTGGGAAACCTTTCTTGACATGAGAGGTTTGTTCTCCATTTTATCTGTGTATTAACAGTGCTCAGTAAAGTACCTTTGCATAAACAGGAACTCAAAAGCTACTTATTTGATTGGATTGGAAGTTATCAGATGATACATTTGGAATAAAGCTCTTTTTCTTTTCCTATCTATAATGTCACTCAATTCCCTATTCTCCAGCTGAGGGCACGCCATTTTTTTCCTTTCCCACATGCAAAAGGTTTAGGGATGAAAACAAGTTATGTCTTGAGATGGGTGAATTGCTCAGGAGGGGAAAAATGATTTGGGAATGGGAAGGGGGGCCATACCCCGAGTGGGTGTCTTGCAGCTAATGCTGTAGTGAGGATGTGGTGTAGACTCCCGGATGCTCACATCAGGTGCAGAGTACTGGGTGGGCCCCGGAACATCCATGTCTATCAGGATCGGAGGTCGTCTTTCTAGAGCTAGCACAGGAGATGGAACTGAGTTTCACAGGGGCTCCTCCCCCTCTCCCTTTCCAATGCACACACATATACATATATTATATATAAACATATATTTTATATACATATATATATATATATATATATATATATGTGTGTGTGTGTATTATGCGTTTGTGTACTTGGGGCTACCTTCCTCCCAATTCTACCTCTGGGTTAATGGATGAACTGTTCAGACGACATACCCTGAGCCCCCCACACTATTAGAACTGAACTAGTGTCAGACCTGGAAATAGGGCTGCTGTCCATTCCTCCTACCCCACCTCCATTCCACATAGCTCGGCACTTACTGAGTTCTTTTATATTCCTGACCCGGCAAAGATGTGGATCCTGTAACAGGCTGGTTACCTCCAGAGGAATTTTTTGAAGATCCTGGGGCACTGGATGTTTCATAGACTCCCATCTTTCTAAATGGGGATGGGCAGATAGGACTTGATGGATCCCAGACAACTTCTTCCTGTCCAAGGGACAGGATAGATAATACAAAAACAGAACTTCAACATCCATAACTATGCCCCCTTTCTCTTTCTAAGCCCCATTCCATCCCACTCCCTCTCTGGGGACCATCAATCCATGACCCTAGGTCAGCTTTAACCATACATCCCTTAAAATGCTTTATAAATGTGCAGTATTAATAATATCAATCCTTTTTACTTTTTTCCAATTCCAACCATAACTTAATTTCTAGGCCCAATCAATCCTTATTTCCTATCCATTCCCCCCATCTTCATCAGAACTCCATATAATACCCCAATTTTTTCCATAACAGTTTTCTGAACCCCACTTTTCCTCAATTTCCTTGATCTTTGATTCTTCAAAGACCTCTATCTCTCATTTCCATTCCTCATCACCTTCCCAATGGCCCTCGATCTTCTCCCGAATCTGGGGCCAATTACCCGCTGCTGGGAGGTACTGGCTGCTTTGTCTGTATACCACCATGGGTCCAATGTTGACCTCCATTCATATAAAAATTTGCCAAAAACTTCACAGCCTTCTGGTCAAAATTCATCTTTTTCCAATTTAAATATTGTGTTCTCTGTGTTGGCTAGTCTAGACTTTCTCCAGGCCAGACATCATGGTCACATCACAAGGACCTTCTAGTTGTTGCCATGGTGAAGAATGGGGGAAGGGTGTTCTTCTGGTTCTGGAGAGAATGAGATGAAGAAGGTGGTTGAAATCCAGGTACTTGGGTGTGTATTTGTGGAAGAAGCTGAACAATCCAAATCAGAGCTAGTCCTCTCATCATTAAGGTTTTTCTAGCTCAGGAGTACAATGCTTCATAGGATCCCAAAATTACCTAACAGATTATACCTTACTTCCTAGGCTCATCATCCTATGGTTGGGGGTGAATAAGGTCCTTGTAATGAGTTCTCACCTCTTCCTGGACCTAATATTCATCTATTTTTTTCTTTTTCTATGTTGTTTTCTTGTTCATTCACTGCCCTTTTTCTGAAGCCCTGAATTCCTGACTCCCCAAACTCCTTGGCTCATAGCAAAAATTCTAGGTCAGGGTTAACACCTTTCTCTCTCTCTAGAGAAATGTGTGCCCAGGAGGGTTCCCGGAAGACTGGAGGATTCGGTAACCTGGATAATTGGAAATGAGAGAGAAAAGTAAAAAGGAAGAGAGGTCTTTTTTTGGGGGGGGAGGCTCACTAGGTGGCACCCTTAATGACACCCCAATCTAGCCTATTACATGTTTCTATTTCTCTTTTTGTCCTTTGTGACATAAAGAAAGACAATCTTGACCAATATATTTCACTGGTTCAGAGACTATCTCTGAATGAAAAGTCTTTTGTCCTTCTTCCTGGCCTTATACACACCAGGCTTTCCTTTGGACCCCAGGGTCATTAGAGATGAGACATACCTCATTGGTCAAGAAGGATCTCTGCTACGGGCAATAATTCATTCAGTGTCTTACAAAGCAGGGCAGGGCAGAAGAAACTTAGGGGGCTTAAACAGATTGAGGAACCAAATGTCTATTGTTGTGTGTACTTGGCTACATTATGGGGGAAAAGCAGGAAATTAAGATGGTCTTCTGACTAGAGAACATTATGAAATTCAAAATTATTTAAATTTTGTTTTCCACAAACAAAATCAATGCAGCCAAGATTAGAAGGGAAGCAGGGAGCTGGGAAAAAATATTTACAGTCAGTGTTTCTGATAAAAGCCTCATTTCTAAAATATATGGAGAATTGACTCAAATTTATAAGAATACAAGCCATTCCCTAAATGATAGTCAAAGGATATAAACAGACAATTCTCAGATATAGAAATTAAAGCCACTTCTAGTCAGATGAAAAAATGTTTAACTCATTCTGAGGTACACCTCTCAGATTGGTTAAGATGACAGGAAAAAATAATGATGAATATTGGAGGTGAAGTGGGAAAACTGAGACACTAATGCATTGTTGTTGGAGTTGTGAAATGAACCAACCATTCTGGAGAGCGATTTGGAATTATGCCTAAAGTGTTATAAAATCATGCAAACCCTTTGATCCAGCAGTGTTTTTACTGAGTCTGCATTCTAAAGAGATTATAAAAGAGAGAAATGGATCCACATGTGCAAAAAATGTTTGTGGCAGCCCTGTTTATAGTATCAAGGAACTGGAAATTGAGTGGATGCCTATCAGTTGGGGAATGGCTAAATAAGTTACGGTGTATGAATGCTATGGAATAGTATTGTTCTATAAGAAACGACCAGCAGGATGATTTCAGAAAGGCCTGGGAAGAGAAGAACTCATAATGAATGAAGTAAGCAGAACCAGGAGAACACTGTACACAGTAACAAGATGATTATGTGATGACCAACTGTGCTGGAGGTGGCTCTTTTCAACAATGAGATGATTCAAAGCAATTCCAACAGACTTAGGATATGAAATGCCATCAGTATCCAGAGAGAAAACTAAGAAGAAGACTGAATGTGGATCAAAGCATAGTATTTTACCTTTTTGTTGTTGTTTGCTTTTCTTTTTTTCCTCACATTTTTTCCCTTTTGAGCCATTTTTTTTTTTTTTTGCAGAGCATGATGAATATGAAAATATATTTAGAACAATTGCATACATTTAACCTATATCATATTGCTTGCTGTCTTGGGGAGTGGGGAGGAAGGAAGAGAGAAAAATTTTGAGCACAAGGTCTTGTGAAAGTGAATGCTGAAAACTATCTTTGCATGTATTTGGAAAAATAAAACACCATTAAAACATACTCATTTGGATTTTAAAGAAGGGAAAGGGACCTGTATGTGCAGGAATGTTTGTGGTAGCTCCTTTGCAGTGGCCAGAAACTGGAAATTGAGTGGATGCCCAACAACTGGAGAATGCCTGAATAAATTGCGGTATATGAATATTATGGAATATTACTGTTCTGTAAGAAATGACCAGCAGGATGATTTCAGAAAGGCCTGGAGAGACTTACATGAACTGATGCTGAGTGAAATGAGCAGGAGCAGGAGATCATTATATACTTCAGCAATACTATGTGACGATCAATTCTGATGGACGTGGCCCTATTCAACAATGAGATGAACCAAATCAGTTCCAATAGAGCAGTAATGAACTGAACCAGCTACGCCCAGCGAAAGAACTCTGGGAGATGACTATGAACCACTACATAGAATTCCCAATCCCTCTATTTTTGTCCGCCTGCATTTCTGATTTCCTTCACAGGTTAATTGTACACTATTTCAAAGTCCAATTCTTTTTGTACAGCAAAATAACTGTTTGGACATGTATACATATATTTAACTTATACTTTAACATATTTAACATGTATTGGTCTACCTGCCATCTGGGGGAGGGGGGAAGGAGAAGGAGGGGAAAAGTTGGAACAAAAAGGTTTTGCAATTGTCAATCCTGAAAAATTACCCATGCATATATCTTGTATATAAAAAGCTATAATAAAAAAAATTATAAAAATATTAGATGACTGAAAAAAACCTAAACCATACTCATTTGTCTTTTTAACATAAGGATGGGTATTGAGAAAAGGGGACAAAACAAAACCAGATTAGTTTGCTGATTGCAAAGCACCAAAATATATCTCTTTGGCAAAAAACAAAAACAAAAAAAACCCCACAGTCTTCTGCCTATTGGGGGCTTAAAATTTAAGTATAGCATCATAGAATTTAAATATTAATGGGCCAATTCCATTGTTTTAACAGATGAAACTGAAGCCTACTAGAGTGATTTGCCTGACGTCATCATCATAAGCATCAAGAGTTTGTGCCCAGGATATGATTGGAAATCTAGTGCTCTTGCAATGATAATAGCAAAATGTTTGCCAAAACCACAATGTGAAACACAAAACAATACATGATACTATGCTGTATATAGTAAGCGATGGTGGCAAGAAAATCCAGAAAAAGTTGAGTTAAGAATGGAGCAGAACAGTCAAAGGATGACTTCTTGGAGGAATGAATGACTTGATTATGGCAGATCCTTGATCACAAAACCTAAATTATTGCTAGATAGAAATAGATGTAATCTACCAAGATACCGTACATTTCCCACTAGTCAGAGGTTTGACTTTGAGATAGAAACCATGTGGTAAATGAGCAAGAAAGATAGGGGTATGTTGGATGGAGGTAGAGGTTCTACCTAATTAATCTCTGACCAAAGTTATTATGAGATTTGTGATTCCTTAGCCTGGTACAAGGAGAAATCAAGCAGGAAAGGGGGGAAAAAAATCAAATTTTGAGTTTTCAGGTGGCTATGGAAAATTGGGGGCTAAGACGAAGGCAGGGGGCCCTCAAAGTAGGCATAAAGGCTAAAACAGCACACCTGGGAGGTCCAGGACCAAGTCTTGAGTATCTGGGGTAAGGGAAAGGGAGCATCAGGCTTTTAGAAATTATTTCTGGCCTTGGTACCATCTCTTCACAATGGTTGTCCAGGTAACAATTTCCTCTGAGGAGAAGAGTCTGATGTCCTGGCCAAGCTGCCCCCAGTTCAGGATTTACTGGGGTTACAATGATAGCAACTAAGAATCACAGCCTTTTCACACCGGAGCCACACTATATTCCTGGGTGAGAATTCCGTCACGGCCTCTGTTTAAGTACTGGGGTTAAGGCCAGAAGGCCTAGGAGTTTGGAGGTTGGAGGATGGGGGTGCCCTGGACCAGGGAAATGCCTGGTGGGGAATTTTAGGAAGTTTAGAAACCTGGGGAGAGGGGATAAGGTTGGGTGGGGGTGGGTCAGGGACTGGCTGATAAGCATTCAGGAAGACAGGGAAACTAGACTACCACAGAGCAGTAATATGGCTGAGAAGCCCTGGGAAAGGTTCTGGGGAGGTACCCCCCACACAGTAACTTCACCCTGCCTTCCCTAGTCCACTTTAAGCTCTTTCTGACGCATAATCTTCCCCAATGTCTTAGAATGAATGAGATCCTTGTATTGACTGCTATTCTCTTCTCCCAAATCTGGAACTCATTTCCTCTCCCCACAGAGGGGAATCATGCCCGTCTAAGGGCTTTGACGTTTGAATTGAGTTCCCTTGGGAAACCGTTGTGTTTCCCCCCCCCCCCCCCCCCCCCCGTCTCCCTTCGTTCCACTGACTACCTCCCTTTACCCCTAGCTATGCCGGCTTCTATCCCCAACTACGATACCAGGTGGGATACACGTATGGCCGGACCACTGCCCAGGTGCTGACGGACCCAACAGTAAATAAAAGCCCATGTTCGGTGTTGGCACCGCTCAGCAAACCCAAGGTCATTGAGGATCATGGTCATGATAAAACATCCCATGAGCAGATCGATGCAGACCAGCCCTACAGCTCCCATTACACAGGTAAGAAGCCGAGCCGGGCACTTCCTGCCTGCCTGTGCCCAGCTCTGGTGCTCTCTAACCACTGACATTTTTTCACCTCCGTCTGCTTAGGACTCCAGCCCTCTAAGGACTTTGAGACCAGAGGACACGACGTGCTCCCGGAGCTGGAGCAGCACGGCTCTCCTGTGCCGGACAGCAATCGGCACAAGCTTTCCACAGGCACCGATGGGGAGGCTGTGCCCTATCCACTATGTCCACCGGGCAAGAAGGCCCTCGAACCTGAAGTTGGACATCCAGGTTTACGACTGGCATATGGAAAGGAAGGGTGGAGAAGCTCCCCACCCCCTCTCCCCAAAGCTCCTCTCTACCCCCAGGTACCACGGGTTGGCTCCCTGTCAGCACTCAGTGGCCCGAGGTGGGGGCGGGGCTGGACAGCATGGCCGCTCCACCAGCTCAGGAGGTGACTCGAGCTTCGTCCTCCTTGTTCTAGTTGTACCAACCCCGGAAAGATGTCGAGCCCCTTCCGCCACCCCAGACGGATGCACTAGATGTCGGCAGGTTTGAGAAGCTTCCCAAGCTATACACGCCCAACCTGATCCAGCACAAAGCCATCTCGGGTGGGTGGCCGGAGCCCAGAAGCCATGACTGGGTTTCAGTCCTGGTTCTGCCACAAACTCATTGAGACTTTATGGGCAAGTACCTTCACCTCTCTGGGCCTCCAGTGTCTTACCTGTAAAATGAGGTATTTGTTTATCTGATCTTTAAGATCCTTTCAAAGTCTGATTCTAAGCTAGATTTTTTTCTCTCCCTTGGCATTCATTCCTTCAGGGCTTCAGCTTTGCCTCCACTTAGCCCATTGCTCCCGTGCCCTCCAAGCCTCTGCCATCAGAGGTAATCAGAGGGACCTCGAAGGAACTCCAGACACCTGGAACAGACCAGAAGCATAGGCCCCAGATACCTCCTTTCTCACACTGTAGAGACAGGCAAGATACAAAGTCTGCTGTCATACTGGTGACATATTACTTTGGCTCCGTGGAAACCCAGAGTTCAAAACTATGCCAGTAAATGAAAGGGAGAGAGATGACTCGAGGAAGATGAAAGTGGTCCAGAAGGAAGCCAAACCCTGCCTGATGGTTATGTGGAGGTCACCCGTGCACACCTGCCTGCTTGCCTGGCTCCCGAGAGTCATGACACTGAAGACAGATTCCTTCACAGGACTGTGACAGCTATGTTGAGAGAGATGCTCAGACCCCTGCCTAAAGGGCCAAGGGGCTAACTGTGTACAACAGGGAAAGCGATAGCTGCACAAAACCTTCCACTCCTGTTTCTCCTGTACATGTCCCTAGCATTCTATCAGAGAGCACTGAAGCTTACCAACAAACATACTTCATCCTCACAGTAGTTTACACATCTTCACATACATTTCCTCCTCACAGAAGCCTGTGAGGTGAATAGTGGGAATATTCTGGTCTTACAGCTAAGGAAACTGAGGCTCAGAAAGTTTAAAGTTGCGCAAGGTCATACAGCTGGCAAATGGCAAAGCCAGGACTCAAACCCTAGTCTCCTGACTCCTAGACAGTCAGCAAGCAATTATTAAGGACTTTCTATGTGCCAGGCACTGGGCTAAGCCCTTGAGATATGAATTAGGGCCAAAAACAAGTCCTTCACTCCTTTCATACCATTGTCCTGCCACACGGGGGGAGGGGAGGGGAGTACTAATGGGTCAAGAATCACAGGGCAGAATACAGCTAGTAGGAAACATAAATTTTAAACCCCTCAAGCAAGTTAAAAGACATTTCAGTCAGTTGCTAAAGTGAAATTGGTTTTTCCTGTTCAATATTCTCTGAATTAGTGATATTCTCTCATCTGCCCTGCACAGGCTATGCTGGGTTCATACCACGATTCACTTGGGTGATGGGAGTAAATTATCGAGATGGCGTCCAGCAGGCCATGGACGAATTTGATAGAAATCAGGTAAATTAGACCTAGTTGAGAATCACTGAGCTCCTTGTAGTGCCACTCTGTTAAATGAGGGGATAAGTAGAGACTTAAGGTTCTGAGAACAAGAAAATGGCAAAACAAAAGATGGGAAAAATTGTCCAAGACAAAAGCAAACAGCTTTGAAGAGTGACAAGGGACTGCAAGTGCATTTCCCTCTGGACCTCGAGCTCCCTGCAGGTCTCCCTGAGAACTTAACACACTTAAGCACAATCTCCCTCCCCCCATTTGTGTCAGTGATACAATTGTGGGAATGCTAGTCTCCTTAGAGACTAAGCACTGGGGAGGAGGGGTGAGAGCTAGGTAGCACACTGGATAGAACACTGGTTCTGGAGTTAGGAAGACCCACGCTCAAATCAGGCCTCAGACATTTAATGCTTAACACTTAGTAGCTTGTGTGACTCTGAGGAAGTCACTTAACCCCAATTGCCTCAAAAAAAAAAAAAAAAAGCACTGGTTTCAGCAAGCACATGGAACCTCTTTTTTGGAAAGTTAGGGGATACTTTTAAATGGAATGGTACTAAAAACTCTGCCATTTATTTTGATATTTCCTGCTCTCAATCTGAAGCTAGTTCATGGATGAGAAAGCAGCTAGAATAACAAGTTTAAGCTGCCTTGGAAGACTCTAAATTTAAGGAATATGTTTAAAAGATCTTATTTTCTCACCATTCTCAGAGATGGAAAAGCTAGTGTGCCCTTCCTCCTCCCCAATGAGTTTGAGCAATAAAACTTTAGCTAAGTTAAAACATTTTCTGAAATGTCAGTTACTGCAGAGGTTGCAAAAACACCCGTCAGGGAGTTGCTGAGTGTTGCTTCGCCTCTAAATGTTCCCCTAAAGACAACAGGGAGAGGAAAAACTTTCTAATTTTGAGATCCTAGACAAGATTCCACCCTGGTGGGGAGGAAATTGTTAAGGTGTAGCAGAGAAGTAAAGGGGGGTAATATGTGGAATTGAGGAAGGAGAGCATTAAAGTGTAGGAGAACCTGGGAGGGGGGGAGGAGAAATACAACTTTACTGATTCCCTGCCAGGGTCAAAGGTTGATTAGAACATGGCCTGTACTAGGTAGACAGGACATGAACTAGGGCACCCAAAACAAAGAGACTGTAGAGCCTAACATCAGAAGTAGAAGCTGACATGTTTCACATCGTTGCTCCTTTCCCCCAAGTCTTCAATCCTGATGGCATAAGACAAGCACCCATCCCCCTTTCCTTCCTCTTCCCAGCTAATTCATTCACCTGATTCTGTAGGACTAACAAGCCCTTACTTCTGTACCATTCCCACCCTCCTTTTCTAAATTCTAGAGGATGACTGTGCTTCCTAGATGGCACCTGAACAGAAACTTAATTCTTAGAGGCCTTGCATCATCTGACACCATCAGGCACCTGGTGCCCACTAACAATGGGGCCTAAGCACCACTCTTGATTGTCCTCCCATTTGGCAGGATGGCGAGATTCCAACCTGATAAACATCAAATGTACTGCAGCCAGAATGGGTGAGAGCATTCCATGGGCTGCCTTTTTAGTTGTTTCCTCAGACTGATAGGAATCTGGCACCAATAAGCCTTGGGAGTAAAAAAGAAACGTTAATGTCAAATTATCATTTACACAAAGCCAGAAAACACAATTTATCAAAAGACAGGCAAGTTAAGCTTAATTATGTTGGCTTTCTTTAATAGTTATTAATGCGCAGAAAAGCCTCTGCATTTGCAAGTAACAAAGAATATTTTCCCAGTTTTTAATAAGAAACCCTGTTTACGCCCTTGGAGAGAGACTACCAAAACAACACTGGCCAGACACCAAAGTTTACCACAGACAAGGACTGATACCGTTCTACACAGGATTCATACCAAGTATGTAAGTTATACCTAAAATGACAAGTGTTTTGAGAAAAATAAGTTATATAAGAGCAGTAACTTGTGCCTATTAGTAGTTGGAAGTATTAAAGGTAATTTTATAAAAAGGCTAAAGGAAAAATTTGATCTAGGCACCTTCCCAGTATTACCCGATAGCTTTTAAAACCATTTTCTTTACTTGAATACCAGATATAGCCCCCTAGACCTTCCTTGGAGAACAAAAAAACTTTTTAATATCCTTAGCTGTGGTGTTTGCACTGATCTGTGTGGTATTTAAACTGATTCTCATTAATCCTAATGTGGTTTAGATTACCCCTGCAGGGCCAAGCAGTTTTGCTCATCAGTATACTAAATATCTGACTGGCATTAATATATTAGTCTTTAGAATATAGGTTTCCAAAAATTTAGCATGACTCAGGTAGTTAGTCACTCAATATAATCAGATTTAGGTTTATTGTAAAGTGATCCTTACTTGTAACTCAAGCTTGGAACCCACTAAGTTTTTTGGTGTCAGTAACAGACAAGAAAAGGCAGGTACAAACTTGCAGGTGGCTGCAAATTTACATGTGGCTAACAAACGTAGGCTACAATTCAAAACTAATTCAAAATCTTGATGGCAAACTATGGCATTGACTTAAGTACTGGAAGCCAAAGACAAAAACTTTGCAAGCCAATTAAGGCCCATGGTAACCTTGTGTAAATTTTAAAACAAGGCTTTTAAAATCTTCAAAGAAATGTAGGTCTAGTTGCCATTAGCTAAAAGCTTATTTATTCACCACTAATGACCATTTCAGTATCTCCCCTAAAGGGAAAGCAGCCATTTTATTAGGGTAATTCCCAGGCAATTAAAACAGAGAGCCACAGAAACTCATTTTGTTCTAGGAAGCCCAACATTTCACAAATCATCTCTTCAAGTCCATATTCTGCTCTTTTACAGCTTTGAGAGAGACTTATGGTTTAACATTTGGCAGCAGTACTCGCAAAGCTTATCGAAATGAACAGAAGAGACGAAACAATGCACTACGAAAAATGCTTTAATGGTGTTATCTGTACAGCATTTTGATGTCAAAGAACAGGAAAACAGCAAGTGCAGAACGCGAGACATGAAGATCAGAAAAACAAGTTTGTGAGTGAATAAAAAGAGTTCATACAGCTTTCAACATAATTTACAGAGTAACTGATGCACAGCTTTATGCCACCTCCTCTTCAGCCTCCTCCTCAAATTCTCCCTCCTCCTCAGCTGTGGCATCCTGATACTGCTGATACTCAGAAACCAAATCATTCATGTTGCTTTCTGCTTCAGTGAATTCCATTTCATCCATGCCCTCTCCAGTATACCAGTGTAAGAAAGCCTTTCTGCGAAACATGGCTGTAAACTGCTCAGAAATGCGTTTAAAGAGCTCTTGGATGGCAGTACTGTTACCAATGAAGGTGGCAGACATTTTCAGGCCCCGGGGTGGGATGTCACAAACGGCCGTTTTCACATTGTTGGGGATCCATTCAACAAAGTAACTGCTGTTCTTGTTTTGAACATTGAGCATTTGCTCATCTACCTCCTTCATGGACATACGGCCTCTGAACACGGCTGCCACCGTAAGATAGCGCCCATGCCTCGGGTCACAAGCAGCCATCATGTTCTTTGCATCAAACATCTGCTGGGTGAGCTCTGGCACAGTTAAAGCACGGTACTGCTGGCTACCACGGCTAGTCAGTGGAGCAAAGCCAGGCATAAAGAAGTGCAGACGGGGAAAGGGGACCATGTTCACTGCCAGCTTACGCAAGTCAGCATTAAGCTGCCCTGGGAAACGTAAGCAGGTGGTGACACCACTCATGGTCGCTGACACCAGGTGGTTCAGGTCACCATATGTGGGAGTGGTCAGTTTCAGGGTTCTGAAACAGATATCATAGAGGGCTTCGTTATCAATACAATAGGTTTCATCTGTGTTTTCTACAAGCTGGTGTACTGAGAGGGTTGCATTGTAGGGCTCTACTACAGTGTCCGATACCTTGGGGGAGGGTACAACGCTGAAAGTGTTCATGATTCTGTCTGGGTACTCTTCTCGGATCTTGCTGATTAAGAGAGTACCCATCCCAGACCCAGTCCCACCACCCAGAGAGTGCGTCAGCTGGAAGCCCTGGAGACAGTCACAACTTTCCGCTTCTTTTCTTACAACATCTAATACTGAGTCAACCAGTTCCGCACCTTCTGTGTAATGGCCTTTAGCCCAGTTGTTTCCAGCACCACTCTGGCCTGAAAGAAAGAAATGATAAATCATTCCTTTCAAGATCAATGGCTATTAAGACCATTCTAGTATCCACAGCTCTTTCACAACATCCCTCCCACACCCCCAACTCTACCTCTCAAGATATATCCCAAGTAATATCAGGGTTTCAATTCTTAACAATTAAAAATTAAAATTAACAATTTAAAACTTAAACAATGTTAAAACTTAACAATTAAAAAACCACTTTACATCAATATGGTTAAACATCACTTTAAATGATAAAAACAATAATAAAAATAACAATTTGGTGATGAAGCAACTACTGACATGACACATTAGGTCAAAAGACCACTCCCACTCCCCCAACACAAGAGTTAAGGTACAATGAAACCAGTTTCCTCAATCTCTTTAATAAGCATCTCAATAAGATGCCTATTGATGTAAAGAACCCCAAGACCCTATGCTTCCTCAACCAGAAGTGCCCATATCAAAGTGCTAGAGAAACACCCGACAGATCCAGCTGTCAAGCTAATACTGGCATTTCAAAGACCCCTAAAATTTTCATCCAGCATAAGAGAGAAACTGAATTCTTTTTTACAATCTCTTCTAGTATTAATATTCTATGACTTCTTTAAATGCAAAGGAAGGGGGAGTATGAGGGAGATGAGAAGAGACTTGAGTCATGCTGCTTGTTGCCAGGTGCCAGGAAACCAGTGCCAACTCCTCTCTCCCCAAATAACCTGAACTGAAGATCAAAAGATAGGACTACACCCAGCAGCTCCCCAAAGGGGCTTTAATAGCTTAATTAAATAGAGGAAGGAATTTTTAAAAAATATATTAAAAACTGCTTACCAAAGACAAAGTTGTCTGGCCTGAAAATCTGTCCGAAAGGTCCAGAGCGGACAGAGTCCATTGTTCCAGGCTCAAGATCGACCAGGACTGCTCGGGGCACATATTTCCCACCTGGAAAGAGAAGACATTAGTCAGAGGCTTGATGAGCAAGGCAGCCCCGGGAAAAGCAAAGGCCCAGCCCTTGGCAATCGGTGCGAAAAGCAGGACAAAAAGGGCCAAAGAGGAGGGGGAGCTCCAAGGCTTAGGCTACCTACCGGTGGCTTCATTGTAGTAGACGTTGATCCTCTCCAGCTGCAGGTCGCTGTCGCCATGGTAGGTTCCGGTGGGGTCGATGCCATGTTCGTCACTGATCACCTCCCAGAACTGGAAGACACGGACGGGTCAATCAAGCAGAGCCAGACCTGAGTCACCGACGCCGGCTAGGCGGTGCAAGCCGGTGCGGCGCTGCGGAGGGCGGAGCCGGCCACGCCCCGGGCGGGCTCCGCGCGGGCGAGGAGGCCCAGGCCAAGTCCCCGTCCTGCTCTTCCCTCCCCTCGCCTCCATCCCCGCCCCGCTTTCCCCAGGGGCCTCACCCAGGGCTGGGCCCGGAAGCTTAAGAAGCCGGGGCAGCTCGGGGACCGCGAACCCCCACCCCCATCCCACGCAGCGCCTCCCCCTTGGCATTCTCTTCAAGCGGACCCGAGACGCTGCAGAGTCCCTTCTCCGCAATGCGGAGGTGGCCCCGAGCCTCCCGGCGCCATCTTTCCCGGTGCCGCCGCCCTCAGCAATCCCCAGGGCCGGCGCCAAGGTCCCGAGAGCCTTCCCCCCCAGACCACTGCCGCTCACCTTTGCGCCGATCTGGTTGCCGCATTGCCCGGCCTGGAGGTGCACGATCTCCCTCATGGTAACGGCTGCGGCAACTGAGAGAAACACAAACAGAAGCGGAAAAAGATCGGGCGCGCAGACTGCTGCAACCGACGTTTGCCGAACTCTTATATAGCCACAAGCACCCGCCTCCTCTCGCCATTTATTGGATAACTAGAACGAGGCCATATGTTTTCATATACTATTGGTTCTAACCTTGTCAATCTAAGGATTCAACTCCCGCCTTTCTGGCAATTCCCCTTCTTTATTGGTGGAGGATGGGCTTACGTCTGCCTATCAGGACGCCTCCCCTCGCGCCGCAGTGTATCCTCCACTGGCTGTTTCAAATGATTGATTTATCTTTTCATTGGCCGACTCAGGCGAGGCCGCCGAAAGCCTCACGCTATTGGTTGATAGTGGCTAGCGTCTTAGTAACCGCCGCACTGCAGCGGGAGGCGCGCTGAAGGGTGGAGCGGGCGGGTGCTGGGGCTCTGTTTCAGGGTGCCAGAGGCTCCTCCGGGGACGGCGGCCGAGGCCGCGCCCCTCTTGGAGACTGTTTGTGTAGAGTCGCGTGGCCCAGGGCAACCGGAGGCGGGGGGAGACGGCCTCCGAGCCGGAGCTTGGCCTAACCCGGGAGCGCCGGCGGGCGTTCTCCGCCCGGATTTGGCCTGAGGTGTTGGAAGATTCCTGGGGGTCCGAGAAGCGTCAGAACCCCGGTTGGAACGAAGGCCCGGAAAAACACGAAAGTGTTCCTCAGCTTTTCCATTCCCCTGAAAGAAGCGTAAAGCTTCCTTAGCGACGTAGTTCAGGGGGCAGGTGGGTGGCGTGGGGAACTTGGCCGTGGGCCCCGGCATCCTTAATGCCCCTTGCGGGGATTCCAGCAGACTAAAATTAAAACGGAGAGTGCTTTTTAACCCCACTGTTCAAAAAAAAAAAAACCCAAAAAGCCCCTTGTTTTCCACAAGTTATAATTTCTTGGGTTTCGGCACTGTGCGTGCGCGCGCACATATACCCACGCACCCGCGCGCGCACATATACCCACGCACCCGCGCGCGCGCACCACCCTCTAGAAGCGGGCAGCGTCCAAGGACACCTAAACCGGGAAAGGGTTTTCGGAAGCCGTCTAAGCCACGGAATAAAAGGCCCGCGTGCGGGGAGGCCCCGGGCTCGCGCCTTCACCCCGCCCTCCAATCTCCCACCGCGTAAAGATAGCTGGAGGAGAAAATTCTTGGAGGCGTTTTGACATTCCTAGTTCCAGATAGCAGCATCTGGATAGAAAGCACGGTTTCACCCCCACCCCACCCCCACCATCAGCGCATTAGGCAGGTCTTTAAAAGAATCGGTGCTGTAACAGGCCAGGCCAGGATCGGCCACCCTCTGCAGAAAGCTATTTGTAACTACCTCTCAATAAGTGCAAACTGGGATTCCCACCCACCCCACCAAGGTCACCGAGTTTAAGAAACTTCCTGATCCTCTACACTTTTTGAGCAGCCCAAGTGACTGATGCTAGCTTAAAATTAAGCTGCACACTGTGTGCAGGACACCCGGCTAGAGGCCGAGAGAAATCCAAAGATAGAGTTTGTGTATAGTAGGGAGGTAACCATTACACAATTTGTGTAAAGAGTGCGTGTAAAAGGGAGGTGCAACAACCTGAAGTTCCAAGGAGGCACTGAGA
The DNA here is from genome assembly GCF_902635505.1 of Sarcophilus harrisii. Taxonomy (NCBI): domain Eukaryota; kingdom Metazoa; phylum Chordata; class Mammalia; order Dasyuromorphia; family Dasyuridae; genus Sarcophilus; species Sarcophilus harrisii. The sequence continues at coordinate 247,853,942 of NC_045427.1, read as the reverse complement.
AATTAGGCAGCCCCTGCCTCTCTACAGCAGTGGATTTGTAACTTGGCCTGAAGAATCCAGGAGTCCACTTTACAGAGGGATTATTGCTCTGGTTTTTATTTTATCAACACGCTTTTTCAATACATCATTTGCATAGCTCCCTAATTGAGAACAATCTTATATTCCCTACTGCTTGAGAGTACTCTTTTGCCTGTTTTGCAGGAAGAGAAATGGAGAAACTGGCGGTTTAGTTTATTTGCAAATCACACCAAAATTGCATTCTAGTCTTGGAGCTGCTGTCTTTGGGATTTCTAGCGGGGCTGTTCGTGGTGGCCAGAGAGCTTTTCTTTTCCCACGTCTGTGTAGACTATGCAGCTTGTTGGCTTGGTTCCTGTTACCTTGGTACCTTCAGGCTTCTGTGGAGTACACAAAGCTGGGTGGGTTGAGAAAAGCAGAGGAAAGAAGTATCAAGAAAAACTATTGAACAACTGCAGAATCCTGCTGTTGTCTATTGAAAGCTTGGCTCATTCCTTGCATTTTTCTTTTCACCTCCATCTAAGGATTTTAGGGGCAAATAATCCCCTAGATATGTTTCCATATCTAGGGGAAGAGAGATATGTTTCTCTGTTTCTTTTTGCCTAGAGGAATGAAGCTGAAACATAAATGAAATTTGTGCACCTACCATGGACAAAGGGCTGTGTTATATCTTTAGAGAGTACTATTCTGGAACAGCTGGCAGGAAATGCAATTAGTATTCCAGATTCAGCACCAACCTTGGGAATGGACTGCAGCTAGCTAAATTAATTATTTATTTGGACAATATTTGTCCTCTGGAGAGTGACTCAGCATATAGACTCTAAATAATTTACATTCAGGTGATGGATATCCAGTCCTTTACATACACACTGCTGTAGGCAAGAGCAAGGAGGAAAGGCAGAACCTATCTCAGAAATGATGATTTCTGATATATTCTAATGCCAGACCAGCCTTGCTGCATGGGCGGAGAGGGGGGAGAGAAGAGATTTTGCTCTTGGGTATATGCTGCCTGTGAGATGGTCAAGGTGAGACAGATAGGGGCCTGCCTAACAGAAGGAAATGATTTGAGAAAGAACCTTTAGATCCTGTGTTTCATCAACCAGAACTAGACCCATAACTTTTCAGAAATTCCAGGACTTTTTTCACAAGTCTTGCCGTAAGACTAGGAAGAAGCATGAGAAGGGCATAGGCCTCTGAAACAGCCACTGCAGTATTAGGCTTCTTGTGCAAAAATATGAAGATCTTGGGAAGATCTGAAGAGGGTACAAGAGGATTCTATGCCATCATCCCACTCCTCCCAGCTCTCTGCCCTTCCTGCCTTCTCCCCTACCCTACATCCCCATCTCTGGAATAAACTCTGTGGTGCATTTTTGAAAATTGGGGGATAGAGGTAGAAGTAAGGGGGAGGAGTTATGATGTAATGGGGAAATCGTTGTATTTGGATATCAGAAGACTTGTATTCCTATCATTGTTCTGCTATTATCTACTAGGGTGGGACCTTAGCTTCATCTGTAAAATTAGGGTTTAGGGAGTTGGACTAAATGATGCATTCTAATGGGAAAGATAGATATGTGCACATATATCTATATATACATATCTCTCTATATATATGTAGGTACACATATATGTATATATACATACCTACATACATACATAGGGAAGCACAGGTGGCTAACAGAAAAAGAAAATTGCCTTCTGCAGAAGATGGGGCACTGAATCCTGTGGAAACATGAGACCAGGAAGCAGAGCAAGCATGATGGTTAGCTAGGGTAAAGGCACAGAGGTGGGAGAATGCAGTAAGACATTATAACTGGATCTTCAAGACTTTGGAGGGGACTGATAAATAATAAGATTGGAGAGGGAGAAAGTGGCGAGGTTGTTCAGGACTTTAAATGCCAAACAAGAGGTAATATTTGATCCTAGAAGTAATAGGAAACCTGGAGTTTATTAAGATGGGGGGTAGAGAGGGACATAATCAGGAAAATCCCTTTTGAAGCAGTGTGGATGATGAATTGATATAGGGAGAGACATGAGGCAGAGAGATCAAACCAAAGGAGAGATTGCAGGGAGATATTAAAAAAAAAAAAAAAACTGGAGAGAGAAAAGGTCAGATGAGTGAGAAGGAGGTCAGAGCAATCTTAAATTGTAACAGGTCATTCAGAAGCAGCAGTTCTCTTCAAATACTTTTATCGTAACTTCCCTTGCATTCACACACTTGTGAAGACAAAACTAGAAATCTTAAATTTCTTTCTGTGGAGATTGAGTATATTACATCCTTTCCTAGATTGGATTGACAAAAGCTGGGTAAATACTGCTAAGCTGGTGACAGAGATTTTCCTTTCTTGCTCCACAACTCTGGTCCTGGGACAATTCATGAACAGTTTAGTTTTTACTATATTAGAACCTTACTGTGCTGAGGAGAACTGATAGGGAAACAAGGTTCCTGAGTAGAATGCATGGCTTCCTTTAACCTGGAATCTTAGAATTTAGAGCTGGAAGGGGTTTTAAGGATCATCTGGCTCAATCTTTTTATTTTACAGAAAAGAGGAGGGGAGGGAAGAAGGGAAAGAAAGGGAAAGAAGGGAGAAGGAAGGAAGGAAATGAGGGAGGAAGAAAGGACTGAGAAAGGGAGAAAGGAAGGAGAAAGGCTAAGGGAAGGAAGGGAGCACTAAGTGCCCTCTATGTGCCAAGCACTGTGCTAAATACTTTACAAATATTAACTCAATTACCCCAGAAAGTGAGTGTTATTCTACTACTATTAAATCTATTTTACTTTACATTTACTCAGGCTAATAAGTGCCTGAGGCTAGATTTGAACTCACTGACTCCAGTTCCAGTGTTCCATCTACTATATTCTACATAGCTACCTCTTTATTTACATAGATTTATTTACTTTATTTATATAGATTACATAATGCAGATTGTATATTTATACCGATATACAATTTATAGATGAGGAGAATAAGTCTCAGGTCTAATAATTCTCCCCTAGTCTGACAAGTATGAAGTAGGAAAACTAGATTTGATGTACCAAAGTGACTTAAAATCCAGTGCATTTGGCATTAAACCAGGCATAATGCAGGACTCTAAGTCTATTAGGAGATTTTAAGGGAGGTCACCTCTATACCCCATTCTTTTGGCGAGTTAATGGAAAGAAGGTTTTAGCTCATCTCCTAAGACTAGAGACCTTCTTAGGTAAAGGGTGGGGCAGTGACTTCTTATCAAAATTACCCGTTAGGCCATTTAGTTAGACCTCCTGCGAGCAGGGGCCGTGTAGCCTGAGGAGATACATACAAGTGACAGGATTTGAGAAAATAAAATTCCAAATGAAAAGTTCTAGATACCAAGAATTTATTTAAACCCAGGACCCACAAGCCAATAATAAGGGGAGTGACATAAACAGCCCTTTCATCAGGGGTTGGATTAAACCCTGCGTTAGGCTTCTGTCACTAAGGGTTTGGGTCTGGGCTTGCAGCATTCTTGTAACCATAGCAGTCAATTGTTGATTTGGTGCTATGGAAGCCACAACAGTAGCTCTGTTTACTAAGTGGAAGGAGCTCCCCTTGGGAGGGTTAGTTACCTTCTCATCCCTGCAGGGGAGAGTAGGAGGGGGGTAGGGGCTGATAGACAAGGCCCTGCCATCACCTGGCCTCAAAAGACCTGACCAAAAAACCTGCCATGAAAGCTTTGCCTGGCTCCCAGGAAGTTAGGAAAACCTGGGACCCTTCAGTAATTTCACACCAATTGTTCTTTTATTCTCTTTCCTCACCATCTAAGAGAGAGCTTAAACTCATGCTTCCTTTTCTCTGCAATCAGGAGCAAGTGATACATTGAGCAGGATTCTCATTTAAAATCTGCTCTCTAGGTCAAGGACAACAAATCAATTAGCCTCCATTTCCTCCAGGTACTGATCTAGACTTCATCTTTTCTTCTCATTGGGAGTCTTAAAGGAAAAGAGACTTGGAGTTCACCAGCCCCATGAACATATTTTCAGACTTTTTTGATGTATTGATCAGTAATGCTGATTTAAAAAAAAAAAAACCTTTAAAAATATATTGTTGAAGTTAACTGTATAAATATATATATATATATATATATAAATTGGATTTAATATATATTTAACACATATTGAATTACCTGCTATCTATGGGAGGGGGTGGAAGGAGGGGAAAATTTGGAACACAAGGTTTTGCAAGGTCAGTGTTGAAAACTTACTCCTGCATATGCTTTGTAAATAAAAAGCTTTAATTTTAAAAAATAGCAAAACAATAAAAATAAAACAAAAATATATATTGCTGAAACAAAAAGATTATGTGATAATCAATTGTGATATAGTTGGCTCTTTTCATTAATGAGGAGATACAGGCCAGACTTAGGATGAAGAGCCATCTGCATCCAGAGAGAGGACTATGGAGACTGAAGGTGGATCACAACATCGAATTTTCACCTTTGTGGTTGTTTGCTTGCTCGTTTTTTTCTCTCATTTTTTCCTCCCCTTTTGATCTGATTTTTCTTTTCTTTTTTTTTTATTTATTTATTTATTATTATTATTTTTTATTTATTTAATAGCCTTTTATTTACAGGATATATACATGGGTAACTTTACAGCATTAACAATTGCCAAACCTCTTGTTCCAATTTTTCACCTCTTACACCCCCCACCCCCTCCCCTAGATGGCAGGATGACGTAGATGTTAAATATATTAAAATATAAATTAGATACACAATAAGTATACATGACCAAAACGTTATTTTGCTGTACAAAAAGAATCAGACTCTGAAATATTGTACAATTAGCTTGTGAAGGAAATCAAAAATGCATGTGTGCATAAATATAGGGATTGGGAATTTAATGTAATGGTTTTTAGTCATCTCCCAGAGTTCTTTCTCTGGGCGTAGCTAGTTCAGTTCATTACTGCTCCATTGGAAATGATTTGGTTGATCTCGTTGCTGAGGATGGCCTGATCCATCAGAACTGGTCATCATCTAGTATTGTTGTTGAAGTATATAATGATCTCCTGGTCCTGCTCATTTCACTCAGCATCAGTTCGTGTAAGTCTCTCCAGGCCTTTCTGAAATCATCCTATTGGTCATTTCTTACAGAACAGTAATATTGATCTGATTTTTCTTGTGCAGCATGATAAATGTGGAAATATGTTTAGAAGAATTGTACATGTTTAACCTATTGCTTGCTGTCCAGGGGAGAGGAAGGATAGAGAAAAATTTGGAATACAAGATTTTGCAGGGGTGAAGGTTGAAAACTATCTTTGCATTATTTTGAAAAATGAAAAGCTATTATTAAATTAAAAAACTGAAAAAAATATATTGTTAGTTTGGAAGTGAAGGTCATGCTGGGTGAAATTATAGTGATATAAAAAAACCAAAGATATCAATTAAAATTTATCTTTTTAAAAGTTAAGTAGTGGTGGAAATATGTATAGAAAAATTGTACTTCTTTAACATATATTGAATTACTTGCCATTTAGAGGAGGGGGTTGGGGGAGGGAAAAAAATTGGAACACAAGGTTTTGCAAAAGTGAATGTTGAAAATTATCCATTGGCTAAGATGACAGGAAAAGATAATGAAGAATGTTGGAGGGGATGTGGAACACTGATGCATTGTTGGTGGAGTTGTGAACAGATCCAACCATTCTGGAGAGCAATTTGGAATTATGTTCATAAAGTTATGAAACTGTGCATATCCTTTGACCCAGCAATGTTTCTACTCGGCTTATATCCCAAAGAGATCTTAAAGGAGGGAAAGAGACACACAAAAATGTTTGTGGCAGCTGTTTTTGTAGTGGCCAGAAACTGGAAACTGAGCAGATGCCCATCAGTTGGAGAATGGCTGAGTAAATTATGGTATACAAATGTTATGGAATATTATTGTTCTATAAGAAATGACCAGCAGGATGATTTCAGAGAGGCCCCGAGAGACCTACATGAATGATGCTAAGTAAAGGAAGCAGAACTAGGAAATCATTATACAACAATATTATATGATGATCAGTTCTGATGGAAGTGGCTATCTTCAACAATGAGAGTTCCAAATGAGTTCCAATTGATCAGTGATGAACAGAACCAGCTGGCTACAGCCAGTGAAAGGACACTAGGAAATAAGTATGAACCACAATATATTTCCATTCTTTCTGTTATTGTTTGCTTCCATTTTTGTTTTTCTTCCCAGGTTATTTTTACCTTCTTTCTAAATCTAATTTTTCTTGTGCAACAAGAGAACTGTAAATTTACATATATATATATATATATATATATATACATACATACACACACACACACACACACACATATATATATATATATAGTATTTAACATCTACTTTAACATGTTTAACATGTATAGTACTACCTGCCATGTAGGGTAGGTGGTGGAGGGAAGGAGGGGAAAGGTTGAAACAGAAATTTTTTCAAGGGTCAATGTTGAAAAATTACCCATGCATATTTTTTTTTTTTTTTACATTTTAAAAGGGTTTTTATTGAAATCTTTTGTTTCATAGATCATCATAGTTTTTCTCAATATTTCTTCTCCTTTTCTTCCAGGGAGACATTTTCTCATAACAGTTTGTATTTTTAACAACAACAACAACAACAACAAAAAAGAAGTATAATTCAATATATTAAAAATGTCTGAAGTTTGTGCAAAGTGCAATGTGTGTGAACCTTTATCTCTGCAAAAAGGTAAGATAAGATTGTCTATGCTTATCTTTTTTATTATTATTATTATTATAGCTTTTATTGACAAAACATATGCATGGATAATTTTTCAATATTGACCCTTGCAAACACTTCTGTTCCAACTTTTCCCGTCCTTCCTCCCACCCCCTCCCCTAGATGGCAGCAAGTCCCATATATGTTAAAAATGTTAAAGTATATGTTAAATACATATTTATATAGTTCTCTTGTTGCACAAGAAAAATGAGATTTAGAAAGGTAAAAATAACCCGGGAAGAAACAAAAATGCAAGCAAACAACAATAGAAAACAATAGAAAGAGCATGCATATGTTTTGAAAATAAAAAGCTTTAATAAAAAATGTAGTGATGTAAAGCATATTAAAAAAAGAAATGGGTCAGTAAACTGATCAGAAGGATGCCTATAACTGCAAATTGAGTTAAAATTCAATATTAACATTATATATGTTCTATTGCATTTTAAATTTATTTTGTTAAATATTTCCCCATTATATTTTAAACTTGTTCAGAACACTCTAAGGAGCAGAGGTGGTTGTTTGACCCCTTTTTTATTTTGGGTTTGGGTGACTCATAAAACTATTGATATTATCAAAATAATTTTTAAATAATATTTTTCCAAATACTTGTAAAGATAGTTTTCAACATTCATTTTCCTAAAACTTTGTGTTCCAGACTTTTCTCCTTCCCTCCCTTCCCTTCCTTCTCCCCAAGATAGCAAAACATCTGATATAGATTAGATCATGCAACTCTTTTAAACATATTTCCATATTTGTCAAGTTGTGCAAAAGATCGGATCAACTACTAGAAAGAAACTACTATTAGATGTGAATTACTAGAAAGAAAAAAATTAAGCAAACACACAACTCAACAAAAATGAAAAGACTATTTTGATCTACATTCAGTCTTTATAGTTCTCTCTCTGGATATGGATGGCATTTTCCATCCTAAGTCTATTGGAATTGCCTTGAATCGCCTCATTGTTGAAAAGAGCCAATTCCATCACAGTTAATCATCCTTGTTGATGTGTACAATGTTCTCTCGGTTCTGCTCACTTCACTCAGTATCAGTTCATGGAAGTCTTTCCAGGCTTTTCTGAAATCAGCCTGGTCTTCATTTCTTTTAGTATTCCATTACATTCATATATCATCATTTATTCATCATTTCCCCAAATGATGGGCAGCCACTCAATTTCCACGAACATAAATATTACAAGCAATCAAGTTTGTAATTTCTCATGATGTGAACATTACTAACAATATCAGATCATTATTAGTTGTTAGTGTTCATTTGTGTCTAACTCTTTCTGAGCCCATTTGGAATTTTCTTGGCAAAAATCCTGGTGTGGTTTATCATTTCCTTCTCCAGTTCATTTTAAAGTTAAGGAACTAAGGGCAAACAAGTACACATAGAAAGTGTCTGAAGGGCATTTGAAATTAGTTCTTTCTAGCTCCAGTCCTGCTGTTCTCTCCACTCCACAACCTGGCTGCCCTAGATCATCTCTAGTACCTGATCCTATAGTTAGTTCTTTGCCTTCAGCAGTGGAGGCCTTTTCCTCCCACAAGTAAACCTTAGATGACTAGACTTGCATGAAATAAGCAGTGATATTTAGGCAGAAAATACACGTGCCTGATGATAGTGGATAAATGTCTCTGGGCCTTCCTTTGGTAGACCTCACCTCTCACAACAATGGAAAACCAAAGCGGCTTTCTCAAAATCACACCTGCTCCTGAGGCCCATATTGGGTGCTGCAGTGAAGAGTGTACTGGGCCTTATGTCTTCAGACACTTGCCGTGGCTGTGTAAACCTGGGCAAGTCACTTCATCCTGCTTGCCTCGGTTCTTCATCTGTAAAATGGCTGGAAAAAGAAACAGCAAGCCCATTCAGTATCTTTGCTAAGAAAAAGGGAAATGTGGCCACAAATAATGGCATATGACTGAACAATAACCCTCCCCCACAAGTGTGCATTTGGGAAAGCTGACAGCTCTGAGTAAGAGGCTGAAGGAAGAGCCTTCGGGGCTTGCCAGAGAATAGAGTGTCTCATTCCCTGTGCCAGCCTCACCCCCAGTCACCCCAGCGCTCCTTGCTTTCCAGCTCCAGCAGGCTGACTTCCCGGGGTTGGGCCCTCTGACAATCAATGACACATTTTCAGCTGGTGACCCAAGTGCCAACTTGGTAAGCAGTGGCTCCACGTCCAGGCTTGGCACTGGGCCCTCTGCTGTTCTCCTTCTGTATAGCAACTGGGACCAAGAGAGCTGAGCAGACACCTGTAGCTACCTGGGAGAATTCGGGGATCTGCATGCTGTACTTGGCAGAGACAGAGAGGCTTCCAGGCCCACCTGGACAATTGACGGCAGTACTCAGGGCTATCCCCAGGGGTCACACCGGGCCTCAGACTTTCACTCTCTTATATATACCCAAATCTGCATCCATTTCTTGCATCAATCCCCTTCTCTCTCAATGACACACACAATGACTCAAGGAGGAGGCAACTTTCTGCACTAGAATTCATAAAGATCTATGATTTGCAGGAGATGCATAATCAGTCCATAATCTTATAACACCTCACCCTAGGCTTAACCCCAAATAGGAAGTTGCTCCTCCTCCTTAATGCATATACACTGTAGGCTGTACTTTGCCTTCAAGGGATGTCTTTTCTGCTCTGGTTGCTCATGGTAAGCAGATTACTTCCTTAAATATGTTTTGTGGTGTCTTCTCATTCCCTTCCCCCTTTGAGATGATTCCAATAACAAATGTATGTGCATACTATCTGACTCTTCTGATTAAGAACCTGAAATGGCTTATCAAACCAACTTGAAACTCCTCTGTTCTTGTTCAAAGCCTGCCACAGTCTGGCCTTATCCATCTAGTCCAAAGTCGTTGCCCACTGCACTTCCTTCTGTATATTATCTTCTCTCTTCGCTTCTATGATGTGGTTCCCCCATAGTTCTCCACTGATGGACCACTGCTTCTTGGTCTCTTTTGCTGAATCATTCTTTGTTTCTAAACTCCTCCTCATGGGTTTACTATACAGGCCTATTTTTGCTCTTTCCATTATGCTCTTTTGATCCTTTGAATTCAATTGTCATCTCTGAGCAGATGCCACCAAAAACTCCCATTTCTCTCCTAAACCTCAGTCCAATATCACCAGCTCTCTGCTGGACATCTCACCTTAGCCATGTTGTACATATAACATGTAAGTCATTATCTTTCTCCTAAAACCTCCCCTCTTCTTAATTTCCCTCTTTCTGTCCAAGATCCCACAATCCTTCCATTCACCTATATTCCCAATCTCAAGATTATCCTCAGATTTTCACTCTCTCAACTCTTATAGCCAGTTAGTTTATCAAGTCTTGTCAATTCTGCTTCCATTTCTTGCATCAATCCCCATCTCTCTACTCAGAAAGCCACCATTCAGATGCCAGCCAGATGGGCAGCTAGGTGGTACAGTGAACAGAATACCAGACCTAGAGTCAAGAAGTTGTTCAGTTGTCTCAGGTTTGCTCAATTGCTCAAAAATTTGGGTTTTTCTTGGCAAAATACTGAAGTGCTTTGCTACTTTTTCAGCTCATTTTATAGATGAGGAAACTGAGGCAAACTGGTTTAAGTGACTTACCCAGGGTCACACAGCTAGTAAGTAACTGAAGCTGGTTTGAACTAAGGTCTTCTTAATCACTGGAGAAACTAGGTGGTACAGTACATAGAATACTAGACCTGGAGTCAGGAAGACTCTTCTTCCTGAGTACAAATCCAGCCTCAGATACGTGCTAACTAGGTGACCCCTGGGTTGGAGAATCTACTCCTGTTTATAACTGATCTGGAAGTGGTTCTCCAGAAAACAGGGTCCCTAGCCCTGACTCAGGGGTATACTGGAACCTGCTTGTACAGGCTCAGAGGGTTGATTGTTGTTACTTTTTCAGTGAGAGCATTTACATCTTAGAAATCAGCAAACACTACAAATCAGAGCTTGGTTTATTATTTTGTTGATCATGTAGACTAAGCAATAAAGAGAATGTTAAAAAATGCAGATTAAACATTAAATGTGTTGTGAATATGAGTATGTGTATATATATATATATATATACATATACATACAGTCACACACACACACATACATATATTTTGGTGGAGGAACTCTGAGAGTTATCTTTCAATTCAATTTAGCTTCACATACCCCATTCCAGATACAAGATTCCAATGCTGGACCCAATTGTGGAAAATTGAAAGAAGGTCCAATGGAAAAAAGAATAGGTAGTTAAGGAACTTGAAACAAACTCTCATACTTAAAGCACCTTTAACATTTTTTTGGTAGGATCTCCCCCTTTTATGACTTCATTTTATTTTTATGACATTCCAGCTGGCAGACAGAGACACAATTCTTCTTCTTTCTTGTTATGAATGAAACACAGATTCAGAAAGTTTTTCTCTGATCACATACCCAGGGAGTTAGAATCTTCATACTCACTTAGCTAAGACTTGTGCGGAAGGAACCAGATTTTTCAGAGAAAAGAAAAAACCACCCTCCCAAACTCTAATCTACAGAAATCAGTGGCTAATCTTTGCTGTTCAGAACAGGGTGAATTGAGGTGTAGTGAAAGGACAACAGGAAGAGGAAAGATTAAACATAAGGAAGCCCTGATTTCAGGACCTAGTTTTCTAGACATAGTGCTAAATTTGCTCTGGACTTATGGTGTGTAGAATGGAGCCCTCTGGTGTTGGGGAAATCCAGGAACGTGGAGCAATACCATTACCACTCAAAATAATGTCTATGGGAATATAGCAACTTAACATTAGCCACTCAAATTAGTGACTGTGGGGTTGAAGGATCATGAAAAATGCCTCAAAGGCATCCTCCTTCTTCTTAGTGATTCCACTTCCCACAGAATGATGGATGACCTTCTCAGGGCCACAGCCTGGACAGTAGGAGGGCCTGCTCAGGGAATAACTAATGGTAGAGAAAGAATAAGAATGTTACACAACTTAAATTGGGAGGTATCTTGGAGATCGCTTAAGAATGTGGATCCTTTGTTTTATAGATGAAGAAACAAGTCCAGAAATTAAGTGGCTCACCCAAAGGGATGGAAAGAATGCTGCAGCAGAGCATAGGAATTAACTTGACAATGAATGATCTCCCGATCCCTCCCCCATCCAATCCAAACTGGCCCAATGATTTCTCTTAAACCAACCAGGCTGCTTCCCTCTGACTATGACCCATGTTGGGTACCAGCTCAATAATTGGCAAGACTAATAACAGATAAGTGTGTGACTCAGTGGCTGGAATGCTGGTCCTAAAGCCAGAATTTAAATCCAGCCTCAGACACCAACTGCTGTATGACCTTGAGTAAAGTTATTTAATCTCAGTTTCCCCATTTGTAAAATGGGGATAAAATTAACGCCTACTTCCCAGAGTGGTTGTGAGGATCAAATGAGATCATATTTGAAAAACACAGCACACTATACTTAGCACATAGTGAGTGCTAGTTCAATGATATTATGGTGAATATTACATTTCCCAGAGGGACTCCCTTAAAAGGAAGGCCAGAGAATAGTGGAGTGGTAAACAAGGCCAGCAAAACCAGATATGTAGCTGGGGAGATGAGACAAATATCCACATGAGGCAGAAACGGGGGGTTCTTAAATAGAGAACAGTTCAAGGAGGAGCTGATGTAGGTTCTTGGAGGATGGATGGTTTCAGATAGTGTGCTGAAACAGAATAATATAGTTGAAAGTGCTCTGCATTTGGAAACCAAGAGCTAAGTTTGAATGTCAGTTCCACTCCTTACTGCCTCTATAAGACTGAATAAGCAATTTTTTCTGTATAGACCTTAATCTTTGAGAATGACTTATCATTAAAATCTCTTCCATCAACATAAGATTTTGCATAGGTGAATATTGAAAACTATCTTTGCATGTATTAGAAAAATAGAATACTATTAAAATAAAAAAAAAAAATCTCTGCCATCTCCAGATTCTAAGGGTATATATTGTAAAGAATGCTGGATTTGGTATCCACAGAAATCTGAGTTTTAGTCTTGCCTCTGTTGTCAAAATCTCTTTAAGTCTCAATTTCCCCATTTATAAGCGGTAATAGTGATTTGTGGTATACAACTCATAGGATTGTTGAAAGGATCAAGAGGAATAACCACTTTGTAAAACTTAAAGATTTATATAAATGCTAGCCATTTGAATGTGGGGACTGTTTTTGTTTCCCCCCCACCTCCACCTCTGTATTCTGATGTTAAGTACATCTGCCTGGTGCACTGTAAGTACTTAATAAATGTTTATTGATTGCTGATTATCCTATGACAGTTATAAAACTGTTATATAAACAGTTATAAAACTGTTCCTGATCCCAAGGCTCTCTCTTATTCCTTTCTCTTTTGGATGTGGAACCTACTAACTTGGGCCCACATAGACGTGCCCAAGACTATTCCTAGTCAAGAATGCTTGGATTTTTCGCACTTAGGAGCACTAGTCCCAGACAGGTTTCTGCCCCATCATATTCAGGTTTCCACCCCTGGATCCTTTGGACCAAAAAATTCCTGAGGATGGGCCTGCTGACTCCCCTCTGGGTAGCTCGGGGAATAGGATCATCATCAGCCACATATTGTCATATGGACACACAGCCAGTTCTCAGAAGTATTGCAGATTTGTTTCTTCTCCACCACACACCAGGCTGGCAAAGTCCCTAGTTGACCAGCAAGGGGCAGCATCAGCCAGGGTTGTCCCTTTCTCACTCAGTACTGGCAGCCTAGAGGTGTGACTCTCACCTCAGGCAGCCTCCCAACCCTGGAGCCAGTAGGCTCAGGAAAGCAGAAGCCTGGGGAGGGGGAAGGAGGGTATGATATAGAGCTCCATTTATTCTGTAAGAATAAAAGGGGATTTGAGGATACGTTTGTTGCAGATGGGATCGTGTGGGGTGTAAATATGACACGGCAGTGTCCTAGAAGCCTTCCCTGGATCTACCCAGGGCTCACCTCCACTTTTTTGTATGAATCTGTGCACAACTGTTGCCTGCCCTGAGAGGACCCACACTCATGAGACTGACCCTTCTCCATGTCCTTCCACCCTTCTCTCAGGCCCGGTGACCCGGGATAATTAAAAGATGGATTTTCACAGGCTGTGGGAGTCCAGGACAGCAGGGTTCTCGTAGCAGTAGGCTTCCTTGATTGTGGTGTCCGCAGGTGGGTCGTGGGCCTGGGGACAGCACTTGCAGCAGCTGGTGATGACATGGTCCCAGGGCTGAAGCGAGTGGAGCCAAATTGGGAGAAAGGCCCAGGACCGAAGGCAGCGGGGGAGCCAGGTGGGGCAACGCCGCTGCATCACATTGATAAGGATGACCAAGGCTAGGAGCCCGAGCAGAGGCCCTCCCACAGCAGCCAGCACAACATTTCCTGCCAGGGATAGCCCGAAGACCGCCAGGGGTATCAGGAAGAAGCTGAAGAGCAGGTAGACACCAGCCACCCAGCGGTAACGGGCAGTCACATTCCCAAACTTTTTGGCCAGAGGGATGGGCAGGCGGAGGGCAGGCACTAGGTACCACAGCAAAATGCCAGCCATGTTAAAGAACACGTGGATGAGGGAGACCTAGGGAGAAATCTTTGTTAGAATATAGAGTGGGAAGAGTCCTCTCAACAAGATTGCCAGATCATTCCCCACAAATAGTATTACTCAGCCAGGACTGATTTCTGGGCAAGAGAGCATTCACATAATATCACAAGGGCCCTGGGGAGTCCAGGCTGCAAAAGGGCATTTTATAGAACAGATCAGAGTACAGAGACTCCTTGGGTAAGGGAGCCCCTGGTGACTGGATTACACAGAGGCCCTACCTATTCTTAATCTACCCTAGCAAAGGGGTTATCGAGGGCATTCCTCATGGACCCCCGCCCTGTCCAGGATTTTTCCTGATGATTATGAGACAGGGTGTTGTGATCATTTCTTAATCAATTCAAGATAAACTGGGACAAATCAGGCTTGATAAGAGGTTGGTGAGCTTGGAATCAACTCTGGATAAGGGTGACTCAGTGACAGTTCGGGCAAAGTCTGGGACCTCGTTCTCATTCCTGCCCCTCGGTATGCTGGCATGTGCAATAGAAAAATTTAGTGGCAAAAGAGAAGGAGAAACCTAAGGGTAATTGGATAAGTGTTTTTCTTATGAAGCCAGAGAAGAGGGAGAAATGGAAGATGCTAAGGGGAGAAGAAATGAGCATCAGTTGGGATAGAATTTAGGACATAAATGGAGGGTTTCTTGGATTAAATTGCATACAATGGAGAAAGCCTGTGTCAAATATAGAATAGGGCATTCCAGGGGCCTTAATACTGTCCTGTTTACTGTGAGACTGGTATTTTCTCCATTCCACACTCTGCCCCTAAGCTGAGAGTGTAAACCAAAGGAAAAGGTTTTCTTTTAGAGAAGGGCTTTGGGAGAATCTACAGAATCCTAGGCTCAGTCACATTAAAATACCTGGAGAGTCCAAAAAAATTTAATAATACCTGGACAGCACTGAGCAACTTGTCAGCAGGGCTGGCTAGCGCAGCTAGCAAGGCAGTGGTCGTTGTACCGATGTTGGAACCCAGGAGGAGGGGGTACGCCCGCTGCATGCTGATCACTCCAACTCCTGCAGGAGAACGTTCCCATGTTAGTTACCTGGACTAAGAACTGCCACTTCTGGTAAAGCACGCAAACACCTGGACTGCGGCTCCCATACACACACCTGGAGGATAAGGGCCTTCACCTGCTGACTTCAGAGTCTCCTCCTTCCTTCTCTACTTTCATTACCAGCACACACCTGGCAGGAAAAGGCCACCCCTGACACCAAACCTCCTCTTCAGACATTTTCTTCTCTCAAGACATTGAGCAAGGGGCTCCTCATGATGTCACATCGCCTGGCCCGACACCTATCCCTCCCTTCTTTTTTCACAGTATACAGGAAAGTGGAGTTGTCTTCCTGAGGGAATTGTATTTAGAGGTCACACTAAATCATCCAAAAAACCAATATTTTTATACTCCATAACCACTGAGGGCCAGGGACTGAATTGTTTTTTTGTTTTTTATTGGTTGTCACGTGTAAAAGAGTTCCTAGATCAACCCTGTTTCACTAAACCCTCTGAGATAAGTAACAATCCTTTAGCCCTCTGGACTCTCACAGGTTCAGGCTCCAAGGGGCCTGGAGATAGAGCCTCACATACCAACCCTGACCAGAAGCCCAGTGTTTCTCAAAAAACAGGGTTATTAAGGAGATTTGAGGATTATGACCTACAGGTGGAAACCCAAGAAGAAAAATAAGAGAAGGTAGTTGATAGTATTAGCCATGCAAGTAAGAAAAAGATAAGCTGAATAAATCTGAGCAACCAACATTCAGCAAATTGACAAGAGAGGATTAACAGATGAAGAAAATGGGTGAAACAAGTTTTTTCAAGACACAAGGGGAGATGTGGTTTAGCTATGTGTTTGTTGTTGAGTCTTCAAGGAAAGGAAGTTTAATAGTGTTGTTAAGTTATTAAAATGAGATAATAGGCAATAAAAGTTTTAATCAAGTGAGAGATAAATATCCATATGTAGTCTGTTTTCTTTCTTTTTTTCTCCTGAGGCAATTGGAGTTACCACATATAATCCAAACAAACAAACAAAACAAAACAAAACAAAAAGACTGAAAATTTTAACCAGAATGAAGAGTAGGTGAAAATATATAATGACTTGAATCAATTGAATAGTGTTTGTATTTCTGCCCCAGCTGAATTCCAGAAGTAGGCTGTTTTCCCTCCTGAGAGAAGAAGCTATCTCCCTCTCTTCAGTCTGTTATGGACAATGAAATATTTCTAAAGAAAACAGAAATGTTTTCAGTGGGGAAAAATTGAGGGTGTGTGTGAAGGCTCAGAGATGGAAGAAGGGAGATTCAACTTCTGTTTGTATATTAGAGTAGAGGAATGTTTCACAAAAGAGAAAGGGAAAAGACAGCTGTATGCTTAAAGCTTAAAAATAGATTTGAAGTTTTTCCAGAAGAGGAAGGAGCTGGATGCTCTGGGGAGGAAGCACCTGCATGTCCTCTCACCGATGATATCATAGAATCCCAGAAACCATCAGGTGAGAGATCTCCCACGGAAGGTCAGAGGAAAAAAAGAAGTGTGGCTGTATTTGGTGATTATCCACTCAGAGGTCCTGAGGCCACAGTTTGTGGACCCAAGGGCAGCAACAAACAGATATGTTGTCTTCCCAGGGCATATATCCAAAGTCTAATAGAGAAACTCCCGAGACTTAACAAAACAGATGACTATTTCCCGCTTATGGTGATTCACACAGGCACAAATGATACTGCCAAAAGAAATCTAAAAAGTGTTACCAACTATTTTGAAATCTTCAGCAAGAAACTAAAGCCCAGAGAGATATAGATTGCATTTTCCTTCTTATTGCCATTGAAGGTAAGAGAAAAGTTAAGAAAAGTTAATTTGGAAAGTGACTAACTGGCCAGGAAGGTGGAATCTGAGAATGGGACTTAGATTTCTGGACCACTGCTTAAAATATTGGGATGATAGATTCCCAGGCAGTGATGGAGCATACCTAACCAAGACTGATAAGAAAAAAATTTACTGGGTAACTTGCAAATCTAATCAAAAGGTCTTTAAGTAAAAAAAAAGATGGCAGAGAGAAAGGCTATCTATGTAAATACCACAAGCGAGATATCATAGAGAGAAACTATAATAAAGAAAAAATGGCAGTTGCCCAGATGCCATAAAACTCAAAATCCAAGAAAGGAGCTGATAATTAAAATAATTAAACCTAAGTTGAAACTAGATGTCTATAGGCATCTAGTGCCTATACACAGATGCCTAAAGTTTAGGTGGGAAAAAAGAAACTATTAGTCTTAATGTAAAGATGCAAATTTGACTTTGTAGGTATTGCTGAGAATAGGTATGATGAAACCAGGGTGTGGACTAAGGTTCTAGAAAGGTACTGCTTATCCAAAAAGAATGAGGATAGATAAAAGGTGGGATGGAGGGGAGTATTGAATACCAAGATGGTATCATTCAATATCCAGATACCAGAGGAAGGAAGCGTGGTAAAGAGTGTTTGGGTGATTTCCCTTTAATAGCAGGAAAACCAGAAGTAATTTGGTCATTGCAGTATTTACTACAGGCCACCTGGAAATGAAGAATAAATAGATAATGAGTTTGGGAAACAGATGAAAAATTTGGCACAAATGTAGAATATAGTAGAGACAGGGAACTTAAATGATCCAGATGACTTCTACTGGATCTCTCTCACCTGATGAATCCAGAGAAGCTAATAACTTCTTAACTTGCCTTAGTGATAATTTCATCTTTCAAAATGTGGAGGAAAATAAAAACAGAAAAACTCAAAAAACAAAATGTGTAAGAATCAATGAGGGGAAATTTTATTCTGGGTTCAATTCTTACTAACAGGGAGGAAGGAACTGGTTGTTGGGGTGAGAACAATAGGGAGATGAAGAAAATGATTACTCTCTCTTAGAGTATTTGATAGAGGAGAGGAAATGTGGGTATAGTTTAATGTACTCTCTAGATTTGGGGAAAGCTGAAGAAAACTACACTGAGAAATAAAAGTGCATCAAAGAATGGATGGGAGGATAATAAACTAACAAGAGAGCAGAGTTGCTCAATTCTAATTTCTTTGCCAAGGCAAATAACCTTTGCACTGGAAATGATAGACCAAAATAGCTAACAGAGTTAATATCCAAGATAAGTAAGGAGATTTAATATCTAGTATACCTAGTTGTCCTTGATACATTTATCTAGTCCGATGAACAACATCTTTAGATACAGAAAGAACTGACAGGTGTGATTGCTGAACCAAGGTCAATAATTCTTGAAAGATCATGGAAAACAGAAGAAAAACTATAGGATTGGAGAAAGGCAAGTGGTTTTCTGATTTAAAAAAAAAGGAAGGAAATGATCTTCAAACTATAGCCAAATGAGATTGACATTGATTCTGGGGAAAATTCTGTAGGAAGTCATTAAACAGATAATGAACTAATATCAAGAGAGGGACAACTGAATACAGTAACTATATAGAGAGAATGGTTTATTCAATAACAGGCTATGTCAGACTAATCTAATTTCCATTTATGATATTACCAACTGGGTAGATGAGAAAAATCCTCTAGATGGAGTTTACTTGGATTTTATTAAAATTTTGAATAAAGTACCTCACTCCTACTCTTCTTATGAGTGAGGTGGAGAGGTGTGACCTAGACAATGATAAAATTAGGTGACTCAGAACAAATTAGAGAACCAATTAAATGAGTAGTTGTTTGTGATCAACATCAATATAGCAGCCCAGGAATCTGTATTTGGTCCTGTGTTATTTACCATTTTTTTTAACCAATGATTTGAATAGCAAAGATATGTTTAATAACTATACTTGACATAAAATGGGTGGGATAGCTAACACAATAAAGAGTGTCAGGATCTAATAAGCTCTTTATAGGTTAGAGTATTGGGCTAGTCTAATTAGATGAAATTCAATAAGGTTAAATGGAAAATCTTACATTTTAGTGTTAAAAAAAAATAAATTTCATAAGTAAGCTCCAAAGACTAAATTCTTAGAGCACATAATGTATCTCTGCCTGACTTGGTAAGCTTACTTCTAGAAGGGTGACAAAGGCACCCATTCTTGTTCCAAAGTATGCACAGATATGTAGAGCAGCTAGATGGGGCCATGGGTAGAGTGATGATCCTGGAATCAGGAGGACCCACTACTTAATTGTCCTGCACAGGTATCTTCTTAGATGTTTGCTGTTTGCTTAGTGTGTGATGACAAACAAAAAGTTTTTCAGTTGGATACTGAACCAGAATTGAATATATCTTCAAAAGTCGGGATATTAATTGATAAACTCTTTTTCAAATGTCAAAAAAAGCAAAAAAAAAAAAAAAATACCTGCTACAAGCTTCAAGGTTGGGAGAGAGGTAGCAACTCTGTTAGTAGCTGTGGCTTGCTTCCTGCTGATGGCTGCCTTCTTTCCTCACCTTGCCATGAATACAAGGTACCACCTCTATTTCTGGTAGGCTTACTCTGGGGATCTGACCCACTAGAACAAATGTGGTTTGGCAAAGTAGCTCAAAGCCTATATACTATAAGTTAAAGGTGAGGAAAGTATTAAGTTAGATGGAAGTTTGCTTAAAAGATATTTGGTGTTTAGAAGATTTGCACATATTAATCTATATTGGATTACTTGCTGTCTAGGGGAGGAAGGAGGGGGTGAGGAAGGAAGAAAAATTTGGAATACAAGGTTTTGCAAAGGTGAATATTTAAAAGTATCTTTGCATGTATTTTAAAAAGTAAAAGACATCTGAGAATTTAATGGACTTCAAGCTCAAAATGTAGGTCAGTAATATAATGTCAGACAAAAAAGTTAATGTAATTTTGTGCTGCATTAAGAAGTTGGCAAAGAAGAAAGAACAACAAGAAGAAGAAGTTGGTAGTCTCTGCTCTGATCAGGAATAGCACTGTATTAAGTTTTATCTGCCACAGTTTAAGTATACTGATAAATCATAATGTCCACAGAAAGAAAACTAGTACAAAACAGAGCTTCAGTAAACCAGGGTTTAGGTCATATCATTTGGGCATTGTTGGAAGGAACTGGAAATGTTTAGCTTGGAGAAAGAAGAAATGGGAGAGGACATGATAGCTGTCTTCAAATATTTGAAGGGCTGTCATGTGGAAAGGGGATTATTGGATTTGCTCTGTTTGGCCCAGAGGGCAGAACCACATGTAGTAGGTGGATGTTACAAAGAAGCAAATTTAGACCTAAAAAGTTAAAAAAAGCTTCCAAACAGCAACTGCTTTGAGAAGTGGAGGGCTCTCCTTCTTTAGTTGTGCATAACCACAGCAGTCCATTCTAACCCTCAAATTCTGCAATCACAAGATTCAGAATACTCTGTGTGTGCATCACTGCATACTGTCTCGGGATGAGACAAAGGAAGTGTGAGCTCAGAAGGATTCTGAGGATCCCATCACACTATTTCCTAACTAAATTCCGGACCAAATCTCCTCTCTGCCACTTTTCTTCATCATAAGATCCTTGTTGGTGGGAATATCAATCATTTACTCAACTTATTGGTATACTTGAGAATTACTGCCCCAGAATCTTAGACTTGGAAGAGATCTCAGATGCCATCTAATTCAACTTATACGTAAACAAAATTTTTTCTATAACTTACCCAAAAAGAAGTATCTCTACTTTAAGACTTTCATTAAGGGGGAAACTATTATTTCCTACAATAACCCATTTAATTTTTTTAAAAAATTTCAGGCAATCAGATTTAAGTGACTTGTCCAGGGTCACACATTTGTTTGAGGTTGGATTTGAACTCAGGTTCTCCTGACTCCAGGGCCATTGTTCTATCTACCACCTAAGTGTCTCAAGCCTATTCCATTTTTTACTAATTATAACTATTGGTAACTATTTTCCCTTACATCAGGCCTAATTTTTCCTCTACAGAGTCCTAGTTCTGAACTCTGGGGCCTGCACTCAAGCAGAACAAGTCTAATAATCCCTTTTCCACATGACAGCCCAAATACCTGAAGATAGCTATTGTGCCCACCTCCACCCCCAAGTCTTATTTTCTCCAGGGTAAGCACTCCCAGTTCTTTTTTTTTTTTTTTTTTTTTTTTTTTTTTTTTTTTTTTTTTAATGAAGCATCTGTAATTTAACTTGCAAAGCTAGCATTTGCAGACCAAATCAGGTCACCTGGTTCTTCAAATGTCAGAGACCCCAAGTGATTTATGGAGGTGAGTTTTATAACAGAAAAGAGAATTTTTAAAATGACAGAAACTTGTTTTGAACATAATTCAATTGGACTAGGCAGGTCACCTGATTTATGGGCTTCTCCCATGCTTTTTTAATCCTACCCCAAAAGTCCTTGTCTTACAAGGGGCACCTTCTGTAAACAGCACAGATCTTGTGATCAGTAGTTAGCAGTCCCCTAGTTCTTTCAATCAGTCCTCAGGTAGCATGAACTTAAAGCCCCTCATCATTCTGGTAGCATTTCTTTGGACCTTTTTCCATTTATGAATGTCTACCTAACATAGGGAGTTTAGAATGAAATACAGTACTCTACATATGTTCTGATGAGGATAGAATATAGAATAACTAATACCACCCTAGCCCTGGACACCATATTCCTTTTATTGCAGGCTAAGATTGTTTTAATTTGGGAGGGGGGCTGCCAAATCTCACCATGGAATCTTATTGAATTTATAGTTCTATATTGAATATACAGTACTCCCCAGAGGTATTTCAGCTGAACTGATATTTAGTCACATTTTTTCTAATTTACACTTTTGATACTGATTTGTGAACCCCAATATAATATTTTACATGTATTATTGTTGTTCACTCATGTCAGCCACATCTGATTCTTCTTGACTCCGATGGGAATTTTCTTGGCAAAAAGACTGGAGTGGTTGGCCATTTCCTTCTACAGCTCATTTTATAGATGGGAAAGCTGAGGCAAATAGGGGTAAGTGACTTGTTCTGAGTTACACAGCCAATAAGTAGCCAAGACCAGGTTTGAACTCTGGAATATGAGAGCCTTTCTGATTCTAAGCCCAAGCTTTATCCCCTGTATCACCTAGCTGCCTGGATATTTTACATTTACCCCTCTTGAATTTTATCTTTTTAGATTTGACTCAGTGTTCTTGTCTGTCAGGATTTTTTGGCTCCTGAAGTTTTCATCCAATGTGTTAGCCATTCTTCTCAACTTGAAGAAACCTCTATAAATGTGACTGAACAGGCCATCCATTTCTTTATCCAAATAATTGGGAAAATGTTTAAAAAAAAAAAAAGCAAAGGTACAACTTTCTGGTCATGAAACCAACAGAATAGCAAAACTGAACATTTTCTTCAGTCTCCACTAATTCTCAAAAAAAAAAAAAAAAAAAGTAATTATGCACCAGGTATACAGCAGTTACAACTGGACCCACATGACAAAAAAGAGAGAACCTTGACATGATAAAAAATCCCTATGTATGAGCACTGAAAATGTTCACCTTTAAAGACAAACCTCTACCCTTCCAGCAGGGACAAACAAACTGACCTGATTCACAGGCTTAGATCTGCAGCCTATTTTAGAATCCCTTTTTGCTGCAGACTTCTGGTACATCTCGTCCTCCTGCCCAGCACTTCAAATCCCATTCTCTCCTAATACGGGAGGAGGAGGTAAGGGAAAGGGGGAAAGAGCACTACCTTCTTAGTGCTTCCTCTGTACCTGCTGAAAGTAGAAGATGTTGATTCAGCTTGGCCAACAAAGAGATGGGCCAAGGAAGGGACTCAGGACCATAAGGTTCTCTAAGGCATAGACCAAGCCAGTGAAATCTAAGTTCACCCCATGTGAAAGAATGCCAAGACTGTTTTGTAATTCAGCCCCAGAAATGTAACCTCCAGGAAAAGGAGAAAAATAAGAACATAGATGACAGGAAAATATAAAAAGAAAGGCTAAAATACCAAAGATTTTAAGAAGAAAACCTAATAGAAAGGAACCTAAAACTAGAAGGAAATATGAAGACTTAAACCCTCAAAGAGATTACAGACTTCTCTTAATATTGTAAGACAAATGATAGTTAACTAATAAAAGTTAGCATTAATATAGTTTTTTAAGGTTTGTAAAGTCCTTTAAAATTATTGCTTCATTTTATCCTTACAATTCTAGGAGGCAAGAGCAAATTATCTAAATTTCAGATATGAGAAAACTGAGGCAGATAGCGAATAAATGACCTTCTCAGGATCCTACAGATAGATAGTAAAAATCTGAGGCTAATTTGGAACTCGGGTCTTCTGACTCTAAGCTCAGTGCTCTTTCTATTGCATAATATAGCTGCTTCTGTGGAACCAAAACAAGAAACTCCAGAATTTTTCAAAAAGAGAAATAAAATCTATTAGAGAAGAAATTAGGAATTAATATATGCTAGAAGTTTTAGCTTTCAATGTAAACAATAAAATACCCAATTAGCAGATTAGAAAAGGTCAAATTCACAACAGAAAAGTTCTTCAAGGAAGCAAAAGAAATTTGGAATGAAGGAATACTGAAATGGAAAAAAATCTGGCAAAAGAGAAGAGAAGACAACCACATTAAAAGAACACACAATCTCTACACAAAGCCAAAGTTATTGACCTTGAAGACAGGATATGCAGAAACAACTAAAGGATCATAGGTGTCCCAGAAGAATATGACAAATGAAAAAGACTGAACATTATCATAAAGGAAATAATGTAAAAAAAATTATCCAAAAGAAAATATAGAAAACAAAGCACCAATTAAAAGACAAATTGTCTCTAGAAAACCAAACCAACCAAACCCTATATTAGTCAAATAGAACAATTCTAATGACAAATAAATTCTATAATGACCAAGATAAAGACCTTCAAATATAAAGGACAGGAAGTTGAAATAATTCAAAATTATTGTATATCCTCTAGAAATACCTGGAAGAAATAGTTTAGCAGAGAGATGTCAAACTTTCAGCCTGCAGGCCAACAAAACTCCTAAGTACAGTC
This sequence comes from Sarcophilus harrisii, assembly GCF_902635505.1. NCBI lineage: Eukaryota > Metazoa > Chordata > Mammalia > Dasyuromorphia > Dasyuridae > Sarcophilus > Sarcophilus harrisii. The sequence goes on along the minus strand of NC_045427.1, from coordinate 247,829,691 downwards.
CAACCAAATTAAAATAACTGGAAAATGTTTAACAAAATAAATAAAAATACTATATATAATAATAATGTTCATTTGTGGTTTTCTAAGTCAATATGTAATCTTAAGGGATCTCTTTTTAAACACCATTGGAAACATTCAAAAAGCAAAGGATCCAAAATTGCAACTCCAAATGATATACTCTGAAAATACAAGGCTAATCACCAGAGAAAAGAGAATATTCTACAGCAAATTCTAGGCACTGAGGACCCTCCACTAGATATCTTTCCCACATTGATGGAATCTCTTTGGATCTAGTCATTCAACCAATTCTGGATCCAATGGACTGTTCTTTCATCTCCAGGATTCTTTTTTTTTTTTTTTTTTTTTGATTTGTTTTCATCTCCAGGATTCTTAATCTGAAGCCTATGAACTGAAAAAAAAATTTTTTTAAAATAATTGTACTGAGGACCTGAGTTCAAATGTGACCTTAGACACTTAATACTTCCTAGCTGTGTGACCCTGGGCAAATCACTTAACCCCAATTGTCTCAGGGAAAAAAATAAACATAAAAAAAAATTGTAGATAAGATTAATTGCTTAGTTCTATAATCTTATATATTTTATTTTATGCATTTCAAAACATTACTGTAGGAAAGAGTCTATAGGTTTTATCAGACTGCCAAAAGGGTCTATGATAAAAAAAAAGTTAAGAATCCCAATTATGAATCCCAATCTTTTCCACAAAAAAAATTATGAGACACTTTTTCAAATGCTTTGCTAAAACTGAGGTAATTTTCCTAATTCTGTCATAAAGGAAATTAGTTTATAGGTTGGCAAAACCTGTTCATAATGAAACCATGCTTTCTGTTATTGTTGCTTCCTTTTCTATGTTTTTCCCTTTTAAAATTTATTCTATAATTGTGCCTGGAATTTAAGTCATGCAAGTTGCCGATAATTTGTAGAATCCCTCCTCTTTCCTTTCTTTGAAAATCAGGATGACCCTTGACCTTCCCAACTTCAATGATAGCTTTCATTCTCTCCATATCTTTCAAAGTGGTTTATCTTAGTCTTTCCAGATTATAGCTCATCAAAACCAAATGACTTAAACACATCAAGGGCAGTAGGTAAGCTTGCTATCTCCCTACTTATCAGGGGCATCACCTACTCATCATTTTTCCTGTCCAAAGATCATTATTTTTCTTAGAAGAGAATATGGAAACAAAATAATTAAGCAGTTCTATGTTTTCTCTATCATTGATTTCACCCCATTCACCCAAACAAGAAATCTATCTCTTATTTGATTTTTTCCCACTATAGCAAAATATACACATACACATTCCAAACTTTTCATAACTTTCCTCACTCATGAAGCTAGTCTTGTAAGACTTGTAAGATTATCTTGTAAGATAATACCATATTTTTGGAGTGTTCACTTTACATTGTGCTATCTAGAACTCTTGCTTTATCACTTTATTCTATACATGTTCCTCTTACATTGCCTCCAATTTGGGCCCTTTCTAAATCATTGTTTCCCTGGTCACCCTTTCCAACATTTGTCTTTTTTCAAATTTCCCACCAATAAGAGTGAGAATAATCCTTGCACCTGAGTGTGGTGGTGCAGGCCTATAGTCCCTATTAGTGAGGAATGTGATTCTTTAGATTGCTTGAGTATGAGAGGTCTAAATTACAATAAGACTAAAGTCTATACTAATGGGATTAATTAAGTCTGGTACTAATTTAGTGAGATCTCAGGAACAGAAAGACACTAGGCTGAAAGTGGGAAAGGGGCTCAACGGGAAAAACTGAGCATGTTAAATTTCTGGACTGATTAGTGTTAGGAATCAGATTTACAAGTCTTTCTAGACAGACAAAATAGGGAATTTTAATCTTAAAAAAAAAACTTATTACATCTCACTGATCTCACTATCTCTTCTGGACGTCATTATCTCTTTCACATCATCACTCAGCTACATTTTCTCCTTTTGATGTTTTGATGCTTATTTATATCATTATGCCCAGAACCTGGTTACAGTCACCCATCAATCAATCTCTGGGTCATTCACTTTACTTCCTCAAGGACTTTAGTACCTGGATCAGTCTTTCTACTCCAATCCCAGTCCTCATACCTAGAGATTTCAATATAAATCCTAATGTCGCTTTAAATATCCTGGCATCCCAAATCATTAATTCTCTCAATTTCCATAACCTGTATCTTCACTTTACCTCAGTCACCTACGGGGAAGAACAAATTTTAGATCTCACTATCAGCCATTCAATTCAATAACAAGAAGCATTTATTCAACACCCCTTATTGTGCTATTTCCATGATCTGGAACTATGAGATTCCTCTGATCATAATCTTCCATTTTTTTCTACCTACCTTTGCCTCCTTCTGAATCCATTCTTCACTCTCACTACATCCTTCAGTTTCTTTATCGCTCATTGCCTGTTAAATCAAAATTCCCGGATTGCTTTCTCTTTCCTTTCTTCATTGATTTGGACCCATTCTTTTTTTGTTTGTTTGTTTGTTTTTTGCTGAGGCAATTGGGTTAAGTGACTTGTCCAAGCTCACACAGCCAAGAAGTGTTAAGTGTCTGAGGCAGGATTTGAACTCAGGTCCTCCTGACTTCAGGGCTGGTGCTCTATTCACTGTACCATCTAGCCAGACTTGGACCCATTCTTAATGCTCTTGTTCTGTTGACATTTATAAATTGCCAAATCCCATACCTGGGTTTATCCCTATCGCTTTCTTTCTCTTCCTATTCATAATGTACTGGAGAAAGTCACAAAGAGAAATCACAGAAGGTCACAAAAAGTACTGAGTTGCCTAGAAATATATATTACCCAATCACAACTGAGTTTTCACTACAATATTACAACCTTTTTATCCTTCATTTATCAATTCTGTTACCCCCTCCATGGTTATTGAAAACCACATTTTCTTTCCTCAAGTTCCTTACATCACCTTCCTTCCTCATTCTTTTAGCAAAGGATTTGAACCCTTATTTCCCTTCAAAGTTCAACTCAATTCCCAGATAAAACCTATTCTGATGACTTCCCTGCCTTTTCACCTACTCACTTCTATTGTTAGTGCTCCACCAAATTTCTTGGATTTTTAAATCTGTTAACAGTGTCAGTAATTCCTTAATAAGAAGTAAGCTCCTTGAGGGCAGAAGCTGACTTTTTTGTCTCCTGGAAGTAAACTCCTTAAGGGCAGAAGCTGACTTTTTTGTCTTCCTACCCTTAGCATCTAGTACAGTGTCTTATAAATAATAGGCATTTAGTAAGTGTATAATGAGCTAAACTAAATTGAATTGAGCCAGCATCTCACATGTCTCTCCCAGTCCATCCCAAAAGCCATCATTGTCACAGTGAGACATCTTCTCTTACCCATCAGGGGAACGATAGCAGCAGTGAATACGCTGCTGCTCTGGACCACGAAAGTCATAACAGCACCAACCACAATGGCCAAGTAGCCGCTGAGCCATCCAAAGGGGAAAGGGAATTCTGCAGGGATCAAGAGGAAGAAAATACCATAATGATTATAAAAAAAAATAATAACAGAATTTGCAATTTATATAGCACTTTACAGTTTATAAAGCACTTTCCTAAAAGTAGTCCTGTAAGATTATTAGTGTAACTACTATTTTGCTCATTTTGTAAACAATGCTAAATGAGCCTCAGAGAATACCCACTTTTATAAAACTACTAACAAAAAATTCCTGATATTAATAGCAATAATGATATTAATAATTTCTGACATTACCCCTTGGGCTTATGATGTTTTTTACATTATTATTTTTGGTTCTCACCAAAATCCTTCAAGACAGATAGTTGAATTATTATCATCACCATTTTATAGATGAGTCTCAGAGAGGTCAAGTAACTTTCCCATACAGAATGGATTTAGTGGCAGAGAGCTTCCATGTCTCCTGACTCAGAAAGTCCCATATTCTTGCCAATATATCATGCTTCCTAAACTTCTTCCAATCCTCATCTTTACCCCTTGTGTTCTCCTCCTGGACAGTACCTGCCCAACTGCCCTCCCCTCCAATCCCAGTTCCCCCTCACCAGCATTGATGACCTTTCGAATGACTTGGGCAATCTGACCATGAAGGACAGAATTGAGGAGGCGAACAATGAGGACCAGGCCAGTGCAGAGTACAAGTAGAGAGCCAGCCAGGAGGATGAAGCCAATGGCCAGGTCAGTGAGGGACGATCCCACGAAAATGTGGTGACCTAAAAGAGATGGTCACAAGGATTGGACTGGGGCTGGGGGAACGGGCCGGCAGGGAAGAGTCAAGGAGAAGTTTAGAGAGGAATGACTCTTACAGCGTTCCACGTAGACTGTGCTTGTGATGTTCTTCTCTAGGCAAAGCTGGTCTCCGCAAGGGAAGCAGGACTGCATGTTGCATTCACTCATGTTCTTCACTACTATGGTCTCCACATTCTGGATTAGATTCAGGGGTCACAGAAGGGCTTAGAAGTCATAGACTTGGATTAGGAATGTCAGGGGGCAATACTGGGAGAGTAAGGGTACATAAGGTGGCGTCTGGGGAGAGTTCAGGAGTCAGAGGGCCAGGTTAACAAGAGTTATATTAGGAAGGGTCCAGGGTCAGAGCCAGAATGAACTGTGGCAATCTAGTTAAACTTTTTTCCCTCAGAATGGCATTTTTAAATTGAAAGAAAAATGAAAATTTCAATTTAGAGATGGATGAAAAAGAAGATGTAATTTTTTCTCATTCAAGTTTATGGACCCCCTGGAATCTAGGGATTCATGAACCTCAAGTTAAGGACCGTGGTCTGGAGGAACCTTGAAGGAAGTGGATTCTCTTTGATCTATGATATAGGGAGATAGGGGTTTGTTTGTGACCTGGGATGTATCCTCACCATCTCGTCCCTGGAGACACACCATCGCTTGATGATGCTGTTGGTCACATTTCCTGTGGCACTTTCTGAGATAACTTTAGAGTCCAGCTGTGGAAGACCAGGTCAGAACAGTGAATAACGGAAAGCTCAGTTATAGGCTAGCATTAGCCTTAATCCTATCTCTGGCATCAACCACCTCCTGGGTAACTTCCCCTTCCCATCTTTTCTCTTCCTTCCCCCCTTCCCTTTATGCACACACACACACACACACACACACACACACACACACACGAGTCCCCCATGATTACCCAGACCTGCCCCCTGTTAGCCACCGGAAACTTTGAGAAATATAACCAGCATAGTTGGCCAAGTATTGCCCACTTTGTTTAAAGAGTTCAAAGCAAAGGAAGAAGAGGAAAGCTTTCATGGCTATAACCATAATTGTGTTCTGCAATAGGAAAGCAAATATGAAAAATGATAGCTCCTGATTCCAAGGAACTTACAATACAATTGGGGAAGAGACACGTATACATTTAAATATGAGATTAGTGAAAATGTGGTAAGTTCAAGAAAGAGACTCAGACAAAGTAGTTAAGAAAATTTGAGTTAGAAAAGACCACTTTCATCAGGGGAATGAGTGAAGACTTCATAGAGAAGGTACATTTAAGATGTATATTCAAAGAAATAAGGGATTTTTGACAGATGAAGTTGAGAAACCAGATCATTTCAGAGAGAGCTGGAAAAGGTGGGGAACCTTATTAAATTCACAGAGACAGAAAACTATAGGAAAAGATCAGGGAATATATTTAATGGTCCCATTTGTTGGAATGTAGAATATATGAATGTATAAAATGTAAGACTGATCAGGAAGGCTCACTAATCAACTAGAGGAGCTTTGTTTCAAACTTTTAATTGTCTGTGCCCCAGTTTCTTCATCTGTCAAAATGACTTGAAGGAAATTCTCCTTCTTTACAGTATCTTTACCAAGAAAACCCCAAAATGGGGTCATGAAGAGTCGATATAACAGAAATAACTGAACAAGAAGAATAACAATATCCTCTCTCCATAGAGGTAAGGCACTTTAAAAGAAAAAAAAGACAATACCTGATTCAGTCTTAGTGATTTTGGGTTGGCCTCCAAAATAAATTGGGTTGGTTTGGAACTAGTCCTACATGCCTTCTAAGGGATGGGTTTCAGTGTCTGGGATAGCCTCAAGATTATGCCATAAACTTAGAGCTGGAAGGAACCTTGGAAATCAGTAAGTCCAAAGGCTTCATTTTACAGATAAAGAAACTGAGCTTTAGAGAAGTTAATTAAGTTCTCCATGGTCACATGGCTAATAAATGCCAAAAATGAACCCAAGACTTCTTGACTCCAAATTCAGCATCCCATACACCACACCATGTTGTCTCTCATATTCTCCAGAGTATACACTCTCTTGAGCAGAAATAACCTTTGGGTTGGTCTATAAAAGTGAACTCACTGACCTGGCAGCATTTGGATGAGAGCCACGTCTACCTACTGACTTGTGCTGGTACTTCAAAAGATGGAGAGGACATAGAAAGCCACATCTCTCAGTGGAGACGGTTGATGAAAGCCTACTAATTAGCATGAAGCAGGAGACATTCCTTAAGATGAACTGATGTAACACAATTTTGGACAAGCATCATGCTAGTAGTCTACCTACAAATAAGAATCAAACAAACCTTTTTTGTTCTTGTTGAGTCATTTCAATTGTGCATTACTCTTCATGACCCCATTTGGGATTTTCTTCATAAAGATACTGGAGTAGTTTGTCATTTTCTTCTCTAGCTCATTTTACAGATGAGGAAACTGAGACAAACAGGAGTAAGTGACTTGCTTAGAGTCACACAGCTCAGTAAGTGTCTGAGACTGGATTTGAACTCAGAAAGATCCTGATTTCAAGTCCAGTATTCTATCCCCTGTGCCACCTAATTGCTCCAAATAAACCTAGGAAGGAATTACATTTAGAGACTTCCCCAAATAAATTTGGGATGATGATATCAGTCAAGAAGAATATGACCCTTTTAGGGATTCCTCTAAGCCTGAATCTGGTTGTGTAAGCCTAGAGCTTATGGTCTTCTAGGCCACTGGTTACAGAAATAAAATTAGAAAGATAGAGTGCAATCATTTTGTGAAGGGATTTAAATGCCAAAACTAAGAAGATTGTATTTGATCCTGTAGGCAACAGGAAAAGTCATAGAGGAGAAATAAGGTCATTTGTGATACATTAAGGAGATTCTGTAGTCAGCTGTGTGAAGAAAGAAGCAAACGATTTGGAAACTGAGAGTGACCACTCAGAAGGCTATGACAGTAACCCAAGACAGGGGTAATGGTGCAGTAAAAAAGAGTTAGTGGAAGTAAAGAGAAGTGAAGGAAACAGATGGAAAGATATTGTGCTCTAATCAATGGGACTTGGAAATATATTGGTTGTGAGAAGTAGAAGAGAGGGAAGAATTAAAGTCAACTCTGAGGTGTAAAATCTGGCTGGCTGGGAGCATGGAAGTACCCTCAACAGGAGCAGAGACACTAGGGGAAGGAATGGGTTTGAGAGGAAGATGATGAATTTAGTTTGGGACATGTTTACTTTGAGGATCTGGTAGTACTTCTAGGCAGTTGAAGTCATAGTCTGGAGCTCAGGGAAGAAATCAGAGCTAGATGAACAATTCAGCTCAAGAAACACTTCTTACAGGTTTACTTACAAGGTACTGTACTGGATGATAGAGATATAGACATGAAGCATGACATGTTATAATGCTAATTATATAGATTTGATAGTTATATGCACAGTTGAAAATTGGAGCTGTGGAAAGAGATGAAATCATTAAGGAATAAAGTATAGAAAGAAGAGGAAAAAGGTCAAGAACAGAACCTTTGGGGGCTTCCCACAGTTAGCAGACAGGAGAACAAAGATGAATCAATGGCGGCTCAAAAGTTGAATTCAGATGAAAAAGATAACCAATGCAGAGCTATGTCAATGAACCTGAAATTAATGCAAGAACTTCCCTAGTTCTTCTGTGATCCAGTCATTACATAATAAACCCTAATTCCAAATCTCTCTCTCTTTGAAAATCAAGATACTTTACCAATGTTGATTTTAGGCCTGTTGAGCTAAGTCACTTTTATTAAAACTTTCTTAGGAGGGCATGGAAAAATGAAACAGAAGCTATTCAATTAATAAATGAATTAAGCCTCAAAGAGAAACCCAATAACCCTGAGATTCTGATCCCTCTCTCCCTCCATTTTCTTGGAAGGTACCTGCACAATGAGATGGGTGAGGGGCTGGGTTAGCACCTTCAGGATGTCGGGTGCCCGTTGCCCAGGGCTGAGAGTAAAGGCTCCCACCACCAGGCCACTGAGTCTCTCCAGAGCTCTGGCTGCAACTTCCAGGGGCAGCAGCACCAGAACTGTCATCCAATTAAAAATGCCATGGACAGCAGAGCCACCAAAGGCTCTGTAATACCAAGTTCACATGATCCGATGTAAAAATGTTCTCCACCATAGACATCCCTCCCAGGGCCTGGGAAGACCCAACCTGAGGACCCTCCCCAGTGTCTCCCGCCTTAACCCCTGGACCTCCCACCTTCCCCCTCTCCAGTCCTTCCCCCTAATCACCTCCGGAATTCATCTCTGGCACCCGATTGGGCCATGGAGACTAAGGTGCTGGTGATAGATGTGCCCACATTGACTCCCATGATGATCGGTACCGAGGCTTTAACAGTTAGCACTGAAGAGAAAATCCAGCTCAACTTCTAGAACTCTTAGCCCTGAGATTGGGGTAGATATGGGGAGGGCCTTTTCCTCCCCACCCCTACCCCCATCAGTCCTCCCACAAAATCCACTTTTCTGTGAAACTGGAGGCCCAGTCACCCGAGAGCAGAGCAGAAAATCACAGTCACTCACAGTTTGAAGCCACCATGCTGACCACAATGGAGGAAGAGGTACTGGAACTCTGCACCAGGACAGTGACCAAGATGCCGATGACAAGTCCAGCCACAGGGTTGGACAAGACTATGTTGTCCTTGAAGATGTCCCCAGTTACTTTGCCTAAGATAAAAGGCAGGAGGGATGAAGGGAAGAAGAAAAGCATCTGAGAAAGATAAAGAAGCAATCCCTGATACCAATGGAACCTGGGAATACTTGCATGAACTGTCAGAGTGAACTGATAACAAGCACATTTTACACAATAACAACTCTAAAAAGCAAACAACTTTTTTTCCCTTTTTTTTTTTTTTTTTTTTGGTATATGTGAGGCAATTGGGGTTAGGTGACTTGCTCAGGGTCACACAGCTAGGAAGTGTTAAGTGACTGAGACTAGATTTGAACTCAGGTCTTCCTGACCTCAAGACTGGTACAAAAGTCTTTGAAAGACTTCTGAAAAAAATCTGATGCATCCAGTGATCAGCCATGATTGCAGAAAACCCACAATGAAGCATGCTGCCCACCACCTTACAGACTGAGGACGCAGAACTAGACATATTCTATTACATGTAGCTAGTATAATAATTTGTATTGTTTGACTATCCATCTTTACAAGAGTTTCTTTTTCCTTTGCTTTTCAATGGTGAGATGGGAGCGAGAAGCAAGAAGGGAAATTTATTTGTAAATAGAAAAAAAATTTGTTTAAATTAGTGATTCCTAAACCTCCCCTGGTCATGCCCAAGGTCACTCACTGCTCAGCAGCTGGAAGGCAGAGCTGAGAATATCCAGGGAACAAATGAAGAAGTAGAGGAGGCCAAGAAGGGCAAAACCCTTCAGGACACCAATGACCACATGGCGTAGCCGATCTTTCCAGTTTAGCTCTGAGGGAACAAAGTAGACAATTTTCTTTTGCCCAGGGCTTCCATGCTTACCCTTATTTGATAAACTTAATTCCTACATCCCAAATCCATCCCCCTCATCCTGACATTCCCTTTCCATATACCAGTCCTTTCATCTCTGTGCCATACTCCTCTTTCCAACTTTAATCCCTTTATTTCTATTTTCATTCCTTGTTTTGACCTCACAACCCTAAACCCTGTTTCCCCTACTAACCTAAATCCCTACATGCCCACTCCATACATCCCTACATCCATAACCCAATTCCACAACTTTAATCACTCTCCTCATACCCTCAGTTTTATTTATTAAATGGGGATGGAATCATGAGGGTTCTCTGAGAACCAAAACTCAAAGAATTTATTTTCAGTTCTTTCCCTTGACTACAAGATGTTTCCTCCAACATCAGATGCTTTTTTGCCCCCTTTTAATTCCTTGTTTCTGACTGGCTCTGATCTTCTCTACCTCAGAGACAAGAATAGGATTCACCTTTCCATGATGGGCCAGATGCTTTCAGCTGTGGGAGGGCCCAAGGGTCCACTATCTTCTCTTCCTCCAGGTCTGGGGTCCAGTCAGGGACCTGAGTTCTGAATTCTTGCATCCCTGCGGAAGGTCTGAGTCAGGGCCAGGATGAATGGCTGAGCTGGACCCCAGGACAAGGGCCAGCTTTCTAGGGTGGGGCAGGGAAGCCACTAAACAGGGCAGAAGCTGAGATGGAGTCAGGGTGTGTTACAGGACAAAGGAGTTGGGGGATAAGAAGCAGAGAAGCAAAGGACAGGGACAGAGAATCAAAGGGAGAGGGGAGTGTGTGGAAGAAGACTATTCTGGTACCTGCATCTCCAGTGCTCTGGCCCTCAAGGCTGATAGTGACTGTGGTCGGGGCCTTGTGACCAGGCTGAGAGTGAGACATGGGCAGGGGTCAGTGTAGGGCCAGGTCCCAGGCTGGCTGTGGGAAATGAAAAGAATGGCAGAAGGCTGGAAAGGTTCCTTCTTTCCCTGGCAGGGAATGTAAAGGAGCCAGAAATCCTGAGTCTCTGCTCCTCACCTCCACAGAAGGTAACTTCTTTGGCTTCAGGTCTGTGTTTTTCTCCCACCTGTCTGTTACAAATATATCCTTCTAAGCCAGAATCCGCACCCACAGTAGACGTGATGATGCTCTATTACAAGAGGCAAATTCAGAGGCTTCAGGTAACCCATGGTCTCATCCGTCCCTCTGTCCTCCTAAGGTCTGGGCCCATCCAGAAGTCTTTTTATTTAAACTGTTCCTGCCAATTCTTCCAGGATGTACACAATCAGATCAAGCTATCTTCGGGTTGGGACAAGGGTTAGGGTGGAGAAGAGGGCAAGGAGGGCAAAGTGGGAAGGTAACATCAGGATCTGGCCCTGAGTGGAGAACTCAGTGACCCTTCCTATCTCGTGTCATTAAAGACACTGTAGATGGTTTCAGATTAGACTTTGGCATTTAAAATGACTAAAGTGACAATTTACCATTACAATTCCTGGATTGTATGCTCAATAAGGGGTATAGGTTAGAACTAGAGAATGATATGGGGAGGGGGGTAATCAGCGCTCCTACTCATTTGTCGGAAAGCCAAGGTCCTAATTTTTCAACACTTAGTGCCCCGCAAAAGCCATACTGTTCATCTTTAATCTTAACCTTGGCTTTCCCATAGCCTGATTTTTAGCTTTTATTTGGAAGCAACTGCTTCCCCTTCATACCTCCAGAAGATTCTTAAGATCAGAGAAATGGAGTTGGAAAAGACCTCAGAGGCCTCCCAGTCCAGCTCTCTCATTTACAGATAAAAGGGACTTGTCCAAAATCACACAAGTCGTAAGTATTAGAAGTGGGATTCAATCGCAGATCTTCTAACCTCACATCCAGTATTCTTTTACAGTGGACCAGGTTGCCTCCACATATTTCCACCTCCCCTGGATAGTCAAGTCCATCACAGCCCAGGTCCTCCTCCCATTTCCTCCTCACAATTCACCCACAAGCACAGACATCATGTCATGTCGTGTCACAGTCAGCAGCTCCCTCCTGCCTGATTCTGAGATTTTACAAGGCAGGAGGGGGGGGGAGTATACCCCCTCTGTCACCCTCCTCATTTTCCGGTGATATAAGAAGAGATGGAGGTGCATGTGTCTTGCCCCCCTCTCCTTCTTAGCCACTTCTCTGTTCCCTTGTAGTTCTTTCCTGCCATTAACTACTAGGGTAGCTAGGGATGAGAGGATAAACCTGGTATTCTGTGAGAGAAAGCCAACCCACCCTCTCTAATACATCCACCTGCTGCCCCAGCCAAGCCCCAAGTCCTACCCCCTAAGGCTCCTACCTGAGCAGCCTCTTGGCCCCAAGGCACCCTCTGAGAAGTGATTAGGAGGCTGTATAAGAGCCTGTAGTGCCTTGAACCCACGGGAGCAGCTTCAGGTCAAAGATCCAGCTTTGCTCACACATGACCCACTATAAGCACCACCCCATTAATGTTTACCCGGGAGCTAATCTGCCCCCCACTCCCTGGTGAGGACACCACATTTCTGACGTGGTCCTCCAGTCCCAGACACCCCTAAGGGACCAAGCTGTCTACCTCGAGCCCTTCCAGCAAAAGGATCACACTTCCTTGGTCTGGGTGCCTCCTCTTACCTGGAAAGTAAGCTCTTCTGGACCATCCCTGACAGGTCATCTGTTTGAAATGACACTGATCCCTTTCCCCATCCTGAAGAAGCCAGGGGACAGATACGTTTAACCATGACCACAACTGCACTCAAACAGGGACGCATGACTCATACAAAGCCTGACTTCTACCTGCCATTGGCAAGGTAGAAGGCAAAGGAACCTGGGTTTGATATTCTGCGCCCCCAGGTTCCAGCTCTTCTTTTGGTTTTGGCTTTCTCTATATAACTCCAGAACATCTAGAAGAAACGTGGATTTAAGAAAACTAACTCTGAGGTGCCCGAGTCCTGAGCTGGCAAATGCCTTACATGGCTTATCTGCTACAGAGCACTCTGATAAAGAGATGCTTAATTTTGAACAGTTTATGTGTCCTTCCTCCCTGCTATCTCCCTGTCCATTGTTCACCCTCCCAAGGGTATCATTCACTTGCCTGAAAGGAGAATGAGAGCAGAGTGGGCAAACCAAGGGCAGCTTCTGTTTCATGTTGGGGCAAAGGGAGGATAAAGATACTGGAGCGTGAGTGCAGGATTATTCTGAGTTAAGAATGAGTCAGGGTCCAACGCAATCCCAATAGACTTTGGATAGAAAATGAAATATCTGCCTCCAGAAATAGAATGAAGTTTGAATGCAAACCAACACCTGCTATGTTCACTTCTTTTTTGTTTTTTTTTCCTTTCCCATGGTTTTCTCCTTTTGTTCTGATTTTTCTCTCCAACATAATTCATAAAATAACATATATTAAAAATTAACTAATTTTATAAAAGAATGAGTCAGGGTTTGGATAAGGGAAAGGTAGAGGAAAGGAAAATTGAGTTAAATATCTGTGTCTGGAGTGGGGGCAAGACTAGGTTTAACAAGTCATCAATGGAGTCAGTATTAGATTTAGAGTGAGGTCTTGTCAAACCATGGTTAGAATGAAATCTTTGGAGAAGGAATGGGACAGTCTCTAATATCCCTTGAAGTACTGATATTTTATGGTTCTGTGCTTACCTTTGATCCCAAATTGAGCCCTGAGATCAGCCCCTGATTGATTTGGAAATCTGACTGTAGACTGAGCCCTTACTCTGGTTACAAACAGAATTCTGACTAAGACTGGCTGTGGGCCTTGTTATAGACCTCCCATGTGCTCTTGGGACACTATCTCTGGTGCTCCCTTTTCTAGAGGTCAGCCCCTCTCAGATGAGTCCCCCATCTGGGGCAGCAGGATCAATGGCTGAACACCCCCCATGCCAGGGTCAGGTTTAGATGTACTCCCCAGGGGGCCAAACTGTGGGGAGTCCCCATTCTCTGCATGTTCCCTGTGGGCATATGAGACTTTGGACTTGGTGGGTGAGGCAGATCTGTGTCCCTCTTGGGTCAGCACATTCCCTTGGATGCCTTCCCCTCCCCTCCACAACCAGGAAGCTTAGGGTATCATCTTGAGACCTAGGTTCAAAGAAAACTGCCAAAAGGGAGGGAGCACTATCCCCTTCTGGACAACACAGGAATTGACTAAAAGTCCTACTTGGGATCAGCACCCTGAATCACTTTCTGAGAAGCCCCAGTGTCTGAGGATCATTTAGGAATCAGGGTCCAAGGGGTCAGTGTCTATAGTTCAAGGTGATATTTGAGGCCTGCCTATCAGTAACACAGGGATTGGAGAGCAGCTTCTGACCTGAAGGGGTCATTCATGGCTTTCCTGTTTTCCCCTATTTTGTTCCCTGCATGAGGGGGAAAGAACCCTGATAGGTGACTCTAGGGCCAGAAGGATCCTCAAGCAATTAGAGACAAACTTTGTGACTTCAGGAAAATACGCAGATGGGGGACAGAGATCAGAGTAGATAGTCACACTTTAGTAAAAAAACAAAACAAGACAAAAAAAAATCCCAGAAAAACAAATGGTTGTAAACACAGCCTCTGTGCGGTATACCAAACTACAGGGATCTCAGTCCTGGTCCTAGATATCCCTCCCTGGTGATCCGGAGATGGCCTCTCCTGGGGCACAAGCCAATATAGCCTTTAGTATAGGTGCTATGGGGTTTGAGTTTGGGCTTCGCTCCAGAGTTCTATTTCTTCCAGGGGCTTCAGTTCCAGGGGTTGAGTTTTCTTGGGAGCCATTATGGGTTCTGGCAGCCAGAGGCCCTTTGCCACCTTGAGGAACCAGAATCCTCCAAGCAACCCCAACTCAGGATCCTAGTAGGAAGCCCAGGAAGGTGAGTCATCATTGAGAAGAGGTGGGTAGCAACTGGCATGGGAGCTGGGGCCCAGAGAGAAGGGCAAGGGACCGGCGATGAGCTGTGCCACAGGATGCAACAAGGGCCCAGACGGAGGAGAGGAACCTGGGCTTCCCGGGAAGACTGCCTGGGTCCTGTGGCGAGGGGCTGTTTCGTGGCAGGATACGGTTGGTGGCTGGGCACCTCATGTCCAGGACTTAGACTTCAGGGGTGCCCTCAGGCTCACAGCCTAGGCAGCAGCCCCAGCAGCAGCCCTGCCGGGGGAAGCTAGGCTGCGGGCCCAGGGCTGGACAAGGGCTGGCGGGCTGCTGGGTGATGGCTGAGCTGGGCTTGGGGGCACTGCCTTTGTGGGAAGTGGGGGGCCAGGGCTCTCCCCGGGGCGGCTCTCGTTCTGCCTTCACAGCCAGGAAGGCTGCCAGATCAAGGTCCAGCATGGCCACGCCACCCCGTGGGGTGGGCGTGCTCTGGCGGCACTGGGGACAGGGGATCCATCGCTGTTCATGGGCTGGCGTGTCCAGTCTCCGCACACAGGCCTGACAGAAAGTGTGGCCGCAGTAAAGACGGCGCGGCAGGCGGCCCGCCAGGTCGTAGGAGGAATAGCAGATGATGCAGTCATTCCGGCGGACCCCCACTTCTGAAGGCTTCTCCTTGACAGGAAGGGCCTCACTTTCCACGGCTCCCTCTCTGTGCAACATTCTGTGGAGAGAAAGAAGGACCAAAGCTGGGGACCCGGGCTCACTTAGCCAGGTACCTTGGATTCCATCAAGGTGTGGTGCAAATCTTGACTTCGTCAGACTCCCTCTGTCCTGGAACGTTCCTTTATCCCAACCTTACTTAACAATCAGTCTCTTTGTTCTGGTTCTGCTTTCAGGGGATACACACAGGTACAAACAATGGAGACGTGGAGTCAGAAAGATTCGTATAAAAGAAGCCATCATATAAAAAATTTATATAGCATCTTCTGGTTTGCAAAGCATTTTACAAACATTTCATCCTTGTCACAACCTTACACAGGAAGCATTACAAATAATATTCCCATCTTACAGATGAAAAAATTGGTTCTGACAGAGGTTAAATGACTTATTTGCCTAAGATCAAACTATGTGGCAAGTCTGAGACAGAATATGAAGACAGATATTCCTAATTCCCAAGTCTGGTATTCTAACTGCAGTGAATGACTGGATGGATAGATGAATGAATGAAAAAAGCCTCTATTAAACACTTATTGGGGACACAAAAAGAGAAGCAAGACAGTCCCTGTTCTAACAGAATTTACATTCTAATAGTGGGAGACAACACACACAGGAGGATTCAGCAGTAAGTCAGATGGTCCTTAGGATGCAATGGTAAAACAGATGGCAATGGGCCTTCATTAATGATATTTCTGTTGATTAAAAAAAAAAAACCCACAACATATCCATTTCTGCTGTTGATCCATTTGACAGGGTTTAGAACCATGCAACACTTCTTATGTTTAGGGCACGCTGACATCTGGAAAACATAGGGCGGGAACATTGGCCCTGTTATCAGAGGATGTGGGTTTGAATACCAGCTCTGACACCCTTGGAGTGCCCCTGGCCTTGATGATCATTAAGGCCCCTCACACTTCTAACACTTGATCCCATGAACATACATGCACAGAACATGCACATGCACATACACACACAGAGGCACAGCAACTAACACACAGAGAGCTTAGATGAGGAACCACAAACATTTTATTTACAAATTATATAGAGACAAAGAAAGTTATCCACTCCTCTCTTTTCACTCTTGGAAGAGTGAGGAGTGAAAATTTCAGGAATAGCCAAAATGGGGATCAGAGAACTGGGGAAGAGTTTGGAGAGGGAATAGTTATGGGACTCCCCAAAAAGATGCTCTAAAGGTACTTTGTTGGAGTACAGGGAGGGTAGGAAAGGTAGAATGAAGGATTATATGAACAGAGACATCCTCCTGGTTGGTCCTTAAGGGACTATAATCCTAGTGATCACCTCAGTTCCTGTCCTCAGGAGAATTTATCAACGTTGAGAATGAGAGCTAGGTTCAAAAACTTTTGCTGAGTTGAGATCTCCATTGGAGATTTTGGGAGATGACTGATCTGCCATGTGTTTTTTGAACATTCTACCTCCTTTCCCACTAAACCAGACTTTTCTGTCTCCAGGTCAAATCGATAAAATCAACACATCTTTAAAAAAAAAACCCAGTTTCTGTTGATTTCTGTGTTAAGGCCAATGGGAGCCACCAAAAACACAGTCCCTGCCTTTTGACATTCAGTCTGATTAGGGAGACAATAAACTTCTCAGGTATAGTATCATTCACCAATGATCTATCAAAGAGTCCTTATGGAGACTCTTTCTCACCTTTGGCAAAATCCCCACTCTTCACCCTGACATTCACTCTAGAGACCCCCTAGACTCTGAATGTGACTCTCCCAAATGCTGAACTAACATTAAATCTCAGGAATCTGTTTTCCCCTGGCTCCTTCCTCTCCCCTGTTCAGACCCCCCAGAACCTTGTGGGAAATCAACAAGAGACTCTGAGGCAGGATGACTGGCATTTAACACCCAGAGTAGAACCTAGCCCCTTTCTCCTTTCGCCCCTCTCCTTTATCTCATGGTTCGTTGCTGGGCCCATGACAGGCAGTATAGCCACCACCTGCACTCTCTCACTAGGTGCAGGGACCCCCAGTGGTCCCATTCCACTCCTCTCGCAGTGGTTGGTGTCTAGGCCACAGTGTGGAGACAAGTAGGACTGCACTTTCCTTCTGTTCCCTCACAGCCTTTGTTCCATGGCACATAGAGCATGTACCATGTTCCATGAAGATCCGTGAGCCTTGACTGAGGTGGGATATGGCAGTGGTATCCTGAGGTGGAGGCAGTCAGTGGCCTGGATAATAATGGCCTGATACTGTCCGGAAGTCTCTATCTGCCTGCTCTGGGCCCTTGTACCCCAAAGTTTTCCTAGTCACTTTGCCCCAGACATCAGAACTGCTAGTTATAGCCTGATACAACAAGCTTCCTCCTCCAAGAAGCTCCTCCTAGGCCCAAACTAAAGAATCTACCTTTGTCTTATGCTTCCTGGATCTCAAGAGTCAAGAACTTTACAAATCAAAGGCTTATCTCCTGCCTGGCCCACGGGGTCCTGGGACTTTCTCTATCGCCTTCAGCTAGTTCCTGAAGGACTCAATCTTCCAGGTCCTTAGTCTCCTTTGTCTCCTCAGGCCCGTGGATTTTGCCCAAGAGAGATGTCTGAGGGAAGATTTGTCTCTCTGGCTCTGGTGGCTTCACCTCCAGCTGAGGCTTGGGGTCTCTGGTCCCTGAAGCCATCTCCTTGCATTGGGGTTTGCCTGCAAGGGAGCTGGGGCAGAGGAGATTTATCTATCTGGCAATCTACTCATGTCCATTTGAGAGACAAACTTTTTGGATCATCTATTACTTTGGTGTATTCACTGAGTTCCCAGAAGTTCAGTTCTCTAGTCCTGGGTGTTTACAAAGCTGACCAGGGATTGGGGAATAGATCTAGAATCTAGAATCTAGGATCTAGAATAGATCCACATCAATCTTTTCCCCATCCCCCCACCCCAGGACCAAAGCTGATAGCATTGCTGTAGTACCAGATCATTCCTGACTGCAGGCCCAACTTCGGAATCTCCCTGCTCCTCTCCCTCTCCTACTGCTTCTCTCCCAGACACCTGCTCCCAGCTCTTTCCCCCTCTCCCTCCTGCTTTCCCTGTCCTCCTGCCCCAGTCCTCCTGCCAGCTCTTACCTGCTCCCTGACCACTGGTCTGGATCTGGTGCTTCTGCATGTGTCTGCCCCCAGGGCCAGATCCCAGGGAGTCTGATGGGTACTCAAGGTGCTCAGGGCTCCCCCTCCCCCAGTGGGGGCTCACATTACCACCCAGGAGCTCAGGATGAGCCAGCTCCGCTTTCAGTCACAAAAGCCCTGCAATGAGATCTCCCACCACAGCTTCCAGACACATGGCCTTGCGAGAGATAAGGAGCCTTAGGGCCCTCCGCTGGCCCACCTCTGCGTGTTCCCCTGAACAGGGAAAAACAACCAACTGAACTTCCATTTATCACTCCACGACGTAGGGGTGGGGAAGCTTGTGAACTGCAGGGTTGTAATGGGGAAGACACCAGAACAGACATAAGTTGGATGTGGAGCATGAGGAAGGATCATGGAGGACCATGTTAAAAGCTGAATCTGACCTGGACATGTCCCCTTAATGTATGGACATGGTCAGGGAGTAATTAATAGTAGTAGCTAATATTTACACAGCATTTTCTTCACAAGAGCTGCATGAAATGACTGGGATAGACATTGTACCCATTTCACAGATGAGGAAACAAGCTCAGAAAGGTTAAAGTCACTTGCTTATGATCACATAACCAATGTTAGAGATAGAACTTGAATCTACTTCTGATTCTTAGCAATACCCGGCACAGCTTCTTGGCCTGTGACCGTGAGTCAGTTCTGGATGGGACCCTGCCCCTGATCTTGGCCATTCCTTTCTCAGATCATATACGGTGCTTGTGTTCCAGGAGCAGCTGGCATAGGAGTAGGGGCAGGTTCAATTTAACTCAAGTTTCTGTAGTGGGAACTGAAGAGTTGCTTTGAGCCAAATTTGCTCTGAATCTGGCAGAAAGTGAAGGGGGAGGGCAGCCTCCCCTTCCTTGTCCCCCCCACCTCAATTTTTCTCCCTCGACCTGCCCCCAAAACTCTCCCCAAACTGGTCT
Organism: Sarcophilus harrisii; assembly: GCF_902635505.1. NCBI lineage: Eukaryota > Metazoa > Chordata > Mammalia > Dasyuromorphia > Dasyuridae > Sarcophilus > Sarcophilus harrisii. The sequence continues at coordinate 247,810,388 of NC_045427.1, read as the reverse complement.
GACTAGTTCTTGTGGCTCAGTCTGGGTGGGGCTGCTACTGTTCCAGGCTGGGCTTGGGTGAGGAGGGAGTTCCTGCCTAGGAAGGTGGTTAAGTGGGCCATGGGCAATCGGGCGAGGCAGGTGGGAAAGGGGCACCCACAGTGCCAGCGTGTGTGGGGGCACAAACAGGCAGTACTTTGCTGATAGTGTTGGCGAGTCTCTTCCAGGCTCCTCACACTTGGGTCTTACACAGCGAGCCCTCACATATACCGGCCACCTCTGGGCAGGGATTGCTTCCTGAGGGCTGCTAGATGTGGAGAGACCAGTCTGTCCTGAGTGTCCTGTCAGACTCATTGTTCTCAAATCTTACTTCCACCGTGTTCCTATTCAGGAAATGTAAGCGTTTGCTTATGCTGCTCACAGGACAAAGTCCAAACTCACGGGTCTGGCATTCAAGGCCTTTTATGATCTGGCTCCAAACTCAGTCTCATCTCTCAGTGTTGCCCTAATGCACCCTGCAGTCCTAAACAATGGAAAGAGTGCTGGTCCTGGAGCCAAGAAGACTTGAGTTTAAATCCAGTCTCAAACAGGGACTAGCTGTGTCACTCTGGGCAAACATAACCTGTTTGCCTCATCTGTAAAATGGGAATAATAAATTCTTTCCTAGCATTGCTGTGAGGATTAAATGAGATACTTAGCACAGTACCTGGCACATAGCTGTTGTTCAGTCATATCTGACTCTTATGACCCCTTATGACCAGTACACACAGTGCACCAATGGTTTTCTTGGTAGAAATACTGGGGTGGTTTGCCATTTCCTTCTCCAGCTCATTTTATAGATGAGGAAACTGAGGCAAACAGGGTGAAGTGCCTTGCCCAGGGTCATACAGACAAACATCTAAGGCAGACTTTGAACTCAGGTCTTCCTGACTTCAAACCCAGCACTTTTTCTCCATTTGTTCACTTTCCTCTCTGCCTCTGCCTTTTCCCCTTTAAGATGCAGTTCGAGATCCACCACCATGCAGGAGTCAAGGGAGATTTCACGATTCCTTTCCTCCCCTGACAGTCACTGTACTCTGTTCAAAATTCAATCCTAAACTGTCCTCGTAATGTTTCACATGAGTGACCTCTCAGAAGAACCATAATCTCCTGCATCTCTTCATGTTTCTGAGTAATGACAACATTTGTAACAACCCCACAGGGGTGATTTGGTAATTCTTCTATTGGGGGTCATGGATGCACTAGGAATACCTTCCCTAGGAAAAATACTGAATTTGAAATTCTAAAAATCTGGGTTATTTTTTATTTGTTTAGTTTTTATTTCTTGTGTTTTTCCCCCTTTTGGTTTAATTTTCTTGCACAATGTGACAAATGTGAAAATGTTTAAAGGGATTGTGCATATTTAACCTATGTTGGATTGCTTGCTGTCTTGGGAGGAGGGAAGAAGGAAAGGAGAAAGAAAAATTTGGAGGATAAAGCTTTTCAGGAATATCAGGAATGGATACTGAAGGCTATCTCTTCATGTGTTTGTTTTCTGTTTTCTGGTTTGTTTGTTTTTTTTGTTGTTGTTTGTTTGTTTGTTTTTTTGCTGAGGCATTTGGGGTTAAGTGACTTGCCTAGGGTCACACAGCTAGAAACTGTTAAGTGTCTGAGGTCAAATTTGAACCCAAGTCCTCCTGACTTTAGGGTTGGTCTCTATCTACTGCGCCACCTAGCTGCCACATGTGTTTGGAAAGATAAAATACTATTGAGAAAAAAAAAAAATCTGGGTTCTGCCACCAACATTTCATTTCACTTTTCTCAGGCCTCAGGTTCTCTGTCTGTAAAATGAGGATTCAATCTGATGATGTCTAAGGTTTCTTTCAACCTTTCAAAGTACCTAGGACCCACTCTGGTAGGAATGGAAGGAATGAGGGTGGGAACTAGAGAGGGCCTGAAGCCCGGCCTGGTAATAATAGGTGGGGCAAGGACATGCTGAGGAGTAGGTGGGACCACTTGACTATAGAGTCAGAGGAAACCAAGGTTTCGGTGGAAACTGAGAAATCCTTCCCCACCCAGGCTGAGGATTTACAAGATGAATCACTGACCTAGCCAGGCGCTACTCTGGCTTCTGCACCTTCAGTCCTTCAACCTTTGCTCACTAATCCTGTTCTTCCTCACCACTAGGAAACTTCAAAACCTCATGACCTTAATGTGAAAGCTTCTTTCCAAAACTCAGCTCCCTCAAAAATCTTCCAAGACTGACCTATGTTCTGGGAGGCCTCTGGTCTGTACTGTCTTATTTCTCCCTTGTGAGTCTGTCTCTCCATGCGAGTGTTCTTCGTCCACATTCATATGCCAGATTTTAGACATTGTCCCACTACTTCTTCATGGTAGATGGGTAGTAGGGAGCTTAGTTTTGTGTAACCGCCACTCCCTCTTCATTACTGAGACCAAGGCTGAGAGACAGGTCATGAGGTTTGGCTAAAGGTAGTATAATCACAGGGGTCAGGACAGAGACCTGGGGAGAAGGGGAGATGGATATGGACAGGGTTCCTCCTCAAAGCATCTACTACCCAGGCAGCTATAGGAGAGAAGTGGTGGCTGAATTGCTGCCTCAACACATGAGGCAGAATATTGATCATCTCCTCAGTCTGCCTCTAGGTTAAGGCTGGTCTAGCCCTAGGCAAAGGGGAAACAAGACTGAAGGGTAGGCATAGGGGAATGTGATTGTGTGGTGAATGTGGGACTTAGAATCAGGAAAAAGGGGTTTGATTTTCAGCTCAGATACTAACAATGTGGGCTAGTCACAATGCCTCAAAGTGTCAGTTTTCTTACCTTTAAAATGGAAATAACTGTTTTACTTTACAGGGTGGTAATGCAACAAGCCCATTGCAAGCTTTAAAGTGCTATGCAAATGTGAGCTATATTTCTCAAACCCAAGAATCCCTTCCTCTCTGGCCATAGACCCAATTCTTACAAGTTTCTAAACTTCAAGTAAACCTTTCCAGACACTAGACCCCAAACCCAGCCCTTCCAAGCTTTATATGGTCTCTGGATAATCACAGCAAAGCAGTGCTGAAGACAGAGCTGAACAAATTATTTAGGTTTATTGTCAAGGGAACAACAGGGGTAACTGCTGAAGTGAGAAGTCCACTGGTTGGTCATTGATGTAGCTGCCTTAGTCCCAGGGGAGGTGGGGTATGAATTGATTGGACTCAAGTTGAGCCATGTGAGGACAGGAATCATTCCCATTGAACCTCATCACTGGTTCAGGATTCTAATGGGTAAATAAAGGGTGGTAATGGGTATCACCAGGGCTGATGGCTTGCTCTAGACCTGTGAGGCTTTCAATACGCACAGGGTTAGGCTGCCATAATTCTGAAGAGAGATTTGAATATTTCCCTCCATTTTAAGTAGAAATATTTCCTCTCCTAATCTTGTTTTCTGATTCCCTAACATCCCTCTCCAACAAACTACTCACAATAAATCCCCCACTCCTGGACTCATATAAAAATCTTATAACAATGTTATTCATGTTTAGGTATCACATTTTAGACAGGATATTAACAAGTTGGAGGAGGCAGCCTGGCCTAGAAACCATGATATACTATGAACAGTCCAAGTAACAAGGTATGTTTACCACGGAGAAGCGAAGAATAATCCTGGAGAGACATGATAGATGCCTTCAACTATCTGAAGAGTTGTGATGGGGAAGAGGAATTTACTTGGTTTTTGACTTGGTCCAAAGGATAGAATTAAAATCAATGCATGGAATTTATAGCAAGATATATATGTCCATTCAACATAAGGGAAAACTTTTGAATAAGCAGTCTCAGTTAAAGGCAGAATGGGCTCCTGTAGCAGGTAGTGAGCTTCTGGCCACTGGCAATTTTTGAGTAGTGATTATATACCCATTTATCAAGGGCATCACAGGATCCTGTTCAGGTACAAGTTGGACTCTATGATCTCTTTGGTTCATTTGTGTTCAGAAATTCTGCGATTCCTGGGCTCCTGATTCTGCCCAGGCCTCTGTTCTGTCATGATTGATGACTTGGGAAGGAAGATAGGAAGATTTGAAATACATTCAGTCCTAATGATTTTGGCCTCTGTCCTGAGCTCCAGTTCCTTTGGCTAGAGGTGACTAGATGCCATCCAAGAGGGAGCCATCCAGAGGGATATGTGCCTCTTATCCCCAAATGACAACAAACCCGGCTGCATTGTGGCCGGGGGCTCCTTCGGTGTGGGTTCCTCTGGAGTAGGTGTTCAGAGCTAGGAGACTACACAGCAACACCGGTGGCAACGGCAGCAGCGGGGGCAGCGGCAACACTGGCAACAGGGGCAGCAGCAGCAGTGGTGGGCGATGTCGTCCCCTCGCCGTACGGGTGGGACTGTAGTGTAAGCTGGCTCTGTGGCCCCTGCTGTCTGCTGGGGGCCGGAGTAAGGATTCCCTGGCTGTTGCCAAGGCGCTTGGGTCTGAGTTTGAGACCCTCCTTTGGCTTCTTCCTGGGTCCACCCACCCCCTGGCGGGGAGTAAGCGGGTACGGGGCTAGGTCTGGCCCCAGGGTATGCAGTGTCCTGGCTCTGTTCCAGCTGCTGCTCTAGGTCTGGGCGAAGGTGGGCTCGGGGGATGTTAATGCTGGTGTATGGGTTCTTCACCACAGATTCAAGGGGGTCCATGGAGCTGCTGGGAATTGGCAGGGAAGGAGGGAGGGAGGAAGGGAGGAGTTTGATCTGCCCCTGCTGAGGAAGGACACAAATATTTACCCAGTATAGAGGCGGGGGGGAAGGGCAGCCAGACCAGAGCTTCTCAGTGCTAGGGACAGACCTAAAAGGATCCAAATCGCTCACCAAGCGGTCCCAGCCCCAACCACAGACTTAGCTCTTCCAGTAGAACCATTCAGCTTTGTAAGACAGATCATGTAAGAATCTGAGTATACAAGTGAATGCATGTAGCCATGTGTATGGTTGTAATATGAACATATGTTAAATTTGGACAACATAAGTGTGAGAGCGTGACAGCTTGTATGACAGAGCAGGATATGTGAGTAGGGCAGTATGCAAATGCAAATGAGACAATGTATGAATTAGAAAATAGAAGCCCCAAAACTTCAATCTTTGCTCTACTTCTATGGAGCAAGGTTCTAAAGGAAAGTCAGAGATGAGAGCTAGGAATCTGGGGAATGGATCAACTAGAAATGGGATGAAATCCTGCACGGACAGTCGGCGAACTGAGCATCTGGTTCCTCACTAGAGATCCTCGGTTCCCCCTCCTTCCTGCGCCCCAGGCAGGGGGGGGTCCACACAGAGAGGAGTTTCCAGCTGCCAAGGCAAAGCTCATTCTTGACCTGAAATTTCTCCAGTCCCAGTGTCCCCATATCCTCAGCCATTCACCCAGAGCAGAAATGTTCTAGAGAGAGAGAAAACAGCCACCTGCTTCCCAGAGCTTAGCAACCCCAGGGATGCCCCGAGCACCTGGCCTGCGTCCCAGGGAGGGCAAACATAGACAAGCTCATGAACCTACCTTCTGCTGAAACAGGCAAGTGTTTGGTGTTGGTCCTGTCCCTGTGACACTCTGGGACCAGGATAGGTGTCTGCTGAGCTGAACTCCTCGGGCCTCCTCCTTTTTCCTCTGGGGGAGGGCGGGGGAGGTCCTGGGAGGGGTTGGCCTAGGGTGGAGCTGAGGAAGCCCAGTGGGGGCAGGAATCTCGGGAAGAGCTGGGGGGCTCAGAGGTGGCTTCAGAATACCAGCCCCAAGAGAGGTCCTTTTCCTCTTCGGTTTTGCCAGCCCTTACTCCCAAGCTGTCCTTTGGGGATCAGGAGCGTCTCCCTATGCCAGTGCCAGGTAAAGTGGGTTCAGCCCCAAAGGGCTTTCCTGCCTTCAAGTCCGAGGTCTCTGGCGACCCGCAGCGCTGGCTCACCTCTGGCCTCCCCAGCCCCTCCCACACATGCCATTCTCTGTCAGTCGCTGACCCTGGAGCCCACCCAGGTAACTCCTCTAGGTGGAGGAGACAAATGAATGAGGCTTAGCCAGCTAGACAAGGATGGGAGAGGCTCTCTCGGGAGGAGAGCCGGAAGGACAAGAACGGAGGGGGAGAAGGCAAAGAAGGGAAGGAGCCAGACGCAAGGAAATGAGGGCCTTCCTTAGGAATCACAGAGCACAGCCTCTGGCCAGGAAGATGGCTCGGGACAGGCGCAGCCTTCTGGAACCCTGGCAAGCTTTTCTCCCCAGGAGGTCTCCCCTCTTGGTTTGGAGGAAGACAAGACGGCGCTAGAAAATCCATCCAGTCTAAGCAGGGAGGACCCCCACAGACTAGATAGTCCCCGCAGACCAGTTCTCTAGTAAGAGGGGCCATCTCTAGGAAAGGCCTGGGTCAGGGGGATCAGCCCCAGACTTGGTCTTAGGGTCAAGAGATCAGGCCCAAAGGGGTGGGGGAGGAGGAGTCGGGTCCGGGTCAGTCAGGGTCAGAGGGGACAGCCCCTGTCGGATCAGGGACTCGCTAGTCCCTTTAAACGCCTTAAAGTCCGTTTAAGCTGCGAATGCAAGTCTTCCTCAGGAGGTGAGGGAGAAGGAACTGGGGAAAAATGCCTCCCTCCGAAGGCTGAGGGTCAGCCCCAGAACCAGGCACACTATTCTAGGACCGGGAGGGAGTCTGCCCAGGAACGAGACAGAGGGGCGGAGGAGAAAGGACAGCCCCGGGCTGTGTGTCCTGGAGCCGCCCGGGGCTGCAAGACGGGGGTCCGAAAATTCACTCTCAGTTTGGGGGTTTACACTTAGAGAATTCGGCCGGGGGGGGGGGGAAGATGCCCCCACACACCGACAATCTTCCCAGCTTCGCCCCGCCCCCACGGGCTAAACGCCAGCCTTGCATCCCCTCAGAACAGGTACGCTCTGCCCCAGTCTCTCTGCGCGTGCGCAGGAAGAGCGGCGTGACCCGCGCCGAAGTCGCCGGGACTGAGACTTCATTCCCCAGCTGCCTCCGCGCATGCAGACTCGCTTTCCCAGAAGCCATTCCACCAAGGTCACACCTCCCCTTTGCCCTCGCCCTCCTTCCAGTTCTCCCTGGTCCATCCTATGGATGCTTCCAGCTCTTTCGTGACCCGAGGAAAAATTTGCTAGGCGGGTGGGAGATTCGGGGCCTGTTTCGTAACGAAAGGGGCGGGGATTACGGGGAAGGGCGGGGCAGGGAGGCAGGGCCAATCCTTGATCTCCGAGCGGGAGGGGCCTCTAGGCCAGCGGGGGCGGGTTCTGCTCGCCTCGGCGTACCCCGGCGCGGTTACTGGGGGTGGGGCTCGGACTTCTGGGAGATCTGCTGCGTGGGAGAAGCGAGCGGGCGGGGGCCAACCTTCACAGACCCCTGAGAGGCTATTCAAGCGTGGCCCTTTAATGATAGCGAGGAGGAAGTCAGTATCCAGAGGGGGCCTTTCTTCGGGCCCTTTTGCCTCTCTTAAAAACCTCTCCCACCACGGAAGCCTTACTAGAGGCCTAGGGATGAATGAATAAAAACAGCAGTGACTTGAAGCTCCTTTTACGCGCCGCCCGGGTGCTGTGCTGTGCTGTGCCTCGGAGGCGGGAGGGAGGGGAGAATAGACACAGCAGAAGCTTATGTACTCTGTGGCTTGCACCTTTGTCTAGTCTAGAATGACACTTCGGCCTTGTTGAGGTCTAACACCGGCCCAGAATGGCCAGCCCGTCAACAAGGGGAGTAGAGGACATTTTTGTCGTGCAATTTACTCACGTCTCTGGGGCCGTTCCCATTCTGTCATCCTGAATGTGCTCTCTCTTTCCCCCAGGCCTCTCCTATAACTCATCTTGCCACAGCCTGTTTCCCCTTTGCAGCCAGGTGGCACGGTACCTAGAGCTGGGCCCCGAGCCAGAAGGATCTGAATTCAAATCCACCCTCTCCCCCCCCCCCCCCCCCCCCCCCCCCCCCCCCCCCCCCCCCCCCCCCCCCCCCCCCCCCCCCCCAAGTCACTTCACTCTGGCTGACTCACTTTCCTCACCTGCAAAGTGAGCTGGAGAAGGAAATGGCAAACTACTACCAAGAAAACCCCAAATAGGGTCAGGGTCAGACATGACTAAACAAGCTCACTTCTCTGATGCTGCAGGGTGCAGCTTCTAATCAGCAGGTCCATCTGCCTCTAATCTGTCCAGTGTCAATATTAACAGACCGAGGAAGAAAGCGCACAAAGGGGTTTATTGCAATCTTGTGAGAAAAGGTCACCCGACGAGGTGTTTATCAGTAAATGGAGTGCAAAGTTGAAACTGCAAAACACAAGATTTAAATACCTTGATGCAGAAGCCCCCACCCCGATTACACATTCTGTGTGGAATTCTAATCCAGAAAGAAAACAAAATGCCTTTAAAAGAGATTTTAATGATAATAAAAGGTGGTAGGAAACGGGACACCTGCAAGTTTTTTAGCTATAGCTCTATTTATTATATTAAGTCTCAAGTCACAAGTAAGGTATGGTTTAAGGCTATATTTCCATGAGAGTGTCTTCCTCCAGTTAATTCCACACAGTCTTTTCCCCTAAAATATAGGTCTGAAAATATCACCTACCTATTCAGTAAACTCCAGTGGCTTACTATTGCCTTAGACATCAAATACAAAAATCTTCTGTTTGGCATTCACAGCCTTTCATAATTACCCCCTTCCCTTTCTATTCTTAAACTTTACTCCTTGAAATTCAGTCTTTGATTTAGAGACCCTGGTCTCCTTACAATTCTGCAAACAAGAGGTTTCATCTCCTGACTTGGGGTTTTTTCTCTGGTTGTACCACAGGCCTAGAATGCTCTTCCTCCCTTTCTTCCCTGGGTACCTTCAAGTTCTATCTAAAATCCCCTTTTCTGAAGAAGCCTTTTCCAACTTCTTTTAAATTCTAGTGCACATAGAAAGGCTCCACATGTTGCTGACTGTCAATTAACTATACCAGATCCCAAGTAGGTTAAGAACCTGGGGAGTTTAGGCCTCTCCAAGGGAGGATCCTTCAAGACTTATCCCTGCCCTTCCTCATTTCAGTATCTCCTGCCAGCCTAAAAAGAGAACAGGATATATAGAGCAAGTAGTAGTTCTCTCTGTCTCTGTCTCTCTGTGTGTTTATATTTATAAAATCACAGTGAGATTGGCTAGATAGCTAATGAGTGCCAGAGGCAGGGTCCTGACTATCCCCATTCCCATATTCACATTTCTGTCTCCTACACACTCAGCATATCTAACCTCCCCTCCTCCCCAAAAAGCCCAATATTCCAGATGGCCCTGTCTTGCCCTAAGCTCTAGACTTAACAAAAAACAATAAACATTTGTCAAACATCTGTGTAGTACTGAACTCTGTGCCAGATTGCTGGGGGAAACAGTGTGGGTGACACAATCCCTGTCCTCAAGGAGTTTATAGTATAAGATGGAGGTGAAATACCAACACAATTATAATAAACAATGTTGCATGGTGCATAGTAAATTTACAAAATTATTTGTTGCATGAGGTTTGACGGGGAAGATCTCAGACAAGAAAGGTAAAGTGGCATTAGGAACATAATTATTAGGCAGAAGTGTATAAAGAGAAGCAATAGGGATTCACTAAAGATTTTTGAGCATTGGAGTATAACATCACCAGATCTATGATTAAGATACATTTTCTAACAATTTTTTCTGTATAAAGAATGTTTTGGATTGAGAAGAGAGGGGAAGTTAAAAGACCTACAAGAAAGCTGTTTCAGCATTCTCAGACAGTGGTGATAAGGGCTGAAACTGGAGAGATGGCAGAATAAGAAGTGGAGGTATGTGACACAGGTGTATGGGAACCACTTTTAAAGGATTGAAAGATCCAATTGTTAAATTTCAGTGTAAACATCTATACATTTTTGTTTTGTTGATTATGTAAATTTAAGAAAATGATGGAAAAATGTTAATAATGAAGATTAAACCTGAAAGTTTAGTACACCTTCATTTTAATTTTTTTTAGAGAGAGCCAATTTTTAAAAATTTATCAATACACACCTAAAAGGAGAGAAAGAATCCAAATGTACAAATATATTCATTGCAATATTTAAGCATTTTTTATTATGGCAAAAGAAATAGAAACTGAAGGGATGTCCAGTCAACTGGGGAATATTTAAACAAATTATAGTTTATGAATATAAAGTAATATTCATGTACTTTAAGAAATAATGAAAGTGATAGATTCAGAGAAACTTAAGAAAACTTGTATGAACTAACGCATAATGAATCGAACAGATCCAAGGGAATACTTTATTTAATGATTACAACATTTGTAAAGAAAAACAATTTTGAAATACTTATGAAATCTGATCATTCAGTAACCAACCATGGCTGCAGAGGACTAAGGATGAAAAATGCTTTCTTTTGACAAAAAAGTAATGGATCAGAGATGAAAAATTAGACATGTTTTCAGGCATGACCAATATGTAGATCTTTTTTGTGGCTATACTAATTTGGTATAAAGGAAGTTTTAGTTTTTATTAAAATGGTGGTGGAAGGGAACATTATAGTGATAGCCCTGAAGAAATAAAGGAAGAGAAAGAAAAAAGGAAATGAGGGAGGAAAAGAAAAAGAAAAAATATCAATGAAATATTTAAAATATGCAGAAGGAAACAGAAGGCACTTTAGAGGGAAACAGACAAATTATTTGGTGTTTGTCAAGTTTAGAATCTCAGCCCTTGCTGTTGCACAGTGTCTTATACTTTTTCCTAACTGGCTTTTTCACTTCCCACAGAAATTAATTCAAACCTTCTTTGTTCTTTTCAAATGACCTTCATCCAAAGGTGTGCTAATGAATATTTAGCAGCTAGGGGGGGAAAGGGAATGTACAAGAAACACTTAAATGTTCCTTATTAACATTTTCTCCATTGCTTAAGTAATCAGTAAAACTATAAACCAAGCCCTGATTTGTAGTATTTGTTTATTTCTGAGGTGTAAATGCTCAAATTTAGCAAATAGTCCTAACAGTTAAAGCTGGCTTTAGCACACGTTGCCTACATCTTTGTTTTTGTCTCTCTCCCTCTCTCTATAAGGAACTTAAGATTCCCTCTATCAGGAGCCTAATTCTATACTTTAAGTAACCTCAACATCATTTGCTATTCTTTCCTCCTTTCTTTCAGTCTCAGGCCTTTCTTATGTCAATACCAGTCCCACTACGTATATTCTTTCTTGAGTCCATTTCTCATGTCTCTTCTAGCAGCTTGCCCATAAATTATTCCCTTCCTATCTTCAATTGTCAAACACTCTTTATTCACTGGCTCTTTGCTGGTTGCTTACAACCTGTCCAGATCACCTTCATCCTTCAAAAATCTTCACTTGACTCTACCATCCCTCAAGCTATCATTCTGTATCTCTCTTCTCTTTTACATCCTAACTCCTAATAAAAGATGTTTACGCTAATAGAGCTGAAGAAACCCAAGGGGTATATCCAGAAGAAGATGGTAATGTCCCAACAAATACAGGTAGAACCTCAGAAAAAAAAAAGAAAAAAAAAGACTGCCTTTCCTACAAGGACTAAATGAGTACCTGGAAGAAATGCAGCTATAAATGCAAAGTAGAATAGCTGGGGAGGAGAAAATGGCAAGGAAAATTAATGCCCTGAATTTCATCTTATTAGATTCATGCTCTAGCCTGTTAAGGTCTTTTTGGTTCCTAACTGTCATCCATCATGTCAGCTAACCCTTCTATCTTTGCGTCATCTGCCAACTTAATAAGCTTGGCATTAGATAGTACACATCTTTCTTTTTCACATGTAAATATAACTCCATTTTTTTTTTTTTTCATCTCACATAACTTCTCCACCCCTTACAATCTGGTTTCCGAATCCATCACTCAACCAAAATTTCTCTTTTCTTTTTGGCTCCTTTCTTCATAGACTCCTTACCAACAACTTCACAGCCATGTGTATATGACTGGCTTTTCAATTCTTGAAACACGAACCGTGATTAAATAAAACCAATCTACTCTCATATGACCCCCTTTTAGTCACTATCTCTGATCTCAGTAGCTTTCTGGACCAAAATATTTTCTCCCTGGATACCACTGCTCTATGTCTATTATTTTTCCCTTTAGATTATAAACTCTTTGAGATAGAGACTATCCTTTTTATTTGTATTTCTAAAAGTTAGTACAGTGCTTGGTACTTACTATGTGCCATGGCATATAGAAAGTGATTAATAAATGCTTTTTCATTCATTCATCTATATCTTCACCTTAAGCTACTGATAAAAATTTTAAACATCACAGGGCCAAGCACAGATTCCTGGGGATCTGCCAAGTTGACATTGACTATTAATGACTCTTCTTTGAGTCTTGCCATTCAACCAGTTCCAAATCCATCCAGTTAAACTATCCTTTAGTCTATATTATTCCATCTTTTCCACAAGAAAAGATACTTTAATTTTCTCACCTGACATTCAGTTCTCAAACCTTTATAATCTGGATTCTATCTCAATCACTCACTTGCTCATTCAATCAACCAGATTGTTGTTGGGAAGCAAAGAAAAATATTCTAGCCCCAATTCCAAGATATTTTGTGATGTAAAAGTGATAAAAATTTATATTCCTTTGGACAGAGCACCCACATATATGTGGTATGATTCCCCCAGGGAGAAGAGGGGGGAAATGAGAAAGAAGACAAGGAAGGAGAGAAGGGAGAAGAGAGAAAGAAAATGGCAGCATTGCCCAGCTGGAACTGGCCAGGTAGGTCCCCAGTGGGCAGTTAGTACTACTTACCATAGTAGGGCTTGTAGTTCTTTTCCTACCCATAAGACCAATCCTTTCCAGTATCTTTTGCAAAATTATCACACATCCCCCCTCCATTGGCGTGCATGAGCCATCTCTTTTTCATTCTTTTCTACCTTCTATCGATTTCATCAGTTCCAAGAATGTAATTCTCTATGCAGATAATTCTCAGATCTACCTAACCTATGCTTATCTTTCTCCTGCTATTGCTTCCCACCAACTTCCTGGCTGTACATCTCCAACTACATGATCACAGACAACTCCAACTCATTATGTCCAAAATACCCTTACTATCTTTCCTCCGAAACTCACTTTTTACTTCTATATTTCTGTTAAGGCTATTGCCATCATTCCAGTCACCCAGATTCAAAACTTAAGAACTATCAACATTGTGTTGTCACACCTATCTAATCAGTTGCTAAATCTTGCTAAATTCTAACCTTTTAACATCTCTCCTAAGCATCCTTTTCTCACTATTTATATCACCACTGCCTCTTTCAGGATCCCAGCATTTCTTATCTGGACTATTGGATTATCATCCCAGTTGGTCTCCTAGAATCTAACTTCTCTCCTCTCCAGTTCATCTCCATACTTTATAATTGCCAAGTTGATATTCTTAAGGTGAATATTTGTCCATGATACTGGTGAAGGTGAGATTAAGGATGCAGAAAGAGAAGGGATGACTGCTGGGTCAAAGTACTGAAGGAGGCTGGAAAAAAGGAGGTTAAGGATTTAGGAAAAAAGGTTAACCATGATGAAAACTAGAAACATCTCATCTTCTGTAACCAGAAAAAAAGAAAGGGCAATGATGCTAAGAAGGTTGGCGGTATGAAGGAGAGCTGAAGAAATGAAGTTGGGTGACTGCAACCTACCCAAGGGAGAAAGAGGCTCACATCTGCTGTAATTGTGAACAGTGACAGTATAGTTGGTGGTAAGAGGATAGAAAAATCTGTTGTTATTGGAAATTAGTAAAGAGTTGCTAAGAGTAAAACAGGATTGTCAAGCTGTCCCCTGAAATTATGAACCACGAATTGTTTTTTTTTTTAATTTAATGATTTATTTTGACAAAACATTTTTGAAGAAATGTCAAGTTACCTACAAAGTACATGCCTTGAAAACAATAAGTTCATAATTTTTTTCTTGACAAAATTAAAGATCTATTGAATATGAACAGATAAAATACAGCTTCAATACTTCCTTAGAAGCATTAAATATTGAAGTGCCAAAATATACATAGGCGCTGCAGAATTACACTTAAAGAAAGTTGAGTAAGAACAAAAATACATTTTTTTACATCTTTGAATATGTTGTCAAGAAATTGCTAACAATACTTTCTCCCCAAACCTAAAATAAAAATACTTGCTTCAGCACTTGTGCAAAAATCTAACATAAGTTGCAATAAGTTCATAATTTTAACAGACAATAGGAATGTATTCTTTAGCTTTGAGAGTATACATGCCATCAATTTATAGTGGGTGAAATGAACTAAACCATGCAGTGAAAAGAGCTTTTTTTTTTTTTTTTTTTTTGAAGTAAAAAAAATCTGAATTTGGAATAAGAAAATTCTTCTTTTTTTTTTTTTTAAATTTAATAGCCTTTTATTTACAGGTTATATGTATGGGTAACTTTACAGCATTAACAATCGCCAAACCTCTTGTTCCAATTTTTCCCCTCTTACCCTCCACCCCCTCCCCCAGATGGCAGGATGACCAGTAGATGTTAAATATATTAAAATATAAATTAGATACACAATAAGTGGAATAAGAAAATTCAAATTCTCATTCAGTTATGACCCATCTGATCTTAAGCAACTCCCTTACCTTCTCAGTGCCTCAGTTTCCTTTTCTGTAAAATGAAAGGTTGGATTAGGGTATTGCTAAGTAAAATTCCTTGCAAAATTAAATCTAGGATATAATAAATTTCATGTATTTCTCCAAGCACTTTTGCCCTGGCAAAAAGTGGGAGCAAAAAGGCAAAACAAAAAAACAATTTAAAAATCACATGTGGACAGCTACCCAGAAACAGAGAATATCAGGGAGACAAGAGGTCCTAGGAGAGTAGTTAGTTATACATAGAATCAGAGATTGGATATGAAGGTAAGTAAAACCAGAAAAGGGATATGAAGTAAGAATAAGAAAAGTTCAAGAAACTGAAGATTACAAGGATAGACGAGTATAAATGAGAGCAAGAAAGGTTGTTCTTGAGCAATGGAATTCCAAGATTAAAATCTTAGAATAGTATAATTCTGAATGCTTATACAGTCTAAAGTACATCCTTGTTAGGTGGAGAAAATCTTTGGAGTTGAGATTATGGAGAAATTAAGAAATCAGATTCCTGGTGGCATTGTCAACATGAATATTACAATCATTGAGAAGGATGGTAGAAGATAGGTTGGAGAGAAAGACCATAAGCCAGATGAGAAGTCCATGCTTTGGGTTACACATACAAATGATAATATTTCTCTAAGGAGTAAGGCATTCTGGGATAGAGATGAGGTGGAGCCGTGTGCTTGAGGCAAGGAATGAAATTATGACCACCGACAGAATGGTGAAGGTAGAGCAGTTGTATGGAGGTTAGTAGGACTTTTAAAACTAGAAAAAGCTGAGGGGCAGCTAGGTAGTGCAGTGGATAGAGCACCAGCCCTGAAGTCAGGAGGACCTGAGTTCAAACCTGGGCTCAGACACTTAACACTTCCTGGCTGTGTGACCCTGGGCAAGTCACTTAATCCCAGTTGCCTCAGAGGAAAAAAAAGTTGGAAGAATAATTTGGAAGTCATAAGGTACCAGTCATCAAGATGGGAAAAAGAAAGTACGTGGGAGTTGAAAGGACTTTGAAAGAAGAAAGGGCTAAGGGTAGAGGCGCTCTCGGAAATGCAATGGGTAGTGAAAGAGATGCTGACCATCCTTCTTGGTCTCTAATTTGGGGCAGTAGGAGGCGGTATCTCCAATGAAATAGGTTACAAGAGATACGGAGTCCAATTAAATTGGGGAGGAGGTAGGCAGGTTGGTTGTGCCGGTTGACGCATAGACGGAAGACCTTGTTAGATGATCGACCATAGGTGGACTTGTGTTTGTAGCAGTGGGTCTGAGAGAGATAGGGAGGAGAGTGATTAAGTGATAATTCCAGCTCTAGGTATTACTCTAATTGTCATTATAATTTACCTCGCTCCTCCCCCCAATTTAAATTTTATTTTCTCTAGATGGGCCAAGTGTGAGCTAAACACAGATTCTGGGGTCTGCAGGCAACTCGCTGACTCTAGGGCCAAGGGTCCCAAGGCGAACTTTTCCCCAGAGACTGGCCTGAGAGTGCTTAGGAGGCATTTTCCTTGAGCCCCCCGGCCAGTGTCTAAGCCCGAGAGTTCAGAGGGAAAACATGTAGGCTTGGACTGAGCGGTGGCAGAAGAGCAATCGGTGGAGAGCGGAGGGTTACGGCGAGCCATGCAATGCGTTTATGAGACAACAAGGGGATCAGGGGAAGGGGTGAGATGTAAATTCAGCAAAAGGAGCATGGGTGAGATGCACGTGAGGGACAGGGATCATATTTCCCTGAGGGTCGGAGGTCGCGCGTGGCTTTATATCCAGAGGGTACAATCGCCTTCCCAGCTAAACTACACCCAAAAAATTGACTCCCCCCCCCCTGCCCAGGTCCTCCCTCCCCCCGTTGTTCCTCCCCCTCCCCCGGGCTGCATTGTGTGTGGCGAGCCTGTGGCCCGAAGAGGAGAAAGCCCGGATTTCCTGTGCCAGAGCCTGGCTCCCACAGCCTGAGGCTGACCCCCCGCCCCCCAGACTGCGGCCTTGTCTGGGAGGGGGAGCCGGGCGCGTGTCGTTCGTCCCACCCAATGGCGTGCGTGTGTCCGTTAGTGGGGCCGAGGAGAGAACATGGAAGGCTAGGGCTGTGACAGGGCTCTCGGCCGGACAGCCGCTCCCGCCGCGCCCGTCCCCCGCTTCCCCCTCCGGGCTGCCGCTGCGGAGAGGGGGAGGCTCCCGCGGAGACTCTCGGCGTGACTGGGGGACAGGGAACATGTTCTCGCGCTGAGCGGGGGCCGCGCCTGGGAGCCTCGTTCTGTGCCCCTGGGGGGGGGGGCGAGGGGCGGGCGCGGGGGGGCGCGCGATGCGGGGGCGGTGAGGGAGCGGGGGCGCCGGCTGGGCGAGCTGGGGGCGGGGTCAGGTCGGGGGCCCGGGGAGGCGCTGCAGCCGCGCCGAGCCAGCGAGGGGGACGCGAGGCGCAGCGCGCACTCACTGCGGTCCCCGCGCCGCCGCCGCCGCCGCCGCAGAGCGCGCTCGGCTCCGCACGCACCTGCCGCCGCCGCCGCGCCGAGTCCCGCTGAGCCGCCCGCGCCGCGCCCGCGCCCCCGCTCCGGGCCGGGCCCCCGCATCCCCGCGCCGCATCCCCGCGCCGCATCCCCGCCGCCGGGCCCTGCTCCTGCTTTCCTCCCGCCTTGCGAGCGAGGAGCCGCCTGGGCCGGGCTGGGCAGCGGCGGCGGCGGCGCATCCCTGTCTGCCTTTCAGATAACCTCGGCGGCGGCGCGCCCGGGCCTGGCGCCGCATCGGAGCCGCTGGGGGCCGAGCCAGGTGACGGACGGGCCGGAGACGGGCGGAGGGCGGGCACCCATCGCGACCGGACCCCCGGGCTCCCGCTTGCCCGGCCTGAGGTCTGTCTGCCCGGGATACGCGGCTCCCCTCCCTGGCCCTTTTCCATCCCCTCCTTTCTCCGAGGGCTCCGGGGGCGGAGCACGCACCTGGGCTGGAGAGGGGAGGGCTCCGTGGGTTTCTGGGCCGGGCTGGGAGTCAGAGGTCAAGTTCCCGGGTTTGGGGATGGGTTTGGGTGAAGGGTCAGGCAGTTGCTTCTAGGGTCACGTCTCCCTTGGCCCGGTGACCTCCTTTACCCTTTGCTCTCTGTTTGCAGTTTCTTTCCCGTTCTCCCCGGTGTCCCTTGGCTGGTGGGAGGGAGGGGAACCAACTCCCTCGGGAAGCCCCGCCCTGGAGCCATGGAAACCCCGAAGTGCCTGGGGGTCCACCTGCCGGGGTACTGGGACCACTGACTCAGGCCAGAGAGGAAGCCTCCCGCGGACCTCCTCAGGCAGAGGGCAGAGGCCCTGGGGGACACACCTGTACCTTGGGGGTCTCCTCCACCCACCCCTCGGGTCATTTCTCCTTCTTCTGAGACTTGCCCTGGGAGGAAGCTGGGGCTCCTGGGGGGGTCTCCCCCCCAGATCTGCCCCCAAACATTCTCACCGGCCGCCCCTGGGAGTCAGGGGGGCGGCCGGGGGACGCCTCAGTCCTGGCCGTGCCAAGATGCTGTCCCGGATGCTGGGTCCTCACCGGCACCCCCAACCCAGGGCTCAGCCAGCCTAAGTGCCACTAGCCGGATGCCGGCGCCCCCTGGGCCCGAGGCGAGTGGCTGGCCCGGCCTCCTCATGTCCTGCCTGAAGGGCCCACAGGTCATCCTCAAGATGGAGACCATGAAGATTGTTCACCCAGAGAAGTTCCCAGAGCTCCAGGCGGGAACCCCCCGCTACACCCCCACCCCCAGGCCCGCTCCTGCCCTGGCCCCCAAGAGGGCCTGGCCTTCAGACACGGAGATCATCGTCAATCAGGCCTGTGGTGGGGATGTTCCTGCCTTGGAAGGGGTACCTCGAACACCACCTCCCCCCAGGAGGCCCCGGAAGAGCAGCGCCGAGTTGGGCTTCCCCCGAGTCGCTCCTGGTGATGAGGTCATTGTGAACCAATACGTGTTACGGCCCGGCCCAGCTGGGGAGCCGCTGGAGTGCCCGACCTGCGGGCACACATACAACCTGACCCAGCGGCGTCCACGGGTGCTGTCCTGTCTGCATTCTGTGTGCGAGCAGTGTCTACAAATCCTTTATGAGTCCTGCCCCAAGTACAAGTTCATCTCTTGCCCTACTTGCCGCAGGGAGACTGTGCTCTTCACTGACTATGGGCTGGCTGCCCTGGCTGTCAATACATCCATCTTGAGTCGTCTGCCACCAGAGGCACTGACTGCCCCACCTGGCCAGTGGGGTGGTGAGGCTGAGGGCAGTTGCTACCAGACCTTCCGCCAGTACTGTGGGGCTGCCTGTACCTGCCACGTGCGGAACCCGCTGTCTTCCTGCGCTATCATGTAGTGCTCCCCACCCCCCGATACCTGCTACCCCCTCATCCCCCATGCTAGGACTTCTGCTCCTCTTGGTTCTTCCAGTGTCAGACTTTTGGAACATCCCAAAGGACTTAGCAGAAAAGCACTGCAACCTAGATGTTCCCTGTCTCCATATGTTCTGGGATCCTTACTTTCCTTCGACCTCCCTGGGTGTTTGCTTACCCTCTGAAGCTGCTTCTCCTACAAGTGGAGCCATGCTAGCCCCTAAGAAGAAGCCTTTTCTGTCCCTGCCCTGCTGCTTCCTATTCCTCACCCCTTCAAAAAGGGGTCTCTGCAGCCAGTTTTGCCATTAAAACCCTTTGCCAAAGTTGCCATTTCAATTGCTAATTGGAACCATCTTCAACAGCACAACCCTCCTCCCCAGGTGGACATAAGCCTCAGTCCGAGTCTCTCCTTTCTCTCCTTCCTTATAGCAGAGTAGTCATGGGAGAGAGGCCCATGAAATCCAACCCAGAGCCCCTTCAATCTAACAGGTCTGCATCCTCCCCAGGAACCCTTCTACCCAGAGTTGGGTCCCAGGTTCTCCCTTCCAGCAATGAAGACACGGTCCCTGGAGTCTCATGTCAGCATGCAACTAGGCTCCATTTGTGTGCTTCGTTATGTTGGGCCTTGCGTGTGAGCCTGGGAAACATGGACAACCGGATCTAGAGGCCTCTTATTTCCTTTATACATCTGGGCTGGTTCCATCAGCCAAGGATTCCCCAGCAAGAAGGGACTACAGGCACCCACTTCTCTCCTGTGTGGGTGACCCCTCTTGGAACTCTGGGCCTCTACTACTGCTGTGCTTGAACCCAGGGATCTACTGATCTCCTTCCCCCTGGGTCACGTATGGTAAACCTTTTTATCTTGGTTCAGCTCAGTGTCAGGGGCAAGAATAAGGACAATAACTACTACTAAGGACAGTTCATATTTCTATAGCACTTTACGTTTACAAAGCGTTTTCCTCACAGCAACCTTGTGAGGTAGGCAATGCAAGTATTATCCCCATTTTACAGATGAGGAAACAGGCTCAGAGGTGACATGACTTTTGCCCAAGGGACTTGAACCCCAATCATTGAATTCTAAGTCTAGCGCTTCTTCCACCACCCTTTGCTGTCCCCCAGAAGCAGATGATCTGTAACTTATTCCATATAAGCTGCTCTGGGGCTCAGTATTTGCTCTGATCAGGAATGCGTGCTCTGCAAACTCATCTGCTTCTCTGCTATTGTGTTTCTTTCCTTCTGCCCCAGAGTTTCCTAGTAAAGACTCCTTTTGAAAAATTCCAACCTTGTCAGTGCCTGAACTTGGGAGAAGAGGGTGGGAGGGTGGGGTGGAGGTGTCAGTACAGTTCTGATGGCTGGGGTTTTAAGGGTGGTGAGTGGACTGAACCAGTTCTAAGGCTAGTGAGAATCCACAGTACCGAGGGAGAGAGGGACACCCAGGGGATTACCGACCAACTGATTAGCTAATTGATCCCAACCTTTCTGACTGTCTTCACTTCTAATCCAGTCACCTCTTCACCTAGACATCACAGAGTGGGGCTCCTTTTATCCAAAGGCTACCTTTTGGGGACAGGAACTCGGTTCAGATGAAAGGGAAACACAAGTCTTTGGGCTTGTAAAGGTGGGAGATGGGATAGGACCACATGAGAACAAAGCAGCAATGTGATCCACACAAAGCCGGACCATGACTGCTTTGGAAATTCTGTGCACCCAGGCCTAGTTTTCATACACCAGCCACTGTACCCACCTAATACATTCTCTCCTGATGCTAATGTCACTGTTAAAACAGTTGGTTGAATCTTGCACCCTCTCAAGTGAAAACCAGAGCATCTGTTCTGGCAGAAGTTTAGGTGCAGCCAGAAACTGTAGAATTTCACTGTAGGAAGTGACTTTGGAGACAACTGAGTCTTCCTTTCTTTTCTATATCTTCTTGGGGATGGGGGTGTTATGTCAGCTGGAATGCTTCCTTATGGAGAAAGAACTCACTGACCTCTAAGGTTATCTTTTTGACAGCTTTGATTTTTAGAAAATTCTTATAATTTGAAAACTGCCTCCCCAAAATATTTAGTCTTTAGATCTAGCTTTAACTTCTGGGCAGAAGCCTAAACGCTTCCTAATGACATTCCAAGACAGCAATAATGAAATTAGAAATGGTTAATTTCTCTGGGCTTCAGTTTTCTCCTTTGAAAAATGAAGGGGTTGATCTAAATGATATTAATGAAGACCCTTTTAGTTCTAATATTTTTATTTTAAAAATAATTTTATTAATGTCTTTTGTAATCACCAGAAATTCTCCTAGGAATTCTTTTTTTTTTCCAGGGGGCAGCCCCGTACAATAAAATACAGTTTTTAAAAGAAAATGTGGAAGTGAAAAAAATCAAAACTGACTGATACATCTAGAAAATATGAAATATATGTAGTGTACCACACTTGTGGACAGCCCACTTCTGCAAACAAATGGAGTAAAGATATCCTCGGTATTTTTTTTGGGGGGAAGGGGGAACCAAGCATGTTCTTTGTAATTTTGTAATACTTGATTGTTTTGTGGTTGTTCTTTCCATTTACATTGTTGTAGTCATTGTGTATATCAGCAATTCTCAAAGAATTGGTCCACAGGCCTCTATGGGTCCCTGAGACCCTTTCAGGGGATCTGCACCATCAAAACTATTTTCATAATATTAAGATATTTGCCTATTTAAATATTCCTCCCTATTCCAACTATATCTACGTGTGAGGCTGGATTTTCTTCAAATATTTCAATTAAAACAATACTACAGTAGAAGCAAATATGAAAATCCAGTTGTCTTTTAAGGCAATCATTAAGAGGGATCTACAAAAATGGTTGACAGTACCACTCTTTTCACTAAATTTTTGTTTTGTAGAATACTTATTTTTTCATAGAAAATATCCAGTTTAACATGTGACGTTGTTACATGTTACTTTAAATGAATAAATATTTTTAAATTTATCAATTCTACTTTATGACATAATAAATATCACTCATATAAACAAATGTTCTTTGGGCCCTCAATAACAAGAGTATAGAAGGGTCCTGACATCAAAAAGTTTGAGAATTGTCTCTTGTTTTCTTGGCTCTTCTTATTTCTGTCTGCATTAGTTTGGACAAATCTTTCCATGTTTCTTTGCATTCATCATTTCTTACAGCATAGTGATTTATTATATTACATTCATATATCTTTACTAGATGGACCATTTCCCAATGGATGATACATAGTTCTTTCAACCAATTCTCACATGACATAGTCTACAGGCCTCTCATATGTCTGGTCAGTCTTCTGGACACATTCCAGCTTTTTACTATCTGGATATAGTTCTTAAGATGTAGTTTGATGAGAGCTAGATTCTCAGCTCCATTCTGTACACTGGACTGCTGCTCTCTCCCATCCAGCATTGCTGTGTCTCTGTCCCCAAAGCTTGTGAGCTGTTCTTTTTTATGGGCTCTCTTTTGTGGCCTGGAGTGTATATATGTGTGGGAGGCAAGTTCCAGGAGAATTAGGTGGCTGCAGAAGGGGTCACTTTGGAATTTGTGTCCCCTAGCATTTTTACACCCGGATAAATTGTGTTCACCACAGCTGGCCATACCTTTGTCAGAGGAAACATGTCCATATGTTAGGAGAGCAGCTCTCCTCTGGAGTTCTCCCTCCTAGCAATGTGAGGCCCGAGATTTCACCCTATTTGGGTAGGAGCAGTTTCTATTTCCTCACCTTCAAGCCCAAGCCTGTCTGACCTTCAGAGAACACCAGCAGCATGGCCCTTATCTGAGAGCTCCAGACAAAGAGGAACAGAGGACATTTCTGTCCCTCCCCCCAGCGACCTGAGTGGTCTGTTTCTATACTTCCTATCCCAAGAAGGCACTTGTCTCTCCACCAGGCTGTCCACACCTGTCCCTTCCAAGCCCACCATCTTAGGGTATTCATTGCCATCCCACTCCCACCCCCACTTCTTTTCACTAATGTAAATAATAATTTCAACACATTATCCAGATTGTGAACTTACTTCGGTCAGTAATCCAGTTCTTTCTTTCCCCCCCCATTCAGTCTTGACTTATCAAGGAGGATGGCTGAGGAAGTTGTGATCAAATCAAAGTTTAAGCTCTCCAATTGATGACCATTAGCTCCAAGAAGAATTATCCCCTAGAATTTCTCAGAGCTAATTATCAGTTCATTCAGTTCAGGATCCCTCCAGTGACAGGGTGTTGTAATGTTCTAGTCTTCCTACTTCTTTGATGAGCAAATCATTGGTAAGTGGTGAGCAAGCCCACCCACTCCAAGGTCTTTGAGCCCAGGCTGGCTGGTCAGTGAGCTGAATAGTTAAGTAGGATAAAGAGCAAGGCAAGTAGTAGAAGGGGCAGAAAAATGAGTACCAGTCCAAACACCTCCAAGGCTACCATTGTCAGCAAGACCAGGCATCGGGTGGAAGGCCCCCTTTCACGAAGGGCCCAGAGCCTGGTGATCAGACAGGGTGGGCAAGGCAAGAAGGGGAGGCAACCTCGGTTTCCTCGAAATTGATAACGGTGCTCCAGGGAAGCCTGAAGCCCTGTCCCACGGGGAGGAAGGGCTGGGGGGCTGGGAGGTGGTGGGGGTTGGGGCCCGTCAGCCTGGAGCAACTCCTCCTGTAGTTGGTAGATCTCCCACTCCAACATTGGAGTCTTCTGCCGGCACAGCGGGCACCGCACACGGCCCAGATCAGTGCTGGGAGCTGTGCCCATGAGCCTGTTTAGGCAGTGCTGGCACAGGCCATGTCCACAGTTCAGCAACACCAAGAGGTGCTCATCTGCCCCATAAGGCTCTGTACAGATAGGGCACTCGTCTTCTACGTCCTCCAGGAGCTGGAGAGCCCACTGAGCTGTGGCCCCCAATAGGGGCTCACTGTCCACAGGGGCAGCCTCAGGAGGGCAGGGGGTTGAAGGAGCCAAGCTCTCCATTCGGTCCTCTTCATCTGGGGACCTAGACACAGGCTCAGTTGGCTCTGGCTCCTGGCTGCCCATGGCCATATCTTTCCAGGAAGACAGGACCAGAGTCAGTGGTTAGAGATTAGGGGTTGGCGTTTCAGGAGTTCAAAATTCAGTAGGAAAAGGCAAAAAACATCTATTCTATCCTGGCTGATTGCTTCAATTTCTCTGAGACTTTGTCAGTGGACCCGACTGCTTAGCATGGCAGAGGCCCGAGGCTTCTATGGGGATCACCCCCCCCAACACTTGACGATGCTAGGGCCACCAATTTTTCCCTTCTCAGAGTCCCAGCACTACCCTCTCCAGAATTAGAGCCAATCTCTTAGTTTGTAATCCCAAACACCTGGTTGGCGCTGGCTCCTGGTTCCTCGTAGTCCTGATTCCTTGTGAGCTTGGGTTCCTAATTTTTGGCTTTGGCCTCCTAGTTCTTGGGTCACATCCAGCTGTAATTCTGACTCCTGCCAAATCCAGAGAGATCAAATGATGAGGGAGGCCGGGAAGAAGTCAGCCGGAGCTCAGATTCTAGTAGTATTTTTCTTTAGTGGCTCACCTGACTTGAAACTCAGGCTCCTCCCAGGGCTAGGGGAGGAGCAGGTAAGGGACAGCCTCAGGTGGGCAGGCTCCTCCTTAGCCAGGTGAATACTAGGCTGGGAGGAGGCCCAGAAAATTCAAAGCTAGAGATTCTGAAGCTTAGGGGTTCTCCAGACTTCTGACCCCTTCCATCCCCATCTTGAATCTATTCAAGGCACAAATTCTGAAAAATCCATCGTGTTTCTAACAACCTTAGTCTGTGCAAAAGGCAGGAAGAATATCTATAGCTTCTGTTCTTTGGAGGCTCACAGTCAAGTTGGGAAGAGACTTGGGAGAATAAGACTATTCTTATAGACTCTAGGATGGAAGTGAATATAGACACTAGTTTTAGTGTTGAAGGAGCTGTTTTAAAATTCCAACTCTATTCAGCATCTGTGTGACCTGGAAATCACCTAAAAATGGATAACCTCTCAGTCCTCTCCAATGCCAAATCTATTACCCTAGGAAAATGAAGACATTGGTACTACAGATTAAGCAATGTGAGTTATCAGGAAGGGGAAGATTATCCCAGATGATTTGAATTGAAGGGGGAGAAATGTTACTCAGAAGGATGTTTCTGCCCCCCCCCCCCTTATTTTGGTGGAAAAGTCCCTGTAAAAGGAAAATTAGGTTCTAGTTTTTCCTCTAGCATTTAGCACAGTACTTTACACCTAGTAGGTACCTGATAAATGATTGAATAACAAATGATTGAAAGTGACTCGTACCAGGTGAACAGCTAAAAATGCTCTCCAAATTCAATGCTAGGCTGTTGACCTGCAAATTCAGATCCCAATCCTTATTTTCTCCTTCCTCGTAATCTAGTACACTAGCTGGAGGTAACTCAAATTGAATTCAGACTGAATACATCAAAATTTTACAAATTGACTAGGTGCTTTGAGCCGAGTTATAAATTAAGCAGTTTCCTCATTGACCTCTCTACCATCAGTCTTTCCTCCATCCAACCCCACCTTTATACAGTCTCTTCCCATTTCCTGAAAGAAAAACTAGAGATATCTCTACTTATTCTGTGCAGGCCTGGAAAAGGACATAAAAGCATTTTATTTGTAATTTAAGCACCTTATCAGAGTTAAGATTTTGGCATTTAGTTTGTAAGCATATTGTTTTTGTTGATTATTAAATTTATAATAAGGTTAAATTTCTCAGCATAGCATTCAAAATTCACTTCAATCTCTCTCCCGAATTATTTTTACAAAACATCAATTCCTGCCTCTTCCATTGATCAACTTTTATTAAGCCTCTACTACATGTTAAATATGGTGAATAAAAGTGTAAAGAATAGAATAATTCTATTAGAAGTTTATGTTCTCTGAAAATTTCACTGGGTAGAACAGTAATCTTTTAAATATCTATGGCACTTGCTATCAAGCCCATTTATGGTTCAAGTCTTAAACATTGACCAATTAGACTAATGTCTGGTATGATTTTTAATTTTAATTTTTTTCAATACCAAATTCTCTTTTCCCCCCCACCAAGAAGGTAAGAAAAAAAGCCATTACAAATATGTATAGACATGGAAAACAAGTTTCTGCATTAGCCATGTTATGACTTAACTTTTCCTTTATTTATGCTCATTCCTAACCTAGTAGGTTCTCAATGTTTTAATTCAACTACCAAGAATTCCTTAGATTAACACCCAGTAATTCTTTTAAACTTCAAAATATAGTACATTTAAATTTATAGGCTGTCAAGAAATGCTGAAGATTTCTACTTTAAAGTGTTCAGATACCTACTCCAAATATACATCAGGAATGAGTATTACATAGTTTATTATACACTTTTCAGGAAGACAGGATGGAAAAGGTACTAGATTCACATGTCATGCTTGCATTTACGTGAGCATATGTTCTCAAGACAAAGAACACACCTCTTGCCTCAGAATGAGTATTACATAGTTTATTATACACTTTTCAGGAAGACAGGACGGAAAAGGTACTAGATTCATGTGTCACACTTGCAAATTTACATGAGTATATGTTCTCATGACAAAGAACACACCTCTTGCCTCATTTCTTACCTGTGTACTTCTTTGGGACTTCTCCAACACCCCCCCCTCATTGGGTACCTTCACCCACTCCCCCCAAACTTTGTTTCCTTTTCTGTTTTATCTTCTCCCATTAAGTTATAAGCTCCTTAAGAGCCAGGACAGACCCCTGACCCCCCTTAGCACAGTGCTAATCACTGAACAGATGCTTATTGATTGGGATAAGCCAAATTGCAAGGGGTTGAGACTAGAGTGTGAGATGAAAAAATGAAGGTATATAATCTTGTAAAAAAGATGGAATGATACAGACTAGAGGATAATTAGATTTGAAATTAATGAAGGTCATGAATGGTTAATGTCAACTTGACATTTCCACCTATGTGTTGGATTTTCCATTCTATGCTTTAGGACCCTTTAGATAAAGCTGTGACTATTTCATATCTCAGAAAAGGAATTTTTAAGAATAGGCTTATTTCCTTCCCCCAGCTGGGAGTCAGGCTTAGTTAGGAGGGATAGAACAGCCTTATCTATCAGGTAACATCTTGCTTTTTAATCTAAAATTGTAGATTGTTTACCATCTGATGTCATTTAAAAATGGCAGCTTTGGCAGGGTTTGTGAGATAGGCCTGGGAGGATAGAAAGGTAAATGCCTTGTATCAACATTACTACCCTTTAACTTTACCCAATGAGTGTTTTTGAGATGACTTGGACACTTGGCTCCAAAGGACCCCAGGGGAAGGGGTGGTAGTTTTATTCCCAACTCCACGTCCCAGTCATTTCCTGGGTGTAGCCATGATGGGGAAACAGTCTTCCAGAGGCTTCCTTTTCAGCCCATAGCACCTTTAGGACTAGGACTTATTAAAAAAATCCTTTAAGTTCCAAGTTCTCAATGCCAGCACTGATTAAGGACACATGCGTCAGTTTCCATTCTGCCATGATTTAACAAATTGCAATTCTATTTTCAGCCTGACTCTCCAAACCAAGGTGGCCTCATCTTACCCAGTGTAACTGCCCACACAAAATAACCCCAAACAAGTCTGGGAACCCCTCCCCCCAAATCCAAAGACTCCTTTTTAGTTTGGGGAGAGGGAAGTGACTTCAGGAAATGAAGTTTTGAAGGAGTGATGGGAGGGCTGATGCCAAAGAACAATGTCAATATCTTAGGTAAGACAGGGAATTTTGGTAGTAAAAAGAAGGGATTCATCCAGGGATATAATTGAGAAAATTTCCTACAGGTGGTAAGCCATGGCTGCTCTATGGTCTGATGAAGAAAGTAGGCATTCTGGGCCCCTAGAATGTCCTAAACCGTGTCCTAGAAGAAGGAATACAGATGTAAGGGAGGCTTTCTGGAGTCACCCCTCCCTGCTGAGTCAGGGCAAAGAATCCCTACTTGCTGGTCAAACCAGAATATAGAAAAGGTCCTTCCCAGGTCAGGGGACATTGCTCTTTCCTGAGGGCAAAAGTGCCCTCTATTTAAGATGACTGGACCTTATGGGTACACACCTATATAGGGTTTAAGGCATCGAGATGGGGTGAGAAGGAGGCAACTCCGAGTCTCCAGCCCAGGTTCCCTCAGGGTAAGCCTTGGGGGAGCCCTAGAGACATGTGATTGTTTTAAGAGCTCAGGTTGTTCCAGTTCTTACACCCACAATCTTCCTCCACTCTCCTCTTACCGCCCTCCCTCCTTCCCCAAGTCAACCCTATTCTTTCCATCAACAGATGATCTTTCAGAACTTCCTCCAGGAAGACTTCCCTAATTTTTCCATTGAAGTCATTCTTTTGTTATGTATTCACCCTAGGCTATTTCCTCTCCTTTTCGCAGTAGAAAGAGGGAGAGGGGAACTCTGGCCAGGTGTTCTTAATCCTGGAACTTCAGAGAAAGTGTGAAGGAAAAAGTTTTCTTTTGTAGCTAAAATAGGATCTCCACGGTGTGAGATCCTTGTCTAGCAAACTCTTGGGTCAGAGCTCAGAACCATTAATGCCCTGTCTTCTGGATCAGTCTCAACCCTTTTCCTTTCAGGCCCTCACTATAATGGCTGAGATGTGTGTTTGTATGTATATATACACATCTTCTCTAAGCAAGGGATCAATTTGCCATATTATTATTGCTTTGTCAATTGTGCCTCAATCCCACTTCCCCAGTTAATCACAAAATCAAATACTCTGGCCCTGCTCCACCCAGTCTCTTCTCACAGCAAATGGAGATCATCAGCTTCCCTGGTGGAAAAGGGAAAACATCCAGGTTTCAGAACAGGGTGAAGATGGTGAGGTCTAGTCCCAAGGTGGGGAAGACAAGAATGGCTAGAGAGGGCCTGGAGAATGTGTTTTAGACCAAGAAGTGGAGGACCGATGGTTAGCCTTAGGTCTGAGCCCCTGGAGGGGAAGGAGAGTTGTGAAGACCTTCAAGCCCAGGTCTCAGCTTGGAAGCGCATGGTTCGTTCCAGCATGGTGAGGTAGGCAGCAGCATCGGGGTCTGAGAGTCCACCCTCTGATTTGAACAATGAAGTCAATGCCTCTGACACAGAGGCTGGCATGGACTTGGCGTTGCTGATGGAAAGTAAAGGTAAAGGAGAAGAAGGGAATTACCACAGGATTACAGTGGATTCCTCTCAACTCCCCTCTCCCCCACCCACTTGCCCTCTTGAGATTCTCCTATGTCTGTTTTTCCAAAGTAAAAAATTGGTCAGTCAACCCCCATGGAATAAGAAAGGCTGAGCTGCATCCAGAAAAAGAACTATGGAGATTGAATATAATTGAACACATGCTATGTTCATTTCTTTTTTTCTCTCTCTCTTGTGGTTTTTCCCTTTTGTTCTGATTTTTCTCTCCAAGATGATTCAGAAAGATGTATTTAAGGGGCAGCTAGTTGGTATAGTGGATAGAGGACCAGCTCTTTAGTCAGGAGGACCTGAGTTCAAATCCGACCTCATATTTACTGGTCTTGGCTGTGTGACTTTGGGCAAGTCACTTAACCCCAAATGCTGCAGGTGAAAATTATATACATAACCAGAAAAAAGTAAAACAACTAAAAAAATTTAAAAATAAAGTTTGGATTTTATAAATGGTAAAATTGTTATTTAAAAACAAAAAGGAAAAAAGCCTGAATCTTTTCAAACCTTAAGGGCAAAGGGAAGGAGAAGTCAGAAAAGACAGAGAAGGATGTTGGGGAGGGGTGACTCACCCAGCTAGGTAAAAGTAGGCTCCATGTTGGTTCAGCAACTCCCACACCAGTGCTCCATGCTCCTGGAGACGGTGCTGGACATAAATCTTCTCCTCCTGCAGAGATGCTACATTGTTTTCTCAACCCTCTGGGGCCATGACAGTCACTTGTGTGTATACCTTTGCTGGGTCCAGTATCAGCTACCCCATCTTCCCATCTTTTTCTCCAGCTGTCCCTCCCACTTTTATTTCTACCACTTTTCATGCCATCATTCCCATGACTCTCCCTCCTGACTCCCACTTACTTGATCCCTGGAGAAAGCAGTGATGAGGGTCAAGAAACCTCTCTGAATGAGTTCTTGCCACTCTGCCTCACAGTAAAAGTCTTTATCTTTCTGCCGACAGCCAAAGAACAGATAGTTTCCTGTTGGCACATGGGGTCAGAATGGGATGAGAAAGACAATGATAGAAGGGCAACTAAGTGGTGCAATGAATGGATAGAACACTGGCCCTGGAGGCAGGAAGATTTGAGTTCAAATTCAGCCTCAGACACTTATTAGCTGTATGATCCTGCTGAATAGCTTTACCTTGATTGCCTCCAAAAAAGGAAAAAGGAACTACAATGGCAGGATGTTGGGACTGATCATCAAATATAGAAAAGCCACTTCATTCCCCCTCCTGATCTTTCTGGCCATGAGTCTCTATGATTTGGGATTCTGGAGGGATGAGGATGGAGGTAATGATCCTTTCCTTCCTGCTGGACAAGGAGAGTCTAATCATTTTGGGCCCTTCTTCATTAGGCTGCTCAAGGACATTTGCTTGTTTTTGGTTCTGATTTTTCTAATTCTCACTTACTAGGTACCTGGAAGTATGAGATGAATTTGACTGGATCCTACCTTCAAACACCTTGTTTTTTTGGGGGACATTCTAGTTGGGACAGGAGATACAGAAAGACAGGAACACACAAAAGAATTGGATTCCAGAGAACCTTTTTGTATGCAGTAATTGTCCAGTGCCCTCCCAATTCATGTCACCCTTCCTGCTCACCTTTCTGGCCCTGTGCCACACGTTGCTGGATAGCAGCACGGAAGGGGGCAACCCCAGTGCCAGGACCCACCATGATCACAGGAGTATTAGGCTCTGAAGGGAAGGTCAGCCCACTGTTTCGAACCCAAAGGGGAACTCTTACTGGTTCTGAATAGGGAAGAAGAAATTGAGGTGACATCCAAAGACAGGACAATCCCAGAGAGTTTCTAAGTTCTGATCTGAAGGGAACTGGAAGGTAAAAGGTACCAGCATGAGATGGTTCCAGGCTAGGGCAAATACAGAATAAACTCCTAGCACTGGGAAGAACAGAGGAGACAAAATGTTTTGCATGAGATGTGTTTGACATCTATGTTAAATTTCCCCTGCCTTTCTTGGAGTCCCTTAATACTTCCCCTATTTTGTGACATTTTAGCTCAACTAAGTAGAAAAAGTAGGACTGGCAAAAGTAGGAGGCAAAGAAGGAGTCCCTGAGACTAAGCCTAGGTACATAGACTGATGCTGGGCTTACCTCTGCTTGGATCCAGGGAGGCCAACCAGGAGGTACAAAGGCCCTGACGGGGTTTACGGAGGCGAGTCTGGTATTGCACCACAGCCACGATGATCTGCACCCTAAAAGGATGAGCCTTGGGGAGGAAACAAGCTGGATCATATAAAGCATTAGGGAGTAAGGGGGAAAGGATATTGAAAAGGCCATATCTATCTTTAAAACCAGGGAGCAAACAAGAAGCAAGAGGTAGTGAAAGGGATCTTTCTGTCTTTTCATTTCCTTCTGAGCTTTCACTGGCCTGTCTAGAGGCATTGTTCACACCTTTCTAGTTGGGAGGTTTAGACTATGCCCAGACTAACCTAAGTCTAGGTAACAGCATTCCTGTGTTCCTGAAAAGGTATAAACTCTTTTTTCTTATTTATGCCATTGTGTTTGTTCTCAAACTGTGAATGGACACCTTAAAGTATCCAGAGAGAACTAAAGATACTTCTAAATGATGTCTCTCAGCCTGACTGTGGATTTTCCCCAAATGGAGATATACCCCCCCCCCCCCCTCGTCCCTCTCCCCCACCTCTTCCTTTCTTTCAGAACTCTGGAGATGGACATTATCTCTCACCAGCAATGAAGAAGCAATGGAGTAGGCCCTGGGACGGATTGGGGGGATGAGGTCCAGCAAGTAGTCTGGTGGGATGGAAGCTGCTGAGTGAGGGAAATCACCCAGGACCTGGAGGTGGAAGCAGAGCAGCATGACGTTTGTCTTAGAACTCAACTTTACTCTTTTCAGACAATGAAGGTTGGGGGAATGAAAGCATAGTAGTGCCTTGGGACCAAATCCTCTGCTGTCTATGGAGGGTCTCTAACCTGAGAGGCCAAAGTCAGGCCCTAATTCTGATCCCTCACCTCCAAGATGGTCCTTCGAGGTCTGTTACAGTAGTTGTATAGTTCTTCCTGGCCTTGTGCAGAACTGAACTCAAACAGCTTCTCACGTTCCATCTGGTGCTGAGAGAGACAGGCCAGGATCTCAAAAAAAGAGCGATGAGGAACACGGGTGATGTCCAGGTAGTGGGACACAAGGTGATGGATGGTGCAGGGCTGAGGCAGCTGAGTTGGGCAGATGACATCTGAAACGGCATGCAGGGAATCCAATGTGGCTTATGGTGAGTGAAACGCCTCCCTGTGGAGTCACCCTTACTCCAACGGTGATCAGACTCCACGGCCAAGTCTGGGAGGACCTGAAGAGGTCCTCTCCAGGTTACATTTTAGGAACTAAGAGGAGGCTCTGAGAAGCAACTATATCTCAAAGCCTCAGAGACAATACTTAAACTTTTCTGGATTTTGGAGGGAAAAAAGGGAGAAGATGAAAAACAAAGAAAATCAGCTGTGTAGAAGGGAAAGTGAGAGATGGACAGAGGAAAGAGACTACAAAAGATAGACATGGAAGAGAAAAGTAGAATGAAAAAATGAACAGAGAAACTGAGAAACGCACCTGGCTCCCGAGGCTGCAGCACAAAATGCTGGTCTGGATCCAGATTGAGCAGGTGACAGAATTGCTTGGTATCACTGGCTGAGTTCTGAGGCTGGATCATCACAATGTCACCAGCGGTAAAGCTGCAGGGAAAGGACCCTACCCCAGTTAGCCCTGGGCACCTACCTGTAAAAGCTTCAGAGAAGCTTCTCTTTGGCCTAGAAATGGTGAGGTCTAGGGGTAGTAGAGAGGGAGAAGCAGAGAGTCTGGGGGAATTGGGAGCAGGAGGTAGAAATTTTGTGGGGAGATAAGTAGGAAGGGCAAGAAAGTACTGCATTAAGGGGACAAGGGTTGAAGTAGCTCTTTAGGATTCTAGGTCTCAGAATTAACATCCCTAAAATGATTTGCTGAAAACTGGGGGCTAAAGGCAAGGTAAAAATTATCTTTGACTCTTTCTTTTTCCTTGCCCTCCACATCTAACTAGAAATGAAATCTATTGATTCTACATCTCAAATATACTTGCATCCCTTTGTTCTTCCTCTCTTCCCACCTCTACCACCTTAACACAGTCCCTTAATTCCTCTCACCTGGAATACTACATTAGCGTTCTGAAGGATGTCCAGGTCTGGTGTATTACATAAGCCTTCTAAAGCATCTTCTGGCCTCTCCACTATAATCCAGTCTATATATCATTGCCAAATAATCTTCCTAAAACAGAGCTCTAATCCCATCACTCCTCTACTTAATGGCTCCAAATTATGAAATAAAAGTTCCAATTCCTCAGCTTAGTAGGTCTCTGTCTACTTTTCTAGCTTTATTTCACATTCCTTTCCCTTCCTGAACCTTATGCTTTTGTCAAACTGGTCTTCTCACTATCTCCTAAAATGGGCCCCATATATTCCTGTCTTTGTTGCTAATGTTTGCTGTTTCTTCTCTTGGAACAGCCTCCTCACCTAAACTAGCCTCTATAAACTTTACTCAAATCCCTCCCACAATACTTTCTATAGCCACAGAAGCTCATAGAGATTTTTTAATTTTACTGAATTCTTTTACCTGTACCACTTATATAGCATTTATATTTTATGTCAAAACTTAACAAATGCTTATTGAATGATTGTCTAATTTGATAAGATCTCCTCTGGGTGACAAAGAGAGAATCCCAGTGAGAAGTTGGGGTGGATCTGTGGGACAGATGCATCTCACCTGATTCCAGAGCCTGTGATGTCGAATTCAATTAACCGAACATCCTGGAAGTGTGATTTGGCAGTCACTCTTTGATTAGAGACCATAGGAGCCAGGAAGGGCTTGTGGTCAGAGGGGAGTTCTTCAGGCCTTTGATTCTCTGCATGTTGCTCTTCACAGGAAATTCCTGGGACTCCATCACAAAAGTTTAAAATGAACCTTGAAGGCAAACTAGAAAAGGGAATGAGAAGGTAGTAAAGGAAGTCAGTGAATTAGGAGGCTACTGCAGCAGCAGCGGGGGAGGGAGGGGAAGAGTTTCACTTTATTGAAGTAAAAGACCCCCTTTCCCCCCAAGAATCTTTAAGGATATGCCATGCCTTCTCTCCCTACTGCCTAAACCGAGGAGCAAAGGGAGCCCACAAGAGATAGTGGGCTAGTTTTCATGATGAATTTTTTTTCCCTAGTGACCAGCAGAGGGAGTACCTACATTGAGCCAGAGGGAAATGTGTTTAGATCTGTCTCAATTACAGATTTACTCCTGGCCAGAGCTCATCCCAAGAGAAGCCTAGAAGCTATCTGGATCAGAGATGTCAAATCCTACATTTGGCTACTGAAAGGCAGGAGAATTAAAGATGCCAACTTCCTACAGGAGGGATTGGGGGGGAGGGTGTAAGAGTCACAAAAACCTTCTAGAAGAGAGCTAGCCGTTCTCCCCAACATCTGATCCTTACGGTGTATCAGCAGGTATTACACTAAGGTCAGAAGGCACAGGATACAACCCCAAAACTTTTCTCCACAAGTCTAGAAGCCAGGGACCAATAACTGCATCAGGCCTGCCAGAGAACAGAGAAAATCCAAGGGAAGTTAATGTATTCCCTTTTAACTACTTTTCACCCATGTCTACCTATGTTCCCTTCCTTTCCCCTGAAACTAGTCTGGCTCTGGGACAGATATTGCTTGAATACTCACTGTCAGGAATAAAGAGTGACAAAGCTCATTCTTAAACCATAAGGCAGCTGAACTATGCTTTATAATAATTATCATTTCTTAGGAGTCATTCAAACCAGGACTCTAGGGAGGAGATAGGTGTAATTGATATAATTTAGAAGCTTGGCTCACTATCATTCTTCCTTTCCCTTTGACTGATTTCCAAATCAAGACTCAAGCAATTCCATAGTATGTGCTCCCTGGGATCAGGAGAGAAGCTGTGTGAGGGGAAGTCCAAGAAGGCTTTCTTGAGGGTCTAGGTTGAATTTTGGCCCAGACAGCTTTCACTAGAGTATAGGGGTCTACTGGCAGATAGCCTACTACTTGCCTGATCTAAAACTCCTTGAAGATTTCTACTTTTTGCATATACATACACTATTTCCCTCAGTAGAATTTAAACTCCATGAAAACAGGGGCTGTTTAATGTTTGTATTTGTATCCACAGTGCCTGGCACATAGTAAATGCTTAATAAATACTTGTTGACTGACCATTGTCTGATTGGAATATTAACCCATCCTGTGAAGCACTGGGGTTTCCACTCACCCCAGGTCATGCTGGTCATCGCCCAGACCAATGGGCAAGAGTGCATTACCCCCAAGCTGCAGCAGGCGCCGGTGTAGTTTCTTGGCCACAAAATTAAACCTGTTGAGAGAAAATATATAAAGAAACCCATATGTAAACAAATGTAAAACTCCCATCTCTCAGACTATGGGGGCTCCTCTTCTTAGGTGATCTTACTGTTGTTCAGAAAAAGCCTTTTCCTTCAGCAGAATGTCAGTCTGGGAGATTGTATATGTATGTATGCATGCGTGTGTTTGTTCATCAATTATTATTCCCATTTTTACAGAAGTGATTCAAAGAGGGTCAGGACTTGACTGTGAATGGATAAGAATGGGACTAGAGTTTAGGACCTCTTAGTCCCAGACTAGTGTTTTATCCCAACACCATGCTTTGGACACTCTTCTGTTGGGATGTGATCAGGGAGTCCTACAAGAGAGGTTTTAATGAGGTTTGATTTCAACGGAGTTATCTTAGGTTTTAAAGGAACCTGTTCAAAGGAATAGTGCTAGAAATGGGCAAACTCTCAAGCTAAGGTAACCCCATGACTAGGACTCGGGAGGCTCTTAGAGAAAGAAGGAGCCTGGATCCTAGAGAGTATGGTAGCACTGGTGTGTAGTATAAGGAGGAGACTAAGTTCTTGGTTAATCTCTAAGCTTGCAGAAGGCCATTAGCCAGAACACTAAAAAAACCTAAAAGAATGAGAAAGAATGGAGTTCTGTAAAGGGTGGGCACGTGTTCATCTTGGCAAAGATATCTAGCACAGAGTCCATCTTTCTCTGGGGAGTACAAGTGGGTCACAGGGTGGGGTCAACCTCAGAAGACAGGCTGCCTTTCATCTTCTCCCACTTCTAAACCACTCCACTCACTTGGCATAGGAGGAATCGCCGAGACCCAGCACAGCATAATCCATCTGACAGAGGGAAGTAGGAGGCAGGTTTTTTCGGAATATAAACTTCCAGAAGTTCTAAAATTAGAACCACTTTTTTAGATACTACAGGTCTAGATAACAGAGAAACTCATAACCCAGCGCATCCCTTAGAGCAAGCAGACCTCCCTGATCTGGGCTCCAGGGGCATAGATTCAGGTGGTCTGGCTGTAAGGGCAGTTTGAGTACTCCAACCCTAGGAAATGTCCCCCAAATAACAGGCTGCTACTTATTGTAGGGTAATTTTAGGTTAATTTGTTTTTTCTGAGAAACATTTCATGGCAGGGTCTAATAAGTATGGCATTATTCATGTAGTTCAGATCTTGGATTCAGTAAAAGTATGCCTGGATCTGGAATTCTGAGCCCAGCTTTGAATGCTAGATCTCAAAATAGGTATAACAAAACAGCCAAAGTCCAGACAAAGAAAGCTCATATGGTAGATCACTGGTGATAAGGCCTCTTTAGTATGAGAAGAGATGAGATCAGTTTATAATCAGAATCTCAGAATTTGAAAGCTGGAAGGAACCTAATCCTACCTGAACATGAAAGAACTCCACCTTATAACATGCCTGAAATGATCCTCTAATCTCTACTTGAAGATGTCTAAGGAAAAAGGCAAGTTATTCTACTTTAGGACAGCTTTGATTTTTAAGAAATTTTCATGAAATCTAACCGAAATTTACCTTTCTGTCATTTCTACTCACTAGTTTTACCCTTTAAAAACAATGAGAAAACGTTTACAAACTAGTGAAAGAATTGGAGAACAGATTTGTTCATAGATTATTCTGTATACTCTCTATATTCTATATCTATATTCTGTATGTATATGTGTATATATATATATATGTTATATACATACACATATATATGTGTATGTATGTGTGTGTGTATATATATATATATATGTTCTGTATACACAAGGCTTGGAAAGAAAGAAATAAAAACTAAATCAAAGTTGAGGGACAATATGGGATAAAATATACAATTAAGACCTGCATTTAGGTGAACCTTTCATATGACAGCAGGTCAATAAGAGAAGCTGGAAATGTCCCCAATCTGTAGAGTGATGATATCAAGAAGAATGACTATGGCCTTCCAAAAATATTATTGTATTGGCCCATTCAAAGATATGAACTGGGCCTAGATGGATCAAGAATCGCAGTTCTCATGTCTTTAAGGATTACAAGTCCAGTAACCTAACAAGTTTTAATAATAATTTTGGTGAACTGAACTGACCAAGACAGATTTTCAGGGTCCCAGAGACATTCACAGATATTCAGAAAAGCTTACCTTCATGTTGTCAGGGGGGTCTCCTTGGCCTGTAGTTGCACAAACAAATATCACCAGTGGTTCATTAATCAGATTCACCTCAATATAAAAGAGAGTAGTATAAGGATCTCTCATAGTGTCAGCATGAGAAATCTTCCCTTCCTTTCCTCTTTGATAGGTACATGGGAAAGAAAGTACTAAGCAAAATAACGTTTTGGTCATGTATACTTATTGTGTATCTAATTTATATCTTAATGTATTTAACATCTACTGGTCATCCTGCCATCTAGGGGAGGGGGGGGGGGTAAGAGGTGAAAAATTGGAACAAGAGGTTTGGCAATTGTTAATGCTGTAAAGTTACCCATGTATATATCCTGTAAATAAAAGGCTATTAAATTTAAAAAAAAAAAAAAAAAAGGGAAAGAAAGCACTATAGACTTGGCTTGCAGAGTCAAACGGATGATTCCTTACAATGCCCATTCTATTCAACAAGAAAGACTCCTAGAATCAGATTTGGTGGCTCAGGTGGATGAAGAATTGATAAGAACTCCTAAAGCTACTCTATTCTGTCTCCACTGATGAAATTCATCTGGATTAATGTAGAGAAAAGGGGATTAACGTGAGCGGGAGGGAATTTATCAGATTATGTGAACATAAATTCGCGCTTATCATTTTCTTAGTTCTCATCTTTGGCCTCTTTTCCTACCTGCTTATCTTCCACACAGCTCTCTACTGTCTTCTGGCTAAAACACCTCCAAGTCTGAGTTCTCAGAGCAGCTCCCTATATTCCCAAATGTTTTCCCCTCCCCAACTCCCTGACAATATTTAAAGACCTCCACTATCAAGTACCACTCTATCTTTGCAATCTTATCCTACTCTCCTCAGCACGTAGTGTGCTGCTGCCATATGAACTACTCTGCCCTTGAGACCTGCCCGATGCTCTTCGGTGACCTTTCTCGTGCTGTTTTCTATGCCACGCTTGATAGTCACTCCTGTCGCTGCGTGGTTTAACGGTCTTGCTCTCAGCGCCCGTCAGAGAGGAGCCGTCTGACAAGCTAATTTGAACATAGTTAGTAAATGACGGCTTAGTGTTTGGCCGTTTTCAGGAGCAGTGGGCACGGAGCTCCCAAGGTATCCTCGGAGGCCCCAGTGACGGCGACGCGGAGTGAGGTGGTGGGCAGCCCGCACGTAGAGCGCGCCCGTCTCCGCCGGCGGGGACGCACACACCCCCGGGTCCCGCCCCCGCGGCCTTCTGCCGCGGGCACTCCCGAACGTGACGCGGGGGGGGGGGGGGAGGGGGCGTCCGGGACTCCCGTCCTTACCACGTTATAGGAATCCAGTGCCCGAACCCTACATTGGAGCCGCCTCCTCCGGGCCTCCCTGCCGATCCTCTCTGCCACGTCGTGGGCGGTGCCTGTCTGGCTCCCGAACAGGACGAGGAGGCTCGGGGTCAACATCTGGAGAAGCGGGAGCAAGGGGACCGGTGTTGGGGAGAGGGCGGGACGGGAGGAGGACCAGAACTGGGGGAGCGCGCCTTTCTAACGGGGGAGCGGTATAACTGGGAAAGGTTAAAACTGAGGCGGGGGTCAGAGTCGAGAAGAAGGCGGGACAAAAACGAGCGTGGGTTAGGGCGCAGACGCCAGAGTAGGCAGCGGTGGCAATGGTCGAGATGACAGCTGAAGCAAGAACTGGGAGTTTAGGACACAGCTGTGGGGAGGGGACAAGGATTCTGGGACGGGGGAGGGGGGAACTCGATCGCGGAGCCTCAGGTGTGCGGGGAGGGCGGAGACCGGAGGAAAGCAAGACAAGCGAGCGGAGGTAGGGGGTGGAAAGATGGAGAGGGAGGCAGAAAAAGGACCACCACCTCTTTAAGCGACTTCCCGGGGCTGACTTCCGGTGCCGGGGGAAGTGACGCCATCGGTGCGCGACAGACACCCCATGGCGGCGGCGGCGGCGGCGGCGGCAGCGGGCGGAGCCGCTCAGACCACCGAGGTGAGTGGGGGAGCCTAGGTGGGACGGGTAGGTCACCGAATCGGGTGTGGCGATCCGGTCAGCAGGTGGGTAGGGAGCAGGTCTGACTGCGTGACCAGGGGCACCTGAGCGAACGGAGGGCCGCCGGCCTGGCCCCCTCCCCCTCTCCTGCTGACGGTCCCTGTTTCCGCAGCCGCAGCCGCCGCCGCCCGGCCCTTGCTGAGTTACGGCTCCATCGCGCTACGCAGCTCCAGGCGCGCAGGAGCGGGCCCCGGCACGATGTTGTTCTCGCTGCGGGAGCTGGTGCAGTGGCTGGGGTTCGCCACCTTCGAGATCTTCGTGCACGTGCTGGCGCTGCTGGTGTTCTCTGTGCTCCTGGCGCTGCGGGTGGACGAGCTGGCCCCGGGCCTGTCGTGGTGGAATGTGTTCGTGCCCTTTTTCGCCGCCGACGGGCTCAGCACCTACTTCACCACCATTGTGTCGGTGCGCCTCTTCCAGGACGGGGAGAAGCGGCTGGCGGTGCTCCGCCTCTTCTGGATCCTCACTATTCTCAGCCTCAAGTTTGTTTTTGAGATGCTGCTGTGCCAGAAACTGGTGGAACAGACCAGGGAGCTCTGGTTTGGCCTTATCATGTCCCCAGTCTTCATCCTCCTGCAACTGCTCATGATCCGGGCCTGTCGGGTCAATTAGCCCGGCTCGCAGGGGACGCCGCGTCCGACTGGAGGAAAGGAATTCCTGCAGGGAGGAATCTGTTCCCTAGGTCTCGGTTTTTCTTCATGCTTTGCATCCTAACTCCAGGCGGGTGGGCAGATGT
Organism: Sarcophilus harrisii; assembly: GCF_902635505.1. Classification (NCBI taxonomy): domain Eukaryota; kingdom Metazoa; phylum Chordata; class Mammalia; order Dasyuromorphia; family Dasyuridae; genus Sarcophilus; species Sarcophilus harrisii. Next base: position 247,770,138 of record NC_045427.1, on the reverse strand, counting down.
GTGAAAAAAAACACTGATCACTAAATAGAGGTATTCCTTTTTTTTTTTTTTTTTGGCTTTGATTTCTATTCCTGCTCTTCCTCCCTCGTTTTCAATCTCCTTGATTTGAGATGAGTTCTCGATTGGACAGTTTAATTGCCTAGGTTGTAAAGGAGTTTGCCGTTAGAAATTGCTTTTTAATAAAATGTACTGTTGGAATACGAGTATTTCTTTGGACTTTGCACGGATGGGTGGGGGATGGTCAATTGTATTGCTAAATACAGAATTCTTCTCTTGGTCGGTGGGAGCCTTGTATTAGGAAAGCCACCCTGGTAGCAGGCCATGTGTTTGACTGCACAGTTCATTTCTCGAATATTATAATAAGTTTTTTTATATACCTCCCTTCCTAAAGAGAAAAGAGACAATGAGTTCCTGAGGATAAAGCAAAGATTGAGACCCAGGAGCCCCGTTTGCTAGATATCCTTTTGACTAGTTTGCCCCAGAATTATTGAGATATGATTTTTATTTTAGTTGATAACTAGAATTATGATTGTGTTTTCCTGCCAGCTCCAGTAATTTCTGCATTCTCAGTTTTATTTTTGAGCTTTTACTGTTGCCCTACTTAACTTGCATGATCTGGGAGTAGTCCATTTTCGATAATCCTAGATAAAGGAAACAATTAAGTCTTTACTACCTTTTATTTTAAAGATTGATAACATTACTACAAGTATTGATGACTTAAATTACATAATGTATGTTTGTATATTTCTGTGTAGATCTTTACAGGGTGGTTATGAGGCCCAAATGAGATAATATATTAAGTAGATCTTAAAACTATAAATCCTATGGCAGTGCCCTCAAATTTTTCACAATCTTTCTTTTACTCAATTATTTCCATGTCTCATTGCTTTCCTCAGCTCACTGTAGTCAATTAAACACACTAATGCAACTTGGAAAGATATGGTGAGATCAAAGGCATACTGGTCTATTGAAGCCTGGGGTGTGGATGTTTTCCTGGCCAACCTGTGGTCTTGGCTGGAGGCAGATAACAGATGAAGTTACTATGATGAGGCTATGAGATGATGAGATTAGGCAGGAATGGATGACAAGACTGAGCTCTAGATCCAGAGGCTATGATAAAAAAGGCTTTATTGTTAAAGAAACACCCAGAGAGATTTTCTTAGTGAGCATATCATTCTCAAGGGAGAATCGGTCTGCAAAGTCATTTTCTGAAGACCCATTTTATAGCGGAAGTTTGATAATTCTCAATTGAATTTGAAATCTTGCCTGGGGTTGTGACTTCCTGACAAGAAAACTTATCTTGCTCTGAGAGGATGCCAGACCATTTGGAGGTATAGATCAAAGGGGACATGTTTTTTTGTGATTTTTATATAATTTTACAGGGCTCACTCAGGTCATACAGAGTTCACTCTCATCATCTATATGGCCATTTTATTTTACTACTTAGGACTTTGGAGTGGGCGATGAGTAGTTTTCCTTGGTTGTAATAATGGTAGAGGTAAGGCTTCCTAGGAAATGGGAGAAAATGAAATGAAAAATTCACATTGTAGGAGCACAGCTGGAGTTAGTAACATTTGATTCTTGTAGCTTAGATTCCTCTCACATCAAGTCCCTTGGTTCACAATTCTGGGCTTTTCCCATTATTGCATTTCACTTGGGGTAACTGAAGGAAATAAACCTATCTCCTGGTGAGGTTGTTTTTTTCCTCTGGATTAAAGGGAATCCCAGAGGACATTGTGAACTTGAAACTGGGACTTCGAAAGCTCCATTCTGTTTTTCTTCTCATTTGTAACATGAGGGCGTTGGATGACTCCAATGTCTGTTCTCATGATCTGGGCAAAAAGTCATTGCTTACATTTAATGATAAAAACAAAATACCATGAGAACAAAGCTAACTGTCGAAGAAGTGAACGATCCACTCTTCCTAAATAATTTCTGCCTGGGCAACACCGGACTTGCAATCGGGAAGACCTGAATTCTAATTCACTTTCAGGCTACACTAACTGTGTCTCTCTCTGGGCAAGACACTTAACCGTGAAGTTTCACTTCCTCATCCGTAAATTGAGGGCACACTGGAGAAGGAGATGGCTAATTCCTCCAGTATCTTTTCCAGGGAAATCCTATGGACAAAGTCCACGCGTCGAGTGGGATACCACTGGACAACAAAAACCTTTGTCACCCTCCGTCCTAGTAATACACACTGGAGACACCAGCACTGGGAATTGGTGCTAATATGTCAGAAAATTTGGCTCATTTCGATTCCTCCCAGTTCTCCCAGGGCCAGCGAGAACAAGGTTCACGGTCACATAGAGAGGTGGAGCCCAGGTTTAATCACTCCTAGCTCTAAACTGTCTTCCTCATGGAAGTGTCTGGGCTCTGGGCCAGGACACTCCCTTTTCCACCCCAGTACGAACACTGCAGCCCGGACTACAGTGTCTTCCTAGGGAACTGCAGGAGGAGAAAAGTAATTGCGATACACCGTAACTATCCAAGAGGAGGGTCCAAGGTGTCTTTCCCTAATTGGGCGTCTGCCCGGGTGATGGAGTCTCAGCCAATTAAGGGTGCTTTTCCCAAGGGGCTGAGCAAGGGTAATCGTCAGCCAATAGGAATAGCTCTTGCCTGAGTGTATGGGGGGGGAGAGGGCGTTCCCCCGCCTCACCCCGCCTCCACTTTCCCCAATAGGTGATACGGGCACACACAGGGCGAGTCTATGGGGTCTTTTCCCAGGAAGCACCAGCCTAGCAGATGATCTTATTCCCCACTGAATAGTGCTTTATCTCAGGGGGCGGAACAAGAAGATCACTGGCCAATAAACAGAATTCTTCCTCCCATGGGCACCCGAAACAACCTTTCCCCGCCTGCTATAGGTGGCTGTAGCCCACACGGGGCGGGCCCCGAAGGGCCTTCCCCAATGGGAAGCGACCCCGAGCGTAGGGGCGTGGTCACGGACTGGAAAGCGGGCCGCTGTGGGGCGTCCGGCGAGAGGAGCTGTTCCATCAGTGCACTGTCCTGCCGGCCCGCTAGGCAGGTTGCTGGCCGCTGCCGCTCGGGCAGATTTGCCGGACTTCGCCTCCCCTCGCTCTGCATTGTACCATGACAAGCCTTGAGCCTCGGCGGCCGCCGGGCCTCGATGGGCTGGCGGGGTCCGGCTCCCGCTCAGTGCTGCCGGCATGGAAACGGGAGATACTGGAGAGGAAGCGAGCCAAGCTGGCGAGCCTGGCGGCTGGGCCCCGGAGTTTGGCTGGGGGGGACGACGGTGGGGCTGGAGTCGAGGCTGCGGCCGGAACTGTGGCCGGGGCTGGGGGCGAGTGCCCGGGGGAGCCGGCCCCGGCGGCGGAACGACTGGTGCTGGCCGATAGCTTGGGCCCCCTGCGGGAGAACCCTTTCATGCGGATGGAGACCGAGCGCAAGCGGCTGCGGAGGGGGCGCGGCGCGGCGCCCGGGGCCCGGTCCTCGGCCGGACGGCCCGTGCAGCAGCTGCTGGAGCTCTATAGCCGCGTTCCGGGCATCCGCACCATTCGCGCCGACAACATTCTCATAATCGAGTCCGAGCCCGGATTCTTGCCCGGCCAACGACCCTACGAGGTGAGCGCCCCCGGCCCGCGCCCGGGCCCGGACCCATTGCAGCAGCTGCTGGCCCGGCGCGGCTGCTCAGTGGCGGAGATCCGGGCCACCGAGGTGATCATCTACGAGACTCCCCGCACAGCCGTAGAGGCGGCCGCGCAGCCGGGCAGGGTCAGCCGTCTGTTGGAGAAGTTTGATTCCCCCCTAGCTATTAGCGAGCCCCGGCCTCGGGCCCCGTCCCCACCTCGGCGTCACGGGAGCCCCGAGCGGAGCCGGCCTCTGGTGCCAAAGCCTTCTGCAGTCGAGCAGCGGAGCTCGGCGACCTCCCCCTCCCTGCCCAGCTCTGGACCACGTACTCCCAGTGTCGGGGAGAGAGCTGCCTGGTTTCAGGCATCGGCAGCCGCTCCATCTCGGCTCAATGACTTCCTCCAGAAGACGGGCAGCAACTCTTTCATTGTCCACCCCCGGGGTCTGGCCAGAGGAGGCCGAACAGTAGTACCAAACGGACCTGTCATGGAGGCCGCCCCGGAGCCCCGGCTGGGTCCTGCCAATGGCCTCCCTACTGTGGGTGGGCCTGTGCCATCCTCTTCCAGTACTTCCAAAGGCATCGACATTCGGAAGCCAAATGCTGAGGAGGAGGCACCTATCCTCCACCTTTCCCCTGGCCCTTGCCCGATGGGCAGTGCCAATGGGGGACCCAGTGCCACTCCAGCTGCCTCTTCCACATTCCCCAAACACAGCCTGGCCAGTGCCACTCCCAGTCAGCGAAGGTGGGTTTCTGCAGCCACCAGCTCTAATGACTCTTTTGAGATCAAACCTGCCCCTAAGCCAGATATAGAGACCATCCCTGATGAGGATGTCCAGGCTAAGGCCTTGGCTAACCTCCGGATGAACTCCAAAAACTCCTTTATCTTTATCCCTAAGCCCAGGGTGGAAAGGCTGGACTCCAGGGCTGGCCATCCAGTGGGGAGCAAAGCCTTTGAGCAGCCAAAGGGAAAAGTCAGTGTTTCTTCTCAGTCTGGCCATTTAACCCACATACCTCTGGAAAACGGGAGCCAGCACCCACCAGAAGTTGTACCTCCCTATGGAAATTACTTGGGTGTTGAGACCCTGCAGGCAGCAGAGGAAGGGGATCCTCAGAAACAAACAGCTACCGTTCTCTCAGAGGTGAACCACAAGTGGCAGAGAGAAGTAGTAACACCCCCCTCTGTAGAGAAACCTTCCAAACAAGAGCCTTGCAGGGGCTTTGAGATTTCCGACACATCCCTCAATTCCTCTGTCACCCAGATTCCGGAAGAACCCAGTAGACCGGGGCTTCCTGTTACTTTTATTGATGAGGTAGATTCAGATGATGAATCCTACCAAGAGGCCAAACCAGCTTTCAGATTCTCTGATGCTCCTCATTATCGTCCTCATCCCTCTCTGCCCAATAGCAAATCTGAAGTTCACTACCTGAGCAACAATACATTCACAGTTGTGCCTAATAGGAAACCAGCTGCCCCTGAGGCAAGATTCAGCGCACCAAATGGGGAACTGTATACTGAGGAAGAGGAGGAGGAAGACCAATGGAAAGGAAAAACTCTTGAAGATCCTGAAGCATCCCCTGAGAATGTGGGGTTGTTACTCAAAAAACGTTACCCCACTGTTGATGAAATTGAAGTGATTGGGGGCTATTTGTCCCTGAAGAAATCCTGTTTAACCAAGATGGGGTCCTCAAGAAAAAAGGTAACATTTAAGGAGAGATACCAGAGGTCTGTCTAGCAAGGAAGAATAGGAAAAATATATTCAGGTGATAGTGACTTAGACTGGTTAGCACTTGGTAAATGGTTCCAGTCTTTTTTTTTTTTTTTTTTTTTAATAAATTAATGCTTTAGTGATATTCTTTTCTTTATTTCCTTCTCCTTTGCTGTCATCTTTCTCATTTGGTACCTTTAATCTATCACCTTTCTGTCAAGACTTGGGAATCATACTTCAGCAAAAGTTCTCTGAAGTCATGATTGATCAGTATTATTGATTGGAATTATTTAATTGAACCAATTTACACCTCTACCAGTTGATTAGTACTGTATCTTTCTAATAGCCCCTAGATGTTCTCACTTCTCATTTTCTGTCTCCTTTGCCAATATTATAACTGAGAGGCAAAACTTCCTACTAGATTTAATGTATTTGTCACAAGAGAGGGCTCTATTGGAGCTGAAATGGTTAGTGGAAAGTAACAATGAAATTTTTTAAAAAGAGAAAAAAAATCACGATTTTTCTTTGTTTCAGATCTGGAGTAAGGTCATAAATTGTTTTGATTGGTTGGAATTGCCACTCTTTTGAATGATCAGAGGCCATATTAGCTTGTTCTGCTCTTGTCTATTGTGCTCAGTTGATGAAGATATTTGGGTCGTTATAAACTATTGTTTGATTTGAGAAGCAGACCTCCCTCAATTTATTAAGCAGTTGAGCTTTTCCCCATGTTGGCTTTTTCTTCTTGGCAGACACTTGTAGGTATAGATTAGAAAATTCCCTAGTAATGGTGTAAAGAGGAGTCAAAATGTTCCATGCTGTCTTATCATTGCAACACTACTACATAGGATGGAACCTGCTCCTTTTACAGCATGATGGTGGTGGCCACCCTATAGATTAGTGATACAGGTATACCTGTCCAAGGTTTGTCAGTCAAATGGGAAATGGGGCCTGCTTTAAGAAAGAACTTAACTGATGTGCTATTTGTTTACATGAAAATATATGAGGCAGTACAGTGCTTTAGAATGAAGACTGGCATACAAGGAGCTAGATTGAGTCCCATTTTTATTACTGAGTAATCTTGGGTACATGAATTCACATCGCTGGCCCTCACTTGTAAAGAAGATGGGACTAGATGACCTGATGACCTCTGAGTTACTTTTAGCTCTAACTCTCCAATCTTCTGATCCTGTCACACATAGTCCTATCCCAGGGAAGAAAGCCCAGCTTTGCAAGTCCCCCAGGAAAGGAGAAAAATAGCTCAGGCCTGTAGGGTCTCACCTGGAGCTATTGCCAGGTGTAGGTAGGCAAGTGGGACAGTTTTTTAGCTGGTTTTGTCCATGGTTGTGTCCAGTTCAGTGATCATGGAACAGGAAGATGGAGAGTAGACCTCAGAATCAGAAAGGCCCAAATTCAAGTCCTGACTCTGATGCCTGCTGGGTTTGTAACTGGGCGATTCTCTTAACCTCTCAGTATTCTAGGCCAGTTGTGGAAAAGGTGCCATTTGTATTCACGAGAGGGAGTTTCTGTATTTGGAAGTTCCCTCTACTAATAATAGAAAAATCCATTTCCTCTCCTTTAAAGCTGTTCTGCAATGTCAAACTCAAATAGAAATGGGGGCCTCTAAACCCTATTTGGACTTCATAATGATTTAGAGAACCACCTATTAACATCTATGTTCCATTGCATTTTTATTTTGTTAAATATTTTCTGATTACAATTTAATCTGTTTTGGGATGCCTCTGTCTTAAAGGATTGTCATCTGTAAATGGTAAAACTTACGGACCTTATGTAACATTCACAGTGTCATTTTGGGCTCTTTACTTGGCTTTCAGCCAAATCTAAGTTCATATTAGAGGCCCTAAAGAAGCTTGTTGATTCCATAATTAGAAATTAAGGTAGGTTGATTCTCTGGATAGCATTTTGAGTTGGGATTTTATACATTTCCTCATCTTTAAGACCTACTTTTTTTTTTCCCATTAGGAAACTGGGTACATCTGCTTTGATTTCCAAAACTGGGGGTATATTTTCTCTTTTGGCTTTTCCACCAAAAAAAATTGTAGAATGTTTCCCTTCTGTGGCAGGTCTTTTCTGTTCCTACTAGTAGTAGTGCCAGCTCTGGCTGGTAAATCTAAATCTTCCTTGTGTGTAGAAACTGAAATTTACCTCGGCTTAAAGTTTTAGCTCTTTGGAGCCCTAAGAAACAGGAGTGACCACTTGGAATTAACAGGCTTGTTAATTCTTTTCTATTTTATGCTATCGTCATGGGGCAGGGTAATCACTGGACCTCCTTAGCTACATGCCCCATTGACCTTTCCCTGTATTGAGTGTTGAAGTTTCAGAATTTTGAATGGACCTATATTATTTCCAGATCCATTAAGGAACATTGTTATAACAGGAGTTATACTCTTTACCTTCTGTGAAGGACTTTTTGACTACCTTTATTCTCTGTGCTTTGCAAAAATGGGAAAATTGACTCACTGTTAGCTGGATCTCAGTGGTGGAGCCTGTTCTTAAAGGGTTGGGCTTGGTCTCCTTTTTTGGACTTCATCTCCACTCCATTGCTGATTGTCCCGTTCTCTTAATTTTTTACTCTCCTTTGGTAAGCTCCCAGGATCCACCCTACCCCTAAGCCTCTTTTGTATTTATGAGATGAGTGGAGAAGAATACATTGTGCCAGGCTCTTGGGTACTTTAAGGGGAAGCAGTACTGCTGTAAGTCTTGACCACTTGAAGGAGTGAAAAGGAGTATATTGATCCTGAGTAAGAAGAAAGGAGAGAGGCTGTGGAATGTGTGTTGTTTTTTTTTTTTTTTAAGGTAGGGCCTTGGGTTGAAGTGCAGGTTTGGCTTCTTACTCTGTGTGATCTTGCTTGAGTTCCCTTCATCTCTCTAGCTTTCATTTTCTTCATGAAAGATGAGAGGGTTGGACAAGATGGTTTTTAAAGTTTTGAAATTCTGTGAATGGCAAATACCATAAGTACCAGGCTAGGTTACTAGGTAGAGATTTGTTTGACTACCTTTCTGACTGGAAACTCCTTCCCAGCTCTGCTTGTTCCTGGGGGTGGGGAGGGGAGAAGAGGCAGTGCCAGCCTAACTCTTTGTACTCTGTACCTGAGCTTAATGTTTCATAGAGTCCCTCCCTGCCTATACCTTTAACTGACAAGCTGCTGAAAAATTTCCAGGTTGTTTCCGCTTCTTTGTTTAACCTTGGGGCAAATTCCAAGGCTGACAAATCCATATTATTTCCCTGTCGGTGGGGTGACAAAGGGCTGCTTTGGGAGTGAAACTGAGTCTGATTAGTACAGCATATTCTGGTCAGTCCTACTCACCTTGCCAGTAGTGACTTCACCACTTTTCACAGCTTCCTGAGTATTTCTTTTCAGGGCTTCTCATTTTTTTTTTTTTTTTCTTTCTAGATCCTCCTAATAATCTTCCTTCTGCTTACATCACTGTACCAAAGGTTCCCTTGTTTAAAATCTTGAGCAGCTTTTCCAAGACTAATTCCTTTTTCCTTCCTCCTCTCCTAGCTTTTGCATACAAATCTGTGACTTAGAGGCAATTTCCTTCCTTGGTTCTCTTATGCATATGTCCTCCTTCCCTTTCTTCTGTATCTGCTTCCCTCTAATTGTTGGGGTCTCTTTCAGGGATTAGGGTTTTCTCTCTCCTTTTGGTGAGGTCTTCTGTCATCCGAGTTTGACATTATGTATATGTATATGTAGATGTTCAAAGTAACTCTCTCCTTTGATCTGTTATTCCATTCTGTGCTTCCTCATCTCAGCAAGACACCTGAATGTCCTCTCAGTATTTGTACTTCATCAAGGTTTAATAGCAAATAAAACCCAACCCTTCCTTATTCTCTGTGCTGAGAACTCTATTGTTCCCGTTGGTAGTACCCCTTCCCACCTGCTGGTCCCTCTCACTTTCTGTTCGCACATCCTCCCAGTGCTGTTTCTTATCCCTTATGTCATCTCTCATACCTGTATCTTGCTTAGCAAAGGGCTTGTCTAAAATCTAGTTCTCTCACTGCTCCACTCTTGCAATCTCATTTTTGTCCCCATGGGGCTTTCCCTCCTACACACTTGCATTAAGTCAGCCTCCACTTAATTTTTTTCAGCCTCCATTTTAGCAGACAAAAACTACCCACTGTCCTCACTCCATTACTTTCTTTTTCCTACTTGCCATTAAAAAAAATAAACTATTCTTTTTAAGGTGCTTTATACCTTCACTCTCTTGGTCTTGATGCCCTATTCTTGTCACCTCTCCTCTCCCTTATATCTCTCCAGCTTCTCCAATTATCCCAGATCCTTTATTGTTATATGTCATTTGACTTTGGGTTAGGGTCTCTCATTTGATAGTAATTTATATTTATGTGGCATTTTAAAGTTTACAAGAAGGTATTTTCTTTATTATGATTCTTATCCTTTTATGGATAAGGAATTTGAAATTTGAAGTGGATAAATGAGTTGTTGGTTGTACAGCTAGAGAAGGGATTCAAACCCAGGTTTCCAATTCTAAGGATGATGATTTATCCACAGGCCGCTCTTACCTTTTTTTCTTGTTTTAAAACAAAAATGGAAGGAACCCAGGACTTTGTTCAGCTATCTCTCATCTCTAGGACACTGTGATCTAATGGTATTTGAGACCAAGAGCACAGATTGTCTAGGGGCAGAGTTCTGAAAGATAGGATGTGCATGGATAAATTTCAAGGACTCCATGAACTTGGACAAGAAAAAATTTAATTTTTATTTTTACTAACCTTTAACTAATTGAAGTTTAGCATTTTTTTCAGTGATTTAAAAAATTATAAAAAATAAAAACATTATCTTAAGAAGAGATCTGTAGGTTTCACTGGACCGCCAAAGGGATCCATAACCCAGGAAAGAGAACTCTTGATTTAGGGTGTTTGGCAAGTAAGAAATGGGGATCAAGGGAGCTGGGGGAGATTTGGGGTCTTGGGCTGTAGAAGGGGCTAATAAAAATTTTAGGGAGGTGAGAACAGAAGGGCAAACATTCCTGGGTATAAGAAAAGTAACATACTTCCTGTTGAACTAGACTGGAAAAGGAGAAGTTAAGAGGGAAGTAGGCTAAAGCTTGGGCCAGGACAAAAGGGGATATGACCTTGGGAAATTGTGGAGGGGACCAAACTGGCAGTTGTTACTTGAATAGGTTCAGAAAATGAAGGGAGAGGCCAGATGGCTTCTCTCAGGTAAGTAGGCAGGCTTGGCCAGGGCCCTACTGGGAGCAGTACCTTCATTCCCAGCATTGATTCAGGGCAGCTGCTTCTGCCCTTGGACACACAGCATTACTTGTCTACTTCACATTCATCAGAGGCAGCATTTCATGCTGTGCAAAGAGTACTTAGCTTGAAGTCAGGAGACTTGGCATTGAATCCCATTTTAAGCATATATTGTCTGTATAAATACTGGCAAGTCATTTAACTTTTCTGTAGCTGTTTCTGATAATGATACTTATTCTGCTTGTCTCCCAGGGTGGTTGTGAGAAAAGTGTTTTGTAAATATTAAAGAAGATTTAAAAATATGAATTATCTATTCACAAAGCTATATAGTCTACTATGGTAACACCCTAAGTCAGCCAGTGACATCCCTGACTTCTGTTATGAGCAGTGGGCCCTGATGATGGGGGAATAAACTTGTGTTGCTATCTTCTTTGTTATTTGTTTTAAATCCTTATTTTATTTTATTTTATTTTACTTCTTTCCATTATTTTAAAATATATTTTATTTATTTCTTAAATATTTCCCAGTTACATGTAAATGATTTTTGACATTTATTTTTTTAAACTTTTAAGTTCCAAAATCTGTCTCCCTCCTTTCTTCCCTTCTTTGAGAAGACAAATACTTTGATTTCAGTTATACATATGAGATCATGTAAAACATATGTGCATATTAGCCATGTTACAAAAGAAAACAAACCAAAAATAAAGATAAGGTTTGAGGGTTTGTTTTGTTTTGTTTTGTTTTTTAAATGCAGGAAAGATTTATTTTACATTCTTGCAAATATGGTTGCCTAGATTAGTAGAGACATCTTTGAAACTACAAAGGCAGTAGATAAAGAAGTTTTGGAAAAGTATGCTTCAATCTGCATTCAGAGTTCATCAGTTCTTTTTCTGGAAGTGGATAGCATTATCTTGGATCATTGTCTTGATCAGAGTGGATGAGTATCACAGTGATCATCCTTAGACTGTTGTTCCTGTAGATGATGTTCTCCTAGTTCTGTTATTTTATTTCTAAATATAATTTTTTTCTTTTCCACCTTTTCTCTTCTTCCCCTTCAATTGGGAAAGCAAGAAAAAGAAAACTTGTCATAAACATGTATAGTCAAGTAATACAAATTCCCAAATTGGTCATATCTAAAACACATTAACCTCAGTCTTTCCTTTGAATCCATCAGCTCTTTATCTGGACGTGAATAGTGTATTTCATCATGGGTCCTCTGGAAGCGTGGTTATTCATTGTATTGAAATTTAAACTGTAACTTTTAAGGGACTTTTTTTCATATTCTCTGTCAAAAAGGATTTTTAAAGTTCTTTGTCTTTTTAATATTGTTACTGTATAAATTGTTCTGGTTCTGCTCATTTCATTTTATATCAATTCATACAAATCTTCCTAGGTTTCTTTGAAACCATCCTCTTCATCATTTCTTACAGCACAATATTCCATCATATTTAAATTTCGTAACTTGTTTGTCTGTTCTCCAATTAATGGCACTTGGCACTCCCTCAGTTTCCAATTCTTTGCCACCATGAAAAGAGCAGCTATTTTTTTTGTATATATGGGTCCTTTTCCTTTTTTTTTTTTGGTCTCTTCGGGATATAGATCTTATAGTGACAGCACTGGGTTCTGACTGGATATGCACAGCTTAATAGCTTTTTTGGTTATGGTTCCAAATTGCTTTCTAGAATAGCTGGATCAGTTCATAAGTCTAGCAGTGTATAAATGAACTATTTCCAGTTATATGCATTTGTGAAGTGATTGGTTGGGCTCAGATTTTATAGTTTGTGATCGTGGAGTAGAATAGTAAAGGGCAAAGGGTGGTGGCTCTGCAAACTGTTTCCTTTGGGAAATGCACAGAGCCACTTATCAATATGATCATAATTATAAATAATGTTATTATTAGCTATTATTTATGTATCTCTGTAAGGTTTGCCAAGTCCTTCACAAATATTATCTCATTTGATCCTCATAAAAACTGTGGGAGGTAGGTGTTACTATTATCTCCATTTTATAGTTGAGAAAACTGATGTAGACATGTCTTACAGCTAGAAAGTATCTGAATATGAATTTGAACTCATGTCTTCCTGACTCCAAGCCCAGTGGTCTCTTCTCCACTAACACAACTTTACTGCTTCTGAAAAAACAAACAAGCATTTATTAAATGCCTGTTGTATGTGGTAGGTGTTAGATACATAAAGACGAAAGTGAAACAATTTCTGTCCTTGAGGAGTTCATCATCTAGACAGGGGAGGCTACAATTACACATCTACAAAATACAAAGTTATTTTGATGAGGGAGGAACCAGTAGTAGGGGGCAAGGGAGGTATTAGATTAGGAGATTTTTCATATAGAACAGAGTTCCTAAGCCTTTTCTCTGTCATGTTTTGGCGGTCTACAAATTCCTCAGAACAGTGTGTTGAAATGTAAGTTCATGGATCCAAGTTAAGAACCCTGGATGATATTTTGAGAGCTGGGCTTTGAAAGAAATGAAAAGGCTTCTGAGAGGGCGTTTTTCTCCCTTTTTAAGCTTCTCATGACTCATCCTACTCCCTTTCAGATAAGAACATACTAAATAGTTCATTCAAAAACTTGAGGCCATTCCCATTGGAAATTTTCTGGGATTTTTCTCCTTCCAAAACTAGTCTCTGGCAGTAAATACTATGGTTTTGGTTCCCCTGGCCCTCTCTAAGTGGTGGGGAGCTGAGGTTAGAACCCTATTTAATATATTTTCCATTACCCTGTGTCTTTTCTTGGAAGAAGAGAAATTAGAAGCCAGAAAGAGTGGCAGGCAACTTTGAGTTGGCCTAGAGGCCTACAAGAGACCATGCCTTCTACACCTTCTATCTTTGAACTAAATTGAGCAATTCTTTGGCCTTAAGAGGGGTTCCTACCCCAATCTCAGGCTGTTGCAGCTTTAGGTCTTCAAATGTCTCTCTGCTTCCTTGAGTTTGTTATTGCTTCAGATTTTAGGAGTCTCCTTTCTAGGCTATCTGAGCCAAGAGACTCTTGTCCAGAGAAAGATTCTACTATGGGAAGAGTTGTTCCTTCTCCTGAGTGAATCTTTGACTAATATAGCTGCCTAGAATTTGTGTTTTATATTTTTTTGAGCTGCAGGAAGGCAGTAGACTGGTAACTATTTCTAAAGACTGCCATTGGCCTTTTAAGTGATTTTTACATTTTGTCTAAGCCTCTCTAGTTTCCTTCTGCTTTCTCTCCTACACACCTAGAACCAGGGTGGAGCACTTGGGCCCTGTGTGGGAGTTGGATATGGCCTGAGAAAGTTTTTCCAGGGCTGTTGTTCCTAATGTGACTTCTGAGGGCTGTCCTGCCCTCCCTCCAGGCCTCCTGGTTTTTCTACCCTATTTGTGGAGGAAGTGCTAGATATCCCAAGAGGCTCTCTTGAACAGAAGCCTTTCTCCACATTATCCTTTCCCTCCATCCCCCTCATCTATGGATGGTACTGGACTTGGAAAGGTCTAGGGGCACACTCTGCCTCTTGATGCTTAGTTTATTCTGTGGCCATGGGAACATTACTGTTTTTACAAAGCTATTTGAGCTTTGATTTCTTCATTTGTACTTAGCTCATAGCTTTGTCATGGGGCTTAAATGAGATAATGTATGTAAAATGCTCTGTAAACTTTAAAACAGGCATAAAGTCAGTTGTTGATGCTACTGTTATTATTGGCAGCTGTGAGAATGAATGTTGGCTAAAACTTGGCCTTATGTGGACATAGTTGGCCTCAGTTTCCTGGCACAAAGTCTCTGGGTTGCAGATTCTATGTTTAGTTTAAGGTTTAGGAATTGTCATTTGCTAGCTCTAATCTCAGTATCATGTTGACAGCTCTCCAGATTTTTCCTATGCACAGATCATGTCTTGGGATGAGACAATTCACTGCTGCCCTATAGTCTCCCTTTCTATTTTGGAGAGAAAAATTTCCTTTTCTGCCTTGCCTCACATAGGGATATTTGAGAATATCTTGGTATTTATACTCTTTGGAGGAAAGGTGAGATAAAAGTGGGTGAGATAATGGAGAAATAAGTGACTCCTAACTATATGGGTATTGCTGCAGTTTGTTATACATATTACTGAAAAATTTATACCTTTGGTTTTAGTTATATGAAAGCCAATATTGCCTTTATGATTGATGCCATAGTATAAAAAATCATTTGTTTGTAAAAAAAAAAAAAAAAAAAAAAAGTTTGTTGGGTATGTGCCAAAGTAGATTGGCCCAGCTCCTGTGAGTAGTTTCCCAGGAAGAGGAGAAGGGAAGGGAATAAACATTCATATGGTACCTACTATGTGCCAGACATGTACCCTGTCAAGTAGATGCTATTATTATTCTCATTATATGGTTTAAAAAGCTGAGGTAAATAAAGGTTAAGTGACTTGCTCAGGATGACCCAGTTAATACATGTTTAAGGCTAGATTTGAACTTGGGTCTTCTTGACTGTAGGTCCAGCAGTCTATCTACTGCATCACCTACAAGACTGGGAGGCCTTTTTATCTCCACACTAATTCTTTTCCCTTTTTGTATGTGATTCTGAAATACCTTTATTTAGTGAAGCAATCATCTAAATCCTATTATGCCCTCAATTTTGTCACATAGGCAGGTGGTGGACCAAGTAGGACTTTATAACCATATGTATTGGTATTAGCTATTGTTGTGGAGATATATATGATGGCTGCTTTTCAGCACATTTTTTCCCTGCATATTTAAGATCTTGTTATTATTGACACAAGACAGCTTATTGTCTTATGTTTGAGAACTGACATGTTCTATCCATTCTTATTTTACTTATTGACAATCCACAAATACCAACAAGTAATCATCTCATTGCCTCATTGAGCCACACTATGTGTAATCAGTGACTCATTTTCCCACTCACACTTCCTGAGGTGATCTGAGTCCAAGTTCTTTGCAGAGGATACTTAATCTATCTGTATACTGCATCTATCTGTTCTGCTGGATCAGCTGAAGGGTACTTTCCACATAGTAGCCTGGGTGAACTTCCAGAGTGGGAAGGGAGGGTCTGAACACCAGGCGAAAAATGAGGAAGTGAGTTGGGTTAGAGTATCTGTAGGTTTTCTCATTACTATTTGATGGTTATAGGCCACTTGGCATGTTACAGTTGAGGAGAGGGAAAGGGGTGATGCTGGGAGGAGAGCCAGTGTTCTGAACTCCCAGCTGTCCCCTCAAGTTAGGGTTGATATTTGGCTCAAGGGCCTAGAATCTGAGGGTAGGAATGTAACACAAGCTGGGGCTTTGTGTAGCATGTACAGAGAACAAAAAGGCACTTGTGAAAGCTGGGAAAGCTCAGCTTTGAAGCTGAGGCTGAGCCGTGACCAATCTGCCCTGGTGCGTTAAACACTTTCGGTCAAAGTCCCCATAGGGCAGGTGATACTGTTTATATAAGGACACAGCAGTGAAAAGCCAGCAGAAGCCTGCCTCTTCTAGGTTCCTCTCTCTCTCCCTGTGCCTGACTCCCTTTTGACTCTCGAGTTCCTTCATCTTTTTCCTTCTTCTTGGTAGAGAGCTAGTTGTTTGTGAGGCATTTTCTGCTGTGGCTGCCCAAAGCTTTGAGGCTTGGCCCAGAACTCGGAGTGCTGCCCATGGGGGCAGCCGGAGCCTCACTCCATTGCCCTATGTCGTAATTGGAGAGGCACAAGAATAATGGGATTGTTAGAGGCCCCCTTCCCCCCAGGTTACCTGGCCCTGTATTAGATGCCTTGTGAGTTTTAGAGGTTCATGGGTACAAGCTGATTGAAGCAGCTGGTCAGGCTTAGTGCTAATCCTCTATGTGGGAAGGCCTATTTCCCTGTTGAGATTTTATAAATGCTCAGCCAAGAGGGAAGCAGCAGTCAGTAAATGTTCCAGGTGAATGGCTGACTGGCTTATTTCCTTCCCAGTGATCAGTGCTAGGCCCCACCCAGTGTTAGGCCTTGGTTTCTATGGTGAGTGAAGATGGTCAGAAGAAACAGATCAGCAGCCTAGCTGGTCTCATTACATCTAGAAAATGGTTTCTCTGCCTTTTGAGTTTGTAATTTAAAGGGATAAAAGGACAAAGGTTAGGTCCACCAACAAAACATTAATGTGCTGTAGTTTGTATATAGGGATGACACTATTTATTCAGCATTAAATGTCAGGCTGTTTCTATAGCAGGTGGGGTGACCAGTAGCCATCGATTGTGATTTGGCTGGCCATCTTTTAAGGGCACAGTCTGTGACCTTGGAAGAGTGATTTGACCTCATAGCAGCCAAGCTATGAGTTGGAAGGCAACATATATCTTTTGATAATTTCCAAAAACCTGTAACAACAGGATAGTAGCTTGAACTAGTAGTTATCTCTTTGTATGGTTTCCCTGTGTGTGCCTCCTTAGGAGGGAGTTGAGACAGGATTGACTCTCCTTTCTTATCCTTTTTGTTTAGCACAAAGGGCTCTTGAATCATATGGTACTGAGGTTCTTAGTAAAGGCAGGTGGCTAAGAGACAGCTTGAGCCAGTTCAGCACCCAGCTTTTGGCATGTCTGTCCTTGGAAGTTTTCCACCAAGGGATGATCATTTGGATTAAAGTATTCAGTAACCAGTCTTGGACCTTGATCTTGGTAGGGATTCTCAAAGAGCTAGAGCTCTACTTAGCCTTCAACTCAGAACTGACATGATGTATTATGTGTATCATCTGCTAACCATGATATCCTTCTGGGCATTCATGGAGAAATAGAGAACCTCTATTTCTGGGAGGGGAGGGGCACATGGTGGTCAGTGACTTATGCTGTTGGGGATGCATATAGGGCAGAGGGAGTAGCTGAGCATTAGTTCCAAGACATTTTTTTTTCAGAATTTGTCCTGGCCTTATCCAATAGTTTAAATTATGGCCATTGATGCCTCTCCTAGTTTCCCAAGGACTTTTCTTTTCCCAAGACTATTTCATCATCCAGCTAGAATGTTCACCCATTCCACAGGCTGAGAAAAGGAGTAAGGTCAAATTTATTGCTCATCCTGTATGTGGGAGAAGCCAATTGTTATATTGAGATTGAGTAAGCATCTATCTAAAGGGAAGCATCATTACTGGCTTAAGTGACTCAAGTCTTCCTCAGGGCTCTTGCTAGCTAGGGCAAGACTAGAGGACTGTTCTCATGGAATTGGCTGTTCTGTCTTTGTGAGCAATCCTAGCCTTAGATCAGTAAAGATGAGGAATGCATATAGTGATATCATTCATGAAGGGTTCTTTCTCTTTAGGTGTTACTGGTTCAATGACTAATTTTCCTTTAAATTCAGGAAGCTAAAGTTGAAAGTGCCCTGGAAGCTTCTCCTTAACACTGGGATGCTTTGTTTTTGTAGTAGTTTGTGAACTCTTTATGTATGTGCTAGAAAGAGCTCACTTGTGGCACTGAGGATGCATTGGAGGATCACTTTGGTAGGAAAATTGATTTAGCCTGACTTTGTGCAACTTTAAGCAAGGACAAGCCCTTACCCTCTCCTCCCAATCTGGTAGGAGGTCTGAGACTAGTTATTTAAGAGTTAGAGATATGACTCCTATGACCTGGGGAATTCCTAGGTGCTTGGTGAGCCTCTCACCTGAAGCCTTTCAGTGGGGAGAGAGCTGTTTCCTCTCTAGGATATTAGCTTTGCTACTCTATACCCTTTGTCAATGGCCAAAATCTTCCTATTGGTCCCTTTAAAGCCTTCCCTGTAGGAGATCCCAGTGAGTGTGTAGGCCTGTTGTATGTGAACCTCTTGAGAGCTATTACCATTCTCCCTGTGACCTTTCTGCTAGGGCAGCCCATGGTGAGTTTACAAGTGTGGGTCCTGCTGTCCCATAGTGTGAGTTGGGCTAATGCTCATGTGAGAGAGCTGTTCCTTTCTAGGACTGCTCCTCCGAGACGTGATTGTAACCTAAGCCCTTGCCCGTGCTCATGCAGCGGCCAGACATCTTCGCATGGGGAAGGATGGTGTCCCCATTACACCAGGCCCTCACCGGGAACTTCCATTCCAACTGGGCACTGCTAGGCAGGTATTCTTGTAGTATCTTTCTTCTTATCAATGGAGGCCTGGCTGGAAGCTGTGCCCTTGTCCCTTGGGGTTCATCCTACAGTTTCCTTGATAAAGTCCAGCCCTGATTGAGTGGAAAGCCCCTGCCGATTGCTGGAATATTTTAGCAGTTCCTTCCTGGTTCCTGGCGTTGGGCCTGCCACATTTTTCTGCCTTCCATTGTGGAATCTAGATCGCGCTGTCTCTCCTCCCAAGGAATTTGAGACTGTTTGTGGTGTCCTGTGCCCAGGTGGAGTTTAATATTTCGAGCCTCCCCTGTGCCGCTCCCATCTGCCACGGGCTGAGTGTATTCATTACCGAGAGAGCTAGTGAGAGCAGGTTGTGTGGGCGGGCCCTGGGGCTGGGAGATGGGATCTTATCTTGGAGCCGCCCCAGAACTGAGGTGGGACTCCACACTTGGCCCTCACCTTGGCATCCCCTTCCAGAGGCTTACAGATCCTCCTGGGGGTGTAGGACCCAGCTCCCCTGGCTAATATAAAGAGCAGTTGCTGACTGTTGGGGCTAGGTCTCATGGGAGAGGTCTCTAGCAGAGGAGAGCAGCAGCTTTCCACTTAGCCTTTGCGGGCTTCTGGGATCAAAAAGGTGCTGGATTAAAGTGCCCATCTACTCGTAAACTAAATCAGGGAGCTGCTGTCCTGCCATCTCCTCTGCACTGGCCCTCAATAACCTCTGACTAACTCTCCTAGGGGATTTTGGGTAGAATTTGCTTCAATATGACCTTTGAGGAAGTGGAGTAGAAGGTACTCGTTGTTTGTTATAGCTCATTTGTCTGCCTGTAGATATTCTCATCAACCCTGCCCAGGGCTCAGAGAGCTATTTGGGGCTGCCCAGGGCCAAAAAAAAAGAAAAAAAAAGTTTAAAAAGAAGGCTTATAGTAATGCACATATCAAGTTACCTCTGACTTGTAAAGAGCAGAATCCACAGGTGAAAGAAGGCATTTAGGTGAGCTGTCAGGAAAATGATTTCCAAGCTTAAGAAAAGAAAGAAGTTTCCTCTTAGATTTGGCTTTGTTTATCCTGCTTAGCCGAAGGGAAAGTTGATCTTAATGGTTTTTTAAATTATGAACTTAGGCAACTTTATTGAGAACAAAGAGCACTAAGTTCTTTTAGTCCCTCAAGAGTCTTTTCTGTCCTCAAGGCCCATTTCTATATTTCATTTTATGTATACTATTACAATCTTGTATTCCACCCTCCAGTAAATATAAATATAAACTTTTCAACGCAGTCCCAAATTTGACATTGTAATCACTGATCCTGGCTCCCCAGTATCACTAGTTTCACCATCTCTCTCCCCTGTTTCTGTGGGAACCTTTAGCAGCTTTCTAATTTTTTGTTCTCATGATGATTCTGCCTATTATAATGCATTAATACATTGAACTTGGACTTAGAGAAATGAAGGTTGCAATCCTGCCTCTGACTTGTGAGGCCGGGTGATCCTGGGAAAGTAATTTGGCTTCTGTGTGGCTTAAGATTTATCTACTAAGACTTAACTACTAAATCATAGATAGGTTGGGATCAGTGTTAAGGGGGGATTCCTACTGGCTCTTTTTTTTTTAATTTTTAAAGCTTTTTTATTTTTAAAACATATGCATAGATAATTTTTAACATTCAACCTTGCAAAACCTTGTGTTCAAAATTTATTCTCCCTCCCTTTCTCTCACCTCCTCCCTTTCCCTCATCCCCTCCCTTAGATGGCAAATAATCCAATTTATGTTAAACCATTAAACCTTTGTTATGCCATTCATACTAGTCCCTATTTAAGAGACAAGTGATTATGCTACCTTTGTACGGTCAGGATACCACTGCCGTTAAAGTTACAACTCACAAAGTTACAACTCACCGGGCAGGCAGTGCCTCTAATACTGGTAAATGCTAGAGGTGATGTTTTTGGTAAACAGGCAGGGTTTTTGTTTGCTGATTTCCTTTTATTCCTTTTAATCCATCTGCAACTTCTACATATTTCCACACATCAAGTTGCACCAGAAAAATCAGGTTTAAAAGGGAAAAAAAAAAGAAAAAGAAAACAAAATGCAAGTAAACAGCAACAAAAACAGTGAAAATACTATGTTGTGATCCACACTCAATTCCTGCAGGGCTCTCTCTGGGTACAGATGGCTCTTTTTGTCACAAGATCATTGGAACAGATTGGCTCTTTTTAAAAATAACATCTTATTTTCCCCCAATTTCATGTAAAGACAATTTTAAACATTAATTTTTTTAAGAAAAATTTTGAGTTATGAACATCTTTTTACAATTTTTTTTTTTTTTTTTTTTTTTTTGTTATTCCTTAGAGTTTATTTTCTGAAGCATGGTTACAGGGCTCAAAGGGTACAAGCAGTTACTAGCTTTTGTTAAACATTGACAAAGTAAAGACCCTGGTGACTTGAATAATCCAAATATTTCTTTCCTTTGGTGGATTCTTTTGAGTCCTTAGCTTTGAAATTCTAAAATTTCTAGAGTACATCTTTCTCATTTTCCAGATCAGAAAACTGAGGTATAGACAGGTTAAATGACTTGTCCAGTGGGAGTTGTATGAGGTGGGATTTGCCTCTAAATTAATCTTTTTGAGTCCAAGTTCTGGTTCCTTGTCCACTTAGGACAATAGGAGTTGTAGTAAGATGTCATGAACAATGTTAAGAAACAATTATTATTATTTATTAAATGCCTACTATTTGATAAATACTAAGACTAAATGAACTTTTGAGTGTTTCCTCAAGGAGGTAGGTGGTTTTCAATTTGACAGTCATTGAGTGCTAGGCACTGTGTTCCAGCAAAGGAAAACAGTTCCTGCTCTCAGACAGGTTCTGTGCTGGCTGGGAAAATGTATACACAATTAAAGATTAATAAAATAGACAAAGGCAAAGTAAGTTTGGTGTAGCAGGGACCATTAATATCAGAAAGGGACTCCTATAAGAAGTGGTTCCTGCAATATGCTCGGTAGAAAGCTTGAGATCCTAAAACGAGAAAGGGAGAGCATCCCAGACCAGGGGAACAACATTTGTAGAGACGCTAAAGTGAAAGATGGAACACTGTATTGTAGCCTCCTGCATAGGTATACTTTCTTCCTATCAAGGTAATTTTTAGGACAGAATCAAACCACAGGTGAGTACAAGTAGGATACTTTATAGCACAGGTGACAACTTTAAACTCTGAGAAATGGGTGACATCTGAGGAAAGAGCATGTTGACTCAGAGCAAAAAATGCTCCTGGATGAGGGAATCCTTTCCTCTGGGAAGAACAGAAGAGCCTGGCCTTGAGAAGCCCCATCCCTCTTTTGGGATTTGTGAGAGTGTAAGAGGCATTGAGCCTTATTTCTTTGACCTTGTGGCCACAGGTGCTTGAACATGCTTCCCTCAAATCCTATGACTGATCAATCAAATCATTATAACATTTAGTTCTTTTCATCAAATATTTAAGTACCTATTATTGATTTTAAGGTTGAACTGCACTAGATTGGGGATCAGAGAATAATAGATTTAGATCTGGGATTTTAGAGGTCTTCTAGTCAATCCTTTTGACTAGAAAGGTCAAGGTTAGGTGACTTGCCAAGGTCACAAAGGATAAGTGGCAGTCAGTATTTCAGATTCAGGTCCTTTGCCTTTCTGATATAATACTCTTCACTACTTTCTTCTATAACAGCAATAACAACTCCAAGAAGAAGCATTTATATAGAGCCTCTCAATATAAAGATCAAAATTAAATATCCATAAAGAGTTACAACATGTATATAGATAAATAAATACAAGATAATTTGAAAAGACTGTGTACTAACAAACTGGTGGGGATACAATGGAGAGGATTAGGAAAAGCTTTTTTGAAGGAGACCCATCTCATTGAGCTGAGCCTTGAAGGTTAGTTTCAGATCCTTAGAGATGGAGTTGAGGAGAATGCATTTCAGGAGATAACTTACTCAATTTTCGTATATTTCACAATTGGAAGGTCTTTCTTTGTCCATTTATTCTAACTTGTGCCTTATAAAGAATTCTAATACACCACACCCTATAAGTACTCAGCCTCTTTGTTTTAAATTTTTTTTAAATTTTAAAAAATGTAAATTTTTCTTTAAATTTTTCACTTTTGTGAGTCAACTCACAAATTCAAAACAAAAAAAAAAAGTTAGTGAAGTTGGGAGGGACGGGCCTCCTCCTCCTCAAAGTCAGGCTCATCTGTCCTCCTCAGAGTGTAATGCCAGAGAAACTGAGGCAAGATAGAGATTAGAGAGTTTTTAATATTTTATTTGAAAGGGAGAGATTGTGCTGGGGGCATGTTGCCCCCAGGGCTGATGTCACAAAGCATCCAGCATCTGATGTGAGTTCTCAATGACATATATATGTCTCTAGGCTCAGTAGATACACAAAGGCAGGGGAGTGGAATCCAAACTCTGGTGAGCGGGAATCTCCAGGCATAGACCATCAATCTGGTTCTGACAGGTTGGAGGTAGGACCATAAATTCTAACCAATTGGGAGGATTTAGGAGGTGTCCAACTAGAGCCACAAAATCTGAAACTTAGAGATACCAATTAGGTATCTGTGATAGGACATCTGGAGTCTTTTGGAATGCCAGATCTCCACAGCCCTAATTATCTCATTTCTAATGAACAGAAAAGGGGGGTTGCAACCAGGGGGATTGAGGCAGAACAATTCAGGGAAACTGAGGCAGGACAATCAGAGGAGACTGTGGCACAACAAGAGAAAAGGATTTCCTCTTAGTCAACTTGCTCTTTCCTCAGATCCACACCGAATTTCTCTTTGTGATAAAGAAAAGCAATTAAGCACAAATAACGCAAATGAAGGTCATGTCTGACAATATAGATAGACAGTATTCTCTACTGACTTTCCTCAAGCCCCATGAGTAATGTGATATATTTCATTATCTCCTCTTTTGCTTTTATGTTATTAAGTTTAACTTCTTTTTTTTTTATCTTTTCATTTATATTAGTGTAGTCTGTAGTTCTCTTGATTCTGCTTATTTTCTTTTTTTTAAAAGCTTTATATTTTCAAAACATGAATAGATAATTTTCAACATTCACTTTTGCAAAACCCTATGTTCAAAATTTTCCCCCTTCTCCCCTTCTTCTTCCTCTCCCCTAGATGGTAAGTAATCCAATATATGTTAAACATGTACAATTCTTCTATACATATTTCCACAATTATCATGCTGCACAAGCAAAATCAGATCAAAAAGGAAAAAAATGAGAAAGAAAATAAAATGAAAGCAAACAACAGAGTTTTCTTCTTTTCAAAAAGTTTTTATTGATATAGTCTGTTTCTTATATTACAATATATTTCATGCAAATTCTCCTCCTAGACAGCCGTCCCATATGACAAATTTTGTTTTAGAGAGGAAAAAAAAATGGCAGCACAAGTGATTATCTTGTAGAAGTCTAAAAACATGTGCAATGTGTAATACCTATAGGTCTTTCACTTTCACTAAAGAATAGGTAAGAGATGTCTTCTAGTATCACTTCATTAGAATTCTTATTATTTTCTGCATTGGTTCATACTGATTTATACAGGTTTCTCTTGAGTGCCACATATTTGTCATTTTTTACTATACTGTAATTTTATATCATATTATGTTCCATAGTCTGTCTGTCTCTGTCTCTCTGTCTCTTTCTGGCCAATTGGGGTTAATTGACTACCATGGGGTCACACAGCAAGTAAATATCTGAAACTGGATATGAACTCAGGTCCTTCTCATTCCAGGGCAAGTACTCTGCTTACTGTGGTACCTAATTGCCCATAACATAGTCTCTTTGATTATTCTGGTTATTTCCTCATCAATTGACACCTGCTGATTTCACCTTTTTGGAATGAACCAAGTGTTACTATGAAGTTTTTGGTACCTTTTTTTCCCCTTGAATTTGACATTTTATGGTGGGAGGTGGAGCAAGAATATGCTTAGCTGCAGAATTTCTGGTTTAAATGATATGAACAGTTTAATTCCTTGTATTGCATGATTCCAAATTGAAATCTAGACTACATGGATCACTTCATAGTTCCACCAGTAGTTTATCAGGATGCTAGTCTTCTCATATCTGATATGTGGGGCTTTAAATGCCGGTCCTTTCTTTTCTTTCTTTTCCTTTCTTCTTTCCTTCTTTCTATTTTCACTTCCTTCTTTCCCATTATGTCTGCTAGCTGTGTGTATGTGGTGTGTGTGTGTGTGTGTGTGTATAATTTTGGGAAGGGTGAATTGTAATTAGGAAGATCAGGAAAGACCTTTTGTAAATGGTTGTGCTTTGAGGTGAGCTTGAATGGAGCAAGGGATTTTAATAGGCAGGAGTGAGAGGAAAGCATTTCAGCTTTGGGGGAAACTGTTTACAAAGACAAAGATGGAATGGCAAGTAAACTAGTTTGTCTGGAACATAAAGTGAGAGGGAGTGATGAGAAATCATTTTGGAAAAAAAATGTTGGAAGTAGATTATGAAGGGCTTTAAAGGCCCAATACAAGCATTGTATTTTATCCTAGAGGCAATAGGAAACTGCTGATGCATTTTGTATTTTATCCTAGAGGCAATAGGAAACTGCTGATGCAGTTTGAGCAGAAGTATGACTAGGTCAGACTGGTACTTTAGGAATATCATGTTGTCACATAAAGTTTTTTTCTCAAGGACAGCACGTTTACTTCTGTTTATTATTATTCTGAGATATTTTCTGTTCCTGGAGAGGACAGAACTAGGCCAGTGATCAGTCTTCCCCTGAATTCCATGAACACAAAGTGGTTGTGTCTTCCTGAATCTTGCTGATTTGGTGATTGGATAAGGAGAGAAATTCAAGAATCAGGGAAGTCATTTAGGAGGCTATTCAAGGGGAGAGGCCCTGAACCAAGATGCTGGTCTTGGAGAGGGAAATGGATGCCCAACATGTGCTGATAGTAAAATTGACAAGGCTTTATTACTGAATAACTATGAGGGGTGAGGGAAAGTGAAGGGTTGAGAATGAATCGGAGGCCGGAAACTTGGATGACTAGAAGCATAATAGTATTTTTTTTCAGCTAACAATTATTAATTTTTATTTAATACTATTTTGTTTTTTTCAATTACATGTAAAGATAATTTTCAACATACGTTTTTGTAAGATTTTGGATTCCAAATTTTTTCTCCCTTCCTTTCCTACCTACCCCCTCTCCCAGACAGCAAGCAATCTGATATCAGTTAGACATGTACAGTCACCTTTAAACATATTTCCATATTAGTCGTGTTGTAAAAGAAAAAGGAAAAAAAAGAATTTTAAAAAAGGTGAAAATAGTATGCTTTTATCCATATTCAGTCTCTATACTTCTCTGTTTGAAGATGGCATTTTCTATCCCAGGTCTATTGGAGTTGTCTTGGATCACTATATTCTTGAGAAGAGCTAATTCTGTAATAGTTGATCATCACACAATGTTGCTGTTACTGTGTATAGTGTTCTGATTTTGCTTACTTTACTCAGTATCAATTCTTATAAGACTTTCCAGGTTTTTTTGAAATCTGCATTTCTTATAGAACAGTATTCCATTCCATTCAAATGGTACAACTTATTCAGCCATTCCCCTTTTGATGCCAGATCATGGTACCTTTCTAAAAGAAAATAGGGTATTTAGGAGGAAGGGTAGATATATGAGGAAAGAGAGTGAAAGTGTGATACTTAATAGCATATCCATGTAGGGATGTCCAGCAGAAGTTCATAGGTGAGAAAATTAGGACTCAGGGAAATAAATGAATTGCTTCAGAGGTGGGATTTAAACTGGAATCTTCTACTTCCCCTAGTAGTGTATTTCCATTGTTACCATGCTGACAATTCGGTTCAATTCAATAAACATTTGTTAAGTGTTGTATTAAGCACTGTGCCAAGTACTAGGAATAGTCCCTAGAAGAGATGCTGGGTCAGGAACTTTGATGTCATCTGTGGCCTTTTCCTCTGTTGGATGAAAGCCTTTGGCAGAGGGACATAGGGAAGAAGAAACATACTTTTTATAAGTGGCAGTAATCTTCTGAGGGAGGACAAATCCAGATCTATTCCCTCAGAGTGGGCAGGAGCAAGCAGCTAGGACATACTTTGGTTCTATCTGCCCTTTTTTCTGAGGACCCCCACTATTGGCAGGTCATTGTAAGGGATATTGTCTGTTGTGCTAGTTGAAAATAGAATACTGGGCTGTTTCTGGCCAGCTTTTGTAGTTGCTGCCTGGGGAGCTGGCTAGGCTTGGGCCCTACAATGTTACCTTACACCTGAAATGCTTCACCTTGACCCCTTCGGCAGATATGAGTCTTGTTCATCTCTGAATGACTTCCCTCTTGACCTCCTGATTATCAAGTATCACCATAGTTTGGCCTTCACCTGATAGAGCTGGGAGAGGCCTTACCAATGATCTAGTTCAAATCTCTATATTTTATAGATGAGGAAACTGAGGCTCCAAAAGATGGACTTGTTTAAGATCACACAGTTAGGACATGGTAGAACCAAGATGTCATGTGACTCCCAGTGCAGTGGTTTTCCCATTTATACCATGGTCTCCCTGTACTTCCATGGATAACCGGGAAGTACACTTCAGAACCCAAGTGGACTGGAGAGGTATCTAGGTGATTGAATTGGATAAAGGGACAAGGCTGAGAGTTAGGAAGTCATATTTGGCGTCAGGCACTCAGTGACTCTGGGGAAATGACAACTTCTATTTCTCTCAATTTCCTCAACTTTAAGATGGGGATATAATAATAATAATGCCTATCCTGCAGGATTGTTGTGAGGATCAAGTGATAATATTTGTAAAATTTGTAAAAAAAAAAAAAAAAAAAAAAAAAAAAATTGCACAGTGCCTGACATGTAGCGGCTACCATAAAAATACTTATTCCCTATTCCTATTCTTCTCCATAGGATTTAGGCTGAATTTTAAGGGGGCTGAACTATTTCTGAAATCTGTGAATAATGGAGAAAATAGCTCCTTGGAATTGTTTGATGGTCTACTCCCCTTCTCCCCACCCCAATTTTTTTTTTAATGTGCCAATGACCTCCCAATTTTTCCTCCCCCATGACACCCTTCTTGAGCAAAACCCACCCAACTTTGTCTGGCGGCATCCAAAACATTTCCGACCTGCAGTATCCTACATTCCTGCTGAAAAGACCTAGGAATGTTTTCTTTTCTTTTTTTCCTAAGAGAGCATTCTAAAGAATCTTTTTTAATCCGAGAGAGAGGTCAGAACTTTCTTGAGGTTTTCTGAATACAGCTGGAAGAAGTATAGTTTAAGCCAGTCTAGTGGGTCAGGAGGTAACATGCGAGTCTAAAGAGTGGGATTTTTCCTAATTCCTTCACTGACTGGCTGTCAGCTTCGGCAGGGTCTCTGGAAGCACTGATTCTCTGCCCCAGTCTCTCTGAGGTAGCCCATGGCCTTTCCCTGCCATGACTGTGTCCTTCAAGGCCCATCCTGGGCATCTACCTGAGTCCAGGCCAGAATGCTGGATGAACTGGATGCTTCTCCAGCTGGGACATGTATCTGGGAACTGTTCCTGGAGAAGGACCAAGGCAGGCCTGTTGCTTCTTGCTGGGGTTGTGGCTTGCCTAGAGGTGGGGGTAGTAGCACGTCCGGGGGTTGGGGTGTTTGTTTGCTATGACTGGAACTCAGTTGAGACAGAATAAACTCCTTGGGCTGAGCATTCCTCTCATACACTAAAGCTGGTGTTTTTTTGGGGGGAGGAGTAAGATGGGAAATCGGGGTTATCCAGCTTTCATTTGGGCATTTTCTTTTTTTCTTTTCTTTTTTTTTTTTGGGCATTTTCTTAAAGGAGGAAAAGCATTTAGGGGCTTCAGAGTGTAAACATCTTCTCATTGGTATCTGAACCAAAACTCAGAGCAGCTCAAATTGTTCTCCCGAAGTCAGGGCAATAGCCAGCTCAACATACATGGGTCCCTATCACCTACCTACTTAGAAGTCTTCAGGGTCACATGACTCTGCTGTATATACTCTCCTTTCCCCCCACCCCCCATTCCCATCAAGGCCAAATGGTATTTTTCCAGGCAGGAATACACACCCTGTGCAACATGCCTAAACACCGATTTCCTCTTCCGAAGCCCAGGGTATAAATAACTGTATTTCTGAGCTGGGAGTGGCTATTTGTGAGGTAGGGTTTAGGCAGTACTGGTGCACATGAAATCACCAGGGTCCAAATAGGTGGCATTGGTTATGCCCTGTGGGCCCAGGGGGACTTGAGTGAAACCATGTCATTAGTGAGGGATGGACTATCATGTCACCTTTCGTACACTGGCTGTTTTTTCCTTTCGGTTCCTAGGAAGAGTTGAGGGGAAGCAATAGCTATTCTTCCCTAGACACAGTTGGTAGATCAAGGCCAAAGTCCACCTCCCTCTATAGGGGGCCCCTGAATGGCCTGTGCCTGTTCCCAGGGGACAGAGAAAAGATGGATCACTGAACTGGAATGTCCTCTGTGCATTCATGTGACCCTGGGAACTTAGGCTGGGGAGGCAGGCCAGGGCATTCAGGAAAAAGGGTTGTGGAGGAGAAAGACCTGAATGGCACATCTGATGGGAACATGCAGAAGGTCAGGACTCTGGAGCCGAGTTCGTGCAATGTTTTTCTTCTTTATAAATAGCTTATTATTGGCTTAACTTTAAATAAATATTGAAAACTGTTTATGTTTGAAAAAAGCGGTCACCTCCAAACTATGGTGAGGCCTCGGAGGAGGACTTTAGTGGACTAGAAGATTAACTCCTAAACAGCCCTGTGGATTCAGCTGGAGGAATTCAGAGAGGGGAGAGGCCAATGTGGGCTGGAGCTGATAGGGTGGACTGTGGGGAGGTGGGACTTGAGCTAGATTTGGAAAGCTAAATAGGATTTATCTAAGTGGAAAGGATTGGGGTTCATTCTAGAAGAGGAAGGAAATAATATGAGCAAAGGTAAGAGCTGGGAATAAGTTTATGAAAGGAGGGGTAAGATCTAGTTGGCTCTGTCAGAGGCCAGAAGAAGGAGAAAATGCTAGAAAGATATATGGAGGGGGGAGTTGGGGGAGGAGGTGGGAGGAGCTGGGCCTTGAAGGATTTGGAGAGGACATTCCAAAGTTTGGGGGAGAAGCAGCATGAATGAATGAATTGGAGGAAGGGGTGCAAATGATTATGTGCAGGGTGAAATGAGCAGGTCCTTCTATAGGCTTGAGAGAGGGGAGTGGGTCTGTTAAACTACAGAAAAGATGCAAGATTGGAACTGTGAATGGGGGTTAAGGAAAGTAGAGGAAGTGCCACTTCTTGGGAATCCTGACTAGCCACCAGAGGCAGACCCACCCAGCTTTGCACTTGGGGTAAACACTGAGCATTCCCCTGGCTTGCTCAGGAGATGCTCTTTGGCCTGGGGCCCTAATTGAGCCAGGGATCTCCTGACAGCATGCAGGAATTGCAAATATGATTGGGTGGGAGCTCATTTCATAGGAAAAACACTGCAAGTTGCCACATTCTGGATCATTTAAGCATAACTAGCATTTAGGCAAAATCTTTCCATTGTCTTATCTGAATCTTACAACAATCCTTCAAGAGAAGTACCACAGGTACTGTCATCACTATTTTACAAATAAAGATACCAAAGCTCAGAAAGATTAAACATTAGCCCATGATCATACAGCTAGTCTGTGTTGGAGGCAGGTTTTGAACCCAGGTTTCTCCCACTCCAAGTGGCATTGTTTCACACTGGTGCCCTGCCTCTCTGGATCTTTTTCTTCTTAGAGAGTGAATCCCCAAGTTTATATACGTTTTTGTTTGCGAGGTGGGGTTTTGACTTTTCTCTCCAGGTTGTCTTTTAGTAGATGTTAAAAATCTTCTGATTTATATATATTAAGCAGAAGTTAGGAGAAGGATAGGGAAAGGAAGACCAGCCATAGGTATCCACAGACTTCTTTCTGTTGGTCTCCTGGTCAAGTTGTAAGCCAGTGAGGAGCTGTGGGAAGTAGCCTCCTTCTTAGTCCCCAGATTGCCCATTCTTTCCCTTTTGGGGGTAGTGACCATTGAGTAGAGTGACTTCAATATGTATGTTTGTGTATATGTACACATGTATATATAGATATGTATGTAAGTATGTGTGAGGTGAAGGAAAGTGTGTAAATGGAGAAGAACTAGTGTTTGAATTGAGTGCTTTGAAGCTGGTGAGTTAATTTGGAATAGTGGGGAGCAATTCAGCCCTTGTATAGGAAGGATAATTCAGTATGTGTAGTGTGAAGAAAGGTTTAATTGTTGGGACTTGGAAAGAGTTGTTTAGAAAGTAAGAAAAGAGGGTATAGTTTACTGCAAATATTTGGAACAGAAGGAAGAATGAGATAGTGAATTCCATGGCAAAGTTAGGGTATACACTGAGCCCTGATCAGAGAGTGCACCTATATCATCTTAGAAGAGAAGTGATGAGACTAACCTCATTCCCTTTTTTTCACAGGATTACTAGACTGGTAGATTAAGGGGATATGTATAGCTATGGCATATTTGTTCCTGTTCAGTCATATCAGTCATATCCAACTTTTCATGACCCCATTTGGGGTTTTCTTTTTCAAAATACATGCAAAGATAATTTTCAACATTCAGTCTTGCAAAATCTTGTGTATCAATTTTTCCTCCCTCCTTCTCTCCCTCCTCTAGACAGTAAGTCATCCAATATAGATTAAACATATTGGTACCTAACTTTTTAAAAAATGATTTATATTTATTTCATTAAATATTTCCCAATTATATGTGAAAATTTTTTAAGTTTAAACTTTTGAGTTCCAGATTCTCTCCCTCCCTTCTAACACCTCTCACTCCTTTTGAGAAGGCAAACACTTTGATTTTGATTATACAGA
The DNA here is from genome assembly GCF_902635505.1 of Sarcophilus harrisii. Lineage (NCBI taxonomy): Eukaryota > Metazoa > Chordata > Mammalia > Dasyuromorphia > Dasyuridae > Sarcophilus > Sarcophilus harrisii. Next base: position 247,738,760 of record NC_045427.1, on the reverse strand, counting down.
TGAGATCATATAAAACATATGTCCATATAAGCTATCTTGTAAAAAAAAAAAAAACAATTAAAAAAATTAAGTCTAAAAATGAATACTTCAATCTGCATTCAGAATTTATCATTTCTCTCTCTAGATGTAATTTTTCATTATGGTTCCTTGAATCACTGTCTTTATCAGAGTAGCGAAAGCTTTCACAATTAATTATCTTTACAATATTGCTGTTTAATGTTCACAGTGTTTTTTCATTTCACTTTGCATGAGATCATATGTCTTTCCAGGTTTTTCTGAAATCATCTTGCTCATCATCTTCTTTTTATATTTTTCTTTAATCTTGTATTTGAAAGTCAGATTTTCTATTCTGTTCTGGTCTTTTTTATTAGGAATATTTGAAAGTCCTAATTTCACTAAATATCCATTTTTCCCCTTGAAGGATTATACTCAATTTTGCTGGTTAGATTATTCTTGGTTATAATTCTAGCTCTTTTGTTTTCCAGAATATTATATTCCAATCCTTTCTTCTCTTTAACAAGGTAGCTGCTATGGCATCTTTTTGATTGCTTCAAGTATTCTTACTTTGGTATGGAATTTGACTATAATATTCCTGGGAGTTTTCATTTTGGGATCTCTTTTAAATGGTTATTGAAATTAATGAAAAGTTTGAATGAATAAAAAGAATGAAAGAAAGTGAAAAACATCATGTTTTAGTCTGTATTCAGATAACATCTTTCTCTGGAGGCAGATAGTATGCTTCATCATTAGTCTTTTGCGATTGTCTTGAATCACTGTATTGCTAAGAATAGTTAAGTCATTCACAGTTCATTTTACAATATTGCTGTTGCTGTGTACAACATTCTCCTAGTTCTGTTCATTTCACTTTGCATCAGTTCATGTAAGTCCAGATTTTTCGAAAATCATCATACTTGTCATTTTTTTATAGCACAATAATATTCTATCACAATCACATGTCACAGTTGTTTAGATGGAAATCCCTTTGATTTCCAATTTTTAGCCACCACAAGAAAAACTGCCAAAAATATTTTTGTACAAATAGCTTCTTTTTTCTTTTTTTTTTCTTTTTTTTTTTTTTTTTTGATGTCCCAAATACATCCCAAAGACCTAAAAGTGCTATTGTTGGATGAAAAAGTTTGCATAGTTTTATAGCTCCTTGGACATAATTCTAAATTGCTCTCCAGAATGTTTGGATAAGTTCACAACTCCATCAATAGTGCATTAATGTCCCAGAAAAACTCATTTTTAAAAAACAGTGTGTTAATGTATAATCACTGCTATTTTTAAACCTAAAAATTCAGGAGAAGGTATAGTTAGATTGCTGAGAAGGAGAAGGGGGTATGGAATCTTTAGCCTACTGAAAAAGACATAGGAGAGCTATTTCACATCACTCAAAAGTATTCCTTCACTATCCCCTCTTTCCCTCCTGTCTCACATGAAGAATTGTCCTTTTTCCTTGGCGAGGCAAGTCCCTTCTGATTCCATTCCTTTTCGTTTTCCCTAAAAGATTGCTCTCACCATCATGTTGCTTTTCTTTCTAATCTTCTCCCTATCTACTTTGCTGTCTATAAATATGTTTTTGCCTTCCCTCATCCTTAGAAAGTCCTCACTTGATCTATCCCCATTAGCTGTCTTGCTCTATTTTTCCTCTCTCTAAACCTAAACTCCTTGAGAAAGTAATCTATGCCAGGTAGCATACACCTTCACATACTCTTCTCTCTCGTTTGTAAACCTTTCACACTGTCTGAACCTCATTTGCTGAAACAATTCTCTTCTAAGTTACTGAATTGCCAGATTTCACAGCCTTTTCTCCATCCTCATCCTTCTTGACCCTTCTGCAGACTTTGACACTGTTGACCTACTATCTCCTCCTAAATATTCTTTCCTCTTGAGGTTGTCAGGACACTGATCTCTCTTAGCTTGCCTCCTTGTCTGACTGCTTCAAATTCTCTTTTATAGGGTTTTTATTCCCCCACTAACCCATTAATTATGTTTGTCTCCCAGGGCTAAGCCCTGGATCGTCATCTTTTCTTCCTCTGTACTTACTCACCTGGTGATCTCATCAGCTCCTGTGACTTTAGTGATCATCTTTATGCTGTTGATTTCCAGACCCACATATCAAGACCCTAGTCATTTTTCTATGCTCCATTCCTACAACAACAACAACTGTGTTTTGGACTTTTCAAACTGGTTGTTCAGAGGCATCTGGAACTTAATTTCATAGAAATCAAACTCATGACCTTTATTCCCAAATCTTATGAAATTTCATGTTACAGTTGACAGCACCGATGCTGTTCTGGGCTCATAATCTTATTGTCATCCTCTACTTGTTACTTAAACTCATCCCACACATCCACTTTGTCACATCTTATTTCTATGTTCACATGTCATGTGTAATACACATGTCATATGTACACATCCACATATCTATATCTATACACATACGTCTCTATAGCTATAAAATCTACAGTCTCTCTATCACCTAAGTAGCACAGTGAACAGAGTACTAACTCTGGGGTCAAGAAGATTCATCTTCCTGAGTTCAAATCTGGCCTTGGCCACTTCCTAAATGTTACTTAACCCTGTTTGCCTTAGTTTCCTCATCTGTGAAATGAGCTGGAGAAGGAGACGGCAAGCCACTCCAGCATTTTTGCCAAGAAAACTCTAGTAGGGTCACAGAAAGTCAGATACCACTGAAATCAACTGAAGGGCAGCAACAACATTACTTTATCACAATAGCCTTCTGATTGGCCTCTCTGCCTCAAGTTGCTCCCCAGTCCAATCCATCCTTCACTCAGCTGCTAAAGCAAAAGTCTGGTGTGTCCATACTACTCTTCTATTCAGTAAACTCCAGTGACTTATTATCCAGGGTCAAAAAAAAAAAAACAAACCCAAAAAATCCTAAAACTCAAACCCTCAGTTTGATATTGAAATCTCTTCACGATCTTGCTCTTTCCTCCCTTCCACCTGAGGCACAATCCAGCTGCACTGACATACTTCTTGCTGGCTCATGAAGTACATCAACTCCTTTTGGTGCTTCTGCTCTGAGTAAACCTCCTTACCTCCACTTTTGGCTTCTCTGCCTTTTTTCAAGAGTTAGCTTTAAATCCCACTTTCTGTAAGAGCTTTCCTGGTCTTCCCCCACCCCTGTTACCTTACTGTATATTTTGTATGTATCTGGTTATTTACATTTTGCCTTCCCTATTAGAAGGTGAGCTCCTTGAGGTCTCTTGCCTTTCTTAGAAATCCTGACAGCTGACAATGTCAGGCATATAGAAAAGACTTAGTGTTTATTGGCTGATTTTACTTCCAGTTATTCTGCTTTCCAAGTTGGAGGCCTTATCAGAAGGCTCCTGGCTGTGTGGTTCCTTCCTATCGCAACCTAAAAGGTCCAGTTCCGAGGCTTATTTCTTGGCCAGGCCCTGAATCATGAAGCCCCTGTTGTTGGAGGGAAAGGAGTGTATGGTAAATAAGAGTGGCCAGCTAATCAGAGGATTCTGAAAAAACCAGACCTGGCTAGGCAGTGTTGATTTGTATTTATATTGCTTTGAAAATTACAAAGCACTTTCCTCACTACTCCTGTGTGAGTTGTGTGCTGTTAATCCCATTTCCCAAATTAGAATCGCAAGTGCAAATTGTCATCTTGTCTCCAGATGAAAGGTCTTACATTTCATTTTTGCCTAAGGGCAGTGATTTGTCCCTGGGAGAGGCTTGCACCAGAAACGCACTGTTGCACCTAACTCCCAGCTTCTGCTGGGGGTAGTGGTGAGGGAGGCTGGAGAGGTATTTGGAACCAAAGGGCAGCTGACTGGTTGGATTCTTTCCAGCTCCGGGAGAGGAGGTAAGGGCGATTAATGAGGTACAAAGGGCAGAAAATGCCTTGAAGGGAGTGTCCCTATGACTCTTCTGGTCACTCTTTCCTTGGATCTAGATGAAGATTTCCTTCAACGAGAAAAGCCTGCACACTACATTTGAATACCCCTCCGAGAGCTCATTGGTACAGGAAGAAGAGGCAGAGGAGGAAGAAGAGGGGGCATCTGGCTCCGAGGGGGCATCTGGCTCCGAGGGGGATGAGGAGGAGAAACCCTTTGCTGTCTTCCTTCCCCGAGCAACTTTTGTAAACAGCACTGTGATGGAGAGTGCCACTCGACCTCCAGAATCTAGTTCAGGTGAACCAGCCACTGGGAAGAATTCAGTTTAGCAGTGGGGGAAGAGATTAGCAGTGACTTATTCTGGGTCTCCCTGCAGCTCAGCCCTTTTAAAATCTAGGGATCAAGTCCCCCAATCGCTGATATGCCCACTTAGTAGACTGAGTATTTGGGATACAGGAGGTACTAGTATGATGGTATCCAGCTTGGGGAGGGTCTTTCAATGTGATTCCTATATGGAGTAGTACCCACTGTTTTCTTGCTGCACATAAGGACTGTACATGGATGGGAACATGTTTGTGTGTGTGTTATGTTTCATTCCCTAGGTCTGTCCAGTTATACTCCAAAGCATTCAGTGGAATTCAGCAAATGGCAGGAGCAAAAGTATGATGCAGGCCCATTGGAATCTGGAGCTAACCCTCAGAAAGAAGTCATGGTAAGAGTGTACTGGATTTGGAACAGGGTCTCTGACCCTGTTGCCTAACCCAGAGACCCTGGGGAAGGTCGGTCAAGAGGGGCAGGGAGGGGTCCCTGTAGGTTCAAAGAGTCAGGCTATCCTGGCCTACCAGTCAAAGATCTGCTTTCAAGGACCAGTTGGACCACATCATCACCTAGATCTAAGGCAGAAGTCATTCCCCCCTCAGCTTCAACTTTATCATTTAAAATAATGGAGAGAGTTGGACTAATTGATCTCTTAAGGTCCTTTCCAGCTCTAAATCTGATTTTTGACCATTTTTTCCCACCACTCTCCCAAAGCACTTAATCCAAGGTCCAGAGGCCTCTGCGTACTTCTTTCAGGTTCTGCTTGGAACAGGGAGGGGCTGGTTTTATTTCCCCTTGGCAGATTTGATTTACTTCCCTGTCCTGATCCTTCCGGTCTCTGCATTGACCTTGCTTACTCTAAAGCACCTTAAGATTCTGGTCTCTACAGTGGCTTGATCCTGGCCTCTAATTAGGTCCCTCTTGGGAGGCCTATGGAGAAAGATGGGTAGACAGAATATCTTTCTACTCCCAGCCCTCATTTCATTTTTTTCATTTCATTTTTTTTTTCTCTCACTTATAGCTTACTCCAGCCAGCAAGAATGACCTCTCAGACTTCCGAAGTGAGCCTGCCCTCTATTTCTGATCTCCTAGCATTTTGGAGTGAGAAATGGGACAGAATAGCATTCCACCTTATTGATGGACCCTAACCTTGGCTGAGTGGGGTTGGAAATTCTCCAGATATTATCCTGCCATTCCCCTTCTCCCCCAGGACCATGGTGCTTGGGATGCTTGGTAAAGTCATAGGCAGCCAGTGCCACAATTCTCCAGTGCTGTGGTTGGGGAACTCAGCCACCAGGGACAAAACTCTGGCTGCTGCTAGTTTCTCTGGCCCCTATCCCCTCTCCATCTGGCTTGGTTTTGCCCAATGACAAAGTACTCAGGTTCTGTGCCTACAGCATTTCCAGATCTATATGACTTTACTCCTCTGCAGGGCCTCAGCCCTAAAAAGTTCCATTGCCACCTTATCTTTAGGGAATGCTGGGGCTTGGCCATGCTTTTTGTTCTACTACTGAGGCCGAACAGGGCAGCCTCTCCCTGTTGGCTCAAAGGGGGCTCACAATCTACTACTTCTTTTCCTGTCCCAAGCTTCCTCCTGCGCCTGAGTTTAACTTAAGCCTGGGAGTGGAGAGCTTTTTCTTTTCTTGGTAGCACTGATCTTGGCAGAATTAGGGGTATTGCTGTCCTGCCCTTCTTCTGCGCACTCCCAGTGTTTCACGCCCTCCTTCCCTCCCCCACCCACTCCTTCCTTGTCTTGTCTGCCTCTGTTCTGCTGAGGGGGAACAGTCTTCTGGAAGGGTAAAGATAGATACAAGGAAAGGTACCTAACAGGGCCTTTTTTTTTTTTTTTTTTTTGCCGTTAAGGCAAGCAGGGACCTTTTGGCCGAAGACTAGGCCCAGAGCCAGCTTAACTCCATTTTTAACTGCCTTGTGTGCTGGCTCTGGTTTAATTACCCATCTCCTGTGTGTTGTAGTAGCACAGCTCTCATCCTGCTCTGAATTTACTACTGAGTCTAGTAATGCTTAGCTGGCTTAAAGGCACTCCTTGTCTGCACTGGATGTCAGTATTTTATGTGAAAGGGTAGAGTGGATGTGCACATGTGAAAAGAGTGAATTTAACCAGGCCTGGCCTAGCCAGAAAGCAGGGATTCAGTCTCTGCCCCCTGCCCTGCTCCCTCTGCCTTGTCCCCTCTGAGGTTCTAAGGGCCTATGATTCCACAGGTGGTTCTTTCCTCTCCTTTCAGCCAGTCTTTATACACGTGGTTGAAATTAGCACAGTTCACTTTGTAATTAACCAGAATAATTACTTCCTTGTCTGATAAATGGGACTCAATAAACCGCACTAGAGAAACTTTGCTTGTTTTTTTCTTGTTATTCTCTTTCCAGAGGCTATTGTTATCATTGCAGGCGGAATGACTTCTTTGTAAATGCCTCAGGGGCAGGTGGAAAAGGAGGGAAATGGAAGAATTACCTTTGAGTGGAGCAGTTCAGTGTAGCCATTTCCCCAGTACCACCTGGGTGTAAATGGAATAGGGAGGGACACCATTGTGTGAGCTTGACGGAGAGCTTACTCCCCATGTTCCCATAGTGAAGCAGCCATTCTTTCCCCACCTACCAAAAAAAATTTCAGCTCCAAAGCCTAAACTGACTTGTCAGCTTTTCCCAGCCTTCCCTCCCCATTGTCTCCTAAGCACACACACACACAAAATCATTGTGTTTTGTAGGAGTTGCTCAATGTGCCTAACTGTAGGGGAAAGGGAAAGTTGGTATTCTGTCCCAATCCTGATAACTAATAGAGCTTGGGAACCATGAACCCCATGAATATTTAGGTCAAATAAGGGCAATCAAAACAAAACCAGATATAGCAAGAGGAAGAGGCGAAAAATGTGAGTAGTGGAGGTAATATATCTGGAAAACTTTCATTGAAGAACTAAAACTTCAAATCTATGAGGGGAGAACACAGTGTAAAAGCTTGCAAAAATTTAGTGCAATTTTGTAATTTGGAAAATACATTCTGAAAGCCCTTGTAATATTCACTCTTAGTGGCTGGCACTAAAGGTTGGTTAATCATCCCAGGAAGTGATAAGTAGATTTAAGGACTGATAAATGCTTTATTGATAAAATTCAGAAGAGTGATCAGTTGCTATCTACCTTGCAAATTTCCCTTTCTAGTCTTAAGGCACAAAAAAGCAGAAAATGTTTACACAGAGCCTCTGTTGCTTAAACTTTGACTGTTCATAAATTAATTTTCAGGTATTCATTATGGTCTATAAAATTGTAGTTTCTATTTTTTGCTTAGGTGAGAATTAGGAAAGACAAGGCTGTGAGTTAGGAAGTCAATTTTTATTAACCTAAAAAAAGACTATAAAGATGAAGCTATGTCCCCCAATATTAGCATCAGATTGCTAAACAAAGACACAGTTGCCAAGTAGGAAAGTAAAATAAAGCAATGTTGGTGTATTTTCTCAGGATTTCTCCTGTTTAGGAGAATAAAAGTGAGTCTACACTATTCATTAGATCTAAGACATACTTTAATATCATTAGTTTAATAATTTTTCCATAAACAAATTCACATCAAGACAGCATCCAAAACACATTCAATATTTACTTGGATTTTAATTCGATGGGGAAGCCATTATTAATCTGGATGGTTACAAGGTTAAAAAGACTAAAATTTGCCTCTGAAGGAAAATGATGACATCTTTTTGGTGGAAATTAGAATAAACATGAATAGGAGAGAAAACTGTTGCAGTATTTCATTTCAATAAACTTTATTAAATGTTAACTTATAAGGAACTAAGTTAGGCACTGGGGAAAATAGCTAAATATTTTGAGTTTCTGCTTTCAAAGAACTTACACATGTACTCAAATAAATCACTTATTTATATACAAAGTAATTTCAATGAAAATGTGCCAATAGGTCAAGATGTCAGAAAAAAACCTAAGCAGCAACATATGAGCTGTTTGTTATATGGAAAACAAGGACTCTAAGGAGGTGTTATCAAAATGTGGGAAACCACTTATGCAAGCACAGAGGTAGGAAATAAAAACGTATAGAAAGGAGGTCATTTGATTGGTATACAGGACATAAAAAGCAATAATGTGAAATGAGATTGAAAGCATGTTAAAATATAGATTAGCTATATAGTCACACAAGACCTTCTTTGTTCTTAGTATTTAATAAACACATAGAAAGAACTGAACAAAGTTTAGTCCTTTGCTTCTAAGGCCTCTGCTCACGTAAGTGTCTTGGTCTCTTGGTCAAGTGGCCAAACCAGGTCCTCTTGTGTCTATATCTCCAGCTCTTCATACCTCCTCTACTCCTGAGACTCAATTTCCTTGGTAGAGTGGGGGTGGGGTAGGAAGCCATCTGGGTGGATTGTTGGGCCCTGACTGTTAACAATGAACAAAGACTTCTGGCGCTTGGTTAAAAAAAAGTCTACCCCCACCCCCCATGACACAGGCAGTAGGCTCAGAGATAAAAAGTCATAAGGAAATCTTTATTCACACATAAAACTGCAATATAGTGACTACATGTATATTAAGGCTCATGTCCCTGATGAGGGTTTTTGCCCACTCATTCCCACTATTACTGGCTTTGCCTGGCCACCTCCTTTGATGGAAGCACATGGCCTGGAAAGAAATATCCTGAAGGCTGATCCAGGACAGCAGTGACAACTCTCAGGCAAAAGTGCCTCTGGAACACTCCATGTTTCCCTCTTCCCCATGTTTCCTTCTGCCTGGAAGGCAAGGAAATGTGCACAGTATTACTCACCCTTACCTCAAAGTGATTGGGCTGTTATTACCTCTTTAAGACGTGTTAAATTAAACAGTGAATACCCATGAAGTGCTGAGGAGCTAAGTTCTTCTCACATGCCTGAAACAGCAAGAGAAGGGAAATGCAGTGGCTATGAAAAACATGATATTTTATTAACAGGTTCCCTATCAAGGATGTCACCTGCAGGCCTACATAAGGTAGTGCTAGGCAAACCCCAGTTCATCAGTCCTTGCCCGCAGCACTCTTCTGCTCCTGGGCTGCAGCCTTGCTCAGATTCCCTGCTTCTCGCTTCAGGACATTGAGCAGTGTCTGGGAACTTTCCAGAATCTGCAACCAGAAAAAATGGTTTATGTTTGTTAGATACTTGGGATCCTTTGTCCCTAACTCAGGTTACCTATCTTTTATTGTTTTCTCTAAATTTTGTAAATATTATTCTAACAAGTCAAGGGCCGGACTGTCATTTTTATATTTATAGGGTCATAGTTTGAGTTGTAAGGGACTTAAGAGATCATCTGGTCCAACTCGCTCATTTTACAGATAAGGAAACTGAGGTCAAGAGAGATTATGGGACATTTCAAGACCCACCAGGCAGCAAGTGGTAGAAATAGGATGCAATTCTCTTGAAAATATGTTGTCTCCTGGTTCGTCTAGTTCCTAGCCTAGCACTTAGTACTACACGGTATGGACTTACTGGGGGGAGCAGAGGACGACAAAGAGCGCTCTTGGGGAGCATTTTATGCGAGGTTGGAACGTTTGGCTAGGCTACACTTTAAAAAATGCAAAATCCAGCCCTCCGGTGAGCGCTCCTGATATACTCATTAGGCTGGAGCTGAGACTTCAGAGGTCCTTTTACCTCGGAGAAGGTCCCTTAAGTGACTTGCCCAGGGTCACACACTCCAAGCGCAGCCTCCTGCCTGCTCGCTGAACACGTCACCCGGCATGTGCAAGCTCGGAGTGTTTGGCACAAACTTGGGGGGGAGGGGGGCTTTTTTCTCGGGGTTCTGGGGCTGGCCCTTGGCCGCGTCTAAGGCCCACCTTAAGGTAAGCGGCTTCGGTCTCGGCGATAGTTCGATCAAACTCGTTCCTGGAGGCGATCTTGCGGGCCAGGTTCTCGTTGACCCGGGCCAGCTTCTCCGTCAGCTGCCGCACCTCGCCCTGCAGCCTCTGCTTCTCATCCTCCTCCTGCTGGATCTGCCGGCACAGCTCCTCCCGCTTCTGGCACAGCTCTTCGATGCCTGCGGGGGGGAGAGAGGGTTGGGGGGGTCCGGGAGGGGCGGGGAGCAGGGCCAGGGGCGCGGGGCGGGGACGGGGTTCGGGACAACTCGGGATGCAGGGAGCCGCCACCGCCTGCCGCCCTCACACTTGACCAGCTCGTTGTTGTAGTTCTGAAGCGCCGCTCCCTGCTGGCTCATCCTCCCCAGGCTCCCGCCACCGATCTCCTCCTACTCCAGCTCCAACCGCCGCTACCGCATCACCGCGCCGGCTCAGATACACCGCCCCAGCTCGCTTGGCGCGCCAGTGAGGATGTGAGCGCATCAAACAGCGCCGCGCAGGCGCATTTCGTCGCGGCGCGACGTCTGGCGTCATCGCGGCGCGCGCCGGGACCAAGCGCCGAGCCTCTGAAACAGCGGGAGCTAGAAGCTGCAGCTGGCGTGGGAGTGGGAGTCGGTGTCGGAGCCGGAGCCGGAGCCGGAGCCGGAGCCGGAGCCGGAACCGGAACCGGAGCGGGGGCGGGAGCGAGTTCCAAGCCTGACAGCGCAAATGGCGACGGTGGCGGCCATGGTGGAGAGTGCAGCTTGCGGGGCTCCGGGGGCCGAGCTGTCAGTGGCTTGGAGTACCGTGAGCACTGGGCTGGTGCCGCCCGCCGCGCTGGGGCTGGTGAGGACCACTCTCCGGCGGGCGGGCTCGTCCACCCGGGCCCATCCCCCCCCCCCCCTCGCCCTCGGCCCCCAAACCCATCCCTCTTCTTAGGTCTAGCCCCACTCTCCTTCTCCCCCTCGTCCCATCCCCCTATCCAGTCCCTCTTCTCAGGGGGGCCTTCGGCGCCTGCCCCACAGCTCCTGCCCCTCATGCCTCTAAGACCCCAAAGGGTGACTTAGGTTCCCCCCCTTATTTCTCTCTCTCTTTAACTCCCCTCCCCCCGCGTCCTGACTCTCCGCAGCCTTCTCCCTCTTCCGGCTGACCCTTAGAGCTCCTTTACCCCTTTGTTTTAGAGACGCTCTGAGGGAAGCACATACTTTTTTCTGGCCCTTCTTGGCCCTGTCCTTATGAGTTCTGTGCTCTCCAGGCAGCTTCCAGGCCAAGTGGAGCGGTGAGTTTGAAAGAAGAGGAACTTCAGGCTGCTGTGGAGGTGCTGAAGTGCTATGAACTTCACTCCATCCTGGAGGAATGGTTTACAGAAGTGCTTCAGACCGACCTGCAATCTAACATCGCTCCTGAGTTTTGGAATGCCATTGCTCAGTATGAAAACTCTGTGGAAGAGCCCCAGTGCATCCTGCTCCTCCTGGAAGCCTTTGGCTTGCTCAAGTGTCGGCTGGACCCCTACCTCAATAGCTTGGATCTGCTGGAAAAGTGGACACAAATGGGCTTGTTGCTGGGGACTGGCTCTCAGGGTCTTCGGGAGAAAGTCTATACCATGTTTAGAGCCATCTTGTTCTTTTCTACCACAAAGACCTTTCAGGAGATGATCCAACAGTTCTATGGGCGTACCTTTAAAATCTACATGCACCAACAGAAAAAAAAGAAAGGGGATGAAGGGATGAGTGAAAGTAGCATGAGTGAGCCAGAGCTGGACCAAGGTGACTTGGAAGAGAGTGGGTCTCCAGAGAACCAAGAGTGTGGTGGCTGCAACAGTGCTAAGGAATTGTGCTGGTGCTCAGTGGCTTTGGAACAATTCCAACAGCTTAGTGAGATATTGTAAGTGATTACAACTTGAAGCTGCTGTGATGTTGGGCAAATCCCTCTGCTTCTTTTGGTTTCAGAGATCTCTGTGGAATAAAGCAATCAGGTTTAATCATCTGTCAGATCCCTTCTAGCTCTAAATTTTATTATCCTATAATAAATATTTCCTAGCCTAGTCACTTTCCCTAATATCAGGCAAGATTTAACAAAGCTGGAGTAGAGGAAATCCGTTACTTCTGGGAAGTAGAAGAGGATTTTATGCTATCTTAAGGCCCCACTTTCTTTATTCCTAATTGCAAGGAATGCATAAAAAAATGTAAAGTGCTAAATAATTAGTAGAAAATAGAATAATTAATTCACACTTTTAGGCATTGATTATATTACCGTGTTTTCATCTCTTCACCTATTCCTGGACTTGAATTGCATTCAATAGAGAATAAGTCATAAAAGTGATTGTCTTGTGTCCCCTGTCATTGGAGAGTTTCAAGTGAATGATTGCTGACTGCTTATTAGCAACACTATAGATATAATTCATATTATGGTTAGTGATGGGACCAGGTGGCCCTTGAGGTTCCTTGTTTTGTATTCTGAAAGAGATGATTAGTGTATGGCTTTTTATTTTCATATCCAAAATTACTAGCATTCTCTAGAAGTACTTAAGAGACAGTAAAGAGTTTTGGGGAAAGAATTTTGCTTTTCAGCAATATGTAAGATATTTTGCTAAAAGGACTAAGATTTCTAGTTTTACCTTTGGGGTTCCTGATTTTCATGGATTGGATTTTATTTTGATGAAATCCAAGTGAATTATCAAAGTTCTTTTATGCTGAATTTTTTTTTTTTTTTTGTATTGGAAAAACTGCTGTAAATGTGCCCTGAAGTGGACTTGAAAGTTTTTTGGTCCATAGATTTTTACTGTAGCTATACTAGTTATATCCAAAGTGAGTCTCTAAGTATGGTTCTCTGAGGGACTCCCTTCTGGGCCATACAAGGCTGGTGGGAAGAGCAAGATACACACAAAATATGTGGTTGATTGTTTTTAAGAGTGTATTTGTCATTACAGTTTAAATCCGTATCTTTATCTAAGCAGAATTTTTACAAATTTTTTCAGTGGTAGGAAAGAGCAAGTTGAATAGTTATCTTTATCCAGAAGTGCCAGTACATACATTGGAGCCATGTTTACTTCTCTGTTGACTGATCTGTGGGGACACCTGGTGGTCAGACTTGTGTTGCTTCATCATTTAAAGTTAAGAAATCCTATATTCTCAGCAGATTTTCCGATCCTTTATCATCCTTGAGGGCAAGTCCTTCAGCGGAAATAGACCACCTCGTCTGTGCTTCTCTCCTCACTTTTAGCTACTTCCAACCTGCTAATTGCCTAGAAACTCCCACTGCAGTGTTTTTCTTGGACTTTATCCCTCAACAAAATTTAGTCTGTTCAGCTAATGCTGTCAGAATCCTGTTTTGTAGGGGGTACTGATGAACCTTGGGAACTTTGTTCTCTTACTTTTACAGATTTAACATATTTATTTTAACAGTGACCATTGTTAGTAATGAGCTACAAACTGAAATGGTGGATCTAATGGTAATGAATTTTTTGCTGGAGGGTGAGGATGGCTTAAATATTTTGGGGTAGAGAAAAGAGCATACAGAGGCTGGCAACTTAATCTGTCTGGATTTAGGTCCAGGTCCTGTTTGAAGGACTTAATTTCTCATTTGTAGTCTCATATTTGATACTTTCTGAATCTCTTTTCTTGAATCCCTTGCTTCAGCTGTTCCTTCAAATGGCTTGGGATAAAATTTTTGAACACTGGCTTCCCTTCAGGCACAGGCTAAACTTGTTGGAGAGAGTCAGTGCTGATGCAGTTACAACTATCTTGCACCGGATGATTGAGGAAAGGATGGAACGTCGATGTCGGGGAGAATATGAAAGATCTTTCTTGAATGAATTTCAGGAGGTAAGTTCTCTTTGTGACTTTATATTTCTTTAGAGAACACAAGTAGGAGAGAATTAATTAAAAATTGGATCAAAATATAAATTTAGAGTGGTAGAATATACAGATAATCTTTTTGTTTATCTTGTAGTTGAACAGATTTAGGAGGAGGGTTTTTGTTGTTCCTTCATGGTTCTTGTCCACGCATGCGTTATTAGCTGTGGCCTAGGCTTCATATAGGCTCTTGTGAGTGTGATGATGTTAATCATTCAGTCATTTAATAAACTTATAAAGTCCTTGCTATGTGCTAGACACTGTAAAATGCTGAGGATACAAAGAATGCAAAAACATAATTTCTTTTTTCAGGGAGCTCATATGCAAAGGTGGGAGGGAACAATAGTGACCCTGATGAAAATCTGACAAAGTAGAGTGAAAGAGGATAGTCAGTCAAAAACTTATTATCTTCCTATAGAGGAGAGAGTTTCCAGTAAAAGGGTATGATCAAAAGCTGCAGAGAAGCAAAGAAGGATAAGAATTGAGAAAAGCCATCATATTTGACAATTGAGATCATTGGTAGCTTTGGGGGGAATAGTTTTAGTTTAATGATGAGGAGATATGAACATGTTTGTAGGCAGTAGGGAATAAGTAATTAGCTAGAGAGATGAAGATTAGTGAGAATGGAAATGATAGAATGATTAGTCTCTTTGAGAGAATGGAATAGAATAGGATCAAAGGTGCAGGTTAGAGAGGTTGACTTGGCAGAGAAAAGGACAACCTCTTCATCTGAGGTGGGGGTGAAGGAGGAGATAGCCAAATTTTAATATGCAATGTAAAATTACATTTCTGGTGAAACAAGCATAGCCAATCCTTCCTCTCAAGTAAGGGGGAGGAAAACTTGGATTGCTAAGAAGTTGAAACATGACACAGCCCTATTTTCCAATAGAAGCCTTTATACTTTATTTATTTATTTATTTTTATTAAATAACTTTTTATTGACAGAACCTATGCCAGGGTAATTTTTTACAACATTATCCCTTGCACTCACTTCTGTTCCGATTTTTCCCTTCCCTTCCACCCTCTCCCCAAAGATGGCAAGCAGTCCTATACATGTTAAATAGATTACAGTAGATCTTGGATACAATATATGTGTGTAGAACCGAACAGTTTTCTTGTTGCTCAGGGAGAATTGGATTTAGAAAGTATAAATAACCTGGGAAGAAGAACAAAAATGCAAGCAGTTTACATTCATTTCCTAGTGTTCTTTCTTTGGGTGTAGCTGCTTCTGTCCATCCTTGATCAATTGAAACTAAGTTAGATCTTGTCTTTGTTGAAGAAATCCACTTGCATCAGAATACATCCTCACACAGTATCGCTGTTGAGGTATATAATGATTTCCTGGTTCTGCTCATTTTGCTCAGCATCAGTTCATGTAAGTTTTGCCAATCCTCTCTGTATTCGTCCTGCTGGTCATTTCTTACAGAACAATAATATTCCATAACATTCATATACCAGAGTTTACCCAACCATTCTCCAATTGATGGGCATCCATTCATTTTCCAGCTTCTGGCCACTACAAACAGGGGTGCCACAAACATTTTGGCACATACAGGTCCCTTTCCCTTTTTTAGTATCTCTTTGGGGTATAAGCCCAGTAGAGACACTGCTGGATCCAAAGGGTATGCACAGTTTGATAACTTTTTGGGCATAGTGAAGCCTTTATACTTTAAAAATTAGGAAATGCCTTTTTAATATTAATATTAAGCCAGCCTATGCTAGGTATTATTTTCTTAAGCTAAAGTTGTGTTAATTTCATTAGGTGGTTTACTCTTGGTCTAAGATATCAAGATGAAACAAAAGTGGATTATATTCTGGATAACCCAGAATATTGCCACTTTCTTTTTAACCTCAAGTATTCTAATCTTGGTTGTTAATACCTCAAATGCAGAAGAAACTTTGTTTCTTTTTTGCTCCTACTGCACTGATCTGGACTTGAGTGAGTCTTCCCTTGTCTTCGTTTGGGTTACTCAAAAACAAAACATTCAGGTGTCCTAGATGGGGGAAGTTGCTCTGTCAATAATTCCACAAATAAATTCTGAATGCTCACTTGAACATATCACTATTTAGGATCTAGTTTCTGAGTCTGGGTCTGTTTTCTCACTTTTGCCAAAAAAAGAAGAAATCATTTATGGGATTTAGAGCTGAAAGATACTCTGGAGATCAAATCTAACCTTTTCATTTTACTGATAAGGACATTTAGCCTAGAGATGGTAAATGATTTGTGATAGAGCCTCCTTTTGGTTATACAGTGTATACCATGGACAGGCTTCTGGCTTGTCCTGCCTTTCACTGTCATAAAGCTTGGAAATTGAAAAGAAAAACTAATGGCTCACTCCAATCCCCAGGAGACAAAAAACATTTTTTATTACCCAAAGGGAGTGGCCAGGTAGAACAGTAGGTACACTGCCAGGTCTGGAGGCAGGAAGATCTGAATTAAACTCTAGCCTCAGTAGCTCTATGACCCTGGTCAAAATAAGTCACTTAATCCTTTTTGCTTCAGTTTCCTAATTTTAAATGAGCTGGAGAAGGAAATGGCAAACCACGTCAGTATCTTTGCTAAGAAAACTCCTTATGGGGATACAAAAAGTTGGACATGACTGAGTAACAACTACCTAAAGAATCTAAAACAATGCTTAGCAATTTTTTTAGTCTCGAATACCACTAATAAGACTATAGCATAATTAGAAGAGAAGGGGGAGAAAGGAAGTTATAATAAAGAGAAGGAGATACATGATATTCTCTTAATTGACAAGACAACTCATATCTCCAAACAAATTTTGTCCTTGGAAAACTATTCAACAGTAAAGCTATTGCTCCAAACATTTTTGAAATTCCTCTTTTGGAAATTCTTGAGGAAATAATTTATCAGCTAAAATGAAAAAAAAAAAACTACTAGAGTAGAACTCATGGGAAAGCTCTGTGTTTGATTTAAACTTTGTATCTTCTTGATTCCTAATGTAGTGCACTATACAAAGTATGCATTTAGTGTTTTATAAATCTAATTGAAGGACTTATTAACTTTGTAGTAACAATTTCAAAATTTATTACCTATTATGATCACCCATTCTAATCATCAGAGAAGTTTTTCAATGACTTTGATGTCACTAAAAACCCAATCTATTTCCAAAGGATAAAGATTTTCCTTCATTGAGGCTATTCAGAAGAATGTGCCAAGACTAAGAAGAGATTTTGAAAGGAGTATTTCTAGAAATTCTTTGATCACTGGCAACATTTTTGAAATAATCATTAAGGGGACTTTTCTGAATAAATGAGAATAATCATTTGGAAGGTATACATTTTGGTACATCTATTAGCAAGCCAATCATGATATTATGTTTCCAACTCATTTATAGATATATAATGAATACATGCAAATGTGTATCTGTACATAACTTTTTTTTTCTTTTGCTGAAGCAATTGGGGTTAAGTGACTTGTCCAGGGTCACACAGATAGGATGCGTTAAGTATCTGAGATCAAATTTGAACTCGGCTCCTCCTGACTTCAGCTGGTGCTCTAACCTAGCTGCCCCTGTACATAACTTTTTAATACATTTTATGCATTTAAGTTATTGTCTCTGGTACTGTCAGAGCTAGAATATCAGCCAATTAGCAAATATTTATTAAACATTTGTGTCATTAATCATATGTGTCAGGGATTGTGCTTAAGCACTAGGTATACTAAGAAAAAAATAACAATCCCTGCTATCAAGAATCTTGTATTCTGTTGAGGTGAGGATAGCATATGTAAGTCAAGTCAAGTCAGCAAGCATTTATTAAACATCTACTATGTGCTAGGTACTGTGCTAAGTAATAGGGATGCAAAAAAAGGCCAAAATAGTCCCTGCCCTCAAGGAATTCATAATCTAATGGAAGAGACAACATGAAAACAAGCAGCAAACAAACAACAGACAGGATAAATTGGATATAATCACCAGAAGAAAAGAAAATACAGAATAAATGCAGAGTACATGGAATATGATATTAGAGGCAATAACCTGAGCAGCTAGAGGGACCAGGAAAGGCTCCCCCCAGAAGAGATATCATTTTGGCTGGGTTTTAGAGAAATGCCAGGAATTCTAAGAGTCAAAGAAATAAGTAGAATGGAGTGTGTGTGGAATGGAGACAAAGAAATTGAAAGACAGACAGACATAGTCATCTGTACTTTGGGAAAAAAAGACTGTGGTATCTGTAGAATGGGGTGAGAAACCCGTAAGGCCCGTGAAATTATTTGGTCAGGTCCTGCCAAGTCAACTGCAGGTGATGATGAGTTGAAAGCTAGATATAACAACCTCCTACCATTTGAATTTTTAAGTTGATAATTTTGTATGACCCTCGAATAATGTTATAAATATCTAACTGTCCCTTTGCAAAAAAAGATTCCCCACCTCTGTTGTAGAGGATAAATTGGATAGAATAAGGAGGAAGGGAGGCAGAAAGACAAATTAGAAGGATGTTGCATTAGTCAAAGTGAGAAAGGTGATGGAAATCCTCTACCAAAGTAGTAGCTGTTTGAATAGAAAGGAGACATGTTTAAGAGGTATTGAAGGGAAAGAAATTACAGGATTAATAAACTAATTGGATAAGTAGGATGAAGAAGAGAAAAGCCAATAATGATGCTGAGGCTTTGAATGTGAATGATTAGAAGGATAATGTTGCTCTTTACAATAATAGGGAAATTTAGAAGAGAGAAGGTTTGAGAGAGAATTTAAGGAGTTCTGTTTTGGATTTGAGATGTTATGTTGTTGAATTTGAGATATCTGGGGAACATTCAGATCAAAGTGTCTTAACAAGCAATTTGTGATGCATGACAGGAAAGACTATGATTACACAAATAGATCTGGGAATTATCTTCATAGATAATTAAATCCCCAAGTAGCTGATGAGCTTACCAAGTGAGAATAAGGAGATTTAAAAAAAAAAAAAAAAGGACTATTTTTAGAACCTTAGTATGGAAACCAAAACTGCTCTTTTGGTTTCCATATTAACTTCTCATGGTTTCTTCTTCATCTGTATCATGCCAGGTGCTGCTGTTGAACAACATTATCAGATGCTGAAGAGAGGTCATGAAGGATAAGAATTGAGAAGAGTTCTTTATATTTGGCAATTCAGAAATATTGGTAATTTTGGAGAGTTGTTTCAGTTGAATACTGAGATTGGAAGCCAGATTGCAAAGGATTTAGAGTTAGAAGAGGCAAATTCCTGATTATAGATGTTTTTTTTCCAAGGAGTTAAGCCAAGAAAGGAAAGACAGATATAAAGCAGACATGGTATGATCAATTGAGGGTTTTTTATTTTAAAATTTATTTTTCTTTTGAATTTAATCAACCCCAAATAAAAATGGACATTTCCACATATATAGTAGAATAGAAAGAGAATGAATTGTACCAAAAACTACGGGTATAGTAGGTATTACTTGTTTGTTTGTTTTTTAAGTATATATGATAAATTCAGCCTTTAACTTTAGTTTTCAAAGTTGTCTGGCTTATCTGTTCTTTCTGGCCTTCTGGTCTCTTTACTGCATTTAAAAAAAAAAAAATGTATTTTTTTTCTCCCAAAGGGTGGGGGAGATTTGGAGTTATAGATAGCAAAAAAAGTGCTAATAGATAGGAAGAGAATGAAAATTAGAAAGTGGATTTGGTGATGAAGGCAAACTGATGATGAAGACAAGAGGGAATAGGATTATGGATAAATGTTTAACAGTTAGTCTTTGAAATGGCCTCATTATCAGATACTAGAATGGAGAAATAGATAGTGGGGGGTGGGGGAGGAAGGGAAAGAGAATGTCAGAAGGATATGGGATGAAAAAGATGGAACTCCTAACAAACAAATTCTTCCCCCCCCCTCCCCCCCAACAAAATATAAGTGGAGATCTTCATCAGGAAGAGTGAGAGTAGGAATTGGCATGAGAGATTTGGAAGAAAAAAGAAAAAGACTGAAACAGCAATTGTAATCAGTGTAATAGGGAACCAATTAGGGAGATATAACAGGATTGCTTTGCTGAAGTGGGAGCCTAGTTGAAAGTAGTTAGCTTAAATGGGTAGTAAGTCAGCAAGATTTGTGAGTTATCATGAGAATAGAAACTCAGAATAAAGCTTATAGCTGCAGCCAAAAAAAAAAGGACAAAAAAGCAAAACAAAACAAAAGAAATTGTATTGGGCTATTAATCTGGCCAGGGCTTTGATCATAGACCTTGAAAATCATACATAAACATTCATTTTATCAGTTGTTAAATGTTACATAAAAACAAGTTATCATTATACATTAGTATATCTCCTAAGATCAACCAGCAAAGAATTTTAGAAGCCTCAGTTTCTAATATTGCATTACAGGTTAATGAAACTTGTTAACTAGGGCAGTAGATAAACCTTTCTGTTTTCTTTTGACAGTGGATAGAGAAGGTAATTGGCTGGCTCAGCAAGGTGTTCCTACAGGATAACCCTATGGGTCCCACAGTCCCTGAAGCCAGCAGTACCCTGAGACGCTGGCGCTGTCATGTACAGAGGTTTTTTTACCGAATCTATGCCACCATGCGAATTGAAGAGCTCTTCAGCATCATCCGTGGTAAGCATCAGTTCAATTCAGTAAGTATTTACTAAGTGCCTACTATGTGCAAGGAGTTGGGGATACAAAATCCAAAAAAATCTCACTACAGTACTGGAACATAGGATGTAAAGATGAACCAGATCATTGATGGTTTTAGATGCCAGACTGAGAAGGTTTTGTTTTATCCTCAAAGTTGAAGGGGAGTTATTAGAACTTTTTGAATAGAAAGAGAACATAAATCACTGTCACACTATACATCTTTGAAGGATTCTCATAGTTAGAGGTAAGAGATAGAGGATGACTTAGCAAAGGAAATAGGATAGTCAGTCAGGAAAGAGGAAAATGAGAAGAGTGCTGTTAGAGTCACCAAGGGAAGAGAAAATATTCTGGAATAGGAAGTGATTCAGTGTTAAAAGTTGCACACTGTGTCAGGTAGGATGAGGGTAGAAAGAAGACTGATGATGAAGCATGCCCCCATCTCCTGTTAGGGACTCAAGATGAAGAAAGAAACAGATTTTTGGACACATCCATTCGGGAATTTGTTTCACTTGGCCATGATTATTTGTTATAAGGACTTGGTTTATCTTTTCTTTTCCCACTTGATGAGAAGTGGGAAGGAGAAAAAAATTTTAATTTAGTTTTTTTTAAAGGGCAGATTTAATAAGGTTTTTTTTTTGTTTTGTTTTGCAAGACAATTGTGGTTAAATGGCTTGCCCAGAGTCACATAGCTAGGAAGTATTAAGTGTCTGAGGCCGGATTTGGGTCCTCCTGTCTCCAGGGCTGGTATTCTATCTATTGTGTTGTCTAGCTGCCCCAGGCAAATTTAATAATTAAGAAATCACATGTAACCTTGGAGAAAATAATTTTAATTAAGTGGTGGTGTCAGATACCAGATTATCAGAGACTAGTGCATGAGTGGGAGATGAGGAAATGGAAACACTAAATATAAATTGACTAATTCTGAGAGTTTAGTGCTAAAAGGGAGAAGAGATATAGTATGATTGCAGAGTCAAATGAAGGATTTTTAAAGATATGGGAGACCTGGATATGTTCTTAAATATCAAGCCAGCAAATAAAGAGAAAGTGAAAGAAGAAAAAAGAATGATTGATAGGACCAGCTCTCAGAAGAGGTGGCATTAAGGGACCAGATGATTGAGGTGGATTAGGTGAATCTAAAAGGAGAAAAAGATGTTAAAATATTGGCCCTAGTATTGGGCTTGACCTAAAGAAAGACAATCTCCTTCTCAGAGACTACAGAAAAGAAGACAATAAGATAATATGTGGAAGGTTTTAAAGGTACAGAAGAGAGAAGAGGAAGGAGCCTATCAGTTATTCAGTCAGTAAACCTTTAAGTTCCTACTGGCTGCCAAGAATGTTGTGAGGTGCTAGGGATACAAATGCAAAGATTGAAATGATCCTGACTTATAAGGAGTTTACATTCTAGTGGGGAAAAGAGCAAAATTTAATAACAAGAACAATAATAGTATCTAAAATAATCATAGCTAACATTTACATAGTGCTTATTATATAAATGTGCAAGACTTACTACATGCCAAACACAAACTAAATTTTCTTATAATAACTTTTTATTTTTCCAAATACATGCAAAGATAGTTTTCAACATTCATCTTTGCAAAACTTTATGTTCCAAATTTTTTTCCCTCTCTGCTTACCTCGTTCCTTATCCTATGCAGCAAGTAATACAATATAGGTTAAACATGTTCAATTCTTCTAAACGTATTTCTACATTTAAAAGAAACAAAAACACAAGCTAGCAAACATCAACAACAACAACAAAGATGAAAATAATAAATTGTAATCCACACTCAGCCTACATAGTCCTCTCTCAGGGTGTGGATAGCTCTTTCCATCACAAGCCCATTGGAACTGGACTGATTCACCTCAAGGTTGAAAAGAACCACATCCACATGATCATCACATAATCATATTGTTGCTGTATATAATGTTCTCTTCGTTCTACTCACTTCATTTAGCATCAGTTCATGTAAGTCCCTCCAGGCCTCTTTCTGAAGTCATCTTGCTGGATTGTTTCTTATAGAACAATAATACTCCATTTCATTCATATACCTTAACTTATTCAGCCATTCCCCAACTAATGGGTATCCACTCAACAAATTAAATTCTTTACATTTGTTATTTCATTTGATTGTCATAATAACCCCGGGAATAGTAATTATAATAGCTAGCAACTGCAAAATTCTTTATTTTTATTTTTATTTAATAGCCTTTTATTTACAGGTTATGTGCATGGGTAACTTTACAGTATTAACAATTGCCAAACCTCTTGTTCCAATTTTTCACCTCTTACCCCCCACCCCCTCCTCCAGATGGCAGGATAACCAGTAGATGTTAAATATATTAAAATATAAATTAGATACACAATAAGTATACATGACCAAACCGTTATTTTGCTGTACAAAAAGAATCAGACTCTGACATATTGTACAATTAGCTTGTGAAGGAAATCAAAAATGCAGGTGGGCATAAATATAGGAATTGGGAATTCAATGTAATGATTTTTAGTCATCTCCCAGAGTTCTTTCTCTGGGCGTAGCTGGTTCAGTTCATTACTGCTCCGTTGGAAATGATTTGGTTGATCTCATTGCTGAGGATGGCCAGGTCCATCAGAACTGGTCATCATATAGTATTGTTGTTGAAGTATATAATGATCTCCTGGTCCTGCTCATTTCACTCAGCATCAGTTCGTGTAAGTCTCTCCAGGCCTTTCTGAAATCATCCTGTTGGTCGTTTCTTACAGAACAATAATATTCCATAATATTCATATACCACAATTTATTCAGCCATTCTCCAACTGATGGGCATCCACTCAGTTTCCAGTTTCTAGCCACTACAAAGAGGGCTGGCACAAACATTTGTGCACATATAGGTCCCTTTCCCTTCTTTATAATCTCTTTGGGATATAATCCCAGTAGTAACACTGCCGGATCAAAGGGTATGCACAGTTTGATAACTTTTTGAGCATAGTTCCAAATTGCTCTCCAGAATGGTTGGATTCGTTCACAACTCCACCAACAATGCATCAATGTCCCAGTTTTCCCGCATCCCCTCCAACAATCATCATTATTTTTTCCTGTCATCTTAGCCAATCTGACAGGTGTGTAGTGGTATCTTAGAGTTGTCTTAATTAACTGCAAAATTCTTTAAAAATGCCTTTATTCTCAAAACAATCCTGAGAAAAAGATGCTATTATTTTCTCCTTTTATAAATGAGGAAACTGAAGCAGACAGTGATGAAGTGATTTGCCCAGCGTCACATTGTTAATAAGTGTCTGAGGCAAGATTTGAAGTCAGGCCTTTCTGACTCTAATCCTAACCCTCTATTCATGTGCTAGCTTAGTTGCAAATAAAATGATATCTGGCATAAATATAAAAAAAACCCTATACAAATCAGATAAGTACAGAGTAATTTGGGAAGGAGGCTACTAGTAGTTGGGGGAATCAAGAAGACTTCATGTAGAAGATGAACCATGAACTGAATCTTAAAGGAAGAAATGTTCTTGATGAAGGATGATCTCTGTTTTGTTCAGTAGAAGTCAAAGTCAGGATTTTCTAGTGAGGGAAGGAATTGTGCGTCACATAGGGCTTGAGGAAAAAAGAGAAACGTTGGAAGAGTTACCACAAGGACTATGATTTTAGGAAAGAATGAAAGGATTTCTGTGTAGCATCAGGCATTACAATGGTATGATTTTCTGCAGAAGTATTCCACCGTATGATTGTGAATACAGATGATAGAGGATAGGTTTGATTCACACTTCATTCTTGGCAAATTGTAAGGGTTATAGATCACATGATTGAACAGTAGATCATGGTGTATAGTTGAACTCGTCAGCTGTTTGGTCATAGTTGTGAAGGGAAGAGAGATTTTTCTGAATGCAAGAAGATGAGTGTGAGAGGAAGAGGTTTAGGATAAAAGGAAGTTTTATCCTAATAATCATCATAATATATTATGTATTATATGTATTACCACATATATATATGCACATATATGCCATATATAGCATATATTACCATAATAATCATAATAGTATGAACTTCCCAAAGAGGGCACAATAGAAAAGTAGGGGTGAACAGGATGGAGCTAAAAAGACAATGAGTGGTTGCAGAGTAAAAGGGTTTTGTGCTTTGTTTTTGCTTTTGTAGGCAGCAGTTAATGACAAGGATTGGGGGGGGAGGAGGATCAGGAGGAAGAAGGAATTTACTTACCTTAGTTTGAGGGAAGTTCCATTTTACTGAGGTTCCTGCCTTCCAAGGTTTTATAGTAACACGTCTCTGGGGACTGGGGAAGGAAAGAATTGAGTTAGCAAGCTGATTGGATGGAACATCTGAGTTAATAACGATTTGATGTTTGGGTCCCTAGGAGCCCAGTCAGATTTAAATTTAGTGCCATTTGGTCATGGCTGAGCACCTTGGTGTTTGCATGCTTGATGATTATTTAGAGCTAAGTAGATATCTCTCAGGTGACAGTAAGTTCTAGGGTAAAGAGGTCCCTAAACTCCATTCCAGAGAGGGACCAAGAATGGGGAGCTCTTGCTATCAGAGTTGTCCCCTGTGTGTTTCTTCAGAAGGTTTAGTGATTTAGCGTGGAATAAGTCATATTTCCATATGTAGTAGGTTCTGGGACAGGGAGCATTCCAAACCCAGTTTGTAGAGGTTCTATGCTTAGGTACCACCATCCTCACCAGATGACAGATTTGCTCCCCAGTTCTCAATTGGACTGGACTCATGACTATGCATACTGCTGTATATATTCATCTTTTCTTCTCACCCCATTTCTCTCCCTACTCAGGTTAAGGCTTTCCTAGTCTGGCTGAAGTAAGGATTAATTTTTTACTTTACTGAATTAGTTAAGTGAACATTTTCCTGAGCTACCTGGATTCATTGTGTGACCTACTTTCCCTATTTCTGTATAGTCAAAATTTTCTTAGATTTGAATTCTTCAAGTGGTTAGAAGTTGAAACTACCTCTTTTTTCCCTCTATGGGTTCATTTTTGATCTTAAGATCTCAGATGAGAGCAAAAGTGTGGATATCAGGAGTTCTTTGCATAATGCATGTATGTGCACTTTAATTTTGTATGTTTATAGCTTGTGTTGTATCTGCATAGGTGTAGGGTATTTTTAATATACTAGTTTGAGCTCACAGTGATAAGATTTTACAGCACTCTTTGTCTAATTTCTAGATTTTCCAGAGTCTAAACCAGCTATTGAAGATTTGAAATACTGCCTGGAAAGGACCAACCAGAGACAGCAATTGCTCAGCTCCCTTAAAGCAGCTCTTGAGACCCGTCTCCTTCACCCAGGTTGGTTCTGTTCATCAAAGGTCATTGCTCTGGGTCTCACTATCCAGCTTCTCTCTCATTTTGTAGGATAATTAGGTTTGTTTGTCATGGAGTCTTCAAACCTTTTATTGTTATTTCTTTCATGTTCTTGGGTCTTAGTTTTCATGTTTGTGAAAACTGAACTTATAATAGAATTTGAGTATAGCTCTCAGGATGTAGAAGAGAAGCAAAGAATATTATTCTCTTTGTGACACTGAGGTACCTTCTGTTCTTCATTTGAAAAAATGAAACAACTAAATAGACCATGTTTGAGTTAGAACCCTTGATACTTTGCAAAATTAAGAAAATACCTCACCGTTAGATGTTAAAGTTAAATAATAAAATTAGGCATCATCTAGATAAGTGATTTATTTAGCAGTACATATGCACATGGTTGCAAAACAAAACCAATTTCAGAGCTTTTGGTAGCCAAGAACCCAGGTTTTTGTCCAGTTAACATACAATTTGAAGGGAATGAAAAATAGGATGAAATGGTTAAGCTACTTTGATTCTTATTGGAGGAGGAGATCTAGAAACAATAAGGTGAGGATTGGCTGGAGGGGATTGGGAGAAATTCAGGAGACTTGAGGAGAGAAGAAAAAGGGGCCATTTTGTGACATTTTTTAACTCAGGTGATTTTTTGGGTCAGAGGGCATAATAATCTTATGACTTGAAACAACTTCACAAAATGGTGACTAAAAGCAAAATGGAGTCATTAATGCTATTTGATACTACACAGAAGAGCTTTGCAGTAGGAACATGGTTCAGGAATCTGGATAGAGTGGATATACCTAGTCTTTCTTATTTCACATGCAGAATAGAGCAGGGAACAAAGTCAGATCAAATATCTTGGGAGTGGAAGGGAAAGTGAATGTTAAATGTTCTTTCTCTGAAATGCTGATTGAAGAATTGAG
The DNA here is from genome assembly GCF_902635505.1 of Sarcophilus harrisii. Lineage (NCBI taxonomy): Eukaryota > Metazoa > Chordata > Mammalia > Dasyuromorphia > Dasyuridae > Sarcophilus > Sarcophilus harrisii. Next base: position 247,712,091 of record NC_045427.1, on the reverse strand, counting down.
AACAACATAAGGGGCTTTAAACAAATACTTTTTAGGAAGGGGCAAAATTTCTCCAATCCCTTATTTGCTTGAGTACCCTGGCCACCTGTATTTCTATTGTTCAACTTCCTGAGAGCTTATTCTTCTAACTTGCTTTTTAAATCTGATATGGGTATCCTTGAGGTATTTCAACTGTTGTTCTTCTGCTGTCTTCTATTTCAGGGGTAAATACATCAGATATCATCACCCTCTATATCTCAGCCATCAAAGCCCTTCGGGAGCTGGACTCCTCCATGGTCATCCTGGAAGTGGCTTGTGAACCTATACGACGATACCTGAGGTGAGAGAGAGTAACAGAAAATAAGATACCCATCTCTTTCATCCCTTCAGAGACTTCAGCCCTTTATTATCAATCATTCATTCATACTTCTCTTTACTGAGCTATTGATAATATCATGTACAAGACAGCTCTGCAGAAGGCAAGAAATTTTTATTGTCCTGTGAAAAGTTTCTGAGGACAAATTGCCTGGGGGAGATAGGATATTACAGTTGTCTAATGTAGTTACAGAGGGTTGCTTAAGAGAGAAGGCTCCTTGAAAGATTTCCTTGGGTTTGGATTCTCGTTCCATTTCCCCGATTTAGCACTTTACCCTACTTGGGGAGGTCTGGCTTGTCTTCCTAGTTCTACTTTGTCCCAGCCCAACAATTAAAACCAGAGTTATATACTTTTATCCCTTTTAGACTGAGTAATGAAGAAGCAAGATGTTCTGCCCCAGGAACAAGCCCTGAGCTCAGGCCTATCCTGTGCACAGCTATCCCAACTCCAGTTGATCTTCCTAGTGGTCAGGAATCCCTCACGTGGTATCCTCCACTAGTCTTTCTATAAGGTGTCCCTACTAGGTCAACTTCTCAATTTGTTCTCCACCTGCTTGGTTAATTCCTCCTTGTAAACCCACTGTTCTCTACATATACTTAGAAATTTCATTTCCTGCTGTTTTTCCCCTTTGTTTATACCGATGCTCTGCAAGACATCATCTTATTTGCCTCCCTGTTTTCTGTCAGTTATTTTCCTTTATAGATTTACATGTATAAGCATTTATATCCAATAAAATATGATTTCTATCTTAGCAAAAAGGGGTATCATTTCTAATTCTCTTAGTGCTAGACCAGGACTATTTATTACTATGGCTGTGACCATGCAGGGATCTCCAGGGCTGGGAGCTGATGGTTTGGCCCCATGTCATGACCACACATGGTCTCACCCTGACAGGACACGGGAAGACACTGTGAGGCAGATTGTAGCTGGGCTGACTGGTGATGCTGAGGGTTCTGGGGACTTGGCTCACGAGCTCTCCAAGGCTGACCCGGTGACGCTGGAAAATGGCCAGGAGAGTGATGATGACATCTGTGAGCCGGAAGACTGGGTGCCAGACCCAGTGGATGCAGATCCAGGTTAGATGGCTCTCGCTAGGGTAGCTCCCTAGCCTGCCATGGGCTTTTGGGGGTTTCTGCTTGGTGGGAAGGGCAGCATTGAAGATCTGGCCTTGTATATATTTAGGGTAGACTTAGTTTTGTTTGTTTTTTTTTCCCCCATTGGTTCTGTTTTTTCATTGGTCTCATTTCTGTTTGCTGAGAACCTTAAAGCTAAGTTTGTGGGGTGATCCTTACTTTAGTGTCCCAAGAAGGGATAGATAGCTTTGGGGTGCCTTGGGTTGTCATTTGGGGGTGAACTATAGTGAAGGCACATGAGCAAGATTGGGATGCAAAATGAGGTTTAAGGAACCAGCTCCATCATTAATAGACTCCAGTGGACCTCTTTGAGGAAGCCAGGAATGGGATGGGAAGGGTTTTCTTTTTATGAATGGTCAAGTTTTAATTGGAGATCTTTGTCAGATATGAGCTTGTGATTTCCCAGTTGGGTGAATATTGAGCTCAAGAGCCAAGTTATTCATAACAGATATTGAACCTATCTATGCCTTATTTATTTGGTCTGTAATCTGTCATCTCTTTATTATATATGTAGAATTAGATAGATAGCATAGGTGGCACTGGAGGCCAGAAAGGAAGCCCTTGCTTTAGAAAACTGTCTGTGGAACTCAGACATGCAGCTTAATTTATCCTGTTGAAGTGCACACAATCTCTGAGGCAGGGGCTGCGTATTTCCTTATCTCAGGTTCTCTGCTCTGTACCCTTTCATTTCATAGCTCCTGCTGCTACTCCAATAAAAGGAGAGGAATATATTAGCCTGGAGTATCTCCCTCTGGATTTCTGCCTGCTTCCTTCCTGAGAGCAGCAGCTAAACAAACCTCACACCTGTGCTCTGGACACAGAAAAACTGGCATAAAAAAGCACTCTTTTGGGATTAAACGCACAGTTCTCACTTGCTATCTTGCTTGCTCTCCTTCCCACTGTAGTTCACCCCAGTTGTCTCCCATGAGTCTCCAATAGCTATCTTTTCACTCCTACCTTCCTTCATTCCCTCCCTGGCCCTGATCTTAAGTCTTATTGGGTTTTCTCTTCTGCCTCCCCTGGCAGGCAGCCTGAATGAGTCAGTAGTATTGTTTTTTATCAGCAGGGGAGCCCTGCTGATAGTGATAGTTTCAGATCCCCTGTCCCACCCTCCTCTCCTTACACATAGACACACAGTTTTACTTTCATCCTTTATTTCTCTAGCATCCTACAAGACTGATCCTTCTCTCTTCCCACTCTTTTGACAGGAGTGGTGTCTAGGGTAGGTATTCCTAGATTTTTTTCTCAAGAGGCCTGACTGCTTTCATTTACCCAGAAGTCTTAAGATCACTGGTGGGGCTGGAGTCAGGGGTTGTGTTAAAGTCCTTGATGTGGAAGGGTGGCAGTGGTTGCTGCCACCAGTCATACTTTCTACTTGGAACCCTGGCAAGCTGGGGAGGAGAATGGGATGATAGCAATAGCTGGTTTGATAATCTGTTTGGTAAGTCTTTTAAGTCTATTGTTAGACACTGATCGACTGGTTGGGGACCATTGGTCTGGTATAATGAGAATGATTTTCAGGAAATCATCTGGTACTGTAATGCATAATGGCTTTGCTCATTTGGGGCTTGAGAAAGCCAGGGTGGGCTCATGTGCCCTGGGGTCCCTCTGCTGCCAGCAGCACATTCCTGTCTCTGCCAGTGGATCTAGAACCTCTCTCTAATATTCTGGCTTTGTTGCCTGTGTCTCTAGGGAAGTCAAGCTCAAAACGCCGCTCCTCAGACATCATCAGCCTGTTGGTCAGTATCTATGGCAGCAAAGATCTCTTTATCAATGAGTACCGAACACTACTTGCTGACCGCCTTCTCCATCAGTTCAATTACAGTGCTGAGAGGTAAGTTGGTTTTTAAGGGGAGAGGAGTCTTTGTTGCATTGTACTCTGGTATCCAAGGCACAATATCTTTGAAGAAGAGATCTGATTCTCTTCTGACCTAAATGAGGCCCTCAGAGACTAGGAAAGGGATTATCAAGTGAGCAATTTCTTCTAATTGCATTTATTTGTAAGGTCTACTCTGCTCAGTGAAACTATTACTGTTAAAGATAAGCCGTGATTCCCTTCCTTGTTTCCAGTAACTTGTTTGTTAGATGTAACCCCCTAGAAATAGGGTTTTATGTACATATTTGAAAGGCTTTATTGATCCTCTTTTCCTTTATCTGTATCGTAGGCACTTCCTAATGATGATCCAAATTGTCCTTGTAATTAATAGATATTGTTAAGTAAAACAAAGGAATATATGTAGGTTATGCTTAAAAATGTGTACTTCATTCTGTACTTCTGGTCCAGTGCATCTCTGCCAACAGGCAGGGAGGCATGATTCACTATCAGTCTTTTGAAATCATAACTGGTTACTACATTGATCAGAGTGTGAAGTATGTTGATGTTATTTTCATTTTTGCAGTCATCTTGTAAATTGTCTTCTGACTGTGCTTAATTTGCTCTGCATCATTTCATAGAAATCTCCAAGTTTTTGTGAATTTTTCATATTTATCATTTCTTGTGATAGCTCATGTCATTCTAGTACAGTATTTTTTGCTAGAATTTATTCAGCCGTTCTTCAAATGATGGACTCCCTCTTTGTATCCATTTCTTTGCTACTACAAAAGATGCTGTTATAAATATCACAAATGTTATAAATATTTTCTCTTGGACAATAGGACTGGCAACTCTGTAGGAGAAGACTCTGCAGCTTTTGTGTATTACTGTGAATTTTATATGTATATAACCGTGAATTAACATTCACTTTTAGGAAAGGCACCCTTCTTGGCTTGGAGCAGGGTTCCCATAATGCTCTTTCAGAGTTGCCCACAAGAGGGGGCTGAGAAGAAGTCAGGATACTCACTGCCGTTAATGGAGGATCTCTTTTCTTGGCAGACCTGAATTGTTGGTCTCAGGGATTCCTAGGCATTTAAGCAATTTGGCATCCCCAGAGATTTTGATCCATTTTGCTCTTTAGGGAAGGGTTGGGGAAGACTTATCAGAACATTTGAGATCTCTAGGAAATATTTCATATTTCACAGCAACCTTTCAGAACTTCTCAGTTGTCCTGATCTCCAAACAACTTCCCGGTTAGTTCAAGGTCTCAGGGAAGATTCATGAACCCTTGTGATATAGTAGAACAGAGAGAACTCTCGGGTAAGAGGACTTGGATACACATCCCAATAGCAGTTTGCTAACTGTTTACTATAGGCAATTTACCTATCCCACCAGTCCTTAATTCCTTCAACTTTAAAATATAGGAGTTGGAGTGGGTGGTTTCTAAGGTACCTTGCATCTCTAAATTATATGAGTTTATAATTACTTTTTTAATGGGTAGAGAGATGGAAGTGAGAGTAGAGATAGGAAAGAGAAAAAATGCATGGAGAGCCCCCAAAATAAAATGTTCCCTCCAGTTATCGAAGTCCATGTTTGGATATTTATTATATCCTCTCACTTCTTCCTCAGGGGTAGTTAGATTGTTTAGGTCTCTTTGATGTTAAGAAAGAAAGCCATCACCATAACCCGTACTCTTTGTGAATTGTCAGATTTAGACATCCCTTCCCTGGCACATGGAAGATCTTGTTCCCCAGCCCTGATATAGTTGTCTTTTCATTTCTAGGGAAATCCGCAATGTGGAATTGCTGAAGCTCCGTTTTGGTGAGGCCCAGATGCACTACTGTGAGGTCATGTTGAAGGTTAGTGTCCCTTTGGGGAGGAAGTTCTCTCTCTAAGTTGTGCAGAGTGCATCTCAGTTTCCATACTCAGAAACCCAATGGGCTGCTCTCCTCTGGAAGATGCCTTTCCCATCTTTGTTAATCATCTTCCCTCCCTAATTCTGGATGCAGCCTGACTCCTGAACCCACCCCAGGCACTCCAGACATGACCTGTCCTCTGTCCTCTACTTCACTCCAGGACATGGCAGACTCTCGGCGCATCAATGCCAACATCCGTGATGAGGAGGAAAGGCTCCCTGAGGAAGAGCGACCCCCATTCAGCCTCATTGCTGTCATCCTGTCTAGTGAGTTTTGGCCAACCCTCAAGGAGGAGAAGCTGGAGCTCCCAGAACAGATCAAAGAGGCAATGGAAGCCTATTCCAAGAGATATGAGAAGCTGAAGGTACCATCCCCCCCAACATGTAAGGGAACTGGGAGGGGAGTGTTCCCTCTTTTCCTCATTTATATACATTATTTTGTAAGTAAGGGATTATTTTAGCATCAGATCATTCCAGAATATGGTAGTGAAATCTGTGAGTGACTTGACTGCTAGGAAATTCTTGGATGAGTTGCAGGGGACCTCTGAGTAAATTAGAGCTTAAGAAATATCACCAAAAGTCAGTCCTATTCTGTCAGATTTGACCTGTACCCAATATTTCTTGTGGTCTGTCTTATTCAACTGTGCATGTGAATCATGTTTTAAAGTTTGGTTTCCCATAGGTGAGCTTTCAAAACAAAGTAATTCATGCTATTTTCATGGCATGATTTACACAACGATTATAAATTAAGTGTTTGATAATTAGCCAAACAAAAATTAGCCAGAACTATCTGAATTAAATATATAACGTGAGTAAACTATTGTGATTTAAGAATTCTATCAAATGATATTTTTCTTTTAGTTCCTATTGTTAATTTTACTTTGTCATTGGCTACAAATTGTTTTCTCTTCCCATTGTTTTAATATATCTTGAATATCGGCTCTCCTCAGTCCATTAACCTTATGCTTAAAAACTCTGAAAACTTCCCCTGGGAAAGAAAGATTCTGTGTTTCATACAGCTTAGCATTCTAATAGAACTTGGAGTTGTCTATATTTTCAGCTTATCTCACCCCAAATGTAGCATTCAGGGCTGAATCAAGTTGTCTTTGCTCTTGCATATTGTTCATATTCCAGTTTTGCTACTTTGTCACCTGTGAGCTTTAGTTTTATCATTTGTCAAATGAGGGACTTTAGAGGTAGGTGATCTCTTGGATCTCTTCTGTCTCTAAATCCTATGACAATCTTTAAAGGAGGGAGCATCTTCTAATTATAGTAATTTGGCACTTATCCAACAAGTCCATGTTTATGCTTTGTAACTTTAGAAAACATTTATAGCGTTTTTAATAAATCTCATAATTTTAATTTGGTGCAGTACCTTGTCAAAGGCTTACTGAATCCATTGTTTTTTCCTTGCTTAAATACTTTCTTTTTTCCTCACATAAAATAGAAGAATTAGGTGGAACTTCTTTTTATCACATAGGCTGTGTTGTCTTTAGTGTTCAGTGGAGTCTGCTCTTTCTTGATTTTACCAGTCACCAGTTTCTGGTTTCTAGGGGGCCTTCTGGTGCCTGAGGGGCCTGCCAACAGTACTTCTACCTTTGGATGCACTAGCCATTTATAATGGCAGGTTACATGTTTTAGCCAATGGTTCATCAGTTTCATTCTTGAGGTCCTTCAATGTCCTTCAATGTTTTGTGGTGCCATCTATGTCTGGTAATTTTTTCATATATATTTGGTCTCTGATTTAGAACATTCTGAGCATTTATCATTGTTTCTTCAATTTCTTCTAATATTTGGGCTCCTGGTAGTTTATCTGTTTACTGTACACTGTTAAATTATAGAAGAGGAACCATGAACAACCCCTTTCCTAATACTCTGGCCTAAATAGAAAGGGTATTGACAATAATCACAGAAATATAAGGGCCATTTTGCAGAAACAGCAGCGTGAGATTGAGGAGCCACTTGTAAGACTCTTCTCTAAACAGACCAAGTAGTTTCTGGACCTTCTGCTGATTCTTCTGTCTCCACTCAGGCTATGAGGACCCTGAGCTGGAAGCACCACTTGGGCCTGGTGACTCTAGATGTGGAGCTGGCTGATCGTACCCTTTCCTTGTCGGTGTCTCCAGTACATGCTGCTGTCCTGTTGCATTTCCAAAGCAAAAGTAAGATTCCTCCTGCCTTGTTCATTTCTTACCTTCGTACTGCAGTCTAGATGCTGCCTTGCATTCTCTGGGTGAAGGGACTAGGTTGATGACCTGGGAGTTCATGATTCTTTTAAGCTGGCTGAACTAATAGTCCTACTTGGGGACTTTTGATTTTCAATTCTTAGGCTCATTTTCTGGGTTTATTTCCTCACTAAACATCAAGCAGCTCTTACTCAGAGTGGAGCATTCATACTACCAGTTACATTACAAAAACTTTCTGTTCTGGGTTCTGAAATGGTCCTTGATTGGTATAGGGTAGCAAGAAGTTGAGTGAAAATTAGACACTTACCTTCTTGCATCCAGCCCAGCTTTTTGTCATCCTTTCCTCCTGCTTTTTGGCTTTTGCATCACTGGGACTGCCAGGACTGTTTTGCTGGGGAAGGGTGACCAGCTTTCTGTTAGGTTTCTGGGATTCCTTCAAAGAAAGAGTGATCACTGGGGCTCAGCCCTTTTTGCCTTAGCTGATAGACATTCTCTTTAAGACAGAGTTCAAATTTGGTTATGGAATTCCTCACTTCTTTATCTTAGAGTGAGTGCCCTGGACTCAAAGACATATCTGAAATGGGCAGTACAGTATTGGTCAGATCATGCAGGGGATTGGTTTGGCCATTGTTCGTCTTGGACCTAGGTCCACAATAACACAGATGCCCTTACACCTCTCTATATCTTATTCCTCCATTTGACCCCAGGTAGCTGGTCCCTGGAGGAGTTGAGTGAGGTGCTGAAGGTTCCGGTGGCCTCCTTGCGGCGCAAGATGGCTCTGTGGCTGCAGCAGGGGGTGTTGCGTGAGGAACCCCCTGGCACTTTCTCAGTGATAGAGGAAGAACAGCCTAGGGACCGGGCAGACAAGGTGGTGCTCCTGGACAGCGACGAGGAGGGTGACTCAGCCATGGCCTCACAGGCTGACCAGAAGGAAGAGGAGCTGCAGGTCAGTCCCTGGTCCTACTCCTCCAGGCAGTGGGAAGGGAGCCTCCCCAGAGGCCAGGTCCCCATGGGAGGTGGGGCAGGAGCTAAGCTGGGCCTACTTCTGGCTGAGCCAGAGGGGGTTGGATTGAGAATGCAGCAAAACAATGGTGACTCCTTTCTAGAAGCCCTTGTATCTCTAAACTGAGCAGACCAGACTCAAAGCTTTCCAACTCAGCATTTTATGAGTCCACAATATGAACTCTCCTTATTCCCCGTCCCAGGACCTGGCTGAAAGGCTGATTTTGAAACACTCACTTGTGTGTATCCACAGATACCTCCTCTTATCTGATTCTTAGAGGACTCCTCATTAAGAAGGAGACCTCCTGGAGATTCCCAGAGATGGCCTAGGCCATGGGAAGCAGTTATCCTACAGAAGATGAGATGCTCAGTTCAGGGGATATGAGGAATTTGTCTCAGCTAGTCCTTCAAATCATGTTAGCCTGGGGAGATGGGAAGGGAGGGACATTATTATAATTTGCCAAGGAGGAACTGGAAACACAGATGGGAGGAGATTGGATGGTAGCAGAACCATTGTGATGGTACCTCATCTCCCACATTGGTCTACTGAACTCTAGGCAGATTAGGAATGGGGGAAAGGCAGATGGATACATCTTGACTCATTCTCTTGGTTTCTTTGCTCTGTAGCTATTCTGGACATATATTCAGGCTATGCTGACCAACTTGGAGAGCTTGTCTCTGGAGCGCATCCATAGCATGCTTAAAATGTTTGTGATGACGGGCCCAGTGGTGACTGAGATAGATCTGCAGGAATTGCAAGGCTTTTTGCAGAAGAAAGTTCGAGACCAACAGCTCATATACTCTGGAGGTGTCTACCGCCTACCCAAGAGCTGCAGTTGACAAGAGGCAGGTCTTCCGCCTTATCATCTTGGGACTTGAGGGGCCTGTGGGGTCATGTTGAGAAGCATGTTAGAGACTGACCAGAGCTCAGGATCACCCTAGGACTGCCTGTGAGAGTAGGATCTGGTCAAGTCAGGCTCTCTCTATGGGCTTTTCTGCTTTCCATAATGACAAGGACAAAGAGCATGTGTGTTATTCCCTCCCCCATTCCTCTTTTGCCACCTCACATTCATTCCTTTTCTACTATTCCCAAAATTAATTCAGTACTCTTTGTTGCTCATTAAAGGCAAATTGGCTTTTTAATCATTTCTCTATTTTCTGTGATGGTTTTTGATCTGGGACAGTGTGGGAAGGAACACCAGTAATAGAAATCACATTGAATTAGAAACTATACCTAATATTAGGCACTTCATTCTTCCCCATTTCATCTTCAAATTCCAGCCTTCTTTCATAACTGGGCCAGACTTTAATCCCTGGGAACAGGGTTTAGGTCATGATCAAATGATGTCCTGAGCAGGCCAGACATATTCTTATGATGTCAGGTCACTGTGAAGAACTTCCAAGGTATGGGGCAAAGAAATAATTTGTCCTTGTCTCATAGCACTGAAGTCATAATTTCATTACTTTCAGTACTTAAAAGGTTTTCTAGGAGAATGTCTAGGAATTAAGAAGTTGTGTCCTCCTGATGCACTTCCATCTCTCTACCTACTTGTTACCTTCTCACAGGTGTAATTACCCCACCATTTGGAGAGTGGGGGCTTCTGAAGAACTAGGCCTTTGTAGGGTCATAGTATAAAGGGACTCATCCCCAGGGGAAGATTGTTGTATTACTATAAGAGAGTTTTTAATTCCCACACAAAATGTTTAGTATTAAACAGCTTATTCCAATTTTGTCTTGTGGTTATGATTTCAGTGATTTTAAGCTTCAGGTGAGGACTTATGCAGTAGGACAAAATCAATCAGGCTGGCTTTGTTGTCCTGTAAGGCAGAAAACTACATTTACATGAATCTAAGAATATCGTAAAATGAGTTAATAAAGAAACTTCATAAATGCAGAGATGGATAGTGTTTTAAAAGCAGCAAAAAATTTATTCCTTTTGCTTTTTATTCAGCAGTCATTTATTTATATATTGCAACACCCCTAGACCAACTACAAATACTCGTATTTTTAAACAGCTTTTTATTGTTCTTTTGTTTTTTTTACATCACCATAATTTCCTCCAAGATCCTTCTCTTGCCCCCTCCAAGAGAGCCATCTCGTGTAAATTTTTTTCAAATATTTTTTATTTAACTATATTCAAAAAATACTTAATATTTGTTGTTAGTTTTTATTTTTAATTTTGAATTCCAATTTCTCTTCTCTCCCCCTTCATTGAGAATGCAAGCAATTTGATATAGATTTTATGTGTGTGGTCATGTAAAATATTCCTGTATTAGTCATGTGTACCTAATATTTTTAAAGACAAATGGAAAAAGAAAAGAAAAACATCAGCATAACTGATTATGTTAAAAATGTCTGAAAATATGTACAATATACACACTTGTGGATCTCTAGAGGTGATTTTCTCATATCTCTTCTATTGTTTCTTTTCAGTCAGCATAGATCCTTCTCCCCTTTCCCACCACCAATTGAGACTGAAAGCTAAAGTCATTGTTACAAACATGTATACTCGAGCAAAATAAATTTCTTTGTTGACCATATCTAAAAGAATATATACATACATGGATATACATTTGTGTGTGTGTATATTTTATATAAATATATACACATAAGCATGCAGAATGATACAGAGTACAGAATAAGACTTATTATTGTATATCATATTTATAGTATTTCTATATACTATTTTATTTTGTACTATGAGTTTTTTACCTTTCTTTTAATCAGGTGGTAGATAGCAATGTTTCATCATTAATTCTCTGGAATTATAGTTGATTGTTATACTGATCAGACTTTCTAAGTCTTTCAAAATTGTCTCTACAATGTTTTTGTCATTGTATAAATTGTTCTTTTGGTTCTGTTCACTTTACTCTGTATCAGTTGATTGAAGTTTTCCCAAGTTTCTTTGAAACTATTTACTTAATCATTTATAGCACAATAGTATTCCATCATATTTATATTCCATAGTATGTTCATTCATTCCCCAAATGATGGGTACACATTCAGATTCCAGTTCTTTGTCAACTTAAAAAGATCTATGAATATTTTTGTTCATCTTTAATTGGAGTTTGTTTTTTTAGAGCTAATTCCTCATTTTATCTTTCCCTAATGAGTTTCATGTATTTCCATGCCTTGGCAAGTAGGTAGCACAATGCTGGGACTGGAGTCAGGAAGACTTATCTTTCTGAGTCAAATTGGCTTCACTTATTAGCTCTGTGATCTCACACAAGTCATTTCACCGTTTGCCTCAGTTACCTCATCTGTAAAATGAGATGGAGAAGGAAATGGCAAACTACTCCAGTATCATTGCCAAGAAAGCCCCAAATGGAGGCATAGAGTCAGACACAGCTGAAACAAATGAACAAACATTTCCATGCTATTCTGTGTGAGTGTAATCTTAAGATTTCTTGAAACATAATATTTAAGCTCTTTTTTCCATGCCTTCCAGGTGACTCATTGACTCACAATGACTTTTTCTTTGGTCTGATATATTTTCTAGATCTGTTTGAATGAGTGTGTAGTAGGAAGAGCTCACCATATTTCTTTCTATTATTTTACTCTCTTGACTCCTTTATTATAACAAAAGTAGCTATTGTTGTTGTTCAGTTGTTTTAATCATGTCCAACTCTTCGTGACCTCATTTGGAGTTTTCTTGTCAAAGATACTGGGATAGTTTGTCATTTTCTTCTCCATCTCATATAGATGAGGAAACTGAGGCAAACAGAAACAAGTGACCTTTTCAGGGTTACACAACTAGTAAGCGTCTGAGGCTGGATTTGAACTAAGGAAGAGTCATCTCTCTCTTACTGATTACAGGCTTGTTACTATTCACTCCACCACATGACTTCCTTATAACAAAAACAGTTAAGCAAAAGTGATAGGCACAGTTTCCCCTTCTGTCAAAGGATGCAACTTTGATATCTGTAGTCCCATATCAAGAGGAGATAATGTTTCATTCATTGTCTTCAGGAATAAATATTGGTCAGTGCACTTTCTGATTTCAGCTGTCTTTTAATGTTATGTTCATTACATTATTGTAGCCATTGTGTATATCTCATTCTTCTGGTTTTATTTTCTTCCTTTTGTACTCTATATACAAGACTTCTCATGTTTCTTTTGTGGAAGAAAGACTTCATATTCTGCATTTTTACCTAAAATAATTTCAGACAATTATTCCTGCTTACTGGAATACCAGCAAAGATTCTTCTGCTACTTGAAATTGTCCCTGACCTAATGTCATCTGACATTTTGTATGAAACAAAAGACAAAATTCCACAACAAGAGAAAACAAAGTACAAAGTTCAAGTTCAGTTTTTTTTTTTTCCCATTTGCTTAAACAGGATGATAATAATGTCAGTGCTAGTGCACTCTTGGAGGACTATCTTCCTGAAACTATTCTTTAACTACTCCTTTCAACAATTCACTTCAACCTGGTCAAAGGCAGACAAAGAGATAGTTATTTTAATTACATTAAATGGATATTTTATTCTTTTAGTTAAATCTAAAGTAAACAAAGGGATTGATTTAATTCATGATAAACTATGGGACACATAATTAAACACCTTGGTTAAACACAAAAGGATAGTTACTCTATCTCATTCTAGTTTCTAGGAATCTGAATGCTTCCCTAAACTTCAAGTCTTTAATTACTTAAAGGTGAGTAAGTCTTTGATTCAGATAAGACCAAAGATTTCAGACTGCAGAAAATTTAATTTTTTAAAATATTTTCTGTAACAAAATGAAGTCTTAATGTACATACTTCCACACTCTGAAGTCTCCATATCCATTGTCTCATATAGTGCAGCAATATCCCATTGTATTCATATACCTTGATTTATTCAGCCATTCTCCAATATTTGGGTAGCAACTTGGTTTCTATTTTTTTATTCATATAAAAAGTATCAACAGAATTTACACAGCACATTTTATCCTTTTGGGAGTGGATGTGTGATCGGTATGATCATCAGTATCTTCATGTACCCACAGGTAGAAATTGTTTCCTTCTGGAAAAGTGGGTTATGGGTGGAAGAAAGGAATGGGGAGTGGGTAAATCCAATGAGTGTCTCTAAATCCCATGTATTAGTGTTGAGGAGGAATACCATGCCAAGGCTTGAGAGTCAGTGAGATATAGTAAGTACCAGACTAAGTTTAAGTAGAGGCTTGGCTTTGAACCCACCTTTAAGGTTTAGTGATTTGTGACAATGGACAAGTCATATTTCTGATCCTGTGTCTCAAACCCAAGGGCTCTTTTTAATTCAATATCAGTTTATGAATTACCCACTTACTGCATGCAAAGGATTGTAGGCCCTGGTGGAGATAAAACGATGTTTAAAATATTTAAGCCCCTCTTTTCATGAAGGTTGCAGTTATGAAGGATAACAGATAAATAGCTATGATGTAAAATAGAACATCGGACATGAGAAGTACATGCAGTATATGAGCTTCCCCCCTCCCCCCCTACCATTTTCCAGTTCTTTGTCATCACTAAAAGAGCAGAAGGTGAATTGACTAAGGAAGTAGTCAATTTTCTGAGCATATTGATTAAGCAATGTATGCCAATTGCCCAACCATTTGGGATCAGACTTTCTCAGCTTAGGCCTGGACCCTGAACACAAGAGGAGACAGACCTTTACACCTTTTTTTTTTTTTTTTTTTTTTTGAGGTGATGAGCGTTTTTTTTTTTTTTTTTTTTTTTAATTTAATAGCCTTTTATTTACAGGATATATGCATGGGTAACTTTACAGCATTAACAATTGCCAAACCTCTTGTTCCAATTTTTCACCTCTTACCCCCCACCCCCTCCCCTAGATGGCAGGATGACCAGTAGATGTTAAATATATTAAAATATAAATTAGATACACAATAAGTATACATGACCAAAACGTTATTTTGCTGTACAAAAAGAATCAGACTCTGAAATATTGTACAATTAGCTTGTGAAGGAAATCAAAAATGCAGGTGTGCATAAATATAGGGATTGGGAATTCAATGTAATGGTTTTTAGTCATCTCCCAGAGTTCTTTTTCTGGGCATAGCTGGTTCAGTTCATTACTGCTCCATTGGAAATGATTTGGTTGATCTCGTTGCTGAGGATGGCCTGGTCCATCAGAACTGGTCATCATATAGTATTGTTGTTGAAGTATATAATGATCTCCTGGTCCTGCTCATTTCACTCAGCATCAGTTCGTGTAAGTCTCTCCAGGCCTTTCTGAAATTATCCTGTTGGTCATTTCTTACAGAACAGTAATATTCCATAATATTCATATACCACAATTTATTCAGCCATTCTCCAACTGATGGACATCCATTCAGTTTCCAGTTTTTAGCCACTACGAAAAGGGCTGCCACAAACATTCGTGCACATACACAGACCTTTACACCTTAAAAACAATTAAAACCAATTAATTAAAAGGAAACAATACAATATTAGATAATCTGACTTCTAATTGGAAGAAAAAATTAAAGACTTTCCAATTTGGGAAAGGGAAAGTGATTTAGTGCAGTTCTCAGAAAAAAGGGTGTACCACTCCCCCTAAGTATCTCTGAACAAGCAAAGGAACCTGAAAACAATAACTGATTGATAAGCACAGGGCTGGTTTTCAGATATGGATTGCTTGAGATGTGCAATAGTGAGAAAACTCCTTGCATCAATCTTTGAATCTCTGAGTTTCTGGTTAGCACAACCTAGGTCTCTAGTGAAGGGTCTCTAAATAGCAGGTAAAGGTGATCCAGCTTCCCTACTAAGGCCAAACAATGCAGTAAGGTTTTCTTTCGATTCCCACAATTGTATAAAGTTTTCTCACAGAATAGAAATTGAATTAGACCCATAATTGAATGGAAAAGGAACTGAGTTCCAGAATGGAGTCACAAGATGGAGCCATTGTGGTTCACTCAATTCTCACTACCACTGCCTGTTTTAATTCCTTTAGTTTGCTCAAAGACTCTTTTTTTGATCTCCTTGGGTAATAAGTCTAGTCTTGCTAAGTATTACTGGGGTAAAAGTTAGGTAGAGTTTAGTGACTTTGGGGGCATAATTCCAGAGAGCTTTCAAGAATGCCTGCACTAATTTACTGTTTCATTAACAACCTATTGGTGCCTCTGTTTTCCTATAATCCCTCTGGCATTTGATGGGTGTGAGGTAGAACTTCAGTGTGAGGTGCTTTAATTTGTAATTTCTCTTATTGTTAGTGAGTTGGAACATTTTTTCATATGTCTACAGATTGCTTGGATTTTTTCCCCTAGACAACAATTAGCTCCCTCTGTTACTCCTTATGACTTTATGGTTCTTAAAGAATCCAACCCTACCTCTTCACCCTTTCCCATTAGAATGGAATTTCATCCTTATAAAAGATGTTTATAAGCTTTGACCATCAGTTAATGGAAAAATGGTTCTTATTCTTATAAATTGGAATCAGTTATCAATCAATCAGTTCCTTATTTTAGAAACAAGTACTTTATCTGGGAAACCTGTTACAAAGTTTATTTATTTATTTATTTCCCTTTTAATTGTATTTGTGTAAAAACTTTCAAATATCATGTATCCATTGTCATCTAGGGGCAAGATAGATGGTGCGGTGGATAGAGCACCAGCCCTGAAGTCAGGAGGACCTGAGTTCAAATCTGGCCTCAGACATTTAGCACTTCCTAGCTGTGTGAACCTGGACAAGTCACTTAACCTCAGCTGCCTCGGGGGGGGGGGGGGGGGGGTTAAAGTATTTCCCTCTATCCTGTTCTCTTTTACTTTTCTTTATTTTCCATCCCCTTTTTACATAGAAAAAGAGGGGCATGAAATAGGAGTGTATTCAGCATCACTGCTCCGGACCTAATGCAAACATCTTCCCCTTCCTTGCTATTTTCTCTTCCCTTCACCCATATCCAAATCACACACTGCCCCCCCCTTTTAAAAATTCTTTTTCACAATTTCTCCTCTGAACTTAGTGTTTGGTTTGCTTATAATCCCTCCCTTTGTTATATCTTTCTTATTCTTTCCCTTCTCCCTATTTCCTTGTATTTCCCTGCTGAGTCGAATGTACTTCTACACCAATCTATATGTGTATGTGTTTGCATGTGTTTTCCATCCTCCTTTCACCAGTTTAAGTGTAATTGAGGTTCAAATTACTCTCATTACACTACCCTTTCCTTGTTTATATATAGACTATAGATGTGCTCTTAGTCATATAAGAGATTAAGTACACTCTCATTCCTTTGCTTTTCTTCCCTTTTGTTTCCTTTCCTTTCTCTTTCTTCTCTTAAGTACATGAAAACATAACAAAAGTCATTCAGAGGTGTTCCATCTTATTTGTTTACTCTGTTACTTCTGACATTTTGGTTCTTAGGAAATGCTTGTATATCATTCCCATCCCATCTCCCTTCCCATTAGAATTTAATGAATTAATTCTTATAAAGTCTTTACTGATTACTCCCTGGTATTTCCTGTTAATGTTTTTCTTTACATTTGTGATCCAATTTCAAAGTTAAATTTAGTTTCTTCGCGAGGAATGCTTGGAAGTTTTCATTAAATGTTCCCTTCCCCTCCCTCCATTACATTATATTCAGATTTTGTTTTATTTTGGTTTTTGCTGAGGCAATTGGGGTTAAGTGACTTGCCCAGGGTCACACAGCTAGGCCGGGTTTAAGTGTTTGATTCAGATTTGAACTCAGGTCCCTATCCACTGAGCTCTACCTATCTGCCCCTATGCTTATATATTTTGCCTTTTGGAATATTATGTTCAGTGCTCCCCATTCCTTTGTAGCCGTGATTGCTGAATTTTGTTTGATGCTGATCCTGGGATTTCTTTCATGAGATGACTCACTGGATTCTATTTTTACTTTGCCCTCTGATTCTGAGAGATTTGGGCGATTTTTTCTCATGATTTCTTAAAATATGTTATCTGAACTTATTTTTGGGGTATGGCTTTCAGATAGTCCACTGAGTCCTAAATTATCTCTTGATCTATTTCTTAGGTGAATTTTCAATATGAAAGGCCTAACTTTTTTTCAATTTTTCATTGTTTTAATATTTCTTGTTTCATGGAGTCATTAACTCTTCTTTGGTCCCTTCTGATTTTTGGAGAGTAAGTCTGCTTAGTTAACTTGAGTAAAGTTTTGTACTTCTTGTGTTAACTGTTAATTTTTCAAAGTTTCTCTTTTGTATTTTTCATTTCTTTTCTTAAACTTTCCTCTATCACTCTCATTTCATATATACTACTTTACACTTTTTTAAAAAAAAAGCTTTTCTTATCCTAGAAATTCTACTTGATCTTGTGGGTAAACTTTGTTTTTCTTTGAGGCTTTGCTTGTAGATAATTTGGAACTATTCTCCTCTTTGGGTTCTGTGTCTGGCATCCATTCCTGGAATTATACTAATTATTCCTTTATCTTTTTTTTTTTAAGTCCATTCTTTCAGTGAGCTGCCCAGGGTTGCTGGCCTAACTCAGTGCTCTAGAATCTGAATCTGGGATCCAGACTCTTCTAGGTAATTCCTGATTTGTAGTCCTAGATTAGAGGCCTGAGCTAAAGATCTTTTCTAGATCAATTTTCTGGGCACTCCACACTCAGGGCCCTGGGTTCTGGGTCTTCCAAATGGTCTCCTTACCTCTTCCCCATTCCAACCCATCCTCTATCCACCTGCCCAGGTGATTTTTGTAAAAGAATAAGTCTGACCTGTTATGTCCCTGATTGAGCTCCAATGGTTTCCTATTACCCCTAGTATTAGGGCTGTAAATAAAGCCCTTTGATATTTAAAGCTCTTCCTAACCTCACCCTTTGCTCCCTTTCTAATGCTTTCACACTTTACTCCCCTCCACTTGCTGTTTGATCCACTTACACTGGCCTCCACATACAAGACACTGTCTCCCAAATCCAGACCTGGCACTGGTTGTTGTCTGTGTATGAATACTCAGCTCCCTCACTTCCGGCTTTTATTTTTCTTCAATATTCAGCTTAAGTCTCACCTTTTACAGGAGGCCTTTTCCAGTTTCCTTCATCCTCCTCCCACCCCCAGTACCTTTCCCTTTCATTATCTCCACACTTATCTATTTATTGGTGGTGGTTGTTCATCCTTGGTTCTTGAAGAACAATGATCTCATGAAGTAATGTCTTGACTTGCAAAGTAATTGGAATTATGAGACAGAACTACAGTTTTCAGCCTTATTTTCTTCTTCAGAGTCATCCCAAGTCTATTGTCAAAGACAAAAATCAAGACAGCTATTGATGGGTAGACATCATTAAGTGCTAAAAATATAAAAGCAAAAGAACAACTTAAAAATAAGCTAACCCCTGCCTTCAAGGAGCATACATTCTAAAGTGGGAGACAAGATACAAAATAAATTTCTTCCCCCCAAAAGGCCAAGGTCATCAACTACATCTATGTATTTATTCATTCATTTAGTTAATTAGTTTTCATATCTGCAGCACTTAGCAATGCCTAGTGCATAGTAAGAATTTAATAATCTTTGTTGACAATTAGCTAGCTGATTAATGTGCTCAATATTTCTAAGACTCTTAATGGCCAAAGTCTGGAAGGGTGCTTGGAGCAGGTGTATCACCTGAAAGTTTATTCCAGATTTGGTGAGTAAGCACTGTAACATTTATATACACCCATAAACACTTCCTGTTCTCGAGGAACAGGATTCTCTAGGATTCTTGTTTGCGTAGTTCCACCATTTTCACCCTGGACTTTGTTCCTTGGTTCAAATTTTCCTTTATTTCTACTAGAACTTCTGAATGGCCTTTTTCCTGTTTTTTAGTTAGGTCAATTGTGAGGCAGCTTAGCTGCAGAGCAGCTGAAGAATGGCCTTATATAGTGGAAATGGCAGGCACTCAGAAAAGCTAGGTTCAAGTCCCATTTTAGTCCTAACTAGGGGTAACTAGGTGACACAATGGGTAGAGAGCCCAAAGTCAGGAAGATTCATTTTTTTTAAAATGAAAATTCAGACACATACTGTGACTTTGGATAAGTCACTTAATATGTTTGTCTCCTCATTTGTAAAATGGAGATAAAAATAGCACCTACCTCCTAGAATTATTATGAGGATCAAATGAGATAATACTTTTAAAGGGCTTAGCATAATGCTTCATACATAGTAGGTGCTGTATGAATGCTAGCTATTATATATTGTTGTTTATTTTAGTCGTGTCCAACTCTTTGTGACTTCATTTGAGATTTTTCTTGGCAAAGACACTTGAATGGTTTGTTAATTCCTTCTCCAGTATTACATATTACTATTATATTAATATTATCATTGTATTATACCATGTGACCCTGGACAAAACACTTCTTACCTTTCTGGACCTCAACTTTCCCTCATGGGGAAATTGTGCATTGGTGAAAGTACTTCCTATTCTGAAGAAATGAATAGATTCTTTAAAGTATTTAAGTATTAGTTTATTAAATGTTTCCCTTATAACTACCTGGTGAGATGAGCAATGAAAATAATATTTTAATCTTGTAGGTGAAGAAACATACAGAAGAAGGCACATAAGAATATTGTTTTTTGAGAGACTCCTAGAAAGAATATAATTGCTCACTCTCTATGTATCCAGTCCTCTCTCTATTGACTTATGTTTAATTACTTTAATTTCAGCCTTAGAAATTCATTCTTTGAGTTACAGAATGTGTTAAAATGTTATATTAAATATAGTAAATAATGACAAAATAAAATACACCCCCCCCCAGATGTAGAATGGTTAGGGTGATCAATATTAATTAAGTATGAATTTGTTTATCAAGGCCTTTCCTCTTCCTTGCACAACCATGTGGAAGGGATGATAGGAGGTTGATAAGGGGAAAGGATTGAATTTTGTTTGGGAAGCAGGCAATAGGCAAAGAGATTAAAAAAGGGGAAGGGCATTCCTGATCTTGAGAGTAGCATGAATCTAAAGGAAGTGGGAGAGCAGAATGGGGGAAATGGGGTCTGGAGACTCCATACTATCTAAAGTGTAGATGGTATTAAAGAGGTTAGTGACAGTGCAGAGTTGTGGAATTCCCCTTTTGGTCAGAGGCGCAGATTTTTCGTGAAGGAATTTATGAACCTGAAATATTAGTGGCAAAAATGGAGGTTAGGATGCCAGTTTTACTAGGAAGCCTGACTTCTTCAGAGGCAAGTCCTATTAAGGAAATGGGGATTAGTGATGAGAAGAGAATGTCTATAGTGGGTAGGGTCCTACTTTGGACATTCTGCAAAGAAGTGATTTGAATTTGCCCTTTAAAAAGCAATCTTGAGGCTCGGGTTTCAGGTTGAAAAGAAAGCCAAAGTTCCCTGGCCTAGATGCTTATCAATATCTTGCCCAGATCTCCAACTGGAATTTCCTGAACAGAGTCTGGCATCTCCAAACGATCAATGGGGTGATTTGCCTTAGAAAGGCCCAGTCGAATGACAACCACTTAATGTGTCTTGCTTTCCAGGAGGGCCTGAGACTCGAATCTCCCTTCTTTACAGATCAAAAGGGAACACAGTTTCAGTGTTTATTTTACAGATTAAAAGGGGACAGTTTCTGAATGATAATTTTACAGATCAAAAGGGAACCCGGCTTCAGTGTTAATTTTACAGATTAAAGGGGGGCAGTTTCAGAATAATAATTTTACAGATTAAAAGAGAACACAGTTTCAGTGTTAATTTTATAGATTAAAGGGAGACAGTTTCAGAGTGATAATTTTACAGATTAAAAGGGGACAGTTTCAGAGTGATAATTTTAAAGGGAACACAGGTTTTTACAGAGTTTACCCACATCAGTATTGTAATGCCAGAGAAACTAAGGCAAGACAGAGATTGGGTTTTAATATTTTAATGTGGAGAATTTAGATTTGTCGGTTGAATGGGACTCATGCCCAAAAATCATTCGACCCTAATCGATTGTGGCAGAGACTTTTTATAGGACTTTTTTTAGCTACCCAGGATATATGGCCTGAGTAAGGCAGATAAGAGGGGAGAGAATACTGGGTGGGTGGGCAAGCCATAATTCCAGAAAAAGATCATAAATTGGTCCTGGCAGATGGGGATCAAGATAAGAAGGTTGAAGGCAGAAGACAGGGAGGCAAGGGGCAATACTCAAAAGGAGGGGGAGTTATCCCAACAAGGATTGAGATAAGGCACCTGGAGTTTTATAATATAATGGAATGGAGAGTGGCCAGAGCTTCAAGGTTCCTGACTCGATTTTTCCTAGTCCTAACGGCAAGGAGGGGGGTGGCCATAATCGTTTATTCAGGGCACAGAACACTAATTTTAATAATGAGATGAAGCAGAGGTAAGCAACGTGGATCTGTCTTCCTCCAATGATGTGAGTTGAAGTCACTGAGTCATTAAGCATGTGCTGGGGAGAGTGCTAAATGGAAGGGCACAAACCGGACCATGGGACAGAAAATTCAAGGACTCGGCCCACCCCCGACCCTGTCACATCCTTCATGAAATGAGAATTCCCAGGATTCAGGTTAGGATTGGTTTCAAGCTTTGCCACCTGGTTCCTCCTATTCCTCTTTTCTACTCTTGCTCTGAGATGACTCTAAAGTCTCCAACCATCCAGGTCTCCTTCAGCAAACCAGTTCTTTCTAGCAGTCAGCTGGCTGGGGGCAGATCCCCACAATTGCCCTCTTGTCTCAGACTTGGCAGTTAGTGGGGCCCTCTGAGGCAGGAAGGATAGGCAGGTACATTGTGTCCCCCTGGCTTGGGCCCAGTCCTTGTACCCTTCCCTGTGCTGCCTTGTGTGGAGGAGGAAAGGGATGGGCTGGGGAGGAGTGCTGTTACTATGGTTATAACTCAAGATTCATGGGAAGAAGAATGAAGTTCATGCCCTCTTCCCATCCTTCCCCTTGCCCTGAGCTCTCCTCTGAAGTCAAATCCATCCGGTAAGAAGTATATGATGACCTCTTGTCCTTTTCTCAAAGTGGGGGGAGAGGAGACTAGGGGAAGTCCCTACTTCCTGTGAGTCATCCTTCCAGGGACCCCTGGGCAGGAGGGACTGAACTGGGGGGAAGGGATTTAGCCTGGCCCTCCCTCCACTGTGAGGTCAGCACCTTCCGCCCGCCCCACCCTAGCCCAGAGCTGTCCACTGGGGCTGGGGGCTGGACATGTTCCCCCAACCCCAGCCTCCCTTAGGACGGGTCGGCAACATCTCGTGCCTGCTGCTCTTAGCTGTCAGCATCTCTTCAGCTGCAGGTGCTCTGCTGCTTCCTACCAGTGTGACATTGGGCAAGTTACTCAACTTCTCTGGGACTAGGATTCCTCTTTGTGCAAGGAGGAGTTGGACTTGATGACCTTCAAGGTCCCATTTCTGAATTCTGGAGAACCTGCTCTATTTCCCTCTCCCCATCACTCCTGGCTGTCCCAGAGAGAAAGGGTTCATTTCTGTGCTCCCTGACCCTGCGGCCTCCTAGTCCTGATGTGGGTGATGTAGACACCAGGTGATGATAGGTACCAAAAGGTGGGGTTCAGTCGTGAAGAGTTCACAGTGGCCATTCTTTGTGGCAAAAGGTGGATTCATGTAGGGGAAAGGTTACAGACAGAATGAAGGCAAATAATAGATATTGATAATGGTAAATATGAAATAGAGTGCGAGAGCATGCGAAAGACAAGTTCCTCAGTGGAACTCATGATTACCCAGTAGGAAGGGAGCACCCCATGAGGTTGGGGCATGCCCTTAGCTGGCAGGATAAACCTGAAAGGGACTCAGCACCCCAAAAGAGTAAGCTGTAAGGAGGAGAAAGTGGGGTTGGGAAGCATAGTGGAGTTAGGAGAGCTGCCACATGGCATGGGGGAAGGGGAAAGGAAAGACACCACAAAGCAAAGGGCTGTGGAGGACTGACCCAAAGGAAGGCAGCAGCCATGGGATAGCCCATAAGTAGAATTGATAGGGAAAGTTTATCCTCAGGGACATGACTGGGATTTCTGACAGGGGTTGGCAAGGGGAGGCTGCTCCAGACTTCTACAGAGGGTGGGTCTCAAGGGTTTTATGTAATTTGGATTTCAGACTGGAAGACCTCCCCAGAGGGTGGGACCCCTGGAGCTAACCTGATCTCTAGCAGAGCCTTCTGCCTGCTTGCCTCAGGGATCAATTCTTTTTTTTTTTTGCTGAGGCAATTGGGGTTAAGTGACTTGCCCAGGGTCACACAGACAAGAAGTGTTGTTTCTGAGGTCAAATTTGAACTCAGGTCCTCCTGACTTCAGGAATGTTGCGCTATCCACTGTGCCACCTAGCTGCCTCCTCAAGGAGCAATTCTTTAGTTTCTAGACCAACACGCTATTTGGGACCTCATCAGTTCTGGTCCCCTTTGCTGAGCCTCATATCTCCAATGCTGGCTCCTCTCCCCACTCCCAGTCCTCCCTGGGCTAGAGATGAAACCTATTGTCCCAGAGAAAGCCCATGGACCTGCACTGCCTCTAAGCAGGGGCATCAGGGTTTGAGGAAATAGAAAAAACTCCCCAGAGAGTACGGGGGTTCCTTGGCGTCCCTCCCTCTCTCCTCATTCCCTCCATCTAATATCCTCCTCCCCCTACGTTTGCTCTTGGTTTCTTTTTCCCTTCAGATACTCTCTCCATTGATGGAAAGCACTGTGAGTGTGGTCTGGGGATCAGCCGGGAGGCCCTGACCACCCTGCTCATTGTCCTGGGCGGCGTCAGCGTGAGCTGCTTCTCAGCCCTGCTCCTTGTGGTCGTCAGCATTATTCGGACCAAGAGGTATGTGGGCTGTGGTAGGACTTCTGGCTCTCTCAGTCGGCAGGGGGCACAGGAGGAGACTGGGGCCTTCCCAACCAAGCTGGCCACTGGCCATTTTAATGGGGATTAGATGCTCTAGTCATTGTCATGGGCAGCATGGATGGCCTTGAGGAGGGAGTATATGAGGATATGGGAAAGTATGTGGAGAGATATGGGAATATCTGGGGGAAAAGGCGGTTGTGGGAAGGATGTGGGAGGACTGGGTTATATAATACAGAGGGTAATATGAAGACGATGGATGATAAATGTGGAGAAGGTATTGGGATTAGTGGAGATGGAATATGGGCATACTATCTGGATTATATGGGAAGCTAGAATATAGAAGCAGGATGAGGATTATGTAGGGAGTTATTCTATACAGGCAGTGTGAACATTATGTTGGGTGTTCAGAATGGAGCATAGTGTTATGTAGAGGTAGAATTTGAGGCTGGTGTAAGGGTAATATGGGGATGGGAGTATTGGGATTATTTGGGGGAGGGAAATAGAGGATGTATATATGGGATCTGGAATAATGTAAGAAAGAGATTGACTAGAGAGAACACAGTATAAAACATAGGATTGGTATGGGGAATATATGAGAAAAAAAGGAACATAGGGGTGGCAAGGGGGTATCTGGGGGCTTGAGGATGTGTGGGAGAGAGGTAGAAAAAATACTTTTCGGATATAATATCCAGTTCAAGATCCTTCTGGTCTTTGAAATAGGCAGTAGGTGGGAAAGAGAAAGTTTCTCTGGGAAAGTGGGGCTGCTCCTCAATGTTCATGTCTCTCAGTGGCTTTGACAGTGCCCCAAAGCACTGGAGACAGCTGTATGAAAATTGAGTGATGGGGGCTTATCTCAGGGGGGCAAGCCTGGTAGGCTCCACGGGCTTATTGTCTGGGGAAAAGGGCAAAAGTTAAGCTACTTCTGGTTCCTCTCTTTCTTTCTCTCATCTTCTTTTCTAAAGGGACATTAGATCAGGCTTCACTTACTGATAAACCCTCTTTCCTTGTGTGCATACCTCCCATTGGTCCTCTGGAGGAGACCAAGCTTCCTTGTACTTGGTCACTCTTGGAGTGGGCAGCCTTCCCAACTTCTCTGTTATGATGCTGTGATGTGGGGCTTGGAACTGTAAGCGCACCCAAAGTTCTTTGCTGAGGGGTGGGCATCCGCCCATATGTGCCCCCTCCTTGCCCTTGACCCTCGACTTTGGCTGAAACACCGCTCACTCAATCATAGGACGTCATCTCAGTGTTTAGTGATGGGGAGCTACTCTCGAATGTGCCCACTATCTCACTGTATGCTACAAGGAAGCCACAGACACGTAACACCTGTGGAAATGGACCCAAAGAACAAAGGACATTGTGTGGCAGCCGACCCCTTAAATGTTCCATCAAAGAACTGTTTCATAGAGAGTTGTGAGATGGTTGAGTTGGTGGAGGTCTCTAAAGCCATGGAGGAAGTTCTGGAATTTCCAGTCTTGAAGAAACAACCAACACTGTCTTTGGAAGAGCCACCCTTGGAGGGCAATTGAGGAGGAAGTAGGATGGACGCTGAAGAGACGATGGGGAGAGGGGAAAAAAATTAATACATTTTTTTATCACTGTCTGGACATCCTGTGTGTGAATCAGAGCCTGTGGCACTCTGTGTAGGGATCTGAGGGTGTCTATTTGGGTTTGTGAAGTTCCAAGGCAGCCTTTGAGTTTGCCTTGGTCATAATGATGTCTTTTTGTATTGCATGAATTTTATTCTTTTTACCACAAATTGGTAGAAGTATCTCCCACTAAAAGTGGCTGATGAGGCTCTTTCCCCTGGCCCAAACTCCATTGCTCAAATGCTTTGGAACACAACACACAAGCCCTCATTTCATCACCTCAAAAAAGCCCCTTCCCTTCTTTCTGGAATGCCTCTCCAACACAGATAGCCCTTCAGAGCCTCTCCAACCTTAGAGACCAGCCCCTTTTCCCAGTCTGCCCCAGGCTTGACCAGTTTTCCTAATTTCCTTTCCCCACCCAGCTAAGGCCAGGGTGTGCCAACAAAAGTGGTAACACCTGCACATCCATGGGCATCTGTCCAGATCCTGCTTCTGGGACGCTGGAGCAGAAGCACAGCCAGGTGTCTGGACTCCCAGGGCTGGATCAAACACGATGGGAACTGGTTTCAGCTGAAGTAAAACTGGCTCCATGTCCCTCCTACAGCTAGGTCTCCTCATCTCACTGGGGCTGAGCCAGTCCTTTCCTCCTCCCGACAAGTGCTCATCTGGGGCCAACTGAAAACATTCAGCTGAACTAAGCTATTTTTTAGGGTCACATATCAGAGACACAGACGGACACAAGTTTTCATTCAGATCCAGATAATTCAGACAATGATCTACACATAGGTTTGGATCTGTAGATACACTGACACACACACAGACCGATTCTCAGCATTCACAGACACTCAGAGGCTTGGACACCGATTTATGCCCAGTAAGGCACCCTATACTGGAATATATAGCGTTTCATGCACAGATGTCCACAGATCCCTGAAAGAATGAAGAAGTGGATCCATGCAGACTTGCAGGTCCAAGCTTACAAAGGCACATGCAGACAGGTTCACACAGCAAACAAGAGAACTTAAGCAGACAGATTCCCTCGTCTTCTCAACCCTAACTGTGCAGTCTGAGGAGGAGCAGGGGGGTAGGGCTTAGTTCTGGGATCATGTTACAACCTAGAGATTAGCTCTGGCCGACACTCCTGCTGGTTCCCAAGGTGGGAGAACAGAGCTGTTCTGATTGCTTCCTCTCCCAGAGAGGCCCTAGATGTGGATATACTTGGTATATTGGTGCTATTCTAATTACTTCTTTGCCTTTATGGGTCAGGGAACTGGTGGAAATGGAATGAGAAAAAAAGGGGACCCTTAGTCCCTTGATTTCAGTTCCCCCCTCTCCCCCCTCATCCTGCCTGAAGGCTGGATACTGAGTTTGGGGATCCCCTTCCCCAACCTTGAGTGGCCACAGGGCAGAGCCCAGTTTGTTCTAGGTGGAGCCCTCTGCCCTTGTCCAAGGGCCCTGGGGGCTGCTCTGTGGTGGCTGGTGTGAGAGTGGGGCATGCAGCTCCCAGCCTGGCATTGACTGGGACAAGTTAGGTGCTCCCATGCTTACTAAGGGATCTAACCATGCTGACGTGGAGCTGGCCCCGAGCCCAGCAGGTGGCTGGTAGGGCTGCTGGCTTTGCTCAGAGCCTTATCCCTACCTCTACTCCACCCCCCATCCCACAGAATCCTGTCCCAAGACAGGATCTACAAGAACTTCTGAGCTGGCAAGTTAATATTTGTTTAGAAGCAGGTAACAGTCGAAAGGGACAGATAGATGGGCAGAGCTTGGAGAGAAGACATCTGGAGGAATCTGCCCAAGCTAGGACTTCCTGACTCCTAAGGGTCACTTTCTGATTAAGGCTGCCCTGGTGAGCTGCTTTGGGGTGGGGAGGGGCAGGCTTCCCAACAATGACTTTCTCCTTTTCTTTCATTTTGCTAACCCTGGTGCTGCTGATCCTCTCCCCACCATCCACCCCAAGCCCAGGCTGGAGTTGCCTTTCCGAGTGTGTCTGTGGGCAGGGTGGACAGGTCAATTGTTCTGGGGGAGAACTACACTTTGTGCCTAGGATTCTGGACCCGAGGGTACAAGTTCTTCTCTTGGGTCACAACCATATTGACTTCTTGTCCCCGGGGGCCTTCGCCCTTCTGCCCAGGCTGCTCTCGCTGGAGCTTCAGAGCAATGGGTTACAGAGAGTCCATGTGCAAGCCTTCTGGGGCTTGGGGGTCCTGCAGTCCCTGGATCTAAGCGCCAATGCTCTCCAGGCCCTGGAACCGGGCACCTTCCGGCCACTTCGAGCACTCCACACTCTGTCTCTGGCAGGGAACCGGCTGATGCGGCTGGAGCCCATGTGGCTGGGTCCCCTGCCACTACTGCAGAACCTAAGCCTGCAAGATAATCTTCTCTCTAGCATGGGCTCTGGGGTCCTAGACAGACTGCCTGCCCTGCACGAACTGAACCTGCAAGGGAACCCTTGGATATGTGACTGCACTATTCTCTCCCTCTGCCACTGGCTGCGTAGCCATGCACACCAGATCCTAGGTAAGGATAGAGGTCAGCTAGAAAGAAGGGGGGGACTCAAGGTCAGGCTGGAGGTGTTTGGGTGGAGGTGTTGGGGGTGGGTGGAAGATGGGCTTAAGGCACAGTCCTAGGACATGGGGAGTGCCGTCTTGCCCCCAGCCCAATCTGAATGTGCCCAGGTTGCACGCATCTTGTGTAGTACTGCCCCCCATTCTCCATTCTCCCCCCATTGTGTCCCTAGGAGCAGAGTCCCTGATGTGTGTGTCCCCAGACCAACAGATCCTCAAGCCACTGGCTGCCCTCACAGAAGCCTCATTCAATTATTGTGCCCTGCCACTGACCCCTTGGGACCTGGGGATCATCACCATGCTGGGCCCACTCTCATTTCTGGCCAGTCTGGCTGCCTGCTTCATCTTTGGTTCCTTGCTCACTGCCTTCCGGGTTCGTCGTAAAAACCGTCACTATCCGGTGAAGAGACCCATCCCTCAGACCGTTGCCCTGGGTGACCCACCAGAGAACCCAACCACTAACTTCCCTGCCCCGGCTTGCTTTCTGTGACCCCTGTTCTCATTCCGGTCTAGAGCTGGAGCCCATGCCTTGTCCCGCCACCCCATGATGGGGGGAGGGACCCCACCCCTCAATACGGCTGCGCCCTTCGGTTCCCCAGGCAGCCCTTCTTGGTAGGCTGGCACCAAGAGAAACCCCCCTGCGCCCCCTCGTCCCCTCCCCGGTGCTGGGGATCTCCGTGGGGAGACTGGCGTGCTCTGGGGCCGGCACCAGAAAGCTGTCACACAGACTGAGGCTCATAATGTTCAATTTGGCAACACATGGTACATGCCTGTACACGGAACGGTAAATGCCTGTACACGGGGATGTCGCGCGCTTACACGGGAGAGGCGGGCATCTGTACAGAGAGGAGTGGGTGGCTATACACAGGGATGGCACGGAGCCCCACCGGGGCAGCGCGAGCCTGTACGGTGGGGACGGCCCAGCCTGTACACGGGAAGGACACATGCCTGTACAGGGTAGCGGTGCGTGTGCCCCGGGAGGACAGCGGCTGTGGGTGCGGGCCGGCGCGCACCTTCCGGGGATGGCTCATTCTGTATGTAGGGCGCGGTCCCGGCGGTACACAAGAATGGCCCGCGGGGGTGCGGCGTGCCGGGAAGGAGGTGTGGCCGTGGGTCGGGGGGAGAGGCAGGTGGTCAATGCCGAGAGGCAGGAGGAGTTACAATCTTCCCTTTCCTGGGGCTTGGAGGCTCACCCCAGCGCGGCAGTCCTGAAGGAGGGATTTGGGGGATGCAAAAGGTGAGGAGAGAGGGATGTCGTTCAGCTCCCAGAATCCAGCCCTCTCTGGGAACGGAAACCAAAGCGCTGAGGCGAGGGGCGGGGGGCAAGGAGGGGAAGGGCAGAGCAGCATTGGTGTAGAAGTAGAACCAGCCAGGGTGGAGCCAAGCCAGCAGGAGGGAGGGAGGACTGACCAGTTCGAGGGAGGGGGGATAGTGTGAGCAAAGAGGGAGGAACATAGAACAGCTGGGGGAATGGTAGGAGAGAGAATGGAACGGGGGTCATGGCAAACACAAAAGGGATGGTGTCCAGGGACTTAGCAGAAACTGTGTCGCTGGGGGGAGTGGGAAGGGGGCAATGGAAGGAGAAAGGTGGGGAGGGCACATAAGGATAACTAAAGCTGCCTTTAGGATTTTCTGTAATCTCTTTTGCTTCCAGGGGTCAAAGCAGCCTGTGGGTGAGGAATACCCCTCTCCCCAATCTCTGCTCACAACGTCTTCATAGCAGAATCAAGGTGATATTTGGCTGGGGTGGGGGTGGGGGTGGGGCAGAATCTGCCCAGGAGACCACACTGCCTGGTCAACCCCGGCTTCTGAAGTCAGACCACTCACATAACCATATAACCATACCGAGAGGGTGCTGGATGCCCAGAACGTAGGCAGGATGGGGCCCACCCTGGGACTTGAGAGCAATTTGCCTCCGGCCTGCTGAGGATTCAGCTTGTCCCTCTCACTGCCAATCCCAATTTCAGGTCCTCTCACCCTTGACTTACTCACAGGCAAACTCCAAGTCTTGGCACTTGGCCCTACCTCCCCCTGTGCCTATTTCCAGCAGGGATCCTGCCCTCTGGGTGCCAAGATAGGGGTGGGGGGGAAAGGGAGTCGGGGGCAGCAGCTGCCCCACAGTGCTGGGGAAAAGGCTCGGGAGTGGGGGCAATGTGCAGTCACTGGGGGCCGGGAGGACGGGGGACGGGGCCTTCCCTCTGGCCTTCCCGAGCAGGACCCCTCAGTCCTCAGGCATCAGTCCTGACCAGCGCTCCTAGTAGTTAGTAACTAGGCCGGCGGCTCCGGGAGGCCTCACACCACGGTGCTCACCGAGGGATCTGAGAGGTTGAGTTGCCCTGTGATATCAGTGGGATGGTACTGCTGTAAGATACAAATACACAGACAAGGCAGAGGGGGGGTTAGCGCTTAGCGCTCCTGGGGAGGGGGCAGGGCCACGGGCCAGCACGGTGGTTGGTGGAGCCGCCCGGGGGGGGGGCACGAAAAGAGGTGCAGCAGGGCCTGGGGGGGATGCGGCTGGCCCCATCCCAGGGGGTTCGGGAGTGGGGAGCAGCAGCCCCGGAGGGAGGGCCAGAGGGTGCCTCTCTTCCCGCCCCCGTCCCCCGTCTTGCTCCGGGGACTCTGCTTTGGCCAGGACGCTGTCCCATCTGCGAGGGGTGGGGGGAAGGAAGGGGCGCTAGAGCCGGTGCTGGGGGGCAGAGGTGGGTGGGCCGAGGGCGTCTCAGCTCTCCCTATGGCGGGCACACATCTGGAGCTGTCCCTCCTCCCTCTCAATAGCTCTTCGCGGCAGCACCGTGTCTTTTTGGTTTTGCAAAGCGCCGCGTCCACCCCCGGTGCTCTATAAATAAGAATCAACAATCAATACCCGCTGACCTGGCACAGCTGCCCGGGAGCCCAGCCCCTGAGTGCCCCCTTCCTCCCCCCAGCCCTTCCCCCGGGCCTGTCAGCGGGAGGGCGGAGGGGGGGCGGGAGGAGAGGGCGGGGCAGGCGGGGCTCTCAAGCAGTCAGAGCAATGCCCCTTCCCATCCCCCACCCCCTCCAAGCAGCACTTCCGGGGCTGAACCGACCCACCCCCAAACTCCCTCCCCATCCCTCCCGCTCCAGAACCCAGCCAGTTGGTAAAGAGGCCCCCGACTGACCACTGTCTTTCCCCAGTCCTGGGTCCATCCCAGCCCATTCTGAAGAAACCCTCTTTGCCCACGTCAGGCACAGGACAGCTCCCAAGAGCAAGAGATTCTTTGGTGGGGTGAGGATCGTGATTTGGGATGGGGTCTGGAGAGAGCTGAGGGCTCACTGGCCTCTTAAGGAATCTTGGAGGTGCTTTAACGAATAAAGGCCATCTAAAGATATGAAACTCGTTTGTTGAATCAGATCACTGCCAAACTCCTCCGAAAGCGCATGTTCGCCCGCTACTCCCTCCTCAGGCTGCTCTGAAGGTCACCGGTGACCAGTAGACAAATCTTTTATTTTAATCGTCCTCATCTTCTTTGACCTTCCTGAGGCATTTGATATTGCTCGGATCACTCCTTCCTCTGAAATGCTGTTTTAGCTTTGGAAACATGGCATCCTATTACTTTGAGCTTTTTGAGTGTTCCCCTTGAATTTTTCAGGGCTTCCCATTCACTTCTCATCATGCTGAATGTCTCCTAAGAACTATTATTGACCCTTCTCTCATTTCTCTTTTCCCTTCTCTCTCCCATTTTTTCTCCCTTCTTTCCTCTCTCTCCCCCTTCTGTTTTCTCTCTCCCCCTTCTCTATCTGTGCCATAACTACAACTATCGTCAGGATTGTGCCGAGATGGTATCCTCTCTCTCCATCTCTAATTCCTCTGTGTGGTTTTCTGTGTCCTTACCATGTAGGACTGGGGATCGGAGAAGCTGCCACTTAAGACCTGTGTAACCTCCTGCAAATCACTGACTTTTCTGCGCCTTTGTTTCCTTATCTGGTGCCTCCTTGTAAGACAATCTGGACCTGCTCCAGAGTCAAGTTCTCAATATGTGTAAAATGGAGTGGGGCTCTAAGTCTGTGAACATATCCCACCTTCTTTCCCACTGTCTTGGTCAAATTGGTCTCAGTAGGAGAGGGGTAAAACTTTGTGGCAGGACCCTGTCAGAGGTGACTGAGAGGGAACTAAAGTTCAGTGTTTGTTTCCTTCTCTGGGAATGCCATCATCTTCCTTTTCTACCTATCCAAATCCTGTATGTCTTTCTTACTCCAGACACACAACTTTGGGGAGCCTTTTCTGTCCACTCAGGTGGTCTCTTATTTGAAGCCATGAAGCACATCTCCTGCATTGCACAAATTAACCCTTAGGCTGTTTCATGGGGGTTTAGAGTAATTGCTTGAGCCAAGATTCAGGTTTTCTGAGACTACAGGATCTTATCTTCATAATTTGTAATGTTTTGCACACAGTAGGTGCTTTCCCTACTGAGTGATTTTGTCAACTTTGAGGCTGAAGTAAATTTGCAAGCAATCAGGTTGTTACTTTTGATATACTTTTTGGGGGGGGTATTGGATTCTGTCTTGGGAAGATTATTATTGCCTAAGAATAGACCTACGAATAATAACTAGCATCTACATAGCTCTTTAAACATTCGTAAAGCACTCTACATGTATCTCTTTTGATCCTAATAACTATGAGGCAGATGTTAGAATCCATATTTTACAGAAGAGGAAAACGAGGCTAGAAGAGGTTGCACAGATGCTTGGGGTAGGATTCCAACTGGAGACTTCCTGAGTCTGATAGAAGGTAGCTAGCTCCCTATCAACTGTACCAGCTACCTGCTTCATGGGAGAATTTGGGTCAGAGATTGGAGTGATTTAAAAAAAAAGGGGGGGTTTCTCTTTCCATAGTTAATTTTTCTATGCTAACCTAACCCTACTTAAGAGTTACTCAAGACTTCCCTGTCTGCTCCTCCAGTCTTCCTAGGGCTCATCATGAAGATACACTCAGTGAAAATTTGAACGGGGACCAATGAGGAGAGCATCATGGTATCATCAAAGGATGCCTAGATTTAGATGCAGCAAGGCAGCTAGCTGGTCCAGTGGATAGATTACTGAGCTTGAAGTTTGTTCCGTATCATACATGGCTTAATTCCTCTTAATCTTAGTTTACTCAGAATGGGGCTACTAATAATAGTACCTGTCTCACAGTGTTGTGAGGATCAAGTGAGATTTGTTGTGAAGTGCTTTACAAACTGTAAAGTGCTATTTATACTAGCTATTATTGTTTGAATTGTGGCTCTATTATAACCAATGTGATCTAGGACAAGTTATTAATCCTCTGAGGCCCCAAATTCATTTGTAAAATGGATCCCTCTCATCTCTTCCAGCTCTAAATTCTGTGGTCTTTGGGGTGAAGAGAGGTAGAGAAGGGACATTCTGAGAAAGGAGGGCCAAGGAAAGAGGAGTTGGGGGAGGGATTTGTAATGTCACTGAGGCATCTGTTATATAGTTAATTAAAAGGCAGTATAGTTCCTCACCTAATCCTTTTTTTTGTGATCCCTGAGACTCCATGGTATATCTAGTCACTTTTCTTTTTTTTTGCCATTTTCCTGTCTGTTATCTGAAGCTCTTAGGTTAACAATCAGCAGTAATAGTTAATGTGGTTGTCACAAGATCTGGGTTCAAAAACTGCTTCTTGCTACTACCTAGCTACAGGATTTGGGGCCAGTCACATTTGTTCCTTTAACCTTTATTTCCTAATCTATGAAACCGGGACTATAATCCTTATCCTGATTCATGTAGCTACTGCCAGGAAGCCACTTTGTAAATTAGAGGTACACTAGGATTATTAGTGTCTGTGTTCAGAAAGTACTGTTGTCCTACTTGTGCCCGGTAAAGCAGAGAACACTTTTCCCCCCCCCCCCCCCCCCCCTGAGTTCCAGAAAGCAGGAACTGTAGGTCCCTTCCAGAACTGTCCTCTTAGTATAATGGGCCTTCACCTCTTTCTTCAGAAGCAAGCAGAAATTGGGTGGGTGGGTGTGTGGGGTTCCCTTCTACAAGGCTCTAGGAAGGTTGGTCTCTTTCTCAGTCCAAGGGCAAGAAGAGATAATGTTTTTCCAGACTATTTCATCCACTTCTTCTATCATATATAAACTGGAGAGGATGGGCCCAGCTAAGGGATGGAGATGAGGGCCTTCATGATCGTTCCCCAATATTAAATCCCTTAATTTATGGGGCAGGAAAGTAAGTTGGAAAAACTAACAATTCCAATATGATGCACCTTGGGATTCATAATTGCTGTCTTCCCAGATGTCTTTGTGTGACCTCCATCCCTAACCCCATCTTGCTTTGTATCTTAACTATTCATTCAACCCTACCTCTCTCCACTCTTGAGGTCAGGCCAGGATAAATATTTCCCTTGAAGATCTTTGGATCAGAGCTTGAATGGAGTATCCCCTACCCCAGACCTCAGAGCTTAAGATAGGGTCCAGAATTCCTTATCCTAGAACCTCCCTTTCCCCGAGTCTCTAAGAGCATCCCTCAGAAATTTTCTGAAAGGACCAGTAGGACCCAGTATAAATTGAAAGATCGGCAGCCCCCTAGGGCCCAGCCCTCCCCCAAGGCTTGTGTTCCCCCAATTGCCTGGCCTCTGGCCTCCCCAGCCCTGGGCCCCGACCCACACAGAGACCACATGGAGGATGCAACAGGCATGGCTCTGGTGAGACAGGTGAGACAGGCGCTGGGAGGGAGTGACGGGGGATGGGCCAGGCAGGACCAGGACAGACGGGACGGGACACGGAGGGACAGTCATCACACACTACCCGATCTCTGGGCTGTGTGGGGCATCGAGGAGAAGACCGGCGGAAACCAGGAAAGTCCAAGAAAAAAAGGGGAAAAAAATAAAAAGTTGGTAAAATCTCCCAAATCGGTGAGAAGACTAGGAGGCAGGTCATCCCCGGCCCCCCCAGGGCCCCTGGGCCAGGCCCAGAGACAGGCGCTGAGACTGACTGACTGACTGACTGACTGACAACATGAGGCAGCTTCAGGATGAGTGTGTGGCAGTCATGGGATGGCAGGAAGAGATGGCAGAGGACCAGAGACAGAGGACGGACACGAGGGACAGCATCACACACACGACAGGCTGTGTGGGGCATCGAGGAGAAGACCTGAAACCAGGAGAGTCCAAGAAAAAGAGATGAAGGAGATAAAGAAAAAATGATGGTAAAATCTCAAATCGATGAGAAGATCAGAGAAGTCATCCGGCCAGGAGCCTGGGCCAGACAAGACAGAGGCTGAGACTGATGAGACTGACGACTGGACAAATGAGATAGGATGAGTGGAAGTATGGATGGCAGAAAAAGCAAAGAAAGACAGAATGCAAGAGAGGTAATAGTGAGAGACAGAAGTCTTGATCTTTCACTCATATTCTCCATGCTAATAAATGATGAGGGAGATAAGAGATGAAAAGATGAGAATGGAGATAGAAATAGAGAAATGAGAGAGAGAGACACATCAGAGGTACTAGTACAAAAGACTGAGAGACAAAGATGAAATGAAATACATCACAGAAGCATACAGAAAGAGACATCAAGAGAGTAATGGAGAACAAGTGTTTCACTCATATCTCTCCAATACAAGAGGTGAGAGATGAGATGAGATGGAGACAATGAAACTGATGAAAGGAGATTCTCTAGGATTCGAGATGAATAATACAGAGATACAGGGAACAGAAAGGAATGGAGATAGAGAGCTCAAATGTTAAAGACTGAGAGAACAGAGAGAGAGCCTGATGAAAGAGAGAATGATGACAGAGAAATGGGACAGAAAGACAGAAACAAGGAGAGATAAAGAAAAGACAGACTTAAAAGAAAGAAGCAAAGAAAAGGGTAAGGAGATTAAGAGAGAGGAGGAGAGAGGAGGGAGAGAGAGGGGGAAAGAGGGAGAGAGAAAGAGGGAGAGAGAGAGAAAGAGAGAGAGAGAGAGAGAGAGAGACAGAGAGAGAGAGAGAGAGAGAGGAGAGAGAGAGAGAGAGAGAGAGAGAGAGAGAGAGAGAGAGAGAGGAAAGACAGGAGAGACAGAGAGAGTGGCTGGAGATTTTCTTCTCCCTCTTACCGTGTCTTTGGAGGACCTACGTCTCTTGAAGCTGGAGGCCAGGGTGGAGGTGATGGCCCTAAATGTGGCTTTCTTTTTAGGGTCGGGCTCTGCTCTACCACTCTTTCTATCCTAAAATGAATATGTATAAGTGATTAGATTACTAAGGGTGGGCTCCTTGCTAGCCCTACCCTCCTGCTGCTGTCACTGCTGAGACCTGTGCAGGTCCTTACTCTTGTTCCTCTGCACAGGACAGACAGACAGACAGGTTTCCTCTCTTTCTATACCATGTGTGTCTGGCCTGGCTCACCCTGGAGTGTTGGAGAATAGGATGGGGCCTGTGCTGCCCTGGCTCTCTCTCTCTCTGTCTCTCTGTCTCTCTGTCTCTCTCTTTTTCAGGGGCTGGCCCCTGTGCACCTCAGCTCTCTAGTGGTCCCTGCCTTGCCCAGACTGCTCCCTGCCTCCCCTGGGGGTCAGGTTCTCAAGAAGGATGAGAGGGAGGGCCTTGGCGGCAAGGTCACAGGTTCCATAGATGGACTGGGAAAAACACACTGAAATAGTGATCATCCATTTCTGCAAAGCAGGTAATCCCTCTGATGAGGGGGTCAACAAAAATAAAAATAAAAAAAAAGAGAGAAAGAGAAAAAAAGAAACTAAGAAAGGAAAATCCAGCCAAAGGCAAGGTGTAATGTCACCAAGAGGTTGTGATGGAGTTGGAGAGAAAGACGGAGTTGTCAGCCCTGGTTCTCCCAGGCCAGGTGGGATGAGATGGGTCTGCCCAGGTGCTCAGTCCCAACAGTAAGAGAGTCCCATTCCCCTGAGGGATAAATAGCAGCAGCAGCTGTCCTAGGCACCAGCAACAAGATCAGGATAAGGGGGATGAGGGGTGGGGGGTGGCGTGGGGGCATCCCTTCCCCGGCATGAGCACTACTAGCCCAGCCCTTCCCTCCCTCGGATGTGGTCCAACAACGTCTCCTTTCTCCCTGGCGGCATCATTCCCCGGAGCAGGGACTGCCTTTGTTTGCACAGGGAGCGCCAAGAGTTTCGGTGCCGTCAGCCTCCCCCTCCCAGGGCCTCCAGGAAGAGGCCGACCAGGGAGTAAGTGAGTGTGCACGGTGGGGGGATCCCCCTGCCCAGACTCCCTGGGGCTGGGCCCTGCTCGGGGAAGGAAGAGAAGAAAACGAGACAAACGTATCTTTAGTCATCGGGGATCCGAGTCCAACAATTTCAGTCATCTCCAAGTGTGGGCTGGTTCCTTACCCTGGGCTGCCTGCCACCCAGCGGCCACCTGCCCTCCACCACAGCCCGAACCCAGGCCCCAGCCAGGGCTACCGCACTTTTTACAACCCCGCTCTCTGCGCTGGTTCTAAGTCAAACCGTTTCCCTGCGCGCTGGCGGGTTCCTAAAGACACAGAAACAGGCTCGGACATCCAGGGCGGAGCAGAGCACAGTGTGGTGGGGCGGAGATCACTGAGCACACGGACACCGGAGGGAAAGGGTTAACCCCAAGGAACGTGGGAGAGAGGGGACAAGCGCTTCCCTGTGAGGGAACGGGGACCGGGAGCTAAAGCCGGGACTCCGGATTCAAAGGAGCGTCTGTCTCCTCCTGCTCCTCAGTTTTCTTTGGTGTAAAATGGGTATCAGTGAGAGCTGCCCCAAACTTTGAAAGCGGGAGGGGCGGGATGGCCCCAGGCTTCTCCTTGTGAGGCTCAGATGGGAACGGAACAGGAGTGGAGAATCCGTCCCACCGATATCTCTAGCCAGTGGCTACTCCTTCAGGCAGCCCTCCAGGACTGCTCTGGGGACCACTCACCATCACTCTTTGGTATTATTCCAGGGCTCCAGCACAGACCAGGGCAAAAGGAACGGGTCGGGGTTACAGCCCAGGGTGGGAGAGAGGGACAACAGCAAGATCAGAAAGACCCGGGACCCGAGAGCTGGGGTGGGTCCGAGGCAGGAGTGCCCTGGGAACCAAGGACTGGGAAGGGCACTGGGTCACCGATACAGAGCCACTTGCCCCGCTGGCCTACCTGTAGGTTTTTCCTCCACACATTCACCGCTGCAAAGGCCAACTGCATCTGCTTCCTGCGGGCATCTTTGTGTCTCTTGTAAGCGATCTCAATGAAAATCAGGAAGATTCCGGCCACGATCCCACCGGCCACCAACATAAATACTCCTACAAGTGCCCACAGCTGGTTACCCTGGACTCAGAGACCAGATCCAGTCTCCCTTCCACTCCCACTTCATCTCCCACTGCCCCAACCCCATCCATGTCTACTGGTGAGGACTTCCAGGGTCATCCTCAAACCAGAAATGAACCTGTATGCATCTAATTATTTTCATGTTTTCTCCCCCATTAGAATAAGAGCTCCTTAAAGGCAGAGAACACATTTTCCCCTTTCTTTTTTGTCCCTAGTCCTTAGCACAGGATCTGTATATAGTAGGTGCTTAATAAATGCTGGTTGACTGACTTAGGTGCTTAATAAATGACCATTCCTCTTACCTGGAATGCCCTCTCTCACCTCTACCTCTTAAATCCTTGCCTTTTTTTTTTTCCAAGACCCAGTTTAAGGACTCCCTTCTTAGAAGCCCTTCCTCTCTCTCCTCCCCCAGAGGCCTTCCCCTTCCTCCTACCATCCCAATCACTACCTTTCTTTTCAAGGTTACTTTGCATTCTCACCGACTTACCTTATTTCTGGAATGCTATCTCTATTCATATCTACCTCCTGGTTTCCCTGACTTCAAGTTCCAGCTAAAATCCCACATTTTGGAGGAAGCCTTTCCTAATCTGTTTTAGCCTTCTTTCTGTTGATAATTTCCCATTTACCCCATATAAAGATCTATGTCTTTGCATGCCCTTTTTCCCATTGTTAAGAGTGTGGGCTCCTCCAGGGCAGGGATTGTCCTTTGCTTTGTTCTAGATTCTCAGCACTTTGCACAGAGCCTGGCATCTAGTAGGTGCTTAATAAACTTATTTTGACTGACCAATTCGTGGTCATACATCAGCCCCTCATGGGGTGTTCCCTGGACTCAGAGATTAGCCCCCTTCATGGTCACAAAAGGCCAGATACGAGTCCTTTGCAGGGACTTCTGCCTGGGGAGGGGAAGACAAGAGGAGGCACCCACCAGCCATGTTCTCGAAGGTAAGAGTAGCTGGAGCATTGCTGCGGGAGTCGCACTCCTGGTATCGAACCCACGTCTTGTCTAGATCCTCCATAAAGCCGTTCTCGTGGGACCTGCAGGAAAGTGGTGTGGGACCCAGTGCATCTCAGATGCAGGACCAGAGACATGGAGAATGATGAGAAATGAGGGGAAATATGAGGGAGGGGGGAGACAGAGACAGAGAAAGTTAGGAGGGAGAAGGAGAGGTGGATAGAGACATGTTGAGAAAGGAAAGGAAAAATACAGGGAAGGTAGAGACAGAGATGACTCTGGTCATAGTGAGGAATGAAGAGATGAAGAAGGGCCAAAAGTCCTGA
The DNA here is from genome assembly GCF_902635505.1 of Sarcophilus harrisii. Lineage (NCBI taxonomy): Eukaryota > Metazoa > Chordata > Mammalia > Dasyuromorphia > Dasyuridae > Sarcophilus > Sarcophilus harrisii. The sequence goes on along the minus strand of NC_045427.1, from coordinate 247,672,325 downwards.
CATTTGGGCTCTATCTTTTGGTTTTGTTTTTAAATAGAGGGGGCCTAACAGGAGCCAGGGAGCTGTGTGGTTGGGGCCCGCAGGGCAGGGCGTGTCTGGGCACCCGTCTGTGCTGCGGCTGTGCCCGGGGCTTGGGGCAGTAGGGGGTCCCCAGGGCCCGGGGGGTACAGACTTGAGGATGGCCAGGGAGACATTCTGCTTCCAGGGGCTGTCTTTGCGCATTCCAATGCCGAAGCCAGAGCGGAAGAAGAGTTCTCCTGTGGTCACCAGGTCACACTTCTGTGAGGCTTCAAACTCCAGCACGGCAGAATCCCAGATGAAGGCGTGGAGCTTGCTGGAGGCACAGGAGCAGTGTGTGTGTGTGGGGGTCACATCTCCTGGGCCCTGTTCCCTGGTACCCTGCAGTACCCCTAGAGGCTGCAGCGGGGCATTGCCGGATCTCAGATTTGGAGCTGGCAGGGACCTCAGGAACATCTACCTCCTCCTTTGAGTTAGAGAAGGTTAGATGGGTTGTTTAACTTCACATCAAAGGCGGGGTGTCCTGCTACTTGTTCTTCCCTTGTCTAAACCCTTTAGACTCTAGTCTCCCTTGAACTCCAGTCCATCTCCCCGCAGAACCTCCAGCCCTCACCCCTGGGTCCCCACGGGGTCCCTAGCCCTCACTTGTCCCGCACAGCCTGGATGGCTTCTGCAGCACTCTCATAGTTGTGTTTCTCCATGTGCCGGTACATGGTGCTCAGCTCTACCTGCCGCCGGAAGTAGATGTCCACAGAGCTCTGTTTCACCGTGGCATAGATGAACTTGTCTGAGGGGTTCCGTAGCTAAGGGTCAGTGGGAGAGGTGTCAGAGAGGCTGTCTTTGGACCTCTATCCCACCATCTCTTGATGGCCCCTTGCTCCCACCCTAGAATGCTGCCACATTGACTGGTCCCTGTGGCTCTCCCTTGCCCTCTCTCCTGACTGCCTGCAAATCCCACCATTAGCTATCTATCTCCCAGACCCCATCTCTACTCTGATAACTCCTGCCCCCACCCCTAGTCCCGGACCCCCCTGTTTTCCCTCTTCCAGAGGCTCTGGTCCAGGAATCACAGCGCCTTAGTCCTGCCCAGCTAGGCGTGGGTCCTCACTCGAGGGTCATTGATGCCCGTGATACGCTCTTCTGGACGGTCCAGCACCAGGAAGGCTGCCAGATTGGCAGTGTAGGAGGCAACGATGATCATGGCAAAGCCAGCCCAAACCATGCCCAGGATTCGGGCTGAGAAACTTCGGGGGGCACCTGAGGGGCAAGGGAAGGAACATGGCAGTACTTGCTACCTGGGCTTGGTTGTTGAGTCTGAGAGGTTGAATGTGGGATCTAGAAGGCTGGGGGTGGGAAGACCCTCCAAGAGGGTGTTGCAGGGGTCCAGGAGGCTGTATGTTAGAAGTGGAGGCCGGGAGGCCATGTGTGATCTGAGAAACTGGACAGTGAGAATAGGAATGCTCCAGTGGCCCTTACCTTCTCCAATCCCAGAGTTGAGCAGGACCCCCCAGGAGAACCACATAGCTGAGGAGAGGGTCAGTGCATCTTCTTCTTCTTCCTCACTGTTGACTTTGAATCGGCCAAAGGGGCTGAGAGGGACAGGAGGGAAAGAGCAGCATCAGCTTTCAGGGCTAGCCTTCCCCCCCCCCCCCAATCCTCTTCTTCCTTCCTGGACAGTAATCCCTCCCCTGTCCCTTATCTCTCCCTCCCCTAGTGCGGTTCCTCTCAGTTCTTTGGGGAAAGGCAAGTACTGAGAGGATGAGTGAAGTGAGGGCCGGGAGTCAGGGATATCTCACTCTCACCTAAACCGGTCCAGCAGGTAGAGCATAACCGCCACTACATGTACAGAGAGTCCAACCAGCAGCCACAATGTGCTCTGGAAGGGCTGCATGAATGAGTCCAGTGTACTCCTAGGGATTTCCTGGAAGGGAGGTAGAGTGGAGAGAGAACATGAGGGAGCATCTCATCCCCAACCAGAATCCCTCCAGCCTTCCCAGTTGCATGGGGATGCCCTCACCCTTCCCAGTGATGTCAGTTCCAGGCTCTTTCCCCAGTCTCCAACTGACCTTCTTCACCAGGATGGTCAGTCCCTGGTATTTGAAGGGCTTGGAGAACTCAATGTACTGGGCCCGCTCATTGTTGATGGTCAGTGGGGCCACAATCATGTCCGCCTGTCCACTCAGTAGCTCCCCCATCATCCCATTCCACTCCTTTTTGTTGCTATTGTTCACCTAGGAAGGGGACATGGATCTTGCAGTCCTGGGTCCAGTCTTCAGATTAATTCCTAGCTCTTCAATTCTTCATACTGTTAGTCCTTTAGCCCTGATCCTACTCAATCTCCATTCTGCTCTTTTTATATGGAATCCCCAAGTACCTCAAGGTTGCCGGCCTGGAGGCCCGGTTTCCCACATTCTTTCTGGACCTGTACCCCAATTTTCCTCCCATCATAAGGCTTTCAGTCCTGACCCTATTTCACCTGTCCTAGCTCTTGATTCTTCTGGCCATTTCCAATTCCCCAGACATCAAGCCTAGCCTATCTATTTCATTCTCTCTGCTCTTTTGCCCACCTACCCGCTCCTGAGTGCCAAACTTGCCATCAGCCACCAGATGGACCTCATAGGTGAAGTTCATTGTTTTGGCTAGGTCGATGAGCAGGTCAATGCAGAAACCATAGCAGCACTGGAGTATAGTGTGACGGTCTAGGAGGGAGGGGGGTCCCAGGAGAAGATGGTTATGACCACTATACTCCCCAGACCAGAAGTCTATTGAATTGCGATCCACCAAGAGCAAGTGCCTTCCTTTGACCCCCATCCCCCAACCTAGACTCACTGGCGCCTGGATGGGTGTCATTTGGGCCTGTGCAAGTGACCTTTTTTATCTTCTCCCCATTGATTGTGAGATCTTCATTACAGGTTTCACCATCTAGAGCTGGTTTCACATACACAAAAGGTTCCTGGTGGATAGTGACAATCTGGGGTGGGAGGAGGGAGGGAAAAACTTAATTTATGTATCCTTGGGTTCTCTAGAAAATCTTTCCTTCCTTCCCTGGTACCATCCATCCCTGACTTTCTGTCTGTCTGCCTCTGTTGCAGTCTCTCCATCTCTCTGTTCCCAGATGCCTGTTGTCTGTCTTTCTCTCTCTGTCTCTCTCTCTCTCACTTGTCTATCTCTCTCTGTCTCTCCATCTCTGTCTCTGTCTCTCTCTTCATCTTACTCTGTCTCTCTCTATCTGTCCCTCTGTCTCTGTATTTTGCTGTCTCTTACTGTCTCTCTCTTTCACTATTTCTCACTCTGTCTCTCTTTGTCTTTCTGTCCTGTTGCTCTGTCTCTCCATATCTCTGTATCTCTCTCTGTCTCTCACTGTCTCTTTCACTATCTCTCACTGTCTCTCTCTCACTCTGTTTTTGTCTCTGTTTCTCTATGTCTCTCTGTCTCTTCATCTCTCTGTCTCTCCATCTCTATCTCTGTGTCTCTGTCTCTCTTTGTCTCTCTCTGTCTCTGTCTTTCTCTGTCTCTTTCTATCTCTGTCTTTCTCTATCTCTTTCTCTCTGTCTCTGTCTGTCTTCTCACTTGGCCCTATTTCACTGTCTCTCCCTATATTTCTGTCTCCTCAATTCCCTGTTTTCTCATCTACTTTCCTGAATGATTTACCTGGTTGTTAAGTCTCATTGGCTAAGGAGGTGGGATCAATTCTCTTGCCAATGGTACATCACATTTTTTTCTATGTCAGCCTTACCTTTAATCTGGTTGACATTTCATATCCTTCTGGTTTCTCAGTCTCCCCACCTGGCCAAATGATCTTTCGGTCATTAGGTAGGACCTGAAAAGTGGGACAGAAGTCAAGAGAGACCCCAGTCATTATCCTGAGACCTTCAGGCTAAGCCACTTGGCCCTATTCATCGCCTCACTTACATGGCTTCCATTGAAAATCCCTACTTGCACCAACTTTCGGTTCTGCAGGTTCATGATGCTGTAATTGGCAAACTTCCTGTCCCCATCTTCATTGAATTCCACTCGGCCAGTCACACCTTCTGAGTACTTAGAAGACATCAGCACCCTGAGAGATAGGGATAAATGGGAGAGATTGATTTCGTCCCAATCCTTGTCCTGGCACTTTGGAATCCCCACAGGACTCAGAGCACACTAAGAGGAGAAACTCACTCATTATAATCTTCAATCCACACCCTTTCCCCATCCATCATTCCAGTCTAAATTTAAGCTTTGAATAAATGTCATAAAACCTCAGTGCCAGAGTTATCCCTTATACAATGAGAGAATTAAAGGCATGGCACCTCCACAATTTGGAAAATCAATGCAAAATATTTTGGCCCTCTCTTGGCACCAGAGGTGGTCTGATTTCTTTCTTTGTCTTTTATGGAGTTTTTATAGTACCTTATTTATATTTTGGGCAAAAGGCAATGGGGGTTACACATAATTTCTGAAATGGGATTTTATCTCAGGTCCCTCTAACTCCAGTGCTGGAGCTCTATCCATTATCATTTAGCTGCCTCTTTATTTTATTATAAAATTTGAGTTGGTATTATACAATACTATACATATATTTTGTGCATTTTTGAGTTTTTAAACTTTTTCTGTATCATGTCCTAGTCTTCATGTGTCATCTGCAACTTCTACAAAACATCCCCAAAGTTCCTATTTAATTTCTTATGCTAACTCACAACATATGGAAATGGTGATGGGGAAAGTCACAATGTAGAAGGGATAACTATCTCTATTTGTGTGTGTATGTGTACTTGTGTCTCCATCTCCATTTCCAATTCCCCTACTGTTGGAGGTGTGGGGTATGGAGGGGTGAGGGGGAGTAGAAGGAGTGCGAAGCCTGTTTTGCCCAGCCTTACATAAAGGCATTTGATCGCCCTTTTTGTAGTGGAAACTGAGTGGATGTCCATCAACTAGGGAATGGCTGAATAAGTTATGATATATGAATGTAATGAAATATTATTGTTCTATAAGAAATGATCAGCAGGATGATTTCAGGAAAGACTGGAGAGACTTCCGTGAACTGATGCTAAGCGGAGTAGAACCAAGAAAACATTGTACAAGGCAACAAGATTATACGATGATCAATTCTGATGGACATGGCTCTTTGTTAAAATGAGGTAATTCAAGCCAATTCCAATAGATTTGTAATGGAGAGAGCCATCTGCATCCAGAAAGAGGACAACGGGAACTAAATGTGATTCACAAAGTATTTTCACCCTTTTTGTTGTTTGCATGCTCTTTTTTTTCCTTTCTTATTTTTTCCCTTTTTGATCTGATTTTTCTTGTGCAGCATGATAAAAGTGGAAATATGTTTAGAGGAATTGCACATGTTTAACCTATATTGGATTACTTGCTGTCTAGAGGAAGGGGGTAAAGAGAAAGGAGGGAGAAAAATTTGAAACACAAGATTTTGCAAGGGTGAATGTTGAAAATTCTCTTTTCATGTATTTTGAAAATAAAACCTATTATTTAAAAAAAAGACATTTGCTCATCAATTTTATACCTAGAGCTGACCTTTTGGCCCCTCTAGTCTGGAATTCTGTTTCTGATGAGCATAATAGATTTAGATCTGGAAAGGAACTTGAGCCATTTAATCCAATCAACTCATTTTATAAATAAGGAAATTGAGACCTGAAGAAGTTAAAATGGCTTGCCTAAAGTCACATAATTGGTAAGTGGAAAAACAAGGTCCGCTCCAGCAATGGGGTTAGGTTTGGAAAGGGCTATGACAATCCCTTGCAGATGTCACCACATAGGACAGAAGTGTCCTCAAATGCCCAGATCTCCCATCTAATTTTCTATAGACTTGTCATTTAGGAATTCAGTAAGACATCCTATGGTGCCTGTTCCCCAGCCTATCCTAGAAATCTCTTTCAGGAATCCTATAGTTGTAATTTCTGGGATCTAGTGAGCAGGATTGTGACTACTCTTTTTCATTTTGATGATTTTATAGACATTAATCCTATTCTCTTTTCATAATCCCAGAATAGTCTCCAAGTCTTTAGAATGTCCTTAGAGAACTCTATAACATCTGCTGCTCAATCTCCTTGTATAAGATTTCAGCCTTTATAGAGAAGTAGATTGGGATTCACTATACATTTCTTTTCTTGAAGTTTAGCATGGTGTTAAGCAGCTGAAGGAAACTTCCTGGTGGTGGTGGTGGTGACGCTGATAGTCATAGGGAGAGATGGTGAAGATTATGTTGCTCAAGATAAGACTGTGATGATGAAGTTCATGAAGTTAATGATAATAAAGGTGAAGGTGATGGTAATGAAGAAGACTATGGTACAATGGAGAGAGAGAAAGAGAGAGGGATGGAGGGAGACAAAGAGGGCTCAGCCTTTGGAGGCAGAAGTTATGGGTTCAAATTCTGCCTCTACTACTTACTACTTAGGTGACATTGGGCAAAACACTTTCACTTTTTTAAGCCCCAGTTTCCTCATCTGGATGTGGACTTAGAGAACCTGGGTTCATTCCTACTTCTGATGGTTTCTGTATGATCTTGGAAAATGTACTTAACCTCACTGAGCCTCAATTTCCTCCTGTGTAAAATGTGAGAGTTGGATGAGATGGTCTCTCCCAGCACTAGGTCTGTGATGCTGAGAGAGTGATGATGAAAGTAATGATGGTGGTAATAGTGATGAATTGACTGTGATCTGAATAATCATAGATTGAGAATAGCAAGAAACCTTCATTTTACAGATAAATTAAATGAAGCTGGTAATAGGTGTAGTAATTAAGCACAGGTCTTTCTGTTCCAAAGTCAGTGCTCTTTAACCTGTACCAAAGGGCCATCTAAGTGGCACAGAGATCAGGGGCCAGAGTCAGGAACTAAGCATCCTTAATTTAGCCTCAGACATTAGCTGTGTGATTCTGGGCAAGTCACTTAACCCTGTTTGCCTGATCTATAGTTTCTCTCATCTACAAAAAGTGCTGGAGAAGGAAATGACAAATCACTCCAATAATTTTTGCCAAGAAAGTCCCAAATGGGGTATAAAGAGCTGCAGTAAACTGAAATGACAACAACAAAAACCTGTACCAAGATATTGAGAATGGTGGTGATGATGGCCACATATATATGATAGTGATTCTGAACATGATTATGGAGATACTGACAGCACTAAATTCTACTATCCCATGATATGCTGTTGATTTTGGTGGAAATGATGACAAAGATGATGGTGATGATGGAGACAATAAACATAGAGGTTTAATTCTTGCCTTTGACACTGACCATGTGACCATAGGAATATCACTTAATTTCTAGGAGCTTCAACTATAAAATAGAGGATTAATAATTTTTGTTCTACTTACCTTGAAGGGTTGTGTAGGAAAGCATTTTATACTGTAAACTGTAAATACTTTAGAAAGGGGAAGAAAGATTAAAGAAAGGGCTGTTATTAGGGTTCAGATGTCTCTCTGGGGGTGGGGTATGTCTACCCTCTCTCCATCTTCATTCTTCCACTTACCTTTTAAAGAGGGGCCCAGTCTTCCAGATGTTGGTATTGCCAACACAGCCACGGGGGGGATCAGTGATATTCTCTTTTTCAAAAAGCTCATGCACAGCTTGGGCTACTACACCCACAGCATCACTGATGTGTGCAGATTCATTCTTTCCATTTATCAGCTGGAGACCAATAATACCTGGGAAAATCCACATAAGAAATATGACTGATAGACCCAGAAATATCCTACCGATCCCCAAGCAGGTTTAAAACTGATTGTCTGTCATTCAGAGACCCATCCAACCCTTCCCCCTGATCCAGAATGGGCCCCAAATTGGTAACAGTCCAGAGCCCATGCCCATGGATAAGACCACCCCAATGATCCTGTTGCCCATGCCAGTAGTAACCACTGATGAAGCTCCCACAGACAGATGCTCCTGGGAATATCCAATACGTACCATCAGGGGCGTAGCGGAGAGCATTCCCTGAGATCTCCCGCTCGCCTACAAGCCACACGTACCCAGAGCCTGTCATGTTCAGCATTGCGGCTGCCCGGTACACAGTAGCAGCATCATCCTCGCTGCAGGACAGATGTGGGGGGGGTGACGAGAGCCAGGGCTCCCTGCCCTAGGCCCTTTCCCCAATTCCTGCCTCCATTCCTTTGGCCTAAATTACTCTAACAACAATGCAGTTGCAAAGCTACATGCAGGGGTGGTATTTAACATTTAAAAAAAAATTTCATAGATATTTTAAAAAATCCTTATAATTAAAATAACCCTGAATTTGGATTATAAGGTTTCCTTTAGAGAAAAAAGAATCAAGATATAGTAGAAAGAATACTATAAATGGAGTTGGAAAGCTAGGTTTAATTCTAAGTTCTGAAATTTATTTGCTATGACCATGGACAAACCATTCAGTTTCTCTAAGATTAAGTTTTTGCATCTGTAAAATGGAATTTATAATACTTATACTGGTTATCTCTCAAGAATTTTGTGAGGAAAGTGCTTCATAAACTTTAAAGCACATATATGTATATATGTATATAAATGCATGGATATACTCACATACATTATCCAGAACATTTAGTTTTACATTGTCTCCCTATCATAGACCCTCAACGTGTCCACTTAGACACCTTTCCTACTCACTATTCCCTACCTCTACTCTATTCCCAACACACACACACACACACACACACACACACACACACACACACAGAGTTTCCATTTCTTTCATCTCAGACAAAAGTCAAGTCCCTGGGACCAGAAAGGCTCTTGTGCTAAAGCCCAAGGAAAAAACAATTGACAATCTCTCTCATGCTTTAGTTAAATGTTCTGGAGTCCAATTTTTTTTTTAAGAAAAGAATGTTATCTCAATGAGGATTTTCATCACATGAAAGTGTATTCGGATGTTGCATGGGGACAACAGATTCTCTTGACAAAAAGTCCTATTCCATTGTTCTTATTCAAGGCAGAATTTTTTTCTTGGACAATCAGAACATTAAGTTTTACAAGAAATACAGAATTATGTTAGTGACAGAATTATGGGACCTTTGATGAGCCCTTCTCTGCCAGACTTTCTCAGACAGTCTAGAGGCATTATTGAATACCTACCGTACAGCTGGTATCATAGTAGACATTATGTATGTACATGCAAATGCATGTGTTTGAAAGAATAAAAGAAACATTAAACATAGTTCCTGCCTTGGGTACTTGCTGGGCAGATAGGATAGCCTCATATCACTAAGACGGATAGAAAACATTAGTAATGTCAGAATCTAGCTGTCCCAAATCCAAGAAGGAATTAAAAAATTGGGCTGGGGTCATGCCTAGGGCAGATTAAGGGCATACTAGGTGAGGGGGTATGGACAGGATGGGAAGGGTAGTGTGGGAAGGCAGAAATATGTCCAGATTAGGATGGGGTATACTTGTAGGGTCCTGGAGTTTTTCATGCCCTGATGGGAAACAGATATAGGGAAGAGGTGAGGGCACTGTTAGGGGATCTTTCCTAGCACTTTTTTAAATGAAAAATTGACATAAGTATGGAAGGACGATATAGAAGTAATGGCATGAAAATCCAAAAGTCTGCAGCCTCGTGGGCTTACCCAATGGTGCCTCTTGCCCATCCAGGATCTTGCCACCCATGTTGAGGATGAAGAGCCATTTGAGGGAAGATAGGGAAACTTTTGATGAAATCTTTCAGTCTTATAGACACTAGATACTGATAAAGTCATTGAATTAAGAACTGGAAGGGGATTAGGAGATGAGCTAATCCAACTCTCTCATTTGATAGATAAGAAAACTAAGGCACTGAAAACTAGAAAAACAGCCAGAAGGTACACTGGGGTGGGCAGGTGTACCAACAAGGAATTAATAACAGAGCAAGGATCTGAAACAATATCCTTTTACTCCAAATCTGCAATTTCCACTGGAATGTATTTACCATTATTGTCATCATGATGGGAAACAGATCTCAGAAAGTCATAAGGTCAGGGTTTGCCTAACAGAGGGCTGTAATGCTTTAGGAGGGAGGACAGGTTGCCTTCTATTTTCTTTTGGCAATCACCTAGTCCCACCCCCTTATTTGACAGAAGAGGAGGGACAGGCAAAACAGGCAGCTGCCTATCATACAATCTTGGATGCTTTTAATATAACTTTTTATAGCACTTTATATAACTTTTTATATAGCACTATAGATTTTTTTAAACTAAAATTTCAACTTTATTTAGCCCATGTGTTCAGTTCAGTGGAAATCCTTAAATTGCTACATAAAAATACTTTTTATATTCTATGTATATAGTTTAAAGTAAGGGAATCCCTTTCTCCCTAGAATATGGATTAAATTAGGTTGCATGTGCTACAATGTAAGCCAGAAGCCTTTAGTAGACAGTGATACCCAATGAATGTGATCTTCCATGAGGATGCAATCTTGCCTTGTCCCAGCTGTCATAGGACATAGCTTCCTTGCTACCTTGTGAGATCTTTGAAGGTAGGGAGGGGCTGCTACAATCTTATTAAATCATTAAACATTCCTTAGTAACTAGCACCCAGGTGTTGGTTGATAAAGTTAAAACTGAAGTGCTTTTCTTCTCTTCTCCCCTTAAATATTCAAACAGGGAAGTTTTGGGAGAACCGAATAGGGGCTGCATAGTGGCAGAACACTAAGAACAGGTCCAGGGAAGTATGAGGAAGTGACAAAATCAGGGGCAAAACTCATGTTCATGTGCTTAACTTCCCTTTTCACAGTTTCTTCATCTTCCAAATTCTGGCATTGTTTGTTAAGGCTCCTTTCATCTCTAACTCTCTGAGAGTCTATGGAATATTGCTGTAACTTCTTCTACTTAACTAGCAAGAAAAGCAAAACAAACCTAATCTTCAGAGTATCCTACTACTTACATTTCTCCTTTGACAGGAGAAGTGCTTACTTTTTTTTTTTTTTTTTTTTTTGGTCTATCTCTAAAACATCTGTGGTCCTGATATACTAACTAGTACCATAGGGGAGAAAAAGTGGATTAAAAAAATGAAGCTATCTAAAAAGTTAGAAGAGGAATGACTCAAAGGTGGTTAATGATGTTTTGTCTCAAAATGAATTAGTTTAAATATAATTATTAATAATGTTTAGCTGGATGCATTGATGTAAAACTTTTTTTTAATAAATTTTTTTTAAGAAAAAAAAAGAATGTTGGACTTAGAGTCAAGACACCTAGATTTGAATACTGGCTAATACTTTCTAAAAAGTGACAACTTTTGTGAGCTTTACTTTCCCTTTGTGCGAAATGGGGATAATGCTTGTACTTCCACTTCAAGGATTGTTGAAATAAAAGTGCTTTTTTAAGTCTCAAGGAACTATATAAATATTATTTTATTCCTAATTCCAACTCAGTCTTATAAGTCCTATGTTTCATCAATTTGTAAAACTTTGTCAAAGGCCTTGTGAAAGCTGAAATGTATTACTTTGTCTTCTAGATGAATTTTGTTATTTATTTTCTAGGTCAGTAAGATAGTTTCTTGGGAGTTTGATTGGTATAGCACTAAATAAATAGATTAGTTTAGGTAGTATTGTCATCTTTATTAGATTGAGAGCACTTAATATTTTTCCAATTGTTTAGATCTGACTATTTGTGTGGAAAATGTTTTGTATTTTTGCTCATATAATGTATTACTTTCTCTAGGAACTTTGTAGCATGAAGGGTGTGTGTGTGTGTGTGTGTGTGTGTGTGTGTGTGTGTGAAGAGGAATACAACCCTGACGTCTCATGATGGGTTCTAAGTGCAGGTGAGAAAATACCCTTGCCATCTGACTTACCTGGCTGAGAGGATGATGACTCGGGCCTCCAGCTCTTGCGCTTCTTTCAATAACGCTGTCACATTCTTGGTCCCAGGTTCAAACTGCAGCACCTTCTCTGCCTGTGATTATGAACCGGAGTGTTAGGGAGCTGCTGGGTAGAATACAGGCGCCTCTCGGGCGCAATGGGGCCGCAGCCACCAGTAACCCCAAACGGCAATTCAGGTTAACTAAAGCTGTTGCCGTTTCCTCCTGTATTTCCTCTCCTTTTCCACTCACTCCTTCTCCGTTCCTTCTCTCTTTGCTTGGCTCCCTTGATCTTGCTCTCTCTCTCTCGCTCGCTCTCTTTCTCTCTCTCTCTCTCTCTCTCTCTCTCTCTCTCTCTCTCTCTCTCTCTCTTTCGCTCTCGCTCTCTTTTTCGCTCTCCTTCGCTCTCAAACTCTCTCGCGCTCTCTCTTTCTCTCCTTTTTGCACTGTGCATGCAAACTGAAGTGGACCGAGACTCAGAAAGAGGCGTGCAGCGGACAGGTAACAGAAAAAAGGCTTTCGGAATGCAACCGGGAACTCAGACGGGGGCGTCTTTTCCAGAACCGCGGGAAATCCGCAAAGGCCCCGATTTAGGCAGTGGCCAGCAGGAGCAGCCCCGTCCCCAGGTGACCAGGTAGGGGGTGGCTCCCTCCCGGGTTTCAAAAAGGAAACCCTGGCGGGTCCCAACGGTTCACATGCATTTCCCAGAGAGAGCTCGTCCTCCTCCTCCTCCTGCTGACTGTCTTCTCTCTTTCTTTCTTTCTCTCGCTCTCTCTCGCTCTCGCTCTCTCGCTCGCTCGCTCTGTCTCCTCAAACAAAACTACAGCTCGGCACCGCCACGTGCGCCCATGTTGCCAGCACCAGCCTGCCTCGACTTTAGTTATTCCTTGCTTGGTTAAAGCCCTCTCGCCCGAAGGCGGAGGCGGACGCCTGAGGGCTGGTGTCTGTGACTCTCACAGGCACTTCAGTGACTACCTAGGTCGGTGGGCGGCGTGCACGTCCATGCAAAGATACCTTGGGTCCTCGCTTGTTGTCATAGGAAAGTTGGTCGAGGTTTTCATAGTTCCTTTTTTTACTCTGATGGATAATGTGCACAGAGAAAATATGCAGACACAGAAGAAGATTATAAACAGCTGAAAATGACGAGCACTAAAGCAAATCCAACATCACCGCCTCTCCACGGTCTGCATGAGGGCCACGTAGCCATGGAGCTTGCAAACACCATATTTCCCCTGGGAGAGTCGGGACAGGGCGGAGTGGGGACCAAGAGAGGGGGCGATGGTGCTGGAGGGACAGCTCCTGCCAAAGGAGCTGGAGATTATGAAATAACTCATACCTTGGGGGAAGAAAAGTGTGTTGGCATTTGGATACTGCTTCCCTCCCCCTACCCATATGTCACCCAATCTGTATCCCTGTGCATCCCCAATTCCATCCCATCCATGTCCAACACTGTGTCACTATATATCCTGATCCATAGTCTGCCATCTGCAACCCAGTCTATCCTGGTTCATGTCCCCTTCTGGGTTCCTCCTGTCTGGGAGTACTGTGTCATGTTGCAAACATATACATGGGGGTTGAGAACTCCTCCTTTTCCCCAGTGAACACAACTTAATATTGGACATGCTTGATTATCCCTCTATCTTTACTGTAGGAGATGGTTCTTGGATTGAATTGGTCTAAATTCTCAGGTAATATGTGGAGGTCTTGGGCAGAGATCCTAACTTTCATATTCACAAAAATAAGAAGAATATATATATATATATATATATATATATATATACATATACATACACATATATACATCCACATATACATCACTAAGATTCTGGATAATCAGGAGAATAACTTCGGGGAGAAAAGGAAACTCCATCTCATTACACCTCTCTAAGTGGCTATGATGGATTGGGCTGTGAAGCTGATGCAGTGCCAGGCAGAACAGACAAAAGTGTGTGGTTGGGGCCTTCACACTGCCCAGAGCAAACAAACCCTTCTCTGGCTGGCATCAGACTTTCCTGAGAATATGCATCCTTCCCAACAGCAGCCATTCCCCTCACCCGACTTTGCTACCAATTCACTGCTAACCTCTAGAACTACTCTCTCTGGGCAGAACCTTAAGGACAGAGGTACTTGGTGTTCATGTGAGAGGGGACTTGAGAAAGATCCTGGTTGTACATCATGTCATGTACACCACATGAGTCAGGAACATTTCCTCCCTCTCCCCTCAAAAAAACCCCTACTTCCCTTGTAATCTGTGACTCTTCCTCAAAAAATCTGCACAGTATGGAAAAACATGTAGCTTGGATCTTGGACAAAAAGTGTAAGGGACAAACTTAAAAGTTACAGGACCTTCACAAATCTTGCCAAGGGTTACAAATCCACTATGAATTTGCCATGGGTTGTGTTCGTAGCCTGTAGCAATTCTGAGGAACAATGATCTTTGGCTCACTCCTTAATCATTAAAGTGAGATAGCCTGGGATTCATCCTCATACTCTATTTTTCTCATCTCTAATATCTGAGGCTTGGCAAGCAGGACCTAGGTCTTCTTTGGGGTCCTTCCTTCTGTAATTTTATAATTCCAAATCTGTTTTCTCTGTCTTTCTATACACCCTCCCTCTGGGACCTCAAACTGTTTTTCACTTCTTCCTCTGAGACGATTTTTAGTATCTATTGTAAGAGTCTTGTATCTATTCTAAGGATTAGAATTCTGATGTAAATACATTATAGGTTGTATGAGAGTTAGGGAATCACAGAAGTGTCAGTTCTCTAGAAAAAACCTTAGAAAATAGCTAGTCTTAGTTCTTAGCACAGTGCCTGATGACACATGGTAGGCATTTAATTTTTTTTTGTATTATGCTGTATTATCTCTTTCATTTTGCAGATGCATAAACTGAAGCTCAGAGAAGGGATATATTTTAAGATCACATACCCATTATGTTAGAGGCAGAGCCAAGACTAGGATTCAGGATATCTGCATCTCAGTCCAGGACTCTGTCCATTGTACCGCCTTGCTTCTCAAAATAAATAAAACTTAGCATCACCTAGAAATGTAGCAACACCTCCTCCAGATCTTTCCTCCTCCTCCCATCTATTTAAAAATATTTTTAAAAGGACAATTCCAACATTGATTCCTGGGGGATCCACTATTTACATAAGACTTGGCCCCGACCTCAGAAGCCATCAGGAGATATCCCTAACTCCAGCAAACCCAACCTCATGACTTCTCTGTCATCCTAGGAAGGATACCAACCTCCAAGAATCTATAAAATAGGTCAAAATTTGGAGAGAGCGACAAAGTCTTCCCCGTTACCCAGGGCCCCCAGACCCAGAATCTCCTCTCTTCCTGTTTCTCTTAACATTAACTCTGAACTGGCAAACACCCTAATTGAGCCCAAGGGTTGCCTTGAGCGCAGACACAGGACAGGATGGGAATATGTGTGGGATGAGTCTTTGGCTTTCCTCTTAAACAAGGGAAGCAATGGAGCATTCAAAAATTTGGTTCATGACTAAGGTTGATGGTCATGAATCAAAGGAACTGAAGTCATGGTAGAGGGTGAGAGGGCTTGATTGGAAAGCATGAATATCAGCACCTCTGAAGGAAAAGGAGACTAAATGCTCCAGTCCTCAGATCCCAGCACTGGTGGTGGGAAAGATATAGGGAGGGTACAAGAAAGGGAAGATGAGAATAGAGAAGCTGGAGAGAACACAGAGGGAAAGGCAGGACTCTGGGAGGATGGGGAGACACTTCAATCTCTTTTCCATCTGTGCTTAGGGCAATTCTCCAAGCAGGCCCAAGGAGAGCTGGAGAAGTAAGACTTAGAAAGGGAGAATCAGGCATCTGGGAAAAGAGAGAGAGAGAGAAAAGGGCTGGAACCTGGGCCCCTATCCCAGAGAGATTGTATCTGGTGGCCATTCTCAGGAATGGGATATCTGGGACCCTCTGAGATGTGTTTTGATTGGGTTCTGAGAAGGATGAGACCTGGAGATTATAGAAACTGGGAGGGTTTAAGAGCTTCAAAGTTCATGCCCCCCAAAAGACTTCCCATTCACAGGCTTGGGATGAGGTGAATAATAGGATAATTGACTTAGAGCTTGAAGAGACTCAGAGGTCCACTAGCCTAAAGTTCTGATTTTACCAAGAAGGAAATTGATTTTTATGGAGGTTTAAGTGATTGGCTCAAGGTCACACAATCAGTAAACATCAGAGGAGGGGTTTTGAACCCAGAGCCTCTGACTCCAAAGTGCTCTTTCTAACATACCATGCTACTTCCCAAGCATCCAGATGAGTTCTCTAAAGGAAAAAATAGAACTAAAGACTTGCCCATTGGCTCGCCCTCAGGATTGGCAACTGTACTCAAAGGGACTCCAGTGGACTGACCTATGCCTACTTCCTAGGCACCTGGCCCAGGGAGATGTGTTAGTAAGCACAGGGACAGTTCCAGGGCAGGGGACTCCATGCCAGGGCGCAGAGGGGAGCAGCCCTGCTTGGAGCTCCCCATACCCAGCCCCAGGGGCTCCTGGAGGCAGGGGCAGGGTGGTGTTTGCAGAACTCCAGGTTATGTGACCCTTTGTCAGTAGGGATGACACGTGGGAGATTTCGACTATGGCAAAGCACGTGAAATGAACCAAGTACAGATTGGGTTGGGCGCTCGTCAGACATGGTGATGCCAGCCATGGCACAATGGAAAGAGAAGGGTGTTTTACACACAGGAGCTACAGACACTGCGGCCCTGCCCCAGGCGGCCTCTGCCCTCTGCTCCTCGCCTCAGCCGCCTCCCTCAACCACCCCTGTCCCCCTCACCTTGGACTCCCGTTCCTCCAGGAGGGTTTCTAGGCGTTTTTGGGCTGCCCGGCCCTCGTGGTCGTCACTGACAATGAGGATGATGTGGTTCCAGCTGTAGACACGCATCATTTCAAACCAGACATTTGATTGGTGGGAGTATGGAGGCACAGTCCGGAGGAAGCTCAAGTGGATGCTCTGTAGGAGGCACAGGAGAGAACTGAGGGGGACAGAAACTGGTGTGTGTGTGTGTGTGTGTGTGTGTGTGTGTGTGTGTGTGTGTATAGCAGGGGCTCAGGAGCACAGAGTTCAGGACCATTTGTAGGTCAAAGGGACAAGGGGCCAGAGTTCTATAATCTGGGGCTGTGGAGGCCAGGAAGAGACAGAGTTCGGGTGCCTGAGTGGTGAGAGGTTGGGGAGAGCAGAGGCTTGAGGGCAATTGGGATTATAGGGGGTTGAAACTGAGCAAAGGGTACCTAGTTGGGATGGAGGAGGGGGAGTCAATTGGAAACTCAGAGGGCAGACATTTTCACCCAGATCCTCCCATTCTCCCCAATTCATGCCACCACTGGCCAGGCTAACACTTACCGGTCTAAGAGACTGGGCATTGTGCCAGCCATGGGATCCCTCTTGGCATCCATTCTGTCGCTATTCTCCCTATCCCCATATCTTTTGTTTCCCACCCACCTTAGAATCTTTAGCTAGAAAGTCCCTCAAAGGCCATCCAGCCAAACTTTAACCTTACACTAAATTGCTTATTTATAGCATCCTTGTCAAATGATGATTGAACCTTTGCTCAAATATTTCAAGTGATGGAGTACCAAGGTAGCCCATTCTAGTTTCAAACAGCTCTTTTTGTAAAGCCTCATTTATTTTGAGTCAATATCTGTCTCCCTGTAACTTTTGCCTATTGGTCCTGGGTTCTGATCTTTGGGAAAACAGAACAAGTCTGGTCTTTTCTACAGGACAACTCTTTAGATATTTAAAGACTGCAATTATATCTCCTTGCTGTTTTTCTTCTCTGGGTTAAACATTCCAAATCCCTTCACTATATGCTTTGGTCCCCATGTGATTTGATTTCAAGTCCTCTCATCATACTTATCGCCCTCCTTGAGAAATGCTCAAATTCATCAATGTACCTTCTAAAATCTTAATCCCTAAACTAGCACTGTGCTAGTGCTCCAGATGTAGCACTGTGGGACGATGACTTCCTTCATTTTGGTAATTGCATTTCTTTTAATGTAGCCTAAGATTATATTAGTTATTGTGTCATGCTGTTAACTGATACCAAGCAAACAGTTTACTAAAATTCCCATGTCTTTTTCACATGACCTACTGTTTACTTACTCCTTTATTTTATACTTGCGTGGATGATTTTTTAAAAATTAAAATGTTTATCATTCCAAGTTCTTGAGTTCATTTTGAAACTTGGGGGTACAATATACTGGTCTAAGCAATGAGAGAGGCTGTGTGTATGTGGTTACTATATTCTGTGGCATAAGGAATAGGGAAAAAGTTTCTTCTTAATATAACTTCTACCTACCTACCTATGTGCATCCCCCTTTTGGCTTATAGCAAAAAGAAAAAAAACCCAAACCCCCCCCCAAAAAAATTGTCTTCAAATATCTGCTCATTAAGACATTAAAGTTGTCCCATTGTAACATGAGTTTAATATGAAGGGCTCCCAATTCTCTCTCTCTCTCTCTCTCTCTCTCTCTCTCTCTCTCTCTCTCTCTCTCTCTCACAATGCTGGCTTTCCTCATCCTTTGCTGACATGGTCACTGTTGCCACCCTCACTGGACCTCCATGCATATGTTTATCTCTGCCTATGCTGATGGAGGCATGGGAAAATCATTCCTTTCTGTTTCAGTCAAGACAAGACTGGAATTTGTCAAAAGGCACTTTCACTAAGAAATGACAAAATCAGTTTCCAGCTGCACCTACCCATACCTATCATCAACTGGACAACAAATAGCCTCAACAACCATAAAATCAAAGAAATCAGTGAGCTTTCCAGAATCCAGTTCTCTGATCCAAACCTAGCAAAAACTTTTCACAGATTGTCTCAGCTGTAGTTTTTAGTCTTTAGTTCTTTCTTCTATCTCAGCCCTTTCCGAGGGTATCTAGACTTGAAGTATTGAGTATTGAGCATCTGTCCTATTTAGCTTCTCCATTGGTCCTTTTCTCCCTAGGTCAGGGGCTGGGTTCTGAGACTACTAAATTGATTCAATTGCCAAGATGTTTTTGCAGTCAAAGTAAAAACATATTATAGATGATTTCATTGGAATCTGGGGCAGACAGTCCCCTTTTTTTTTTTTAGCACATTTTCCCCTATACTAACTGAAGGGCATAGAGTTCATTTAGAAGATTTTCCTTCCTTTCTGAGTTTTGTAAGATGAAAAGACTGTTCTCTCTGTGCCTATTTTTTTTCCCATTCTGTGATTTTTCAGGACTGAGGAACTCCTGGAGAGAGTGCCTGAGGGACACTCCTTGATCCAGGGATGTACTCCACCTGGGCATCCAGTTCTTGTAGCTCCCAGAGGCATCTGTTTGATTTAGGGATTGTGTTTGTCATGGTGCTTAACCACTTCAATGTCCTGTAAATGATCCATGAGCAGAATGAAGGATTTTCCCAAGATATGCATTCATAGTTTTCAAATGATGGTAGTGAAGGGAACTGGGTGAGAGGGGGATTCTATAGAGCCCAAATATGAAAGAACTCTCTTCATCCAGAACCATCTCCCAGGGAATGGATCTTGGAGGAATCACTTTTCATCTCAAGGACTCAGTTTCTCCATCTGTACAATGAGGGAGTTAGTTTAATGTCTTATCTCTAAGGTCCCCTTTAGGCTGAAGTTCACTTTGTTTTCATTGGTCCTTCAACGCAGTGGGTGCTTTCCTACCTCCAAATCTATAACGCCTCTCTCTATACTTTCTACCTACTTAAATTCTTATTTTAAAAATCCTAGTTCACATTTCCGGGCCCCTCTTCCTCGAAAAGCCCCCTGACAGGCCCAGGTCATAATGTTCTTTGTCTACTCAATTCCCTGAAGGCTGCTAGATTGAAGCATTTGCTGGCAACTGATCTAGAGAAATCTTGAATTACTTATCTTTTCTTGTGCTTGGTCAGTCTTCAGGGTATGGGACTGCCTCCCACTGTCTTTGTCTCCCCAGCATAAAGAATAGTAAGCATTCAATAAACATGTGTTGATTGATTAATGAGGGAAGGAGTGCAATCAGTTCATTCCTCACTGTGTAAAGTGTATTTACTTGGTTCTGAAGCTGCCTTCTTTTTTGTTCTAACATTAACTCCCTGGAATTTGGTGGGGGTGGGAATGGGGGTGGTGGAAAGGTGTTTCCACTCTGCCCCAGCTAGTCCAATCCTGAGGTGAGGCTGTACTTTAACACTCCTTTGTGTAATCTCAGAGAGAACTGCTGGCCCTTCAGTAGAGCAACACTGGAGTAAAGTCAGTGGTTCTCAAAGTATGGTCTAGAGAATCCTGGGGATCTCTGAAATCCTTTTAGAGGGTCTACAAATTCAAAAATAGTTTTTATTTCCAATATGGTAAATGTCTATAAATATAACCCAGATAAACAAAAACGCTTTGGGGAGATCCTCAATAATTTTTAATAGGATAAAGATAACTGAAAACAAAAGTTTGAGAACCATTGGTCTAGGGGATGATAGAGGCAGAGAAAGATCATTAAAGCATCTTCTATGAGGTGTCTTGAGTAGATAAATTGTGATATTTGGTTATATAACATGGCAACTTTGCTAACAAACTTGTTTCCTTCAAGTCAATTGGGAAAGCAGATAGGAATTGGCTTCCCCTTCCTAGAAGAGGAAAAAATTCTGACCCAACCATCATCTAGGGCAAGAGGTGTGAAGAAGGCACTGAGCATCAGGTATGATTTCTTGGCTATCCTAATTGCTGGCTTTGGGCTGAAAAACCTTGGAAATAACCCTTGTGTCATCTTGGAAATCCTGGGCAGTCTAGTGGGCTATTTATTGCCAACCTTAGACTAGGATACTCTCCCCATCCTCTGATTCCTCCCAGGATCAAGCCTAGGGAAACAGTCTGGGCCCACATCCATGTGGAGGCTGGAAGAGCTGGTGGTGCCTCGGGACCACTAGTTCTTGGGTTCCTCCTTTATACCACCACTCACCTACTGCCCATTCTCAGACCCGATTTTCTTCCTCTCTTGCTCACTTCTGGCCCCCAGATTCCTTGAGGCCTGAGGTTATCAGTCAGGTGTCTCAAGCCACAGAACTGCCCATAGGTCAGTTCTACCCCAGTCTGACACACAATGCAGGGCAGAGTGCTGACCAGGGCATGGAGGGGCACATGCGGGAGTTACCTTGTCAGAGTAGATGGACATGCGGGTGGTGAGCCCCAGGACGGGGATGCGGTAGAAGCCGGCTGTGTAGGAGACGGGGGTTGGAGTGAAGTGGTCGTTGGGGGTAGGTGGGTGACTAACTAAGATTGCGTAGACCTGTGGACATAGGATATGAGGTCAGTGGAGGATGTGGGTCTGGGGGGGGCACCAGGCATGCCAGCCAGCACTGCCTGTGAGCCCCCCCTCCCACCATATTGGCTGATGACAAACGGAGACCGAGGCTAGCAAGCAGAAGTCGAGTCCACTGATGTCAGAGAATGTAGAAACTAGGGCTGAGGGAAATAAGAAAAATCAGAGGAGGTTGCCCAAAGTTGGAGGACCACACACACACACACACACACACCATCATCAAACAATATCTACATATGGACACATCTACCTTGTATGCATACATTTCCCAAACATACATATAATCACATACAGAGACCCCCTCATCCTTACCCTGGTCTCCTGCATGGTATACAATTACATACAGACACATGTAATAATAATGATAATGATAGCTGGCATTTATATAATCTGTTAACATTCCCAAAGTGTTTTATATACAATATTTCATTAGAACCTCATTATTATAACACTGACTATAAAGCCCCCTCTGAGACCATTAGTGGAAAATGACAGCGCCCACCATGAACAGAGCCTTAGCTAAGATTCAGAGAAGTAGAGGAAAGAGATAATAAACTAACAGTATCAGCCTCAATACTCATCATTGTGGCCCTTCAGATATACCCGCCTGCTTTGGCCATACTGTTGTTGAGGCACTCAAGAGATGCAGAAACTGGGCAGTGGAGGGCATTTGAGAAAGTTGGGGGCCCAGAAGGTATTTTTTTTTTTTAAGGATCTGATAGATAGTTCTGGAGAGGAAGCTCAGACCTTCAGGGAAAGGGGTGTTTCCCTGTTTCTTGTTATAAGGTCTGACTCAGAGCCTGCCCACCCTGAGGAAGGCGTAGGAGTGAGAATACAGAGCTGAAAAGAAAAGGGTACAGATCAAATTCCCAGAATAGCTTTGAAATCCTCCTCCACCTCCTTTCTTTCCCCATCCAATTGTGAGAACTTAATGGTTGAAGGGAACACAAAGGGACCACCCTGGGTGAGGAGAGCCAATTTCTAGCCCCTGACCTCTTCCTGGGAGTGTTGTTCAACTCCAGGCTGATTTTCCATAAATATGAGATCAAGATATCCCTGGAGTTTCCCCAAAGTGGTAAATACTAGTTGATGGAACAAATAGTACCCAGTAGTGGAAACCTTCTCCAAAGGCTCTGAGTGTCCCAGTAGACCACAGCAATATAAAAAAATAAGAATCTTGGATATTTCAGCAAGGGATAGAAAAGGCCTAATTTGTCATAGGATCATAGATTCAGAGCTTTAAGGGATCTTCTAGGTCATCTAGTTTAGAGGGAGCTGGTGGCTTCATGGATAGGGAGCTGAGTATAGAGTCAGGAAGACTTGAATTCAAAACTGGCCTCTCAGATAGTTACTAGCTATGTGATCCTGGCAAGTCATTTAACCCTCTGTCTGCTTAAGATTCTTCAACTACAAAATGGGAATAATGATAGTACCTAATATAGCACACTGTGACAAAGTAGGTTTATGCCAGGAATGCAGGGCTGGTTCAATATCAGGAAAGCTATCAGTATAATTGACCATATCAATAACCAAACTAACAGAAATTGTATGAGTATCTGTATTGCTACAGAAAAAACATTTGACAAAATACAACATCCATTCCTACTTTTAAAAAATGCTAGAGAGCATAGGAATAATTGGAGTTTTCCTTAAAATGATAAGTAGCATCTATCTAAAAATACCAGCAAGCTTTATATGTAATGGGGATAAACTAGAAGCATTCTCAAATAAGATCAGAAGTAGAACAAGGTTGCCCATTATCACCACTACTATGCCATATTGTACTAGAAATATTAGCTTTAGCAGTAAGAGAAGAAAAAGAAGTAGGTAATGAGGAAACAAAATTACCACTCTTTGCAGATGATATGATGGTATACTTAGAGAATCAACTAAAAACTACTAGAAACAATAACTTTAGCAAAGTCACAGGATATAAAATAAATCCACATAAATCATTGGCATTTCTATATGTTACCAAGAAAGTCCAGTAGCAGAAGATAGAGAAATCTCACTTAAAATAACTGTAGATAATATAAAATATTTGGGAGTTTACCTGCTGAGACAAAGCCAGGAACTATATGGACACAATTACAAAACACTTTTCACATAAATAAAGTTAGATCTAAATAATAGCATCTAGTAATACTTAGAAAAATGTTTGGCACAGTGTCTAGTACATAATTGGTGTTGGATAAATGTTTATTCCCTTCATAGTCCAAATCTTTCATTTTTATAGATAAGAAACCAGATGAATTCCACAAATTAGTAAATAACAGAACCAGAATTCAGACATCAACAAAAGACTGATGTCAAAAATACCACAGTGCTCTTTCCATGACACCAGATTACCTCTTAAATCTTGGGGATGGAGTCTGTGTGTTTGGGGACAGAAGAATCTCACAGAGAGGAGAAGCAGAATTTATAAATCTCCCTAGGCTTATTGAACTGGTCTATACTGGTCCCTACCCCCTTATATCAACATTCCAAGACAGCGATGTTGGTGAAACAAATCACTGATTACAGACGAGGTCTCATAAATGAGCCCCAGGGAGCTAAACCTTCAGTCTGGCTGTGAGAAGGATGATAAATAGACTGTGGATCTGATTTCTGAAAACACTTTTTGTTCTATGTACCTTTATACTGTTCCCCCTCCACCCCCCCCCCCCAATCCCTTTGCATTATGATCTGGTAAGTGGTAATTTGGAGACAGATTTAAACCTCTCTTTTCTCCTCATTCCTCCCCCACAAGAAGCACTGCCATAGGGAACAGCTGTTCCCTGCTGGGTGCCTCTGTCTATTCTTCAACCTCCACAATCTCTGACAGGACAATATTGCTTCACATCCCCTCACCTCCTACTGCTTGGATTTGGCTCTGTGTCAGCTTGGGCGAGTGGTCTTGGGAGGAGACCGAGAGCAAGAAGTACCCCCTGCTACATGAATGGATTTTCTGGAGAGAGGATCATTGAGTATAACCTGGCACATAGACAGAGAGCTAAGGTGATTCTAGGGGAGTGGCCTCAGAATATAGTAGGCGGAACCTATGGTGGACTGGAAGCTGGGAAATATTTCATTATTTCATCATTAGGACCTTGACATGGACAGTTCCTGAATTAGATACACAGTGCTTAGGACACTACGCGTTGTATGTGTAGGCACTTGTGCCTTAGTGTTTCTATCTCTGAGTATGTCTCTCTGTCTCTGTGTCTCACTGTCTCTTACATAAAGGGCTGCATTGCGGGTAATCTTGGCTTTGTTGGAATTCAAAAGGAAGCTGAGCTCCAGGGGAGGGACAACTTCAGAAAGACACAAGAGAAGCTATGTTAACCTACCCTTCCCCTTACTGTGTATACCTCCTCCCTATGTACACCATACACACACACACACACACACACACACACAGGAGTATAACCTCTATGTATACTTCATATATTTGTATATATACAAATGTCTATATGCATTTGTGTATATACAACACACACACATATATGTATATGTATATGTAAGTGTGTATATATATATATAGTATGTATGTTTGTGTGTGATGTGTATATGTACCATACACAAAAGAATATACCTCACACACCTGTGACATTCCCATGCTCACGTACTGTGAGCACATGTGAATATTACGTAAATAATTCACACAAACCCATGTAGAACTACACATATACCCTGCCCCTATGTATAACAGTTATATATATATATATATATATATATATATATATATATATATATATATATATATAATGGCAACATAGAAAGGCAACCATTTTCTCTTCCTATGTAGATACTAATATTATGATGTATGGAGAGAAGAGAATGAGAAATGAGAGAGGCAGAGAAAGATTTGAAGGAATTAAAAGATAAAACAAAAAAGCACAGTGATGGCCTCAGGTCCTCTCCTAAAGCTCTGTTCTGTGAGTACATGATTGCTGTTCATGCATTCACATCCAACACACACTAATACACAAAAATCTCTCTCTCTCTCTCTCTCTCTCTCTCTCTCTCTCTCTCTCTCCCATTTCCATCTTTCCTCTCTATCTCTTTCTGTCTGTCTGTCTGATCTTTCCATCTTTCCTCTCTGTCTCTCTGAATCTCTCTCTGTTTCACTGTCTCTGCCTTTCCCCCTCTCCCTTTCTCTCTTCTTTCTCTCCTCTTTCCCTCACTCTCCTGCTTGTTGTGTATACCTCTCTTTTTCTCCCATTCTCTCCTCTCTCTACCTTTATCTACCTCTCTCTCCCTCGCTCCTTTCTTCCTTATTCTCTTGCTCTCCACGTTCCTGCCCTGTTTCTCATTCTCTCCCTCCTTTCCTTCCTTCCTTCCTTCCTCCTCTCTTCTTTTTCATCTCCCCCCTTCTCTTCCTCTTCTTCTTCCTTCTTGTCTTCCTCCTCCTCTTCTCCCTTCTCTCTCTCTGTTTCTCTCTGTGTGTCTCTGTTTCTCTCTCTCTCTCTCTCTCTCTCTCTCTTTCTCTTTCTCTCTCTCTCTCATTCTCTGTCTGTCTGTCTCTGTTTCTCTCTCTGTCTCTCACACACACGAAATTCCTCAGTGCATACCAGATGTCTGCTCTGGCTTCTCTGAGAACTAATGGGGACAGCAACATAATTAGTCAGATATTCAACCTAGGGACAAAGGTGTGGAGGGAGGGAATAAATGGATTGTTGAATGGACAGGTGACTGACTGTATTAGAGTCCTCTATAAAAAGACATTTTTTTTTCTGACATGAGATTGAGGAAATCTGGGGATAAATGGAATGATCATTGACAAAATGTGGGATCTGAAGAAGCCAGGGTCAAGGGAGTAAGGGCATGATAGGAGACAGGAGGAGAGAAGGGGGGGGGAAGAGATGAAGAAGTAGGAGGATGAACAGGAAAAAAAGGAATTGTAGGGGGTTGTAGAGAGGGCAGAGATGAGAGGGTGTAATAAGGTGGATGATGGGTTGAAAAAAGAATGATGGAATAGAGAGAATGATGAAGATGGAAGGAACGGTTTAAGCTGGAGTGGAAGAAAAGAAGGATAATGGAGAAGAAGGAGGGATGGAGAAAAAGATGTGAGGGATGGGATGTGAGGGATGAAGATGATGGAAGAAAGTATAGTGAAGCCAAGAAGGGAAGAGAATATAGAAGGGAGATGGGTTGGGATGGGAGAAAAGGGAATGAGGAGAGGAAGAAAGAGAGGAAAGAGACAGGGATTAAGGAGGACGTTGAAGACGATGAAATGGCAGAGCATGACAAATGATGGTTAGGGATTGTGCATGATGGTTATGAATGATGTGAAAGAGGGGAAAAGGGTTTGAGGACTAGGGCTAGAGCCCCAGAGGAGGGGGAGGGTACCTGGCTGGAGATGAGGTCTTCACACACAGACAAGGCCATCTGGATGGCATTGGGCTTGTGGGTAACCGAGGTAGCATTGAGCTGTATCTTCCAGGATCCATGCCGTTTGTTGGCCTGGTTCACAGCCTCGCGAAACATCTGTTCATGTTTTCGGGTGCTCAGAACTGCGCCAATGTTAACGATCTTGGGGTCGCAGGCAGCGCGGGCGAAGGAACAAGAGAAGAGCAGGGCGAGCAACAGTAGACGCATCGTGCTCATGGGCCCCAACCTGGGCCCCGGGGTGTCAGCAGCTCCGCACCTGCATGCCCCTGGGCATTCCCAGCTGTGCGCCCCTGGCGCGCTCTACTCCCAGCTCCCCACGCTGTCCGAGGTTCTGAAGTGACGACTGTGAGCTATACGGCAGGGGGGCCCGGGGACCCGCAGCGTCTTGTAGGAAACGGGTAAGTGGAGAGAATTGAGGGGACCCAGCGGCAGCAGATCTGGTCCTGACGCTATGGCTTTTTGCCGCAGCTCGTGCTGCGGGGCTAGCGGGGATGCGCCTGCGGAGCTAGAGAGAGCGAGAGAGAGAACGACCCCCCCCCCAGCCCCTCCTCGCTTGCCACCCCCGCCTCCCCAAACCTTCCTTCTCCCAAACCCAACCCCAGCACACACCAGAGTGTGTGCGCGCGTGCTCGTGTGCGCGGATGCGAGCGACTGTGAACGAGTGCTAGTGACACGTAGAATGGTGTTCGGGTCTCCAGCCCATTGAATGTGGAGCAGGGAGATTGGGGGTGGGGGTGATGATAAAGGTGCCTGGAGAACGGGTTTCCCTACCTCGCGTCCTGGTTCTTCCCGCCCCGCCCCCCACTCGCATCCCCGACCATGTGTCACTGCCTACCAGTTTAGGTCACTTCATGGCTGGTCTGGGTGATAGTTGATCACAGACGGGAAAATGTCTGTTCTGTGTGGACTTTTTGGATGAAGATTCCAGCAGTTCTCATGTTCTTGAACCTTCCTCACCTCCGCAGAAAGCTTTACTGGCCCACCATGGGATCTCAGTCTTCCCACTTGTGAGCTTTAGGAGAGAACAGAGAAGGGAGGAGAAGCTGAAGTCGTTTCTCTTCTAACAGCTCTGGTTCACTTAAGGAAGAATCAGGGAAGGGATCAAAGGCTTCACAATGAGCCAGACTATTACAGTCAGGGTGACTCTCTTAAAGGGATAAGGATAGGAGACTGGGTAACACTCATCTCAAATAGAAGAAAAAAGAGAGGGGCTGAATTTACAGTAGAAGAGATTGAGGTTAGACATTAGGAAGAACTTCCAAATGATAAGGCACATGACAGGAAACCAGGGCTCTTTAATCTATAATTTCTTCTTGCCTCTGTAATTGAACACACACACCCTTTCCCTTTTCAGTCCCTCTACCAGTCTAAAGATTCTTTTCCCTTTCCCTCTTCTCCATATCACATAACCTAGGAATAATAAGGAAAATGGGATTCCTTTTCCTAAACCATATCCTATCTTTGTATTCCCATTCTCCCATTACCACCTGTCTCCTTTTTTACCCTTTTGCTCTTTCCCAGGCTCCTATACTCCCAGTTTCTATGCCCTATTGCCTTGACCCTATTCCCTATCCCCTAAAATCTCCTTCCTTGTCCCCCTCCCCCATGGTGGGAGATTTGGCACTCTGCCTCTACTGGTGACATCACTGTTTCCATGGCAACTGAAGATTCTCTTGGCCTAGCAAAAAAAAAACCCAAACTGGGACAAAGGAGGGACCTCACTCCAATGCTCCTTGAAAGGGTGGTCATGGGAAGTCGGTGTGGGTGGAGGTATTGCTTTTTTCAGGGACACAATTGGGTTAGTTTTTATCCAGCCCTCAGTACTCCAGGGGTGGTCTCTTCCTCCTTGTACTTCATACCTAGCCCTCCTGGTTACTATATGAAATTGGGTAAATGACAACTTCTCTGGGCCTCAGACTCCTTATCTATAAAATGAAAAGCTTCAAGGAGATGACCTATAAACTACCTTTCAGCCCTAAACCTGTGCTCCTATGCTTCAGAATCCATTTACCACAATGAAGTCCTGCTTTAAAGCCAATCTCCATCTATTCTGCCATATTCTTTGTCTCTTTTCCTATTTGGGGATTAAACTGGGTTTGAAAAAACAGGCTAGAATCTCCCCCAAAAAGTTGAGTCCTAGTAACTAATAAGGACAAGTGCATCTTGTTTTATGTAATTGTGTTTCTGTGAAGGTTAGAGGGAATAAAAGGAGGGGTTTGTAAATGTTGTTTTAAGTCATGTTCAAATCTTTCCAACCCCATTTGGGACTTTTTTTTTTTTTTTTTTTTTTTTTTTTGGCAATGATACTAGAGTGATTTGCTATTTCCTTTTCCAACTTATTTTATAAACAAGGGAATTGGGGCAAATAGGATTCAATGAATTTCTTAGGGTCACCACACAGCTAATATGTGTCTGAAGTTGGATTTGAATTCAGGTCTTCCTGATTCCAGCAGTCTATTAACTATGCCATCTAGCTGCCTCAGGATTGTAAATTGTAAATGGCTTCTCTTCTCTTCTCTTCTTTTTCCTTCCCTCTGTCCCTTTCCCCATCCTTTCTCTGTCTCTGTCTATTTCTCTCTCTCTTTCTCCCTGCTTTTCATACCTCCTTAAATGATTTTTTCACAAAGTTTCCATACCCAGGCTATGCTAATCTTGATCTTCCCTTGATCTCTGGTCTTTGGTGACCCAGACTAGGACAGTTTTTCCAAGATCTGTTTTTCTTCTATACATGCCACATTTTAGAAAGATGTGGTTACATGTGACATAACATTCTGATATAGTGGAAAGAACAATGGATTTGGAATCAGAAGGTCTAGGTTTGAACCTAGGCTTTGATGCTTGGATATAACTTTAGTAAATCACTTAACCCCTTGGGCCTCAGTTTGTTTCTTTCTATATTATTAAAATTTTATTTTCTCTCTTTCCCCCTACACAATAGAAAAGAAAAAAAAAACAACAAAGTAATTGAGCAAAACTATAACCAAAACATGGACCTTTTTTCTGATGAGGCAGTTGACTATCAGAGGTTCTTAAACTGTGTGCAATTGAATATGGAGGTTGCAAAATTATGATTTATTATCAGTACACTCATTTTATTTACCTATATAACCAGAGGGTCAAATAATAATTTCTAAGGCAAAAATGGGTTTGCCTTAGAAAAGTTTAGGAAGCCTTGGACTAGATCACCTTTAAGATTATTTATGTTTTAAAATCCCATGAAAAAGAACATGTAAGGAACATGTAATCTTCAGGGCAGAGGAATGCAAGTATTTACTATGTGAGTTGGGAGGTGGAAGTAGAGTAGGGAAAATTGTAGAACCTGAGAATGTATCTGTTATATATACTTGTCAAATATTTGGCAAGAACAATTAATAATATACACCTATTTCTAGGCTTATTTTGAAGAGGAATATTAACCAGCTGGTAGAATGGGAGGGGTAAGTATATAGAGCGAAGATTGACATGGAAACTCTTACTGGACCCCCAACCTCATTCTTCCCTTGGGTAGTGAGTGAGTTGAGTGTGTGTGTGTGTATGTGTGTGTGTGTGTGTGTGTGTGTGGTGTCATTGGCCCCTTAACAAAAACAATTCTTCTTCCAAAATGTAGAAATTGGGTTTGGAACTCAAATTATTTTTAATCCTTCTTTTTCCATGGTTACATTATGGTGCCAATTTAACTTTCAAGATTGACTATGTATCTTCTCTGTGTTTAGCCACATGATAGATGCTGTGGAAGATGCAAGAAGAGACTTTTGAGAGCTCATAGTATGGTTGGAAAGACAAGACTGATTTAGTTCAACCAATATTAAACTTCTAATATATATGTATATATGTGTGTGTGTGTGTGTGTGTGTATAGTACCAACTGAGTTCAGAGCATGTATACAAAAAGACAAAAAAGATATAGTATCTGACTTTAGATATTTTATAGCCTTATAGTCCTGATGGAAACTACATATATACAAATATCTGAGTTATAAGTTATAAGGTTGAATATGATAAGGAGAAAGGATATCCTCAAAATAGAATAAGAAAATTTGATCAAGTAATACAATGAGAGAAGAAGTTCTACAAGAACAAAGAAAATATATATATATATGAAAAGAAAAAGAAGAAAATCTATTAAAAAAAAAAAAAACTTGAGCATGACTTCCATCTGGGACTGAGGAGTGACTGAACCTGGATTGAGAAGGCATCAAGAAAGAATTGGCACCTGAGCTAGATCTTGAAAGCAGTGAACTTCATTAAGCTTCAGTTTTCTCATTTATGAAATAATAGATTAGATTAAATTAGCTCTAACTATACACCTTCGGAGACAGATAATTTAGGACAAGGATTTCAACAAGCAAAGATGTGAAAGGAAAGCAAAAAAAAACTGGGCAGAAAGTAGGAGCTCAAGATCAGGGTACAAATAATATTTTGGTTCATCTGGCAGTAAAGAGTAAATAGCCGAAAGAAGATGAAAAAGGTAGGTTGGTCTCCAGACTATGGGGATACTTGAATTCCAGTTTGAGAAACTTATACTGCATTCTTTTTAAAATTTTCATAATCTTTATTACATATGAAATTGTCTTCAACATAAGTTACATCCTGATTAAATCTGAAATAAGACTTTTTTTTATCTATTTAAAGGCCAATATGGTCCTTTATTCTATTCTGTACAATATTTTTAATTAGAGTCTAGCAAATATAGTACCTTTCATTGCAGGATTTCTTTGACCATAAAAGCAAAAACCAAAAACCCTTCAACCATAAACATTGTATCAAATTGATATTAAAAAGATAACAAATATAGAACTTGGTCTGTTTTAAAATGCAGAATGAATACTAAAGTTAGTAGCCAACAAAACAAAATAAAACAAAAAACACAAACAAAACAATTCCTGCTCAGGACTTGAAAGCAAAAACTCTAAACCATTTTTCAGTTCCTCTGGATAATCATACTGAAAATCATGCCAAAGATCATAACAACAGCACTCCTTATGCCAACAGCTCCAATGATGTGGAATTTATTGTTGAAGACTTCCTCCATGGCTGCTGGGCAAGACTTCACAGACTTGTACTGCATTCTAAAGGCATCAAGGAACCCCTGGAAATTTCTGAGTAGCGAAGTGATATGTTCAGAACTATTTATTAGGAAGATTATTTTGGAAACCCAGAGAAGAAGAGACATTGGGTAGGTACTCTATGAAGGTTTTATGAAAAGGCATAGACAATAAACATGATGTAGATCAGTGGTGTCAATCCTAAATAGAAGTGGGGACTATTAAACCATACAAAAGGATCCCTAATGACTGTATATTGATTTAGAAAACCACACATGTTTATAATGTCTTCTTTTTTATTACCACATCGCCACATTAAATTCAGATAGGAACTACATTTTAATGTGGTTCAGACTACACTTGAGAATGTTGTGGGCTGCAGGTTTAACACATCTGATCATGACACCATGTAGTGATCAACTATATTAATGGGATCAGCCATTCATTGATGTATTGAACTTAAGAAGAATTTGGACAAAAAGTTCTTCCACTCACCTGTATCTACCAAACTATTCTCTATCTTAGGCAATTCCTAAGTAATAAACTGTTCTGAATACAAGAATTCTAGAAAATTCAAATGCTCAGAATCTTCGAGCTATATGCAGTGGAAAAAAAAAAAGATATAAAAACCTAGCAGACGAAATCAAAACCACATGGAAGGAGAAAGTACAAACCATCTTATTTTTACTGATTTATTATGTACTTTAGTTTCAATCTAATGCAGTATGACATTTGTTGATTTTAATAATTCTGTGCCAAAAGTAATGAAATTGTTTCTCTGGATATTGATGCTATTATTTAATGCCTCACCTCCACCCCTACCTACTTCTCCTACCAAAAGATAGAAAAGTATGGACAACTTAAAAAGAAATCCAAGTTTCTTTGATAAAAGTCTCATCTCTAAGACATATTAGAAACCAAAAAAAAAAAAAAAAAAAAAAGAAAAAAGAAATGGTTTGGAGAGGAGAGATATTCTAATTAAAGACTTAGGTAGTAAGAGAACTCCAGACAGAAGGTAAATGCATAAGTTTGGTTCGTTGAGGTCAGCTGGTACCCCACTCTAATTTCCTTTTTATTTTTCTAAGATGACTGAAGACTATCCACCAAAGCTGAATTTTGCTTTTTATTTCTCCCAACTCCTTTTAGAATTGCTGTCGCACAATGACTCATGGTTGAACACATTTCAGACTGCAGTGTTGAATTTGTTTGCCAGAGTCTGGGTGTGCCAGATTCTAGGGCATCAATATAGAAACTCTCCTGGCAAGAAACAAAAACCCTTCTCCTCCAAAACAACTGAAATAGAGCTACAATACAGAATATAATTTCATTAGATAATTAAAGGTGATAGTAACAGAAAACTTCTTTAAGCTCTTTGGGACAAGATAAAAAGCTTGGTTACTGGGTCCTGTTGATGACACCTCTCCAAACTTGCTAAATCTATCTCTTCCTCTTGATTCTCACTGTCTTCCTCACACACTTCCCTTGGATTGTTGCCATGGCTTCCTAGCAGGACTTCCTTTCTCTACTCTTTGGTGGGTACTAGTAGGAGTACTAGTATACAGTACATCTTTTCTCTCCCTCCCTCCTTCCTTTCCCTCCTTCCTTTCCTTCCTTCCTTCCTTCTTTCCTTCCTTCCTTCCTTCCTTCCTTCCTTCCTTCCTTCCTTCCTTCCTTCTTTTCTTCCTTCCTTCCTTCTTTTCTTCCTTCCTTTACTTCCTTCTCTCCTCTCTTCTTTCTTTTCTATCTTCTTACAATACACAAAATGTATCATATACTTATCTGTAGGTGCTCTACCCAAAGGCCTATAAATTTTGATCACTGAAATGCTGAAATCAAAATATCTTGCTAGATTTCTTTCTTAAAGACCAAGCCTTAAATCCAAATCAATCTAGTGCTCTTTGATTGACCAACAACAGGTCCCAGGCCAAGCCCCACGTGGTCATTGTTTGGCCCTGTTTGGCTCAGAGTGAATGTAAATAACAATTATTTCTGTTTTGGCCAGAAGCCCCTGAGGATGTTCCCCTCCGAAATTGATTTTTTTTTTTTTGATTAGGCAAAAGAAGCAATTTTCTGCCTCATTTCTTACTTACCTTAAATCTCTGATTGGGTCCTGCCTCAGTCAAATTGAGACCTATTTATTGAACACCTTAGCTTAAAAATCCAAGATCTCCCACTGTTTTAGGGACATCTCTAGTTTTCCTGA
Organism: Sarcophilus harrisii; assembly: GCF_902635505.1. Taxonomy (NCBI): domain Eukaryota; kingdom Metazoa; phylum Chordata; class Mammalia; order Dasyuromorphia; family Dasyuridae; genus Sarcophilus; species Sarcophilus harrisii. The sequence continues at coordinate 247,638,624 of NC_045427.1, read as the reverse complement.
TTTACATCTGAGCTCTGGACCCAGAAGGCTTTGAAATAAAAATTGAGGCTGATAAGTGCACAGGCCTTCCTCACTTCAATCCATTTCACTTGGATGTCATAGCATCATCTTCCTGATATCATGGTCCTCTTCAAGAACTAAGGACAAACAACAAGAATAACCCAGAAAAACACAATACAATACAAGTAACTGGAATTTCTGTCTAACAAAGCAGATTTGGGCCCTAGAATTTTTAAGTGACTTGGAAGTGAAAGGCAGAAGATGGAAAGAAAAAGGAGAACCTAAGGAACCTAAGTTGGACTATTAGGGAGCCATTATGTTCTAGTCTTGGGGGTTCTTAATCTTTGTTTTTCTGTCATAGATCCCTTTAGTAGCATACTTTCAGAACAAAATTTTTAACTTCATAAAATAAAATACATTTAATTAAAATAAATAAATTATATTGAAATATAATTATCAAAATATTTAAAGAACAAATTCATGGACCCTAGATTAAGAATCCCTAGTATAAAATTTTATATTTTTGATTTGTCCTTTAAAAAGAGATGTCTTTTTAAAATTTAATTTTAAAATGTTGAATTTAAACACAAAAATGTATTTTCATATGCATAGCAGAACACAAAATGATTATATATGAAACTGTGAATCTCCATTCCATGACATTTGTTTTTAATTAATTGTTTTATTTTCTTAAGAGTATTCTCTTTCCAAATATATGTAAAGGTAGTTTTCAGCATTCATTTTTGTAAGATCTCATGTTCCAATTTTTTTCTCCCTCCCTCTCTTACCTCTCTCCTTCCCAAGACAGCAAGCAATTTGATATAGATTACATATACATAATCCTTTCAAATGTATTTTCATATTTGTCACAGTATGCAAGAAAAATCAAACCAAAAAGGAAAAAACAGAAGAAAGAAAAAGCAAACAAAAGAGGTAAAAATAACATACTATCATCCTTCTTTAGTTTCTCTGTGGATGTGGATGGCATTTTCCATCCCAAATCTATTGAAATTGTCTTGAGAACAGCATAGTTCATCATCACATAAATCTTATTACTGTGTACAATATTCTTCTGGTTCTGCTCATTTTACTCAGCATCAGTTCATGTAAGTCTTTCTAGGTTTTTCTGAAATCAACCTGCTCATCATTTCTTATAGAACAATAATATTCTATAATTTATATACCATAACTTATTCAACCATT